>NC_079312.1:7500-2407500 GCF_029931775.1 Euleptes europaea
AAACCGACGAAGGTGAAAGAAGTAGAAAATACAATGTATGTGGACGCAGTGTTACAATGCTATAAAGGGGGTCCCCAACTGCCTGTCAGGGCACTTATTGACTCCGGCTGCGGTCGCACTTTAATTAGTGAAACCACATTCGCAGCTCTCAAAGTCAAGTCCGAGACGCTACCAGCTCCCGTCCAATTTGCCCAGATGGATGGAAGCCATTTCAAGGGGGCCCCAGTTGATCATCGCACTAAAGGGGTGGCGATGGGTATTGGCTCTCATTGGGAGCAAATAGACTTTACCATAGCCCCTATCCGATTCGAGGTGGTCCTAGGAATTAATTGGATTAAGGGTCATAATCCCTATATAGATTGGGAGACGGACACTATCTCCTTTACCAGTTCCAAATGTGAACAGCACCAGCAGCACGTCGCGCTGCTGGCTCCACCCGCTCCGGCATTGACCTCTGATATCCCATCACCACCGTCCCTGCCCGATGTATACCAAGACCTTGCCGATGTCTTTGACATTAAAGAATGCGATGCCTTACCACCCCACTGTGCCACAGACTGTGCAATTGAAGTAGTAAAGGACTGCACACTGACCAAAAGCAAGATTTACCCTATGAGCGCTTCCGAGCGCACTGTGCTTCGGGACTTTTTGGATAAAAATCTTGCTCGAGGGTTCATCCGACCATCGAACGCTCCTAACTCTGCTCCTGTGTTCTTTGTCCGAAAAAAGGAGGGCGACCTGCGTCTATGCATTGACTTTCGAAAGCTCAACGCAGTCACCCAAGCCAACGCCTACCCCATACCATTGATTTCGGATATTTTGGGACAGTTACAAGAGGGATGTATATTCTCCAAATTGGACCTAGTAGAAGCTTACTACCGCGTCCGTATCCGCGAGGGGGACGAACCCCTCACTGCCTTCTCCAGCTGTTTTGGAATGTTTGAATTCCTCGTGATGCCCTTCGGGCTAAAAGGGGCCCCGGGGGTCTTCATGCAGCTCATCAACGAAATACTACATGATTTGCTGTACCGCGGGGTGGTGGTTTATTTGGATGACATCCTTATTTATTCGAAAACCATGGAGGAACATGTTGCTCTGGTCAGAGAAGTTTTACAACGACTCCGTAACCACCAGCTCTATGCAAAACTGTCCAAGTGCGAATTTCACCGAAAGCAGATAACTTTCTTGGGATACATAATCTCTCATCGTGGCCTTAGCATGGACCCTGCTAAAGTCCAATCGGTACTTGACTGGACTCCGCCCTCCACCCGCAAGCAAGTGCAGCAATTTCTGGGCTTTGCTAATTTCTACCGCGGTTTCATTCCCAACTTCGCTCAAGTGGCGTTGCCAATCACTGACCTCCTGAAAACAAAGGGTAAAGGGGTTTCTGCAACGTTGCCCTCTGCCAAAATACTATGGACTGATCAATGCCAATCCGCCTTTATAGCCCTCAAACGGCTTTTCACTTCTGAACCGGTCCTGCAGCACCCAAATCCGAACCAAATGTTTATTGTACAGGTCGATGCGTCTGACATAGCCATGGGGGGGGGGCCTACTCCAGAGAGGACCGGACGGTCTCCTTCACCCCTGTGCCTCCTTCTCGAAGAAGTTTACACCTTCCCAATTAAACTGGCCCATTTGGGAAAAGGAAGCTTCAGCCGTCCACCATGCCCTTATGCTGTGGAGGCAATTCCTGGAGGGGTCCGGGATCCCCTTTGAAGTTTGGACCGATCACAAAAATCTAGCTGCCCTCACAGGGACCCATAAATTGTCCGCAAAACAACAGCGTTGGGCGGACTTCTTTGCTCAATTCCGTTTTGTTCTCAAACATGTACCTGGGAAACAGAACGTGCTTGCAGATGCCCTATCCCAGTTGCCTCAATACCCAGTAAAACGGGATCGGCCGATAGACTCGTTGTTTACTCCGGCACAAAGGGAAGCCCTACCCCTACTGGTCGTGCAAACCCGGGCCCAAACCCGGCTCCAGCAGGGGAACCATACCGTAGCTGACAAGGTATCCAGCCCTAACCAGCAGGCTCCCTCGCCTGTCCCCCTTGCGCCAACTGTATCCAGCGCTCCACAGCAACCAGCCTCTCCTCCCCCTCCACCACCATCAACTCCTGCTTCTCCCTCTCCCACAAATGGAGAGGGGGTGATAATCTCCAATACCTTCCTGGACTCCCTTCGGGCTCAGTGCCTAGCCGAACGCACTGCCCAAACCTTGCCCCAAGGTGTACTCGAGCAAGGTGGTTGTTGGTACAAAGACTCAAAATTATACGTGCCTAAAATACTTCGAAGAGAAGTTCTACAGTTAGCCCATGGAGCTAAGACAGCGGGACACTTTGGGTTCCTGAAAACCCTTCACCTATTGCGCAGACGGTTTTGGTGGGGGGGGGATGCGTTCTGATGTGGACTCCTTCGTTCGCAGCTGCCCTATCTGTGCCACAGTCAAACATTCTCAAGGCAAACCCCCAGGACTACTGCAGCCGCTGGAAATTCCCAGTAAACCCTGGGAAGTGATTGCCATGGATTTCATGACGGATCTCCCCCTTAGCGGGGGCAAAACTGTACTATGGGTTGTTACTGACTTATTTTCCAAACAGGTACATTTGGTTCCCTTAGCGGGTATTCCCTCCGCCCCCAAGTTGGCCCGCCTCTTCCTGTCACATGTCTTCCGGCTACATTCGTTTCCGCGCAAGATAAACTGCGACCGCGGAAGTAGTTTTATTGCTAAATTTTGGAAAGCTTTTCTCAAATTAGTGGGGGTGGAGCAAGGGTTGTCTAGTGCTTACCATCCTCAAACGGATGGGCAAACTGAACGTGTCAATACTGTACTGGAATGCTATTTGCGTTGTTATGTCAATTATCACCAAGATGACTGGGTAGAACTGTTGCCTTTTGCAGAATATGCTTACAATAATGCTGTGCATCAATCTGCTGGCTTCAGCCCTTTCTATGCTGTGTATGGTCAGGACTTCGGTCCTATTGCCCCTGTAGAAGGGTCTGAGGGGGAGGGGGATCCTGATGTCGCCTCATGGGAGCATGCCCTCCGTAATACTTGGCCCTGGCTGATTAGCAACCTGGACCGAGCCAAACGTAAATACAAAGCGCAAGCTGATAAGCATCGCTCCCCCACTAAGGACTTTCAAGTCGGGGACTTAGTATATCTTTCCACCAGAAATCTGCGCTCCACCCGTCCTTGTCACAAACTCAGTGCCAAGTACATTGGCCCATTTCCTATCGCCCGAATCATTAACCCTGTCGCCGTGGAATTGACTCTCCCCAAAACCTTAAGGAGTATCCACCCCGTCTTCCATGTCAGTCTCCTGAAACCCCATGTCGCCTCCTCGGACTGGCATCCAGAGCCGCCTCCCGAACAACCAGTGATGGTGGGAGGGGAGGAACATTTCAAGGTGTCCAAGATCCTGAATTCACGTATACACCATGGATCTCTGCAATACCTAATTCGCTGGAAACACTTCCCCCCTGCCTATGACGAATGGGTGCGTGCACAAAATGTCTCCGCCCCCCGCTTAGTAAACGCCTTTCAAACCACCTACCCGGGCAAGCCATCCCCCTTGCCAGGAGGAAGGGGGCCTTAAGGGGGGCAGGATGTCAGGCCTGTATCTCAGTTACTTTGTTGTGCTTTCGTTTCTATCGCTGACCTGACTACTGACTAAGCTCAAGGACAAGCCCGCATACCGAAGCCTGTTGGAAGCTCTGGGAACCGTCCTGGGAACAGCAGCTATGTTTGTGTTCTGTAATCACTTGCAAATATCATAGCCTTTATACTGCTGAGTGTTAGACAGCGAGCTCATTGCTGTCAGTTTTTCTTCATGCTCTGTACTCCTATTTAGACCAAGTAAAAACCAGCTTCTTTTGGACCTGGCTGTCTCGATGTGGTTTGTTTTGGTTCTGATTTAGGCCAAGGGCTTACACCCTCACCCTAACCCCTCACCCTCACCCTCACCCAACCCTAACCCTAACCCTCACCCTCACCCTCACCCTCACCCTCACCCTAACCCCCACCCTCACCCTAACCCCCACCCTCACCCTAACCCCCACTCTAACCCTAAACCCAACCCCAACCCGAGCCCTAGCCCTAACCCAAACCCGAAAACAGAACCTAACCCCCTAACCCTAACCCTAACCTTAACCCTAACCCAACCCGAACCCGAACCCAGAACCTAACCCTAACCCATAACCTAACCTGGAACCTAACTCTAACCCGGAACCTAACCCTAACCCAGAACCTAACGAGGAATCTAACCAGGAACCGAACCCTAACCCTAGCAGTGGGCGAGGAGCTCTCACTTCCTGGTGTAGCTTTTTGCCTTTTTAGGCTTAAAATTCTTAATTTTCTTTTGGAAGTTTGATTGAAATTTGTTCCTTAGAAGCTTCCCCACCTGGGGAGCGAAAAATGGAGGGTCCCCCCAGTGGGGGGGGGACCAGGAAATGGCAATCAAAGTTTCTCTCATAGAAGGCAATGAGCAGTTTAGGCCATGCCACTCTCCTTTGTCTTCTATGGAGGATTTTGAAACTTCTCAGCAAATCGCTTCAACCGAGGAAACCCTCCAGCTACAAGCCCTGGAACTGTCAGCAACACAGCAAGAGACCTCAGCAAGTCCACTGGTACTGGCAGAGTGCGACCCGTGCCAGTTAGTATCATCAAAGGTACAGGTAGGAAAATTTGTCCCTTTGCCGGAGGCTTCTCTTTTGGCTGCCTCCCCTTCTCAGGCCCAAGAAATAAATAACCCAGAAATAAAACAACAAATTAGCCCGTGTAAAGCCCCTCTGCATGATGTTTGGTAAGGAAAATTTGTATGTAACTATACTTTTAATTAATAAAGGACACTGTATATGTATATTGTATAATTAGGAAAATGTTTTATTTAACTTTCAAGGAAATTGACTGTTTTTGGTTGCTGTACTAAGAGTATAATTGAATGTCAGATGGCACTTTAAACTAATAAAATGTATTTTCCTAATTTTTCCCCCTAACCCTCACCCAAACCCCAAACCCCACTTGTCGCACTCTCCCCTCTGCTGCTCTCCAGTCTCCAGGATAGAACTGTCCTGAGGAAGGAGGGGCTGTGGCTCAGTGCAAGAGCTTCTGCTTTGCATGCAGAAGGTCCCAAGTTTGATCCCCGGCATTTCCATTTAAAAAGGACCAGGTGGTAGGTGATGTGAATGATGTCTTTCTGCCTGAGACCCTGGAGAGCCACTGCCGGTCTGAGTAGACAATACTGACTTTGATGGACCCTCAAGGGTCTGGTTCAGCAGGAGGCAGCTTCATGTGTTCATGTGATTTTCCTCCACCCGTGCCTCTGTTTCACAGGACCTGCCACTGGGAGCTTTGCCCCTCAGATGTACTTCAGATGTGCCCACTTGCCCTGGACTACCCCCCCAACCTCTTCCTTGCCCACATCCAGGGAGTAGTTGAGGTGAGCGTGAAATGTGGCCATCCCCAAAGGCGCCTTGCCTTGTTTCTGCTTCAGAGGAAACAGAGGGCTGCTTCACACCTTCTGACAGGGACACGGGTCTTTGTAGGAAAGAGCCCGGCAGCCACAGACAACACGGCAGCAGCATGCCTCTTTCCCACTGTCTATATCTGCAAAACTGATCCCATTTTTATCCCATTCATCCTTCAAGGGCATACATAGTTCTCCCAACCACCATCTTAACCTCACAACAGCCCTGTGAGGCAGGTCGGACTGAGACACAATGAACAGCCCACTGTCCCCCAATGACCTTCATAATAATAATAATCTTTAATACGGTCCAAGACCAGCAGATAAAAATATATATACATAGGAGCAGGATAGCGATTGTATACACCAATAAATATTTGACAAAAATAGTTGCTCACTCATGGGGGAGCCATTAAGAACATGATTTTAAAATATGGTACATAAAATATGATGCAAAATTGCAATCAATATTAATAAAAATCACTCATCCATTAAGTTCAACCCAAGCTCGCCTAGTATTCATTGCTAGGGCTGTCGATTCGGTTTGGCCCGAACTGAAAAACAGCCGAATTTCCCCTGATTCGGCGGTTTTTAGTTCGGGACGAACCGAACTAAAAAGTGGCGGGAAACCGGGGGAGCCAAATTCAGCGAGTTCGGGAGTTCACGAATAAATCTGGCAAATTCGGGGTTTGTTTTCCCCTTTTCCCTTTTCCGTATTGGGATGAATGGATCACCGATCCTGTATGCATTTCCAGAGCAAAACGTCCCGTGCTTAAATGGAATCGTCTTGGATTGCCCAGTCCTCCTCCCAGCCCCTCTTGAAGGAACAGAAGACAGCCACAGTAAGACCCCTTTGGGGGCTTTAATCTATACTTTTTCTCCTGTGTGTGAGTGTGTGGGGGAAAGCAGAGTCTGTGTGTGTGTGGGGAGGGAACAGTTTCTGTGGGTGGGGGGGAAGCCAAAGGGGGCTTTCGCCCGTTCGGCCTGGGGTGTGTGTGCCCCCTCGAGTCCCTCTCTCCCTGGTTTGAGGGGGGGCTTCAGTTGCATGTCCTCAGGTTTTCCCTCATTCATACAACGGTTAGGTCTATTTTGATGCTTGCTAAAACTGGTTTTCAAATGGTGACTTAAAGAATGCATTTGCCTGGTCCCGAGTCTCATGCAAAAGAGGAAATTCAACCCCCCTCCTGCTCATTATGCATAGCTAGCTGCCTCTGTCCCTTTCCATGGTTTGCAAACTCCCAGGTGTCAGGTGTTGCTTTGGATGTTTGCAAATGTGTTGCTTTGCAATTGTGTTGCTTTGCAGTGTTGCTTTGCAATTGTGTTGCTTTGCAAACTTCTTAGCACCTGCCCCGCCATTTGCATGTTTTCAAGTGTTGCTTTGCAGTTGTGTTGCTTTGCAGTGTTGCTCTGCAGTTGTGTTGCTGTGCAAACTTCTTAGCACCTGCCCCGCCCTTTGCATGTTTGCAAAGGTGTTGCTTTGCAGTTGTGTTGCTTTCCAGTGTTGCTTTGCAGTTGTGTTGCTTTGCAAACGTCTTTGCACCTGCCCCGCCCTTGCTCTCATCAGCTGTTTGTCGGGGCTGGGAGCTTTGTGCATGGGCGGCAAGTTCTGCTCAGAGATGCACATCATGATGATGTGATGGTGATAGTGTAGTGTGATTGGTGTATAGTATAGTACAGGTTGTTGTAGTTTATTGTACTGTGCTGTAATTTATTATCATGTTGTGTAGAATGGCTGCAACAATAAAAACTATTCAAAACTATTCAAAACCCTAACCCCAACCCCAACCCTAACCCAATCCTAACCCTAACCTAACCCTAACCCTCACCCTAACCCCCACCCTCACCCTCACCCCAACCCCAACCCTAACCCTAAACCCAACCCCAACCCGAGCCCGAGCTCTAACCCAGAACCTAACCCCCGAACCCTAACCCTAATCCTAACCTTAACCCGAACCCAACCCGAACCCGAACCCAGAACCTAACCCTAATCCATAACCTAACCTGGAACCTAACTCTAACCCGGAACCTAACCCTAACCCAGAACCTAACGAGGAATCTAACCAGGAACCGAACCCTAACCCTAGCAGTGGGCGAGGAGCTCTCACTTCCTGGTATAGCTTTCTGTCTTTTTAGGCTTAAAATTCTTAATTTTCTTTTGGAAGTTTGATTGAAATTTGTTCCTTAGAAGCTTCCCCACCTGGGGAGCGAAAAATGGAGGGTCCCCCCAGCGGGGGGGGGGGGACCAGGAAATGGCAATCAAAGTTTCTCTCATAGAAGGCAATGAGCAGTTTAGGCCATGCCACTCTCCTTTGTCTTCTATGGAGGATTTTGAAACTTCTCAGCAAATCGCTTCAACCGAGGAAACCCTCCAGCTACAAGCCCTGGAACTGTCAGCAACACAGCAAGAGACCTCAGCAAGTCCACTGGTACTGGCAGAGTGCGACCCGTGCCAGTTAGTATCATCAAAGGTACAGGTAGGAAAATTTGTCCCTTTGCTGGAGGCTTCTCTTTTGGCTGCCTCCCCTTCTCAGGCCCAAGAAATAAATAACCCAGAAATAAAACAACAAATTAGCCCGTGTAAAGCCCCTCTGCATGATGTTTGGTAAGGAAAATATACTTTTAATTAATAAAGGACACTGTATATGTATATTGTATAATTAGGAAAATGTTTTATTTAACTTTCAAGGAAATTGACTGTTTTTGGTTGCTGTACTAAGAGTATAATTGAATGTCAGATGGCACTTTAAACTAATAAAATGTATTTTCCTAATTTTTCCCCCTAACCCTCACCCAAACCCCAAACCCCACTTGTCGCACTCTCCCCTCTGCTGCTCTCCAGTCTCCAGGATAGAACTGTCCTGAGGAAGGAGGGGCTGTGGCTCAGTGCAAGAGCTTCTGCTTTGCATGCAGAAGGTCCCAAGTTTGATCCCCGGCATTTCCATTTAAAAAGGACCAGGTGGTAGGTGATGTGAATGATGTCTTTCTGCCTGAGACCCTGGAGAGCCACTGCCGGTCTGAGTAGACAATACTGACTTTGATGGACCCTCAAGGGTCTGGTTCAGCAGGAGGCAGCTTCATGTGTTCATGTGATTTTCCTCCACCCGTGCCTCTGTTTCACAGGACCCGCCACTGGGAGCTTTGCCCCTCAGATGTACTTCAGATGTGCCCACTTGCCCTGGACTACCCCCCCCAACCTCTTCCTTGCCCACATCCAGGGAGTAGTTGAGGTGAGCGTGAAATGTGGCCATCCCCAAAGGCGCCTTGCCTTGTTTCTGCTTCAGAGGAAACAGAGGGCTGCTTCACACCTTCTGACAGGGACACGGGTCTTTGTAGGAAAGAGCCCGGCAGCCACAGACAACACGGCAGCAGCATGCCTCTTTCCCACTGTCTATATCTGCAAAACTGATCCCATTTTTATCCCATTCATCCTTCAAGGGCATACATAGTTCTCCCAACCACCATCTTAACCTCACAACAGCCCTGTGAGGCAGGTCGGACTGAGACACAATGAACAGCCCACTGTCCCCCAGTGACCTTCATAATAATAATAATCTTTAATACGGTCCAAGACCAGCAGATAAAAATATATATACATAGTAGCAGGATAGCGATTGAATACACCAATAAATAGTTGACAAAAATAGTTGCTCACTCATGGGGGAGCCATTAAGAATATGATTTTAAAATATGGTACATAAAATATGATGCAAAATTGCAATCAATATTAATAAAAATCGCTCATCCATTAAGTTCAACCCAAGCTCGCCTAGTCTTCATAGCTAGGGCTGTCGGTTCGGTTCGGCCCGAACTGAAAAACAGCCGAATTTCCCGATTCGGCGGTTTTTAGTTCGGGACGAACCAAACTCAAAAATGGCGGGAAACCGGGGGAGCCGAATTCAGCGAGTTCGGGAGTTCACGAATAAATCTGGCAAATTCGGGGCGTCGGTAAGCAGCATAACCGTCAGTAAGCAGCATTCTCCTCCCCCGGCCAATCGGTGGCCAAGCTGGGTCTTCTTCTGGCCAATCAGTCAGGATTGAGTACTGGAGGAATCAGCTGCTGCGCGGCCGGGCCGGGGAGAGAGAGAGAGTGAGAGAAATCCTTGTGTGTGTGTAGGGGTGCTTGTGCACATTCGCTCCTTTCCGTGGCTGCAAGGGGCACATATTTGGGGGTACAGACCCCAAACTTTCAGTGGAGCTTCAGACAAGCCTTCTTAAGAGACCCCCGAAGTTTTGTAAACATTGGGTCAGGGGGTCCCGAGATATGGGCTCCCCCTTTTCTCTTTCCGTGGCTGCAGGGGGTGCATTTTTGGGGGTACAGACCCCAAACTTTCAGTGGAGCTTCAGACAAGCCTTCTTAAGAGACCCCCGAAGTTTTGTAAACATTGGGTCAGGGGGTCCCGAAATATGGGCTCCCCCCTTTTCTCTTTCCGTGGCTGCAGGGGGTGCATTTTTTTGGGGTACAGACCCCAAACTTTCAGCGGAGCTTCAGACAAGCCTTCTTAAGAGACCCCCCAAGTTTTGTAGACTTTGGGTCAGGGGGTCCCGATATATGGGCTCCACCCATTTCCCCCTCCCCCTTTTCCATTTCCGTGGCTGCAGGGGGTGCTTTTTTGGGGGTGCAGCCCCCAAACCTTCAGGATATCTTCAGACGAGCCTTCTTAAGAGACCCCCCAAGTTTTGTAAAGATGGGTTCAGTGGGGGTAGAAATATCGGCTCCCCCCTTTTTCTCTTTCCGTGGCTGCAGGGGTGCATTGTTGGGGGTACAGACCCCATACTTTCAGCGGAGCTTCAGACAAGCCTTCTTAAGAGACCCCCCAAGTTTTGTAAACATTGGGTCAGGGGACCCCGAGATATGGGCTTTCCCCTTTTCCCTATTGGGATGAATGGATCACCCGATCCTGTATGCATCTCCAGAGCAAAACGTTCCGTGCTTAAATGGAATCGTCTTGGATTGCCCAGTCTTCCTCCCAGCCCCTCTTGATGGAACAGAAGACAGCCACAGTAAGACCCCTTTGGGGGCTTTAATCTATACTTTTTCTCCTGTGTGTGTGTGTGTGGGGGAAGCAGTCTGTGCGTGTGTGAGGAGGGAGCAGTTTCTGTGGGTAGGGGGGAAGCCAAAGGGGGCTTTCGCCCGTTCTGTCTGGGGGGGGTGCCCCCTCGAGTCCCTCTCTCCCTGGTTTGAGGGGGGGCTTCAGTTGCATGTCCTCAGGTTTTCCCTCATTCATACAACGGTTAGGTCTATTTTGATGCTTGCTAAAACTGGTTTTCAAATGGTGACTTAAAGAATGCATTTGCCTGGTCCCGAGTCCCATACAAAAGGGGAAATTCCACACCCTCCTGCTCATTATGCATAGTGGGGGAGTTCAGACTTCGGCATATCCCGAATCTAAACGGGCCGAATTCAGCCGAATCCGAACTATACCGAATTTTTTTTAATTCAACAGCCCTATTCATAGCTTGCCATCCAAATTTGGCCACTTTAAAGGTTAGCTCCATGTCCTTATCTGAGAGCATGTTAGAAAGGCAGATTGCTCTGGATCTCCCTGGGAAGCCAACTATTACAGAGGAGATGGTTTCACGTATCTTGCTATAGATTTTACAGTCAAACATGACCTGATCGAGGGTCTCTATACTCCCATCAGAGCAAGGACACAAACGTTCACTGTAAGGTAACTTTTTATATCTCCCGATATAGCTGAAGTAAGAGCATCACAACGCATCAGAGTAAAGGCCCACCTGTGGTCAGGGTTATCCAAGTGGGTAAGATAGGACATCGGGGCCAAGATGGTAAGAGTGCTCCAGTTGTAACACACATTGTTAACTCTGTTTATGTCATGCTGTCTTTCTAAATCTAAGACTCTTTGCCTTATCAAGGCCCTGGCCTGTAAATAACCCATAGACAGGAGCAGTTGTTCTGAGAGACTGTAGAAGCCTAGTTCATACTTCAAGTTTCTCAACCAGGGAGAAACAAAAGTGTCATGCAAGATTAGGCTAACAAGTCCTTTAGGGCGTGAAGCTATTTTAAGCCAATAGGAGATCGAAGCAATCCATATCCTTGCTTCGACCGTAAGCTCCCCAGTCTCCATTCGAACTGCAGCGTTGGAGACACTGGGAGGGACTTGTAGGACAGCTCTCAAAAATTTAGATTGCATCTTCTCCATCATGGAGTTATTTGCTGTGGTAATAAGCGGCGCCCCATATAACATTTGGGAAAGTTTTAGCTTTAAATAGCTTGACAGCAGCTATGACTGAACGTCCTCCCTTAGTCCAGAAAAACTTTTTTATAGCTGTTGCGCTTTTTTAGGCATTTGCAGTGGCATGGGCTATATGAGTAATTTTTGAGCCTGATGCCTGAAAGACCACTCCTAGGTATTTGTAGCAATGCACTTGCTCTATCTTGACCCCATTCAGACACCAAGAATAAAGTTTTGGCTTGTTGGCAAAAACCATTACCTTAGTCTTTGAGTAGTTAACCTCAAGTCGGTTGTCAGTACAATAACTCGCAAGCGAGCACAAGGCCCTCCTAATTCCAATAGGTGTTCTAGAAAGAAGGACGGCATCATCTGCATATAGTAACAGTGGGATGTGTCTATCCACCAATTTTGGGGCCCCCAGTGACCTTCATGTCTGCAGTCTTATGCTGATGCTCAAGCGGTCACAACCACACCAGCTCTGAGGACACCACCCACGTGGTCCAGTTTGGTGTTTTGAAGGTCCTCTCCCAGGAGATGGGCTTGTTATGGTGCTTGCCTTTAAGACAACCACATTGCACATGTGCACAGCTTTTGGGGGTCAGGAACCCCAGAGCAAGAGCAGAACTCCTCCAGGACCTCTGGGCAGCACCAGGCATGCAGTCCAGAGGAGCCCCTGGGCTCTGCAGCACACGCAAAACCAGAAGAGGCCCCTGTGCTTCCACCTCAGCCCACAACCCCCCATGGGTCAGCCTAGGGTTTCCCGCTTGGAACGCAGGGCTCTCTTTGGCTCCATCCCCCTTGGGTTGAGTTTAGGAGGATGCAAAGGGTTTATTTGTCAATGTGAGCTTAAAGTGTGGTTATTGCTTTTTAATAGTCTGTCAGCAGCCTCGAGTGCCCTCTGAGTGAGGGAGGGAAACAAGACACCATCAAGAGTCTCCCACAGCCTCCCCTTGCCTCAGAAAAGCCCCGAGACTCTGCACAGAAGTGGCAAGTAGCAACCCCCCCGGGTGGGTGCCCCCCCATTGGACGGGCATTCCGAGAGGCCCTGCAGCACCACCAGGAGGACCCCTCCACTAGGTGCCCCCAAAGCAAGAGTCACATGGCTGATTTGGGGCACGCGCGGTCAGGAGACTATTTTTCGAGTCCACCTTGGAAGCTGCCTCTAAGAGTGGGCTCCTCCTCCCCCACCCCCCACTCCTTCCCACCCCTGTTGCAGCCAAGCCGCCTCCTCTTCCCTGGGCCCCCAAAAGAGAACTTGCCTTGAATGATGAGGCCGGGCAACCTCGAGGGTGGCTTTTAGAAGCACGACCAAGGCCCTGTTCTGCTGAGTAGCTTTGAAAGGTAGCTTGCAGCTGAACGAGAGCTGCTCATATTTCACTTGCTGACCTGACTGTTGTGTAAGGTCAGACACGTTTGCTCTGGTTCGGTCAGTCAGCAGGGGCAAAAACTGCAGGGCGGGGGGGGAGGGTCTTCCCAGTTTGCCTATTCTGCCTCCTGCGGTCAGCCAAGGCATTGTTCACCCCCCCTCCCTTTTCAAGCCTGGCTGTGCAGCCACAAGAAACTACCCCCTTACAGGGAACTCCGTGGCACAGAGCTTCGCTGGCTCTCTTGGGCAGCTCCTGGCGAGATGGTGCTTGGAGGCAGCATGACCACACCCAGTGCCATGCTGCAAGTAGCTCACACACAAGACAGCTGCCTGGACCAGAAGGGCTACCCGTTGGGATGAACGCTGTGTTTCTGGTGCTTTAGAGCACACTCCCCGAGCATGGCAGACTGGGCACACCAACAACAGCCACCAACAAGGGCTGGGGAGGGTGCAGGAGAAACACTTAAGCCCTCCCCCTGCTTGGCATACCGAGCCCTTGGCACACACCCCACTCAAGAGCTGGACTGCAGGGGCCACCCTCCATCTAAGGTGGCCCCAGGGGCACCTCACTGCTTATCTGGGATTTTAGCCGGGGCATCATCCTGAACTATTTCCTCGTCTGGTGAGGAAGCTCTGAGCATCTCTCTCAAGGCCACACTCAGCCGCCAGCCTCCTCGCCTTTCCCCAGCACAGACGGCACCACTCCGCCGGAGCACAGTGGTGGCACACGGGAACGTTCTCCCACTATGTGCTGTGCCAGCCTTGGGCCTTCTGGGCACAGGGCGAAGGTGCCACCGCCTCTGACCGAGACCAGCCATGGGGCTCGGCCTCCTTCCCAGATGCACCCCACTTGACTCCCCTGCGGCCAACCGGACCTGAATTTCCAGCTTCCAGAAACAGCAGCAAGTCCTGACTGGAAGCGGCGTTTAATGACGAGGAAGAACCAGACATCTCACTCTGCGTACACGCAAAAAGCAATTCCTGGAAAGTCGTGGTTAAAGTGGATCAAGCTCCTTGAGTTTGTGAATCAGCACAAAAGTTTATTATTCCCATCCTGAGAGTTTTCTGGTCTTTTATTTCAAAGCTGCAATCCCTGATTTGTCTTTTACAAACAACGTTCCGGACCTTCTCTCCGTCTCCCTCACACGCGCCCACTTGTCTGTTCCTGGAGGGCCCACATCCCCCCCCGACCCTGCCTCCCCCCGCCCCAGGCAGGTGAAGGGTTTGCTTCTGCTCTTTGGCTGTCAGGCTGCGCCTGTTCTTCTGCAGGGAGAGCTGCAGCCTCTTTCAGAGGGGGGGGTGTGTTGATCTGCAGTAGAACAGCTAGATTAGAGACCAGGAGCATCCAAGAGCTCCAACTCTCAAAAGCTCAGACCCCGAAAATTTTGTTGATCTCCCAGGAGCCGCTGGACTTGGGAATCCGGCCTCTCGAAATGCTTCTCTCCTCGTGATCCTCCGAGCAGCACAAGCAGCCCTTGCTGCCAGGAGGGGATTTCAGGCCAGCTCAGCCTCTCCTCCCACAGCCGGAGCCCGGCCAGGTGCTTTGTACCAGCTCCACCACTGCCAGGCCACTGTCCAGCCTGGCCACAAGGACCCTCCACACATCAGCCTGCACCCGGCTTCTCCGCAGGGCAGCCTTTGAGGATCCTGCCGCCTTCCCTCCACCGGGTATCACCCCAAAAGGCTGGCAGGGAAATGATCAGGACTTACAGAACATCGCCAGAGTATCCCCTGCTGGATCACGCCAGTGAGAGCCCACTGAGGCCAGCCTCCTCTTTCCCACAGTGGCCAGGAAGCCAACCAGGAGATGACCCCCACCCCACCTCTCTCTATAGCAGGCTTATGCCATGCGAAGATATGCCTGGAGGGAGTCGTATCTTGTTACATGAAAGAAACTGGCCGTGCAATTCTGCAGTTCCACAAACAAGGCCAGTCAGCCGGCCTTGTGCTGTGGGAGGCTCCGGCAGGGCCCCTGGGCCAAAGGAAGTTCACCCCAGCCGCTCTCCTCAGCCCCACACAAGGCGGAGAGCAGCCGGGCAGGAAACAGCCTGTGCAGGACCAGATCCGGAGCCGAGGGCACCCCCCCACACACACACACCAGAGCCCTCCAGAGAGAGAGTGGGGGAGGGGAGGCCAATGAGTTGCAGACAGTTGGTGTGAGACACTGCGTTGCCTGCCCCTCGAACGAGCGAGCTGTTTTCTGCTCCTAGGCACAATTCAGACCAGGACGGAGGGCAGAATGGGCAACCCTGAAGCTGAAACCCCAAGAAGGTGAGACAGCAGGGGCGGCTGGGCGAGGCCTCCCACTGGGCCCAGCCTGGTGCTGCTGCCGTCAGGGCCTGACATTCACCAACCAGGGAGCTGTCCGGAAAGAGACTCGCAGGTCTGAGAGCTGCTGCTGCTCTCCCATAGCAACCCTGGGAGTGTCCTTCACTGTTCCAACCCAACCCCTGACGAAATATCCACTCTCCCCAAAGCTGCACAAGATGTGAGGCTGGGGGATCGGGGCTCCCGGCAGGTCCATGCAGCAGGGGCGTCTTTACCACCACAGCCCCCATCCCCGGTCTTCCCTGGCCCCTCGTCAGGGGTGGGGTTGACAAGCCAAGCCTCCCCCCCGTTCCGCTCCCTGGCCATGGGCAAGATGACGGCGGGCTCCACGCTCCCCCCCAGTCCCGGGCTCTACTTGTAGGTCCAGCACGCAGTGGCCCAACCCTGCCCCTTGCAGAGCTCCTTGTGCTTCAGGAAGCAGCTCTGGACGCGGAACTTGCGGCCGCAATCCTCGCAGGCGTAGAGGTTGCCGTCATGGGTCTTCATGTGCTCCGTCAGGTGGTGTTTGAGCTTGAACTTCTTGTTGCAGACGGAGCAGCCGAAGGGGCGCAGGCTGAAGGTCAGCATGATGTGCCGGTCCCGCTTGGGCTTCACCGCGAAGCGCTTCCCGCACAGGCAGCCGAACTTCTTGCCGTCAGGGGCCGACATCAGCTTGACGGGGGCGTGCACCACCTGCCCGTGGACGGCGTGGGCGATGATCTCGTTCCCGTGCAGGTCGACCGGCTTCCAGGAGCTCTCCGGGAAAGGCACGGAGGAGTCCGAGGAGAGCGGCTGGGCCTTCACGGAGAAGCCGGGTGCCGCGGTGGATGAGAAGGCCCCACTGGGGAGGATGTAGCTGACCTCCCCGGTCTCCTGGATCTCCGCCTGGCACAGGCCTGGCACGTCGGCCATGCCGAGTGGCCGCCCCAAAGACTTGAGGAAGCTGGACTCGGACAAGGAGGAGCCGGGGGCCCTGCCCAGCACCGAAGTGGCCCCCTCCTCAGCATCAAAGCGTTCCTGCTTAATGTAGAAGATTTTGGGGGGCTCGTGGGGGGCAGAGCCCAGCTCCCCGGGGCCTTTCGAGCAGCCGTCGCGGTTGCCCTCCTCGGATTCGTCCAGGATGACCTTCACGGGGCTGTCGGCAGAGCCACTGCAAATCGGAGCCTGCCGCTCGTCGTCCTCTTCCTCCTCCTCCTCTTCCTCGTCTTCGTCATGGGGCACCCGGATCTTCAGCACCTCGTCATCCGGGCAGCCGTGCTGCATGCGGCGGCCAGGTCCGTCCGCCGCGCTCGCGGCCTCCCCCTCCTCGCGTGCCCCCGCAAAGTAGTTGCTGCTGCTGGGCGACTGGCTCTCACTGGCCCGGCCCGACCACGGCCGGCAGGGGCCCCCCTCCAGCTCCTTCAGGATGCCTGAGCACTGGTCCACCACCTGCCACATCTGCAGGCCGCTGGCCACCAGGAGGTGGCTAGGCAGGGCCTCCAGGAGTAGCTTCAGGCGGCCGGAGTAGATGAGCTGCAGCAGGTTCTCGAAGGCGTCCGGCTCGATGACGCTGGGCAGAACAATGCAGTTGGTGTCGTTGAGGAGCAGCTTGTCGTGGAAGTAGGGCGAGGAGGCGGCCAGCACGCTCTTGTGGGCCTGGAAGACGCGGCCCTGGACGTGGATCGAGATGTCGCAGAACTTCCCCTCCAGCCGGTGCTTGTTGAGCGACTCCAGCAGGACTGCTGCGTAGTGGGGGAACTGGATCTGAACGCTGCGCGTCTCGGGCTCCATGGCGCCCCGGGCCGGAAGTTGGCTCACGTGGGTGGCGTAGACAGGGGGGGCTGCAGCAGCAGCCGCCACGGGAAGAAGAAGGGCCGGGAGGCGGAGGGAAGAAGAGAAAAGGGGCAAATTAGGAAGAACTTCCTGACAGTCAGTGGAATGCAGGCTTCCTCGGGAGGTGGTGAGCTCTCCTTCCCTGGAGGTTTTTCAGCAGAAGCTAGATGGCCATCTGTCAGCCATGCTGATTCTATGATCATGAGAGGCAGATGATGAGAGGGAGGGCACCTTGGCCATCTTCTGGGCATGGAGTAGGGGGGTCACTGGGGGTGTGAGGGGGGAGGTGTGAATTTCCTGCATGGTGCAGGGGGTTGCATTAGATGACCCTGGTGGTCCCTTCCAACTCTATGGTTCTATGATCCGAAGTCAGAACCCCAGGAGAGCCCCGCTGGGTCAGACCAGGGAGGGTCCGTCCAGCCCACCACGCCCCCCCCCCATGGAGTGCCCAACCGCTTGCCCTGCAGGATCAGGTAAACCCTCCCCCAACAGTGCCTGCTCACACTGGGAGCCAGAGGTTGACTGCCTCAGCAGGTGGGGGCTCCCTTCCGCCACCTTGGCTAGCGGCAGCCACTAATGGGCCCCTCCTCCATTAACCTAACTCCTTATTAAAACCATCTATGCTCGTGGCCGTCACCACCTCCGCCGGCCGAGCGTCCCCACAATGCAACTGTCCACTGAATAAAGACCCGTTTCCTCTTGTCCCTCCTGAAGCCCCTGCCCATCGGTTCTACTGGGTGTCCCCCCCCCCAGCTCTCAGCAGTCAAGAGGGAGTGGGGCTGGTGACTGCCCCAAAGCCACTCAGATCCCCCCCCAACCCCAGGCAGGGAGGAGGCACTCCTTCCTTCAGAGATCCGAGAGGACCCTCCATGGTCATAGAATCATAGAGTTGGAAGGGCCCACCAGGGTCATCAAGTCCAACCCCCTGCACAATGGAGGAAATTCACAACTACCTCCCCCCCACACACACCTAGTGATCAGAAGATGGCCAAGATGCCTCTCATCATCTGCCTAAGTTCACAGAATCAGCATTGCTGACAGATGGCCATCTAGCCTCTTGCTTAAAAACCTACACGGAAGGAGAGCTTACCCCCTTCTGAGGAAGTCTGTTCCACTGAGGAACCGCTCTGACTGTTAGAAAAATTTTCCTAATGTCTAGAAGCAAACTCTTGTGATTTATTTTCAACCCGTTGGTTCTGGTCTGACCTTCTGGGGCCACAGAAAACAACTCGGCACCCTCCTCTCTTTGACAGCCCTTCAAGTCCTTGAACATGGTTCTCATATCCCCTCTCCGTCTTCTCCTCTTCAGGCTAAACATACCCAGCTCCTTCAACCTTTCCTCACTTCTCTAGCCTGTCAAGATCATCCTGCATCCTGGCTCTGTCTTCTACCGTATTTGCTACCCCTCCCAATTTAGTATCATCTGCAAATTGAATAAGCATCCCCTCTACTCCTTCATCCCAATCAGGGCCCAGCACAGATCCCTGAGGATCTCCTCTGCAAGTGGAGGAGGAACCATGAACTTGCACTCTCTGGGTGCGATCTGTCCACCAGTGGCAGATCCTCCTCACAATAATAGGATCCAACCCACATCTTCCCAGTTTGTCAACTAGAATACTATGTGGAACCTGACCAAAAGCCTCCCTGAAACCTGTCTGCAGCATCCCCTGATCCAGCCAGGCAGTCCCTTTCTCAAAACAGGAGGATTTTTTGGCCAGAGGCAGTCGACCTCGGAACGCCACTTGCTGCCCCGGAGGGAGGGAGGGAGCCGGGGCCCCCCCCGCCCTGGCCCCTCTTGGTGTAGGTGGGGGGCGGCCTTCAAGGGTGCCTCCGGCCTGGCCCAGCCCAGCCTCCTGATGGCCTTCGGACCCCCCTCCCTCCCTCCCGCGGGCCGAACCCGTGCCCGGGAGGGCGTGGGGGGCTGGGGGGGGGGAGTGTGCAGCGGGGCCGCGGGGGGCCCAGGAGGGAGAGGAAAGACGACGCCAGGCGGGGCTTCTGCACCCGCCCCAGGAGGCGGCTCTCTGCACGTGCTCAGAGGCACCCTTCACGGGGGGGGCGGGAGGGGGGGCTGCCTGGCTGCCTCCGAGCGCTGCGTGCGTGGCGGGGGTGGGGACGGAGGGGGGGCCGCCTCACCTCGCCGCCGCCGCCTCCTCCGGGTCCCTCCGTCGCCCCCCTCCCCCCGGCCAGCGAGCCCGCCCCTGTGGGGAGGAGAGGCCCCGCCCCCTCGCGGCTTGCTGGCCCAATGGGAGAGGCGGGATGCCCCGGCGGTGGTTGGATCGCTGCACTCGCCCCGCCCATGGCCCTAGCCAATGGGCCGGCGCTTCCTCTCACGCCGAGCCCGTGAAGGGCCGGGAATCAGGAGGCCCGCCTCCTCCGAGCCCTCCGGCCAACCGCCGCCGCCGCGGGCCCCTGCAGCCCCGCCCCCTGCGCCACCGCCACCGGGGTCCGGCCGGGAGGGGCGGCCCAGCAGCGCCCGGATGCGCCGCTGCCCCCTGATTGGCCCTTGGGCTGCCCGTCAGGGCTGAGGAGTGGCTCCTCGCACCGGCAGCGGCTCTGCGGGCGGCTCTCTTCCGCCCCCCCTACCTGCCTGGACCTTTGACCCGGAGAGGCTGCCCGCGGGGGGGGAGGAGGAGGGGCTTGACCCTGGGGGCCTCCGAGTGCGCAGCGGCCCCTCTGCCCCGGCCCAAGGCCGCGTCCACGCCCTGGGGGCCATGGCGCGAGGAGGGGGGGGCCTGCCCGCCCGGCCCGCCCGCCTCCGGCCCTCTCGGGAGGCCGCCTGGACGCGGATCTCCGCCCGCGCTGGGCCTCCCGCCCCTGCCCACAGGGACCCTCCAGCGCCCCGCGGCCAGTTGCCAGATTTGTCCCAGCCCTTCCGTCCCTCAAGCATTAGCTACACGCTGCACAGGTTCAAGGGATCGAGCAGCTTCCAAGGGATACATGACCGGTAGCAACGGCGTCTCTGCTCTTTTCTTGCCGATTTGGAGAGTTGGCGGGGAGTTCCCACGCTTTCCAATGGGCAATGGACTCTGTTGCTTAGAGTTACTCTCATCTTGGGCGAAGTTGAAACTGTTACACAAAAAAAGTTACATTATTTGCTTTTCAATAGAGGTTGAGAGTTCAGATTGGCCTTATTTTGCTATATCAAATGCATCTCATGTGCACATGCTGATTGGCTTATTTGCACATGTTGCTTGTCTCATATTTAATTACAACCAATAAAATCTCTAGATATGATCACATGATTATAATAAATCAGATATAGAGAAATATGACATTGGTTTTTGTTGTGTATGTATATAGTTGGGTAGTAATCAAGGGAGGCTTAGGAGCTTGAGTTCTGCACGAAGGATCCTAAACCCTGCTCACCCTATTGGTCAAGCAAACGGATCCTATTGGCCCTAAGCCAACATGTCCCATTGGTCACCGAGAGGGTATTTTCCCCCCCATCACGAATGGGGGGGGGGGAGTGGCCGCAGGCGGCCAGGGGGGCATATAAGCAGGGCACGTTCAGTGTGTAAGTCAGTTCTGTGCTGAAATCAAATAAAGCTGCGTTGCTGAACTCCATCTCTGATCTCATGAAAAGGTGTCTCTGGCTGGAAGTCTCAGAAGAAGATCTCTAGGTGAGATTCTTGGGTAACTTGGGCTTTTGATAATCCCTAAAAGCAGTGAGGAAAAATAGCTGAAGCCTGATTTGCTTTTTAAAACTATTACTTGCTATAATATGATTCCATATTTGGTCATTCTCGTATTTATCTTCACAATAATTGTAGGGTTGTTTTCATGCCTATATTTTTTCTGTCTTGCTCAATAAAAGAATACTTTATTTTCTCAAAGATAAAAGTTTCCACAGGTGTTCTTTCTGGTTTGCTGGTTAACCGTTCAGAGGACCGAACTCTACTCCCTACTATTTTGTATTATCAGAGCTAAGGTTGTAAATCACCTCTAAATGATAAATCCTGGAGAACTCTGCTGCTAATCAGTTATGCACAGGCAAAGCCTTGAAAACTGTTTAGTACAGATCCTCTAACAGGATGCGGAAGAGAACCTGCCATTACTTCCCTTTGGGGGTTTTGTTTGGCTGTCTTGGCCCAACATCCGTTAACACCTAAAAAAAACACCTGCTTTCTCCAGAAAGAATTGCAAAATGAAAACACCCTTTCAAAAAAAAAAAAAAAAGCCTGTAAACACAAGGAAACCAACCAGTTTCCACAAAGCAATAAAGTGCGGGAACAGCTCCTCTGGCATTTGCCCCAGGGTGCCCACCCAACCACAGACCAGGAGAGCAGTCCGTCTGTTGGTCTGGATCGGTGGAAGAGCAACAGTCTGTGTTCGTGGTGCGCAAAGGTGCAAATTTGGCTGGGCCGCAGCTGTGGAGCCTGTCCCTTGAAGGCGCCCCTGGTGCTTAGCACCACAGGAGAGGAGGCGTGAGACGGATCTCGCCGCAGGTGGCCGCGCTGCTCCGTCACTGGCCGCGGGGGTGGAGGTCGCCCCCCCCCTTGGGCTCCTGGCCTGCATTCCACAGGTCCCCAAAGGCCCTCCTCCACCTCCCGTTTCCCCAGGCACACCCCTCCCCCCCAAACCTTTACAGTTCACACAGGCTGTAAAAGACCAATTGCTTTTTATTAAACATTTTCTTCTGTTTTCACCACACACTCCAGGAAAAAAATGAGAAAAAATAAATTTGACATAAAATTAACTCGAGAGCTTGAGAGCAAGAGAGAGAGAGAGCGTTTGCCTGGGGGCCGCAAAATGATGTCAAGGGCCCGGCTTCCCCATGACCTGAACTCCCTTCGGAAGGTAGGAAATATGTACAGAGGATTGAGGTCCAGAGAGTTCTTCTTATGTACAGTACAAATCCCGCGGTAATTACACCTGGGGAGGTCCACGGGGAGCAGGCGGCGGTGTGTGTGTGTGTCTGGGAGAATATCGGAGGGAGGGAGGGAGGCGGTCGAGGGATTTCACATATGTACAAACTTTTATATAATAGTAATAATAATCATAATAATAATCATAATTCAGCATCATAATAATACGTATAAATATCTACGGTGCCAGCCTGAACCACCGTCATTGTCCGGGGGGTGGGGGAGAGGGGAGGGGCAGAGAGAGAAAGGGGGGGGTCGAGAGAGCAGGAGAGACCTTACAAAAGTAATCTGGATCAGAGAGGGCGAGATTGGCCTGAGGGAAGCAGAGACAGAGAGAGGGCGGGGGGGGGGAGAGGGGGAGGAAGAAGATGCACCAGAATAGCAAGAGAAAGAACAGAGGCCACGAGAGAGATTCACCACGGCGCCCAAGAACACTTTTTTCACCCAGCGGCAGCTCAGGAACCAAAGCACGACGGACGGACGGACGGACTGACGGACAGACGGCGAGTGAGCGAGCACCACACGCGCGGGGGGGCCGGAGCCCCCTTTCCCTTTGCTTCTCCC
Source organism: Euleptes europaea (assembly GCF_029931775.1). Lineage (NCBI taxonomy): Eukaryota > Metazoa > Chordata > Lepidosauria > Squamata > Sphaerodactylidae > Euleptes > Euleptes europaea. Next base: position 30,080 of record NC_079312.1, read on the forward strand.
CGGCAGGCATGGGGCAGGACCCCACCCCCCACCTCCTGCCCTGAGTGCCCTGCGGCTGGGCAGTTCTAAAATGGCTTCTTTGAGATAGTTTGACGGCCCCTCCCCAGAAACCCCGGTTGAGGAGGGGGGCAGCTTGAGAACAGGAAGGAAAACAAAAGAGCAAAAGTGTGGGTCCCCCCCCTGCCCTGCCCCCCACTGAGGAATATAGAACTATGTATATATAGAATAAGAATCCAGAATAATTTCCAGAAAGAAACAGGGGTTGCGAGGGGGGGGGGCACTGTACAGAGCAGTCAAAGCCCTTTGTCAGAGGATGGAGAGCGCAGAATGGGGGAAGGGGGGGGTACAGCATTCCCACGCTGGGGCTGCCTGGCCATCGGGCCTTTGGGGATCAGAAAAGCCTCCCACCTGTCTGATCCAACCCACCCCCCATGCAGGGGAAAAGAATGGGGGAGCCACCCCTCACCCTTCATGGCCGCTGGCTGAAGTGAGTGCAGCCCACGGGAATCGGGACCAGCCTGCCCCTGGAGGCAAAGCGTTCCTCCCACCAGCAGCAGCGCGGGGGGGGGGGGAGATGGAGGGGTCCCCTGCAGCTTTGAAATGTGTCATGGCTGCCTTGGGGGGGAGGGAGGGAAGGGGGGGATGCCACTCCTGAGAAATATTTGGGAAGGAAGGAAGGAAGGACAGGAGGAGACCCCCCCCACCTCTGTTTCGGAGAGGGGGGTGGACAGAAGGTGCTCCAGCACAGAGGGGGGGTCAGGTGTGGGGATGAGGGGGTTTAGATTGTCGTCTGTGTCCTGCTATAAAACACCCTGAAAATGCATCCGGACCCTTCCCCGGCCCTGCTGCGTGTGGCTCCTTCCGGACCGGCCCCCCCACCCCACCGCACCCCATGGCACCCTCTGGCTGGGGGGGTGGGGTGAGGCAGGGGGGCGGTCGCTAGTGCTCAGACGCGGTGTTGCGAAACTCTCCATTTTCCGTGATCTGGAGTCGCGGGGGCGGAGGCGGTTGCCCGGGTAGGATCCCGTTCCAGGGCTGACCCATAGCGACGCTCAGACGCGGGTTTGCTGCACCCACGGCGGAAAGCTGCCTCTCCTGCAACAGAGCCAGAGGGGGGGGAGAGAGCGCCACTTATTTATTAACGTTGGGGGAGCCGGCTCTCACGGCAAGGCACCCTGACCCCCCAAGCAGGCCCGGCAGGGGACGGAGGGGCTTCTCCCCACCCGGCCCAGGGCCCCGCGTGGAGACGGAGGGGGCTCCACTCATGGGTGGTCCTCGGGGGGTGGGGGCCACGCTCAGCCAACCACCTCCCTGAAGCAGGACCCTGATGGCTGCTGCCGAGGAGGGGGGCCACCCCGCAGTTTCTGTGCTGCTTTCGTGTGCCCAGAAATGGAGGCCCACAGGGAGCGCCGGGGGGGGGGGGCACCTACCGCATTCCCGAAGGCTGCCCGCTGCCAGGCATGGGCTCTGGTGGGCTTTGGGGGAGCCTCAAACCCTGGGAGCCACCAGAAGATGGGTGCAGAGTTACATCCCCCCCTCCTGCCTCCCTTCTCAGCTGCCTCGGCCCCCTCCCCATTCCAAGGCTCGAGGGCCCTCCCAGGCCACTCACAAAGAAGTGGGCACAGCCTTCCTGCAGGGAAAGAACCATGAAGGGGGTCATGTCCCTGGCATGAGCGAACCACCGGCGGGGGGCAGAGGGGCTTCTTTTGACTCTGCTTGGAGCCCAGGAGCCAGATTTACACACACAGGCAAGCCCCCCTTTCTGGGGGGGGCTTTTTGTAGGAGCAGCAGGCCCAGCCTTCTGCAGCCGTTCCCATGAGGGGATGCCCCCAGCCCCAGGGGGCTTCCTAGACCACTCTGAGCCCGACCAGGGAAATTTGGGGGAGGGGGGAGGGAAGGACCCTAGTCTTTCTGTACGTGTGGTTTCGAGTGGGGAAATGCATTTTCATTTGCATCCTTCATGTGGACACATCTACACCCTACCCAAAACACACACACTCCAAGGAAGGAGATCTCCTGCCACCGAATGGAAGTGCTCCCTCTGGCCAGCTGTGGGGGGCCAAGGCCCTCCCCCCACCCCCCAGGTGCCCCAGTCCCTGCTAACAGGGGAGCCGGGAGCGGCTCTCAAGTGTGTCTCCATTCACTGGACTGATCTCCTCACGCCTCGTGCCCGAGTTGGGCAGGAGGCCAGCTGGAGCCCCTGAGGGGGGAGCCAGGCAGGGGGAGGTTATTGAGTTCAAGAGGTCTTTCCAGAGTCCTCGGCAGGGACACCCCAACTCCCGGGCCCTCTGCCCCCAAAGTGCCACCCCGCACCCACTAACACAAACCTCTCAGTGCCAGCTGTCCAGACAACTGACCCCCCCCCCATGCCTGGGAGTACTCAGGACTCCCTCCCTTCCAGACGGCAGGGTCCTCCTGGGTCCTCCCCCCTCCCCCTTAAGCATTTATCTCCTGCTTTTCTTAAAACCAAGAATTTCCAAATCTGTCCCATAACACACACAACACACAACACACAACACACACACATGTGTGCACGAGTGTGAAGGTCTCTCTCTCTTTTTGCAGCGTCAAGCAAGGATTGCTCACGAGGAAACAGACGGTGGCGCTTGGGTGGAATGCGGTGCGGACAGGCACAAGACAGGGGGGGGAGGCAGTGATGCAGGAGGCGGGGTGGGGGCTGGGATCACACTGGGGGACCGACCTGGAGAGAGCTGGAAATGACCCCCGTGTCTCCCTCCCCCTCCCCCTCCCCTTGGCTCGGGGTGGGGGACAGGGAGGGTGCCACATCTCAGAAATGAGGGAAGGGAGAACCAGCTGCTCCTTGGAAGGCGCCTGGGACAGAAATGAGACTGGCGGGAGAGGGACGGACTGGACGCTGCCCCACCTTGGGAGCAGGGGCTGAATCCCCTCAAGAGAGGGAGGGGAAGGCCCCCGCTTCTTCTGTGCGCATGTGCACAAAACCAAGCCCCCTCTCCCCGCCACGCTGTTCTTCCCCCCCGCCCCCACCCATTGTGGGTGTCTTGAAGCCCTCGGCTGGGGGCACTGAGAGAGGGACAGGCAACCCCCAGCCCCCACACACAGCAGGCAGTGCCGAAGGAGAGCGAGGAGGGAGGGGCTACTCTACGGGGAGGGGAGGGGAGGGTGTGCAGGACCCACCTGGTCTGCTACCGAACGGCGAGGGTCCCCCCGATCCCTCCATGTGACAAAAGCAGAGTCATACAGAGTTACCTGATGAACAGCTAGGGATGAAACGGAGAAAACACATGGGTCAAGCCCCCCCCCACGAGCATCAGTGGCTGCAGGCCGGGGGATGGGGGTGGGAACCCTGTCCCTTCCGCCCCCCACCCTGGTCAAGGCTGAGTGAGGGGGTGAGGCAGCCTCTGGGGCTTGAGGGATCCTAACCCCACCTAACCCAGCCAGCCATAACCAGCTACCTTCAGGAGCAGTTGCGGGGGGGGGGGGAGAGACGACTGGGAAATCTCTGGGGATTTGGAGGTGGAGCCTGGGGAGGGTGGGGTTTGGGGAGTGGAGGGGCCTCAGCATGGCATCATGCCATACCCTCCAAAGCTGCCCTTTCCTCCAGGACAACTGATCTCTTGCAGTCTGGCGATCCGTTGTAATTCTGGGAGCTCTCCAGGCCCCACCTGGAGGTTGGCAACCCTGCTTGCCTCCCACAGAACACTCTGCCTTGTGGCTCAGCCGGGGATGGGGTGGGGCTTCATGTAGCGGCAGAAGCTACATAGCTGGTGAGGCAAAGCAGGGGCAGAGGGGAGGGGTTTCATAGAATCCTAGAGTTGGAAGGTCATCCAGTCCAACCCCCTGCACAATGCAGGGGAAATTCACAACTCCCTCCCCCCCCACACACACCCAGTGACCCCCTACCTCTATGCCCAGAAGATGCCCGATGCCCTCCCTCCCACGAACTGCCTAAGGTCATAGAATCAACCTTGCTGTCAGGTGGCCATCTGTGTGTGTGTGTTAAGTGCCGTCAAGTTGCTTCCGACTCATGGCGACCCTATGAATGAAAGTCCTCCAAAATGTCCTATCTTTGACAGCCTTGCTCAGGTCTTGCAAATTGAAGGCTGTGGCTTCCTTTACTGAGTCAATCCATCTCTTGTTGGGACTTCCTCTTTTCCTGCTGCCCTCAGTTTTTCCTAGCATGACGGTCTTTTCCAGTGACTCTTGTTGTCTCATGACGTGACCAAAATACGACAGCCTCCGTTTAGTCATTTTAGCTTCCAGGGCCAGTTCAGGCTTGATTTGATCTATAACCCACTGATTTGTTTTTTTGGCAGTCCACGGTATCTGTAACACTCTCCTCCAACACCACATTTCAAAGGAATCTATTTTCTTCCTATCAGCTTTCTTCGCTGTCCAGCTTTCACACCCATACATAGTAATAAGGAATACGATGGCATGAATTAATTTAGTCTTGGTGGCCAGTGACACATCCTTACACTTCAAAATATTTTCTAACTCCTTCATGGCTGCCCTACCCAGTCTCAATCTCCTGATTTCTTGGCTGCAGTCTCCCTTTTGGTTGATGGTGGCCATCTAGCCTCTGCTTAAAAACCTCCAGGGAAGGAGAGTTTACCACCTCCCAAGGAAGCCTGTTCCACTGAAGAAACGCTCTTAACAGTTAGAAAATTCTTCCTATTGTCTAGACTGGTGTCCCAAGCTGCGCCCTCAAATGGCTGTGAAATCAGCCTGTCCGGGCCTGTCCTGGGAGACGGAGGCTCTGCTGAAGCCATCGTGGCCCCTCCTGTTCCCTGCCTACTACAGCTGCCTGTTGGAAGCAGACTCCCCCCCACCTCACTGCAGTCTAAGGTCACTTCCGCACGGTGTTTGCCCCGGTTTGTTTCCTGCTTCCCCACACCACTGTGGTGTTTCTGGGCACCCCCCACCCCGGGCTTCCCTGCAATCTTTCCCAAACCTGCTTTGCTGTGATATTTTCAGAATGGTGGCAGCAACACTGGGGGGTGGGATGGGGGAAGTCCAGATCTTCGCAGCCCCCACCCCAGCACCCATGAGGGCACCCTTTTCCTTACCCGAGTCCCCCCTCCCCTCACCGCAGGGATATTTTTAAAAATAGGTAATTAACATATCATTATAGAGTTATAACATTAGAACAACCTGTATGTTCCCAGCTTTCGTTTTCAAGTAGCTTTCTCTGGAGAGGTAGTTTAGATTTTTTCTGAATAAATAAATATTTGGACTAGCAAATCTCTAACCCCATTCACATATTTATTTAGTTATTTAAAACATCTGTTAGCCCCCTTTCTCCCTTCTGGAAGAAGAAGGCTTACAAAATAAATATAACATAATAAAATACAATCAAAACAATAATTATAAAGCCTATAAAAGTCACAGATTAATAGCTCCAATTAGGACTGCCAATGGGAAAAGTTAAATCCATCCAAAGGCAGCCCACAAATCAAACTGCCTTCGGCTGCCTCTTCCCCTCTTTCATCTCCAGAGGAAGAGGACTAGAGACTTACCTTCTAAAGAAAGCTGGGAACTCACAGAGCCACACCAAGGTCTTGTTATAACACCCTTGTGAGATGTCAATTGCTGCCTGTTATTTTTTTAAAAAAAACATGAACAAGTGCCCTTGGGGGTGGGGGAACCGCCGTGGCGGGGGGGGGGGACTGGGACCGGGAAACCGGCCACGTGGAAGTCATGTGGAGGCCACTGTGCTGCACCAGCAGCAGAACAGCACTGGGGAGCCAACAGGAGCCTGCCTCTCCCCCCCCCCCGTCCACACCTAACTCTCCAGCCTTGACACCTGGGGGGGGCATTCCCCTAGTGGCAAGCCCCCTCCCCTGCTGTTCTTTGGCCCTTGCGGCATAAGTTTGCATATCTCTAGAGAGTGATGTTAAAGCCTCAAACAGAAAGGAAAGACAGCTAGTCTGGAAAAGCACTTGTAATGCAAATGCACATTCTAGCCAAAGAAGACTATACATTTGCATTACAAACCCGACTGGAGTGCGTTCCCCCTTTCCCTTGGGGTGGAGGAGTGGGGGGCCCTGCTGCAGAGAGAGAGTCTTCTTTGCCCTTCCGGGGTCTGAGCTGGGCCGCCACGGCTGGCCGGCCTCCCTTCTTCCGCTGACACAGGTTTTTTTTTTGGGGGGGGGGGTTTAGACCGGGGGGGGGGTGCACCTCTCGGCCTCCCCATTGCATCCCTTGTGCCTCAGCCTGTCGGGGCCTCGCAGCCTGTTCTTAACATGGGGCCCAGGCCAGGGAAGACGGTGCCATGGGGGTCATCGCCAACAGGTCCCTGTTGAGTGGGGCCGACCTGGACCCACGGGCCCCCAGCCTCCAGAAGCGCCCCGGGCCCATCCCCGCATGAGGACAGACAGAAGCACAGCCAGGCATGCGCAGGCGGACGGACAGGCAGACGGAGGGTGGGGGTGGGAGACGCGGACGGGGTGGGTGGGATGGCCATGAAGACATGGAATAGAACAATGACATTGTAATTTCCACCTGAGCGTCGAGCAGTCGTTTCCGCGTTTCGGAGGAGGCGTCGAGGGCGGCCGAGTGATCCCTGCGCAGCTCCTCCTCCACCAGCATCAACCTGCAGGGACAGGCTTCACTGGAGTCAATCCGGGCCCCCCCACCCAGCAGGCAGGCGGCGGGAGCCGGGGCCGCCAGCAGCTGCGGGAAGGGGGGGCTCCCGAGGGCCGGGCCACAGAGGGACCTGCCCCTCGGACCCGAGGCCCCACCTGTGAGAAGCCCCCCCCCACCTATGCTGGTGGCCTCCCCAGAGACCCCTGCCCACCCCTTCTCCCTACCCCAATTCTCTGCCCCTCCTATCCCCCCACACCTCCGTGCATGGCTCCTGTCCCTTCTGCACTGAGCCACGCACAGCTCCGCTCTCCCAGTTAACAGACCTGGCCATCCAACCAGGCGCCCAGGGGGCTGCGTGCACAGACCCCTGGGCCCCCCTCCTTGGCTAGCTCACCTGACTACCCTGGCCCTCTCTGCACACATCCCCCCCCTTGGCTCCGACCTGCAGCTCACCTGCCGATGATGCTCTTGATCTGGGAGTCCTTCTCCACCTGCTGCTGCCGAAGTCGCTTCTCGCTCTGCTCCAGCCGCTGCTGGTACTGGTGCAGGATTTTGCCCGTCTGCTCCTCCTGAGTGAGCAAGCGCCGCTCGTATTCCTCCAGCTTCCGGTTAGACATGTGGAGGCGCTCCTTCAGGGAATGAATCTCTTCCTCATACTCCTTCACCTGTTGGGCACAACACGGAATGGTGGGCATGGAGAGGGGGAACGCCACGCCCAGCCGCCAGCCAGTCAGGAGTCTGGACGGGGCCAATGCACAGCTGGCGGCTCCTGCTGCTGGGGCAATTTGGCCACGATTGTGAGATGCCCTGGAGGTCACATTTAGTGGCAGGATGAGGGAGAAGTTTTGAAGCCAACCAGCCAACACAGCCGAGAGGACACGGCTGGCTTGCCCCGCCTCCACAGGTGCCACTCATCCCCCCCCCCGTTTTGTTCTCCATGAAGGGACCCAGCCCACAATCCAGCTCAACTGTGAGCAGCATGAGAAGAACGGCTGGGCACCAGCGGAAGAACGCTCGACCCCTGGCACGAGGGCCAGCGACCCGCTGTGCCCCAGGTGGACTCTCATCCCTGACCCAACGCGCCCATCAGGGAGGGCACAGGAGGCCAGCCTCGGAGCCGCTGGGCCCACCAGGCACCAGCCTTACCCGGTCCAGCCGACTCTCATCCATGGACTTGGAGTACTCCTTTAGCTTGTACTCTTCCCGCTCTATGTGGGAGCTCTCGATGTCCGCCGAGAGGTGAGGCATGTTGGAGACCCAGGCGACCGTCCGCTCCGAAGCCGGCATGACGGGGTTCAGCGTGGAGGGCGTGTGCGAGGGCTGCCGGGGGACGAAGGGACCCAGTGAGCCAGGAGGCCTCCCTCCCCAGCCCCAACACACACACACACACAGCTCTAGGGCAGCCCCCACTCCCCACCCCACCCCCGGCCCTAGCAGTGGTCGCCGGGCTCACTGTCAGGCCTGGCGGGTGGGGGGCCAAGGTGTTGAGCAAAGCAGAACGAGCCGGATGTGCAGGACTGGCCTTTCAGCCGGGGCCTCTGCCTCCTCTCCCTCTTCATCTGACTGGTTTGCTAAGCTCGTGCCATTCACGTAGACCAAGCGTACGCCACCACAGAGGAGGAAAGGCCCTCTCAAAGCCAAGGAGACTGAGGAAGCCATCAAGGACAAGAAGGGGAAGGGCCACGGCTCAGAGGCAGAGCGCCTGGCACCCAGAAGGCCCCGGGTTCAATCCCTGACAGCATCTCCAGCTAAAAAGGACCAGATGAAGGACCTGCGCCTGAGACCCAGGAGAGGACAAGAGTGACCTCGATGGGCCGATCCTGATTTTACTCGGTATCAGGCAGTGTCTCGTGTCCAGATGCTACACATTTCTTATGGGCAGGCGTGCAAACAGCCTCTGGGGAAAGGAGACCTCTTAAAGTCGCCTCTGAAGTGGTTGGGGTTTTTTCAGCAGTTCCCCCTTTCATCATGTACCATCATTCAGGTGTTTTGGGTGCATCAAGTTTGTTTACACTTTCTAGGAAATCGTGTTAAAAAGCATGAACATCCATGCTTTCGACTATACTGAAATGGGCACCTGCAGTACCTCCCTTTTGGACCGCTACACCAAACAATCAGACCCTGCTACACGCCCCACCCCTGGCTGTCCACTGTTTATATTTATTTATTTACAAAATTTCTACCCCATATTTTGGAACAAAACTGAGCCACCAAGGTGGCTAATAATTAAAACCCATCATAAAATCAGTTAAAACCATCCATTAAAACATAGGGAAGAGGTCATGAAAGGAACACCAAATGAAAAAAAAAAGTCTTCACCCACTGGTAGGTTCCAAATTTTCAATGCCACCACCGAGAAGACCCTTTCTTGGTTTGTCTCCTGCCTAAACTCAGAAGGTAGGGGGGCACTCAATCCACGGGCAGCGGACCCCCACAATTTAAGTACTCGAGGAGTACTTAATTCACTGCCAGTTGATTGGAGTGACGGTCACAAGCACGGGTGGCTTTAAAGGGGCTATTGATGCCGGGAGGGGAGGTCCGTCAGCAGCTACTAGCAGAGGAGACTAAAAGTACCTCCATAGTCAGAGGCAGTCAACCTCTGAATCCCAGTGCCGGGAGGCAACGTCAGGGAAGGGCCGGGGTCTCGGTGTCCTGCTTGTTGTCCCTCCAGGGCAACCAGCTGGCCAACGTGTGAAGCAAGAAAATGCAATCCAAGCAGGCAATCAGGGATGCAAGAAAAGGGATGATTCTGATGAGCAAGGTGTACTGCTGAAAGCATACAGGCCGACAATAAAGAATTCTTTAAATGCAGCAGGAGCAGAAAACCAGCGAGGGAAGCAGTTGGACCATCAGATTAAAGGATGAAATTAAAGAAACACCGAAGGACGGTGAGGTGATTGCTGAGAAGTTACATGAATTCTTCTCATCTGTCTTCCCTGTTGAAGATATGGGGCAAATTCCTCTTCCCGAATGGATGTTTTCAGAAGGGGGAGGATGTGGAGCTCAGGCCAACAGTGGTGACAAGCCAGGAAGTTCTAGAACTTAAAGACAATTTGCAAACTAAAAAATCACTGGGACCAGGTATCCGTTCTAGAGTTCTTAAGATCACCCTCTTCACCAAAGGATTGCCAATGAAACAACTAGCTTTTTAAAAGAATCCCTGGAGGGGAGATCCGGAAAATTACAGGCCGGTTAGCTTGACATCTGTTCCAGGTAAACTGGTGAAAAGCATTATTAAAGATAAGATTGTCAAGTATATAGAAGGACAGGGTCTGCTGAATAAACACCAGCAGGGCTTCTGCGAAGGTAAGTCCTGCCTCACTAAAATTTTTTTGAAAGCATCAATAAATATGTAGAAAAGAATCAGCTGGTAGACACTGACCAAGTCCCTCACCAAAGACTGCCTGTTTCTCATGGCACCAGGGGGTAAATAATACCTCCTGGTAAACAACATCCCAGCCTTTATTAAAGGAACGGGACATTTTTCTCTAGGCCAGTTGGCACCCATTATAATAACCTGGGGTCATCAGGAGAGGTCAGAGGTCATTCTAGTCATCCTCGGAGGCCCTGCTTCAATTGCCTCACTACCACCACCACCTGAAGCTAGAGAAGTGGTAACACGAAAAAAGGCCTTCTCGGTTGTGGCACCAAAATTTTGGAACTCCCTCCCCAGGACGATTCGTCTGTTTAGTAAAGTGCTAAGTACAGCCTTTTCACTCTTGCCAGAGCAGTTAATGAGCATAAGATATAATATCAGCACACCTACATGCGATTTCACAGCAACATACTGAGAACCAATTGCTCCTCTTTAGAATCACTGCATGATTTTTTTGTAAGATAGTAGATGTCCCTTTGCTATAAAAAGTGGCACATAGAAGAGTTACTCAAGTGTTTGTGAGCGGAGTGACAAAAAACGAAGGTGAGATTTCTCTCTCTGTGCATGTGTGTGCGCGCACGCATGCACACACACGCATTGGGCTTCTAAAGCTTTCTAAAGCATTCTGAGATAGTTCTTTGAAATCTGATTTACTTTAAATCTCATTTATTCAATCCTGCTTGAGAAATGTTAGGAGAGCTGATTTTCCTAACATGTGGCCTTTCCATATTTTTTAGGGTTAACTTGTTCTTGTTTCTAATTTTTATTCTCTTGCCTAAAAAAGAGAATCATGCCTTTTTTCAATAAAGAGCATTGCCTTGATGAACATTTCTGTCTGGTTTGCTGGTGCGAGGTTAAACACAGAACTCGCCTCTAGACACGGTACCACTGCAGACAAGTTGCCCCCCTTCTCTGGGTCTCGTCTGCATAGATCCTTTATCATTGTTGAGGCTGCTCGGCCAGATCAAGCCTTTAAATTGGACATGGGGTAACTGGCACAGAATGGCGGCTGCCCCAGAGCCAAAGCAGGGCTGCCCAAGGGAGTCTCTCCCTCCGCACAAGGATGCTGAAATCTCTCCACACCAGAGCTCGAGGTGGAGCAGCTCCAGTCTGCCCCCGAGGATCAGCAGAACTGCAGCCCAAAACGAACAAAACCCGCACTGTGTTAAAGGAACACAAACTTGGAAAACAGAAAAAAGAGGGAGGGGCCATGGCTCAGTGGCAGAGCCTCTGCTTAGCATGCAGAAGGTCCCAGGTTCAATCCCCGGTGGCATCTCTAGTTGAAAGGACCAGGTAGCAGGTGGCGGGAAAGACCTTTTTCCGCCTGAGACGCCAGAGAGCCCCTGCCAGCCTGAGTAGGGAATACCGATATCAGTGGTCCGATACGTCTGATGCTGTATAAGGCAGCTTTATGTGTTCCCATGAACCATCTGAGTGACAGGTGAATGACAGCGTGGGGCCGGACCCAGCTTAGTGAACCGACCCCACAAAGGCCTTTGAAAGCCGGTCTCAACCGGTGGTGGAAATGGAGCAACCTGCCGACCGCCAGGGCCTACACGACAAGGCTCTGCTGCCCCCCAGCCACTTGGCACAGGGAGGGTTCCTGCTACGAGGAGCGGAGGGACTGCACAGCCCTCTCCGGACACAGGCCCACCTAACCAGGCTGTTCCGGAGCCAAGCCCTTGGCGCTCTGCTCTGAGGCCAGAGGTGGGAGGCGTGGACCGGGGAGAAGAGAGGAGAAGAGCGGCTCAGTTCACCAACAAGGCCATCTCAGCCCGGATCCAGACCTCAACACTGGTGTAACATTGAAGACAAAGAGAACTGTCCACCTCCGACAACAGCATAGCTGAACGTGCCAACTAAGCCCGTAGCCAATCACAGCTCCCTGGAGGGGGGGTGCATCTCTCGTGTGACCTGTGTGTCCTACCCCTGCACGGCTGTGGCAATGAGAATGGTGAAGAAAACAGAGTTGCGCTTGTCTGTAACTGCTGTTCATTGAAGTCTTCTGTGCAGACACACATTTGGGACTGCGCCTGCTACTCACATCCTGGAGGTGGGTGTCAAATTACTGGGAAAGGGCCTGGAGGACCGCCTTTCCCACTTCTGCATCTTTCCTTGTTTGCAGGTCTAAGGCGTAGTGTCCTCACTTGACCACGTCGCCGCCTTACAGATGTCTAGGAGTGGTACCTTCCTGTGAAGAGTGGCTTGGGCCCTAGTTGGGCCCTAGCTGAGTGGGCCCTAACTTCGAGGGGGCACGTCTTGCCTGCCTCTCTGTATGCAGATCTGACTGCCGACACCACCCGCCTAGCGATGGACTGTTCTGAGGCACGTTTCCCTTTTTGGGGGGCCCTGATAGCAAATAAAGAGACTCTTAGACCTCCTGAATTGCTTTGTTCTATCCATGTAGTAGAGGACAGCCCTCCTAACATCCAAAGTATGGAGGGACCTTTCAGCTGACGAAGAAGGGTTTGGGTAGCACCAGACTGGGAGCACCAGATCCTGAGCCATGTGAAAAGCGAACGTCACCTTGGGTTTAAATTGTAAACTAGGATGTAGGGCCCCCTTCTTGTTGAACACCTTTAGAAAGGGGTTGTCTATCCTAAGAGCTGCTAACCCTAACCCACTCTCCTGGCGGAGGTGACAGCTACCAGGAAGGCTACCTTGGCTGTGAGAAGGGCTAGCTGGGTGGAGCCCACAGGTTCGAAAGGAGGCTGCATAAGCTTTGCTAATACTAAAGATAAGGACCATTGAGGTGTGATCCCGGGCATCGGAGGGAACAAGTTGTTAAGTCCCTTCATAAAGTGTTTAGCTAAAGGGTGAGAGAACACAGTGTAGCCCTCCACCTCGTCATGCACTGCTGCAATGGCTGCTAGGTGTACCTTGACCAAAGCCACTGAAAGACCCCCTCGAGCTAGTTCTAGGAGGTAGTCTAAGACACGAGGCAGTGGGCAGATGAAGGACGATAGTCCCTTAGACTCAGCCCATTGGTGAAACCTTTCCCACTTTAGCCCATAAGAATAGCATGTGGAAGGCTTTCTGGCCTCTAGAATAACCCCCTTGACCAGAGTGGAAAGCCCTACTCTTTGAGCACTATCCTCCAAGCTGCCAGGTGTAGTCTGTCTACAACGTGGTGTAGGAGTGTGCCCCACTTTAGCAATTCTGGGGAGTTGGGGAACATCCTGTAGTTCCCCTCTGCCAGTAGTAACAGCTCCACATACCAAATCTGGCGAGGCCAACGCGAGGCGATCAGGATACAGGAGGTACGGTCTGCTTTGATCTTCCCTAAAACCCTGGCCAGAAGGGGAAATGGGGGAAAGGCATAGAAGAGGGCCCTCGACCATCTTATCTGAAATGCATCTCCCAGTGATTCCAGGTCGTGGCCTGCTATTGAGCAGAAAGCTAGTGCCTTCCTGTTCTCTCTGGATGCAAACAGGTCGATCTGGGGAAAACCCCACAATTGGAAAATTGGGGACAGGAAGGTATCTTGAAGTTCCCACTCGTGGTTCGTGTGGAATTCTCTGCTGAGCGTATCCGCCCATGTGTTGTACTATGTGAATGGCTCTTAGAACAATGTTGTTCTCTAGAGCTACCTGCCAAACCCTCTGAACCTCCCTGCATAATGGGAGTGAGCCCGTGCCCCCGTTTGTTGATGTAGTACACTGCTGAGGTGTTGTCGGACTGCAGCAGTGTCCTGGATCCATGAAAGATATATGCAAAGGAGGTAAGGGAATAACGGACAGCCAGTAGCTCCAAAATGTTGATGTGAAGTTCTGTCCCACTTGCCCTGAATGGAGGAGGATTGGCAGTGGCCTCCCCATCCCTCAAGGGATGCATCGGTCATCAGTGTAAAGTCCGGGTTCCAGTAACCAAAGGGCACACCGGCGAGTAAATTTGTCTCTGATAGCCACCACCCCAGAGATTTCAAGACTGCACTGGGAATGGAAAGTCTATGCCACTGTGAGTGGCGAAACTGGTCAAAAACCCTAAGGAACCAGTTTTGTAGAACCCTCATCTGCAGCCTACTGAATGGGGTTACTGCTGTCGTGGAAGCCATGAAGCCCAGCAGTCTCTGGATGACTATAACGGGTTGGCGTCTACAGCGTAAGAAACGTTCGACTAGACACCTCACCCTCTCCAGTGGGAGGAAGGCCCTCCCCTTAGGACTCTAGGACGGCTCCTAAAAACTGGGCCTTCTGAGAGGGGACTAACTTGGATTTCTTCCAGTTGACCAAAAGGCCCAGGGAGGTGCAAGTGGTCAAAACCAAATCTATATGGGACCTTAAGGTATCAGGACTGTTGGCTGTAATGAGCCAGTCGTCTAGGTAAGGGAAGATGCTGCACCCCTTACTCCGAAGCTGGGAGACAACTACGGCTACCCATTTTGTAAACATCCATAGGGCAGTAGCCAAACCAAAGGGAAGAACAGTGTAACAGAACACCTCCTTACCGTAGCGGAACATAACATACTTCCTATGTGAGGAGTGGATAGACACATGGAAGTACGCGTCCTTTAAGTCTAGGACAGCAAACCAAATATTGGGGGTGAGCAGTTCCATAACAGATGGTAACAAAACCATACGGAATTTTGACACTCTCAAACATTATTAAGTTCTCTGAGGTCTAGAATAGGTCTAGAACCTCCGTCTTTCTTCTCCACCATAAAGATCCTAGAGAAGAACCCAAAACATTCAGGTGAACACGTTGAATTGCGCCCTTCTGCAATAATTCCTGCAACTGTGGGGCAAACTCTGGGAATGGGTTGTCCCTTGCCAAACTGGACGGGACACAAGAAGGAATAACGTTAAACTCAAGGCGATAGCCCTCGGAAACGATTCTGTAAACCCAGGAATCGTTGCAAATGGAGAGCCATGCATCAGAATATTTAGCCAGTCTTTCAAGGAAGGGAAACTCCTCTGGGACGGCTTGCTGTAATAGTCAGAATCTCTGGGAAGATTGTGGTTGGTGGTCCTTGGTCTGAGGACCACTGGGGGGCCTCGCCTGTTGAATGGTCTAAGCTTTCCTGATTGACCTTGCTGGTATTGTTGATGCTGGAATTGCCTCTGCTGAGGATACGGTTGGTATCTCTGGTGCCTTTGTCCTCTGTAGAAAGGCGTGGCAAAACCCTGCTGGCAGGGTTGGAATTTCTCCTTCTGAGGTAGGTGTGATGCCAAGGGATCTAGCCGTCTGGCGATCTCTCTTGATGTTAAGAACATAAGAAAGGTCCTGCTGGATCAGACCAAGGCCCATCAAGCCCAGAAGTCTGTTCACACAGTGGCCAACCAGGTGCCTTTAGGAAGCCACAAACAAGACGAGTGCAGCAGCACCATCCTGCCTATAGTCAGGAACTCTGTTGTACTTGAGGCGAAGAGTGTATCTCCCTCAAATGGCAGGTCCTCAATTTGAGATCTAGTGTCCAGCGGTAATACACTATTACACAGCCAAGAGTGACATTTTAGGGTGACTGCAGTAGCCATAGACCGAGCTGCAATCTCTGCAGCATGCTTGCCTGCACTTATCTCCTGCTTGGAGAGGTGAATTGCTTCAGCTTGAATAAGTCCAAGTGCGGCCTTGGATTCCTCTAGTAGCAGTTCCAGATGGGGGGTGGCTTTCTCCCAGAGAAAAAGCTGGTAGCCCCCCATTATTGTCTGGTAGTTCACAATCCTGAAGCTAAGAGCTGAGGAAGTATAAGCTTTTCTGCCCAAGTAGTCCATCCCCCTGCTCTCCTTCTTGGCAGGGGTGGAATGCTGGCCCTGCCTCTGTCTCGTTTGCATTTCTCCCATAACAATGGAGGATGGGGGAGGGTGGATGGTCAAGAACTCTGCAGAGTCTGGTTTTACCCTATAAAGGTTTTCAATTTTCTTGGTGGAAGCTGGAGTGGAGGCCAGCTTCTTCCATACTGTCTTGGTAATATCAGATAAGCCCTCTAGTATTGGGAATGCTGCAATACCCAGGGAATCGGGGTACAGTCGGCTAAGGATCCTATCCTTAGGTCTGTTGTCTGAGGTGGCAACATTAATTTCCAGTGCCTCAGCCATCTGGATCATCTGTTCGGTTCTCAGGCGGAGATCCTCTGAAGGGGAAACAGCTTCAGTATCCCCCACTTGCTCATCAGGAGAGGGTTCAGACACGCCCTCTGAGCTGTCTACAGATGCCAGGGCTTCAAAATCCTCTGGATCTGAGTCCGGTAAAGAGGCTGGTTGGGTATAGGAAGTAGATGGGAAAGGCACCTGCTGCGTAGTGCCCTGTGGCATCGGTCTTCCCTGCAGGTTGAGTTGCTTGAATTGGCAGAACTCAATCCAATCCTGCAAGAGGACCGGGGAAATGCTGGGTTGAGAAGTTGAAACCAAACCCGGCTGTAAACAGGGTCTCGGATCCAGAGTGATTGGATCCGAAGGCTGCTGGGTCTCTGCCGGTAACTCCAGCTCCACATCAGAAAACGAGTGGCGGGGAGATCCTGAATGGAAAGACAGGGTCCTCAGCGGAACCAGGACTGGATCCAGCTCCAGAAGCTTCGGATCTGACGCAGATGGAACTGGTGTGGCTGGGGAGGACCTGGACCGGATCGAGACGCTCGACTTGTCTCTGTGTTTGGACTTGCTCTTGTGTTTCTTGGAATGCTCCGGGTCCGATTTCTTTTGAGTCGGATCCGAGTGCTTCGGGTCCGAGCCGTATCCGGGGGCCGGAGCGGACGGCACCGAGTGCACTGATGGAACACGCTGGGGCATCCTGGAACCAGCAGAGGGAGATGGGGCCAGTAAAGCCTTCTTCCACAACTCTGCGTTCAAACGGTCGGCGCGAGCATTTCGTGCTTGGGTGGAAAACTTTTGGCAGATCTTGCATGCCGATACGTTGTGTCCCTCGCCCAGGCAGATCAGGCACAACTCATGCACGTCTGTGTGTGGGATCTTAGTAGAGCACTTGGAGCAGCGCTTGAAGGGTGATCTAGGGGCCATACCAGCCCTCAGCATACAGCCGAGGGGACCGAGGCGAAAAGTTATCTTCTCCCCCGAATTAAGAGCTGGATAGAAGAGTGGGGGAAGGGGATGGTCAGGAAGCCCTGAGCGGCAGCCGGACAATGAAGACTCACGAAAACGAAAGCAGAAGTCGCACTGAGGTAAAGAAGCTCCATTCTCGGCGGTGACAAAGAAGGAACTGAGGAGGGAGGGGATGCCCTGCCCAGGAGCACGCGGGAAGCCGGGCCCGCTGGCTTGGTGGGAGGGGCATCCCCGTCATAGGCCTGAGGCTAGTAAAAGTTTCCGGTGGCAGGCCTGTGCCCAGGCGCAGTCCCAAATGTGGGGCTGCACCGAAGACTGAAAATGAACAGGTCTTTTGCACGAAAAGGAAGCCGTTTGCACAGGTAACCAAGGAGGAGATCAGACATTCTTACAGCATGCTGCTAACGCTGACAACCACGTTCCAAGATGCAAGGTCCAGCACCAGATGTCCAGCAGGCCCCGAAAAGGGCTGGCCTGGCGCCACAGGAAATACAGCCTTCGGCTTAGCGTCACCAGGCAAAGGCTGACTTTCTTCACCTTTCCAGCTGGTGACCAGGGTTGCCCTGGCCTGGCCTCAAGATGGGACGAAGACCCCTCAGAAGGAGAGGGAAGAAGCCTTAAAGGGAGAAGAGTCTTCACTAGGGCTGAGGGCTTTGGGCATCCTGGGGGCTCCGGGGAAGGCCCCCCCTTTCCCCTCTGCAATAGCAGGCTCCGGGTCAAGATCCTGTGGAACAGGCAGATCAGCACTCCTCCCCCCCAACAGTACCTGCTCACCTCCAGCACCCCCAGAGTCTCCCCCCTGGGACCACTGAAGCCTGGGCCGGGCTGAAGTGCCCAAGCAGGGCAGGCCGAGGCCTCCCAGCTCACTCAGAAGGGCAGCAGCACCCGCCCTGTGGGTCTCAGCCACTGGGGGCCAGCATCTCCCATGAGCCGGCCAGGGCTTGGCTCCCGGCTGCCTCTGGTGGAGATTCCCCCCAGCCCCAGACAGACACGGCTCCCTGCTTCTGAGCCAGGTGGGCTCCCGCTCGACCCACGGACACACACACACCCCGACACATACACCTTCCCACACAGCCTGCCGGGCAGAGCGCGGGGCCTCCTGTCGCCAGCCACACCTTCCTCCGATGTCAAGACCACCAGCTTTTGGACCCGTCCTCGGAACCGATGACAATCTAGCCTGACGGTTCCGACGTGGAACCGCCTTGGACGGGCTGCGCTTCCGGCGGCCACAGGAGACCCTGGGAAGGGCCGTTCCTTGAATAGTGGTTTTTTATCTACCGGCTGTGCCGCTCCTCGCTTTGGATGTGAATTGTTTGCAGCCGGAGCCAGCCCGTCCCTCGCCACGGCCGAGAAGTCCTCAGTCACAAGCGGTCATCCGAGGACGCCATCTTTCCTTCACACCGGCAATGGTGCCTGAAGAACACTTCTTGTGCTGTTATCACCACCGTCTGCGTGGTGTAGTGGTTAAGAGCGGTGGTTTGGAGTGGTGGAGTCTGATCTGGAGAACTGGGTTCTTTTCCCCACTCCTACACACGAAGCCAGCTTGGTGACCTTGGGCTAGTCACAGCTCTCTCAGCCCCACCTACCTCACAGGGTGTCTGTTGTGAGGAGGGGAAGGGAAGGGGATTGTAAGCCGGTTTGAGTCTCCCTTAAGTGGTAGAGAAAGTCGGCATATAAAAAACGACTCTACTTCTTCTTCTTCTTCTTTTCAGAGCTGAAGAAACAGCCGTCACCAAGCACTCTGACAGGACGTTTTCTCACCGTGAAGGCAGAAGGTGTGTGTCGTTCTCCCACCCCCGGGTGCTTACTGTAAAGTCAGGAAACACCACGGGGGGGGGGGGCGGGGAGGTGCGCCTCACATTCAGATGGAGCTCCAGAATGTTCCACGGCACAAAGGCCAATCATAAGAGCACCCAATGGGTGACGCCCCCTCTCCACTCCTGCAATTCACCACCACGTAGAGAGCACCTGAGCCCACCTAGAGTCTGAGGCTTCGACTGCTCATGGCCCATTGCTGGCTCTGTGTATCTCTTGGCTCTTTCCAGGCAGCTATCCAACAGGAGCATAGGCAAGAATGGAGTCCATCTCTAGCAGCATTGCCAGCTGCTTGACAGGGGCTTGATCCATGAAGCCAGGCCCGACCTCAGAGGCCAGTGGGGGCAGCTCAGCCCGTCCCCTCCGCTGGCTGTCGGTGCAGCCCAGAAGCCGGCGGCCCCCGCCCCTCCAAGGGTTGCATCTCTCTCTCAATCTCTCTCTCTCTCGGGAAAGAAGGGCTCCGTGTCGTCCCCCCCCCCAGCTATCTTCAGGAAGGGACTCATTCCAGGCAGCCCTGCAAGCCCTTGGCAGACACGATCCAGCAATGGGGCCCACATTTCCACCACCCCCATCACCGCTGGCATGATGGGCCCTGCGGGGTCTCTGACCAGGAAGGTCTCTGCTGTCAACGACCGTCCACCCCTGGAGTCCGAGAAGGCCGGGTGGGCAGCATCCTCAGTGGTGAAGGGTAACTTCTCCTTTATGCTCTGTGTTGAAAACAAACCAAGCCGCCCATCTCCAGTTTCCCTCGCAGGAAGCAGAGAGAAGCGGTGCGTGACTCTGGGAGGGATGTTCTTCCTGCTTCTGTGAAGTCAGAGTTCTCTCTTGATTCTGCGATGCTGTCGGAGCAGCAGAGACTGGCCCCCGGGGGGAGCCCCCAGGAGCGCCCACCTCCAACTACATTTGGTTTGGGAATGGTCTTTCCGCCCAGATTCCACTATCCCAGCTCTACAGATCCACACTACCGAAACGCGGATGCTGGACTACTACAACACGCTCTATGTGGGACTGCCCTTAAATACAGAGGCTTTAGTGTGTGCAAAATGCAGTTGGTAAACAGGAACGAGCAGATGTGAACATGTCCTATTCCAAGACCTATTCACAGGCTTCTCGTCCACTCCTGGCTCAGTTTTAGGTGCTGGTGCCGGCTTGGGAAATCCTCCGTGGGCCGGAACCAGCCTCCTGGCAGGATAGGGACCCGAGCGCCGGACGAATCCTTCGCAGCAGCTCCTCCCATCTGTGCCCTCTGGCGTGGCTGTGAGAGCGCTGCTTTCTCTGTGCCTCCCTCTGAAATGACCTCCTGGGGGAAATTCACAGTGGGTAGCCGTGTTAGTCTGTTTGCAGTAGTCAAAAAGGGCAAGAGTCCAGTAGCACCTTAAAGACTAACAAAAATGTTTTCTGGTAGGGTATGAGCTTTCGTGAGCCACAGCTCACTTCTTCAGATACAGCTAGAATGTGAATCCATCGGTCTTTAAGTAGAGGAACAGTATGTAAATGTGAATAGCAGGCTTGATGGGATTAGGTGTGATATGCAGAAGAGTCTGTGATGTCCAGGGGAGACATGGGTGTGGAGAAATCAGCATTGGTAATGGGCCATGAATGCAAGGTCTTTATTCAGCCCAGGTAAATGCATTGCGGGCTCCGCTGAGAGGTCCACCCAGTCCAGCACCCTCCCCCTCCAGCCAAACAGCCCTTCGGGGGGTCAGAGCAGGCAGGATGGGAAGGGCTACCCCACCCGGTCCGTCTCCAGCACCTACGGCATTCGTGGTGGTCCTGTCCAGCAGCCACAGAGGGACAAAACAGCTGCCACAAACGCTCCACCCATGAGAGGAGAACCGCAGGCCCCGTGGGGGACAAAGAGGCGAGTCAGGGGCAGGAGGAGTCCTGCCCGTGCGCCCCCCATCTCCCCCCACACACACACACCGTCAGGCCAGCTCTGTCAACCCTGCTGGCGTCACTGATAAATACCGCTTGCCATTCTGTTATCAGTTATTAAACACGGACTGAGCTCAGGCCTCGTAGCCCCGGAGACCTGGTGAGGCTTTTACACATGAGAAGTAGTCAGTCAAAGCAAAATACAAAGGCTCACTTCTCACACAGGGGCACCACAAAGGGGAGGAACAATACGTGAACAAATCCAATCCAAAGGCCTGGGGCCACGGGCAAGCCCCCCCACCCCCGGCCACTGGTGGACTCTTCAGCGGATTCAGAGCCAGGTTGATGGCAGCAGGGGAGGGCATGCCCAGGGGGGGCATCACCAAGAAAACCCTGCTCTTTGTCACAGCCTGCCTCAGCCCCCCAGCCCACCCCAGAATGCCTCCCCCAGATGAGGAAAGGCCACCACCCAGGTCAAGAAAGCCGGGGAAAAGCAAAAAGGCTTCTTTATAAAAGTGGAAGGTTCTGCCCCAATGAAGTGAACAGAAAGGAGCCACAGAGTGTGGCAAAACAAGTGGAAGTTAATAATTAGGCATGTAAAAAGAGAATTTGAGGAATAGATTGCTAAAAGAATCCAGACAGACAGTCAGACAGACAATAAGCATTTCTTCAAATACACCCAGAGCAAGAAACCAGCCAGAGAACCAGTTGAACCTTTGGATTACCAAGGACTAAAAGGGTTGCTAAAAGAAGACGGGGAGATAGCAGAGAAGCTCAATTAACTCTTTCCATCTGTAGTCACTGTGGAAAGTGAGGGGCAGATACCCGCGGCCACTGCCACTATTCTCAGGGAAGGCGCCTGAAGATCTGAGTCAAATGGACTCAGAAGTGAGATTGTTCCTGAGGGCGGGGGCCGTATGGGGAGTCTGCAAGCCGAACAGCTGGATTCAAATCCAGCAGCAGCTCAGAGACCAACAAGATTTTTTTTTGGGGGGGGTATAAGTTTTCGAGAGTCTGAGCTCCCTTCATCAGATAGGTAGGTCAACAAATGGGAGATTGTTTATCTACAAACCCATATAAGCAACTTTGTCACTAAATTCAGCCACTGCACCAAAGTTTTTACACCAGTTTTTAAAAAGGAATCCAGAGGAAAACCAGGAAATTACAGGCCAGGTAGCCTAACGTCTCTGTCCCCCAGAGAAATTAGTAGAAACTGTTATCAAAGACAGAACTACTAGGCACACAAAGGAACCAAAGCCCGGTGAGGGAAAGTCAGCCTGGCTTCTGCCCAGGGACGTCCTGCCTCACCAACCTCTGTATCTGAAGAAGTGAGCTGTGGCTCACGAAAGCTCATACCCTACCAGAAAATATTTTTGTTAGTCTTTAAGGTGCTACTGGACTCTTGCCCTTTTTGACAAGCTCTGGGAGTCCTTTGAGAAAGTGAACAAGCACGGAGACAATGGTGACCAGGCAGACGGCCTATACCTGGACTTTCCAAAGGCTTCTGACAAGGTAACCTCACCAACGACTCCTGAGTAAACTCAGCAGTCATGGGATAAGAGGACGGGTTGTCTTATGGATGAAAAATTTGGTCAAATTACAGGAAGCAAACAGTAGGAATAAATGGACAGTTCTCACAATGAGGGGAAGTAAGCGGTGGGGTCCCATCAGGATTGGTTCTGGAGCCGATACTATCTAATTTGTTCAAAAATGATCAGGAATAAGGGATGCACAGTACAGTGGCCAAGTTTGCACAAGACACATAAGTATTGTATGCGGAGTTGTTTTCTGTTGCCCCAGAAGGTCGGATCAGAACCAACGGGTTGAAATTAAATCAATTGTTTCCGGCTAAACCTTAGGAAGAACTTCCTGCCAGTTAGAGCGGTTCCTCAGTGGAACAGGCTTCCCCAGGAGGTGGTGGGCTCTCCTTTGGAGTTTTTAAGAAGAGGCTAGATGGCCATCTGTCAGCAATGCTGATTCTATGAACTTAGACTATCAGAGGGAAGGCAGGAAGGGTTGCGTCAGTGCTTGGCTCTCATGGCCCTTTCTTGCATGCCCAGGGAAATGTTGATTGCCACTTTGGGGTCACGTAGCAATTTTTCTCCAGGCCAGATTGGCCCAGAATCCTGGAGGGTTATTTTGGGGGGGAGGAGTCATCTTCTGGGAATGGAGTGGGGGTAACTAGGTGTGTGGGGGGGGGGAGATAGTTGTGAATTTTCTGCATTGTGCAGGGGGTTGGACTAGATGACCCTGAAGATCGCTTCCAACTCTATGTTTCTATGATTTCTATGTATCTATTCGGGATGGTGAAAACCAGGGATGACCATGAAGACCTCCTGGAGGATCTCCAAAAATTGGGTGAGTGGGCAACTATGTAGCAAATGAAGTTCAGGGTCGGTAAGTCTAAGGTGATGCTCACGGGGACAAAGATCCCAACTGGCCGGACGGGAAGGCGGAAAGCCCTGAAATGCACGAAGACACCCCCACACACACGCGCATGCCCCACCGGCCTCGCTGTTTTCCCACCAGAGCTGGGGGGGGGAGGCTGCTGCTCACCTGCTTGGTGATTGATGGCTTGAGAGCGGAGGGGGTCTCTTTGGCGACCGACTGCTGGCGGGTGCGGGTTGGGCCGTAGGAGGGCTCCGGCTGGAGCAGGTTGCCGCTGGACGGGCGGGGCTTCTGGGCGGAGGAGACAGTGAGCTGCTGGGACTTCCCCCGCTGCACGGAGGGCTGGGGCTGGGGTGCCTGGCGCTGGGGCTGGGGCCCGATGGTGATCTGGGGGGGCGAGAGCATGTTCTGCAGGTTCTCCTGCAGCGAGAGCTGCCGCTTGGTGAACTCGGAGCCCTGGCGGGTGAACTCGTCGCTGTAGCTGTGGCTGTGGATTATGTGCTTGCTGGCGGAGAGGTCCTCGCTCTTGCTGTAGCCGTGAAAGGGGGCGAAGGCGTCGGGGTTGCCCTCGGTGGGCCGGTGGTGCTGGTGGGGGTGCAGGGAGGGGCCGGCGGCCGGCCCATCGGAGGCCATGTGGAAGAGGGGGTTCTGGAAGGAGAGGGGGATCCTGAGCTGCTGGGCGGAGGAGGTGCCACCCCCGGGGGGCCCGTCCGTGGTGACGCCCATCTGGCTGAGCCGCAGGCCGGCCGCGATGCTGGAGCCGCTGCCCTGGGAGAGGCGGCTGGGCCGCAGCCCCAGGCCGGCCGTGATGGAGGCCTGGCTGCTGTTGAGCATGTCACCCACGCTGTGCAGGTTGGAGATGCTGTTCATGCGACTGTCCTGCAGGTCCAGCATCGAGACGCTCTTGTTGACGCTCAGCACCTTCTGGTCCGGCTCCGTAATGTCCGAGCTGCTGGTGCAGTAGGCGGGAGAGGAGCGGGCCAGCGGAGGCCGGGCCACAAAGAACATGTCCTTTGAGCCCTTCTCCTTGGTGGGCGAAGGCAAGCGGGTCATGTCCATGGAGCTGCGGAGGAGGGGGAGGGGGGAGAAGGCCCCACAGAAGGTCACACAGGGAAGGAGGACCGAGGACGGGGCTGTCTCCAGGCCCCAGCCGAGCGGCAAAGGCCGCCTCCCCCAACCAGAGAGAGGAGACCCCCCCCAGCCTTCAGGAGGCACGAGGAACGCCCCCTGCACAGGGCTGCATGCAGAGCTGCCCAGGAGAGACAAACAAGACCAGTTTCACGCAGGGGCTCCCAGGGTCCTCTGTGGAGGAGCTGACGCTTCAGACCCTCAGCCTGCTCATGTGGAAGTCATGGGAGGGCAGGGGGCAGGCATGGATGGGCCCCCTCTCCCTATGTGGGTGGGGACAGGGGGGCTCAGCAGGACTCACCTGTTCATGCCTCGCATCATGTAGGGCTGCATGTCAACAGAGCTGTTGGTACAGAGGAAAGGTTGATGGAGACCCTCCCCGCAGAGGAAGCATCTGCCCGCCCCTCCGGCCCCCTCAGGGCAGCCAGAACGTCCCCGTCTCATGCAATCAGCCCCGACTCCAAAATGCCTGAGAGGGGGCATTTTCATTACGGGAGGGGGCAGCTTACATCAGCGGTGTGCTGCGTAGGCTGCGGAAGGGAAGGGGTAGGCCTGACCTGTTGAGGTCGCGCATCATGTAGGAGGACTGCATGTCGGCGGAGGGTCCGCGGAGGATGACGGGCTTCGGCTGCAGGCGCTCGCCCTGGTGGCTGGGCTGGCGCTGGATGTGCGGGTTCCTGAGGGCGAGGCTGATGTCGTTGAGGAGGCGAGGCAGGGGGCCCAGCTTCATCAGGGCTTCCTGGAAGAGGCAAGGGGAGGCTGGGAGGAGGGGGAGGTGGCGGGGAGAGACCCCCCCTCCCCCCCGGCCCCGTCGCCGGCCCTGACCCCCCCACCTTGCTGAGCTGGGGCATGACCTCCCAGAGCAGGGCGTGCAGTGTGGAGAGCTCCCGGCCCAGGTCGATGTAGCCCTCGAAGCTGGTGCTGTTGGTGAGTGTGTCCAGGTTGGAGATCTCGTAGAGGAACTGCTGCATGCTGGCCCACTCCAGCTCCAGGAACTCATTCATGAAGGCCATGTACTCCTCCTTGCTGCCGAACCTGTGTTGCCGGGGGGGAGGAGAAAGGCTCTCGTGAGGGTCTGCCAGCAGGAGGGCGAGGAGGGCCCCGGCCAGCCTGGCAGGGGCCGTCAGCCGGGCCACGTCCTCATCCCAGCCAAAGGCAGGTGTGGAATGATTGCTACGGGAGGGAAGGCAGACGACCAGTTTTGGAATAGCAAGACGCAGAGGCCAGGAGGCCCCGGCCCAAATGCCCGCGGGGGAGGGGGGGCAATCTCCAGGCCCCCCTTTTTTAGAGTTCTTAATTTTCACCTCAACTGCCCTCTCTTCTGATTTCCCCCCCCTCCAGGAAGTAGGGCAATAAGTTCGAAGGAGAGGAGCAAAGGCCAACCACAGGTGAAAAGGAGAACAACAGAAGGTGCGCAAGAGCTGAGAAGCCATAGAAAGCCCTGCACAAAGACTGGGGATCCTTCTGGGTGCAGAACGCATCTTGGATTTAAGGGATGCATGCATCTACAGCAGAGTTTCCCAAATTTTCAGTCACAGAGCACTTTTCAGGAGAGAAATTCGTAATGGAGCATTAATTTTCACCTAGCGCCTATATACTAAACTGAATGACAATCGTATTTTTCTTTCCAATCTCTTCATGGATCACTAGATGTTTCGTGGAGCACCATGTGCTCCACAGAGCACAGTTTGGGAACCTCTGGTCTACAGCATGCCCACCTTGTCTCTAAAAGCATTTCATCCTAAAAGAGAAAATATTTCACAGGAGTTTTTTCAGTACTCCCCCAAATAGCCAATTTTCCCATCAAAAAGAGAAAAAAAAGTTTCAATTTTTTTCTGTCTCCCCCCCGGGGGCCTTCACATTTCTAGTCTCCATTTCCCAGCCCCTGCCCAGCCTCAAGCCTTCCCGTCCCCGTTGTCGCATCCTTGGCTGGGATCACCAACGGCCTCCCCCCCACACACACCTTGGCCACTTGCTGTGTTTGGCAGCCTCCAGGTCAGATCCATGTACAAACGACACCACCTCAAACTTTCTTGGGGACCCTCCAGATGGAGGGGGGGGGCAAATCTGGATCTCTGAGGGCCAAATATTCTTTGGAAAATAAAACACCTTCAAGCACTTGAAGGGCTGTCATAGAGGAGGATGGGGCCGAGTTGTTTTCTGTTGCCCCAGAAAGTCAGACCAGAACCAACGGGTTGAAATTAAATCAGTAGAGTTTCCGTCTAGACATTAGGAAGAATTTTCTAACAGTTAGAGCAGGTTCCTCAGTGGAACAGGCTTCCTCGGGAGGTGGTGGGCTCTCCTCCCCTGCAGGTTTTCAAGCAGAGGCTGGATGGCCACCTGACAGCAATGCTGATTCTGTGACCTCAGGCAGATCATGAGGGGGGGCAGGAAGGGTTGTGTCAGTGTTTGGCTCTCATGGCCCTTTCTTGCACGCCCAGGGTAGTGCTGATCGCCACTTTGGGGACAGGAAGCGATTTTTCCTCCAAGCCAGATTGTCCCAGGATCCTAGAGGTTTTTTTTTTTTGAGGGGGGCATCTTCTGGGCATGGAGTAGGGGTTGCTGGGGTGAGTGGGGGGGGAGGTAGTTGTGGATTTCCTGCATTGTGCAGGGGGTTTGGACTAGTTGACCCTGGTGGTCCCTTCCAACCTCTGTGATTCCGTGATTCTACCAGACATCCGATGGCACTGCGAAGTTTAACAACACTTATCCCAGCTTGGAGCTTTTGTGAGTTGCAGCTCCCTTCCTCAGCTGCATATTGGAAGGAAATATTTTGTTGAAGGCTGCAGGAAAACGCCCCCCACCCTAAAGCTCACCCCAATAATCCCACCATTGGGCTATACTGTATCCCCGTCACAAGAGCCCCTCTGCAAATCTGTAGCTGGCAAAGCACCGGGGGTTGAGGCAGGCCACTGCCCAAGCGCAGAGCGCTTCATCTTGGAGGCACGCAAGCAGAGGAGGCCGGAGGAGGAGCGACGGGAGACTCCGGCCGTCTCACCACACCTTGCTACAAGGTCATGGTGCTCAGGAGACCAAGTCTTGGATGGCCAAATGGCCAGGAATGCGGAATGACCCCAGGGGGCGACGGATTCCCAAGGGGAGATCACCAACGGGAGGCCTTGGCCTCTCAGCCCTGGGAGAGGCGGGAGGCTGGACCGGAAGGACCCTCCCACCCAGGCCTGACCCAGCAGCGCTCTCCTGATGCCCCATCTGCATTATAGCCCCTGAGCTGCCTCAGCGCCACACCCGTTCGTCTCCAAGACGAGGGCCAAAGCAACTCCTCCTCCATCCCATCCCCACGAGGACACCTCTGCCACCCTGCTTGCCCAGGGGCCAGAGGCCGAGTGCCAGGCAGGCCAAGGGAAGCTTTGCAATCCGGCTCTTGCCCCTCCAAGCCCCTCCAAGCTGGGCTCGTCCGCCCCACGCCGCGGGGGTCCCGCCCTGCCCCGACCGGCACTCACTTGGAGAAATTGGCCAGGTTCTGGATGACCTTGGCGATGAGGGTGAGGGTGCGGGACGTCTGCTCATCAGGGTACTCCTGCATGAGGCCAAAGAGGCTGGGAGACATGACGGCGGGGCACAGAAACCGCAGGAAGAGAGAGGCACTGATCAGGCGGTCGGCGATGTCCTCCCTGCCCCGCTCTGCGCAGCGGAGACGCCAGGAAGCAAAGACCTCCTTCAGCTCCCGGGGAAACACGCTGGGGGGGGGGCAGAGGCAAGAGAACAGGGGGTGAGCGGGCCACTGCAGGAGGGCCCCCCCCCCGCCTCCACACACACTGGCCTCCTGCCAGGAACCCCTCCCCACCTCTCCGCCCCTAGGCAGAGGCCCCCTCCCCTCTGCAAAGTCCTGGAAGGCGGCAGAAGCCAGGAGACCCCTCCTCCCCACACCCACACCCAGCCCTACACTGACCAGTGGGAGTTGACCACTTTGCAGAGGGCCAGCTCGCAACACATGCGAAGGTTCGCCTGGTGGTCAGCCAAGGTGGACGCCGAGCACTTCATGGGGTCCACCTCACAGTTCTCCTCCGACTCGTACAAAGCGCGGATGAACTCACCTGGGGGGGGAGCAGAGGGGCCGGTGGGGGCGAGGCGGGGCTGGCCTCTGCCCCAGCTGCCACTCCCCGCTCCCCACAAGCCTGTCCTAAGGGCTGCTTGGGATGGCAGGGCGGGAAGCCACAGACGGTTCTGGGAACAAGGCGCAACGAGGGAATGCAGGGGCCCCGTCCTCTCTCTACCACCCCCTTGCGAGGAGGCTCCGTTTCCCTGCCCCACAGCCCTGCTGGGGGTTTAGGCCTAGACCTGGAGCCGTCAGTCCTCGGGGGAGGGTCCGTCCTGCTCAGCGGGCTCGATCCATCCAGCGCCCCCCAGCCCGGAGGGAAGCCTGCCTGCCCCTCTCTGGGGCACGCCTCCCCCCCATGCCCCCCCAGCACCACCACCCACTCCCCGGCCCGGCTCTCACCGATGGCGTCCTTGAGGTATTTCTGTCCAATCAGCTTGAGATACTCCTCTATGGCTTTCGTGGCCAGCGTGTTCTCCCGGAAGAGCAGGTGCTCCCGGTCCATGAAGCGGTCCACCTCCGTCATGGCCATGTCGGACAGAAAGTCCTGCAGCGGGCGGGGCGGGGCGCGTGAGTGCGGGGCCGGCCCTCGAGGGCCGCCAGGGCCCCCCCTCTCCCTCCCCTGGGCACCGCCCCCACCCCCCGGGGCCCCCCGTTTACCTTGGCCTTCCCGGTGCTCTGGAGGATGTGGACCAGGGCGCAGGCCACCTCCTCCTTGCTCTTGACGCTGAGGACGGGCTCCAGCACAGCGCAGAGCATGCGGTAGTTGTTGGTGACGTACTCGGCAAACTCCTTGTAGAGTTCCATGGGCAGGATGCTCATGGTCTGGAAGCGGCTCTTGACGCGGATGGCCGGGCAGCCGGACTTGCTCTTGCTGGCGCTGGGCTGGCTGAGCGGGTACCACTGCTCGGCAAAGTGGCGCCCGGTGACGCTGGCGATGGGGATGCTGACCATGCCCACGTAGTTGCTCTTGTCCTTCTTGCGCTTCTTGTCGGTGTCCTTGTAGAGGTGCAGCCGGATGGTGCGCACGGCCGGCAGGTTGTTGAACTCGAAGTGCTCCCCCCAGAAGACGTTGTCCGTGCGCACCTTGCTGGTGGTGCGCGCGTACAGCATGTCGTCCAGGCACAGCTCGCAGTAGTAGCGCTTCTTGGGGGGCAGGTCCCGCCCCTCGATGATCCACAGCTTCAGCACGTTGTCGACACGCCGGCTGTTGTCCTGAGCAGCGGGGGAGGAAAAAGCAGCGCCGGCCGAGTCAGCAGGGCGGAGAGGACGGCCCCCTAACTGGGGCGGGGGGAGGCACTAACAGGAGCAGACGGCAGGGCCCCGCTGAAGTGGCTTGGAAAACATCTTCTAATTATCTGTTCATTTATTACAATACAGCTTACAATAATCGCTGTACCTGCACGTATGCACACATGGAAACATGGGAGTGTCAAATTTTGAAATGAAAGATCTACCCAGGTCAGCCAGCACCCCGTTGACAGAAACTCCCCCCCCTTGCTCTGCAGCCCACCCAACCAGCGCTCTGGCCCACTTTCTAAAAGTCGGGAGGGGAGGGGAAGGGCACCCCTTCCCCTCCTCCGGGAGCCCATCCCAAATCGCTGGTCAGAAAGGCTGCAGTTGGGCTCCTGACGGACTCCCACCCAGTGGGATGGGACCAGAAGCCAAGAGTGCTGGGGGCTGGGAAGGGGATGCCCAGGTCCACCCCCAGAGATGAGAGTCCGTCACCGAATGCCCACCCCATGCGCCGGCCCCTTTCTCCTCCAGCACGGTCACTTCTCCTCGACCAGTCAAACGGTGCTGCTGACCGACCAGGTCATCCTGGACTAGGCAGCCCATTGTAAACTGTGTGAGCTGTAAGGGGTTTGGCTCCTTGCTTCCCAGGTGGGTAGGCCCTCTGCCCGAGACCGGACCGGACCCTCCCGACAAAGCTCGGCCTCCTCCGGCTGGGAAGGCGCCTCAGACACACCCGCCTGGTGGATGATTCTCTATCTGCAGGCTGAACTGTGGATCTTTCTGGCAGCCAGCCAAGTCTAGGGGGAAAGGGAGGGGGCTGCCCCCCTGGCCAGCTCCCTGCTCCCCTCTCTTTCTTGCCTCCTGCTTCTGGGGAGTCCCAACAATGTGCTAGGATGCATGCCCCCTGGTCAGGGCTCAGTCTAAGGGGCCTCCCCAAGCCCTTTCCTCCCTTCCTTAGAACATTAAGAACATAGGAAAAAGCCCAGCTGGATGCACAGACCCAGGAGGCCTGTCGAGTCCAGCAATCTGTTCACACCGCGGCCGACCAGGTGCCTCCAGGAAGCTCACATCACCTCATATCACAGACCTGCTCCATTGATATTGGAGAGAAGAGGCATGCATCATGACCAGTATCCATTTTGACTAGTATACCCCTCTCCCATAGTATGGATACCCCTCTCCTCCATGAACATGCCCACTCCCGTCTTAAAGCCTTCCAAATTGGCAGCCATCACCACATCCTGGGGCAGGGAGTCCCACAATTTAACCATGGATTGTGTGAACAAATACTTCCTTTTATCTGTTTTGAATCTCTCACCCTCCAGCTTCAGCAGATGACCCCGCGTTCTAGTATTATGGGAGAGGGAGAAAAACTTCTCCCTGTCCACTCTCTCCAAGCCATGCATAATTTTATAGATCTCTATCATGTCTCCCCCCGGCTGTCTTCTTTCCAAGCTAAACAGCCCTAAGCATTTTAACCGCTCCCTCCCTCCCTCTCATCCCTCCATCCATCAGCTTCTGCAGAGCCTCCCTCAGCCATGTTCCTGGGAAGGTTCAAGGCCACTTTAAGTCCCGCCACCAGGCCAGGGGTACCAACTGGGTTGTCCACCAGCCACAGTCCAGCGCCTTCCTCCTGATGCCACCCGGGCAGCAACCCCATGGCACCAGGGACCAATCATGACACTTCCCACCCTACAGAAAGCCCCGCCTTTCAGACTGGACAACTCGCCATGGGGAGTGGGAGGACCTGCTGAGCGGCCACAGCTCTCCTGCTCCCGGGAGCCTGGCCGTGCCCCGCCAGTCACCTCTGGCCCATGGATCTGCACCTGGGGGGGGGGGCTCTGACTGCTTGACCCCACGCCTTTCCCTCCGGTCCCCCACCCGAGCCCTCCCCCACCCGAGCCAGCTCTCCACGGGAACAAGAGGGGTGTGGGGGGGGCAAAGCAACTGCCTCCTGCTATGCGGATCCCACGACCTCCCCCCATCCAGGCAGGGGGGCCATGGGGCCTGCAGGAAGGAGCCCAGAGCAGGGCTGTCTGGGGGCTATCTGCGGAGGCCATAATGCAGGCTTGGCGACAGATTCGCCACCTGCGGCACGGGCTGTCCCCAGCTGGCAGCTCACAGGGCAGGGGAAAGAAAGGGGTGGTCAGAGAGAGGGCGAGATGCCAGCTGTCATCCTTGGGCACCCACCCACCGAGCCCAGCTGCCAACTGTGGCCCCTAAAGGGCTGCAGCCCTGGCGCACTGCCACCCCCACCCCCCTTTAACGGCCCCCAGTGGTCTTCCTGCGGTGCCCCCCTTGCCAGCGGCTGCCCCGCTGCTACTGCAGGCCCTGCTGTGCGGGCCCGGGCGGCCCTCCCTTGCCCGCCCGAGCATCTGCTGCTGCCCCTCAGAAGGCCAAATAGGGGAGGGGGCTCGAAGGCATGTCCAGAGTCAGAAGGGTGTGAGTCTGGGGAAGGAACCCAGCCGAGTGAGGGGGCTGGGAGACCAGCAGGGGGCAGGAAACAGCTCGAGAAACGTCAACAAAGACCCCAGAGGGGCAGACAAACAGCAGGAATGCTGGAAGCCCACAGAGAGGGAGGGCATCTTGGCCATCTTCTGGTCACTAGGGGTGTGGAGGGGGGAGGTAGTTGTGAATTTCCTGCATTGTGCAGGGGGTTGGACAAGATGGCCCTGGTGGTCCCTTCCGACTCTATGATTCTATGAGACAGCCCCACGCACTCTGGTAGATGGGGGGCACCGCTAAGTGGGCTCCTGCTGAATCAGGCCACCACTGGGGGTCTCCTCAGATCGGCAGCAGCTCCCCAGGGTCTCAGGCAGAGGGGGGCCCTTCACATCACCGGCTACCTCCTGCCTTGAACTGGAGATGCCGCAGGGGGACTGAATGAACCCGCAACTCTGGGAAGAGCATTCAGCCTGGTGGGAAGGGGGTGTGTCATTTATTTACTTCATTTATACCCCACCTTTCTCCCCAGCAGGGATTCAAAGTGGCTTACATGTTTCTCACTGCTTCCATTTTACCCCCACAACAATCCTCTGAGGTAGGCTAGGCTGAATCTGCCTGGGTGGCTCAAGGTCACCCCGGAAGCTTTCGAGACAGAGTCGAAGCGAGGTATCCCAGATCCCAGACCGACACGCTTATCCGTCACGACACGCTTTCAGTTTGAAGGGGAGGCGACGGGGGGGGGGGGCTGGGCGGCCCCAGGTTTCAAACAGGCCTCAGCTTTGTATGACGTTGCTATCCTGCCCTATTTCCAAGGGCTGCCAGCCCCCGCCTCTTTATCCTCACATCAATCCTGCGAGGTGGGTTAGGCAGAAGGTTGCGCCACCTGGACTGTCCAAAAATTCCTCTCGAACCTCTAGCTCCATCTCGTCTCAAGAAGGGAGCTTTGACTCTGGAAAGCTGACACACACCCCCCCAAATCTTGCCGGCCTAGTTTGCTGTTCACAACGGTGGGCAGCTGAGAGGCTCCAGGCAGCTTAGGAGCAGCTGTGAAGCAGGGCAGGTGCCATGGGGGCCTCTAAGCTTGGGGGGGTCCTCCTTTGGCCACCGCGGGTGAATGGCGTGGGCTGGGCAGGCAGAAGGGGAGCGTCAAGTGGGAAACCTCTTGGGAAGGCCATCCGTGGCCAGAGAGGAGTGGGGCCTGCCCCAGCCCCACATTTTGGAGACCACTGGCTGCCCCAGCACCTGCCTAAAGAGAAGAGGCTGAGAGCTAGAAGGCCGGAGGGGATAACAGAAAAGTGGAAATCCCCACCCCACGGGGGGAGAACTTCCGTTTCTGCTCAAAGCCAAATCGAAGCAAAGACTCGTGGTTTTTCTCCTCTGTTCCTGCCCTGCCTTTTGATCCAAAAAGACCCCAAAGGTGGCACCCAAGCGTGAGCCCTCGGTGCCCCAGGATGTTCCTGATGGGCTGTGGACTGGACCCTGGGATAGTTAGGTGGACAGGGGACTGGTTGGAGAACCACACTCAAAGAGTAGTTGTCGGTGACGTTTCACCTGAATGGAGGGAGGCGTCCAAGTGGGGTGGCCACAGGGCTCGGTTCTGGGCCTGGTACTTTTCAATATTTTTATAAATGATCTGGAAGAGGGTGTGGAGGGTCTACTCATTAAATCTGCAGATGACACCAAATTGGGAGGAGCAGCGAACACCCCGGAAAATAGAGATAGAATTCAACGAGATCTGAACACGCTGGAAAAGTGGGCGGATGCGAACAAGATGCAATTCAACAAGGATAAGTGCCAAGTTCTATATCTGGGTAACAGAAATGAGGGACACGCATACTGGATGGGGGTGCACTTCTGGGCAGCAGTTTGTGTGAACAGGATCTTGGGTTATGGGTGATAAGCTCTCCTTCCATGGAGGTTTTTAAGAAGAGGTTAGATGGCCATCTGTCAGCAATGCTGATTCTGTGACCTTAGACAGATGATGATGAGGGAATCTTGGCCATCTTCTGGTCACTGGGGGTGCGGGGGGGGAGGTAGTTCTGAATTTCCTGCATTGCTCTGCGTGTTGGACTAGATGACCCTGGTGGTCCCTTCCAACTCTATGATTCTATGACCGTCAGTTAAATATGAGTAGCCAGTGTGATGCAATGACAAAAAAATCTAATGCGAAGTTAGGGTGCATCAACAGAGGCACAACATCTGGAGTTCTGGAGGCCTCACCTCAAAAAGGGTGTGGACAGAATGGAGCAGGTGCACAGGAGAGCGACGAGGATGGTCAGGGGAGGCCTGGAGGCCAAGAAGCCCTGCGAGGAAGGGCTGAGGGAGTTGGGGAGGCTGAGGGGGGACACGATCGCTCTCAAGAAGTATCTGAAGGGCTGTCACTCAGAGGAGGGCAGGGAGCTGTTCCTATTGGCAGCAGAGGATCACAGGACTCACAATAGTGGGTTTAAATTACGTGTGGGAAAGTACCGGCTGGATACCAGGAAACATTTTTTTACAGTTGTTCGGCAGTGGAATCAGCTACCTAGGGAGGTGGGTGAGTTTTTCCCCCCTCACTGGCCGCCTTCAAGCAGAAGCTGGATAAACGCTTGTCAAGGATGCTCTAGGCTGATCCTGCCTTGAGGGGAGGGGCAGGAGAAGAAGACATCTGTGGGCCGTACCTTGTTGGGCTTCACCGCGCGCTGCAAGTTCTCAATCCATTTGTCCCGCTCAGCGGCCGATCGACAGGCAAAGCATTTGGTGCCAGAAGAGGTGGTGACCTGGGGGTGAAAGGCAACCCGTGGCAGTTGTCCCCCCGTGCACGGAGCCCCTGCAAGAAGGGCAACCCCCCAACCCCCTCCCCACCCCCACTCCTCCCCCGGGGTATACCTCGAAGCAGAACTCCTGGCCCAGGATGCTGCTGTGGACGGGCTTGATGAGGGAGTCCTCATCCAGGTTGAGCTCCAGGGCCTCAGCGGCGCTGCTGGGGCTGAGCAGGGACTCGTGGGAGTGGGACTCCTTGAAGCTCTGCATGAGGCGGGCCCTGCGGTGGGGGTGGAAAAGGGAGAGGTGAGGTGCGGGGAGGGGGGGCAGGCCCTGGGGGGAGAAGAGGAGGACTCAGTCGAGGGGCCGGCCCGGCCGGGGGGGAGTGCTGCATCCGGGGTGTGGGGCAGACAGGTCACACCTGGTGCTAAAGCAACATCACAACACAAGCATGGCCGGGGCACAGGGGGGGGTTTCGGCGGTGCGAGGCTGCTCCTGTGGGGCAGGGGAGGGGGGGAGTGTGCGGGAGAGGAGGGGCCGGTGGCTTCGGCAAGGCCCACACTCAGGCGGGGTACCTGGCGTCTGCCCCACAGAGGGGCAGTCCTGCAGCTGCCGGGGGGATCCCGGCCTGGAGAACGGGACCGAGCCAGAGGAAAGAGAGAGAAAGAGAGAGACGGAGAGAGCGTCAGACAAAGTCGACCCCAGCCAGAGCGGCGAGGGGGGGCGTCTGGGGCTGCGGTGACCCCCCCCCCCACTCCATTCCAGAGCTCCTTCGGTCATCAGCGTGAGCATGCCGGCAGCCAGGGCTGGGGCGGGCCAGGGCACGTCCCCGCCCCCGGCAGGTGCAGCAGTCCGTGCTCCATGCTCCTCTTGACCAGGGCCAGTGTGCCCCCCAGAGAAACTCCTCCCACCCCGCAGGGAGCGGAGGAGAGAGGGGGCCTCAGCTCAGAAATCCCCCCTCCCCACACTGCTCTTCCTTCCCCGGTGGCATTTCTGCTCCAAGCTGCCGCCCCCAGGAGGATATTTTTAGCCCAGCGGCGTAAGTGGAGAGAGAGCCCCGTGCGTGTCGGGGCTGCCGTCAGCGGGGGGGGGGGGGGGGGGAAGGAGGCAGGCAGAGGATAAAAATACGCAGGGTGCCGGGGCGGGGGGGTGAGCCTGGGGGATCGGAGGCAGCCAGCCGTCCACGGCCACAGGGAGGAGGGGGCCCACGGTCCTCGAAGGAAGCGAAGGGGAGGGGGGGCGGACGGGAGGGGGGGCACGGGAAGGGGCCCAACAGGGAGGGGGTGAGGGGGGAACTGGGGCAAAGGGAGGTGCCAAGGCCCAAGGGTCCGCTCCTGGGAGGGTAGGCCTCTCTCTCTCTCTCTCGCTCTCTCTCAGGGGGGGTCCCCTCAGGTGCGCAAACGGGACGGGGGGGGGGGGTCCCGTTCCTCAGCAGTGCCACAGCCACTTCTGGGGCAGCAGCGTCCGGCCCCTTCTCCGCCTCCCCTCACCTGTCATGGTCAGCGCTCCGGAACCGAGGCAACATCTGGCGGAAGCTGCTGGTGCGGTCCAGTTTCGGCTGGCTCTTGGTCCGCTTGATGGAGCTCTTCAAGCGCCGGCTCAGGAATCCCTGCTGCTGAGAGAGGGGAGAAGAGAGGCGCCCGTCTGCAAAGAGCAGCCCCACCGGGGGACCCGGGCAGGGGGGCCACGCCGCCCTCGCCCCCCCAAAGACGAGGGGCACAGGAACCGCACCCACGGACGCGTGTCACCGGGAGAGCAGGAGCGGATCAGGCCAGCCCCATGAACACAGCTCTGCAGCTGCCACTCAGGGCCTGATTCAGACCAGGACGGCGGGCAGGAAAGGCCCCACCAATCGCAACCGTGCCCACCCTGCCAGCAGCTCGTGCTGTTATTAATCCCAAAAGGAAAAAAGAGCGGCTTTAATTGGGCTGGGGGGGGTGTACAGTTCCAATCAACAAAGCCACATGGGGGGGGAGAAGGGTGATCTCTCTTCTTCTTCCCCCACATTGCAGCCCCAGCATGAATTGGGGGGGGGGAGAGCTACTCCTAAAAACCACTGGGTCCCCTGGCATCGTGTGGCTGGTGGCCGTAACCCTGCCAGCCCACAACCCCTCCCCCCCGAGTTCTCCCTCATCCTTGGTTCAACGTTGCTGAGAGCTGCCCCACCCTCACAGGACAGCATGAGGCAGCCCCCCTCCCCGCCTTGCCTTCCTTCCAGAACCCTCTCCTCGCGTCCCCTTCTTCTTCTTCCCCAGTTCCGCCGCCAGCTCCTATTGCCTGCCCTGGGACGGGCCTCCCCACCCTCTCCCTCTGGTGCCACTAAGGGGAGGGGGGGCCCTTCTCCGTTTTTTCCCTCCCCTTGGCCTGCGGACACTGTGGACATATTTTAGGTGACATTTCACATCCCTGTCTTAATGCTTTGACCGATTGGCCGGGGGAGGAGAATGCTGCTTACTGACGGCCGAATTGGCCGAATTTATTCGCGAACTCCCGAACTCGCTGAATTTGGTCCCCCCGGTTGCCCGCCAGTTTTGAGTTCGGATCCGTCCGAACAGAAAAGCAACGAATCAGGGGAAATTCGGTTGATTTTCAGTTCGGACCGAACCGAATTGACAGCCCTACCCCATGGGACTCAAAGATAAATCTGTTCTTCTGGATTTATTTTATTCCTGATGGTTATTTACAGATTCAAATGTTTTCGCCCTTTATTTTTTCCTTTTTCTTTTCCATGTTTTGCTTTTTGCACTGACTGGGTTTTTCTTTCACTGTTCTCGCTAGTTCCTTGTATTCTGACCATTCTAGTTGCCCCAATAAGCTGCTCTGGGAACCAGACTCTGGGCGGAGGAGCGAGACATAAACGGCCAGGATGACATCAATGAAAAGGGTGCTTTAAGCACACCTGAGGGGAGGGGCTACCACCAGGTGCCTCCGGATTGTGTCCTGCAGTCCTGGCCAAGGCCCTGATGCCCCATGAGGGGCCTGGAGTGGAGGAGGGGGTTTAAGGCTGTCTCCATCACCTGGACAGCACTTTCCCAGGGGGAAGAGATTCCGGGGGCTGCTGATTGTGGGTTGGGGGGGTGAGCATCCCTCCCTCTCCACTGGTGGGAATGGCAAAGGGGGCGGTCTCTCCCCAGCCTTCCCAGCCCCACTGCCAAGTTCCTGCCCCATGTGCCTACAGTGAACCAGGCATTCCAAGAGCCAAGACAACAGCAGGGATCGGAGAAGGAGACTGCCCGCTCGGCACACCCAAAGGCCCAGGCACCTCCATGCCAAGGGCCTCCGGTGGCCGGTCCCAGGAAGACTTGTCCGATGAGGGACCAGTGGTCGGCTTCCTGAGGAGTTTGGCAACCCAGTCTCCTTTTCCAGTGGGGTGGTGCCACCCCTTCCTCCGAGGCCCGGGTGGAGGGACTAGGAAGCCCCCACCCCCGCAACTGCTTTCCCTGCCTGCCTGCCTGCCTGCCTGAGCGTGTATGCGACAGCTGGCAGTACTCAGAGCGGAGCATGTTTGCAAAGGGCCAAGGCAGCAAGGCGCCAGCTGCCAAACCCTAACCCAATCTCACCTCCCAGAATTGCCTCTCCAATCTGAGCTGGACCAGACTGGCTGCCACGCCCCTGAAGCAACCCCTCCCCCCGCCCGCCCAGCTGTTGTGGGTGTGGGTGCGCGCACGTGTGTGTAGCGGCAGCTATGACATCACTAACCTTTTCCTGCTGAGTTTGCAAGCTAACCCAGGGTTCACTCACTCTTCAACTGTTCACCTTGGGACAGTTAATTCGAACAGTTACAGAAAATATAGAATAACTGCTTTTTAATAGAGGTTAAGAGCTGAGCTCGGGCCTCCTCCTCTTGCCGCATCAGGGTGTCACTCGGGGGCACCCTGCTAGCTGGCTTATTTGCACTTGTGTCGATTATCTCGTATTCAGTTATGAAACAGCCAGTTCTCTATATAGTAATCACACGGCTATGCTAGAACAGACTTAGACAAAGATAAGACTGGCATTTTTCTACAAATATGCACTCCTGTGACCAAGCAAATCAGATTTCTTCGGATGGAAGTCTCAGAAGACCAGGTGAGATCACTCGGGCTTTTTGATAACCCCTACAAGCAGCCAGACAAAAAGCTGAAACCTGATTTTGCTTATAAAATTTTAACTTGCTATAATTTGATTAAGCAATGCAAGCTCCTTTGATAATTTTAGCATTTATCTTCACAGTAATTGTACGGTTTTTTCATGCCTGATTGTTTTTCGGTCTTGCTCAACAAAAATAATACTTTCTCATCTCAATAAATGTTAAAAGTTTCTACAGACATTCTGTCTGGTTTGTGGGTTAATAGTTTAAACAACCGATCTCAACCCCCCTCCCCTTTACTCTTTTGCACTGTCAGAATTAAAGGTTGTTAATCTCCATTAATTGATAAATCCTGGAGCCCTCTGCTGCTAAACGGTTTTTGAACAGGCAAAGCCTTTAAAAGCATTTAGTTCAGATCCTCGAATTGGATGCAGGAGGGAATCTCTCCTTACCTTGGGGGGGGGGGAAATCTGGCACCTGACTGGCTCCCCCTCCCTCCCTCCGAGAGCCTACTGCCTTTTCCATTTGCCTGCCCCATATCCAGGGCCGCCTCAGGCACTGATGCACAATGAGGTCTGACTCCAGTCCCCAGACTAGGGTGGCCCCAGTGGGAGGGCACTGGGAGAGGCCAGAGGGAGGCCGGAGGCACGGAGCCTCCTCCCGTCCTGTCCATTCGTCCATCTCCCCCCACGGCCTCCACCATCTCTCTCGCCTGGCCCCAGGCGTTGGGGGTGGGGGGCTAAGATGGGCCTCTGTCTGTCCCAGACTAAACAGCAGCCTCCACCAGGCCCCTCCCTCGGGGCACAGGGGGAGGCCGGGACCGGCCTGACCGGACAGGGAGGGCGGTCTCTCACCGAGGGGCGGAAGGGAGGTG
The DNA here is from genome assembly GCF_029931775.1 of Euleptes europaea. Classification (NCBI taxonomy): domain Eukaryota; kingdom Metazoa; phylum Chordata; class Lepidosauria; order Squamata; family Sphaerodactylidae; genus Euleptes; species Euleptes europaea. Next base: position 69,647 of record NC_079312.1, read on the forward strand.
CAGGCGGGGCGTCCATGTTGATGCTGTACTGTTTCCCTCCAGGAACACTCTTCCGCCGGGAACGGGCCGCGTGATAATCTGGAAAAGAAGAGGGGCACAGGGCTGCCGGGGTGCACTGAGCAGGAGTGACGGGCAAGGAGCGGACTGGGAGGCACCGGGCACCATCCCATCTGGCTCACCCTTCCTCCTGCACGTGGCAAAGCGGCCCACGAGGGATGGGCACCCGTGAACCACACCGAAAGCCTGTGGTGACTGAGGGCACGAGACAGGGAGCAGGCCTGGCTTCCGACGCAAACCAGGGCTCAGGGGCTCAGGGGACAGCCACAAAGGCTGCATCTCACCAAGCACAAAGCCCCTCTACCCCCCCCACAGCCATGCAGTGCCATCCTCCCCTCCCCCCTGCCCCAAATCCAAGAGGCTGGAAAGAGGAGCCCAGGAGCCCAAGGTCTGGCTGGTGGCCAGAGGCAGATGACCCCCCCCCCCCAGAGACCCTCCCGGCTGGCCTCTCCAGCCCAAGGCCCACCTGAGAGCAGAGGGGCAAGCGAGGCCTTGGAACACGGAAAGGCATTGGGGAGGGAGTCCCTGAATACTGCCCCCCCATACACACACGTTGCATTGTTGTGAATGGAAGAGCTGGGCTCAGAAAGCCCAGCAGGCGCGGGAGGGGCAGGGAAGCCTCAAATAGCACACGGGATTGGCGTCAGAGACTGAAATAGCGGCGCGGAAGCCTAGCTCATCCCCCCCACCAACCCCAAATAGCCCACAAACTCCCCCTTTCCTTGACAGTCCAAACACCAAATGCCCATCACACCTCCAGGAACCAGAAGTCCAGGTGAAAGTCCAGCCTCCCCCTCCGGGAAGGGTACAGCCAGGGTCATCTAGTCCAACCCCCTGCACAATGCAGGAAATTCGCGCGCGCGCACACACACACACATCCCCAGTTACCCCTACCCCATGCCCAGAAGATGGCAAAAAAACAACACCTCCAATCTGGTCTGGAAAACAATTGCATCCTGACCCCAAATGGCAATCGGCGCTACCCTGGGCACGCAAGAAAGGGCCACGGGAGCAAAACACTGATGAAAACCTTCCTGCCCTCCAGATGGGCCAGCATGCCTCTGTTTAAAAACCTCCAGGGAAGGAGAGCTCAACCACCTCCCGAGGAAGCCTGTTCCACTGAGGAACCGCTCCGTTAGAAAATTCTTCCTAATGTCTAGACGGAAATACTTTTGATCTAATTCCAATCCGTTGTTTCTGGTCCGACCTTCTGGGGCAACAGAAAAAAACTCGGCCCCCTCCTCCATATGACAGAGCCCTTCAAGTACTTGAAGATGGTTCTCATGTCCCCTCTAAGTCTTCTCCTCTCCTGGCTAAACGTACCCAGCTCCTTCAACCTTTCCTCATACGAGTCCCTCCCCACCCGATTCTGTGTTCCCCAGTTTAGCCTTACTCACTACAACCCTGTGAGGTGGGCTGGGCTGAATGCTCTGTGGAGCTCAGCAAGCCATGGCCCCGGGCATGAAGCATGCGAAGTGAAAGGCGAATGTGCCTCGGGGCATGTGCAGAGTGCCTACGAGGGAGGAGGGGGAGAAAGGCCTGCTCAGCTGGTCTCAAGGCAGTGGCGGAGGCAGCAGGGTCTCTCCAATGAGGCTGAGCCACCAGAGAAGACGCCCGAAGGGAGGAGACGGGTGCTGCGCGCCCCTCCCTGCCTACCTGCTTTTCTGAGGTGGGGGCTTGTCAAGAGGCCAGCGGGTGGGGGGGTTGTTCTGTGAGCTGAGCCAGCGAACGCCCCCTCTTCGCCTTGCCTGCCGCAGCAACTCCTACTGGGTCCCAGCATCCAGCTTTGGCAAAGCCCCCCCCCCCCGGGTGACCGCTCCTGCCAGGCCCGGGGCAGCTGCAGCTTCCTCTGGGGGTGGGGGGCTGCCTCCAGAGAGCCTCTGGGAACCCCCAGCCTCTTGCTCCCTTCACGTTGCCTCTGCTTGCCTTTGGCTGTGTGGAGGAGGAGGAGGAAGACCGCTGGTGTGGGGGTGGGGGGGGTCTCTGCATTGCAAGAGAGCAAAGAGCCAGTCTCGCCTGCAGCCCCCCCCCCACAAGCCCAGGTCTGTGCCCTCCGTCCCGCCCCACCCATGCCTCTTTTGTGCCTTCCAGGAGTGTGGGGAGGGGACGGCCCTCGAGCCTAGCCCCTTCCTCCCAACAGTGACCTGACAGATACTGGGTGTGCCTCCTCCCTCCGGGAGGAAGCGTCCCTGCCAGCCACAGCCTTCCCTGGCACCATGGGCAGACAGTTCCTCCAACACAGACTTCCTGGGCTGACACTCTGCACGTGCTCAAGCAGCCAGGCGACAGGCCTCTCCAATCTTGCCAGCCACGGCTCTGTCACCTCAGCCTTCCGGATGCCAAGAGCCCCCAAAGCAGCCAGAGCCCCACCCCCACCCCAAGCAGCCCAGTCGACCAGGCACCCTGCGACTGAGAATACCTTCCGCTGACCCCAGAGGCAGCCAGCAGGGATCGGTTTTTGGGGAAAGCACTCTGCGCGTGTTCTGAGACCAGACCTGCTCTTTAATGTTTAAGGGAGGGGGGGGTCCTCAGCTCGCAGGAAGTCCTGGCCTGACCTGGGGAGCTGGGGCTTGCGGGTCAATGGGGGTGGGGGGGCAGGGAATGGCCTAGCCCAGCCCAGCATCCACGCTGGAAAAACGTGCTTTGGACAAGAAGCACTTCAGCATCCGGAGACGGGGAGGGGGGGGAGGTTCCCTCGGCCCCCGTGCCAGCCCTGCTCAGCACCGAGGAGGCTCGAGCGCACGTGCCAGGGCAGGAGGTCACCCTGAGAGCAACTGGAGGAGGGAGGGAGGGAGGGAGGGGCCAGGCAGCTCCAAAAGCCCCACTGGAGACAGAAACCACCCAGGCCCTACAAAGCCGGATGCCCGCCTGCTGGCTGGGAGGCCCATCATACAGCCCCCTCTCCCCACACACGCATGCTCCCTTCATGGGGGCCGGATCCAGGACCAGGCCCACAGGTTTTCTTCCACCTGCTCTGGGCTGATCTCAGGTGCCCTCTCCCCCGCTAGCCGGCCCACCCACCTGCCCCCTTGCCAGGCAAGGAGTGGCCAAGAAGCAAGCCCCGCCTGCATCGGGGAGGGGGAGGGGCTGTCCCCCGCAGGGATGGGAGCTGCCATGTGGACCAAGAACCACTTTCCCCAGCGCAGAAAACCTCTCCAAGGGAAGTCTGCCCGGAGGCACGGAAGAAGCCTCCCGAACCAGGCAGGAAGCTGACACAGGCAACGCTGGACGAAGACCTGGGGATCCACTGCCAGCCCCCACCCCACTGGAGGCCCCGACCCACAGTCAATGTGCCACAGGATAGGGAGGGGGGTCAGCGCTGAAGTCCCCCCAGCCCAGAGGCTGGACTTTCAGACTGCCCAGTTGGATGGGCCTTTGAGTGGCTGCTACCCCCCCACACACACATACATACACACACACACACGAACACACGCAGCTGCCTCCCCCTGAGTCAGACCCTTTGGGTCTCTCAGGGGGCCTCAGGCGGAGAAAGGTCTTTCCCATCCTGTTTGTTGGGTGGCTGCTGTGTGAGATGGGAGGGGGGCCTGGATGGACCCCCCCTCAATGTGATCAAGGAGGACTCTCCCTATATTCTCAGGGCTTGGCCCTCCCTGCCTCTAAACCTTACAGGGAAGCCTCATCTTTTTTGGGGGGGGGGTCAGAGCCCCTTTCTCACCCCAGCAAGAGTGAGCCCTCCTGACTGATCAGAACGTGACTGCCTCGTTCCTCCAGGGGAAAACTCAACCCCCCATTCCCCCCCCCGCCGTGTGCTCACACAGATCGGGGCTCCATCCACCCGAGCCTCTGCCTGCCATCTGTCGCCACCCCCAGACAGCCAGGCAGCCAGCCTGCCTGCCAGCGGCCCAGCCGACTGCATGGCAGCTCCTGGGGCCCTCTGCCATGCTCGACTTCTCTCCCTGACTCCAGGGGAGCCATTCTGCCCACCCACCCCCAGCACACCCTGGCATAGAACTGCCCCCCTCGTCTTTGCCTCCCACGTCAAGCTTCGCTTTGTGAGTCTTTCACTGGAAATGAGTGGGGCCTTGAGAAAGAGCAGGAGGGCCGGTCCAGCACCCTGGGCTGGAAGGTGCCTTTTGCTACCCAGACCAGAGGGGCCTCCTGTGGAGAAGCCAGGGGAGGGCGGCGGGGGGGGGCCCTTCCGAGCATCAGCCCGCTTGCCAGCCTCCTAAATCCCACCTAGGTGTGTGGGGGGGGGCTGTGGGGGGAGAGAGAGGCTTTCTGCTCCTCTACAAAAGCACTCCCGATTTTTGTGTCTTCTGCTTCCAGTGATCTCCAAATGAAAACCTGGGCCGGCAGCTGGACCCTCCCTTGGAACATTTGGTAGAAAGCCCAACCATCAAACTCCCCCTGCACAACGCAGCAGCCCACCACCACCACCACCAGCTCACAGGGGCCAAAAGGGCCCCTGCTCCCAAGGGGCCACCTCGCCCGCAGTCCTCCGCGTGGCTTTGCAGGATTCTCCCCCTCTCCTCCTCCTCCTCCGGCTGTGATTCCGCAGAGCTCCTCAGAGTGAACTGGGCTCTACACATGGCAGCAGATATGCTTTGCTATGGGGAGGAATGGAAATTGGGGGGGGGGAGGAAACAGGCCTGCGGGGGGAGGAGGCTGTTTCCGAACTCAGCTCTCAGGGCAGAGACTTGTCCTCTAAACATGCTGCGCTCTCATGCCCCCCCCCACCCCCACCCCACACATTTGGAAGGCACAGGAGGACACGTGGCCGGTCCCCTCGGCCACATCTAACAGAACAGAGACCCGGGGATCAAGTCCAAAAGCATCAAAGCCAGGCCACCCACTGATGGGGACGGGGGGGGGGCTCTACATACCTGAGGACTCCCCAGGTGGCAAGAAAATGGCATTCGGTTAATTCACAAAAAGGAATAAAAAAACCCAAACCCCCCACCCAAATGACCAGGCAAGGAAAGCGCCAGGACGCTGGGAGTGGGTTGAAGGGGGGGAGCCAGAGGGGGAGAGGCTGCTCAGGCTCCCAAGAGCTCCTGGGGGCCCTCGAGCAAGGGATGGGGGAGAAATTGCTCAGCCTGGCTGCCGACCCGGCCAGGGCTCTCTGCTCAGGGCCTCTTCCCAGCATTGCCAGCGAGGCGTTCCGGGGGCATCCCCAAATGAAGCTCTAGGGGGCAGAACCGGTATTTGGGCTGGGCCCCAGGCCCTGTAGGGCACAGTCCCCAGAGTGGGGGGTGGGTGTAGGACCGAAGGTGGTCCAAAGATTATTTTGGGCGCAGGAGAAGCACAACTGAAGCAACTGGGGGCGCGGCCTCGCTTGGGAGCAGCTAGCGTCCAAACTCGGCTTTGGACCAGGGGACAGCAGAATTATGGGGCAGAATCCCTCGAATGTGGGGGTAGTTTGGTTTGTGGTGGTCCATGGCTTATTTTGGGGAGCAGAGCTTTTGAAGCATCATTGATATTTGTGGTTGGATCTGTGAAAAATGAACTGAGAAGGGTGGCCAAGGAACAGGGAAGAGTGTTCTGCTTTCAAGCATTGGGGGGGGGGGGGGTTTACAGTCCTGCTCGAGCTCCACAGCATGGAGAGGACTGTTGGGGGAGGGGGAAAAGGTCCGAATTACTGACCCCCCCCTCCCGTCTAAGAGCAGCCTTGGTGGGAGAGGGCCTGCCAGAGAGGCCAAGAAAAGGGCTCAGGGAGAGAGAAGGTGGGGGCCCCGCGTGCCCCCCAGGGACCAGTCTTAGGTACGCAGGAAAGCTTTCCCTTGGCAATAGCAAGACCCCTGATCCCCCCTCCCCACAAGAACGCAGGGTGCCAGCAGGGAAAGCAGAAGGCCGGGGGAAGCGGGCAGGGGGGAGGGGGAGGGGGTGGCCCCCAGCCCCCCAAAGCCGGGCCAGCGGTTGCCCTGGGCCCGCATCAGCCTCTCTCCTCTTCTCCCCCCCGCCCCGCACAAACCACCTGGCGAGTCACGTGGTCCGAGGCGGCCGGGGCTTCCGCGCGGCGGGGCCCTCTGCACATGCTCTCCGGAGCGCAGCCCTGCCGGCAGCTCCGCCCGGCTGGCCCCCCCGGGCCTCCAACTCGGCCGACCCCCCTCTCCCCCAGCTCTCCGGCCGGGCAGCCAGCCGCAGCCCCCCCCCTCCGCTCCCTCCCCCGCGTGCACCAGCAGCCCCGACCCAACACGCCTCCACACGAGACGCCAGCGGGCACGCGCGCACGCAAGCGGGCACCCAGGCGCGCGCGCACACCACGCGCGCATCGTGCTCCGCACCAGCCGCCCCGAGCGCCGCCGCGACGCACGGCCGCGCTCCTCCGCAGGTGCGCGCGCGCCGGAGCGGCGGCGGCGGCGGCGGCGGCGGAGGGGCCCCTCGGCCCTCCGCGCAGCAGGCGCGCGGGGGCCCCGGCCCGGGCAGCCGGACCCCCCCACCCACCCCCCACCCGCGTCCCCGGCGGTCCCGCGGCTCCCTTCTCGCCAGCGCCGCCTTACCTGCCGGCCGGCCGGCGGGGGCTAGGTGCGGCGCGCCATGCGCGGGGCGGCGGCTGGCCCCCTCGCCCAGCCTGGGGCCCCAGGGGGCCGCCGCCGCCGCCGCCGCCGCCGCTCCCGGGGCCGTGGTGGCGCGGGCGGCGGGCGGGCGGGCGGGCGGGCGGCCGGAGAGGCTGCTGCCGCCTCGCCTCGCCTCGCCTCGCCTGGCGCGCCCGGTCCGCGCGCTGCTCGCCGCGCCTCGACGCTCCGCCGCGCCCCGCGCCACCCCCCCCCCCCGCATGCCGAGCCGTTGCTAGGAGACGGGCTCGCCTGTCATCGCCGCCGCCGCCGCTCGCGCCCGCCCGGCGGAGCCCCCCCCTCCCTCCCTCCCTCCCTCCCTCCCCCCCCCGGCAGCGCCGTGCCGCGGGACGCCCGCAGGGCCCGCGCCGCCGCTCCTCCGGCCCCCTCTCCGGCCGCACCGCGGGCCGGGAACCCCCCTCCCGCCCCCGAAGAGGGCCGGGAACTTCCTGAGGCAGGCGGGGGGGGGGGGTCGCGCCGCTCGGGCGCTAAGCCTCCCCCCCCCGTCCGTCCGTCCGTCCGTCCCCCCTGCCTCTCGCCTGGGCCCGCCAGCCCCCCCTCCGCTGCTCCGGGCCCTGCAGTCGCCACCCGGCGTGGGGCCGCCGCGGGAGAGGCCCTGCTGCTCGGCACAGCCCAGGCCGGCGGGGAGGGGAGGCGGCGGGGGGGGTCCCGAGGGGCGAGGCGCCGGGGAGCCCCGGAGCAGCCCCGGCGGGGAGCCCTGCGGGTCCTCGGCCGCCGCCCCGGGCGGGGTCAGCCCAGGCCAGGGCGACCCCGGGGGAGGGCGCCCGGGGAGTGCGGCAGGGCCCCGGCAGGGGGCGCCCGCGGCCCGCGGCAGAAGAGCCTGGGAGGGGGGGGCGTCCCCGCCTCCCCCTGCCTCGCTCCCGGGGGTTGCCATGGAAACCTTTTAAGCCAACTTCTCCGAGAGACCCCGTTCTTTTTTTAACCCCCCAGCAGCAGGGGAGGGGGGGGGAGGGGGGCCGGCCTGCAGGGCGGCGGGTCACGCTGAGGCCTGGCCGGGCGGGGAGGGGGCGACTCCCTGCAGGGCACCCCCTGGGCGGCAGGCAGCAGGGCTCCCGGGCGGGCCAGGCGAGGGGGCACCCAGCCGGTTGCCCGGCCACGCAGGGAGGGAAGGGGCGGTGGGTGGGTGGGTGGGTGCCCAGAGGCCCCCAGGGCAGCCAAGGGGCTGCGAGGCAACGGGGGGGGGGGCAGCGGCGGCAGGGGGAGGAGGAGGAGGAGGCGGCCTGGCTTCCTCACAAGACACCCACTGCAGGCCCCGCGCTGAATAGTGCCGCCCGGGAAGCCTGCCAGAGCGAGAGAGGGTTCCTATGGCAACCGTTGTCAAGCTCCCCGGCCTCCTCCTCCGAGTCGGTGCCTTTCAATGGAGCGAGCTATTATGGGATGGGCTGGGGGGCACAGAACTGAACTGAATGGCTGGGAAGCTGCTGGGGAGAGTCACGAGGGGGGCTGGGGGGGGCTTACGCACGCGCGCGCACACACGCACACAGGTTCAGGGCACAGCATGCTTCCCTCCCCTCCAAAAGAGACCCAGGCCCCCTAAAGTCCACAAGCCCCATGCAGCAGGTGAGGGGAAATGTGACGTGGACAGGTGTCTACCTCCCCCCCCTTCCACCTGGCCTTTGGATGAGGGGGAAAAGAGAGAGAGAGAGAGAGAAGGTGGCCTGCCAGAGACCCACTGCCAAGCCCTCTCCTCTGGGCCTGCCCCACAGGCCGGCCGAGGGAGCAAGACGACCACCCTCCACCTGCCCTCCCCTCCAGAACCCCCTCCGGCCTAGACCTTGGTTCCCCCCAACCCAAACCCAAGAAACCCCAAAGTGGGAAGCCGGAGGGTGCGATGAACCACCTGAATGCACGGAGCTGCCTGATACGGAACCAGACCCCCCACCCACCCCCTCGGTCCATCAAGGTCCGTCTTGTCTACTCAGGCTGGCAGCGGCTCCCTCGGGGATCGAACCTGGGACCTTCTGCACACCAAGCGCATGCTCTGCCACTGAGCCGTGGCTCCTCCCAGACCACGACAAAATGAGGACGATACAGCCAGGCTATGGGGAGCTACCCTGACTGATTTCCTCTGTAGGACTGATGGTTGGGCGGGGGGCTGGGGGCTCTGTTCCATTAATGGGGAGAACAGCTTCCCACCCCAGATGCGCACGCCACACGCCACACACGCGCACGCAGTCCCGCCCCTCTGTCCTCACAGCTTCCGGAGCATCCACTTTCCCTGACAAGGCAGGTCACTGAGGGAGAAGCGGGGCCACGCTGCTTCATGCAAGCCCAGCACACACGCTCCCGCAACGGGGTGGGCAGCAGGTGCAAATTCCACTCATGGGAATCTCTCTCTCTCTCTCTCTCTCTCTCTCTCTCTCTCTCTCTCTCTCTCTCTCTCTCTCTCTCTCTCTCTCTCTCTCTCTCCCCCCCCCTTTTCTAGCTCAAGGCATGTGCAGACAGCCTGGGGCTACCCCAAAAGCCATTCTGTAGGGGAGCGTGTGTGTGGGGGGGGGCTTGCCCTGGCCACATCAGTGCGGAGGGGGCCCCCACATGGCATCATAGGAAGGCCTAGCAGCCCTGCTCATGAGGGGGCCTCCCTTTGAAATGGGGGCCGAGGCCCCGTAGCACTCGGAAGAGGACCGGGATGACCCTGGCAGCTGCCAGGAGAAGGGCTGGAGAGGTGTGCAGGTTCAGAGCCTGCTAAAAAGAGGGCAGGGGCCTGAGAGAGCCACGGGGAGAGGGGCTTGGGGGGCGGGACCCCAATGCTCTGCCACAGGCCTCCCAGAAAACAGGAGCAGAGGACAGACAGCCCTACGGGGCTCTCCTATGGGGAGCGGTGCTGCAGGCGCACGCCCTGCACGGGCTCTGCCAGGATCAGGTGCCACAAAGGAGTCCCCCTACATCCTTGGCGTAAGCCCGGGAGTCAGCGGCATGCCATCCCCCTCCCCGGAGACCCCCCTCAGCGAGGGTTTCCACAGGTCCCTACCGTGCTCCGGCTGGGGTCGCCCTTCCACGGGGACGCTGACAGTTCGCCGCAAAAGCTTGGTCCGGGCGGGATCCCTCTGGCGTTCTCGGAGTAGCAGGGGGTGGATCTTGACGGTGGGGAGACAGGCAAAAGGTTAGCATTCGGGAAACGGATCCTGACCCCAAACTGCTTTCTCTGCCCCACCACACCCACGCCCGGAGGGCTTTGGAGGTGGTGGGGTCCCTGAGTGCCTGTGAGAAACTCCCGAAGAATCAGGGGCCATAAACCAGCAAACCTCTATCGTGCCCCCCCTTTCTCCCTTCCACACTTTGGTAATTTCCCCTCTAGAAATGTGGGGCGTGAGTTCCTCTTTGTAGGATCCAAAAGCTCTGAGTCACAGAAGCTTGTGCTGGAATAAATTTAGTCAGTCTGAAAGGTGCCCTGGCCTCCCCGCTTTGTTTTGCCACGACAGACTAACAGGGCCGCCCCTCGGAAAACCCAAGGCCCAGCCAGGTCAGCACAAGCAGCCCGATGCGCTGGGGCCCCCTCCGGTCCACAGCCCCCCCCCCGGCCTGGCTCTGCGGGGATTCTGATGCCAAGAAAGAAGGGAGGGGAGAGAGGAGGAGCCCCTTGAGGCTGCTGGTCTGCAGGGGAGTAAGGAAGCGCCATGCCAGGCCCTCCTGCCCTGTCGGCCACTTTCCCTCCCAAGGGACCCCAGCTGCCAGCCACCTTCCAGGCGGACGGATGCGTCTTGGGTGTCTGTGTGGCCAGCACAAAGAGCCTCAGAAGAGCCCCGCTGGACCAGACCAGGGAGGCCTCCATCCGGCCCAGCGCCCTGCCTCACACCCTGGCCAAGCGGTTCCTCCTGGCACCGGGATTCAGAGATAGACTGCCTCTGAACAAGGAGGTTCCCTTTAGTCACTGTGGCTAGGGGCCACTGAGAGAACTCTCTTCCAGGAATCTGTCCAATCCCCTTTGAAAGCTGTCGATGCTTGTGTGCCCATCACCACGTCCTCTGGTGACGAATTCCACATTTTAATCACTCACTGTGCAAAGAAGTATTTCGTTTTGTCCCTCCTGAATCTACCGCCCATCGGCTTTACCGGATGCTCTGGAGGTCTAGTATTTTGGGAGTGGGAGAAAAAGCGCTCTCTGCCCACTCTATCTTGCCCATAATTTTAGGAACCTCGGTCGCGTCTCCCCCGTGGTCGTCTCTTTTCTAAACTGAAAAGCCCCAGACTCTTCAGCCTTTCCTCACACGGAAGGAGGGCAGTGAGACCAGAGTCCACCAGAGCACAAATACCTGCCTGCGCGTACACAAAGTGGCTGGCCTCGCTTAGGGGCTGAGATGAAGCGTTCTAATCTGGGAGGTCAGGGGTTCTAATATCGCCTCTGCTGCAGACGTGGGTTAGGATGGCTTTTGGGCAGCATCGACAGGGCAAAGATTCTCCTGCTCCCTTTCACTACCACCACTGCAAGCCTTTGCAGTGGTCATGAGGTATCAACATGATTGGCTGAGCACTGAATTCCTGCCCCACCTCCAGCAGTCTTGCAGCTTCAACTCCCTTACAAGCAATCTGGACAAAAAAAACAGCCTGCACTTTCCCCCTTACAGCTCCACAACAAAAAGGGGCAGAGATGTACTTTTTTACAATTGGAAGCTGAGAAATCACAGGATTGTGACAATTATGGCAAACGGTTGTCATAACATTACTGTGCTCCAGTACAACAGGATTCCCCCCACCCTCTTTTAAAAAGCCACCAAAAAGCCCTCTGATACTGCCCCCAGCAAAATGGCAGCCCTATGGACCATGGGGCTGGGGTGGGCAGGGCCTTAAGCTATGCACACTGTCCCCATCCAGATGGTGTGCAAAGGCTCTTGGCCTGTGTCTTTCAGAGAAGTTCATAAAAAAGCCATTTTGGACAGGACTGGAGCAAAGCAGAGAACCTGGAAAGAGGAAACAGACTGCGTGGAAGCAGCCACAGGCAAGCCCTTCCCTCAGCTTCACCCCCATACCCCAGAGGATAGGGTCAGAGTTCAGAATGACCTCGATAGACTGGAGAGCTGGGCCATAAGCAATAAAATGGATTTCAATAGGGAGAAGTATAAGGTACTTCACCTAGGCAGAAACAACATAAGACACAGGTACAGGATGGGAGAGAGTTGGCTTGACAACAGTATGTGTGAAAGAGATCTGGGAGTCTTAGTGGACCACAAACTGAACATGATTCAACAGTGTGATATGGCGGCTAAGAAGGCCAATGCAATTCTGGGCTGCATCTATAGGAGTATTGTGTCTAGATCAAGGGAAGTAATACTGCCGCTGTATTCTGCATTGGTCAGACCTCACTTGGACTCCTGGGTCCAATTTTGGCCTCCACAATTTAAGAAGGATGTTGACAAGTTGGAGCATGTCCAGAGGAGGGCGACCAGAATGGTCAAAGGTCTGGAATCCAGGCCCTATGAGGAGAGACTCAGGGAGTTAGGTTTGTTTAGTTTGGAGAAGGGAAGGTTGAGGGGAGACATGATAGCCATGTTTAAATATTTGAAGGGATGTCATGTTGATGAGGGAACTAGCTTGTTCTCTGTTGCTCCAGAGACTGGGACACGGAGGAATGGATTTAAACTAAGAGAAAAGCGATTCCACCTGAACATCAGGAAGAACTTCCTGACGGTGAGGGCTGTTCGAGGGTGGAATGTGCTGCCTCGGAGGATGGTGGAGTCCCCGTCTTTGGAGGTCTTTAAGCAGAGGCTGGATGGCCATCTGTCGGGAGTGCTTTGATTGTGGGATCCTGCATGGCGGGGGGAGGGTTGGGGTCACTGGGGACGTTGGGGGGAGGTAGTTGTTAATTTCCTGCATTGTGCAGGGGGTTGGACTAGATGACCCTGGTGGTGCCTTCCAACTCTGATTCTATGATTCTATGTGACAGAAAGGCTGTTGTGTTGGGGGCTTACAGCGAGGCAGACCCCCTTGGCCCACCTCTGATGGGCTGTGGCTCTCCAGAATCTCGGGCAGAGGAAACTTTTCCCAGCTGCCGCCACTGCTTCCTGCGGTTCCTCAGCTGGAGAAGCTGTGGGTGGAACTGCGGTGGATCCAACCAGTAATTCTGCTGGTAAAAAAAGAGAGGAAGGGTCTCCCCACTGGCTGTATGGGAAGGTTAGGCTGGGGGTGGTGAGGAGAGCCAGGGGGGCAGGAGCTGCTGCAGTGTGGAGTGGTGCGAGGGGAGACTGAGTGGGAAAGTGGGCAGGATCTACCTGGGGGGGGGGCTTCTTCCCAGGCAAGCACACCTAGGCCCCCTTGTTCAGAGATGAGACCTGCCAAGGCCTGCTGAGACGTTTCACTCACCTCCCCTCCTCCCCACCTCCCCGGAGTACCGCCCCCTGGGCTCCCGCGGGTGCCACACCAATGCAGACAAAAGAAGGGCCGTGTGCGTGTCTTGCTGCACCTGGGCCAGCGTGGCGTAGTGGTTAGGAGTGGTGGACTCTAATCTGGAGAACCAGATTTGATTCCCCCACTCCTCCTCCACATGAGTGGCAGAGGCTAATCTGGTGAACTGGGTCTGTTTCCCCACTCCTCCACACGAAGGCAGCTGGGTGACCTTGGGCTAGTCACAGCTCTCTTAGAGCTCTCTCAGCCCCAGCTCCCTGATAGGGTGTCTGTTGTGGGGAGGGGAAGGGAAGGCGATTGTAAGTTGGTTTGAGTCTCCTTAAAAGGTAGAGAAAATAGGCACATAAAAACCAGCTCTTCTTTTGGCGAACAGGCCACACGAGTGCCGAGCTACCCTGAGACACCACATCTGCCTTGAAATGCCGCGTTTAAGGGCCATAACCGGCGACTAAGCCTGAACCGGGGGTAGGGGGACAGCTAGACCCGGACTGAAGGGCCAACAACCTTGGCTCTGCCCTGACCACAAAGGCAGCAGCCCCCAGACTCTCTCACTCTGGCTGACCTACAGCGAGATTTGAGGCTGTCTTATATTGCATTGTTTGCAATAGAATCCTACGGGCGTGAGCATATGCTGGACACTTTTCATCTCTGTGAGCCGAGTCCCGAGTTTTGTTGGGAAGAAACGTACAGCGGATGATCGCTAGCTAGCTAGACAGACATGGCAGACTGCTGGAATCTCTGCCATGGGTTAGAAACTAGTTAAACAACAGGAATCAGAGCTGCAGGAGTCGCCGGATCAGACCACAGGCCCTCAAGTCCAGCGTTCTGTTCACCCACAATGATGAGATTTAATCTGTTCATAAATGATCCAGAAATTTGGAGTAAGCAGAGATAGGGTCAAGTTTGCAGATAACACCCTGTGAGAATCCTTCCAAAATGATTTCTTCAACCTGGGTAAGAAAAGCCACAATGGGAAATTAGGTTCCAGGTGACTCTGACGCAACTGAACTGGCAAGAACGGATCAGGAAAGGCACGTTGGGGGGGGGGTGCAGTGGACAGACGGCTCGAGGGCAAACGTCACCTCCGAGTGTGGCAGCGGTGATAAAAGGCAGATTCTGGGGCAGGGATTGTCAGGAGAGGGGCCGCAAACAAAACAGCCCACATAGTCAAGCCCTGAGGCAGCTGGGTGTGGGATGCCGAGTGCAGTTCTGGTCACTCTGCCTTGAAAAGGATATTGCACAGCTGGGGGGAAATGCCAAAGAGGGCAACCGAGGTATCATAGAATCAGGAAGGGACCACCAGGGTCATCTAGTCCAACCCCTGCACAATGCAGGAAACTCACAACTACCTCCCCCCCATACCTCCAGTGACCCCTACTCCATGACCAGAAGATGGCCAAGATGCCCTCCCTCTCATGATCTGCCTAAGGTCATAGAATCAGAATTGCTGACAGATGGCCATCTAGCCTGTGCTTAAAAACCTCCAGGGAAGGACAGCCCACCACCTCCCGAGGAAGCCTGTTCCACTGAGGAACCACTCTACCTGTTAGAAAATTCTTCCTAATGTCTAGACGGAAACTCTTTTGATTTAATTTCAACCCGTTGGTTCTGGTCTGATCTTCTGGGGCAACAGAAAACAACTCAGCACCATCCTGTATATGACAGCCCTTTAAGTACTTGAAGATGGTTATCAAATCCCCTCTCAGTCTTCTCCTCTTCAGGTAATTTTAGGTGTCGCAGACCCCCTTCCTACAGCAGGCTTTTTAGCTAGAAGATGACTAAAAGGGGACATGACAGAAGCTTATACAATTATTCTCCCCCCCCCCCAATCTTCTGGACGTGGAGCAGTGGTGTGTGGGGGAGGAGGTAGTTGTGAGTTAGGGTTAGACTAGATTACCCTGGTGGTCCCTTCCAACTCTATGATTCTATTTATGGAGTGGAGAAACTGCATAAAGAATTTTTCTCCTTCTCCCCTAACATTAGAACTCCAGAACACCCAGTGACGTTAATTGGCAATGGATCCAGGAGAGACAAAAGGAATAATTTGTCAGAGAAGAGAGTCAGAAATAGGTGGAATTTCCTAAAAAGGGAGGCGCAATGGAAGCATTCCTCGAAGTACAGGGGGGCTTTTCGTACAAAGGAAAGAAAAAGGTGCTAGTGCTCCACTGCACCAATTCCCCCCTCCCAGTGCAGACCCCCCACTAGGGTTTTCCTGAGCGCCCCCCCCCCTCTTGCTCTGGCTGTGTGGAACGGGACGGCACAGGAGGATCAGGACTTGGGAAAGCCCCATAAAAACTGGTGCCGGTACCCAGTACCAGTGATTACTGTCACAAAAAAGTCCTGTCTCAAGTATATCAGGAGCAGGAAACGAGCCAGGGAGGTGGCTCAGCCTTCGATAGCCAAGGAGGGGGAGATGATGGCAGGGGAGCTCAATGAAATCTTTGCATCCCTTGCCCTGTGGAAAATGTGGGGTGAGTAATGGTCCCTAAAATCAGCCTCCACACTGGAAGACTAGAAAGCAAAAAGTGTTACAGCCTTTTAAAAAGGGGGGGGGTCCAGAGGGGATCCAAAAACCACAGGTAGCCTAAGGTCTGTTCCAGAAAAATTAGTACAAACACTTATTAAAGAAAGGATTATTAGGCACATCAAGGAACAAGCCTTGCCGAGGGAAAATCAGCCTGGATTCTGCAAAGCGAAGTCCTCCCTCGCCCACTTTTTAGTGTTCTTTCAGAGGGTCAGGAAGCAGGTGGATGAGGGCAATGGAGGAGACATCCACATACTCGAACTTCCAAAAGATCTCACAAGGATCATTATTGGGATCAGCGCTGTGTAACTTGTTCATAAATTATTCTGGAATTGGGGTTGAGCAGCGTAGTGACAAATTATAGATTGTGAGGAGCTACAGGAGGCTGAAATTTAAGAAGCTCTTTGGATTTGTAACGGATAGTTCAAACAAAGCATTGACTCAGTGGCCGTGGCAAAAAAGACAAAGTCCACGCTGGGCATTATTAGGGGAGGGACTGAAAATAAAACACTCGCTATTACAGTTCCTCTGTATCGAGCCACACTGAGGCCTCATTTGGAATACTGTGTGCGGTTCTGCTCACCATCTCTCAAAAAGGATACTGCAGAGCTGGAAAAAATACAGAAGAGGGCAACCAAGATGCTTAGGGGGTTGAAGCCCCTCCCCTATGAGGGAAGTACGGGAGTTCTCAGTTTAGAAAAGGAGATGAAGACGAAGAAATAGAAGAAGAGTTGGTTTTTATATGCCGACTTTCTCTACCACTTAAGGCAGAATCAAACTGGCTTACAATCCCGTTCCCTTCCCCTCCCCACAACAGATAACCTGTGAGGTAGGTGAGGCTGAGAGAGCTGTGACTAGCCCAAGGTCACCCAGCTGGCTTCGTGTGTAGGAGTGGGGAAACCAGTTCACCAGATTAGCCTCCACCACTCATGTGGAGCAGTGGGGAATCAAACTGGGTTCTCCAGATCAGACTCTACCACTCCAAACCACTGCTCTTAACCACTACACCACACTGGTTGGGGACATGACAGAGATTTATAAAATGATGCAAGGGGTGGAGAACGGGGTGGAGAAAGTTGACAAAGAAACATTTTCTCCCTCTCCCAAAGTACTAGAATTTGAGGGCATCCAATGAAGCTGACGGGCAGTAGAGTCAGGACAGACAAAAAGGAAATACTTCTTTACACAGCGAGAGATTAAAATGTGAAATTTGTTGCCAGAGGATGTAGCGGTTGCCCAAGGGCACAGATGGCTTTAATGGGAGATTAGACAGATTTATGGAGGAGAGCGAGGTCTCTCAGGGGCTACTAGCCATGTGGAACCTCCAAGTTCAGAGGCAGTGAACCTCTGTACCCCAGTGCCAGGAGGCAACATCCGGGGAAGGTTTCAGCAGGGAGGAGAAAGTGAGTAAGGGCAGCTTTCCCCCTCTCTTCCATAGTACTAGAACTCAGGGGGCATCCAATGAAACTGATGGGTGATATAGATGCAGGACAGACGTTGGCCTCTATGCCCTGTGGGCTGGCTCTCCTGGCCAACTGGTTGTCCACTGTGTGAGGATGCTGGGCAAGATGGACCACTGGCCCAACCCTGCAGGGGTGTTCTTGAGTCATCATGTAACTGAAAACAATACAAATGATAAAGAAAAATGACAGATGTCTAAACGAACCAGTGTTTGAGCTGAAAATTAAAGAGGGATGTGTATAGGAAAAAGGAGGAGTGCCAGGTCATGTGGGAGATCTACAGATGAGTAACTTGTACTTTTAGGGACAGATGCCTAGAAGACTGAAACTCAAAATCTCCTGCTCTGCGAAGATAGTGAAATGTTAGCCAGTGACAAAGGGAAGATGGAACTGCTCAACTCCTATTTTGCCTCAGTCGAAAGAGGCCTGTGTCCAACTTAGCAAAGGTGTGGTGAATGGTGGAGAGACTGGAGAATTATTTATCTTGGAAACTAAGCAGGGTCAGCCCTGGTTCAGGCTTGGATGGGATACCACCAAAGAAGTCCAGGGTTGCTACACAGAGGCAGGCAGGGGCAAACCAGCTCTGAATGTCTCTTGCCTCGCAAACCTTACAGGGCCAACGTAAGTCGGTTGTAACTTGACCACAAAAAAAGAAATTGCTCCAGGAACACAGCTTGTTCAAGTCGTCTGGCCAGATAAATTGTGTACTAAATGTGTGAAAGCTGGTCAATGAAGAAAGCTTGATAGGAAGAAAGTAGATTTGAAATGCAGTGTCGGAGGAGAGTGTTACGGATACCATGAACTGCCCAAAAAAATCAGTGGGTTATAGATTAAAAGCCTGAACTGACCCTAGAAGCTAAAATGACTAAACTGAGGCTGTCGTGCTTTGGTCACATTATGAGAGGACAAGAGTCACTGGAAAAGACAATCATGCTAGGAAAAGTGGAAGGCAGCAGGAAAAGAGGAAGGCCCTACAAGAGATGGATTTTACTCTATAAGGGAAGCCACGGCCCTCAATTTGCAAGATCTGAGCAAGGGGGGTTAAAGATAGGACACTTTGGAGGACATTGATTCACAGGGTCGCCACGAGTTGGAAGCGACTTGACGGCACTTCACACACACACACACACACACACACACACACACACACACACACACACACACAAAGGATCTCACTGATCTACCAAAAGCCCTGCCTACCATCTTTGACAAATCCAAGAGGACCAACTGAGGTGCCCCAAGACTGGAGACAGAAACCATTGTCCAAATCTTCAGATGGGGGGGGGAAGGAAGATTGAGGCCTCTTGCTTGGATTTCATTCCCAAGGACAATTCAGACCATAAGGTGGCAGGTCAATCAGCAGTCCATTGGTTAGCAGAAGCCAGAACAGATGTGCCCAGAACAAACCCTTCTCCCTCTTTTTGACCACTTTGCTGGTCCAGAGGATTGCAGGAGTGCTGAGGACAGAATCTACCCCCTGGTTCCAGCGAAGCGCTGGACAATGTTGGGAATGAACCGCCTGGCTAGATGTGGGCTAGATTGCACGGTCCTGTCTGGGGGCCTTGACAGCTTGCAAGAGAACCTTCCTCCAGGAGCGCGTGCATCGTCAGCAGCATTTCGTCTCTTTGCAGAAACGTCTCAGTGTGTGTGGGGGTAGAGGGTGGGCTGGAACAGGGCTCTATTGGAGGACTCATACTCCTCAACGTTTTCATCAATGATGGGTACAGAGTTGGAGGGAATTGTTACCAAAGCTGCAGAGGACTCTAAAATGGGAACAATAGCCAATGTCTTTGAAGGCAGGAATAAAATTCAAACTGACCTCAACAGGCTGTAAAGCTGGGCTGGAACGGGCAAAATGGAATCCAGCCAAATGCCAACCTCTGCGTTCAGGTAAAAAGAATCAAATGTGCAGGTATCAAGTGGGGGATACCCAGCTCGAACAACACAGCACAGGATGTCAAGACTGAAGCTGATCACAAGCTGAGTGGCAGCCGGCCACGTGAGGCGGCTGCAGAAAAAGGGCACGGTCTGTTGGAGGCTGCCTTAACGCAAGGTCCGGCTCCCGGCCACAAGGGAGAAGAGCTCCCCTCTCCTTGGCACTCAGTCAGACCTCACCCAGGGTCCCGGGTCCAGGTCTGGAGGCCCCACGTGAAGACAAATCAGGATGTGTTCTGAAAAGGGGGGACGGAGATGGCCGAAGGGCTGGAAAAGAGCTCCTGTGAGGAAAGGCTGAAGGAACCTGGGGGAAATTTCGCCAGGAGACGATCTAGGGAGAGAGAATGGCCCCGTTGCAGCTACGTAAGCGGCTGCCCCCCGGAGGGGGGGGCTACCCCCTCTCCTTTCTCCATTTGACTGAATCGATCAACTGGGGGCCCTGACCCTCCTCCCCCAGGCTGGCTACCACCCTGTGTGGTACAAATTATGCACCAACTGGATTTTAGAATTATGATTTAGGCTTGAATGGTAAATTATTTTTGTGTTTTGTATTAGTGCGCTGATGTTTGTATTGACGTTATAACGTTGTCAGCTGCTCTGAAGCCCGGCCTTGGCCAGGGCAGAGCGGGTTGGAAATTAAAAAATGAATATAAATAAATAAATACATACTTGTTTCCTACTGCTCAGGGAAGGGGGAGCAAGACCGGCCCTGACGGGAGGGTAGATCGGGGCTGGCCATCATGGGGAAACACCTCGCAGCAAGAGCCGTTCAACAGTAGAACTGCCGGGCCGGGTCAGGGTCGGGCGGGGGGAGAGAGACAGACAAGAGAGCCATCCGACGCAGGAGGCCTTTAGGCAGAGTCTAGGCAGCCATTTCTCAGGGATGCGCTAGCTTTAGATTTCCTGGACGGAGCTGAAGGTCAGGTAGGACGACCTCTAAGGCCAGAGCTTGGAGGGAGGGGAGGGGCCGTGGCTTAGTGGCAGAGTGACCGCTTGGAATGCAGAAGGTCCCCAGTTCAGTCCCCGGCATCTGCCGCTGAAAGGATCAGGTCATAGGTGAAGGGGAAAGATCTCTGCTTGAGACCCGGGAGAGGCAACTGCCAGTCAGAGCAGACAGTCCTGACATTGACGGACCGAAGAGGGTCTCTGCTTCAGAACGAGGCAGCTTCATGTGTCCCAGACCCCTTCCAAATCCTGTCCTTCTAAGCATTTTTTCACTCAGAAAGTAACTAACTTGTGGGATTCACGGCCACGGGGTGTGGCGATGGCTGCCCACTGAAAAAGAGACACCGTCACAGGGGAGAGGTGCGTCGATGGCTGTCTGCCACATGGACTCGATGGAACCTCCATGTTCAGAGGCAGGGTCCCACTGAGTGGCGTTGTTCGTGGGAGAGGGCCACAGCAAGAGCAGTAGGAGACCTGTCCTCTCTCCCCCCCCCCCGGCCTACGACAGGTCTGGCCCTTCTGGAAAGCAGAGCCCCGCAGAGCAGAGACAGCCTTTCCTCTGAACGGGCATCATTGTTGCATAGCAAGAGGAGCCAGGGCAGGGGTGGTCTTGGGGAGGGGGCTGCTGCTCCCCTCCTCCTGGGCACCTGACCCAGAGCAAAGGGTGGGTGGACTCTCTCGCCAGAAGGAACCCAAGAGGCCTCAGTGGGCATCTCAGCCTGAGAGAGGGCCTGAGCCTCTGGGGCATCTAGGGTTGCCAACGCCTGGCTGGCAAATTCCTGGAGATTTGGTGTTGGTGCCTAGCCTAGGGAGGGCTGGGTTTGGGGAAGGGAGAGAGATCGGGGTTATAATGCCATACAGACCACCCTCCAAAGCTGCCCTTTTCTCCAGGGTAGCTGATCTCTGTCGTATGGACACCAGGTTAAGTTGCCAGGAGGTGCCCAGGGCCTCATCTGGAGGCTGGCAGCCCTTGGGTTGAGATCAGAGTGTCATGACGACTCAGATGGAAAGAGCTTGGGGGCTGGATCTGGCCCCATGGCAGCCCCCACTGAGGTGACCAAGTTAACTTGGGGGTGGGGGAGATTCCTACTGGCCTTTAGGCACTCTGGCATGCTATGGGTTTGGGGTGGGGGGGTATGGTATCCCACTGAAGGCCTCGAGCAACCCCACACCTGTGAGCTCAGGGAGCGCTGATGTCCGGGGAAGGACAGGCGGGCTGTCGCTCCTCCCTCCTCCCCACCCCACTGCGCCCCAGCAGCTGTTTCTCGCACTTGGGCAGGGTGGGCACCATACCAAGGATGGGCAAGCCCCCTCCCCCTGCTGGCTAGCCCAGGGACAGTGACTCTCAGGGCAAGGGTCTCCTCTTGGCCTTGACCTGCCCCCAGCCCCACCCCCCCCAGGAGCCTTGCCTGCCTGCTTCGGGGCCCACGTGGTCGGTCCACATGGGCTCCCCTCCCCCACCGGGCCTCTCACCTCTTCCTCATCCAGCATCAGCAGCTGGTTCCCGGAGATGATGCAGAATCGGGGGTTCCAGGGTCGGTCGTAAGGGGAGTGCATATATTGGGCGCGGTGCAGGGGGGCTCCTCGCACATCTGCAGGAGGAAAGGGAAGAATTAAGGAGACCCAGGTAGCCCCCTCCCCCAGCGCTTCAAGCCCCCCCACACATGCACTTCCTTTTTCATTTGTTGCAGTGCCCCCCTGTCCCCCCAGTACCCCAAGGGGGGACAGACGACCTCTGGGGCTCTGAGAGACCCCCTCATCAGGCCTGGACCCCTCTCTGAGAAAGCCACCCCAAGCAACACCCTCCCAGGTGGAAGGGCAGGAGCTCCCCCCCCCCCATCTCCTGGTGGAACTTAAGTGCAGCTGTCGGCTTAGGGTCAGTGGGGGAGGGGGGAGGCTTGTATTTTGGCCACAAGGCAGGAAGGAAGCGTATTTAACCCTTTCCCCTGTGCCACTTCTCTGATCTAAATCTCTCCCCCCTCCCCAGAAGCTGCACTGCCTCCCCCCATACTGCTAGCCCTGGGGCAGGGCCATGGCTCAGTGGTAGAGCATCTCCTTGGCATGCAGAAGGTCCCAGGTTCAATCCCCTGCAGCATCTCCAGTTAAAGGTGTTGGAATATCTATCGTGTGGAGCACCCTGCTCTAATCTTGCTTGGATGATGGGCAAGGAGAAAAAGAGAGAGAGGGGAAGTTTCCCTGACAATACATCCTCTAAACATCAAAGGGGCAGGAAATGAGGGCAAGGTGTAACTAGAGATGACCTCCCCCTGACCTGTCTATCTATCTGACTCTGTGGTCAGTTCCCTATCTGACTCTGTGGTCAGTTCCCCCTCTCAATGTGCAGGCAAGTGACACCGTCCTAGAAGGGCAGATTTTCCAACAAAAGGGACCAGGCAGGTAGGCGATGGGAAAGACCCTTTTCTGCCTGAGACCCTAGAGAGCCGATGCCGGTCTGAGTGGACAATACTGACTTTGATGGACCAAGGGGGGTCTGGTTCAGCAGGAGGCAGCTTCATGTGTGTTCATGTGTCTCTTTCCACCTCCTCTGTGTTGAGAGGTAAAACCACCTACCCGAGGATGGCATGTGCAGGGAGGGGGGTGCACAGGGGAAAAAAACAACCATCTTGCACGCGCACACCGCTCACTCTCCAGGGCTCAGGAGATGTGGCACCCACATTCCCCCAAAGGCTTGGCTTCCACTAGCCTAGGAGGTGCCAACAGGCAGTAGTGAGACAGGCAGCCAGCTGGCATGGTGGTGGTGGCACAGAGAGAGAGAGAGAGAGCGAGTTCCCTGCTGCACAGAGCCCCAGATGCCCCCTGTTCATGGGAAGCTTCAAGAGCACCCTGTGGCCAAGGAGTCTGGACTCGGCCCTTCTGCCTTCCTCCTCCTCCGGCTTCTGAGCCTCCCTTTCAGAGCCTCCTGCGGGGGCGGAGGGTGAGGGAGTTGTGTAAGGGCCTGTGCTGGGGGGGGGCGCTGCCCTCTGGTGGCGAGACCCAGCCACCAGCCTGGGACTGGTGCCAGTGGGGGGGGCAGGGGACAGGGGGCCGGTCTCTGCTGCAGGTGCCCATAAGAAACTCCAAGGACGCCTTCTGATACGGACATCAGGGAACCAGAGCTTTGATTTTCCGAACGTGCAGAGCGTGGGATATTTTTAGATCCCTAAAATGTACGGCAAAACACGAGTGCAGTGAAGCCCCTCCCCTGTGAGAAAAAAAGGGGGGCTCAGCGCTTGTCAGCAGCCTCAGGGCATCTGTGCTCCTGGGGAGAGTTTCGTCTGGGCGATCTCAGCCCCATCTCTTTGGACCATCACCTGGAGATACAGACAGATCCAAGGGCTCAGTCCCTCCTGCCCCCTTCCCCACCCCACCCCCCATGCTTGGACAAAGCCTCAGAGACCAGCCTCACAGGGATGCAGGAAGCGGCCTTCCACCAAATCAGCCCCCACCTGCAGTCTCTCCTCCTCTCTAGGGTCTCATGCGGAGAGATCCCTTCCCCATCAGCCAATCCCACCTCCTTCTTTCTCACTGTACATGCTACTGGGGATTGAACCCGGGACCTTCTGCACGCCAAGCAGATGCCCTGCCACTCAGCCCTCGCCAGGCCCTCGCGGAGACGGATGCCCATCGTAAACTCTGCTTGCCCCAGAGTCATCTCTCTGTCCCTTGCTTGTTCCGAGTACCCTCACCACACCTTCTGCAAGTGCCCGGATACAACAGTCAGTCTGGGGGCCTTGAGGCAGACTTATGGGGGGGGGCGCGCACCCTCACCTCTCTCTCCCCCCACCCCGCAATTCTGCAAAGAATTTGCCATGAGATTCTAACTTGCCAAATTCAACATTTTTCTATCATCTCCCTCCCCAATTTTAAATATCACCATTTATAATTGGGAATGTTGAAAAAATCCCAATTAGGAAAAAAATATGCTCATTTCTAAAGCAAATTCAGATGATTTGGGGACTGTTTCCTCCCAACTGTATTTCAGTCATCCCTGCCTCTCCAAAGAAAGAGCCAAGAGAGGCTCCTGGCAAAAATCCCAGATGCCTCAGGGGAGAAAAATCAGGAGGAGCAGCAACCAACCCAACTGAGACCCATAAAATGCCTTCACACGCACACATAACATGCGTACACACACACACAGGGGCCCAATGCCCTGTGCCAGGACCTCTCCCCCCCCCAGTTCACGTGTTCCTCTTGCTTCAAGCCCTCCAGAAACCTCACAAGGGGGGCAATTTGGAACCAGCATCTCCACCCGGCACTTCACAAATTCCTATCTCATCATTTCTGTCTGAATGGAGCTCGGCATAAAGTCAAGTTGATTGAGAGGCCCTTCTCTGGTGGCCCCCCTCCACAGCCACTGAAATCCTGACCTAAAACCAGAGGAGGAACATAAGAAAAGGCCCTGCTGGATCAGACCCAGGAGGCCCATCGAGTCCAGCAGTCTGTTCACACCGTGGCCAACCAGGTGCCTCTAGGAAGCCCACAAGCAAGACTTTGACTGCAGAATCACCATCCTGCCTGGGTTCCACAGCACCTAACATAATAGGCCTGCTCCTCTGATAACTGGAGAGAAGAGGGATGCATCACGACTAGTATCCCTTTTGACTAGTAGCCATGGGTAGCCCCCTCCTCCCTGAACATGTCCACTCTCCTCTTAAAGAAGCTACCAGCGTCTGAGGGGGCCGGGGTAGGGGCGGGAGTGAGATTGGGAGCTTGCAGCCTGCAATTCCACGAACCATTTCTCTGCCTCCACCACCACTGGGTAATGTTGCTCTTTACCCTGCACATTGCCTCAATCAATCTCTTAATTGTGTTAATATAAGGACCACCCTGTTTCTCTTCTCATCTCAGCCAAATGTTGAGGGACCCGATACTCCATTTGGTGCCACAGACTCGTCCCGTGAACCACCACAAAGGGGACCTGGACATGTCTTGCCTCTCCACCTGGGCCTGGGGTTGCCAGGTCCCTCTTTGCCACCGGCAGGAGGTTTTTGGGGCGGAGCTTGAGGAGGGTGGTGTTTGGGAGGGGAGGGGCTTCAATGCTATAGAGTCCGACAGCCAAAGCAGCCGTTTTCTCCAGGTGAACCGATCTATGTCAGCTGGAGATCAGTTGAAGTAGCAGGAGATCTCCTGCTACTACCTGGAGGTTGGGTACAAGAGCGACACAACTATAGCATAGGGTGCAAAATAATCTATTCAAAAGCTACCAAATCTCAATATGTCACAAAGTGATAAACAATCTATACAATCAATCCTACACGTATATAAATTCATCTCAAAGTCCAAGATGTATCTTCATAGCTGCAATGTTGAAGTAATACCCATTTTCTAACTTTGTTGTATTGGCAAAGTGGTGTCTGCTTGGTTCTCCCTACCTGGCGATGGGCCATCCCTTCCACCCTCCCTGGGTCCTGGAGAGCCACGGCCAGCCTGGCCTGAAACAACAGCTCCCCTCCTTCGCCCCGCCCCACTTTTTCATACCAGACGCCCACCTGACAAAGAGTCCTGGAGACCTCCGAAGGCGGCGCCACGTGGGGACGGTTGGGGGCTGGGGGCTCGTGCAAGGTCCTCCGCGTGGCTTTGGTTCGGGGGTCTCGCTTCGGGCCTGTGGAGGGGGGGGGGGGCTGCAAGAGAGGCGGCGGCGCGGGGCAGCGGCTCCGGTGTGGGGCCACGATCTGGGAGGGCCGGGCTCGGATCCCCTGCCGGCCTCCTGGCTTGGACCAACCCCCCTCCCCGTCCCTCTGGAGTACGTAGGAAGGGGTGTCCCCTCCCCTCCCCCCCACTCACACGCTGGGGCGGCGGGGCTGCTTCCTCCCCACCAAGGGGGGGTCCTGAAGGGCAGGTCGCTCCGGCGACAGAAGCCCCGCCGGAGGGGGGACCTCGGCTGCTCCTGGGGGGGGGGCCCGCGCCCGCCCTTGTCTGCGGCCCCCCTGAGCAGGAGGAAGGGGGGAAGGCTCCCAGGGCAGAGGGGCCGCCAAAGAGGAGCCAAGAGGCCAGTCGGGTTGCCAGCCTCCAGGCGGTGGCTGGAGATCTCCCGCTATTCCCGCTGCCCTCCAGGCAGCAGAGGTCCGTCCCCACCAGAAGGTCGGAAAGGCCCTGCTGCCGGGTGGGTCACCCCCGGGAGGCCCGGCCCGTCCCGTCCAGCACTGGGTCCCCACAGCCGCCCAACCAGGGCCTCTGGGAGGCGGGCGGAAGGCAGCAGCAGCGCCCTCCCACAGCCCTCATGCCCGAGGCCGGCTCCTGGGGTCACTGGAGAGGGCAGGGATGCATCGCGACTAGTATTCATTCCCCCCCCCCGGAGAAAATGGCCACTTTGGTAATTGGACTCTATGGCATTATACCCCACTGAAGTCCCTCCCCTCCCCAAGCACCGCCCTTCTCAGGCTCCACCCCCGCAAATCTCCAGGCATTCCCCAGCCTGGAGCTGGCAACCCTAGAGGCCAGCCCGGAGGCCCCTGTGACATCACAGCTGCCCTCAAGGCCTGGCCGGCTGGAGACCCACCCTGGGCACGGCCTCTGGCACCCTTGTCTGAACAGAGACCAGGAAGTCAGAGAGGCCCAGAACCAGACAGGGGGGTGGGGGTTTATGCCAAATACCCCAACTGCTGTGTCACGCAGCGTCCACTCTCAAAGTGGATCCGGACAGGGGGGTGTCTGGGGAGGCAGAGGACAGGTGGACTGGGGGTCAGGCCCCAGGGACAGTGGAGGCAAGGCTAGAAAGGGGGGCTGGATGGCCCCCCTGCAAACACAGCTCTCACACGCACGCACACAGTGCCCCCTTCTGAGGTTGCATCTGGCCAAATGGCGCACACATTTTGGAGTTTCTCTCTCCAGCCCAGCAAGAGGCCCAACTTCTGGATCCGGAGAGCCGCCCTTCCAATCCGCATGGGGGGGGGGCTTTGCTTTGGTGGGTTTTGCATGTGCCTTCCCCACCACCCCCCATCCAGCTGCAACAAATTTACCTAAGCACTCAAGGTCTGTGGACAACGCTGAACCCCCCCCCGATCCCCCCCCAAAAAATTTGGTACCAAGGAGAAGAACCAACACCACTCCAAGAACAAGCAGCACCAGGTGGGGGAGGGGCCTCGGCCTCCAAGCCCTGTTCTTGGCCCTCTGGAATCACCGGTTAGCCCCTGTGTGGGGCGGGATGCTGGACTAGAGGGAGCCTCCCTGGTCTGGTCTGACCCAGCAGGGCTCTTCTGCTGGTCTTATAGGAAGCCTCCACATTCAGAGGCAGTCAACCTCTGAATCCCAGTGCCAGGACTCGGCCTCTGTGCCCTGTCCATTTGGCCCTCCAGAGGAACTGGTTGGCCGCTGTGTGAGGCGGGATGCTGGACTTGATGGTCGGATCCAGCAGGAATCTCCATGTGCTCCCATGCGTACTTATTTATTTGATTCATAGATCATAAAATCATAGAGTTGGAAGGGTCCACCAGGGTCATCTAGTCCAACCCTCGGCCAATTGGGGACCCAAAAGGGCTGTGGCACGTTCACTCCTCCTTGTGATTTTTCATGGTTCCCTCAGTAAATGCTTCGGTGCTGGGGTGGAACAAGTACAAAAGGCCAGTCACGTTAAAGGGGCTCTTAAGAAATGCGAAGCAGGTATGAGCCGGCTTCGCAGTCACTTCCTGAATGACAGTTCAGCTTGAAAAACTAATAAATAAATAAATATGCAGGGCTCTTCAGCCTGGAACGTGTTGCTAAATACCAAGCATAAATGGCCATAGAGTTGGAAGGGATCACCAGGGTCATCTAGTCCAACCCCCTGCACAATGCAGGAAATTCACAACTACCCTCACACACACCGTGACCCCCACACCATGCCCAGAAGATGGCCAAGGTGCCCTCCCTCTCACAATCTGCCTACTGTCACAGAACCAGCCTTGTTGTCAGGTGGCCATCTAGCCTCTTGCTTAAAAACCTCCAGGGAAGGAGAGCCCACCACCTCCCGAGGAAGCCTGTTCCACTGAGGAACCAGCTCATGACCATGTGAAGAAACCTGAACCATGGGACCTGGACCATGTGAAGAAACTAGTTCCTCTGAGCATCTCCTGAACAAAACCAAGGCGGATGGCAGTGCTCCTCCTCCAAGGGGAACGCTGCAGGGGCCTGAGCCTCCCCCCAAAGCAAAGAGAGCCCTGCGACAATGTCAGAGCAACTCCATGGACACCTGAGGGGGCAGGGGGTGACTGAAATGTCGCTGATGGATTCCTCCTTCCTGCCCCACCCCCTTCTTGTGCATGCCTGAATTT
Source organism: Euleptes europaea (assembly GCF_029931775.1). NCBI lineage: Eukaryota > Metazoa > Chordata > Lepidosauria > Squamata > Sphaerodactylidae > Euleptes > Euleptes europaea. The sequence continues at coordinate 97,692 of NC_079312.1, forward strand.
TTAGTCATTTATTTCCTGAGAGGCCTTCCTGCTCAAATTCAGGGACATCCAACGTGACCGTCTTTTTGCTTAGCCAAATGTTGTGGGGGGGGGTGTTTGAGTTCCACCCAGCGGAGCATTACAGGATCAACACTGGGGGGCGGGCTTCTGGCCAGGGGATTCCTCGTCCAAATGGTACCATTTTTACCTTTACGGAATCTGGGAAGGCTGTTGTGGAAGACGCAGAGAGTTGTGGGCACGGCCTGTGCCAGACGAAGGCCCCCCCACCCAACCATGCTCCTGTTCCTCCTTTTGTGAACTACAGCCAGGGCTCAACTGGGCAGCTCTAGGACCCCTTCCCCCACCTCACCTCTCGGCTGGGCCCCTTCTCACCTGAGCAGATGCTGCTGCAGGGACCGAAGAGGCAAGCTTGGGGGGTGGGGGGCAGAGGCCAAAGGGCCAGCCAGGATGCCAGGAGAAAGGCCCCCTGTGAGCCCCCCACCCCATCTCTCGATCCTGCCCCTCCTCTAAGGAGCTCAGGGAAGCATCCTTTAAATCCTCACCACTACCCTATGAGGTAGGCTAAGCCAAGAGGAGGAGGAGGAGAAGAGCTGGTTTTTATATGCCAACTTTCTCTACCACTTTAGGAAACCGGCTTACGATCATCTTCCCTTCCTCTCCCCACAACAGACACCCTGTGAGGTAGGTAGGGCTGAGAGATCTGTGACTAGCCCAAGGTCACCCAGCTGGCTTCATGTGTAGGAGTGGGGAAATCAACCCAGTTCACCAGATTAGCCTCTGCTGCTCATGTGGAGGAGTGAGGAATCGAACCCGGTTCTCCAGATCAGAGTCCACCGCTCCAAACCACCACTTTTAACCACTACACGCTGGCGAGTCCCTGGCCCCAAGTCACCCAGCAGCAAGCTGAGCAGGAATGGGGACCTGGATCTCTAAGCTGTCCGCCATGCTGCCTGCTCTTGCCTGTTTCTGGTTAGCCTGCGGGGAAATTCAGATGCGGAGCAGGAAGGGGAAGTCTGGAAGGACTTCCTGGGCTGGATCCATTCAGAGGCACGGAAGCGCAATGGCCGTCATGAACTCCACATCAAGGTCGTGCTGCTCTGTCCCGGATGGGCCCCCAGCTGACCAGATCTCGTCAGACCTCAGAAGCTGAGCGGGGTCAGCCCTGGTTAGTATTTGGATGGGAGACCACCAAGGAAGTCCAGGGTCCCTGATGGAGGCCAGCACTGGCAAACCACCCTCTGAGCGTCTCTTGCCTTGAAAACCCCCAGGGTCACCGTAAGTCAACTGCAACGCAAAGGCCCTTTCCAACACCAAGTGAGAGGCCATCACTGCATCTTGTTGCAAGGAGTTCCATAAGTTAACTGTGTAAAGAAGTGCTTCCTTTCAGATGTCCTGATTCTACTGGAGAGAGTGGACAGGGAGAAGCTTTTCTCCCTCTCTCACAATACTAGATCGTGGGGTCATCTGCTGAAGCTGGAGGGGGAGAGAATTCAAAACAGACAAAAGGAAGTCTTTCTTCATACAACACATAATTAAACTGCGGAACTCCCTGCCTCAGGATGTGGTGATGGCTGCCAACTTGGAAGGCTTGAAGAGGGGGGTGGACATGTTCACAGAGGAGAGGGCTATCCATGGCTACTATTAAAAATAGATACTGGTCATGATGCATACCTATCTTCTCCAGGATCAGAGGAGCAGGCCTATTCTCTGAGGTGCTGTGGAAGACAGGCAGGATAAATGCTGCTGCAGCCGTCTTGTTTGGGGGCTTCCTAGAGGCACCTGGTTGGCCACGGTGTGAACAGGCTGCTGGACTTGATGGGCCTGGGTCTGACCCAGCAGGGCTTCTCTGATGTTCTTATGTTCTTACAAACACTAACCCTCAAGGGCTAAAATGGGAGCCCACAAGCAACTGCTGGCCAGGCCCCCCTTTCCTCTCTGTTCAGACTCCCCGCCCTGCCGTCCGGCCACAGGCCTGGGCAGCAGCAGGACGAGCATGGGGAGCCCGCAACCCCAGCCAGGCCAGAGAGAAACCAGGCTCCTGCCACCGCCCAGGGGCAACCAGAGAGGCACCTCCCCGCTGAGCTGCTGCGGAAGCAGGCCTAGCAGAGGTCCAGGTGAAAGGGGAGGGGTTTGTTTTGTCCTGACCAGTGCTGTTTGCAGAGGGGCTCCAGACACGGAGGGGCCGGCCAGGCTGGTGGTCACAGGTAGAGCCCTCCTAAAAAAATACCCAAAATGCCTTCTCTGTGGCTGCCAATTGTGCAGTACCCCCACCTGCCCCCCTGACCTCCTTGAGCCGCGTTTGGACAGAAGATGCCACAAGCCCAGGGTCATCCCCGATGCCCCCCTCTGCGCTGGCTCAGAAGCCTGTGGAAGGCCCAGGCAGATGCAATCAAGCCCAGGAGCCCGAGGGGTTCTGGCTCTCAAAAGCCTGGAGCGCCAAAATCTTGTCGCTCTCTTTCCTGGACTCGAACCTGGCTCTTCTGCTGCGGACCAACACAGGTTGCCTCTGAAAGGGCTCTGTCCCAGAGAGGTGAACTGCTCAGCCAGAGCCGGGACAGGCATTGGGGGGTGGGCTCCTTGCCAAGCAAGCAGAAGACGGGGGCTTCTGCAGAAGCGGCAGGCGGGGGGGGGCTGGGGAGGCAGCTGCCCCTGAGTCCTGGGGGAGGGGGGTCTTTCCTCCCAGGGGGGACCTGGAGACAAGAGCCAGAGGCAGGGAAGCCTGGCCTGCCTACCTCCCCCCTCCCCAAAGATCAAGGCGGGGGCCGTGGCGGAGGGGAGGGGAGGGGAGGGGAAGCGTCTCCTGCAGATGCCAAGCACCCACACACGCGCGCCCGAATTGCAAAAAAGAAAAAAAGGGGGGGCTGGTTGGCGAGATATGCAAATTGCATGCAAATGGGAACCTGCTGGCAGCCGGGAGGTGCCAATCAGGAAGGGTGGCAGGCGGGCGCCTTGTTGCCCAACCAGCTCATTAAATAGCCAGCAGGAAAACCTTCCCAGCCAAACTGCCCACCGCCAGGGCCGGGGCCCCGCCAAAGACCACCCGCAGGAAGGAGGGGTGCGGGGGGGGGGGCTGGCGCAACGCGTCAGTCTCTTGGAGAAGGAGCCCCAGCCAAAGGCGCCAACCGAGGCCTCCTGGCAAGGGGGCCCCAAACTCCGCCATCCCAGAGCGGCCCCGGGTGCAAAGCGCGCGGGGGAGATGCCCCCTGGCCCCCAGGCTGGCTCCCGGCCGGCCCCATAGCCCACAGGGGGGAAGCCCCTCGGGTTTTCGGCTTGCCCCCCCTTCTGTTGCCATGCAAATGAGCTGGCGGCCAGAGCCAGCCCCCCAGCCTCTGTCTGCGACCTCCAAGCGGACTGAAACCATCTCCTTAACGTGCACGAGGAGCAAAGAAACGCAACCCCCCCCCACATGCCGGCCCGGCCCCACAAGTCCCCAAGGAGAAGGAGGAAGGGGGAGAGAAGAACCCGCCTGCAGGAGGGGCCCCAAAGGCGCCCTCCTTCCAGGCCCCGCCTTGGCCGCGGCTCACCCAGGGCCCTTCAATGACGCCCAGGGAACCACGGCCTGGGAGCGGGGGGGGGGTCTCTTCACTCCCCATCCCACCCCCCCGCGCGTCTTTCAGCTCCCCCCTCCCCCACAGGCCCAGAGCTCGCAGGACGGGCGAAGAGGGGGCGGGGAGAAGGCCAGTGTGGGGGGCCGGGGGCCGGCCCCCCTTCCTCAGATGGCCCGAGGGACTCCCTGCCGGTGGGCCGGGGCTGGCTGGGGCTGTTCTCCCCCCACCCCCACTCAGCATCCATCTCCAGCAGGGTTGCCTGGCAACATCATTCCCCTCCCCCGCCACAGGAAGCTGGCGGATCTGGGGGCCACAGAGGAGGTGAGAGAGAGAGAGAGAGAGAGAGAGAGACCCCCTCCTCAAAACCGGAGCCACAGAGAGCAGGTCCTGGCTGCAGCAGAGGAGAGCTTCTGGGACAGCCCCTTGACCCCGCAAGCCAAGTTACAAGAGCTGTAGGACGGGGCCAGTCTGGGCATTCTTCCCCCCCACCACCACCACACAGACACACACACACACACACACACACACACACACACACACAACCCACAGCACAGCACTGTCATTGGCTGGAACCGTTGACCAGAGAGAGGGTTGCCAGAATGACCGGGTGGGGTGGGGTGGGGGGTCCTGCAGGCTCCAGAGGCCGGCTGCTCCTCGGGGAGAAAAGGACGGCTTCAGAGGGGCAACCACTCCACGGCGCGGCGCAGATCCTCGGTGGGACCCCTCCCCCAAGCCCCTCTCCAGAAGCAGCACCTCCCCACCCCCCATCTCCCCGCTGGCGACCCAAGATCAGAGCTGCTAGAAATGGCAGCGCGGTGGGTTATTTTTTTACGGGGGGGGGGGGAGAGACATATCTGCAGACCCAGGTGCCAAGACAGCCTGCTGTGCCCCTCCTCAAAACATGCACGTGGCCAACGCGGCCCCGCCGCCTCCCCCATCTCAGGCTCCCCCGCCGCCCCGCCGCCGCCGCCGCCTCGCCCCCTCGCCGGGAGGATGTTCTGTGCCCGCCTTGCGGGAACAACCTGTGCCCGTGCAGCGACGGGCGCGCTCGCCTGCCTGCCTGCCTGCCTGCCTGCCTGCCGGGCGCGTGTGAAAGGGCGCGCGTGCCCGCCAACGGGGGCGGGGGGGCGGCCTGCCCGGGAGGGGAAGGGAGGGGGGAGACGGGCCAGCGCCTCGCGGCCCGGGCCTGCTCGGCTCGGCCAGGTTTCTGCACTGGGGGGGGGGGGGAGTGTGCCTGCGATGGGTCAGGGCTGGGGGGGAGGGGGCACAGGCAGGCCTGGCCTGGGGAGGGGGGAGCAGAAGCCCCCGGGATGCTCCGCCGCCCTCCCCTCGGGGTCCAGCGTGGCCAGAAGAGGCCCCGCGCCCCACCCGCAAAACCACCGGCCGGGAAAGCGGCGGGCGGAGGGGAGGGGGAGGGGGCGCTAACGGCGGAGCAGAAGGCCCGGCCAGGAACCGAGCAGAGGGGGAGGGCCAGCCACCCATCCCCGGAGCCCCGGAAGGGAAGAGGCAGGCCTCGGCCTAGGGGACCCCCCCCCCCGCAGGGCCTCTCCGTTCCCGGTACTCCGGCCTCCCCTGCAGCCCGGGGGCCGCCCCGGGCAAGAGGCCAGCCGCCCTTCTCGCCGGCAAGGGAGGCCGGGGCAGGGGGGGGGGACTCCAGCTCGGCCCCCCCGACCTTTGCATCCCGCTCCCGACCCGCCACCCCCGCATGCAGCTAAGCCCCCCCCCGCCGAGAAGACCATCTCCCCCCTCTCCCGTGCACGCGCGCGCATCCCCCCCCCACACCCAGAGAGACCCGGGGGCGCGGAGGGTACCTCGGAAGGGGGCATAGGACATGGTGCCTTCAGCCGCCCGCTCGCCCGCTCCTCATCCACCGGCCTGCAGGGGAGGGGGGCTGGGGGGCGCGGGGGTGGGGGCCGCCTGCCCGCCTCGGCCTCCCCCGCACCGCCGCCGCCGCCGCCGCCGCTCCGCCCGGCCGCTCTCCTTGGTGCTGAAGCGGGAGGCGCTGCGGAGGAGGAGGAGGGGGGGAGAGGAGGGGGGAGCCGCCGCCGCCGCCGCCGCCGCCGGAGATGGCAGGCAGGCCGGCCGGCTGTGCCGCGCGCCCTCCCCGCTGGCTGGGCTGGCTGGGCTGGCTCCGCCGCCGCCGCCGCCGCCGCCGCCTCCGCCGCCTCCTCTCCTTCCAGCAGCGGCAGCGGCAGCCGCCACAGCATCACCGGCGGGCGGGCGGGCCGCGCAGCGCAGAGCAGCGCAGCGCAGCGCCACGAGGGGCAGGGCGAGAGCAGGCGCCGCGCCGCCCAGCGCCGCCCCCCCCCACCTCCGAAAGGCGCCCCCCCCCAGCCACCGACGCCGCCTGCTGCTGCTGCTGCAGTGGGGGGGGGAGGCGAGGGAGGGGGCTTGAGAGCGCGGAAGGAAGAAAAGCCCCCCCCTTGAAGCTGCCCCGGCGCCCCCCCCCCCCACCGCCTCTGCTCCTTCTTGCTGCCGGCGGCACCAGACCGGAGCGCGGCCGTTTGGGGGAAGGCGAGGGGCCTCTGGGCCAACCCGGGTGTCCTGGGCACCTCTGCCCCCACAGCCGGCGGAGGGCAGGCTGGCAGCTCCCATCCTTGAGGCCAGGCACAGGAATCCCCCCCTCCACCCCCAGCATCAACAACCCTGCCCTCTTTCCTCTGGGGAACAGGATACTGGACCAGGTGGGCCTTTGGTCTGATCCAGCAGGGCTCCCCTCCTGTTCCGATGTCCCTGTTCTTCTGGGCACCTATTTCCTACGTTTCCTCTGAAGTAGACTACTACTGTGCTCCTCACCTGGGGCTGCCCTTGGAGACTATTTGGCCAGTGCTGTCGGTCCAGGGACTCCGGACTGTACCTGGCGGAAGGGGCCTGGGGGCTCCTGTCCTTGAAGGGCTGTGCTGGCTGTCATTGCCCAGGTGGGGGCTGCACCTGCCCCAACCTTGCAGGCCTAGGAATGGGGACAGGTGCTGATTTCTAATGCCTGACACTCTCGGGGCCTCCCTGCCCACATGTTAAGATCCTCCTGGGAGGCTTTTTATTGCACAGAGGAGTGGCGGCTAGGTGCTCCCTGGCGGGGGCTGTGGAACTCCCTGCTCATGGGTGAGAGGCCTAAGTGGCCAGCTCACTCACTGGTTAGATGCAATCAAATTGTCCTTTCAGTGAGGCTTTTTGAGTGTAAGGGACAGACAATGGTCACTTTTCCCCCACCACTGCTTTTCCCCCTTTTGTGGAAGAGCCTCTGTTAGAAGGATCAGGCTGTAGGTGATGTGAAAGACCTCTGTGCCTGAGACCCTGGAGAGCCGCTGCTGGTCTGAGTAGACACTACAAACCTCGATGGACCAAAGGTCTAATTCAGTGTAAGGCAGATTCATGTCTTCGTGGGTATCAGAGGACAGCTGTATTGGTTTGCACCAGAACAAATAGTGGCACTTCAGAGGCCAACAGTATGATTTTCACAATATAACTTTTCAAGGGTCAAAGCTCCCTTCATCAGATAACGAGTTGGAAAAACATGAACCTGCGTTTACATGTGCTGCAACCCTATGAATTACTGACCTCCAAGATGTTTTAGATACAGAAGGCTGCGGCTTCCTTTATGCAATCATAGGATCATAGAGTTGGAAAGGACCACCAGGTCTAGTCTATCCCCCTGCACAATGCAGGACATTCACAACTACCTCCCTTTTACAACCTCCATGCCTAGAAGATGGCAACAAAAACCCTCCGGGATCCCTGGGCCAATTTGGCCTGGAGGAAAATTACTTCCTGACCTCAAAGTGGCAACCAACGTTTCCCTGGCCAGGCAAGAAAGGGTCATGAGAGCCAAACACTGACACAAACCTTCCTGCCCTCCCTCTCATGATCTGCCTAAGTTCATAGAATCAGCCCTTGCCGTCAGGTGGCCATCTAGCCTCTGCTTAAAAACTTCCAGGGAAGGAGAGCCCACCACCTCCCGAGGAAGCCTGCTCCACTGAGGAACCCGCTCTGACTGTGAGAAAATTCTTCCTAATGTCTAGACAGAAACTCTTTTGATTTAATTTCAACCCGTTGGTTCTGGTCTGACCTTCTGGGGCAACAGAAAACAACTCGGCACCCTCCTCTTTGTGACAGCCCTTCAAGTACTTGAAGATGGTTATCATGTCCCCTCTCAGTCTTTTCTTCTTCAGGGTAAACATACCCAGCTCCTTCAACCTTTCCTCGTGGGACCTGGTCTCCAGACCCCTCACCATCTTTGTTGCCCTCCTCTGGACACGTTCCAGCTTGTCTATATCTTTCTTAAATTGTGGTGCCCAAAGCTGAACACAATACTCTAGGTGAGGTCTAACCAGAGCAGGGTAAATCAATACCATCACTTCGCGTGATCTGGACACTATACTTCTGTTGATGCAGCCCAAGACTGCATTTGTCTTTTTAGCTACCACATCACACTATCAACTCATGTTCAGTGTATCATCTACTAAGACCCCTAGATCTTTTTTACACATGCTACTGCCAAGACAAGTCTCCCCATCCCATAATCATGATTTTTCCTATCTAAATGCAGAATTTTATATTTATCTCTGTTGAAGTTAATTTTATTTGTTTTAGCCCAGTTTTCCAGCCTGTCAAGATCATCCTGTATCCTGGCTCTACCATATTTGTTCCCCCTCCTAATTTAGCATCATCAGCAAATATAATGAGCATCCCCTCTATTCCTTCATCCAAATCAATTATAAAGATGTTGAACAACACAGGGCCCAGGACAGATCCCTGAGGCACTCCACTAGTCAGTCACTCCTCTCCAAGTGGATGAGGAACCATTAACAAGCACTTTTCGGGTGAGATCTGTCAACCAGTTACAGATCCACCTAACAGTAATAGGATCTAAACCACATTTTACCAACTTGTCAACAAGACTAGTATTTGGACCCTTATCAAAAGCCTTACCGAAATCCCCTGATCCAGCAAGATAATAACTCTCTCAAAAAAGGAGATAAGATTAGTCTGACATGACTTGTTCTTGAGAAAGGAGTGCTGGCTCTTTGTAATCAGATCCATCCTTTCTAAATGCTCAAGGACTGACTATTTGTTCAAAAACTTTTCCTTGTATAGAAGTCGAGCTGATGGGTAGGTAGTTACCCGGGTGCTCCTTTCCCCCCTTCTTGGAAATGGGGACAACATTTGCCCGCCTCCCATCTTCTGGCACCTCACCTGTTCTCCAAGAATTCTCAAAAATACTGGACAGAGGCTCAGAAATTACATCTGCAAGTTCTTTTAGTACCCTTGGATGCAAATTCATCCAAGGACTTTGTTTCGTTTAAAGAAACCAGGTGTTTGTGCACTACTCCAATACCGATTCGAGGCGGCAACTCACATCCCTCATCATGCGTTCTGTTTTTGCCATGTTGAGCACCACTTCCCTTGTAAAAGAAGATTGAGGAAAAGTAGGAATTGAGCAGTTCTGCTCTCTCATTATCACCTATTACAATTTCATTTCCCTGTCCCTGCAATGGGCCTACCATGTCCTTGTTCTTTTTCTTACTCTGAACACAACAAAAGAACCCTTTTTTTTGTTGTGATTAGCATCTCTCACTAGCCTAAGCTCATACTGAGCTTGGGCTTTCCTAACACTCTCCCTACAAGCGCTAGTTATTTGTTTATATCCCTCCTTGGTTATAAGGCCCTCCTTCCATTTCCTAAAGGAGTCTTTTTTATTTCTCAACTCTTTAAAAAGCTGTTTATGGAGCCACCCAGGCTTCTTTAGGCTCCTCCCATTTTTCCTTCTCATAGGAATCGTATGTGATTGTACGTTCAGCATTTTCCTTTTAAGAAATTCCCACCCTTCTTGAACTCTCTTCTCCTTAAGTATTTCTGACCATGGGATTCTTCCCAGCATAAGTTTAAATTTGTTAAAATTAGCTCTCCTAAAGTCCAACCTACATGTCTGACTACGTACAGGTTTTCCTCTCCCCAAGATTGTAAATTCCAAGATTACATGGTCACTACTACCAAGAGTGCCTACTACTTTAACCTCATCAACCAGATCTTCCCTATTGGTGAGAATCATGTCCAAGATAGCAGACCCCCTTTGTTTCCCTGTCCACTTTCTGGAAAATGAAGTTACCTGCAAGACAAGTCAGGAATTTATTTGACCTTTCTTTTTTAGCAGAGTTGGACTTCCAACAGGTATCCGGGTAACTGAAATCTCCCATGAGATTATTGCATCAATCCTTCTCAAGTTGGGCCTTTCCCTTTTCCTGATGCCAGTATCGTAATAGATCTATGAGGTGGCCTCATTTGGAATACTGTGTGCAGTTCTGGTCACCGTCTCTCAAAAAGGACGCTGCAGAGCTGGGAAAAGTGCAGGTAATGTCAGATAGGGCTTCTGACAGCTCCGTCCCCAAACAAGATGGTTTCCCCGCGAACAAAATGGAGTTCTTCGTGCACTCCTCCCCCCCCCCCCGTTTTGCACATGAGCTCCGGTCAGGGATTTACAATTGTATTGGGTTTCGCGCACAAAGCCGAGAGCTCGGCCATCTCCTCCACTGATTGCTCTCAATTGTTTCTGTTTCAGTTTTACTTAAGTCGTTACCGGCAGGAAACGACTACATTGTCTCTTTGTTCCTGTAACCCTATTGTATCAGCCCTATATACGTATCCATACACCCCCAGTCATGTATTTCAGCCTTGCTCGTCTCTTTACTGAAATCACAGACTTTCGGAATAAATCCTTGAATCCCTGCTCTGTCTGGATTTGAGTTCTATTGCCGGAAACGCCGTGCATTTGCTGAAGCCTGACATTAGGCTGGAATCGCTGTTATTTTATTTTATTTTCTACCAGTTTGTTCTTGACAAGATGTTTTCTATGTCATCCCAATCCGCCGAACTGATCCGGTGGTACATTGCATCTGCCAATCGGAACGGCAGAGAGAGGCACTGCTCCGGGAAGAAGAAGCCCCGGAAGGAGCCGGCCCGCTCCGGGAGGAAGCAGCCCCGGCGGGGTGCCCCGCAGAATTTGCCGAGGGGGCACCGCTAAATGACCTCCGCACCGGACAGGATGTCCACCAATCGACAACGACCCCAAGCTTCGTTCACCTGTACTGAGGCCCGCTGGAAGACCGGTACTCTGGGAGGGAGGTACAGCTTTGAGACCAGGCGCCAGCCACCTCGACCCCTTGCCCCCGGGAGGAGGAACACTGTCTTCTACGAGAGCGGAACCACGACCTGACCCGGGAGAATCGAGCCTTCAGGCCCAGCTGGGAGCCCTGCCGAGGGAGATGATGGTACTGGCAGAAACGGTGCGAGGACTCCGATCGTCCATCGGCGCTGCGGTTACCCCCCCCCCGTTCATTCTCCACGCACAGTCGCCTGGGACCTGAAGGTCTCCTTTGATGAGACCTGTGCCCAGTTACCCCACTTCTTATTGCAACTTTCTGGTTTCATGAACGACCAGGGTGAGACTTTTCCTTCAGAAGAAGCCCGGGTGCGTACCGCCGGTTTGAGGACCCTCACCGGGCAGAGAGGGCCAAGATTGCCATGCGCAAATTGAAGCAGGGGTCCCAGTCAGTGCTAGAATATGCCCAGGAGTTCCAGTCCCTGGCGTGCAAAGTGCGAGAGTGGAGCGAAGCCACCAAGGTCCAACACTTTCTCGAGGGACTGCGCTGGGAAGTGTTGGACGGCTGCCTGACTCTGGGAGACCCTGACACTGTGGCGGGCTGGATCCGGCTGGCAGGGCAAGTAGAACACCACAAGCTTACCCTGCAGTTCGTCAAGGATCGCCCGGGGAAGGAAACCCCCCCCAGAGGCCCGACCAAGGGGAACGCTGAAACGGAGGTACACCGAGGTGAGGGGAATCGAGGCAGGTTCCCGGAAGAGCGAGCGCGCCACTTCAGAGAGGGGTCCTGTCTGCGTTGTGGAAGAATGGGACACTTCGCAGCCAAGTGCACCAGCGGATCACCCAGACAGGTGACAGGCAGGAAGGCTCAGACCGGCTACCAAGTTCCGGACCTGAAGAGAACGGAGGGGACACCCACCCAACGCGGAACGGTGGCTTTAAACGCGGATCTGGAGCCTGTTCTGTGCGAACATCGCTGCTGTTCCAGAGATGTCTCACCATCAAAAAACGAAGGAAGCTTCCTGTGAGTGAACTGGCACAGGAGGTTACCACACAAGAAAACGAGCCGGTTCTGACCTGGGTGAGTGACCAGGGAGAAACTCTCCTGATACCCGTGGTGTTAAAGAATGCCCAGGGAGGGGATCCAGTTGCAGTAGTGGGCATTTTGGACTCTGGTTGCTCCAGAGCTTTGATAGACCAAGAAGTGTTTGACCGATTACAGTTGGGGACGGTGGAGTTGGACCAGCCCTTGCGCTTCCGTCAAATGGACGGGAGGGACCTTCAGGGGGGGCCGTTCATTTGCGCTCTGACCCTGTGTTGTTAGGGGTGGGGGATCACTGGGAGCAAATCAGCCTCACCATAGCCCCTGGGATCGCTTACCCGGTGGTCCTGGGTAGGGCTGTTGAATTAAAAAAAATTCGGTATAGTTTGGATTCGGCTGAATTCGGCCCGTTTAGATTCGGGATATGCCGAAGTCTGAACTCCCCCACTTCGGGTCCGTGCAATTCGGCGGGAATTCAAAGTTCGGGGAAAAAATTCGGCCGAATAAAGCCATTAAAAACACAACCGCGCCTTTCCGCAGCTCTGGGGGGGCATTTTTGGGGGTAGAGGTCCCAAACTTTCAGCGGAGCTTCAAAGGACCCTTCTTGCCAGACCCCCCAAGTTTTGTAAAGATTGCGTCAGGGGGGGCTGAGATATGGGCCCCAAAAGAGGTCCCCCCACCCTTAATGTGCATCTCTGAGCAGAGCTTGCCGCCCATGCACAAAGCTCCTAGCCCCAACAAACAGCTGATGAGAGCAAGGGCGGGGCAGGTGCAAAGACTTTTGCAAAGCAACACAACTACAAAGCAACACTGCAAAGCAACACAACTGCAAAGCAACACCTTTGCAAACATGCAAAGGGCGGGGCAGGTGCTAAGAAGTTTGCAAAGTAACACAACTGCAAAGCAACACTGCAAAGCAACACAACTGCAAAGCAACACTTGCAAACATGCAAAGGGCGGGGCAGGTGCTAAGACATTTGCAAAGCAACACAACTGCAAAGCAACACAATTGCAAAGCAACACCTTTGCAAACATCCAAAGCAACACCTGACACCTGGGAGTTTGCAAACCATGGAAAGGGATAGAGGCAGCTAGCTATGCATAATGAGCAGGAGGGGGTGGAATTCCCCTTTTGCATGGGACTCGGGACCAGGCAAATGCATTCAAGTCACCATTTGAAAACCAGTTTTAGCAAGCATCAAAATAGACCTAACCGTTGTATGAATGAGGGAAAACCTGAGGACATGCAACTGAAGCCCCCCCTCAAACCAGGGAGAGAGGGACTCGAGGGGGCACACACACCCCAGGCAGAACGGGTGAAAGCCCCCTTTGGCTTCCCCCCCCCACCCACAGAAACTGCTCCCTCCCCACACACACACAGACTCTGCTTTCCCCCCACACACACACACACAGGAGAAAAAGTATAGATTAAAGCCCCCAAAGGGGTCTTACTGTGGCTGTCTTCTGTTCCATCAAGAGGGGCAGGGAGGAAGACTGGGCAATCCAAGACGATTCCATTTAAGCACGGGAAGTTTTACTCTGGAGATGCATACAGGATTGGGTGATCCATTCATCCCAATAGGGAAAAGGGAAAAGGGGAAAGCCCATATCTCGGGGTCCCCTGACCCAATGTTTACAAAACTTGGGGGGTCTCTTAAGAAGGCTTGTCTGAAGCTCTGCTGAAAGTATGGGGTCTGTACCCCCAAAAATGCACCCCCTGCAGCCACGGAAAAAGAAAAGGGAGGAGCCGATATTTCTGCCCCCACTGAACCCATCTTTACAAAACTTGGGGGGTCTCTTAAGAAGGCTCGTCTGAAGATATCCTGAAGGTTTTGGGGCTGCATCCCCAAAAAAGCACCCCCTGCAGCCACGGAAATGGAAAAGGGGGGAGGGGAAAGGGGTGGAGCCCATATCTCGGGACCCCCTGTCCCAAAGTCTACAAAACTTGGGGGGTCTCTTAACAAGGCTCGTCTAAAGCTCCGCTGAAAGTTTGGGGTCTGTACCCCCAAAAATGCACCCCCTGCAGCCACGGAAAGAGAAAAGGGGGAGCCCATATCTCGGGACCCCCTGACCCAATGTTTACAAAACTTCGGGGGTCTCTTAAGAAGGCTTGTCTGAAGCTCCACTGAAAGTTTGGGGTCTGTACCCCCAAAAATGCACCCCTTGCAGCCACGGAAAGGAGTGAATGTGCACAAGCACCCCCCACACACACACACACGAGGATTTCTCTCACTCTCTCTCTCTCCCCGGCCCGGCCGCACAGCAGCTGATTCCTCCAGTACTCAATCCTGACTGATTGGCCAGAAGAAGACCCAGCTTGGCCACCGATTGGCCGGGGGAGGAGAATGCTGCTTACTGACGGTTATGCTGCTTACCGATGCCCCGAATTTGCCGGATTTATTCGTGAACTCCCGAACTCGCTGAATTCAGCTCCCCCGGTTTCCCGCCATTTTTGAGTTCGGTTCGTCCCGAACTAAAAACCGCCGAATCAGGAGAAATTCGGCTGTTTTTCAGTTCGGGCCGAACCAAATCGACAGCCCTAGTTCTGGGAAGTAATTGGCTGGCGGGTCACAATCCCAGCATCGACTGGGCACAGCGTCAAGTAGTTTTTGAATCCCCCCAATGCAGGTGGCATTGCAGGGAGGACATGCCTGATGGGGGGAGGGTGACTGCCGCGACAGCGATTCCCGTAACACTACCCCCGGAATATCAGGACTTTGCAGATGTCTTTGAGGGGAAGGACTGTGACTTACTGCCCCCTCACCACACTACGGACTGTACCATTAAGTTAACGGTGGACATGAAGCCCTCCAAGGCTCGGGTTTACCCCATGAGCCCCCAGGAAAAGACTGTATTGCGGGAGTTTCTGGATAAGAATCTGGCTAGGGGATTCATCCATCCATCCAAGGCTGCGTTCTCCTCACCCTGCTTCTTCGTGAAGAAGAAGGGGACTTCGGACCTCCGGTTGTGTGTGGACTATAGGGGGCTTAATGCAGTTACTGAAACTAACGCGTATCCCATCCCCCTCATCCCCGACCTTCTCAGCCCGCTGCAGGAGGGCAGGGTGTTTTCTAAACTGGACTTGGCAGAGGCCTACTACCGGGTTCGGATTAAGGAGGGGGATGAGGCTAAAACAGCCTTCTCGTGTTGCTATGGGCTTTTTGAATTTAGAGTAATGCCTTTTGGGTTGTCTGGAGCTCCGTCCTGCTTCATGCAACTCATCAATGAGATATTGCATGATCTGTTGTTTCAGGGGGTCATCGTGTACTTGGACGACATTTTAATTTATTCACGAGACCCGGAAGAGCACAGGAAATTGGTGTTGGAGGTTTTGCACCAGCTGCGGGAACACCACCTGTATGCCAAACTGTCCAAGTGTGCCTTTGTCAAACAGGGCTTCTGACAGCTTCGTGCTCAAACAAGATGGTTTCCCCACAAACAAAATGGAACTCTCCGTGCACTTCCCCCCCCCGTTTTGCACACGAACTCCGGCCAGGGATTTACAATTGTATTGGGACCCGCCCGTGTAAATCTCTGATCTGATATCAGGTCCCGCGCACAAAGCCGAGAGCTCGGCCATCTCCTCCACTGATTGCTCTTGATTGTTTCTGGTTCAGTTTTACTGAAGTCGTTACCGGCAGGAAACGACTACATTGTCTCTTTGTTCCTGTAACCCTATTGTATCAGCCCTATATATGTATCCATACTCCCCCAGTCATGTATTCCAGCCTTGCACGTCTCTTACTGAAATCACTGCCTTTCTGAAATAAATCTTTGAATCGCTGCTTTGCCTGGATTGAAGGTCTATTGCCTGAAAAGCTGTGTTTTCTGAAGCCTGACAGCCTTTAACCAGGACAAGCTTACTTTTCTTCGGTTTGTGGTGTCGCCCAACGGGTTAATCATGGACCCCGAGAAGGTCCAGGCGGTCCGGGATTGGGAACCTCCCCGGACCCGCAAACAGGTTCAACAATTTCTGGGCTTCGCAAATTTCTACCGGGGTTTCATCCCAGATTTTGCTGAAATAGCCCTCCTGAGCACGGAACTCCTTAGGACCAAGGGGAGGGGTCAGGCAGCCACGGCCGCTAACTATCTGGTAGCATGGGACGACAGCTGCCAGGCGGCGTTTGACTTACTTAAGAGCCGGTTTATTACCGGGCCCGTTTTGGCTCACCCCGACTGTTCTCAACCTTTTACCCTTCAAGTGGACGCTTCCAATAGGGCAATGGGGGGAGCACTCTTGCAGAAAGAAGCTCGGGGGAGGCTCCAACCCTGCGCCTATTTTTCCAAAAAGTTATCTGGGGCTGAACTCAACTGGCCGATAGGGGAGAAGGAGGCCATGGCAATTAAACACGCCCCCACGGACTGGCGCCAGTTCTTGGAGGGGGCAGTGGTGCCGTTTGAGGTTTGGATGGACCACCGGAACCTCAAAGCCATCCTGGGGCAGAGGAAACTCTCGGCCAAACAGCTTCGTTGGGCAGATTTTTTTTTCTAAATTTCGCTTCACTATTAAGCATGTCCCCGGGAAGGAGAATTGCCTGGCGGACGGTCTCTTCCGCATGCCGCAGTACGACTGCAGAGTTGAGCGGCCGATTGGGTCCCTTTTTACCCCAGAACACCTTGGCTTGGACCCAGAGGGGGCAAGCACAGGAGTTCTAACCCGGGCCCAGGCTTGGGCAGCGCCCCATCCACCTACCCCGGTCCTCCCACAAGGAGAAGCCACCAAAGCCACCCATCCTCGGGGAGTCCAGACCCGAACCCAGACCCGGGCAGCAGTTTCCCCGTCTCCCCCTGACCTCCCGCACGAGGAAGCGACTGAACCCCCCCGCTCGCAGGGACCCCCTAGAGACCTGCCCCCTGCCACCTAGGCTAGGTGGGGGGAGGCCCTTTTGGAAGAACAAGGGGAGAAGTCTCTTGGGAGGGAAGAGGCCGGGGGCCCGGAGGGAAAGACTTATGTCCTCCTGAAGCTGCGCCGGGAGGTGCTAGAATGGAGCCACAGCTACAAGACAGGGGGACACTTTGGTTTTGTTAAGACCCTGCACCTGGTTAGGCAACGCTTTTAGTGGTCCGGGATGTGACAGGACATCGATAGTTTTGTAAGGTCCTGCCCAACGTGCGCCACCAATAAACGCCTTATGGGGAAGACTTTCAGAATAAATCCTTGAATCGCTGCTCTGTCTGGATTTGAGTTCTATTGCCGGAAACGCCGTGCATTTGCTGAAGCCTGACAGGCAACCAGAATGAGTTAAGGGGTTGGAGCCCCTTCCCTATGAGGAAAGGATGAAGAAGAGTCTGGGACTTTTCAGTTTAGGAAGAGGAAAGAGGAGGAGGAGGAGAGTTGGTTTTTATATGCCGACTTTCTCTACCACTTAAGGCAGATTCAAACCAACTCATAATCACCTTCCCTTTCCCCTCCCCACAACAGACAACCTGTGAGGTAGGTGGGGCTGAGAGAGCTGTGGCTAGCCCAAGGTCACCCAGCTGGCTTCACGTGTAGGAGTGAGTGGGGAAACCAACCCGGTTCACCACATTAGCCTCCGCCGCCCATGTGGAGGAGTGGGGGAATCGAACCCGGTTCTCCAGATCAGAGCCCACCGCTCCAAGCCACCACTCTTAACAACTAAGGGGGACTTCTTTTTTTGCCATCAAGTCACATCCCTAGAAGCTAAAGTGACTGTTGTCCAGTGACGCTTGTCTTCTTACAATGTGACCAAAGTACGACAGCCTTAGAGATAGCCTCGGAGTCAGGAAGCAATTTTCCTCCAGGCCAGATTGGCTCAGGGATCCTGGAGGGTTCCCCCCCCCATCTTCTGGGCATGGAGTAGGGGGTCACTGGGGGTGGGGGGGGAGGGAGTTGTGAATTTCCTGCCTTGTGCAGGGGGTTGGACTAGATGGCCCTGGTGGTCCCCCTCCCAACCCTACGATTCTGTGATTACTGGCTGTGTGGGACAGGCTGCTGCGCGCTCAATGCCCCCCCCCCCCGGTCTGATGCGGCAGGGCTCTTTTATCAGACGCAACTGCTAAATTTATTATTCTGTTTCTATGTTCAGGTTGGTTTCTTTCTTTCTTTTTTTGAAGAGTTTGAAGCAAGCGAAGAACCACCCTCTCCCAGCAACGCCCCCATGCGCCAAAGTAGACCGTCCAGGCATTGCCTCTGCTGTAAACCCATCAGATCCGCCACAGGTCTGATCTAGGTTTCTCTCAGCTGTGGGGTGCCCGTATTCTGGAGTGGTCCCTCAAAGGAGGGCAGCCAGGTCCCCCTTCCCCCCCTGCCCGGGGCTGACACTATGGACACCAGGCATCAGGAGGAGAAGATCCAGGCAGGACATCAGGGGGTCATCCACAGAGAAAGGAGGGAGGTAAACGGGAGGGGTGAGGGCTGCAGGGACCCAAACTCCTTTGGCTGTGTTGAAAAGATCCCCCCCCCCACAGCCCCTGGCCAGGCTGCCCTGGGATGCGGGCCGCTTCTGCCTCACCCGCCTCTTCTAGGGGCACGACTCATCCATGTACTGCCTGCGCTCTATGCTTAAGTGGTATTGCCACAGCAGAGAAGGCATTGGGCTTGCCAACACCGGGCACACGTCGGGGGCACTCCGTCTGTCACACATACTTGCCTGGATCGCCTCTGCCTGGACAGGGCAGCCGCCCAGGCCCTGCGCAAAGAGCTCGGGGCAACTCTCCAGGGCCAAGACCGCCCGCCCCCCCCGGACCACGCACCATCCCTGCCCCACAGAAGGGTTCTCCCTATGGGTTCCTGGACACAGGGTCCTACCACGGGGTCGTCACTGAGGCCCTGGAGGTGTCCCAATCCTCGGCCAGTGGCTACTTGCACAGCTTCGCTGGGCCACCCACAGGAGCAGGTGCGCTTCCCCACAGAAGCGACCCAGCAGGGTTGGCGGAAGCCCCCCCCCCCGGCTTCCTGAACACGGTGGGGGCTGTGGGCTTGCACCCACATTGCCCTCTTTGCCACCCTCCACCCCCGGGAGGAGCTGTTGCTTCTACAGCCTGAAGGTCCCAGCGGCCTGCAACCCCCAGGGCGTTTTCACAGAGTTTGCACCTCTGACGGGGGCATTCCCTGCCCTGGCTGAAAGGGCTGAGGGAGCCAACTATCACTGGCCATGCCTAGGGTTGCCAACCTCCAGGTGGTCTGGATAGAACTGAAGGCTCAGTGCTGTAAAGATAATGGAAAAGATCCAAAACAGCACTCACAACAATATCAAATAAGTGTGAAAATTTATAAAGGTGAAGAACGTGCAAAAAAGGTGAATAATATGTACAATAAAGATACACACGAGCACAGATACAAGTTGGCAATAAACTCCCAGCAGAGCTCAAAAATCAATCGATATCATAATCATGAACAGAAGGTAAGTCAAAATGCATTGTCAATTATAGTCCAACAAAGTTCTTTTCTTCTATGGTTATATATCAAATATTCAAGCAGCTGTCTAAAAATTAAAAATAGATTTTAGAAAACCATCATGAAATGAATTGGATTACTCTTGTTTTTTATAGGATCCTTTCCCTTTAAGAGAATGTCCTGCTCTTCAACTAAACATCTCATTAACTGAGACTTCTACTATTTTAACTTGCATTTACTTTGTTTCATTACTTATTTGACTGCCTTGAGACCAACTGGTCCTCTTTAAGACCTTATTTATTATGAGAAATCTTAATGGGTAAGCGCTTATTTAATTATTATATATGATGGCTTATGATGGTTTTCTATAATCTATTTTTAAATATATTCTGACAATAAAGTATTAGTTTTAAATATTTATTGATATTTAAATAGTAAAATCTTACATTTGTGTAATATTTAATATTATATTGCATAATATTTATTCCGTGATTATACAGATACACATAGCTGATGAAGCCATGTGCGAAACGTGATCTTGATCTAGACGACACGTCCTGAAGTCTCCTCGTTCTGACGCCCGGCTGCTTGGATATTTGATATATAACCATAGAAGAAAAGAACCTTGTTGGACTATAATTGACAATGAATTTTGACTTTCCTCCTGTTCATGATTATGATATCGATTGATTTTTGAGCTCTGCTGGGAGTTTATTGCCAACTTGTATCTGTGCTCGTGTGTGATCTTTATTGTATATATTTTTCACCTTTTTTGCACGTCCTTCACCTTTATACATTTTCACACTTATTTGATATTGTTGTGAGTGCGGTTTTGGATCTTTTCCAACCTCCAGGTGGTGGCTGGAGATCTCCCGCTATTACAGCTGATCTCCAGCCGGTAGAGAACCGTTCCCCTGGAGGAACCGGCCGCTTTGGCCGTTGGACTCCGTGGCATTGAAGCCCCTCCCCGAACCCCGCCCTGCTCAGGCTCCGCCCCCAACACCGGCAGGTATTTCCCAACCCGGAGATGGCACCCCAGCCAGGCCTCCAGGGCCGCCCACAGCCATGGCGGCACACAAGGGCCTGCAGCTCCGGGGCACCGGCGGGCCCTGAAGTGGGCAGCCATCCCCACGCGGGGGGGGGGGGGCTGCGGCGGGGTCGAGGGCGCCACTACTGAAGAGCCCCCGAAAGGCCCGGCTGCACCAGACCCGCCCAGGCCCGCCGCCTCTCCCGCCTTCTGCAGAGGGGCCCGGAGCCCCCCCCCCGCATCCAGCGCCCAATTCCCGGGGGGGGGTTGGGGGCAGTCTGGGCCGCCCTCTCGCCCCAGGCCGGAGAGGGGGCCAGATCCCCCCACCCCCCCACGGGGGGCTCTCCAAGGCGGCTCTCCGCCCCCCCCTCGGGAGCCAGACGCCACGCCCCCCTGGCGGGCGGGGCCGGTGACGCGGCGGGTGGGGGGCGGGGTCGCGATCACGTGCCGCCGCGGGAGGGCGCCTCGAGCAGGTAGGGGCCCCCCCCGCCTCCTGCTCCGCCGCGCCCCGGAGGGGGGAGGGGCGGGGGCTCCGGCCGGTGGGCGGCTGCGGGGAGGGAACGGGGGGGAGAAAGGGGGCGGGCGGCTCGGCCCAGCTCCTGCCGGGGGTGGGGCGCGGGACAGGGGCAGCACGTGTGCACGCCGACACGCGTGTGCCAGGCCCGCCTTCCCGGGCTGCTGGGGAGGCCGGAGGCGCCGCCGCCCCGCGGGGTGTGGGGTGGGCGCGTCCAGGCGGTGTCCTTCCGTAGGGGCGGGGCGGGGCCTCCATCCGCCCCCCCCCGACGGCCTGCCCGCCCCCCGCCCGCCCCCAGGTGCCCCGGATGCTGCTGCCGCTGCTGCTGCCGCTGCTGTGCTCGGGCCCCCCCCGCCGCTGCTGGGCCGCCGCCGCCGCCTCCTCGTGCCGGTGGCCCCCCATGGCGGCCGCCGCCCCCCCCGCGGAGCCCCCCGACGCGCCGGGCAGCCTCTCGGCCGCCTTCGTCTCCTGCCCCTCCGAGCCAGTGGCCAAGGACATCGCCAGGTGGGACCCCCACCCCACCCCACCCCGGGGGAGGGGGTGCGGGGAGTGGGGGAGCCTCCGCCCCCACGAGGGCTGGGCGGGGGTCTGGGGGCGCGGGCTGAGCGGGGCCTCCCCGGCGTTGTCCCCCCGGCAGGGCGGTGGTGGAGCGCCGCCTGGCGGCCTGCGTGAACATCGTCCCCCACGTCACCTCCATGTGAGTCAGTCCCGGCTGGGCCCGGGGGGGGGGAGGCAGGGGCGGGAGGGGGCGGGAGGGGGCGGGAGGAGGGGCAGCCCCCCCTCAAAATAAACCCCGACCCCACGAAGGGGCTGGGGGGGGGCTCCCGCGCCCGCCCCCCCTCACCCCCCTCGCCCCCCCCCGGGCCGGGGCTTCTCTTTGCAGCTACGCGTGGAAGGGGCAGATCGAGGAGGACGCCGAGGTGCTGCTGGTGAGCCCGGGGGGGGGCGGGGAGACGTGTGGGGGGGGCGATGGCCTTTGCAGTTGACCCCCCTCCCCCCTGGGGCAGGGCCGCGGGGGAGGGGGGCGGCGGCAGGCCCACCACGTGCGGGGAAGCCGCTAAAAATAGATGCCCCCCCTCCGTGGGAGGCAGTGGCGGCCCCGCCCCCTCGCCAGGGGGCGTGCTGGGAGTTGTAGTTTGGCAAGGGGGTGGGGGGGAGAAGAGGGCCCCCCCAAGGCTCAGCCCAGGGCTGGAGGGTCTCTGGACAGCTGCCGGTGAGGGAGCCGGACCCCCTCCCACCACCACCACCTGCTCCCCCCTCTCCCCTGGCAGCGGCCCCCACCAGGGAGGGGCCGGGTGCCCTGGAGGGAGGCGCTGGGCAGGGGTCCTCAGCCGTAGGGTTGCCAACCTCCAGGTGGCAGCAGGAGATCTCCTGCTATTGACAGCCAATCTCCAGCCGATAAGAGATGGGCTCACCTGGAGGAACCGGCCGCTTTGGCCATTGGACTCCGTGGCATTGAAGCCCCATCCCAAACCCCGCCCTCCACAGGCTCCACCCCAAAAACCTCCCACCGGTGGCGGAAGAGGGACCTGGGAACCCTACCTGGCCCCCTGGTCCCTTTGGTTGCAGGGCTGTGGGGGGGGGCTAGGCCTGTGTCCTCCCTGTCTCCGCAAAGCCACCCAGGAGGGAGAAGGGCTCTCGAACTCCCTCCCTCGCCTGATGGAGAGACCGGGGGGGGGGTCCTCGCATTCACAGCTGGCTCCAGCGTGGTGTCATGGTTAAGAGCGGTGGTTTGGAGCAGTGGACCCTGATCTGGAGAACCAGGTTTGATTCCCCACTCCTTCACATGAGCTGCGGAGGCTCATCTGGTGAACTGGGCTTGTTTCCCCCACAGGAAGCCAGCTGGGTGACCTTGGGCTAGTCACAGTTCTCTTTGAGCTCTCTCAGCCCCACCTACCTCCCAGGGTGTCTGTTGTTGGGAGGGGAAGGGAAGGCGATTGTGAGCTGGGTCGATTCTGCCTTAAGTGGTAGAGAAAGTCGGCATCTAAAACCCAACTCTTCTGCTTCTCTCCCCCCCCGCCACCAGATGATCAAAACACGCAGCTCCCGAATCCCGGCCCTGGCAGAGTTTGTCCGGTGAGTCCCGGTCGTGCGGGGTGAGGCAGAGGCAGCGGGGGGCCGCCCCCTCTGAGGTGGGGGGATGGCGGCAGGCAGGGGGGTGTGGGTTAGCGTGCAGGCAGGCCCTCCCACGTGCCCCCCATCTCTGCTTCCAGGTCCGTGCACCCCTACGAGGTGGCTGAGGTCATCGCGGTGCCGATCCAGCAGGGGAACCCCCCTTACTTGAAGTGGGTCAAGGAGACGGTGCCGGAGTAGGGCCTGCGCGGAGGCCACGGCCCAGAAGCTGGGGAGTGGGAGTGGGGACTTTTCCAAGGGAGCAGCAATAAAACCTGCCACAGCCCATGGAGGAGTTTTGACTGTCGCAGTTCTGTGCCGTGCCTTTTGGGAGGGTGAGGGTGCCCCCCCCCCGCTTGTGGGCTTCCTTGGTAAGGGGCAGCTTGGGCCTGGCCCTCTGGGGGAGGGGTCTTCTGGCCTCCTTCTGCAAAAGCACCCCCACCAGGCAGTTGTGGCTGAGCGACGGTGAGGTTCAAACATGCCCTTTCTTGCACGCCCAGGGAAATGCTGATCGCCACTTTGGGGTCAGGAAACTATTTTTCCTCCAGCCCAGATGGGCCCAGGCACCCTGGAGGGGTTTCATTGCCATCTTCCGGGCGTGGAGCAGGGGTCACCGGTGGTGGTGGTGGGGGGAGGCGGTTGTGAATTTCCTGCATTGTGCAGGGGGTTGGACTAGATGCCCCTGGAGGTTCCCCTCCCAACTCTGTGGTTCCACAATACGCTGGCTTTGTGTCTCCCACGGACCGGGTTTTTTTTTCTTGTGGCCGAATGCCAGCAGGTAGCCTTTCTCCCCCTCCTTCCCCAGTGCTCACAACAGCATCCAGGCCTCTTCCTTTTCCCTTGGGGGGCAGGGAGGGGTGCCCCCCCCCGCTCGGCTCTGCCCCCTGGGCCCAGGAACCAGCCACAGGCAGGGTCTCTACCAACAAGCTCTTTCTTTATTCAGCGGTGGGGGGGCTTTGTACAAGAGTCAGTTTTACAGCGGCGGCAGCAGCAGAACAACACACAGAAGCAGCGATGGCAGGGGGGGCAGCCGCCCCCTCCCTCTCCTCTTCCCCTCCCCTCCACGGAAGCAGTGCCCAGTCCCTCTTCCAACTGGGGGGGACTCTTTAAATAAAACCTTTACCAACATACAGTAAAAAAATAAGCCAAAATAAAAACTCTTTTGAGCCTACGGTGGCGGGCAGTCCCGTCCCTTTTTCCCTCTCCCAGCGGGCTGTGGCCGGCCCCATGTCCAAAGAAGCCGCCCGGTCAGTCCAGGTCCTTCAAGGAGAGCTGGGGGGCCAACCTGGCCTCTAGAACTGCCCCCCTGGTCTCTTCACTGGGTGGAGGACGAAGGGAGCCGTGGCCCTCTCCCCCAAGGACAGGTGTCCCCGGGGCGTCTGTCCGGCCTCCTGGGTGGGGCTAGAACATGCCTCCGCCATCCCACTCCACCAGGTACTGGACGGTGCCGTCCGTGGTGACGCGTCTGGCCAGGATCCGCACGGCCTCCCCGCGCGCCAGCCGTCCCATGGCTCCAAAGTAGCTGCTGGTGGAGGGGGTGCTTGCGGGGGTGCAGAGGGCGGTGGAGGCGGCGGGGGGCCGGGCCCGGTGCTTGGGGGCGGTGGCCGAAAGGGGCGAGAACGGGGCAGGGGGTTCCGGGCTGTCGTGCTCCGTGGAGGTGGATGCATCGCAGGGGTCGAGGGAGGGGCCGCTGCTCCTGCCGCGGAAGGGAGAGAGAGAGAGAGGAAAGGGGGTTAGGTTAGTCAGGTGGGGGGGTTGCTCCCCTTCTGCCTCCTTGGAGGCCTCCACTTTCTCCCAGTGGCAGCAGGGTCCGTGGGCAAATGGCCACGTGGGGAGGGGGGATTCGTGTTTTGAGCTGCCCACCACTTTTGCTAAGAACAGGACCCTCCTGCCCCCCTCCCAAGAGGAGCGCTGCTTCTGTTTCTTGCCCCTCGGCCGGTCTTCCTCTGCACTGCCGTGAGAACGTCCAGTTGAGGCAATGGAGCTGAGGTGGCCTCACCTGAGTGGCGGCTGCGCTTCTTCCCTGGAGGTTTTTAAGCAGAGGCTAGATGGCCACCTGTCAGCAATGCTTAAGCAGATGATGAGAGGGAGGGCATCTTGGCCATCTTCTGGGCATGGTGTGTGGGGGAGGTAGTTGTGAATTTCCTGCATTGCGCAGGGGGTTGGACTGGATGGCCCTGGTGGTCCCTTCCAACTGTATGATTCTATGAGTGGTGGTAGCGCTTCTTGGCAGAGGGGAGTCCTGCCCCCTCCCTGTGCCCAAGCCATTCTCCCCCCTCGATGGGCAAAGGGGCACTGCCGGGAGTGGCTGGCGAGGGAAGCCGTTCCAGCACCCCACCCTGCCAAGACGGGACTGGCACCTGCTGGTCTCCGGCAGTTCCTCTCTGCAAGGGCAGAACCTCTGGCGTTGGCGAGGGGCGGGGGAACGGCTGTGGCGGCTGCTGTCAGAAGAAGGGGATCTCCCTATTGCAAGGGGGAGGGTGTTCAGGGGCTGTTGCTCCTTAGGGGCAGCCTCCTCCTTCCCGTAATATCATGGGATGCCCTCTTCTGTGGGGCCTTTGCTGATCTGGAGGTTTGCTGATCCGGTTGGTTTGCTTTGGGGTTTTTTCCCCGCCAGCCTTCCGCAGCTCTTGGGGGCTGTTTTGGGGTACCCTTTAAAAAAAATGAGCTGGCTGTTGACCAACCGCTGGGGGGGGGGGCTTTCCAAGTCTTTTCCAAACTGCTGCCGCTGTGTCAGCTGTCTTCGCTGCGGGCGCCTTCGATTTCCGCTCATGCGCCGCTGGCCTTCTTTCTGGCCGTCTTTCAGGCTGGTCGTGTTTGCAAGAGAGGCAGATCCTCAAAGCGCTTCAGTAGCAGAAGCGGGGGGGGGGGGAGGTCTCCTGGTTCCGCACTGAGGCTGCCGTGGGGAGGGGCAGGCCCCAGTGGTCCTGGGGAGGGGTGCGGCCAGCCCTGCCAGTATCAGCCTGGCCTTCTCGAAGAGGGGCTCTCTGCCCCTGCCTTCGCCTTCCGTGTTTGTAGTCTGCCTGCACGCCTCCTGCCCCTTGGCATCATGGTAGAGAGGGCTTTCTGAAGGGGCAGGGGGCGTTGGCTCAAGGCTGAAGGATGGGTCAAGCAGGGACACGGCTCATTTTGCCTATGTGACACAGCATGAGCTTCGGCGCCCCTCCAAGAAGAAACACCCCAGACAGTGGGGCACGAAGAGGCAGGCCAAGGGGGCGGCTCAGGCGGCCTCTTCCTGGGGGCTCCGCTGGGCACGCAGCTCAGAGGGTGGGCCCATTCTGAGCCAGTTCAGAGCTGCCTCCTGGGGTGCAAACTCTTAGGACATGGGCAGCCCCTCCCCCCGCTTTGCCCCAAAGGCAGGTGAGAGAGGTCAGAGGCCAGGCAGAGAATCCTCACCTCAAGGTCCCTGCGGTGTTGGCCGAGGGATGAAAGGAGGCGAACATCCGGATTGGGGCGCTGCAAGGAGAGAGAGGCAGACCGTCAACACGGGGCCGGGTGGGGCCGCGCCCACCCCCCACCAGCCTGTGCCGCCACGGGGGCACCTCACCTGTCCTGGCAGCGGGCATCGGTGCGGCGGAAGTTGTAGGTGCCGGAGGTGCCGCCGTAGCCACCGTAGCTCTGGTTAGCGCTGACTGGGTTCTGCACCACCTCCTGCCGACACGCAAGACGGAGACAGGCCGTGAGGGGCCAGGCGAGAGCCCCTTCCTCCCTCTGGGCACACAGCGGGACTGTTGGATCTCCACCCAAGTCAGCTAGGCCGGGAAGCGGACCCCTCCTCCCCCGCCCCAGGGCCCTCCCCCCTCTCGGCAGGCACCCTCTTACCTGGGTGAGGGCCCTCTCCAGCCGCTCCCTCTCGGTGGCGCTGCGCTGTGCCACGCTGGGGGTGGGCTCCCCCTGCTGGCGGCGGCGGTGCTGCTGCCTGGCCCTCCTCCGGTCCGGCCCCTTCCCACACCTGCCCTGCCCTGAAAGGAAGCTGTAAGAGACCCTCCTTATCTGCACAGCACGGAGGGGGTGCTGGAGGCGCACGGGGGGGGGGCGGGCGCAGAGGGTGCGTGGAGGGAGCGCACCCCCCCTGCTGCTGCTACCGCCGCCCTGGTCATGGCCCCGCGTGGGGGAGGGGAGCTTATTCACCTGCTGTCTGAGATGAGGGGGGTGTCGCCACCGCCGTCTGGGATGTGGGGTGCGGGAGGCGGGACTCGCAGGTGCAGCCCGAAGAGGCCCTTGCGCTTCTTGATCTCCTTCCCGGAGATGAACCTGGAGGGCACCGGAGGATCAACAGATTTATTTATTTTGTCAAACTTATAACCCTAACCCTACCCAGAGCGGTTCACACAATCTACGGAATACACAATACCATAATAAAATCAGGTAAAACAATACATTAAAACAGCCCTGAACAGAATAAAATCACAAATTCTGATTCCTAACAGCGCACAGGATGCCCACAGTCTGGCCTGCAGGAAGCTGTTGTTCGGTGG
The DNA here is from genome assembly GCF_029931775.1 of Euleptes europaea. NCBI lineage: Eukaryota > Metazoa > Chordata > Lepidosauria > Squamata > Sphaerodactylidae > Euleptes > Euleptes europaea. Next base: position 124,866 of record NC_079312.1, read on the forward strand.
CAGTGGGAAGGATAGGGGAGGCCGGCATTTATGGCAAAACCGTAGCCGGCCTCGAGGCCGTGTGCCTGGTGGAACAGTTCTGTTTTGCAGGCCCTGTGGGATTCCATAAGGTCCCACAGGGCCCTGGTCTCCACAGAGAGAGATGGTTCCACCAGGCCGGGGCCAGGGCAGAAAAGGCCCTGGTCGAGGCCAGCCGAACACTCCTTGGGCCGGGGACCACCAGTAAATTAGCGTGAGGCGATCTTCGTCTTCTCTGGAGAAAGCACCAGGGGAGTCAGGCTGCAGAGGAAGGGGAGGGCACGGCCAAAGCAGGGGAATATTGCCCAGCGCCCCTTCGGAGCTTCTGGGAAGTTTGCTGGCGGGTGACCGGCAGGACCTCCTGCCCCACCAAGGAGGTCTTGCTCCCCCGCAAAGGTGGCAGTACATGGCAGTCTCAGCCTACCTGTCCTTGTGCGTCGTCAGGGCGTTCAGGAGCTGACTGTACCTCTCCCCCTTGGGCGTGTCGGAGAGCTGCCGGGACCAAAGGAGAATGAGAGGGTTAGGAGTCCTGCCCAACCTCTGCGCCACCCTGGGTTCCTCCACTGAGGCACTGACCAAAGATGGTTGCTGGCCCCGGCGAATGGGGTCCCCCCCCAGCTCCCTGGGAGTTGTAGGAATCCCCCCTTCTCCCCGCTAGACACAGTTCAGGAAAGGGAAACCCAGCAGACGCAGCCCCTCCCACCGGATTTTATCAGGCCTGCTCTTCTGCTTTGAGAAGAGTGCCAGGCTCCCCCCCCAAACCCCCCCACCACTACCACCTCATGGCTCTGCGCTTCCCCTCACCTCTCCCGGCAGTAGGCTGTCCCAGTTCTCGCTGGCGAAAGGGAGGATCTCTCGCTCAAAGTCGAAGTACTTCTTCTTGCAACAGATGCTCAGGTGGTAGAGAATGAGATGGGCCACGTCCACCCTGCCGAGAAGCAGCGCTGCCCTGGGTGAGCGGAACGGGCAACCCCCCCCCCCAGAGGGCCCTCCCCCCACTTTTCCAGCCTCGAGGAGTTCACTGGACAGGACCAGCCTGGGGAAAGGGAGCCTATGGGAAAAGGCAAGAGCCTACGGGAAATGGGGGGGGGGCTGGCTGAAACGGTGGAGGGAGAGGCGAGGGGGTGCAGTCTCTGCCCACAGAACAGACACCTACTGGCAGACTTCACCGGACTTGGGCTGGCATTGGAAACTGGGAAGAAAACAGGCAGCAGGCTGGGCGCCCGTCACTTGGCATAATTCAGCCCCCCTGCCTGAGCTTCTGGGCAAGGGACACACACACACACACACACACACACACACACACACACACACACACACACTCAGAGCAAGTACTTTGCTAATGCTTTCAGTGCCCCATCATACCAAGGCCTACTTTGGTGGCTGTCATGCCAGCTGGTGGCACTGGGATCTGTCCCTTCATGGAATCATAGAGTTGGAAGGGACCACCAGGGTCATCTAGTCCAACCCCCTGCACAATCCCCTCTCAGTCTTCTCCTCTTCAGGCTAAACATACCCAGCTCCTTCAACCTTTCCTCATAGGACTTGGTCTCCAGACCCCTGCCCATCTTGGTTGCCCTCCTCTGGACATGTTCCAGCTTGTCTACATCTTTCTTAAATTGTGGGGCCCAAAACTGAACACAGTACTCTAGGTGAGGTCTAACCAGAGCAGAGTAAAGCAATACCAGCACTTCCCCTGTGATCTGGACACTATGACTTCTGCTGATGCAGCCCAAGATCCCTCATCAGAGCCTTTTCTGTGGTGGCTCCTTTCTGATGCAGTAGCTTAGTTACTAAAGATACTAAACACCACCACACCGCCCCCCAGGGCAGGAGCCTTTGCCTGGCAGCGTGAGGCTGAGTTATTCAGACAGGCCATAATCCTTACTTGTCTCCAGTACTTTCTACGAGGAAGACTGGCCAAAAAAACCAAGCACCCCCCACGCTTCGCCAAACTCCCAGGGGTGGCACTCGCCCCCCTGGCCCTGGCAGGGAGCCAAACCAGAGGCTGCCACGGGGCAGACGGGCCCATCAGCCAGAGCAGGCCCAGGTCTCAATTCCCACTCTGGAGACTCTGCGCTGCCACCTGGTCCAAACCACCCTGGCCAGGGCAGTAACCACCCCGCCCCCTTCAAAAGAAGGCTTCGTCTCCAGGGAAGGGAAAGCTTGTGGTGTGTCCCCCACCCCACCCCTCCCGGGCCCTTTCCATCAGTTCGGCTTGGCCCCAGGGGCTCCCCTGCAGGGCCGGCGTTCCACTTACCATCTCAGCGGGAGGCGGCGGACGGTCTCTGGGCCCCCCGTGCACACGGAGCACTCGAAGACGTACAACCTGCCGCAGAAGCCAGGCCCAGAGTGTCACCCACGGGCCGAGCCCCACACCACCACCCCTCCCTCTCCCCCTCCCCCCGGTGCCCAGACCCTCACCTGTCCCCGTAGAGCAGGGGTTTGCTCAGACACTGGGTGCAGGCCTCATGGAACCACTGGGCGCACCGGCGGCACTGAAGCATCTTCAGGTTCCACCTGGGCCGGGAGGAAGAGAGGCAGCTGGGGCCCCGTGCTCGGCTGCCCCCCACCGCCTCCGCCACTTGCCTGCGACCTCCCTTCCCCCCCCCGCCCAGGACGACAGCCCCTGATCGGCAGGAGGGCGTGCCAGAGGCCCTGAGCTCCCGTGTGTGCTGTGAGCACTGGCGGAGACCGACACCAGAATGGCCGAGCCCGTTCCGGCCCCCTCCCACGGCGGCCCCAGAGCCCTTCCCTGGGGGCCCCCACCCCAGAGACTCACTCGCCAGGGCCCCCGCAGTAGCAGTAGCACTGCTGGCGGTTGGTGAGGTGCTCGGCGTCCCACTCCAGGGCCTTGACCTGGTAGGGCAGCACCAGCTTCATGCTCAGCATGGCCTTGGCGTAGGGGCCTTTCTTGAGGGCACCCCCCCGCTGCGGAGAGAGAGAGAGAGGGGGACGGGCTCAGGCGGGCAGCTGCCGGGACATGGCTGGGAGGAACAGAGGCGGCCTTCCCATGAGGTGGGACAGGAGGGGGGATGGGGGGGCTTGCCACCTCCCCTTCGCATCCGGGCAGGTGAAGGATGCAACCAGGTGCGAGAGCTAAGCAACGGGAGGTGGGAAACGAAGGCAGGCTCTCACCCGCGGCCTGATGGCAGCACAAAGCCTGGTTGGCTCAGCGGCCTTCGCCCGGCCAACCCAGAGATGGAAGAGAATAACTGGAAACCCCGTCGTCCCCCCTCCCCAACCACACACATGCTAAGACCCCCCCATCCCTCTGCCATCCTGTTGAAATATGAAGCTGAGCGCCAGGAGGGCGTCTGCCCCAGCTGGGGGTGGGGGGCGCCTACCTTGGTGGCCACAGCGAAGACGCACTGGCGGCACGTCCAGGAGCCCTCGGCCAGCACTCTGGGAAGGTGGCATTCCTGGTGGTAGGCTGCAAAAGAGGGCGGGGGGGGGGATCAAAGGAGAGGCAGGACCCTCCAGGTGGGGTGGGGGGTCGCGGGGGGGGCAGGCGAGAAGACTCACCGTGGCTGCACTTCTCGCACCTCACCAGCCGGTTCTCCGGGCTCAGGTCCTCCAGGTGGCAGACACAGCAAGACCCCTCCTCCCCAGGCACGGCCGCTGCAAGGAAGGGAAGGCGGGTGGGGAGCTGAGCCCGTCACAGAAGGGGCCCCGTTTCCCAAGCCCCCTCCCATGTTAACACGCCCCCCCCCCAGCAATGGATGGAAGGCTGCCGGTGAGGGCGGGAGAAAGCGGCCCCCTTTGGCCACAGGTTCCAGGACAGGCGGATGGGCCATCAGGGCGGGGGGGGGGGGTCACTGACCTGGGCTGATGTCCTTCCAGAGCACCAGGAACTGGGAGTCGTCCTCGAACTGCACCAGGCACACCTGCCGCAGGGGGTCCACCTGGCGGGGAGGGAGGGAGGGAGGGAGGCACAAGGTGGGCGGAGGGCGGCTGGCCAGAGGGGGGGGTCCCGTCCGCGGGGGGGGGGGGGGCTTACCTTCTTGATGGTGCCCAGGTAGAGGAGGCCGTCGGTCCAGCGGGCCAGGACATCCTGCCCCTCCCAGAAGCGGGGCCAGCCGGGCAGGGCGCTGGGGCCGGGGGGGCCGCTGGCCGAGGGGGCGGCCGGCCGCTTCCAGGGGCCGGAGGTCAGGCGGGCGGTGGTCCGCGTCACTCGGGCGGGGGGGGTGGGGGGCTCACTCGCCATCACATTGCGCCGCACCTGGGGAGCGAGGGGGGGGGGAGGGCGCACGCGTCAGAGGGGAAGGTGACCCCCCCCCGGCCCCAGGCAGAGGGGCCAGGAGTCCTGGACACCCCCCCCGCGGCCCCCCTTTGACCCTCTGCTGCCCGCCCCCTGTGGAGTGCTGCGGCCCCCGGGGAGGGAGTCTCCTGTATCTGGGGGGGGGGGATTTCTGCTGCTGTCAGAAGGAGGGGGGTCTCCCCACTGCGGGGAGGGGGGTCTGTCCCTCCTTCCCTCCCCAGGGCAGCGCCAGCGGGCCGCCCCTTCCCTCCCTCCCCCCTTACCGGCTCCGGGGGTCTCGTGGGGGGTGGGGGGTGGGCAACGGGGCGGTGGGGGGGGCTCAGGGGCGGGGGACCCTCTGCGGCGGCGGCTCCATCCTCCAGCCGAGCCGAGTGACGCAGCAGCCGGAGCGGGGCGCCGCGAGGGGGGACGCCGAGACACGCCGGCCCTGGACCCCCCCTGCCGCCCCCCCACCCGCCCCCGGGCCGCCCGCAGCACCCACAGGCACGGGGGGGGGCGGGGGGGGCGCTGCCCTGGGTGCCCCCGGGGCCGGGGGGGGAGACACCCCCCCCCCAAGGCCGACGGGGGGCAGGCGAGGGTGCTACGAGCCCCCCCTTCAGACTGGAAGCCCCCCTCCCCGCACCTGTCACTCTGCGGGGGGGCCCCGCAATGACACCTGCGTGCCCCCCCGCCCCCCCACACACCTTGAAGCGTCCTTCAGGCGCTCCTGGGGTGGGGTGGGGTGGGGGGCTCCCCTCTCCCTCCCCCTCCCCCCTCCCGGGCAGGTCTCGGGACCCCCCAGCCCCCCCTTTCCCGGTCAATTGCCCCCCCTCCTGCCCCCCCTCGGCCAGCCTCTGACCCCTCCGCTGCTCCCTCGCCGCCTTCCCCCCCCCCCCGCGGGCTGCCTCGGCAGAGGGGCGGCGGAAGTTCAACCGGTGAAGCTGGGCGATGGGGAGGGCGGGAGCTGCACCGGTTGGGCGGCCGCCGCCTCCCCGCTCGGTTGGGGACGCCCCGCCCCCTCGGCCCCGCCCCCCTCCGCCTGGGCTGGGCGCCGCGCGCCGCCGCCGAGGAAGGGGGGCGCGCGCCCGAGGCAGCGGCGCGGCGATTGGCCGGCCCTGGGCGTGGGGGGCGGGCCCAGCTCCCGGGAGGCGGCCCGCGGATTGGCCGCGCTCGCGGAGGGACGCGGCGCGCCATTGGCTGAGCCCCGGCCGCGCCCCGCTGGCCGACGGGAAGGCGGCGTTTGAATCGCTCGGACGTTACAGAGGGAGGGAAGGCGGCGGCGAACACCGGTGGGTGGGGGTTAGGGGGGTGGGGGTTAGGGGGGTGGGGGTTAGGGGGGTGGGGGTTAGGGGTCCCCCCTCTTTTCCTCGGGGCATGTGCAGAGTCCTCCCCGGGAGGTGGGGTGGCGGCGATCGCGGCCTGAGGTTCAGCCGGCCTGAGCCGGGGTGGGGGGGGGGGGCGACCGAGCTTCCTCTTCACGCAGCCCTGCTTAGGGAATTGGGGGGGGGTCGGCTTCGCGCCCCTGCTGAGCCCGATGACCCCCCCCCTCCCCACGGGGGAATGCTGGTTGAAGGGGGGGCGGGGCCGTCCTGAGTGACAGGAGCTCTGCGGGGGGGGGGAGAGAAAGCGGCAGCCCCCCCCCCACAGCGGTTGGGGGAGGGGTTCTGGACTGGCTGGAGGGGGCCAGGCTGCCGGAGATCCCTCCCCCCGGGAGAGAATGGACACTTTGGTGGGGGGGGCGGACTCCCCCCGTGGCATTGGACCCCCCCCGGAGGCCCCTGCCCTACCCAGGCTCCATCCCCAAATCTCAGATAATTTCCCAACCTGACACCCCATCCCCCACAGGTAGACAAGGGGGGGCTGGTAACCCTTATTCCCCACCCCGGGGGGGGGATGGAGCCTCCAACCCACCTGGTTACTGGTGTGGTGGGGAAGAGCGGTGGATATAAAAACCAGCTCTTCTTCTGTGCCCCCACCTTCTCTCCTCAGCCAGGCCGTTTGGAGGGTGGCTCCGGAAAGGCGCAATGGAAGGCGGCCCGCTCCTCGGGAGTAGCGTGCGGCAGGTGAGCATTTTATTTACTCATTTGGGGCTCGCCTGTCTGCTCCATGGGGGACCTGAAGCTCTCTTCTATAGATCATTGGCTCTCTAACTCAAAGCTTCTTAAACTGCGGGTCGCGACCCCGTTACTGAATGTGGGGGCCGCGAAAAATTTGCTTTCATCTTCGATAAATAGTAAAGTTATACATATACCAAAGAATTGTTTTAAAGTTAACTTCTTTATGATTTATTATCAGTAAATGTGTGAGTTGTATGCCTATTTTATATACCTATATACCCGGGGTCACGTAAAAATTTCTTGGGCGAAAAGGGGTGGCGAGTGGAAAAAGTTTAAGAAGCCCTGCTCTAACTGACAAGAAGTTAGAAGTTTGTTTATTCCCGGTCTCAAATGAAAGCTTTATGCTCCAGCCAAAGATCACTCAAGCTTATCCGCTAAGGTTTTTTAATTAAAACCAATATAGTCACTGTTGAAATGAGTAAATATGAAAGAATCACAGCAATGCAAGCATTCACATATGGTGGTTAAGGGCAGTGGGCTCTGATCTGGAGAACCAGGTTTGATTCCTCACTCCTCCACATGAAGCCAGCTGGGGGACCTTGGGCTAGTCACAGTTCTCTCTGAACTCTCAGCCCCACCTACCTCACAAGGTGGTCTGTTGTGGGGGTGGGGGGGAGGATAGGTGATTGTAAGCCAGTTTGAGACTCCTTAAAAAACAGAGCAAATCAGGGTATAATTATCAACTCTTCTAAAATCAGATATACCATCATTTATTCTATCTTTGATTAAAATACAATTTTTGTGTTTCTCACCAAAAAGCTCTCAGAAAGACTAGTCTCACACAGCCCACATCTGAGAGATTCAAGAGTGTTTTGGGAGTGGCTGTTTTATACGTGAAACTCACATTTGCCAGATAACCTAATTCTCTTCCATTTTATCCTCGCAAAAATAACCCTGCGAGGTAGGGAAGGCTGCGAGATGGTGGCCTGGTCCAAGGTCACCCAGCCAGCTTCCATGGTAGAGCGGGGTGCTTGATCCTCGTCCAACATTCTGACCTCCGCCTTGGCTCCCACCCGTGCATCCCAGAGCCCAGTGGGGGAGAGTGGGGCAGCCAGGTCGGAGAGTGGCCGGATGAAGAAGAGCCTCTGGCGGCCGCTAATTGCAAGGCACAGGCGTTGCCTTGGCGAAGCTTCATATAACCGACAAAACGCTTCTTTGTCACTCTTCTGGTGTTCCTTTCTCCCCCTGCCCCAGTTACCCCTCACGGAACAGAAGGCAAACATGGATGGCGGACGATTGTCCCTGCTGACAGCAGCCTCCCGGCTTCCCGTGCCTGGCTTGCGGCCCAAACGCCCGGCCACCAGTGAGAATGAGCCCCCGAGAGAGAGTTGGGTGAGCAGAGGGGGGCGCGGGGGGAGGCGTGTCCCTTTCTGTGCAGACTGAGTTGCGCCCCCGCTGCTGGGTAACCATCTGCTCTCTCCTTGCCCCTTACAGAAGTGTGCCCGTGTCTCGCTTGCTCCCCCAAAGAGAGGAGCCACGTCAGTCGCCGTCTCCCAGCCGAAAGAGGCCCCTGCTGCTGCCGCCGCTCTCCGTAGCCGGCGTGGGCCTGGTAAGCTGGGTAAGGAGCCGGGGATTGGCCGGACAGGAGCCCCCAGCAGTCCCCGGCCATGTTCCTAACGAGGTTTCTCTGTGCAGGTCGTCGCTCGACTATTCGAGCAGGAAGGGCCACGGGCGTGGCTTCCACAACAGGTAGGGAGGGGGTGCTGTGCGCTGGGGGCAATTCTGTGGGTGGGGGGCTGCCCTCGTTGGCAGAGAGCACGCACCTGGCAGGCAGGATATCCCAGGTTCCGTCTCTGGCCCTCTGCAGCCCTGGGGTCTGCTGGGGTTTGCTTTCAAGGCCCCACATGTGCCTTGAGGGACCTGTTGCCTGGCTTGGTTGGAATGAAGGAGTTGGAGTGGTGCTGGAGGTAGGGGGGTGGTGTCAGATCTTCTGTTGTATTCATTTGTTTATTAGACTTATAACCCGCCCTCCCAAGCAAGCTGGCTCAGGGCGGGCAACATCATTTAAAACACAAAGCATTCAATATATATAATCATTAATAAAACCTAGCAATAAAACTCTGAGACCCCGATATGATGGTACACTGAATCCCAAAAATATACTGTAGGCACCATACAGGTGGCAACAATTCAATCTGCATTATTCCCATTCAAGGGAGGGAAGGGGGGGAGTCCAATAAAGATGATATAGGCGGCTGTCCTCAGCTGTAGGCCTGGTGGAAAAGCTCCGTCTTGCAGGCCCTGCAGAACCCTTTCAGGTCCTGCAAGGCCCTGATGTTACCAGGCAGAGCATTCCACCAGGCTGGAGCCAGGGCCGAAAAAGCCCTGGCTGTTGTCGAGGACAGCCACACGCTCTTAGGGCCAGGGACCATCACGACCTCCTGGCAGGCTCTGACTTCATCTTTCTCTTCCAGTGCTCAGCCGTCGGCCAGTGCCTGCCGCAGCAGCAGCAGCTCCCACATCAGGTAGGAACTGAGAACCAACTCTGACATTCATGCTGGGGAGTGTTTCTTCCCAGGACTGACTTTCCGTTTTTCTGGGGAACAAACTCTGGAAAGTGTCAACAAAAACCTTGCTTCTGGAATGACAGAAATATACACTTTGAGGAGAATTTTGTAAGTATGAACATGTTATCATAAAATAGTACAGCATCCCAGAATACGTCCAGTTTAGCATTTTCAAGAATATTTCACGATATGATATTGGAGAGTTTAGTGATTTCAACATTATAAAGCTTAACAGTATCCAAAGATGCGGGTGGCCTTGCCTTCAGAGTTTCTTTCTCTCAGCTGGCAATAATTAAGAGCCACATGCCGTGGTAACAAAGAGCGCAGTGGCTGGCAGATCTTTCTCAAGTGTTGAGTATACTTGAAAATTTTCTGTTGAATTCTATTACACTGCCAAACAGTAAAAAAATGAATTATGCCATTTATGTTATATGTGTAGAATAAGTTTGATTAAAAAGTGTTGTACGTGTTTCACTTCCCCACCCCCCAAATTTCTATGTTTTTTTCCTGGAAAAGTTTTTTTAAGGCTTCCAACTCTCTGAGCCTGACATCTTTGGTGCCTCACCCGCCCGCTGTGTCCTGTCTGTCTCCACAGCAGCCCGTGCTCCTGCCGCAGCGGGAGGTGGTGAGAAGAAGCGGGCCCCCTGGGACCTGAAAGGGCAGGTGAGTGACCTGCGGGCCAAAGTGGGCGCTCTCAAGGAGAAGGCTCAGGGCCTGGACAGCGAGAACCGAGGGCTGAAGCAGCAGGTGGCCGGCCTGGAGCAGGAGCTGCAGCGAGTGGCGGCTGAGAACGGGGAGCTGGGCTGCCGGGCCAGGTGAGTGGGCACCGGGAGGGCAGGGGGGGCTGCTGGGCCTGGCACCGGCCCTGTCCCTTCCCAGAGGTGCTGGCCCTTCAGAGCTCTGATCTCCTTTCACTTTTGGTCCTCCAGCTCACTGGCCTTAGAATTGCAGGTTTGGCAGGACCGGGCGAAAGAGAGTCTCCAGAAATTGTCTGAGCTCTCGGCAAGAGAGCAGCAGCTGGAGGAGACGGTGAGGAGCCAGAACCAGACGATTGGGGAGCTAGAAGGTGCCAAGAAGGAGCTGGAGGAGGCCCAGCAGGTCCTGGCCGCCCAGCTGAGCACCATGGCGGTGAGTGTGGGCTGATAACGTGGGGAAGGGGCAGAATCACAGAGCTGAGGGTCTGGGTTAGAGGAACGGCAACCTCCGCTTCTCCTCTGCGCTCTCCCTGCTCCTTCGCCCTGCGTGTGGGCGGCCTTGCCCCGAGAGGAATGATCCGAAGTCCGGGGGGGTGCAGCTGTTCAGGGGCTGGGCCCTGCCAACCCCAGACAGCTGGGGAGGGCCACAATGGACAGAGAGTTTCTGCTCTCTTCTGCGTCCTCTCCTCTGAGGAGGCGTCTCCTGTGGCATGACGTGCCGTAAACTGCGTCTTCCAGGCGCCCCAGGATTCCTCTGCCAAGCTGATGTGGCTGCCTGTAGCGTTGGGCAGGGCCTGGAGGAGGTGCGCAGGCCCTGCCGGCAGGAGAGCCGGCCACTGCTGCTGCTTGGGGCAAGGGGTCGCTGCCCTCCCTCGCGGGCAGTGGAAGGGGGTGGTAGCGCCTGGGTTAATGGGAGAAAGTGAGACAGGACCTCTGTGCTCTGTCGCTCTGCTAGGCACAACTGCGACTTGCTGAGGAGGCTCTGGCCCAACAAAGGCAGGAGAATGAGGCATTGCAGGCCCGAATGGCAGAGCAGGACAGGCGGCTGCATGACTCAGAGATGGAGCGCCGGAGTCTGCACAACATGGTGCAAGAGCTGAAGGTGAGATGAGGATGGGCCGGGGGGGAGTGGCCTGTCACCCCTCCAGAGAGGCTCCCCCCCGCTGAGCGAGTGCAGTGGCACGGCTGCCCCCCTCCCCGCCCCCAGTGACAGTCTCTTCCTCTTGCAGGGCAACATCCGGGTCTTCTGCCGCGTGCGCCCGCTCCTGCCGTGGGAGAAGGAGGCCCAGAAGGGGATGGGGCACCTGCGCTTCCCTCCAGATGACAACCGGACCCTGGTGCTCTCCAAGGCGGAGGAGGTGGGGCTGGCTTCAGATCCCCAGGGTTTGGTCCTCGGCTTTGCTTATGCGTTGGGGGGGGAGGGAGGAGGCGGCATCAAGGCTGCAGTGCCCGCCAGCCAGTGACTGAAAAGTGGCCGGGCAAGTTCCCAGGGGAAGAAGCCCTCCTTGTGTCTAGAGATGTCTGTCTGAAGAGGCATCACATCAAAATCGCAAGAAGCTATAGTTCCGCTGTACACCACATTGGTCAGGCTGCACCTGAAGTCCTGTGAGCAGTTCTGGAGGCCTCACTTCAAAAAGGGTGTGGGTGGGTGCAGAGGAGAGCGACGAGGAGGATCAGGGGCCTGGAGACCGAGCCCTGCGAGGAGAGGCTGAGGGAGCTGGGGCAGGGAGCTGTTCCTGCTGGCAGCAGAGGAGAGGACTCACAATAATGGGTTTAAATTGTGGTCTGAAAGGGACCGGCTGGATATTAGGGGAAATTTTTTTTTTTACAATAAGAGTAGTTCCACAGTGGAATCAGCTACCTAGGCCTGCATGGCCCCTTCCAACTCTATGATTATGAGCTTCTGTTGGCCGCTTATAGCCGTGTGGATAAAAAGCCCACTTCCTTTGGGCAGCTGCCATTGGCCTCACACCCGAAAAGTTTTGTCCTAAGCGAGCCTGTGCCTGCTTCTTGATGTTCTGAAGCAGGGGTCCTCGACCTTGTTGAGCCTGTGAATCCCTTTGGGATTCTGACGCAGGGTGGTGGAGCCGACCACCACCTGCCCAGAGGAAGAAGGTTCCACGTGCCGGGGAGGAGAGGGGTCATTTTACAAATATGCTGGGGGAAAGGAGAGAGAGGGAAAGGTGCCGTGCTGGGCCCCCTGCTCTAAAGGTACCCCCTCTCTGGGAGTATTACTTGACTTGTTAATGATTTCTAACACATATCTCTTTAAATGAAATTACCCATATTCAGGTTGCTAATTTACCAGGGAAAGTTCCAAATTATATACAACTTAGACTTCAACTTATTACATTTATAATTGAAACAAAAAACTTACAAATGACACATCACAGTCAATACAGCAGTAGTCCCAAACAAATATACAAAAAGCTAATTATTCAACAGGTAATGTTCTGCGTTACAGATAATGTTGTGTAGTACACAAACCACGAGTCAAATAATATATTTCAAAATAAATTCCAAATATTATGTACAGTCTTTTTGCAGTCTGTTCAAATTTCCAATTATACAAATTTAACCAATAGTAAGTGGTGAGCTTATGCAGGTTGTAGTATCCACATATAGGCTACCTTTGATTAAATTCAAACAAGTTCCCAGGTATAAACTTGTTTTGTACAGTGACTTACTGAGTAAGTGGTCTTTAATCCTAATATAAATGTATTATATGTGAGATCAATTCTTAATGTATTAAAACATTTAATATCATTATTGAGGCAAACGTAAGTCAATTAGAAATGCTTTTACCTTATCAAATTCCTATGTAGCTGATATCTAATAGCTCTTTCATAACATTGCCTTCTATGACTTCTGGGTGGGTGGAGAGCCCCCTCCCCCAGCAGTCACAGTGAAGCCACTTTTCTCTGCAGTCCCACGTTGGGCGCGAGCGCAAGGATGACATCACTTACGAGTTCAACTTTGACCGAGTCTTCCCACCCTTGAGTTTGCAGGAAGACGTGTTTGAGGAGATCGCTCTGCTCGTGCAGGTACGGCAGGAGGGGGGGCGGGACAAGGAGGGGAGAGCTTGGCATGCCCTTTTGGGCGGGTTAGGGTTAGGACGTCTGACGGCGACTTCCTTCTCTTCGGCCGCAGTCCGCCCTGGACGGGTACAACGTCTGCATATTCGCCTACGGCCAGACCGGGAGCGGCAAGACTTACACCATGGAGGGGCCGGAGGACCTGGCCCCTACCACCGCCGGCATGATCCCCCGGGCCGTGCAGCAGATCTTCCGGGCCTCCCGCCAGATGGAGGCCAAAGGCTGGAAGGTGAGAGGCTTGGGGGAGGAGGCCCGCCTGTGGGGTGGGGGAGAGGTCAGAGAATCCATCTCTTTGCCAAATCTAGGCCGTGCACCAATGGTTGCATCAATCTGCCCGTAACCCTGGGATGTGACACAGCTGAATGCACGTGGCCTGCCTCCCGAGAGGCTGCAGAAGCTGAGTGTGGGGAAAGGCAGGGAGGAGGCTGTGGGCTGGGCGAAGGTGGCTGTTTGTGAACGGGCAGAGGGCACTCCGCTCCCTCCGACAGAGCACCGTGGTGGTGTTAGCGTGTGGTAGCTTTTGAGGCTGCCTTTCTCAAGGTTTCCTGACTTGTGATGGCTGCCAACTTGGAAGTCTTGAAGAGGGGAGTAGACATGCCCCCTCTGCCTATGCCCACCTCTCTCCTTCCCCTCGCAGTACCAGTTCACAGCCAACTTCCTGGAGATCTACAACGAGTCGCTGCGGGACCTGCTGGTGCTGCGGCCTGAGCGGAGCTCCGAGCTGGAGATCAAGCGGGTGAACCAGAGCACGGAGGAGCTGCACGTCCCCAACTTGTCCTACGTCCCTGTCGCTTCAGAGGGGGAGGTACCCGTCTGGCTCGCGTGCAAAGGGGGGGTGGATGGCGTGCTGGGAAGGGGCAGTCTTCTACGTGGACATGTTCTCTCTTCCCGCTAGGATACTTCTCTATTCTGGCCCTCTGTTGCCCCTGCTGCATGGCTTTGGGGTGAGGTGGGGGAGCTTTAGTATTGCAAACGACTGGAGGTGTGTGTGTGTTGGCTTTTTTGTGTGTGAACCCTGCCGACTTCGGCTGAAAAGGTTTTGGTGTTGCTGTTTTTTGCAAGAAGATGATGGGCTTCTGGCACTGCTCACGGCACGCCTGCCCCTCCCCTGAGCTCCATGCTGGTGTCACATGGGAAACCTGGAACTGATGCGGCTCAGCCCCTTTGCAGGTTCCTCTGTGCAGGATCTGTCCTTAAGGTTCATGTGCGAGAGCCCTTGGACTGGAGCCACATGGAGGCATTCAGGCAGCCTCACCCCTGGAGCCCCTTCTGAGGGCCGGCACTCGTGTCCCTCCATCCGTCCTTCTGCCAACCAACGCTCTTCTCCCCTGGCCAGGTGCTGAAGCTGCTGCAGATGGCCAAGGCCAACCGGTCGGTAGCCAAAACCACCCTCAACGAGCGCTCCTCGCGGAGCCACAGCCTTTTCCAGCTCCACATTGAGGGTCAGCACGCCAACCGGGACGTGCACACCTCCTGTGAGTTGCGGCAGACACTGGGATGGGGTGGTGGAATCGATTGCTCTCTCCACCCATTTCCTTCCCCCGGGGTTTCGCTCACATGGTTTGGATCCCAACGCCCTTCAGGCCATTCTGCTAGCTGCTTGCTGTGACGGGCTACAGGACAGCAGTGGTCCTCCCTCCCTCCAGCATGGCAGGCTTCCCCAGGCAGAGGCCACCCTCTCCCAGGCGGCAGGAGACCCACCTTGCTCTGACCGCCCTTTCTCCTGCCCTCCTGCAGCTGTGTTGAACCTGGTGGACCTGGCCGGCAGTGAGCGCCTGGACAAGTCCCTGTCGAAGGGGGAGCGGCTGAAGGAGACCCAGGCCATCAACAGCAGCCTCTCCAACCTGGGCCTGGTCATCATGGCTCTCAGCAACAAGGCAAGCCCCACTGCCGACAGAGGCTCCTTCCTCATGGGGAACGCCCCACCGGCCCTCTTGCCTCTGGAATAGCCCCCCCCCCCCACAACACACACACACATAACCGTGCTGCAGAGCTTCTTGGGAAGCGGCTGGCCGGTTTTCTTGGGGCTAACATTCTGGGGCAGGAGGTTGTCCTGAAGCCGGCACGTTAGTCAGGAAGAAAATCACCCATCTCCGATGAGGAGTTTTCAGTCTGTTAGAGTGGCTGACAGCCTGGGCCAGGTGACAAAATTTGCTAGGCGGGCTTAAAGCAGCCCCCCCTCCCTCCCACACGCATACACATGCACACACACTGGAGTTCAGCATTAAGTAGCATTAACCCCATCTGCAGGGGGTTCCTGCGTGCGTGCATGCGTGTGTGTGTTCATAACCAGCCCGTCCTCATTGGAGAACTGACAGCTGTTTCCACTTTGCTTGGCAAGTCTGTTCCTGATGGCGCAAACGGGAGGGGCCTCTGGCTGTGGCCCTTCCCTGAGTTGCGGAGAGAAGGCTCGGGGTGGTGGTGTTGCGATCCATTTGAGTCCACTCCTCTTATGGGTGCTACTGATTTTTTTTAAAAAACCTTTTCAACCCCCACCAATTCCTCCCCCCTTGCAGGAAGCCCACGTGCCCTACAGGAACAGCAAGCTCACCTACCTCCTTCAGAACTCCTTGGGAGGCAGCTCCAAGATGTGAGTGTGGGCACCGGTGGAACTCATGGATGGGGGGGGAGGCGGTGGAGAGGTGAGGGGGGGAGCTAGAAGAGGCGTTTCATGCCCCTCCCCTCTTTCAGGCTGATGTTTGTGAACATCTCGCCCTTGGAGGAGAACTTTGCTGAGTCCCTCAACTCACTGCGTTTTGCCAGAAAAGTAAGCGGTTGGGGGGGGAGGGGGGAGACATCTCAGTCCTTCCTGGGGATGTTGCGGGGAGGGGGTGGAGGAGAGGCTGGCTCTGGAGTCAGAGGCACGCGGCTCCACACAACCCCCCCTTTGGTCTTGCCTTGCAGGTGAACGAGTGTATCATTGGCACAGCACAAACTCATCGTAAATAAGGGCAGCGGGATCCCATCCAACGGCAGGCAACCGTGCCACGTCCAAGGCATTGGCTTGGGTTTCCTCCTTTTTAAATCTGACTCCTTTTTATTGTTTCTAGTGCACATATTGATCATTAAACTTTTCAAATCTGCTAGCGAGTCTTAGTTTTGAGCCAAATCAATCCAGGTCTGGAAGATGCCTCAGCTCTGCATAGCGGGCGGGGCATCGTTAGCCTGGGTGCGTCCTTTGGTGCGCCTGGAGGGAAGGAGGTGGCCGACCCAGACACACCAACGTCACCTGACATGCCGTGGCCCTGCGTGTCTTGCCACTCATGTCCACTGTGCCTAGGGTGGTGGTGGTGGGCAGATATGCACCCCGATGGCAGCTGGAGCTTCTCCACCCTCCGCGGCTTCTTCCGCAGGCAGCAGAACCGGGTAGGAGGCCAGCATTCCCACTTCTAGGCACCCCTGGAGGCATCGCGTGCAGCAGCTACAGCAGCCCAGGAGCCTGGTTCTCTCCTCCTTCAGCCCCTGTGGGTCCCTGCAGCCTTCAAGGGGAAGATTGTAACCCCCGGGGGTGGCCCAAGTTTCTCTCCAACCACTAGTGGACCACATGTCCACCACATGTCCTGTTGGCACCTTGCTAAAACAAAGTGCCTTTAAATCCTGAGCTGATTAAATCCTGGAAGGTGGCCAGAGGGCCAGAGGGAGTTTTGCTGGCAGAAATCAAACCAGTCCGCTTTGCAATTTGCCAGTTAAACTTTGCCAATATTAATTTTGAAAGCAGCACAGAGAATATTTGTGCAAATTAAGGCTAGCCTGTTTAAGCAACCGGTGAGAAGTTGTAGTGGCAGCAGATGGATGAAAGCGTATAGGGCTGCAAGTGTTTGTGTCTGTTATCATGCCGGTGCAGGGCTGGAGAAACACAAACACAAGAGAAACACGACAACCCAGTTACGAAAGAAACTTTGGAACTTGGAGGTGTCATCCTTAAAGGAACGAGCAGTGACAGACGGCTCTTCAGGAGAGCCCACGCCTGAACAGCTGTTCCCATTGGGAAGTTAGAGAAATAGTTAATCAAAATCTAATTCCCTGTGTTTAGGGCAAAACTACAACCATCTTCCGCAACTTGAAGATGGGGCCCTTTTTCAGGTGCTCCTTATAGAACTCTGCTCTCCCCACCTCCTGCATTTGCTCTCCCAAAGTACTAAATGAGCAGTAGATTTAGGACAGCCTAAAGGAATAATAGAATCATAGAGTTGGAAGGAACCACCAGGGTCATCTAGTCCAGCCCCCTGCCCAATGCAGGAAATTCACAACTACCCCCCCACACACACCCCAGTGACCCATACTTCATGCCCAGAAGATGGCCAAGATGCCCTCCCTCTCATGATCTGCCTAAGTTCACAGATTCAGCTCTGCTGACAGATGGCCATCTAACCTCTGCTTAAAAACCTCCAGAGAAGGAGAGCTCACCACCTCCTGAGGAAGCCTGTTCCACCGAGGAACCACTCTTAACTGTTAGAAAATTCTTCCTAATGTCTAGACAGAAACTCTTCTGATTTAATTTTAACCCGTTGGTTCTGGGGCAACAGAAAACAACTTGGCCCCCTCCTCTATCTGACAGCCCTCAAGTACTTGAAGATGGTTATCCTATCCCCTCTCAATCTTCTCCTCTCCAGGCTAAGCATACCCAGCTCCTTCAACCTTTCGTCATAGGACTTGGCCTCCAGACCCCTCACCATCTTGGTTGCCCTCCTCTTTACACAGTGGCGTGTGTTTACAATGTGAGATTCACTGGTAGCGGCCACAGGCATTTTTTCGGTTGGGCCCATCAAGTCAAGGCTAACTTATGGAGATCCGTGATGGGGTTTTCAAGGCAAGAGACTATTGGAGGTGGTTTGTGGTTGCCTGCCTCTGCATGGCGGCCCCCGGTCTTCCTTGGGGGTCTCCCACCCAAACATTTGCCAGGGCTGACCCTGAGGAGATGAGGCTCACCTGGGGCTATCCAGGTCGCATGAACACCTGAAGCTGCCTTCTACTGAATCAGACCCTCAGTCCATCAAAGTCAGTATTGTCTACTCAGACCAGCTCTCCAGGGCCTCAGGCAGGGGTCTTTCACATCACTGTTAGCCAAATTGCCCTTTAACTTGGGGAATTAGCAAGCAATATGGCAAACTACAATATTTATAAAGCGGGAGCAACCTTTGTATATTAGAGCTGGTAACTGACCTTTAAATATAGACAGAAGCAAAGGATTCCAAATTAAGAGAGTTTATGTTTTCTTTCAAATCAGTGATGCATACACACAGAGAAATCTAAGAAATTCAAAGAGAGTAGTACAAGCACAGATGCCAACGTGGCAGGGATTGTTGATGGGGTGATATTTACCATTCTTGAAGAGGTGTCCGAGTTCACGTAGACTAAGATAGAAGAATTTAAGAGCAAAGGCGGGGGCAAGGGGTTCCCGTAGACTTGGCCAGCAAGGTGGGAAGGAGCGTGCAAAACCAAACCAACAGAGTAACGGCAAAGATGCCAGGAAAGACCTAAGGTAACATTATGGGCTGGGGGCACGCCAGATATACTGTTTTTCTGGGGGCGGGGAGAGAGGATTTACCCCTCCTAGGTTCCCAGGTGACAAAAGGATTAATCTGGCTGCCAGGGTGGGCTAGGGAGAATTTGGAAATCTATTCTGATTCCAATGGCTTTTGCAACCCGGGAGAAACCGGGAGATGTCTGCTGAAGTGATTAACGTTTTGGAACAATAGGTGCGATCTCTGCAAATGTCTGGGGATCGCTGCTGCATCGCTGGAGGAACGACTCATCGCTAATATCAGGATCGCTGCTGATTGCCCATTAAGCTGCTGATGTTGCAATGGGAGAGCGGGGTGTTGGCACTGACTACGTGACTGTCTGCTTTCCATGACATGGCTGAGCAGGAAGAGTTTGCACAGGAACATGGAGTCTCTCAGGTTCGCTGGAGGTTGCCCTTGCTTCTGTTTCCTAGCTGCCGGCTGCACAGAGCTCGCAGGAGCAGCCGTGTCAATTTCAACGGAGGTCACAGCAGCCGTCCAGCGGGCGCGTGGCTGGAACAGTAGTCGTGTGCCTGCATATCGGGTTGCCAGGTCCAGTCCGGGAGTTTAGGCAGCCCGTATGCTTACATCACCTACCTGCCTAGTCTAACTGGAGATGCCGGGGATTTAACCTGCATGCCAAGCAGAGGCTCTACCACTGAGCCACAGCATCTGAGCTCAGGGAAGGACACAGGCATAGCTGCTGTTACAAGGGAATGATTGGGCAGACTGATGAAGGGGGGGGGTCCATCAATTGTGGTGACTAAAGGTAGTCCAGAGGCAGTCAACCTCAGAATCCCAGCCACTGGGAGGCACCCTCAGGGGCAGAAGGCCTTGCCCCAACCCCCAGTTGTGAGAGGCTGGATGGGGCCTCACCGGGGTCTGGCCCAGGAAGCAGCGGCTGTGCAGCTCAGGGGCTGTTTTGGCTTCCCTGGTAGCAGCTCTTGCACAGGGGGAGAGGGGGGATCTTAGGGTTGCCAGGTCCCTCCTTGCCACTGGTGGGAGGTTTTTGAGGGTGGGGTTTGGGGACGGGAGGGACTTCCATGCCATAGAATCCAATTCCCAAAGTTCCCCCAGGGAAACTGATCTCTTTTGGCTGGAGATCAGTTGTAGCGGTTTTCAAAATATTTATGGTTAAAAGGGTCGATGATTGACAAACTGCAGTCTGGATTTAAAATCCAAGTTAAGATCTAAGGTTGCAAATTTGAACCTGCAGAAAGAGAGAGAGAGACCTGTGAAAAATAAGTTGTTTGTAAGATTGGATGTTGGACCACAGAAACCACAGAACAAGGTCAGATAACCTACGAGAACCAGTCAGATACAATGTTCCCAAACATTGTATAACCATTTGAAATCTGGGAATAGCTTTCAAGGTTGTTGATAATACAAACTAGTGAAAAGCAAGTCTTATCTGTTTTTGTTATTTTCTATTGCTTTCAAATCAAATATGAAAAACAACTTTATCTGTCTTAAGTATTTTCCCTGGCTTTCAAGTCTATTGTGATAATGACCTATTTTGTCTTTGTGGTTAACAAGCCTTGAAGATGAAAGTGTGAAAATTGGGGATTTATTTTCAGAATGTATAATTGATTTCTATGTTTGGGTGTTATTCCCTATGTCATCTGTTTGTGTGACATGAGATCAAAGTTAGGGAAAGATGTTTGTTAAGGGAGGTTTTGTCTTATTGATACAAGTGATGTCTTTTGATGTCTGGGCATTTTGCAAGAATTTCATCACAACTTCTTGCCGATTCTCAAAGCAATTCTCATTGGTTCTCAAAACAATTGACCTCTGGAAGGGTGGCGCGACCCATTGAAGGGGGTGTACCTTTTACTGCATTTTTCATTGTAATTTGTACTGTATTTCAGATCTGTGATATTTTGTTATATTGTTGTTTCGTGTAATCTACTTTTCGTGTGTGTATATAGAAGTTTTTACTTTCTTATTAATAGTATTGCAGCATTAGCCATAAACAGGACTTTTGAGAATTCAAAGCCAGCGCTCGAGGTGGCCGGTTGAAGCAAGACTGCGTAGTCTCTGTCAGTGAAATACAAGATCTCGAAACACGGGGGGGGGCCTTTATTATCCCCGCCAACTGACCTGCTTCACGGGGCCCCCGAGGCTCCTCTGCTCCGTGCCTCTGGCCGGCCCCCACCCCACCCCACCCCACCCCCCAGGGTTGGCAGGACCCTTGAGCAGCAAAGGGGCGGGGCGGGAGCCCCGAGCCCCCCAGCGGGAAAGGAGGGGGGGTCCTGCGTCGCTGTGCTTCAAAACGCGCCCTATTGCGGGGGGGGGGGCGGGGGGCGCCTCTGCCGGGCAGGAGCGTCCAGGCAGCAGCAGCCCCCCACCCATCCACCGCCCACTATCTCTGGGTGGGGGGGCGAGGTGGCTCCCACCTGCTGGGGGAAGGTGGGGGGGTCACTGGGGGCGGCCTCCCCCCTCCCGGCCGCCGTACTCGCGCCCGAGGGTGGCCATTTTCAGGTCCAAAACCCCACCTGCGCATGCGCGGCTCCTCTGCGGAAGTCGCAGTCGTGTGGTCGGCTTTGTTGCCTCGGCCGCTTTTCTTATGCCCCGGGGGGGAGGAGGGGGAGGGCCCCACCCCCACCCCCGGTCTGCGCGGGAAGCGCCAGGAAAGGACACTTGCGCATGCGCGGAAAGTGGGCGGGGGGAAGGCCCGGAGCGGCGCCTGTTTCGAAGGCGGCGTCACGTGACGGGGGAGGGGAGGAGGGGGGCGGGGCGGCGCTTTTCCGTACGGGAAGATGGCGGCGGACGGGAGGCGGCCCCGCCCACCGGAAGTGGGGGAAGATGGCGGCGCCCGTGGGGGCTCGGCTGACTTCCGGTCCTGCGCAGGTGGGGCGGCGGCGGCGGCGGCAGAGAATTGAAGTCCTCCGCCTGCCTGTGCGGGAACCGAAAGCGGCGCCGGGAGGGAGGGAGGGAGGGAGGGAGGGAGGATCTGGTGGGCCTCGCGCCCCCCGCCCCGCCCCCCGCCCCCCGCCCGCCCGCCTCGGCCGCCTCCGTTTCCCCGTCAGGGGCGGGAGTGTGGGGCGCCTCTTTCCTCTCCGCCCCACAGGCGCTTCCCGAGGGGGGTGTGGGGGGGGGGGGTCCGTCCGCTTCCTGCCGGGCCGGCGATGGTCCCCCTTCCCGCTCGCTCGGGGCGCCGCCGCCGTCGCCGCCGCTGAGCCCGCAGGGGGTCCCGCCCCGGCGAGTGGGCGGGGGGCGTCGGGTGGTCTCCCCCCTCTCCCCCCCCCTCCCCCCCCTCTCCCCCCGGCATGGCCTCGTCCGGCGGCGGCGTCATCGTGCTGGACGAATGCGAGGAAGAAGAGGAAGGGGCCGCCCCCGCCGCCGCCGCCGCCCCTCCTGAGCCCCCCGGGGCCCCGCCCAACGGAGGAGGCCCCCCCGCCGCCGCCGCCGCCGCCCCCCCGGCCAAGGACCCCGAGAGCCTGCGGGCCGAGAACCAGCGCCTCTTCCGGGAGGTGAGAAGCGGGGGGGAGGGGGGGAGGGACGCCCCCCGCCCCCCCTCCCTCTCTCTGGGGTGCTGCTGGCACAGGGGCCGGGGTCCCTGCTGCTGCTGCCGCCGCTCGCCTGGTTCGGGGTCGGGGGTCCCTGGTGGGGCCCCTGTGTGGACACACCGCTGGGCCCCGGTGGGCCTCCTGGGCCCGGCCCAGCAGCAGCAGCAGCAGGGCCTTTTCTTACGTGGCCCCTCGTTCTGCTCTTGTGGGATCCTCTCTAGCGCTGTTGGCGGGGGGGGGGTGTGGGGGGGTCCTGTGGGGCTTCTCAGTTGCCCTGAAGGGGATGTGGACTTTTCCAGAGCAGGTCTTGCACCGGAGCGGAGAGGAGTGGGGCTCGTCTCTTGGCAGGGTGGTCTCCTGCGGACCACCACGGCCACCCTCTGAAACGACCCCCTTTCCAGCGGGGGGGGGTGTCTTGGGGCTTCCCCGTGAGCGGCTGGCTGTCTTTCGGCACGAGAAGCATCGGGTGGTTTTCCTCTTGCAGCTGGCCCCTGAAAACTGGCCCCTGGCCGCATGTGTCTTATCTAGATGCTTGGGGAAGGGAAACATGTCTCCATCCCTAGAGCTGGAGCTGGAATGTCTTCTTCTCGGGTGGAGAGGAGGGGGGAGTGCTTCCCCTCATCCAGCAGAGCTTCCAGGAGAGGCCCTCCCGCTTGGGCCAGGGCGGGCCCTTGGCCGGGATGGGGTCTGGTCCCCTCTTGGACTTTGCACCCTTGGAGGCTGGCCATCAGATGTTTATAAGTGCATGTTTGGGGGGTGTGGGTGGGTGTTTGTAGCCCCCCCACCCTCTTCAGCCTGGTGCCTCTCCCCGCTTGCGTGTTCTGAGCCTCTGCCTCTCCCCTGCAGTTTGTCGACTTTTGCTCCCAGCACACCGCGGAGCACCCGGAGGTGATGCCCTACCTGGCCAGCCGCCACCAAAAGACCGGCCCCCAGTTTCTGGCCTCCGTGGAGTTCCGCAACGTGCTGGGCCGCTGCCTGACACGCGTGCAGGCCAAGCGCACCAAGGTCTACGTGTACATCAATGAGCTCTGCACCATCTTCAAGGCCCATTCCCAGAAGAGGAAGCTGGTGCCGGCTTCCGCCACCGCCAACGAGGCCTCCGCCCCCGTGGGCCCCTCAGAGCCGCAAGCCGAGCCCCCCCAGCCTCAGGGGGACACCAAACGGCAGATCCGGTACCTGGAGAACTTGCTGCGTGTCTACGCGGTGGAGATTCGGCGGCTACAAGAGCGGGAGCTGGACTTGGAGGAGCTGGACCGCGAGGACTCGGCCTACCTGCAGGAGAGCCGCTTGAAGAAGCGCATGATGCGCATCTTTGAGCGCCTCTGCGAGCTGAAGGACTGCAACAGCCTGACGGGACGCGTCATCGAGCAGCGCATCCCCTACCGCGGGACTCGCTACCCGGAGGTCAACCGCCGCATCGAGCGCCTCATCAACCACCCGGAGGCCTTCCCGGACTACAACGACATCCTCAAGGTGGTGCAGAAGGCCAACACCCGCCACAGTCTGGGCCTGCCCAAGCGCCAGATGGAGGGCATGGCGGCCGACGCCTTCCGGGAGGTGGGCAACCGCCTGCAGGAGCGGCGCCACCTGGACCTGGTCTACAACTTTGGCAGCCACCTCACTGACCAGTACCGGCCAGGTGAGAAAAGAGGGAGGCGGGAAGGGGGGGGACCGTTGAGCCGGAGTCCACCTGTGGGTGTACACTTTGGAGGCACGTTAGGAGCGTTTATTCCTCCTCCGGACAAAGGGAAAACCTGGGCAGAGTGGAGGTGGACGGAGCCATTAGAAAATCAACCCCCTCAAACCCTGCTGTAAAACTAACGTCCCTGACAGGCCGGCTTCACTTGATAGGTGTAAAAAAAAGTCATAAATGCCATAAACGTGGGTCATACAAATACTGATGTCTATAGGAGGGAGGTAATCTCTAAAGTACTAAAACCAGTGGAGCTGAGGACCTTGAGTGAGAGCTTAGATGCTCTTGCACCGACTGGTAGCAGCGGCCAGAATGATCTCAAGTTGTTCCCAAAGTCCAAAACAATCGCGCTTCATTCAAACAGAGGGAACTTGGCTAAAATGAGGGGACCAATCAGAAGGGAGTTAAAAGGACTCATTAGATGGGTCCCTGTTGAATTCCACAGTAACGAAGGCCCAGATCGTTATTTTTTTACTTATTTACATTATTTATAGTCCACCTTTCTTGCTGGGAATCAAGGCAGATTACACAGAGTTAGTCAATACAATCAACAAGACGGGAAATTCAGTGAACAATGAAGTAGGATTTTGGCTGTAGAACCAACCAGAAACATATGGGGGTTACTGCACTTTGTATTCCCAGCGATGTATTAAGAGTTTGAAAATGTTATTAAAAACATTGCTTTAAAAGGGTTTTTGGATACTACGGCTTATAAATGGTTGGAAGACGTCTTCACAGCTAAAGGGGCCAAACAAAGTGCGAACAGTATTTTTTATAACGTTTTCAAACTCTTAATACATTGCTGGGAATACAAGTGCGGTAACCCCCATATAAAAAGAAGATTGGAGCAAAGTATAAGTGCTAACGTGACACGTTACATGATGTGAGATAACATGCCGTTTTTTTCTGTGTATAAGACGATCCCATGTATAAAACGACCCCTATTTTTTGACCCAAAATTAAGAAATCGGGTTGTCTTATACATGGGGGGCGTACGGAAAAATATGGGCGGGGAAGAGAGCAGGGACCTTGGGAAGGCCAGTCGCTGGCCGGCCAGGGCAACTGGGCTCTTCCCCGCCTGCTCTCTTCTCCGCCAGTCAGGTGACGGGTGGGGAATAGAGCGAGACCTTCCAGGTATAAGACGACCCCCAATTTTTTTCTAAATATTTTTAGAAAAAAAGATCGTCTTATTCATGGAAAAATACGGTAATAGGGTCCAACTGTACACAATAGTATAGACCACAGTCCCTAAATAATTTGTCCAAGTAACTTTGCAAATCTTTTTTTACCCTGCTACCCTCTTGCCTGCCCTATTGCTTGCATAGAAAAGCCCTCTTGAATAGTTGAACAGTCAGCATCCTGATCAGAGCATATTCTTAATATTTTATCACCCCTGTGGCTTCATAGGCTTACAATGAACTCTATGACATGGTTGGTCAGATTCAGTTCTCCGCCAGCGATGTTCTAGAGGTCTCCCAGCTTCTTTGAGATCACCCAGCTCCATGGTGAACCGGTGGCTGGGTTTCATCCCAAGAGCAGGAGAGCTTGTTGAGGGACAACCTTGTTGATAGGTTCAAGGAGCTTCAAGTTCCAGGCTTCTTGTGCAACCTGTTTGGAATCCTACAGTCCCCCAGAGCATTCTGGAATCCTCTGTGGGCGGAACATTTTAACTGGGCCCCCTCTTCTGTGGGGTGTTGTAGAAACGTTGACCTTGGTTTTGAATAGATAGTGGTCAGGGCAAATCTCCAGCCCTGAAACCAAACCCACCCTCAAAGATTCAGTGCAAAAGATTACATCCAAGCTGTGACCTCTTTCGTGTGTTGGGCCAGTCACGATTTGGGAGAGACCCAAGGCAGACAAAGAAGTTATAAAATCTTGGGGCAGGCCCCGGCGATCTACCCTTGGCATGAATGTTGAAGTCCTCCAGAACTATGAGGCTGGGGGTCTCCCACACTACAACTGAGACCACCTCTGCTAATTCAGAGAAGGTGCCGACTGGAGAAGTAGGCAGCTGGCAAACAAGCAAAATGTCTGATCTGTCCTTAGTCCCTAACGTGAGGAGCAGCATACTGTCAGCGCCAGTGATGGTTTGCGCTGGAAGTCTGTGGCGGTTGAAGGACTCACGGAGGATAGTGGCCCCGCCTCCTCCCCGACCAACCGTGCCTGGGTGGTGCTAATTGGGACAGACGCACCACTCTGTTGTTGCTGTTGTTTTCCTAGCCAGCCAGCCAGGTCAATTTCGTCTTCCTGTAACATAGAATCATAGGTCTAGTCCAACCCTCGGCACAATGCAGAAAATTCACAACTACCCCACCCCCAGTGACCCCTTACTCCATGTCCAGAAGATGGGTGGAAAAAAACCCTTCCAGGATCCCTGGCCAATTTGGCCTGGGGGGAAATTGCTTCCTGACCCCAAAGTGGCGATTGGCATTTCCTTGGGCATGCAAGAAAGGGCCACGAGAGCCCAGCACTGATGCAACCCTTCCTGCCCCCCCCCCCCATGATCTGTCCAAGTTCACAGAATCAGCCTTGCTGACAGATGGCCATGTAGCCTCTGCTTTAAAACTTCCACAAAGATGGAGAGCCCCCCACCTCTCGAGGAAGCCTCATCTCATACGGTTCTGCAGTTTTATGCTTTACTGATCTGGTGTTACGTAGCATTAACGTACAGCTGGAGGATGGGGGGGGCTTGCCTCACCAGCGCTTTTGAGCATGGGTACGGAGATTAGACAGGCAAAGAGCTTTCTGACCACATCCTGACCTTTGATGCATCCCACCCCCATATCTGCCAGCTCCCATTCTGCCCTGAAATATTGCCTTCTGCAGACATCCTGCTGTAGGTAAAGATTGCCCCCCTAAGCCACCCGACAGTCAACATGCTGGTGACAGTACAGAACGGTTACAGCAGAACAGGGGTCTGGTGTGCTGATGTCAGCGTTGCCCAACAGCGTTGCCCAACAGCGTTGCCCAACAGCGTTGCCCAGCTTTCCCTCAGCGTTGCCCAACAGGTACAGTTCTGCGTCAGCAACAGCTGGTAGTTGAGGATGCTCTTTCTTTCCCGTGGTGGCGCGCCCTTCTTCCACTTATGCGCCCCAGGCTGGGAGCTCCCCGGCGAGAGCTTCCTTTTCCAGTGCACCACAGGTTTCAGTTTCCTTTAAAAAAGCTGTATCCGTGTGTTATGTACACATTGGTTAGAAGTTGTTTTGTTACTGCTGCAGTACTGCACTGGAAGAGTGCCTTCTCAGCTGGTCAGTCCAGAGATCATAGAATCATAGAGTTGGAAGGGACTACCAGGGTCATCTAGTCCAACCCCCTGCACAATGCAGGAAATTCACTACTACCTCCCCCCGCCCGCCACACACACCCAGTGCCCAGAAGATGCGCAGGAGGACCCTTGAATGGTGGCAGCTGGTTTTCCAGAGAACCCTCGGCCCAAGGAAAGGCAGCACTTCCCCCCTCCTCACCATAATGATGATTGATCTGCTTTCAGCCTCCTCTTGTGGGTCTCTAGAAGAGAGTAGAAGGCGTAACTCAAGTTGGGGGGGGGTGGAGCCACAAAGTCTGTGGAAGGATTCTTGCCCAGAAATGTTACGTATTCAAAAATTTTGTAGTCACGGAAGAAGGATTTTTTCCTTGAAAATAGCAAAAACCAAACTTTGGAGTATGTGCAATACTGTCAGACTTCAGTACCTCGTTGCACTTCAGTAAGAGTAAACTTCACTCCAGACGTTGCAGTGAGTTAAAAGTTTTATTAAGAAAGCAAACGGGTTCAGTAGGTCCATACAAACTTAAGGTCAGATTGGGGAAATACAGGTCACCTTTATAGGGGACACACAATAGAATTGATTACACGTGATGGCCGAACACAAATGGATGAGGTGCAGCAGATCTGTCATCTCTATGCTTTTGAAATGCAAAACATCAGGGTTCTTTCAAGCTTCTAGAGATGCCAGGTTTCTGGCAGAATTGACACCTTGAGAACAGATAGCTGATTTACAATAGGAAGGCTTGCTTTGAAGTGGAAGTATTAGTGCCTCCGGTCTTCACACCTTCCTCCCAAACTGAAGAGACTTTCCCACGAGACAGCGGGGGGGGGGGGGAGAACACGGAGCTTGCTTATCTGGGGTCCGACTGGGTGCCCTCGCTGACAAATACTTACTTTCCTTTCCAACCTAACCTTACTTTGCTATTTAAACCACATAAAAAGCATCATTTATAATGTAGTGTATACTTTATTATATTTATAGAATTTAAACCTCCAGATGCCCAGCCAGCTTTCCCTCAGCGTTCACCCAGTCCTTGAGGGAGGTGGGCCCTGCTGCCCCCTGCCCGACCTTAGCCAGCTTGGAAAAAAACAAAAGCGCCAATCAGAAAGCAAAGCTTTTGCAGTCAGGATAAGCGAGTGCACAGAAGCTGTTTCATACGCCGCCGGGCCGTCATAAGCAGAGCGACACCTTAATCAGTCCTGGGGTGACGTTTAGGTGCCTTCTGGAAATCAAGATCTGTTCTGTCCTCAGCATTCCCACAACTTCTCGGTCAGTGAAGGAGGATTTCCAGATTCCCACACCCTCTCGGTCAGTAACCGTGTCAAACTCGGTGGGATCTGTTGATTTCCAGATCCTCCTTTTATGTTTTTGTGGAAGTTCTGGCCACATTCGCCAGATTCCTGTCTTGTAGCATTTCATGGTCCCGTGGGGTTCCCCAAAGGTGACAGAGGGCTTGAGAGTTAATCAGCTTCTGGACCCCAGGATGTGGTTCCTGCGGCCGAGAAGAACTCCTCTAGGAGGCAGCCCAAGTCTTCCTTCATGGTTCCCAGGGCTTTTGCTCGAGGGCACGCCCAGTTCCCCTTTGGAGAGGAGTGTCAGGCACGGCCTGGTACCCGCCAGCAGGGAAACCGGTGGACAGACCAGATGGCTCTTCAAGGTCTTACTGTTGTTCAGTTTCGCTTTGTTATGTCTTTGATGTTCCTTGGGAACTACCTTCCCTCTTAACGTTCCACCATCCGCTGCCGGTTCACTCCTCTTCCTTCAAACCGGGAAAAGGGAGGACCAGTTGAGGAGGATCCCAGGAGGAGGAGGAGGAGGTTGGGTGGCCAACAGGGTTTGTGCCTCCTGTCCAGGATGGGCCTGAGTCTCCTTGACGAACTCTGTAAAACTCCTGGGGCTTTGGCTGCCCCCCCCCCCGCTTGCTTCAGTGTCGGAGAAATGGGTCAACAGGCTGGTACAGAAATGAATACGTTGGTGCTCCTGCCCCCCCCCCCCGCCCCCTGGACTGCCTTTGTCCTCCTCGATCAAGCTGACCTGGCCATGCTATTGTGTTCCTGGACGCTTGCCTACTGTAACACACCCTGTGTGGGACTGCCCTTGGAGACGTCAGAATCCTAGAGTGGGAAGGGGACCATCTAGTCCAACCCCCCTGTTCAGTGCAGGATTAGTCTGGAGCAGTTGGCCCAGGCCGAGAGTGCGGCAGCTCAACAGGCGGCACCTACCCCCCTTTGTCCCCTCGAGCAGAAATCTCTGTGCTGGTTGCCTCCTCCTTTCAGGGCTGAATTCCAGGTGCTGGTTCTCGTGATACAAGGGAGAATTGTCCTTTTGTGCGTGTGTTGAGTGTGGCCTGGATACTCACCACTCTAGCTTTCGATGTCTTTTCTTGAGCCCCTGGGGGGAGGGGTTGGGGGGCTGGATGGGTCCCTCTGTTTTCCCTGGAGTCCTCTGAGCCTCTTTAAGCCTGCTTTGCGGGGGGGGGGGGAGAAAGGGTGTGGTAAAGGATGCTGAATTTACTTTTATTTTATTTATTTAAAGCATTTATTAGCTGCCTTTTGACCTTGTGGAACTTAAGGTGGCTTACAGTGTAAATAAGGTAAAAATGATAAAAGTCTACAATTTAAAATCTCAGGAATGCCTATAAAATCATAGCATTGGAAGGGACCACCAGGGTCATCTAGCCCAACCCCCTGCACAATGCAGGAAATTCACAACCACCTACCCTCCACACAACCCCAGTGACCCATACTTCATGCCCAGAAGTTGGCCAAGATGCCCTCCCTCTCATGATCTGCCTAAGGTCGTAGAATCAGCATTGCTGACAGATGGCCATCTAGCCTGTGCTTAAAACCTCCAGGGAAGGAGAGCCCACCACCTCCCGAGGAAGCCTGTTCCACTGAGGAACTGCTCTAACTGTTAGGAAATTCTTCCTAATGTCTAGACGGAAACTCTTCTGATTTAATTTCAACCCGTTGGTTCTGGTCCGACCTTCTGGGGCAACAGAAAACAACTCGGCCCCATCCTCCTCTCTAGGACAGCCCTGCAAGTTCTTGAAGATGCTTAGTCAAATGCAGTCTGAAATAAAATTGTCTTCAGCAGCCTCTGGAGGATTGAAAGTGTGGGGGGTGGGCAGGCGCACCTCCTGGTGGAAACTGGGGTGGGGCTGGCACTGGAAAGGGCCCTCTCTTGTTTGCCCCCCCCCCCAGTCGATGGGATAAGCAGGACGGTCTTCTGTCACTTCTGCCTCAGAGGAATCCTGCCTGGATCTGTGGCAAAGCGGTTTTACATTCCCCCCTCCCCACCCACCCCAGTCTTGTGCTGTTTCAGTCTTGTGCTGTTTCCCGAATGTATTGTGATCCCAGCCCTAGACCCTGAGCAGCAGAGAGGAAAGTGGGGTGGGGGTGGGGGGGCAGCCTGAAGGGCTGTGGCTGGGGTGCTTGTTTCCACCTCTAGTGGGGGGGATCCCTGTGTGTGCGCGTGCGCTCATGTCCCCTGCTTTTTGGAGGATCAGGGCCCTGGAGCCTGTCTCTTTTCTGCCTCTCCACAGGTACCGACCCCGCGCTGATGGACGGGGAGCTGGCCCGACGCCTGCGGCACAACCGGGAGCGGGGCCTGCAACGGCTGGAGCAGGTGGTCTCCCACTACGCACAGCTGCAGGACAAGGGCGAGGAGGAGGAATGGCGGAAGAAGCGGGGGCTGCCCCCCAGCGGTGCCAGCAGCCACCATCAGGGGGAGCCGGCCTCCCCCAGCTCCGGCAAAGAGGTATGGGGGGGTCGTGCTGGGTAAAGGGGAGGGGAGGCCAGCCAGGGCTCTCCTCCGCCCGCTGGAGCAAGAGAGAGAGGACGTGGCTTTTCTTGGCCCCTCTTCCCCAGAGGGAGGGCAACCACCCAGTCTCTCATGGGCAGAGCCGGCCGGCTTCCCGCGTCCTTCTGTGCTGCAGACACAGGGCCCTGGCTGACTTCCCGAAAGCCAGAGAGGAGTCCTGGTGAAGGGGGTCAGTCACTGTACTTTTTGTGGCCACGTTTTTCGATTTTGTGATTCACTAAAAACCACGTTACCGTATTTAACCAGCCACTTGCAAGTGATGATACAACATATTTTGAATTGAAAATCAATTCCTTTTTATTGTAAGCACTTCATAAAATAGTAAAATGAAAAGATATATCTACAATATATACACTCTCAAGGAGGCTCTGACAGCCCAGCTCCGAGGCACGGTGGGGGGGGGGGAGCAAAGTAGGGCAACGCCTGGCGTGTGTGCCGATCAGCCATGTGCCTGTGGCCACTCAGAGCCCGTCCCCAGCCCTGGCAGCCAGAGTGAGCCCCTGAGGCAGCTGGGATCGGGGCCCCGGGAGAAGGCCCTGCTTTCAGGACTTGGCTGGCCACCCAGCCAGCCGCCGGTTCCGGGCAAGCCCCCAGTGGAGCTGTGTGTCATTTCTCTGGCCTCATCCACTGGCTCCCTTTCCTCAGTGAGAGGTGGCTTCAGCGAGAGGCATGCATCTGTGTGAGGGGGGAGGAATTCTAAGGCCCCCCCCCCCCCCGGCAGCCGCTTCTGAGATAGCAAAACTGAGCTCTAGGAGAGGGCGACTTGGCCGGCCGCCTCGGTGCTTGTGCAAGAGGGTGTTGTGTGTGCACAGGGGCCTCCAGAAGGAGGGGGCTTGGAGCCTCCCACACCCCTGGCAGGGGTTGTTTGCTCTGCTGGGAGGGTGGACGTGGGGGCCTTTGACACCTCCCCTTTGGCTCCCTCCCAGGGTAAGGGTCTGCTTTGATCTGGGCAGATTCTGAAGGGGGGGTCTTTTGTCTTTTTCTCCACCCCCACCATTCAAGCCCTCTGCCAGCCCTGACGATGCCTCCCCCCCTTCCCTGGCCCTTTGGTCTCACTTCCCTTGAAGCAGCTTCCGGTTCTTCTTGCTCAAGCGACAGGGCTTTGCTTCGGGAGAACCACCCGTGGGTGTCTGTGTGGGGGACGGACTGAATGAGGAAGAAGTGGGTGAATTTCATAAGAACCACCACCCCCTATACCCAGCGTGGTGTAGTGGTTAAGAATGGTGGTTTGGAGCGGTGGACTCTGATCTGGAGAACCAGGTTCGATTCCCCACTCCTCCACATGAGCGGCAGAGGCTAATCTGGTGAACTGGGTTGGTTTCCCCACTCCTCCACATGAAACCAGCTGGGTGACCTTGGGCTAGTCACAGCTGTCTCAGCCCCACCTACCTCTCAGGGTATCTGTTGTGGGGAGGGGAAGGCGATTGTAAGCCGGTTTGATTCTCCCTTAAGTGGCAGAGAAAGTCGGCATAAAAACCCAACTCCTCTTTTTTTTCCTCCTCACTAGGGCAGCCTGAGTCCCAGAGCGGCCAGAAAGGAGGCTTCGCAGGCGGACGAGGAAGAGGATGAAGAGGAAGAGTCCTCCTCTGAGTCGGACATCGAGGCTGAATGGGAGAAGGGCCTGGAGGGGAGCGGGGAGGATGAAGAGGGCCCTCCTCCGCCAGGTGGGTGGTGGGGGCGGCAAGTCAGTCACAGGCACCCCACACACACACACACACACACCAGGGGTAAGCTCTTCAGCCGAAGGAGGCCCCAGGCCCTTCTCAAAGCCAAAGGAAACCGAACCGAGAAGGGCCATGCCAGGGGTGGGGGTGGGAGGGCCCCTCCGTGGCTCTGCCCCTCCTGGCTTTGCGGCCACTCTTCTGGCCTGTGGTCTCAGCTCCAAGGAAGGAGTCCTTGTGAGGGGGAGGAGTCAGGCAGGGAGCGTCATCTCAGCACCACCCCTGGCCTCTCTGACCAAGGGAGTTCCCTCCTGACCGGCTACCTCCCTCAGTCCGGCTTCCTTTTCTGGTTTTTGCTTTCTTTTTTGGTTAGATGCTCTGTCAAGTGCTGAAAGGTCCAACCCTACCCCGAGGGAGGGAGGGCCAGCCCCCCCACCGGGCTTGTGCCACAGCAGCCACAAGTGGCCGTCCTGCCGAGCGGGCTGGCCTCATCATGGCAATTTTGGCTTGCTCCTGCTGGCCTGGTCCCTCTTATGATGCTGCCTTGTGCCCCCCGGGGAAGTCTGTTGGTTGAGATGGGGGCGGGACACGGCCTCCTCCCTGGGCCACTGAAAAGTCCTCTGGCAGCCACAGGAGAGAGATGAGGGCCCCCCCGAACACCACCCCTGACGGCTTCCTCTGCTCCCCAGATGATGAAACTCCCCCTGTCCAGGAGGCGGAGGCTGACCAGCACCTGGATCCGGAGGCCCCAGAGGTGGTTCTGTACTCCTCTACTGATGAGGAGGAGGAGGAAGAGGAGGAGGATGATGAAGAAGCAGCAGCAGCTGGGGCGGAGGGAGAGGACGAAGCCCGGCAGGGACAAGAGCCGCCCTGTGAGCCCCCAGCCCAGCTCCTTGTGCCGGAGATGGAGGAGACGCCACCCCTGGAAGGCGGAGAGACACCCCCGCCCTCCCCCCTGCCCTGGACCCAGGAGGGCGGCTTCTCCCTTTCTCTGCTGCTGCGGAAGGGGCTGCCCCCAGTCAAGCGCGGAAGGCCCCTGGAGAACGGGACCCTCTGCCCAGCGGACCAGACCTCCCTCCCGGAAGAGCCCGATGGGCAGCTTCCCCCATGCAAGAGGAGCAGGCAGGCGCGGCAAATTTCCAATAGGTGGGGCCCAGAGGCCTTCTCCTCCCTTGGGATTGGGGTGGGGGGTCTGCATACCCCTTTCCGAGGGGTTCCCTAAGGGCTGCGGGGCAGGCCTGTGGGTGGCCGGCACAGAGTTGGGACCTCCGAGTTCCTGGGGGTGGCCATCGCTGACGAGGAGGTGGGGTCAGGTGCTGATGCGGCCTCTCTCCCCCCCCAGCCCCCTTTCCAGCAGTTGCATCGAGGTGCTCAGCGCAGGGTCTTCTGAAGAAGAAGAGGGCGACGGCCTCCGCAGCCTCCCTCCTGCTCACAGCCCGACCCCTGTGGCAGACTCCACCTGGACCGACTCCCCAGGGCTGGCCCTGGTCACCAGCTCCCAGGGGAGCCCGGCTCCCATCTGCAAGGTGAGGCGCTTGGCCTGGGCCAGGCCCTGGCGTGCAGCTCTCAAGGGGTGGGGTGCCCACAGGCGGGGGCTCTGACCCTCCGGTGCTGGCCCAGGGGCCCGGTTCTCCTCTGTAGCCCTCCAAGCCCACTTCCTCCCTTTCATCTCTCCCCAGGCCAGCGTGGCGACACAGTGTGACCCCGAGGAGATCATCGTCCTGTCAGACTCAGACTAGCCCCTCCGCCTGCTGCAGCTGAATCTGCGGGAAGAAAGGAAGGAGGGGTCCAACGTCGGTCCCAGAGGGGATCTGCCCGGCAGAAGGTCGGGTCGGCACCACCATCTGAACCTGAGGCGAAGGGCCTCCTTTTGGGTGCCTGCGTTGCCCGCCTTGGGGGTGGGGGGAATTGTGGTTGGGTGTTTGGACTTTGGCGAGCTTTGTGGTGCATGGGGGGCTGTTGGGTTTTGTTGGCGGTGGGGGGGGGGGGAGATGGCTGGGCCATGCATTCAGGCCCTGCTGTCTGGTGATTTTCTTTTACAAAAAGGGGGGGAAATTGAAAAAAAAATAAATATTTTTCTGTATTGATTCTTTGGAGTGTTGTGTGTGTATCTGTTGGCCAGGATGAAAGGGGGTGGGGAGAATGATCCCTGGCCTGGCATGTGGGGCAGTCCCCCATGCCTGCTCCAGGTGCTATTTTCCCTTCTAGGCACAGAGAGAAGCAGGGGCCTGCCCCCCCCCCATGTTGGCCGAGAGCTGGGGGGTGGGTTTCCAACTGCGGGTGTGGGGTTGCTGCTGGTCCTCTCCGCCCTCTGCAGGCTCCACTCATAGAATAGAATCATAGAGTTGGAAGGGACCACCAGGGTCACCTAGTCCAACCCCCTGCACAATGCAGGAAATTCACAACTACCTCCCCCCCCCACACACACACACACCCTGGTGACCCCCACTCCGTGCCCAGAGGATGGCCAAGATGCCCTCCCTCTTGTCATCTGCCTAGGGTCATAGAATCAGCCTTGCTGACAGATGGCCCTCCGACTCCCAGGGGGTCTCCCCTTCTAGGGGTGGAGGGGGGGGCGCCTTGGCTTCCGCCGACTTGCGAACAGGGCGCTCTGCCCACGCTCAGAGTTGCCCTGCTTCGCGCTGGCCGCGGGGCTGGGTTGAAAGGCGAGCGTGATGCGCCCAAGATGCAGAACCGTGCAAAGGCTGCCCGGGCAGCCGCGCCGGCCTCACCGGCCACTCGCGCGCATGCGCGGGAGCCCGCGCATGCGCGCCAGTGGCCGGTGAAGCCGGCGCGGCTGCCCGGCGGTCGGAGGACAAGAAATGCCTGGAGCGGGGCGGGCGCCTTAAAGGCGGGGCGGCGCCTTTAAATTTTGGCCCGGTCCGCGGCGGCGGGGGGGGGGAGGGGCGGGGAGGTCCCGGGCGAGGAAGAGGAAGGGAGGAGGAGGAGGAGGAGGAAGGCGGCGAGGGAGCGGCCAGGCCAGGCCCGGGCGGCGGCGGAAGGGGGGAGGCCCAGGCAGGCGCCTTCTGGTAAGGGAGGCCGCTGCCGCCGCCGCCGCCTCGCGCGGGGCATTGTGGGTGGGCCCCGGGCCGGCGGCGGAGCGGTTCTCTGAGCGCATGCAGAGCGCCGGGCGGCCTGGGTCAGCCGGGGGGGGGGAGGAGGCCTCTGAGCACGTGCAGAGACGCAGGCCGGGAGGGGGGAGGGGCGAGG
Organism: Euleptes europaea; assembly: GCF_029931775.1. Classification (NCBI taxonomy): domain Eukaryota; kingdom Metazoa; phylum Chordata; class Lepidosauria; order Squamata; family Sphaerodactylidae; genus Euleptes; species Euleptes europaea. The sequence goes on from NC_079312.1 coordinate 160,203, forward strand.
GGCCCTTTTGTCTGTCCTGCCCATCTCGGGGGCGGGGCGGGGGAACCCTTCCTCCCCCCCCCACGCCATATTTTGGAGGGGGGTCTTTTCCGCAGGAGCATGCCCTGAGACCCTCCCCTCTCTCCCCCCACCCCACCCCACCCATCCAGCTGCAGGGGCTGCAGAGCAGGCACCCCCCCCCCTCCATCCCATTCACACACACCCCCCACACACACACGCAGAATTCAGAGGGGGCCAATGTAGGACCGGGGAGGGGGGGGGGCTTCTGCGTCCCGGCCCTCTCCTCCCTTCTTTCCCCTGCAAGCTGTCCAAAGGGCATGGACCCCCCCCCCATCTGCCCAAGCAGCCTCTTTTATTTCCACGATGCAGCCGCCCCCCCCCTTCTCCAGTTGGTAGGAACTCTATGCTTCAAGCAAAGCCCGGGCTGAAGACCCCCCTCAATAGGGCCCCTCGTAGAATCATAGAGTTGGAAGGGACCCCCCAGGGTCATCTAGTCCAGCCCCCTGCCCAATGCAGGAAATTCACTACTACCTCCCCCCCCACTCCCCCAGTGACTCCTACTCCACGCCCAGAAGATGGCCAAGGTGCCCTCCCCTCTCATCTTCTGCTTAAAATTATAGAATCAGCATTGCTGACAGATGGCCACCTAGCCTCTGCTTAAAAACATCATAGAATCATAGAGTTGGAAGGGAACCCCCAGGGTCATCTAGTCCAGCCCCCTGCCCAATGCACGAAATTCACTACTACCTCCCCACCACACAGCCCCAGTGACTTCCCTACTCCATGCCCAGAAGATGGCCAAGATGCCCTCCCCTCTCATGATCTGCCTGGATTCACAAAATCAGCATTGCTGACAGATGAAGTCCTGCACTGAAGACCCGTTCATAAGACACACACACCACACACACACCCCTCGTTCAGCTACATCCCTTCTTCTCCTCCTCTGAATTAATTGCACTCCATGGCCACTCAATAGTGGCACCGAGGGGGAGCGGAGTGTCCCCCTTAGTTCCTCTTTGCCCGCAGGGACAGCCTCCGGGCCTCTGTGGCAGAGGACACGCGGGGACCCGTGTCTGCCCCATTTTAGCACTCGCGGGGTAGGGGGTTGGACTAGATGACCCTGGTGGTCCCTTCCAACTAGATGATTCTATGGTCCTTCCTGCGCCCCCCCCCCCCCCCACATTTTGGCACTTGGCCTGTGAGGCAAACATCCTTGCTGGTCGCCATGGTCGGACTCTTGCCCTCCTCGGCCTGACCCCCTCCTCACGCCTTTTGTCCTGCAGGAGACGAGGCCGGCCGGCAGCACCATGGATGCCTCCATCGTCCACGTGGACTTCCCGGAGATCACCAGCGCCCTGCTGGAGAACCTGAACCAGCAGCGCCTGGAGGGGAAGCTGTGCGACATCTCCATCCACGTCCAGGGTCGCGTCTTCCGGGCCCACCGCGCGGTGCTGGCCGCCTCCTCGCCCTACTTCCACGACCAGGTGCTGCTCAAGAACATGATGTCCGTCGTGCTGCCCAGTGTGATGGACCCCGTGGCCTTCGAGACCGTCCTGGGCTCTGCCTACACCGGCAAGCTGAGCATGGCCTCCGACGAGATCGTCAACTACCTGACGGTGGGCAGCGTCCTGCAGATGTGGCACATCGTGGACAAGTGCACGGAGCTGCTGAAGGAGCGGCGGGGGGCCCTGCTGGGGGCCCCCTCCTCCACCTCCTCCTCGCGGGCCCACTCCAGCCGCACCAGCGACAACCAGTCGCCCAGCAGCAGCAACTACTTCAGCCCGCGGGACTCCGGCGACGGGCCCCCCGAGCACAGCAGGTACCACCCGCGGGGGGCCTCCTCCTCCTCGGCCGGGGACCGGGACGGACCAGACGACCACGAGGAGGAGGTCATCTTCCAGGCCGAGAAAGGCCCGTCCCGCTGCCCCGACCCCTTCGCGGGGGGCAGCAAGTTCATCTTGGAGACGGACGACGATGTCAGCGACAGCGGGGAGGCGGGCGGCTGTGAGGGGCGCCGGCCGGCCTACGTGCGGCCCAGCATCATGCCCCAGAAGCAGTGGGTCTTCGTCAAGAAGGAGCGCTCGCAGGAGGACTTGGTCCTGACGTGCGAGGAGGATGAGGACCCCGTGGAGGTGTCGGCCCCGGCCCCCGAGGCGGCCCTCAGCATCACTGACGTGCGGACCCTGACCAGCCCCGGCGGCAAAGGGGGTGGCGGCGGCAAGCTGGAGGAGCAGGTGAACTTCTGCGAGTCCTCGGAGGAGTTCCCCTCCCCCTACGAGGGCCTGGAAGACGCCTCCCCGCTGCCCGGCGGCCCCTTCCCACAGCGGCCCCTCATGCCCATGGACATGCAGGGAAACCAGATCCTGGTCTTCCCGCCGCAGGCGCCCGTGGAGCACGGGGCAGTGCAGCTGGCGGCCAGCTCGGGGGACGGCAACAAGATCTTCATGTGCCACTGCGGCAAGGCCTTCTCGCACAAGAGCATGCGCGACCGGCACGTCAACATGCACCTCAACCTGCGCCCCTTTGACTGCCCCGTCTGCAACAAGAAGTTCAAGATGAAGCACCACCTCACGGAGCACATGAAGACCCACACGGGCCTCAAGCCCTACGAGTGCGATGTCTGCGCCAAGAAGTTCATGTGGCGCGACAGCTTCATGCGCCACAAGGGCCACTGCGAGCGGCGCCATCGCCTGGGGGCGGGGGGAGGCACGGGCACGCCGGTGCCCTCGGGGGGGGCAGTCAAGAAGGAGGCGTCGCCCTCCCCCATCAGTGGGGACGCTGAGTGGGCCCCCAGGAGGTCCCCCCGGGGCGAAGTGGGCTTCGCGGGGAGCAGCAAGATGTAACGTGGGGGGCCGCGGAATGTGGGCCCCGGGCTGCTCGTCCGCCCTCGAGCAGAATTCGGCCAAATCAGGCCGGCGGTCCAGCTGCTCGTGGCCCCACAGCGGCTCCTTCGCCCGGAAGAGTTCGAGGGCCGTGCTCCTGCTTTGGGGGCAGCGCAGACCAAGGGTAGGATGTGGGGGCGGACTTTCCCAGCGCATTTGCTCCCTTCCGCTATGTGGCAGGAGCTGTGGGGCAATCTGACCACTCGCATCTTGCGCTAGGACTCGTACTGGAGACCCCCCTAGACTATCACCTGGCATTCTCCACCTTGGGGGGGGGAGTGGCTAAAACCCCAGAGGACTGGACACGCCACTGTGCCCCTCCGCCCCAATCCGTCTGTTGTTAGTTGGTGTCTGTGTATGTTTGGGGAGGGGCCGTCTCCCTTGCGGCAGAACTCAACACTAATGCCCCCCTCCCTTCAACGTGATGTCAAGTGGGGAGGGTCCATTCAGGTAGCAGGCTGGCCTTCTGTCCTCCTCTCCCCCTCCCTGATATATGTGTGTGTGTGTGCGTGTGTGTGTCTGTGGCATTGGAACTACGGGAGGGGGCTGCCCTGAAAAGGCCGGGGCGGGGAGAGCCAGGGCTCTTTCCTGGGAGGGGGGAGTGTGGCAGAGCCCCCACTTGACAGGCAGAAGGTCTTGCATCGGCAGGTCACACGTGACCGGGAAGACCTTTCTCCACCCGAGACCCCGGAGAGACCAAAAGGGATGGGTTTAGCAGCAGGAGGGGGGTGGAGGGGCTTCACGCGTTCTGCTCCTCCTGGCCAGTGCTTTCTCTCCAGAGGAGGAGGAGGGGGAGGTCTCTGCCTTCGGCTTCACCTGCTTCCCCGTTCTGCCGAGGGGTTGGGAGTGGGCCCGTCTTCTGGGAGGCGGAGGTCCCAGTGTCTGGGGAGGTCAACCCCCCCAAGTTCTGCCGCAGCCAGTCTCTGTGGACCGCCCCCCCCCACCTCTGCCTGGCCCCGTCTCCTCCTTCCTCTCTTTAGCAGCTCTGAGTTAGAGGGGTTTTTTGTAACCAAATCTGGTTTGGGCCTTTTTTAAAGAAGCGATGATCCATAAATATTTATTGATCTGTTTAACACCCCCCTGCCTTGTATCTTTCTATGGGTTTTCCGTCTATGGAAGGGTCTGGGGGGGGTTAGAGAAGTTCTTGTGAGTTGGGGGCTCTGGTGTAGGCCTCCAAAATTCCTTAAAGTTGGAGGTCACCTGGGAGGGAACCAAGGCTGGCTCTCGAGGCTGTGGAGTCAAGAGGGTGACCTGGATTCAGGCTGTGGAGGGGGGGGGCTGGGCCCCAGGGCTCTTTGGCTTTGATGTACTGCCCGGCCTATGATGGATGTTGGCACCGGGGTGGGGGGGGAGGGGATGTCAGCCAAAGGCATTTTCCCACAGCAGTCCCCCCACCCCCAGTATTCTGTTCAGTAGCAGCTCCTGGTGGGGCCAGGAGAATAAACTGGAGAGAAAACCGTAAAGAAAGGAATCTTGGGGTGGTCGTGGATCACTCGACGAAGACGTCAACCCAGTGTGTGGCGGCTGTGAAAAAGGCAAATTCCACGCTGGCCATAATTCGACTGAGGAATAGAGAATAAAACTGCTGCTATCATACTGCCATTGTACAAATCTATGGTGAGACCACACCTGGAGTACTGTGGACAGTTCTGGTCACACCTAAAAATGGATATTGCAGAGCTTGAGAAATTGCAAAAAAAGAGCAACCAAAATGATCAGGGGACCAGAGCAACTGCCCTACGATGAGCGGTTGAAACGCTTAGGGCTGTTTAGCCTGAAAGGAAGGCGGTTATAGAGGTCTATAAAATTATGCATGGTATGGAGAGAGTGGACAGGGAGAAGCTTTTCTTCCTCTCCCATAATACTAGAAAGCGGAGTCATCTGCTGAAGCTGGAGGGTGAGAGATTCAAAGCAGATAAAAGGAAGTATTTGTTCACACAACGCATAGTTAAATTGTGGAACTCCCTGCCCCAGGATGTGGTGATGGCTGCCAACTTGGAAGGCTTTAAGAGGGGACTGGACATGTTCATGGCGGAGAGGGCTATCCATGGCTACTAGTCAAAATGGCTACTAGTCATGATGCATCCCTATTCTCTCCAGGGACAGAGGAGCAGGCCTATTAGGTGCTGTGGAACACAGGCAGGATAAATGCTGCTGCAGTCGTCTTGGTTTGGGGGCTTCCTAGAGGCACCTGGTTGGCCACGGTGTGGACAGACTGCTGGACTGGATGGGCCTTCTTGGTCTGACGCAGCAGGGCCTTATGTTATTATGTTCTTAAGCAGAGCCATAAATGGGGGGATCTGCTACACTGGCACCTTCCAGACAGGCGGTCTATATTAACTTCTTATTTATTCAGAATATTACTTAACTGCCTCTCCTGAAATGTCCTTAGGGTGGCTTGCAACCCACTGAAATCAGCTGACCCCTTAAATCGGGCTCCAGCCAGCAGCTTGAACACACCCTGCAAGCCAGAAGGGTGGCCGCTGATAGAGGAAGGACCAGGTGAGTGGAAGGAATTGGGGGCGGGCAGGAAGCCTCCTGGGCTGGTGACTCCCACCCCCAGAATGCGCCTGGCCCCCAAAACCCAAGAGAGGGGCATCCTCAGGTTTGATTCCCCGTTCCTCCACATGAGCGGCGGATGCTGATCTGGTGAAGCGGGTTCTCTACTCCGCATGAAGCCTGCTGGGTGATCCTGGGCCAGTCACAGTTCTCTTAGAGCTCTCTCAGCCCCACCTAACTCACAGGGTGTCTGTTGTGGGGAGTGGAGGGGAAGATGATTGTAAGCCGGTGTGGTCTATGGTGAGACCACACTTGGAATACTGTGTACAGTTCTGGTCACCACACCTAAAAAAGGATATTACAGAACTTGAGAAGGGGCAGAAAAGAGCAACCAAAATGATCAGGGGACTGGAGCAACTGTCCTATGGGGAGCGGTTAAGACACTGAGGGCTGTTTAGCTTGGAAAGAAGGCGGCTAGAGGTCTATAAAATTATGCATGGTTTGGAGAGAGTGGACAGGGAGACGTTTTTCTCCCTCTCCCATAATACTAGAACACAGGGTCATCTGCTGAAGCTGGAGAGTGAGAGATTCAAAACAGATAAAAGGAAGTATTTCTTTACACAACGCATAGTGAAATTGTGGAACTCCCTGCCCCAGGATGTGGTGATGGCTGCCAGCTTGGAGGGCTTTAAGAGGGGAGTGGGCACATTCATGTAGGAAAGGGGTATTCATGGCTATTAGTTAAAATGGATACTAGTCATGCTGCATACCTATTCTCTCTAGTATCAGAGGAGCATGCCTATTATTTTGGGTGCTGTGGAGCACAGGCAGGATGGTGCTGCTGCACTCGTCTTGTTTGTGGGCTTCCTAGCGGCACCTGGTTGGCTGCTGTGTGAACAGACTGCTGGACTTGATGGGCCTGGGTCTGATCCAGCAGGGCCTTTCTTATGTTCTTATGATTCTGCCTTAAGCGGTAGAGAAAGTTGGCATATAAAAACCAGCTCTTCTACTTTAGCATTTCCTCCTCCTGGAGCGCCGGCCCCTGCCCCTGAGGGCAGTTTTCTTCCCCTCCCCTCTGGCCCCCCACCTCCATTTCTTTCCAGATCCGTGGCCAGGAGATTGGCCCCTGCCCGACAGCCCCGTAGCTCCCACCCTTTTGGGTACGACAGTCCCCAGCCATCGTGTCGAAATGGGTGGCCAAAGTTGAGAGCTGTGGCTATTTTTCTCCTGTGAGTTCTGCCTGCCGCAGGTGGACGGACACAGGGAGCCATAAAGCCAAGGGGAATGTGGCCCCCAGCACCCCACATGAGAGAGGACCCTAGTTAACATGGTCTGCCCACAGAGGCTCATGAATCCTACTGGATTCCAAACGTGTGTTCTGTTGATGCCGCAGCAGAAACGAGTGTGACGTGCCTTGAAGCTATCAGCAAGGTTGCCCATCGGCCACCTCTTCCCCCTTGGGACAAAACTCAGTCCCCTGGTTTCCCACGGAGCTGGGAGATCTGAAAAGGGCCGGCAGGCATCTAGAACGGCGCTGGTGGAGAAACTCGTCCTGAACCTGACGGATGGTGCCCATGGAGGCTCACCGTAAGACCCATAAAGTGGCGCTGAGGGCGGCAAAGAGAGGTCCCTCCTCTCCTACTACAGCAGCCGCTGTTCCACGCTCATCCCAACTGCTGATGCCAAAACCAGAGCCTCCGATGTCCCTGGAATAGGCTGTGATACCTTTGCCAAGTTTTGCTGATAACGGTATACCGAAAAAATAATGTGGTCAATTGCCGCCCGGTCTCCAAGCCACCCTTTCTGGGCAGAGTGGCCCGAGAGAGCAGTGTCGAACCAGCTCCAGGTCTTCTCGGATAACTCATCTGCTCTAGACCCTTTCCCGTCTCGCTTCAGGCCGGGCTACGGGACAGAGGCGGCTCTACTGGCTTCAGTTGACAGCCTCCGTCTGCGGCCTCCGTCTTGCTCCTGGATTTATCTGCAGCCGTTGATACAGGAGATGATTCTGTCTTGCTGAGGCGACTGGAGGCAGAAGTAGACACTGGGATGCGTGCTGAACTGGTTCAGATCATTCCTCAGGGATCGGACTCAAAGCACTGCTATTGGAAACCAGTTGTCATCGGGGGGGGGGCCTGTCCTGTGGGGTTTCTCAGGGCGCCATTCTATCCCCCAGGCTTTTCTGTCTCTATGTAAGGCCCTTAAAACAAGTCATTTGTAGTTTCGGGGCTGATGATATTCAGCTCTACATATCCTTCTCCAAATCTCCAGGTGATGTGGTAGAGGTCCTGAATCGTTGCCTGGCCGCAATGGTTAACTGGCTAGAAGTGAATGAATGGAAACTAAACCCTGAAAAGAAGAAAAAGAAGAAGAGTTGGCTTTTATATGCCGACTTTCTCTACCACTTAAGAATCAAGCTGGCTTACAATCACCTACCTTTCCCCTCCTCACAACAGACACCCTGTGAGGTAGGTGAGGCTGAAAGCAGTGACTAGCCCAAGGTCACCCAGCTGGCTTCGTGTGTAGGAGTGGGGAAACCAACCCAGTTCACCAGATTAGCCTCCGGTGCTCATGTGGAGGAGCGGGGAATCAAACCCAGTTCTCCAGATCAGAGTCCACCGCTCCAAACCACCGCTCTTCACCACCACACCACACTGGCAAAGGTAATGCTGGTTGAAAAGTTGGAGGCCTTGAAGGATGTTGTTCTCCCCACTTTTGATGGAGTTCAACTGACCCTCGCTGACTCAGGTAAAAGACTTGGGGTCATACTGGATCCAGCTGTATGGCTGGAGAAAGCCAGCGGTGCAGCTGCCCAAAGAAGGCTTCCTTCCAACTCAGCCTAGCCCGAAAAATGGAACCTTACTTTAAAACTGCTGATCTGGGCCACGGTAACATGAAGGCTGGACTGCTGCAGCATCCCTCTGCACGTTGGTCTCCCTCAGAACCAGTTCAGAAACCCCAGTTGGTGCAGAAAGCCGCGGCTCAGCTGTTACCAGGAGCTGGTGGGAGCGTGCGTGTTGCCTCCACCCTTCAAGACCTCCACCAGCTGCCCTTCAGTTACCGGGCTTGGTTTAAGGTATGGGCCCTTCATGGCCCTGGAGCCTCATATCTGCGAGGGCCGCCTCTCCCCGTTCTGCTCCACCACGACAACTTCGTTCATGTCAGCGGGGGCTTCTGCAGTTGTCTACCTAGAAATGGCTACCATCAACCACTGGCCGTGTGCGCGCCCTTCTCCGCTGTGGCCCCCGACGTGCGGAACGGCCGGCCTGAGGAGGTCAGGAAGGATCCCACTTTCCTGGCCTTCCCCAAACTGAGAATTTCCGTCCAGACATTAGGAAGAACTTCCTGACAGTCGGAGCGGTTCCTCAGTGGAACGAGGCTTCCTCAGGAGGTGGTGGGCTCTCCTTCCCTGGAGGATTTTAAGCCAAGGTTAGATGGGCCATCTGTCAGCAATGCTGATTCTATGACCTTAGGCAGATCGTGAGAGAGAGTTGTGAATTTCCTGCATTGTGCAGGGGGTTGGACTAGATGACCCTGGTGGTCCCTCCCAACTCTATGATTCTATGCAAAACTGAAGTAACAAAGAGGGCCTTTCTCAGCAGGTAATAGGGTTGTGGTGTACAAAATGGTTCACAGACTTCCTTGGATAAATGATGAGGGGTTGGTGGGTTCTCTACTGCTGCGTATGGCCTTTACTGCAAGTAGGATCCTATTGTGGAATTTCTGTACTGCTTAATGTGTCCATGTGAACACGGATGCTGTCCTTCCTACTTCTTTCTGGTGATTCCAGACGTCTAAAATCTGAATGCCCCTGGTTATGGAATGTCCCACCTTGGCGGTGGCACCGACTGACTATTGACTAATGAGGGTCAGGCATACTGGATGTGGGGGGGGGGATACACTTCTGGGCAGCTGTGTGTGTGTGAACAAGATCTTGGGGTACGAGTGGACCGTAAGTTATGAGCAGCCAGTGTGATGCAGTGACAGAAACGGCTAATTTGATCTTGGGGGTGCTTCAACAGAGGCACAACATCCAAATTGCAAGATGTCGTAGTTCTGCTGTTTACTGCATTGGTCAAGCCGCACCTGGAGTCCTGTGTGCAGTTCTGGAGGCCTCACTTCAAAAAGGATGTGGACAGAATAGAGCGGTTGCAGAGGAGAGTGACGAGGATCCGGGGCCTGGAGACCAGGAAGCCCTGCGAGGAAAGGCTGAGGGAGCTGGGAATGTTCAGTCTGGAGAAGAGGAGGCTGAGGGGGGGGGGGACAGGATTGCTCTCTAAGTATTTGGCAGTGGAGGACTCACAATAATGGGTTTACATTGTGGGAGAAAAGGTACCACTGGGCATTAGATTTTTTTTTTTTTTTTTTTGCAGTAAGAGTTGTTGGACCGTGGGATGGGCTCCCTAGGGAGGTGGGTGAGCTCCCCCCCCCCCACTGGCCGTCTTTAAGCAGAGGCTGGACCAACACTTGTCAGGGATGCTCTGGGCTGATCCAGCATTGAGCAGTGGGCGGGACAAGACATGGCCTCTCTGGCCCCTTCCAACTCTTACGATCCCATGACTCACGACTGACTCCAGGATTCCCTGTGAGGAAGGCGGACTATAAGTAACGTAAAAAAAACAATGTACAACTCCTGGAGGGGACAGCAAGATGAAACACGAAAGCCTTAACCCACTGGAGGAAGGCAGAGGACGGCCGAGGACTGGGTGAGCCTCGCTGGGGGCAGAGGTTCACGAGGGCATAGGCGGCCCCAGACTGTATAGGGCTTGAAAGGTTCGTGCCGGCATCTTGAATTGTGCCCAGCAGCGGACGGGGCGCCAGCGCAGACGGACCGAGACTGGCGTGATTCCGTCCCTCCGACCCCCTCCCGTCAGCTGCAGCTTCCGGACCCCACTTTCCGAGGGCAGAAGCCCCCGGCACAGTCCAGCGTGGCAGGGCCCAGGCTGCATCTGCAGGGCTCTACGGCGTCGTTCTGCTTGGGGGATACCACAGGCCCAGGAAGCATGCGTATGGGTTGGGGGCTGGGGGAAGCAAACTCTTTCCAGGCCCTGGGGATTCCCACATGGCCGCAGAAAGGAGTGTGCTGTGCTAGGACAAGAGCCAAACAGCGTTGTTGTCCGTCCGTCCGTCCCCCCAAACTCTAGGGCTGCTTCTCTGCTTTGGGTGTGCTCCCCCTCACCAAAGAAACCCCTGCGAGGCAGGCCGCGGCTGCGTCCGCTTGGCTGAGAACACCGCACGTCCCCGAAGCCGGGGTGGCGATGGCGCTGAAGCGGGACACGTCTCCGTCCGCAGGGCCGGCTTCAGATGGGTGGCTTGCAGGTGCCGGAGGCCGCCCTTCAGCCTTGGAGAGAAAAGGCCAGGAGGAGAAAGCCCCGGGGAGCCCCCCCCCCGCTCTCCAAAGCCCACGAGTCTCAACGAGGCAGCAGGCTGCTGGGCACTGGGGGCAGCAGCCCCCTGGGACCCCCATCGCCGGCCGGGCCACGTGCATCTGGAGGCGCTGCCTTGCTCTGCTTCCTTTCTCGGGCCCTCCACTCACCCCGTGGCGGGGCTTTCCGGGCACGAGCGGATGGTTGCGAGGGGGCCGGGCCGGGCCTGCCCGGCCAGGGGGGAGGCGGAGGGGGCCCCGGCCTGGCCCAAGGTGCCCCGGCGCGTTTCCTGCTTCGCTCCCCACGTGCGAGGCGAGGGGGCCGGCCTGCCCCCCCCCCCCAGCGCAGGGCTCCGGCCTGGGGTCCCGCTTCAGGAATCCCGGCCGCCCCTTTAGAAAAGAGGCGCCCCGTCCATGAGCGGCGGCGGCGGCGGGGGGGGGGGGGCACGACCCAGCCTGCCGGTCAGCTGCCGGCCTCTTATGACCCCCCCGCCAGCCGGTCGGGACGGCTGACTTTCCAAGACCCTAAGAAATGCGGCGGGGGGAGCTAGGCGGGGCCCCCTCCGCCCCCCACCCGGGTGGTCCGCAGCCTGCCTGCCGGCGGCCAGGGGGGGGTGGAAGGGGCGGGCAGGCGAGGGGCTCTTGGCGGCCCCCTTGGTCGTAGGACAGGCGGTGCTGGGGGCCCCTCCGGGCCGGCCCTCCTCCGCGGCTGCGAGCCCGCCGGCCGAGGCCCCCGCCAGCCGCCCCGCCGGAGAAGGGGCGCGCCTCCCTCGGGCTCTTCCCAACGGCCCCGCCAGGTCGGGCCGGGCGCGTTGCGGCGGCCGGGGAAGGCGCTCTGTGCATGCTCAGGGGCGTGCCTGGCCCAAGTCCCGCCCGCCCGCCTCCCTCCCTCCCTCGCTCCCTCCCTCGGGCGGCCCGAAAGCGAAAGTGGCAGCGGGCGGGCGGGCATGGCGAGCGCGGCGGGGTCCCCTTGGCTGCTGCTCCTCCTGGGTGAGCCGCCGGGGTGGAGGCGGGGGGGGTCGCGCCCCGCCAGTCCCGGGGGTGGGGTGGGGTGGGGGTCCCGAGCCCGACCCGCTCCCCGGAGGCGGCGCGGCGCTGGGCCGGCTCGGCCGGTTGGACGGCTGCCTGTCGCGCGCGGGCGGCCTGGAGCCCCGAGACCAATGGAGGGGGGGTCTGGATCTGCGGGGGGGAGGGAGGGAGGGAGGGGGGAGGCCGTGGGGGTGGGGGGGGCTTTCCGCGCCTGGGCTTTCGCTTTCGCTTTCCTGGCGGTGCGGCGCGCTGACCCTCCTCCCCCCCCCTCCTTGTCTCCCGCGGCCGTGCAGGTGCGGCGTGGCTGGCCGCCCCCTCCGCCTCCTCGTCCTCTTCTGCCGCCCCCCGGCCGGGGGCGGCGGCGGCGACGGCGCGGCTGGGCTGCTGGTTCGTGGCGGAGGCGGCGGGCGGCGGCGGCGGCTCGGGGCTGCCCGGCGCGCTGAGCCAGCGGCGGGCCCTGCTGCTCCTGGCCCCGCCGGGCACGGACTCGCGCCCCCCCGCCCCCGGCGCGGAGCGGCTGCCGCCCGAGGTGGAGCCCGGCCTCGCCTTCCTCGTCCTGGGTACGCCTGCCGGCGGGGGGCGCGGGCGGGGGGCGCGTGTCCGGGCGACGGGGGGAGGGGCGGGCGGGGGCCCGGGAGACCCCCCCCCCGGGAAGCTGGCCGGGGGACTCGGGGCCAGCCACCCCCTCTCGGCCTGACCTCCCGCGCAGGGTGGTTGTTGCGCGGCAAGCCGCGCAGAGTCCCCCCTGGAGGCAAGGGGGGCGGGTCAACAATGTACCCCAAAGACAGGCGGGGGCAGCCAGGCTCGCCCGGGGCGCGCCTTGGGGCCCTGGGGTCGCCTTGCCGCCCCCTCGGCTTCGGGTTGAGGTCCAAGGGGCTTCCCTGGGCGGGGGGGCGGGGCTGCGCCTTGGGGGGTCGAGGGGGCCAAATGTGCCGCGTCCAGGTAGGCGGCGTCTCGACCCTGGGCTCCAGCAGCCCCTTGGGACCCACACCGTCCCCCAGGGCCCGCGAGCTTTGTGAGCCGGAGCGCGCCCCCGGGGCCCGATGCCAAGGAGGCCAGAAGGGGCGGGGGGGGGCAGGTGGAGTCCAGAGGCGGAGGCACCCGGCGGACGCGGATCCGCTTGCTCAGAGCAGGGCGAGGCGCAGAGAGGGGGGGGCGTGCAGAAAAGGAACCGCCACCCCCGCCTCCCGCCCCCTCTGCTTTGTCTCCGCAGACCCATCTGGGAGCCTGTGGGGGGGCCGCGAGGCCGGCGCCCCTCCCCTCTGGCTGGGGCCGGAGCCCGACTCGGTGTCGTGCGAGATCAACGCTTACTCGCCGCACGAGGCGCGCGTCTCCTGGGCGGCGGGGCTGGCGGGGGGCGAGGGCTGCCCCCGCGCCCTGGAGAGGGGCAGCTGGTTCATCGCCACCCTCCAGAGCCCCGGGGCGGGCTACGGGCTCAGCAGCATCGTGCACGCCGAGGAGCCGCGGGACCGGCCGGGGGCCGCCGGCAGCATCACCGCCACCACAGGTACCCCCCAAGCGGCAGCGTCTCTCCGGCCCCCCTCTCGGCGGTTTGGGGTCAGGGGCACGGAGCCGCAAAACGGTGGGTGGGCAGGGAGCTGCGCACGTTCCTCTGTGACAAAGGAGCCGCTTGCCAGTGCCCGGGACGGGTCTCCTCGGCGGTGGTCTCCTCCGGCTTCCCAGGATTGGGCTGGCCCTTGACGTTAGCCCCCCTGGCCCTGCTCCTGCGAGGGCTTTCCACACAGGAGGAAAAGCAGCATCTCCAGCCACGGAAGTCATCTCTTCCTCAAATAACTGCCACGATTCACCGCTTGAAAACAGTGGAGGCAAAGGGACAGAGCAAAGTGGTTTTAAAAACTAGCCGCAGCGGTTGCAGCCAGGAGAGGCAGCAGGCGGAGAAGCCGCAACATTTGTCCGCCCGCAGACAAGGGGAGCGGCAACACAGGCTGGGCAAAGGAGCACAGGGGGGGGGGGCCTCGCCAGTTAGTTTAAGGCTGCAGTCCTAAGCACGCTTCCCAGTAGGTCGGTGTGGGATTGCCCTCTAAGGCCATGAATCAGGTGGATTAACCAACTGGCGGCCTTTCGATCAGCCGAAATGGTGCCAGCAAGAGTCAGAGGACCCTTTCGGGGGCAAACAGAACCGTTTGTTAAAGTAACTGGTAAATGTTTCCACAACCATTTCCTGGCAGGTGCGCTCTTAGAAGACACCTCCCCCCCCCTCACGTGCAAACCCTGGAGGCGTTTCCAGTTTCTTTTGTGCTTCTGCCCCCCCCCCCCCAGCGTCTCTTGAGGCCAAAGTCTGCCGTCGTCCTCCGGACTGTGGGTTCCCCTTACACGACTGGCGCCGCCCCCCCCCCCCCCGCGCAGTTAAACTCCTCGGCATAATTGGGGCTGCAGTCCCGGGCAAGCACACTGGGAAGTGAGTCCTAGTGGGACTTCCTTCCTTGTGAGTAAACCTGCCTAGGCTGGCCCGCCAAGACCTCTTGCCCGGACTGACAGCCCTGCCGGCTGGGTGGTCTCTATGAGCAGCCCCAGAACTGGCCGGCCGTGGCTGGCTAAAGGAGCCGGTGTTTCCGAAGGCCTCCGAGGGACCGGGCGGCTGAGCGGAGGTTTCCAGCTCCTGACAACATTGGCCACGATCCTGCGCCAGCGTTTCTGATCTGGGGAGGGGCAAAGTCGTGTGGGAGAGTGGGGGGACTACTGTGCAAAAGCAGGGGGAGCACACGCTTTCCTCCTAGAGGAACAGGTTTGCTTTCTTCTTCACCTTCTCAACATTTCTGTAGTTTGTTTTCTCCCCAAAAAAGTTTGTAAAACTTTTGCTGGGAGTTTGTGACGCCTCTTTGAGGAGGCAAATGTGTGTGAATTTGGAGGTGGGGGTTCCTGGAATGTGGGGCCAAGGGGAAGCCCAGAGCAGCCAGCCACTAATCAAATATGTGGTAGGCCAGCCACGTACGTGTCCTTTGCCTTTCCTGGGAGCCTGCTCCGGGCAGCCGTCGTTGGCACCCCGTCCATCCACCTTTCCTTTTGAGACTGCCACGTGCGGCAGAGAGGCAGCGTGGTGTGGTGGCGAAGAGTGGGGAACTCTAATCTGGAGAACCGGGTTCGATTCCCCACTCCTCCACATGAAGCCTGCCAGTTCCCTCTGAACCCTCTCAGCCCTGCCCACCTCACAAGTTGTCTTGTGGGGAAAGGAAGGGAAGGTGAGTGTGAGCCGCTTTGAGACTCCTTAAAGGTAGAGAAAATCAGGGTATAAAAACCAACTCCTCTTCTTCGGAGGGGCCACAGCGAAAAGATTGGCCAGGAGCCCGTGGAAAGCGGTCAGTGTGTTTCAGGCTCTGCCCCCTCACCTCTGTTCCCTCTTTTTGCCCCCCCCCCAGTGGTCTTCTCTGTGTTTACTCGCACCCCACACCTTCAGTCCCGCCTGGGCCAAGACGTGGTCCTTGACTGCGGCTTCTCGGCACCGGCCTCCCCGTTCTCGGTGGAGTGGCGCCACCAGCACCGCGGGGCGGGGCGGGTGATCCTGGCCTACGACGGGGCTGCCAAGCGGATCTCCGTGGCGGAGGAGGGCGTGGAGCTCTTCCTGGACCCGGGCACCAACAACGTCTCCATCCGCCTGCGCCACGTCGGGGTGCGCCATGAGGGCACCTACATCTGCACCGTCTACCTGCCCCACCTGCACGCCCAGCAGGTCCTGGATCTGAAGACCGTGGGTGAGTGGGGGGGCCCCTCTGCTGTGGGGGAGGGGATTGTAGGCCCGGGTGATTCTTCCTTAAGCGGTAGAGGAAGTCGGCATAGAAGAACCAACTCTTCTTCTCCTTCTCTGGAAGGGCCCCTGGGGAAGGGTCATGGCTCAGGGGTAGAGCATCTGCTTGGCAGGCAGAAGGTCCCCAGTTCAAACCCCAGCAGCATCTCCAGTTAAAAGGACTGGGCAACCAGGTGATGGAAAAGACCTCCGCCTGAGATCCTGGAGAGCCGCTGCCGGTCCGAGCTGGAAACACTGACCTTGATGGACCGAGGGTCGGGTTCAGTGTAGGGCAGCTCCCAGGTGTTCGGGTGTCCGTCCCGTCCTCCCTCCCCAGCAGGAACCAGGCTGTCCCAGGATGCTCATGGGCAGCTGCTCTACTGGGCAGAAAGATATAAAAATTTCCAGAAACTTGGAAGCCGTGGGGGGAAACCCTGCAGGGTTTTCTTTCCTGGAAAAAGGCAGAGATTTGGCGGTGGGAAATTAAGATATACGTAATGCTTACTTTCCCAACAACATCAAATGCATCGTTTATAACTAAGTTAGCGCATGTAATTGCCCTCTTTGTACCCACTTCTGCTCTGGGTTGGAGGGGGGGGCTGGGCAGAGACTCGGGGTGGGGGGGGCACAGCCGTGTGGGAGTCCCAGGACTTGCCGGTTCTTTCTTCCGGGAGGGGGGAGGGGAGGGGAACAGGCCATCGCTTGACTTTCTACCAACACCTATGTTTCCCCCCACAGAGCCTCCCCGGGTGACCCTCCGCCCGACCCTCCTCTCCGTGCCCCCCAGCGGCCACGCCAAGCTGGCCTGCGAGATCTCTGGCTATTACCCGCTGGGGGTGTCCGTGAGCTGGAGGCGCAGGGGGCCGGGGTCTCCCCAGGAAGCGCTCCTAGACACCTGGGAGTCGGGGCAGAAACAGTCGCCCGACGGCACCTTCAGCCTCACCAGCTACGCCCGCCTGGGAGCCGTCCAGCCGCAGGACCACGGCGCCTCCTACAGCTGCCACGTGGCCCACGCAGGCTTGGGGGACGCCGAGCTGCAGAAGGCCGTGAAGCTCCACGTGGCAGGTAGGGGGAGGAGCCACCGGGCCCCCCGCCAGAGCCTGCAGCCCTCTGAGGGCTAATCCCGTTGTGCCCCCCACAAGGACGCTCATATAGGGCTGAGTGGGGGGGCACTTGGGGGGTGCCACTGCAAAGCCCCTCCTTCCCGGCTCTGTCTTTGTCACGCGGCCGTAGGGGAACGGCCGGCCTCAGGTGCCCCCACCTGTAATCCGGGGCCTCTTGCCTCTGGTCTCCCTTGCAAGGGTTGGGGGGAATTTTGACTGAGATGGGGCTCTTCAGGGATACTTTTGAAAGGGGGTGTCGTCGTCCCCCCCCCCCGTCCTCTTTGAGCCCGGGGGGCATTTTTGGAATTCTGACCCAAGGCGGTTGGCGGAGCCACAAAATGGGAGACTCGACAGTGGGGCTTCCGGCTCCAGGTTGGGAAATACCTGGAGGTTTTGGGGGCGGAGCCTGAGGAGGGCGGGGTTTGGGGAGGGGAGGGGCTTCAGTTGGGGGAAAGTGCCATACAGTCTACCTTTCGAAGAGACCCTTTCTCCAGGGGAACTGACCTCTGTCAGCTGGAGATCAGTTGTAATAGCGGGAGATTTCCAGCTACCACCTGGAGGTTGGCAACCCTACTTGACAGGGTTGTCATTTTGGTGGTCCCTGAAGCTCCTTCAGCCCAGGTGTGCCGACACGGAGGCCTGGCTGCCAGATGTGTGACCTTTGTAGGCAGGATTCTGGGCTGCGTTTGGGGGATTTGGCTCGCTTACCCAAATTTAGGCAAAACTGACGTAATTCTGGTTTGGGGGATTTGGGGGGGCAATCTGGAAAAGCTAAAACAAACCAACGGATTGGAAGAGCAGCGGAGGGTTTTGCAGAGAGGAGCTTAGCGGTGATTTCCCCTTGGGTAGAGCAAGCAAACGAACAAGCACAAATATTTGGGGGAGGGGGGAGGTCTAAATTGAGGGCGGTCAGTGAGCGGTTTGGGGGTCCCAGGGGGAGTGTTGAAGGCCTTCCTCAAAGGGCTGTTGTGAGGATGACAGAGGGGAAGGAGTAAGCCACATCTGCTGCCGTGGAGGAGGGGCAAGATAAAAATCCAGTGGCGGGGGGGGGGGTCGGTGGCCTCTTCTCACGTTTCCCCTCCTCCATCTCCCCAGGCTCCTCAGGACCCTGCTTGGAGGACGCCATCGGGCTCTTCCTCGTGGCCTTTGGGCTCTATGGGATCATGCAGCTCTTCTTCAGGCGGGGTGAGCGACTCACTTGCAAAAAAAAAAACCCATCCCCCCCCCCGTTCATCAGCCCGCCCGCCCCCTCCACTCACATGGTCCCCGTCTGATCTTTCTCTCTTTTGTTCCTTTTACAGCCCCTGGTGACAGGACCAAAGCTCAGGTAAATTCCGGGACAGCCCCGAGCCCCCCGCCACCCGCGCCGTTCAGCCCCCTCGCTCTGTCGGGTCAGCCAGCCCTCCTTTAGGCCCGGCTGTTGGAGAGTGGCCTGCAGGAAGCTCCTTGCAAAACCTCCAGCCGCTTCTCTTGGCTGAAAGAGAGACCTTTGTAGGGCCTGAGCCCACCGAGCAATGGGGTGGGGGGCTGCAGCTCAGTGTGGGGCACAGAAGGCCCCTGCTCTGGTCCCTGGCGTGGAGAAAGGCTGGGTGAGGCCTGGAAGAGCTCCTGCCCATCAGAGGAGGCCAGCCGGCCGGTCAGCCCTGTTGCCAGGAAGCGCTTTGCCTCTACACAGGACGAGGCGACCCCTTTGGGGTCTGACAGCCTGACAGTTGGGAGGTTTTTTGGCTGCCCCCTCTTCCAGGACCAGAGGCCAGACAGCTTTTCCAGGCAGCTTCCCACTGGTTGTCTGAATTCAACCAGGGGGCTTCCGCTAGGGTTGCCAGCCTCCAGGTGGTGTCTGGAGATCTCCCACTATTGCAGCTGATCTCCAGGGGACAGAGATCAGATCCCCTGGAGAAAATGGCCGCTTTGGAAGGTGGACTCGATGGCCTTATGCCCCATTGAAGTCCCTCCCCAAACCCCTCCATCCTCAGGCTCCACCCACCCACCCCCCAAATCCCCAGGAATTTCCCAACCCGGAGCTGGCAACCCCGGCTTCCGCTCATACCACAGTGGGTGCCGTCAGGAGTGCCAGCTGTGTCCAATTCAAAGGCCCTGATTCAGGGGGAGAATATTTAGCCGTTTTATTTAAAGCATACGTCAAGTAGGTGATGTGAAAGGCCTCTGCCTGAGACCCTGGAGAGCTGCTGCCGGTCAGAGTAGACAATACTGACTTTGATGGACCCTCAAGGGCCTGATTCAGTATTCATGTAACATTTATTAGCCGCCTTTCTACTTTGCAGAACTGAAGGTGGCTAATGAAATAAACAAAATGAGTTATAAAAACACATAAAAGACCACCATTTAAAATGCCCAGTAAATAAAAACTAAATTAGTCTAATGCAGCCCCAAATAAAACTGGCTTCAGCTGCCTCCTGAAAGATTGGGGGGGGCAGGCACAGCTCTCTGGGGAGGCTGGTCCAAATTGTGGGGGGCTGCCACCAAAAAGGCCGCCTTTTGCAAGCTCACCAATTGAGCTTTTTTGACCGATGGGACAGTCAGGATACGCCAAGTCCCCCTTCCAGAGAGCCAGGCAGGCGTGACGCCCCCATCCTCATCTCAGCGTCAAACAAATCTCACGTGCCTCTCTTCTCCCCACAGAAACTGGAGTGAATTGGGACCGCTGAATTCACAGGTGGGGGGTGTGCGCATGTGTGCCTGGCCTCAGATCCCTTTGAAGAGGAGAGGAAGCTCAAAGTGGTGGCAGATGACGGGGGTGGGGAGCCTCCCTGGACCCTTCCTCTTTCTCCCCATCCCCCTCAATGTGAAAAGACCCCTGGCTTGTGGGGTGGGGTGTGTGAACCTGTATTGTGTGTGTAGTGGGGGCGGGCTGGACTTGGACAACCACACTCTGCTAGAAGAAGCATCTTTGTGTGTGTGTTCCTCATCCTGCCCCCACCACAATGGCTTTCTCCGTTCTGGGGGTCTCTCGTGAAGGGGGGGGGGATACTACGCAAGGCTTTTGGCCTCGTCTTAGAAGACTTTGCGCGACAGCCCTGAAGACACCGCTTGGACCGCCCTGACCAGATGCTCCCGTTTCCCTTGAAGAATGAGTCATGGGAGGGAAAGGGAAGGGCTGTTGGCTGGGGTGTGAGCTGTGTGGAGTTTGGGGCTTCTCCGCTGACCTTCCTGGGGGTGGAAGGGGCAGGTTCCTGCTTATGTGTTAACCCCCCCCCCCAACTGGGCTGAGAACACAGTGCAAGTCCTGGGCCTACAGAGGCTCTTTCCACATGGACTGTGCCAGGCTCAGACGGAGAGCCAGGATCCCCTGTGACTGTTTCTTTCCCACAAATGCCCACGGCACAAAGGTGGTTAGAGCAGATCATGCGAGGATCCGGGAGAGTCTGGTATGAATTCTGAGCCTGCCAAGAAGCTTTTGTCTGTCTAATTTCCGCAAACCCCATCTTGTCTGGAAGCCCCCCCAGGGCAGCGTGAGCATCGCCACTCCTGCCTTTTGTGCAGCTTCTGCTGGAAATAAACCACTTTTTAAAACCGGTGTGTCTTGTGACGTGATGCTGCCGGGGAGAGGTGGGGTTGAGTGCAGAGCTGTGGATGAACTTGGGATGGACGGAGGGGTCACCAGCAATGGGGTTGGGAAATACCTGGAGATTTTGGGGGCGTTTCATAGGGCCAAAATGACAAACCGGGAGCAGCTGTTACAAGATAAAAAAATCAATGAGAATAAATCAATATCTTTTTCCTTAACATATACACATTTAGCTCCAGCAATAAAAGCTATAATATATAAAAATTGGCACATAATTAGTGACATCTCTGGATGCAATTCTTTACCTAAAATAGGTTTAAAAAAAACTCTAGCAATCAAGGATCATCTCATACGGTCTGATTTCAGTATAAAAAAGCATGTCCAACCAATTATTAAGGGTCATTTTTCATGTGGACATTGTGTCCAATGCCATCTATCATTACCTGTGAAAGAATTTGTTTGCCAACAGACAGGCTTTAGATTTGTGCTCAAATCCTTTACAAATTGTGATTCAAAGGGGACAATTTACATCATTAAATGTGCCTGTAATCTAATTTACATTGGCAAAACCCTTAGGGCATTAAAATATAGAATAGGGGAGCACAGGTCCAGAATTCGGAATAAGGTATTAGAGGCTCCCATGGTTCCCCATTTTATAGAAAAAGGACACAGAGATATAGATTTACAATTTTTTGCCATCTGGCAAATACAGAAAGGCCCTTATATTAATGCTGATAGAATTTTATGTCAGCAAGAGGCACGGTTCATTCATTTATTTCAATCAATCCATCCCCAAGGATTAAACTCTGCTTTGGATCTGTCCAGTTATCTATGAATAGTAACAAATATCAAGTATTAATTCTTATGTAATCATCCACAGGAATCATGTTTTCAGTATCCTTTCAACACTCTCAAAATTCTTAAAATTTAATAAACTTAAAAATTCTTAAAAGCATTAATAAAATCTTAAAAATATTTAAAAACAAATTTAGAAATATATTTATAAGAGTATTTTAAAATGTATTTAAAATAATTACAACAAAATAAGTCCACACAGAATACTTACCACAGTAGATTTCAGCATTTACACCTGTTAAAGACTATTTAAAGTCAGGTAAATGGCACTAACAAAAGAAAAAAAAGTGACTATGGGTCATTCTCATGAACAGCAAGTCTGCTGTCAGGTAGGATAAAATCACTTTGATATTTTATATTAAATGCACAAGGGTGGGTTTCAGAGAGAATTATATTTCATTGGTATGTAATTATAATGTTAATATTTTAGAGATATTATCGCACAGTCTGAGGAAGCACATTGCACTTTTATGCGAAACAAGGAGATATAACCGGGAACTTGTCATCATTTATGTGCCATATATATCATAACAACAAAAACGCATAGCCACAGAAGCTAGCGTTTAAAATCGGCTCAACCAGCAGTTAAGGAAGTAAAATCATCGGATTGGTCTATGTGGGACCAGCTGACCGCAAATGAGAACACTTTGAATTTGCACTGCCTGATTCGTGGCGAAGTATAATACATCTTAAGGACTTTGTGGACCTTGCTGCTGGTCGTAAGAAATATATTCCCCCTGGGGGTATTATGATCTGGGGTGATTGTACCATAAAGAAAAAAACTGTGTAAATGTATAGAAGCCTATTTAACATTGATTTCAGGCTTTTTGTAGTTTAGAACCTTGTAATTTAGAATTTAGTTACATAGTGTTGAGCATATTGTGCATATTGCAGTAGCATATCAGTAAAGGTGCATATGGTAAAGAAAATCAGTGGCTGTGTACTGAGATCATTTCCTTAGGGATTTACTATCCTGCAGGTGGTGGCCGGAGATCTCTCAGGGTCACGATGGATGTCCAGGCAATGGAGATCACTTCCTCTGGAGAAAAGAACAGCTTTTGGAGGGGGGGGGACTCTATGGCATTATACCCCCCACTCCCTTCCCCAAACCCTGCCCTCCTCAAGCGGCACTCCCAAAATATCCAGGAGTTTCCCAACCCTCAAGGCCACCTTCTGGGCACGGAGTAGAATCATCGAGTTGGAAGGGACCACCAAGGTCATCTAGTCCAACCCCCTGCACAATGCAGGAAATTCACAACTATTTCCCCCCACCCCACATACCCCCAGTGACCCCTTCTCCATGCCCAGAAGATGGCCAAGATGCCCTCCTCCCTCTCCTCTTCGGCCTAAGGTCACAGAATCAGCATGGCTGACAGGTGGCCATCTAGCCTCTGCTGAAAAACCTCCAGGGAAGGAGGGCTCACCCCCTCCCTCGTACAAATCTATGGTGAGACCTCGCAAGTGGAATAATATTCTGCCTGCAGTTCTGGTCACCACACCTCAAAAAGGACACTGCAGAGCTTGAGGAGGTGCAGAAAAGAGCGACCACAACGACCAGGGGGCCGGAGCAACGGCCCTGTGGGGAGGCTGGAGGGCTCATTTCCACACACCCCACCCCCACCCCCTGCAGGGGGGGAGTCCCCCTGCCCCCCCCCGTTCAATGGCACACGAAGCCCCCCCCCCAAGTATTCTCGACACGCGTCGCGCCCTTTTCCCGACGTCGATGGAAGCTGCCCTGGACCAAGATGGCGGCGGCCCCTTCAGAAGCGGCGGCTCCGCCCTTGCCCAAGATGGCCGCCCCCCTCCGGCGCCCCGCCCGCGCGCCTCGGCGGCTTCACTTCCGGAGCGGCCTCCTCCAGGCGCTGATTGGAGGGAAGGGGACGCGGTTCCCGCGCTCCGATTGGGCAGCGGAGAGGGACCCGGAAGTGGAGGGCGCGCGTCGCTGCTGTTGGGGGGGGCCGCGGAGAGGCTCCACGTGGGTGGGCGGGGCCAAGAGGAGCCATGGCGGAGGGGGCCGCCAAGAAGGTGAGCGGCCGCTCCCCCCACCCCCATTACCCCCACCCGCCTGTGTCTGGGGGGAGTGGAGCCTCCTTGTCGAGGGGCAGTGTATCCGAGGGCCAGTTGTGGGGGGGGGCGGGGCGGGGCGGTGACTTCCCCTCTCCACCCGGCCCTGCAGATGGGGGCATCTCAGGGGACAGAGGAGCGGGGCTGGCCAAGTCCTGCTGGAGAAACTGCTGGGGCCTCGGGGAGGGGGGTTGGGTTGGGGAGGGGGCTTTCAGGCGGGGGCAATGCCACCCTCCAAAGCTGCCAGGGGGGCTGAGCTCTGTGGGCCTGGAGGTTGGCGGCCCTAGAGAGACCCCGCCCCTTAAGCAAATTCCTGCCTCGGGCATCGTTTAGAGAATTGGAACCTCCATGTTCAAGGGCAGCCTGCCTCTAAACGCCAGATCCCGGGACTCAGAGGCTGGGGTTTTCGGGGCGGGGGGGAGGTCCTGGAAAGAAGATGTCGGAGTGGGCAAGAGCGTGGCGCCCATGTTCATCCTCGGGGATCAGCAGCAAGGGGACGCCTGTTGATCCCCCTCTTGCCCTGCTTGAGGGCTTCCTGACAGTTTTGCCCCTGTGACAGGAAGAATACTGGGGTCACGGGGGTCTTGAGCTGATAAGCACCCCCCCCAAAAGCCTCTCCTGGCCCCATCCACACTGTAAAAATACTTGGCGGCCACCGTGGAGCCCATGAGCACCCGCTATTAGCCTTGGTGTTTGAAGGCCTGAGGAACTCCTGGACACAGGATATACGGAGCCAGACCGACGTCTCCTCTCCCTGCCTTTGCTTCCCAGAAAAAGAGGCCCCAGCGATACTGGGAAGGAGAAGTCAGCAAACCCGAACCCAAGCGGGTGGAAGACGCTCCAGTCACCAAGACACCCCGCCAGGATGGGGGCCCTGTGGAGAAGAAGAAGAAGAAGTCGGCACCTGGCGGCAGGGGCGGGATTTCAGGGGTAAGAGGGGGAAGGCAGCCAAACAGTCCTGGGGGGGGGCTCTCACCTAAGCTGCGGGGGAGGGGGGCGTTTGGCCTCCACCCCCCTCAGCAGGCCTTGTTTTTGCAGGAGGAGGATCCGTTTCCCGGTGCAGCCCCCGTCCCCCGCGAGCGAGTGCAGAAGTTCCATCGAGGGACCAAGGGCCAGGTGGGGAGAGGGGCTCCGGCCCTGCTGGGTGAGGCCCCCGCTCATCCCCTCGGGGCCGGGGCTGCCTCTGACCCTCCTCTGTGCCCCTTCTGTAGGGGAAGGCACCCGGCAAGAAGCTCCTGCCCCAGCTGGCCCTGCAGGAGGAGAAGGCCGAGGCGGCGGCCAAGCAAGCAGCTCGGATGGATCTGCTGCTCCTGGAGGAGCCTGGGTAATTGATCTCCCCCCGGGCCGTTGCATGCTCTGGAGTTGCTCACCCTCCTTCTCTCCCTCCACACTTTGGCTCCCTTTGCCCTGGCACGGCCCATACCCCTGGCTGGCTGGCTGGCAGGAGCCCGCAGGCCCTGCTTTGCTTAGGAGAGGCCTGCTCTCTCTGGGTGAGGGTGCGCCCCGGCATGTCTCCCTCCTGCAGGGGCCTCTGCCTCTCTGAGGTTGTCCGGTCAGCCTCTCCTGCCGTTCTTCACCGGCAAGAGGGTCCCAGTGGTGAAGATGTTTCCCGCCTGAACCCCACCCCCATTGTAGGGTTGAGCACCCCAGGCCCCCCATTTGTCCAACGGGTGTTTGGCCTGGGGGGGTGTTCAACCTCCCCCTCCCTGCTCCCGCAGCTTCCTGGAGGGCGAAGAGGGGGAGGACACCTGCACCATCAGCCAAGCAGACATCGCCGACGCCGTGGACCTGGCTGCCGGCGCCAAGGTGGGGGAGTCAGCGGGGATAGCGAGTGGGGGTTGTTGAGGGGGTGGTGTGGAAACCTAGCCTCTCACCTGGCCTCTCTTCCCCCCGGTAGCGCTTCGAGCTGCGACTGGACCAGTTTGGCCCCTACCGAGTGAGCTACACGCGAAACGGCAGGTGAGGAGGCCAGACGGGGCCCGCCCGGAGCCACACGCTTTTGTGGGGAGTGGGTCTGGGGTACTTGAGCGTCTCTGTGGCACCCCCTCACACTCTGTTTCTCAGGCACCTTCTGCTGGGGGGGCGCCGGGGCCACGTGGCAGCCCTGGACTGGCACACGAAGGCCTTGATGTGCGAGATCAACGTCATGGAGACCGTCACGGACCTGACGTAAGTGGGGCGAGGGGGGTGCATGTGGGGGGGGGAACCTCACGTGGGGGGGTCACAAGATGGTGGCGCATCGGACAGAGCTCACAGTGGTCCCGAACACTCAACGCTTGTCTGTATGAGAGAGCAAGGATTTGGAGAGTGGGGGGAGCTCAAAGATTTGCTTCTCGTACTTAAATTCTGCCGGAGGGTTGTTGTGGTGTAGAGGGCTGTCCTAGAGAGACCTGGGTTCAAACCCCCTGCTCAACTAGGAAGCTTGGTGGGTCCCCTTGGCCCGGTTACACTCTCCTAGCCTAGCTTACCTCACAGAGCTGTTGTGGGGATTATGAAGTGTGGGAAGGGATAAGTCCGCAAAACTTCCTGGGCTGGGGAAACTTCAATGTCACAGCTGGTACGATCACAGCCGGTGTGTCCTCTCATTCCCCCTCCCCACATTTCCTTTTCTTCCCCCTCCCCCAAGGCTGACCTGGACCCTCTTTGGGGGATGAGATAGCCTACCTCGCAGTGGGGTTGTTGGGATACAGTGCTGGGATAGAAATGCCACAGGTGTCTCTTTCGAATGCAGAAACAATACATGAAATTCTTTTTCCCCAATCTAAGGATCATTGAGCATAGTTGAACGTGTTCATGGAGCATGGCTGAACATGTTCATAGTGGACATGTTCATGGAGGAGAAGGCTATTCAAGGCTACTAGTTAAAATTGATATTAATCATGATGCATACCTATCCGGGATCAGAGGAGCAGGCCTATTTAGATGCTGCGGAACGCAGGCAGGATAAATGCTGCTGCAGTCGTCTTGCTTGGGGGCTTCCTGGAGGCACCTGGTTGGCCACCGTGTGAACAGACTGCTGGACTCGATGGGCCTCCTGGGTCTGATTCAGCAGGGCTTTTCTTATGTTCTTGAAACAAGAGCCCAAAATGTTGTGAGATCGAGTCTCTGTGTACGAATGGCTGGTTTTGCTAGATGCAGGTGTGTGTTGGGGGAGTTCTCCCTCCCTCCCTGTGGGGCATCCCTGCTCACCCTCCCCCTGCCCCTGGCTGCCCTCTGCCGGCAGGTGGCTGCACACAGAGACGATGTTTGCCGTGGCCCAGCGCCAGTGGCTCTACGTGTACGACAACCAAGGCGTGGAGCTGAACTGCCTGAAGCGCTTCCACAAGGTCCAGCGGATGGAGTTCCTGCCCTACCACTTCTTGCTGGCCACGGCGGTGAGGAGGAAAGGGGTAGAGGGGGGGACTTTGGCCTCTGCTTGCTGATGGGTGTGGGCCAAATGCCACAAGGAGGGGGGGCCAACGACGACATCCGTGAAGTGTTGCTGCTCCGCCAGCCTCTCATGGGCGATCTCTAGTTGTCCAGAACTGGGCCTTTCTCAGACTTTTGGGGCGCACCGATGCCAAGAAAGACCTTGAGGCCCAGTTTCTTCTGAGCTCAACTAATTTTCTTGCCAGGGAGTCACCCAGACCAGGGTGTCGTCGTCCCCCCTTTTTTGAACCAGGATGGCCTCTTTTCTCCTCTGCAGACGATCGTGTTCATCCCACATCCTCTGCCCCCTTCCCCTTCAGAGCCGATACCCCCGCCCCCATCTGCCATGGGCTGGCTTCCAGCTGCCTGTCTCCCAGTGGAGGCTGGGATGGGGCCCCTCCTGCAAGAGAAAACCAGCCCAGATTGGACCCAGGGGGGAGGGGCTTTCAGGGACCTTGGGAGTGCCAGGCTGGGGGTGTGGGGACATCTGGTTGGTTTAACGGCCCTCCTTTCCCCCGCACAGAGCGAGACGGGCTTCCTCCAGTACCTGGACATCTCGGTGGGCAAGGAGGTGGCCACCATCTGCACCAAGGGGGGGCGCCTTGGCGTCATGGCCCAGAACCCCTCCAACGCCATCGTCCACCTGGGGCACAGCAACGGTGAGCCCGGCCCCTCCCTCCCTTCCTCTGACTCCCCCCGCCTTGGACTCCTCACCCTGGGACTGACTGGCTTCTGGCCCCGTTCTCTCCTCCCCCCCCCCCCCCGCCAGGCACGGTGACACTGTGGAGCCCCAATGTCAAGGAGCCCTTGGTGCGAATGCTGTGCCACCGCGGGGCCGTGAGGGCTGTGGCAGTCGACCCCTCCGGCACGTAAGTAGAGCGTTTGTCTATATTGGTCTTTATTGAAACACTTATACTCCGCCTTTCCTGGTGGCTCAAGGCAGCGTACAGCAGTAGCTCAGAACGGTTTGAATGCAAACCAGAGATGAACACGTGAATCACACCCCCACCTCCTCGTTCCATCAAAGTCAGTCTTGTCTACTCAGACCGGCAGCGGCTCTCCAGGGTCTCAGGCAGAAAAGGGTCTTTCACATCACCTACCTGCCTGGTCCCTTTAACTGGAGATGCTGCTGGGGATTGAACCTGGGGCCTTCTGCATGCCAAGCAGATGCTCTGCCACTCAGCCACAGCCTCTCCCCTAAACTATGAAATGGCCCAGTCCCCAACCTCTCCACCCTTCAAAAGAGGCCTGCCAGGTAAAGCTCCTTCAAGAGCCCTGGCAGACGGGGGCGGGGGGCTTGCAGCACCTCCTGAAGGTCTCCAAGGAGGGCCCCTCCCTCACTTCTCAAGGGAGCCCCCTCCCACAGAGCTGGGGCCACGATGGAAGATCCTCCCTGGGCTCTGACCGGTGCCAGATGGGGCAACCGAAGCCGTGGGAGACCCAGCAGGCAGCTGCCTGAAGACTGGGGGTGGGGGGAGGGCCGGAGGGGGGGCAGAGTGGAAGGGGGGGCAGCGTTCGGCAAGCCCTCTGCTCTCTCCTCCTCTCCTTCCCTGGAGGTTTCTAAGTGGAGGCTAGACGGCCATCTGGCAACAGGGCTGATTCTATGAATTCAGGCAGATCATAAGAGCGGGGGGGTGGGGGTGGGGGGGCAGGAAGGGTTAGGGTCACCAGTGCTCGGCTCTCGTGGCTCTTCCTTACTTGCCCAGGGAAATGCCGATCACCACTTTGGGGTCAGGAAGGAATTTTCCTCTAGGCCAGTTTGGCCCAGGGATCCTCTGGGTGTGGAGCAGCGGTTGCTGTGGGATTTGAGGGGGAAGGAAGTTGTGCATTTCCTGCATTGTGCAGGGGGTTGGACTAGATCAGTGGTCGGCAAACTCATTAGTCAACAGAGCCAAATATCAACAGTACAACGATTGAGATTTCTTTTGAGAGCCAAATTTCTTAAACTTAAACTATATAGGTAGGTACACTGTTTATTAACTTAATAAACTTTAATTAAAGTTTTAAGTCTTAATTAAACTATAGGTACACTGAATAAAACTTGATATCATACTTAATAATAATCTTATTTATTGATAAAAATTAAATTGTAAGTAAGGTATCCATAAAATTAAATCATGACAATGACTGACAAACACTTAATGTGAACAATGGCCTTCCATCTCCCCGACCCCCACTGACCTCTCAGCGGCCGCCCTGGCACATCCCGGCCGCCTCGGCCTCCTGCGCTCGCCTCTCGGCCTCCTCCTTCTCGCCGCCGCCTGGGCTCTTTCCTTCCTTCCCTCCCCTGCCAGCCTGCCGTCCGCCCACCCACCCGGCGCCCCTCCTCAGCGCCTCGGCCTCCGAAGAGGAGGAGGAAGGCGGAGGGGTGTCCTCCCTCCCTCCCCTCTCACTGGCGTTCTCCAGCGGCGGAAGGGAAGGGCAGGCCACGAGGGCGACGCGCTGGAGCTTGCAGGTGAGGAAGGCGGGGGAGGGTGTGTGTGTGCTGGATCGGGGCCTCCCTCCCTTTCCCCGGTGCTCGGGCCAGCACGTTGCAAAGATCCGGCCCCCCCCCCCAGGCTTGGTGGCGGCAGTGGCTCTGGGCTGGCGGAAAGGCGGAGAACTTTTGTGGGACTTCTGCGTGCGCACAGAGCCTGGCCGGGGCAGGGCAGGGACGCCAGGCTCTCCTCCGCAGTGACATGCAGCCCCGATCCTCCGCTGAAAGAAGCCAGCCCCCCCCCCCCGCGCCCTCCACGCCCGGGGAAGGTGGCTTCTCTCGGGTGGGCGGCCGCGATCCTGCAGCCCAGAGCCGCACTCAAGGGGCCAAAGAGCCGCATGCTGCTCTCGAGCCGCAGTTTGCCTACCCCTAGACTAGATGACCCTGGTGGTTCCTTCCAACCTGTGAGAGTTCCCCCTCTCTGAGTCTAATTCTCCAAATCAATTGCTCAGACGTTGATACAGAAACAAAGGATTTATTGAAGACATCAGGAGATGAGACAGGCACAGGTAGAAAGTTGCAAGTGAGGGGCTTATCGGGTTTACAGAATATATTGACTCCAGGGCACTGGGGCACTGGGGTTCACACTTATTGTTATGGGAAGTTACAAGCTTGGCATAATACAAAACATCAAACGAGTCCCAGGAAGTCTGCTGAAGCTATCACACTTCCAAGGCCGCATCGGCCTGAGGGAGTACAGACAGGAAGAGCAGCGGGGGGGAGATACTTGGGGCGATCAGGCCAGGCGCCTGGGACCAGAAGGTGTGAACTGCTTTTATGAGTTCACTGATAACACAGCAGGTGATGGAAAGCAGAGACACAGAGTCAGAGACACAGAGACCCTCACATTCTGCCCCCCTTAGGGCCCCCCTCCCGCGTCCTCGACAGGACGAGGTTTATCGGGATAAGCGAGGTGGAATTCTCGGACTAAGCGAGGGGCCGCCATGTGGGGTGCGGCCACCCACTCGTCGTGCGCGGACCCAAGGTTTTTCCAACGAACAAAGTAATACAGTTTCCCTTTCTTCCATTTGGAATCTAAAACCTTGGACACTTCCAAATGGGTATCCCCTCCCACCACGGTAGGAATCTCGTGTTCGGGAGGGGGGTGGAACTGGGGAGCTGCCACATAGGGTTTGAGGAGGCTTATATGAAAGACAGGATGGACTCCCTTGAGGGTTTTTGGGAGTTCTAGTTCCACGGTAACCTCGTTGATCACTCTGGTAATGGTGAAAGGTCCCACATAACGGTCGCTGAGTTTTTTGCAGGGACGAAGAGAGCGGAGGTTTTTGGTGGACAGATAAACTTGCTCCCCCACTTTAAGTTCCCATCCCGGAGACCGGTGTTTGTCTGCCTGTTCCTTGTACTTGCTTTTTGCCCTCTCAAGGTTTTTGAGCAGCCACGGCCAGGCAGATTTAACTACCTGAATCCACTCCTGAAGGTCGGGGGTGGACTGGAGCTCTGGCGTGACGGGGGCGGAACCGAAAGGACCAAATTCCGTCCCGTATACTACTTGGAAGGGACTAAAGCCGGTAGAGGAATGGGGCGCATTGTTGTACGCATATTCGGCAAATGGGAGCAGGTCGACCCAGTCGTCTTGGTGGAAATTCACATAGCAACGCAAATAACATTCTACCACCGCGTTTACACGTTCAGTTTGACCATCAGTCTGGGGGTGATAGGCAGAAGAGAGGCCCTGTTCCTCCACCCCCATCAATTTTAGGAAGGCTCGCCAGAATTTGGCTACAAATTGGACCCCCCGGTCGGAGAGGACCTTCCTAGGGATCGAGTGTAGTCTGAGGACGTGCGTGACAAACAGTTTAGCCAAGCCTTGGGCCGAAGGAAGACCCGCACATGGAACGAAATGGACCTGTTTGGAAAAAAGGTCCGTGATTACCCAAAGGACCGTCTTTCCCCGACTGGGAGGTAGGTCGGTGATAAAATCCATGGCTATGACTTCCCAGGGACGGGAGGGGTTCTCAAGCGGTTTGAGAAGCCCGGGGGGTTTTCCCATTCGTTTCTTGGCTGTGGCGCAAGTGGGGCAGCTGCGCACGTACAGCTCCACATCGGACCTCATACCGGGCCACCAGAATTGCCTTCTAACCAGGTGGAGAGTTTTTATGAAGCCGAAATGACCCGCCAACCTGGCACCGTGTACAAGTCCCAACACCTCTTTGCGAAGGGAAGATGGGACATATAGCTTTCCCCCTTGTACCCACCAGGTGTTCGTTCGTTCCATGCCAGTGGGGAGGAGGTGGTGCTCCTCCTCCTGTAAGGAGGCGTTCCGGAGCCGCTGTTGGAAGGCTTCCGGGATACCTCTGAGCGTAGGGGGGGTCTCGGGTTGACGGACTTGGGACCGGGTTGTGACGGCCAAGCTAGGGACCTCCCCTCGCTGCTCGGGAGTGAACAGGGAGTCGACCGGGCGATCGAAATCGTTGCGATACTGGGGAAGTCGTGACAGAGCATCGGCTAGGGCATTTTCTTTGCCAGGAACATGTTTGAGGGTGAACCGGAATTTGGCGAAAAATTGGGCCCACCGAATTTGTTTGGCGTTGAGCTTTCTAGCTCCCTTGAGAGCCTCAAGATTCTTGTGATCGGTACACACCTCAAATGGCAGTTCGGCCCCTTCTAAGAAGTGCCTCCATATGGTGAGGGCATGTTTGACCGCTGCCGCCTCCTTCTCCCAAATAGCCCAGTTGATTTCGGACTGGGAAAACTTTTTGGAAAAGTAGGCACACGGCCGCAACCGCCCCCCATCATCCCTTTGCAATAGGGCCCCGCCCATGGCCACATCCGAGGCATCAACTTGCACCACAAAAGGTTTAGTGCAATCGGGGTGAGCCAACACGGGTTCGGATGAAAACAGTAGTTTTAAACGTTCAAAAGCCTGTTGGCACTGGGGGGACCATGGCAAACGGGCTGAGGGAAGCGCGGCGTTAGCCCCCTTGTCTTTGGTACGCAACAGGGCAGTGAGGGGAAGCGCAACTTGGGCAAAGTTAGGAATGAAGTTGCGGTAAAAGTTGGCGAACCCCAAAAATTGCTGGAGTTGGCGGCGGGTAGTGGGGTTTTCCCACTCTCGCACCGCCTGGACCTTAGCGGGGTCCATTTCCAAACCCTGGTGGGAGATCACGTACCCAAGAAAAGTAATGGAAGGTTGGTGGAATTCACATTTGGACACTTTAGCATACAGTTTGTGCTCCCGCAGCCGCTGGAGCACGTCTCGAACCAGACGCACATGTTCTTCCATGGTGTCAGAGTAAATAAGGATGTCATCGAGAAATACCACCACCCCCCGAAACAGCAAATCATGTAAAACCTCATTAATTAATTGCATAAAAACACTGGGAGCCCCCGAAAGTCCGAACGGCATGACTAGGTATTCAAACATTCCAAAACAGCTGGAAAAGGCCGTTTTGGGTTCGTCTCCTTCTTTAATGCGAATGCGGTGGTATGCTTCCACCAAGTCCAGTTTGGTGAAGATTCGGCCCTCCTTTAATTGTGCTAGAAGGTCGGGAATAAGAGGGAGAGGGTAAGCGTTAGACTGGGTGACTGCGTTTAGCCTACGAAAGTCAATACACAGTCTTAGATCTCCCGTCTTTTTCTTCACAAAGAAGGCTGGGGCCGAATAAGGAGCCTTGGAAGGGCGTATGAAACCTCTTGCCAAGTTGGCATCCAGATAGTCCCGTAACACCGCCTTCTCACTAGGGCTCATGGGATAGACCTTCCCTTTAGACAGCTTGCCTTCCCCCACAATTTCGATGGCACAGTCCGTTTCTCTGTGGGGAGGTAGTTCGTCACACTCTCTAACATCAAAGACATCCGTAAACTGCGAGTATTCGGTGGGCAGTTGAGGAGGAACGGAGGCTGGGGTGGGGGACCCTACCAATGCGGCGGCCGGAGTCCTGAGTACCCGTTCCTTGTCATGTAACCCACAGGGGCTTTCGGGAAACGAGAGCACTCGTTTAACCCAGTCGATGGAGGGGTTGTGTCCCCGTAGCCAGTTCATCCCTAACACCACTGGGGTTACAATAGGGGCGATGGTAAAATACAAGCGTTCCCAATGTTCCCCCACAGACATAATCACGGCTGCAGTTCTGTGGGTCACTGGGCCCCGTTTAAAATCGCTCCCGTCCATTTGGGAAAAACGGAGGGGTCCCGGAAGCCGCTTGCGCCGGACTCCCAGTTTCTTGGCATCTTCCTCACTAATCATGGTACGGGCACACCCCGAGTCAACCAAGGCGGGGAATTCTAAACTGGGACCCCCTTTAGGTAGGGACAGGTGAACACGCACATACACATTGTCCTCTTGGGCGCTTACCATCGGTGGAGCTCCTTGCACAACGATAGGGGCGGTCTGCTGCGGAGCCCCCTCTACAGCAGACCGACGGCGTTTTTTGCCGGCTGTTCCCACTCTTCCTCCTCGCTGGAAGAGGGGGACGGGGTGGTGGCGTTCGGGGACCCGTCCGAATCAAAAGTAGTATTTGTAATCCGGGACCCCGTTGGGCCTGTGGAGGTGGAGACCACATCCTGGGGGCGCGCATGGAGTGCGGAGGGTGCGCCGGAACGTCGACCCGGTGGTCCGCTCCTGCGGCGGGGCTGGTCCTCAGCAGCCGCCTTCTGCGGTTCGGTCGGGGCTTGGCGAGGAGGGTTGGGACGACCCGCACGAGAGGGGCATTGCGACGCAAAGTGTCCCTTTCCCCCGCAAGTCAGGCAGACACCAGTCTCAAAACGCTTGCGGCGTTCAGCGGCCGAGGGACCCCCGCTCCCTCCCGGTCGGAAGTCTCGGCCCCGGTCACTCCGGGGTCTCGGGTCACGTCCGATGCGCTGCTTAGACAAATTCAGGAGTTGTTTACGATTCTCAATGTCCGCAGCGTGGCGAACCCAGCCTTCCACATCTGGGGGGTTCCCTTGCATGAAGGCCCAATGTTGGAGGTCCGGGTTGAGACCCTCCCTGAAACACTGTACCAGAGTGGCCTCACTCCAGTCCAGAATACGGCTAGCCAACGACTGGAACTCACTTGCATACTGCGCCACCGACTTGGTCCCTTGGCGCAGTTGCATCAGGGAGGCTTTAGCCCGCTCGCCCAGAGTCGGGTCCTCAAAGCGGTTTCGGAGTGCTACCATAAACTCGTCCAGGGTTCGCAGCACCGGCGAGCGGAGTTCATACTGCAACACCATCCAGGCGGCCGCCTCCCCTTGCAGTAAGGAAGCCACATACTGCACCCGGGACTCCTCGGAGGTGAAGGTCCGACCTTGTTCCCGCATAAAAATGTCCACTTGGACCATAAAAAAGGTCAACTGATCCCCTGAACCGTCATACGTGACTTTCAGGTCCCGACGGGACGGGAGGCTAGGAGGTGCGGGAGGAGCTGCCGGCGCCCCATCCGGGAGATTGCCGGCGGGCGGTTGCACTTTCAGTGCATCGAGGGCCGCTGCCATCTCACCCATCACACGCTGCATGGTCTCCATCTGCTCCTGCATGGCTTGGCGGTCCTCCTGCCACTGCCGCCGTTCCTCCTCCATAACAGCCTCCTTGCGTGCCGGATCCCCCTCGAGTCCCGTACTGGGGAAGGCCAACCGGCGTTCCTTCGCCGCAGTCCGTGAGAGAGACCAACCTTTGGGAGAGTCCAGCCAGTTGTTGAAGAATCCCCGGGGGCGTCCTTCCCGGCCCTGGTCGGGGATGGGACCCTTAGGTTTCTTTGGCTTGGCGCCCTCCTCCTTGGGGTCCGGTTTGTCCGGCACCTCTGGTTCCTCCGGTACATCTGGGGTAGGGGTGGTTTCCTCGTCGGCTGACATTCTGTCCCACTAGGTACAGC
This sequence comes from Euleptes europaea, assembly GCF_029931775.1. NCBI lineage: Eukaryota > Metazoa > Chordata > Lepidosauria > Squamata > Sphaerodactylidae > Euleptes > Euleptes europaea. The sequence continues at coordinate 194,965 of NC_079312.1, forward strand.
TGCAGTCCGAGAGGCAAGGACTTGCAACTTAATGTGAGAGTTCCCCCTCTCTGAGTCTAATTCTCCAAATCAATTGCTCAGACGTTGATACAGAAACAAAGGATTTATTGAAGACATCAGGAGATGAGACAGGCACAGGTAGAAAGTTGCAAGTGAGGGGCTTATCGGGTTTACAGAATATATTGACTCCAGGGCACTGGGGCACTGGGGTTCACACTTATTGTTATGGGAAGTTACAAGCTTGGCATAATACAAAACATCAAACGAGTCCCAGGAAGTCTGCTGAAGCTATCACACTTCCAAGGCCGCATCGGCCTGAGGGAGTACAGACAGGAAGAGCAGCGGGGGGGAGATACTTGGGGCGATCAGGCCAGGCGCCTGGGACCAGAAGGTGTGAACTGCTTTTATGAGTTCACTGATAACACAGCAGGTGATGGAAAGCAGAGACACAGAGTCAGAGACACAGAGACCCTCACACAACCCTACGATTCTCTGATTCCAGGTACATGGCGACCTCCGGGCTGGATCGGAAGCTCCACATCTACGACCTGCGGGCGTATCGGCGCCTTCACTCCCTGCTGCTGCCCATGGGGGCCGGACACCTGGACTTCAGCCAGAGGGGGCTCCTGGGGGCTGCTTGTCAAGAGGTGGTCCAGGTATCTGTGGGGCGGGGGATCCAGTTGGAGAGGAGAGAGGCAAGGAAGAACTAAGGAACGCCTGGCTGGATCCAAGCGGGGCCCACCTGGCCAGCCATCCTTGGCAAGAAGCCCAGTGGTGCTCCAGGCGACCCTCTGGAACCTGCCTCCAGCTCTGCTCGGCACCAGGCAGACTGGGGAGCAGGTCCTGTCTCGGTTCCCAAATCCCCCAAAGCTCTTGGCTCTATCCCCGGCCCTCCCCGCTGCCTCTTGCAGAGCTTGGGAAGGTGCAGAAAAGAGCAACCAACATGATCAGGGGACAAGAGCAGGCTGCCCTACAAGGAGCGGTTGAAACGCTTAGTGCTGTAAAGGAGGCAACCGAGGGGGGAGACATGGTGTAGCGATCAAGGTTTTTGCTTTCAACTTCAGTGAGCTGTGAACTGAGAATAACTCAAGGCTTTTGCTCTTGTCTGCTATTCACAGTATCACAATTCTCCCCGTTTTATCAAATTAGAAAAGGCTTACACCTCATCCAACCTTGTTGATAATACAGTATTTTTCTCAGGACATAGGTCCTTGGTTCTCTATTCAGGTAACCAGCAAATGAATTAACACCTGTTTGAATCTTTCTAACTTTTATTAATAAAAGGAAAGGTTCTTTTTAATAAACAAGACAGTACAAAATATAGTACTAATATTATTGAACTTATACAGAATGTAATTAAGCAGGCAAGTACAATCAATTCTCCTAACATTTTAATGCATATCAAAACTAGTTGTCTGTTAGAATAAATCAGAATTCAGTCTCTTATTCATTGCTCTTAAGGAATATCAACTGAGCCAGAAGGATCCTAATACCTTGCCAAGCAAGGGTCCTTCAATCTCTGAGCTTCAGTCCAAGGAAATCTGATTTGGTCCTCAGACTCATGCGTAGTTATAGCAAAACGTATCTATCTGATCAATCTCTGAAGTCACTAATCACAATCATGTGACTATTGCTAAGTACCTGGTTGGCTATTATAATAAGCGTCAGCATAAACACATCTGTTCACTTTATCACATGATCAATACATATCTGAAATAGCTAGATAGAAGACCAGAAACTATCTCATCAAAATAACCTTTTCAGACTTTCCCAAGCTTTCCTAAAAACTTTCCCCCATTACATCAGCTAAGAACTAAAACTGTAAGCAAAGGATGACATGGTTAACAGGTGTCTCCGTGTACTGGGGTTGAGATCATTGCTACTGCGACAACATGATAGAGCTCTATAAAATTATGCCCGGTATGGAGAGAGTGGACAGGGAGAAGCTTTTCTCCCTCTCCCATAATACTAGAACATGGGGACATCTGCTGAAGCTGGAGGGTGACAGATTCAAAGCAGATAAAAGGAAGTATTTCTTCACAAAACGCATAGTTAAATTGTGGAACTCCCTGCCCCAGGATGTGGTGATGGCTGCCAACTTGGAGGGCTTGAAGTGGGGAGTGGGCATGTTCATAGAGGAAAGGGGTATTCATGGCTGCTGGAAAGAATGGCTACTAGTCATGATGCATACCTCTTCTCTCCAGGATCAGAGGAGCAGGCCTGTTACCTTTGGTGCTGTGGAACACAGGCAGGATGGTGCTGGACTTGATGGGCCTTAGTATGATCCGGCAGGGCCTTTTCTGATGTTCTTATGTTCTCTTCCCTTTCTCCCGCCAAGGTCTACAAGGACATTTTGGTCTGCCCATCCTCCAAACCTTACATCTGCCACACCCTGCCCCGCCCTGCCCACGGCCTGCGCTTCTGTCCTTTTGAGGACGTCCTGGGAGTTGGTCACGAAGAGGGCTTTGCCAGCCTCCTTGTGCCAGGTATGGGGGGAGGACTCACAGTTGGGAGTGGGCTGCTTCACAGCCCACGGAGGGGCCTGACTAATGCCGGCACTCGTTGCAGGAGCCGGGGAGCCCAACTTCGATGCCCTGGAGAGTAACCCCTTCCGGAGCCGGAAGCAGCGGCAGGAGTGGGAGGTCAAGGCCTTACTGGAGAAGGTAACGTGTGTGGGGGAGGGGGAAGTCCCCCATCCCCTCATTGCTGGATGGGATCAGATCCCGTGGGGGCCTTAAAGGACAGTGCAGAACAGAAAGAGAGAGGGAGAGAGAGACGGAGGGCCTCCCCCTCTCTTGTGCAAATGAGCAGATCCTCTGCAGGAAGTGGTCTGCAGAGCAGAGTAGGTGGCTCAAGCAAGTGACCCAAGCAGCACAGAAAAGCAAGAGAAAGCGGGAGGGGAAATCCAGGGTGTCCCTCCCCCAGTCCCCAAAGTTCAGCTCACTGATTACAGACAAAAGGGGGAAAGGCCACTGCCGTTCTGAAGAGAGGCTTCCTGGGGGGGGGGGGCTTGCCCTGTTATGCCAAGCACAGTGGGTGTCCTATATTTGGGGAAATTAGCTGGGGACAGACAGAGCTTTGCAAGATGTTGGCGTGGGGATCTTTCTAAACCAATTCTGCCCCCCAGGTGAGCGAGCCAGTAAAGAGCAACCCAATAACAAATTTTAGGGATTTTATTTAAAAGGTATGGCTTCACACTTTGGATCCAGGAAGTGTTAACAACTTGACAGTGGCCAATGGGATCCTAGTTATACCCCTTGACTGGACATTGTCAGGGACAAAAGGCTGGTTGCTCCTGAAAGGATTAATCGGGTGTAGAGAATAAGAACATCATAAAACGAGGGCTGGGTGCTTGGGATAAAACGTCAGAGCATTGAGTGGTATACTTGGGGATTAAGGTGGGGTCCGGAAAGCGAGTCACTGAGGGGGCTTGGCTGGAGGAATGATGAGATTAGGAGCTGGTTACAATAGAATTGATGGGATCTGGCAGGATGCTTGCAATCTATAGCAGGAAAAGTATAGAAATGCTAAATGCTCGTCCATTGTCTCTTGAGAGGAGTCCTTCGATGACTCAAGATGAGGGGTGGGGGGGAGGGTTTCAGGCCAGGCTGGAGACAAGTCTTTCTTCTTACTACTGTGCAACCCCTTCCAAGAGGGAGTTCAGGCCACTTCCTTTCCTGGGGTCCACAGCACTGCTTGCCGTCTGCAGGGTCCTGCTGGCACTGTACAGTCCGGTCCAGGATGGTGTCTTGGCTTGCTGCATTGTGGGGCTCTCTGCATAGTCCTTTAGTCCTGCACACCATTCCACATGTGCCAGGAAAGCTGGGGTATGAGAGGGTTAGGGTCACAGCCCGCTTGCCCTCTCTCCCCCTGTCTCCCCCCTCCAAGAGAGACCTGAATATCTCAGAGTTGGGAGTGAAATCCCCACCAAGCCCTACCTGGCTGGATCTGGCCGACCTGAGGGTTTCACCCACACAGGGAAATCCAGTGGTGCTGGATCACAACTCGGCCTCCGTCGGTGGGTGGCTGGGTGGGTGCCCCCCTCCAGGTGTTCCCAGTGAGTTTGGTCCGCTGTGGTGCAACCCTCGGGGTGGGGGGGCTCCTTTGGTTCCTCCAGGGGAGGTTCCTCCAACAACCTGCCTCCAGATGGGGCTTTGAGTCTAGTTTGGGGACACCCCCCCCCCACTCCCCAGCCACTTCTAGTGGGTGATCCGGGAAATTACGAACCTCAGCATCAGGACTTAGTAGGCCATATGCAGAACGTGAGTCAGCAATGTGATGCGGTAGCTAAAAAGGAAAATGCAATCTTGGGCTGCATCAACAGAAGTATAGTGTCCAGATCATGCGAAGTGATGGTATCGCTTTACTCTGCTCTGATTAGACCTCACCTAGAGTACTGTGTTCAGTTTTAAGCACCACAATTTAAGAAAGATGTAGACAAGCTGGAACGTGTCCAGAGGAGGGCAACAAAGATGGTGAGGGGTCTGGAGACCAAGTCCTATGAGGAAAGGTTGAAGGAGCTGGATATGTTTAGCCTGAAAAGGAGAAGACTGAGAGGGGACATGGTAATCATCTTCAAGTACCTGAAGGGCTGTCAGATAGGGGAGGGTGGGGCTGAGTTGTTTTCTGTTGCTCAAGAAGGTCGGACCAGAACCTATGGGTTGAAATTAAATCAAAAGAGTTTCCGTGTAGACATTAGGAAGATCTTTCTGACAGAGAGGTTCCTCAGTGGAACAGGCTTCCTCGGGAGATGGTGTGCTCTCCTTCCCTGGAGGTTTTTAAGCACAGGCTAGATGGCCACCTGTCAGCAAGGCTGATTCTGTGACCTTGGGCAGATCATGAGAGGGAGGACATCTTGTCCCATCTTCTGGGCACGGAGTAGGGGGTCACTGGGGGTACGGTGGGGAGGCAGTTGTGTATTTCCTGCATGGTGCAGGGGTTGGGCTAGATGACCCTGGTGGTCCCCCTCCCAACTCTATAATTCTGTGATTTTCCACCAATCCCCTCCGTGAGGGCATGGGTGTGTGTGATGGAGCATTCTGATGGGATGAGCCTTCTTACTCCCACAGATTCCGGCAGAGCTGATCTCACTCGATCCAGGACAACTGGGGACCATGGACACCGTCTCTCCAGAGCAGCAGCGCCAAGAGAAGGCGGCAAGGCTGGTGAGGGGCCTCGTGGGGGGTCCTGGCGAATGGCCAGTGGGTCAGGAAGTTGCGGGGTGGGTCTTAGGCAGGGGCTGGTGCAGTTGGGGGTGGGGTGGGGGGGATGCCTCATGCCAGCTCTTCTCCCCCCTCTCCCCCCCCCGCAGGGCTATGACCCGCAGGCCAAGGGCAAGTTCTCTCCCCGGCGGCGGCTGAAGGGGCGGGACTCGGCTGGCGGCCGGCTAAAGCGCAAACAGAAGGTGGCTGCCGAGGAGCAACGGGTAGGTCCCCTTCTCTTCTTCGTGTTCTCTTCACCTATTGAACCTCCATGTTCAGAGGCAGTCAACCTCTGAATCTCAGTGCCCACAGGCAGCACCAAGGGAAGGCCTCGGCCTCTGTGCCCTGTTGTTGGCCCTCCAGTGTGAGACGGGATACTGGACTAGATGGCCCCTAACCCTGGCCTGACCCAGCCGGGCTCTTCTTCCGTGCCGGTTCTGGTACGGCCAGGCAGCTTCCAGTGAGCCGGTCTCTGTGAGCGGCTTAGGAAAGGATCCAGAGGCGGCTCCCACTCCGTTTCCCTGAGCAGAGCATCCCCCTGGGCCTCAGCGGGCCCGATCCAGCCACCTGCCTTTGCTCCCTTGTAGTGGGCTTGAGTCGGCACAGGGGAAACGGGGAGTGGGTGATTTGGAGGGGGAAGACTTGGCCACACTCCCCTCCTGCAGGCTTCATGGTGGTCTGCTGGAGTCCTTGAGCCCCCCCCCCCAAGATGCTTCTGTTCCCCTCCCTCCCTCACTAATGTGCTTCCTCCCCACCTCCCCGGTTCCTCAGGCTGCCATCCGGAAGAGCCTGGCCCAGAAGAGCCAGGCCCGGGAACAAAGGAGCCTGCGAGAGGCGGTCCCTGCTACTCAGCGGTCAGCGTTGGATCGCTTTCGGAAATAGGCGCCGAGTCAGGAGGAAGAGGAGTTGCCCCCCCCCCGTGGGGGCGAAAGGGGCCCTGGGCCCACACCTAGGGGAGCGAGAGAGCCGAGTTTCTCTGCGGTTCCCCCCCTCCCCGGACAGTTGGCCCTCGGCCTCCCCCTGGCTGGCGTCAGCATCGCTGGGGCTGAGGGGTCTAGCTCTGTGTGCCTTCCGGTGCTGCGAAGAGGGGGATTTGGGCTTCTGGGACTTGTGTGGAAAGCCCCCCCCCCTGCAGAATTAGGGACCTTTGTGATAAAGCACCTTCCGGTGGCCACTTTGCAGAGTTCCCCCCCCCCCGCCTCGTTCTTTGTGTTTGCAGGGGTTTGGGCCTTCTCGGGAGGGGGGCTGTGGGGGAGCGTCCATCCCCCGTCCCCCCCCCAGGGGGCCTGGGCTTTTAGGGAGCTTGGGCCAGGCTTTCTTCGTCCTCAGGGGGACGCCCAGGAGGGGTCGCTGCCAGGCTCGGCAGGTTCCGAAAGAGGCTGAGGCCGGGAAATGTCTCTGACGAGGGGGACGGAAGGTCTAGAAAACCTGTTGCCCGGGGTGGGGGGGGCACGTTAAGGTTCAGAGCCTTGGAATTTCCGGGGGCCTTTCTAGTGGTGAGCTGGGGGGGGGTCAGAATCTGCAGAAGGCTGATAACAGAGAAGTGGGGGGGGGAAGAGTGACTCCCGCTGGTTCATGCAATTCTGCACCAGAACAAGCGAGGGAAAGGCCCCCCCCTCTGTTTCCAGGGGGGGGCAGAGAGGCTGCCGGCCCGTGTCAGCCTCTCTGGTTTGTCCCTGCACAGCTTGTCCCCAAAGCCCCGGAGGTGGCCTTGGAAGATGAATTCTTTCCCACAACACACCAAATTCTGCCCCCAGGAAAACAACGTGTCCCACACTTGTTTGGGCCCCGGGCAAAATCTCTGCCTCGTTTTCGTCTCTCCCTTCCTCCCGTGAGTGCAGGGGCAATTTACGGGGGTTGCTCCCTTTCTTCGTTTTATCCTCACAACAACCCTGTGAGGCAGGTTAGGTTGGCCCAAAGTTACTCGGTGAGCTTTCACAGAGGAGTGGGGATTGAAACCCAGGCCTCCCCGGGTCTTGTAGACTGGTGCTCTAGCCGCTGTGCCACACTGCCTGCCAAAGCACTCCCGTTGGCCCAGGTCCTGTTACAAGGGGAGGGCTGAATGGCCGGGCCCACCACTCACAGCTCGCCTGTCTGCCCCCTCCCCTGCCCCCCGTCAGAGTCTTTGCCGAGCTTTATTGCGAATGGCCCCCTTAAGAGGTCAGAGAAAGATGCTTATTTCCAGCATCCACCGTCCACCTCCACAGGAGTGTTGTGCAAACCAGGACCCATTTTCATCGGGGAGCAGGTGAATCGAGGCTCAGCACTCAGGCAGAATGCCAGCGAGCCGAGGGAGCAACCCCCTGCCCATTCCACGGAGGGTCCTTGGGGCAAGGTTGAGCAGCCCCCCCCCCCGGTTGGGACAAAAACCTCCTGCAGCCTATGGTTCAGAGTTTGGCAGTAGCCCCCCCCCCCCGGCTCTGGCTTTCCCAGGTTTTCCCAAGAGCTCTCAGGCCCGGGATCTGCTGCCTTGGGGGTGGGTGCTTGACTCGCTGCTTCCCCAGCGCCCACCTCCTTTGGGGTGACGGCACAGCCAAGGCAGAGGGTGGGACAGCCGGGCAGCCCCTCGTGTCCTTTGAGGGTCCGGGGGACAGAAGGGATCCAGTCGGCTCCCCCTGTGGCCGGGGGGGGGGGGGTTCCCCTGCAGGCCTACCCTGAGAGTGGTTCTGCTGGGGGGGTCCCATTGCCGGGCACAGCAGGCCTCGTGTTCACTCCCTGGAAAGGATCTTCGCAAGCCGGTGGTGATTGTGGGGAAAGCCTGGGGGGGGGCAACTCCTGCCTTCGGGCAAGGCCAGGGTCTTGGTGGGGGGGGAGTCAAGGCCGGAGCCCCTGCTGCGCGCGCAGAAAGTGGCCTGGTTCAGTCCCCAGCAGCATCTCGGTAGTAGGTGCTGCAAAAGAGCTGTGGAGAGCTGTTGCCGGGGGGGGGGGGATCTGCCAGGCTGGGGGGCTGGGATCCAGCTTCGACAGAGAGAAGATCCCAGGAGAGCCCGGCAGGATCCGGCCAGAGAGAGCCCGCCTGGCCCAAGATCTGGTTTCACGCGGTGGCCAAAGAGGGCCAAGGAAAGGGGCCGTGCTGTAGGGACGAGGCTCCCAGGCGTCACCCTCGACGGTGCCCTGGGACAGCGGGGGTCACAGGAGCCAACCAGAGGGGCAGAAAAAAGCCGGAGTCCAGCAGCGCCTTAAAGACTTAACACGATTTCTGGCCAGGGAGGAGCTTTCGTGAGCCACACAGCTCCCTTCTTCAGTATTTTGTTAGTGAAGAGGTTGCAGCCGGGAGATCTGACCACACAAAGCACTCCCTTCCATGTATAACAGTTGATTTCCAAAGAGGGAACTGTTACAAAAATGAGGGAAATATTTAAAAGGAAGCTGGAAATAAAATTCAGAGAGTTAAATCCTTAGAGCTGGGGATCCCCAACACTTGAGCCTGCAGAGGCACCTTTGGACTCTGAACAAGGGAGATGGGGAAATGGCAGAGGAGCTCCATGAATGCTTTGCTTCTGCCGTCCCTGTGGGAAGTGAACCCATTTTCCCACCCACCCACCATTTACAGGGAAGGGAATCTGAAGAACTGAGTCCCAACTGAGGCGATGAGAGTTTCCAGGTCCTGGTGACACAGACCCCGCAGGGAGTGGGGGGTTCTTGGGGAATGCAAGGTGACATTGCTGATCGACCAGCCTGACAATGTAACTGATCACTTAGTTCAGCCACTGTGCCAGAAGACTGGAGAGTAGTGGATGCTGAAGGTAAAGGTGCTCCCCTGTGCAAGCACCAGGTCATTACTGACCCATGAGGGTGACGTCACATCCCGACATTTACTAGGCAGACTATGTTGACGGGGTGGTTTGCCACGGCCTTCTCCCAGTCGTCTACGCTTACCGACCTCGGAAGGATGGAAGGCTGAGTCGACCTTGAGCCGGCTACCTGAAACCGACTTCAGTCGGGATCGAACTTGGGTCGTGAGCAGAGCTTTTGGCTGCAGCTGAACACTCTGCTCCACGGGGCTCCTTATAGCAGATGTTACACGGATTTTTAAAAAGGTATCCAAAGGGGAAATTATAGGCCAGTCAGCTTAACATCTGCCCCAGGCAAATTATTAGATACCATAACCAAAGGAGGAGTTCTTGGGCACCCAAAAAAGCCCAGCCTGCTGACGGGGAACCAGCCTGGCTTCTGCAAAGCAAAGTCCTGCCCCCACCAACCTTGTGGGGATCTTTGAGAAACTGGACAAACACGTTGGTAATGGTGACCCCCCTCATGGACTGCAGACTTTAACGGTCCGGATTCTTGAAGTGAGTAGGCCAGGGAATTTGCTTTCAGTTTGCAAGTCTGCAAACGCGCACATGTTTCCTACTTGTTCCAGCAATGTTCTTGCTGCCCCATCCTTGAGAATGAATAAATGGCTTCATGCCCAGAATAAACCCAAGAACAAGCCAAACGAGAAGTGAAATTTGCATTCTTTGGGAATGTGCTGATAAGTGCTCAGGGCGGTCCCACATCGTGTGTTCGGAGGAAAACCGACTGGATGGTTTTAACAGAGTCACGTAACATTCATGTGACGGCATGTATAAGGTAGCCACACCTTAAAACCCCTGAATGTCCACATTTGAGTTGCTGGAAACGCTTTGGTGAGAATCTCAGGATTGTTTTATTTTTTAAATTTTAAGCCAAGGTAATTACATGTATACTTTTCATTTCTAATTTCATTAACATACGCTGTTTCTTCTTTATTTAATCATTTCAAGACTACTTTTAATAAAAAATATTTAAAAAGTATACATTGAGTGATCTTTGGCTAGGATACAAGGTTTTCATTTGACACCTGGAACAAATAAACTTCTGACTTTGCTTCAGTCAGAGGAATGACTACATGTGACAGATCAATTATCAGACAGAATAATAACCTCGGACCCGCCCTGTGGTTAATGCGCAGCTTAGCAACGAAACCAGAGAGACTCGGATCAGTTTCTATGTGCCTATTTTAAACACTTCCTCCTCCCTTTTATTTTAAACACTTCCTCCTCCCCATGAGCGGGATACAACACCGTAGGTATTATATACTTGGACTTTCAAAAGGTTTTCGACAAGGCCAAAATTATTCAGGATAGTGAAAACCAAGGTTGACGGTGAAGAGCCTGTGTGTCGGAATTACTGTGGTTTCTCATCGTGAGCCGCCTCAGGCAGGACTCGAAGAGGCCGCATGGAAATATAAAAAAATAAATAGCTCCAGGAGAATCTCCACAAATTGGGTGAGCGGGCCACAGTGTGACAAATGAAGTTGGTAAATAAGGTGAGGCACATTGCAACAAAAACATCCCAACCTCAAGTATAGGCTAATGAGGTCTGAACTTGCTGAGTCTGAGAGTGGGAAAAGATCTTAGGGTCATAGAATCACAGGGTTGGAAGGGGCCATAGAGGCCATCTATCCCAACCCCTTGCTTAATGTAGGATCAGCCTCGAGCATCCCTGACAAGTGCTTGTTCCAGCCTCTGCTTACAGACTGCCAGTGAAGGTGGGAGCTCACCCACCTCCCTAAGGAGCTGATTCCACTGTCAAACAACTCTTACTGTAAAAAACGTTTTCCTAATATCCAGCCAGTACCTTTCTGCCCTCAATTTAAACCCATTCTTGCGAGTCCTATGATCCTCTGCTGCCAACAGGAACAACTCCCTGCCCTCCTCTTAAGTGACAGCCCTTCAAATTCGTAATAGATAGGTCAAAGAAAAAGTGGCAACCCCGTGTGCTGCGGTGGCGAAAAAGGCAAACTCTACATTAGGGATTGGGAGGGGAGGCGGCTGGGTACAGCCCTATCTCATCAGATCTCAGAAGCTAAGCAGGGTCAGCACTTGGATGGGAGACCACCAAGGAAGACTGTGCAGAGGCAGGAGATGGCCTCTGCTTCGCACTGGCCTTGAAAGCCCTTTGCTGGGGTCGCCATAAGTCGGTTGTGACTTGACGGCACTTTCCACACACTCACTCAAGTTAGGGATGATTAAGAAAGGAACTGAAAATAAAGCAGCCAGTATAGTCAAAAGAGTTTCTGTCTAGACATTAGGAAGAATTTTCTAACAGTCAGAGCAGTTCCTCAATGGAACAGGCTTAGAATCATAGAATCATAGCGTTGGAAGGGACCACCAGGGTCATCTAGTCCAACCCCCTGCCCAATGCAGGAAATTAACAACTACCTCCCCCCCACATCCCCAGCGAACCCAACCTTCCCCCCACCATGCAGGATCCCACAATCAAAGCACTCCCGACAGATGGCCATCCAGCCTCTGCTTAAAGACCTCCAAAGATGGGGACTCCACGCCCCCCCCCGGCAGTGCCTTCCACCGCCAAACGGCCCTCGCCCTCACCATCAGAAAGTTCTTCCTAATGTTTAGGTGGAATCGCTTTTCTTAGTTTAAATCCATTACTTCCTCGGGAGGTGGTGAGCTCTCCTTCCATGGAGGTTTTTAAGAAGAGGTTAGATGCTGATTCTGTGACCTTAGCCAGCTGAGGAGAGGGAGGGCACCTTGGCCATCTTCTGGTCACTAGGGGTGTGGAGGGGGGAGGTAGTTGTGAATTTCCTGCATTGTGCAGGGGGTTGGACTTGATGGCCCTGATGGTCCCTTCCAACTCTATGATTCTATAGCCCCTGTATAGATCTATGGCAGGGGTGGGGAACCTTTTTTCTGCCAAGGGCCATTTGGATATTTATAACATCATTCGAGGGGCCGTGCATTCTGGCCCTGCCCCCTTTAACCCCTCGATTGTCGCCACTTCCGCCCCCAGCCCTCTTGTAATACAGAGGAAAATATTTCTTTCCCAGGTGGGAAAGTGTTAATACAGTTTCTTGGGCGGTCATAACAGCTCCATAGCTAATGACTCTTCTCCAAGGGGGAAAGAAGGTTCCTTTTCTCGGCAAAACAAACTCACATCTGCCTTGAATAGAGGCTGTTCCTGTCCGCAGGAGGGGGCGGATCGCCAGTCTTAGATCTTTCCGAGCCAGAGATCTGCCAGGACCCACAAAGGGCCAGACCAAATGATTTTGCGGGCCTTATACGGCCCCCGGGCCTGATGTTCCCCACCCCTGATCTATGGTGTAGCCTAATTTGGATTGTTGTGAGCAGTTCTGGTCACCGTTACCACAAAAAGGACATTGCTAAGCTGGGAAAAGTACAGAAGAGGGGCAACCAAGAGGCTCAGGGGGTTGGAGCCCCTCCCCTACGAGAGAAGGCTGGAGAGGCTGGGGACTTCTTGAGCTACAAAAGGTACAGCTTGGGGGGACACAATAGAGGTTTATAAAATTATGCATAGAGTAGAGAGAGTTGGGCGCAGAGCCTTTTTTTCTTCCTCTCCCAAAATGTCAGCGCTTGAGAGCATCTAATGAAGCGGATGGGCAAAAAAGGAAACCCTCCTTTGCACAGCAAAGGGTCAAAATGTGGAATTTGCTGCCAGAGGATGATGTGATGGGCACAGGGCACACATTCACGGAGGAGGAGGAGGAGAGAAGTCCCTCGGTGGCTTCTAGCCATGCCATTTAAAGGCACCCATTCAGGCTGGCAAACTCTGAATCCCAGCGCCAGGAGGCCCCATCGGGGGGGAAGGGGCCTCAGCCTCTGTGCCCTCTTGTTGGCCCTCCAGGGGAGCTGGTTGGCCCCTGTGTGAGATGGGATGCTGGACTGGGTGGACCCTCCTCACTGGTCTGACCCAGCAGGGCTCTTCTGGCCTTGAAGGGGGCCCAGAGGCTGGGACCCTCCTCTGTTGTGGCCCCCCAGCACTGGGGGTTCAGAGGTCCACGGCCCTTCAGACCCTCCGTCCCTGGCAAGTCCGTCAGAGCCCCCTCTGCTTGGCTTTCTGGGTCTAGGCAGGGGTGTTGGTGTTCCTGCCCAAGCCAGATTCACTCGGTCTGCAGTAGAAGGGCAAGATTTGAGTCCAGGAGGACCACCAAGGTTTTCTGAGAGTCGAAAGTTTCTACCCTGGAGATCTTGGTCTTTAAAGTGAACTTGGCAGAGCCTGGGGGATCGGACGGGAAGGGGGGGTTGTATGTTGGAAACTCTGGATTCTGCACTCCTCAATGCGGTGGGTTTGTGCCGGCTGAGCCAGCGGAGAAAGGGAGCCCACACCCCCACCCAAATCCTCCGGGGCTCTGGGGGTGAAATGTGCCTGAGCCCCTGGGGAGCAGCTGCCAGTCTGAATAGACAGCGCTGCCTGTGCCCGACCCACAGCCCGACTGGGCACAAGGCAGCTTCAGGTGTCCGTGCGCACCCCGGCTCAGGCGCCTCGACTGACGAAGGTCATCCTCAGAGCGGCCGCTCGTACCGCTTGCATCATCCCGTCGCCTCCGGGGCGTCTCAGGGTGGGAGGCCGGAACGCGGCCGGTCCAGCTCGGGGTGGGCGCTCGCCCCCGGCTCCCCGCAGAGGTCCCGAGTGCCCTCACCGGGCGGGCGCCAACCAGGCCAGCAGGCGGCAGCGGAGGATGCCGAAGGTGCGCTGGAGGAAGGTGCAGGCCTCCCGGCGGCCCCACATGTCCAGCATCTGGGCGGGCGCCACGCCGTGCACGCTGAAGAGCACCTCCCGGTAGCAGCAGGGGTCGGCGGGGAAGCGGGTGGAGCCGGCCATGCGCACCGAGTGGCGCGGGGCGATGCCGGCCCGCCGGGCGCACAGGCCCACGAAGGCGTCCTCCACGGGCACGCGGGGCACGTGGCGGGCGGCGGCCAGCAGGGCGGGCACGGCGTCCGCGGAGAGCACGTAGGCGGTGCCGCTGCAGTAGGGCGGGAAGACGTCGGGCGGGTAGAGGGCGGCGGGCACGTGGTGGCGGCTGCGGGGCTGGCGGCTGGGGCGCACCCGCCAGTGCAGGCGGCCCAGGTAGAGGCGGCGCGGCTGGCGCAGGGCGGCCAGGTGCCGGGCCAGCCCCCCCGCGTTCACGAACACGTCGTCGTCGGCCTTGAGCACGAAGCGCGCGTGGGGGCAGCGGGCGGCGGCCCAGCGCAGCAGCGCCAGCGTCTTCAGCGTCAGGTTGCCGTACGTGTCGGCGAAGCGGCCCTGGATCAGGTCCCCGTGGCGCGCCGCCTCCCGCCCCAGCGCCGCCTGCGCCCCCGCCTCGCCCGGCAGCCCCACCACGAAGAAGGTGCGCAGCGCCCCCCACGGCCCCCCCCACGAGCCCCACGTCCGACGCACCGCCTGCCGACGCTCCGCGTGCCCCGTGGCGCTCGCCACCAGCGCCAGCACCAAGGGCGGACGGCCGGGCGGGCCGCAGGCGCCGGCGGGGGGCTGCAGCGCGAAGGCCTCGGCGTCGGCGGGGGGCGGCGGGGGGCCCTCGGCGGCGGGGGGGTCCCGGGGCTCCAGGGCCAGGGGCAGGGCGCGCGCCAGCAGCTCCTCGTGGCGCCCGCTGCCCACGAAGGCGGCCGCCGCCAGGCAGCCCAGCCCCGCCAGCAGCCCCGCCGCCAGACGCCCCCCCCGGCCCGCCCCCCCCGGCCCGGGCAGCAGCCGCCGCAGCCGCTGCAGCAGCAGCCGCCCCCGACCCATCCTCGCCCGCCACGGCCTCCTGCGGGGAGAGGGAGGGACAGAGAAAGGATGAAAGGCCAGAGGAAGAAGCCGCCCCCAAACCCGCCTGCGTCACCTGGCCCGGCCCGGCCCAGAGATGCCCGCCGCAGCAGCACCCCCCCCCTCGGACGAGTGTGCCTGGGGGGCCGCGGCCGGCCACCGACCCCCCCCCCGCTGACGCAGCGCGCCGCCCTCCCCCCCCAGCGCCGCAGAGGCGGCGGGGCCGGCCCCGCAAGATCCCCCCCTCCCCGCGCGCGCGCGCGCGCGGGGAGGGGGGGATCTTGCGGGGCCGGCCCCGCCGCCTCTGCGGCGCTGGGGGGGGAGGGGGTGGGTCTCAGGGCCGAGCGCGCCTCGCCCCCCCCCCAACCGCGCGCCCCCGCCTCTCCTGGCAGCGCCCCTCGGAGGGAGGCCCGGCCCCGAATGGGCCGCCGGCTCAAGGTCACCCGGCCCGCCCCGCCGCGGCCGCCTGCTGCGGGCCAGCCAGCCAGCCAGCGAGCGCTCCGTCCCCGGCGCAGCAGCTGCAAGAGCAGGAGACCGCCCGCCGCCCCCGGGAGGGTGGCAGGGGGGCCAGCCTCCGGGTACGAGCTGGCGCTCTTTGGCTGTCCCCACAGAGATCAGTCCCCCTGGAGAAAAGGGCCGCGTGGTGGACTCTATGGCATGGACAGAAAAGGGCCAGAGTCCAGGAGCACCTGAAAGACCCACGAAAATATGTTCGGGCAGGGTATGAGCTTTTGTGAGCCACGGCTCACTTCTTCAGAAAGCTCATCCCCTACCAGAAAATATTCTTGTGAGTCTTTCAGGTGCTACTCTGGCCCTTTTCTACCACTGCAGGCAGACGAACACGGCGACCCACTGGGAATTATGGCATGGGTGTCCCTCACCTCCCCAAACCCCGCCCTCCGCAGGCTCCACCCAAAAAAAACCTCCCGCCTCTGGCAAAGAGGGACCTGCCAACCCTAGACATTGGCGACTCCTTCCAGCGCTCTAACCACTATACTCCACACCAAGTGGGAAGTGCTCCAATCAAGAAAACGCATTTTGAGGGCTGAATAAACGCACAGCTTTCAGTGACCCCAACAGACTGGATTTTCCTAACCATCCTGCCCTGAACGAGGGACGCCATGTTCGTCTGTCTGCAGTAGTAGAAAAGGGCAAGAGTCCAGTAGCACCTTAAAGGCTCACAAAAATATTTGCTGGTACTGTTAACATACAGTTAACATTTGCATACTAATGCTTGTCTGAATTCACTCTCCTCTACTTAAAGACCGATGGATTCACATTCTAGCTGTATCTGAAGAAGTGAGCTGTGGCTCACGAAAGCTCAGACCCTACCAGAAAATATTTTTGTTAGTCTTTAAGGTGCTACTGGAGTCTTGCCCTTTTCGTTTCCCATGAATGCCTCCAGTGTGCCTGCCAAACAGGTTCTTGCACATTGGTTTCCACCCATTCACCCACCCAAAAGAGCAGGCAGAGGACAAAGACCTCACCAGCGAACAAACATGATTTTCTCCATTCCTTTCCAGGAAAACACACCCACACGCACAAATCCCTACGTTCTGTTGTGGAACTCGGCCTTTTTGCTCAATGAGTACAAAACCATCAAATCAGACTGGTTGCCGTCATCAAGTGACCCCTCCTTTTCTTCAGAGACACAGCCTGCAAGCCGGAAGCGGGGAAGCACTCGGCATCCCGGGGGGGGGGGGGTCTTGTCCCCTGGGTCAGCTACTGTGTTTCCCAACCCCTTTCTTCCAGTTCTACCACTTGCAGCCTTACCTATTGCCTGGGCTATTGTTTCCTCACACACCTGCGAAGGATGCCTCCAGGGGGAATCTCTCACCCCACTGTCTGGAGTCGTCCTCCCCGCCCCCATGAGCAAAGTCTTTCACGTGCCAGCCACCTGCAAGTTGGGTATCCAGTGTAGCCCGAAAGGTGAGGCAAGAGACAAGAATCCCAAAGAGAACGAGAAACCAATCTTTCCTAAAGAAACATGAAGGTGTCAGCAGAGACTTGCTGGCGCCCATGCAAAACAGCAGGGAGCGTGCGCTGCCCGAGAGCCCTGATCGGGTGTGTGGCGTTCTGTCCCAGGGAGCGTGGCCATGCAAAAGAGACAGAGCAAGCTGCCTGCAAGGAATTACCAGCAAAAGAATGGGGCGATCAAGACATTCATTGAAGGTTTATTGGCGTTGTCAAAGGTATCCCTGCGAGGATGGCCCAGCAAAAACAACTGGAAACCGAAAAAGGGAGAGGGATCGTGTTGCGCTTCAACAGGAGAAACGGAGAGTCCTAGCAGCCCAGATTAGTGTCCAAGGAAAAGAGAGATATATACACATGCATTCTGTACCAAAGAAGGTCATTTGGTCGAGAAGAAGAAAAGTGTTGGTTTTTATATGCCGACTTTCTCTGCCACTTAAGGGAGACTCAAACCGGCTTACAATCACCTTCCCTTCCCCTCCCCACAACAGACACCCTGTGAGGTGGGTGGGGCTGAGAGAGCTCTAAGAGAAATGATTCGAACTCAGGTCTAGCACCTGAGCCAGCGTGGTGTAGTGGTTAAGAGTGGTGGACTCTGATCTGGAGAACCGGGTTGGATTCCCCACTCCTCCCAGCTGGGTGACCGTGGGCCAGTCACAGTTCTCCCAGAACTCTCTCAGCCCCACCTGCCTCACAAGGTGTCTGTTGTGGGGAGAGGAAGGGAAGGAGATTGTAAGCCTCTTTAAAAAGGTAGGGAAAAGCGGGATATAAAAACCAACTCTTCTTCGTCAAGGGGCCAAGGCATGTAGTATTTAATACTGGGTAACTTATGGTAGCCATATTATAAACTTAAAGCCATCTGACTTTTACCCGTGTGGTTCCTGTAATGGCTTTACCCCACTCACCTGCCCTCTCTGCACTTGGAACCAACCTTCATACTATGGAAGGTCTAACCGCAAGCACAGGCTTGACAAGATGAATCAGCTGCAGGTGAAGATGTCGCCCTGGGGAGAACCATCACCTTTCCCACTACATGTTCCAAGCACCCGGCCGTTCAGCTAGAAAAGGTACTACAACCACTAATTCTCTCCATCTGTCTGTCTCTCTCTCACACACACACACCCCATGTGCATACATACCTAGCTGCCGAATGCCGGGCGTCTCCCAGTTAGGAGTAGACGGTCCTTTCCGAATCTTCTTTAGTTTTTCCTTCCCATCCACTGGCTTCCTTTCTGCAGGCTGGGTGTGTGTCTTAAATTGCCACCCTCAAGCCCTCCTACAGCAGCCTTCCCATGGGGAGGACTGAAGGCGGCGTCAGAGAGGCAGCTCGAATCCGGTTCTGGACCGCCTCTTGGGCTGTGTTGAAGTTCAAAAGGGAAAAGCCTTTGTCCCAGAGCGCTGACGGAGGACGACGCGACGACCCAGCCCGTGCGTGCCAGGGAGCCCATTGGGAGATGGCTCCAACGTGAGGCTGCAGGTGGTTTGTGGCTTGACAGAACACCACAGGCCGACTATGTCAAGGGTGTCGGTTTGGCATCTAGCTGTGACTTTTGAGCAGATGTTTGCTGATAAAAACACCACGCCTGCTCTGATCCTCCTCGTCGCTCTCCTCTGCACCCGCTCCGTTCTGCCCACACCCTTTTTGAAGTGAGGCCCCCAGAACTGCCCACAGGACTCCAAATGCAGCCTGACCAATGCGGTGTACAGTGGGACCCTGACTTCTTGCGATTTGGATGTTATGCCCAAAGGAGGCACGATGGAAACATGGCATATGGAGTGGAGGAGAGAGGGGGCAGTTTTCCAGGACCTCTGGAGGGCCCCTCTGGACAGTAGATGCAGGACAGAGGAAAGGAAATACTTCCTCACATGCTGTCAAAGAACTTGGGGGATCTCAGCACCATGAGCTGAGTCAGTAACCCTGGCAGCTTTAGCAGGGGGACTGGAGCAATTCAAGGAAGAGGAGAAGCCCATCGGCGGCTGGTAGCCGTGACTGCCAAGAGGAACCAGGTTCTGGCCAGTTTGTTACCCTAAACAGGCAGCCTCCACTTCAACGCCTCTGTCACCTCTGCTCCAACGGCTCCCAGGACTGGTTTCCTGTTGATGGTAATCTTTAAAAACCACTTTCACCGAGCAGCCGTCTGCTGTGGGTTTTGCTCTCGTTCGCCTTCGTTCCATTTTAGTTGGGGGCATTAGCTGAGGAGACAAGCAACGGGGAGGGGGGTGACTGGGTTCGATAACCTCCGCGTACCAGGATAGTCCAGGGTAAAAACTCTCAAATGAGCAGGCAGTTGTACAATTAAAATAGGGGTTTATTAAAGAATAAAACAATAAAGAATATATTTTCACACAATGGACATACACACAAATCATACAAGAGCTAAGAGGAAAAGGGTGGAAGTTGGATACGGTTTAGGGAAAGGTGATAGTTACCAGTCTTGAAGGGACATCCAGGGAAAGCAGCGCTGAAGAGGAAAACGGCCGCCTGATTTAGGAGGGGAGTCCACATGTGGGCAGCCGTCTGTCAGCAGGGGAGTGGGGGTGAGTCTACACCCGCTGAGCTTAAAACAGATTTCTGCCACAAGGAGGAAGTTGCTTCTCAGTTCCTGAGCTGTAGTTGCCAGTTCCTTGTTTGTGACTCCCCAAAGGAACCCCGGCAGCCCCGATGAGAGCCGGAACAGGTTTCCCGTCCCTCAGGGCCCGAGTGCATCTGGCTATAATGAAATACTGTAAAAAACGTAGGACTGTCAGGCCAGACGGGTTTGGTGGCAAAAGCTTTTGATTACTTATTGGCAGAAGATCAAGTCCACCAGAGGCACCTTCATAATATCTACCGTCGTTACTCTACACCTGACAATCTTTTAGATGCTGCCTCGGATAACTCTGCACTTGGCAGCTGGCTGTTTAGGATGGATGCAGTAATCCGAGAGTCTAAATTTCCCCCCTGGTTCCATACCTATAATGATCATCTCAGACCCCCCCCCCAATTTGGTCCCAGAACCTTAGGGTGGCTTTCATCGCCCTAAGATTTCAGACTATGCCTTGGGCCCTTCTGGCAGGACGGTATAATAAATCCCCAAAGGAACACGGCACATGTATCTCTGGATCTTCATCATTGGAGGACATATTTCACTGTGTGTTAAGATGTCCGCTGTATAGCGAGCCTAGAGCCAAATGTTTGGGTGGAATCTCGAAGGGAGTAATTTTCTGTTCTGAATTTGATAAATTGATCATTTTTACTTTCTGACTCTGATTCACATGTAACCCTCAGAATGTCCCAATTTGCCATTGTGGCCGGGAAGATTAGAGCTCTTCTAATCTGCCGAAAAATTCTGCACAGGAAATCAATCAATGTTTTAATAGAGATTGTGTAAGTAATTGATTTTATCAGGGCAATGTATACCGTTATAATTTTATCCTTTTTTGATATCATTTCAGGTTTTTTGTAGTATATATGTCAGGATGTTTTGTGACGGCCTATGGCTAAACAAATAAACGAATACTCTACAATGAAAAACTCACCCTCCTTATTTGTGAATCCGAGCACAACCGTGTTGGTATCTTAGAGAGTTTTGCACTTCCAAAATAAGCCTTTGGATCACCGCAAACCATCCATGCTCAGCCGGCTCAGCCCGGCACGGGGGGGGGGCGTAAACTGTTCCCCAGCCAAAAAGCCTCTTGTGCCCCCTGATGTATGATTTGGGGTGGCCCACAGCTTATTTGGGGACAAAGAGCTTTTTTAATTGTCACGATTTTAGTTGGGTTTACATCTCAGGAATTTCACCCTTGTGTGTGAACGGCAGTTGTGCCGCTTCTGGTTCTGTGAAGGGCCGGCAGTTTGACTGGGGATCTGGCAGTCCGTTAACTCCCTGTTTCTCCCTGGGTCCCATCTGCAAAAAAAAAAAGGGGGGGGGAGGGAAGAATCGTTCTTACAGCTGACGCAAGAGGCCGGTTTTAGTGAGAAGTTGCATATTATGGTGAGCAAAATCCTCACTTTTGTATCGGAGTTTCTTAAGACTCCGTGGCTGGTTGGGGGGTTAATTCTGTGGGTTCCTCTCTCGCCGCCCCTCGGGGCCCAGGGCCTCAGACGCAGTTCTGAGAAAGGCCTGCTCAGGGCGAGCAGCTGCCCCGCGCCTTCTGCAGTGGAGCCTGAGGCCAAGAACCCGCTCAGCGTCTCATTTCCCAGTCGTTCAACGCCTCTGTCGCCACTGCTCCAACGGCTCCCTGAACTGGTTTCCTGTCGATGGTTATCTTCAAAAACCACTTTTTTGCAGAGCAGGCCGCCTCCTGGCGTTCTGCTCTCGCTCGCCTTCATTCCCACCGACAGGGTTGGTGCTCCTTTCTGTCTGTTTCCCTTTTTCAAAGAAGTGCACAGCCCTTCCTAGCTTCCATGTTGGTTGTTCCTAATCTTCCTGAGCAGTTTGACCTGGAGGGTTTTACAAGAGGATCAGGCACTCAGGCAGATGAATGTTAGCCTCAACCTCCCCATTCAGCGGCTGTAGACTTCTCAGGGCAAGATGCTGTGGAGAAGACACAAACTTCCTGGCCCTGCATGCTAGCTGACGTTAGGCCTTGGGTGTCCCCAGTTGGAAACAGGGTGCTGGGTTTGATGAACATTGGCCTGGCCCAGCAGCACTCCTCAGGTGCTCTGAAGAGGGCTCCCCCTCTTTACACCCTTCCCTTCCAGCTACCCCTTGGCGAATCCTTTCATGTGGGGGCAGATGCCTCTCCCGAAATCAAGCGTGGCCCGTTGGGACTTTTGGTGCAGACTTCCATTCATAGATCTGCTCCGCTGTGGATGAACAGAGAACTCCATGATGAGCTAAGGGAGAAAAAAGCCATGTTCAAGAAATGGAGGAAAGGACAGACCTCCAAAAAAGAGTATCTGCGGGTTGCCGGGCGCTGTGGGTCAGCCATCAGAGAGGCCAAAGCTCACAGCGATCTGATGCTGGCCAGGGAGGCTCACGACAACAAGAAAAGCTTCTTCAGATATGTGAGGAGCAAACGCAACGGAAAAGAGGCCAGAGGCCCACTGTTGGGTGAAAATGGAGGAACTCTGACAGAGGACAGAGAGAAAGCAGAAAGGCTCTGTGCCTGTTTTGCCTCATTTCCCCCCCCCCCCCGAAAAAGAGAATGGGCTCCTGTAGAGATGATAGTAGGCAAGCTGCAGCATCCGGGCTGCTGGTTGACATGAGCAGACAGGCAGTTGAGAAGCACCTGGCTGCATTGGATGAGTACAAATCTCCCCCCCCCCTGGCCAGAGGTATGCACCTGAGAGTGCTCAAAGAACTTCCTAGTGAGCCTGCAGAGCCAGCGTGGTGTGTGGTGGATAAGAGCGGTGGTTGGGAGCCGTGGAGTCTGATCTAGAGAGCCGGGTTTGATTCCCCACTCCTCCACATGAGCAGCAGAGGCTAATCTGGTGAACTGGATTTGTTTCCCTGCTCCTACACACGAAGCCAGCTTTGTGACCTTGGGCTAGTCACAGCTCTCTCAGCCCCACCCACCTTACAGGGTGTCTGTTGTGGGGAAGGGAAGGCGATTGTAAGCCGGTTTGATTCTCCCTTAAGTGGAAGAGAAAGTCAGCATATAAAAACCAGTTGTTGTTGTTGTTCTCCTCCTCCTCCTCCTCCTCTTGGATGACGGGTGATGTGCAACAAGATTGGATGAGGGCAAACATTATCCCAATTTTCAAAAAAGGGAGGAGGGATGACCCAGGAAACTACAGGCCAGCCAGTTTGACCTCTGTCCCAGGGAAGATTCTGGAGCAAAAACTGAAGAGCTCAACCTGCCAGCACCTGAAGGACTCAACCAAATCAACAGCACACCCGGTATCTCATGCAAACACAAGTGTATTTACAGCAGGGACAATAGGAAAGGAACTACCTCCCTACCTATCGAATAACATGCAATATGTAAACAAACACACAATGGTACTGAACAAAAATGTTTACAACTATATACAGTGAACAACATCGACTATATTGTCCTGCGTTACACTGCCAATAATGGTAGGTACAAATGATCATAAGCCATGTGCAGACTATACAAGCCTTCAAAAGCACGGTAATATCTTCAGTTCCACTTGTAATATCGAAGCCAACATGGGTCCCTTAAAAGGGTATCGTCAGGCGTCTAGTGGGACCCACAGGAAAGATTTGTTCAGGACCGCATGAAGGGATGCAAATCCCAGGTATTTAAAATATTGTCGAAGGCTTTCACGGTCAGAGTTCATTGGTTCTTGTAGGTCCGTGTTGGCGAACCTCTGGCACGTGTGCCAACTCCGGCACGCGGAGCCCTCACTGTGGGCACGCGCGGGTCTGCCATCACCCCCTCCCGAGCCTCCCGTCCTGCACTTCCGGGGCGTCTGGGCCCCTCCTCTCTCTCTCCTCCCCGGGCCGCCTCCCTCTCTCTCAGCTGTTTGTCGGGTCGACCTGCCCCGCCTCCCTCGCCGGCGTCTGCCCGCCGCTCCGGCTCAGCCCCGCCCGCTTCCCTCTCAGCCCTTTCTGAAGCCTTTCGGCGCGTGGGAGAGGAAGAAAAGGCTTTGCCCGAGCATGTTAATAATAGACCCGTGGGGAGCGTTCCCAGTTGGTGCCGCTCGGAGAGCGAGGGGGACGTGAAGCCCGCGTCGCACTCTGGTTGGCGTCGTGTGCCTTTTAAGTCACTACATACAGCTGGGTGGGTTTGAACGCAGGGGAGTTGTTTAAATGTAGCTTTTCCCTCAAAAGAGGAAGTTTGTGGAAACCGCACACCCCCCCCATAAGGGAAGAATATTTTTTCCAAAAGAGGAGGCTTAATTGTGTATGAATGGCCGTTTCTGCATGGGAGGTTTTGCCTTGGATTTGCCGCTCTCTAGATGCACATTTTTCCAGTCAAAGTTCTCAAAACTCAAAAATAAGCCCCCCCCCCCATGCAGAGTTTTGAGAATTCAGATGTGGAAGATGTGCATCTAGAGAGCGGCAAATCCAGGGCAAAACTTCCCATGCTTAAGTGGCCAATGTTAAGTAAGCGTTGCTCGAACTTTCTGCTCCCCGGCTGGTTTATGGAAGGGTGGAAAGTGCCGCAGTGGAAGAGCTCAGTACCCGGCAGGGAATTAAATACCCACAAGGTCAGAAAGAAAGAAGGAAACTTTCAAGGCCAAGGGTTGTGCAGGTAAAGGTAAAACAGCCACCTGTGGACACCCCTGCTTTAAGGCAAAAGATGTTAATGTATGAGTTGTTTTTTTCTAAACGAAAACCTCAGTATTCAGGTTAAATTGCCGTGTCGGCACTTTGCGATAAATAAGTGGGCTTTGGGTTGCAGTTTGGGCACTCGGTCTCTAAAAG
The DNA here is from genome assembly GCF_029931775.1 of Euleptes europaea. NCBI lineage: Eukaryota > Metazoa > Chordata > Lepidosauria > Squamata > Sphaerodactylidae > Euleptes > Euleptes europaea. The sequence goes on from NC_079312.1 coordinate 218,984, forward strand.
GTTCGCCATCACTGTTGTAGGTTATCCGGGCTGTGTGACCGTGGTCTTGGTATTTTCTTTCCTGACGTTTCGCCAGCAGCTGTGGCCGGCATCTTCAGAGGAGTCACACTGAAGGACAACTGCCACAGCTTCTGGCGAAATGTCAGGAAAGAAAATTCCAAGACCACGGTTACACAGCCCGGATAACCTACAAGAACCCAGGTATTTAATTGTGTTTCACCAACTGAGGCTTCATCAGCCTGAAATAATAAATTGCATATATAGTACTCCTTACAAATAATTTAACAGTTAATACAATTCATACAGCGAATATTTAATACAATCAATGTTAAAACTCCTATAATAACCAGAGATTAAAAACAGACCTTGCATGTCTCAGAAGTATTTCGCAGTCGCCTTGAGTAAAGGTCAAAGCGTTTCCAAGGAAAAAGATTCTGTGTTGTGCACCTGAAGGACAACTTGGGTGATCTGGGGAAGTCAGCATGGATTTGTCCCCAACAGGTCCTGCCAGACCAACTTCGTTCCCCTCTTTGAACATTTAATCTGAAGAAGGGAGAGAGGCGTGTCCAGTGGGGGGGGGGTGCCACAGGGCTCGGTTCTGGCCCTGGTACTTTTCAATATTTTTAAAAACGATCTGGATGAGGGTGTGGAGGGACTACTCATTAAATTGGAAGATGACACCAAATTGGGGGGAGCAGCAAACACACCAAAAGAGAGAGAATTCAACGAGATCTGAACACACTGGAAAAGTGGGCAGATGCAAACAAGATGCAATTCAACAAGGATAAGTGCCGAGTTTTACATCTAGGTAACAGAAATGAGGGACACGCATACTGGATGGGGGATACACTTCTGGGCAGCAGTGTGGGTGACAGGATCTTGGGGTATGGGTGGACTGTAAGTTAAATATGAGAAGCCAGTGTGATGCAGTGACCAAAAAAGGTTCATGTGATCTTTGCACAATCATAGAATCATAGAGTTGGAAGGGACCACCAGGGCCATCTAGTTCAACCCCCTGCACAATGCAGGAAATTCACAACTACCTCCCCCCACCACTCCCAAGGGACCCCTACTCCACCAAGAAAATTGGAAAAAACCATCCAGGATCTGTGGCAAATCTGGCCTGGATGAAAGTTGCTTCCTGACCCCCAAGTAGCGATCAGCACTACCCTGGGCATGTCAGAAAGGACCATGAGAGCCAAACACTGATGCAACACTTCCTGCCCTCCCTCTCACCATCTGCCTAAGGTCACAGAATCAGCATTGCTGACAGGTGGCCATCTAACCTCTTCTTAAAAACCTCGAGGGAAGGAGAGCTCACCACCTCCCAAGGAAGCCTGTTCCACTGGGGAACCTCTCCGACTGTCAGAAAATTCTCCCTAATGTCTCTTTTCTACTGCTGCAGACAGACTTACACGGCTGCCCATCATGAGCTAATAGCCGAATTACTAAGATTTTGGGGATCCCTCAGCAGGAACCTGAGTGATCTAACTACCCTAAACAATCGTGCCGGGCGAGAGCTTGCGGATGCAATGGAGGCCGCATTCTTGGCGGCCCTTCATGGCCACCTGACAGGAGCTCCTAACCACCCTACAGGATGTTCTTGTGGCTTTGTCACGAGTACGTCGCCAAGCTCACTCAGGCCGCCTGAGCTCCCGCTTCTTCTCCCTCCCCTCCCTGGCATACCAGGGGGCTAATTTGGAGTGGGGGCGAAGAGGATGTTGGAGAACAATCCTCCTGTCCATGGCTTCTGACATGATGGTCATGCCAACATAAGAAAGGCCTTGCTGGGTCAGACCCAGGCCCATCCAGTCCAGCAGTCTGTTCACACCGTGGCCAACCAGGTGCCTCTAGGAAGCCCCCAAACAAGACGAGTGCAGTAGCACCGTCCTGCCTGATTTCCACAGCACCTAAGATCATAGGCCTGCTCTGTTGATCCTGGAGAGAATAGGTGTGCATCATGACTGGTATGGGGGCGGGGGGGGGGGGGAGTTGGCAAGCCTAGACAGGCCTTCAGGGCAAAATTGTCCGATTGCAAAAACACAGCCGCTGAGGCCACACCCCACAGTGTATACAAGAGAGCCACGTACTTTGTACTCTATATCTTGTATCCATAGAGATTGGGCCAATAGCCACAACTGGCCAAAAGAGCAAATCTAGGGTGTGGCCCTGCTTGGTGTCTGGGGGCTGAGACAACCTGGGAGAGTCCCCGTGTGCTGCCGTGGGCGCTACTCGGTCCAACGCCAAAGGAGGAGGAGATGCGGCGTCCTGCTTCCTCCGCTGTTCTAGCACTTTTTGGAATCCCGGTGCTTTTGTGCCCCGTTTTGATACTGAACTCCAGCAACTGGCTCGAAACCTCTGGGGGGGACAGTGTCTATTGGGGGAAATATGCACGTGGGTGACTCTGCACCGGCCCTCCCATCCGACGCAGGAGCCCCTGAAGACGGCACCTCCAGGCCAGATTGGCCCAGGGATCCTGGAGGGTTTTTTTTTTTTGCAATCTTCTGGGCATGGAGTGTGGGGGGGTCACTTTCATCCAGGACACCTTTGTGGGGTTTTATTTGCAGTGTGTTGTAGTAAGGAACTCCTCCCCTCTGCCAGAAGAAGAAGAAGAGCTGGTTTTTATATGCCGACTTTCTCTACCACTGAAGGAAGAATCAAACTTGATTACAATCACCTTCCCTTCCCCTCCCCACAACAGACACCCTGTGGGGTAGGTGGGGCTGAGAGAGCTGTGACTAGCCCAGGGTCACCCAGCTGGCTTCGTGCATAGGAGTGGGGAAACAAATCCAGTTCACCAGATTAGCGTCTGCTGCTGATGTGGAAGAGGAGGAATCAAACCCAGTTCTCCAGATCAGACCCCAACTCTCCAAACCACCGCTCTTAACCACTACACCACGCTGGCAAGAAGAGTTGGTTTTTATACCCCACCTTTTCTCTACATTTAAGGAGCCTCAAAGCAACTTACAATCACCTTCCCTTCCTCTCCCCACAACAGGCCCCTTGTGAGGTCGGTGGGGCTGAGAGAGTTCGGAGAGAACTGTGACTGGCCCAAGGTCACCCAGCTGGCTTCGTGTGTGTAGGGGTGGTGACCTGACCTCAAACAAAGGCCTCGAAGATATTCACAAAAATAGGCGTCCCATAAAGAAAAGAACTTACATTATTGGCATCTCTGAAAGCCTCAACACAGAAGGCTGCCAAACTGAATCAGCCAGCAAAACGACAACCACAGCTAAGTGCTGAGAAATCATTGGGAGAATAAATACCGTACAGGTGGGCTGAGAGACGGCCCCTCTACCTACAGAGGCCATTGCATCACAGTCGGAGTGGGGAAACCAACCCGGTTCTCCAGATTAGAGTCTGCCGCTCTTGACCACTGCAGCTCTCTCCGGTTCCACAGAACCGACTTCCTCCTCCCTCCCCACAGAGGAGGCCCCACACAAGCTCTCCCCTCCCCACTTCTTCCCAAGGCAAGGCCCACTCGACTCAGAGGCAGGGACGGATCTCCACAAAAAGTTCCTTCTTTTCATTAGGCGCTTCCTCCAATGTAAGTGAGCCCAGGTTTATGAGCGATATGAATTCTGGAAATGATACGTTTTCAAAGCAGCGATATGTTTTCAACAGCCATTCGTGGCCCCGGCTCCTGCATGGCAAACCCGAGTCCGAAGAGTTCAGCTAGTCCAGAGAGAGGGCGGGAATCTCAGGCAGCCCAGCAAAGAACCCCAAAGGAGGACTTGAGCGGGGAATTTCAACCACGCTGCGGTGGGGATGGCCGAGGAAGCCACGTGGAGGCTGGACGCAGAACACCCCCTTTGGCCAAAGGAGAGGAGCCCACAGAGCCCTGCTCTTCCTGCCATTTCTGTAGCACCGCCTGGAGATCTCCAGGAATTACAAATGATCTCCAGACTACGGAGATCACATCCATTGAAGAAAGTGGCTGCCTTGGAGGGTGGGGCCCCTCTGGCATTATATCCTGTTCAGGCTTCTCCCCTCCCCAAACCCCGCCCTCCCCAGGATCTACTCCCACACACACCCAAATCTCCAGGGATCTCCCAGGCCAGAGTTGGCAACCTGAGGGCATAAAAAGTACCAGAGGAAGGTGGTAACGTTCTCCTCTCCCCATGGCACGGTGGCTCTGCTCCCCACAAATAATAAAAGAGAAACACAGAAGAAACTAATTGGGGAGGGGGGCACAAGACGTCCTTCCTCCGTCCATCTTCACACCCTGCAAAGTAGCCCTTTGCTCCAGGAAATGCTTTTCTGCACGCAGCATCCTGGGGCAGGAAGGGTTAACTGATGAGGGCTGTCAGGAGAAAGGGGGGAGAGTCAGAAGTGGTGGGTAAATTCCCAGGGAGGGGGGCAGAATCTGCCAGACCACCTGAGCAACACAACCCCCCCACACACACAACACGGGAAGAACAATACTGTCTCTCCCTCCCCCCCCCCCCCGCTTTAGGGTTGCTCCAGAGAAGGTCTGGGGACCAGATTCAGCTTGCAGAAAAGGGTTTTAAATTCCTGAGTCCTCTTATGTTGTGGGGCCGTTTTTAATTTTACTGAGCTACTTTGGACAGATGTTTAGAGAAAGGCAGGATAAACACCCAGGGAGGGTGCATCTGCCTCATACCGTTTTTACAGAGCTGTTTTCCAATTTCTGTAATCTGTTTTTTGCTTTAGAAACATAGAGCTGGAAGGGACCTCAGGGCTCATCTAGTCCAACCCCCTGGCACAACAAAGGAAATTCACAACTACTCCCCCCCACCCCCCAAGTTACCCCTCCTTTATGCCCAGAGGAAGGCCAAAAAAAATCCTCTCCAGGCTCCCTGGGCCAATCTGGCCTGGAGGAAAATTCTTTCTTGACCCCAAAGTGGCCATTGGCATTACTCTGGGCGTGCAAGAAAGGGCCACCGCAAGAGCCAAGCGCTGGTTCATCCCCCCCTGCCCTCCCTCTCATGATCTGCCCAAGTTCCCAGAATCTTACACAGTGTCGTGTCTCACACTGCTCCAGCTGCACTGGTTTCAAACACTGTCACCTGCCCGGAGTCTCAGTCAGAAAGGGGGACCGTAAGTAAACAGAGAGACGTACCTGCGGGAGGTTGGAGAGTAGTCGCTACAAGAGAGAAATTTGTTCTATTTAAAGATTTCTACCCTGCCCTTTCCCTGGGCTCAGGGTGGCAAACAGAAATGATCAAAACACTACAAGCAAAAAATCAAATTAACATACCTCAAATCTGCCCCCCCCCCACGCCAGCGGTGCATTTCCCCTCAAAAGCCCTGGCAAACAGGCAGGCCTCGCAACGCCTCCTGGAGACCTCCGAAGAGCCTCCCCCCTCTTCTGGGAGCTCATTCCACAGACTGGGGGCTGCAACGGAGAAGGCCCCGGGGGCTCTGGTCAATGCCAGGCCGGCCACCCTGAGTGGGGGAACAGCCTACAGGCGGGCAGCCAATGACCATAGTTGGGGCGCAATAATATGTGGGAGGGGGTGGCCCTTCAGAAAGAGCTGGGGGGGACAGGTTTGTTTCCTGTGGCGAGTCCAAAGCCCCCCTCCCCACCCTGACACACCATGCAAAATGTCTCCCCAGTTCTCTCCTCTGGGTTCACTGGGGGGCCTTGGGCTAGTCACTTTCCCTCAGCCAAACCCACCTCACAAGGTTGTTGTTGTGAGGCTAAAGCGATGAAGGGGATTGGCCAGGGGTTCTCTGCCCCTCCTGAAGTCAATGCCCCCCAGCCCCCCCTTCCACTTCCTCCCTCTTCAGGAGGAGGGTCAGGCAGGGTCTCTTTGGTCTTTCAGCCAGAGCACCAAATCAGAGGCTGCGGCGGGATTTTTCTCCCAGCCAGTCTGGTCTCCTCTGGCCAGCAGTGGGGCTCTCTCTGGGATCTCAGGAGGAAATGGAACCGGGGACCCTCCGTGGGTCAAGCTGACCCTCTCCCCCCCCCGACCCTCCCCTACGCCAGACCTCCCACTCTGGTCTCTGGCAAGAGACTAAAGGGGCCCCAGCCTCCACTTATGGGCCAGATGCCGAAGGAGGAGGGGGAGTGTGCGCCCCCCAGCCACAAAAGCCACCCCAGCACAGCCCCCACGGCCCCCATCCACACTTTGCTCTTGGCGGAGTCCGACGTCTGGGGCTCTGTGGGAAGAGAAGGAGCCTCCTGTGAGGAGACGGATCAGGGCCCAATTTGCCCTCTGAGCCCACTGATTTCACAGGGGGAATCTGGCCCAGGGGCTACCCCCAGGGGGGGTCCCAATCCTGTTTGAGCCCGTGGGCACCTTCGGAGTTCTGGCACAGGGTGGTGGGCACAACCACAAGATGGCTGCCACAGGAGGTGGAGCCACACACTTTCTAAAAACAAGCAGTGGGCACCTGGAAAGTTCTTGGTGAGGACCATGGCACCCGTGGACAACAGACTGGGGAGCCCTGTGCTACACCCTGGCAAGGGCTTCGTCCCACACTAGGGAGGGGCTTCTGCTCACTCATGGAAGGGGGGAGTCCTTGAGAAGGGTGGGGGTCTCGCTGCACCTTGAGCTAGTCAGTTGGCACAAGTCCTTGGAACTCCCACCCACTTGGCCCAATTGTGTGTCTATGGGGAAAGGAAGAAGTCCTCTCAGCCTCTTACCCCACTGGACAGTGATGGGGTCGGTCAGGCTGCTGCGCCCCACCTGGCAGGCGTAGACGTCCCCCCGCTCGGGCACCGTCTCCAGCATGGCCTGGGCGTGGAAGGTCCAGTCTCTGTTCTGGACCTTGTCCGCGTAACCCACCCCCTCCGTCTGCTCCTGCCCGTTCTTCAGCCACTTGATGTCCACCTCCGAGGGGTAATATCCTGCCGGTATGGTGGGCCAGGGCTCCACCTGGGTGGGGAAGATCCTCACCGTGGGCGGAACTGGAAGGAAGAAGAGGGGAAAGTTCAGAGATGCAGGAGAGCAAGAAAAGCGCAGGCATGTTAAATAACTTGGGACTGTTTTAAACAGAGGGTTAAAAAAAAAGAAACATTTTTAGGAGTCAGCTGTTTGAAAAGTGATCCTGCGGTGCTGCCTAGTGGACATTTTCCTCCCTCCATGTGCTTTGGGGGTGGAATGTGGGGTCAAGTCACAGCGACGTCTGGTGACCCCATAGGGATTTCAGGGCAAGAGACATTCAGAGGTTTTTTTTTGCCATTGCCTGCCTCTGTGTAGCAGTCCTGGACTTCTTCAGTGGTCTCCCATTCAAAGAATAATTAAGCAGACCCTGCTGAGCTCGGCCGAGATTGATCCGATGAGCCGGGGCCACCCAGGTCAGGGGCTCCAAGTGCTTGACACTTTCATCCATCGAAAGGGGCTTTGGGGGCTGAACAGCAACTCCTAAAGAGCTGCGACAAGCGCAGAATCCAATGGGGACAATGAAGAGGGGTAGTCAGCAGATGCCTCTCAGGCCCAGCCAAAATACTGTTGTGGGTATTTAGTGGCAGTGGGCTTAAGAACAGCCTGAAGTCCGGGGTGGGTGGGTGCTGAGTGCCATCGGAGTTGCTAATGTGCAAGGAGAGATTTGAGATGCCCAAAGGAGGGCACACAAACTCTGTAACCTGGGCCTGGTGTCCCCAGCACCTCTTTTCTGAAAAGGAACCTGCACAGAATACAGCCAGGCGCTTTTCCAGCAGACGGTCTGACGTGCGGAAGTCTTCCCAGAGAGACTCCAGCAATCCTGACCCTAAGGAAGGAGTGGGACGTGCCAGCAACCCGCACAGAACGGTGCCCCATACACAGGAGGGGCCTCCAGGACTGGACGCAAAAGCACAGACTGGCGCTACAGGGTTTCTCATGGCTCAAACCCCAGCCTGAAAACAGGAATTTTGTAACTGCAATACACACAGGAAGGTGCTGAGAAAACGGGAAGGCCTGAAGACACAAAGGAAGCCCACGGCTCTGACAAACAAAAAAAGTGTGTGATACAACACAACGACAACAGTCTGGAGGAGACATGTGGACAGATCGAGGAGATCCCAGCTGGCAAAATGTTTTTAGGATCGGGGGGGCTGTTCTGAGAATACAAGTTTTGCCCCCAGGAGTCAAACGGGGTGCCCAAATAAACCAGTGTGCCTCTGTCCTCACCACCGACAGACGGGAGCCCCCCAGGCGGTACCTGATCAAGACAGAAGTAGAACGGTTGGGGGCAGGGTGGGATGACCCCCATTCAGGGCCCATTTTGCCAGCGGGGGGGGGGGGAAGAGATGCTCTCCTGAGGCCCCCCAGGGCCTGTTCTGTCCTCTCGGATCCTGCTACACTAACCTTCGCAGGGCTCTGCTCTACCAACCTGGTTGGTTAGTTAGTCAGTTAATTAGTTATGTTTTTATTTAGGGAATTTTTATGCCTCCCTCTTCTACGGAACCCAAGGCGGCTTACAAAAGAACATAATGAAAATAAACATTAAAACTCAGCCTTAAACAAATGTAGCCAGAGAATTTTAAAAATTGTCCGTCAGCTTAAAATGATTGTAACAATATCAGACTAAAGGCACACCATAAAGTGCTTTTAAAAGGTCAGCCCCTTAACTGAAAGACTGAGTGAACAGAAAACAGGTGGGCCTGGGGCTTAGAGGAGGCTGTTAGGCACTAGGTGAGCCTCCATAAGAACCGAAGAAAAGGCCCAGCTGGATCAGACCCAGAAGGCCCCATCATGTCCAGCAGTCTGTTCCCACAGTGGCCCAACCAGATGGTGCCTCCAGGAGGCCCACAAACAAGGCGGCTGCAGCAGCAGCATTTATCCTGCCCGTCTTCCACAGCACCTAACGGGCCTGCTCCTCTGATACCGTAGAGAATAGGTATGCAGCATGACTAGTATCCATTTTAACTAATAGCCATGAATACGCCTCTCTTCCATGAACATGTCCACTCCCCTCTGAAAGCCCTCCAAGCTGGCAGCCATCACCACACCCTGGGGCAGGGAGTTCCACAATTTAACTATGTGTTGTGTGAAAAAATACTTCCTTTAATCTGTTTTGAATCTGTTGCCCTCCAGCTTCAGCAGATGACCTCGTGTCCTAGTATTATGGAAGAGAGAGAAAAACATCTTCCTGTCCACTCTCTCCAGACCATGCATAATTTTATAGACCTCTATCATATCTCCCCTCAGCCGCCTTCTTTCCAAGCTAAACAGCCCTAAGTGTCCTAACCGCTCCCCATAGGACAGTTGCTCCAGTCCCCTAATCATTTTGGTTGCTCTTTTCTGCACCTTCTCAAGCTCTGTAATATCCTTTTTTTAGGTGTGGTGACCAGAACTGTACACAGTATTCCATTTGCATGGCCTCACCATAGATTTGTACAAGGTGTAATGTCTGTTGAATAACGCCTCCACGCTTAAGTTCCAAATTTCTTTATTCCAGTCAGATAAGCAACCTAAAAACACATCCAAACTGCTGCATGCATCTCCCACATTCTACATACTCTTATATATAATTATCTTACACTTCTCTTAAAGAGACATACACATGCCTATACCACATTTCTCCCTTTCTTAACCCATAACATAGTCCTTTGTCCAAACAGGTGGTCGTCTTATCCTTCCTCTGCTCTCAGCCTCTACAGTCGATGGTAGTAGTGTCTTGTGAGGCATCTCTAAAGGTCTCCACTGAAGACCTTCATTACTTCCATCCTGAGTCGGTCCAACCTCATTCTGAATTGCTGGCAACAAAAAGGAATTCTCTGACTCAAAACTCATTATGCCCCCACTAGAGTGCGCAGGCAGGCACCAAATGAGAAGCATTCCATACACGACCATCTGACAATCTATAAGTATATGGTCCTTTCTTCTCCACAATCTTAAGAGGTGAAGTAAATTTACGTTCTCCCTTACGCAAAATCCCAGGTCTTCTTACAAATGAACCACATTCAAATTTAACATCCTTAGCACCCCTACGTTGATCTGTATAAGCCTTATACTTCTCTTGCTTCTGACCCACTCTTTTTCTCAAATCAGCTTCTAACTATACATCCGGCTTTGCCTTTGGGACTCCAGTAACATTTAATGTAGTACGCATCTCTCTGCCATGCAATAATTCTGCTGGTGATCTTTGCATTGTAGCATGCCTTGTTGCCCTATATGCTTGCAGGAAATCAGTAGTAAAAGCAACCCATGCCTTTCCTTCCAATTTAGCTGTTTGCAGACTATCTTTCAAACTTCTATTGAACCATTCAATTTCTCCATTTGCTTGTGGATAATACACTGATGACCTCCTATGTTTAGTATTTTGTTCCGCAAGAAAGGTTTCAAACTCCAAGGAAGTAAATTGGGCACCATTATCAGAGATTAACTCTTTAGGATCCCCTTCCCTACTGAAAACTACAGCCAAAAACTTGATCACAGCAGCAGAAGTAGCTTGTGATGTAAATGCTATCTCTGGCCACTTACTAAAATAATCTATTAAGGTAATAGCGTAACGACACTCCAGAGGGGCACTATCGAAAGGTCCCACAATATCAGTGGCAACCTTTTCCCAAGCAGAGTGTGGGAATGGAACTGGCTGTAATGGTGCTGGGTGTGTTACCGCTGCCTTATCATGTGATTGACAGGTGACACAAGCCTTAATGGCTGTTTCCACTTCAGAATCCATCCCAGGCCCCCATTTAAGTCCCGCAGTCGTTGCTTAGTCTGTACAATTCCTTGATGCGTATCTGGGGCAAGCTGTATAAACGTAGGCCGCAACTCTTCTGGGACAAGCAATCGATGTGTACCTCGTAAAATACAACCACTCTGTAGTGATAGCTCATCACATACTTTAAAGTAATGCAACAGCTCTGCATCAATTCCCTTTTCCTTATTTGGCCATTTAGTCATCAAGAATTCCCTTAGTCTCTGCTGGATTGGGCATGCCAAACATGCAGCTTGGAATCTCTGCAGCTGGGATACTTGAAAGAAGTGCAACAACTTCTACATCCTCCTCTGACGATGCGTCTGAGGATGGCAAGGGTAGTCGAGACAAACAATCAGCTGTTACATTTTCTACTCCTGGCTTATATTCCGTTTCATAAGTAAACGAAAGCAACCGTGCTGACCATCTCACAATTCGATTCCCTGCCCTACCCAATTCTTTTGATGTCAACAATGTCATCAGGGGACAATGATCAGTAGGTAATTTAAATGCATGACCCCACAAATAAGTCCTCCACTTTTCCATGGCCCAAACACATGCAAGGGCTTCCTTTTCAACAACAGAATACTTTCTCTCAGCCTGGGTCAATGTTCTTGATGCAAATGCAACTGTCTTTTCCACTTTACCCTCATGGAGCTGAGTCAACACAGCTCCCAATCTGTATTCAGAAGCATCCGTTGTTACAATTGTAGGCAATGATGGATCAAATAATGCCAAAGCTGGACTATGAGCAGTCAGCTCTTTTACAATATCAAAACTGGCCTGGGCCACAGGTGACCATACCAATTGTACACTTCCACGCAGTAACTCTCTAAGTGGTTCAATGACTGAAGCATAGTTAGGAATAAACTTCGCATTCCATGAAGTCAACCCCAAAAAAGAACGCAACCCTTTTAAATCAATTGGAGGTGGTGCCTGCAAAACGGCTTCAACTTGATCTAAATCAGGTTTCAACCCAGCTGAAGACACTCTATGTCCCAAAAAGAAAAGTTCTGTCTGTCTAAGTTTACATTTTTTCATATTAAATCTCAATCCAGTTGCACTAACACTCCTCAATACAGATTGTAAATTACTCTCATGCTCTTCAGGGGTCTTTCCATATACAATAATATCATCTAAATAACACTGAACTCCTTTCTGACCCTTAAGTATTACGGACATCATCCTTTGAAAAGCATCCGGGGCTGAGGCTAAACCATATGGGACACGTTTAAATCGAAACAATCCATCATGTGTAATAAATGCTGTGAGATCTCTGCTTTGTTCATGTAATACAACTTGATAATATGCACTCTGTAAGTCTAAAGTAGAGAACATTTTTGACCCTGCCAATTCAGAAAACATTTCTTCCATATGTGGCAATGGGTGGCTATCAATCACAATAGCTTTGTTTGGTTCTCTTAGATCTACACAGAGTCGTATACTCCCATCTTTCTTCCTTGCCACCACTATGGGTGAAACCCATTCTGATGAATCAACCTCTTCAATAATATCCTCCTGCACCAATTTCTCAAGTTCCTCTGACACAGCATCTCTTACAGCAAAAGGCAATCGTCGTAACTTCTGTCGCACAGGAGCCACATTAGGCCTCGCTTTGACCTTATGAACAAATCCCTTCGCAGAACCAACTTCCTGTATTGAATTATCCCCACTCACAGCTGAAGCAACCCTCCGTGATGATTCAGAATCTAATTGAGGGGCCATAATACATCTATCCACTACCATCAGTTTTAATGCTGCAAACAAATCCCTGCCAAGGATAGGAGTGCCATTAGGCACAATATAAAATTCTATTGGTGCACAACATGTACCAAAACTCACTTCAGCAGGTAAACAACTACATAAAGGTATTTGGTTCTTTAAATAACATACCAACTGCAATTTTGGTTCTACCAGTGGCACATTCTTAAAATATTGCAGGTAAAGTGCCTCAGATAATATAGAGATTGCTGAACCAGTATCTAACATCAGCTCAATATCCTGGCCCTTCCCTAAAGGAGTAACAAATATCTTAACAGTACACATAATTCCTTTTGCTGCCGACATAGGTCTACTCCCATCCACATTTAAAACGTTTACATCAGGCACTTGAATTGCTTGCACTTGCTGATTACTCTGTCGGCCTTGACACATCTTAGCCAAATGCCCAATCTTCTTGCAATAATTACATTGTACTCCTTTTGTAGGGCACTTAGAATAGCTTGCAAGATGTTGTAAAGAGCCACAGCGAAAACATATTTTTGTTGATGTTCTACTTCGCTGACTCCCTAACTTTTCAGTGTGTCCCTTCAGCTCCTTTGTAACATCTTGAGTTGGTATTGGAGCTTTCTGCAACATATCCACTTGTTGTACTCCTTCTCCAGTGGCCAAACCCATCATCTTAATTTCATCAAGCTGTATGATATCAGCAGTTTTATTCTCCATTCCTCATCTAATTATGGCCAGCATGGAATTTGCCTTTTTTACAGCAAAAGCTTTTTTACAGCTTTTTTACGTGGGTGTGTCACGGTGCGGGGTGGGGGGTGATGAGAGAAGGATCAGGCGGGGAGGGGAGGGGCCCCGAGGGTGGTGAGGGGGGCACCCGGGGGACCGCTCTCCCTGCAGAAGCGCCTGCGGCGGCTCCTTTCGAGGAAGATGCTTTGCCAGAAGGCAGAGAGGAAAGGGGGCGGCGGTGTGTGTGTGTGTGTGTGCGTCCGGGGAGGGAGTCAGACCTTGCCCCCCACCCCTCCCCTTTCTTCCTCCTCAGCAGCCTGATTCCTTTTTTTTTGCAGGGGGTGGGGAGTAGAGAGAGTGACTCGCCCCAAGATCCCCCGGCGAGCCTCGGTTGGCAGAGTGGGGATTTGAACCCGGCTCCCTCAGGATGCAGCCGCTGCTCCACCTGTTGCAACGCGCTGCCCCTGGAGGCTGAGGCGCGGCCTCCACCTGTTTAAGACACTCATAGCTGTCATCTTATCCTCAATGCACTGTATTGCCTATTTGACCAGTAAAAGCCATCTGCTTGGATTCTAAATGTCTCTGTGGTGATTTCTGGTTCTTTGGGTCAAGAGCTCACATTATGACAGCTATCACTACAACTCTTCCTCAACGATCCCCTAGTCAGGCTGGAGCCCTGGAGGGTTCGCCTGCCACTCGGATGGGAGCTAGGAGGTCGCTCTCCGAGTGAACCGTGACTACTACTCCTTGGAACCCTGGAGTCCTCATTTGAGGATCCTACCCTTCTACAGGACATAGTCGCTGAACTCTTTAGGACTAATTTAGAGGTTTGCCGCTTGAGGGGACTGGTACAGACGCAGTGGCAATCTCTAGTGAGAGTTCTGTGGATGTTAACGTCGGAGGATACTAATACTCGTTTAGACCTCCAGGATTTTGATCAGTTGCTGGATGATGCCCGGCTGGCAACTGAGGACTTACAAGTACTAACCGGATTATTGGACAAGCTTATTGCCCGTGAGACTCCCCCATCCACGGCTCTAACGCGTCCTGTTGCCCTGGGAAAAGGTACCATGGCAGGAGCCGCGCAGGCAGGTTTTTCCCTGATACCCGATGCAGCTAGCTGTCAAGCTGAAGCCAAGCGGGTCGCTATCCATACGGCTCTCCTCTTTGCGGATTGTACAAAGGATACCACGGTATCCACCTTGGCTCAACGTTTGGCCTCGACGTTTGGGGCCGATGCACCCGCGATTGCGGTTCGGATACAACCATTGCTGGGCGGGGAACCCGAACCCATACTCACACTCCTGGAAACGGAACTTTTACCGCACGTTACTGCAGCTGCAGCCCTGAGACTTGAAAACAAAAAAGTTCTCGCGGATAAGGAAGCTGCTGAAGCAGCTAAAGTGGCAGCCGAGGCTCAAGCCGCAAGGGATAAGGAGTTACAGTTGGCTGCGGATCGGGCGCGGACAGGCGGTCGCCCCAAGGACACTGTGAGGAGCGGCCCTCCGTTAGGTCTGTCTTTTTCCCCAGTATTTGCCCCGTCGCGCACGACCCAACGCGCACGCCGCCTTGCAGACCGACGCCAAGACTCCGGAGAGTCTGAGGAAGAGGACCTATATGGGGACAGTTCTCAATGGGCCACGAGTTTTCGGACAAGTAAACCTCATCGTACTGGTGGCCCAGGAGAGGACGTTCACCTGTTACGAGCCCAAAATCGAGAGCTATCTGACCAGGTTGATCAACTCCAAGAGCTAATGGAACGTGTGCTTCAGGACAACAGGCAGTTACAGCAAGCCCTGGCAGCCCAGGCACAGCCCGTCCCAATACCGGGTCAGGGGGCGCCAGTCCAGCCACCCGCTAATGTGCCTGCGCCACCTCCGCCTCCCGGAGGCCCCGTTTTACCTGCACCCAGGGCACCCGTGCAACCGGGTCAGCCTATGCCCGGTCCTTGGAAACAACTCAAATTGAAAACTACATACGATGGATCTCTCGAAACCCTACCCTGTTTCTTGCATCAGGTGGACAGCTATATGCGAGAACAAGGACAGTTCTTCCCTACAGAGGACAGCCGGGTTCGCTATGTGGCTTCCCTTTTGACAGGTAAAGCAGCCGACTGGATGGTCCTCCAATTCGACACCCGATCCCGCTCTATCCGTTCCCTCAACAATTTCATGACTGCCTTACGTAGGAGGTTTGAGGACCCCTTTCTGGGGGAACGAGCCAAAGCGGAACTGTTACAACTAAGACAAGGCTCTACTCCAGTTCGAGAATTTGCCGATGAATTTCAAAGACTGGCAAGCAAAATTGTGGGCTGGCCCGAAGCCACCATAATTCACCATTTCAGGGAAGCCTTACACCCTGACGTCCTGAACTGGTTGTACATGCGGGGTGATCCCGAAACTCTTGAGGATTGGATTCTATTAGCCGAAGAGGTGGAAAGCCGTCGGCGCTTTATTTCCCTTGTCCGCCAAAAACACAAGGAGAAAAGCGTCCAAAAGCCCCAGCCCAATGCACCACCCCCCAATCCACGGAAACCTGCGCGTCCACCCCAGGATCGCGAAACCCGATTTCAAAGAGGTGCCTGCCTCATTTGTGGGGAAATGGGCCACTTTGCAGCAGTCTGCCCATGCCGCCCTGAATCCTTTCGTCCCAGCATGACAACCCGAGCCAGAGGACGATCACAACGCAGAGGCACCGCGGCCACCCGCAGCGCAGCGCCGGGAAGACCCACACCCTCTGCACTTCACGCTGGAGACTCAGCCATCCTGCCTACATCGAATGACCCCGCCGGGTCTCGGATTACAAGTGCCCCATTGGGGGACAACTTTCCCTCTTCTGATGAAGAGAACCCGTGGAATTCTCCGGCTTTAAACCTGGAATCCCCCCTTGATTTGTCAAAAAACGGCTCCGGTCTGTGGTGAGTGGAGCGTCTCCACAGACCTCTGCAGATTCTCCTGCTAAACCGAATGCTCCCACTAAAGTAAAGGAAGTAGAAACCACCGTTTATGTAGACGCAATTTTACAACACCATGAAGGTGGTCCCCAACTACCCGTTAAGGCACTCATTGACTCCGGTTGCAGTCGCACTCTCATAAACGAAACCACATTTGCAGCACTCAAAGTCGAGTCCGAGGCTTTACCAGTCCCCGTCCAATTTGCCCAAATGGACGGGAGCCATTTCCAGGGGGGCCCAGTTGATCATCGTACCATAGGGGTGGCGATGGGAATTGGCTCCCACTGGGAGCAAATAGACTTTACCATAGCCCCTATCCGATTTGAAGTGGTTCTGGGAATTAACTGGATTAAAGGTCATTGTCCCAGTATAGACTGGGAGACGAACACGATCTCCTTTGCCAACCCCAAATGCGACCAGCACCGGCAGCAAGTTGCGCTGCTATCTCCACCCGCTCCAGCATTAATCTCCGATGTCCCATCACCGCCATCCCTCCCTCTTGTATACCAGGACTTTGCGGATGTCTTCAACATTAAAGAATGTGATGCCTTACCCCCCCACCGGACCACTGACTGTGCAATTGAAGTGGTGAAGGACTGCACACTGACCAAGAGTAAAATCTACCCTATGAGCACTTCCAAGCGCACTGTACTACGGGACTTTTTAGACAAAAACCTTGCCAGAGGGTTCATTCGCCCATCGAATGCTCCCAACTCAGCCCCCGCGTTTTTCGTCCGAAAAAAGGAGGGCGACCTACGCCTCTGCATTGACTTCAGAAAACTCAATGCAGTTACTCAAGCCAACGCCTATCCTATACCACTAATATCAGATATTTTGGGACAACTGCAAGAGGGACGTATTTTCTCTAAATTGGACCTAGTAGAAGCCTACTACCGCGTCCGTATCCGCGAGGGGGACGAACCCCTCACTGCCTTCTCTAGCTGCTTTGGAATGTTTGAATTCCTTGTGATTCCCTTCAGGTTAAAAGGGGCCCCGGGGGTCTTCATGCAACTCATCAATGAAATCCTTCATGATTTACTATACCGCGGGGTGGTGGTTTATTTAGACGACATTCTTATTTATTCAAAAACCATGGACGAGCACGTCGCATTGGTCCGAGAAGTTCTACACCGCCTACGCAACCACCAACTCTTTGCAAAACTGGCTAAATGCGAATTTCACCAGAGCAAAATAACTTTCTTGGGATATATAATCTCCCACCATGGCCTTAGCATGGACCCGGCCAAGGTCCGTTCCGTCCTCGATTGGACACCTCCCTCCAACCGCAAGCAAGTACAACAGTTTCTGGGCTTTGCTAATTTTTACCGCGGATTTATTCCTAACTTCACCCAAATAGCACTGCCCATCACCGACCTTCTGAAAACCAAAGGTAAAGAAAACTCTGCCACATTGCCCTCCGCTAAGATACTGTGGACTGATCAATGCCAGACCGCCTTTGTAGCTCTCAAACGCCTTTTCACATCGGAACCTGTGCTACGGCACCCAAACCCTAACCGAATGTTCATTGTACAAGTCGATGCCTCCGACGTAGCTATGGGGGGGCCCTACTGCAAAGAGGACCAGATGGTCTCCTTCACCCCTGCGCTTACTTCTCTAAGAAATTTGCGCACTCCCAATTGAACTGGCCCATTTGGGAGAAAGAAGCCTCAGCCGTTCACCATGCACTTACTCTATGGAGACAATTCCTGGAAGGGTCTAAGGTCCCCTTCGAAGTTTGGACCGATCACAAGAATCTAGCCGCCCTCACTGGAACCCATAAGTTATCCGCGAAACAACAGCGTTGGGCGGAATTCTTTGCTCAGTTTCGTTTTGTCCTGAAGCATGTCCCAGGAAAACAAAACGTTCTCGCAGATGCTCTCTCCCGGTTGCCTCAATATCCGGCGAAACTCGATCGGCCAACAGACTCTTTATTTACGCCCGCGCAAAGGGAAGCCTTACCCGTACTGGCTGTACAGACTCGATCCCAGACGCTGCCCCAGCGACAGCACCCAGTCACCAGCGTGCAAACTCCTCCAACCCTACCGGCTGCCCAGCTGCCCCCGCAACGAAGAACCACGATGACCGACGCTCCAACTCCTCCAACCCAACTGGCCGCCCAGCCGCCTGCAGTCTGCGCACCGCAGCACGTAAGCACTTCTCCTTCGTCAACCCCCCTAACTGCTCCTACTGCCACTTTAAACAAGGGGGGGTTCCCGTCTCCGATTCGTTCTTAAAGTCCCTTCGGGAACAATGCCTTATGGAACACTCCAATCAAACCCTGCCTCCTGGTGTAATCGAACAAGGAGGCTCTTGGTACAAAGACTCGAAATTGTATGTGCCCAAAACGCTCCGAAAAGACGTCTTACACTTGGCCCATGGAGTAAAAACCGCTGGACACTTTGGGTTCCTAAAGACCCTTCACCTGTTGCGCAGACAATTTTGGTGGGGGGGAATGCGTTCTGATATTGACTCTTTTATTCGCAGCTGTCCTATTTGCGCCACAGTCAAACGATCTCAAGGCAAGCCCCCAGGACTACTGCAACCACTTGAAATACCCTCCAAACCCTGGGAAATGATTGCTATGGATTTTATGACGGATCTCCCTCTCAGCGGGGGAAAAACTGTATTATGGGTTATCACTGACTTATTTTCTAAGCAAATACATTTGGTTCCATGTGCGGGGATCCCCTCCGCTCAGAAATTGGCCCGCCTCTTCGTGTCACATGTCTTTAGACTACATTCGTTTCCGCGCAAGATAATTTGCGACCGCGGCAGTAGTTTTGTTGCAAAGTTTTGGAAAGCTTTTCTCAAATTGGTGGGGGTGGAGCAGGGATTGTCTAGTGCATACCATCCCCAAACGGATGGCCAAACCGAACGTGTTAATGCTGTACTTGAATGTTATTTGCGCTGTTATGTCAACTACCACCAAGATAACTGGGTAGAATTGTTGCCTTTTGCAGAATATGCTTACAATAATGCTGTACATCAGTCTACTGGTTTCAGCCCGTTTTATGCAATATATGGACAGGACTTCGGTCCTATCACCCCAATGGAAGATTTGGAGGGGGAGGGGGATGCAGACATTGCCTCTTGGGCACACACCCTCCGCACCACATGGCCCTGGCTGGTTAGCAACCTTGACCGAGCCAAGCGCAAATACAAAGCGCAGGCTGATAAACATCGATCCCCCGGTGGGGACCTACAAGTAGGTAACCTGGTATACCTATCCACCAAGAACCTGCGTTCCACCCGTCCGTGCCATAAGCTCAATGCTAAGTACATTGGCCCATTCCCCATCATTCGCATCATAAATCCTGTCACGGTGGAACTATCTCTCCCCAAAACCTTAAGGCGTGTGCACCCCGTTTTCCACATCAGCCTCCTGAAGCCCCATATTGCTTCTCCGCAATGGCATCCAGAACCGCCTCCTGAACAGCCCCTAATGGGGGGGGGAGAACATTTCGAGGTCTCCAAAATCCTAGACTCCCGCATTCACCATGGGGTCTTGCAATACTTGGTCCGCTGGAAACACTTCCCCCCTGCCTATGACGAATGGGTTCGCGCACGAGATGTCTCCGCCCCCAAACTCGTCAACGCCTTTCACATTGCCTACCCAGACAGACCAGCCCCCTTGCAGGATGGGAGGGGGTCTTAAGGGGAGCAGGATGTCAGGCTGTTATCTCGGTTTCGATGTTGCCTCTGTTCCTTTGCTGAACCGTCCAGACTTCAAGGACGGCTCCACATACCAAAGCCTGGGAACGCTACTCCTGGGAAAGTGTGCTCTGTTTATGCTTTGTAATCTCCCGCCGTTTTCAGGCTTTATATTGCCAACTAACTAGCAAGACACTCATAGCTGTCATCTTATCCTCAATGCACTGTATTGCCTATTTGACCAGTAAAAGCCATCTGCTTGGATTCTAAATGTCTCTGTGGTGATTTCTGGTTCTTTGGGTCAAGAGCTCACACTCCCTGATTTTCTCTGCGGTGGCTCCTCTGCCTTTAATGGCTGAAACATTTGCAAGCATCGGTATTTTCAGAGAGGCTCGACCTGTTGAACTTCTCCCTGCCCTCCAGCTGCCAAAAGCAGAAAAGGCTTTGTGGGGCGGGGGGAGCAGGGAAGAGTATCAAATGTCTTGGGAACTTCTTCCCAGGGGCCCAAAGGAGCACCAATGGGAATTCCCTCTGCGGCAGCGTCATCAGTCTCCGGGCAGAAGCCCCAGCAGCTGCGCTCCATGTGGGAGATGGCTTTTTAGGGACAGAATTCAGCGAAGGCAGGGGGGGGAATGGGGTGTGTGTGTCTGCGCAGGGGGGTCGATTTCAGTGCTCGGTTTCTCCCTCCTACCCCCATTCCTTCCCCTCAGCAGGCACCCTCTGCAGTGGGGTCCCCCCCCCCAAACAAACACTGCCCACTTCAAGTGGGGGAAGGCTGCTCCGTCTGATGTGTTCAGGACTTGGGACCTCTTTCTTTTTTGGAGGGGCAAAGAAACCCCCATCTCGGGCAGGGCGGGGCCTCCCCTTGACCTCCTCGCCTCTCAGCATCTCCAGGCAGCCTGGGATGGGAAAGACCCTTTTCTGCCCGAGACCCTGGAGAGCCGCTGCCAGCCCGAGTAGGCAACACCGGCCTTGATGGACCACCGGGGCCCTGATTCGGCACAAGGCCTTTTCTCAATGGCTGCCTCAGCACAGCCCTCCTTCCTGCACACACCTGCCAGGAGCAGGCTCGATCCGGCACCTCTGCCCCACTGGCCCCATTGCTGCCCGGCCCTCCACACTGGGCATGTCTGAGACGGAGGCTTGGGGGGGGGTACCTGTGGCTGCTGCCCTTTCTGGGGGGCCCACCTGGCGCCAGGTAAGAGCACCTGTGAGGGCCAGTGGGGGAAGACTGGCAGGAGGTGGAGTTGGAGGGAGGCAGGAAGTACTCGGTTTACTTGGGGGGGGTGGATAACGGCTCTCTTTGGGGGGAGAAGTTGGGGGCTCAGAATCATCTTTGCTTAGAAAGTATTTGCAAATTGGAATTCTTCCTCAGACTTCTCCTTCACTTTTCCAATAAAAATGTCAAGCAGAGGAGAGCGAAAAGGACCGGCTCAGTTCCCTTTGGAGTAGCTAAACTGCTCAGATTAGGATTTAGTCAAAACTGGGATTTATGGAAGTGTGTGTGTGTGTTTATGGGGTCTGTTTGCTTGTATTCAGTTCACTATTTCCCTATTATCTTTCTGAATAAACATCCAACTTTAAACCTACATCTGTTCAGTTCCAAGAATCTGCACGCTTATGAGGCGTGGGCCAAGTCCCAGACCCGGGCACGCCCCTGGCATAGGGTCCCCACAACAACTGCCCCAGGGACGTAGGGTAGGTGGCTCTTGACACGTTAAAGCAGGGGATGCTCCTACAGCCGAGAAATATACACATGGGGGCCATTTGGGTAACAGGACTGTGGACTGTACACCTCTGGACAGTCTGTTTCTTTTAAGTATGATTGTACTAGGTAATTTCTGCATCGTTCAATGTGTCATGTTTCAATGCGGATGCTTTGTTTCAGGGTTCAGCTCTTGCAGATTGCTGCTTGTTTCCAGATATTTGACGGCCTCCCGTCACCCTTAAAAATGGCCCGGATCCCGACCACTTTCCAGTCCTAGAGATCCATTCCCCTCCGCCTTTAACAAGGACAGATCTTTCATCCAACCCACCCAATTGGAGTCTCTTTATTTGCGGTGCATCGTGGTCAGGAACTGCTCCCCTCTGCCAGACGGACTTCCCCCTCCCTCCCTCACAGAGGAGGCCCCCCAGATTCTCTCCCCTCCCCACTTCTTCCCAAGGAAAAGCCCCCTCGGCTCAGAGGCAGGGATGGATCTCCATTATTTTTATTAGGCGGTTCCTCCAATAAAAGTGAGAAGCACAGGTTAATGACAATATGAATTCTGGAAATTGTAAATTTACAAAACAGTGCTTTATTTCCAACAGCCATTCCTAGCCCCGACTCATGAATGGCCAACCCGAGTCTGAGTCGTCCCGCTAGACCAGAGAGAGGAAGAGGGCGGGAATCTCAGGCAGCCCAGCAAAGAACCCCAAAGGAGGGTTTGAGCAGTGAATTTCAACCACACTTGCAGTGGGAATGGCTGAGGAAGGCACATGGAGGCTGAATGCAGAACACCCCCTTTGGCCAAAGGAGAGAAGCCAACAGCAGCAAGGCCCTGGTTGCTCCTGCCAAGTGGTGCGAAAAATCTCACCCCCATCTCTGTAGCTGATGAGTGTGGTTGCCAGCCTCCAGGCACTGCCTGGAGATCTCCAGGAATTACAAATGATCTCCAGACTAGGGAGATCAGTTCCCCCTAGTCATGAACATGACTGCCTTGGAGGGTGGGGCCCTCTGGCATTATATCCTTCTCAGGCCTCTCCCCTCCCCAAACCCCACCCTCCCCAGGATCTACCACCCACCCAAATCTCCAGCCATTTCCCAACCCAGATTGGCAACCTGAGGGCATAAAAAGTACAGGAGGAAGGTGGTAACATTCTGCTCCCCACATGGCAGGGTGACTCCCCTCCCCTCCCCACAAGTAATAAAAGAGAAACACAGAAGAAGCCAATTGGAGGGGGGGGAACAGTATGGACACAAGAAGTCCTTCCTTCGTCCATCTTCACCCCTTGCAAAGCGGCCGAAATGCTTTTCCACAGGCAGTATCCTGGATCAGGAAGGGTTATCTGATGAGCGCTGTCAGGAGAGAGGGAGAAAGCGGGGAGAGTCAGAAGCGGTGGGTCAATTCCCAGGGAGGGGGGGGCAGAATCCTCCGAGACCACCTGAGCCACACAAACCCCACCCTCAACACGGGGATAACAATACTGTTCCTCCCCCTTCAGATTTGCTGCAGATAACATCTGTGGAGCAGATTCAACTTACAGAAAATGTTTTTTAGACTGGTTCTTGTAGGTTATCCGGGCTGTGTGACCGTGGTCTTGGTATTTTCTTTCCTTACAGCCCGGATAACCTACAAGAACCAATGAACCCTGACCGTGAAAGCCTTCGACAATGTTTTTTAGACTCTTGAGTCCTATCATGCTGTGGGGCCTTTTAAATGTTACTGAGCTACTTTGGACAGTAAACATCTGTCCAAAGTATTATTATTTATTTGATTTGTACCCCCATCACACCCCAACCAAAGTCAGAATCAGGGCGGCTGAGAAAGGCAGGATAAATCCAGACACACACACAGGTGTGAGAGATCCCCCTCTCTGAGTTTGCTTCTCCAAATCAGTTGCTCAGACGTTGATACAGAAACAATAGATTTATTGAAGCCCTCAGGAGATGAGACAGGCACAGGTAGAAAGTTGCAAGTGAGGGGCTATACGGGTTTACAGAATATATTGACTCCAGGGCACTGGGGCACTGGGGTTCACACTTATTGTTATGGGAAGTTACAAGCTTGGCATAATACAAAACATCAGACGGATCCCAGGAAGTCTGGTGCGGCTATCACACTTCCAAGGCCGCACCGGCCTGAGGGAGTACTGGCAGGAAGAACAGCGGGGGGGAAGATACATGGGCCATCAGGCCTGGCGCCTGAGACCAGAAGGTGTGAACTGCTTTTACGAGTTCACTGATAACACCGCAGGTGATGGAAAGCAGAGACACAAAGACAGAGACCCTCACATTCTGCCCCCCTTAAGGCCCCCCTCCGAGAGGACGAGGCTTATCGGGATAAGCGAGGTGGAATTCTCGGACCAAGCGAGGAGCTGCCATGTGGGGTGCGGCCACCCATTCGTCATGAGCGGAGCCAAGGTTTTTCCAGCGAACAAAGTAAAACAGTTTCCCTTTCTTCCATTTGGAATCTAAAACCTTGGATATTTCCAAATGGGTATCCCCTCCTACTACGGTAGGAATCTCATGAGCGGGAGGGGGGTGGAACTGGGGAGCTGCTACATAAGGTTTGAGGAGGCTTATATGGAAGACTGGATGAACTCCCTTGAGAGTCTTAGGGAGACTCAGTTCCACGGTAACCTCGTTGATCACTCTGGTAATGGGGAAAGGTCCTACATAACGGTCGCTCAGTTTTTTGCAGGGGCGAAGAGAGCGGAGGTTTTTGGTGGACAGATAGACTTGCTCCCCCACCTTGAGTTCCCATCCCGGAGACCGGTGTTTGTCTGCTTGTTCCTTGTACTTGCTTTTTGCCCTTTCCAGATTTTTGAGCAACCATGGCCAGGTGGATTTAACCACCTGAATCCACTCCTGAAGATCAGGGGTAGACTGGAGCTCTGGCGAGACGGGGGCAGAACCGAAAGGGCCAAAATCCGTCCCGTATATAACTTGGAAGGGACTAAAGCCGGTAGAGGAATGAGGCGCATTGTTGTACGCATATTCGGCAAATGGCAGCAGGTCGACCCAGTCGTCCTGGTGGAAATTTACATAGCAACGCAAATAACATTCTACTACCGCATTTACTCGTTCCGTTTGACCATCCGTTTGGGGGTGATAGGCGGAAGAAAGGCCCTGTTCCTCCACTCCCATTAACTTTAGGAAAGCCCGCCAGAATTTGGCAACAAACTGGACCCCCCGGTCGGAGAGGACCTTCCTCGGGATCGAGTGTAGCCTGAGGACGTGCGTGATGAACAGTTTAGCTAAGCCCTGGGCTGAAGGAAGACCTGCACATGGAACGAAATGAACCTGTTTGGAAAAGAGGTCTGTGATAACCCAGAGAACCGTTTTCCCCCGACTTGGAGGTAGGTCGGTGATAAAATCCATGGCGATGACTTCCCAGGGACGGGAGGGGTTCTCAAGCGGTTTGAGAAGCCCCGGGGGTTTTCCCATCCGTTTCTTGGCTGTGGCGCAGGTGGGGCAGCTGCGCACATACAACTCAACATCAGATCTCATACCGGGCCACCAGAATTGCCTTCGAACCAGGTGAAGCGTTTTTACGAAACCAAAATGACCCGCTAGCCTGGCCCCATGTACAAGTCCCAATACTTCTTTGCGAAGGGAAGATGGGACATATAGTTTCCCCCCTTGCACCCACCAAGTGTTGGTTCGTTCCAAGCCAGTGGGGAGGAGATGGTGCTCCTCCTCCTGTAAGGAGGCGTCCCGGAGTCGCTGTTGGAATGCTTCCGGGATACCTTTGAGCGTAGGGGGGGTCTCCGGTTGGCGGGCTTGGGATCGGGTGGTGACGGCCAAGCCAGGGACTTCCCCTCGCTGTTCGGGAGTGAACAGGGAGTCGACGGGGCGATCGAAATCGTTGCGATACTGGGGAAGTCGTGACAAAGCATCAGCTAGGGCATTTTCTTTGCCCGGGACATGTTTGAGGGTGAACCGGAATTTTGCAAAAAATTGGGCCCACCGAATTTGTTTGGCATTGAGTTTTCTAGCTCCCTTGAGAGCCTCAAGATTCTTGTGATCTGTGCACACTTCGAACGGCAGCTCGGCCCCCTCCAAGAAGTGTCTCCATATGGTAAGGGCATGTTTGACCGCTGCTGCCTCCTTCTCCCAAATGGCCCAGTTGATTTCGGACTGGGAGAACTTCTTGGAGAAGTAGGCGCATGGCCTCAACCGTCCCCCCTCATCCCTCTGCAATAGGGCCCCGCCCATGGCTACATCCGAGGCATCCACCTGCACCACGAAGGGCTTGGTGCAATCCGGGTGAGCCAAAACGGGTTCGGATGAAAAAAGTAGCTTTAAACGTTCAAAAGCTTGCTGGCACTGGGGAGACCATTGCAGACGGGCTGAGGGGAGTGCGGCGCTAGCCCCCCTGTCCTTGGTACGCAACAGGGCAGTGAGGGGAAGCGCAACTTGGGCAAAGTTGGGAATGAAATTCCGGTAAAAGTTGGCAAACCCCAAAAACTGTTGAAGTTGGCGGCGGGTAGTGGGGGTTTCCCAGTCCCGCACCGCCTGGACCTTGGCGGGGTCCATTTCCAACCCTTGGTGGGAAATCACATACCCCAGAAATGTAATAGAAGGTTGGTGGAATTCACACTTGGACACCTTAGCATACAGTTTGTGCTCCCGCAGCCGCTGGAGCACTTCTCGCACTAGGCGCACATGTTCTTCCATGGTCTCAGAGTAAATAAGAATGTCATCGAGAAATACCACCACCCCCCGAAACAGTAAATCATGCAAAACTTCATTAATTAATTGCATAAAGACACTCGGAGCCCCCGAAAGTCCGAACGGCATGACCAGGTACTCAAACATCCCAAAACAACTGGAAAAGGCCGTTTTGGGTTCGTCTCCTTCTTTGATGCGAATGCGGTGGTAGGCTTCTACCAAGTCCAGTTTGGTGAAGATTCGGCCCTCCTTTAATTGTGCTAGAAGGTCAGGAATAAGAGGGAGGGGGTAAGCATTAGACTGGGTGACTGCGTTCAGTCTGCGAAAGTCAATACACAGTCTTAAATCTCCCGTCTTTTTCTTTACAAAGAAAGCTGGGGCTGAATAAGGAGCCTTGGAGGGGCGTATGAAACCCCTCGCCAGATTGACATCCAGATAGTCTCGCAATACAGTCTTTTCACTAGGGCTCATGGGGTAAACCTTTCCCTTAGACAGTTTGCCTTCCCCTACAATCTCGATGGCACAGTCCGTTTCTCTGTGGGGAGGCAGTTCGTCGCACTCTCTAACATCGAAAACATCAGTAAACTGCGAGTACTCAGAGGGTAATTGAGGAGAGACTGGGGCGGGGGACCCTACCAGTGCGGCGGCTGGAGTTCTGAGTACCCGTTCCTTGTCATGCAACCCACAGGGGTTTTCGGGGAAGGAAAGCACCCGTTTAACCCAATCAATGGAGGGATTGTGTCCCCTTAACCAGTTCATCCCTAACACCACAGGGGTTACAATAGGGGCGATGGTGAAATACAACCGTTCCCAATGTTCCCCCACGGACATAATCACGGCTGCAGTTCTGTGGGTCACAGGGCCCCGTTTAAAGTCACTCCCGTCCATTTGGGAAAAACGGAGGGGTCCCGGAAGCCGCTTGCGCCGGACACCCAACTTCTTGGCAGTTTCCTCATTTATCATGGTGCGGGCACACCCCGAGTCGACCAACGCGGGGACCTCTAACGGGGGACCCCCTTTGGGTAGGGACAGATGAACACGCACAAATACATTGTCCTCTTGGGCGCTTACCATCGGTGGAGCTCCTTGCACAACGATAGGGACGGTCTGCTGCGGAGCCCCCTCTACAGCAGACCGACGGCGTTTTTTGCCGGCTGTTCCCACTCTTCCTCCTCGCTGGAAGAGGGGGACGGGGTGGTGGCTTCCGGGGAGCCGTCCGAATCAAAGACGGTATTTGTAATCCGGGACCCCGATGGGACCGTAGAGTCGGATGCCCCATCCTGGGGGCGCGCGTGGAGAGCGGAGGGTGCGCCGGAGCGCCGGCTCAGTGGTCCACTTCTGCGGCGAGGCTGGCTGTCGGCGGCCGGTTTCGTCGGCTCGGTCTGGGTTTGGCGGGGGGGGGTCGGACGGCCTGAGCGAGAGGGGCATTGCGATGCAAAGTGACCCTTTCCCCCGCAGATCAGGCAGACGCCGGCCTCGAACCGCTTGCGGCGTTCCGCGGCCGAGAGACCCCCGCCACCCCCTTGCCGGAGTTCCCGGCCACGGTCACCTCGGGGCCTGGGGTCTCGCCCAAGCCGTTGCTTGGACAAGTTCAGGAGTTGTTTGCGATTCTCGATGTCAGCAGCATGGCGAACCCAACCTTCCACATCCGGGGGGTTCCCTTGCATGAAGGCCCAATGTTGGAGGTCTGGGTTGAGACCCTCCCTGAAACATTGTACTAAGGTAGCTTCACTCCAGTCCAGAATTCGGCTAGCCAGTGACTGGAACTCACTTGCATACTGCGCCACCGACTTAGTCCCTTGGCGCAGTTGCATCAGGGAGGCTTTAGCCCGCTCACCCAGAGTCGGGTCCTCAAAACGGTTTCGGAGTGCTACCATGAACTCGTCCAGGGTTCGCAGCACCGGCGAGCGGAGTTCATACTGCAACACCATCCAGGCAGCCGCCTCCCCTTGCAGTAAGGAAGCCACGTACTGCACCCGGGACTCCTCAGAAACGAAGGTTCGGCCTTGTTCCCGCATAAAAATGTCTACTTGGACCATAAAAAAGGTCAACTGGTCTCCCGACCCGTCATACGTGACTTTCAGGTCCCGACGGGCCGGGGGGGCAGGGGTTGCGGGCGGAACTACCGGCGCCCCGTCTGGGGGAGCACCGGCTGGAGGTTGCAACTTCAGCGCATCTAGGGCCGTGGCCATCTCACCCATTACGCGTTGCATGGTCTCCATCTGCTCCTGCATAGTCCGGCGGTCTTCCTGCCACTGCTTTCGTTCTTCCTCCATGAGGGCCTCTTTGCGGGCCGGGTCCCCTTCGAGTCCCGTGCTGGGGAAGGCCAACCGGCGATCCTTCGCCGCAGTCCGCGAGAGCGACCAGCCCTTGGGAGAGTCCAGCCAATAAGTAAGCCCCCGGGGACGTTCGTCCCGATCTTGGTCGGGGGCGCGACCCTTCGGTTTCTTTGGCTTGGCTCCCTCCTCCTTCGGGTCCGGCTTCTCCGGCTCGTCCGGTTCCTTGGGGGCATCGGGGTTAGGGGTGGTGTCCTCGTCGGCTGACATTCTGTCCAAGGCGGTACAGCTGCAGTCCGAGAGGCAAGGACTTGCAACTTAATGTGAGAGATCCCCCTCTCTGAGTTTGCTTCTCCAAATCAGTTGCTCAGACGTTGATACAGAAACAATAGATTTATTGAAGCCCTCAGGAGATGAGACAGGCACAGGTAGAAAGTTGCAAGTGAGGGGCTATACGGGTTTACAGAATATATTGACTCCAGGGCACTGGGGCACTGGGGTTCACACTTATTGTTATGGGAAGTTACAAGCTTGGCATAATACAAAACATCAGACGGATCCCAGGAAGTCTGGTGCGGCTATCACACTTCCAAGGCCGCACCGGCCTGAGGGAGTACTGGCAGGAAGAACAGCGGGGGGGAAGATACATGGGCCATCAGGCCTGGCGCCTGAGACCAGAAGGTGTGAACTGCTTTTACGAGTTCACTGATAACACCGCAGGTGATGGAAAGCAGAGACACAAAGACAGAGACCCTCACAACAGGGAGGGGAGAGTCTGTCTCATACAGGTTTTACTGCGCTATTGTCCAATTTATGTCGCCCTGGTTTTTGCTTTCTTAGATTCCACGTCTTATACTGTAAAACACAAACAAAAAGGGGAAGAAAAAACTTCAACCCAGAAACAACAGGTGACCAAAAAGATTGACAAAAAAAACACGGCTACCCACTGTGAAAAAAACTTAATGATGGACAGAATCACAATGGATTATGTACACAAAACGGACAAAAGTTTTAATACATTATAAATCATTAAAAATACACGTATAAAAAGTAGGGTCCAGTTCATCAGTAATTATTCATGATCGCATCATCTTCCGTCCTCTCACCACCTAATATAAGTTTGGACAATTGGAACTGTTGGCTACCATCTGCTTTCTGAATGTGGGTGGGTACACCCCATAGAGCGAGGATCCATTCTGACCTTGCTCGCTCAGGTTGATTTCTACAATTTTCTTTTTAAAAAACGTTATTCATTTCTAATTTCCTTAATTTGTTCATCTACATGTTTTCTTTCATTGAATTCTTCCTTTTTATGTCTTGGAGATTTGGACCAGATATAAGAACCATCTGAAAAAGGATGCTGGGGGGGTCCGATGTTATTCCAACAATGAAGGGGGAGGGGATTGTCGAACTAATTAACAGTCCCTGGTTCTTATACATGTGAGCAATATAGATTAACAGTTTTGGAATTTTTTTAAAATAAAGGAATTACACAAAAATTAGTCTGAAGTCTCCCCCCCTCTTTCCTCCTATTTCTTCTTCCAAGGTTTTATACCTTGGTCAGAATTGTTACATTTGATATTTTTATATTTTGAATAATTGCTCTTTATAGTGTGCGAAAATTACAGTTTATATCACTGACAAAGTACTATTTGTTTGGTTTTAAGGATATTTTTTATGATTGATAATGTATTAAGCTTTGTAAATTTTTTGTATGTAACCCATTTTTACTCTGCCCATTATTAGTTATTTTGTCAACCTTTTTGGTTACCCGCGTCTAATTTCTATCTTTCTCATCTGCCTGGAGTCTCAGAGAGAAAAGGGGACTGTAAATAAACCGAGTGACTTACCCGCGGGAGGCTGGAGAGGATTCGCTGCAAGAGAGAAATTTGTTTCATTTATGTATTTAAATATTTCTATCCTGTCTTTCCTAGAACCATAGAATCATAGAACTGGGACCACCAGGGTCATCTAGTCCAACCTCCTGCACAATGCAGAAAATTTCACAACTATCTCCCCCCACACACATTCACCCAGCGACCTCCATGCCAGAAAATGGCAAAACAAAATCCCATTAGGATCCCTGGCCAATCTGGCCTGGAGGAAAATTCTTGTCAGCTAGGCTCTCTCTCGGCCCCGGGTAAAAACAAGATGGTTACCTGCACAGACAAAAAGGAGTTTTTTGTGCACTCCGTCCCCCCCCGTTTTGCACTCGGTCTCCCGCCCGACATCTGCACCTCAATGGAGACCCACCCGAGTAATTTCTAATCTGATACCGGGTCCCGCGGAACAATGCTGGGAGCCCGGGAAGATCAGCCAGTTATTGCACACGTTAATTTCCTGTATGCGTTGTCTTAAGTCGTTACCGGCAGTTAACTTCTATATTGTTTCTTTGTTTCTAAAACCTAATCAATCCCATTGTATTTACCCTATATATGTACCGAGTTTCCCCCATGCCTGTATTCTAGCCTTAAGTTTCTATGACTTGCTGAACTCGCTGACTTTCTGAATAAAACTTCTAACTCGCTGCAACGTCTGGAGTGGAGTCCCTTTTCCTTCCTGACCCCAAAGTGGCAATCAACATTTCCCTGGGCATGCAAGAAAGGGCCATGAGTGCCAAACAATGACGCAACCCTTCCTGCCCTCCCTCTCATGATCTGCCTAAGGTCACAGAATCAGCATTGCTGACAGATGGCCATCCAGCCTCTGCTTAAAAACCTCCAGGGAAGGAGAGCCCACCACCTCCTGAGGAAGCCTGTTCCACTGAGGGACCGCTCTAACTGTCAGAATTTTTTTCCTAATGTCTAGATGGAAACTCTTTTGATTTAATTTCAACCCGACCTTCTAGGGCAACAGAAAACAACTCAGCCCCATCCTCCCCTGAATTTAGATATAGATATGTATAGAAATATTATTGACTGGAAAGAAGAGAAATGGGTTTTAAAAAGTAGGGAAGAATTAGATATAAAGGATTGGTTTGTGTATTATAGGTTAAGAGATATATTTAATAAAGATAATCAGCTTGGATTTAACAAAAATAAATCTGAGTTAGAGAAAGTATTAAATAAAGGAAATAAAGGACTGATAGGTAGAATGTATAAATTACTAATTACGACCAATCTAGAACAAGAAAGAATCAAACCAGTTATGATTAAATGGATGAAGGACTTAGGATTTAATATCGATTTGGATATATGGGAAAATATATGGAAGAGAGAGTTTAAATTTACAATAACCAATGAAATTAGAGAAAATTTATATAAAATGTTTTATAGATGGCATATAACCCCAATTATGATGAATTCCCCAAGATGAATAGGGGAGACAAGGGAATCTGTTGGAGATATTGAAAGGAAAGAGGAACATATATGCATGTATGGTGGTTATGCAAAATTTTTAAAAAAATTTGGAAAAAAATATTAAGGGAAACAAATAATTTGATTAATAGTAGAGTAAAAAGGAAACCATCATTTTGCTTATTGGGAATCCCACCAAAAATATATATCTGACCAGGATAGGATTATCTGTCAATAAAGTTTTGCTGCTGCAAGAATTGTGATAGCCAAAGTATGGAAACAAGTAAATAAACCTTCAATCATTGACTGGAGAGAGAAATTATGGATGTATATGAGGATGGCCAGGTTAACGGAATTTCTGCATGGAAAGGATATGGGAGAATTTAAAAAAACATGGGTTAAGGCCACCTCATATTGGGATAAGTTGGCAAAAACTGACTTTACTTTATTAATTAATGAGATATAGAAATCAATTTTTTAACAATTGTGATTTATAATATTAATGGATAAAATAAAACTGTTAAGACACTTCTGCGGAAGTCGGGTGAAGGGTCACTCTTTAGGTGGGTGGAGGGGAAAGGGTATCTTTGCTTAACATTATAAATTAGTAATTATGAATGTATTAATTATGGTATATGAATACCCTTTTATAATTTTTTGTATTCTTTTTTGTAATTTTTTTATTTTTTCTTGTTGTATTTGTTTGTTTTTTATGTTTTTCTTAAAGAAAAAAAATCTAATAAATTTAAAAAAGAAAAAGAAAACAACTCAGCACAATCCTCCATATGACAGCCCTTCAAGTTACTTGAAGATGGTTATCATATCACCTCTCGGTCTCCTCCTCTTTAGGCTAAACTTACCCAGCTCCTTCAACTTTTCCTCATAGGACTTGGTCTCCAGACCCCTCACCATCTTGGCTGCCCTCCTCTGGACACGTTCCAGCTTGTCTACATCTTTCTTAAATTGTGGTGCCCAAAACTGAACACAGTACTCTAGTTGAGGTCTAACCAGAACAAAGTAATACCATCACTTTGCGTGATCTGGACACTATACTTCTGTTGATGCAGCCCAAGACTGCATTTGCCTTTTTAGTTAAAGCATCACACTGCTGACTCATGTTCAGTGTTTGGTCTACTAAGACCCCAAGATCCTTTTCACACACACTACTGCTCAAACAAGTCTCCCCCCATCCTATAATTATGCATTTTATTTTTCCTACCTAAATGCAGAACTTTACATTTGTCTTTGTTGAAGTGCATTTTATTAGTTCTAGCCCACTTCTCCAGCCTGTCAAGATCATCCTGCATCTTGTCTCTGTCTTCTACCGTATTTGCTACCCGTCCCAATTTAGTATCATCTGTAAATTTAATAAGCATCCCCTCTATTCCTTCATCCAAATCATTTATAAAGATGTTGAACAACACAGGGCCCAGCACAGATCCCTGAGGAACTCCACTAGTCATTCCTCTCCAAGTGGATGAGAAGCCTTTAACAGGCACTCTTTGGGTGCGATCTGTTCAACCAGTTGCAGATCCACCTAACAGTAATAAAACCTCTCCACCTAGAATCTGCCTCACCCCCTTTTAAAACCATCTGTGCTTAAAGACATCACCAAGTCCACTGGCAGCGAATCCCACAATTTACCTACTCACTGAATAAAGAAGTGTGTCCTTTTCTCTGCCCTGGACCCCTTTCCCCACAGCTTTATGGGCTGCCCCTGAGTTCTACTGTTACGGAAGGAAGAGAAAACTCTCCCCCTAAAACTCTCTCCACCCCACACATAAGTTTATGAACTTCCATCATATCCTCCCCTCAGTCGTCTCTTTTCCATAACTGAGAAGCCCCCAGACTCTCCAGCCTTTCCTCACAGGGAAGGGGGCTCCTGGCCCTCTTGGCTGCCCTCTTCTGAAGCAGGCCAAACTGCTGAAGACATTAAAAAGTTTGGTGTCCCCTTGCACCATTCGGGGTCTTCCTGTTGGCCTAGAAATGGCAGCCCCCAAAACAGGCTGTGAGAAAAAAAGAGCCCCCTCTCCAAAGTGAGACCCTGGTGGGGCCGGGCCCCTTCATTTCCCCCTGTCAAATCGGTCCAATCGTGGACAGATTCCGAGGGAGGGGGGAGTGTGCGCCCTTCCCCCAGTTTCCTGAAGTCCCTCCCCCCATCCAGACCCACCCCCTTACCTTTCCTGTTCTTCAGGTAGAGATAGAGCCCCACGGCCACAAAGACCACCCCCAGCACGGCCCCCACAGCCCCCGTCCACACTTTGCTCTTGGCGGAATCCGACGTCTGGGGCTCTGTGGGAAGAGAAGGAGCCCCCTGTGAGGAGACGGATTGGGGCCGGATGTGGCCTCTGAGCCCACAGATTTCACAGGGAGAATCTGGTCCAGGGACTACCCCCAGGGGGGGTCCCCATCCTTTTTGAGCCCATGGGCACCATCATAGTTCTGGCACAGGGTGGTGGGCACAACCACAAGATGGCTGCCATGGGAGGTGGAGCCACACACTTTCTAAAAACAAGCGATGGGCACCAGGAACGTTGTTTGTGGGTGCCATGACACCTGTGGGCAACACGTTGGGGAACCCTGTGCTACCCCCTGGCAAGGGGTTCATCCCACACTAGGGAGGGGCTTCTGCTCACTCATGGAAGGGGGGAGTCCTTGAGAAGGGTGGGGGTCTCGCTGCACCTTGAACTGGTCAGTTCACACAAGTCCTTGGAACTCCCACCCACTTCGAGGGGTTGTGTGTCTGTAGGGAAAGGGGGAAGCCCTAGAGTCTCTTACCCCACTGCACAGTGATGGGGTCAGTCAGGCTGCTGTGCTCCACCTGGCAGGCGTAGACGTCCCCCCGCTCGGGTACTGTCTCCAGCATGGCCTGGGTGAGGAAGGTCCAGTCTCCGTTCTGGATCTCATCGGCGTATCCCACCCCCTCTGTCTGCTCCTGCCCGTTCTTCAGCCACTTGATGTCCACCTCTGAGGGGTAATATCCTGCCGCGGTGCAGAGGAGGAGGGTGTGGTGGGCCAGGGGCTCCGCCTTGGTGGGGGAGATCATCACTGTGGGCTGAACTGCAAAGGGGGAGGAAGAAGAGGGGAAAACTCAGAGATGCAGGAGAGCCAGAAAAGCAGAGAGAGATGGAGAAGAGAGAGAGAGAGACCAGTGTTCGACCATTCTTCTGTTCTGGGCAGACCCCGGTTCTGATCCACGGATGACTCTGTTCTACCAAAGGCCCCATCTTCTTCTCCCAGGGCTGCCTTTGGGGAGGGGGTCCCTCCAATGTTTTCTGCGAGTCCAGGTCACAGAGGAATAGGTTGAAAAGCACCGATCCCAACACAGATCCCTGAGGGACCCCACTGCTCACATCCCTCCATTGGGAGAACTGACCATTGATTCCTACTCTCTGCTTCCTGTTTTTCAGCCAGTTCTCAATCCGTAAGAGGACTTGTCCTCTTATCCCATGACTATGAAGTGTGCTTAGTAGTTTGCTTAGCAGTCTTTGGTGGGGGACTTAGCAGTCTTTGGTCGGGGTCAAAAGCCTTCTGGAAATCCAAATACAAAATGTCCACAGGCTCATTCCTGTCCACATGCTTATTGATGCTTTTAAAAACCTCTAATAGGTTAGTGAGACAGGACCTACCTTTGCAGAAGCCATGTTGGGGGTTGTTCAGCAAGGATTGCCCTTCTTTCTATATGCTTGACAATTCTACTTTTATAATGCTTTCCATCAATTTACCCAGAACAGACATTAAGCTAACTGGCCTGTAATTTCCTGGGTCCCCCCTGGAACCTTTTTTATGAATGGGTGTTACATTGGCCGTTCTCCAGTCCTCTGGTACAGAGGCTGATCGAAGGGACATATTACATATCTTTGTAGGGAGTTCAGCAATGTCCCATTTGAGTTCTAGGAGAACTCTAGGAGGAATACCGTCTGGTCCCTGTGACTTGTTAGTTGGCAGTTTGTCTAGATGGTCTAGGACTTCCTGCCTTGTTACCACTATTACACAGGAAGGTGCTGAGGAAACGGAAAGTCCTGAAGGCACAGAGGAAACCCAGGGCTCTGACCAAGAAGAGGATGCCATACAACAGAACCACAACAGTCTGGAGCAAACAAGTCAGCCGATCGAGGAGATTCTAGCTGGCAGAACGATTTAGGGAATTGGAGGATGTTCTGAGAATACAGGGTTTGCCCGTAGGAGTGAAACGGGGGTACCCAAATTAACCAGTGTGCCTATGCTTCTGTCCTCACAACCGACAGACGGGAGCCCACCAGGCGGTACCTGATCAAGAGAGACGCAGAACAGTTCAGGGTAGGGTGGGATGACCCCATTCAGGGCCCACTTGTGGGGGGGGCAATATCTCCTGAGGCCTCCCGGTGTCTGTTCTGTCCTCTGGGACCCTGTCCTGCTACGCTAACTTTTCCAGGGCTCAGTTCTACCAAACCGGTTCTTATTCATTCAT
This sequence comes from Euleptes europaea, assembly GCF_029931775.1. NCBI lineage: Eukaryota > Metazoa > Chordata > Lepidosauria > Squamata > Sphaerodactylidae > Euleptes > Euleptes europaea. The sequence goes on from NC_079312.1 coordinate 255,036, forward strand.
TCATTTAGGTAGTTTTTGTGCCTCCCTTCCCTAGGGAACCAGCCCAAGGTGGCCTACAAGACAATAAAAATAAACATTAAAACTCAGACTTAAAAAAATGTAGCAGACAATGTTAAAAATTGTCCATCTGCTTAAAATGATTTTAACAATTTCAGGCTAAAGGCACACCATCAAGTGATTTTAAAAGTTCAACCCCCTAAATGAAAGACAGAGTGAGCAGAAAACACGTTGGCCTGGGCCCTAAGTGAGCCTGAGCTGGGCACTGGGTGAGCCTCCAGGGGGAGGGGCATTCCACAGGCAAGGGGCCACCCCAGAAAAAGCCCCACCTGTGATCATGCCACCCACCTGACCTCTGAAGAAGGGGGCACAGAGAGCAGGGCTTGAGAGGCAGATCTTGAACTGGTGAGCTGGATAGTATGGGGAGGGGGACGGTCCTTCAGGGACCCTGGCCATAAGCTGTTTAGGCCTTAATGGGAAGAACCAGCCCTTGGAATTGTGCCCAGAAACTGAGGGGTCACCAAGGGCAGCTTTTTCAGTGCCAAAGGGGTATGATCCCTACACACATAACATACACAACTCTGACATTGGGACAAGCTGCAGTGTCCATACCATTTGGACCAGCAGACCCATGAAGACTGCATTACACTAGTTTAAGCTAGAAAGGATCCAAGCAGGGATCACTGCGACCAAATCAGGCTTCTCAAGGAATGGCCGTAGCTGACCCATCAGACAGAGCGGATTAAAGGCCCCACATGATGCCACGGAGGAGGAGACCGGAGCCCCCAACCATTGGCCAGGATGCAGCAACACCCCCAGGCTATGATCCGTTTCCGTGGGTGGGGGGCGAGAAACCCCTGCCAGGACAGACTGATCCCAAAGTTCTCACGCAGATCAACCTGCCTTCCTGACCCCTGAGCCTGTAATGGGGGATGTGAGAGGGGAGGCACACATTACTGGCAAATTTGGTTGACTTCGGCTTCAGGATCCCTGTTTTTGCTGCCCAGGGGTGGTGGTGGATCCATGTTTTCTCTTGTTCAGTCCACGTGCCCAGAGATGGGAGGGCCCAGGGGAAAGGGAAGAAACCTTTTTTCCCCCCAGTTTTTGTGATGGAAAACTTGGGGTGGGGGTGTTGGAAACGGGAGAACACTGTAAAGAAATTCCTAGGAGATATTTTCTCTTTTAGAATGAGTAAAATGCATCTTCAGGCCAGGTTTTATGACACTCATAATTTCTAGCGTGGAAAAATCTGCACTGACAATGAAGGAGATGCTGTCGAGTCGCAGCCAACTTATGGCGACCCCAGTGGAGGGTTTTCAAGGCTGGGCGGGGGTTTGGCTGGTTGGGAGGGGGTTGAGAGGGGTTTTTTTGCCATTGCTCGCCTCCACCTCACCACCCCTGGCCTTCTTCAGAGGTCTCCTATCCAAGTACCAACTAGGACTGATCCAACTTAGCTTCTGAGATCCGAGGAGCTGGGGCTTAGCTGGGCTGATCGGGCTGCTACTAGAAGAACCTCCTATGAAATATTTACTCTTTTTGAGTGAGAAAAACAGCATCTTCCATCCAAATGGGGCAGCATGTAAAATGCCTGTAGGATTTCTTGGGTTTTTTTCTGTGGAAAAACTCTCAAAATTTGAGGAAGGGTGGAAAAAACAACCCCAACCTTATACTGCAGACATATACAAGGTTTGGAAGGAAACTTTCTCCTACCCTTTGTTTTGTTGACTACAGATTTTTTTTCTACCTTCAACTTTTATTTTTTTCTTATGTCTCAGATCACAAAAATTAATGATCCCTGTGCCATGGAAGCCGAGGGTGCAGCGGTTGGCAGCTTTCCCTTGAGCACTGGATAAGTTTGCAATTGTTTGTACTTCATACTTCTGAATGTCATTAACATGTCAAACTGTACAATGTTAAATGAATGGGTTTAGACTGGAGTAACTTTAGGATTGTACTGTGAGTAGTAAATGAGGGGTTTTTATGTTGTTCACTCAGTAAGAAGTTCAGGGTTTTTTTTACTGGAATGTAAGTACTACATATATCTCAATATTCCCCCCTCTTTTTTTCCCCTGGAAAAAAAGGGGGGGACTCCCGTTAGGCTTCAAAAATTTGTTGAAATGTGACATCCCTCCATGTGCCTGGATCCTGACAGTGGGTACTTTTTACTAATTTTCAATGGGTTTTTTCAAGATCTCGTTTCACTGCCTTTCTGCTGGCTTTGGTCAGTCAGAGGGAGGCTCCCGCATTTACCTTTGGAGTCCAGGTCGTGTGTCGCGGTTACCCATCTTTTATTGTTTTGTGAATGTTATTGGGATGACAGGAATAGGCTGCCATTGCCCTTGTTGACCAGAGTTTTTAGACATTTGGATGATTTTATTATTATTAACTTGAGGACAAAGGTGGCAAAATTTCCTTGTGTTGCCACCAGTGGGTGCTGAGAGTGCAGGTTGGCGTCACAGAATCGTAATTCTGACTCTGTAATGATCAATGTTAACATTGTTTATTTACAGTCGTTTGACCCGCAGATAAACAAACTGTTCAATGGGGGGGGGGAGCTCCTTGGTTTTTGGGGTGGGGCCTGTCATGATCCCCCTTTTAAGGCATGCAGCATCAGGCCAGGGTCCCCCCAACAGCTTTTATTTGTAGAGCATCAACTCCGACGGGCCCCCAGCTGTGAGCTCACAGCAGCCTCAACTGAAAGTAGACCCTGGTAACCAGAACTCTCCACCCTCTGGGACCGAAGCAATAGGTAATGGGGGGGGGGAGGAGTGGATGGTGCCATTGTACACATATATATCACAGTCAATAATACCACCGGGCCTGTGGACTGAGGGGAGGGATCCAAAGGGTGATGGTGGATCTGGGCGGGGGGGGGGGGTGTCCGATGTAAAAGACAAAAATAAAGATGAATCCATTCGAGCTCCTCCCGTTCTTTTTACACTAAGGTTCCTCCACCCACCCCACGCACCCACGCACACACCCCTTGGTGGCCCTGGTGGGGGGCAGGAGGGGGTCCCGGGTGCAGAGGCCGGACTCACTGACCGGCGCTGGGGGGGGGCCGTGTGCTCTCAAGGGGTGGGGAGGTGGGGGGGTCAAGCCGGACTCCTCCTGGGGCGGGAAAGGGGGGTCTGCCTGAGAAGCCGCTATCCTGAGTGGGCCCCCTCGCTCCCCCCCAAAGGCCTGGAGCCCCTCCAGTGGGGGGTGGGAGGAGGGGAAACCCCTCCCCCCGCGGACTCCCCCCCGCTCCGCCCCCCCCTTCCCCGCTCCGCTCACCCTGCCTGCTGTGGAGGAAGCCCCCGAGGATCCCGTAGTTGTGGCGGCAGTAGGAGTCCACCCGGGCCATGCGGACGGCCAGCTCGTGCGGGTCGCGGTTGAAGCGCTCGACGTCCCTCTCGCAGAGCGGAGCGAGGGCCACGTAGCGCCCGAGGCGGCTGTCGAAGCGCCAGCACTCCTGCCGGTCGTAGGTCTCCCGGTAGACGTAGCGCACCTGGCCCGCCGTCCCGTTGGCGAAGCGGCACTCGAACTTCTCCTGGACCAGGAAATGGGCGTCTGGGGGGCGGGGGGAGATGAGAGAGAAGGGGGGGTCACAGCTGGGACGCGGAGGGGGCCGCAGCAGCAGCAGCCTCCGTGGGGCCCCCCCAAAGCCCCCTCTCTTTGCCAACCCGGTGTCGGGGTGGGTGGGGGCTCAGCCTACAGGCCAGCAGGACGCCCGGAGGGAGAGGGCGGCGGGGGAGGAGAGGAGAGGGGAGGGGAGGGTCCCTCCTACCCTCCCCCCCGGCGCGGCAGAAGGCGAGGGGCTCCCTGGGGAGTGGGCCGGGCCCGGGCCCAGACGAGCACCCATGAGAACACACACCCCGAGGCAGCAGCGTCATCAGTCTCCGGGCAGAAGCGCCCGCGGCGGCTCCCCTTTCAGCACGCGACTTTCTCCCCCCCCCCGACGCCGCTCACAGAGGGCAGAGGGAAAAGTGCCTGGGGGGCGGGTGGAGGGAGGGAGTTCTTTTCTGCAGGGGGGAGTAGAGGGCAGGCCCCGGGAGAGCGACTCGCCCCAAGGTCACCCAGCGAGCCTCCCCCCCCGGGGCAGAGTGGGGATTCGAACCCGGCTCCCCCCCCCATTAGGATGCAGCTAGCGCTCCACCCATTGCAACGCGCCGCCCCTGGAGCCGGACGCGTTTCTACCTGATGCCCACCCGGGGACCACCGAGGCCACGCCCACACCGTGACCTCACAGCCCGACTGTGCTGATGCTCCGGACCTGGGCCTCCCCCTTGGCCCGATGTGGGTCCGGCGAGGGCGGACCCACATCGGGGGAGGATGGGGCATGCTAAGAACAGCTGGATGGGATGTGCGGGCGATCTGGCTGCGACATCTGTCGGTCACCCCACTGATGGCCAGGGCTGATCCACTCAGAACCGTCAAGGGAAGCTCTCGAAAGAAAGGAGGCTCCTCTTGCATTATTTCCAATTAAAACGAGACAAGGATCCCAAGGAGACGCTTCCACGCCTTCTAAGGGGGGTGTGTGTGTGGGGGGGGGTCCGTTTCCTCCCCTGCTTCCCACCGCCTCCTGCTTCACTGGTGTCTTATCCGCCCTGCTGGACGAGGCTTTGCTCTCCCCCACAGGGGCTGGGAGGCCAGGCCAGAAGCCGCCCGATTTCCAGCCGGCACCCCTGGGAAACGACATGAAGAGGGGGGTCCCCTCCCCAAGCACAGAACCTCACCGGACTGATGCTCCGGGGACCCCTCCCCGCCTCTCCCTCCCCCTTGGGGAGGTCCTGTCAAAACGAGGCGGAGGGGTTCCTGCCTCCTCTGGCACCTGAGGAAGGAAGGGAGCTCCCGCTCGGGAAGGCTCTTCCTGGAATGAACGCGATTCGGCTTCAAGATCCCCCCCCCCCCCACAGACACACACACAGGCTCCTGTGGTATTTTGCTGCAAGAGACTGGCATGGCTACCCCCACTCCAACAGGGAGGCTGGGAGAGGCATAAACCTGACCCCCCCCTCCACACACACACACACCTGCAAAGCCCTGCATGCCCTTGGACCCTCATGTCTAAAGGGACGCCTCTCCCCCGATGCCCCTCGGAGGCGGCTCCATCCCCCAAGCAGAGCCCGCTGAAGGCCACCCCCCTGCCAAGGGGTCCGAGCAGCAGCTGCCCCTTCAGACAGGGTCTTCTCTGCTGTGGCTCCTGCCAGGAGGGAAGGGCCAGTCTGAGGGGGCCAGGGAGGGACCCCACATCTTCTGTCCTTCCACACAGGGTGCAAAAGAGGAGGGTTCAGGAGGGGCATTTTTTGTGGCATGGGGCCCTGGTTCAAGTGCACAAAAGGCGAGGGACTTATAATTTCCCCCCTTATAAATATGACTCTGTTTTCAGCGCCTGGTTCTTCTCTCCTTTCGTAACCCCGCCTTTGTCGCTGTGCCTGTTGCGCTCCTCGCTGTCCTTACACTGTTTTCAATTCTGGGATCCACTCTGAGTCTGGGGGGGGAGGGCTGGAGGCATCTACACAGGGATAACTCCACGGCCCTTTCCTTCCTTGGGGAGCTCAGAGCAGACCACTCCCTTGGCCGGAGCTCATATTACAAAGAGGGAGGCGGAGAGGAGAGCAGAGAAGAGTGGTGCTGAGGGGGGGTCCTGGCCGCTCTGCCCCCCCCCAGACCTGCCCCCCTCCCTGATTTTCTCTTCGGTGGCTCCTCTGCCTTTAATGGCCGAAGCATTTGCAAGCATGGATATTTCCAGAGAGGCTTGACCTGTTGAACTTCTCCCTGTCCTCCAGGTGCCAAAAGCAGAAAAGGCTTTTGGAGGGGTATCAAATGTCTTGGGGACTGCCTGCCAGTCCTGCTCTGCCCCCACCCTTCTTTAGAGACCCCCCTCCTCGTTCTGCCTCCCCTCCCCTTCCAGGGCCCCTCCCACCCCTGCCGAGGGGTCTGGGGTTGGCACCCCCTAGACAAAGTGATCTGCCCCCAATAGATAACACCAGTGGGGTGTGGTGGTTAGAGAGTCAGAGTCGGATCTGGGAGATCCAGGTTCGAATCTCCACTCTGCCATGGAAGCTTCGTGGGTGACCTTGGGCCAGTCACACACTGTGGGCCTACCTCACAGGGTAGTTGTGAGGATAACCTGGAGGAGAGCCGTGCAAAGCCACTTGGAGTCCCCCCCCAGGGGGGTGTAAATGAAGTAAATTAACAAAGTGCACCTGAGGGGGCCAAGGGGAGGCATCTCCCACCCCCTCCTCAACCTCAGAAAGGGTCCTCCCTCCCTCCCGCTGCCAGGGGGAGGGGCCTGTCTCTCCCAGCCCCCCTCCCCCCAGCTCCACTCACCAGGGGTCCGGAGCCTCCTCTCTGCTCCGGGGGCCAGGGGCGCCCCCACCAGCATCCAAACCAGCCCTAGCAGGCCCAGGCCAGGCCCCATAGCTGCCCCCATGGAAAACCCCCACCCAGCCCAAAGGGGAGACTTGCTCTGCTCCCTGCTGGGGAGGGAAGCGACTTTTGCCTCCCGAGTCCCCGGGAGGGGCCGGGCGGGGGCCCAGAGCAGCACCAATGGGAATTCCCTCCGGGGCAGCGTCATCGGTCTCCGGGCAGGAGCCCCAGCAACTGCGCTCCTTGCGGGAGATGGTGTGTCGTTGAGAGACGGAGGGGGTTCCGACCTGGGGGCCCCTCCGACCTGGGCCCCCCCCCGGCTGGCCCTCTCCCATCTCTGAATCTCAGCAGGGCCGGCCCTGGTTCGTCCCAGGGTCATCTAGTCCACCCCCCCCCCTGCACAATGCAGGGATTTCACAACGACCTCCCCCCCCACTCCATGCCCAGAAGATGGCCAAGGTGCCCCCCCCTCTCATCATCTGCCTAAGGTCGTAGAATCTGGTCCCGTCCAGAAGACCCGGCGGAGAAGAGAGAGGCAGGGGGCAGAGCGGCAGCCCCCGGGGGGGTGGGGGGCACGGACCCAGCCCCTCCGACAGCTGGCACCCCCCAGCCCCTCCAGGGGCCCTTTCCTTGGGGACACGGGGAGGAGCCCCCGTAGAATGGGGCTCCCCAGTGCCGGATTTACGTATAAGCTAAACAAGCTATAGCTTAGGGCCCCAGTCTGTTGGGGGGCCCCCCCAAAAAATTTTAAAGGGAAAAAAAAAACAAATGCACATTTCCAAAATATAAGATAAAAATCAAATCAAACCTACACACAGCAACCGTGTGTTGTGTTGTGTTGTCGGCTCCTAGGATGTCAGTAATGGGCCCCGCCCGCTCCCGATTAGGTCCATAAATTAATTACCCTATCCTATAGCATCTATTCCCCACAAAAACCAGCAACGATTTGTTGTTGACAAAGGACAGCTGGACACCTAAAGGGCCCCGTGACCTTCAAGAGCTGAGGGCCTCATCAGACCTCAGTCCGGCCCTGGGGCTCCCTCCTTGGCGTTGCCAGGCGGGGGGGGGCTTTCTCCTCCACCGCCGGAGCCCCCTCCAGACAGAGCTGCCAACCTCCAGGCTGGGCAGGAGGCCGCCCGGGGTCGTTCCTTCCCCATCAATTCTTGTGCACAAGTGCTGCCTCGGGGGGGGGTACTTCTAAGTCCCCAGGAGGGAGGGGCTTGTGCCTCTTGGGGGGGGGTCCAGAGGAGCCCCTGCAGATGCGGGGGGGCTCTCACCGCCCACCCTTGTGCAATCCCCCTCCCTCAGAATGCTCGGCCTTTTCCACCTGGGGCCGGGACACAGCTTGCTCCTTCCAGTGGCCGGGAGTTCCAGCGGAAGGGCGGCGGGCTCGGTGCAGCAGCCCCTGCTGGGCATGCAGAAGGTCCGGGTTCGATCCCCAGCCTCTCCTGTTCCAAAGGATCGGGCCGTAGGTGTGGCGGAAAGACCCTTCCCAGCCGGAGCCCCCCTGGGGAGCCGCGGCCAGCCTGAGTGGCCGCGAGGGACCTTCCTGGCGGAGGGTCGGGCTCGGCCGGCAGCAGCTCCGCGCGTCCGTCCATCTGCCGCTCGGGCCGTTTTCTGGAGCTCTTCTACCCGGCAACAGGCCGGTCAGCGCCCAGCCCTTTTCCCCATTGGCTGCCCATCAGCCCCGCTCGCCCCCCCTTCCCCGAAACCGGGCTCGGTCCGGCGCCCCCGCCCCGCCGCCCCCACTGCCGCCCGGCTCTCCCTGCCTCCCTCCCGCCTCGCAGCCGGCCGAGGCATGGGGGTCTGGGCGGGCTACCTGGGGCTGCTGCTGCCCCTCCTGGGGGGCCGCCTGGGGGTGCCAGGTAAGAGGCGCACCTGGGGGTGAGCGGGGGCCACGGGGGAAGACGGGCAGGGGATGGAGCGGGAGGGAGGAGGGAGGAAGGGGCAGGGAGGAGGGGGGTGAACGTCTCTCTCTGGTGGGGGGGGGAGACGTTGGGGTCTGGGAGCCGCCTCGGCCAGCGGGGTTCTTTGGCGAACCGGGACTTCGCCCTCCCCAGCCGCGCCAAGCCGAGGAGAGCGGGAGCAGCCCCCCCCCCATCAAAGGGCAGCAAGGGGGGGGCACACACGCCAGATCCCCTCTCTGAAGGGGGGAGGGGCGCTCCGCTTCGCAAAGTCCGCCGAGAGGGTCCCGGCCTCATTCCGGGGCTGGCTCCGGGGCTCAGCCTCTGTTGGGGGGGGGGGGGGCTCCTAAAACGGCGCCCACTTCCCAGACGAGAGCTCCTCCCCCCCCCGTCCGCCTGTCTGTCATTTTGCACCGTACTTAAAAGGAAGGCGCCGAGGAGGAGGAGAGGAGAGGGGCTGTGGCGTGGCTCCCCTTCCTCTTCCTCGGGGAGGGGGCACAGCCGCCATCTGGACGCCCCCACCAGCGCGCAGGGAGGAAGGGGGGAGCGCTGCCTCGCTGGAGCGGGATCGCAGCCCTTCTGGGTGTGTGTGGGGGGGCTTCTTTCCTGACATCTCCACTGGGCTGGCTGCAGGGCCCAGGATTGGGGCAAGGCTGCGGAGACCCCCCCCCACAAGCATTCCATCTGCGCCCCCCCCAATATGACCCTGATCCAAACCAAATAGCATCGCAAGAGGGATCGCTCGGCTGGTGGTGACCACCCATCTATGGTAACCCCTCTGTTGGTCTGTCCATTTGGACCCCCCAATCTCCAAACTGCCCCCCACTAAACTCCCAGAGCCTGAAATTAAAGGAATCGGAATATCCTGGCCGAAGCTTCACTCTGAAGTATCCAGAGGGTTCATCCAAGCGGCTGAGAGAGTCCCGGCTGCAAATCTCCAGACCCACCTCCTTTCCTCACCCGGCTTCTCCCGGATCTTGCATTTGTGGGGACTGGTGGGGAGCCCCAGAGTGGTCCCAATCTCTCCAGCTCACAATGCCCCCCCCCCGCATCTCTCTTCACAGCGGAGGAGGTCCTGTCGCAGGTGGCCTTCGTGCAGCGTAGCCTGAGCTCGGAGGAGCCCAGCGAGTTCATGTTCGACTTTGACGGGGATGAGATCTTCCACGTGAACCTGGAGAACAAGACGGTCTCCTGGCGGCTGCCCCAGTTCCAGGAGTTCACCAGCTTCCAGGCCGAGGGCGCCCAGGGCAACATCGCTGTGCTCCGCTCCAACCTGGACATCCTCATGCGCCGCTCCAACAACACCCCCGCCGAGAACGGTACCCTTGCGCAGCGGGGGGGGGCAGTGGGAGAGTTGGTGGGGGCATACAGGATCCCCCTGCCCCAAAGTATCACCATTCTGGGAAACCAACCCCCAACCCTAGCTTCCTGGAGAGGTTCCCCAGAGGAGTCTGCCTGTCGCCCCTAGTTTTGGGGCTGAGTCCACACTGGGCCCCTTCCCTGCAGGAACTTTGACCCTTATATCCAGTCACAGAGCAGGATGGGCTTCCTCCCCCCGCCCCCGAGATGCAACACAAACTCTTCTCTTTCTGTCTCTCCCCCCCCACCCCGTAGTCCCCCAAAGGTGACGGTGTACCCAGAGAAGCCGGTCTCCCTGGGGGACCCCAACATGCTCGTCTGCCTGGCCAACGCTTCTCGCCCCCGGTGATCAGCCTGACCTGGAAGAAGAACGGGCAGGAGGTGAAGGCCGCCTATGAGACAGACTTCTACCCCAACACGGACAACTCCTTCCGCAGGTTCTCCTACCTGACCTTCGTCCCCGACCCCGAGGACATCTACTACTGCGAGGTGGAGCACTGGGGCCTGGCCCAGCCCCTCACCAAGGAGTGGAGTAAGGACCAGGGACTCAGGGCTACTGTGTGTGTGGTGTGTGTGTTGGGTGGGGTGGGGGTCATCAGTAGACCTAAAGCATCACTTGGTGGCTCCCGCATGTGAAACAAGGATTGGGAGCCATGGGCAGGACCAATCCTGTTAAGGGACAAGCCTTACAGGGGGGCAATTCACACATTCAGTCTGCAGACTCATCCAGAGATGCCATGTGCACCTTCCCTTGAAGGCAGAAGACCCCAGCCTGGGATCCTGGGCTTTCTGGGGTGACATTCTAGGCTGACCCAAGAGACCCCGGCGGCCCTTCCTGCAAAGGGCCCTTTTCCCACCATCCCTCAAGACACTCCCATGAGCCACAGGATTCATCCCTCCCTCCTCCCCAGCCCCAAGACTAATGGGAGTGGATCTGGCTCTCATGGGGGGGGTCATTTCCCACAGTTCACCCCCCCATGGGTGCCACCCTGTTTTCTGTGCCCTTTGTGGCCGGCAGAAGGGAAGCGGCACCTCTGTGCCAGACCCCTTTCACCTTCCTCTCCGGGTGCCCCTTGGCCCAAAGAGACCTTCAGAAAGCGCAAGAAATGCCAGCCCAGAGAAACTGGCAGTCCTGCCAGGGTTGGCACTGGGATCTCTGCTCTCGAATGCAAAAGCCGAGGGGCGGAAATCACGGAGGTGTCGCTGGATCAGGTCCCTCCTCCCGCTAACTCTTCTTCCTCTCTCAGACACCAACATGCCCGAGCCCCTCCCGGAGACAGCGGAGAACGTGGTGTGCGGCCTGGGCCTGGCCATGGGCATCGTGGGCATCATTGTGGGCACCATCCTTATCCTCAAGAGCCGGCAGAACAACGACGAGGCCCACTTCCGCCGAGGCCCCTGTGAGTCCCGCCTGCAGCAGCCAGGCCCGTGATGAGGTGTGTGTGTGTGTGGGGGGGGGGACTCAGGCATCAGAGGAGGGTGAGGAAAGTGAGTGGGGAAAGGGAGGAGCAGGAAATACAATTTTCTGTTTTTTAATTTAAAAAAAGGAAAGACCACCTCTGTGGCCGGGGAGCTTGAAAAGCCACAGCTGAAGTGTGGGGGTGGGGGTGGAGTCTGGCTGTGTGAGATGCTCTGAATGTCTCTTCTTTGGGAAAATGTCTTTGGCCAGGTGCATTCTCTCACCTGCCCTGTTCTCCTTCCCTTCCAGGTAATCGAGGGCAGACTGTGCCATTCCCTTCCTGCCGAGATCTGCGCCTGCCTCTTTCCTTCACTGCGCCTTTCACGGCAAAGCTTTTCTTCCTGTAGAATGGGGGAGCACTTTCCGGATCACCAGGAGCCCTTGATTTGCCCCCCCCCGACAATGCCCACACTGGAATAGCCCTGCAGGGGCCCCACCTGGCGGCCTCCCAGGAAAGGGTCAGAGTTTCCCTCCAAAGCAGCGCCCCCCAAAGACAGAACCCAGAGGGCAGCTAGCTCCAGTCCCTGAAGGACCCACAGAAATCCTTTCCACTTCTTCCACGGTCAACTGAGACCCCATTCTCTCTCGCCTTACCATTAATGACCTGAGTAGTTTCCATCCCTCCTGCTCCAGCATCTCTGCTCCCATCCCTGAAACCCTCCATTTCAGGGGTGCAGGGAGGGGTTTGCGGTGAGATGCCCTCTTTTATGAGGTCTGAGATCTTCCTGTTAGCAGTCCGTTGGTGAGGAAGGAGTGGACCGGGCCCTCCATGGGACTGGCCCTGCTGCTCTCAGGACTTTATTCATCCAGGCAAAGGTTTTCCTGGCACTGGAGGAATAGTGACAGTGGAAAGTCCACCCACCTGCTCATTTCTCCGGGCCAGTAGAAAAGGAAGCAACCCCGGAGAGATCTCAGGAGGTCTCCGTCAGTGAGGGAGAGGACACGATCCATCTGCCCAGGGGTGGAGAGGCGGTGAAGCCGCCGGAGGACTTTGCTCAGAAGGCCTTCTGCTGACCATGAGCCCAACCCCCATCCCATAATACTGGATTTGGGTCCTGGGAAAGAGAAACCCTTCAGCAATCTCCAGCATGAAGCCACTGCTTCCTCTAGAGTAAACCACCCCAGCGCTGCTCAGGGTGGGGGAGGCTCTTGGAAAGGGAATTTTGTTGGGGGAGGGCGGGCTCTACATAACACCCCATCAGGGTTTGCAGCTGAAGAAGTGAGCCGTGGCTCACGAAAGTAAAGCTCCTCCCCTGCCAGATGTTTTGTTAGTCTTTAAGGTGCTTCTGTGGACTCTGGCTCTTTCCCACTGCTACGGACAAACACGGCCGCCCGTTGTGATCTGCCCACCACCCTCTTCAGTGTTTGCATCGTGTCATCTTCTGAATCCGGAATAAACTGAGAGATTTTTTCCCTAATTTCTTCTCTGAGTCTTATTGCTCGGTTTCGTTACCTGAAGGTAAAATGTAGGAGAACCACAAAAGGCACGGCTGAGCCAGCTTGGTGTGGTGGTTTGGAGTGGTGGACTCTGATCTGGAGAACTGGGTTTGATTCCCCACTCCTCTACATGAGCGGTGGAGGCTAATCTGGAGAACCGGGTTGGTTTCCCCACTCCTCCACATGAAACCAGCTGGGTGACCTTGGGCTAGTCATGGCTGTCTCAGCCCCACCTACCTCTCAGGGTGTCTGTTGTGGGGAGCGGAAGGGAAGGTGATTGTGAGCTGGTTTGAGTGTCCCTTAAGTGGTAGAGAAAAACAACAACTCTTCTTCCTGCAAACAGTACGGTTGCCAACTGGCCCGGAAAAAAAAGGGCCCCCTCTCTTGAGTAGAGGCTTAAATGGATGTTATTTCTCCCCTTGCCACAAACCCCTTCCACACTGCCCACTGGAATTTTTCTCCAGGCCTGTTGGCAACCCCAGCAAACACATGTCTGTAAGTGCGTGAAACATTTCATGGGGACCTGGATGAGAGCCGGGGTTGTCTCCTGGTCCACATCAAACCCATTGAAATATTTTTTTTTATGCTGCCTCTCCAGGAAACCTGCCCGAGGCAGCTCACGAAAAAGAGTGTGATGAAAACATAAAACACTAAAGTTGTTCATTAAAACTGCATTAAACCTCCGCTGGAGCAACAAAAACATAAACCACTGAGCAGCTCAAAATACGTATACTATGTCTTTCCATCAAATGCTCTCCCGGGTGGCTGACAGCAGATGTTTGGAAATACAAAATCCATGGAAACAAAATCAGCCACAGAAGAGCGTCTGCCTCAAAACGGTGGAGGGTGTATATGGATACAGAAAACCTCTTCCACGGGCACTGACACTTCAGGAATGGGCTTTTCCCTGAACAGTAGGAAGGCAGGCCCCAGGAGGACGTTTGGGTCAAGAATTCCATAGCTGGGTGCCAGAACAGAGGAGGCCCCATCCTTGGGAGCCACCCCCAAGTGCCAGAGTGGGCGTCTGTGTTCCCCAACACACACACCTTGTGTCTCATTCACGCAGCCTGTTCTAGGGGAAACGCTTTCAAAACACCTGCGATTTGGGCCTCATTCTGCAAAAACCCAGCCCAGAGCAGGCAGTCTCTGGCACATGGTGTGCCTCACATAAAAACCATGTGTGTGTTTGGGGGGGGATAAACTATGTCCCCCCTCCCAAAGGGAGCAGTGAGCAGCAGAGTGTCACACACACACACACACACACACACCCTTTATTGGCATAAAAGCAGCAGAGTGGTGGGCATCTGGAACTGAAGGTGGGCTCTGGAGAGGAGGGTTTGGGGTTCAGACCTGCATTGAGGGTGTGGAGATAAGGAAGTGGATGCTACTGAATGCTACTGGGGGGGGGGGGCAGCAGCGGGGGCAGGCCTCCATGCTTCCTTCAGGCCCAGCAAAGGGGCTTTTGGTTGGCTGGGGGCAGGGGGAGGATGCTGGAGGAGGCGAACATTTGCTCTGATCCTGCAGGGCTCTTCCTTGGACTTCTTCACCTTGATTATGGGGTGGGGGCAAGCGCATGATGCATTGATTGCATTAGATCCTGCAGAACTGGGAGGGGGTGCAGGATGCTGACCCCTGCCTCCACCAATGGCCCCCAACAGCCAGTCCTCTCCCCAAACCTTGTGCCCTTGGAAGGGGGGGTGGGGGGTGACAGTGTGCACATAGATCCATTGAGGTTGAACTGGGGGGCCTGACAGAGCCCCCCCCCCCCGCACCCACACCGGGCCAAGTCGATCGTGGCAGGCACCCGCCCCGCAAGTCTCGTGATCTATTTACTTCGTGAAAATGTTTACCAGCTTTCTCCTAAAAAACTGGGACCCTCTCCCCACCCCCCACCCCCGGGCAGCTGACGACCCCCAAAGCAAACCATCCTCCAAAGATCACATGAGCGCTCCTCCGGACACGTGGGCGGGGAGGACGCGTGTGTGTGTGTGTGTGTGTGTGTCCGTCCTCTGGAGGCCGCTTTGCACGGAGCTGCTCCCTCCCGCCTGCAGGGCGGGCGGGCGGGATGGCCGGAGCAGCGCCCGGGAGACGCTCCGTCCAGCAGCAGCCGCTCTCCTGCCCGGCAACGGATGACTCGGCCACGCTCGGAGCGCGTGATTGGCTCAAACAGCCGACGCGCTGACTCACGGAAAGTCCCGCCCGAACTGCCCAGCAAAACCCGGCCGGGGGAGGGGCGGCCCTGGGAGTCCCTGGCACGAGCAGGGGAGGGGGAGGGGGAGGGGGAGGGGGAGGGGGAGGGGGAGGTGGAGGGGGGAGGGGGAGAGAGGGCGGGCGGCATCCAAAGACCGGCCTCACCTGCGGGTGCGTTGCTGCCTCGTGCAAATGCCAGCCTCATGAGCACCTGAAGCTGCCTTCTGTTGAATCAGACGCCCCCCCCCCCCCGTCCATCCAAGTCAGTATTGTCTACTCGAGGCCGGCAGCGCTCTCCAGGTCTCAGGCAGAAAAGGGTCTTTCCCATCAGCCGCCTGCCTAGTCCTTTAGGTGGGGCTGAGAGAGCTCTGAGAGAGGTGTGACTAGCCAAAGGTCACCCAGCTGGCTTCATGTCGAGGGAGTGGGGAATCGAACCCGGTTCTCCAGATCAGACTCCACTGCTCCAAACCACCGCTCTTAACCACTACACCACATTGGCTCTCTTAACTGGAATGCCTGGGATTGAACCCGGGGCCTTCTGCATGCCCAGCAGATGCTCTACCACTGAGTGGCTCCCCCTCCCCCCCACATGGTCTCATTTTGTCCTGAGTGCCAGAACCAGGGCCCACCCCTGCAGTGACGGAGGCCTGTTGCTGTGGTGTAATGGTTTGCACCTGCCTTTTTAAAATCCCCCCCCCCCATGACTATGGTGGTGTCTGAGTCAGTTGCTGGCTCTGCTCCCCCTCAACCCTAAGATGAAAGGGTTAGGGAAGACCCGCTGAGGTTCAGCTCAGGTGTGTGTCTGCAGGGGGGGGCATCGAGGGCCTCTGGGTTGGAGGGGTCGTGGTGGTGGGAAGGGCCGTCAAGACCTCTGCCAGTCAATCTGCTGGTGGTGACGGGGGTCCCCGAGAGAAGCGGGGGGGGGGGGGAGGGAGAGGAGCCAGGTAGGGATCTGGTGGGCCGAGCCCCTTCCTCCTTTCCCCGCAGTGCAGAAATTCCTGACCTGAATCGCCTGGTGGTGCAGGGGAGGGTCTGAGCCAGGACCTGACCGCGGTGGTGAAATGACCGAGGACCGAATGACTTGTGACAATAGAGAGGGAGCCCGCTGGCGGCAGAGGCCATGCCTGGGGAGGGCAGGGGGGGGGCTTCCCACTTTTGAAGGGGTCCAGCTGACTCCATCAATATCCTGTTTCAGATTTTTCCCACCCAGGGGAGGGTCTTGGAATCATAGAGTTGGAAGGGACCACCAGAGATCATCTAGTGCAACCCCCTGCACAATGCAGGAAATTCACAACTTCCTCCCCCACACACCCCCAGTGACCCCTCATCCAGGCACAGAAGAGGCAAAAATATCCTCCAGATTGAAATGGGTCAAAATGTCATGCAGGCATGCCTGGAGTTGTTCAGCAATCCCCCCACTCATACAGGCTTGTACGGTCTCCCGCATTTTCTCCTGCCCCCCCCAGTTGCCCTCGGTGGCCTCCTCTGCTCCTGTTAGAGCATAATAACATTATAACAATTGATCTTACAGATTCTCTGAATTCCCAGCTTTCGTTTTTCAAAAAGTTCGTCTGTAGCCCTTTTCCTAACATAGATATAAAGGGAAAGGCATAGCTCTGCAACAAAAAGGGCTAGAAGATGCTTACTTGTGAAAAAGTGACAGCTGGAGTTCAGAGAAGCGGACAGGCACAAACTGGACCCATCCAAGTGCCCACAGCCAGCGACTGGCAATATATACATGGGGGCTCCCTTCAGTCACTGCTGCTGACAGCCATGGATGGACCTCTCATTCATGAATCTGCCTTTTTCATAGCCCTGTGCCAGAGATCCAGCCATGGTTGTCAGCAGCAGTGGCTGAAGGGAGCCCCCCCGTGTATATACTGGCCGTCGCGGGCTGTGGGCCCTTGGGATGGATCTGGTTTTTAGGGCCTCCTTCAGAAGCGGCATGGGTTTGGGTCCTCTGTCCCCCCTGGAATCTGGCAGCAAGGTTGGGTCCTCTGAGGTTCCTGGAATGAAAAATGAGACCGAGAGAAGCGTCTCCCGGGCAGCCCCTTGCTGACTTCCCAGATTCTGTTTTGCTGCTCAGCAAACGACCCGGCTGGAGGGGGGCTGGAGGGGAGGGGAGGGGGCCCGATTGTAACTCTTCTGCCCTCTTTGAGCCACCCTGAGCTTCTGTCTGAAGGAAACGGAAAGTGGGAGTTTCTTGAATGAACAAACAAGGCCCCTTTCCTGTTTTGGGGGGAAATCCCCCTCCCCCCCCCGCACTGGCGCACCACCCAACTGGGAGGGGGGTGTTTTCCAGAGAAACGCTTTCCCAAGAACAGCCTCCCCCCACCCTGATCCAGACTCTTGGCCCCCTCCCTGCCCAATCCGCTTCCAGAGCCAGGGCAGCATCACCAGTTGCCGGCAGCCTCTGGCTCAACAGAGCAAGGAAAGGGGACTCGGCTGGCCCGAATCCATAAACCAAAATGGAGCCCGGTGGGGGTCTCCTCACCCCCTAAAACGTAAGTGCTGGCAAGGGAGAGGCACTCTGCATATGCTCAGAGCTAGCTTCCAGGTGGCCATTCCGGGGTATACTGCCAGACCAGGGCGGTGGGTTCTGCCACACTCTCCAGCTCCTGGCAGGTGTCAGGTGGTCCCATGAAATGCAAATCCTGGCTCATCCTCACTTTGGTTAATGAAACCTGACCACTGATGCCAAGCGGACAGATCTATGGGGCAGAGGATGGGGATGGGGTCAGGACCACAGCTGCACCAGAGGCCCCATTCTGTGCACCTCAGAAATGGCAAAGCAGCATTTTCAGCCAAGGCCCGGGGGTTCTCTGTCCACAGGAGTGACCCCCCTCAATCCATCAGCAGGTTAGAGGGCTGAGCCCTCCCTCCAGCCCTCTGGGTCCCAGTTGCCCTCCTGTGTTCAAGGCGAAAACATTTGTTCTTTCAGGGATGGGTTGTAAGGTGACCCCCCCCCCCCCATGCCTAAGAGAACACAGGACAGTGGCGGTGATTGAGGAAACCACAGCCTGACTCTCGAGGAGGGTCCCCAGGTCTCACCCCCAAATCTCCAGGAGTTTCTCAGCCTGGATCTGGCAACCATCCCCCCTACCCCATGCCAGTGGCCACAGGGGGGTACCTGGAAACCCTACACAAGGTGGGGGGAGCAGTTTTCCCCCTCTCCCAAAGCCTTTTGGAAACCTCTTTAACCGTTCACCTGGGGCACAGAGACACCCCCAAATCGCTGGAACTAAGCTGTCTCTCAAGCCCTCCCAGCAGAGCCCCATGCCATAGAACCAGGACCTCTCCCCCCCCACACACTGAAAACGCTTCCTCTTTGCCAGGAGCCCCCCCCCCCTGGCAGCCGACTGAACACGGCAGAAGCGCTCGGGTTTCGCTTCCCCACGCCCCCCAAGCCAAGCGCAGCATTCGGAGAAATGAAAGCTAGAAGCTGGCCCTGATCCGGGGGACTGTGGTCACCGCAAAGTGACGCCAAGCCTCCCCCTGCATCCACTCTGGAGTCCAGGAAACCATCGGGCAGGAAGGGGGAGCGCGGAGGAGGGGCAGAAGCCCCGAGCTGGAGGGCCAGAGCCCAGGACCCCCACCCCCCCAGGCAGGATGTGGCCCTCTTCCTCTCTGCACTTTGTGCATTTCTGGGCTGCTCTTCAGAGCACAGCAGTTCTTCCAACTGGCTCACAGGAGGCAAGCAGGGACCACAGTGTGGTTGGGTCACAGAGGAAACGAAAGCCCCCAGTGCGAGTCTCGCCTCTCCAATGAACTCACTGACCAGAGGCCTTAGGCAGGCCCCTCCTGCAGTCTCAGCCTTACTTCCTGGAGGTTCATCAGAGAGTTGGAAGGGGCCATAGAGGCCATCTAGTCCAACCCCCTGCTCAATGGGAGCCAGCATGGTGTAGTGGTTAAGAGCAGTAGTTTGGAGCGATGGATCTGATCTGGAGAATCAGGTTGGATCTGGAGAATCAGGTTGGATTCCCCACTCCTCCACATGAGTGGTGGAGGCTAACCTGGTGAACCGGATTTGTTTCCCCATTCCTACACACGAAGCCAGCTGGGTGGCCTTGGGCAAGTTACAGCTCTGTTAGAGCTCTCTCAGCCTCACCTACCTCACCGGGGGGGGGGGTTTGTTGTGGGGAAGGGAAGGAGATTGTAGCCAGTTTGATTCTGCCTTAAGTGGTAGAGAAAGTCGGCATATAAAAACCAACTCTTGTTCTTCTTCAATGGAAGATCAGCCTAGAGCATCCCTGACAAGTGCTTGTCCAGCCTCTGCTCAAAGTCTGCCAGTGAGGGGGGGGGGAGCTCACCCACCTCCCTAGGGAGCCCATTCCACTGTCAAACAACTCTTACTGTAAAAAAGTTTTTCCTAATATCCAGCCGGTACCTTTCTGCCCACAATTTAAACCCATTATTGCAAGTCCTGCCCTCTGCAGCCAACAGGAATCGCTCCCTGCCCTCCAAGTGACAGCCCTTCAAATACTTAAAGAGAGTAATCATGTGTGTGTTCCCCCCCCCCATAACCTCCTCTTCTCCAGACTGAACATTCCCAGGGCCCTCAGCCTTTCTTCATAGGGTCTCCAGGCCCCTGACCATCCTCATCGCTCTCCTCTGAACCCGCTCAATTCTGCCTTTTTTGAAGTGAGGCCTCCAGAAATGCACACAAGACTCCAGGTGCGGCCTGACCAACGCTGCGTACAGCGGAACTACGGCATCTTGCCATTTGGATGTTAATGACACTCACCTACTTTATAGGGTTGCTATAAGAAGATAGATAACGAAGTTGTCTATGCGTGCTAAATGCAGGACTCTTTTGGCCCAGCGCAACCCTGTGATCCCGCCAGTGAAAAGCACACCTTCCCTGCAGGAAAAGCACCGGGGGGGGGGGACCGTTTGCCCGCTGAACTAAAAGATGCCCTTGTGCGTTCCCTGCAGAAGAGGACGGCAAAGGCTCGAGCGCCACCCTGTGCCAGATGGGAAGGTTGGAAAGGAGCCGCTGGAATGACTGGGGGTGGGGGAGGCGTTAGGAAGCGGATTCGTTTCTTTAAACTTTGTGAAGATTTAAAGCAGGGGTGGGGAACCTTTTTTCTGCCAAGGGCCATTTGCATATTTATCACATCATTTGGGGGCCATACCGGTTGTAGATCTCCCGGTGGGGGGAAGAGGCTAGGGAGGTTTTTGGGGTGGAAGGAAGGAAGGAAGGAAGGAAGGAAGGAAGGAAGGAAGGAAGGAAGGAAGGAAGGAAGGAAGGAAGGAAGGAAGAAGGAAGGAAGGAAGGAAGGAAGGAAGGAAGGAAGGAAGGAAGGAAGGAAGAAAGAAAGAAAGAAAGAAAGAAAGAAAGAAAGAAAGAAAGAAAGAAAGAAAGAAAGAAAGAAAGAAAGGCCATTTATGCATGGGAGGTTTTGCCTTGGATTTGCTGCTCTCTAGATGCACATTTTTCCCATTTGAATTCTTATTGTTGAGTTTTGAGAATTCAGGTCGGGAAAATGTGCATCTAGTCTACAGAGTGGCAAATCCAAGGCAAAACCTCCCATGCATAAATGGCAGAAGGAAGGAAGGAGGGAGGGAGAGACAGGGAGAGAAAGAAAGAAAGAAAAAGAAAGAAAGATGGAGGGGGGAGAAAGAAAAGGACAGAGAAAAAGAAAAGGACAGAGTGTGACAGACCAAGAAAGAGACAGAAAAAGAGACAGAAAAAGAAAGGGAGAGAAAGGAGTGACAGAAAAAGGAAGAAAAGAGAGAAAAGCCCCCCCCCCCCGCTTGCAGAAGGTCCCAGGTTCCTTCCTGCATGAACCCGGCCACGCACACAGGGGCTCACTAAGCCGGCAGCGCAGCCAGCATGCAGGCTGGAAAGACCCCAGAGGCCCGAGTCTCACCCCACCTCAGCATTAGGCCGCAGCAAGGGGGGGCGGGGGTGGGGTCGAGCAGGGGGAGGGCTGAACAAGGGCCCTGAGCTGGCACGCGGCCAGCTCGCAGGCTGGTGAGGCCCCGGGCGGCACGAAAGCTTGCGGCATGGGGGTGTGACCAGGGGATTACCACGCCCCACAGACAAAGGCAAGCTGGGAGGGGGAAGGTTTGGGGCTAGCATGCACTCCTGCCTCCCAGCAAAACTCGAAGTGCCAAGAGGAGGCTCCGGCTAGCAACAGCTAGCTCAGTGGAGCTCCCGGCCTTGGCAGGCAGGCCGGGGGCCAGATAAAATGAGCTCGCGGGCCGGATCCAGCCCCCAGGCCAGAGGTTCCCCACTCCTGATTTAAAGTGTCCCTTGAAACAAAATATGAACAGCCAAAGAACAGCCTGATATTCTGCTTCTGGCAGAAAAATGATAAAATCGTCGTGTTGAGGGTTAGGGGGTGGTTAACCCACCCCCACCCCGCTGGGCCTTTCATGCCCTACAGACCTCCAAGTTTGGGGCTGGCTGCAAAGAAAGGGGAAGTCTCCTGAGGCTGGTACAGTCAGGTGCCCAGTGGACTGAACGACCTCACTGGGCTACTGAGAGCCAGCGTGGTGTGGTGGTTAAGAGCGGTGGTTTGGAGTGGTGGTGGAGTCTCATCTGGAGAACCGGGTTTGATTCCCCCACTCCTCCACATGAGCGGGGGAGGCTAATCTGGTGAACTGGACTTGTTTCCCCAGCTCCTCCACACAAAGCCAGCTGGGTGACCTTGGGCAAGTCACAGTTCTCTCAGTCCCGTCTGCCTCACAGGGTGTCTGTTGTGGGGAGGGGGAAGGGAAGGTGATGGTAAGCTGGTTTGATTCTCCCTTAAGTGGCAGAGAAAGTCGGCATATAAAACCCAGCTCCTCTTCTTCTGTGGGTTGACTACTCTGTAGAGTCCAGTAGTTCCCTATTTCCTTGTGATATTTTTCCCAATCAAATTGATTGAGATAGACATCCATTTCCTTCTCTGATGCTAAATTTTTCCTATATAGATTTGTACAATAATCTACAAATGTTTCCATAATTTTTTTGTTTATCTATTATTAGCTTACCTTCTTTTTTAATTTTCAAAATTGGTAATTTTTTCTCTTTGTGTTTAAGCTGCTATGCTAACAACTTACCCGGTTTATTAGCATGTTCAAAAAATATTGATGTTGTAATTTTTTCAAATTATTTATCTGTTCCAGCTTTAGTAATTTATCATGTAATTTCCTAAGCTGTCTTTCTCCTTGTCTAATTTCTTCTAATATATTTTTCTTTTGTGCTTCCTTCTCTTTAAACCATCTTGTATTTTGTTGTATTAAAAGTCCTCTAATTACTGCTTTACCGGCATCCCATACTACCTCTTCCTTTATACCCTTATCTACATTATCAATAAAATAATTTTGTATATCTATCTTTAATTTGTCTACTTTTTTAAAAAAAATTATTAGTTTTTTATAATGAATCAAAAAAATAAAAAAATAAAATATACATAATAAAAGAAAAAATAATACATACATTTATAGAGCGTAAGTTTCTAGTAATACATTATTATTCATATAAAGATATATATTACGCCCTAGTTCAAACTCCCACCCCCCACCACAGTGCCCATCACCCGTGGGCTTCCGATGGAGTGTCGTGACAAAAGAAAAAATCACATTATTTTACATTAATTGAAATCACAATATACTATAATTCGTTAACTATATTTTTAAAATCTGTTTTTGCCAATTTATCCCAATATGCAGCGGCCTTTGACCATGTCATTTTAAATTCATCCATGTCTTTACCATGTAAAGATACTGTAATTTTGGCCATCCGCATATACATCCATAATTTTTCTCTCCACTCTTTAATTGAAGGTTTATTTGTTTGCTTCCATTTTTTAGCAATAATAATCCTTGCTGCTGCAAAACTATATTGACATATGACTCTGTCACCTTTATCCAAATCTTTTTTTGGTATACCCAATAAACAAAAAGCGGGATCTCTCTTAATTTTTTACTTTAATCAAATTGTTAGTCTCATTCATAACTAATTGCCAAAATCTCCTAATTTTTTCACAAAACCACCAAGTGTGCATAAATGTACCTGTATTGGTACCACATTTCCAACAAAGCACTTTATCATCTTTTTTCATTTTGCTTAATAAGACCGGAGTAATGTACCATCTATAAAACATTTTATATAAATTTTCTCTTATTTCATTCGAAATAGTAAACCTAAATTCATTTTTCCACAACTTTCCCCAAATTTCCAAATCAATATTATAACCTAAATCTCTCATCCATTTCAACATGACCGGTTTGATCCTTTCCTGTTCTAAATTTAATTCTATAAGTATTTTATAAATCCTTCTGATCAATCCTTTATTACCCTTTAATAGTGTTATCTCAAAATTAGATTTAGTACAGTTAAATCCCAACCTATTATCTTTAATAAAAACATCTTTTAATTTGTAGTACATAAACCAGTCTTTTATTTGAAGTTGTTCACGTGTTTTCAATTTCCATGTCCCATCTCTATAATCTAACATTTCTCTATAATTTTCACAATCCAAATTTAAATGTGCACCTCTTCGCATAAATGCTTCTATAGGATTTAACCACCCGGGAGTTTTGCTTTCTAAAACGTCTTTATATTTATTCCATATTTGTAATAAATTTTTCCTAATGATATGAAAGTTAAATTCTTTATTCACTTTCTGTTTCTCATACCATAGATAAGCATGCCACCCAAATAGAAGCTTATATCCTTCTATTTCTAATAACTTTGGATACTCCAATAGAATCCAATCCTTAATCCAGGTGAAGCATGCCGCTTGATAGTACATTTTTAAATCGGGTAGTCCCAATCCTCCCGTTTCCTTTAATTCTATTAAGTTATTATATGCAATCCTATGTCTTTCTTTACCCCAAAGAAATCCCATAATATCTTTTTTCCAATTTTCAAATATCTGTGCACCTGTCACTATTGGTAAATTTTGAAACAAAAAAAGCATTTTGGGTAATAACATCATTTTGATTACTGATATTCTTCCCCAAAGTGATAAGGGTATTTTTCCCCAAGTTATCAAATCTTTTTTTATTTGTTGCCATTGAATTGCATAATTATCCTGAAATAAATTAAGATTATTATTCGATATCCATATACCCAAATATTTGACTTTGTTTTCAATACTGAGTCCTGCCTTTTTGAGTAATATCTATTGCTGTGCAGGAGTCATATTTTTAACCAAAATTTTGGTTTTAGCTTTATTAATTTTAAAACCTGAAAGCTTTCCATAAACCTCCAAAATTTTATTCCATCTATCAAACTGTTCAATCAAATCGGATCAATCAAAAAACATACTAAATCATCAGCATATGCCTTAAGTTTATAATGATTTCTCCCAATTCGTAGCCCTACTACATCATTAGACTTTCTAAGATTATTCAATAATATCTCTAACACTAAAATAAAAAGTAAAGGGGAAAGAGGACAACCCTGTCTCGTTCCCCTTTGAATTTCAATCTTTGGTGATAATAGTCCATTTACAATCAGGTTAGCTGTTTGATGTGTATATATACCTTTTATCGCAGTTTTAAAACTTTCACCAAAATCCATAAAATCCAATACTTTAATCATTAACTGCCAATTAACATTATCAAAAGCTTTTTCAGCATCCAAAACTATCAGAGCTATTGGTGTTGTATCTTGCTCCGCATATTCTAAAAGATCTATTACCACCCTTACATTCTGACTAATCAACCTTCCTGGTAAAAATCCAGCCTGATCATCATGAATTAATTGATTCAATACTCCTTTTAATCTATTAGCTAAAATTGCTACATATAATTTATAATCAATGTTTAATAATGAAATCGGTCTATAATTTTTGACTTCCAATACATCAGAGTTAACCTTTGGTATTAATGCTATGTTTGCTTCTTTCCATGTCTGAGGAATAATACCTTTTTTCAACCCTAGATTCATCACTTCCAAAAAATAAGGACTTAATTGCTCTTTAAAAATTTTGTAATAATTTGCTGTAAAGCCATCTGGTCCGGGAGATTTATTCAGTTTACTTTTATTAATTGCTTGTTCCAGTTCATCCTTAGATATTGGGGAGTCTAACAATTCTTTATGTTCCTGTGTTATTTTCCCCCAATTCCATTTAGTAAGATAGGCTTCCATCTCCGCCTCAGAGACTAGATTTTTTTTTATATAAATCTGTATAAAATTTCACAAATGTATCAACTATTTCCTCTTTAACTCTTTTTATCTTACCATTCCTTCTGATTTGGGTTATTGGTACTTTTTTCTTTTTGTTTAAGTTGCCAAGCTAACATTTTACCCGTTTTATTAGCATGTTCAAAAAATCTTTGTTTGTTATACATAACTTTTCTTTCTATCTCTTCAGCAATTAAAAATTCGTATTGATGTTGCCAATTTCTAATCTTATTCTGTTTCTTGTTTAGCTCCTTTATCTTGCAATCTACCTAAATGTCGTTCCGCTTGTTTTATTTCCTCTAATATACATTTTTTCCTTTTCTCCCTTTCCCTATAATATCTAATATTTTGTTGAATCAAAATTCACCTAATTACTGCCTTACCAGCATCCCAAACTATATCTTTACTGGCACCTTTATCTATGTTTTCTTTAAAATAATTATATATTTCCACCTTCAATTTATCAACTATTTTATTATTTTTTAAAAGAAAATAGTTAATTCTCCAGGACTTATAACCTCTATTTCCCATCTTGATTTTAACTAGAACCGCATTATGATCTGATAACACCCAGGGCCAAATCTCTGAGTTTTCTGATTTCTCTACCAGACCTTTTGACATCCATATCATGTCTATCCTGGAATACGTAAGATGTCTCTGTGAAAAAAAAGTATATCCCTTTTTATTACCATGCATCAACCTCCAGACATCAAACATATCCCACTGATCTACAAGAGTATTAAAAATCTCTGGTAATTTTCCTTCATTAATTGCTTTTTTCTTTTTCCCAGATCTATCAATCTTAGGTACCTTAACACCATTAAAATCCCC
This sequence comes from Euleptes europaea, assembly GCF_029931775.1. Taxonomy (NCBI): domain Eukaryota; kingdom Metazoa; phylum Chordata; class Lepidosauria; order Squamata; family Sphaerodactylidae; genus Euleptes; species Euleptes europaea. Next base: position 280,690 of record NC_079312.1, read on the forward strand.
CATCCATATCATTTTTTCAGTAGCATATTCAGCTAATAGTGTTGTTAATTTTTCATAAAATAATTTTTGGTTTATATTAGGTGCATATATTCCCACAAGCAATATCTTTTGAAAACCACATATTACTTCCAACATCAAAACCCTTCCCTCCGTATCTTGGTAAATAACCTTTGGTTGCAGTGAAGCAGGTATATACATAGCAATTCCATTAGTTTTCTTACTATCATTACATGTCGTAAATAGGGTACCCAACCTTGCTTGTTCCAACCTAAATACATCCCTTGGAAGTATATGCGTTTCCTGTAAACAAATAATATTAGCGTTAGTTTTCCGTAAGTGATGAAATATTTTCCTCCTCTTATTGGGAGAATTCAATCCATTCACATTCCAAGATAGAACCTGTAACATATCAAATTTCAGTTAGAACCCATTTCCCACAATCAATTTTAACATGCTTACCACCTACTGCTGCCACCCCCCTACCCCCCTTATTCTATTCAATCTTCTTTGTCATCAGTTGGAGAGTCCTCTAATGGAATTGATGGTATGTCTCCGCCTCCAGAAGCTTCAGATGCCTTTTCTTCTTCTGTAGATTCTCTGGTTGGAACTTGTTTGGCTGATTTAGGAGGTTTAACCAGTTCAGTGTCGTATCTTCTTAAAAACTGGTCTGCCTTATCCACTTCTGTAAACTTAAACCTTTTGGCCTTGAAAGTAAAAGAAACACCCTGTGGAAATTCCCATCGAAATTGTATTCCACTGAGCCTTAGACATTGAGCAATCTCCATAAAATCCTTCCTTTTCCTCAGCAATCTTGCAGGTATTTCTTTCATCAATCTCAGAGACTCATCCCCAATCTTCAGTGGTGTCTTGTAATGAGTGTTAAGTATTAAGTCTCTATGACTTCTGGAAAACAATTGAAGCAGGCAATCCCTGGGTACTTTATTCCTTGTCGCATATGCTGAATTTATTCTGTAAGCTGTCACTATCATCCCTGCAATAACCTCTTCAGATTCTTGTAAGAAGTCCGCCAAAAGAACTGTCAGATATCCACGTAGGTCTCGATCCTCAATTTTCTCTCTCAAACCACGTATGAGTAGGGAAGATTCTTTTATCTTAAGCTCCATCATCGCCATTTGGTCATTTTGCATCTCTTGTCTGTCAGCTGCAGATGCTATCGACATCTCCAAGGTATCCACCTTCTTCTTGATTTCTTTGGTCTCCTGTGTATTTTTTTTGAGCTTGGTTTCAACCTTATCTTGTCTGACAGCCAAGGATGAGATTGTATCCTGAAGGGCAGCTATTGCAGCTGAATTCTGGGCTATGGCTGCTGTATTCTGGGATAATTCCTGCTTCATTTCTGTGATGTCCTGATGAGTCTTAGTTAACAGTTCAAACACAGAGTTCAAAGTCACTTCAGGTTTAGTTTTTAAAGGCATCTTGGTAGTGATAGATGTAGATGCTATAGGAAAAGTTGTCAATTTGGGTATTTGAGTTATTTGAGTTATAGAAGACCGTCTAATAGGAGGCTGTATCACCAACTTTGTATCCTTAAGAATGTCCTTAGTATGCTTCTCAGCCATTGATATGCTAGAAGAAAACAGCTGGCATTTGTAATCCAAGGGAGAGTGGGGAGGGCAGAAATTTCCTTTTAAATCATTGTAAAATTTATTCAGATGGAACAAAACAGTTTGGAGAAGCAATCACTATGACCACTGAAATGTTCTATGCCATTCACTTGATTATTCTCCAACTCCTTTCTTTTAATTCACAAATCTTCCTTGGCAGAATACTTTCTTTTCAGAGTGCGTCACCCAACTGGCAAAAAGCCAAAAAACACAGTAACAAAGCGTAACTGAATTATAGATAGTTCAGAGTTGTCTCTTGTAAAAAGGAATACTGCCACACACCCAAATTAGTGCTTGTAAAGATGTAGATTTTATTTATAATCCAAATTTTAAAGAAAAATTGGGTCCCACCTCGCTCTCTCCTGCCATTCCTTTAAGATGGCGCCGGCTCTTCGATGGAGTCCGCCAGAGCAACCGCCGCCGATTTCTCGGCGGCTATCGCTCCAATGGCACCCAAGTCAGCATCCCCTCTTGCGCCGAGGGGTGCCGCTTGCCGGTTCTTTACGGGGCTGCTTGTGCGCCCCATGGCAGCGAGCAGCAGGAGCGCAGCTTAGCGCTTGCAACGGGGGGGGGGGTCGCCCGACCCGGAAGTCTATTTTTTTTATTTTTTAATAAAAATTCATTTATTACCCAAGGCTTGTTCCTCCTATCCTATCTTAACTCTTATTGAAACAGCATTCTGATCTGACAATACCCTGGGTAAAATCTCCGCATTCTCTGAAATATTTATCAATCCTTTAGAGATCCATAAATATCTATTCTCAGATACCGTATATACCCGTGTATAAACCGACCCACGTATAAGCCGAGGTGCCTAATTTCTCCCCAAAAATGGGGAAAAATTAGGCACCCGCGTATAAGCCGAGGGTCGGCTTATAACCCCTCCCCACCTGCAGGCTTACCTAACCAGGCTCCTGGCAGCGGGAAACGGGGCGGGCCCGGCGGGGGCGGCCTTTCTGCAGCCGCAGGAGCCCCCCCCAGGCCGCTCCTGGCGGCGGGAAGTGGTGCAGGCCCGGCGGAGGCTGCGGCGCGGCCTCCCTCGGCCGCAGGAGGCTTCTGCAGGCTGCTCCTGGCCAGGGAAAGGCGACAGGCCCTGCAGCATGGCATCCTGGCAGCCGCAGGAGGCTTCTGTGGGCCCCTCCCGGCCAGGGAAAGGTGGCGGGCCCGGCGGCGTGGCCTCCCCGCGGCCACAGGAAGCTTCTGCAGGCAGCTCCAGGCCGGGAAAAGGCAGTGGGCCCAGCGGAGGCGGTAAGTTTTCCCCCTCCCTTCTCTCTCCCCCTCTACCGTATTGACCTGTGTATAAGCAGGGGCCGGCTTTTTCAGCCCTTTTTTTGGGCTGAAAACTCGGCTTATACGCGAGTATATACGGTAAGTAAGATGTTGTCAGGCTTCAGCAAATACATAGCGTTTCAGGCAATAGACCTTCAATCCAGGTAGAGCAGCGATTCAAAGATTTATTTCAAAAAGTCATTGATTTCAATAAGGGACGAGCAAGGCTAGAATACATGGCTGGGGAAGTATGGATACATATATAGGGCTAATACAATAGACATTATAGGGTTACAGGAACAAAGAACAATGTAGTCGCTTCCTCCCAGTAACGACTTAAGTAAAACGGAAACAGAAACACTTAAGAGCAATCAGTGGAGGAGATGGCTGAGCTCTTGGCTTTGTGCTTGGGACCAGATATCAGATCGAAATTTACACGGGCGGGTCCCAATACAATTGTAAATCCCTGGCCGGAGCTCGTGTGCACGGAGAACTCCATCTTGTTCGCGGGGAAACCGTCTTGCTTGGATACGGGTCTCTCAGAAGCCCTATCTGACATTCTGCCTCTTCAAAGACCCCCTCCCCGGGTTCCCAGGCTTGTTGGGACAACTCCGATGGAACTCGGCAATCAGGGAGGGAGCATTCACGTGTTCTGCTGCGACCCACTCATCATGACTCGAGTTCAAATGTCTCCAGTGTACCAGGTACTCCAGCTGACCCCTCCGCAGCCTGGAGTCCAGGACCCTAGAAATTTCAAAATGCTGTTCCCCCTGCACCATGATAGGTGTTGCCTCGGGGGTTCGGGGTGCCAATCAGGGGTGGGAGAAAAGGGTTTCAAAGGCTAACGTAAAACACAGGGTGTACCCCCTGCAGAGTTTTGAGGAGGTCCGGTTCAGCAGTGACCTCATTGATTACCCGGGATATAGTAAATGGACCCTTGTACTTTTGGCAAAGCTTTCTACAAGGACGCAGAGACTTTAAGTTTTTGGTGGAAAGGTACACTTTTTCCCCGACCACAAGATCCCACTGAGGCACTCTGCGCCTTGTACCATTCCTTAGCCTGGTCCAACTGTTTAACAAGAACCGGCCAAGTATTTCTGATGGTGTTAGACCATGCCGACACCTCTGGAGGGTTGCCTCCCGGCAGGAGGGGGACCGCCCCCAAAGGGTCGAAATCCATCCCAAAAACAGTCTTAAAGGGGCTCTGCCCAGTAGCAAAGTGCACAGAGTTGTTATAGGCGTACTCCACCAGGGGCAACAGGTTGACCCAGTTATCCTGGTGATAATTGGTGAAGCAGCATAAGTAGTATTCAACGACAGCATTCACCCTCTTCGTCTGCCCATCCGTCTAGGGGTGATAGGCTGATGATAAACCCTGTTGTACCCCAACAATTCCCAAAAAACGCCTGCCAGAATTTAGACAGGAACACCGAGCCTCTGTCGCTCACGATCTTCTGGGGGAAACCGTTCAGACGGAGGATCTGTTGAACAAACAGGCGGGCCAACTTGTGGGCTGAGGGCAACCCGTTGCACGGAATAAGGTTGATCTGCTTAGAAAACAGATCCGTGATTACTCAAAGCACGGTTTTCCCCTGGCTAGGTAGAAGATTGGTCAAAAAGTCCATACCGATCACCCACCAGGGAGCTTCCAGGGTCTCCAGGGGTTTCAGCAGTCCAGGGGGCTTTCCCATAAGACGTTTATTGGTAGCATACATTGGGCAGGACCTTACAAAAACATCGATGTCCTGGCCACCAGAAGCGCCGCCTTACCAGGTGTAGGGTCTTAACGAACCCAAAGTGACCCCCCGTCTTGGAGCTGTGGCTCCATTCTAGCACCTCCAGGCACTGCTTCTGGGGAACATAAGTCTTTCCTTCCAGGGACCCAGTCTCCTCTACCCCAATGGAACCCTCCCCTAGTTCCTCGCGAAGAACCTCCTCCCACCTGGTCTTTGCGGCAGTGGGCAGATCTCCAGGGACCCCCTGGGAGCAGGGGAAATCATGAGTCTCCCTCTGCGGGAGGACCGGGGGAGGCGGAGAACCCGCCGCCTGGGTCTGGGCCGGGTCTGGACTCCCTGGGGTGGAGGCTTCGGGTGCTTCCTCTTGCTGGAGGTCTGGTACAGGCAGGGTAATCGCCGCCCGGGTCTGGGCCTGAGTCTGAACCCCTAGGGGATGGGTGGCACCACTCGTGCCGCCTTGCGGAAGAACCGGGGCAGGTGGGGGGGCGCCGCCCCGGCTTGGGCCCGGGTCAGAACTTTTGCGCTTGCCCCCTTCGGGTCCAAGCCCAGGTGTTCTGGGGTAAAAAGGGACCCAAGCGGCCACTCGACTCTGCAGTCATACTGCGGCATGCGTAAAAAAAAAAAAATTCACAGGAGACCAAAGAAATCAAGAAGAAGGTGGATACCTTGGAGATGTCGATAACATCTGCAGTTGACAGACAAGAGATGCAAAATGACCAAATGGCGATGATGGAGCATAAGATAAAAGAATCTTCCCTACGTATACGTGGTTTAAGAGAGAAAATTGAGGATCGGGACTTACGTGGATATCTGACAGTTCTTTTGGCGGACTTCTTACAAGAATCTGAAGAGGTTATTGCAGGGATGATAGTGACAGCTTACAGAATAAATTCAGCATATGCGACAAGGAATAAAGTACCTAGGGATTGCCTGCTTCAATTGTTTTCCAGAAGTCATAGAGACTTAATACTTAACACTCATTACAAGACACCACTGAAGATTGGGGATGAGTCTCTGAGATTGATGAAAGAAGTACCTGCAAGATTGCTGAGGAAAAGGAAGGATTTTATGGAGATTGCTCAATGTCTAAGGCTCAGTGGAATACAATTTCGATGGGAATTCCCACAGGGTCTTTCTTTTACTTTCAAGGCTAAAAGGTTTAAGTTCACTGAAGTGGATAAGGCAGACTATTTCTAAGAAGATATGACACTGAACTGGTTAAACCTCCTAAAGCAGCTAAACAAGTTCCAACCAGAGAATCTACAGAAGAAGAAAAGGCATCTGAAGCTTCTGGAGGTGGAGATATACCAACAGTCCCATCAGAGGACTCTCCAACTGATGTTACAGAAGAATGAACAGAAGAAGGGGGGTAGGGGGTGGCAGTAGTAGGTGGTAAGCATGTTAAAATTGATTGTGGGAATATGGGTTCTAACTGAAATTTGATATGTTACAGGTTCTATCTTGGAATGTGAATGGATTGAATTCTCCCAATAAGAGGAGGAAAATATTTTATCACTTACGGAAAACTAACGCTAATATTATTTGTTTACAGGAAACGCATATACACCCAAGCGATGTATTTAGGCTGGAACAAGCAAGGTTGGGTACCCTATTTACAGCATGTAATGATAGTAAGAAAACCAATGGAATTGCCATGTATATACCTGCTTCACTGCAACCAAAAGTTATTTACCAAGATACGGAGGGAAGGGTTTTGATGTTGGAAGTATTATGTGATTTTCAAAAGATATTGCTTGTGGGAATATATGCACCTAATATAAATCAAAAGTTATTTTATGAAAAATTAACAACACTATTAGCTGAATATGCTACTGAAAAAATGATATGGATGGGGGATTTTAATGGTGTTAAGGTACCTAAGATTGATAGATCTGGGAAAAAGAAAAAAGCAATTAATGAAGGAAAATTACCAGAGATTTTTGATACTCTTGTAGATCAGTGGGATATGTTTGATGTCTGGAGGTTGATGCATGGTAATAAAAAGGGATATACTTTTTTTTCACAGAGACATCTTACGTATTCCAGGATAGATATGATATGGATGTCAAAGGGTCTGGTAGAGAAATCAGAAAATTCAGAGATTTGGCCCTGGGTGTTATCAGATCATAATGCGGTTCTAGTTAAAATCAAGATGGGAAATAGAGGTTATAAGTCCTGGAGAATTAACTATTTTCTTTTAAAAAATAATAAAATAGTTGATAAATTGAAGGTGGAAATATGTAATTATTTTAAAGAAAACATAGATAAAGGTACCAGTAAAGATATAGTTTGGGATGCTGGTAAGGCAGTAATTAGGGGAATTTTGATTCAACAAAATACTAGATATTATAGGGAAAGGGAGAAAAGGAAAATATGTATATTAGAGGAAATAAAACAAGCGGAACGATATTTAGGCAGATTGCAAGATAAAGGAGCTAAACAAGAACAACAGAATAAGATTAGAAATTGGCAACACCAATACGAATTTTTAATTGCCGAAGAGATAGAAAGAAAAGTCATATATAACAAACAAAGATTTTTTGAACATGCTAATAAATCTTACTAAATGGGATTTGGGAAAAATAACACAGGATCATAAAGAATTGTTAGACTCCCCAATATCTAAGGATGAACTGGAACAAGCAATTAATAAAAGTAAACTGAACAAATCTCCCGGACCAGATGGTTTTACAGCATATTACTACAAAACATTTAAAGAGCAATTAAGTCCTTATTTTTTGGAAGTGATGAATCTAGGGTTGAAAAAAGGTATCATCCCCCAGACATGGAAGCAAGCAAACATAGCATTGATACCAAAGGTTAAGTCTGATCCATTGGAAGTTAAAAATTACAGACCGATTTCATTATTAAACATTGATTATAAATTATATGTAGCAATTTTAGCTAATAGGTTAAAAGGAGTATTGAATCAATTAATACATGATGATCAGGCTGGATTTTTACCAGGAAGGCTGATTAGTCAAAATGTAAGGGTGGTAATAGATCTTTTAGAATATGCAGAGCAAGACACAACACCAATAGCTCTAATATTTTTGGATGCTGAAAAAGCTTTTGATAATGTTAATTGGCAGTTTATGATTAAGGTATTGGATTTTATGGATTTTGGTGAAAGTTTTAAAACTGCGATAAAAGGTATATACACACATCAAACAGCTAATTTGATTGTAAATGGACTATTATCACCAAAGATTGAAATTCAAAGGGGAACGAGACAGGGTTGTCCTCTTTCCCCTTTACTTTTTATTTTAGTGTTAGAGATTTTACTGAATAATCTCAGAAAGTCTAATGATGTAGTAGGGCTACGAATTGGGAGAAATCATTATAAACTTAAGGCATATGCTGATGATTTAGTATGTTTTTTGATTGATCCGATTGAACAGTTTGATAGATGGAATAAAATTTTGGAGGTTTATGGAAAGCTTTCAGGTTTTAAAATTAACAAAGCTAAAACCAAAATATTGGTTAAAAATATGACTCTTGCACAGCAACAAATATTACTCAAAAAGACGGGACTCAGTATTGAAAATAAAGTCAAATATTTGGGTATATGGATATCGAATAATAATCTTAATTTATTTCAGGATAATTATGCAACTCAATGGCAACAAATAAAAAAAGATTTGATAAGTTGGGGAAAAGTACCCTTATCACTTTGGGGAAGAATATCAGTAATCAAAATGATGGTATTACCCAAAATGCTTTTTTTGTTTCAAAATTTACCAATAGTGACAGGTGCACAGATATTTGAAAATTGGAAAAAAGATATTATGGGATTTCTTTGGGGTAAAGAAAGACATAGGATTGCATATAATAATTTAATAGAATTAAAGGAAATGGGAGGATTGGGACTACCAGACTTAAAATTGTATTATCAAGCGGCATGTTTCACCTGGATTAAGGATTGGATTCTTTTGGAGAATCCAAAGTTATTAGAATTAGAAGGATATAAGCTTCGATTTGGGTGGCATGCTTATCTATGGTATGAGAAACAGAAAGTGAATAAAGAATTCAATTTACATATTATTAGGAAAAACCTATTACAAATATGGAATAAATATAAAGACGTTTTAGAAAGTAAATCCTATAGAAGCATTCATGCGAAGAGGTGCACATTTAAATTTGGACTGTGGAAATTATAGAGAAATGTTAGATTATAGAGATGGGGCATGGATATTGAAAACACGTGAACAACTTCAAATAAAAGACTGGTTTATGTACTACAAATTAAAAGATGTTTTTATTAAAGATAATAGGCTGGGATTTAATTGTACCAAATCTAACTTTGAGACAACACTTTTAAAGGGTAATAAAGGATTGATCGGAAGGATTTGTAAAATACTTATAGAATTGAATTTAGAACAGGAAAGGATCAAACCGGTCATGTTGAAGTGGATGAGAGATTTAGGTTATAATATTGATTTGGAAATTTGGGAAAAGTTGTGGGAAAATGAATTTAGGTTTATTATCTCGAATGAAATAAGGGAAAATTTATATAAAATGTTTTATAGATGGTACATAACTCCGGTCTTATTAAGCAAAATGAAGAAAGATGATAAAACGCTTTGTTGGAAATGTGGTACTGAGATAGGTACATTTATGCATACTTGGTGGTTTTGTGAAAAAACTAGGAGATTTTGGCAATTAGTTATGAATGAGACTAACAATTTGATTAAAGTAAAAATTAAGAGAGATCCCACTTTTTGTTTATTGGGTATACCACAAAAAGATTTGGATAAAGGTGACAGAGTCATATGTCAATATAGTTTTGCAGCAGCAAGGATTATTATAGCCCAAAAATGGAAGCAAACAAATAAACCTTCAATTAAAGAGTGGAGAGAAAAATTATGGATGTATATGCGGATGGCCAAAATTACAGTATCTTTACATGGTAAAGACATGGATGAATTTAAAATTATATGGTCAAAGGCCGCTGCATATTGGGACAAATTGGCAAAAACAGAATTTAAAAATATAGTTAACGAATTATAGTATATTGTGATTTCAATTAATGTAAAATAAAGTGATTTTTTTTCTTTTGTCACGACACTCCATCGGAAGTCCATGGATGATGGGCACTGTGGTGGGGGGTGGGAGTTTGAATTAGGGCGTAATATATATCTTTATATGAATAACAATGTATTAATAGAATTTCACACTCTATAAATGTATGTATTATTTTCTTTTTCTTTTTTATGTATTTTGTACTTTTTTTCTTTTCTTTTCTTGAGTCATTATAAAAAAACAATTAAAAAAATTATTAAAAAAGAAAGAAAAGAAACCACCCGCCAATTCTCCCTCCCGGGAACATGCTTAATGGTGAAACGGAATCTAGAAAAAAAGTCCACCCACCTCAGCTGTTTGGCCGAGAGCCTCCTCTGCCCCAAGATGGCCTTGAGGTTCCGGTGGTCCGCCCAAACCTCGAACGGCACCGTCGCCCCCTCTAAGAACTGGCTCCAAACAGTGAGGGCAAGTTTGATAGCCATGGCCTCCTTCTCCCCAATCGGCCAGTTGAGCTCGGCCCCAGAGAACTTCTTGGAAAAGTAGGTGCAGGGTTTGAGCCTCCCCTGAGTGTCCTTCTGCAGAAGCGCTCCCCCCATTGCTTTGTCCAAAGCCTCTACTGGCAGGAAAAAAGGCTGAGAACAGTCGGGGTGAGCTAAAACGGGCTTAGACGTGAACCGGCTCTTAAGTAAGTCAAACACTGCCTGGCAGCGGTCGTCCCATGCCACCTGATAGTTAGCAGCCATGGCCGTCTGACCCCTCCCCTTGTCTTAAGGAGGTCCGTGATTGGGAGGGCTATCTCAGCAAAATCCGGGATGAATCCCCGATAGAAATTTGCGAAACCCAGAAATTGCTGAACCTGCTTACGGGTTCGGGGGGGGGGGGTTCCCAGTCTCGGACCGCCTGGACCTTCTCGGGGTCCATGATTAACCCATTGAGAGACACTACAAACCCAAGGAAAGCAAGCTTGTCCTGATTAAAGGCACACTTGGACAGTTTGGCGTATAGGTGGTGCTCCCTCAGTCGGCGCAGTACCTCCCGCACCAACTTCCGGTGTTCCTCCGGATCCCGAGAATAGATTAAAATGTCATCCAAGTACACGATAACCCCCCAAAACAATAAATCATGCAGAACTTCGTTGATGAGTTGCATGAAGCAGGACGGAGCTCTAGACAACCCAAAAGGCATCACACTAAACTCAAAAAGACCAAAACAAAAGAGAAGGCTGTCTTCGCCTCGTCCGCCTCCTTAATCCGGACCCAGTAATAGGCTTCCGCCAGGTCCAGTTTCAAAAATACCCTGCCTTCCTGTAACTGACTGAGGTGGTCAGGGATGAGGGGGATGGGATACGCATTCTTTTCAGTCACTGCATTAAGCCCCCTATAGTCCACACATAGCCGGAGGTCTGAAGTCCCCTTCTTCTTTACAAAGAAGGAGAGGAGAACGCAGCCTTGGACGGACGGATGAACCCTCTAGCCAGATTCTTATCCAGAAACTCCCGTAACACAGTCTTTCCCAGGGGGCTCATGGGGTACACCCGGGTCTTGGAGGGTTTCATGTCTGCAGTTGACTCAATGGCGCAGTCCATTGTGCGGTGAGGGGGTAGCAAATCACAGTTCTTCCTCTCAAAGACATCCGCAAAGTCCTGATATTCCGGGGGTAGAATCACGGGGGTCGCTGTCGCGGCAGTCACCCTCCCCCCATCGGGCATGTCCTCCCGGCAATGCCATCGGCATTGTGGCGACTCAAATACTACTTGACACTGCTGTCAGGCTTGTATCTCAGTTTCTGTATCACAGTAGGTTTCATTTCCCACTGCCCAGGCTCAAGGACTGTTATGAATTCCTACACCCCATTTGAAGTCGTGGGAATCTGAGTGCTGTTTGTATTTTGTAATCTCTTGCTTTTTTCTATGCTTTTATATTAACAAGCCTAGGCCAAGAGGCCTCATTGCTGTCACCTTTCTCTTATGCTCTGTTTAACCCATTTGACCAGTAAAGACCAGCTTCTTTGGACCTGATTGTCTCTGATGTGGTTTCTGGTTCATATTGGCCCAAGGGCTTACATTGTGACAGCAATCCCTCATCACCCTTTTCATCAGTCAGGCTGGAGCCCAGGAGGGTTCGCCTGCCACTCGGATGGGAGCTAAGACAGAGCTCTCTGAGTGAGTCTACCGTGGCTGGAGCCCCGTGTGGTTCGCCCCGGGCCCGGCGGATCTGATCCCGGGTAGCGGGTTCCTGATGGAGCCCTGGAAAACCAGTCATGGTCCCTTCCCTTGGGAACATCGTCTGACGACCCCGACCTCGTACGGGACGTTGTAGCTGAACTGCTTAGAACTGGCACGGAGGTCAGTCGCTTAAATGGACTGGTACAGACCCAGTGGCGAGCCCTAACAATAACCCCCTGGATGTCCAACGCTGAGGATGCTAGTGCCTGCCTAGACCTCCAAGCCTTGGATCGATTGGTGGATGATGCCTGGCTGGCCGCTGAGGATTTACAATTGCTAACTGGGTTGCTGGATCAACTTATTGCTCGTGAGATTCGCCCTGCCCACTTGCCGACGGGAGCAATGGCAGGAGCGGCTCCGGAAGGTGTTTCTCTGGTGCCAAATGCACCAGACTGTCAAGCAGAGGCGCAACGGATCGCTGTCCAAATGGCGCTACTCTTTGTGGGACTACCGAAGGATACCACAGTAGCAGATCTGTCAAAATTGTTGACCCCAGCCTTTGGGACTGGTGCACCCGCGCTAGCGGTTCAAGTTCAACCGCTGCTGGGTGGGGAGTCTGACCCACTCCTCGCCCTTTTGGAGAAGGAACTTCTACAGCTCGTTACCACGGCTGCTGCCCTAAAGCTCGAGGCCGCCCAAGCTCTCGCGGACAGAGAGGCAGCTGCGGCGGCTGAGGCGGCGGCCAAGGCTCAGGCTGAAAGGGAGCAGCAGTTGGCTGCGGAACGGGCACGGGCGGGTGTGCGCCCTAAAGATTCCGGGCGAACTGACCCCTCGCAAGGGCTAACATTCTCTCCGACTTTTGTTCCTTCTCGTACCTCCCAACGTGCGCATCGCCTCGCGGAACGATATCAGATCTCCGAGCAGGACAAGGTGGACTTGTATGGAGACGACCCCCATTGGGCCACAGGTTTACGGGCCAGTCGATCACATCGTTCAGGTGCACCTGAGGAAGAGGTGTATTGCGAGCTCAAAACCGGGAATTATACGATCGAGTCGACCGTCTGCAGGATCACATGGAACGCTTATTTCGAGAAAACGAGCACTTGCAGCAGGCGCTAACGACCCCAGCGCAGCCCGTTCTCCCTGGACCCGCAGCACCGGTTGTGCCGGCACCAGTTGTGCCACCTCAACTACCCGCTCAACCTGTCCAACCACCTGCTCTCCCCTTGGTTCCCGGAGCCCCGGCTGTACCTCTTCCCAGGGCACCCGTGCAACCCGGACAACCCATGCCCGGCCAGTGGAAACAGCCTCGGCTGAAAAAGACCTATGATGGCTCACTCGAGACTCTACCCTGTTTCCTACATCAAGTGGACAGTTACATGCGAGAACAGGGACAATTTTCCCCCACAGAGGATAGCCGGGTTCGTTTCGTAGCTTCTTTATTGACAGGGAAAGCAGCCGACTGGATGGTCCTCCAATTTGACACTCGATCCCGTTCTATCCGCTCCCTCAACAATTTTATGTCTGCCTTGCGGAGGCGGTTTGAGGATCCCTTTATGGGAGAACGAGCCAAAGCAGAACTTCTGCAACTCAGACAAGGCTCTTCTCCAGTCCGAGAGTTTGCAGACGAATTCCAGAGACTAGCCAGTAGAATCGTGGACTGGCCTGAGGCCACCCTAATTCATTATTTCAGGGAAGCTTTACACCCTGACATTCTGAACTGGTCGTATATGCGGGGTGATCCCGACACCTTAGAGGATTGGATTTTGCTGGCTGAGGAGGTAGAAAGCCGACGGCGTTTCATTTCCCTGGTCCGGCAGCGAAACAGGGATAAGAGCGCCCAGAAGCCCCAGTCCAAAGCACCGCTCCCCAGCCTGCGTAAACCCACGCGACCGCCTCAGGATCGCGAAACAAGGTTCCAGACGGGGGCTTGCCTCGTTTGCAGTGAACTGGGCCACTTTGCAGCAACTTGTCCTCAATGCCCGGAGACTTCTCGCTCCAGCATGCCGCCCCGAGCTCGAGGGAGACCTCAACGCAGAGGCACCGCGGCCACCCGCAGCGCAGCACCAGGAAGACCCACACCCTCTGCACTTCACTTTGAGGAATCAGCTAACCTGTCTGCATCAAGTGACCCCACAGGGTCCCGGATTACAAGTGCCCCAATGGGGGACAACTTCTGAGAAGGATAATCAATGGAATTCTCCAGCTCTGAACCTGGAAACCCCTCTTGACCTGTCAAAAAACGGATTCGGTCTGTGGTGAGTGGAGCGTCTCCACAGACCCCTGCAGAATCTCCTGCTAAACCTAAAGCTCCCGTCAAGGTGAGTGAAGTGGAAACCACTGTTTATGTGGACACAGTGTTGCAGCACTACAAAGGGGGACCCCAACTGCCTGTCAAGGCACTTATTGACTCTGGCTGCGGTTGCACTTTAATTAGTGAGGCCACGTTTGCAGCACTCAAAGTCAAGTCCGAGGCTTTACCAGCTCCCGTCCAATTCGCCCAGATGGATGGGAGCCATTTTAAGGGGGGGGCAGTTGATCATCGCACACGGGGAGTAGCGATGGGTATTGGTTCTCATTGGGAACAAATAGACTTTACCATAGCCCGCATCCGATTTGAAGTTGTCTTAGGGATTAATTGGCTTAAAGGTCATAAAGGAAACTGACACTATCACCTTTGCCAATCCCAGGTGCGAATAGCACCGACAGGAAGTTGCTGTGGTGCCTCCACCCGCTCCGGCGTTGACCTCCGATGCCTCATCGCCAACGCCTTTACCCGAAGCATACCGGGACTTTGCAGATGTCTTTGACATTAAAGAATGCGATGCCTTGCCCCCCCACCGTACCAATGACTGTGCCATTGAGGTGGTCAAAGACTGCACACTAACTAAGAGCAAGATTTACCCCATGAGCATTTCCGAACGCGCTGTATTACGTGACTTTTTGGATAAAAACTTTGCTTGAGGGTTCATTCGGCAATCGAACGCTCCCACCTCAGCCCCTGCATTCTTTGTCCGGAAAAAGGAGGGTGACCTGGTTTATGCATTGACTTCCATACCCCATACCGCTGATTTCGGATATTTTGGGACAATTGCAGGAAGGGCGCGTGTTCTCCAAATTGGACTTAGTGGAAGCTTATTATCGCATCCGTATCCGTGAGGGGGACGAACCTCTCACTGCCTTCTCTAGCTGTTTTGGAATGTATGAATTTCTTGTGATGCCGTTCGGGTTGAAAGGGGCCCCGGGGGTCTTCATGCAACTCATCAACGAAATCCTCCATGATTTATTGTACCGCGGCGTGGTAGTTTATTTGGATGACATTCTCATCTATACAAAAACCATGGAGGAACATGTTACTCTGGTCCGAGAAGTTTTGCAACGTCTGCATCATCACCAGCTCTATGCAAAACTGTCTAAGTACTCCGGGAGAGAGGCACCGATCCGAGGCCAGGGACCAACCACCTCGACCCCTTATCTCCAGGAGCCGGCTTCTACAGGAACGGAACCACGACCTGGCCCGGGAGAATTGGAACCTTAAGGCCCAGCTGGGAGTCCTACAGAGGGAGATGACGGCACTAGCGGGGACGGTGTATGAACTTCGATCGTCCTTCGGCGCGGCGACCACCTCCTCCGCTCCCCCCCCCCACGCACTGTTGTCCGGGACCTACAGATCTCCTTCGATGGTTCCTGCACTCAACTGCCCCACTTCCTACTGCAACTTAGCGGTTTCATGGACGATCAGGGTGAGACTTTTCCTTCCGAGGAGACCCAGGTGCGTTACGCCATCGGGCTTCTAAGGAAAGAGGCAGTAGAATGGGCAGTAGCAGCTACAGAAATCAACCCGGGACTTTTGCATTCGTTCCAAGACTTCTTGGAAGCCCTGCACCGACAGTTTGAGGACCCTCACCGGGCAGAGAGGGCCAAGATAGCCCTGCGCAGACTGAGGGAGGGGTCCTGGTCTGTACTAGAGTATGCCCAGGAGTTCCAGTCCCTGGCATGCAAGGTGCGGGAGTGGAGCGAGACCACCAAGTTCCAGCACTTCCGTGAGGGATTGCGCTGGGAGGTGTTGGAGGGCTGCCTGACTCTAGGCGACCCTGATACTGTGGAGGGTTGGATCCATTTAGCTGGGGAGGTGGAACACCGCAAGCTCACCTTACAGTTTGCTAAGGATCGCCCGGGGAGGGAACCCCCCTCCAGAGGCCCAGTCAAAGGGAATGCCCTGGCGGGGGCGCACCGTGGAGAGGAGAACCGAGGCAGGTTCCCGGAGGAGAAGGCGTGCCACTCCAAGGAGGGGGTCTGCTGGCGTTGCGGATGAGCGGGACACTTTGCGGCAAAGTGTACCTATGGCTTCCCAGGACAGACGGCGGATAGAACGGCCCCGACCGAGACCCGAGTTCCGGACAGAAGAAGAGCAGAGGGAACCCCCACCCAACGCGGCGCAGCGGCCCTCAGCGCAGACCTGGAACCTGCTCCATGCACGCATCGTTGTTGTTCTGGATGTTCCTCGCCATCAAAAAATGAGGAAAGCTTCCTGTGATTGAACCGGCACAGGAGGCGACCTTGCAAAGGAACAAGCCGGTTCCGACCTGGGTGAGTGACCAGGGGGAGACTTTGTTGGTGCCAGTAGTGTTGAGGAATCCCCGGGGAGGGGATCCTATTGCGGTCGTAGGCATTTTGGACTCTGGCTGCTCCAGAACTTTAATCGACCAGGGGGTGTTTGACCGTTTACAGTTGGGGGCAGTGGAATTGGATCGGCCCTTACACTTCCGCCAGATGGATGGGAGCGACCTCCAGGGGGGTCCCGTCCATTTGCGCTCTGAACCAGTGCTGTTGGGGGTGGGGGATCACTGGGAGCTGATCAGTTTTACCATCGCCCCTGGGATCTCCTACCCAGTGGTTCTAGGAAGTAACTGGCTGGCGGGTCATAATCCCAGCATTGACTGGACGCAGCGCCAGGTGGTGTTTGAGTCCCCACAATGCAAGTGGCATTGCCGGGAGGACATGCCCAATGGGGAGGGGGTAGCGGCCGCGACAGCGACCGCAGTGACATTACCCCCAGAATACCAAGACTTTATGGACGTTTTTGAAGGGACAGATTGTGATTTACTACCCCCTCACCACACCACGGACTGTGCCATTGAGCTCACCGCTGACGTGAAGCCCTCCAAGGTCCGAGTTTATCCCATGAGCCCCCTAGAAAAGACTGTATTGCGGGAGTTTCTGGATAAAAATCTGGCTAGGGGGTTCATCCGCCCGTCCAAGGCTGCATTCTCCTCACCTTGCTTCTTTGTCAAGAAGAAGGGAACGTCAGACCTCCGGTTGTGCGTGGACTATAGGGGGCTCAATGCAGTGACTGAACGGAATGCCTACCCCATCCCCCTCATCCCTGACCTTCTCAGTCAGTTACAGGAGGGCAAGATCTTTTCAAAACTGGACCTGGCAGAAGCCTATTACCGGGTCCGGATTAAGGAGGGGGATGAGGCGAAGACAGCCTTTTCCTGTTGTTTTGGTCTGTTTGAGTTTTGTGTGATGCCTTTCGGGTTATCTGGAGCTCCATCCTGCTTCATGCAACTTATCAATGAGATTTTGCATGACTTGTTGTTTCGGGGGTTATCGTGTATCTAGATGACATTTTAATCTATTCTCGGGATCCGGAAGAACACCGGAGGTTGGTGCGGGAGGTTTTGCGCCGACTGCGGGAGCACCACCTCTACGTCAAGCTGTCCAAGTGCGCCTTTAACCAGGACGAACTTGCCTTCCTTGGGTTTGTGGTGTCTTCTAATGGGTTAATCATGGATCCCGAGAAGGTCCAGGCAGTCCGTGACTGGGAACCCCCCCGAACCCGTAAACAGGTTCAGCAATTTCTGGGCTTCGCGAATTTCTATCGGGGCTTCATCCCGGATTTTGCTGAGATAGCCCTCCCGATCGCGGACCTCCTTAAGACCAAGGGGAAGGGTCAAGCGGCCACGGCCGCCAACTATCAGGTAGCGTGGGATGATCGCTGCCAGACAGCGTTCGACTTGCTAAAAAGCCGGTTCACTTCCATGCCTATCTTAGCTCACCCCGACTGTTCCCAACCTTTTGTCCTGCAAGTGGACGCTTCTGAAAAGGCAATGGGGGGAGCGCTTCTGCAGAAGGATGCTCAGGGGAGACTCAGACCCTGCGCTTACTTCTCCAAGAAGTTCTCTGGGCCTGAGCTAAACTGGCCGATTGGGGAAAAGGAGGCCATGGCTATCAAACATGCCCTCACAGTTTGGCGCCAGTTCTTGGAGGGGGCACCGGTGTCGTTCGAGGTTTGGACAGACCACCGGAACCTCGAGGCTATTTTGGGAGAGAGGAGGCTCTCAGCCAAGCAACTGAGGTGGGCGGATTTCTTTTCTAAATTTCGCTTCACCATCAAACACGTCCCCGGGAAAGAGAATTGCCTGGCGGATGGTCTCTCTCGCATGCCACAGTACGACTGCAGAGTCGAGCGGCCGATGGGATCCCTTTTTTCCCCAGAGCACCTGGGCTTGAACCCGGATGGAGCAAGCGCAGGGGTCCTCACCTGGCCTCAGGCTCGAGCAGCGCCCCCCCACCAACCCCGGCTCTCTCACGAGGGGGGGTACCGAATCCACCCATTCCCAGGGGGTCCAAACCCGGGCCCAGACCCGGGCAGCCGCTGCTCTGCCTCCCCCCGAGCTCCCGCCCAGAGAGGAGGCCAAAAACTCCCGCTCGCAGGCACCCCCCAGCGACCTGCCCCCGGCCACCCAGGCTAGGTGGGAGGAGGCCCTTTTGGAAGAACGAGGGGGAAAGCCCTTTGGAGAGGAGGAAGCCCGGGTTCCAGAGGGAAAAACTTACGTCCCCCTAAAGCTGCGCCGAGAGGCTCTGGAATGGAGCCACAGCTCCAGGGCAGGGGGACACTTTGGGTTTTTAAAGACCCTGCACCTGGTCAGACGACACTTTTGGTGGCCCGGGATGCGACAGAACATCGACAGTTTTGTAAGGTCCTGCCCGACGTGCGCTACCAATAAACGCCTTATGGGAAAACCGCCCGGTCTTCTAAAACCCCTGGAGACTCCGGAGGCTCCCTGGCGGGTGATTGGGATGGACTTTGTAACCAATCTCCCCCCTAGCCAAGGCAAAACCGTACTGTGGGTAATCACGGACCTGTTTTCCAAGCAGATCCACCTTATCCCATGCAAAGGTTTGCCCTCAGCCCACAAACTGGCCCACCTGTTTGTTCAACAGATCTTCCGTCTACACGGGTTTCCCCGGAAGATCGTGAGCGACAGAGGCTCGGTGTTCCTGTCTAAGTTCTGGCAGGCGTTTCTGGGGATTGTTGGGGTACAACAAGGTTTATCGTCTGCCTATCACCCTCAGACAGATGGGCAAACGGAGAGAGTGAATGCTGTTATAGAATGTTACTTACGCTGCTTCACCAATTATCACCAGGATAATTGGGTTATTCAAAAACAATGGAGGAACATGTTGCTCTGGTCCAAGAAGTTTTGCAATGTCTACGTAACCACCAGCTCTATGCAAAGCTGGCTAAATGCGAATTTCACCAAAAGAAAATAACTTTCTTGGGGTACATAATTTCTCATCGTGGCCTTAGCATGGACCCCGCCAAAGTCCAATCGGTACTTGACTGGACTCCACCCTCCACCCGCAAACAAGTACAGCAATTTCTGGGTTTTGCTAATTTCTACCGCGGATTCATTCCTAACTTTGCTCAAGTGGCGCTGCCAATCACTGACCTCCTCAAGACGAAGGGAAAAGGGGTTTCTGCCACGTTACCCTCTGCCAAAATACTGTGGACGGATCAATGTCAAGCCGCCTTTGTAGCCCTCAAACGGCTTTTCACTTCTGAACCCGTGCTACAGCACCCAGATCCGAACCAAATGTTTGTTGTACAGGTCAATGCGTCCGATGTAGCCATGGGGGGGGGGCCTTCTCCAAAGAGGTCCGGATGGTCTCCTTCACCCCTGTGCCTACTTTTCCAAAAAGTTTGCACATTCCCAATTGAACTGGCCCATTTGGGAAAAGGAGGCATCAGCCGTCCACCATGCTCTTATTCTGTGGAGGCAATTCCTGGAGGGGTCCAGGGTCCCCTTTGAAGTCTGGACCGATCACAAAAATCTAGCTGCCCTCACGGGGACCCATAAATTGTCCGCAAAACAACAGCGTTGGGCGGACTTCTTTGCCCAGTTTCGTTTTATTCTTAAACATGTGCCTGGGAAACAGAACGTACTTGCTGATGCCCTATCCAGGTTACCTCAATACCCAGTGAAACTTGATCGGCCGACAGACTCTTTATTCACGCCGGCGCAAAGAGGAGCCCTACCCTTGCTGGCCGTGCAGACGCAGTCCCAAACGCAACCCCAACGTGAAAACCGCACAGTGGCCGACAAGCCAGTTAACCCGACCCGACTGGCCACCTCGCCAGCCCCCCTTGCGCCATCTGTCTCCAACACCCCGCAGCAATTGGTCTCTCCCCCCTCTCCTGATCCTTCCGCTCCTGCAAAAGGGGGGGTTATCATCTCCAATTCCTTTCTGGACTCCCTTCGAGCTCAATGCTTGGCCGAACGTACTGCTCAGACCCTGCCCCAAGGTGTAATTGAGCAAGGTGGTTGTTGGTACAAAGACTCGAAATTGTACGTGCCTAAGATGCTTTGGAGAGAAGTCCTGAACTTAGCCCATGGAGCTAAAACCGCAGGTCACTTTGGATTCTTGAAAACGCTTCACTTGTTACGCAGACAGTTTTGGTGGGGGGGAATGCATTCTGATGTAGACTCCTTCGTTCACAGCTGTCCTATTTGTGCCACAGCCAAGCGGTCTCAAGGCAAACCCCCAGGACTACTGCGACCACTGGAAATTCCTAGCAAACCCTGGGAAGTAATTGCCATGGATTTCATGACGGATCTCCCACTTAGCGGGGGTAAAACTGTACTATGGGTTATTACTGACTTGTGCTCCAAACAGGTACATTTAGTTCCGTGTGCGGGGATCCCCTCCGCACCGAAGTTAGCCCGCCTCTTTGTGTCACATGTCTTCCGGCTACTTCGTTTCCGCGCAAGATAATCTGCGACCGCGGAAGTAGTTTTGTGTCACATGTCTTCCGGCTACATTCGTTTCCGCGCAAGATAATCTGCGACCGCGGAAGTAGTTTTGTTGCTAAATTTTGGAAAGCTTTTCTCAAGTTAGTGGGGGTGGAGCAAGGGTTGTCTAGTGCTTACCATCCTCAAACGGATGGGCAAACTGAACGTGTCAATGCTGTACTGGAATGCTATTTGCGTTGTTATGTCAATTATCACCAAGATGACTGGGTAGAACTGTTGCCTTTTGCAGAATATGCTTACAATAATGCTGTACATCAATCTACTGGCTTCAGCCCTTTCTATGCTGTGTATGGTCAGGATTTCGGTCCTATTGCCCCTATGGAAGGGTCTGAGGGGGAGGGGGATCCTGATGTCGCCTCATGGGCACATGAGGCGACATCATGGCCCTGGCTGGTTAGCAACCTGGACCGAGCCAAGCGCAAGCTGATAAGCATCGCTCCCCCAGTAAGGACTTTCAAGTCGGGGACTTGGTGTATCTTTCCACCAAAAATCTGCGCTCCACTCGTCCTTGTCACAAACTCAGTGCCAAGTACATTGGCCCATTTCCTGTCGCCCGGATCATTAACCCTGTTACTATGGAACTGACTCTGCCCAAAACCTTGAGGCTTATCCACCCCGTCTTCCATGTCAGTCTCCTGAAACCTCATATCGCCTCCTCGCACCCGGATCCGCCTCCGGAGCAACCAATAATGGTGGGAGGGGACAACATTTTGAAGTGTCCAAGATCCTGGATTCACGTATACACCATGGATCTCTGCAATACCTAATTCGCTGGAAGCACTTCCCCCCTGCCTATGACGAGTGGGTGCGTGCACGAGATGTCTCCGCCCCCTGCTTAGTAAACGCCTTCCACACCGCCTACCCGGACAAGCCATCCCCCTTGCAAGGTGGGAGGGGGCCTTAAGGGGGGCAGGATGTCAGGCCTGTATCTCAGTTACCTTGTTTTGGTTTCATCTTTTTCGCTGACCTGACCACAGACTGAACCCAAGGACAATCCTGCATACCAAAGTCTGTTTGAAGCTCTGGGAACAACTATGTTTGTGTTCTGTAATCTCTTACAAATTTCCTTGCTTTTATGTTGCCAAGAGTTAGACAGCGAGCTCATTGCTGTCACCTTTCCTTCATGCGCTGTAATACCTATTTGACCAGTAAAGCTATCTTCTTTGGACCTGACTGTCTCTGATGTGGTTTCTGGTTCGATGGGCCAAGAGCTGACAAAGGGCCACGTTTTGCTGCCACCCATAACTGGAACGTGGGGCCTTTTCCTTCCTAAGTGTAAAATAAACCTGCGCGGGGAAGGCGAGGCAACAAAACTGGCTGCTGGGCTTATTCAAAACGGGACACAACGGACATTTTAATTAAAAAGACGGGACGGCCAGGGAATGTGACAAAAACGGGCCGGTCCCCTTCAAAACGGTACATATGGTCAGCCCACTAACAGGAGATGGCAGCTGTTGCCTGGCCATTTCCTTTCTCCATCTTTTGCGTAAGATGTAAGAACAGAGGGAGTTGGTGGAGGATGACACTGGTCATCTGGCCTCACTCTCTCCATCTCTCAGGAGATGTCACTCCCATTTCTTGCGTGGAATGGAATCCTAATATTACACAAGCTCTTTGTGAGAATGGGAAAGACTCTCCGTGAGAGAGACTCATTTCAAGATAGTAGAAAAGGGCAAGAGTCCAGTAGCACCTTAAAGACTAACAAAAATATTTTCTGGTAGGGTATGAGCTTTTGTGAGCCACAGCTCACTTCTTCAGAAAGCTCATACCCTACCAGAAAATATTTTTGTTAGTCTTTAAGGTGCCACTGGACCCTTGCCCTTTTCTACGACTGCAGACAGACCAACACGGCTACCCACTGTGAATCATTTCAAGATGACTTGCTAAGGCTGGATGTCTGAAATGAATGCTTGCAGACTATTCCATAAGATGGAAGCTCTTAGAATTCCTACTAACCTTAACGTGGGACTAAGAGTATTGGATCTTTTCCATATTTGGAAACACTGACATCTCATTGGTTCTAGCAAGGATTAATGGGTTCTCACTAAAAGATCTGAATGGTCTAGCTTGGCTTTCCTTGAAAAACATGGAAGTTGTGAAACCCAGAGCTTCCTTAGATACAGGTCCTTCACAGAATTGACCAGGAACATGATTCATAGAGACCCTCTTCGAGAGTCCTCTAACCAACCAGAGATATCTCTCAGGGTAAAGAGCCAGAGGTTTCTCCAACGGGCAGGGGATGCTTCTGTACTCAGTAATCGTGATAGAGCATACATAGAGCTCTTACGCAGAACTATAGGTTCACATACAAATCTCTCTACAATTGGCACATAGAGAGACTTCAGAGTTCAAAGTACAACTCTTGAATATTAAAGCTACACATAGTCTTACAAAGTATTGACGGACTCCAGCTTTCTGTGGAGCAATGGAGTTCTATATTTCCATGAACCTAAACGGACATGGACTACTTAAAGAGCTTTTTGCAGCTCTCATATGAACTAGGAACCAGAGAATCTCTGCATATACCAAAGATACATTGTAAAGACATAGAGACATTGAAGGAATGCTATGTCCTTACAGAAAAGGTTTGCAATATCCTAAATTCATGTTACTATTTCAAATCTCCTTAAACTAAGCAAATGAAGTGGAGAGGTTTAGAAATAATATAAGGTTGTACTGAATGTACTATAACTTATGTTTGATACTATTTCAGGTACTCTGAATTAAGATGTTTTTAACTATAACAGGTCTTTCTTCCATTGTACTAATCATGTTTTACAAGACAGGATTTCTGTAACTGTTATATACCTGAATGAGAGAACATTACAGGTCTAAGGTCTGAATTCCTACATAGAGAAATTGTTTATAAAGATTGTTTGAAACTGCTTGCATATAAATGAACATGTAAAAGAATCATAATCTTTGTACTTTATGACATGTTTTAAGAGTGTGTAAATATTCACATGCATATATTTTATGTGAAATAAATGGTAAAAGAAAACCCACTGTTGAAAAATTTATTTGGCACATTCCAGGAAAAAGTCTACTTCGGTAGAAATCACGGAGTCCTGCCTTGGTGACTGGCTGAATAAGATAATACATCACTTCTCAGGAAGTGGTCCTTTCTAAGAGCCTAGTCACATCAACAGCATCGAACTGTTGCAGTAGGCTAAATATAAGATGCCTTTATTCACTTGTCCTCCGGGTGGAAACTGTTGTATAAGTAATAGTCTTAAGCCTTTTACTTCACTGTCTGGCAAAGCCACTTCCGTAAAGAAGGAAGGAAGGAGGGTGGGCAGTTCAACAGTGAACACATGAAGCTGCATCATACTGAAACAGACCCCCCCTCGGTCCATCAAAGTCAGAATTGTCTACTCAGATCAGCAGCAGCTCTCCAGGGTCTTGTCAGAGAGAGCACGCAATCGTGTACTCCTCCCCCCACCTCCTAGTCCCGTGGGAAAGTCCCTTTAGTTTGGGAGAAAGGTGCTATAGCCAGAGGCTCCTATGCCCCCATTTCAAAGTAGCCTTCCTATTGTAAATCTGCTCTGATCTCAAGGTGTGATTTCACCGGAACCCTCTCTCTCTTGATGTTTGAGAGAACTCTGATGTTTTGCATTTCAAAGCCTTTACGTGTAAACATTTCTAGTGTGTAGAAAAGGGCCAGAGTCCAGTAGCACCTTAAAGACTAACAAAAATATTTTCTGGTAAGGTATGAGCTTTCGTGAGCCACAGCTCACTTCTTCTGAAGGTGCTACTGGACTCTTGCCCTTTTATACTACTGCAGACAGACTAAAATGGCTACCCACTGTGATTTATTTCTAGTGTGTGCATCCTATAAAGCTGATCTCTAAAAGCCTTGTCTTTATTCTAACCTTAAGTTGCTTAGACTACTGTACTCGTTTACTTTCTGAATAAAGCTTTTCAAACTCTCTGCAAACACCTGGAGTGAAGTTTATTATTCCTGAGATGCAACGAAGTCCTGGAGTCTGACAGGCAGGGGTCTATCCCATCACCTACTCGCCTAGTCCCTTTAACTGGAGATGCCGGGGATTGAACCTGAGACCTTCGGCATACCAAGCAGATGCTCTACCACTGAGCCACAGACCCTACAGCAATATCCAAAGCGATTCAAAATCTGGTAAATCAAATCACCAACTCCAAATCTGATAGCAACAAGGTCTGTCAAATTGAGGGGTTTTTTATGTTCTTAAACTGCTCGGAACCTGAAGAACCAAAACACTTGGGCAAGTTCTTATCCCCCCCGCTTCCCTCTGTCCGGCACCTCTTTAGCCGTCAGCACTGAATCCCCCCCAGGCACGGCCGGGAGTCTCTCTGCTGCCAACACCACTGCAAGTCTCTGTGCCGCTAACGCCGTTTCTCTTCGCGCCCCCTCTCCCTCCCCTTGTTCACTCATCTCGCCGCTCTTTCACGCTTGCCTGATCTTCACCTTGACGGATTCGTTGGAAACTTGGTCACAGAGGACTTCTATTAACATAAGTTTAGTCTCAGTTCTTATTTGAATATGAGTTGCCGCCAGTCAGAATTGAAATCCCCTCCTTCGGATCTTTTCGTTTTGGCCACAACTTCTCTTCCTCAAGTTTCCAAGTTTTCCCTCCACTAGGATGCACTCTTTAGACCATAAGAACATAAGAAAGGCCCTGCTGGATCAGACCCAGGAGGCCCATCAAGTCCAGCAGTCTGTTCACACGGTGGCCAACCAGGGGCCTCTAGGAAGCCCACAAACAAGACGACTGCATCAGCACCATCCTGCCTGTGTTCCACAGCACCTAATAGAATAGGCACGTGTAAAGGAATTAGGGTTCCTCAATTCCTTTGAGTTTTCATAATTGTCCTACTTCAGGCTGTAGGCCTATGATTTTGTGATATTGGGACTTTTGGACAATACATCCATTTTGAAAGCTGCTTCTGAGAAGGGAGATAACATACAGCTGCTTCTTGTTAAACCTTTCTCCCCATTGGAATGCAAGGCCATACGTTGTCACGGTAACTAATTGGTCAGCCATTGTTATGACATCCAGGTGCAGGGAGTTCTGCAGGCTTCACCACCTGAATAGTCAATTAGTGAGTCAGCATGATGACTAAACAATTAATTGATGGAAAATCCCCTTCGTTTTCTGATTGGCCTATGAGCTCATGCCATTGAGAAAACAAATATAAGGACAGACCAGTCTAGAGCAAATCATGCACGCTTTGGGGGTACAGTAGGAGGCTGTGCTGCTGCATCAGAAACCCACTCGTTTTGGCCCTGAGGGAAAACTCTGGTTGAGCTGACCTTTTGAAACCTTGGACTATTTGTGGACCTCTTGAAATGCTGAAAGCATCTTTTGGAAGATGGTAAATATCTTAAGAAGCCTTGCCAAACTTTTGAAACTGGGAAACGAAATGTGTAAAGCTAGCTATGCTAAATGGTTTTGTTATTTTCTTGCTTAATGCTTCAAGAACCTTTTCCTTCCTGTAAATAGCACAAAGTTTATACAATAAACTTTCAGCCTTTATCTGGCTGTGTCTGGCTGGTTCCAAGCCTAAATCTGAAAAGTGCCTTGCATATATGAAACCACCTACCAAAGTTTAAAACTATTGCCTTGGTGTAATTCTCCCCTGACAGGGCCTCTACCTTGTAAGAAGAGAGTTAATTTCTATTTGGAATTAGCTGGTGGGGATTGCTCTGAGCCCTGCCTGGAAGCTAGTTTTGGAATCAGAGCTGGTGGCAGCTTACCACACTGAGCTCTGGGGGAGCCCTGAGCGCAGTGTCTAGCTTGAAAACTACTGTGACTCTTGCCCCAACCATAAGGAGACACTGCCCTGCCGAGGTGGTCTCTTTCCTTGACAGCATGCTCCTCTGATACTGGAGAGAGTAGGTATGCAGCATGACTAGTATCCATTTTAACTAATAGCCGAAATACCCCTCTCCTCCATGAATATGTCCACTCCCCTCTTATTTTTTTTATTTTTTATTGCTTTTTTTATAATAAGACATACAAAAAAAATCATAATACAACAGAAATTAAAAACATAAAATACAAAAAAACAAACATATACAGAGCACTAATACACTACTAAAACATTATTTCTATAAAAACCTATAGTGCCCTAAACCCACACCCACCACTGTGCCCTTCACCCTTGGACCTCCGGCGAAGTGTTATGACAGTATATAAAAAATCTATTATTATAGTCATTAATTAAAAATCACATTGAACTATAATTCGTTAACTATACCTTTAAAATCCATTTTTGCCAATTTATCCCAGTATGCGGCGGCCTTTGACCATATATATTTAAATTCATCCATATCTTTACCCTGTAAGGAATCTGTGATTTTGGCCATCTGCATATACGTCCATATCTTTTCTCTCCACTCTTTAATTGAAGGTTTATTTGTTTGCTTCCATTTTTTAGCAATTGTAATTCTTGCTGCGGCAAAACTATATTGACATATGACTCTGTCACCTTTATCTCAATCTTTTTTTGGAATACCCAATAAACAAAAGGCGGGATCTTTTTTTATTTTTAGTTTAGTCAAATTATTAGTTTCATTCAAAACTAATCGCCAAAACCTCCTGATTTTTTTACAAAACCACCAGACGTGCATGAATGTACCTATATCTTTATCACATTTCCAACAAAAAGCCTTATCATTTTTTCATTTTACTTAATAATACTGGAGTTATGTACCATCTATAAAACATTTTATATAAATTCTCTCTTATCTCATTCGTTATAGTAAATTTAAACTCCTTTTCCCACAAATTTTCCCATATCTCCAAATCTATATTGTACCCTAAATCTCTCATCCATTTTACCATCACCGGTTTGATCCTTTCCTGTTCTAAATTCAATTCAATAAGTGCTTTATAAATCCTTCCTATCAATCCTTTATTACCCTTAGATAATATTATCTCAAATTTAGATTTGGTTTGATTAAAACCCAACCTATTATCCTTATTAAAAACATCTCTTAATTTATAGTACATAAACCAGTCTTTAATCTGAAGTTCTTCTTGTGATTTAAACACCCATATCCCATCTCTATATTCAATCATTTCTCTATAGTTATTACAATCCAGGTTTAGATGCGGGCCTCTTCTCATAAATGCTTCTATGGGGTTAATCCAGCCGGGAGTTTTACTTTCAAAAGCAACTTTATATTTATTCCATGTTTGTAATAGGTTTTTCCTAATAATATGAAAATTGAATTCTTTGTTTACTTTCTCCTTCTCATACCATAAATAGGAATGCCACCCAAATCACAATTTAAATCCTTCTAATTCTAATAACTTCTAATTAGAGGACTATTAATTCAACAAAATACAAGATGGTATAAGGAAAGGGAGAAAATTTTAGCAATTTTAGCTAATAGATCAAAAAGGGTATTAAATCAATTAATACATGAAGATCAGGCTGGTTCTCTAAGAGAATCCAATTTTTGATCCAGGTGAAGCAAGCTGCTTGATAATACATTTTCAAATCTGGTAGTCCCAATCCTCCTGTTTGCTTTAGTTCTATTAAGTTATTATATGCAATCCTATGTCTTTCTTTGCCCCAAAGAAACCTCATAATATCTTTTTTCCAGTCTTCGAATATCTGCGCCCCTTTCACTGTTGGTAGGTTTTGAAACAAAAAAAGCATTTTAGGTAATAACATCATTTTAATTACTGAAATTCTTCCCCACAATGACAACGGCACTTTTTCCCAGCTTATCAAATCTTTTTTTATCTGTTGCCATTGACTTACATAATTATCTTGAAACAAATTAAGATTATTATTTGAAATCCATATACCTAAATATTTAACTTTATTTTCAATATTAAATCCCGTCTTTTTAATTAATATTTGTTGTTGTGAGAGAGTCATATTTTTAACCAAAATCTTAGTTTTAATTTTGTTAATTTTAAAACCTGAAAGCTTTCCATAAACCTCCAAAATTTTATTCCATCTGTCAATTTGTTCAATCGGATCAGTCAAAAAACATACTAAAACATCCACATATGCTTTGAGTTTATAATGATTTCTCCCTGTTCGTACACCAACTACATCATCAGTTTTTCTAAGATTATTCAATAATATTTCTAATACTAATATAAACAACAAAGGGGAAAGTGGACATCCCTGTCTCGTTCCCCTTTGAATTTCAATCTTTGGTGATAATGATCCATTTATAATCAAATTAGCTGTTTGTTGAGTATATATACCTTTTATAGCAGTTTTAAAATTCTCACCAAAATCCATAAAGTCTAATACCTTAATCATAAACTGCCAATTAACATTATCAAATGCTTTTTCAGCATCCAAAAATATCAAAGCTATTGGTGTTGTATCTTGTTCCGCGTATTCTAAAAGATCTATTACCACCCTTAACATTCTGACTAATCAATCTTTCTGGTAAAAATCCAGCCTGATCTTCATGTATTAATTGATTTAATACCCTTTGATCTATTAGCTAAAATTGCTAATTTTTTCTCCCTTTCCTTATATTATTTTGTATTTTGTTGAATTAATAGTCCTCTAATTACTGCCTTACCGGCATCCCAAACTATATCTTCACGAGTACCCTTATCTATATTTTCTTTAAAATAATTCTGTACCTCTGACTTCAATTTATCAACTATTTTTTTATTTTTTAAAAGAAAGTCGTTAATTCTCCAGGGTTTATATCTTCTGTCTCCTATTCTGATTTTAACTGATACCGCGTTATGGTCTGACAACACCCTAGGCAAAATCTCTGAATCTTCAGATTTCTCTATTAGATCTTTCAAAAGCCATAACATATCTATCCTGGAATGTGTAAGATGTCTCTGTGAAAAAAAAGTGTATCCCTTCTTATTACCATGTGTCAATCTCCAGACATCAAACATATCCCATTGATCTATAAGAACATCAAAAATCCCTGGTAATTTACCTTCATTAATTGCTGTTTTCTTTTTCCCAGATCTATCTATCTTGGGTACCTTAACACCGTTAAAATCCCCCATCCATATCATTTTTTCTGTAGCATGTTCAGCTAATAGTATTGCTAATTTATCATAAAATACTTTTTGATTTTTATTAGGCACATATATTCCCACAAGCAGTATCTTCTGAAAACTACATGTTATTTCCACCAACAATATTCTTCCCTCTAAATAACTTTTGGTTCTAATGACACAGATACATACATAGCTATTCCATTAGTTTTTTTACTTTCATTACATGCTGTAAAAAGTGTGCCCATCCTTGAATGTTCCAATCTAAATATATCCTTTGGGAGTATATGTGTTTCCTGTAAACAAATAATATTAGCGTTAGTTTTTTGTAGATGGTGAAATATTTTCCTCCTTTTATTAGGAGAGTTCAGACCATTAATATTCCAAGATAAAACCTGTAACATATCAAAATTCGGTTAGATCCTTTACTCTTCCACGACCAAAATTATCATCCTTATCATGTAATGCCCCCCTTCCCCCCATCTTCTTTGTTCAGCCCTCAGTATCATCCGTTGGAGAGTCCTCTGATGAATCATTTGGCAGATCTCCTCCTCCAGTTGCTTCAGATGTCTTTTCTTCTTCTGTAGATTCTCTGGTTGGAGCTTGTTTGCTTGGCTTAATAGGTTTTACCAATTCTGCATCATATCTTTGTAAAAACTGTTCAGCCTTATCCACTTCTGTGAACTTGAACCTTTTAGCCTTAAAGATGAAAGAGATACCTTGTGGATATTCCCATCTGAACTGTATTCCACTGAGTCTTAAACGTTGAGTAATCTCCATAAAATCCTTCCTTTTCCTCAACAGTCTTGCAGGTATTTCCTTCATCAGTCTCAAAGACTCATCTTCAATTTTAAGTGGTGTCTTGTAGTGGTTATTGAGTATCAAATCTCGATGGCTCCTTGAAAACAATTGCAGCAGGCAATCCCTCGGTACTTTATTTCTGGTTGCATATGCAGAATTGATTCTATAGGCTGTCACGATCATCCCCGCAATAACTTCTTCCGATTCCTGTAAAAAATCTGCCAGGAGAACTGTCAGGTACCCACGTAAATCCTGATCTTCAACCTTTTCTTTCAATCCACGTATACGCAGGGAGGATTCTTTAATCTTGAGCTCAATCATCGCCATTTGGTCTAATTGCTTCTCTTCCCTCTCAGTTGAGGCAGCAATTGACATCTCAAGGGTATCCACCTTCTTCTTGATTTCTTTGGTTTCCTGTGTATTTTTTTTTAGCTTGGTTTCGACCCTATCTTGTCTGACAGTCAGGGATGAGATTGTATCCTGCAGAGCAGCTATTGCAACCGAATTTTGAGATGTAGTGACCGTATTCTGGGACAACTCCTGCTTCATTTCTGCAACATCTTGATGAGTCTTAGTTAAAAGTTCAAATACAGAAGTCAATGTCACTTCAGGCTTAGGTTTTTGAGTCATCTTTGTGCTCACAGATAATGCTGCTACTGGAGAAGTTGTCTGTTTAGTTATTATTTGGGTTACAGAGGACCTTCGTTGAGGAAGCTGTACCATCAGCTTAGGATCTTTAAGAATGTCCTTGGTGTGCTTCTCTTTTTCAGCCATTGAAAGACTGAAAAGGCTGAGAAAAAAAACAGCTGGGAATTGTAATCCAGAAAAAGGGGGTGAGGGGGGGGGCAGAAAACTTCTTTTAAATCATTGCATAGAAATATTTCAGATGAAACAAACCAGTTTGGAGAAAGCAATCACTATGACATCATAGATGTTTTATTCCATGTCACTTGATTGTCTTCCAACTCCTTTCGTTTGTTTTGAGAGTCTTGCTGTGCCAAGAAACTTTTTAAAGTGCGTCACTCAGCTGGCAAAAAGCCAAGAGTCAAAAAAACGAAACGTAACAGAATTATAGATAGTTCAGAGTTATCTTTAAGAAGCAACACTGCCACACACCCCAATTTGATGATTTAAAAATCAAAAAAGTTTATTATAATCCAAATATATAAAAAAATCGGATCCCACCTCGCTCTCTCCTGCTGTGTCTTTAAGATGGCGCCGGTTCTTCAGCAGAGCCCTGTCAGAGCAACCGCCGCCGATTTTCTCGGCGGCTATCGCTCCTATGACAGGTCCGCCACCGGCTCCCGATCCTGCATCCCCTCTTACACCGAGGGAGTGCCGCTTGCCGGATTTTGCAGGGGCTGTTTAAACACCTCTAGGCAGCTGATAGCAGGAGCGCGGCTCCGCGCTTGCAGCGGGGGGGGGGGGGGTCGTCCGACCCAGAAGTCCTCCACTCCCCTCTTAAAGCCTTCCAAGTTAGCAGCCATCACCACATTTTGGGGCAGGGAGTTCCACAGTTTAACTATGCGTTGTGTGAAAAAATACTTCCTTTTATCTGTTTTGAATCTGTCAACCTCCAGCTACAACAGATGACCTCATATTCTGGTATTATGGGAGAGGGAGAAAAATTTATCCCTGTCCACTCTCTCCAAACCATGCATAATTTTGTATATCTCTATCATGTCTCCCCTTAGTCGCCTTCTTTCCAAGCTAAACAGCTCTAAGCGTCTTTATGTTAGGCTCAGACACAGATGGCAAATGAGAAGAAAAATCAAAAAGGAAAGAGGTGGGGGAGGAAAATGGCAGACTTCAGGCCGGCTTGGAAGGACCCGTCTCACTCTCACCTTCACCTGGAACCTGCTTAAACCGGCAAGTGTCCAAGACGCAAGACCCCCAATCTAATAGCGGAGGGTGTCTCAGAAACTCATTCCAAGGCACCTGATTTTGGATCTGGCCAAAGATCCTCCAACTGGGAGAAGGCTGCGAGTGGTTAGCAAAGTTTACCCCGCTCGTCGGCCATCTTCTGCTGAGATAAGGAAATTTGAAATTGATTGCACGTTTTGAAGAAACTGACTTCAAAATTCAATGGGAAGAGCTGGAAATGACACCTGACATTCAAGGTAGTGAAGTTTTCAAAGCACCAAGAATGTCAGAGTCGATGGCGTTAAAGCTTCTTTTCATGGCTCAGAGGTGATGGCCTATTAAGTGGAAATGGTCTCTCATTGCTTTGATGAAATTCTCTTGAAGAAGATATGGTTGCTCACAGGTGATGGAGCTAGGGGGGTGTTATATAAGAGCCCTACTGACATCCTGGCTCTGTGATGGAAATGTGCTCTGCACATGGCAGGCAGATGAGCTCTCTCAAACCTATTCCAAAGATCCGCACATTGTACCCCAGGTGATCAAGGGGGCGCCTTTCAAGAAAACTGACAGAAGATGGCAGCTCAAATTGGGGTGTCTCAGCTGAGAAGGAAACAGGGGACTTAAACTGAGCATTCAAAAATGATTTTCTTCTGTGTGTGTTCTTTGATGCCGTTGAAGAGTGCCACTGCGACTGAATGTCTTTCCACACTCTGAGCATTCGAAAGGTTTCTCCCCTGTGTGGGTTCGTTGATGCCTTTGAAGACTGCCATTTTCACTGAATCTCCTTCCACACTCTGAGCATTCAAAAGGTTTCTCCCCTGTGTGGGTTCTTTGATGCAGTTGAAGAGTGCCTCTCTGACTGAATCTCTTTCCACACTCTGAGCATTCAAAAGGTTTCTCCCCTGTGTGGGTTCTTTGATGCTGTTCAAGAGTGCCTCTCTGACTGAATCTCTTTCCACACTCTGAGCATTCAAAAGGTTTCTCCCCTGTGTGGGTTCTTTGATGCAGTTGAAGAGTGCCTCTCTGACTGAATCTCTTTCCACACTCTGAGCATTCAAAAGGTTTCTCCCCTGTGTGGGGATGGCTTTGAAGATAGTCACTCCGACTGAATCTCTTTCCACACTCTGAGCATTCAAAAGGTTTCTCCCCTGTGTGGGTTCTTTCATGCCTTTGAAGATGGCCACTGCGACTGAATCTCTTTCCACACTCTGAGCATTCAAAAGGTTTCTCCCCTGTGTGGGTTCTTTGATGCTTTTGAAGACTGCCACTCTGACTGAATCTCTTTCCACACTCGAAGCATTCAAAAGGTTTCTCCCCTGTGTGGGTTCTTTGATGCCTTTGAAGAGTGCCACTGTGACTGAATCTCTTTCCACACTCTAAGCATCCAAAAGGTTTCTCCCCTGTGTGGGTTCTTTGATGACTTTGAAGAAGGCCAATCCGACTGAATCTCTTTCCACACTCTGAGCATTCAAACGTTTTCTCCCCTGTGTGGGTTCTTTGATGCTCTTGAAGACTGCGACTGTGACTGAATCTCTTTCCACAGTCTGAGCATTCAAAAGGTTTCTCCCCTGTGTGGGTTCTTTGATGCAGTTGAAGAGTGCCACTGCGACTGAATCTCTTTCCACACTCTGAGCATTCAAAAGGTTTCTCCCCTGTGTGGGTTCTTTGATGCTGTTCAAGAGTGCCTCTCTGACTGAATCTCTTTCCACACTCTGAGCATTCAAAAGGTTTCTCTCCTTTGTGGGTTCTTTGATGCAGTTGAAGAGTGCCACTCCGACTGAATCTCTTTCCACACTCTGAGCATTCAAAAGGTTTCTCCCCTGTGTGGGTTCTTTGATGACTTTGAAGATAGTCACTGCGACTGAATCTCTTTCCACACTCTGAGCATTCAAAGGTTTTCTCCCCTGTGTGGGTTCTCTGATGCTCTTGAAGACTGCCACTCTGACTGAATCTCTTTCCACACTCTGAGCATTCAAAAGGTTTCTCCCCTGTGTGGGTTCTTTGATGCCTTTGAAGACTGCCACTGTGACTGAATCTCTTTCCACACTCTGAGCATTCAAAAGGTTTCTCTCCTGTGTGTACCCTTTGGTGCACAAGAAGGTGTGATCTGTAATTGTAGTACTTTCCACACTGAAAGCATTTGTGTGTCCTCATTACAGTACCCTTTGGGAAAAGTGCACTACACTTTGTTCCACAAGAGTATATCCTTCCACTCTCCATGCAGATAATATGCTTCTCTCCTGAAGGAATCCTTCGGTGTTGACAAAGGTCTGATTTCTGTGAGAAGATCTTGCCACAATCTGAACAGCTATGCAGTTTCTCTTCTTTATGTGTTCTTTGATGTCTAAGTAGCTCTGTTCTGCATAGGAAGCTCCTCCCACACTTCAAGCATTGATGCGTCTTCTTTCCGTTGTGCATTTGCAAATGGATATCGTACTGGGCTTGATCTGAGAGGTTCATTCCACACTCCAAGCACTTATATGCTTCCTCCACCATGTGGATTAGTTCATGGAAATTCCGTCTTTGGCCAGGAATGGGTTTGTCCCTCTTCTTGGCTGTGTGACTTCCTTTCCGCCTCTTAGGTCCGCCTTGATTCCTGAAGTTTCCTTTCAAATCTTTATTCTTCACTTTATCTGGCAATAGCTGATGCGCTTCCTTATCACCCTCATCCCATTGATCATCCCCTGCTGGAATGAAGAGAGATCTTGTTAGCACCTACACAATAAGGTCTGATTATCCACACAAAAAACATTTCAGTGGCTTTTCCCTGCTCTACATTGACAGGTACAATATATGCACTTTAAAGGGACATGAAAGTCTTGGTTTGCAGTCTAATGATTTAGTCAGCTCCTCACCTGAGTGAATTCTTTGATGTGAAGAAAGGGCAGATTTCCAACGGAAGGTCTCTCCACATTCCTCACAATCATATGGTTTCTCTCCTGAGGGAATTTTCCTCTTGGAAATAACACTCATGTTCCTACTGAAGGTCTTTCCACAGGCCAAACTTTCATTTTCCCTGGAGCGGATTCTCTGATTAGCACGGAGGCCTTTGTTCTTTCTTGTTTTGGTTGACCTTCCTTCTTGGATTGGGATTTCATGGACGTTCCCTCTTTGGGATGGAATGGGCTTATCCCTCCTCTTTGAGTGGCTTCCCTCCTGCCTCTGTGGTCCATCTCCATCCTCGAAGTTTCCTTTGGTACCTTGATACTTGTTTTTTTCCAAAGAGAACCCCTGGTATCCCTCAAGCAGCTCATCTACATTTGCTGTTGGAATAAAGAAAGAGGTCAAGCCAGAACCTACACAAGAAGGCAAGCCACCCATCAGGCACTGCTCACTAATGGGTATGCATTTCCTTTATCAGACCTTCATTCCCACCCCCGTGCCAATGATCACCTTCTTTCTCCCCCACCAGAACTGTTGGTCACACTTTATCTCCAGCAAGACCTCCTAAGTCAGCAGTTTTTATATTCTGCCTCCCCTCCCCTCTCCCGACTCCTCATATGCCCTCTTTCCCTTAAAGTGGCCAAGAATTGTTCCCCCACTGTTCACATTTGACGTGTCGTGCAGCTGTTTTGATTCTCTGCTATTTATGCTTAAATAGAAGACAAGGAGAAAAGACGGTTTTCATATCCTGATTTTCTCTACCTAACGAGTCTCAAAGTGGATTACAATAACTTTCCCTATACCCCCCACAACCGACACCTTGTGGGGGAGGTGAGGCTTAGAGAGTCCTGAGGGAATAGTGACTGTCCCAAAGTCTCCCACCTGGCTTCATATGGAAGAGTGGGAAATCAAACCTCTCTCTCCAGACTAGAGTCCGCCACCCTTAACCACTACAGTCCGCTGGCTCTCCACAAGAAGTTAGAAAGAGAGACAGAGAGGTAGAGAAAGTTATCGCTCTTATATGGGGAAGGAAAAGAAATCCAAAGAAGAGGAAACTTTTTTCTGAAAGAATGGAAACCTGGTAAAGGTTAGAGTCCACAATCCCAACCAGTGTAAGGGGAACGAATCAATTCTAGATCAGAGTCAGAGGGGATGACGGCAATCCCATCTGGGGGACAAGTGTCTTGTAATGCTTGGCAACTGAGAAATTAGGATGGAGCTTCATGAGGGCCTCTCAGTCCTGCATTGACCTCAGGCCAGGACACCCTCACTGGCTTGAACAATGGCCACAACACTGGCCTCTGTTGCCCCTGTTGCTACTCGGGTCACGCTACCCGGTCATGGTGAATATCGCTTTCGCTGCCACCCCACCGCCTCGAGGCTCCCAAAAGGAATCAAGTAACAGGGCAGGTCTCAAAACAGTGCAGTGCTGTTCAAGATGTTGATTCACATATCAGGCCAATGGTAAAATCCCAATGGCAGCAATTTGCACCTTTGGCGCCTTACCCAGAGAGGCCACGCTCCCGTAGTTCTCCAGCATGACTTCCTTGTAGAGATCTCTTTGTTCTGGATCCAGCAGGGCCCACTCTGCCTCAGTGAAATGCACGGAAACTTCCTCAAAGGAAACTGGAGACTGAAAGAAAAAGGAGATTCCTTATCATAGAGATCCTTCCAGGCAGACATGAAACTGTGGAAGGGGCATTCTGGGAAGGCATGTGTAAAAGGAGTGGCATGCAGAGCCTCTTGCCTGGGCCCCTTAACCAGAACTGCAGGAGGAAAGCCCCCCGAGAACGGATTTGAGACCAAGGCTGCCCCCCGCTCATCTCCCCTACCTGGACTGGAGGTACAGCAGCAGTTTCCACACCTCTGCAAAGAGA
Source organism: Euleptes europaea (assembly GCF_029931775.1). Lineage (NCBI taxonomy): Eukaryota > Metazoa > Chordata > Lepidosauria > Squamata > Sphaerodactylidae > Euleptes > Euleptes europaea. The sequence continues at coordinate 318,015 of NC_079312.1, forward strand.
ATGGCTGAACACTGTCTCTTCGCTACCTGCGAGGGAGAGAAAAGCGGAAGAAAGGGTATTAGCCTTGACATCTTGTTTGGTTTTCTTCTGTGAAGCGTGCTTTATGCCTCCCTGTTCCCAGGGAGTTACACTTTGTAGTAAGTTGTGTAACTTTGTAACTTTGTAGTAAGTTGTGGGAGAGGCAAAAAAGAAGCACAAGATACCCATGAGCCTCAGGGGGGCTTTAAATGCTGGTGACCCGTTTCAGACTTCTGTCATAATTGAAACTTGTCCCATGAACTTTGGAGCTCAGAAACGTGGCAGCATCTCTGCTGGATCAGACCAGAGGCCCATGCAGGCTATTCTCCCACCGGCTGGGCCCTCGCACATGCCCTTGAGTCCAGGCTGGTGGGAGAAAAAAAGGGAGGTGAAAAAGAGGGAGATGGGAGAAAAAGAGAGTGGCACCTCGCCAGCACTTCTGTCCAAAACAACCAGACGTGAATCAAGTGCATCTGGAAACCCAGGGTAATGTCAGTGAGTGTCCGGAGCATCTACGGATCCATTAATGTCCCATCCGGGTTTTCAGACAGAGGCAACATCAATGTGACATCACATCTGCCCAAGCCCCCCACAAAGCTGCTGGCATTCCTAGTCCGGCATCCTTTTTCCTGTAGCAGCACGTCAGATTTCCCACGAAGCATGAGCACAAAACACATTATCACAGTATGGCTGGTCACTAGCAACTGGAATTGCCCCCATCAATTTGTCTAATCCCCTTTTAGAGGCGTGACAATTAGCGAACACTGAGAGCCACAAGTTGTGTGAAGAAGCATTTGGGTTTTTTCCCTGACTAGAACTTTCTACCCATCAAATTAACTGGGTGCCCCAATCCCATCCAGGCACAATGAGTCCTTACCGCAGGAGAGGACACCTTGGGCGCACTCTTGGGCTCGGGCCGGCTGCCCTTCCTCCAAAGGAGCTCTTTCCATCTCACAGAACTTTGCTTCCATCTTCACGGATGGACCCCAACTCTGAAACAGCAGCGAGGGAGAGGGGTAAGAGATGGAATGGAAGGCACCAAGGAACCCACTCCCTTACTCTGCACCTAGGGTTTTCTTCCGACCCTGGGGTATTATGTGGAGGGACAAGAAATTCCCTAGAAGAAGTGGCTGCTGAAGCAGGTTGTTCAACCTCCCATTTGGATGATTAAACCTTGGGCAAACATCAGGCGTGGATAACGCCATATATTGTGGAATGAAGTTAAATACCTGGACAGAAAAGCCCTCACCTGTTCTGCCAGCTTGGTCAGCATGGGGGCCTTTCCTTGCTCTCTTGCCAGATCCAGGTCCTCCTGGGTCCTGCGCCTCCATTTCTCCTCTGCCTGACTCAGGAGGAAACCTTCGGCCAGGGCCACCGCCTGGGAACTGGTCTCCGGCCCGCATCCTCTGACCCAGCGATGCATTTCGTGGGGCAGGATGGTCAGGAACTGCTCCAGGATCACCAGGTCCAGGATCTGCTTCTTGGTGTGTGTCTCTGGCTTCAGCCAGTGGTTGCAAAATAAATGCAGCTGGCTGCAAACCTCCCGGGGCCCATCGGCCTCACAGTAGCAGAACTGCCGGAAGCGTCGGCAATGTAGTTCTGAGTTCAGGGCCTCCTGATCCCAGATCTCTGGCACAGCTCTTTCCCAGGATTCAATGCCACTCACAGCTTGGTCAGGATGGGGTCCTTTCTTTGCTCTCTTGCCAGGTCCAAGTGCTTCTGGGTCCTGCTCCTCCATCTCTTTCCCCTTCTATTGGGTCGCCTCCCCTTTAGGCACTTGGCTGTGAAGAGAGGATTCTCCCTGCTGGGTGGGCGGGCGGGGGGGAGGGAAAGGGGGACAGATAGCAACTGTGCCAGAAGGAAAACAAAAGGGAATAGAGATACACTGGGTCACCCCAAACTTGCTATCAAATCAAATATTAAGTCCATACCCCCAGAGTAAAAAACATGGTGGCGCCGCCACCATGCAAAAACACAGAGGTCCAAATGACGGATCCCCATGAGCGCTCGGTATTGAATCACTCCAGATTGACAATCAAATGACGTATCACGTCCATAACCACCAGTTAGGAGCTAAAACTAAACGGTCTGGCTCAAGGGGTCAGGTGGGACACTCCCAACCCCGCACACAGAAAGCTAGAATGGCAAGGAGAACGTTTGTTTCAGTTACTGTATATTATTCTCCAGTTTTAATTCTGTAGCCGATAAAAAATGCATTTTTTTAAAAATGGCATTTGCCCTATTAATAAATGAATCTCAGCCTGACGGATCCTCATGGGCACTCATTATTGAATCACTCCAGGTTTACAATCAAATTACGTATCATGTCCATAACCACCAGTTAGGAGCTAGAACTAAACTGTGTGGCTCAAGGGGTCAGGTGGGAGATTCCCAACCCTGCAGACAGAAAGCTAGAACGGCAAGGAGAAAGTTTGTGCCCACGGCCTCTGCCTGTGCGAATCAGCTCAAGAGAGTGACGGGGGGCCGTGTCTTATCTTCTTCCCTCCGGCACTGCTGACCCTGAAGAGAGCCTGCAAATCCGGTCCATAATCTCAGGGAGCTTTCTGTAGGGAGGGAGCAGGAAACAGGCCCCCCTCCCCCTGCTCATGTGCTAGGGAGGGGGTGGGTGAACTGGGGGTGGCAGGGAGCTCTTTTCCCAATTCATTACTCCCCCGTCCTTTCTCTACACTTTGGGTCTTGCATAGCAGACCCTGGCCCTACATTTCTCCCCCCTCCCAAGAGCCCTTTCAGCTCACCAGACGCCACCCAGCCGTTCCTGCAGCAGCCTGGAAACCCCCAACCTTCCTTCCGTAGGGCGGGAGGAGGAAACGCACAACACCCCCCCCCCCCAGTTGTGCCCCTCTCTCTCTTAAAGCATTCCAGGGTATTTTGCCCTCACCATCAGAGCCGGAAAATAAAACTGGTGTTAATTCTAATGCGGTCCGAGATTGAAACATTCTGACGTCTCCCGTGTAGGGAGGGATGTGGGGTCCCCCCCACATACACACACACCCTGGCCTTGGGCATCACTTCCCCCCCCCACTCCGGAGAGCCTTGTCTGGCCCCCTCCGACCTCTTTGCTCTCTGCTGGGGGGGGGGTTGTCCTGGAGAATGTTTTACTAATTCGAACGCGCCTCATTTCCAAACACGTTAGATGCCAGGAGTCATTTAGAGGATGGCGCCGAGTTGTTTTCTGTTGCCCCAGAAGGTCGGACCAGAACCAACGGGTTGAAAGTAAATTGAAAGTGTTTCCGTCTAAATATTAGGAAGAACTTTCTGACAGTTAGAGCGGTTCCTCAGTGGAACAGGCTTCCTCGGGAGGTGTTGAGCTCTCCTTCCCTGGAGGTTTTAAAGCAGAGGCTAGATGGCCATCAGTCAGCAATGCCGATTCTATGACCGTAGGAAGATCGTGAGAGGGTGGGCCATCTTGGGCATCTTCTGGGCGTGGAGTAGGGGGTCAGTGGGTGTGTGGAGGGGAGGTACTTGTCAATGTCCTCCAGGGGAACGAAGGTTGTCAACCTCCAGGAGAGGCATGGAGGTCACCCAAGAATTACAACTGCTCTTGAGGGCAGAGGTCCGTTCCCCAGGCGAAAATGGCTGCTTCCTAGGGTAGTTTCTGTGGCATTACGCCCTGCTAAGGTCTCTTCCCCCCCCCAAACCTCGTCCTCCCAGGGTTCCACCCCCCCACTCCCCAATTTTCCAGGAGTTTCCCATCCTGGAGCTGGTAACCCTAAGGGGCAGTTGATGTGTGTCGTTGGGAAATCTACTGCAATTCCAAGAGATCGCCAGGCCCCATCTGGAGGTTGGCAACCCCAGAAGGAAAGAAGAAAGCAGGCAAAGGGGAGGGGGCCAGGAGACGATTCTTGCACGTCCCCCTGCGGCTTCCCATTTATGAATCAATACCTGTGCCCCCCCCATAAGCACTTGTCCCTGTAGAATCCCCAATAGCCACATCAGCAGACAGGTAGTCCGAAAGAGAGCTGGTTTATTGGTCACATTACAGGTGTTCAGAGCTTGCAGAGCAAGAGGCAGGAACGGGGGGGGGGGGAGGGACGCTCAGCTCATTATATGGAGAAACACAGCCTGTGCAGTCATAGGGCAGACATGGCAAAGCCCACCGTCCCAGGGGCTCCCACGGACCTCAAAGCCTGGGAAGGAATGCCAGTGAGGAGGAAACGGCGGGATCCACAAACCTTGAGCAAAGCTCCACCGGAGCCTTTGCAAGAAACCCCAAACTGGCCGGACAGGAAGCCCCCAGGAAAGGAGGTCTGCTGGCAGGGGTAAAAAAAAAAGGGGGGGGAAGCCGCGCCTTCACTAAGCCACACGGGCAGAGTGGGGGAAAGGACCCCCCCCAAAAAAAAACCCCAGGTTTGCTCTTCAGCCAGAAGAAACCCCCTGCTGGCCTCCTGGACCCCCCCCCCGCCCCAGGCCGACGGGAAGGATGGCCAGAAAAGGCCCCCCACCAGAGGGGCGACGTTGCCGGAGGGGGCTTTGCAGGGAGAGAGGAGCCGCCGCCCGGGCAGAGAGGGGCGCAGCGGAGAGCGAGCGGGGAAGGGGGTCGCAGGGGGGAGAAGCAGAGGCGCCCCCCCGCCCGCCCCTCCCTCCTCCGGGGAAGGGGAGCAGGAGGAGGAGATCCCAAGAGAGCAGGCGGGGGGAAGGGCAGGGGGGGCTTTGGGAGACGGAGCCCCGCCGGGGCGTGGACGTTAAAGCGGGGGGGGGATTCTTGCTGCACTTTCCTGGGGTGGGGGGAGGGGAACCCTGCAGGGCTCCTTGCAACCCCCCCCCCAAATGCAAGACCCCCCCCCCCCAGTGCAGCCCCTCCGCTGGGCCGTCAGCCGGGGAGGCGTCTTGCAAAAGGAAACCTCCGTTCCCCTCTCACCTCTCCTCGCAGATCCTCGGGCGCCGCCGCCGGGTGTCCCCTTCCCCGCAAAGGGCGCCGCTGGGGGGGGGGTCTGGTGGCCTTCCTCCCCGCCCCCCTAACCCTCGGACTGACCCTCCGCACTGGGCAAAGAAAAGCCCCCCCCCCCCCAATTCCCCTGCCCGGCTCGCAGAGGGGCCGTCCGCGTGCGGACATCGCGGGGAGTGGGCGGGGTCCCGGCCCTAAGGAGCACCAATGGGCATTCCCTCTGGCGCCGCGTCATCGGTCTCCGGGCAGACGCCCCAGCAGCAGCTGCTGCTCTCCTTGCGGGCGAGACAGCGGGGGGGAAAGGGGAGGGGGGTCTTTGCAGGGGGGTAGATTGAAGCCCCCCAGGTTCTCCTTCCTACCCCCATTCCTTCTCCTCAGCAGGGCCCCTCTGCAGGGGGCTTTCCCCCCCCTGCCCTGTCCAAGTGGGGCAGGCTGCTGGTCTGATGTGTTCAGCCCATGGGGCCTCTTTCTTTTGGGAGGGGCAAAGAAACCCCCCTCTCGGGCAGGGCGGGGCCAGCTCTTCACCTCTCGGCCCTGAGGGCCCCCCCCCCCAATTAGGTTTGCCAACCTCCAGGTAATGGAGAAGAAAAAAGCACCCAATTAGGTTAGGAAAACAGTACGGGGGCAACAGTCATGTACAAAAAGGTGCAATTTATGGGATGTACTCAGGGAGGGTGAGGAAAGTGGGCAGGTAAAGGAGGAGCAGGAAAGCAATTTTCTGTTGTTTAATAAAAAAAAGGAAAGACCATCTCTGTGGCTGGGGGGAGCTTGAAAAGCCACAGCTGAAGTGTCTGGGGTGGGGGGTGGAGTCTGGCTGCGTGAGATGCTCTGTGGGGGGGGGGCTCCTCTTAGGGGAACATCTTTGGCCAGGTGCATTCTCTCACCTGCCCTGTTCTCCTTCCCTTCCAGGTAATCGAGGGCAGACTGTGCCACAGTCCCTTCCTGCCGAGATCTCCCCCCTGCCTCTTTCCTTTCTCTGCTCCTTTCATGGCAAAGCTTTTCTTCCTGGAGAGAGAAATGGGGGGGGGGACGTTCTGATCCCCAGGAGCCCTCGATGTGCCCACCACCACCAAGATGATGCCCACACTGGAATGGCCCTGCAGGGGCCCAGCCAGGTGGCCTCCCAGGAAGGGGTCAGAGTTTCCCTCCAAAGCAGCGCCCCCCAAAGACAGAACCCAGAGGGCAGCTAGCTCCAGCCCCAGATGGACCCACAGAAATCCTTTCCACTTCTTCCACGGTCAAGTGCGACCCCGTTCTCTCGCCTTACCATGAACGACCTGAGTAGTTTCCATCCCTCCTGCTCCAGCATCTCTGCTCCCATCCCTGAAACCGTCCATTTCAGGGGTGCAGGGAGGGGTTTGCGGTGAGATGCCCTCTTTTATGAGGTCTGAGATCTTCCTGTTAGCAGTCCGTTGGTGAGGAAGGAGAACAGACCGGGCCCTCCGTGGGACTGGCCCTGCTGCTCTCAGGACTTTATTCATCCAGGCAAAGGTTTTCCTGGCACTGGAGGAATAGGGGCTGGAGGGGAGGGGAGGGGGGCGGATTTTAACCCTTCAGCCCTCTTTGAGCCACCCTGAGCTTCTGTCTGAAGGAAACGGAAAGTGGGAGTTCCTTGAATGAACAAACAAGGCCCCTTTCCTGTTTGGGGGGAGATCCCCCTCCCCCCCACACACTGGTGCACCACCCAACTGGGGGGGGGGTGTTTTCCAGAGAAACGCTTTCCCAAGAACAGCCTCCCCCCACCCTGATCCAGACTCTTGCCCCCCTCCCTGCCCAATCCGCTTCCAGAGCCGGGGCAGCATCACCAGCTGCCGGCAGCGAGGAAAGGGGACTCGGCTGGCCCGAATTCACAAACCAAAACGGAGCCCGGTGGGGGTCTCCTGTGCCCTTCACCCCCTAAAACTTAAGTGCTGGCAAGGGAGAGGCACTCTGCACATGCTCAGAGCCAGCTTCCGGGTGGCCATTCCGGGGTATACTGCCAGACCAGGGCGGTGGGTTCTGCCACACTCTCCAGCTCCTGGCAGGAGTCAGGTGGTCCCATGAAATGCAAATCCTGGCTCATCCTCACTTTGGTTAATGAAACCTGACCACTGACGCCAAGCAGACAGATCTATGGGGCAGAGGATGGGGTCTGATGGAGGCAATCACCTGTTCACCTCTGACAGTATATATAAAGATGGCAAGCATATATAAAATGGCTTTTAATATGAACCAAAGAAGTCTCCCGGTAAGGCCTGGATTGTAGGAAAAGGACAAAAGCTGTGAAACTAAAGGTCTCTTCTGCTTTTTCTCTGTGGTTAGGCTAGGAATTTCCTGCTCTGAGCAAATGTTGCAGACAGGAGAATCTAAAATAGGCAGAGGGGGGGAGGAAGAGAATAATGCTTAGACAGTCTGCTTTAAAAGTATATTCAAGCTAATAGGAATGTTTCACACACACACATATATATATAAAGGATATAGGGAAAGCATAAAACATGGTACTGTCAAGATTCTCCTCTTTCCCGTGGCTGAAAAACCAGGCAGGCTGTTTGTGAAAGGATTGATGGATTAATCTGCAAGACATGAGAGTCTTTACTGAGTTAGAGGGCCAAGAGTGGAGGCAACAGGGAAAGGAGAGGAGTGACCTGGTTCCATTGATGGATGAGGGCATTTCATCCCAAAAATATCTCTGTCCACTGGCCTCTGGACTCAGGGAGACTTTTGCAGAATCCCATCAACCCAGACAACATGTGCAAAAGGTCAAGAAGCATACCCAGAGCCCCAGCACAAAGGCTTGGGAAAGGAGAAGGGAATCTGACAGCTCATGAGATAAGCTTGGCAATTGTTAAGGGAAATAAAATTATGCTTAAAGGAATATATATAGTGAAAGCAAGCTTAAACTTAATAATTAATAGAAACAGTATATTAAAGCTATATATTGTAGGTATTAGCTTACATAGAAATCTTATAAGAAAACCGTTAGCAACTTATAAAGATTCAAAAAGACACTTCCCGTTTTTCTGCACAAACCTTGTTTCACAGACTGCTTTGCAGACAGACAGCTAAAAATAGACAATGCAGTCAGGGCAGAAGTAAAATGATTTTTGAAAGGAGCTTTTAAATAAAATAACAGATTAAATGCTAGTTTAAGATGTACAATCTATGAATGCTACAGGAAAGGAGATCTGCGAATGAGAGAGTTAGTGAACCTTTAGCCAAGGTTAAATGGTAAAACAAGGTAGAACTCCTTCAGGGGCTGGATAGGTAGAAACATTAAACAGCCACCAAATCAACAATCCCAGAGGAGGAAGCAAGCTTGTTGGAGAGAAATAAATGGCTAAAGTGAATTATGTAGAGTTAAAAATAAGAAGTCTAGAGTTCTATGGGAAGAATGTTTGTGCAAAGCCCTTAAGTCTGATAAGTTTGGAATATTGAAGAAGTAGTTTTGTACACAGGATGGCTGCTTCATGGCTGCTTTATGGTTTCGATTGGGAGACAATTTCAAATACCTCCAATTATTGATTTCTGGACTTAGCAATAAGATACTAAAAGATTTCAGGGTCCCATATAAAATTAATAAAAGTTTAAAAGGACAAGGCAGGATTTAAGATATCGAAGTCAGACAGTGGTCAGAGAAGGGAGGGGGAGTCTGGACTCTACCCAAGGAGTCCAACAGATGATTGTTGGAAAAATGGGGACGTGAATAGAAACCAGACAGTCACAAGGGCATAAAAACATCAGAAATAACCTAGATTGTCAGTAAGTGTTTTGCGAAAGATTAAACACATGGTCAAGGCTAAAACATTTGTTCTTTCAGGGATGGCTTGTAAGGTGACCCCCCCCCATGCCTAAGAGAACGCAGGGCAGTGGCGGTGATTGAGGAAACCACAGCCTGGCTCTCGAGGAGGGTCCCCAGGTCTCACCCCCAAATCTCCAGGAGTTTCTCAGCCTGGATCTGGCAACCATCCCCCCTACCCCATGCCAGTGGCCACAGGGGGGTACCTGGAAACCCTACACGAGGTGGGGGAAGCAGTTTCCCCCCTCCCCCAAAGCCTTTTGGAAACCTCTTTAACCGTTCACCTGGGGCACAGAGACACCCCCAAATTGCTGGAACTAAGCTGTCTCTCAAGCCCTCCCAGCAGAGCCCCATGCCATAGAACCAGGACCTCTCCCCCCACACACACACACTGAAAACGCTTCCTCTTTGCCAGGAGCCCCCCCCCCCCCCCGCAGCCAACTGAACACGGCAGAAGCGCTCGGGTTTCGCTTCCCCACGCCAAGCTCAGCATTCGGAGAAATGAAAGCTAGAAGCTGGCCCTGATCCAGGGGACTGAAGTCCCTGTGCAGTGATGCCAAGCCTCCCCCTGCATCCACTCTGGAGTCCAGGAAACCATCGGGCAGGAAGGGGGAGCGCGGAGGAGGGGCAGAAGCCCCGAGCTGGAGGGCCAGAGCCCAGGACCCCCACCCCCCCAGGCAGGATGAGGCCCGGGGTACCACGGCCCCCCTCCCCTCTGCACTTTGGGCATTTCTGGGCTGCCCTTCAGAGCACAGCAGTTCTTCCAACTGGCTCACAGGAGGCAAGCGGGGACCACAGTGTGGTTGGGTCACAGAGAAACGAAAGCCCCCAGTGCGAGTCTCGCCTCTCCCATGAACTCACTGACCAGAGGCCTTAGGCAGGCCCTTCCTGCAGTCTCAACCTCACTTCCTGGAAGTTCATCAGAGAGTTGGAAGGGGCCATAGAGGCCATCTAGTCCAACCCCCTGCTCAATGGGAGCCAGCATGGTGTAATGGTTAAGAGCGGTAGTTTGGAGAGATGGACTCTGATCTGGAGAATCAGGTTGGATTCCCCACTCCTCCACATGAGTGGTGGAGGCTAATTTGGTGAACGGGATTTGTTTCCCCATTCCTACACATGAAGCCAGCTGGGTGGCCTTGGGCAAGTTACAGCTCTGTTAGAGCTCTCTCAGCCTCACCTACCTCACGGGGGTGTGTGGTCTGTTGTGGGGAGGGGAAGGGAAGGAGATTGTAAGCTGGTTTGATTTTGCCTTAAGTGGTAGAGAAAGTCGGCATATAAAAACCAAGTCTTGTTCTTCTTCAATGCAGGATCAGCCTAGAGCATCCCTGACAAGTGCTTGTCCAGCCTCTGCTCAAAGTCTGCCAGTGGGGGGGGGGGGAGCTCACCCACCTCCCTAGGGAGCCCATTCTACTGTAAAATCCACTGCTGAACTTTCCTTACTGTGAAATGATAATGACACTCACCTACTTTATAGGGTTGTTATAAGAAGATAGATAACGAAGTTGTCTATGCATGCTAAATGCAGAACTCTTTTGGCCCAGCGCAACCCTGTGATCCTGCCAGTGAAAAGCACACCTGTGAAAACCACAGATCTTTCTTTATTATTTGGCGATTCATTAAACGCAATCATGACATCACAAACAACATAGATTTGTTGTTGAGACAGCAGGAGACCAAATATATACACCTGTTTGGGTCCCTATATCCCCACGGTTTGAATACCACACTAAATTTATACAGTTATCTATAAAAAGACATTGTACCTTTAAGATTGCACACATACAGATGCATGCAATTAGCTGAGCTACTTTAACCTAACCAAACCATAGGTTATACTATAAGGACAGTTGTTCCCATCCAACAAAGGAGCTTGTTATGATACAGCCCTTGTGTAAGTAATGATCTATACCTTAAATACTGTGGTAACTTTATATTTCAATTCTATATGATTTGTAATGCAGGAGATCCTTTCCAACTGGCAATAATGTTACTTTGTAAGAATATGTATTACATGCAACTGCAGAGACTTGAATAGAAATGTCGAGTCAGAATTTCTCTGTTAATATATCAATTATGGCATTGTAATAATTTTTTGATACAGTGGCAAGCTGCGGAAGACCCCTAGTGGTCGAAACAGGGAATATCCGGCACCCTGTATCGTCTGCAATATTGCCACACATGGGACTACTAATCAACGGAGCATTAACAAGAAGACCTCTGCTATCTACATTGTCAGAGCTCAATACTATTGTGACTGTTCCAACCTCTTTCAGACGCAAGTTGGCGAGATACTCGCAAAAAACTTTACTGATTAGAAATGTTTGTGATTCAACAGCATATATGCGAACTGATATGATTTAGAATTGATAAGAATTCACATAATTTGGACATTACCAATGAATATATTATTGGAAATACATATGCCTAATTGAACTATTGTCTTAGTGAATGTTTTCTGCTATTTTGGGTTTTGCTAACTAACTATATAGCAGGCTAACTGTATATTTATTCAACTACCTTGTGTTAGCATGGCTAGATGGAAGGAGTCATTTGCTTTCTCCAATGAAGAGAGAGACAGGATTTTAGAATCAGCAATGCCGTTCTCCTCATTAGAAACAGAACCATCTCCTGACTTTAATGTATTGACATTTAATCTTAAAAAGGAAATTAAATTTGAATTGCATGCATCCTCATTGGTACAGTTCGTGAAAAACAAAATGATACCACAAGGACTACTTCTTCAAAAAGCCCCCACACTCTTTAAAGAGAATTCTGAGTTTAAGGACAAGTGGGTGGCAATTTTTGAACAAATGTTCATATGATCTGATGACATTAATTATTAGACAGGCTAACATGGAGGTCACTAAACTAAGGGTCTCCAATGATAAACTTAAGGATGATATAAAATCAACAGTCTCCTCCACGGTATTTGTCAACAAAATTAAACAGATAGAGGGTGAATTGAAAACTTATAGAGACAATATCAGAACATACAAAACAAAGAAATATGAACGTGATTTAAATGACTACACTCAGGATTCTGTATATCCTTGGTATAACATACTAAATGAACCCACACCCACCAGTAGAAAATCTATGAGAGGTAGGGATGATACTTATGATAGTGAGACTTCTAACTCAAGTAGAGCTTCTAGCTGAGAATACAATTTACGATCGAGACAAGGGAGGGACGTGGCAACTCCCATCCCTCCTACCCTCGCCGTGCAGGCAGGAATCACAACAGTTAGTTATAAATCTATCACAACGAACACTCACTCAACAAGAAATTAAAATACTACAGCTAGGTCTAGGATATGTCCCAACACCCTATTACTCATCACTACAAACCAGAATAGATATATCGAAACTAACACGATTATTGAAACTAAAAGAACAATTTGGCAATGATAATAATACATTTACTCGAGAGCAATTCAAACCTAAGTCTAAATATATTCCAAATTCAAGCAACCATCTTATTGCTTCATTTAATGAATTGGTCTTACGTGACATTGATAACATGGAGAAACAAAAAATATATAAACAGCATAATTTCACAAAATAGGATTGGAGAACTTTAAACACACTGGCGAAATATGAGAACATTGTGGTGAAGCCTGCGGATAAGGGAGGCTCTACTGTAATTCTTGGAAAAGAGGACTATTTAAATGAGGCATTGCGTCAACTTAATGACAGGGGATTCGATTGTAAACTTTCACATGACCCCATGGGGGAAGTACAATTAATTATTCGTACAGTAATCAATGAGGCAACAGTCCTTGATTACATCACACGTGAGACAGCAGAATATCTATATAATGAATATCCAAAAATGCCTATCTTTTACATCCTTCCAAAGGTGCATAAGGAACAAATCCCTCCACCTGGGAGACCAATAATAGCTGGGATTAACTCACTGTTGGATCCCTTAGCCAAATATTTAGAGTCCTTTTTACATAGCTACACTTTAAAAACTGAATCCTATATTAAAGACACTTGCCATTTAATAACAACTATAGAAGGCATTAAGATCCCCAACCAATCCGTGCTTGGCACATTGGATGTTAATACACTATATACTAATGTGCCTACAGATATAGTGAGGAATGTTATCAAAGACCTATTAGATTCTCAACCTGACCCACAACCACCTACCCAGTTCCTACTTGATTTATTTGACATCATTACAGAGAATAATTTTTTCATGTTTCAGGAAGATTTTTATGTACAAACCAAAGGAGTCACGATGGGGAGTGCATGTACTCCATCCATCGCAAATATATATATATGATTTATTTTGAATATAATTTTATCATATATGCTCATAATCCCTTTAAAAATTCCATATTTCTGTTCAAAAGATATATAGATGATATTCTGGTGGCAATGGAGAACACAGAAAGCTTCTCAGCGTTTAAACAATGGATTAACACACAAGATGATAATATTCATCTCACAGGAGAAGCTAACACTCAACATATAGCATTCTTAGACACAATCATATATAAGAAACATGATGGATCCCTTAATACCAAACCATATAAAAAATCTAGTGACAAGAATTCCCTATTACATTATGATTCTTTTCACCCACCCCATTTAAAACGTAATCTACCATATGGTCAACTCTTAAGGTTAAAGAGAAATGCAACTGATCCCGAAGATTATAATAAGGCAGCAAACCAACTGACAAGAGATTTGAGTGGGAGGAAGTAGCAACACCGAAGATTAGGAAAATCATTTTGAAATATTGGCACTTGGAACAAAACTTACAGGGATGCCATCTACCACCAAAATTTGCATATAAACGCACACGATCTATACGTGATTTCATTGTTAATAAATATACCAATAACACATTTCAACGAGACACATCTCTACCAGTAGGAAATCACAAATGTGGCCATTATGCTTATTGCAAATACTTACTACCGGTACGAGAAGTGACCAACCCAATAATAGGTTATATGTTTAAAATCACATCATTTAATAATTCTAAAAATTGCATTTATGCCATCAAATGCTCTTGCCAGATTTGGTATATTGGTAAAACAGATAGGCCTATAAAATATAGAATTGGGGAACATTCATCTAGATTCAGGAATAAGATTATGGAGGCCCCTTTAACAAAACATTTCATAGAACAGAATCACATAGACACAGATCTTTCTTTATTATTTGGCGATTCATTAAACGCAATCATGACATCACAAACATAGATTTGTTGTTGAGACAGCAGGAGACCAAATATATACACCTGTTTGGATCCCTATATCCCCACGGTTTGAATTCCACACTAGATTTATACAGTTATCTATAAAAAGACATTGTACCTTTAAGATTGCACACATACAGATGCATGCAATTAGCTGAGCTACTTTAACCTAACCAAACCATAGGTTATACTATAAGGACAGTTGTTCCCATCCAACAAAGGAGCTTGTTATGATACAGCCCTTGTGTAAGTAATGATCTATACCTTAAATACTGTGGTAACTTTATATTTCAATTCTATATGATTTGTAATGCAGGAGATCCTTTCCAACTGGCAATAATGTTACTTTGTAAGAATATGTATTACATGCAACTGCAGAGACTTGAATAGAAATGTCGAGTCAGAATTTCTCTGTTAATATATCAATTATGACATTGTAATAATTTTTTGATACAGTGGCAAGCTGCGGAAGACCCCTAGTGGTCGAAACAGGGAATATCCGGCACCCTGTATCGTCTGCAATATTGCCACACATGGGACTACTAATCAACGGAGCATTAACAAGAAGACCTCTGCTATCTACATTGTCAGAGCTCAATACTATTGTGACTGTTCCAACCTCTTTCAGACGCAAGTTGGCGAGATACTCGCAAAAAACTTTACTGATTAGAAATGTTTGTGATTCAACAGCATATATGCGAACTGATATGATTTAGAATTGATAAGAATTCACATAATTTGGACATTACCAATGAATATATTATTGGAAATGTGACAAGTGCCGTCAAGTCACACCTGACTCATGGTGACCCCTTATGGGGTTTTCAAGGCAAGAGACTAACAGAGGTGGTTTACCAGTGCCTTCCTCTGTATAGCAACCCTGGACTTCCTTGGTGGTCTCCCATCCAAATACTAACCAGGGCCGACCCTGCTTAGCTTCTGAGATCGGACCACATCAGGCTAACCTGGGCCATCCAGGTCAGGAAATACATATGCCTAATTGAACTATTGTCTTAGTGAATGTTTTCTGCTATTTTGGGTTTTGCTAACCTCCAGGGACTGCCGCAAAAGAATAAGGCTCAGTGCTGTAAGGATGATTGAAGCAATCAAAACAGCACTATAACAATTTTAAGCAAAATAAGTGAATTTTATAACGTGCTAAAGTGCAAAAAATTATATATACAAAATATACAAAATTAGAATGCAATCAGATACAAAATATTTTCAAATGCAATCCAATAATTCCATTTATCCAGAGGATAAAAATCCTATATTCAACAGGTAAGTCCAAGTATATAACCCGTTAGGGTATGATTTAGTATAAAAGTCTGTTGATCTATCAAAATACTTTTTTTAATTTCAGATGTTGGAACAAAGCCACAAAGAAATGTCAAGCCACAGGAATAAGATGTCAAGTTGGTTTATGCACCTTGGGTAAGGTGTAAAATATAGGTGTTCTGGGATATTTGTTGCATAAGAATTCAGAGGTTTGTTGGTTAATATAACCAGCTGCTAAACCTTCATAAATGGTTGTCCTAATGATTAATTCAATTGCTTTGGTGGGATTATTAGGTATAGGACAGTAAAAGGTAGGATCTGAAAGCTGTCGTAAGTTTTCTTTATCATAATCATGAGAGTTTAAAATGACAATAGATCCGCCCTTATCTGCCTCCTTTATAGTGATGGAAACATCTTTATTTAGCTGGTCAACAATCATTTGTTGGGCTGAAGTAAAATTAACTGGGGCAGGAATATGTTTCTTTTCCATGACAGAGACGTCTCGGAGTACTAAGTGTTGGAACATCTGAATCAAGTGATTGGGGTTGGAGGGAATAAAGGTGGAAGGACATCTAAATGGTTGCCTCGCTGATAATGAGCCTTGAAAAAAAATCTTTTAATTTTAACTGTCGAAAAAGTTTGAAAAGATCAACACGGGTGCGAAACGCTGAGTACTTTGGGGTGGGTGCAAAGCCAAGCCCCAAATTTAACTTCTAACTCAGCGTCAGAAAAGGATCTATTAGATAGGTTAAGTAATAAATTCTCCCGTTTTGGTTCCTCCCGCCTCGTGGGCGGGAGCCTGGAGGTCTGTAGTTCTTTGGCAATCCTCCGGTGCGCAAAAAATAAGACTTCCTATTAAAGGAGGTATTCGAAAAGGAAGAGCCTGTACTAGAGGAACTATATGAGTCAAAATCCCGGTCATTATTAGGAGGCGGTGGCTGGTAAAAATTTCTTCTCACTTACCGTATTTTGCTTAAAATTGTTATAGTGCTGTTTTTATTGCTTCAACCTCCAGGGACTACCTGGAGGTCTCCTGCCATTACAGTTGAGCTCCAGCCGATAGAGATCAGCTCCCCTGGAGAAAAATGGCCACTTTGGCCATTGGACTCTATGGCATTGAAGCCCCTCCCCTCCCCAGACCCTGCCCTCCTCAGGTTCTGCCCCAAAAACTTCCCACCAATAGCAAAGAGGGACTTGGCAACCCTAACACACACACACGCACACACACGAATGAATGAATGGGGCGCCGCCCCTTCGGTCCTAGAACGCCCTGCCTCCATCCCAACTCCGTGCAGCCGCCCTCCTCCCCCGCCACCTTGAGGGCAGGCGGGAGCCCTTTCCACTCTACCTCTGGTCCCGTCTCCCAACGCCAAGACGGTGCTTGTTTTTGGCGGAGGCGGCCAGTAGGCGAGGGGGGGCAGATGCCCATGGCGATGGGGAGGTTACGTGGGGGCTGTTTTTATGGCGGGTGGGCAGAGTGTGAATTAAGGGAGGTGGGGGAGGAGGGGGCGGGGGGAGGAGAGCCGTGTCCCCGCCCCCAGACCAAGGAGGGAAAGGAATGTGGGGGGAGGGGCTGTGGGTGACCCCCCCCACACACACACACCCTAGTTGGGAGCAGGGGACCAAGTGGGGCAGCCCAAAGGGGGGCACAGTCACATGTCTCTGTGGTGGGGGAGGGGGAGTCGCGCTTTGCGCAGCCTCTGCATGCTGAGCGATGACATGTGATGAGAGGGGTTTGTTTGCTAGTCCTCTTCCCCCCCACCCCGTGCTGATCGGCTCTCCTCTCTCTCCTTGCAGAGAGGGGGGCGGTGCAATGGTGGAGGCGCTGCAGAAGAAGCTCCAGGGGGAGCTGGAGAAGTACCAGCAGCTGCAGAAAGGTAGATTTACACCCTCTCCCATCACCACCCCCTCCCATGAGACCCTTGGCCAGGCATGCCGCCCCCTCCCCCAATCTCCAGACCGGGGGGGGGTCTTTGCTCATGACCCCCCCTCCCCACACAGGTGATTGCCCATTAACTGGAAATGGTCTCTCATTGTTTTGATGACATTCTCTTGAAGTAGAGATACGGTTGCTCACAGGTTATGGAGCTGGGGTGGGTGTTATATAAGAGCCCTACTGACATCCTGTCTCTGCGATGGAAATGTGCTCTGCACATGGCAGGCAGATGCGCTCTCTCAGACCTATTCCAAAGATCAGCACATTGTACCCCAGGTGATCAAGGGGGTGCCTTTCAAGAAAAGATGACAGAATATGGCAGCTCAAATTGGGGTGTCTCAGCTGAAGAGGAATCAGGGGACTTACACTGAGCATTCAAAACCGATTTTCCTCTGTGTGTATTTTTTGATGCTGTTGAAGAGTGCCACTCCGACTGAATCTCTTACCACACTCTGAGCATTCAAAAGGTTTCTCCCCTGTGTGGGTTCTTTGATGCCTTTGAAGAGTGCCACCCTGACTGAATCTCTTTCCGCACTCTGAGCATTCATAAGGTTTCTCCCCTGTGTGGGTTCTTTGATGCAGTTGAAGATAACCATTGTGACAGAATCTCTTTCCACACTCTGAGCATTCAAAAGGTTTTTCTTCTGTGTGGGTTCTTTTATGCCTTTGAAGAGTGCCACTCTGACTGAATCTCTTTCCGCACTCTGAGCATTCAAAAGATTTATCCCCTGTGTGGGTTCTTAGATGCCTATGAAGATGGCTACTGTGACTGAATCTCTTTCCACACTCTAAACATTCGAAAGGTTTCTCCCCTGTGTGGGTTCTTTGATGACTTTGAAGACTGCCACTCCAACTGAATCTCTTTCCACACTCTGAGCATTCGAAAGGTTTCTCCCCTGTGTGGGTTCTTTGATGCTCTTGAAGACTGCCACTCTGACTGAATCTCTTTCCACACTCTGAGCATTCAAAAGGTTTCTCCCCTGTGTGGGTTCTTTGATGCAGTTGAAGAGTGCCACTGTGACTGAATCTCTTTCCACACTCTGAGCATTCAAAAGGTTTCTCCCCTGTGTGGGTTCTTTGATGACTTTGAAGATGGCCACTCCGACTGAATCTCTTTCCACACTCTGAGCATTCAAAAAGTTTCACCCCTGTATGGGCTCTTCGATGCCGTTGAAGATCACCACTCCAACTGAATCTCTTTCCACACTCTGAGCATTCAAAAGGTTTCCCCCCTGTATGGGCTCTTCGATGCAGTTGAAAAGTGCCACTCCGACTGAATCTCTTTCCACACTCTGAGCATTCAAAAGGTTTCTCCCCTGTGTGGGTTCTTTGATGCAGTTGAAGGTAGCCACTGCGACTGAATCTCTTTCCACACTCTGAGCATTCAAAAGGTTTCTCCCCTGTGTGGGTTCTTTGATGCAGTTGAAGACTGTAACTGTGACTGAATCTCTTTCCACACTCTGAGCATTCAAAAGGTTTCTCCCCTGTGTGGGTTCTTTGATGCAGTTGAAGGTAGCCACTGCGACTGAATCTCTTTCCACACTCTGAGCATTCAAAAGGTTTCTCCCCTGTGTGGGTTCTTTGATGCTCTTGAAGACTGCCACTCTGACTGAATCTCTTTCCACACTCTGAGCATTCAAAAGGTTTCTCCCCTGTGTGGGTTCGTTGATGCAGTTGAAGATGGCAACTCTGACTGAATCTCTTTCCACACTCTGAGCATTCATAAGGTTTCTCTCCTGTGTGTACTCTTTGGTGCACAAGAAGGTGTGATCTGTATTTGAAGTACTTTCCACACTGAAAGCATTGGTGTGTCCTCATTACAGTACCCTTTGGGGAAAGTGCACTACACTTTCTTCCACAAGAGTATATCCTTCCACTCGCCATGCAGATAATATGCTTCTCTCCTGAATAAATCCTTCGGTGTTGACAAAGGTCTGATTTCTGTGAGAATATCTTGCCACAATCTGAGCAGCTATGCAGTTTGTCTCCTTTATGTGTTCTTTGATGTCTAAGTAGCTCTGCTCTGCATAGGAAGCTCCTCCCACACTTCAAGCATTGATGGGTCTTCTTTGCATTGTGCATTTGCAAATGGATATCATATTGGGCTTGATCTGAGAAGTTCATTCCACACTCCAAGCACTTATATGCTTCCTCCACCCTGTGGATTAGTTCATGGAAATCCAGTCCGTGGCCAGGAA
The DNA here is from genome assembly GCF_029931775.1 of Euleptes europaea. NCBI lineage: Eukaryota > Metazoa > Chordata > Lepidosauria > Squamata > Sphaerodactylidae > Euleptes > Euleptes europaea. The sequence continues at coordinate 337,341 of NC_079312.1, forward strand.
TGGGTTTGTCCCTCTTCTTGGCTGTGTGACTTCCTTTCTGCCTCTTAGGTCCTCCTTGATTCCTGAAGTTTCCTTTCTGCCTCTTAGGTCCGCCTTGATTCCAGAAGTTTCCTTTCAAATCTTTATTCTTCACTTTATCTGGCAATAGCTGATGCGCTTCCTTATCACTCTCATCCCATTGATCATCCCCTGCTGGAATGAAGAGAGATCCTGTTAGCACCCACACAATAAGGTCTGATCATCCACACACAAAAACATTTCAATGGCTTTTCCCTGCGCTACATTGACAGGTACAATAATATGCACTTTAAAGGGACATGAAAGGCTTGGTTTGCAGTCTAATGATTTAGTCAGCTCCTCACCTGAGTGAATTCTTTGATGTGAAGAAAGGGCTGATTTCCAACGGAAGGTCTCTCCACATTCCTCACAATCGTATGGTTTCTCTCCTGAGGGAATTTTCCTCTTGGAAATAACACTCATGTTCTTACTGACGGTCTTTCCACCAGCCAAACTTTCATTTTCGTTTTCCCTGGAGCGGATTCTCTGATTAGCACAGAAGCCTTTGTTCTTCCTTGTTTTGGTTGACCTTCCTTCTTGGATTGGGATTTCATGGAAGTTCCCTCTTTGGGATGGAATGGGCTTATCCATCCTCTTTGTGTGGCTTCCCTCCTGCCTCTGTGGTCCATCTCCATCCTCGAAGTTTCCTTTGGCACCTTGATTCTTGTTTTTTTCCAAAGAGAACCCCTGGTATCCCTCAAGCAGCTCATCTACATTTGCTGTTGGAATAAAGAAAGAGGTCAAGCCAGTACCTACACAAGAAGGCAAGCCACCCATCAGACACTGCTCACTAATGGGTGTGCATTTCCTTTATCAGACCTTTATTTCCCCCCGTGCCAACGATCACCTTCTTTCTACCCCACCAGAACTGTTGGTCACACCTTATCTCCAGCCAGACCTCCCAGGTCAGCAGTTTTATATTCTGCCTCCCCTCCCCTCTCCCGACTCCTCATATGCCATCTTTCCCTTAAAGTGGCCAAGAATTGTTCCCCCACATTTGACTTGTCGTGCAGCTGTTTTGATTCTCTGCTATTTATGATTAAACAGAAGACAAGGAAAAAAGGTTTTCATATCCTGATTTTCTCTACCTATCGAGTCTCAAAGTGGATTACAATAATTTTCCCTATCCCCCCCAAAACAGACACCTTGCGGGGCAGGTGGGGCTTGGAGAGTCTTATATGGGGAAGGACAAGAAATCCAAGGAAGAGGAAACGTCTTTTCTGAAATAATGGAAACCTGGTAAAGGTTAGAGTCCACAATCCCAACCAGTGTAAGGGGGACGAATCAATTCTAGGTCAGCGTCAGAGGGGTTGACGGTAATCCCATCAAGGGGGACAAGTGTGTTGTAATGCTTGGCAACTGAGAAATTAGGACGGAGCTTCATGAGGGCCTCTCAGTCCTGCCTCCCCTCCCCTCTCCCGATTCCTCATATGCCCTCTTTCCCTTAAAGTGGCCAAGAATTGTTCCCCCACTGCTCACATTTGACGTGTCGTGCAGCTGTTTTGATTCTCTATTTATGCTTAAATAGAAGACAAGGAGAAAAGACGGTTTTCATATCCTGATTTTCTCTACCTAACGAGTCTCAAAGTGGATTACAATAACTTTCCCTATCCCCCCCACAACCGACACCTTGTGAGGGAGGTGAGGCTTAAACAGTCCTGAGGGAATAGTGACTGTCCCAAAGTCACCCACCTGGCTTCATATGGAAGACTGAGAAATCAAACCTCTCTCCAGACTACAGTCCGCCATCCTTAACCACTATAGCCCGCTGGCTCTCCACAAGTAAGACAGAGAGACAGAGAGGGAGTTATCGCTCTTATATGGGGAAGGAAAAGAAATCCAAAGAAGAGGAAATTTTTTTTCTGAAAGAATGGAAACCTGGTAAAGGTTAGAGTCCACAATCCCAACCAGTGTAAGGGGAACGAATCAATTCTAGATTAGAGTCAGAGGGGATGACAGCAATCCCATCTGGGGGACAAGTGTGTTGTAATGCTCGGCAACTGAGAAATTAGGATGGAGCTTCATGAGGGCCTCTCAGTCCTGCATTGACCTCAGGCCAGGACACCCTCACTGGCTTCAGCAATGGCCACAATACTGACCTCTGTTGCCCTGTTGCTACTCGGGTCACGCTACCCGGTCATGGTGAATATCGTTTCGCTGCCACCCCACCACCTCGAGGCTCCCAAAGGGAATCAAGTAACAGGGCAGGTCTCAAAACAGTGCATTGCTGTTCAAGATGTTGATAAATCCCAATGGCAGCAATTTGCACCTTTGGCGCCTTACCCAGAGAGGCCACGCTCCCGTAGTTCTCCAGCATGACTTCCTTGTAGAGATCTCTTTGGTCTGGATCCAGCAGGCCCCACTCTGCCTCAGTAAAATGCACGGACACCTCCTCAAAGGAAACTGGAGACTGAAAGAAAAAGGAGATTCCTTATCATAGAGATCCTTCCAGGCAGACATGAAACTGTGGAAGGGGGCATTCTGGGAAGGCATGTGTAAAAGGAGTGGCATTCAGAGCCTCTTGCCTGGGCCCCTTAACCAGAACTGCAGGAGGAAAGCCCCCCGAGAACGGATTTGAGACCAAGGCTGCCCCCCGCTCATCTCCCCTACCTGGATTGGAGGTACAGCAGCAGTTTCCACACCTCTGCAAAGAGAATGGCTGAACACTGTCTCGTCGCTACCTGCGAGGGAGAGAAAAGCGGAAGAAAGGGTATTAGCCTTGACATCTTGTTTGGTTTTCTTCTGTGAAGCGTGCTTTATGCCTCCCCGTTCCCAGGGTGCCATATGTACACTAAAAAAATGGTTACACTTTGTAGTAAGTTGTGGGAGAGGCGGAAGTGAGGCACAAGGTACCCTCAGGGGGGCTTTAAATGCTGGTGACCCATTTCAGACTTCTGTCATAATTGAAACTTTTCCCATGAACAGAGGGAGAAGGGAGAAAAAGAGAGAGGCACCTTGCCAGCACTTCTGTCCAAAAAAACCAGACGTGAATCAAGTGCATCTGGAAACCCAGGGTAATGTCAGTGAGTGTCCGGAGTATCTACGGATCCATTGATGTCACATCCGGGTTTTCAGCCAGAGGCAACATCAATGTGACATCACATCTGCCCAAGCCCCCCCACAAAGTGGCTGGCATTCCTAGTCCGGCATCCTTTTTCCTGTAGCAGCACGTCATATTTCCCACGAACCATAAGCACAAAACACATTATCCCAGTATGACTGGTTCCTAGCAACTGGTTTTCAGAACTATACTGCCCAGAACGTGCAGGCTCCATTTATTCGCAAGATTGCCGAGATTCGTATGCCTTTTCTTCTGAGCCATGTTGAGTCCCTCTAATGGGTAAAAGGTGGGATATGAATATTGTAATCAATATGAGGAATTAAAATATTGTCGAAGGCTTTCACGGTCAGAGTTCATTGGTTCTTGTAGGTTATCCAGATTGTGTGACTGTGGTCTTGGTATTTTCTTTCCTGACGTTTCGACAGCAGCTGTGGCAGGCATCTTCAGAGGAGTAACACTGAAGGACACTGAGAGACACTGTCCTTCAGTGTTACTACTCTGAAGATGCCTGCCACAGCTGCTGGCGAAATGTCAGGAAAGAAAATACCAAGACCACGGTTACACAGCCCGGATAACCTACAAGAACCAATATGAGGAATTGCCCCCATGAATTTGTCTAATCCCCTTTTAGAGGCATGACAATTAGTGAACACTGAGAGCCACAGGTTTGGTGAAGAAGCATTTGGTTTTTTCCCCTGACTAGAACTCTCTACCCATCAAATTAACTGGGTGCCCCAATCCCATCCAGGCACAATGAGTCCTTACTGCAGGAGAGGGCACCTTGGGCACGCTCTTGGGCTCGGGCCGGCTGCCCTTCCTCCGAAGGAGCTCTTTCCATCTCACAGAACTTTGCTTCCATCTTCACGGATGGACCCCAACTCTGAAATAGCAGCGAGGGAGAGGGCTAAGAGATGGAATGGAAGGCACCAAGGAACCCACTCCCTTACTCTGCACCTAGGGTTTTCTTCCGACCCTGGGGTATTATCTGGAGGGACAAGAAATTCCCTAGAAGTGGCTGCTGAAGAAGGTTGTTCAACCTCCCATTTGGATGATTAACCCTTGGGCAAACGTCAGGTATGGATAACGCCATCTATTGTGGATTGAATTTAAATACCTGGACAGAAAAGCCCTCACCTGTTCTGCCAGCTTGGTCAGGATGGGGGCCTTCCCTTGCTCTCTTGCCAGGTCCAGGTCCTCCTGGGTCCTGCGCCTCCATTTCTCCTCGGCCTGACTCAGGAGGAAGCCTTCGGCCAGGGCCACCGCCTGGGAACTGGTCTCCGGCCCGCATCCTCTGACCCAGCGCTGCATTTCGTGGGGCAGGATGGTCAGGAACTGCTCCAGGATCACCAGGTCCAGGATCTGCTTCTTGGTGTGTGTCTCTGGCTTCAGCCAGTGGTTGCAAAGCCCATGGAGCTGGCTGCAAACCTCCCGGGGCCCATCGGCCTCACAGTAGCGGAACTGCCGGAAGGGTCGGCAATGTAGTTCTGAGTTCAGGGGCTCCTGATCCCAGATCTCTGGCACAGCTCTTTCCCAGGATTCAATGCCACTCCCAGCTTGGTCAGGATGGGGGCCTTTCCTTGCTCTCTTGCCAGGTCCAGGTCCTCCTGGGTCCTGCTCCTCCATCTCTTTCCCCTTCTATTGGGTTGGCTGTGACTGTGAACAGATCTCTTTAGTCACTTGGCTGTGAAGAGAGGATTCTCCCTGCTGGGCGGGCCGGGTGGGGGAGGGAAAGGGGGGCAGATAGCAACTGTGCCAGAAGGAAAACAAAAGGGAATGGAGATACACTGGGTCACCCCAAACCTGCTATCAAATCAAATATTAAGTCCATACCCCCAGAGTAAAAAAAACAAAAACAACCCATGGATCCATGGCTTTGTGGCGCTGCCACCATGCAAAAACACAGAGTTCCGAACGACGGATCTTCATGGGCGCGCATTATTTTTTCATTGAACCCCTCCAGGTTGACAATCCACTGACGTGTCACGTCCACAACCACCAGTTAGGAGCGAAAGCTAAGCGGTCTGGCTCAAGGGGTCAGGTGGGGGACGCCAACCCTGCACACAGAAAGCTGGAACGGCAAGGAGAAAGTTTGTTTCAGTTCCTGTAGCTTATTCTCCAGTTTTATTTCCGTAACCGATAAGAATGGGTGTGTGTGTGTGTTTTTAATGGCATTTGCCATATTTAATAAACGACCCTGAATCTCCGCTCGGGGCTTTTGCCCTCCGGGACCAACCGGGGTGTTGGGTCCTCTGCAGACTCCCCCCCCCCCCGTGTCTGAACAGAGCCTCCTTTCCCAACACGTGAGATGCCCGGAGTCACTTATTCCTCCCCCCACCCCCACCCCAGCCCCCAGATCCCTTTTTCCTGAAACAGCCCCTGGCCTTGGGGGGAACCTGCCCTGGGGGGTGGGCGTGGGGGGGTCTGACTCCAAACACTCCCCCCTCCCGCAACCCAGCCCCCTCCTCACCCTGCTTTTCCTTGACTCGACCCCCCCACGGACTCACAACCCCCCCCACAAAAAGACCCCCCCCAGGCTCCTTCCCCCCCCCACCATCCCTGCAAGGCTGGATCACTCCCAAAGGCCTCCGCAGTGCAGGGGAGGGGGGGCTGCATCGCCCTCCCCTCCCCCTCCCCCTCCCCCTTATGCAGAGAGGGGGGAGGGAAGAGGAGACCCTAACCCCCAACCCCCTCCCAGGCTTTTCGCTGTATGGGGGGCTCCCCCTCCCCTCCCCCCCCCCTCCCTCCCTCCCCCGGATCGGGGCCCGCCTGCCTCTGACCCCGCCCCCCCACACTTCCCCCCCACTTTCCCCCCCCACACTTTCCCCCCCCACACTTTCCCCCCCACACTTTCCCCCCCACACTTTCCCCCCCACCCCCCTTCCCTCACCCGGGCAGGAGGAGACGCCGCTTTCCCACGCGGGGGAAACTGCGGGTAAGACCGGAAGTGGCCCCTCTAGGGAGTCAGACTCGCTGGCCTTCCTTTCCGCGGGGGCGGAGGCAGCCCGCAGAGGCCCCGCCCCCCTCCCCCTCCTCTCTGCAAAGCGGGCTTTGCATTTGCTGGGGGAGGGGGAGGCGGAGACCAGGGACATTTGGGGGGAGGGGCGGCTCCCCCCACCCCCCCCACCGGCCGCCGCCTTGCATTACCTGTGGGTGCCCCCCCTTCTCTCTCTCTCTCTCCCCCCCCTCCCTGGAATTCGTCCCCCCCAAGCAGGATGCGGCCCACCTGTGTCCCCCCCCCCCCGGCACCTTAGAGGAGGGGGGGCTGGCCTCGGAGGCCCCTTTCTGCTTGGGGGGGGCTTTACCTGCACCTGGGAAAGGGAGACCCCCCTCCCCTCCCCTCCCCTCCCCCCCCACGTGAGACCCAAGCGAGAGAGGGTCTGGGGTGGAGGCGGGGGTGGCAATAAGAGCCCAGGCACTGCCCGAGAGTGCAAGGCCCGTTCGGGCAGGGGATCCTTTGAATCCAGCTCCCACTCGATCTTGGGGTCCCCGAGGGCCCCCCTTTGCCCCCCTGGGTCTGGAAACCCATGCAAGGCTCCCCCCTGCATGACCGCTCGCTTCCAGGTCTGTCCCAGGTCCCGCGATATTATTCTCTGGGAGTTTGGCGCTGGGGACTGGGGTTTCCGGACGCGTATTGGCCCCATCAGGAGTCACTGGGGGCCATTTCAGATATGTATTGACTTAATTCATTTATACCCTCCCTTTCTCCCCAGCGGGGATCCAAAGGAGCGTACGCATCGTTCTCCTCTCCTCCATCTTATCCTCAAAAAAACAACTCTTCGAGGTAGGCTAGGCTGAGCGCGTGACTGGCCCAGGGTCACCCAGCGAGCATTTTACAGACACGATCCCGCTTTTACCGGGAATAAAGAAGCGCCGTATACATTCTCTAAATTTATTCATTTATTCAGATTATCGATAGCCCCCCTTTCTCACTGGGACTCAGGGCACATCACAGGGTGAGTCATTAAAACCAACAGCCGGAAATGCACAGCTTAACGGTAGCAAAGCAAATGGTTGGTGTTATGTCCGACTGGGGAGGACACACAAGGTCGGAGACGGAGTTCAAACAGCAACCGCTTTATTGAAGTATAGGAACAGAACTAGAGAACTGTGCAAACCGGCCCTGCTTATATGCCCCCCTGGCCGCCCGCGGCCACACACACCCTGATCCGTGATAGGGGGGAACAACCCCGGGTTACCAATGGCGCGTCTCGGCTTAGGGCCAATAGTGCCTGCCGGTTGCAGCTGGCTGGGGCCAATGGCGCCTGCAGGCTTAGGATCCTTCGTCAGGGACTCAAGCTCCTAAGCTTCCGCCTGCATGTCCGCCTAACTATATCCATACATAACAGTTGGCAGGACACATTAAAGGACGCAAAAATTACATAGCTGGCTCCAACTTCACAGCAACCTATACACAGTGGTGCAGGCCACAGTCCCTGATCATTTGTCCCAGTAATATTGTCGAAGGCTTTCACGGTCAGAGTTCGTTGGTTCTTGTAGGTTATCCGGGCTGTGTGACCGTGGTCTTGGTATTTTCTTTCCTGACGTTTCGCCAGGAGCTGTGGCCGGCGTCTTCAGAGGAGTAACACTGAAGGACAGTGTCTCTCCGTGTCTGTTATGTATGGATATAGTTAGGCGGATATGCAGGCGGAAGCTTAGGAGCTTGAGTCCCTGACGAAGGATCCTAAGCCTGCAGGCGCCATTGGCCACAGCCAGCCGCAACCGGGATGCGCTATTGGCCCTAAGCCGAGACGCGCCATTGGTAACCCAGGGTTGTTCCCCCCCTATCACGGATTAGTGAAGAAGTGAGCTGTGGCTCACGAAAGCTCATACCCTGCCAGAAAATATTTTTGTTAGTCTTTAAGGTGCTACTGGACTCTTGCTCTTTTCTATTACTTTATAGGGTTGTTATAAGAATTATTAGAAGATAGATAACGAAGTTGTCTACGCGTGCTAAATGCAGGACTCTTTTGGCCCAGTGCAACCCTGTGATCCCGCCAGTGAAAAGCACACCTTCCCTGCAGGAAAAGCACCGCGGGGGGGGGGGGGACCCTTTGCCCGCTGAGCTAAAAGAAGCCCTTGTGCGTTCCCTGCAGAAGAGGACGGCAAAGGCTCGAGCGCCACCCTGTGCCAGACGGGAAGGTTGGAAAGGAGCCGCTGGAATGACTGGGGGGGGGGGGGGAGGCGTTAGGAAGCGGATTCGTTTCTTTAAACTTTGTGAAGATTTAAAGTGTCCCTTGAAACAACATATGAACAGCCAAAGAACAGCCTGATATTCTGCTTCTGGCAGAAAATGATAAAATTGTCGTGTTGAGGGTTAGGGGGTGGTTAACCCACCCCCACCCCGCTGGGCCTTTCATGCCCTACGGACCTCCATGTTTGGGGCTGCCTGCAAAGAAAGGGGAAGTCTCCTGAGGCTGGTACAGTCAGGTGCCCAGTGGACTGAACGACCTCCCTGGGCTACTGAAAGCCAGCGTGGTGTGGTGGTTAAGAGCGGTGGTTTGGAGTGGTGGTGGAGTCTCATCTGGAGAACCGGGTTTGATTCCCCCACTCCTCCACATGAGCGGGGGAGGCTAATCTGGTGAACTGGACTTGTTTCCCCCGCTCCTCCACACAAAGCCAGCTGGGTGACCTTGGGCAAGTCACAGTTCTCTCAGTCCCGCCTGCCTCACAGGGTGTCTGTTGTGGGGAGGGGGAAGGGAAGGAGATGGTAAGCTGGTTTGATTCTCCCTTAAGTGGCAGGGAAAGTCAGCATATAAAAACCAACTCTTCTTCTTCTGTGGGTTGACTACTCTGCAGGGTTGTTGTGAGCTCCCGCTCCGCCCCTGCAATGAGGGAGGCATTCCTGGGATTGTGGAGGGTCTCTTTCCCCACTTACAGGACACACATCTACGCTGCTTTTTTGGTCTGAACATTCCAGAGCCAAGGGGAGACCCCCACCCCGTCTGAAACAGGCGCAACCTCTGCCTCCTGGCTTTTGTTCAGCTTACAGGCCAGGGGTCACGCTGGACCCCCTGCAACGCTGCTGGGAACCTCCTTTCTTCCCTCTTCTATTACGACCCCACTGAAGTCCCTCCCCTCCTCAAACCCCTCTCTCTCTCCAGGCTCCTCCCCAAAATCTCCAGGTCTTTCCCAGGCAACCCAAGTCCCACAGTGGGTCAGGTATACGATGCTTCCTCCTCTCAGTGCAGAGGGGTTTCTACTTCTGAAGTTCCATTTCCCTTGTCACTCAACATGTCACACCTGAAGCCTTTTTTCTTCTTCTTTTTCTTTGCAGCCTTCCTAATTCCTGTAACCCCCCAGTCCTACGGCATTGCTTGTCAGATCATAGAATCATAGAGTTGGGAGGGGTACCTCCAGGGTCATCTAGCCCAACCCACTGCACAGTGCAGGAAATTCACAACTTTCTCCTCCCCACACCCCCCCTTGTGACCACAAGATGTCCAGAAGATGCCCTCCCTCTCACCATCTGCCTAAGGTCACAGAATCAGCATTGCTGACAGGTGGCCATCTAACCTCTTCTTAAAAACCTCCAGGGAAGGAGAGCCCACCACCTCCCGAGGAAGCCTGTTTCCACCGATGCCTCCTGCGGTCTGACTGCATTCACCCCCCACCCCTGCACCTTGGGACACGCCTTGAGTGTCAGGGAGAAATGCAGACAGTCAAGGTTGTTGTTTTTTAAGTGTGTGGATGGTGTATACACACACAAACACACAGACGTATAGAAGCACACACACACTCCCACATATATACACACACACACACTAGGGTTGCCAACCTCCAGGTACTACCTAGAGATCTCCTACTACTACAACTGATCTCCAGCCAATAGAGATCAGCTCCCGTGGAGAAAACGGCTGCTTTGGCCATTGGACTCTATGGCATTGAACCCTCCCCAAACCCCACCTTCCTCAGGCTCCTCCCCAAAATCTCCAGGTATTTCCCAGTTTGGAGCTGGGCACCCTAACTGAAGCCCCTCCCCAAACCCCGCCCTTCTCCGGCTCCACCCTCAAAACCTTGAGGAATTTCCCAGCCTGGAACTGGCGGCCCGGTGTCCCCCCCTCCCCCCCCCCAGGTACTGCCAGGGTTGCCAACCTCCAGGGACTGGAGAAGAAAAAGGCACCTCTGTACTAATACCAAAGAGGTTAGGGAAACAGCACAGCCCCTGTACGGCCGACCCCCAGGGACTAGCTGGAGGTCTCCTGCCATTGCAGTTGAGCTCCAGCCCATAGAGATCAGCTCCCCTGGAGAAAGATGGCCGCTTTGGCCATTGGACTCTATGGCATTGAAGCCCCTCCCCTCCCCAGACCCCGCCCTCCTCAGGCTCGGCCCCAAAAACTTCCCACCAATAGCAAAGAGGGACTTGGCAACCCTAACACACGCACACACACACACGAATGAATGAATGAGGCGCCGCCCCTTCGGCCTCCGTCCCAACTCCGGGAGCCGCCCTCCACCCCCGCCATCTTGAGGGCGGGCGGAAGTGACGCAGAAGCCCTTTCCGCTCTACTTCCGGTCCCGTCTCCCAACGCCGGGACGGTGCTCGTTTGCGGCGGAGGCGGCCGGTAGGCGAGGGGGGGGGGCCAGGTGCCCATGGCAACGGGGAGGTCACGTGGGGGGAGCTGTTTTTGTGGGGGGGGAGGATCACGTAGGGCGGGCAGCGTGTGAATTGGGGGAGGGCGGCGCCCCCTCCCCCACACCAAGGAGGGAAGGGAGTGGGGGGGCGGGGCTGAGTGTGACCCCCCCACACACACACCCGGTGCACAAGGGGGGGCTTTGCCTAGTTGGGGGGGAGGGGACCGAGTGGGGCAGCCCAAGGGGGGGCACAGCCACGTGTCTCTGTGGGGGGGGGAGGGGGGAGGGGGGAGGGGGGATCGCGCCTGGCGCAGCCCCTGCATGCCGAGCGATGACATGTGATGGGAGGGGGGGGCTGCTAGTCCTCTTCCCGCCCCACCCCACCCCACCCCACCCCACCCCTGAGCGGCTCTCCTCTCTCTCCTTGCAGAGGGGTTCGGGGGGGGGGGCGTGATGGCGGAGGCCCTGCAGAAGAAGCTCCAGGGGGAGCTGGAGAAGTACCAGCAGCTGCAGAAAGGTACATTTACCCCCCCACACACACACACACACACCCCTCCCAGGAGACCCTCGGTCGGGCAGCCCCCTCCCCCCCCGTCTCCAGCTCAGGGGGGGGGTCTTTGCTCATGTATCCCCCCTCCCCACGCAGAAGGGAAGCTGGGGGGGGGGCACCAGTCCTCCCCTTGCTTATCCCCCTTTCAGCTCTGTTGCTCCGGTCCACACTGGAAGCTCCTCGGGGCAGGGACCTGGGATGCCAGACTCCGGTAAGGGGGGGAGGTCTCTATTGACAATAATAATAATAATAATAATAATAATACAGCTCAGACCACGCGCACACACACCCAGGGCAGACCAAGCAAAACACAGCCATGAGAATCGGAGAAGGCCGTTGCCCCGTGGCCAGGAGAGGGCAGCCGGATGCTTCCGGAGATCCTGTGGAAACCCATTGGGGGGAGGGGGCACGCCCCCCCCCGCACACCCGCTGTCCTCACAGGCTGCCAGGAGGTCCGAGTGAAGCCTGGTTTGGACTTGACCACCTCTCTAACTAGATGAAACTCTGCCTTGCTCTGTGCCTTTGGGGGTGTGTGTGTGGGGGGGGGAGATCTGACACTTGGGAGTGGGGTTAGGGCCAGATGGCTTCCAGACATTTGGAGGCCTTGTCAGCCATGGCCAGAAGAGGGCAGGGGGGGCAACAGAAGTATTGCTTGTCCATGTCCTGGGGGGGGAATGCTCCTGAACCTACACCTCAAAAGCGCCCCCTGCATTCCTGGGGTTCAAGGAGAGACCTGGCCCATGGAAACTGAATTCAAGCGTCTTGGGAGGGGGAGGGTCTGCCCACCCGCCCTTTCCTGCTCTGTATAAGGCTCTGGTGCAAATATCCACCCCCTGGGATAGAGGAGCACGTCTCTCGTTTATTTTTCTCCCCCTCCCCTCTTTCAGACCTCAGCAAATGCATGACCTCCCGGCAGAAACTGGAGGCTCAGTTGACCGAGAACAACATCGTGAAGGAGGTGAGTGCCACGGGGCCACATCCTCCCTACGCCCGCCCCCCCCAGCTGCCCCTTGCGTTGCCCTCCCCTCTCTTCACAGCACTCTCCCCTCCCTGTCTTTTCTAGGAATTGGACCTCCTGGACTCATCTAACTCCGTCTACAAGCTGATTGGGCCCGTGCTGGTGAAGCAGGACATGGAGGAGGCGAAGGCCACCGTGGTGAAACGGCTGGACTACATCACGGGGGAGATGTGAGTCAGTGGAAGTGGGGGGGAGCATCCGCTAAGGGGGCCAGTCTAGGAATACTCACTTGATCTCGCCACCAAAGAAAGAGCCCTCCTGGCTCCAAGGTGAGTCCCTTCTAGTTCAGCAGCCCCTGCCTTCTGGAGTGGCCAGCTGGGTGATCCAGGTAAATCAGGTCCCTGCCCCAAGAAGCTTCCACTTTCAAACATGACGTCAGAGCAAAGACCAGAAAGGGAAGTTGGGCTAAGCAAGGGAGAGGGCTGTGACTCAGTGGCGGAGCATCTGCTTTGCATGCAGAAGGTCCCAGGTTCAATCCCCAGCAGCATCTCCACTTAAAAGGAGCAGGCAGGAGGTGATGTGAAAGACCCTCTGCCTGAGACCCTGGAGGGCCGCTTCCAGTCTGAGTAGATGATACTGACCTTGATGAACATCAGAAAACCCCTGAAGGATCAGACCCAGAAGGCCCATCAGGGCCATCAGTCTGTTCACACAGTGGCCAACCAGATGGTGCCTCTAGGAAGCCCATAAACATGACGACTGCAGCAGCGGCATTTATCCTGCCTGTGTTCCACAGCACCTCATAGAATAGGCCTGCTCCTTTGATAACTGGAGAGAAGGGGTATGAACATCAGAACATCAGAATAGCCCTGCAGGATCAGACCCAGAAGGCCCATTGAGTGCAGCAGTCTGTTCATACACCGTGGCCTTTTCTTGTTTTGCTTTGCCCTCGGGATGGCAGCATCTCCCTTCCGAGGAGGCGGGCCGGGTGGTAGGCTGTGGAAAGACCGGCTTTGGGGCAGAGGCTCAGCTGTGAGGGTTTTCTGGATCTGTACGTGTATTCCACGTTAAAATGAATAAGGGTTGAAAATGGTGGGGGCAGATATTCCCACCCCCTTTGTCCAGTTGAGCTCCTGGCTTAAGAAGAGTTGGTTTTTATAGCCTGCTTTTCTCTGCCTTTAAGGAGTCTCAAAGCAGCTTACAACCACCTTACCTTCCCCTCCCCACAAGACACCTTGTGGGGTAGGTGGGGCTGAGAGAACTGTGGCTAGCCCAAGGTCACCCATCAGGCTTCATGTAGAGGAGTGGGGAATCAAACCCAGTTCACCAGTGGACTCCGCCGCTCATGTGGAGGAGTGGGGAATCAAACCTGGTTCTCCACATTAGACCTCCCCGCTCTTAACCACTACACCATGCTGGCTCTCTGAAAAGACTTCCAGCATTATATGATGTGAGAAACATTGTTTGAAAGAGAATTAGCCTTGTCACCCCCAATAAGAGAATAGAACCTCCATGTTCAGAGGCTGTGTATCACGAAGCTTCCTTCCTCCTGTCTGTGGGTTTCCTGGAAGCAGTCAGTCCGCCTCACGGTGCCCTCTTGGAGGGACCCTCCTTCTGATCTGGCCAGCACAGGTCTGGGGGGGTGCAGGGCCTTCCTTGGTTGGCACCTGCTTCAGAAGCCCCCCTCTCCAGGGGACCCCCCAGTCTCCGGTCCCTGCAAGTGCAGCTGCGGCTTCTGGTGTCTTTTGCAGCAAGCGGTACGACGGGCAGATGCAGGAATACGAGAAGAAGTCGGAGCAGCAGCGGGAGGGGCTGGCACGGCTGCAGCAGGAATTCCAGAAGGCCCAGGCCAAGGGGGCCGTCAAGGCCTGAGCCCTCGTCCGGACCCCACCCACCCACTCCCAACCAGGACTGTGCCAAGTGGAGGGGGGGAGGTGGAGCTCCTTGTTTTGCTGTAAATGTTAGTATACTGTTTGTCTGAAATAAAAGTCGGGTCAAGTGTCTGGCGGGCCTCCTGACCACCACCCCAAAGGACGGGGGCGGGAGGCGGCTCCACTCGGCTCTGACCCTCCTCACCCTTGGGAGGGGAAACAAAAGAAAATTCTCTGGAATTAAGACCTCCAAGAGGGGGGGGCTTTCTGTGGGAGAAGACACACTGCAGGGCTGTGTATGGGGAGTGGCGTGGCTCAGTGGAAGAGCCTCCGCCTTGCATGCAGAAGGTCCCAGGTTCAATCCCCAGCAGCATCTCCAGTGGAAAAGGAGCAGGCAGGCGGTGATGGAAAAAGGCTTCCCTCAGCCTGAGACCCTGGAGAGCTGCTGCCAGAGTACTTGGCTCCTATTAGATTACACTATCGTTTAGCTCCAGCTGAATATCTGTCTGTTTTAGAGCTAAATAAGCAAAGGAGAGCCCTAACCCTGGCTAGAGGGTCGGCCTTGCCTTCAGCAACCCTGGAGGGAAAGTATAGGAAGTTATCAAAATCTGAGTGGGCAGGCCCTTGCGGGTCAGGTGAAATGAAAAGTGTGATGGACCACCGGGCTGATTCAGTGGACGGCAGCTCCATGGGTGCTGCCGAAAGCCCCCCGCCCCCATCGGCTGCCCTTTTGTCCATGGTTGTGGTGGGCAGAATCCTACTAAGCTTCCACGCTTGACTCCCACTTTGAACAGAATGAGGCACGGGCCAAACTTGGATGTGGCTACTACCTTTGCCGCAGGAAGCCAGCGGGCACGTCTTAGATGGCCACGAGGGGCCCGGCCTTGCTGTTTTTGCACCTTTTGAAGACCCAGGGGATGCTTTGCTTTCTCAGAGCACAAACTGGGCAGGGTCCTCCCAGCCATGCCAGCGACACACTCTCTAGCCATTCTCTATGATTCATTTTTTGCCTTGAATTTGCCTTGAATTTGCTGCAGTCTGGATGCACATTTTTTCCCATCCGAATTCTCAAAACTCAACAATAAGCCCCCATGCAGTTTTGAGAATTTGGATGGGGAAAATGTGCATCTGGAGGGCAACAAATCCAAGGCAAAACCTCCCGTGCAGAAATGGCTTCTGTGTAAAGAGGTATGTCACGCAACACCCCTCCAGGTACAGGGCAAATAAAACTTTTTTTTTTTAAATAGAAAAGCTGTCTTAACGCCACTGCACCTGAACGCAGTTAGCAGCTGCTCTCATCCACTTCGCCATCCATAAAAAGCATGTGGGGGGCTGAGAAACAGGCCTCCAGAGCCCTGGGCAGGGAAAGCAGAATCTCTCTGTGTCCCGGAGCTGTTCAAACACCCACGAAAAAAGGGCTGCATCAAAACATTTTGCTTAGAGGCAACGTGAGAAGATGAAGTAGAGTTGGGTATTTATATGCCGACTCTCTCTACCAATTAAGGGGGAATCAAACTGGCTTACAATTGCCTTCCCCTCCCACAACAGACACCCTGTGAGGTAGGTGGGGCTGAGAGAGTTGTGACTAGGCCAAGGTTACCCAACTGGCTTCATGTGGAGGAGCGGGGAATCAAATCCAGTTCACCAGATTAGCCTCTGCAGCTCATGTGGAGGAGTGGGGAACCAGACCCGGTTCTCCAGATCAGAGGCCACTGCTCCAAATCACCGCTCTTAACCACTACACCACGCTGGGAAAGAAAGAGGCTGACTTTTTCAGACTGAGCAGCTGACCCCATCTGTAGGTAGTAGATACTAAGCAATACTTTCTAAGAGGCTGACAGGAACCAGAAGCTTTCCAAAAAAAAGGCGAGGTTTATTTATTAAGTTAAAAGTATTTACACCCCACCCTATCTTTGCAAACGCAAGGCAGCCCTGCCCGGCTGTGCCCAGGGCTGTCAACTCCGTCCTCTCACTCTGGCACTCTTTGCTACGGAGGGCCACATCCCAGGTCTGCAGGTGATCTATTATTGATCTCCTGACAGAAGCTGGCTGGGGGAGGGACAAGCTGCCCCCCCCAGCCTAGTGTCTTCGTTACAGTAGTGTCAACAGTTGCGCCAAGCACAGGGATGGCTCCAGCTGCACCCTAGGAAGAGGGGCACCCCCCCTACATACGTGGGGCAGGTGAGGTTGGGGAAAGCAAGTTTCCATCTCAGTTCCTGCTGAGACTCCCTGAGAAATTCCATTCCATCAGACCCCCGAGGGAGTGCATAAGCGTTCCAGAAGAAGACTCTCTTTCAAGCCCTGGCACAGATGGGTGGCATGAAAAGCGGGGTAAGCATATGGGCCCCCCTCACTAGGGAGAAACACATTCCCCACTTCCTGTCCAGGCAGGAAGTGAGGTGCCCAAGGACGCATGGACAGGGCGCGGAAGGCAGAAGCGATGCTTGGTAGAAGAGCGTGAGAAAAACACCGCAGCGGCATGACAGAGCGCTCCTTCCCCTTAGCAGCCTCACCTGACCAGGAGAGGCTCATCAGGGCCGGTGCCCTCTACGGCCACCCCTCTGGCACCCCCAATTTCCTTCCCTGGCTCCTACAGCCATGCATGCTGAGTCCCGTAAAGCCTCCAGAAAATTCCTGCTCATCCAGGGGTGCAACAGCTGCACAGAGGCCGGCAAAGCCAAGGGAGCCGCCCACCCAGCCCCTGCGGGGCCCTGTTTCAGTCGGCTGGTGCTGCCCCGCTCCTGCCAGTAGGGCCACTGACAGGCACGGAGTCTCCGTGGCATCCGGGGCGTGCCAGTCTCCTCCTCAGAAGAAGGCCTTGGCGATCTTGCGCCCGGTGGCTTTGATCTTTGGGAAAGTAGCGTGGACTTCAGTGCCTCGTGGTGTCGGGGTCCGGGGAGGGGGCAGCAGCGGGGGCTTTGAGTCGTGCGGGCACTTGTGGCGGAGCACAAAGTCCAGACTTGAGCTGTTCATGGCGTAGAAGATGTTGGCCGTGGGCGGGAAGACCAATTCTGCGCGGGCAAGAGAGAAGGAAGGGGTCAAGAGGGCAGGCCCAACCGGGGGGGGGCTTGGCAAAGCAGAAGCCCAACAGGTGGAGTGGCCAGCAGCTGGTTTGCAGCCCCCCCCCCCCCAAGCCCAACTCATTAAAATATCCACTGCCACTGTGCTATTTTACGCTGGGTGTGTCGCATTTGGTACTGCCGGTTCTGCCCAAAATTGCTACTAAATCCAACGTGTAAAATCTGGGGTGCTCAGCCGCACAGGCCTGATGTCCGCTTGGATGACGATCGGGAGCTTTGGAAGCAAGCGGAGCTAGAGATTCCCCCCCCCCCCCCAATTCCCGGAACAGAATTAAGGGCAGCTTTAAGCCCAATATCTGGGAAACGCTCTTCTGGCTTTCGCTTTTGGAGTGCCGTCAGGAGCACGATCTGAATGAGCCTGAACGTAGACCCGGCCGTTCATCCGGTGGGATGGGGAGGGGCACTCCTAAGCCCTCCCCAGCAGCAGCAACCCCCCTCCCAGCAAGACTCCATAGCCATTGGCTAACCCGCCCGCCTGCCCACCTCACCCGCAGCTCTCACCTCGGCCTTCACCCAGGAGCTGCACCAGTTCGTAGTGGGGGGCCTGGCCCCGATCCTGGTTGTGTTTCTCCAGCACCTTGACGATCACGGCGGGGGCCTTGTCCTGGCTGGTTACCTTCCGACAGAAGCACACAAGAGGGGAGGGGAAGGGGCCTCATGTCAGCCTTTGCTTGGAAAAGTCCCTGGGATTCAAGGGTCTACTGCCTCTAAACATGGAGGTTCCCTTTAGTCACCAGAGCCACTCAGAGACCTCCATGAATCTGTCTAATCTCCTTTTAAAGCCATCTGTGCTTACATCCTGTGGCAGCGAATTCTACATTTTAACCACTCTGTGGCCATTTATTCATGGAAGGTTTTGCATTGGATTTGCCCCTCTTTAGATGCACTTTTTCCCCATCCATATTCTCAAAACTCAACAATAAGCCGCCATGCAGAGTTTTGAGAATTCAGATGGGGAAAATGTGCAAATGCAAAACCTTCCATGAATAAATGGCCTGTGTGTGAAGGAGCATTTCCTTTTATCCCTCCTGAGTCTAGCGCCCATCAGCTTTGTTGGATGCTGAGTTCTAGTATTTGGGGAGCAGAATTTTTTCCCCCTCTCTGTCAACTCTCTCCACCCTCCACCATGTCTGTCTCCCCCTTCAGTCATCTCTTTCCTAAACTGAAAAGCCCCATATTCTTCAGCCTTTTCTCCTGGGAAAGGGGCTCCAACCCTCTTAAACTTTGGTTTCCCTCTTGTGTACTTCGGTACAGTCCTTCTCTTGTAGCCGGTCGGCCACTGGATGAGGCAGGACGCTGGACCACCGGATGGACTGTTGCTCCGATCCCATAAGGCGGCTCTCATGCTCACGAGACTGACCGGCTGTCTGTGCCTTAGCTCCCCCGTCATATTTTCCACCCTCCTTGGCGCTCTCTGGCACTTGGCGATGCCCCCGCTTTGCAACAAGTCCATTACAGCTGCACACAGAGAATTCCAGACGGACACGCACCCCCCCCCCAGACTTCTAGAAGCCCCCCGCCCAGGGTCCCCGGGGCAGTCCTAAGCTTTGCTCTCACCACGACGCTCTTGTAGAGAGTGCCGTTCTGCAGCTCCATGCGCACACGGATGAAGCGGCACTCGGAGGCTGAGGCGCTCCCTGGTGCGGGGGCTGTGGGGTAGGCTGACCCACAGGAAGCCGAGCGCCGGTGTCCACGGATAAAGCCACCCCCCACGGCGGGAGGCGGGGCCAGGCCCGCAGGGGAAGAAGGGGCATCGTCCTCTGGGGCCGTGTCGAGTGCTGAGACCGAGGGCCACTTCGTGTGCTGGGCGAAAAGCAAGTGAGGGTTAGTGAGGGTGGGGAGGGGACGGTGTGGAGGAGCTGCCAAAGTCGCTGCAGGGAAGGAGTGCCCGGAAACCCATTTCGGAGCAGGGCAAAGCACACGCTAGGCATGCAGGAAGGGCCCCGATCCCTGGCCTTTCTGTGCCCGAGATCCTGGACAGCCGTCACCAGCCGGAGCAGAAAACCCTGAACACCACGATCCCGGGGCCTGCCTCGGTCCAAGGCAGGCCCTGCATGCAGTTTCTGATCATTTGGCAGCAGGAGGGCTCCCAAATTCCTGACTAAATCGCCAGTTAAAGGAAACAGCCACGGGTCAAGTTTGTGGGTTCTCTTCCCGTGCCCCCACGTGTCACAGCTGGGAGGATGCAGGAGAATGGGTGTGTGTGTGGGGGGGCTTGCGGCAGTCACCTGGGCCAGGGAAGGAGCCGGGGAGAAGAGCAGGTCAGGCGGCACCTGGGGGGAGCCGAGCTTGTCCCAGGAGACGGGGGTGCCCATGCCCATCAAGCCGAGCAGGCTGTGGAGAAGGAAGAGAGGAGGAAAACGGTTAGCAGAACCCCTCTGTTGTTGTGGGGCCAGAAACACCAGCCAGGCCTGGCATGGGGGGCCACCCTTTGCAACCGTCCCTGACCCCCCACCTTCCCCCTCCCCTCTCTCACTCTGCACAGTGGGTGACGACCACGGAGGGCTTCCCGTGTCTGGTGGGGGTCCCCCCCTCTCCAAGTGGCTCAATAGTGCATGACAGCTGGTAGCTGTGGGGAAAAGAAAGAGAGACCCCTGTGTTTTAGTAATACCCCTCCATCATTCCACAGGGGGCATCCAGATCAGTCTTTTAATTGATTAATTTATTTTTCAATCTTATATCCCGCCCTCCCCACGAAGCCGGGCTCCGTCTGCCTGTAGCCAAAAGAAAACAAAGTCTCCTGGCCCCTAAATACAAGCTTTTTGGCTGGGGGCGGGGGGGGGGGGCGAGCAGAGCCCTCTTTGCCCTGCGCACTCTGCAGATTCCCCTGCGCATGCAGAGCCCCAGGCAAGACCTCCCAGCCCCTCCAGGCAGCCCCTCTGGCTGGGCAGTCTGGCCTCTGCAGAAAGCGGCTCTTAGAATCATAGAGTTGGAAAGGACCCACCAAGGTCACCTAGTCCAATCCCCTGCTTTATGCAGGAAATTCACAACTGTCTCCCAGCCACTCTGCCAGTGACCCCCTACTCCATGTCCAGAAGATGGCGACTGGAGGAAAATTGCTTCCTGACCCCAAAGTGGTGATTGGCACTACCCTGGGCAAGCAAGAAAGGGCCACGAGAGCCAAACACTGATGCAGACCTTCCTGCCCTCCTTCTCATGATCTGCCTAAGGTCATAGACTCAGCATTGCTGACAGATGGCCATCTAGTGCTCACCACCTCCCGAGGAAGCCTATTCCACTGAGGAACCTCTCTAACTATTTGAAAATTCTTCCTAATGTCTAGACGGAAACTCTTTTGATTTAATTTCAGCCTGTTGGTTCTGATCTGACTTTCCAGGGCTCTTCTGAGTATCCTCAGTGGAGGAGCGAAGCCACCACAGAGGAGGAAGTAAGAGCAGATGGAGGAGAGTTGGGGTAATATCTGTCCCTTCTTTGTGGCTAAGAAAGCCCCGGCAGCTGCCACTTTCAGATCTTAGCTTTGGCCCAAGAGGCAGCTGAGGCACTCCAAAGACCGATCGGTTGGGTGGTGAAAGAGGCAACTCTGGAATTCCTTCAGACCCCTAAGGCAGCAATGCTCAGAAAGCACCTTCTCCCCATGCTCGGATGGGGACCTCTCCAAAGGGTTCCCCCTCCAGGGTCCGAGCCATTACACGAGGGGGGGAGAAGACGGCACAAGAATTGACAAAACAAAATGTTGATTTAAGCGGGAACAAAACAACAACCTTGTGCAGCACATTGCAGAGGAGAAAAACAGAGAGGCAGTGAGCGCGAGTGGGAGAAACACAGACACGGTGAAGTTCCTGCAGGGCAGGAAGACATGGAAGGGGGACGTGATTTTGCTCCCTTTGAGTATTTGAAGGGCCGCCACGCAGAGGAGGGCAGGGAGCTGCTCCTGTTGGCAGCAGAGGATCACGGGACTCTCAATAATGGGTTTAAATTGTGGGTGGAAAAATACCGGCTGGATATTAGGAAAACGTTTTTTTACAGTAGGAGTTGTCCGACCATGGAACGGCCCCCTGCCTAGGGAGGTGGGTCAGCTCCCCCCCCTCACTGGCCGCCTGTAAGCAGAGGCCTGGACCAACACTTCTCAGGGATGCTCTAGGCTGATCCCGCATTGAGCAGGGGAGGGGGGGTTGGACTAGATGGCCCGTATGGAGGGTTGCCAACCTCCAGGTACTAGCTGGAGATCTCCTGCTATTACAACTGATCTCCTGGCAATAGAGATCAGTCTCCCTGGAGAAAATGGCTGCTTTGGCCATTGGACTCTATGGCAATGAAGTCCCTCCCCTCCCCAAACCCCACCCACCTCAGGGTCCGCCCTGAAAACCTCCCACTGGTTGTGAAGAGGGACCAGGCAACCCTACCTGTACGGCCCCATCCGACTCTATGATTCTAAGACACGCGGACCCCATGGAGGCAACTTTTTTCAGGCCTCTGGGTGACTCCCCAGGTGGGGAAAAAGTGGCTCTCTAAACAGCCAGGAAAAATTCCTGATTTCTGACCGATCAACATGGGGGGTGGGACACACAACCAGAAGCCCCCCACCCCACCTTTGAGTCTCGGTGAGGCGGGGGAGGTGCCGCAGCCACCACTGGAGGGTGGGGTCAGGCTTCAAGGCGTAGTTGCGGCAGGCGGCCTGCAGGAGGCGCAGCTGGGTCAAGATTTCGAACTCCTGGCAGGGGGAGAGAAGAAGAGCGAAAGGATGATGGACCCCCCCCCCCAGTTCCCCAGGAGGTTGTGGGGCGGGGGGACCCCTTCATTTCCTCCCCCTCCCAAAACTCCTTCCATCTATTGCCAACACACATACCTTACGGTGCTTCTCGAAATTGATGTACCCGTTCTGCAGAGAGAGAGAGAGAGACAGCGAGTCACCCCAGAGCCTCTGGCCTTTTCCTAGAGCTCCACGACCAAGACAAAGAAGCCAGCCCAGCTCCAAAGCCCGGCCTTCTCCAGCAAAAAACCAAATCCAGAGGCAGAGGGGTGCAGTGGTTAAAGTGCCGGGCTGGGATCTGGGAGACCAAGGTTCAAATCCCCACTCATGTCATGGAAGCTCACTGGGTGACCAGTCATACCCTCCCAGCCTAACCTACCTCGCAGGGTTGTTGTGAGGATGAAACGGAGGACAGGAGAATGGTGTCAGCTACTCTGGGTTCACGTGGGGGAGAAAGGTGGGGATCATAGAGTTGGAAGGGACCACCAGGGTCATCTAGTCCAACCCCCTGCACAATGCAGGAAACTCACAACCACCTCCTCCCCCCACCACACTCTAATGTCACAGAATCGGCATTGCTGACAGATGGCCATCTAGCCTCAGCTTAGAAACCTCCAGGGAAAGAGAGCTCACCACCTCCCGAGGAAGCCTGTTCCACTGAAAAATCCCTCTGTCAGAAAGTTCTTCCTAATGTCTAGAAGGAAACTCTTTTGAGTTAATTTTAATATGAATACTGTCAATGGATAATAAATAAAATAAATCAGAAAAATGACACAAACTTTGCCAGGAACACATTGGCCAGTTTGCTCCGTGGAATCGGAGGATATTCCGGGCAGGTCTCCGAGAGGTCTCCCCACCCCCCTGCTCACCTCCAGCCGATTCCGCGTGGCAGCATCCAGCATTACCAGATCCTTTAGGAAAGTTCCCAGGTATGGGACCACGCCCTAGGGGGTGGGGGAAAGGGGGAGAGGAGGGTCAGGCTGGGAGTGGCACAGAGCAGCGGAGATGTTGTTGGCCCAAGTCTTTCGGGCTCCGCCTGGCATTCTCTGATGGGCAGCGGCTCCCTGGGGTCGCAGGCTGAAGGAAGTCCTTTCCTACCCCTGAACTGAATCAGTCCATCGAGGTCAATCTTTGGACTATTTGGCCGTGGCTCTCCAGAGTCTCTGGCAGAAATGGGTCTCCCCCATCACCTCCTGCCTGGACCTTTTTTACTTGGAGGTGATGCCAGGGATTGAACCCAGGACCTTCTGCATGCCAAGCAGGTGCTCCGCCACTGAGCCACCAGCCCCTCCCACACCAGAGATCCTTTGCCAAACCCACAAAGGCATAATTCCCCCTCCCCGCAACATCTCACCGTCGGGCGCTGCTCCGGCGTTTTCCGCTGATGCCTCCGCTGCGGGGGCTCGGCACTAGGGCAGCCTTCCTGTGGGGCAGGGGGAAGAGGAAAGGGAGGGAAGAAAGCATAAAGACCGACTGCTCACAGATGGGGTGGAAGGCCCCTGCCTGGCAGCCCCCCACCCCACACAGCAGAGCAGGTGGCCAGGCGAGGGGGGGCCTTCTGCAGCTGCCCACCTGAAAGAGGAGCTGTCGGCTCTGCCGGTAGTTGTCCTTCTCCGAGCAGATGGCACTGAGCTCCGCGTAGCAGTGGACGCAGTCCCTGGGCGGGGGGGGGGGCAGCAGGAAGCAGGGACAGTCAGCCCCATGGAGGACAGTCCAGCCCCCCCCCCGCCCCGCACTTTACCCAATACAAAGGATACCCAAATCTTGACAACGACCCAAAGGAGGTGTTGGGTGGTCCGATGTGAGGCCAGTGTGTGTGTGTGTGTGTGCGCGCAATCTGGACCCTTCCCCAGCCTCTGTGGGAATGCATCAGCCTTAGATCGGGAGGAGGACACAGGTTCAAATTCCAGCTAGATGGCCTGGGGCCTCCTCAGCATCTCTCAGCCTGGCCTACTTCACAGGGTCATAAGCAAGAACCACTTTGGAGCCAGGCTGGGCCAGAAACATAACCCAACCATAAAACTCAAGATGTCTGGCCCTGGGATTGTTCTCAAGCCAGTAGTGAACGGGGGGGGGGGGGCAAATTCTTCTTCCTCTGTGCCAACCCTTGCGCCATCTCCCCCAGCCCTTGCTGTCTCTTGGCCTTGTTATGGCTGGATGCAGGGGGCCAAGATCCGGGATTTGCCGGGGGAAGGGGAGGGAGGGACGGCCCGAAGCCCCCCGGGGGCTGTTTCTCCTGCCCCCACCTGGACGTCTCTTCCCAGGCCCGCTTGAGCCGGTGCACCGGGGTGGACTGGAGAGCAGAGACCACGGCGTAGAGGGTGGAGAAGTTCCGCAGGGAGAGGCACTCCTGGAAAGGGGCAGAGAGGAGAGGGAGGGGCGTTTGAATTGGGCCCGGCTGGCGGGGAGGAAGGCGGGGGGGGGGGTCATCCAAGGAAAGTGCCCCGACCCGGCCACTGAAGAGTATTTGCACGGGGGGGGGTGTCACCCACCTCGGCCACGCGGATCCACTTCTCCAGGAGCCTGGCCCGTTGAGCGGCACGCAGCCCTGTGTCGCTCAGGCAGGAGGCCACGACGGCGTTGGCCACCCGGTTGAACTGGGCCACGGTGGCCCGGACCGTGGGGCAGGCCCCCTCGCGGCCCTTCTTGTCGCGCTGAGACCAGAGCGAGCCCAGGCACTCGTGGGGCACCAGGCGGAGGAAGAGCTCCTGCGGAAGGGGGGCACAAAAGCGCACTCAGCCCCTGGACGGACCCGCCCACCACCACTGGGGTCGCCAACCTCCAGGTGGTGCCTGGAGCTCTCCCTGGATTACACCTGGTGGCAGAGATTGATTCCCCTGGGGAAACTGGCAGCTTCAGTGGGGGGACGACTCCGGCACCATGTCCCCGCTGAGCTCCCCCCCCTTCCCCAGGCAGCACCCCCAAATCTCCAGGAATCTCCCAAGCTGGACTTGGCGACTTTGTCCCCCACCCACAAACAGATTTCAACCCTAGTCGACACCCCTGCAGTGCAGGAACCACAGATTCTGTGACTACACAGGTAAGTAGAAGTACATGGGTGGGGCCTGTTATTTAAAACCACGTTTCTTTTCCTTTCTTTTAACGGTACAGCTCCTAGCCAACAGGCTGTGAGCTAACCACAACGAACTGCTAGGCAGAATTTTTAAAAATGATTTCATTTTATATAATTTATTTGATTAGCAATATGTTCTTTAGATTCTCCTCGAGTCTCTTGCATTCAAATAAACCCAAAATAAATTTCACTACTGGGACTGTGACAGCTGGATCACGACCACCCAGCAGAAATTGTAGCTTATTAGCCACAGGCATGACTGTATCAGGAATTAATGGGTCGATCAGCTATATTCTCAAGTGGTTATGTCTTCTACAATAAAATAAGACATGCTTCATAGTTTTGATAGAACCAGTTCCACATCCACACAGACGCTCGGAGTAGGGGCTTTTTGGAATAGTGCCCACTCAAAACGGCTGTGGGTAATACGTTGACTCTGGCTAAAAAGAGAGGTCTTCTGTAAACTAGGATGAAAACCAAGTTTCTAGTCCTCATGACTGCAAACATGGGCTTGGAAGTACACGCCATTGCAAGGTAAAGCTAAGCAGGACTCGGACAGGCGGGTGCCTGAGACACCCTCCGCCTCTCCTCAGCGTCAGCAGAATCAATCCTGCAATGTACATGAGCTGTACAAACCACAACAACATAGTTTGGGTTGCATAATGTCGACACGTTCTCAGGGCAGCCTTGACATTTCAATGCAGGAGACACACCCGTAAGCAGTTGTTTGCAGTCACCTGGAATTTGGCACCGTTTTGCCAGCCCAAGAGAGCCTCCTTTCCATTGAACAAATAAACCAACCTACCACGTTTCCAGTCCTCACTGTCGCCACGCCACAGACAGCACCTGTAATGCTTTAAAAATGGCGTCAAGCCCAGCCGGGATCGGGGCCCAGCGTGAGGCCCAGCCGCGCCCCCCCCCCAACCGCCCGGCACTCACGGCATCCTTGGCGGTGAGGTGGGCCGCCACTTCGTCTGCCTGGAGGCCCAGGATGTAGCGGGGGTCAGGGTCCTGATCCTCCCCAATGGCCTCGTCTTCTTCTGGCCCCTCCTGCGCCACCGGGGCTCCTTCCTCTGGGGTCAGGATGAGGGGCTTCTCGTGCTCGGATCTGCCCCTGAGGGCCCAGCGCAGGCGGGCCAGGAGCTGCTCCCGCAGGCTGGGCTCCAGGCCCACAAAGTCCTCCGGGTACCCATCCAGCCACGAGCAGAGGAGGGGTCCCAGCGCCCTGCAGGGAGAAGAGAGGAGAGGGGCTCAAAATAAGGACAACGCTAGACTTCAAACACAGAACATGTGATGGAGACAGGACTTCTGAGCATGTTTGGAGCGCCTTTCTCCCACCACGGAGCCATCGTGACCAGCCCTGATGAGTCTTGTGTTGAGGGCAAAGGTCCAGAGGCTGCCCTGGGTTTAGACAAGCAAAGACCCCTCCCCACCTCCAAGCAGGATCACCCACCACCAAAAGACTATGAAGGGGGGTGGGGACGGACACGAGGGGTCTTTTGGCAATCTTCTGGGCGTGGAGTAGGGGTCACTGGGGGTGTGGGGGTGGGCATAGATGTGAACCTCCTGCATCGTGCAGGGGGTTGGACTAGATGACCCTGGTGGTCCCTTCCAACTCTACAATTCTATTAACTAGGCGCAGGGTGGCTGAACGGGTGTGTAGTGGTTAGAGCGTCAGACTAGGGTCTGGCAGACCCAGGTTCGAATCCTCAACCGCCAGGGAAGTTTCCTGGGTGACCTATGGCCGGTCACACACACTCACCTAACCTGTCTCACAGGGTTGTTGTGAGGATAAAGTGGAGAAGGAAGCCACCCACCCTGGGGACCCATCGGTAAGAAACGTGAGGTATAAATTAAGTAAACGAATAAATAAAGAGTAAAGTGGAGAGAGAGAGGACTTCAGCCCCTGGCCACTGGAGATACCCTACAGGTTCAAGACAAATAAAAGAAAGCAATTTTTCACCACACAGTGTGTAAGTAACTCGTGGAACTCACTGCCACTTGATGAGCAGAGAGCCATGACCACAGCCGGCTTTAAAGGAGAAATAAACAAGTCCATGGCAGAGAAACCCAACAGTGGCTGTCAGGCATGGAACCTCCATGTGCAGAGGCAGTGAATTCTAGATGCTGGGGGAAAGGAGAGAGGAGAACCTCTCTCGCGGGCTTTCCTGGGCCACTGGGGGAAGCAGAAGGCTGGGCTCTTGGGCCTGATCCAGCCGGGCTATTCTGAGGCGCTGAGGCCACGTAGGCTGGGGGCCGCAGCAAGAGCGGGAGGTGGAGAGAGAAGAGAGGGAGCAGGTGCAGCGCAGGAGAGGGCTCTGCGGAGCCGAGAGCGAATCCAGCGGAGAGCCCAGGGAAAGGAGTCACTCGAGTTGCCTCCCTGCTGATCCGACCCAAAAGGAGAGTGACTCGCAAGGCTGAACACGGCAGCCCGCCAAAGGTCGAGCCCCTCGCCCAGAAGCGCCCTGCAGGATCAGACCGCAGACCCGCCAGACCCAGCCTTCTGTCTCCCACGCTGGACAGCCAGGCTGGACAAGACCCCTCGAGACCCCCACCCCCAGCTGAGAAACCCTGGAGTCCGGCCTCCTCCTCTTCCTCCTCCCCTCCCCAGGAGTCCCGGCTCAGCCCACAGATCCCCCTCTGCCCTGTCCAGAAGCAGGACCGTGGGCGGAGGGGGGGGGGGCTGCCAGCCACTGGGGGTGGGGTGGGGGTCTCACAACCTTGTATTACAGAATTGGAGAGAGGAGACCAAAGAGCTCTCCAGGAAAAGCGAAATCTGGACGTGAGTGCAAGGGAAAACAGGGCCTCTGGGCAACTACAGAGCGCCTTCCCCATACCATCCCTAAGCCAGCCCACCCTCTGCCCCGGGGGCTTCCGGAAAGGGGCGAGCTCGCCAAGCGAGGCACCTATGAATGGGGGTGGGGGGGTCGGCGGCTTACCGCTGCAGGTGGGCCTCGTCGGGAAACACCTCTGAGCCGGCGTCCTGGAGCGCCTGCAGGCTGCGGAGGAAGCGGAGGGGGAGGCTGAAAGGGGCTTCCGCACGACGCCCCCCCCCTCCAGAAGCGGCCCCCTCTCCCGGCGGGGAGGCCCGCCCTCCCGCCCCCTCCGGGGAGCCCCACCTGTGCAGCAGCTGGGCCAGGGCCAGGCGGGGGGCGGCGAAGGCGCGGTAGGTGGCCAGGAAGGCGGGCCGGAAGGCGGCGTCGCCCAGCGCGGGGGCCTCCAGCAGGTGCCGCACCAGCCCCCCCCAGCGAGCCCGCCTTCAGCGCCCGGCACCGCCCCGGGGGGGACGACCCCCAACACGCCGCCGGCGCCTCCGGGTCCTGCGGAGAGAGACAGACGGAGAGAGGCAGGCGGGAGGCGCAACTCTCGAACCCACCGCCCGCAGCAGCCCCCCACCCCGCCCCTCCCACCCCCCCGCCGCTCACCTCCGGGGAGGAGCAGCAGGCCCCCCCGACGGCGCCCCCCGACGCGCGGCAGCTCACGGCGTACACCGCCCCGTCGCCGGCCTCTTCCCGCAGCGTCGCCGGCGCCTGGGGAGGGGGAGACACGGACGGACGGACGGACGGTGAGCCCCGCCCGCGCCCCCCAGCCCCCCCCCCGCAGCCCCCGCCCGCCGGCCGCCCGGGCTCACCTGGGCGGGCGGGCAGTACCAGCGCGTGCGGCTGAGCAGCGCCCCCTCGGGCGGCCCCCCCGCCTCCAGGCAGCCCCCCAGGCGGAGGAAGACCTTCATGGGCCCCCCTGCTCGGGCGGGGGCGGGGTGGGGGCAGGAGTCCCCCCTCCCGGCCCGCGTCCCTTCCCTCCCCGCCCCGGGAGCTCGGCCGGCCTCTCCTTCCGCCTCGCGAGGAGCCGCCGCCGCCGCCCGCCCGCCCTCCACGCCCGACGGCACTTCCCCAAAACCGGCCCGGCCGGATTCCGCCCCCACCCCGCCGGGCTCCGGGCGGCCTGGGGCGCTCCCAGCCCCCCCGGGGGGGCAACAGCCGCGCGCCACCCCCCGCCCGCCCGCGTCCCCGCCGTCGAAGCAGGCGAAGGCGCGCCTGCAGCCCCGGGAGCGCCGCGGGTCAGGGCCGGGCCGCCCGCACCCCCCGGGGGGGAGGGAGACCGGGCGCGCCCGAGACGCCGCCCTGCGAGCGCACCCGCGTGCACACGAGACAGGCCAGGCGGACGCGTGTCCCGGGCTCACTCACCCGCTCGGCCGCCGGAGGGTCCCAGCCCGGCTCGGGGTCCCGGGCGCGGAAGGCGCTCCGCCTCACCCCCCCCCGCCGCCCGACGGCCCCTGCGGGGGAGACAGGGGGGGCGGCCTGCGGGAGACCCCCGACCCCCCCTCCTGCCAAACCCAACCGCCCGGCGCGGACCTGCTCTCAGGTGCGCCCCCCCCAATAATCCCGGGCCGGGGGGGCTCGCTCCAAAACGCTGCCTCGCCTCCCCCTGGGCCACCCTCCCGGACTGACCCCCCCCCGCCTGCTCTTTGCCCCCTGACCAACTCATGCCAACGCCCCCCCCTCCAGCCCCGGACGGTTCCCAGGAGCCCCCGCCCCGCAATGTACCACTCGACATTCCTCCCTCCCCTATTGCTTTCAGCCGATTGGGACCTCTCAACCCCCCCCCCCCTAGGGTCGCCATGAGTCGGAAGCGACTTGACGGCACTTCACACACACACGTAACCCCCCCCCCATATTGGCCATAGTCACCTTCTCCCCTCCCCTCATTTATGCCCCTCCCCACAGGGTGCCCCCCCCTTGATCGCACCTGGATGCTTGAGGGGGTCCCGGGTTTTGCCATGGAGGGGGGCTTCGTCTTCCCCTGCAAATGCCAGGCTCCCCCGGGGCCAGTGCGGGGTGGGGGGGAAAGTCCGGAAGTGGAGCTGCCCGGGAAGGGAGCCCGGAGCCGACGGGCACAGGAAACCTGGAGCCGAAGCAGCTGGGCAGGGAGCCAGGAACTGGGGACTGGAGGCCCGGAGCACAAAACCCGGCCCTGGATCCAGCGGTGGAGCCGGGAGGCTGGGGGAGCGGAGCCCGCCCCAGAGGCGCAGAGTGTGGAGGGGCCATGGGCACAGGGCGGGAGGCCCTGCTCCGAACAGGAAGGCGGCAGCGGTAGCAGCCCTCTGCCACTGGTTATATTTAGTCATTCTCTAACGGTGTGGTCCACTTTTATCGCATTATTATGGTACCTGCTATATCAATCTTTGCCGCACCGTTTTATAATGCCTAGAGAAAACGGATCATAAACACAGACCGCAGGGGCAGTTTAAAATAAGTTTCAGGGGTGGGGGGAGTAGGGTTGCCAACCTCCAGGTACTAGGTGGCGATCTCCTGCTATTGCAACTGACCTACAGATCAGTCACCCTGGAGAAAATGGCCACTTTGGCAATTGGACTCCAGGAGATTGAAGTCCCTCCCCTCCCCAACGTCTGCCCCCAAAACCTCCCACCGGTGGCAAAGAGGGACCTGGCAACCCTAGGGGAGAACCAGGCTTGTGAGGATGACAGTATGGCTGGACAATACAGAAGGAGAGGGCCCTTCTAGTGACAAATGTTTGTTGTTAGCCCCCTAGAGCCCGGCTTGTGCCAGGAAAGGGTGGGGTAAAAACCTAATAAGATGAAAATCAAGTACCCCGGGCCCAAGCCACTGAAGGCCTTAAAGGGAAGAACCAGAACTTCATAGAATCAGAGTTGGAAGGGACCACCAGGGTCATCAGGAAATTCACAACTACCTCCCCCCTCCACACCCCTAGTGACCAGAAGATGGCCAAGATGCCCTCCCTCTCATCACCTGCCTAAGGTCACAGAATCAGCATTGCTGACAGGTGGCCATCTAACCTCTTCTTAAAAACCTCCAGGGACGGACAGCTCACCTCCTGAGGAAGCCTGTTCCACTAAGGAACCGCTCTGTTAGAAAATTCTTCCTAATGTCTAGACGGAAACTCTTCAAACTGTGCCTGGAGTCAGGGGGGGGGTCACCAAGGGCAGGTCTTTCAGCGCTGGGGGTAATTCTTTGTTTTTGTGGTCAGGTCACATCTGACTTATGGTGACCCCACAGCGTTCTCAAGGCAAGAGCTGTTCAGAGGTGGTTGGCCATTGCCTGCCTCTGCGACATGACCCTGGTATTCCTCGCTCTCCCATCCAAATCCTTCCCAGGGTCAAAGCTGAGGGGGTGTGATTGGCCCCATGGCCACCTAGCAAGCTTCCCTGCCGCGCAAGTGGGGATTCGAGCTGGGGTTTCCAAGGTCCTAGTCCAACACCTGAACCACCACATCACGCCGACTCACTGGGGCGATACGGTCCATGGAATCTGCCCAACAGTACCTTGGCTGCTGCATTTTGGATGAACTGAACTTTCCAAACAGTTTTCAAGGGCAGCCCCGCCTGAAGCACATTATGGTAGTCTAACCTGAATACAATCAGAACCTGGATCACTGTGGCCAGATCAGGCTCGTCGAGGAATGGCCATAGCTGGCGGGCCGGCCATAGCTGATAAAAGGCACCGTGGGCCACAGAGACCGGAGCCTCCAACTGTACATGAGGATCCAGCAGCACCCCCAGAATACAAACCTGCCCCTTCAGGGGCAGTCTACCCCCCTGCAGAACAGGGAGGCTCCACAGTACCTGTGGCACCTCAGTGTGGTTTAGACGGAGCACTTTCTTGGTCTGGATCTGCCTCCTCACCTTTCCCAAGGCAACCCTGAAATGGGGCCCTCTTCCCACCCCTTTAACCCATTTGATCTGCCAGGAAAACCTCCAGCTGCCCATTTCCACACACAAAGCCTCTGTTTAAAGGAACAGTTTTCTCCAGGCCAGTTGGCAACCCTAGCAAAATGGGGTCTCCCCCCCCCTTGTAAACCAAGAGGACAGAGAGCAAATCTGGAGCAGGATATACAGGAGGGTCTGGGCACAGAGAGTTGCGCAAAACCCGGAGCTGGAAGTCAAAACTAGTCAACAGCCACACTAGAGAGAAATGGGAAACACGGAGTGGATTCTGTTGAAGACTCAGACAGTGCTTCTGCAATCTGTGGAGATCCACACCACACGCGGTTGCTGGATCGGGGCTCATTCAGACGACCTGGAAAGAGCCGAAGGGCGAACCAGCCCCAACTGTGGCACATAAGCCCCCTCCTCAATGAAGATGCCGGTGATCGAAGTGGGGGGAGGGGAGAAATTCTGCCTGCGGACAGGACCACCTTCCTGCTATGGACATCCCACAGTGAGGAACTGCAGTTCCGCCCTCCCAGCTTCAGGCAAAAGCCCCACCAGGTATCCTCCCCCCTGCCCAAGGCATCCAGCCCCTGGACTCCAGAGCCAGGGTTTCTGGCTGCCCTGTTTCCCTTCCCCAAGAGATTCTGCTCCCACAGGGGAGGAAAGAGCACAATGGGGGGGTGGAACCCCCACTTCCGGCTTCCAGGAAGGGGTCTTGAGGACGCCACCACTGCCACCCACTTCCTCCTGCGCTTTTAACCCCGAGAGCACCTTCGCCCATGCCAGGGAGCCAGTGGCACTTTTCTAGAAGGAAATAGTAGAACTGAGCCAAACAGTTCTGCCCCAGAGATGGCGCACATTCACGGGTTGCCACAAAAACCAGACCCTCACCAGCCTCTCCTGATACTTGGGGGGACTTCCCTGAGAGGCAGGAAAATGCACTTGAGTTTACAAAGAGAATTATGCATCCCAAAAAGCCAGTAAGAAGCCCACCCCCTCCAACGCAAGGACGAGGACACGGAGCTGAGAACACCATTTTTTAATGTGCACATAAAGATTTTTTACTTCTTCTTGGAGACGCCGACGGTTCTGCCACGGCGGCCGGTGGTCTTGGTGTGTTGACCCCGGACACGCAGGCTGCGAGGGAAGAACAGAGGGAGGGGGGCTGGTCAGCAGGGGCAGCAGAGAAAAGCCAGGCCGTGCCCTCCCCACGCCCTCACTTGCCCGTCCCTCATTCTCACCCCCAGAAGTGGCGCAGGCCTCGGTGAGCCCGGATCTTCTTCAGACGCTCCAAATCCTCACGAAGTTTGTTATCCAGCCCGTTGGCCAAGACCTACGAGGGAGGGGGGTGGGATGCGTCAACAGAGGACAGAGAGGCACCCCCCCAATGGCCACAGCTGGCACCAAGGGTGATTCTTTGCCTCGGGATGGGAGACCCCTGTGCCCACCCTTGGGGGCCTCAAAGGAGAGAACGCCACAGGTGGGCAGACACAGCCCTCAGGATGCCCCCCAGAATCTACTCCCCACCTGGGCTCAGCATGTCCCCCCTCCAGCACCCCCCCAACCCATCCTTAGCCTTTCCCTAGACCAGCCAGCCTTGGAGTTGCACCCTCAGGACGCTCCACCAGTTCGTAAACACTCTGTTGACCCCCCAACTGGGAACCAGAGCCCCCCCTCTTCAGCAGGGAGCAGCTCTTGCCTGGCACACCGGAGGGCAGGGAAACATGTGAGACCCCCACCCCCATTCCCCCACACTCACCTGGCTGTACTTCCCGTCCTTGACATCCTTCTGCCTGTTGAGGAACCAGTCGGGGATCTTGTACTGCCGCGGGTTCTGCATGATGGTGATGACGCGCTCCACCTGCAGGGGGTGGCAGAGACTGCAGTGAGGGAGAGGCTCTGGCCCCCCAACCACAGAGGCCCGGCAGCAGCCCCCCCGCAAAAGAAAGCAGCCGGGGCCCAGAACTGGCCCATCCACCAGCAGGACAACCGCCAAGGGCAGGCACCCAAACAGGCTTCTGACTCATCGGTCCGAGGATCTGTCCCTCTGGCAGCTCTCTGGGGCCCTCAAAGGCGGCAGAGACGAGGCCAGGTCAGTTGACCCTAAGCCCTCCGGCGTGATTTCACTGGGGGGGGGGCAGGCTTCCAAACCCCACCATCTGACACATGGCCAACACGTCAACCAGAGAAATTCCAAACGCCCACCATGGCTGACTCAACAGGCAGTGGCTCTCCGGGGTCTCCGGCAGGGAGAGGCCTGCCCCAGAGAGAGACCCTTTCATGGGAGACTCTGCCAGGGACTGGACGGGGAACCTCCCACAGGCCGGCCCAAGCAGCTGCTCCGCCCCACAACCCCCCACAAAATGCATTGTGTGCAAAAACATTCTCTGTGACAGCAAGCCAAGAAACCTCTTTGGCCCACCCCCCAAACAAGACAGTTCCTACCCCTGAAAAGTGCCAGAACACAAATTCTCCCCCAGAACCCCGCTGAGGAGAACTGCTGAAAAGGAAAATGGGGGGAGGAGGGGGCTCACCTCATCTTCGGTCAGCTCCCCGGCTCTCTTGGTCAAGTCGATGTCTGCTTTCCTCAGCACCACGTGGGCATAACGCCTGCCCACCCCCTTCAGGGAGCAGGAGAAGGAAAAGATTAGCGGTGGGGTGGAGGGTGGTTCAATTTGGTAAGACGCCTGCGGCACCTCTCAAAGCTCCCACCCCCAAGATACCAGGTCCTACAGACTTCTCCCCCAGCACTTGTCT
Organism: Euleptes europaea; assembly: GCF_029931775.1. Classification (NCBI taxonomy): domain Eukaryota; kingdom Metazoa; phylum Chordata; class Lepidosauria; order Squamata; family Sphaerodactylidae; genus Euleptes; species Euleptes europaea. Next base: position 371,719 of record NC_079312.1, read on the forward strand.
CCCTGCAGGCGGCACCAGAAGCCTCCCTCTTCTCCACTCTGCCTGCTTGCGCGAGGTCACACAGGGGCCCCCGGCGGCATCCCCCAACTGACACTGCACCCAGGGCACCATGCCGACTCCTGGCCCCAACTGGCTGGAGAGGCGGAGACGGCCCAGGCTGCTCTGGGATTCCAGCCCAAGCGCTGCGTCCCCGGAATCGGCGGGAGCGCCATCAAGGCAGAAGCCACGCCTGGAAAGGCTCCGCTCGGAAGAGGAGCCAGGGCTGTGGCAAAGGCTGAGAGGCGGAGCCGCATCTTGAGACCAGCTGCCTGAGGGTGGGTGGATGATGCGGCAACGAGGGGGGCAGGGGCTGCTTGGCCAAACAGCACTCCCTTCCCTACGCTCCCTTTTAACACAGACAGGGCCACAGAAGCACACCTGCAAACAATCTGGCCATTCGGGCTGCCAAACGTCACCAGAAGGCAAGAGGCCCAGCCTCTGCGGTGGCTCCCAACCAGCCCCCCCGCCCCACCAAGTCCCTCGCTGACCTTGATGGCGGTGATGGCAAAGGCGATCTTCCGCCGCCCATCGATGTTGGTGTTGAGGACTCGGAGGATGTGCTGGAACTTCTCTGGGATCACGAGCGACTGCGGGAGGGGAAGAGACGGGCCAAGTCTAAGTCAGAGGCCGAGAGGTGACACCCTGGCAACGCGTGAAAACCAGACCCGGCAGCAAGAACCCTCGCCAAGGGGCGGAAGTGCCAGCACACCACCACCCCCGGGTGCCCCTGGGCTCACTTGCTTGAGCCACCTGAACCAGACTCCCCCCACAAGTGGCAGAAAGCTGGCTGTAGAGGGAGCTGACCCGTCGGCTCCCTCCAGCACATTGTGTGTGGCAGGCACGGCTCCTGTTCCGCCACCCCCGCAAGGCCTCTCAGCATGGAAGGGAACAACACAAAACCCCGAGAAAAGGATCTCCACGACTCCATCAGAAGCCCCAGAGCAACGCAGCTCAGCAGGTGATGGAGGAGACATGGACCGCCACCCCCCATACTTGCAATACTGTCTTAAAACACCTCCTATGCTGAGGGGGGGGGGGATGTGAACAAATGGGAGAGCCTCTTCCATCACCCAGCTATATCCCAGGCAGAGAGATGAAATACCAGGAAAAGACCACCACAAGAATTGGGAAGTTTGTGCGAGACAAACTACAGTGTTAGATAATGACAAGCAGAGACCCATGATGAATTGCAGGGGAAGCATCTCGTCTCCCCTGCATTCCCTCCCCCATCGCTCCCTTTTCCCCTTTCCCTGGCAGCTCCCATCGCCTCTCCCTTTTCCTTGTCTTCTTCCCACCCCACCCAGAGATCACGTCAATCAGTCCCAAACGCCCATGGTAAGCCAGGCGTGATTTTGACCACAGGTGTGCCTGCATTCTTATATGTCGTTTCGTAACCCCCACAAGGTTCAACTGCTGGTCAGGGAAAGGACCCGAAGTTCACCACTGCCTCTCAACCTGATAGTTCCTCAGTGGAGCTGAAGAAGCAGCAGATCTGACATAGCGTCCCGCCCATCAGCTGATGTGCCTCAATCTTACAGAGCTGTAATGATTATGTACTTAGCCAAGTCTGAGACACGTCAGGAGACCTGATTTTTATTGCATGCATTTATTCTGCATTCATGAACACCTGAAGCTGCCTTCTACTGAATCAGACCCCCCCCCCCGGGTCCCTCAAAGTCAGGGATTGTAGCAGTGGCTCAACAGGCAGGGGTCTTTCACATCACCTACCTGCCTAGTCCCTTTAACTGGAGATGCCGGGGATTGAACCTGGGACCTTCCGCACGTCAAGCAGATTCATAGGGCTAATTTGCTCACATTTATACTTGTCAAGTTCTTGCTCAATAAAAAAAATTATGCTTTATTTGAAATAAAATCACCAGCTCTAAGAAGTTCTCTGTTTGCTCTGCTGGGGAAACCTCCCCCCCCCCCAATATCTCACAGGGCCGCAAGAGACGCATCTCTCTTGGAGGGTTTGCTCAGGAGACTCTCATGGGCGACTCCACGGCTGGGACCCGCTCCTGAGGCCTTAGCTCAACTCTCCAAGAGTGGAGTTCAGCAGAGGTCTCCAGACTGGGTGTAGACAAAATCATTCATCACACACAGACCTTTCCCTTGTGCCCTAAACCAGGTGATTGTCCTGGGATGGAACCTGGGACCTTCTCCATGCCAAGCAGATGTTCTACCACTGAGCCATGGCCCCCGCAGGTGCCGCTATGTGCCAGATAGTTGCTGGGGCTTCCAAGGTGTCTGTAAGGGTCTACGCACACCCGCGTAGAGTGCATTACAGTAGCCTCAAGGCAGCCATAGTCTAGATCCCCATGTCCAGTTCAAGGGACTGGGCAGGTTGGTGATGTGAAAGACCTCTGCCTGAGACCCTGGAGAGCCGCTGCCGGCCAGAGTAAATACTGACTTGGATGGACCCTCAAGGGTCTGATTCGGAATAAGGCAGCTTTGTGGGGTCACTCCTTTCCTGCAGATTCTCCACTGGTGTCTGACCAGTTACTGGTCCTGCTCAAGGTGCTGGCTGTTACCTGCCAGGTGCCCTGAATGGTTTTGGACCCTCCCACACGCAGGACAACCTCTCCTGCTAGGCTCTGCTGCAACAGCTCTACTCATCTGAGCAACAGAGCCACCCTGCAAATGGGGCCCCTACACCGAGGAGCAGTCTGCACGTTCACTTCTTACCGTTCTGGAAAATGGGTAACAGCCTCAATTGTGCAAGTAGACTTTTTTTTTGCTTTAAATGTACATAATCTCGGCAACCATTAATATGCTATAATTTGTTTAACGATAATACATTATTAAAGAGTTCACTACCTCCAGTATTACAAAGTTCATTGTTATCGTGCTGGTAGCGCCATGCACTGTGGCCCTGTCCAGGCAGCGCACATGCGTTTGTTTACTACAGGGCTGGTTTTCTCCTTCAGCTTTTCTTTCTTTCTCAGCGAGTAAAAATCAAGCACAGGTGCTCGGCTGCATTTTTGCAACTCCTTCCTTAACTGTTTGGCAAATTTGCAATTTCTCTTGTAAAACTTTTATACTCTTGGAATGCATAAATATGACGAATGGTACAGTTTTACTTATATTGGAAATACCGAATTTCCACCACCACCCCACATGGCTTCAAAATTCCCAGAAAGGGAACCCCAGGCCAAGGGAGGAATCACCTCTGTAACGGCAAGGCGGCCAGATCCCCCCCCCCACAAAAAACACTGATGACCATGTGGGGCTCAGACACATGTAGAAACAGAGCTGGAAAGGACCTCAGGGGTCATCTAGTCCAACCCCCTGCACAGCACAGGAAAATCACAACATGGGGAGACTAAGAGGCAGCGGGGGGGGGGGGAGAAAGCAAGGGGCACCCCCCCCAGGAGTCCTAACCTAGGAATCCGCTTTCCTGGAGCGCTTGACGGGGCAGCAACTCGCTCCTGTTCAGGGCAGAGAAAACTACTAGTCTTTCCAGAAGACAGATCAGCACGCTGGGGCTTGCACGCGCAACAATCCTGCAAGGTTGGCCCTGCTGAGAAAACAGCTGAGGCCCCGGAACCACGCCAGCTCCCCGGCAGCAGGGGGGGCTGTTAAGCAGCACCCACCACAGCCCGTCTTTCCTCCCTTGCAGGAAACGCGCTTTCCCTGCAGCAAGGAGGTCGTGTCGCCCTACCTTACAGGGTTGTCGTAAGGCTCCCTGCCCTATAAACGGCCTTGCAACCTTTACCGACAGCTTTGAAGGAGGAACAGAAAACGGCCGCCGAGCGGGCAGGAATCCACCAGGGCAGCTAAACCCCCCCCCCGCCTCGAAGGGGGGCAGGGAGAAGCCGCTCTTTCGCGGGCACGGGGAAGGCCGCCCCCGAGGAAGCCCTCCGCAGGCCCAGACCCGGCCAGGCACGGAGCCCCAGCGGGGCCCTTCCGGCCGAGGCGGCCCTCGCCCCTCTCCGCCCGGCTCCCGCGGCGGATGGCGACGGATCCCCTGAGCCCCCCCCCTTTCCCCGGCCCATCACCTACCATGGCGGCGGCGGCGGCTCCTCTCGCTCCAGCTGTAGCCGGAAAAGGAAGTCGGCCGGCGCCGGAACCCGCTTATACGTCCCTCCCACTGAACAACAACCAACTTCCGGCGAAGGAGCGCCTCTATGGTCGATGAGGGGCCAAAGCGAGCCTTTTCCGGTTTAGACTGTCCGGCACTTCCGGTGTGGCGGGAAGGGCCCCTGCGTTTGTGTTTCTAATGGGCTTTGCTAGTTCTGTGCCGCGTCTCAGAGCGCCCGTGTAGGAAACGGCGAATGACGCTCCGCAGTTCCGGGGAGATTCCCACCGGGGGGGGGGAGGCAACGCGGACCGAAACCGTTTCTGACCTTTCTCAGGGTGTTTCCTCCCCCCCCACATTTCTTCTTTGAGCTCCCACCACCCCCCCTTCAGAAAGTTCCATTTCCCCCAGCCACTTCCGCCCTGGCCTGACGGTCATCGTGAGGCACACTGGGACATGTAGTTTCAGTGCTGTGCTTAATTATTAAAACCGGAAGTTCCTTTTCGGGAGTCCCCCGGATGTCTTCGAAGGAGAGGGAGGAGGAGGAGGAGGAGGAGGAAACCGGTGGCCGAGAGCCGCGATGGCCGCCGTCGCCGGTCGTGAGGAGGAACGGCGGAGGCAGCACCTGCAGCAGCTTCCCAGCGACATGGAGGATGAGGAGGTGGCGGCGGGCGGAACGGTGAGGGCCACGGACCAGACCCCATTTCCGGTCCCGTAGAGACCCCCTACTTCCGGTCCATCCAGACTAGTGGGAGAAGGGAGACTGTGAGCGGCTGCAAAATGCGGGCGCTCCTCACCCCTTGCTCGTGCACCCCTTCAGTCCACTCTCCGGTGCCCTTTAACAGCCGTTTGCAAGTGGATTTTGCCGTTTCGCACAGTAAAATCCAGCTGCCAAGTGCATGGGAAGTGCATTGTTGGGCTTGTGTGAAAGTATGTGTGCTAGTCTGTCATTCAAGAAAGCAGCGAGAACCGTAAGAGTTGGAAGGGACCACCAGGGTCATCTAGTCCAACCCCCTGCACAATGCAGGAAATTCACAAGAGCCCAGTGGGGGCAACGTGGAAGACTGACAAGCGAGGTGGTGAAGTCAACCGAAGGACATTTGTTTGTTTGTTTGATGTTGTTTTTATAGTCCGCCTTTCTCACTCGGTCTCAGGGCGGATGTCAGATAGTGAGCCAATACAGTCGACAGGATGGGACATGCAGCAAGCAGTGCAAGAGGATTAGGGCTTCGGGAAACCAACCAGAAGTCTAAAAACAGAACTGACATGACACATCGAACGATGCAAAAACTACACAATAGGATCCCATTTAATCAAGCTAGACACGGTGGTATAGACCACAGTCCCTAGTCTGGTAGCCAAGTAACTTCATGAATCATTGAGTACGGTGCAACCCTATCCCGTGAGTAGCAAAGCCCTCTTGAATAGTTCATAGTTGCATAGTTTGCGGAAAGCCAGGAGAGGGGGAGCCATCCTGACCTCCTCGGGGGACCATGCCGTGGAGTGAGCCACCCCTTCTGACCACATGAAGCCGGCTGGGCTAGTCACAGTTCTCTCTGAACTCTCTCAGCCCCACCTACCTCACAAGGTGTCTCTTGTGGGGAAGGGAAGGAGATTGTAAGCCGGCTTGAGACTCCTTAAAGGTAGAGAAAAGCAGGGTATAAAAACCAACTCTTCTTCTTTGATGTCTAACGCCACACCCCTTTGTCGGTGTGACTGTTCACTTGCTCCCCCCCCCCCACCATGTGTGTGCTAGGCGCTGTACAGAACATTCTGTATTTTGTCTTTTATTTGTATTGTATAATTTTCTTGTTTTATAGTCTAATTTACTTCGTAATGGCCTTTGGCTATCTACAAATAAAAACATTTACTGTTACTTCCTGTACAGAACACAGAGAGCTGAGCCCTATCCCTTGTTGTTCCTGGAAAGGAAAGGCTGGCATTGCCAACAGGCCTGTCTTGTCCCCTTTATTACGGAATTTGTGTACAGTGTGAACCGCAACTGCCTGGAGTTGCTAACACGCCTGGACAAACATAGAGGCTTAATGTGCGGGAACAGGCAGGAGTAGCATTTCATGACCTGGAGGGAAATAACATCCCGTTAAGTCTTTTTTTAAAGGAAAGACATATCTTTTTTACTCCGGGCTGTTGCCAGCCCTATGACAGGTGCACCTCTTGAACTTCTGTCTGTCCTCGGTAAGCCCTCTGGGAGGAGGCGATGAAAGGGAACCTCCCTGTGCAGAGGCAGCACACCAGATGGCAAAAGGCTGCTGCTGTCCGGTTTTCCTTGTGGGCTTCCTTGAGGCGTCACTTTAAGCAGAGGCTGGACAAACACTTATCAGGGATGCTCTAGGCTGATCCTGCATTGAGCAGGGGGTTGGACTAGATGGCCTCTATGGCCCCTTTCCAACTCTATGGTTCTATGATCAGGTAGGTAACTGGGGCAGGCAGGAAGCTGGAGGGATGATCTGATCTGGCAGAGCTGTCTGGATCAGGGATTAGTTCACTTCCGGGCACCCCCTATCTGTCAAAAGCTCTTAACCATGCAAAGGAGGAAAGGAACCTCCCTGGTCTGTGGCAGCATAACTGTGAATCTCAGACCTTGAGAGTAAACATTGTGGGGTGTGTGGGGGGAGGCAGTTGTGAATTTCATGCATTGTGCAGGGGGTTGGATTTGATGACTCGGTTGATCCCTTCCAACTCTATGATTCTATGAATATGGGAAGGGCTGTTGCCTTCCTCTGCTGGGAACCAGCTGCTCTCTTAGAGGGACCCCTTTGCCCTGATGTAACAGGGTTACTCTGCTGTTTCTATGAGGCAGTGGAGAAAATGAGTTGCATCTGAAGGTGTCACGAGGGTGGGTGACTCTTTTTTTTTTAACCTGAGGGGCAGCTTAATGGATTCGGAGCTATGAGGAGCAAACAGAGCAAGCCCCACTTCTGTGGCGAGGGGTGCCAAGAGAGGCAATGCTTGGGAACATCCGTGTTGTCCAGCTATGGAGGGCGCATGCGCCCTGCTGGGAAAGAAGGTGCCCCGCCTCACCCCTGCCTGTGAGTGTGCTGCGTGGCCTTTTTGTTATTGGGCCCTGCCTTCCAGAAGGGCCCACTTGAAAGAGGGCAGCTGTCTCCCTTGGAGCCACCTGGAACAGAGTTCAAAGGCCCAGGGAGCTTGAAACAAATTGCAACAAATTGCAGCAAAGTGGGGTTTACTCTCGAGCCCTCTCTCCACTCCAGGGCCCCAGTGAGGAGGACACGCTGCAGCTGAACCTGGGTGATCTGGACCTGACTTCCGAGGAGTTCATCTTGGACGAAGTGGACAGTGAGTCCCCTCCCCTCCCCCTCTGTCCACCAGCAAGGCGGGTTTGTCTTAAGAGAGGGCTGAAGAGATCTCCCCCACCCCCACCCCGTCATTCCCAGGGCAGGAAGGGCTTCACACGCCGCCCCTTCCTTGGTTTTCTACTCGCCCACTGAACCCCGCCTGGCCCCCTCAGCATTGGTCCCAACCCCCCACCCCAGAAGTGGTTTGTGGCCCCGGCAGGCTCCGGGCAGGTTCTGCCGTGGGCTGCCCCTGCCTTGTCTGAAAAGGACCCCTCCCCAGTTGGCAGAGCAGCACTGCCTGCTGGGAATCTGTGTTATACTTGGCAGGGTTTATGGGGGGGAAGGGGCTTCCCAGCTTCCTCCCCCAGCTTCCCTCTGGCATTCTCTTTCAGTCCACATCCAAGCCAATCTGGAGGATGCCCTGGTGCAGGAGGCCTTGAAGACGGTGCGCCCCAAGAGGAGCCGCGGGGGGAGGGGAGGGGGGCTTGGCTGGGGCCTTGGTGACCCCCCCTTTGCCCCTCCCTTTGGCCTTGCAGGGGGTGGACCTGAGGCAGTATTCCAAGCAGGTGGAGCTGGAGCTGCAGCAGATCGAGAACGCCTCCATCAAGGACTGTATCCACCAGCACTGGTATGGTGGGGGGAGTAGGCAGGGAATTGGGCTCTGCCCAGGAGGGGCGCTAAAAGTCACCTTCCACTGAGCCAGACCCCACCCCCACCCCCAGGTCTGTCCTCTGACAAGGGTGGAGGAAGGTCTTTCCCGTCACCTCCAGCCCTGTCCTTTTAAGAGGATGGCGAGACAACCACCTGGCAGCAGTGCTGAGTATATGACTCACCATGAATTCAGGCAGATCCTGAGAAGGGAGGGCAGGAAGGGGTGAGCCGGGGCTCTCGTGGCCCTTTCTGACATGGCCAGGGAAATGCCGCTTGATCACCACTTGGGGGTCAGGAAGCGATTTTCCTCCAGGCCAGGTTGGCCAGGGATCCTGTAGGGGTTTTCCCATCTTCTGGGCAAGGAGTAGGGGGCTATTGGGGGAGTGCGGGGGGAGGCAGCGGTGAATTTCCTGCCTTGTGCAGGGGGTTGGACTTGATGACCCTTGAGGTGCCCTCCAGCCCTCTGGTTTCTGTGTTTTTATGACATTGCATTTCGGAGCTTTTTCATACAAAGCTAGATTCTCCACCACTGAGCTGAGCCCCCCCCCCCCCAAAAAAAAGTTGGCTTTGTCCACAAGAGTTTTGGGTTAGGGTCGCCATGTTGGCCTGCAGCTGAACAGCCAGATCTAAGTCCAGCAGCAGCTTATCTGGTATCTGACCAAGGGGGCTCTGACTCGCAAAAGTGTATCCCCCCCGAAGATCTCATGCATCTCTAAGGTGCTTATGTTCTTATGCTGCTGGACTTGGATCTCTTTGTCCCCCAGAGGCGCCTGGGCCTGGACTTCCCAATGGAGTGTGGTTGGGGTGGGGGGCGGGGCGTCCTCTGTGTGTGGGGAGGGGCGTCCCCCTGCACTCCTGCCCAGCAGTGGTTCTCCTTAGCGGCCTCCTCCAGACATCAAGGAGAGCAAGAACATTGCCTCTCTGCACACCCAGATCACAGCCTGTGACGCTGTCCTGGAGGTGAGTTGGTCGGCGCCGCTTTGTTTGACGGCGCCGGATCGTTTCCATCTGGGGCCTCCCTGCCGGATCCTTCTGGGCTGGTGGCTGAGCTGGTTCTGGGCTTCTCTTCTGCACATCCGGCTTCTTTCTGACCCCTCCTCCCCGCCCCTCCCTACCCGCAGCGCATGGAGTCCATGCTGAGCTCCTTTCAGTCCGACCTGAGCAGCATCAGCTGCGAGATCCAGACGCTGCAGGAGCAGTCGGTGGCCATGAACGTCCGCCTGCGCAACCGCCAGGCCGTCCGCGGCCGCCTTTCCCAGCTGGTGGACGAGCTGGTGGTGCCCAACGTCATGATCAGGTGTGGGTTTTCCCGGGGTGGGGGGAAGGGTGCAGGCCTGAGGGAAGGAGGAGCCAAGAAAACCCAGGAGGGAGTTCGTGGTGTGTCAGCTGGTTCAGGACAGATCTCAGCTGCCTGCAAAATATGGCTTCTCTGCTCTCCCTGCCCTGGAAACCTTCCTGGCAGGGGAGGATCCGGGGTCTTGGGCAGACCCTGGCCCATGAGGAGCGGAGATGCTGCCAGAGATCGCACCAGGGACTTTCCCCATGCAAAGCAGGGGCTCCTTCACTGGGCCATGACCCTTCTCCCAACATGGGAGAGGTTGTAGCCCAGGGGCCAAACTGAGCTACAAGCGTGTCAAGGCGTGCTACTGGATCATGACTTATGCAGTGGCAGCCCCATGATCGGCCCAAGGTCCCTGGCAGAGGAGGGTTCTTCCCCTCAGGAGGATGTGTGTGGCTCAGTTGGCAGAGCCCCTGCTTGGCATGCAGAAGGTGCCCGGTTCAATCCCCGGCAGCATCTCCATTTTTTAAAAAAGGATAATGTCGTAGGTGAGGGGAAAGACCTCTTTGCCTGAGACCCTGGAGAGCCGCTGCCAGTCTGAGTAGGCAAGACGCACCTTGATGAACCAGGCGTGGCTCCCAGGTCTCATGGGGGGGGGCAGGGGATGGTTGAGAGAGAGGAGGGGGGAGAGTTGGGGGAGGACCGGTGGTGAATCCTGCGGGTTGAGGGGAGAAGGCCCTGCCGGGGCTGGGGGTTGGGGCCGGGGGTCGCATCTGTCCTCTTGCCTCTGGCATGGGGGGGTCACCTGACACTGGGCCCCCTCCCTCTCCCTGCAGCACCATCCTGGAGACGCCAGTGACGGAGCAGGCCTTCCTGGAGCAGCTGCACGAGCTGAACAACAAGATCAACGCGGTGAAGGAGCAGGCCTTCCGTGAGACCATGGCCTGCGCCGATGTGGCCGACATCCTGGACAAGCTCAAGGCCAAGGTGAGGGGCCAACCCCCACCCTGTGTCGCGCACAGCTTGTCTGGACTTCAGGAGTTTACCTGGTAGCAACTTCACACCACGCAGTTCTGCTATGTACAGTTTATTTACAATATCTACACAGAGTCCTTTGGCTGTTAACATTCACAGCTCTGAGCATCAAAGTGCTTCGCCAGCATATATATTTCAGGCAATAGGTAACTTACATTCACTATACAGACTTATATACACATTCATGACCAATCACAGTTCACCTGAGATGAGTCATTCTGGAAATCCCCATTCCTGGCTGTACAAACTGGATCAGACCAGTCTCATCACATGACTTAGCTGTTACTCTGATCAGTATGATCTGTTTAGCAAACTGCAGACTAGGCATAACTTTGACATATGTTGACACGCCTCCCTAGTCAAACGTTTGTTAAACACAGCCATTTCTTTAAGTATTGAAACCTTTCAGTATTCAAACATTTCAGTCTCCTGGCTTAGTTCAAACCAACCATTCTCATTTCTGGAGACTTGCCCCCCTAGGTAATTCTTAATTGGGCCTAGATGTTTCCTGTCCAACCACCTGCGTAAATCCCCTTGCAACTAATCTTGCCTTATATTTAACATTTCCATTTGGCAAGGTTTTGAGTCTGTACAACCAACGGCAACTCAGAGTTTTCTTATCTGCCGGCAATTCAGATAAGGAAAATACTTCATTTGACACCAATGAGTGATATTCCGCCTCCATGGCTTGCAGCCAGGCATTTCTCTCTTCTGAGGCTAGACTTAACACATCATTGTAATCAGTTGGAACTTTAACAAACACATGGTTAGCAGTTACACCATACCTTTGAGGTGGAATACCTTTTGTAGATCTAGAGGACACTCTTGGCACTGCTCTCTGATCTGCACTTTGCACACTCTCAGAGTCTGCATGTATTGGTGACTGCACCTCCTGTTTCACCTCTGGCATGTTATCAGAATCATTATTCATAGGTAACAGTACTGTGGATGGTAATTGGTTTGCATGTATTTTAGGCCAATTAGCATCCTCACAGAATGAAGCTGAACGACTGAAACTTAATGTATTCTGGTTATTTACAAAACGGTAAGATTTCATTCCTGTCTGATACCCCAGGAATGTCAACTTTTTTGCTCTTTCACCACCTTTCCTCCGTTGTTTCAGTGGTATATTAACCCATGCTTTACTGCCAAATATCCTGATATGATCCAAACTGGGATCTTTCCCATACAAAGCCTTGTATGGAATGTTATTTGTGGCACTTGTCCAAATTCTATTTGATATATAACAAGCATTTTTTGCCGCTTCAGCCCAGAACATTTTTGGCAATCCAGCATCAAGTAGCATTGATTTTATCATTGTTTGCAGTACTCCTGCCTTTCTTTCTGCAACACCATTTTCCTGACTCATAGATACATTAGCAATTCTGTGTTCAATACCTTGAGTCTTAAACCAATGAGCCATTTCACCAGACATGTACTCGCCCCCAAAATCACTTTGGAACTTACAAATTTTATGCCCCAATTGCCTTTGCACATTGTTAGCCCACATCTTTATAGTATCACACACCTCTGACTTCTTTGCTATGGGATACACCCATGTGAACCTTGTGGCATCATCTATCAAAAGAAGAAGATATTTTCTTTTAGATATACTGTCTGGGAAAGGGCCTACCAGATCACTATGAACAAGATATAGAGGGGTTTTTGTTACTCTGTCACTCCTTGGTGCAACTGGGTGTGCTTTAGATTTACTTTGCTTGCACACATCACAATCCAGATATGTTTTGCACCCTTCAACCTTCTCTTTGCCCAGCATGGCAAGAGTTTTATTCAAGGTACCCCAACCCACATGGCCAAGTTTTCTATGTAGCAAATGTATACATTTATGGTGTGGGTTTTTATTTAACACTGTTTGTGCTTTACCTGCCATGTTCTCTAGCACATACACATTATCTTTCAATTTCCCCACTGCCATAATTTTATCACCTTTGAGAATATTACAGCACTTATTTCTGAAAGTCACACTGAATCCTGCAGAATCTAGTGCACTTATACTTAATAAGTTTCTCTCAAGAGAGGGTATACAAAGCACATCATTGAATGTATGGTTTAAACTTCCAAACATTACACTTCCTTCACAGGAAACAGTTGCAGAACGTCCATCTGCCAAACTTACATGACCTAACGCCGATTGATGTGAGTTCATTAGTAGTCTTTCCTCCCTCACAAATATTTGTGAAGCTCCTCAGTCAATTATCCAAGAGTCATTCAGGGAGTCTGGACTCACTCTCACCAGCGTAGCTTGCTGTTTGGTCACAACTTGAGTCTTTTTTCCTTCTCTGTATTTTCTTGCAGCAGGGCAAAATCTTTGAATGTGTCCCTCTTTCCCACATCTGAAACATCTCTTTACACGTAACGCCACTGGTATAGGCTTACTTGCTTCACAGCTGAGGCTTGTATCCTTCCTTATCTCTTGCTTGGCACAGCTCCCGGTCTGGCCGGCTGCCAACTCCCGTTGCATATATCTCGTCTCCTCTGATAATAACCTCCCTGTGAGGTATTGCAGAGATAACGTTGCTGCATCCACAGATTCAAGGGCTGAGATAAGTGGGTCGAAACGCTCCGTCAGGGAACTTAAAACTATAAACACCTGGTCCTGGTCAGAAATCTGCTTTCCCCTCTGAGCCAGCAGTTGAAAATACGTGGCTAAGGTGTTCAAATGAGCTCTGACACTCTCATTTGGCTCCATAGTCTTTCTATACATCCTTCTCATGAGGGAAATAAGAGATCCAGCCGTGTCTTGCACATATACAGCCTTGAGGCTATTCCAGGCATCTTTAGCTGACCCCTGTCCCGCCACATGCACCAACTGGTCATCAGCAACACTTAATATCAACGTGGCCAATGCCTTCTGGTCTTTTAAACTTTCCTCAGGCGTGGGAGCTTGTGGGGGAGAATCCACATACGTCCACAATGACTCACGCTTAAGATAATGCTCCATTCGCAGAGACCACACGGCATAGTTATCTGCAGTCAGTTTATCAACCAGCAGGGCAGAAGCAGCTTGCGCCATGATATCTTCTCCCACCGGCAGTAGCTGATTATCTTCCCCTGGTTCCTCCTCCGACTCTTTGTCAGAAACAACTGAACCGTCTGCAGACTGTACATCAAGGTCCTCAGCGTCGCTGGCCTCTGTAGACATCCAAACTGCTCACAGCAGCAACTCACGGCAGTAGCTCACCAACTCCAATAGAACCTCCAGCTCTCAGCGCAATCTATCTGGGCCCATAACCCTGTCGCGCACAGCTTGTCTGGACTTCAGGAGTTTACCTGGTAGCAACTTCACACCACGCAGTTCTGCTATGTACAGTTTATTTACAATATCTACACAGAGTACTTTGGCTGTTAACATTCACAGCTCTGAGCATCAAAGTGCTTCGCCAGCATATATATTTCAGGCAATAGGTAACTTACATTCACTATACAGACTTATATACACATTCATGACCAATCACAGTTCACCTGAGATGAGTCATTCTGGAAATCCCCATTCCTGGCTGTACAAACTGGATCAGACCAGTCTCATCACATGACTTAGCTGTCACTCTGATCAGTATGATCTGTTTAGCAAACTGCAGACTAGGCATAACTTTGACATATGTTGACACCCTGAACAGAGGGGAAAGCCCCCCCTCCCCCCATGGCAGCAGGGCTGGCTAGTTTCTCGCTGGGAGGAGAGGCCTCTGGCCACCCCCCTGTTTTTTGCCCCCCGTGAGGGCAGGCGACGCCGTCAAGTGGGCTGTGGAGGTCTCCAGCTTCTGAGGTTGCTCGGGGAGGCTCCAGCGGAGGGTGGCCTGTGCCCTCAAGGGGTCTTGTGGCCCTTCCCCTCTCTAGAGTTCTCAGGTCTGGGGCGTCCCTCCCTGAGGAGGTGAGCTGTGGACCTGGGGTGGGGCAGAGCCACAGGGAAGCGTGAGGCAGGCCCGTCTGGACCTCTGCCCCCCCTTTAGGTGCTGCTAATTCCACCAACAGCGTGCCCCCCCCATGGCGTTTCTTCTGGGGTGGTTTTCCCAACACGTAGTCTGAAGGGATGGGCCCCGTTTCCTGGAAGCTCTTCCTATGCCCCTGTGAGACTGTGGGGCAGCTTGAGCTGTGCAGTGGGGGGGGGAAGTGGGGGTCGCGCATGCCAAGGGGCTGAAATGCTGCATTTCTTAAGTGGGTTCCTAAATGTGACCGCCAGAAAGATGATGGGAGGCGGTTTGACGCAAGTGTCCTTCTGAAAATGTGACAAGCGAAGCTTTGACCCCAGCGCTGCTTCCCCTCCCCGGGTACTTTTCTGTGGGGCTTGGTGTGGGGCTGAATGTCATATTCCCTCCTCCTCCTCCTATGGTGATCCTTGTTGGGCAGACTTCTTTGCAGCCTTCCTCTGCCCTTCTGCTGCTCTAGAAGCGGGGCGGGGCTGGGGGCTTGGTCCAGGCACGGGAGCCAAGACCCCTGAGCAGCCTCTTGAGTAAAGAGGTTGAAGCTGCCGGAAGGGGCCAAGGGTCTTCTGGGAAGAGGAGGAGGGGGCCGCTCCAGTCCTTCCTCCTTTCTTTTTCGTGTCTGCCTGGGGTGGGGGTGAGTCTGCTGAAAGAAGGCTGGGGTGGAGGGTGTCCCTCCCCTGAGAGCCGTCTTCTTTCCCCTGGACTTGGGATCTCTCCTTGGGCTGCAGTGAGAGGACCGTGGCGGCTCAGAGACGGGTGCGAGTCGCTTTTGCTGGGCTGCCCTCTGCCTGACGCCCCCCCTCTCCCCTCTTCCAGGCGGTGGCCAAGATCCGGGAATTCATCTTGCAGAAAATCTACTCTTTCCGCAAACCGATGACCAACTACCAGATCCCCCAGAATGCCCTGCTCAAGTACAGGTGGGGGAGGGTTGGCCCTTGTGCTAGAGTGGGGGTGGGGGTTCACGCTCTGGGGGCTTCACTGGGTTTGTGTCTGTCTCTGGGGAGGGGGTTCCGTCCTGCAGCTCGCAGAGCATCCCGAGTGCAGGCTGCTGAGTCTCCCGCCATGCCTGGGTTCGGCTCCGAGGGCCCAATCTGCCCCTGTGCCACAGGTTGGGGGCGAGGTGGGGTGCTCTCCTGAGGCCCCTACCCTTCTCTTCCGGGGGCAGGTTTTTCTACCAGTTCCTGCTGGGGCACGAACGGTCGGTGGCCAAGGAGGTGCGGGATGAGTACCTGGAGACCATGAGCAAGATCTACCTCAGCTACTTCAAGTCCTACACCACCCGCCTGATGAAGGTGCAGGTGAGAGAAACGGGTGGGGGGAGCTAGTTCTGGTCCCTTGGGGGTGCCCCGCGGACCCCCCCCCCTTCCCTCTCCAAACCCTGAGCTTCTTGGCCTGTTTCTTTTTGTCTGATTTTCTCCTCTCTTCCCCTCCTGCAGTACGAGGAAGTGGCTGAGAAGGACGACCTCATGGGGGTGGAAGACACCGCCAAGAAAGATATCCTCGCCTGTGGGAGGTGGGCAGGGAGGGATTGGTCAGTCTTCTGAGAGGGGGAGAGAGAGGGAGGGAGAGAGAGATGGCCTTGTGAGTCCTTAGCTGCAATGGGACTCGAACACAAGGCCGAAACCCCCTCTCCATCCCCTGAGTCATCTTCAAGACCAGAAGATCAGATCCAACGGGTTGAAATTAAATTGAAAGAGTTTCCGTCTAAATATTAGGAAGAATTTTCTAGCAGTTAGAGCGGTTCCTCAGTGGAACAGGCTTCCTCGGGAGGTGGTGAGCTCTCCTTCCCTGGAGGTTTTTAAGCAGAGGCTATATGGCCATTTGTCAGCAATGCTGATTCTATGAACTTAGGCAGTTCGTGAGAGGGAGGGCATCTTGGCCATCTCCTGGGCCCTGGGTGTGTGTGGGGGAGGTAGTTGTTAATTTCCTGCATTGTGCAGGGGGTTGGACTAGATGACCCTGGTGGTCCCTCCTAACTCTATGATTCTGTGATTCTAAGCTCCCCCCCCCCGCCACCCCTTGAGCAGGGGGCCTTGTTACTTGGTGGCCCTTGACTCTCCTGCCACGCTTCTTCTCGAAGCCGTCGCTCCGGAACCGCAACACGATCTTCACCCTGGGGAACCGCGGGAGTGTCATCGGGGGGGCTGAGCTGGAGGGACCCATCATCGTCCCCCACAGCGCCCAGAAGAGCGACGTCCGGGTAAGCGATGGGCTTGAGGGCCAAGTAGCAGAGGGGGCTGGGGGCCCGGGCACCTGTCTCCTTGGAGGGGAGGGTTGTCTGTGTTGTGCCCTCTAGCCCCGCCCTCTTCTGCCTCCAGTACCCCTTCGAGTCGCTCTTCCGCAGCCAGCATTACGCCCTGCTGGACAACAGCTGCCGGGAGTACCTCTTCCTCTGTGACTTCTTCCTGGTGACGGGCAGCCCAGCCCTGGACCTCTTCAATGCCGTCATGGGGAAGACCCTGGCCATGTTCCTCGTGAGTTGGGGGCCGGGGAGCGGGACAGGCCAGCGTGGTGGTGTGGTTAAGACCGGTGGACTCTAATCTGGAGAACCGGGTTCGATTCCCCACTCCTCCACATGAAGCCAGCTGGGTGACCTGGGGCCAGTCACAGCTCCACCTACCTCACAGGGTGTCTGTTGTGGGGATAGGATGGGAAGGAGATTGTAAGCTGATTTGATTCTTTTTAAAAGGTAGAGAACATCAGCATATAAAAACCAATTATTCTTCTGTGAGATGCCCCGGTATCTCCAGTTAAAAGTACCAGGCAGGTAGGTGATGGGAAGGACCCCTGCCTGAGATCCTGGAGGAGCCGCTGGCCGGTCTTGTTTGTGGCTTCCTAGAGGCACCTGGTTGGCCACTGTGTGAACAGACTGCTGGACTTGATGGGCCTTGGTCTGATCCAGCATGGCCTTTCTTATGTTCTTATGTTCTTAAGGCAGCTTCATGTGTTCTTCTGTTTCCCTGCCCTCTCTGTTGCGTAGTTTATGGAGAAATGGGAATATTTTGCTGGAGGGTCAGGAATTGGCCCCCTGCTCAGTCACCTGTGGTCTTTTATTATGAGTATTTATAATTGCAGTTGTATTGACATGATAGCCATGTTTAAATATTTGAAGGGATGTCATGTTGATGAGGGAACTAGCTTGTTCTCTGTTGCTTCAGAGACTAGGACACGGAGTAATGGATTTAAACTAAGAGAAAAGCAATTCCACCTAAACATTAGGAAGAACGTCCTGACGGTGAGGGCGGTTCGACGGTGGAATGCGCTGCCTCGGAGGGTGGTGGAGTCCCCGTCTTTGGAGGTCTTTAAGCAGAGGCTGGATGGCCATCTGTCGGGAGGGGGGAGGTAGTTGTTAATTTCCTGCATTGAGCAGGGGGTTGGACTAGATGACCCTGGTGGTCCCTTCCAACTCTGATTCTATGATTCTATGACATAGTCGGCCGTCTTGAATACTGCAAGGCAGAAAGGGGGCTAACAAATGTTTTATGCAAACCCTGCCCTTGGCAGAAGGAGGGTGAGCAATCCGCTCCCCGGGGGCTCCTCAGGCCGGGGGGGGTGCTCTTAATCCAGCTCTTTTGGAGGGAGAGGCGCCCCCCTTCCCGTGCCTGACCCTCCCTGCATCTCCCGCTCTGCCCCCCCCCCCGCAGAAGCACATGGACGCCTACGTGAGCGACTGCTACGACAGCATCGCCGTCTTCCTCTGCATCCACATCGTCCTGCGCTTCAAGGCCATCGTGGCCAAGAGGAACGTCCCGGCCATCGACAAGTGAGCAACGCCTCCCTCCCTCTCCCCTGGAGGGCTCAGCTGGGCCAAGAGCGCGCAGCCGGTCGTCTTTCAGTGCTGCCTGAAGCCCCCTGCGGCACACCCAGAGTGCCCCGGTGTCTGAAAGGGCCAGCCCCCTCAGGGTAGCCTCCACCCCTCCTCCCTGCAATGCCCTTTCTGGCCGTGCCCCAGCGTGGCTGTGGCTGCTGGCCCAGGAAACAGAAGACCACTCTTGACACCTGTTGCTGAGTGCTCTGCTCCACCACCCATCCCTTCTTTCCTCCTGCCAGTGCTGAACCCCTCCCCAATCACACAGGCCCCGGGTGGGTCTCCCCTTCCGAGGTCTGGCCCTGAAGGCTGCTTCTCCTGCAGGTATTGGGACACCCTGCTGGAGATGCTGTGGCCCCGTTTCGAGCACATTCTGGAGCTGAACATCCAGAGCATCCAGAACACGGACCCCCAGAAGCTGGGCTTCCTTGACACGCGCCCCCACTACGTAAGTGGGGAGGGGCAGGGGGGCCTTCCCCCCCTGATGCCTGATCCAGCGCCATCTTGGGGGAGTGGGGCTGGGCAGAGAAACCCTTCCCTCTCCCTTTGGCCAGGGAGAGCATCTCTGTGCAAGCGACCTACGGAACTCCTGGACACAAGGTGGGGGAGGGCTTATGGCTGCTCACCTCCTTCAGGTTCGGTGGGAAGGGCTGGTTGGGTGCTGGAGGGTTCTCAGCGCCTGCACTTCAGAGCATCTTCCTGTTTGAGCATGGGAAGAAGAAATTGGGAAGAGCCCCCCAAGGCCTGGGGGTTCCTTGGAATAGCGTATCTACCCGGGGTGGGGAGGTGTATTTGTCCCACAGAGAGCCAGCGTGGTGTCGTGGTTAAGAGCGGTGGACTTTAATCTGGAGAAAAGGATTCAATCCTCTCCTCCACATGAAGCCTGCCAGGTGACCTTGGGCCAGTCACAGTTCTCTCAGAGCTCTCTCAGCCCCACCTGCCTCACAAGGTGTCTGTTCTGGGGAGGGGAAGGAAATTGTCAGCCGCTTTGAGACTCCTTAAAGGTAGAGAAAAAGCAGGGTTATAGAAACCAGCTCTTCTTCTCCCCACCCACCCCCCAGATCACCCGCCGCTACGCAGAGTTTTCCTCCGCCATCGTCAGCATCAACCAGACGTTCCCCCACGACCGGACGTTGACTCTGCTGGGGCAGCTTCAGGTAGGCGGGGGCTGGGGGGGGGCTCTGTCGGGAACAGCCAGATCCACAGGTGAAGAGTGTGGACGGGGGAGGCTGAGAGACCAGGGGCTCTCTGTGCTGTGCTGAAGCATGGGGGGGGGAGACAGAGTTGGGCTGGAGAATTTGGGCAAGTCACGGGGCGGGGGCTAGGGGTGGGGAGGCAGCCGGTTTGCTTGCAGAGGGCTGCAGCCTCTGTCGCCAAGGACGTGGAGAGGCTGCGGGTCAGAGGAAAGAGGAGGGGGCTAGATCTGCCGGGCGTTTGTCCCACGGCTGGCTTCCTCAGGTCGTAGGGAGAGAGGGAGGGAGGGGCCCACAGTGCAGTGGGGGAGCAGAAGTGACCCCCCCCAAGCTCCACCCCCGGCCTCAGGAGGGAGGGGCTCCTATTGGGTCTGCCTCATGTGAGGCGTGTCCCCAGATCGGCCTGTGAGTGTCCATAGCAGATGGCGGATTTGAACCTAGTTCTACACCAGGGGTGTCAAACTTGAGAGCTCTTCATCCAGCCCGCGAGCCAGCCGAGGAAGTCCCCACCCCCAGTCCTAATCTGGACTGGCGAGGCAGGGCCCGGCCCGACCGAGTGACATATATCCGTCCCTCGTGACAATTGAGTTTGACGCTCCTATAATCTGCACTCTAACCACTCCACCCAACTGCCTGTCCCAGGGCAGAGAAAAGAGTCTTTTCCTGTCTCTCATGGGCAGAGGCTCCAAAGGGGCAAAGGGGACCTGTCCTGCTTGAAGCTTCTTTGAATTCATGGCCCCTACCTGCCCTGTGGCTCCTTCCGGTGGCTCAGAAGGGCCTTCAGCACGGGAGGACCAGAGCCCTTCTGCTGGGGCCCAAAGACCCGTCCGAGCCGGCCTCCCGTTGCCCACTCAGAGACACCCCCCACCCCCAGAGTGACGGCTGCAGAGGTTCATGCCGGTTGGCGAGGAAGCAGCAACTGGCGAGGCTTCCCCCTGGTGCTTTCTGGGGGGCAGCCAGGGGTCCTGGGTATTGCCTCTTTCTCCCAGAGACAGCCTCTCTTTCTCTCCGCCCCCGCCCCCCCCCCCCACCAGGCAGAGGTGGAGAACTTTGTTCTGCGAGTGGCGGCCGAATTCTCCTCCCGCAAAGAGCAGCTCATCTTCCTGATCAACAACTACGACATGATGTTGGGGGTCCTCATGGTGAGCCCCGTGGAGCAGGGCTGGGGCACGGGGGAGGGGCCAGGCCACCCTGGGGCCCCTGGCACGTGTGTGAGGAGGGGAGGCAATTTCCGCCGGCCGGCCTCTGACCCTGCTCTGGCCTCTCCCCAGGAACGAGCCGTGGAGGAGAGCAAAGAGGTGGACGGCTTCCAGCAGCTGCTGAACGCTCGGACCCAGGTGAGCAGATCCCGAGGGGGCGGGGGGGGGGCCCTCCTGCATCCGGATCCAGGGGACGGGCAGCCAGGTGAACTGGGGATTGTTTGGAGCAGGTGAGGGCCGGTTCCCGGCAGGGTGTGGAGGCAGGAGCCTTGCTGCCTCTGGTCTCTCCTTGGGTGCCCATGAGGACTAGGCGCTTGAAAGTGAGCCATTGCTGGACAGGGAGACCACCCCAGGTGGCATGAAGAAGAGCAGCCGGCGTGCGGGGGGGGGGGGGCTGCAGGTTTCCTGTCCTCAGGGCTCTCTCGCTTTCTCCCCCCTGCCTCCCACCACCCCAGGAATTCATTGAGGAGCTCTTGGCCCCCGGCTTTGGGGGCATGATTGCCTTTGTGAAGGAGGCTGAGGCGCTGGCGGAGCGGGGCCAGCTGGAGCGGCTGCGCGGGGAGGAAGGTGAGTCACCTGCTTGTGGCGGGGGGTGGGGGAGGACCAGGAAGGGCCGCTTTCCAAACCCAGGCCTCCCCTCGATTATTGTCAGCCGCCTTAAATCCAGAGGAAAGGCGGGATATAAACGTTTCCAGAAATAAACCGGTGGCCCGGCTCCCTGCTTCCGCAGCCCGGGTGACGCAGCTGGTGCGAGGATTTGCCGGGACGTGGAAGGCGGCCGTGGAGTCCCTCAGCCAGGATGTGATGCGCTCCTTCACCAACTTCAAGAACGGCACCACCATCATCCAGGTGGGGCACAGACCAGGGCGGGGGAGGTAGGAAGGGGCCTTGGATGGAGGTCAGGAGGCTTGAGGTCCAGAGTTTGCACTGATCCGTGGCTGGAACCCCCCAAAGGTTTCCTGGCCTCTCCCTCCCCACCCCTTGCATGAGATGGGTTCAGGGGAACAGCGCCGTCAGGAAGGGGAGCCCATTCACAAGTTCCCCCACCCGGAAATGGCCCCTGCTCCCCTATTTTGCTTCTCCCTTTAGGACAGTCCCTGGCTGAGGACTCAGCCCGACAGGATGCTGGGATTGTCAGCCCCAGAGGCCCCATGCGGATTCTTCCTTGTGACTTGGCTTTGCACCTCAGCCTGATTTGGGCTGCCCTGGCACCCTTTGCCACCTCCTCCGTGGGAAATACTGCCAACCTGCCAGAGCAGTGGTTATCTCCAAGGCCCGGGGACGGGTTGTGTTGGGCGAAAGGTCCCGGGGCAAACGTGGGCACCGCCTCCTTAAGAGTCAGGGCCCAGACTCCCTGGCAAGCCCTTCCTTCCCCCATCTGCAGGAGGAGGCCTGCTGTAGGGGGCAGAGGGTTAGGGTCAGCCCCCCCCAGGCAAGCACTTTCTGGTGCCAAGGGCTGCTTTTCCTAGTGGGGAGGATTCACTCTCCACCACCACCCCAGCTTGAGAACATACACGCGCAGTGGCCTCCGTCCCTCAAAGTCCGTCTCATCTACTCAGACTGGCAGCGGCTCTCCAGGGTCTGAACGTTTTGAGGGTCTTGAACCTTTTGTAACTGGAGATGCAGCCGAGGATTGAGCCGGTGACCCTTCTGCGTGTGAAGCAGAGGCTCTCCCACTGAGCCACGGCCCCTCCCCTTTCCTTATTTGGCCATCAGGTGAGACCTGGACAGGGTTTGGCCCCAGGGCCTCTGGCTTTGGGCCCTCCTGTGCAGGCACCTGCGTCCTTTCCGGTTCTCCTCCCCAACTCAGTTGCCTTCCCGGGGCCGGCAGAGTGGTGTCTTGAGGGGGGAGGAGCTTGAGCAGGAGGGCGGAGCCTTAGGGCTTGTGTGTGTGTGTGTGTGTGTGGCTGGCTAGAGGCTTTTTGCCTCCCCCCCTTTCACACCCCCTCCCCATCTCTCCCTGCAGGGGGCGCTGACGCAGCTGATCCAGTACTACCACCGCTTCCACAAGGTCATGGGGCTGGCCCCTCTCAAGGCCCTGCCGGTCCGCTCAGAGCTCATCAACATCCACCACCTCATGGTCGAGGTGAAGAAGCACAAGCCCAACTTCTGAAGTGGGGGGAGAGAGGGAGGGGTGTGTGCTGTCGCTGCTGCCCCTCATTCTGGGTGGGAGAACACAGCCTCCCTTGGCCAGTGAGACAAGCTCCCGCCGGTGTCTGTCTGTGTTTTTGCTTTGTACAGTTGAAATAAAGTCTCTTGCAGTTCAGTTTGGAAATCCTCCTCTCCTTTGCGGGGTGTGGGGGAGAAAGACATTTCCATCCTTGGCCTTGGGGTGGGGGGCAGAGCGGGGCTGGTGCTTCCAAACTATCCCCCCCCCCTGCGGGGGCCTTTGCCGCCAGCCTGCCTTTAGCCCCACTTGGTTGTGTCGTGGGAGGGGGAGATCCAGAGCCAAGACTCCTTCTGGCTCTGCTGAAACATGAGTTTCCCCAGCTGGAAGTGAGCCTTTCGTTAAAGGAACAACAGTGCAGGACAGTTGCGCGTGGGGGTGCAGCAACCCCCACCCCATGTCACACTTCAATAGCCTTACTGGGCAGCACCTTGTCATTAGGAAAGGAGGGGGGAACGGGCAACTGGGCAACTGGAACGGCTGAATCCTCAGCTTTCATGGCTGGAAGATGAAACAGCCAAGGCTGCAGCCCGAAAGGAGGGGCGAGAACGTCCCTCCCCAAAATAATATTCACTCCTGGCCCAGGAGCTGGAGGGCCTGTCTCAGTCCTGCCCCTCGGCTGCCTCAGGAGAGGGAAGTTGGCCGGCACCTCTGGGGCCACTTTGGGGACAGGAAGCAATTTTCCTCCAGGCCAGTTTGGCCAGGGATCCTGGAGGAGTTTTTTTTGGGGGGGGGCATCTTCTGGGCATGGAGTAGGAGGTCACTGTGTGTGTGTGGGGGTACTTGTGAATTTCCTGCCTTGTGCAGGGGGTTGGGCTAGATGACCCTGGTGGTCCCTTCCAACTCTATGATGCTCTAATTCTTCCGTTCTGCACTTTCTGCCCAGACCCCTGTCCAGAGGGGCAAGCGTGGCAGAGACTCTTCCCCCCGTGGCTCGGGCTGAAATCTTGTGCCTCTCATAAAAGACGGGGCCCGGGCCTGTCAAGGCACCTTCCCTGCCTGGCCCTCGGTTGCCTCAAAAACAGGTTCGCTCTGGAAGACGCTCTGAAACAACACGCCGGTGCCTTTGGGCTGGGGTCCCAGGGGCGTAGGGGACCTCTCTGCTCTCTCTGATGCAAGAGCCCCCATCCCACCGGGGATTAGGACCCCCAAGGCAGCTCTGGAAGACAGCCGAAGCCGAAATAAGAGACCCGAAGAAAGCAGCAAAATTAGAGATGATCTATTACACAATACAATTTCCACAATTACTTACAAAACATTACACAAACGGCCGTGTGTGGGCATGCCTGTTTTCCAGCACCAGAGGGCACCCTTTGCTGCTTTTTAGAAAACCAAAAAGCCGAAGGGGGGGGGGCACCCAAAATAATAATAATAATTAAAAAACACTTTTTGAGTTTGCAGGCAGCCAAGAGACAATAAACTTTTTAAAAAATTTCCCGAGCACCAAAAAACTGGATGTGAAACTCATTTTTTTTCTCCTTTTCTTTGTTTAAAGACTGGAATTGCACAACAGGAGATGAAAATAGTCTTTTTTTATATATATATCCACTCCTTTAAATAATATAATTAATTTAAATTTTATAAAAACAAAATAAAAATACACACTTTCCTTTCTCGTGTCGGGTGGCTCGTGGAGTGATGTTTGGGAAAGAGGACTGAAAGGAGATGGGCGGCCCCCCGGAGAGCCGAGGGAGGGAAGGTGGGGGGGCCGCAGGAGGGCTGGATTCCGGTCGTGGGCTGAGCTTGTGCAAAAGGAGCCCCGATAAGATTCCAGGCACAGCCGCTGCCCCACGGCAGCTCTCAAAGGGGGCCGAACTGGACGGGACAACCCCTCCCCCTTGCGAGACCTGAGGGCGGGCGGTTTGGTACTGGGTTCAGCCCCACCAGCCAAGATCAGGCAATGCGAGAGAGCCTCCCCCTGCAAGGGCTCACGAGCACCGGCGGTGAAGCCGTGGGGCAGCAATCCCTCCTACAGGGCACTAAGGTGGGGGATGTTCAGCAAAGCCACAAGGAGCCGGGGAGCCCCCCTGGGCCTAGAGATAGCCCTATGAGAAGAGCACGGGTGGATTCGGCCTCCAGCCTGGCCATGCACCTTACAGGGGGCCGGGGGGGCTGTGCCCTCCTGACCTCTGGCCGGGCTGCGTTGTGAGCGAGCAGGGGGAGACGGGTGGCCCCGGAGGGAATGGGGGCATCGCTCCTTGGCTTGGTGGTGGATGGCTGCCGTCTCTCTTGCTGGTGTGCGGGAGAAGGCAGGACGGATCCTCTTCAGTCGCTGCTGGTGGGGACGGGGGGGGTGCGAAGACGGGCTCTGTTCCTCTGGAAATGGGGTGAGGGGAGCGTGACAGGAAGCCGAAGGGAGTACCGTGGGTCGTGGGACTCAGTTCTAGCCGAGGAAACACACAGGTCCCACCTCAAAACCGAACCTCTGGTTGGGCTCCCCAAAGTCCATCACCCGCACGTCCTGCAGGGGGAGCTGCTCCACGCGGGGCGTGTTCACCTCCAGCAACGTCTGCCCGGACCCTTTCCGCAGCTGTTGGGGGGCGGGAGGAGAGACAGGAGAAGATGCTGTTTAACACTGGAGGGAATCTGGGTTGGGGGTTCTGGTGGTGGACGGGTGGGGCTGGGGGGTGACTGTGGGCTACGGCAGCCAAAAGCATACGCTCTGAGTTGACACAGGAATGCCTGGGCCAACTTGAGTATGGGGGAGTTGGCAATGGGGGGGAGCTGCCCCACCCTATGGCTGTGGCAGGAAAGGATCCCCAGGACCTGAGTTTGGGACGCCCGGGCCAGCCTGGGGCACTGACCTCTCCCTCCCAGGCCAACGATCTCCTTAGCCCTCCCCTCCCCAAGCCCACAGATACTTCCTCAAGAGGCTCAGCCACCCCTTGGAGTGACCCCAGGCTGATTCCCCGCCCAGCTCCGGGCCTCACCGCGCAGCCGTCCGCAAGGGCCTTGATGTAGGGGCTGTTGTCGTAGCTCATGTCCTCCTCGTTGGCGCCCAGGAAGCGCAGGGCGTGCTGGTAGCCCCCGGGGGCCGGGCCGCGGCTGTGCCACGCCACCGAGCGCTGGCAGTGGTAGGTGAAGTTCTGCCGGGCCGAGACGCTGAGCAGCCGCAGGAAGGTCAGCTGGACCACACCCAGGGGGTTGCCGTCGGCGTCCACATAGGAGAACTGGGGAGGGGAGAGCGGGATGGGAAGGGGCCGGGGGGCTCCTGTCCTCCCTTCTTTAGCCCTCAGCCGCGTCCCCTCCCACCTTCCCTGCCCGCAAAGTCAGCTCAGAATTCTCCACTAAGTCCACCCTTCCTCCCTCCCTCCCTCCCTTCCTTCCTTTCGCTGGGGGGGGGGGGCATATTCCATCATGGCAGTGAGCGGAGGAGAGGGCCCCCTCACCCACTCTCCACTTGTGACAGCTCAAGGAGTCCTTCAGGTCCAGAGGTCGCACATGCCCCGGAACGCCTAAGGCACAACAGTCGGGGACCGGCTGCCATTTTACTGTCCTGCTCTTGGGCGTCTGGGAAGCATCTGGTTGGGCCCTGCTTAGTGAGGGGGCCCTGTCGGGGGAACCCCCTCCTTGGCCTGATCCAACGGGACTCATGCCCCACCCTCTTAGACTGATTCCGGAAGCTCCTCCCGTCTCTGCCCCAAACCCACCCATTTTACTGTACGTGTGTGATGATGGTCCCCTTACCGTTTGGGGGGTGTTAAGAGTCAAGTGGCTCGGAGCCTCCTCCCTCCTCTCCATTCTTCGCAAGCAACAGGACACCCTCTGGCTGCACGCAGGGGCCCCCCTGCCCCACTTCCAGTTTCTGTGTAGTGCAGGTGGGCCAGATGGGCAACCCGGGAGCCTCTCTGTCAGCCTCCCATCTGTTTTCCTCCCGGGAGTTCACAGGAGTGAACACAGTTTCTCCACCACTCCCATGTTTTTATCCTGCCCCTCCTCCGAGGAACTCAGACGACAGCCCCATGTGTGTGTGTGGGGGGGACATCTCGGGGGGGATTGGTAGTGAGGGGTCCGGCCCTTCCACAGGAGGGCCAGGCAGGTGCTGCTCAAGGCAGTGGGCGATTTAACAGTGTTCCGTTTTCATGGAATGTTTTCCTTCCGATTCCAGGGTAGTTCTCATCCCCCTGTGGGATCTTCTCCTGCGAGCCCTTCAGGCTGAGTGGGAGGCAGGTGGCTGGGTGGGGAGGGGAGAGGGATGACCCCTCCTGCTTGCTTGCGTCCACAGGCCCCTGCTCACCTGGCTGCCTTTCCGGAACTGGCTGAACCAGCTTTGGGGGGTCTCCTGCTCCCACGTGGACATCTTAACCTGGGGGGGGGAGCGAAAGAAGGAACAAACGCAGCCGAAGTCAAAAGAGGCCTTTGCTTTGGGACTGGGTCAGAAAGTGTGGCCAGGAGAGAGTCCGGGATGGTGGTGAAAATCCTCCTCTGCCCACATCAGGGCTGCAACATTTGCACTGGTTAGTTTATTATTTTTATTCACTGAAAATACTTATATACTACAACACCCTGAAAAATCCAATGGTGATCTAAATCAATTAAAATGGCTGTCTAAAAATATGCCCAATTAATATAGACAGCAGATTTTAAAAACTCCTGTTTCAAGCAAAATACTTTGGAAAGCTGCCAATGCCAGCAAGCGTCCTCTTGGAAGAGGGACCACCCCTGCCCCCCGTACGCAGACGGAACGCCTGCCCTGAGACTACGACTGGCTCACACCACGTATGAGAAAAGCAGGCTCTCTCTCTTTAAAGGAGCATTGTGCTGAGCATGTAGATTTCATGCATAAGGTGCTGCAATGATCTGAAGATTGCTTGTGCACGATGCACCCAGAAAGGCACCCCTGCTAGGTCAATCACAGTGCGGAGTGAGCTGAATTCTCTGGTTGTGGCCCCCATGCCATTATGAGTAGGAGAAGGGGACCGATGATGGCCCCGCCCCCTCCTCTGTGCCCCCCAGAACCTCCCCATCACCAGTCCCCTGATGAAAAGAGCCACACATCTCCCTAGAGCTGGTGTGCCGTTGCCATGGGCAGATATCCCGCTCTGAGTTTTGAGCCAGGGAAAAGGGCTTCCTCTAAACCACGTCTTCTGTTTCTGCCACCTCGGAAGATCCCCCGCCTCCCCCCCCAGGAGCAGCCTGGCCCCACCCCCATTCCAGGCCCCTCCCTCGGCTCTCACCTCCTGAGTCGCCTGGCTGGGGAAGACGCACGTCTCGCCCCCTGCAGTGAAGTTACAGTAGACCTTGAAGGAGTCCCGTGAGCAGCCCTGGTTGGGGTCGATCCAATATTCGCCTGGAGAGAGGGGGAGAGAGGAAGGGAGGCAAAACTCAACAAAACGGCTGTGAACTCCCTCTCGGCTTTAGGCTGCACACACACACACACACACACACACACACACACACACCACTTGGACACTGAGCCTGGCGGAGAGCAGGAAGGGATTCGCTCCAAATAATACCCCTCGGCGAATTCGGATGACAAATATTCGCCGGGGCTGCGACGATTCACCAGAACTGGACGCCAGGGGCCGGTGCCTCACAGCTGACGCTAAACACTGTTCAGGATCCAAGAGGGACACGCAGGATGTGCTCAGCCCCTGGGAACAAGGTGCCCCCCCCCCCACAGCCAGCCAGTCCTTAACAGCACCTGACAGCTGGTGCACGTGAGGAATGGGAGGCGTGCAGAAGGCGCCGGGGCCGATATGGAGCCGTCAACGGTCCCAAAGAATCCCACTGGTGAACTGCAAGGCAGTTTTGTTCTTTCTATATCACTTAGCTTCACCCCACAAGACCAGCAAATTTAGGTGGTGGATTTTGAGGCTGAAGTCTGAGTTTCAGACAGTGAAATGCATCAGATTTTGAAATTTCGCAAAACGTCGTTTCAGCCGTAGCATCTGCGGCCCTTCCAAGCACAAAGGCAGAAGCCGCCAGCCTCCGCCTTGCGCTGGCCAGAGAATCCCTCGCTCTCGGCCCTTGCCCCACCCCTTCTCCGACTGTATTTCGTCTTCTTCCCGCCCCTCCCACACGGAGCTCAGAGGGGCAGACACAGTCCTTTGGTCCTCTGCATTACACACACAGCCACCCTGTGAGGTAGGCTAAGCTCAGAGAACAGCTCGATTTGAGTCCAGTAGCTCCTTGGAGAACAACAAGATTTTCAGTGTGTAAGCTTTCGAGAGTCAAAGCTCCCTTCATCAGACACTTGGGAGTCTCGAAAGCTCATATCCCAAACTCTTGTTTGCCACTAAGGTGCTACTGGACTCGAATCCAGCTCTTCTCCTGCAAACCAAGGTGGCTGCCTTCTGAAATGAAGCTCAGAGACAATCAGGGGCCTGGGGAGTATCATGATAAGCAGGATTTGAATCTGGGTCTCTCCAACACTCAAACCATGCCACGGCTCAGCTCTCTGTCTATGGCATGCCATGGCGTGGACTGAAGAGGACGAACCCCTTTTGGAGTGGCCAGACCTCGAATGCGGGTGGTGTCTCTGGACGAGTCTGCCCTCGTGGCCACTCTAAATGAATCCCCCCAACCCAGTCCCCCTCCCCAAGCCCCGATCGAGCCTTCCCGCCTCACCCACCATCGGGCAGCTCCGGGTGGCAGAGCTGCAGGTCCTGGCAGGTGCGGCCAGGGCTGTCTGGTGTGCCCAGCGGCTTCCTCATTTGCTCGATTTCTTGCCGCAGGGAGTTGAGGGAGCCGTAGATCTCCTCCATGCCCTCCGAGGGCGAGCGGCCGGCCGTGTCGGATGCCATCTCCTCCTGCGGGAGGACCTGGCTGCCGTCGATGGACCGCTTGTTCTTCTTGGGCCTCTGGATGGGCAGGGGCTGGATCACTTCGCCGGGGGGCCCCTGGGGGAGGTACAAGGGGGGAGAGGCCGCGGGGAAATAGCAGGGGGGAGGGGACAGGTGTCAAAGCGGAGCAGCTGAGCTTCCATTTCTCCCTTCCCTAAGCTGTCATCCGGGAACTTGAAGGAACACAGCACACACATCCTCCCCGCTACTACCAAGCCCGTTAAAGATTCAGACCAAAACGTTCATTCATCCCTTTACTAAAAGGGCCTTTACTTTAAATCATTTATCCAGTTGCTCATCATTATCTCCACATGGTCTTAATGATCGCAAGGACCCATCTCCTTTCTTACAAACTTGGCTCATGTTTGAGGTTTATCTTACAATTATTTATGTGCATGGGATCTCTCTCTCTCTCTGTTTGTTCTCGGTCCCTTTAAGGATGTATCTCCCTACATGCGTATAGGCTTGGCTGAGGCGATCTGCTCCACTTCAGCCCACCGCCTTCCACGCTGCAACATGCCTATTTGAATTTATGACTTCATTGCCTTATACTGTTTGTTTTTAAACTGGGTTGGACAGATTTTCCATTTTATTTTGATGTGTCTGTTTACTAATTGTTATGTACTTTATTTCACTCATTACAGACTTATATTTCATAGAGGATAATTGCTTCATTTCCAATGATAGCTTACAGTAAGTCGTAATTGGTTGACCAACCGAACCCAAAGGGTGCTCATTAATGGCACAACTTCATCCTGGAGAGACCAGTGGGGTGCCACAGAGGTCTGTCCTGGGACAGGTACTATTTAATATTTTTATAAATGAATTGGATGATGGGATAGAGAGCATGCTAATCAAATTTGCAGATGACACCAAGTTGGGAGGGGTAGTTAATACACCGGAGGGTAGGGTCAGAGTTCAGAATGACCTTGATAGACTGGAGAGCTGGGCCATAAGTAATAAAATGGATTTCAATAGGGAGAAGTGTAAAGCCCTTCACCTAGGCAGAAACAACATACGGTAAGGCACAGGTACGGGATGGGAGGTAGTCGGCTTGACAACAGTACATGTGAAAGAGATCTGGGAGTCTTAGTGGACCACAAACTGAACATGAGTCAACAGTATGATATGGCGGCTAAGAAGGCCAATGCAATTCTGGGCTGCATCAATAGGAGGGTTGTGTCTAGATCAAGGGAAATGATACTACCACTGTATTCTGCATTGGTCAGACCTCACTTGGAATACTGTGTCCAGTTTTGGGCTCCACAATTTAAGAAGGATGTTGACAAGTTGGAGCGTGTCCAGAGGAGGGCGACCAGAATGGTCAAAGGTCTGGAATCCAGGCCCTATGAGGAGAGACTTAGGGAGTTGGGTTTGTTTAGTTTGGAAAGAGAAGGTTGAGGGGAGACATGATAGCCATGTTTAAATATTTGAAGGGATGTCATGTTGACGAGAGAACTCGCTTGTTCTCTGTTCCTCCAGAGACTAGGACACGGAGGAATGGATTTAAAGTAAGAGAAAAGCAATTCCACCTAAACATTAGGAAGAACTTTCTGACGGTGAGGGCTGTTCGACGGTGGAATGTGCTGCCTCGGAGGGTGGTGGAGTCCCCGTCTTTGGAGGACTTTAAGCAGGGGCTGGATGGCCATCTGTCGGGAGTGCTTTGATTGTGGGATCCTGCATGGTGGGGGGAGGGTTGGGGTCACTGGGGACATGGTGGGGAGGTAGTTGTTAATTTCCTGCATTGGGCAGGGGGTTGGACTAGATGACCCTGGTGGTCCCTTCCAACTCTATGATTCTATGTAACCTGGTTGTTAACAAGTTATATGTAACTATTGTGTGATATTTGTATTAGTTGTACTCAGGGCCGGTGCTACCATTAGGCGAACTAGGCGGTCGCCTTGGGCACAGACCTCAGAGGGGCACAGAACTGGCCTGAGGGGCACAGTTTTAAACCGATTCGTTTCTTGAAAAAAATGCAACCGACAATTTATATTTTTTATTTTAAGACAACACAGCAGTGCTATGGAATATAATTAATTAGAATGTCTTATAAAACGTGTTGTGGTTTTATTTTTTCTACCGGACATATGTTTTTGAAAATTGGTTAGCAATGGGGGGGGGGGGCACTTGTAGTTAGCCTTGCCCAGGGCGCAAAAATGACTATGGCTCCGGCCCTGGCTGCCCCTTCTCTTGTTGAATTCCCAGGTTACAGTCCGAAGAAGAGATGCTGAAGTGGGATCCTGGCCGGCAGACAAGACACTGCTGTGGTTTTGTGTTATATTATCTACACTTTTGTTTTTGCTCATTATATGGATACTGCAATACATGCCTCGCAATTTCTTTGAACCTTTGTTACTAATATTTTGCATAATTTTGTAGTAGCTACAAGTTGTTAAGATAGACCCCTTGCAACCTCTGTTGCTTAGCACAGTTTTTCCCTTTCTTCTATCAGAGGTTTCTCCCCCTTCTTCGTTAAAATTCATGTAAGCCGGCCGGCAGCCTTCCTTCTGGTCAAGAGCTCAGTTCATTAAGGCTTAGGCAAAAAATTTCTACCAATCCAAAATTGGGGACCTTCTTTCCCAACAAAAATCCTGTCAATTTCAACTTAATGAGAAGAGCTAGATTCAAGACCAGTAGCACCTGCTTTTTTTGGGGGGGAGCATGAGCTTTCGAGAGTCAGAGCCCCCTTTGGCAGATACCTGCTTTGACTATTGAAAGCTCATACCCCAAAAATTCAGTTGGCCTGTATGGTGCTACTGGACTCGAACCCAGCTCTTCCACTGCAAACCAACGTGACTACCTTCCTGAAACAAGCATCAGTAGGAAATCCACTTTTGGGACGGCCTGTTTCTAAAACCCTGTGCCTTGAATCTGAATTTCTAAGGCACTGAAGTAAATATTTCGATATTTATTCACTTATTTTATGTATACCTGTATATTTTCTTCTGAATCTCATAGTTCAAAATTAGCATCAAATGCTGTATATAATTCAACAGGGAGAATAAAAACCAAAATATTTGCAAGTGAGCTGAAGTGGAGACATTGCCTTTCCAGGGTTCTTTTCAATCTAAGCATCAGGGGGAGGAGCCCAGAGGTGGTGGGGAGGGGGTTTGAGGTAGGAGGAGCGTACCGGGTGTCCGGGGGGTCCAGGTATTCCACGCTGACCTTTGGGACCTGCTTGACCCTAGAAAGAGAAGCCTGAGATGTCAGCAGCCCCTGGGAAGAGAGGCAGGCTCCCCGGCAACCCACCCGGGGTGTGTGTTAGGGGGCAACACTCTTACCGTAGCTCCCTTGGGACCTGGGGGGCCATCTGGGCCCTAAAGGAGGAAGAAAAAGCATCAGTGGGGAGTGAAACTCCAGCAGCGGCAAAAGAGGAAGGAAGTGGGGTAAAGATTACTTTGGGGGCCACTCACGGGAAGTCCGGGGGGCCCTGCGGGGCCGAGGGGGCCAGTTGGCCCAGGGATGCCCTGCGGAAAAAGAGCAGAGAGAGAAGATGAGCCAGAGGGTGGTGAGGAGCCGCCTTAGTGATGGCGCGGGGGGTGGCTGCCCCTGCCCCATCCATATGGACGCAAGGTCAGGAGGCCAGACTCTTCGAGCCGCCCCAGCCTCCAACCGTCTGGTGAGCCGTGTGCTTCCCCTCTCCAATCACGATTGCCCTGCAAACAGGGGGATGGATACCCCCGCCAATGTCCCCCCTAGAGCCCTCCCCTAGCTTCAAGAGGCATTCCCTTCAACAGAAGAGCCACTTGGTTTGGTGGAAGGCTGCAAAGTTGAGCCAAAAAAAGGAAAGGTGGATATTTTACTTTAATATTTTATTAAACAAAGGAACTTCACTCAGTGGACTGGTCGGGCAGGGGCAGGA
Organism: Euleptes europaea; assembly: GCF_029931775.1. Lineage (NCBI taxonomy): Eukaryota > Metazoa > Chordata > Lepidosauria > Squamata > Sphaerodactylidae > Euleptes > Euleptes europaea. The sequence continues at coordinate 405,016 of NC_079312.1, forward strand.
TCCACCCCGCTGAGTGGGACCCCAACAAGTGTTTTCTCTTGGCAGCCAATTAATGGCTAAATGATACAGAACTTGCCTTGTGTACTTGAAGCCCACCCACCCCCCTTGCCCAGCAGGGCCTCTAGTGAAAGGATCCCAGGGAAACGGGGCTCCAAGAGAGGCCCTGTCTTTGCCCAAGACCCAACGTTGCTCAGGTGAACAGACCGAGAGTCCGAACCAGGATATGGTAGATGTATATGTTTAGAAGAAGATTATGGAAAGATTATAAAGAGATTATAAGAAGATATTGTGAAACATGCTGGGAATAAAATATGGATTGCCCACAGTCCATTCGTAAAGTATATTGGGACAGCACAATCTTATTTCTGTTTCTCTTTTGGCTCCTTCGCTCCAGCCAGTCGCCTCTCTCCTTGCTGCACCCATGTGGGGGGGCTGCAGTAAAGTCATTTATTTACTTATTCCGTTTCCAGCCCGCCTTTCTCACGGGGTCTCAAGGCAGATTACAAAATGCAAAAACGATGGACTCAATGAGCGCAACACGGCCAGTAAGCAGCGGAGCAGGACTCGGGCTGCAAACTTTGCAGACAACACCGCCTCCCATAAACGATGCAGAAAACGGATGGCAAAAGCAGAAGGCAAAGGCAGGGGGGAGGCCTGATCGTAGTAGGCACAGAGGCCAGGGCAGGAGACCCTCGGAGCAACCTTCTCCCCGCCCCCCCCCCCGATCTCCATACTCACGGACTCTCCTTTGGGGCCCTTGTTGCCTTGTGGGCCAGGCAGGCCCCGGTCCCCCTTCTCTCCCTGCTCTCCCGGGGGTCCGATCAGGCCGATGAGACCAGGATGTCCCTGTGGACGGAGAGACAGACGGTCAGACAAAGGTTCTCAAGCAGCAACATGCTCTTGAGTTGAAGAGGAATGCTCTTTGTGTGTACGCAGCCCTGGTTGGCGGGAGACCAGTACGTCACTAACCCACCCCTCCTGTCCTTTTTTCCAATATTTTCAAGGTCAATAGTTCTTTTTTAAAGTGGGGAACAAATGTACAATTAATTGAAGAAATATACATTTTGAGCAACAGCACTGTTTTTTAAAATGCAAAGGGCCTGCCAAAAGAGTGGGGAGGGCTGGGGTCGAGAAGAGGCAAAGGCAGAATGCAGAGTTACCCATTGATACACCAGCCCAAATGTCCACCACAGGTACTGCAAAGACCGGGGGGTGGGGGTGGGGTTGAACTTGAGCTACAGGGATACAAGTGCAGCCCGACCCGATGCACTTGTGCCTTCAAGGCCCCGATGGCCCCCTCCCCGTACTCACTTTGCCCCCCCCACATCTCTTTGCCAGCCACACTGGCCCCCTGTGCCAGACTCCCAATCACTGCATACTCCTAGGATCTTACACACAAGAAACATGATGGTGGCAGTGCAGTGGGGGCAGAGGCCAGGAAAGTCCGTCTCCCCCCTACAGGCTTCCCATTTGCTCCTGGGTCCAGCAAAATCTCCTCATGCCTGTGGGGCATCACCCCTCCCCTTTATCTCCCGTTCTCACCCCCGGCCTGTGACCTCCACTCCGTGGCCCCACACAGACCCTCCGCCTCCCCTCAGAGCCCTTTAGGCCCAGAACCACCTCCAACAATCCCTGAGCGGTGCACCCCCTCCCCAAACATGCTTTTCCTGCATTGCCTTCATTCCCCTCTCCTGAGGCCAAAGAAGCTCTTTGGAGCAGGGACCCGTCTCTTGGACCCTGGAAAGCTCACTGGACGCTTGCTATAGGATCCAATTAATTAAATGCCACTGGCCATTGAGGGCCATTGAGGGACAGGAAACCCAGGGGGGCTCACCTTCTCTCCTTTGGCTCCAGAATCACCTCTCAGCCCAGGCAAGCCGGGAGGGCCCTGTGGGGAGAGACGACAACACCAGGGAGACGTTCAGCCCTGTTCCTTGGCCCACAACCCCCACCCACCCAAAAGGCAGAGAGCCCCCCACACTCACCAGTGGTCCTGGGGGCCCAGCCTGCCCTGTGGCTCCTGGTTTGCCTTGCGCACCCTGGAAAAGACAGGGGATGAGGGGATCAAAGGCACCCCCCTCCATCCACGCATCTCACACAGCCCCTCACCCCCAGCCCTCCGATCTGCCTGGGAACCCAGGAGTCCTGAGATGGAACTCGACTAGCCCAGCATCTGTTCCCCCACCATTAAGGTCCTTGACACACACAGCTCCCCCCCACCTGGTTCCTCCGCCCTCCGCAGAAGGACCCCCGAGTCCAACTTGGCAGACTCCCACCCCCCACCCTCCCAGAGAACTCAGGCGTCCAGCCTGCCTTTCCTTACCACTGATCCGGGGATGCCCCTCAAACCGTCTGATCCAGGCTTCCCAGGTGTCCCCTGAGGGCCCACTGGTCCCGTCTTCCCAGGAGGTCCCAGGGCACCCGTTTCTCCCTAGGGAAGGCAGAGTTAAGGTGAAACACGGGCCTGCCTTCTCCATCACTCTCTCTCTCACACACACACACACATGCGCACACACAACCGACTTGGTGAATACTTGACAGTTTCAGAGAGGAGCCGTGTCAGTCTGCAGGAGAACAGCCAAATTCGAGTCCAGGAGCACCTTAGAGGCCAACAAGATTTGGGGGGTTAAAAGCTTTCAAGAGTCAAAACTCATTCCCGAAAAACTTAGTTGGTCTCTAAGGTGCTGCTGGCCTCAGATCGAACTCCTGGTGAATACTCATTGTTCCACACACATTTTCTCCTGGGTAGGCATGGGTTTAAGTTAAACAGGAGAACCTGGCCTTCGGGGGGAACGGCAGGAGCTGAGTCCGCATTAAGAACTGTTCTCTCCAGCTGCACCCTGACGTGGTGGCCACACCTCCCAAACGTTTCTTTCGAGGAAGCACTTCTGAGCAGGGTCAGTTCCAAATAGCTCCGGGCAGTTAGAACAGCCTGCCGAACGGGGCTCCTTCCTTTCCCCAGGGACAGCAAAAGCCCTTCTGCAGCCCGCGGTGAGTTGTGGATGCTAATTTGTGCATGTATGGAAGTGCTGTCAAACTGCAGCCGACTTATAGCAACCCCGCAGGGTTTTCCAGGCAAGAGACATTCCGAGGTGGTTTGCTGTCACCCGCCTCTGCGTAGCAACCCTGGGCTTCCTTGGAGGTCTGCCACCCAAGTACTAATTGTGGTCGACCCGGCTTAGTTTCCCAGCTCTGACGACATCAGGCTAGTCGGGCCCATCCGGGTCTAGGTGAAGGCAAAAAACCCCCAAAAATTCTGCTGCTCCGCCCTGCCGAACGGAGGCCTGTGTGACCCAGAACGGAGGCCTGTGTGCCTAACCTACCCTCTGGAGGAGTATTACAAAATACCAGCTGAACCCGTCCCAGAGCCTTGGGTCTCCCTTGCGCAGCGATCCACGCTGTGGAAGACCAACTCCCAGGCGGAGACCCTCACCTTGGCGCCTTTCCCTCCCTGGCGTCCCTCGGGGCCAGGAGATCCAGCTGGACCCTGTGGGGAGACAAGAGGAGAGAGAAGGCTCAGGGGACAGGCAACAGGTGGGCCCTTCTGCCCCAGCAAATCGGGGGCAGCCGCAAGCCGGGGCTGGGCTGGGCTGGGCAGGGAGGTCTATGATTCTATGATTCTAACTCCAGATGCAGATCTTAGGCAGATCACGAGTGGGAGGGCAGGAAGGGTTGCGGCAGTGGCTTGGCTCTCGTGGCCCTTTGTTACATGCCTAGGGAAATGCCAAACACCACTTTGGGGGTTAGGAAGCAATTTTCCTCCAGGCCAGATTGGCCCGGGATCCTAGAGGATTTGGGCGGGGCATCTTCTGGGCATGGCATAGGGGTTACTGGGGGTCGGGGGTCGAAGCAGCTGTGATTTTCCTGCATTATGCAGGGAGTTTGTTCCAGGTGACCTGGGAGGTTCCTGCCAACTCTATGATTGTATCTCCCTGCTCTGGAAGATTTTTTTAAAAAGCTGGCCTCTTTACAGAAGCACTCTGTACATGCTTAGAGGCAAAATTACAATTTGAGAACAGTAGTGAGGAAGGAACAGCTCACAGAGAAACACGCAAACCCAAGTTCCATAGGAGGTGTTTTCTGAACACGATGGACAATGCAGAGAATATTCTTACACTGAGAGCTAGTTTGGCTTAAAAGATTATAGCGTGAGACGAGAACCTCCTCTGCATCTAAAGCCTACCAGGTGACCAAGGGCCCGTCACAGTCCCTCAGCCTAACCTACCCTCATAAGGTTCTTGTTGGGGGGATTAAATGGAAGAGAGAGAAATGGTGTGAAAAGCCGTTTTGGGTCTCCGATCAGGGAGGAAAGTGGAAATAATAAACAAACAAACAATTAAATTATAAAGTGGTGGGGGGCTGCGTTGCCTTGGAGGGAGGGAGCAGGCCAAGTGGCCGTCTCAGACGCCTGGAGCTGGGCAGAACCAAGCAGCCAGCCCCACCCTGCCCCAAAAGGAGGGCATGGGCTTCCCAGACCATCGATGCTCCCAAGCTCCCTCTTCACTTACCCTCTTCCCTGGAGGGCCGGGAGGGCCGTTCTCACCGGTTGGACCTGGAGAACCCTGGAAGGGACAGAGCAGAGATCCGGTCAAGGGAAACCCAGAACCCAAATGGCCCGTCCGAAGGAGCAGGAAGCAGAGAACTCTGAGCTTGAGGCAAAGAACATCACCAGGGACCAAAGGCAAAGGGGGGGGGGTCTCTTTGGGGTCTGGCATTTGGGATTTCAGTCAAGCCCCAGAGACCTGGCCTGGAAACAGCCTCAGCCTAGAAAGTGACCCGCAACCCGCCGTCCCACTTACCGCCTCTCCTGGTTCTCCGTCTTCTCCCCGTTCGCCTTTGGCTCCATCTTGGCCCTGTTGGAAGAAGAGGGAGATGATACAGTTGCTCCTTGGCCCCAATCCTGGCACATCCCGTGTGCCTTCGGGCAGTTCTAAGCCCAGAAAGAGCAGAGGGTCTAATACTCACCCGGGGTCCCATTTCACCTGGGGGGCCAGGATCTCCTGGGAAACCGACTGGACCCTGAAGGGGACAGACACACAGAGACATCAAGAATTGTGGGGGAACAGTCTAACCTGCAATCCCACCCACCCCCAAAAAAACCTTTTCACCCAACAGATCTGGGCCTCCCTTCTCCGCATCCCAACCAATTCAACATCTTTTCTTTCACAGAGTGAATTTTTCACAGTAATTTCAAAGGTGCCGCAGAAAGGCCAAGTAGAAATCACAACCATAGACTACAATACTTGGCCTTTCTTAGCATTATTCTATCCAATCACTCTTATTCTAATTACGTATAAGCAGTGAGGGACCACCAGGGCATTTTAGCGTGACCTGTACACATTTCATAAAAGCAACTCATTCCTCTTATGCCACGTTTGCTCCCAACCAAACAGGTTTGGCAGTTTGCAGTAACAGCGCCTGAACCAGCCAAACTCATTAACCGGATGCAATGCCAGCCCGGCTCCGCACAACAAGCCAGATCTTCTCACCCTGACGCCCTTCTGCTACCTGGGAAAAGCCCACCCGTCTGTCTCCAGCTCCTAGAAGAGATCCCGGCAGCTTCCCCAGCTGAGCGGATTCCACAGCATCCCTTGGTGACCATTTCAGGACTAGCGCTCATCTCTCTTTCGGACCCTCCCCCCCGCCCTGGCCGATCTCCACGATATCACTTACGGGGTTCCCCTTGGGCCCATCATCCCCGACAGGGCCTTTCCTGCCGGGGGGCCCGGGCTCACCAGCGGCCCCCTCTTCTCCTTTCTCGCCTCTTTCACCCCGGGGGCCCTGAAAAGAGAGAAATGGGGGAGGGGTTAGACTGATGGTGAGGAAGAAGCTGCTCCAGCCTAGGATGCTGAAGGTGGAGACCAGGCCCCCGGGCCAAGCTTTGGAGAGAAAGGCTGAATTTGGGGATCTGGGAAGACCCAGGTTTGGGGGTGGGGCACTGATTCATGTTCTGCTTCTGCTAGCCACCTCGTGGCCCGGGGATGGGGGGGAGGGAGGCATTGCATTTGTGGAACAGGAATGAAGAAAGGAGGAGGGGGACAGAGGCTCTTACCTTCCCGCCTGGCTCCCCAGGGACTCCGGGTCCCCCTTGTTCCCCCGACTCACCCTGCAAGGAAAAGAGGAGGGGGTCAGCGGCTATAAAAGGGGAGCAGACAGATTCATGGAGGAGAGGTCTAGCAATGCTTCAGCCGTTAAGGGAAAGCCTCTGGAATTCGTCTTTAGCCAACAAGAGATTTGTATGCCGCCTTGAACCATGAGGAAAGGTGAGATATAAATGTTTAAATAAGTAAATAAATAAAATGTGGAATTCGCTGCCAGAGGATGTGGTGATGGCCACAGGAATAGACCGCTCTAAAAGGGGATTAGACAGATTCATGGAGGACTCGGTCTATCAGTGGCTACTAGCCGTGGTGACTGAAGAAAACCTCCATGTTCAGAGGCAGTCAACCTCTGAATACCAGTGCCAGGGTCTCTATGCCTTCCAGAGGAATTGGTTGTGGCCCCTGTGTGAAACGGGATGCTGGGCCAGAGGGACCCTCTCTGGCCTGATCCAGCAGGGCTCTTTTGATGTTCTTATAGGGAACCTCCACGTCCAGAGGCAGTCACCCTCTGAATCCCAGTGCCAGGAGGCAGCATCAGGGGAAGGCCTCAGCCTCTGTGCCCTGCTGTTGGCCAGGGAAACTGGTTGGCCCCTGTGTGAGACAGGATGCTGGACTAGATGGACCCTCACTGGTCTGATCCAGCAGGGCTCTTCTGATGCTTTTATGTTCCTTTGTAAGATTCAGAGCATGTAGACAAGCTGGAACGTGTCCAGAGGAGGGCAACAAAGATGGTGAGGGGTCTGGAGACCCAGTCCTATGAGGAAAGATTGAAGGAGCTGGGTATGTTTAGCCTGGAGAGGAGAAGACTGAGAGGGGATATGATAACCATCTTCAAGTACTTGAAGGGCTGTCAGATAGGGGAGGATGGGGCTGAGTTGTTCTCTGTTGCTCAAGAAGGTCGGACCAGAACCTATGGGTTGAAATTAAATCAAAAGAGTTTCCATGTAGACATTAGGAAGAATTTTCTAACAGAGAGGTTCCTCAGTGGAACAGGCTTCCTTGGGAGGTGGTAAGCTCTCCTTCCCTGGAGGTTTTTAAGCAGAGGCTAGATGGCCACCTGTCAGCAATGCTGATTCTGTGACCTTAGGCAGATGATGAGAGGGAGGGCATCATGGCCATCTTCTGGTCACTAGGGGTGTGGAGGGGGGAGGTAGTTGTGAATTTGGGTTGGACTTGATGACCCTGGTGGTCCCTTTCAACTCTAGGATTCTATGATTCTATGTCTGGGAACTGGGAAAGGAAGCAGAACTTGAAACCTTTAGACATTTCCCCCCCCCCTTCACACAAACACTGTTCTCTCTGCCGAAAACTTAGGGGTTCCGGCTTTTAGTCCCCACTCTACCCGTCTTCTGACTGCCCCCCTCTTTCAAAGAACCCAAGAGTCCTGGCTGTCAGCCCCAGCCTCATGGAGACCAGCCCTTGACTTACCTTCTGTCCTGGGGGGCCAAGGTTTCCCACACCTCCGGGGGGCCCTTGTGGACCCTGTGGTGAAAAAGAGCCATCGCTCTTGTTACAATGGAGTCAACCTTGGAAATTAAGTCAATTGGGAAGGGGAGTCAGGGGGGAGGACTGGAAAGGAAGGGGGACACACTCACATCCGCTCCCGAGGGTCCAGCGGGGCCTCGCGGCCCTGGAGGTCCGGGGGGGCCCTATGGAGAAAGATGTGAAGGTGAAGGGGGAGAAGGTGGAAGAGTATTTTTGTGCCAAACCTGAATTGTAATCTTTATTGGGCTTCAATTTCTGTGAACCACCCGGGGAGCCAATCCTGGCTAAGCAGTCAAGCAACGACAGATGATAAATACATTTCACTTGGGAAAAGGCGAGGGGGCTTGAAAGGAAGGGGGTGTACGTACCATTGGCCCCACGTCTCCGGTCTCGCCCTTCTCCCCAGATGGTCCGGGCAGGCCCTGTCCAGAAAGAGAGAGAGAGAGAAAGAAAGAGTCAAGAGATTTCCGGTGAGCTGAACTCGAGGGCTGGGTGGGAGGGGGGCGGCACATTGCCTGCTCACCTGCAGACCGATGGGCCCAGGGGGGCCGTTGAAGCCGCGCGTTCCCTCGTCCCCTTTGGCCCCAAAGTGGCCTTGGAGACCTCTCGCTCCGGGCTCCCCATCGGCACCCTACGGGGCAAGAGGGAAAAAGACACGGCTGATTTGAAGAGCACAAACCGTCATGACGACTCTCACCCTAAACCGCCTGGCAGACTCCCACCAAGAAGGGCACAGCCATGGTCGGGCTTTTGCAAATCAGGTCTTCTCTGAGGAGGAGTTGCGGAGCCCAGGATCACACTAGATTGGGCCCAAACAGCTGCAGGTCTGATCCCTGACCACGGGCCGCAGGTGGGCGACTGAATCCCCTGGACCCCACAGCAAAGAGGTCTCCCTTATGCCTCAAAGCTAAGAGAAGGGGACATGCCCTCGGAGTCTGCAGGGGGCTTGAGAGAAGCAAAGGGTGGCCCACACTGCAGGGGGACTTACGGCAGCTCCCGGTTGTCCGACTCCTCCCAACGGGCCCGGTGGGCCAGGTGGCCCCTGTGGAGAAGAAGAGAAAGGGGATGCTGTGAGTGACTCTGACAGGGAAAGTAGAAGCAACGGATGCCTCCCCACACTTCCCCTCCCTGGCTTCGGGAGAGGGGTGCCGTCCAATGGCGGCCAATTCACACTCACGTGCTCCCCTTTGCCGCCCTTCGCCCCCTTCTGCCCTGGATCGCCCACTTCGCCCTGCAGAGAGAAAAGACACATGTGAGGAGGGTCTGCCCAGAGGGGCGGGTGGGCAGGGGACACGCAGAGGGTGCAGCTGGGGGCGCTTACCTTGTCACCGTCCTCGCCCGGGCCCCCCGGGGGTCCTGCTGGACCAGGCAGGCCAACGGGACCCTGGACTCCGTCACGGCCAGAAGGGCCGAGGGGACCTTTCTCGCCCTGAAGGGAGGAAAGGGGGCAGTGAGGGCCAAGGGGCAGTGAGGGTCAGCTGGCCACCCACCACGGAGGGAGATTCCACCCTCTGGTACCTTGAGGCCTCCCTCCCTCTCCCAAGGCATCCCAGAGTCAGGCCCAAGACTTCTGCAGATGGTTCCTCATACGGATCTTGGCCGTCCACCTACTCCCCATACAGATGTGGGTCACGTGCCCCCCGGCTGTATTTTCCCTCCCCCCTTCCCAGCTCTCCTTGGCTGGAGACTGCCGTCCACATGACACATGCCTCCCCTTACCCCCCCTTCTGAGGGAACCCAGGAGTCCTGGTTCTACCCCATACTCACGGGCACACCCTTCTCCCCAGCAGGGCCAGGCGGTCCTTGAGGCCCGGGCCTTCCTGGGGGTCCGATGGGGCCTCCAGACCCAGGCCCTCCCCTCTCCCCCGGAGACCCCTGAAAGAAACAAAAGAGTTGCGTCAAAACCTGGAGAAAGAAAAGGAATTCACGCCAGCCTCAATCTGTCCTGATGGCCTCAGGGGGGCCGTCAGCTACTACAGTGCAGGGCAATGCTCAGAGCTGAGGCAGGCTCTCATCAAACACAGGATGCAGAGGGAGGGGCCAGAAGGTTGAATCAAGAGGACATAAATGCATAGGGGGAGGGTGGTTGTGAATTTCCTGCATTGGGCTGCGGGTTGGACTAGATGACCCTAGTGGTCCCTTCCAACTCTATGATTCTATGAGTGGCAAGGAAAATTAAAAATGCACCGGGACACCTGGAGCTCTTGTAGGCAGCTCTTGTAAAAATAAATGTTGAGAGAATGGGTCTAGCGAAGGCTTTTAGCTGTAACTGCTGATAATGGAACCTCTATGTTCAGAAGCAGTCTCGGCCGCTTGGCCGAGAACAACAGAAGACTGATGGCTGAGTATTTGGCTGGCTGGCTGCTGGCAAAGGCCGGAAAGCAGGACAAGGCGCAGTTTGTGGCTTTGATCCTGCAAAGTGATGCTTCTCATTTCCACACAAGGCAAATTCCCTGCAGTAGCCACAGAACTGTCTGTGGTCAAAATGCCTGGCACTGTGCCTCTGAGAACGCTTGGGCCCATGCACGTGCCAGCCAATTCTCCTGGCTGCACGCAGATTTAGGGGGAGGATTGGCACACAAGCACATTTCCGCCTTGCCCTGTGGACGAGGGCATTCCCCGCTCCCCCCACCCTTTCCCTTCCCTCCCACGCCTGATTCCCAGGAGAGAGACCGGAGAGGGGGCCCCACCGCCTCCAACCACATCCCACGGGTGGGGCATCCAAGCAACTGCTCTGATGCCAGGGTGGGGGGAGGAGAGCGGAGCCACGTCCATGCCCAGGCTGGGAATGGAGGGTGTCTGGGGGCCAGGAGGGGAGCAGAAGTACTCACAGCAGGTCCTGGGGGGCCAGCTGGTCCCTCGTTGCCTTTCAAACCACCACCGCCCTGCGGACAGCAAGAGAAAGAATCCCGTTGGCCTGACCGGCAAAGCTCATAAGGGAGAGAGGCCAGGCGGGGGGAGCACAATGAGGCCCCCTCCAAAAAAATCCCTCCCAGAAAGGCCCTCGCTCTCGATGTTCTTATCACTCTGGATGGTCCCCAGTCGGTCTTTGCTCTCCAGGGACTTTCTCACGCGGGCAAGTCCGTAACACTGAGGGTCACACAAGAGAACTTTCCCACAGAGGACATCCCAAACAACTTCCCCGTCCCCTCCGAGTGACACACCTACTTGTGAATAGACTCAGCAGTGGAACATGGTGGGGTGTCAAGATGGCCCTTGTGAGGAAGCTAGTGCTTCTCTAAGGCAGAGGCACGCCATGAAGACACAAGTAATGTTTTGGGAGCAGAAGAACCCATCTGGAAGTGCCTTTGCTGCGTCCAGCCCAAACTGACCCCTTTTGTCCAAAGCTGGCCGCGGCAAGGTCAGTTTGAAGTGGAACCTGTCTGTGCACAGCTCTGATTGACCAGCGCCTGTGTTGTCACCAAGAAATATCCCCCTCCAGTCAATCCCAAGAGGGGCTGGGGGGGAGGGCAAGACAGGCCAACGCTGGATTTATTGGCTGGCACATCTGTCATTTGATTTGGAGGGCGGGACTTCTTCCAGAGTTGGGATACCCTCTTCTCTTTCTATGGGTATGCCTTTGGCCTAATTTTGTAGGTGTCAGGCCAATATCAGGGTCATAGCAGAGGCAACGTGGGTGAGAAGGGAGCAGCACGGGGCCATATCTGCATCTCTCCCTTGCTGATGTATAGAATGTATGCATGCGGGGAGGTAGAAAGTGTCCTGGGTAGATCAGACTGCCAAGTGGGCATTATGCCCAGCGATCCTTTGGGGTAGAGTTTATAGTGAAAATGCCGCCTTGTGAGAAGGAAGCAGCAGAACGAGCCCCGCATTTGCAGAAAAGGGGAGTTTGTGCCAAAACACCACGAGAATCCTTCTTTGCAGTGAGAGGCTGTGGACAGGCAGACAGGCTCTGAAAATTGTGAACGGTGAATGAATAAGGTTGCCAAACTCTAGGTACTACCTGGAGATCTCCTGCTATTACAATGGATCTCCAGCTGATAGAGATCAGTTCACCTGGAGAAAATGGCCACTTTGGCAGTTGGACTCTATGGCACTGAAGTCCCTTCCCTCCACAAACCCCTCCCTCCTCAGGCTCCGCCCCGCTGGCGAAGAGGGACCTGACAACCCTATTAATGAAACCAAAGGGAAGGTACGGAGAGAGAAACGGGGCAGACCTAATGGGAGAAGGGATGCAGAAGAACAGTAGGTTTTTATACCCTGCTTTTCTCTAAGGAGTCTCAAAGCGGCTTACAATCGCCTTCTCTCCCCCCACCAAACAACAGACACCTTGTGGGGTAGGTGGGGCTAAGAGAGTTCGGAGAGAACTGTAACCAACCCAAGGTCACCAAGCAGGCTGCTTTTGGAGGAACGGGGAACCAAACCCAGTTCTCCAGATTAGAGTCCGCTGCTCTTAACCACTACGCCACTCTGGCACACACCCTCCCTCCCTCGGGAAGCCCTTCATCTTAAGTGAAGCCACTCTATTTGTAGCCCGTGGCTTTAAGCCAGTCCACAATGCTGAGATCACACGGACACATGAAGCGGCTTTACATTGACTCCGAACATTGGCACTGCCCACTCCGACTGGCAGCAGCTCTCCAGGGTCTCAGGCAGAGAAAGGTCTTTCCCATCACCTCCTGCCTGGTTCTTTAAACTGGAGATGCTGCCGGGGATCAAACCCGGGACCTTCTGCAAGCCAAGCCACTGAGCCACGGCCCCTCCCCTGATCAACACAAAATAGCTCATACTTCCTCCAAAATACGCCTCCCCTTTCTCCCCAGAAGCTGAACCACCCTGGCCTCCACATTTCCAGAAATCTAACATCTGCCTGGAAAGAGGAAAAGGTACGTACGGGAGTCCCAGGTAGGCCACGCTCTCCAGGGAAACCTCGCAGTCCCGCTGGGCCGTCCTTTCCTAGGGCCCCGACAGGGCCAGGGTCCCCCTGAAACACAGGAAACAAATGCCCACAAACACGCTCAGCCCGCGAGCACAAAGACCACCCTGGACTTCTCTTCTACTGCTGATCGACACTGCTGCACATCTGAAAGCCTCACCTGACAATTCAATAGTGCAGCTGAAGAAATAGCAGATTGCTTTTTAATTGGGAACCTTGCTTTGGAAATGTAATGAGAGTTATTAGGATGTATCCAAGTCCACCTAGTTCTGAGGAAGGGAGCTGTGTGACTCTCAAAAGCACTCCACAATCCCTTTGCCAGAAATTGTGTTAGTCTTTAAGGTGCTCTGGGACTCTTTTCTCCTGCTACAGACTCTTTTCTCCTCCTATGGCCACCCATCGTGATCCAAGTCCCCCCTGTTATTTATCCTCATAACCCCTTTAGGGAGAAATCATTTCATTTAGAGGACAATCAAGCGTCAGAGAGATTTATCTCTGTTCCTAACTGGCGGCTTCCAGTCAGAGAAGGCCTTATGCCGAGTGAGCGTGTCTTCCGCGCCGAACTTCCCGTTTCATGCAGCATTCAGCCCATCAGTTTATAACCTGATTTGCCTTAATCTTAAAAAAAAAACACCTGTAATAACTATGTACAGCTGAGTTTGAGACATGTCAGGAGACCTGATTTTTATTCGAAGCATTTATTCTGGATTCATTGGGTTAATTTGCTTCCATTTATATTTGTCAATATCTTGCCTATTAAAAAGAGTTCTGCTTTATTTGAAACAAAACCACCAACTCCAAGAAGTTCTCTGTTTGTTCTGCTGGCCAAAGATCTGATGTGGGGACCCCCAAATATTTCATGGGGCTGCAAGAGAGGCATCTCTCTCGGAGGGCTTGCTCGGGAGACCCTCACGGGGGACTCCACTGCTGTGACCAGCCCCTGAGACCCTTCACTCTCCAAGAGCGGAGTTCCACGGAGGGTCTCCAGACTGGGTGCAGAGATTAAATAATTTGTCACGGTCTAAACCCTGTTTGTTGCTAGATCCTAGACTAGACGGGCTCCTCTAGGTTTTTATCATAAAGTGGTTTGAAACCAGTTGACATTTGCAGTGTGGATGTGCTGGCCCCACCCCCCAAGACAGCCCCCTCCCCCCTCTCAGCAGCCCCCTCCCCAGATCACCCACCCCTGCACGAGCCCGGAATCCAACGGCCCCCTACCTTCGTGCCTTCTTTGCCGGACGGTCCGGGCAGGCCCTGCTCTCCGGGCGGCCCAGGTGGGCCCGGGTGCCCTCTCTCCCCCATCTGCCCCGTTTCTCCCGCAGATCCCTGTCAGAGGAAGGGGGAAGACGGCTGCTGCGGGACTTGAGATTATGAAGCTGGTCTTGATCCCCCAGCCCAGACTCTGGGCCCAGACTGCCCCCCTCTTCCCCTCCCCGCGCCCACCCTAAGAGCCAGGGAGTCCAGTTCGGCTTGAATTCCGGGGGGAGTCCGTTCAGCACCAGGGGTCCCTCACTCCCAACCCACGCCGGGAGGGGCCAGGGAGATCAGCCACTCCTTACCTGAGGTCCCACCACTCCTGGAGGTCCGGTGGTGCCGGTCTTGCCTTGGAAGCCCTGGGTGGGGGAGGAGAGAGAGGGGGAGGCATGTGTCTTTGCTCTGGGGCAACTTCCTGCCACCCCCACTCAGAGATTGAGGGTTGAAGCAGGCAGGACCAAAGGCCTTTGCACTGAGACATTCAGCCAGACCCTTCCTGTGGCAATGCTTGGGACCAGTTCTAAGACATGCAGAAGAGAAAGAGTGCCCCTGAGCATGCAGCAGAGTGCCTGTTGTTACAGGACAGGCGGTGAAGAAGGGCTGTGGTACCCTGAGGTCTGTTCGGTGCCTTCTCAGAGGACACCGGGATGCTGGGCTGGGGAGGCCTTTGGATGCGATCCAGACAGACATTTTTATGCTACAGGAGTATTATTGGCTTGTGGCACACATATCTAGCAGCAGGCCGGGGAGTGGAGCCTCCGTATTCAGAGGCAGTCTACTGTTGAGTGCCAGTTAGTGGGCCAAACAACAGAGGATGGTTCATGGGGATATATGTTGGAAGGTTATTGGTGTTGTTAGTCTGGGGGTGAGCGGAAGGTAGACTGGAGATCCACTGGGAGACCCCAGGTCCTTTGCTCATAGACTGCCTACTGCCTGGCTCCCTCAGAGATTGCCGGGATCTTTTCAAAGAAAGCCAGACTAGAAGGGCCTCGTTCATCAGCAGAGGAGGCATGCTCAGAGGATCACTTAACTAACCTCGGTTGTGCCTGAGCAATTACAGAGGTCCCAAAGGTGACCACACAAGCCCCACCTCCGTGGGGCAAGACGGGACCCCTTTGAGGAGCCAGCCCTTGACCTGACCCCCAAGGGAAGAGGTACACAGAGGCAGCCAAAGAGGGAAAAAACACTGAAGAGTTAAGACTAGGGGCCAGAGTATAAAGGAACAGCCTGCAAAAAACGTTTCTTTGGCTAGTGTGTAACCTAGGAGTAAATCTGGAGCAATGCTGGAGTAACAACGCACAGGAGAAACCAAAGTCCCTTGTACATTTGAAGAGTTAGTGCCAAACAGAATTTGAAAACACAAGTAGAGACTAATGCTATTGTAAAGGAAACACAAGAGGAGTAAGCAAAGAGTAACCTCTGAGTACTTTGAGAATTTATTTTCTGTGGAACATTTCTAGGCCACCTTTCCAGAAGGTGGCTGGAGGACTACATCGTAAGATGAAAAAGATCTGAGATAAATCATTACCTGGCAGTGTGGAAATAAGGAGGACAAGGAGAGCAGAGGCAAGCAGGAGAGAGTAGCAGGGATGGAGCAACCTGGAAGCAACCAGAAGCGTTAAGTAGTAGCAGCCCTAAGAGGAACGGGGAAAGCCCCCACCAGAGAGGGACTTACCACTTCTCCACGCTGTCCGGGGTGGCCTGGCAGCCCATCTTTCCCGGGGGGACCCTGTGGACAGATGGCAGGAAACGGGGTCAGGGAGCCAGAAGGGGGGGTAGGGGGTAGGAAGGGAGTGGGGCGAGGGGGGCTGCTGACTCACCGGGGGTCCTTTTGGTCCAGGGAACCCGTTTGGCCCTTGCGGTCCCGGCAGCCCCTGGAGGAGGAGAAAGAGGAAGGCCCGTGAGGGGGGAGGGAGGCCAAGGGTCTGGGGGGGGGTCTGGGGGCCGTGGTGGGCATGGCCTGGGGCATGGAGTGCTGGGTGTGCCAGAGCCCCACTGAGCAGCAGGCTGACAGGGCCTTGGGGGTGCAATAGGGGGTGTCGAGGGCCGCCTGTTCACCTACACCCTGTCTCCTCCCCATCCCCCTTTCTTTTTAACATCCTTGCTAGTCTGATTCCTAGTTGGGGGGACCTGTTGCCTGTACAATGGAGACACCGCTAAGGTGGGCCATTTTAATATTTATGTACTAATACATTCTCATTTTAGAATTTGTTATATATACACGGGGCTTTTATCAATTGTATGCAAGTGGTTTTAATGTATTACTGAATTCCATGTATTGATGTGTTAATTCGTTGTTCGTCACTCTGAGCCCGGCTCTCTCGGGGAGAGCGGGATAGAAGAATAAAATTATTATTATTACTATTATTATTACTACTACTCACCCGCTCCCCATTAGGTCCAGACGGTCCTTCACTGCCGGAGGTGCCCTGCGCGGAGAGGATTCAAGAGAGAGGGGAGGGGGTTGTTAGACGGGGGCCGTGCACCTGATACTATGGCACAGTGACCAATGGGGGATTCCATACCCACAGGCAGTCGGACCCTGAACCCCAGTGCCAGGGGGCAACGGGAGGGTTATCCCCCCCTACACACACACACACAATGTGGAGCTGGGCCTCAAGCAGCGGCCTCCAGGCCAACTTATCCAGTGCTGGTTGGAAGAAGGAAAAGAACATGGTGTGTGTGTGGGGTGGGGGTGGGGTTTGTAATGTCAGAAGGGAGGAGGGGGACCCCACACATTCTTTGGCAGGCCCCCCTGCAAAGCCCCACTGCCAAGGTCCACCTCCCCCGTCCCCAATTGCATCTTTCAGAGGCGAGTGCAGGAAAGTCGGTTTCCAGTGGAAGAGATGGTGAGAAAGAAGCCCTGAGGCCCACGAAGGTCTGGTCAACCTGTGAGGGAGGGACAGCCTTTGCAGACAGGCAGGCACACAGACACAAGCGGCATTCTCACCTGAGGCTTCATTTGGCCCCTCTGCCCTTAGGACCAGTCCACACTGAGAAAAGCAGTTGTCAATGCAAATGCTAAATGCGGGTCAGCCAAAAGGCTCATTTGCATTACAAATGCCTGGCAGTTTTTGGCTGGGGCTCTGAGGCTCCCAGCAGGAAAGGCCTGTCCCCTCCCCCAGAAGCTCCCCCAGCTCCCTCCCCCACAACCCCTGTGGGGGGGGAGAGACCAGCCCCATTCCCTTGTGGCCCCACAAGCCGACCTTTGCTCCAGGTTTCCCCGTGGCTCCTCGTGGCCCACGCTGACCTCTGGGGCCCTAGAGAAAGAGAGGGGGAAATAGGGGGAGAGGGGAGATACACAATAAGAGCCACCATTGTCAGGAGCCCCGCCATCGGTCCTGGGGCGGGGGCTGAACCCCTCCCCTCCCCCCACAGAAGAGCCACAGGTCTGCCCCCAGGGACCCCTTCCCCCCACCCACTTCCAGGGACAAAAACATCTTCCGTGCCAAGAACGTGGAAGTTAAGACTGGATACTGAGCAGCTTCCTGTTCACACCCTCCTGTGGGCCCGTCCCGGAGTGCCTGGTGGAGTCTGGGGATGGCGCCCCCCCCCAGGGCTCAGCCAGTCCAAAAAAAGACCCTCTGACACACGCCACCCACCCACCCATCTCCCTTGGGAGTCTCCCCTCTCTGGGGTGGGGCTCCTTCCGGTTCCCTTCGCAAGGGGCCCTGATGGCTAACCATTCCCGGTTGGATTTGCTGGGGGGGGGGGCAGAGGGGATGGATCCTGCTTGAGAGGGCACGTGACCTGCCTGCTTCGGCCGGCCCTCCCCCCCACACACACCTGCTCAACCTGTATGTTTGTTGATACTCTTCTGCAGCGATGCTCCAGGCCCCCCACGTCGGCCCCCACCCCCAGGTCCTTCACTGGGAAGGTCCAAGTTTGGAGCAGGATAAAAAGGGGAATCTGGTGCACCACCCCCTCCCCGAAGAACTCCTTCCTAAGTATCTGGAATGTGGGGGGGGGGCAGCTCCTAAGGGAAGAGGGGGCTTCTCGTGGGGCTCTTGATGGGAATTAAGGGCCACTTAGAGGGCAGGAAGGGGAAACTGGGATGGAGAGAGGGCACAGAGCCTTTGCTTTCCCCCACACACACCCCGCACCTGCCGTATAGCCCCCCCATGTCCTTCTCCTCCCCAAACCCTCTCTGAAATACTCACTGTGGGCCCCCGCTCGCCTCGGGGCCCGGCCTTCCCGGAGAGACCCTGCAAAGGAGGAAGAGAACAAGGAGAGACCTGAAGAGCCGAATCCCGCAAACACCTTCCCCCCCCTCCATTTCCTTTACCATAAAACCTATTCAGGAAGGGCTGGAAACTGTGAAATATTAAGTAGGGGCCAACGAGGATGTGCAGAGTGCGTTTTCTCCATTCCCCCCCCCCACCTGGACAAGTCTCATGCCATCCCAACGAAGGACCAGGAAGGGGCTTCCGGGCCAGAGAGCGCGACTCGCAGGGAGGCTCTCCTCCGCTCACCACCAGTGGAGCCGGATCCCTTCCACCCACAAACCACACCTGCCTAACCTGGCCAATGGGAGCCTCCTTCCTTCCTGGGACCCCCTGAAGCTTCCAGGGCACCTCCCAGCCCCCCAAACACCCTCTCCTCCCCCCCCAGCTCTTTGGATTGGGGCCTCTTGAGAGGCACCTCCTGACCCCAAAATTAGACACCTCCAGCCCTTCCTATCCTTCCCAGGGCCCCTACAGAGAAGATCTTGGGGTGGGGGGGCTGCTCACCCGTCCTCCTTTCTCGCCATTTGTCCCAGGAAATCCGGGGAAGCCTTGTGAGCCCTGGGGTGGGGGGAGAGAGGCCATTAGTAAGGAGAATTGAGGGGGGGAGCAAGAGAGAGGTAAATCGGGACAAGAAGGACCTGTGTTTATTTGTGGTCTATACAGTCCGCCTTTCTCACTTGGACTCAAGGCGGATTACCAAGAGTGAGTCAACGGGAAGCAAAGCAACAGGGTCTGGACTGAGGAAACCTGAAAACAAGAAGAAATCTGAAACGGAGCTGAAACTCAGCATAAGCATTGATCCGACACATTCAACAATGTAGAAATTACCCAGCAAGATCACACTTACAGCCACAGGTAGTGTGCACTACGCACACTGGACCCCTCACACTTTACCCCTCGCTTCTTTCTGAACCATATTGTTATTGTGTGTGTGTGTGTGTTAAGTGCTGTCAAGTCACTTCCGACTCATGGCGACCCCATGAACCAATATGTCCTCCAATATTGTTATTACCTGAGTAAAAATGCCTTCTTGGATCATTCAGTTTTGCAAAGTTTGCAAAAAGCCAGGAGTGGGGGGGAGCCTTCCTGACCTCCTCGGGAGGGCTGTTCCACAAGGTGGAGGGGGCTCGGCAGAGAAGGCCGTTGTCGATTCTGCGCATTTGCAGGTCGGTACCTGCAGAAGGCCCTGCTCAGGTGTGCGCAAAGCGGTTGTGGGGGGGGGCAGAGGGGAAGACGCAGCCCCACAGATACGGCGGACCACTGTCACGAAGTGCTTAGTATGTGACAGTCAACTCCTCGAATGAAGCCTGGTAATTGATGGGCAGCCGGTGGAATGGCTGCAGAACGGAGGGGTGGCAGACGGGCTCTGCCTGGCTCCGGATAATAACCTAGCTGCGGTGTTTTGAACAAACTGGAGTTTCCAAATTGACTTTGAGGGGCAACCTACGTGGAGTGCATTACAGTAGTCTAGTCTCGATGCTACCATGGTGTGGGTCCAGATCAAGGCAGGAGCCCGTCAAGGCAGGAGCCCGTCTTCTGGGTTGGAAGGAAGAGGGTTTTTTTTTGCAGCTGCGTTAACTTGTTTTTTCACAGCAGAGCTGGGTCCGACATAACCTCATGGCTCTTAACCGAGTCGAATTGGGGGTGGGGGAGAGACGCACAGGAGAGTTTCCCTTCAGTGGAAATGTGGGGTGATGTGGGGTGGTCCAAAGATTGTTTTGGGATGCAGCACAGTGTTTGTATGTGCACTGGTCCTGGGGACACCCCTCTTTAGAGCGGTATGCTCAAGAGCTGTACCAGGAACCAGCCCACGTCCCCTCGGAGGACAGAGTCCCCCGAACGTGGGGGTGTATGATGCGTGGTGGTCCAAACCTTATTTCGGGGTGCAGAGCTTTTAAATTGTCCTCAATATTTGTGGCTGGGTTCAGGAACTAGGACATGCAGATAAGGAACCAGGAACTGGGAACGAACCGGGAACCAATTTCAACCTCCTGGTATCCAACAGGGTTCAGAAGAATGCGATCGGAAAGATCTCCGCTGGGAGCCCCCAAAGGGTCTCCCTTATGGACATTTCCCTCCATTAAAGAAGGTGGTACTGAAAACGGCAGGATCACGTCACGGACTTTGGGTCCCTGGGAGGGCGAGGGCAGGGTCTGAAGCCCCTTCGGTTCCCCTTCCTTCAGTCCCTCGGCCCGCTCTTCATACCCCAAGGACCTCTCTCGGAATAAGACCCTGTCGAGGGGGTCAGGGATGCTACTGACCTTGGGGCCCTGCCTCCCCGGGTAGCCTGGCAGGCCCGGAACGCCCAGCTTCCCCTGCGGGGGGAAAAGAGAGAGAGATAAAGAGAGGGTTGGGCTGGGAGGGTGGAGTTCTTCTTTTGAGTGTGGAGACCCACCTTCATGCCAGGGCATGGGGGTGGGGTGGGTGGATGCCTGGAGTCCCCCCCGCAACAACAGCCAGCCGAGACCCTTCCTCACCTTCTCTCCGACAAGCCCGAGGGGGCCCAGATCTCCGGGGGGGCCCGTCCGACCTTTGGAACCCTCCGGGCCGTCCTCGCCTCGGGACCCCGGGACCCCGACTTCCCCCTAAGCGTGGAGAGAAGGCAGAGCGAGTGAGGCAAAAAAACAGGGTTGCCAACCTCCAGGTGCGGCCCGGAGATCTTTTGGAATTGCAACTGATCTCCAGACTACAGAGAGCAGATCCCCTGGAGGTTGGACTCTATGACACATCCCCACCCTCCCCACTACCAAATCTCCAGGAATTTCCCATCCTGGAGGGGGCTCCCATAAGCAGAAGCCAGAACCACCCAATTTTTTGGGGGGTGTGTGTCCCAGAATAAGACTGAGGGGCTTCCTGGTGAGTGGAGGGGGGCACACTTACCCGGTCACCTTTCACCCCCACATCCCCCTTGAAGCCAGGAAATCCTTCTTCTCCCTGCGAGAAACAGAAACAATGAGGCCGGGGGGTGGGAGACAAGGGTCCCCGGGACTACCCCCCCAAGAAAGCCCCCCCTCTCAGAAGGCGAATGCTGCTCTTGGACTGGGCCGTGCCTCTCCCCCTTGTATGGGGCAAGTAAGTGCAAAGACCCGCTTGCTCATGAGGAGCCCCCTGGATTCCCCCCCCCCCCGCTCCCCACTCGCTCACAATTGTCCTTTGCTCACAATTGCTCACAATTGCCTGCTTGGACACCACCGTCAGCTCAGGGGGGGAAAGGAAGCTGAACTTGGGGAGGGGGGGACAACTGAGGAGGCCCCGGCCTCGCCCCCCAAAGCACCTCCCAGGAACCCCCAACTCAAGGACTTGGCGGTTTGCAGTCGGTTTGGACGCCGCAAGTCAGTCCTCCAACACGGTTTCCCAGCGAGGCCCCCACAAAGCACGAGTCAGGGTCTCCTCTCCTGAGACACACAGACCCGCCTGCCAAACAACCGGGGTGAGTCCCGCGTGACCCCTGCACACGCGAAACCAAGAATCTGTGCAGCGCCTTCGTGGCAACGTGGGCCTGAGCGGAGGGTGAATGAAAATAATGAGAGCAGCTTTCTGAAGTAGGTAAAAGCAGCTGTGGATTCACGGACCCCTGATGCGGTTGCAGGAGACAAGAGGTAATCCACAGTTGCCCCCCACCCCGTGCCCTGCTCTGAGCACCGTTCGATTAGCCTTGCTCCCGCCAAGGCCAGAGTATAGAGGAGTTGCTTCATTAGCATAGTAAATTGCCCACCCTAAAGGCAGAATCGCCTCCCATTTTTTGATCATGGGTCGTATGGAAAGATGTGATGTGGGCTTAACATGACTTGGTGTGTCTACGGTGGGGAGAGGATGCTGTAAAGAGGAGGAGAGCACGACGTTTGTAATGACTGACTTCTTGGCAAGTATATAATCTTACGCTGGACTAAAAGTGGCGGCTTCTGCTTTGGGCTGGAGCCCTGTTATCCAGCTGAATAATAAATCTTTAAGCCTTCTCCTGCCTCCATGTGCTTATTGGGCTGGGACACCAAGGGACGAATCTGTTGGTTGAAAAAATGTCACTGGCCAACAGTTAGGATCTTAGTTGTGGGCCACAACCCCCGTTGCCAGAGGCATGAAGGGTTACCCTACACGCTTAGTGTACAAAGGCAAGCAAAAGAATATTTGGGGGGGGTATTGCATTTTCAAAAGGCCTCAAGAGCTCCCCATCTTCCTAGGTAGGGCAGGCTGAGGTTCCCAAGTGGATCGCCGTCAGCCCGGCCAGCATGAGAAAAGGCCCCTAGGAGTAGCTGGGGGGGGGGAAGGGAGCATGGCAGGTGGCTTGGAAGAAGCGAGGATTGATTTGGAAGGAGGACAAGCCGGAAGGAGCCTGCTCCAGCTGAGAACCTGTTGGTTTCAAAAAGGCCAGTCTGGCTTGTTGTCGCTGACTTGGTTCAAAAGCGGCTACGTTTGCATCAATTTGCATATGAGCTGAGCCTCCCCAGGGGTGCCTTTGCTCTCTTTGCGGCTTCCAGGGGGGGGGGCTTTGTCCGACGGGGAGATCAGCGTGGCAGAGCCCGCAAACCGTCCTGCTCTTGCAGACAGAAGACGGCCCGACAGACCTCAACAGATCATCCTTCTCCATGAAAACTTTGGCTCTGCGTGTCCGCGGGAGAAGACAGGTGCCGCTGGTGATGTCACAGCCCCAGCCCCTCCCCACCGTCCCAGGAACAATTTGGCACCTCTTTAAAAAGTTTGTGAGGGTTTTTTTAAAATACCAGGGTGACAAATGAAGGCTCGAGCAGCGAATGCTATGCAGGGGCCAGGAACGAGTCAGCCCTCATCTGGAAACCCATCCCTCAAGTCAGCGCACATCAGTCGCCCAAACCGCCATATTACGTCTGTCTTCTTTATCTCTGACATATACATTAGGCCTGTCCTCTTTTTATTCTGCACCCCCAGTCATGTCTGTCTTGTTTTGAAGGGGTCTCTATCAGCTCGATCTTCACTGTAAGCAGGTCCACGTTTTTGGGAATCGGCAAAATCACGCACCGTTTAGGGAAAGCTGAAATATTTTCATTAGAAGGATTTCTGGCAAGCCAGAAAACACAATGGAGGCCCGTGGGGAGGGGGGCTGAGGCGGCCTGTGTGGACAGACGTGGCTCCGGAAAAAGGGAACCTCTGACTGACCCCAGGCGACAGAGGAAAGCTGCCCCTTGGAAGGGGGGGCACTCAGGGTGTGTTGCGTCCTCTTTCTGAAGAAACTGGCTGTCCTTCCCCCCCCCCAGTCCCTTTCCCCATCTTGGCCCCCAAGACCCCCCCCCCCGCTTACCTTCTCCCCTTTGTGCCCTTTCAAGCCACGGATGCCGTCAACTCCCTGCAGAGGGGAGAGAAAAGGACATGGAGGGTTAGCGTGGGTGGGGGTTATGTCCTCAAGGAAAGGCACAGCTCAGCTCTCCGTCTCTACCTCCGGGACAAAATCTTGGGCTGAGGGATGGAGGATCCAAAGGGGAGCCCCCCCCCACACACACACAAGAGTCTTCTCCAGTAGAAAAGAGCAAGAGTCCAGTAGCACCTTAAAGACTAACAAATTTCTGGCTGTGGCTCATGAAAACTCACGAAAACTCCTATCCTGCCAGAAATTTTGTTAAGTCTTTAAGGTGCTACTGGACTCTTGCTCTTTTCTACTGCTATTGATGGACTAACATGGCTACCCATCGTGATCAGTCTTCCCCAGTGAACATCTATTATGACCATTAAGACCATTTCTCACCCTAGGCCAAGGGACACTTTCCCCCGTGTGCTTTTCAAAGGGCTGCACAGGAAGCCAAAATTCAACTGGTGCAGTATTTCCCCCACACACAGGGGGGCCGGGATGGGGAGAACTCTGTAGCAGAGTGGAAGAAGAGGGGCTGTCCCAGAGGAAAAGAGCCAGCGGTTTCCCAAAGCAGACCCTGATACCGACCCACGTCCCACAGGCTCCTTCCTGGTCTAACCCTCCTCTGCTCCACAAATCAGGGATCCAAGTGGTGTGAATTTCGCTCTTCCCTCCCAAATGTGGTTTCTCCCTCCCCCCAAATGCCAGCTGTTCTGCCCCCCAATTCACTCTGTTTGCCAAAATGCACAAGAACGGGCAGCACAATGATGGGTAACCCAGTCAAGTCAAGCCCTGTGGGTGTCAGCGAGGGCGTCCAGTCGAGCCCCGGATAAGCAGGCTCCGTGTCTCCTTCCCACCCACCATCCACCCACCCACCCCGTTCTCACTCCTTTGATCCCCAGGCATTAGCGTTTCAATAGAGATCCGCTGTGAGATCTCTGGCGCAGCGGAACAATGCCTGGGAGCCCAGGGATCACCCGGACGTTTGCTAATCAATTTCACCAAGAGGTTTAGTAGTGGGCAATCACCGGCAAACACTTCCTTATTGTCACCTTGTATCCTTTCTCATTCATAACATCTCTGCTGTCGCTCACCCTTTCATGTCCTACCAATGATGTCATCAAATGTACTGTATGTTCCCTATAAAAATGACCAGTATTTCCCCCACCTGTATTCTGACCTTAAGTTTGTATAGACCTACTGACCTGTTTGCTTTCTTAATAAAACTTTAAACTCTCTGCAACGTCTGGAGTGAAGTTTACTATTACTGAGATGCAACGAGGTACTGAAGTCTGACAGTGGGCCACTCAGGTACTTACCTTTGCACCACGAGGGCCTGGGTAGCCAATCGTACCTTGAGGACCAGAAGGGCCCTGGAAGATAGGGAGAAAAGCAGGAAGGAGACCGATTTAGAAGCACAAGGATGACGGGGAAGAGGAATCGAGCCCCTTTCCCCAGAAACTTTCTCCCAGAAGGGTCTGCCTTTTTCTTCCCACCCCACCTGCAATCTGACTTTTAAATGCTTCACGGCAGACAGAAATCCAATGGGAGTAGCTTTCCCCCATCACTTTACCTCTATGCCAACAACAAAACCCGCTGAATTTCTACTGACTGGTCAGTTGTGAAAAAGGCACAGGAGCCCTGCCAAGAGAAAGAGGTGGGCTGCTGGGAATATTTCTCTGCTCCTGAAACAAGGGCCCCGTGTTCCTCCACACCACAACGAGAGAGAGAGAGAGAGAGAGAGAGAGAGAGTGTGTTTGTGTGTGTGTGTGTGTGTGGAGAAGTGCACACAAGCGCACAAGTGTGCACAAGGCCCTAAATCCGTGGCCCAATTTGCGTGGGCGTGCTGCCCCCTGGTGGGCAGAGCAGGAGGTAGGGTGGTCCGCTCAGGTGTTCATTCTCCTGCTCCCTGGTGGCTGGAAGGGATGCCTCACGGGGCAGGTGAGAAAAACAGGACGTGGGAACGGGCCTCCGCCTCTCCGCTGCGCTTGTGAAATAACCTTCTCTGTGCCTCTGCCGACACCCCCTCTCCTGCACTGCCTGAAATTTAAGGCCAGGGAGGCACGGTGGTGCCTCAGTGCTCATGAGCATCGGCATGGATGCGCAGCTCTAGAGAAAGATGCGCATCCGTCCGCCTTCACAGAGACTGAAGTTCTAGAGACTCCCGGGGTGTGTGTGTATGCAGGTGAACCTTGATGGAAGAAACTTCTGGCATCTGACTGTATTTCCTCAAGGCATCCCCTAAAGGTAAAAAAAGGGGGCCAGGGACCAGAATACGGAGACCCTTCCTGGTAAACGGGTCCAGCAGGAGCACTTGCTCGAGGAGAAAACCCCTGCAAGGGGGCCAGTCCACTCAGGCCCTGCGTTTTGACCACCAGGAAGCCCCCGGAGTCGGTACCTTTGCTAAGTGTGCCCGGTTGCGGGATCCTGGCAGCCTTTTCACTATTCTGACCCCAAGGCATAGCCTTTCACGCATGTGCCTTCAAAGGGATGACTTAATAGAAACAAAAAGAGGCTCCCAGGAAAATATAAGCAGAAGCGGCAGCCCTGGAAGAGAAGCACATGCCAAGGAGCGTGCGCACCTCTGGAGCGAGAGCTGTGTTGGCCGTTCTTGCCACAAGCCCAGCATAGCATCTCGTGGCTCCTTCACAATGACTGGGGCGCCCGGGGCCTGCCTCGTAACCCCGCTGGCACCCGAGGGGGCCCCTCTAGTCCCTCAGAGCCACCCTCAACTGGCCGGTCTTGGCAGACTTCTGTGGCACCGTCAAAGCCCCACCAGGCCCGGGAAGTGCAAGACGGCCCTCGCAGGGCTGGCTGCACCCTTTCCGACCAGCGCGAGCAGGAACAGATCCATGCTGACCCCACCCCCCTAGCCCCCACCAGGGGTGGCTTCTTCTGCACAAAGAGAGATTTGACCCTCAAAAGCTCATACCCCGAAAATCTTGTTGAGCTCTAAGGTGCTACTGGGTTCGAATCCAGCTGTTCTTTAGCATGGGATCCTTGCCTCTCCACCTGTGGGGCCGGTCGGCCACCAAAACTCCCCTTCTAAAGGCCAGGCACCAAGGGACTGTGGCTCAGTGTCAGAGCACCTGCTTGGCATGCAGAAGGTCCCCGGATCAATTCCTGGCAGCATCTCCACTTAAAAGGACCAGGCAAGTAGGTGATGTGAAAGACCCTTCTCTGCCTGAGACCCTGGAGAGCCACTGCCAGTCTGAGTAGGCAACTCTGACCCTGATCGGACGGAGGGTCCGATCCACTACAAAGCTGCTTCATGTTTGTGTTCACGTGTGCCTCACTCCGTGTAGGGAAAGTCACCGTTCTCACCACACACAAGATTATTTCCAAATGTGCCTTCCCCTCTCTGGATGGTTGGTTTGGAAGGGGCTTGGTTGTGTGGATGCCCCCGGGCATCGGCGGACAGCAGCCACGGGACAGCCTCGCCATATGGAAAGCTGGCAATCGCTCTTGGTGCGCCCTCCCAAGTCCCAGAAAAGCCCAGCTGGGGAACGAAGTCTTCGGAAGACACCTTCAAAGGCCGGCTACTTACCTGGTTTCCTTTGGTTCCAGGGTGACCCTCTTTCCCAGGGTGGCCCTAAGAGAAGAGAACGGGAGGGAGGGAGGGCGTTGGTACACTGCACACGGACTCGAATTTGGCCTGAGGGCTTCCTGTTCAAAATGGCTTCCAGGCCATATAGAATCCTAGAGTTGGAAGGGACCACCAGGGTCATCTAGTCCAACCCCCTGCACAATGCAGGAAATTCACAACTACCTCCCCCCTCCACACACCCCAGTGCCCCCCCCCCACTACTCCATGCCCAGAAGATGGCCAAGGTGCCTCCCCCCTCTCATCTAAGGTCATAGGTCATAGAATTAGCACCTGGGCACCTCCTGATCAAAACGGCCGCTAGGCCAGAGTCAGCCCCTCCCTTCCCGCGTGGGATCCCCACCAGCTCCTTCTCTGTGTGGGGCAGAAGTAAGGTTGCCAACCACCTGGTGGGGCCTGGCATTCTCCCCACAATTATAGGACTGCTGTCCAGACTACAGAGATCAGGTCCCTGGGAGAAAAGGGGAGCTTCGCAGGATGGGGCTCTCTGGCATCACATCCCCGCCCAGCTCCCTCCCCTCCCCACACTCTGCCCTCCCCAAATCTCCAAGAATTTCCCTCCCAGAGCTGGCAACCCCAGGCAGAAGACAGGCACAAGAGACTGCTGGGGTGGGGTGGTGGTAGGCAGGTACTCACCGGGGGTCCATCCAAGCCTGGCATTCCTGGCAGGCCGGGTTTCCCTGTGGGGCCCTGAGAGGGAGAGAGGGAAATACACGTCAGGCCAGCAGTGGGTCGGCCCCCCAACCCAGGTGCCCCCACAGCAGTGGGGCAGGGCACACCTCACCTTTTCCCCTGTAGGCCCCATGGCCCCTTGCGGTCCTGGCAGTCCCTAGAAAGAATCCCAGAGGAAGACACAACGTCAGACGGTCCCGGCCAGCTTCCAATACCCCAACCCCTTAGACCCCTTCCCCCCGAGGACCCCAGAAGACCACCCTCAGGCGCAAGCTGAAAGGAAAGCCAGAATGGCCACCTGGCCAGTAGCGCCAGGGGCACCCGCTGACCATGCCCGAGGTTCCCGGGTCAATCCCCGGCACCTCTTTGGTTCTTAGAACAGACCAATTCCTGGCTTGTGTGTCTATCAGCAGTGGTTACCCAGGCTAAGTGGAGCCTCCATGCTCAGAGGCAGCCTGTGCCTTGAGACCAGATGCAAGGAGCCATGAAAAGGGAGGCAGGGCTGCCACCTTCATGCCCCAGTGGGGTATTCCTGCAGTCATTTGACCAGCCACTGTGGGAAACAGAAGCTGGTCTACACATAGGGTTGCCAGCCTCCTGGTGGTGGCTGGAGGTGACCTGGAATTACACCTGATCTCCAGGCAACAGGGATCCCAGAATCATAGAGTCGGAAGGGACCACCAGGGGCATCTAGTCCAGCCCCCTGCACAATGCAGGAATTTCACAACTACCTCCCCCCCACACACACACCCCAGTGACCCCTATCAGTGACCCCTATCAGGATCACTTCCCCTGGAGAAAATGGCCGCTTTGAAAGGTGGGGCTCTTTGGCATTATACCCCACTGAAGTCCCACTCCTCCCCAAACCCCGCCCTCCTCAGGCTCCACCCCCCAAAAAATCCAGGTGTTTCCCAACCTGGAGCTGGGAACCCCACCTAGGCAGCCCCTCTTTGCTCTGGCCCAGCAGAGCTCACCTTCGTCGGAGGCCCCCACTCACCTGCGTCCCTGGGGTTCCCTGCTGGCCGGGGGGGCCTGGCTCCCCTTGTGGTCCCTGGTTGGGGGAAAAAGCAAAGCGTAAGCCAGGGGTGCCCAACGTGGCACCCGGGCACGCCAAGGCGTCCGCCGACACCATTTCAGGTGAAGTGGGCAGGGCCAGGTAGGGCTTTCGCCCAGCAAGGATTCTGATTTGGCTGTGCAGATTTAGTAAAATGTTGCTTTGGGGGATCCACACGGTGTTACTGAAGTTAAGCTGTGGAAGTCGTTTCGTGGCCGGCTCCTCCTCCTGTGGCAGCAATCTTGCGGCAGCCACTCTGTTGCTCTGCCTGCCATGCCGCGGCCGATTCCCAAACGTGCCCGCAGGCTCAAAAAGGTCAGGGACCCCTGGTGTAAGCCCATAGAGCTGCCAGAGGGACCGGCCAGAGGTCTCCTCCTCAGACCGCAGCTCCCCGCATCAATAAAGAACCAAACAACCCGAGACGTCCTAAAAGCGGACGCAACCACCAGGCCTGCAGAGGAGACCCTTCAAGGCCAGCAAAATGGGACCTGGGAAGTCCTCCGTCCTCCCGTTTCTTACAATGCCTCCAGGCTGGGGCTGGGGCGAATGCCAGAGCCCTGGGGGCCACCACACCACCGGCCCCACTGGCTCTCTCTCGTTGTGCAAAAGGACCTGCCAGGAGAACCGTCCCCTTTTCTTCCAGGGGACACAAATATTTTTCTCCCCTGGGAGTTACTTGTGCCCCAAACGCCACGCAGGCTGGAAACCACTCTCCTTAATCCCGGAGGGGGGTTGTGGCTACTGAGGAGTGAGGGAAGAGCACTCCGCACATGCCCAGAGGTATGCACCAGCTTGCTTCTTTATATTCATGCTGAATAGGGTTACCAACCTCCAGGTACTAGCTGGAGATCTCCCACTATTACAACTGATCTCCAGCCAATAGAGATCAGTTTACCTGGAGAAAATGGCCACTTTGGCAATTGGACTCTATGGCATTGAAGTCCCTCCCCTGCTCAAACCCTGCCCTCTTCAGGCTCCGCCCCAAAAACCTCCCGCTGGTGGCAAAGAGGGACCTGGCAACCCTAATGCTGAACAGTTTGGAAGCCCCAAAGGACGGTTTCAGGGGAAATGTTCAGGGATGGGGGGGGAATCTTTCTGTGTGTGGCTGCCCAGGGAGGCTGCAAAAATATTCTTTGCGGAGGTTTTGCAGCCAAGATTTGGATATCAGATCAGTTTCAGACCACCTGGGCCTCAAGCAGAGAACAGGACTATCAACGCTCTCCTTTAAAAAAAAAATGCAAACACAATTTCTTTTTAAAAGGCAACGGCTTTGTTTCCACAATGCAGAAATCTCTTTTAAGAAAACAGCGGTGAGAAGTCTGGCCGGACACCAAACCTCCCCCCCCCCATGACACCGATACTCACCAGGTTCCCCTTCGGCCCGTGGGGCCCGTCCATGCCACGCACGCCCTGCCGAGACACGGACAGAGACGCAGCGGTTAGGGGTAGAACTGTGGGGGTCGCAACTCTGGGAGACGGCAGGCCCCCTCCCCAGGACTTACCGGTGGGCCTGCGATCCCTGGGGGCCCTTTGGGGCCGAGCAAACCTCGGGGTCCCTGTAAAGAGGCAGGGGAGAGAAAAGCGGGCCGTCAGAACCCCGGAGGAGAGGCTGAGAGGACGGGTCCTTCTTCCTGCCTACACAGACCCGCAAGCGCTTCACCTGGTCCAGAAGTGCTGGAAACAAACGGGAGGACCCCCCTCTCAAATGCTTCATTCTCCCGCCCGGACCCTGAGAGAGCACTTTGCAAGACGGCTCCGCTCTGAGCAAGGCAGGGTCCGGC
The DNA here is from genome assembly GCF_029931775.1 of Euleptes europaea. Taxonomy (NCBI): domain Eukaryota; kingdom Metazoa; phylum Chordata; class Lepidosauria; order Squamata; family Sphaerodactylidae; genus Euleptes; species Euleptes europaea. The sequence continues at coordinate 435,407 of NC_079312.1, forward strand.
TTGCGAGACCTTGGATCTGAGCCGTCCCACCTAGCGCCCGTCCCGTCAGGCTTTTCAAGACCGAGGGTCCTCCTTCTCCTCCTGGCAAAGCTCTGGTCAAGACACTCTGGCCCATCTCCTGGGCAAGATCCTCTGCTCGTTTGGCTTCAGGCTAATCTCTTTGAGTCTCAAATGAGGTTTGCACAACCTGCGAGATTCTCCTGGCGCTCGAGAGACGGAGCCTCCCGGGCCAAGGGGCTGGTATCTTCAACTGAATGAGCAGAGCACCATAACCGGGGCGGGATTCCATATTTAAATGATGCATTCAATATTTACTTCCTAAAGCGCTGAATGTTCTCCCTCCCTCACCCATGTATTTCATTTATGGTTATATTATTTTGTCTAAAAGCCTATGAGCTATGTAGACTTCCTTGAATAAATGAAACCGTGCCTGTAAATCTTCTGCCTGGACGGAAAAGACAGGGGCTCTGTCAGGGCTCCCAGGACTGAACTGGTCCTCTATAGAACTGAAAAGGGGGTTGGCGTCGTAGAATTGTAGAGTTGGAAGGGACCACCAGGTTCATCTAGTCCAACCCCCTGCACAATGCAGGAAATTCACAACTACCTCCCCCCCACACACACCCCTAGTGACCCCCACTACATGCCCAGAAGATGGCAGAGATGCCCTCCCTCTCATCAGGAAAGGCCATTGCGTGGTACATCTTATATCCTTGTGTGTTGCTTGGGAGGAAAGGGCCCCGATCCTTTGGATTTCCAGAAGCGGGAGGCCTTGGCTGAGTCCTAAGAAGCACCATGTTTCCCAGAATCCCTTGCAGGCACCAAGGGGTGTGGGGTGGCACCTACCGGCTCTCCAGGAAGCCCACGAGGTCCCACTTCTCCATCGTCTCCCTACGGGCAAAGAAAGGACCTCAGCGTCAAGCAGGCGTTCATCTAGTGGTGGTGGTGGTGGTGGTGGTGGTGGGATTTAGCTCAGAAAGGTGCCCCCACCCCACCAAGACAACTGCACTACGTCATTGGGCTTGAGAGACACCTCATCTCTAGGGTTGCCAACCTCCAGGTACTACCTGGAGCTCTCCTGCTATTACGACTGATCTCCAGCCAACAGAGATCAGTTCCCCTGGAGAAAATGGCCACTTAGGCAACTGGACTCTTTGGCATTGGAGTCCCTCCCCACCCCAAACCCCACCCCTCCTCAGGCTCCGCCCCAAAAACCTCCAGGTATTTCCCAACCCGGAGCTGGCAAACCCTACTCATCCCAAGGACCTCGATTTTCAGGGTTCTGGGGGAAAATACCAAGCTTCTAGTTCTCAAGACTGTGGAGAAAAGCTAGGGAAGTTATCATGAACGGGGCCAGGTGGGGTTTGGCTCAACTTCCACGGGCCGGGTGGGGGTGGGTGGGCCAGGATCCCGGGTCCCCCTTTGCTTTCTTCTGTGAATAGGATGAGCTGAATAAATTACTGAAAGCAAGTCAACCAACACCCAAATTCTTCACAGTTTGCATAAACCTAACATGGTTCCTCTGGGCTCAGCTGCCAAACTGGCACTCATTTCCATTTTATACTCACAACAACCCTGTGAGGTAGATTAGGCTGTGTGTGTGTGTGACTGGTGCAAGCTTGAACGGCAGCTGTGGATTTGAGCGGCAGCTGTGGATCTCCCTGATCCTAACCTGACACTCTAACCACGACTCCATGCTGGCAAAGTTCCCCCAGCTCCAATATTAGGAGTGAACGCTGCAGTGAATATATTGTAAGCAGCAATTTTTTTATCGACTGTTCATGTTGTCAGTGTAAACCCGAGATACCCACTCAGTGGGTCGGGAGCCCCACGTGGCTCTTTGACCTGCCACATGGGGCTCTTCTGGGCACCCTTTCCCAACATGGCACCCAATCCATGTTCCAGGGAAGTAAACAGGGCTTGGGGGTCGGTGGGCCGCTCGTGCCTTGAAAGAGGGATCAGAGAACATGGCAGCTGCCAGCCTCGTGCCAGGGATGGAGGTAAAGGATCAGGCCCTCTCCAACAACTCTCCCTCCCCTTCTCTGCTGCCCCTGTGCTCTCAGTCGGAAGGAGACCTTCCTGGCCGCAGAGAAGAGAGAGTGAAACCGCCGCTGCCATGGTGGGGCACCCAGGAAGAGAGAAAGCGAGTCACTCTAGGGCACGGCTGGATTTATTCCCCTTTCTCCCTGGCCAGCTGGCTCTCCTCCGGGAGCCCCTGCAAACGGACTCTCTCACAGCGGTTGCTGTGTGCGTGTTTGGTGGGGCGGCACGGAGGGCCCAGGGGAGCCAGGTGGCCCTTTCGGCTGATCCTCCCCCAGGGCCTTTTCGGCGCTAGCCCCAGCCTGGTGGAATTCTCTGTCTAGGGAGACCCGGGTAAATTGAGTTGCCAACCTCCAGGTACTAGCTGGAGATCTCCTGCTATTACAACTGATCTCCAGATCAGTTCACCAGGAGAAAATGGCTGCTTTGGCAATTGGACTCTATGGCATTGAAGTCCCTCCCCCAAACCCCACCCTCCTCAGGCTGCGCCCCAAAAACCTCCCGCTGGTAGTAAAGTGGGACCTGGCAACCCTACCTGTAAGACGGAGATGTTCTGCCAGGCCTATGGTTGAGGCAGCAACGGATTCCATCAACAAATTGGCTTCCCTTCCCTTCTCCTCCTCTTTCGCTTTATTTATGTAGCTCCTCTGCCTAAAATCTATGACGGGCTTCTCACCTTTACAACTTAATTTTATTGCAGTCGCAGGTATAAACTGGACGGCCATTTTAATCTGTATTATATGGGTGGTAAATTGTTTTAAACTATGTTTTAACGTACTGTATACGTATATTGTTGGAAGCCGCCTGAGCTCGTCTTGGGATGGGAAAGGGTGGGGTATAAATTGAATAAAAATGAATAAATAAATCATAATGGTGAACGGGGCTCTCCGTCAGTCCACGGAGTGAGGGCCCCACCAGCATAACCCCCTCTTCAAGCTGGCCGGTGTTTTGTGGTCCCCCTGCCCTCGTCCCCTGGGATAGTTTTTTCCATCCCACTAGAAGTCAGCAAGTCCCTGATTGAAATCCACCTCTGTCCCAACCTCGCCAGGTGGTCTCAGGTATGGTTGCCAACCTCCAGACTATCGAGATCAGCTCCCCTGGAGAAAATGGCTGCTTCGGAGGGTGGATTCTAGGGCATTTCACCCCACTGAAGGCTCCAACGCCCCCCCCAAATCTCCAGGAATTTCCCAAACCAGAGCTGGCAACCCTAATCAGGTGCCCCTTCTCAGCCTCACCCAGACCACCGTGCCACATGGAGACGAGACGGCCGGCCTACCTTCAGGGCTGTTGTAAAGATGACGACATGGGTACGTTTCTCAGAGCCCTCTCAAAGGCTGCAGAGCCGCTAGGCAGGGGCTGCCCCACTTGCCGAACAGTGCTGGATCCCCACCCCCATTCCATCAACCACCACCAATACTGACCCTCTCACCGTCTTCGCCGTGGGGCCCAGGGACGCCCTGGGAGCCGGTGTCACCCTGGCGTGGAGAGAAACAAAGGACGTGAGCCTGGGCTGGCCGGCCAGCGAGAGACACGCCGGGCCACCCTCTCCACCTGCAAACTCCCCCCCCCTTTCCCAGGAACTCCGGGGGCTGTCGTTCCGTGAGGGGCTCGTGGGACTTGGGAGCAGTTGCAAAAAATCCAACAGGTGCGTGCAGTAAGGAGGGGCGCTTGACCCGCTGAATTTCTGCCCCAGGCATGGGAGGCCAAATTGAGGGGGGAGAGGGGAAGCTGGCAGTCCTGGACAATTCCCAAGATTCCTGGGGGTGAAGTGATGTGGACGGCGCCCGTTTAAAACCAGCCTGGGTCTGCAGTGCAGACGTGGAGACATAGACAGAAAGTACGTTGGGGGGGGGATTCTCTGCAAAAATGGTGGGGGGGGTCCTGCCAATGTGACCAGCGTGAAGTGTTGTGGCAGCCAGACGCCACCAGGGGGCAGCAGACACAGAGCCGGCTCTGAACAAGTGTTGGTTCACAGACACGCGCACAACACACACACCCCGGGCACACACACACGGGGGGGGGGGGCAGGGCATTTGTCGGGAGAAGGCTCTAACTCCCTTGGCTTGGCGGAGCTGTTCACAGGGTGTGGCGGAGCGTGCAGAAGGCACCATTGGGTGGCTGTTGTTGCTGTTGTGTGTGTGCATGTGTGTGTGTGCACTGCCCGTTCCCACAACTTATTCCAAGGTTTATGACGACAGGGGGGTTGGTGTGGCTTGATGTGGCCACCCCCCAGACCCTCCGCACTTACCCGATGTCCCTTTTCCCCCGGCAGGCCTGGGAGTCCGTCAAAGCCACGGTCGCCCTGCAGAGAGAAAGCGAAGGGCCCTTTTCTTCATTGGTTGAGAAACCCTTTATCAGCCGCCTTTCTACCTTGCAGCACTCGGGGCCCAGAGCCCACCAGCCACAGAAAAGGGGCCAGCCAGCCCTCGTGACCCTCCGCCCTCGACTCCACCTGGCAGCTCCTCAAAACCCTGGCAAAGCAGCCACCCGGAGGGGGACTCGGGGCCCTTTGGCGGTGGGGTGCCGCCTTACCTTGGCGCCAGACTCTCCGGGCATGCCCCGGGCCCCATCAGCTCCAGCACGACCCTGTGGGGGGAGGAAGCAGGCAGACAATGAATGAGAGGCAGCCCGACCCCTTGCCCTCACACCCACTCCCCACACGTGCTCCTGGGTCCCCCCAAGCAACTTACCCGGCGGCCTGATTTCCCTGGCGGTCCGGTTAGCCCCGGGGCTCCCCGCGGTCCCTAGGGAGAGAGGGAGACAGACCCAGAGTCTTATTTGGGGGGCTCAGCTGGGGCTCCCGACCACTGACGTGCCCCGAAGAGGGAAAAGGGGGGTCGCAGGTTGAGGACTTGTGTGGACAGCAGCGTAGGGCAGAGTGCAGGATGGAAAGGCCCCGTGGCCGCGGGGGCCCAGTATCACAGGTGCTGCGGCTCGGGAGCTGTGCCCCTCAATTTCAGCTGCAGCTGATTCCAGTGTGAGTGGGGGAGCCAAAGGGGTGGGTTCTGGGCCAGGGCAAACATGCCAAAGGCCAGGGCAGGAGGGAGAGGGGGTGGCGCCTAGCTGGGGGATTGGCAGCTGCCACCAAGGATCCGCTTACCTGGGGACCAAAGTCTCCAGCTTCCCCCTTTAAGCCAGAGCTGCCGGGTTGCCCCTGGAAGAGAAACGCACGATGGTTACCTCTGCGGCAGAAAAACCCCAGCCCTCCCGCAAGCCAGCTCTGGCCACAGGAGCCAGGGATCCGACGCCACGTCCAGCGTGGCACTAGGAAAATGAGAGTCAGGGGGAAGGCCTCAACATTCCCCTCAACTTGTTGGTGATATACAAACCCTGCAGGGAGGTGGGACTTATCCCACAATGCCCTCCTCGCCCACTTTCCCCTCAGAGCTGGGTTTTTCTCTCGCCTTCACCAGCAAATTAGATAAAACTAATTTGAGAAATTAGTTGGCGACGGGACAGAAGGAACTCGGCTTTACCCTCATGACAAAGTAGAGTTTCGCCTACCAACGTTTCTTTTCCCTTTCCAGGATGAGGAATGGGAGAATGCAATTCACCTCTGGAGCAGAGACCCCACAACAGAGATCCCAAGGTTACGGCGTACAGTGGTGAGGAACGCCATCTGAAGACAGCTCACCTCCTTCTGCACTCCAAGGCAGCTGTACTGAACGTGCCAAGAGGAAATCTGGCTGCCTGGACCACAGTAGATCTGTGCATATTCCAGGGCAGTCAAGATGCCACCCTTTGGGGCCGTGCCCGGCACATTCAGAACAGCTGCAGTGGAGTGCAGAAGGCACTGCAGTTTAATAAGGCAGCTTTTCAGGGCAATAGTTTTCTTAAAGAGGGCCAAAGGTTATTTGAGAGAGTTCAGACACACACACAAACACCCCTACGGATGCCAAAGCTTCTGCCACATACAAATGTGTTACCTCCCCACCCCTTTGAACCCCTGATGGTCTCCTTGAAAGACCACCCACTGTTCATACCCACCAAGGGTCCAGTACGGCCAGTATATCCCATCGGTCCTGGGGGGCCGCGCAAGGCTAGCTGCGAGGAAAAAGAAGAGGGAAGGGGTTATCAGTCAGTCCGATAAAGCGGAGACCCCGATTTGAGGAGGGGTCCGGAGGGGTTTACAAAGGCAACAAGGGTTCTGCTCTAGAGAGGAAACCGTCCTTTCCTTTCTGGATTCAAAAGGGCAGCGTCCCCCCGTCTTTCTGCAAGGACAGAAAGCACGCCTTCTTTGGTGCGCTGAAGTGCAAAGCGAGTCCCCCGCGGGGGTTTGCGTCCTCTCAAACGAAGGGGGTCATGTCTGCACTACAGATGGGAGTTTCAGATTTCTGCTCGTCCTGTAAAGAGCTGAATGGCCGCCTAATAAACAAGGAGACGCCACAAGACGCTAAGCGAGGCTAAGCACTGGCATCGTTTTCTGAGACCGGGCCCGGCTGCATTGTTGAACGAGCCGAGACACGGATAGGGAACAGAGACGGCAGACAGAGTGGAAGGTAATTTATTCACGGGGTCAAGAACGCTTCTTGCTAAAACTGGGAAAGGCAGGCCCAGAGCCAGAAGAGAAAGGACGGGTGCTCACACAACGCAGGGAGGGATCGTGGTTCAAGTAAACTGCTACCACTAAAAACAGGCTAAAGCCACAACCTTGTTGATTATGGGGGAAATCACCAGGGATCGGAGTGGGACAGGAACCCTCAAGAAAATAGGACACACGCCCCACATGACCAGAGTTGTGAAGAGGATAGTACTGAACACACAACTGGGTCATAGAATCATAGAGTTGGAGGGGGACCTCCAAGGTCATCTAGTCCAACCCCTTGCACAATGCAGAAAATTGACAACTGCCCCCCCACACCCCAGTGACCCCTACTCCAGTGACCAGAAAATGGCATCCATCTTCCCCTTCTCTTCTTATGGGTTTGAGGTAATTTTCAGATAGCAATTGTGCTTGTTATTATTATTATTTTGCAATTTCTGTAGCTTTTACGAAAACAACAACAACAAAAATCCTAAGAAAGCAATTCTGCATCATAAAAAAAGGTAAAGGTCCCCTGTGCAAGCACCGGGTCATTACTGACCCATGGGGTGACGTCACATCTGGACGTTTACTAGGCAGACTTTGTTTTATGGGGTGGTTTGCCAGTGCCTCCCCCAGTCATCTTCCCTTTACCTCCAACAAGCTGGGTACTCATTTGACCAACCTCGGAAGGATGGAAGGCTAAGTCGAGCTGGCTACCTGAAACCAACTTCTGCTGGGATCGAACTCAGGTCGTGAGCAGAGCTTTTGACTGCAGTACTGCAGCTTAACACTCTGCGCCACTCTGCATCATAGCAGTGTCCAAAAAAGGCATTTGCTCGCACATGTTCTAGGCAAAGGATATTCCTCTTCTAGAACCAGGGAACTTCCTGGGCAAAGGAGAGATGCAGAAGGGGCAGCCCTTTGGGGGGGGGGTCCCTGTCACTGGCCCAGAGAGAGATCTGGCAAGCTCCACTTTAGCTGGGGCTCTAAATTGTAAACCTCTGTGTAGGAAATGAAGGCAGCTGACTTGGTGGGGGAGGCAGAAAAGGTGCAGCTTCCTCTCCATCCCACCCCCCATCCCACCCCCCGCCAGACTCACGCGGGCTTGCTGCAAGATGGCCTGAGCTTGGGCTTCCTGGGCGGACACCACGGGCCCCTTGTCCCCTCCGCTGCTCCCAAAGCGGAACTGGAGAGAGAAGGAAAAAGCGTCAGAGAAAAAGCCCCTTCGTGTCACATTCCCCCCCCCACTCCCTTTGCATTTGGTGGTCTTGGCAGTGAGGCCCCTGAAGGTGGAGGGACCCCGCAAGAGACCCCCCGCGGAGCCCACGGAGATTCCAGACGGGAGACATCCCACACTCGGCACCCCATCCTGAGCCGGCCTCCTGGTGCTCGTGAGATACCACCCGCGGAAAACGTCTTCTCCTAGGTCAGGCCCTTCTTGCAAGGCAATGTCTCCTCTGACTGGTGACGAATTTCTGGGGTCTTTCAACTGCAGATGCTGCACTGGGTTGAACAGGGAAAAACCACTGGACCGCCCTCAAATGACTTCCTGACATCACTAGGTGAGGCCACCAGACCGAGAAGTGACAGGTGAGATTCTCTCCGGAAGCCCTGCCCTGGGTGCCCCCACCTGCAGAGGTGAGGCAGGCAAGGACCAGAGGCAGGGCCTTCTCAGTGGTGGCGCCTGGCCTTTGGAACGCCCTCTCCCAGGAGGCTCACCTGGCACCTGCCTTCCCGGCCCTCCGGCCCCTGGCTAAAACACGTATCACTACTCTTTTAACGAAGGGTTTTTAAAAATCTCTCTTAGCTGTTTTATCGGCTGCTTCTGGCCTCAGAACCCTCCTGTGTCTCCACCTTTATGCCGGGCGATGTGTGGGGGAAGCTGTTTTTATGCCCTGAGATTTTCAGTGGTTTAATTCCATGGCATGTCGCGGTTTAAGAGTTTTCTTTTAGCTTTTTAGTGTTTTAACTGTAAAGCTGCCTCAACTGGAGGGGCCTGCCGGCACAGTTTCCCAATAAATAACCACCCCTTACTAAACCTCTTTCTAAATAATTTCCATTATTTAAGAGACTTTATTAGCTATGAAGTAAGATGCACCCTTTTCTTTTCAGTTTGTGTTTTTTTACTTATATATGCGGACTATTCGGTGACGGATTTCAGTTTTCATTTGCATGTTTTACATGAGGTTGTTTTTCATTCTAATGTTTGTTAGCCACTGCGAGAATCTATACGTGAGCATGTGTTTGCATTCTGTTAAATAAATCAAGAATTGGAAAAGGAATAAAAATGTTCCAGCATGGTGTAGTGGTTAAGAGCAGTGGACTCTAATCTGGTGAACCAGGTTGGTTTCCCCACTCCTACACATGAAGCCAGCTGGGTGACCTTGGGCTAGTCACAGCTCTCTCAGCCACACCTATCCCACAGGGTGTCTGTTTAAAGGAAAGGAAGAAAAGGAGATTGTAAGCCAGTTTGACTCTCCTTAAAAGGTAGAGAAAATCGGCATATAAATATCAACACTTCCTCTTCTACGTCTGCAATTTTGCAGAAGCTTTCGGCAGTTTTTACCGTCTTGCCCATTTTATAGATTATACCATTTCATTGTGTGGCTCTTCAGTTTTGTCCTATGCATTTTCTAATTCTGAAACCCAGTTCTTACTACATTTTACATATGTTGTGTATGTCGTATATATATTGTTGTATATTGTTTCTGTTGTATTGTTTAATAAATTATATACTAAAAAACAACACCTGAATTATTTGTCCACATAAATGTTCTTAACCAAATTCCAAAATGTATTTCTCTACCTTTAAGGAGTCTCAAAACAACTTACAATTGCCTTCTCCCCCAACCCCACAACAGGCCCTTTGTGAGGCAGGTGGGGCTGAGAGAGTTCGGAGAGAACTGTGACTGGCCCCAGGCCACCCAGCTGGCTTCATGTGGAGGAGGAGTGGGGGAATCCCTCTCATCTCCTGAGTCAAGCTGTGAAAAAGCTGGTGCTAGAAACTGCCCAAGCTGGCTGAGCATAGCACTGACTAACCAGTGCCTATGGTGTCACCACACACACACACACACACACACACACACACACACACGAGCATCCCTGTGGAATTTTTCACTTTGCAAGGAAAATACAGTCAACAATGAATGGACAAATATGCATTATTCAAAGAATAATTTTTATCATGCTGCCAGCCTGTCTGAAGGACGATAAAGGGGTGGGGGCGGCAGAGGGCTCAGAAAGCCCCGAAAGAGCCCCCAGTTTGCCCCACTGAGGAAACTCACAAGTCCAGATGGCCTGCACTCAAGTTTCCCCAGAGGTGCAAACAGTAGCTCCGCAGGGCTGTTTCGGGTCACGAAAATGGCCTGGGAGGGAAAGGCTGAACCCTCCCCACCCTTCCCCTCTTGCGCCAGTCAGAAAATGTGTGAATCAGTTCCCAGGAGCATCTCCTACGAGTGCCTCTCAGGAAACTGACCCCATATGGCTACTCAAGTGAGATTTTCCCAGGGCCCATCGACAGCCACCCCCCTCTGAGGGTTCATTGCTCTGCACATTTTCCAGCACGGGAGACGCATTTGTGCATGCGCCAGCAATGCCCCTCTGCCAATGAGACTGGCCAGCCCAGACAGCCTTCTACGCCAGAGAATAAAATCAGGGGCACCAATCCAAACCAGTGGGCGGTACAGAGTCGTCAACAGCATTCAGACCAGGAATGGGAAGGCCCAGGTGTCAATCTCCACTCTGCCACGGAAACTCACCTGGGGTCACTCATTCTCAGCCCAACTTACCTCACAGAGTGGTTGTAAGGATCCCGTGGCGGAGGGGAGAAACACGTTAGAGCAGGATAGAAACATACTCGATAAATAACTACATTGTGCCTAAAAAAGGAAAGCGCTGAGAAACCCCCAAAGTGGGGGGGGGGCGCACTCCAACCTCTCTGAACAGCCAAAGGTAGACTTAAAAGTTGCCAGACATCAGCGGGAGAGGCTTCCAGGGGCTGCACTGGAAATTATCCGACGGCAGCTTCGAAATCATCAGACTCGGACTCAACAGCGACTGGGAGTGGGCGGCTCACCGCAGAGGGTCGGCGCTCTGCCTTGTGGGTCTAGGGACGCTCCTCAGATCATCCCACATGGCCAGTTCATCCCCAGATGGGAGTGAACCACTCCGGCTTTGGGCCAGACTTAGGCCATTCATGCCTGGCTGTTTCCTCGCGGTCACACCACCAACTACTTCGGGGCTTTGCTTTGCTTGTGCTTGCATTTTCCGACTGTCAGAGGTCGCCTCGCTCTCCCCACGCATTTCCGGCATTTTGTCCACGTTTTCTGGATTTTTGTTTAGCCAGCATCCAGAAAACATGGGGGAAATGCACAGAAATGCGCGGGGAGAGCGAGGCAACCTTTGACAGTCAGAAAATGCAAGCATAGTCAAAGCAAAGCCCCGAAGCAGTCAGGGGGGTGACCGCGAGGAAACAGCCATATGCACGAATGGCTTCTGTTTTCACCTGAGCTCTGCAACTGAATGCAACATGCGAATCCCCAGCTCTAGACCATCCAAGACATTCAACCATCTCCGACTTACGCCATTCCATGGAACCCCTTCCTCAGGACCCCAAAGATACCCAGCCCAGCATCCAACCTTCTACCCCCCTACCCCCCCACCCCATGTCAGAGGCTCACCGGAAGCATCATGGAGGTGCCGGGGGGTCCGGGAACACCATCTGAGCCAGGGAGACCAGGACGGCCAGGGGAGCCCTGTGAAAGAGAGGGAATGGGTCAGGGGTAGAAGTCCTTACTGACCATACTTGCAAGTATGCAGAAGTAAACATGTAAAAAGGAAGCAAGAGAAAGAGACAGATATATTTTAATTAATGATGCCGAGTTGTTTTCTGTTGCCCCAGAAGGTCGGACCAGAACCAACGGGTTGAAATTAAATCCAAAGAGTTTCCGTCTAGACATTAGGAAGACTTTTCTAACAGTCAGAGCAGTTCCTCGGTGGCACAGGCTTCCTCGGGAGGTGGTGGGCTCTCCTTCCCTGGAGGTTTTTAAGCAGAGGCTAGATGGCCATCTATCAGCAAGGCTGATTCTGTGACCTTAGGCAGATGATGAGAGGGAGGGCACCTTGGCCATCTTCTGGGCATGGAGTAGAGGGTCACTGGGGGTGTGTGGGGGCAGGAGGTAGTTGTGAATTTCCTGCGTTGTGCAGGGGGTTGGACTAGATGACCCTGGTGGTCCCTTCCAACTCTGTGATTCTATGACTATGAATCCAGGAGCGCCTTAGAGGCCAACAAATTTTTCAAGGTGTGAGTTTTCAAGAGTCCAAGCTCACCTAGTTAGATCTAAGACAGACAGACACGAAGGACACAAAGCCATGCCCAAACCCCACACTTGCAACCCACAGGAGACGGCACGGTGTGAGAACATGGAGCTTCACAAAACTGCCTTGGACAGAGCCAGGCCGGTCGGTCTTTCCAGCCTAAGATGACTCCACGTGGCTGCAGACAGAAAACCCTTTCCTGTTGCCCACTTCCGGATCCTTTCAGTTGGAAACTCTGCCAGGGATTGGGACCGGGACCCCTGAGCCACGGCCCCTCCCAAAGAAGGAGTCTCTCCCACCTGTCCTTCCATCAGGAAACGGCCGAGCCCCCTTTTCACACCTGCCCGGTGCCAACACCGCGCTCTTCTCTAGGGGAAGTGTCCTGCCGCTGCCCGTACTCACCCTCTCGCCAGAGTCGCCAGGAGGCCCAGGTGGGCCCTGGGTGCCCGGCGGCCCGCTGATGCCCTGCAGGGGAGAACAAAGAAGAGCCCTTTGTCGCGGCCCCTGGATCAGCTGAAGGGGACAGGAGATGGAGGGCATGCCTCCCTTGCCCCCTTGCCCTCCCCCCCGACCATGGCACACACACATCCCCAGACTCTTACCGGAGGTCCTTCAGGGCCAGGGGGCCCTTCCACCAACATCCCCTGCGAAGAAAGAGAGAGAAAGATGCTCACCCGGGAGGGGCTGCGAAGCCAAGGCGGGCAGCCGCCGCCACCTCCTGCAGCTCTGGGCCAGGAGAACATTTTCTCTCTTTAGCGTCCCATGAAAGAGACCGTTGTCTGTAACCACCACCCCCCCCCAACCCCAAGGGAAGAGGCTGCGATTTCAGGCCTATTCCGAGATAAGCTCTCTGAGCATCTAAACAAGGCGTCCCGGAGCCTTCGAGCCACCCCGACGGCCTCGGGGGCCCATTCACCGGTCACCCATGCCTTTCCAGGGAACTTTTCACAGCCGCCCAGCAGAGGTAGCTGCGCAAGCCAGAGCTCGAGGGCCAGTGGCCCCCCATCTCAGCCCCACACACCCTTGGGAATGTGTGAGCAAAGGAGAAGGAGAAGTCCAGGACGGGGGGCTCGCCCAGGACAAGGACGGACGGCACCGACCGGCTGTTCAAAGATGCCAGAGGGGGCAGAAACCGCATGAGAGCCGGGGCGGTGCAGAGTGCATCAGGATCCGGGAGACCCAGACTCAACTCCCCACACTGCTAGGGAAGCTCGCTGGCTTATCTTGGGCCAGTCAGACTCCCAGCCTACCCTACCTCGCAGGGTTGTTGTGGGGATAAACTGGAGGAGGAGAGAATGCTGGAGGCCACTTTGGATCCTCACTGAGGAGGAGGAAAGCGGGGTATTAACGAAGTAAATAAATAACTTGCAGAATCTGCATGGTGCATTTATGAAACGCTGCGATTCCTTTGGAGAGAGACGGTGGACCGGGGGGAGCGCGGGGACACGTTTCTCACCCTCTCAGTGGAGAGTGGGGGGGCTTCCAGCAGTAGGGGTGGAAGCATCATGGGGTGGACTCTTGCCTTCTCATAATATGACCAAAATACGACAGCCTCAGTTTAGTCATTTCAGCTTCTAGGGTCAGTTCAGGCTTGATTTCATCTATAACCCACTGGTTTGTTTTTTTGGTGGATATCCGCAACACTCTCCTCCAACACCACATTTCAAGGAATCTACTTTCTTCCTGTCAGCTTTCTTCGTTGTCCAGCTCTCACACCCATACATAGTAATAGGGAATACGATTTCCCCCCTTACTCTGGAGAAAATATAAATCTCCTTGGCTCTGAAATCAAGGAAAAACTGCAGGTTGCCCCGTGAGCGGAGTGGGGCAGGTTCAGGCTCCACCTTCAATAGGTCCCACTTACATCCACCCCACCCCACCCCAGTCCTACTAGAGAGGAAGCTCCGCGCTCCTTCCCCTGAGCCCCCGTCCAGCACCAGCCCCCTCCACGGGACATACCGGTTCGATGACCGCCGGTTCCCCCTTCTCTCCTTTGTAGCCGCGGGCTCCTCGCACTGCCTGTGGGTAACACACATGTAACCGGGAAGAGGGGTCCAGTCAGTATAGTGGAGCCACATGTGCACGCACCCCCTACCCCCCAGTGTGCCCCCTTCTTCAGGGTGCCAGGGCCTATCACCGGGGGGGGGGGGCATTTAGCCCTGGCCTCACATTTACAGAGAGCCTCCAATGTTTACAATTGTTCATTTTCGGACATTTGATAAGATTTGCAATTTGCTTTAATGCGACCTGTCTTTTTAATTTTCTTTACAAGTAGGGGGCTCAAAATCTACAATCTACCCTGCCGGGTGCTCAGGGAGGGCTTCCTCCCCACAAGCCCCCTCTCCTGACAGCTCCAGCCAGGGGTACCCGGGGGGGGGGGGCTGGTCGACATGGCCAAACCGCCTGCAAATCGGGGCTTGCAGGAAACTGGTGTGGAGCCATTGCTTCTCCGTGCAGCCTGCGGTTCTCACGAACTGCAAAACGCACTGGTGTGTTGCGGGCCTGTGCGTGTGCAAAATGGTCATTTCACATGTGCTCCCCTATGAGCACAACTGGAGGGGGGGGCAAGTTGAAATGCTTCCCCCAGCTTGGTTGTGTGAACTTTAGTCCAAGGCAAAATCTAATTAGCAGATGCCAGAAGAATCGTTGAATAAAAACTGAGTAAGGCCCAGGGGGACTGAACACGAAACACAATGCCGGATTAAAGAGGAAGCCAATCTCACGATGCAGAATTGGGTAAAAACTCTGCTGCTAAGTACACGGAGATAAATCCGAGAGTTTCAGATCATCACCCACAATGCAAGTAGCAAAAAATCCTAGACGTGCATATTGGGGGGTGGGATTTTGGGGGGAGTAACCTCTGCATTGTGAATGCCGTGAAATTCAGTCCTTGAGGCCAGGCCAGCCGGGATGTCCTCAGATCGGGGCCATCACCGATGAGCAGTTAATTAAACGGTGACGACGCCGGCGGCTCTGCAGGACTGAACTAACTAACGGGAACATTTTCCAGGCCTTGGAAGGCTGGTTTTGAGGATGTCCTGCTTGAAATAAGAAGAAATCCCAGATGTTTTGGCCCCTTTAGGGTCTCTCTTTTGAATCAGAGAGGGGCCAAACAAAGGGGGGGGTCAGCTCCCAAAGATTCTTCCCACCCCTGCAAAGCCCCCTCCCCGTTCCAGATCTCTGGGATTCCTACAGACAACCCCAGCAGCCGGCCCCTCGGCCCCTCGACCTCAGAGGCAGATGCTGTGGGGAGGAGGTCTAGAGGGGGGAGGCATTTAGGGATGGGGGTGCCCTTCCGAGGTGGTAGCGTGGCGTGCAAATTACCGTGTCCCATTTGGGGGCTTCTGCCCTCCCCCCAAATTGGTAATTGAGACCAGCGCTAGGACCATCCTAGGAAAGGGGGGGGGGCTCTCCCAGAGGTGGCCCTGTAGTGCGATGACATCATTGGGCACGTGATGACATCACAGAATGGGAAGGGAGGACCGAAGAGACTCAACACTACGATTGCCAGGATGGCACAAACCACACAACCAAATATCGACAGGTGAAGAAAGGAGCGTGGCGCCATCGCAGGTTGTGACATTATAAAGGAGACGGGACACCACGGGAGGCAGGAATCAAATAATAAAATCACCACATAACAAGCATAAAACCACTAACAGCGGCAGGAAATGAGGGCAGGGCAGGAGAGCAAGAAGTCAGGGTCGCCTACTGGGGTTGCCACGTCCCACCTGGCCACCAGCAAGGAATGGGAGGGGAGGGTTAGGGTTGCCAGATCCAGGTTGGGAAAGTCCTTGAAATTAGGGGGTGGGCCCTGGGGAGGGCAGGAACCTCAGCGGGGTCCAGTGCCACAGAGTCCACCCTTCAAAGCCCCCCCCCTTTTCTCCAGGGGAACTGATCCCTGTCGCCTGCAGGTCAGTTGTAATAGTGGGAGATCTCCAGCCACCACCTGGCGGTTAAGTAATCAAAAAATTACCTCGTGCTGAGGAAGCGGTGGAAAAATAAAATGAAACAGCACTGATGACTAATTGGAAATATAATCACATCAAAAGAGAACAAGGTGCCAAAAAGGCAAAAACAAGAAATGAACAATAAGGCTACAAGATATACAATCATTCAAAAAGTCCCAGAAGGTGCATACAAAGTCCTGGGATCGTAACCCACAACGTGGTGTGGAATCCTCTGCTCAAGGTGCAGTCTACCCGAGTCTTGGAGGAAAAGCCGAAGATGAGAGCGGAGACGCCCAACACGGATGATGCAGCGAGGCAGATCACGGAGCCCCATGATCAGAGTAGAAAATCCCCGAGATGGGAACCCGGTGCAAATCCCATTTTGCGGGTTCCCCCACCTGCAATTTAACGGGTCGGCTGGTCTTGCCCACATAAAGAAGCCCACTAGCATTCCGTCTGTATGAGTCGTGTATGTTCACTCAGCAATGTGGTATGTATTACGGTACATTGTATGTATTTTGCTGCTCTGGGGGCTTGTTTATTTAAACAATCACTTCATTATAGTCCCATATTTACAGATAGATATTCATCCATTGTGACTACAATTCCCGATAGACAAAGCACCTGCAAAATGGGATTTGCACCGGGTTCCCATCTCAGGGATTTACTACTCTGATCACGGGGCTCCATGATCTGTCTTGCTGCATCATCCGTGTTGGGTGTCTCTGCTCTCATCTTCGGTTTTTCCTCCAAGACTCAGGTAGACTGCACCTTCAGCAGAGGATTCCACACCACTTTGTGGGTTACGATCCCAGGACTTTGTATGCACCTTCCGGGAATTTTTGAATGATTGTATATCTTGTAGCCTTATTGTTCATTTCTTGTTTTTGCCTTTTTGGCACCTTGTTCTCCTTTGATGTGATTATATTTCCAATTAAGTCATCGGTGCCGTCTCATTTTACTTTTCCACCCCCTGGAGGTTGGCAACCCGATAGCCACCATAGCAAACAGGAAGTAGCCTCGTGTGGGAAAGGAAGCAGCCCCTCCCTCCCCGAGTGGTGGCACAGGTGGCAGGAAATGACAGCTTCTAACAGGAAGTGACACGGAACCAGCCAGAAACGGGCCACATTAAACAGGAAGTGACGAAAACAAACTGCAGCCGCGGCCACCACAACAAAACAGGTAAAACTGCAGAGGCACAATGAACAGGAAGAGATGCAAGATGCGGGGGGACAAGAAGCCACGTTGCAACTTTGCAGCCAACGGCACCAACAAAACGAGGGGGGAACAGCGACAAACAGACGAAGGACATTGGTGGTGCAAGTCACCAGCCAATCAGAACGGCAGCCAATAGCAAGAGGAAGTGACATCACAGCACTCAACGACCACTGCAACAAACAGGAAGCAGATCCTCCAGACAGGAAGGCGCAGCGGTGCCACGACATCAGTGGAGAGGGGAGCGTGCCCACCGCCCAGGAAGTGCCCCCAGACCCCGCCAGGAGAGGGGGGGCCCTCCCGGCACGCCACTTACGCCTCCGCTGTGGGGGAGGGTCTCGGCCGAGAGCCCCGGGCCCAGCTCGGACGGCTCCGCCCCCTGGCCGTAACTAGCCTGGCCGTAGCCGTACTCCGGCCCCTCTCCGGGCACGTCCTCCTCCGCGAACACGTCCTCCTCGATGGGATGGGGGCCGGACACTTCCTCCTGATATGCGCCCCCCACCCGAGACAGGGACCCAACAACACGTTAGAGGAGACCGTGGTGCTCGGCCCCCCAAACCTCCCCCCCACGTCCCTCCTTTGCCAGGGAACCAATGCCACACGTGCAAGCTCAGCGCCAGAGAGCCCAGAGCACCCCCACCCCAACCTCTGCTCTGGGACCACTAGCCCCCCCCCACCTTCCCAAAGAGCGCTCTGGATCCGGCCCCCTTCCCCTGCCCCACCTGGCCCCAACCAGTAAAGGTCGCTACGATGCACCTGACCCTCTTTCCAAAGGGGTCAGGAACAGGCAAGCTGTCAGAAGCCCCCTCCCTCTAGGGGCAGGGGGTCCCCAACCTCTGGGCTTCTGACACACCACAGCAGGCACAGCCCCAAAATGGCAGCCGCAAGAGGCGGAGCCGGAGACAAAATGGCTGCCGCAAGAGGCGGAGCCAGAGCCAAAATGGCTGCCGCAGCACGTTAATTGGCACAAGCCAATTAAATCTCCAATGGCCAATCAGAAGCGTTGCTAGGCAAAAGCCCCACCCATTTTCTAAAGACACTTTGCAGGTGGAGCCACCTGGGGGACCGCCACCCCCCCGGCTCCGGTGCCTTCCTCCCCCCCTCCAGTCTCATGCCAGGGAAGGGGGGGCGTTTACCTCCACCTGTGGCGATAAGGATGCAGGAGAGGACACCTCCCCTGCGGGGCTCTCCTCCCAATAGTTGACCTCGGCGTCAGGTGGGAGGGTGTAGTCATGGTATTCCTGAACCCCCCAGGACTCCTCCGTGGGGAGCAGACCCACATCCTTGGGGTGGGGTGGGGGGGTGGGTTGTTTACCAACCAGCACACGTGGAGGCGGAAGGGATGAAAGCCAGGGAGACACGTGGAACGTGTGGGTGGGTGCGAGGGCGCACGGGATGGTGGGTGCGTTGGAGAACCAGTGGAAGGAAGGGGTGGTGGGAGCAGAGAGGGTGGAGGTGGAGGTGGGTTGAATCGATGGACGGGAAAGGGGATGAGGCAGGAAAGGGAGAGGAGGGCAGGAGAAGGAAAAAACAAGAGATACCATTAGTACAGACCTGTTCTCTTGCGCCCTGAAGGCAGAAGAGGAGGAATCCCCCATCCTAGATCATTTTTCCACCACGGAACAAATTGATCTTGGGGGGGGGGCAGAACCATACCTCTCACTGGGATAAAGAAGCCAGTACTGTATGGGGTTGGGGGTCTGTATTTGGGAAGGGGACGTTCAAGAGAAACGCAGAGCCAGAAACTGGAGGGTGGGGCAGGGATTGTCCTGATTCCTGCCCAGCCTCGGCTCAACAGGGAGCGTCGCGTTCACAAGTTTCCTGGCTCTGACATTCCCCTCGCCTGGGACGTCTTCCCAATGACCCCATATCTCGGGAACATGCACGACACAGTTAACGGAGACACCGTTGCACACAGATGGGTGGGGGGGACACAGAGAGAGAGACATACATGGAAGACAGGGGTGGGGTGTTTGGGGGGAGAGGGCAGTGTTCCTTGCCCTCCACCCAGGATCCCAGGCCGTGCCTGGCACCGGTCTGCATCCTTTCCTCTTGCTCTACCTGCTGGTAGCTGTTGCCCTGCTTCCGGACGCCGCCAGCGCCAGCGTAGGCCTGGTTCCCGCTTTTGCCCAGGGAGTTTTTCGTGGCTGAGGATTTGCCCCCGGAAGTCGCCTTGGTGGTGCTGCCGCCGCCCCCACTGTAGGACTTCCCATTGCCAGAGGGGGACTTCCCGTTGCCGGGATACTTCCCGTTGTTGGGGGACTTCCCGTTGCCAGGATATTTCGAGTTACTGGGGTACTTCCCATTTTTGGTCCCCGTCTTGGCATAGCTGGGCGACGTGCCCATCAGCTGGCGCTTCTGGGGCTGCTTCGGTTTGGGTTTGGCGGGGGTCCTGGCCTTGGCTGCTTTCTAGTGATGGTGGCCGCGAAGGAAGAGGTGAAGGTCATGGTGAGGATGATGATGGTGATGATGAGGCGGATGATGAAGAAGAAAAGCAACAGGCACAGAGAGCAAAGACAAACCCGGGCGTGAGTCTCGCAGCAGCAACAGCCTAGGGGCCGGCTGCCCCCAAACCCCACCCCCCACATCCGCCCTTCCCTCCTACATCCTGCCTGGCACCAAGCCACGGAATTTGGCCCAACCAACCCACATATTAAGCAAAGCCAGAGTCTGAGCCTGTGCAGAGTACCCTGCCCACGCTCGCTCAGCCATCATCCGACTCACAAAACTGCCATGCCGAATCTCGGCCAGTTCAGGCAGAAGGAAGCCCTGGCCCACTCGGGGGGGGGGCATGCCCTCCGGACCTTCACAGGGGCCCGAAGCAAGGCGCCACAGCTGAGGAGCCCCCCACTCACCCCTCGGCCACAAGAAAGGCCACGGAAGGGAGCCCGGAACTGCCCACCTGCCCTGGGCCCCTCGTCTTGGTGCAGAGGAAGTGGATGCCCCTCTCTGACCCTCTCACCTAGCACAGGTGAGCCCCTGCCCACACCTTCCCCACCCCATTCATAACCCAAGATGGCTGACTGTGGGGTTTTATGCCCTCCGGGGTGGGTGGGACGGGGTTTGCCTCCACCACAGCCAGCCCAGCCCTGGTTTCTGAAGCAAGAACGGGGCTCGTGACAAAACGCGGAAGGGGGGGCAGAGCAGAAGGCTCAACACCATCCAGCCTATGGGGAGACTCGTTTATGCCGTTCGGAGGAGTTGCCCCCGGCACGGGGCATCGTTTTCAGATCAATTTCACGCTGCCGTTTTAGCCGCATGGTTAGAGCGTGGTTTCCCGTGGTTTTGCTGCTCTTTCAGAGTTCAGTTTTCTGCACAGTTGTTTTTCACTTAACCCCAGAGCTAACTTATTACTAATTTCAGGGTTTTGCTGCTACAAATTTGTTGTGATTGTTGGAAGTGGCCTTGGAAATGTTTATTAAGGGAGCGGCGTGCAAACGCTTCATATAAACACGGCCCCTTCAAAGGAATCAGGAAGGCTCTGCCTCGTCTGCTATCCCGCAAGGTGGGGCGGGGAGGGGGTCAAACAAGCACCGGACGTGACAGATGGGTCACTTGGTCAGTTGGTTGAGATTGGGGGGTGGGGCTGCCCTTGGCTGGCTCGCGGGCCGGATAAGAGCTCTCAAGGGGCCGGATTCTGCCCGCAGGCCTTACGTTTGACACCCCTGCCGTAAGGGCTGAAATGCGGAGTCGCTTGGCGGCTCTTTCTTAAGAGACCGAGCGAGATTCGAGTCCAGGAGCACCGTAGAGACCGACGAGGTATTCAGAGGATGAGCTTTGGAGAGTCAGAAACTCCCTTTGTCAGATACCAGAGCTGGGACTCTCGGAAAGCTCAGATCCCTAAAATGTGGTTGGTCTCTCAGGTGCTAACTGAACTCGAATCCAGCTCTTCCGCCGCAGTCCAACACGACGACCCTCCCGAAACTCAGCTGAGTGGCTGGGATCTCACGCAGGTCATTTAATAAAAGCAATACATTTCCAAGGCCTCGTAGTGAATGTTTTGAACTTAGATGGTTCTTAATCCGTTACGCACTCGGAGTCCCAGTTGTCTGGGAGGAAGGGGGGAATCTAAATATGTGAAATATCAAACAAATCAGCCAGCGAGCGGCTGAAGCTCAGACAACATTCAGCTCCTGGGCGCAGGGGAGGGGTGTTTTGGGAGCCTGCCCGTGACATCGCAAGGGTACAGGAGTCAATTAGGGCACACGCCCACCCTCAACGTAGGCATGCCTAGGGGCAGCCGCCCCCTCCGCTACCCAAGCACACACAGATTCCACTTCTCAGGAAGCGGAGAAGGGGTGTCGAAAAGCCGTTTGCACCCATATCTTTTATGCATGGCTGTTTCACTCGTCGTCATCCCTCTGACGACTTCGGGTCTTGGTTTGGATCGTGCATCCTGTTTCCGACCGTCAGAGGCTGACTCGCTCTCTCCCTGTGTTTCACCATGTTTTGCCCGCGTTTTCAAATTCGAGACAAAACCGGCCCCTCAAAACGCGGGCTAGACGCGGGGAAACGCAGGGGGAGAGCGAGGCGACCTCTGACGGCATGCACGACCCAAACAAGGGCCCGAAGTCGTTGGGAGGAGTGAGGGTGAATGAAACAACCGTGCATAAAAGACCTGTGTCAGAAAAGAACATTTTAAAGGGCATTTTCCAAACGTGCTCAAATATAACGACTCTCTGGAAAAACAGTTTACTTATGAGCAGGGAAATGTCACGTGTGTCAACTAGCAGTTTGTCTGTGAAAAATGCTGCTGGAAGGAAACAGTTTTTAAAAACACTGGGCCAATCCTGTTAACCAGGACACGGGGCCAATCCTGTCACCAACCTAACCTGAATTCAGTCGGTTCGAGTCAGTCTGTGAAGAACTAGCAGCAAAAGTTGCTGACTTCAGCCAGGAAGGTGAGAACAGCGACGTCACTGGCAAAGGGCACGTTCTCCCCGCTCATGAATGAACAGAACCATAAATTCTGCACATGGTAAAAGACATGGAAACATGTCTGTACCGGTGCCATCTTGGACAGGCGAGCCCTACATCTGGGCAAAGGGGGGGGGAGAGTTTCCATCCCAGGCTGTTACTGAACGGCTGGTCCTTTTGGCTCCCCTGACCGTATCCAGGATCGGCCAGGACCCTGGATCAACTCTGCTTCTCGGCATCTGCATCTCAGCCAGCCGGCTGTTAAGTAGAAAACTTGGAAGCCCGTGGCCCTGTGCTGGGCGTGGTCACAACATTTCGTCCCCAGAAACAGGGGCCGGTGCTGCCGTCGTCATTCTGACACAGGCCGCCTCTTTGAAGGAGAACTTGACTCGTCCCGTCTCCACAGAAAAAACGGAGTACAATTCTTTTGGATAAAATAAACACATGGTTTATGGGAAACTGCACCTGTGGGATTTCCTCCCACCTGTGGGATTTCACCATGAATCCCATCCTCTGTTTCCAGGGCCACGGATTCGCCCAGAAAATCTCTCAGGCCCACAAAGCTGTGACAGCTCTCATCTGCATCAAATGAACTCTTTGGTTTTGCAAATGCCCCCGATGTCCCTGCATGAATGTGTTTTGCAGCTACACTGCATCATGGGCTCTGCAGTCTGCAGAGGACTACACAGAATGCAATGCATTGCAACTGCGATCGAAGCCTTCACACAGGGAGAATGGCTTAAACAACTGCTGCCGAGTGAGCAAACAAAGATTCTGCATTTGCGTGGGGGAGGGGGAGGGAAATTATGGGGATGACCACCCAAGCTATGGCATTGGCTTAAAAAAAAAAAAACAAGCAAATCCTCTATCGCAGTTGTGTGGCCCCCAGCAAACAACCACCCCCAACCCAGCAATAGCCCCTTGCCTCATCCTTCTCCCTCCTTCATCCACTTAGAAAAACTCAAGAGTCGCTTGCAGCCAAACTGTCTTCCGTCATCGCGTGCCACCCCAAACTCTGCTCCCTCCCTTGGAGGGGGAGGGAGGGGGCCTCAGGGCCAAAAGAGCCAGATGGACTTCCCTGCCAGCCACAGAGTAGTAGAGAAGGACGAAACAAATGGGTAGACGTAGACAGATGGACGTGGTTGGGACAAACCGGATGGATTGCACAGCCACACGAGGAGGACAGATAGACAGATGTTCTGGGGAGGAGCAGAAACTGCCCCTCCCTTTACCTGCTCACTGGCTCCCCCCGGCGGCACCAGGGGAGAATCCGTCCCGTCCTGCCTAGGGCCGTAATAGTAGGTGTACCCGTAATAGTCCTCCGCGTCCTCAACAGAGTACTGAAGAAAAGCAAGAGAGGTGAGTCTTTCTTCCTTTTTTAAGGCCTTGTGACGGCCCACCTCAGGGAAGGGCGCTCTCCGGCCACGGAGGATTCCTGACGGGGCCAAATTAGCACAGGAAAAGCAGAAGACACAGACTTGACCCGTCTTATCCCTTCCTACAGATTAATCCCATTGCTTTTAGTCCTGGAGGTGCCTGCGGAGAGACATCTTTGGGACTCGGGATACGTTGGGGTGAGGAAAATGCTCCAGAGGGCATGTACCAGTGGTTTGGGGGCAGAAGCTCTCCTGGATCGGCAGGACCTGGGACAGGGAGGGGCTCCCGCTTCTGGGGTATCTTCTTGGAGATTTAGTGGCATTCATAAAAACCCAGGTCGGGATGGGGGGGGGGGTCCCCAAAGCTGAGAAGCCACTGCTCCAGGAAGAACTAAAGTCTTCTTGCAGATTGGATGGCAATTTGACCACCCCCCCATGGGTTCCACACGGCCAGCAATGGCCAATGCCCACCCATAGAACTCTCCTCTAACCCTCAAGCAGCCTCAGCTAGTGACCGTGTTGTGGCAGTGAGTTCCACAAGTCCAGTGTGGGTGGAGGAGAAGAGAAGAGGGGGCCGTCACCCGCGTGGCTTGTTTGGGCATTGTGGGAAACAGGATGCGGGACCGGCTGGACACATGAACACATGAAGCTGCCTCCTACTGAACCAGACCCTTGAGGGTCCATCGAAGTCAGTATTGTCTACTCAGACCGGCAGCGGCTCTCCAGGGTCTCACGCAGGGGTCTTTCACATGACCTACTAGCCTAGTCCCTTTAACTGGGGATGCTGCCGGGGATTGAACCTGGGACCTTCTGCATGCCCAGCAGATGCTCTAACACCGAGCCACGGCCCCTCCCTCTTTGGTCTGATCCAGCATGGCTATTCTGACATTCTTAAGAATGAACAAAGATGGCAACCTCTGGCTTTTCTTTGAAGCCAGCAAAGGGAACCATGCAGTGGAGCACGGCACAGGAGAACGGCCGCGGGTGATCCTGTTTGGCTGCAGGCGCCCTGCCCTGCTCTCACTGCACCGTTGAACGTATCGTGCCTCACAGTTCTTGCTGTGCTTTAAATTTTGGCGCTCCCGCGGCGTGGCTTATTTAGAAGGCTCCCTCTACTGACGGCGTCAACTTACACTGTGGAATCTGCCTTGAGCCCCAGTGAGAAAGGGGAACAATAAATAAAGGAAATAAGATATAAACCAACGCAGGCACCGGAACATTTGTGCCTAGACAAAAATGCCCGAATTGCTGTGCTCCAGGATCCCTGGCAACTGGAGGGTCTTGGACGGTAAATATCCTTTGGGGGGGGGGACATGGTGCATCCCCCCCCCCGGGGCAGGATCCGTGCCAGCAGAACCCGTGAGCGGATGGAGCTTTGGGGTGGGGCCAGCCAGCCCCACCCCAAACAGCCTTCCCAGGTGCTGCTTCGCACCCAATGCACCCCCCAAATACGCCTCTCTAGGCAGGTGGGCCGTTGCTCAACCTGGCCAAGCAAAGGCCTCTTCCTCGTCCCACTGCTTTTGCAGGCTGGTGCCAGATATGCCTGCCGGTAGCGTGGAGGGACAGATGTGAGCCACCCGCTGCACCAATTCCCTCTCCTGGCTCAGCCCTGCCACTCACCTGGGGCCTGCTGGGCCTCTGCTGGGCCTCCTGAGCTTGGGGTTTGTGGGCAGCAGCGTCGCAGTCGGGGCTGTGGTGCTCGCAGTAGTCGTAGGCGGCCTGGGGGCTGGTAGAGATCAGTAGCTGCTGGATGTCGCCCTGCGGGGAGAGAAGGGGGTGAGCCTCGCCTGGCCCCCGGGCGGGGCGGGGCGAGGGGGCAGGGAGGGGCCCCTACCTCAAAGACCTCTTCGTCCAGGAGGCGGGTGCCAAAGACGGTGATGCCGCGGGTGTCGATGACCGGCTGGCCGCCGCGGGGCAGCGGCCGCGACATCTTCTTCTTGCAGTCCAGGAAGAGTGTCACCTGCTTCTTGCTCACACTCAGCGCCACTCGGTGCCACCTGGGGGAGACAGGAGGGGTGTGGGGGGCTGTGCAAGAGGAAGGAGACCCCCACACACACCAGAACAGACCTGAGGGAGAGAAGTCAGGAAGGGGGGGGCAGCAGCGGTGCTTGAGGGACCCTGAGGAGGGGCAGCGGAAGGAAGAGCCGGACTGGGGGGCTCCCTATCCCCTGTGGGGCAGAGGGGGGCAGAGTTTATATGGCGGCAAAGCCCCAAGGAAAGCGAGGAAGGAAGATACACTGCAGGGTTGGCTGGATCTCCCCAGGCAGAAGCGCTCCTTCTTTGCACAATCCCATCGACCTCAGCTGGAGGCGCAAGGAGCTATTTCATAGAATCATAGAGTTGGAAGGGACCACCAGGGTCATCTAGTCCAACCCCCTGCACAATGCAGGAAATTCACAACTACCTTCACCCCCCACACCCCCAGCAACCTCTACCCCATGCCCAGAAGTTGGCCAAGGTGCCCTCCCTCTCATGATCTGCCTGAGGTCACAGAATCAGCATTGCTGACAGATGGCCATCTAGCCTCTGCTTAAAAACCTCCAGGGAAGGAAGAAGAAGAAGAAGAGTTGGCTTTTATATGCTGACTTTCTCTGCCATTTAAGGGAGAATCAAACTGGCTTACAATCACCTTCCCTTCCCCTCCCCATAACAGACACCCTGTGAGGTAAGTGAGGCTGAGAGAGCTGTGACTAGCCCAAGGTTACCCAGCTGGCTTTGTGTGTAGGAGTGGGGAAGCAAATCCAGGAGAGCCCACCACCTCCCGAGGAAGCCTGTTCCACTGAGGAACCGCTCTAAGTGTTAGAAAAATTCTTCCTAATGTCTAGACCAGTGGTTCCCAACCGTTTTTTGACCAGGGACCACTAGGACTTTTTTGTTCGGTGCAGGGACCCCAAGGTTCAAAATAAAAATTCTGAGAATTTGAAAATAAACTTTAATCATAACTGTTAGTTAAACATTAAACTTAGAATAATATTTGAATATATATTTTTATAATAGAGAACTTTTAATTGAAAATATTAATTTATTATGGGTTTATAACTTTGTTTCGCAGACCTTAATTTAGTTCTCGCGGACCCCTGGGGGTCCATGGACCCCTGGTTGGGAACCAGTGGTCTAGACGGAAACTCTTTTGATTTAATTTCAACCCGTTGGTTCTGGTCTGACCTTCTTGGGCAACAGAAAACAACTCGGCCCCATCCTCCTCTAAATGACAGCCCTTCAAGTACTTGAAGATGGTTATTTGGGGAACTTAAATCCCCCTTCCAGCCCCCCCGGCTGTGTGAACTCCTAATTTGGGGAACTGAAATCCCCCTTCCAGCCCCACCCCTGCCTGGGGATGAAACATGTCTCTGGGCCTCTAGTCTAGTGAGGACTAGAAACCTCCATTCTTAAAGCTCAAGGAATTCCAATAAACAAGTTCATCGCTGCATGAAGAAGTATTTCACTCTGCCTGTCCTCAATCTGCCATAACACATTTGGGGACCTCAAGAACTCTCACTGCCAGCTGTACTTCATCCCTCCCCCCATACTAACCCCCCAGCCCCAGCCTGGTCACTTCACTTCTGTGCTCACACACACACAGGATGGTTTACCCATTCCTCCCTGGCCAGCTGGTTTTGAGGGTCTCTGGTGGCACTTCGTGAAGGGCCGGGGAGAAAGTGCACATGCGCATGCATGTGTTTCCCCCCCCCAAAAAAACCCACAGGTACTGAGAAAGTTGTTCCTGTCTCAAAGGGGGAGAGGAAGACACCCCGGGCGTCACTCTAGAAGCTCTGACTTGACAGCCCTTTCCTCCACCACCACCAAAGTTTTTTCCCCTTCCCTTCGCTTTCTGTTCCGGGCATTCATTCATGAATCCACAAATAATGAGCAGTCCTAGGGTTTTTTGTTTGTTTGTTTTGTTTTTGCAGGTAGGGGGAATTAAGAACTTTTCTTCCATTATTTTTACAATTGCCATAGCACCGTTATAAAACTACAATAATAAAAATTAAAATAAAATAGCGAGCAGCGCCTGTGAAAGCAAAGTGAAAAGCAGTAATCACTCTGTCCCCCTTCCAGAAACACAAGGACGGACAATTAGCCAGTTATTCCCCTGGTGGATGGGCACTGGGGAGGGGGCCGTGGCTCAGTGGTAGAGCATCTGCTTGGCATGCAGAAGGTCCCAGCTTCAATCCCCAGCATCATCTCCAGTTAAAGGAACCAGGCAAGTAAGTGATGTGAAAGACCTCCGCCTGAGTCCCTGGAGAGCCGCTGCCGGTCTGAGTAGACAACACTGACTCTGATGGACCCAGGGTCCGGTTCAGTATAAGGCAGCTTCATGTGTTCACTGCTAGGTTTTTCTGGAGAACCAGGTGCCGTACAAGAACCCCATTTACAAATCTGCTTGCACCTGACTGAAGAAGCGTAAACCCTTCAGGAGCCCAAAATGATCCTCTCAGGGCTCATTTCTGTGCCTTTAACAATGAACAGCCTAGCGAGAATTTATCAGATGACGCTTCTCCCTCGGCTGCCTCTGCCCTCATGATAAACTTTGCTTGCTGTTGGAATCGGGTGTCTCACAAAGTTGTTGGTGCCACAGGGAAAAAGCCGGCGGCCCTGTTGGCACTAGAAAGAGCCACTTGGAAAAGGACCGAGTGGGGTGAGCCACAACCTGCCCCGGCTGGAAGGCCCCTCTCAGCTTCTTGGTGGATCTGCCGAGAAGCCCACCTGTGGCTTGGCTCTGGACCCCTGCTTTGCCAAGAGCTTCTCCTTCTTCCCCTTAAGCTCTACTTAGAATAATAGAATCATAGGTCTTTTGTGCATGGCTGTTTCACTCGCAATCACCCCTCCGACTACTTTGGCGCTTTGTGTTGATTATGAATGCCGTTTCCGTCTGTCAGAGGTTGTCTCGCCGTCCCCCTGCGCTTCCCTGCATTTTGCCCATGTTTTCACTGTTTTATCTCAAATTTGAAAACGTGGGCAAAATGCGGGGAAACGCAGTGGGAGAGTGAGGCAACCTCTGATGGTCAGAAACGGCATGCATAATCAACACAAAGACCCAAAGTCGTCGAAGGGGTGACGGCAAGTGAAACAGCCGTGCATAAAAGACCATAGAGTTGGGAGGGGCCATAGAGGCCATCTAGTCCAACCCCCTGCTCAATGGGGGAGCAGCCTAGAGCATCCCTGCCAAGAACTTGTCCAGCCTCTGCTTAAAGACTGCCAGAGTGGGGGAAGGAGCTCACCCACCTCGCTAGGCAGCCCATTCCACTGCTGAACAACTCTTACAACTCCTGACAGAGGACAATCCCAGCTTAATCATTGAATTAGGACCCCAGGGTCAAAGAACCATGAAGAACCATGGATGAACACGAGTTGGTGAAAGAAGACAGGAAGAAGAAGAAGAAGAAGAAGAAGAAGAAGAAGAAGAAGAAGAAGAAGAGCTGGTTTTAATATGCTGACTTTCTCTGCCACTTAAGGGAGAATATACCAGCTTCCAATCATCTTTCCTTTCCAATCCCCACAATAGACACCCTGTGAGGTAGGTGGGGCTGAGAGAGTTCTAAGACAGCGGTGACTAGCCCAAGGTCACCCAGCTGGCTTCATGCGTAGGAGTGGGGAAACAAATCCAATTCACCAGATTAGCCTCCGCCGCTCATGGGGAGTGGGGGATTGAACCCGGCTCTCCAGATCAGAGTCCACCGCTCCAAACCACCACGCTTAACCACGACACCACACTGGAGAGGAGAGGGAGAGGAAGGCAGGCACTCACTTGCCATCGGCCAGGTTGACGCCTCGGAAGATAGGGTAGTCCTCGGGGGCCGGGCGGCCACTGTGGTCCTCGTAGAGGAAGACGGGCGAGCGGCCCAGCTCCACGCCCAGCTGCTGGGTGCCGTGCTGGTTGTAGACGGAGAGCAAGAAGGCCTGCAGGCCGGACTTGGGTTTCACCAGCGCCATGATGGAGAAGTCCTCTGGGAATTTACCTGGGAAGGGAAAGGCAGGCTGAGGACGGCCGTGCAACAGAAAGGGACCCCTCAAGCAAGGGGGCTTCCCAGGAGAAAGGCCCAGAAATCCCTGGGGGGGGGGGCTTTTCCCATGACTGCATCACCTCCCGACTGCTGCAGCCGTGGAAGGCACTGGAGCCTCCGGGGGTCAGAAGAGTGGCAACCTGAGGAGGCCCCTACCTGTGTTCCCCACGGCCACTGGATTTCCACTACCTTCTTACCCTATGGGGAGAAATGCCCTCCATCCTAGAATCCACCTTGGTATTTGATTAATCGAAGGAGGGGCCGTGGCTCGGTGGCAGAGCATCTGTTTGGCATGCAGGTTCAATCAACAGCATCTCCAGTTAGAGACCAGGCAAGTAGGTGATGTGAAAGACCCTTTTCTGCCTGAGACCCTGGAGAGCCGCTGCCGGTCTGATTAGACAATCCTGACTTTGATGGACCAAGGGGCTGATTCAGTACAAGGCAGCTTCATGTGTTCATGGGAGGGGACGTGACTCAGGGGTAGAGCATCTGCTTGGCATGCAGAAGGTCCCAGGTGCAATCCCCAGCATCTCCAGTTAAATGGACTAGGCAAGTAGGTGATGGGAAAGACCCTTTTCTGCCTGAGACCCTGGAGAGCCGCTGCCGGTCTGAGTAGACAAGACTGACTTTGATGGACCAAGGAGGGTCTGATTCAGTATCAGGAAGCTTCATGTGTACATGAAGCATGTACACATGCTCCAGAGGCTAGTACAAGACTGGCAAAAGGGAAAAAAAGCAGGAGATGGGTTGTCTCTTTCTCTCCCCCCTGCCCACCCCCAACACAGAGCATGCCAGTGATGTGAATGGCTCTGGCGAAAGTAGCCCAAAAGGTTTACCACCCTCACACCTCGGCTAGAATGCCACAGCTAAAGTGGCGGAGACGGGGACCGGCCAAGGGCTCAGGGGGCCCCTCCTGGACAGAGGCCAACCAAGAAAGGCTCCAGGGAAAAGCGGAGAGGGCAGAACCTGTGGGCTCTCTTACGAGAAAAGACCTGCCCCGCCCCTCTTGCCCCTCTTCCCTTTCTTAAAAAATGGCACCCCAATCGCCCTGCCCCAGTCCTTTGGCATGTGTCCAGTCCTATCTATACAGGTGAAAAACGATGCCAGGAAAGGAGACCCCCCCCCCAGTCTTTGTTGTTCTTCAGAGGTTCGGGTGGAATAAAATCAGCACCTGGGGCTTCCCCTGGTCTAAGTTGGTCAATCAAGGACTCAGCCTCCCTTAAGGAGACAGGGGGCCATACGGGCAGGTCCTCCATCCTCTCTCAGGAGGGGGCCAGAGAAAACTCTTTATACATATCCTGAAAGTGAGTTGCCCATACAGCCGAAGAAATATGCGACTCTAAAGGAGATGACTCCTTAGATGAGTGTCTTGATATCAGCTTCCAGAATTGGGAGGAGTTCCTCTCTTTGGCTGCCTGTATGACACTCCTCCATGATGCCCGAATGTTTTCTTTCTTTTAGTGAGCGACAATTTGTTTATAGGTTTTCTTCAGGGAGAGAAAAGAGTGTTGAGCTGCTTGTCGTTCCTCTCTGTCAGCTGTTCTATATAAGCCATTATATAGATACCATTACACCCTTTTTTGGCCTCTAAGCATTCCTTGTTGAACCATGATTGTGGGGGGACACCTTTTTTTCCTGCATTTGCACCATTATTGAACGTCAAGAGGGGTTTAAGGTCTTGTACTAGATTTTGATAAGTGCTCAAAGGGTGTCCAGATCACGCAAAGTGATGGTATCGCTCTACTCTGCTCTGGTTAGACCTCACCTAGAGTACTGTGTTCAGTTTGGGGCACCACAATTTAAGAAAGATGTAGACAAGCTGGAACATGTCCAGAGGAGGGCAACAAAGATGGTGAGGGATCTGGAGACCAAGTCCTGTGCGGAAAGGTTGAAGGAGCTGGGTAGGTTTAGCCTGAGAGGGGCTCTGATAACCATGTTCAAGGACTTGAGGGGATGTCATATAGAGGATGGCGCCAAGTTGTTTTCTGTTGCCCCAGGTCGGACCAGAACCAACAGGTTGAAATTGAATCAAAAGAGTTTCCATCTAGACATTAGGGAGAATTTTCTGACAGAGCGGTTCCTCGGTGGCACAGGCTTCCTCGGGAGGTGGTGGGCTCTCCTTCCCTGGAGATTTTTAAGCAGAGGGGCTAGATGGCCACCTGTCAGCAATGCTGATTCTATGACCTTAGGCAGTTCATGAGAGGGAGGGCACCTTGGCCATCTTCTGGGCATGGAGTAGGAGTCACTGGGGGTGTGGGGGGGGAGGTAGTTGTGAATTTCCTGCATTGTGCAGGGGGCTGGACTAGATGACCCTGGTGGTCCCTTCGAACTCTATGATTTTATGGGTCTGAGCCTGATTCCATACCCAAAAAGCCTATGTTATATTTTTGCATTCTTTCAGATGCTAGGGCCTTTTTAAACTTCTGATCCAGCTCTGATGTCCATTTGGCCCGACAGCCCATGTGTTCTGTAGCTGTGACAGATATTGGAGAGTTTAATTTACATTGTAAATGCCATGTTGGTACCAAAGAGCAAGAGTCCAGTAGCACCTTAAAGACTAACAAAAATATTTTCTGGCAGGGTATGAGCTTTCGTGAGCCACAGCTCACTTCTTCAGATCACGAAAGCTCATACCCTGCCAGAAAATATTTTTGTTAGTCTTTAAGGTGCTACTGGACTCTTGCTCTTTTCTACTGCTGCAGATAGACTAACACGGCTACCCACTGTGAATTATCTTCATGTTGGTACAGTTAAAGACATTGAGAGGGGCTATAACAACACTAAATTTTTAATAAATGGAAAAAAAAACCAGGTACAGTGGGCAGGGAAAAAGCAGGGAAGCCCCATAGCTGTTGATGGGTGTCAGCAGCCAAAGCAGCAACCAAAAAAACACACAGTGACCCTGTGTGGGAAATCCCAGGGTCAGATTACTCAGCTTTAAGGTGGACAATGAGGAGGAAGCTGAAATTGTTAAAGATTTTCTGTTCCTCGGCTCCATCATCAACCCAAAGGGAAGGAGATTGAGACTGGGAAGGGTAGCCATAAAGGAGCTAGAAAAGATTCAGAAGTGTTAAGTATGTGTTGCTGGCGACCAAGGTCAAATTAATTCATGCCGTCGTATTCCCTATTACCGTGTTGGCGAACCTATGGCACGGGTGCCACTTCCGGCACGCGTAGCCCTTTCTGCCGGCACGCACTGTTCCTCCAAGCCGCTGGCCTTTCTGGCTCTGCCCCACCCCGGATGGGGGAGGCTGTAGCCCAGGGGTGGGGAACCTCCGACATCATTGGCTGTGGCCCCCGGACTCTCCCACAGAAGCTGCCGCCATTGCCGCCGCTTGAGCGTGCGCGGCCAGCCAGGCGGGTGGGAGAGCGGGGAACAGAAGCCGAGCGCTCACACTCGGCATGGCCGGCGGCTTCTCCGGCGCCCTCTGGGCCTGTGTGGGCGGAGGGGCATGGCTGGTCGGTGGGTGCGAAGGAGGAGCCCTCTGCCCCACCCTGCTCGCCTCTCACAAGCCTGCCGCCGAGCCCCACCGAGTGGCAAATCCAAGGCAAAACCTCCCATGCATAAATGGCCTCTTTCTTTTTCTGTCTCCCTCTGCCCTTTTCTTTCTCTCCCTTGCTCCATTTCTTTCTCCCTTTCTCTCTCTTTTTCTTTCTTTCTCTCCCTCCCTTCCTTCCCTTTCCCCCTCCCTTCCCTTCTTTCCTTCCTTCCTTCCTTCTTTCCCTCCAGCGGCTTCTCCGGCACCCTCTGGGTCTGTGCGGGCGGAGGGGCGTGTAGTCCTATTCCACCTTTGAAGTGCCCACAAGCTATCCTCCAAACACCTTTCCATTTGTCTTGATATGTAGAGAGAAAACACTAAGGAACTAGTTGCCAATCTCCAGGTACTAGCTGGAGATCTGCTATTACAGGTGATCTCCAACCAATAGAGATCAGTTCCCCTGGAAAAAATTGCCACTTTGGCAATTGGACTCTATGGCACTGAAGTCCTTCCCCAAACCCCGCCCTCCTCATGCGCCACCCCAAAAACCTCCCACTCATGGCGAAGAGGAACTTGGCAAACCTAGCCTCTCCCTCTGGGCCCCCTCTGGGGGTGGTATTCAGGTTAAATTGCCGCATTGGCACTCGGCGATAAATAAGTGGGTTTTTGGTTGCAGTTTGGGCACTCGGTCTCTAAAAGGTTCGCCATCACTGCCCTATTACTATGTCTGGGTGTGAAAGTTGGACCATGAAGAAAGCTAACAGGAGGAAAGTTGATTCCTTTGAAATGTGATGTTGGAGGAGAGTTTGACGAATACCGTGAACTGCCAAAAACACACACAAATAAATGGGTTGTAGATCAAATCAAGCCTGAACTGACCCTAGAAGCTAAGATGACTAAACTGAGGCTGTCGTACTTTGGTCACATTATGAGAAGACGAGAGTCACTGGGAAAGACAATCATGCTAGGGAAAGTGGAAGGGACCTGGTTGGCTGCTGTGTGAACAGACTGCTGGACTCGATGGGCCTGGGTCTGATCCAGCAGCAGGGCTTTTCTTAAGACAGCAGGAACAGAGGAAGATCAACACAAGGTGGATTGACTCAATCAAGGCAGGCCCCGGCTTTCTGTTTGCAAGACCTGAGCAAGGCTGTTAACAATCGGAGGTTCTGGAGGTGATTAATTCTTTGAGTCGGAAGCAACTTGAAGGCACTTAACAGACAGAGAGAACTGAGCTTGGGAAGAATTCCTGTCTGATGGGACAGGAAGGATGCTCTCTTTCAACCAGTGCATCAAGGATCGGATGCCGGATGTGTTATTCCTAAACAACGAACACCCTTCTGGCACCTGGAAGATTTGCTGGGGCCAGACCCAGCTCACCAGACGCGTGAGGTAATATCCTTAGCTGGCGGGATCTATCACATTTTCATCCCCTCCTTCCTCTCAAGTGCTCACAATGGCTCACATGGCTCTCTCCCCTCCATTTTAACCTCACAACAACCCTGTGAGGTAGGTCAGCCTGAGAGAGAGAGGGATTTCCCCAAGGTCACCCCATGAGCTTCTATGGCAGAGTGGGGATTCGCACCAAGGACTCCCCACAGCTCCAATCCAACACTCTAACCATTATGTATGGACAGGCAAAAACAGAGGAATGGGCAGGAGAGGTATTGGGGGGGGGGTTAAGTTATTACACAAAAAGGCCAGAAAGGGGGGGCACTGCAAATCCAGATTGGGTCTCCCCCTCAGGTGCACTCGATATTCCTTCTGTTTGCACCTGATGAAGCGGATTTGAGGCCAAAAACAAGATCCCGTCCCAATAAATCAGCAAGGCTCCTGGGTTCCCTTTTGCCCTGGGGAGCATGTGACGTTTTGTCATGCCACGTCTGCAGGTGGTGGGACCCGTGACAGACTCAACCGAGGAAGAAGAGGGAGAAGAAGAGCTGGTTTTAAGCCTCCGCCGCTCCTGTGGAGGAGGAGTGGGGGAATCAAACCCGGTTCTCCAGATCAGAGTCCTCCGCCCCAAACCACCGCTCTTAACCCTGACACCACGCTGGCCATGTAGCACGCAGGAAGAATGGCTACCTTTGGATCCTGGTCATTTGAACAACAAAACACACCTTTTCTAAACTTCAAGTGCCACTATCTCCCGTCAGGAGCACAAGACTTCCTTTCACTGACGCCCGCCTCTCTCTGAGAGGACTGTAAAATCTAAAGACCCTTCCCTCGGGCAGCAAAGGGCCTCTCATAAAGTGAGCAGCGGACGCCAGGCAGAACCTGGGAAAACAGAGCAAACCACAAAGGGGATCGGGCGCGCGGGGTGGTGGTGGTGTCGAGATAGGACAGGCCCCAAAGCAAAAAAGGCCGAGTGGCAGAAACCTGGTCCTTCCACGCTCGGGCCAGAACCAGACTGGGGAATCAGGAACCACGGAAGCCACCGGATCGGAACCCAAGCCAAGTGTCCCATTCCAAGGCAAGAACCTCCGAGCTACAACAGAGGGTAGGGGGCAGGGGGGGGATAGAGGAGACACGAGGTGTGAGACAGGAGTGGGGTGTGATTTGGCATCCCAGAAGGGTCCCGCCTTTCAGTCTTATGACAGGAGGAAACTCAACAGGGGAAGCCTCTTCATGGCATGGAGTTCAAAGAAGGGTCACCTCCTGGACACTGGGGAAAGCGGAACTCCCATGAATGC
Source organism: Euleptes europaea (assembly GCF_029931775.1). Classification (NCBI taxonomy): domain Eukaryota; kingdom Metazoa; phylum Chordata; class Lepidosauria; order Squamata; family Sphaerodactylidae; genus Euleptes; species Euleptes europaea. The sequence continues at coordinate 470,914 of NC_079312.1, forward strand.
TGAAGGGGGATGCTGTGTCTCCTACGGGCCCCCCTGGAAGTGGCAGGCCCCCTCCCCTGAGCCAGCCCTTCCTCCTGGGGCCCACCCAGAGAGCCCCCTCCTGCTCTGCCCGGTGCCCTCACCTGGGAAGAGCTGCCGTGTGGGGGCGCTGATCTGGGCCTGCCTCGATATCCGGTAGGCCACATCTGGCCCCGATCCCGACCGCCTCTTGGGACAGAACCCGGTCGTCTTGCGCACCCCTTCCGGTTGGTTCTGCAGCTGCAACACTTTTAGGACGTCCACTGGATCTGCTGCGGGGAGGAGGGGAGGAAAAGACAAAGTAAGACACGGTGGGGGGGTGTAATGGGGGGGAAGACACACGAACTACACCGAGACCCCTGCCCCTGCCACCAGGTCCCAGATTTCCTCGGCTTCCCCCAACAGTCCTCCCTCTCCCTTGGACACAGCTGGCGTTTCTTTCCTTGCCTTGTCAAAAACTCCAGCCCTTCGAGGGTGCCCCCCTGCCCCCCTTCGCCCCCCCCTCTCCAGCCCTGCTCCTGCGCTTTGAAGAGCCCGCAGGTCCTAAGGAGGCGAAGCTCTTCTTTCTCCCCAGGCCAGGAAAAGCTTCGCCTGTGCGACATCTGCCTCTCAAGTCAGCGGCGGCAAAAGGGCCTTGGAGCAGAACCGAGGAGCAAAAGGGGGGCTCCCCGCGAAGGCATCACCGGTCCCCGGCAGGGTGGTGAAGCCAAGCCAGAGAGGAGGAGGAGGAGGAGGCGGGCGGCGGCTGAGGGTGGCAAAGGAAACCTGGGCCCAGCTTCATGCAAGGAAGCCCCCCCCCAAAGGCCCCCCGGGAAAGGAGAGCTCCCACACCCCGGGTGGGCATTTGACAGGCGGGAGAACTGAGGCCAGTGAAGGCCGAGCAGGTGGGGGGCTGGACCCACAAGCCCAGTTCCAGCCTGGATTTCCCCCCCCCTCCTGGCACCGGGAGGGGAGCGTTCCCTGGAAGGGGGTCCCTGCTCCCCCGGGGCGGAGAGGGGAGGGGGCCTTGCCTGCCCGTGTCGGCGGGTGGGGGGCCAAGCCCCAGCCCCACCAGATGAGAGGAGCCGATTGGGGGTCTCCCCTCGAGGTGGGCCCGTCAATCTCGGGATTCCAATCTCCTCTTCGGCGGGGGCTCTGGCGGCTGCCGTGAAAGGGCCCTTTGTTTAGCCACAGGCGGGGGGGGGGGGATCCAGGGCACACGCTTGCACACTCGAGCACACACACACACACACACACACACACACACGCGACAGGAAGGAAGGCGAGGAACGCCTGGCACAGACGTGGCACGCGCAAGCCATGCGCCCCTGCCCGGACGGGGCCCCGTGCAACCACACCAACACCCCCCCCCCACATGCAGGCTGCACCCCCCCACCTTCCCCCCATGAAGACAGGGGCCTTTTGTGCGCTTAGAACACCCCCCGCCGGCTGACACACGCCCCACCGCAACCGCCGCGCGCTGCAGTGCAACCGGGAGCCAGCCGGGGGGGAGATGCCAGGGGGCGGGGGGGGGCAGAGGCGCCCTGGGGGCTCCCGCCGCCTTGCACTGATTTATTTATCTTGCTGCGGGGGGGGGGCAGCAAATCGGTGGGGGGGGGGGCCGCTTCCTGTTGCTAGAACTGACGGCAGCCCACAGATGCTCACAAAGGAGCCGCTTGTGCTCCGGGGCAGAGCCCTGCCAGGCGAGCCGGGCAGCCCGGCGGAGACGAGCGTGGAAAAGCGCGTTCGGGTGCTGATGCGCACCGACCTCCTCCCCCCCACCGACCCCCCCCCAACCACGCACCCCCCCCCCAAGGCACCAACGCAAAGGCCCAGGAGCGGCACACAGGTCCGAAGGAGCGCACCCACCCGAGCCAGCCCAGGGCGGAGTAGTGGTCAGCCTGGAGGACCTGGGTTCGAATCCCCACTCTGCCCTGGCAGCTCAGCAGGGGGGTCCGGGGCCCGTCGCGCACTCGCCGCTTCACCGACCTCGCAGGGTGAGCCGGACCCGCATGTTCTGAAAACGAGCGCCGCCGCCGCCTCCTCCCGCCGAAGGGAAGAGATTTGCCAGGAAAGGCAGGTGTATCCCCCCCCCCGCCCCCCCCACAAGACCCAAAGAGTGACAGAACCCCCTGGGGGGTTACGGCTCCCCTGCTCAAAAGCCTCCCCCTGCTTTCAGGCAGCCCCCTCCCCGGATCTAAGCCAGCTGCTCTCCAGCAACGGGGGGGGGGGGCACCGGACAGAAATGCATGCCCAGAGGCACACTTCGACCCCGCCTGAGGGACTTGGGGGGGGGTACCCATCCAGACCTTCTGGGGCTGTCCCACCCCCCAGGAGGGCAGTTAAAGGACGGCAGAGCGTCTTGCTTCTCTCCCCCAGTTGGCGCACAAGAGACAACTCGGACCTCCCGAAGGGTCTCCCGGGACCCCCCCTCTGCGGAGCTACAAGGCACCATCATTTCTTCTATTCACTTCCTTCCTACCGCCCCCCTTGCAAGGAGCCCCGTGGGGCAGAGTGGTCAGCTGCAGTGCTGCAGTCCAACCGGAGTTCGAGCCCGACAGAAGTCGCCGCCTCGAGGGGGACTCAGCCCTCCATCCCGAAACGAGGACCCGCCTTGCTGCTGGGGGCAAAAGGAAGATGACTGGGGAGGGCACTGGCAAACCACCCCGTGAAACAAAGTCTGCCTCGGAAACGTCGGGATGCGACGTCACCCCAAGGGTCAGGAACGACCCGGTGCGTGCACAGGGCACCTTTACCTTGATACCCCCCTTCCCCCCCCCCAACCAGGTCAGATGCCCCGCAAGGGGGGAGGGATTGCCAGAGCAGCCCAGGCTATTTAGGAGGGGCCGTGGGGCTCCGTGGCAGAGCCTCTGCTTGGCAGGCAGAGGGTCTCCGGGTAAAGAGACCGGGCAAGGAGCAGGAGCCCCTGGAGAGCCGCTGCTGGCCTGAGCAGAGAGAGGCCTCCGTCAGCATCAGGCAGCTTTAGGCGTTCATGTCTCTCTCTGGGGGGAGTGAGACGGGAGGGGGCGGGGGGCACAAGCCGGGGGAAGGCATCCCGGGGTTGGACTAGATGACCCTGGGGATCCCTTCCAACCCTGTGCCTCCACGGTCAGGGCGGCTCTCCCTGGCGCGCGCTCTCCTGCCGCAGCGACGGCACCTCCGGGTGGGTGGGTGGGGGGCCCCCCGTCGGCCAGGCGAGGCTTCCTCCGACCCCATTGCTGCATCCCGGCAGAGGGGCCGCGCCTGGGATCCCCCCGCCTTGCATGGGGGTCAAGCCGGCCTGGGCGGCCCACCCTGCCAAGGTCTCCTGCCCCTGGACGCGGAGGCTCCACCGTTCCTTCTCCCGCCACTGCGTCCTGGGGGAAAGGGCGAGGAGAAGCCCGCCCGTCTCATTCTGCGCGGCCCCCACCCCAGCGCACCCCACCCCACCCCACCCCACCCCCGCCACGCTCGGGCGTCGCGACCAAAAAGGCGGATCAGAAAAGGACAGGGTCGCCAACTTCCCGGGGGTGGCTGGAGATCTCCCGCTAGCACCTCTGATCTCTGTCGCCCAGAGAAAATGTTCACCTGCAGAAAAGGGGCCACTTTGGGAGAGGAGGAAGGTGGACTCGAGGGCATCAGACCCCCAATGAAGCCCCTCCCCTCCCCAAACCCCGCCCTCCTCAGGCTCCCCCCCCCCAATTCTCCAGGTATTTCACAACCTGCAGCTGGCAACCCAAGGAAAGAAGCCAGTTGGTCAACAAGGAAACAGATAGTGAAAGGAGGGGGGACCTCCCCCCTTACCTTGGCCTGAGCAAAAACAGCCAGGCCTTGCCTGCCACCCTCCTGCCACGGGGTGGGGGGTGGGGTTCCAGCCTTAGGCGCCCTTATCCTCTACTCTCATTCAACCCCCTCCTTGCCCCCCTCAGCCTTCAGTGGCAATAGTGCCCCCTACAGGACAGACAGAAGACCACACCACACCAGAAGTTAAAGCGTGGAACTCCCTGCCCCAGGACATGGTGGTGGCCGCCAACTGGGAAGGCTCTAAGAGGGGAGTGGACATGTTCATGGAGGAGAGGGCTATTCACGGCTACTAGTCTAAAATGGATACTAGTCATGATGCAGACCTATCCTCTCCGGGATCAGAGGAGCATGCCTGTTATATTAGGTGCTGGGGAACATAGGCAGGATGTAAGGTGGGGAAGTCCATCTCAGGTGAGCAGAGCAGCCATGTTAGGCTGTTGTGGGACCACAAAATCGAGTCTAGGAGCGCCTGAGTAAAGACCAGCCACGTTTCCCCGGGTAGAAGCTGCTGGTCGGATATAAACAAGGATGGAGACCCAGCGGGCTTTCTGTCCAGGTCAGAAGGTCTGTGTGTGTGATGCCAGTTGGCATCAGGATGCGGAGAGGGACCGTGCCAAAAGGAATCTGTTTGGTTAAGGCAGGGAAAGACGCAAAGAGGTGGGAGATGCAGAAAATGAGCGTGTGTCATCAGATGAGAATCCCGTGTCCCAAACTTGTTGATGAATTCTAGTTCAGCTGTTTTGTCGGGCTGGAAGATGTTGTCAGACTTGAGTTTTGTTCAAGTGAATTTGGTTTCCTCCCCAAGCTCCTGAGCTGCCCTGAACTTCAACCGCTGGCAGACCTTTGGACCTGGGACATCCCAGGCCCAGCAAAACCCTTTGCTGCCCCCCAACCCAGGCATTATTTGTGGCTCAGCACCACCACCCCCCGCCCAGCCTCCTCCCCGTGAACCCTGGTGTTCTACCCCCCCTTTCCTCCTCGCCTGCCACCTCCAACAACTGTTCCCAATTGCGCCGGCTGGAATTTGAAGCCGGAAAATTGCTTTTTCCAGGCGCAGAAGTGGAAATGCAGATGCCCGACCTGCTGCCAGGCAGGGTGTCAAGTCTAGGGGGGGCGGGGGGCGGCTCTGTCTCCATCTCTGGGGCCCTGGGCAGCCCTGGGGCAGCACTAGGCCCAGGCCCAGCAGGGGTTGCTGCTTCTGCCCCGGGGGGGGGGGAGTCTGCCCCAGCAATTCCCAGCCAGAGGCCAATGTGCTTCTCTCGCCACTGCCAGGCCTGCTGGAGTTGAGGCGGCCAAGAACACACACACACACCCCACTGTTGGGAAGATCAAACCCGAAGCCTGGACCAAAACAGCGGCTGCCAAAGATGAGTTTAGCAGACGGAGCCTCACGGCAGCCACCCAGAAACACCCCACACTCCCGGCAGCAGTGGATACGCCTTGGCCCCTCACCTGCCCTGCGTGACACCCCTGGCTTAGGGTGGCACAGGGGCAGGGCATCGCCAGTGGTCAGATCAAGGGGGTGAGCTCCAAAGGGGTGTGGGGTGTGGGGAAGGTTTCCAGCTGCCAGCAGGCCTGGATTGGGGGGGAACGAAAGCCCCCCCTCAATTTTGTCAGGTGATGGGATTTAACTCCAGGCCAGGAGACACTTCAACTGCCCACTTCCTCTCCTAAAGGGCCAGGACATTTTCCTCCTGGGCAGCTGGCAACCCTAGAGGGAGGGGGGCAGAACAGAAAGAAAAAAGGGGATTAATACTAATTCTGGGAAGCCGCGTTTCCAGACCCCACCAGAATTGAATCCGTGATATTATTAGAGAACTTGGCCTCCTGCCTGCCGCTCTGGCGAGGCCTGGTGGTCTGTGCAGGAAAAGGGGGCTCCCGAAGCAGGGGGGCAGGATTTGGAGGTCACGTGGCTGTGGGGGGAGATGCTAAAGGTGCCCCCCCCGCCCACATGTCCAAAGGTGGGAAGCCTGTGAAAGGTATCGGAGGGAGGAAGAAGGAACCAATAAGTGGCCACAGTCTGCTAGCCCGGCGGGGGGGGGGGGCATCCAGACCCCTGAGCCCACCCACCCACACACTGATCTTCATCTTTGCCTGAGCTCTTCCACACCAGAGAGGGAGCCATGGCCACTTGGGCACAGCTAGAGATCTTGAAAGGCAGCCCTGGAAAGGAGGCCGTTGCCTCTCTCCTCCTCTAAGCGGGGGCCCTGGAACATCCCCCCCCCCCGGCCTTTGGAGCTTGTACACTAGGAATATGGCTGGCGCTTGGTAGTTCTGGATCCCCCTGACTACCAGACGGAGGTTGCGGGTAGCCACACACACACACACACACACAAAACCCCACAAAAGCCCCAACATCTTTTCTGGACCAGCCACAAGATCTCCACCCAGGGCATCCGCTCTCACGGCCCACTCAGGATACGGAGCGCAGGCCTTCAGATCAGAATCCGAAACAGCCTTCCTTATCTCACTACCCCCCCCTTTTTAAAATTCACTATTTCTGCGGTTTCCAGCCTTTTCGGGATGGAGACCCACAAGTCCAAATTTACTCAGTGGAACAGGCTTCATTGGGAGGTGGTGAGCTCTGCTTCCCTGGAGGTTTTTAAGCACAGGCTAGATGGCCATCTGTCAGCAATGCTGATTCTATGACCGTAGGCAGATCATGACAGGGAGGACCATCTTGGCCATCCTCTGGGCATGGAGTAGGGGTCACTGGGGGTGTGGACTAGATGCAGGGGGTTAGACTAGAGGACCCTGGTGTTCCCTTCCAACTCTATGATTCTATTCTATGAATGGCTCCAGGTTTTCTTTGCCCGAGGCAAACGATGACCTTGGCACCCATCTTGATCATGGAATCATAGAACTATAGAGTTGGAAGGGACCATCTGCACTCTATTTTCTACCCTGGCTAGCCAGGTGTTTTGGAAAAACCCACAAACATGGTGCAAATGGTACAGCTGCTACCAGTGTGAAACCCCGAACAAGTGGTATTCTGACATGCACCATCCCGCCCGTGTTCCACAGCACCCAATACACTCGTCCTGCTCCTCTGATCCTGGAGAGAACAAGTGTGCGTTGTGACTAGTATCCATTTTGACTAGTAGCCATGGACACCCCTCTCCCCCATGTACATGTCCAATCCCCTCTTAAAGCCTTCCAAGTTGGCAGCCATCACCACATCCTGGGGCAGGGAGTTCCACATTTTAACTATGCGTTGCGTTTTATCTGCTTTGAATCTCTCCCCCTCCAGCTTCAGCAGATGAGCCCACATTCTTGCATTATGAGAGAGGGAGAAAAGCTTCTCCCTGTCCGCTCTCTCCACACCGTGCATAAATTTACAGACCTCTATCATGGTTCCCGATGACTTGAAAATCGGAAAACAAACCGTTCCCCACTCTGTGGTGGAATGGTCGCTGGGTGACCTTGGGCCAGTCACACACTCTCCGCCTGACCTACCTCACAGGGCTGTTGTGAGGATAAAAGAGAGGAGAGATGTACGCCACTGTGGGTCCTCACCAGGAGGGGGAGCGGTATAAAGGGAGTAGATAAAGAAATAAATTCTGAAATCTAACCATCAAAACTCAAGCTGTGGTTTTGCTAGCTCAGGAAAAGGCAGCCAAAGGAGGTCATGAAGGAGTCTGACTTGTAAAACCATGAACAGTTTGGGAGATCCAATGTGGTGTCAGTCTAGGGTCTGGGAGACCCAGGTTCGAATCCCCACTTGTGCCATGGAAGTTTGCTGGGTGACCTTGGGCCAGTCACACTCTCTTGGCCTTTCCCACCTCACAGGGTTGTTGTGAGGATAAAAATGGAGGAGAGAGGAAAGATGTAAGCTGCTTTGAGTCCCTTTGGGGAGAAAGGCAAAGTATAAATGAAGTAAATATGTAAATAAATAAACAGCATGAGGAATATGAAATAGCTCCTTGCAAAATCGCCCCGTGGAACTCCTTGGCACAAGGTAATGATAAGCGGAGTGGCCAGCTAGGTTTCTGTCCGGAGTGGAAATTCCTGGAGCCCTGCAGGTGTCTGTCAGCTGCAGTCGCCTAGAAGGATGCCTCCATGTCTAGAGGCAGACTACCTCATTGTGGCGGGCAGGAAGGGTTGCCTCCGCCATTCTCAAGAGCTTCCCAGTAGAACCTGGCTACTGGCCAGAGGTAATTCTGGCCTGAGGAGACCACTGGTCTGACTCTGGTGGTCATCCATTCTTAAAGCTTATGAACAAAAGAGCTCACCAGCTTAGGAGTCTCACAGAGCTCTTGGTCAGACCCGAAAGGGCCCTTCTGTTGCACAGCAGCTGCCAAACCTTGGTGCAAAGGTTTTTGGAGCGCTGGGTGTAGTTTCCTCTGGATGCTGCTCCTGACCTGGGATGACCTGGGTGCGAGTCTTGCCTTAGGCAGGGTCTGTGGCTCTGCATCCATTGGGAAAACCCTCTCCGGCCTTCCTGATAAGGAGCCCTGTGTTGCCCCACAAGGTTGTCCTGCATCCCCAGACAGATGCACAGAAGAGGCCCTTTGAGCGGGAGCGCCGCTGAGAAGGTATTTTTATCCTTGGAAGGGCTATTTTAAGCATTCTTTTCTGGTTGCGGCATGCCAGGCGGCTTCAGGGAGACCGGCCAAACTCAGATGTGCCTCAAGAGCTCCCAAAACACGGCCTCTACTCCCCCCTCCAACGGCCCTCTGGGAAAGGATGCCTTTTTGTCCTGCTGGACTCTGGGACCCTTAGCAGTTTCATGGCAAGCTGATGTTCAAAGGGTGAAGCTTTCCTCATCTGTCTGCCATGGTGGTGGCATGTAGACACCCCTCCACACATGCACAGAGGGCTAGTACAAGAGTGAACGACTGGCCAAAGGACACCCAGTTAGCTTCATGGCAGAGATTTGAACCCATGTCCAGCCACAGCACCTTATTGGGAGAGTGGGTGGGGTGGGGTGTTTCTCCACTATCAAGAGATTTCCCTCCCACATCCACTTAGAGAATATGGATTAAACACTTTTAAAAGGCCTAACCTACACAAACAGTTTAACACTAGAGTTCTCTAGGATTTCTTTATTAATCTTGTCGGCACCTTACACACACACACACACACACACACACACACACACACACACATCTACCTTTAAATCTGATAATACAAACTAGTAAGGGGATGAGTTCGGTTCTTTGAACTATAACCAGCAATCCACCCTAAAAACCTTCAGAGACTTTTTTCTTTCATTGAGAAAAGAAAATGTCCTCTTTATTATGTAACAATGAACCCTACAATTACTGTGAAAATGAACGCTAAAATCCCAGGCCAGGCTGGCCAGGGACCCAGGAGGGGTTTTTGGTTTTGTGCCATCTTCTGGGCATAGAGTTGGGGGTCACTGGGGGTGTGGGAGAGGAGGGAAGATAGTTGTGGGTTTCCTGCATTGTGCAGGGGGTTGGGCTAGATGACCTTGGTGGTCCCTTCCATGATCCTATGGTGCTAATGATCAAAGTTCCTAACATTGCCTAATCATGTTTAGGAATTATCAAAAAGCCCAAGTTAAACACCTAGAAATCTCACCTAGCCTTCTTCGGAGACTTCCATCCAGAGAAATCTAATTTGCTTGTCACAGGAGTGCATAATTACAGAAAAATATCAATCTTATCTTTTGGTTCTTATCTAGTTTTGATTGATAAGAATTTAATTGATAAGAATCAATTATTATCTAGATAAGCAAGCGGTTCTTAACTAAATATAAGATAATCAGCGCAAGTGCAAGTAAGCCAACCTGCAGGCGCCTCTGAGTGACACCTGATAGAGCAAGACAAGGAGGCCAAGCTGAATTCGAATTAAAAGACAGAATTAGTCTAACGTTTCGGCGACTGCTTTGATTAGCTGCCCACGATGAAAGCCGCTTTGAGCAACCCCCAGCTCCCTGAGAGCTTCAGCCCACCTCGGAGGGGTTGGGGTTTGGCCAGCCCAGGCAAGAATCCCACCAGTAGGGCTTGCTTCTGGGGATGGAATTGGGGCAAGGGGGTGGGGCTAGTCCTAAAACCCTGGCTTGTCCTAAAACCTGTCAGAGGGGAGAATGTTATTTCTGGCATCCCTTTAAAAGCTGCCTGATGGGCAGAAATCCAACAAATGAAGCTTCCCCACCACCACCTCCTAGCTTACTCTGGTGGCCGTAGCTTCCTTCCTTCATACTCCAGTCGCTGTCTATCATTTTCTAATTGGGTGCCTGTATCTTTAACAGTCATCTGGAAGGCAAGAATCCAACAGGTGCTGCTTTCCCTCGGCACAGAGATGTGGCAGAGCTGCTCAGTTTTAGCCCACTGGGCAGCCTTTAAAGGTACATGGGCTCCGATGGGGGGGGGAGCAACATCCAGACCTACGCTCCCACCCCCAAGTTTGCGATTCATCCCTAAGCCTCTCCAATTTGCATCCAGTACACAGAGGTAGACTGCCTCACCTTATGGAAGCACACCTATGGCTGCCAGGTCTGCTAGACCATGCACGTATGCCACCTCTTCTGAAAGCCTTTTATGCCCGCCATCATTGCCGCATGTATGATAATAATATCATGAGGCAGTGAGTCCCACAGGCGGTTTAGACCCTCATCGGCAAAGAGCCCCCCCCCCAGGCGTCTCTACGGGATCTGCCCGGTTTCCCTGGTTCCCTGCGGCTCCCCTTCCTGGCTTGCCCCCCCCCCACACACACACACATACACCCAGGGCCTTCTGGGAAGGAAGGGCCCACTGCACCCCACTGGGAAACCCCTGGAAACAGCGGCGGCGGCGGGGGGGCATCCGGCGTTCCCAGCCTCCCCCCCAAAAAAATGCCCCCCTCCCGGGCGCTCCGAGGCGCGCCCACCGCGGGCCAGCCGGCTGCTTGCACCTCCCCCCCCCCCCCGCCCGGCGCTCCCGTGCCTTCGGCAAGGCAGCGGTCCAACGGGGGCTGCGTCCCCCGACGGCGGCCGCTTCGCTCCGGGGCCAAGCTGCACCGGTCGGGCCCCCGCCTGCCGGCTGGCTCTGCCCCTTTCCTGATGCCTCGACTGGAGGGAGGGGAGTGGAGGCGGGCGGGCTGCCCGGGAGGGGTCCGGCGGCGCTGCCAAGGAGGCGCTGCGGGGCCGCCGCCCAAAGGCAAACACCCACCCCGCCCGGGCGGGCAGCGCCGCCGCCCACCACTCGCCCCCCCCCCCCGCACAAAGGCCGCCCTGTCTGCGCCGCGCCGCGGGGGGGGGGAACGGGCCCGCCCCACCGACGGCTCCGCCGAGGAAACCGCGGGCAGAAAAAAAGACACCCCCCGGGGCCCTCGAGCGCAGCTCCAGGCGCCCGGGATCTGCACCCGGGACCCCCCCCCCCCCAAGGAGTCCTCCGCAGAGCGTGGCAACGCCCCCCCCCGCCTTGGCAGCACGAGGGGCCCCGGTGTTGAGTGCCCCCGAAGCTCGTCCAGCTCACCCAGTGCAGAGCCCCCCAATTCCCCCCAAGAGACCGCCCCACACAAGCACCAAGCACCCCCCTCGCTCGCCCCCCTGCCTGCCATGCCCGGCCCTCCTTTGGAGTCGCCTTCCAAGCACTCGCTGCAGAGGAAGGATCGGGTCCCCACACGCACCTCCATCACCCCAAGGCCCCCCATCTGCCCCCCCGCTCGGGGTCTGCCCCAGACACCTCACCACGTGGCGCCGCCCTGCCCCCTGCCGGACACCGGGCGGCCTGCAGGACGGGGGGGGGCAGAGCGGAGGTGAGTGACAGCCGCGGCGGAGTGTGCCCCCCCCTCCAGAGACACGGCACCCCCCGCCCGCTGGCAAGTCTCGCAGCGCCCCCTAAATCTCGGGACAGATCCCCTCGGGGCACCCCAAGAGATCGTTCAGTCGCCCCCCAACTGGGACCCTCTCCTCCTGCCTCCTCTTCCCTCGTCCCCCCCCCCACGCAAAGGCTCCCGGCGCCAGCCACCCCGAAGGCGCGGCGGCCGCTTACCTGCTCGGGCGCCCAGGCAGGCGAGCAGCACGACGAGCAGGCCGGCCGGCCCCATGGCGCGGCGGGGGTGGGTGGGTGGGTGGGGGTGCGTGGGGCGGCTGGGGGTCAGCAGCGGCGTCCCAAGCCCATGGAGCGCCCAGCCCGGCCGCGCTGCCTGCCTGCCTGCCGCTGCCGTCTGGTGGGGCGGGCGGGGCTGCCCTTGGCTCGGGGGGCGGCCGCTCGCCCCCTCCGGCCCCGCCGCCGCCGCCGCCGCCCCGCCGGCCCCTGCCTGCCCCCTCCGGCCCGGCCCGCCTCGACGGCCCCCGCCACGCCCAGCCGCAGAGGGGTGCTGGGAGGGCGCGGCCCTCCTGCCCCTCGGGGGCCGGCGAGCCCCGCCGCGGGAGGGGGGTCTCCTGCTGCTCTCCGGCCGCACGACCCCCCCCCTCCGGTTTGGATTGCAGCCCCAGCTCCGCTGTAATAAATGCAGAGAGGGTCGGCATGGGACCCCCCACCCCCACCCGGGTTGCTCTACAGCTTGAAGCTGCTTATTCCTTCCCTCTTCTTGACACCCTTCCCCCCCCCCACCCCGACGCTTGTAGGGGAATACCGGGAAAGGGACCCAGCGACACCCCCCCCCCTCAGGTGAGAGCAGTGGGGTTGTGGGAATGGTGCCAACCCGGCGGAGCACCAAGAGGGCGTCTCCCCCCCCCCCTTCCAGGGGCATCTGGAGTGCGCGATGGGAGGATTCCTGCCCTGTGCAGCGGGGGGTTGGACTAGATGACCCTGGTGGTCCCTTCCAGCTCTAGGATTCTAGCACCTGGAGTTACCCCACTGACAAGGGTATACCAAGGAGGTCCTGAAGCCCCCCCCCTCCAGTGGGAAAGGGAGGGAAATGTCTCTCTCCTCCCCCCGCATGATTCTCTCACCCTCTCTCCAGTCTCCGCCCTCACCTGGATGGCCCCGGCAACCCCCCGGAAACGAAGCAGGGGGGCCCTGGACAGGACTTGGATGGGAGCCCCCCCCCCGGCCAAGAAACCCCAGGGCAGCTCCGCCGAGGCAGGCCGAGGCAGCCCCCCCCCCGCTCCTTTCTTGCCTGAAAACCCCATCATTGGGGGCCGCCATGAGTTAGCCGTGACTTGAGGGCCCTTGGCACGTCCGCCCCCCCCTCTTAGTGGTCTCATTTCTGCGCTGAGAAGCCCCCCGACCCTGCCAAGGCCTTCCCTCCTGGGGGAGGGGCTCCGACCCCCGGTGCCCCCCCGGCCTTCCCTCTTCTGCGCTTCCTCCGACCCTGCCCCGCGGCTTCGGAGAGCCGTCGGGGCCCAGAAGGGCGCGCGCGATGCCACCCCAGGCCGCGACCCACAGCCGCCCGACGGACGGCGGCCCCCAGACCCACTCTCTCGGCAGGGGGAGACGCCCCGCAGACGCCCCACGCCGCCCCCCAAAGGGAGCCTGCGAACCTCGGAGCCCGACAGGACCCTTTATCGGGCCAGATTTGGGGGGGGGGAGCGGGTTCTCGGACCCGGTCCTGCCAGCATTTGGGGGGGGGGCGGTGCCGGCTGCCCCCTTGGAATCGCCCCTGGTGTTAGGCTAGGGCGGGGGGCGCCAGGCCCGAAGACTCAACCCCCCCCTTTCCCCACCACCCCTAGGTGGGAATTGGGCCGCGTCCCCCAGGCTGTGGGGGAAGGAACTCTGCACACGCACCGAGGAGTTCTGCTCATTTCTGAATGAACCCGCCCCGGAAGCCCACCTGGGCTCGGAGCATCTTCTTCGGACCCGGGAACCCCCTTTGCCTTGCCCCAGGACAGAGGGGAGACCGGGGGGGGGCGGCCCAGGCTTTCAGCCCCCCCCCCAAGCGCCTTGCGCAGAGGAAGGGCCACCTAGGGGGGCGCGGGGCGGGGCGGGTCCCCCGCCCCGCGGAAATCAGCCCCCGCCGGCCTGCGTTGTCCGTCCCGTGTGAATCGGCCGTCCCGGGAACTCTCTGGCTTGAGGGGGGCTTGTCAGGACCTGCCGGGGGGGGGGCTGGCTCCCGCTACTCTCTGCCCATGCCCCGAGGGGGCTCCTCCGCCCGGTTTTCTGCAAATCCCCTCGGCCAGCCATTTCCCAGCAGATGCCGGCAGGCGGGGCAAGGCGCCTCCCGGTGGGGCGCCGCATTCGTTCCTGGCCCCACAGACTAGCCCGGGGGGGGGGCGGCCCGGGACCCGCCCCCTCCCTGGATGGAGGAAACCCCCCCCCGCCAGAAAGCGGCAGTCCGGGACCACCCACGCCCGGCCGTGGAGGGTCGTGGGGAGAGCGCGAGACCAGGCCAGCCGCTCCCTCTCGGCCCGGCCTACCTCGCCGGGCTGTTGTGCAAACGGAGCGCTTGGCACGCCCGCCTCCCCACCGGGAGACGCGTTGGATTGCGCGGCGGGGGGGGGGCAGAGATCTTGGGGTCGTGGATGGGGGCGGACAAGGCCGGCCCTTCTGGTGGGGAGCAGCTTCGGCCCCGCCCGGCCTAATTGCCGGCTGCCGCCCGGCTCCGGCCAAGGCCTCCATTAGCCCTCCGCAGGCCGGCCGGCGGTTGCGGCCCACGCCCTGCTGCAGCTGCCCGTCGGGGGGGGGGCTTTTGGCGAGCCCTACGGCAGCCCTTCCGGGGGGGGGGCGCTGCTCGGCTCGCGGCTGCAGTGCGGCAGGTGCAGCTCCGCCTACCCCGGGGGCCGAGGGCGCCTGGCCCCGGCAGGTGGGAACCCTGGGTCTGGGAGGAGGGGGGGGGTCTCGAGCGGGCCAGGTGGCTCATCCCCCCCCCCCAGTGTCCCGAACATCTTTCTCAAAGAGCCCCCCCCCCCGCAGGCAAGCCCGCGACCTCTAAGGCCCCCCTTCCCTGCACGCCCGGGAACATCTGGGGCGGGGGGAGCCCGGCTGTGGAGCTGGCCGAAGGAAAGAAGCCCCCCCGGTGCCCCCCCCCGCCGCACCCGCTGTGATCTGAGGTCAGGCAGCCGGGCAAACCGGGCGTGGGGAGGAGCGCTTTGGCTCCCGAGGCAGACAACCCCAGGAGCTCAAAGCCCCCCCCCCCCCCGAGCAGCCGCCCAGCAGGACGGGATTCGAACCCGGGTCTCCCAGGCCCTCCCCTGACGCTCCCCTGCGCCGCCTCCCTTAAAGACACGCTGCATCTCTCCGGCAGCGCTCCTGCGAGGAGCGGGGGGGGGATGGAGGCGGGGGGGGATGGAGGCGGGGAGGGGTCCCGAGCCCCGAGCCCCGCCACTCTCTTCCACGCCCGTTTGTGGCCCGCGAGGGGGGGGAGGAGCTCAGCGCTCTCGGCCCGCAAAGGGAGCCTCCGTGTTCAGAGGCAGTCTACCTACAAATGCCCCCCGCGAGTGCTGCCGAGGCGCCCTGCTTGGGGGCTTCCCGGGGGGGGGTGGCTCTCCTGGGCCCCAAGCGGGCAGTCGAGCGCCGAGCCCGCTTGCGGGGGCGCTCTGCCCATGGGCAGAGGCACCAGAGCGGATCGCTGCGCCTTCGGCCTCGGGCTGGCCACAGGGGGGGGCAAGGAGGGCGCCGGCCCGGCAGGCCGGCAGGGTCTGCGGGGCAGGCCGGGCCCGCCAGGTGAGGGGGCAGGACAAGGCCCCATTGACGGGGGGGAACAAGCCCCCCTTTGTGCGCGCCTGCCGGCCGCCCCCCCTCCCCCCCTCTACGCAAACACCGGCCGGCCAGGGAGGGACTGAGCCCCATTCATGGCCGGCGGGGGGCCGCTGCGGGGCAGGAGCCGCCTTCGGGGGTTAGCCCAGGGCACGGGGAGGGGGGGGGCAGCCTTGCAGGAAGCCACTTTTGGGGGGCGGGCGGTCGGCGGCCTCGCCCCATGCCAACCTTTCCTATGGGGAAATTGTGCACCCCTGCGAGCCGGGGACGGGGGGGGGGTCAGTCTTGCGCGCATCCTTCGCCCGCTCAGGGGGCCGCAAAGGCAACGCCGGCGATAAACAAGGATTTCGGGGGGAGGGCTGCAGAAGCTCCGCCTTGGGGCCAAGCTTTTTGCACATGCTCAGAGGCACCGTTTGCTGGGGCGGGAGGAGTGTCGGAACTGCCTGGCCTGCTACGGGCGGGGCGGCCAACCCGGAAAACGGCCCCCTCCCCCCCCCCTCGGAGACGCGCTGGGGAGAAGCGGGCTGGAAGGAACCCGCATCGGACACCCCCCCCCAGAAAAAAGGTGGGGGGGCGAAGACCCCTCCCCAGCCGTGAGACAACGCCGCCCTCTACTGGCACAGACGGGAAGCGCACAAGCCAGTTCGCAGCCGCCGGACTTCCCAGAGTCAGGAATAGGTGGTTGGTGGGGCTGGAAAGACCCAGACCCCCCCCCTCCCCATGGGCTTGGTTATTACTTCTGCTGCAGTGAGTGGCAACCAACAGGCCTCAGTGGGGCAGGCTAAGCAGCCCCCTAACCTCCTACACTTCATGTGCCTTCTTTGTCCCCCAGGTCCACACAGGAGATCCTATTCCAAGACACCATAAGTTGCGGGCCTCCTTCCCGAGTGGAATTCACCTGGGGAAAAGACCCCGCCAGGAAACCCGCCCCAACCAGAGGCGAGAAGGGGGCCTCCCCCCAGGCCATCCCATTTCTGGGCCAGAGGCTGGGGTTCTAGTCCCAGGGCATCGGGTACTTGTTGGACTTTTAACCCCACTGTCTCCCCCTCCCTGTGGGTCTCCTTTCTCTCACGGCAGAGGCCTTTCTCGCATACCTGCAGCTCTACCTTCCCCTGGACCTTTTCTTCTCCCGTTTCAACACACACACACACCCCACACATACACACACTGTCCTTGAGGAAATCTGAATTAGTTTTCACCCTCCTTGCCCCCTTGACCGGTCAGGGAAGCTGGATCACTCTTCGTCTCTGGTTTTCATCCTGCATCTTCCTAACGCCTCCCTCTCTGCCCCACCCCGCTTCTGTTCTTTGCAGCTTTCGACACTCATCTTAAACCAAGGTTAACCTCCCCCCCACCCCGCAGGAAAGAAGGGAGGAAGCCCTGGGTTCAGGAAAGCATCTCCTGGAAGGAATCTGGTTTAAGCCTTCAAGGTGCTGCCACAAAAAGCACCTTCTGCACACAGAAAAGCAGCGTCTTGGAAGACCCAACCGGCACTCTGTCCATGCTCAAGAGTCATTCCGTCCTAGAGTGGAACCTAGCCAAGCCCTGCCCGGGGAACAGTGGCGGAGGGGGGGCACAGTGTCCCTAAATGGAAGGAGCACATTATTTTGATTGGCATGAAAATGTTTACAAAAAAACCCTCCACCAAAGTCTGTTATGTGGCCGTGGAATCTGCCCCCCCTACCCCATAGCGTAAGACACCCCCAGAGAAAGCAGACACTACAAGGGGGCAGGAAGGGGGGGCCTCTGGAAAGAGCAGCTTTTATTAAAACACATAATCCAAAAGCGATGATGGGCGGGGGAGGTTAACAGAAATCGAATTAACGGAGGGGGGGGGGAGAGAAGCCGTGAATGCGGATGGGCATGCCAAAGAGAGGCGAGTGGGGCAAGAGACCAGCATGTAGGGGGACCCCCCGGGGGCCTGCTATCTCCCCCCCTTTTCAACCCCTTCCCTGCCTCCATCCACAGATAGGCGCCTGGAGCAGGGATGGGGGGGGGGTTCTGTCCCGTTCAGCACTGGCCCCCTCCCACTCCCCAACGGGAAGGGGGGGACATTGGCCTTCCACCTTGCGCTCCCAAAGGACTACAATGAATAAGCCCCCTATGTGCCCCCCCCAGGTGCCCAGAGTCTGACCCAACCCCTCCTCTTTGGGCCTGGAGCCCTCTTGCACCTGGCTCATGAAAGAGACTCAAAATCCCCCCCCCCACCTGCTTGCATAGTCGAGGGAGAAGCTGCATTCAAAGTGCTAAACTGGGGGCTGGGAGGGGGGCGATCCCAGAAACAATCCTATGACCATTCGCTCCTCCCCACCAAATCCTGACAACTGTTCTTAAAAGCCTACTTGGGGGAAAGGGGAAGCGGCAGCTTACACTGGAGATGTCCCCGCCCCACCCCCATTTCCAAAGTAACAGGCAATTTGTTTAAAACCCAGACCTCCCCTTTCAGGAGGGCAGATCCCTCCCCACCCCCCACGCATGAAACTGCAACCCAACTTATCTGTAGCTGTGGCAAAAGAGGAGGTATTCTTAAAACGTGCCACCCCCCCTCTTCCAAAGCACAAAGGAACCCCCCCCAACAGTTCTGTCTCCCCCCCCCCTCCCCGACATCGTACCTTTACACCTGATTTCTGAGCACGGCCGAAGGGAGTGTGACTGGTCAGCCCCCCCCCCCCACAAACCAAGCAGGGGGGGCAGCCTCTCCCTCCTAACTATGCCCCCCTCCAGCTCCAAGTGCGTCAGGGCGAAGGCATGCCAGGCGAAGCCCCCCCCCAATGTTCCATGCCAGCCAACAAGATGACCCCCCCCCCGCAAAAATCCAGCTGCCCAACAAGACTCCCCCTCCCGGACTCCTCAGGAGGCGGCGGCCTCTTGAGTCTGGCGGGGGGGGAGCAGCAGGGTGGGGGTGGAGGGGTGGCAGCTGCAGCATCAAAGGGGGGGATCCTGATGGTGTGAGTCCAGGGTGCGTGTGTTCCTGTGGAGCTCTCCCCCAGCTGATTCTTCGGGCTGGGGGGGGGGTCAAGACAGCTGGTGGGGAGCCTCCAGCATCTCCATGAGGAAGGTGTCAATGGGGGTGTCCCCGATGAGCTTGAAGAAGAAGAGATGCTCTAGGCACTTCAGCCCAATGGATCTCAGCGCCGGGAGACGCAGCAGCAGCTTGGCGAACCTGCAGGCCGAGAGAGAAAGGGGGGCAGATGAGGTATAAAAGGGGGTGGTGGGGAGAGCCTCCCCCAGACACGGTTTGAAGGATGCAGATGAATCATACAGTTGGTAGGGACCACTAGGGTCATCTAGTCCAACCCTCTGCACAATGTAGAAAATTCCAAACTACCTCCACACCCCGTGACCCCCTACTCCATGCCCAGAAGATGGCCAAGATGCCCTCCCTCTCATCATCTGCCTAAGGTAATAGAATCAGCATTGCTGACAGATGGCCATCTAACCTCTTCTTAAAAACCTCCAGGGAAGGAGAGCTCACCACCTCCTGAGGAAGCCTGTTCCACTGAGGAACCGCTCTGACTCAGGAAGTTCTAGATGGAAACTTTAATTTCAACCGGTCGGTTCTGGTCCAAACTTCTGGGGCAACAGAAAACAACTGGACCCCATTCTCCTCTCTATGACAGCCCTTCAAGTACTTGAAGATGGAGGGAGGTGTCCAGTGGGGCGGGGGGATGCCACAGGCCTGGGCCTGGTACTTTAAAATATTTTTATAGATGACCTGGAAGAGGGTGTGGAGGGACTACTCATTAAATCTGCAGATGGTATCAAATTGGGGGGAGCAGCAAACACACCAGAAAAGAGAGAACTCAACGAGATCTGAACACGCTGGAAAAGTGGGCGGATGCGAACAAGATGCAATTCAACAAGGATAAGTGTCAGGTTCTACATCTGGGTAACAGAAATGAGGGACACGCATACCGGATGGGGTACGCATATACTTCTGGGTAGCAGCGTGCGTGAACAAGATCTTGGGGTACTGGTAAGATGAATAAGAGCAGCCAGTGTGATGCAGCGAGAAAAAAGGCTAATGCGATCTTGGGGTGCATCAACAGAGGCATAACATCCAAATCGCAAGATGTCGTAGTTCCACTGTAAGCAGCATTGGTCAGGCCGCACCTGGAGTATCATGTGCAGTTCTGGAGGCCTCACTTCAAAAAGGATGTGGACAGAACGGAGCGGGTACAGAGGAGAGCGGTGAGGATGGTCCAGGCCTGGAGACCCAGCCCTGCGAGGAAAGGCTGAGGGAGTTGGGGATGTTCAGTCTGGAGAAGAGGAGGTTGAGGGGGGACATGGTTGCGCTCTTGAAGTATTTGAAGGGCTGTCACTCAGAGGAGGGTAGGGAGCTGTTCCTGTTGGCAGCAGAGGGTAGGACTCGCAATAGTGGGTTTAAATTACGTGTGGGAAGGTTGGATATTAGAAAACATTTTTTTACAGTAAGAGTTGTTCGGCAGTGGAATCAACTACCTAGGGAAGTGTAGAGCTCCCCCTCACTGGCCGCCTTCAAGCAGAGGCTGGATAAACGCTTGTCAGGGATGCTGTAGGCTGATCCTGCATTGAGCAGGAGGTTGGACTAGATGGCCTCTGTGGCCCCTTCCAACTCGAAGATTTCTATGCACTGAAGGGCCCTACTCCACTCTTCCTGGCCGAGGCCCTGGAGGCCCACCCTCCAAGGAGACTACGCCGGGTCTCTCTCCATGGGGACATGCTCCCTGGCAGTTTCCTTCTTGAACACCTGAAGCTGCCTTATACTGAATCGGACCCTTGGTCCATCAAACTCAGTACTGTCTACTCAGACCGGCAGCGGCTCTCCGATGGCGGTCTTTCACATCACCTACTTGCCTTGTCCTCGGCTGTTTCCTTCTTGAACATCTGAAGCTGCCTTATACTTAACAGGTCTTTCACATCACCTACTTGCCTTGTCCCTTTAAACTGGAGATGCTGGGGATTGAACCTGGGACCTTCTGCATGCCAAGCAGATGCTCTACCACTGAGCCATGGCCCCTCCCCTTCTTGTACTCTCTTGATTCTTTCCCAGTCACCCTTCTTGGCCTAACACAGACTAGCCAGCCAGGACCGTGCAGAGAGATATGACCAACACACACACACACACAAGAAAACCCTGGCGAAGTTTGGATTCAAGTTCCGAAGCGCCTTGAAGACCAACATGATTATCGGGGGTCTACACTTTCAAGAGTCAAAGCTCCCTTCGTCAGATAGTCAGAGAGCGCTGCACTCGATGAATAGCAATCTACTGGTGGTCCCTGGCCTGCGGAGCGTGCGGCTGTCCTCGAGGAGGGCCAGGCCTTTCTCGGCCCTGGCCCCAGCCCGGTGGAACAGCCTCCCGAATAATGTCGGGGCCCTGCGGGACCTCAGTGAGTCCCACCGGGCCAGTAAAACGGAGGTGTTCTGCCAGGCTTACGAAAGAGTACAAAATAATAGTCCATAAATAAAGTATATCCCTCTGTTCTTCTTCTTTAATTTCTTTCTTCTTTTTTTCAGATCCCTTTACTGAAGAATATTGAAGACTTGCTGCTCTATGGCTATCCCACGATGCTTCTATTTGACAACTTTCCACGTCTAAGATATACATCCAGATTCATCTGGATGTATATCTTAGACGTGGAAAGTTGTCAAATAGAAGCATCGTGGGATAGCCATAGAGCAGCAAGTCTTCAATATTCTTCAGTAAAGGGATCTGAAAAAAAGAAGAAAGAAATTAAAGAAGAACAGAGGGATATACTTTAGTTATGGACTATTATTTTGTACTGATGAAAAATAGTATGAAACAGGACATTTACCGGAAGCCTGTCTGTATCTGGTCCTGAATACTTTGATTTATATGCTATTATGTGTCTTTGTGAAGGAACAAAAGACTAATACAATTATTCATTTATACTAGTATCATTGGTGTATTTTCATATTTATAGTAATTATAAGCCATAGAGATTGCTTCTGTTGAATAACTATTAATTGCAATCCAAGTGTTTTTTCAATTGAGGCTTACGAAAGAGGGCAGCCACAGGTTTCTCCCCCCAACACCATCGTCTGCTGAACTCCCCACATCTTCTCCCCCTCTCAGCTTAGTTTGGGGGGGGGTGTCACTGCCTGGCCAGGTTTTTCTCAGAGGCTCTATTTTTTGGGGGGGGGATTATGACTGCCATCTTGTTCTATTTTATTGCTGGAGAATGTGATTTTAAAGTATGTTTTAATCTACGTTTTTATATTTAAAATGTTGTGACCCGCTCTGAGCCTGCCTCGCTGGGAACGAGGGCGGGATATAAATATGAGGAAATAAATAAAGATAGCTTTGACTCTCTGCTTATACCCCCCCCAAATCGTTTTGGGTCTCTAGGGTGCTGCTGGGGGCTCAACTGCAGCTGTTCTAACGGCACGGCCAGATGGGCTCCCCTCCGAAACGATCTTCAGGGAAGGCAGCAAAGTTTGGCCTCCCCCCCGCACCCCGAGGATTTTCTGGGGAGTGAATGAAATGCTTTTCCAAGACAAGGTGTTCCTAACTCAAATCATGCAGTCTGAGGCATTTCCCAGACAACATTAGGGGAATTTTTTTTAAAACATCTGTCAGCAATGCTGATTCTGTCAGCTTTGGCAGACCATGGGGGGGCCAGGAAGGGTTGTGCCGGTACTTGGCTCTCCTGGCCCTTTCTTAACATGCCCAGGGTACTAATGTCAATCAATCGCCACATTAGAAGAGGAGGAGTTGGTTTTTATATGCCGACTTTGTCTACCACTTAAGGAAGAATCAAAGCGGCTTACAATCACCTTCCCTTCCCCTCCCCACAACAGACACCCTGTGAGGTAAGTGGGGTGGAGGGAGTTTGGAGAAAACCGTGACTAGCCCGTCCCCCAGCTGGCTTCATGTGGAGGAGTGGGGAATCAAACCCCATTCTCCAGATTAAGAGTCCACCACTCCAAACTACTGCTCTTAACCACCACACCATGCTGGCTCTCCGGAAAGAGTTTTCTTCCAGGAACTTTAGGATCAGGAAGGGATTTTCTTCCAGGCCAGATTGGCCTGGGATCTTGGAGAGTTTTGTGTGTGTGTGGGGGGGGGAGAGTAATCTTCCGGCCATGGAGAAGGGGTCACTGGTGGTGTGTGTGGGGGATGTAGTTCTGAATTTCCTGCACTGTGCAGAGGGTTGGATTAGATGACCCTGGTGGTCCCTTCCAACTCTATAAGAAAAAAAATTAGATGATCCTTCCCATGTCCACGGCAGAAGCCACAGGCAAGAGTTTTTCACAGAGTCTCATCTTTTAAGTGCAACTTATTTTGCCCGCTGTTCGTATTCTGCCAAGTGCCAGGCCCAAATGTAACCAAAGGAATTGGGTGTTTCCAGTGGCTCAGTTTAACTCAAAAGCCAAACGTGCTGCCAGGCCTATTGTGACTACTCCAGAATGGTTTTGCACAAATAAGCCACTTTCTTTTGCTCACAACAAAAGCCATCTTCTTGTGAGGAGGGGGGGCGGAGCCGGCTGAGACTCCCTTCACTATGCGTTTGTACTTCTGAATTCCATAAGTATGCCAAAAGGGGCAGTTTCACGGGGTAAATAAAACTACAAATGATGCTTCTCGTGCTGCTAAAACAAGCTTTGATAAGAAAGTGCAGCTTATTAGTTCAATCCTTCCCAACATTTCCAATTTTGCCCCGTGGCTTTAGAACTTCTGGAAATTTATTACTGCTGTGACCCACGGTTTGCCACCATACTGAAAGCAAGTGAACCCTTCTGAAACTCTAACTTGAAGCTGGTTGCCAACTCTGGCCAGGAATTTCAAAAGCCAGGTCTGCTAGACAAGGAGCGGTGGGGTGGGGGGTAGCAAGAAGCCCAAGAGCCAACGCCCACTCTGGACGGGATGTCTGATGAGCCACAGAGCTTTGGTGCCCGGCCCCTTCCAAAATCTTCCTTTCTTGGACACAGGCGGTCAGCACAGCCCCTGGGAAAATGCCTGACCAAAACCGGACAGGAAGCTCCCTTCATGGCCCTTTTTGCCATCAGAGTGGCCAGATGGCTTCTCTCTGGAGGAGTGGGCATTAACATGGCAAATGAGATTTGACGTGAGCAAGTGTAAACCAATGCAAATTGGTGCAAAACATCCCAATTTCACATATGCACTGATGGATCTGTGCTGGCAGCGACAGACCAAGAAAGGGATCTTGGGGTGGTAGTGGATCTCTCGAGGAAGATGTCAACCCATTTGCCCTGCTGGCCATAATTAGACGAGGAATTGAGAATAAAACTGCTGATATCATACTGCCCTTGTACAAATCTATGGTGAGACCACACTTGGAATACTGTGTACAGTTCTGGTCACACCTAAAAAAGGATGCTACAGAGCTTGAGAAGGTGCAGAAAAGAGCAACCAAAATGATTAGGGGACTAGAGCAACTGTCCTATGGGGAGCAGTTAAGACGCTGAGGGCTGTTTAGCTTGGAAAGAAGGCGGCTGAGGGGAGACATTATAGAGGTCTATAAAATTATGCATGGTTTGGAGTGGACAGGGAGGTTTTTCTCCCTCTCCCATAATACTAGAATGTGAGGTCGTCTGTTGAAGCTGGTGAGAAATTCAAAACAGATAAAAAGAAGTATTTCCTCAAACAAATTATGGAACTCCCTGCCCCAGGGTGGGTGGTAATAGCTGCCAACTTGGAAGGCTTTAAGAGGGGAGTGGACATGTTCATGAAGGAGAGGGCTAGCCAAGGCTACTAGTCCAAATGGATACTAGTCATGATGCAGACCTCCTCTATGAAGTGCTGTGGAATACAGGCAGGATGGTGCTGCTGCAGCTGTCTTGTTTGTGGGCCTCCTGGAGGCACCTGGTTGGCCACTGTGTTGACTGCTGGACTTGATGGGCCTGGGTCTGAGCCAGCAGGGCCTTTCTGATGTTTATTCCCTGAGACCTCAGCGATGCTGGCCAGCCAGCTCAGTCACCGGGATTCTCTGAAACGACTGCGGGGCTGGGGTATGTGTGTCTTGTTGCACAGGGGACTGGAAGAGAGCAGCTTGCTCACCGGAGCAGGAGGCCAGGCCCTCAGGGGATGCCCGCCAGTAGACGTTTATTACCAATATTTATAACCTGCCCTTTCTGCCCTTATCAGGACCACCAAGGAAGCGAACGGGTCAAAAACGTCC
The DNA here is from genome assembly GCF_029931775.1 of Euleptes europaea. Classification (NCBI taxonomy): domain Eukaryota; kingdom Metazoa; phylum Chordata; class Lepidosauria; order Squamata; family Sphaerodactylidae; genus Euleptes; species Euleptes europaea. The sequence continues at coordinate 495,365 of NC_079312.1, forward strand.
TTCCTGCCCTACCTCACTACGTCACTGGGCATTTGGGTATCAGCCCTTTCGTTCTGTGAGTGCTGGCGTGGTGTAGTGGTTAAGAGTGGTGGACTCTAATCTGGAGAGCTGGGTTTGATTCCCCCACCCCTCTACGTGAAGCCTGCTGGGTGACCGTGGGCCAGTCACAGTTCTCTCAGAACTCTCTCCGGCCATGCAGAGGCAGGCAAGGGCAAACCACCTTCTAACATCTGTTGCCTTGAAAACCCCATGAGGGGGTCGCCATAAATCAGCTGTGACTTGATGACAGTCCCCCCCTTCCTCTGTAAATTGGAGGGGGGGGAGATTCTACCCTTGCTTGCAGTTTTCTTTGCAGAATGCAGTGGGAAGCGACTCAACAGCTTTGTATTTTTAAAGATGCTGTCCCCCCACAAACCATGTACCCAAGGACTGTCACAGACTCTTTCTACAAAAAAACAACAATAAACCAGGGACAGAAATCTATGGATTTTGTATGGGGGGGGGGGGCGGATGGATCTTTTTTGCCCTACCCAATGTAAAGGTAAACAGGCCCCAGGAGCTTCCGCTGAGGAAATCAGATGCAGGAAAGCACTGAAGGGTTTACACATATATTTTATTTACTTCCTTTTTACCTGGCCTTCCTCCCCAAAGCAGCTTCCGTCCTTCTTGCCTGGAGGTTGGCACAAACCTATAGGTTGTGCCGCTGTGCAGATGTCTGTGTGTGTGTGTGGGGCTGGGGCTCTGTCCTCCTCCCCACACCCATGCCCCACCTATCTGAATTGCCTGGGGGGGATATCCCCTTATTCTTCTACAGTTACAGCATCATGTGCCACATGAAAAAATATTGGGTTATTGTTTTTTTGGTGAGCGTGAGCTAGGATTATGTACAAGTAGAAAAACTATTGGTGCGTATTGCTTTAATTCCCCCCCCCCTTCTGGGTAGCAGTTGGATCCAGTTTCCTCCTTATATGAGGTTTCTCTGGTGGTTAACATGAGAGCAGAAAGGCAGGTTTTTAAAAGGAGGAATTACATCTCTGGGGCAGAGGTTACGCGTTCTGCAGATGAAGGCAGCAGCAGACAATTATACTATACAGGTAGCTTGTCCCTTATCCGGACATCCCATATCTGGACTGATTCGAAAACCAGATCCTTCGAGCCGGCATGCAGGCAGGTCCATGCTGCCCGCTTTCAGTGTTTCCTATCACCTAAAAAAATAAAATAACAGCGTACTCTGCATCGTAGGGGGAGACTGAAAGCCTCCCGTCGTTGGTTGGTTAACAGCGGATACAGGTATTCTGGTGAGAGAGTCACACCTATGCTTTCTGATGGTTCAACGTACACAAAATTATAAAAAATATTGGTTCTCGTAGGTTATCCGGGCTGTGTAACCGTGGTCTTGGTATCTCGTAGGTTATCCGGGCTGTGTAACCGTGGTCTCAGAGACACTGTCCTTCAGTGTTACTCCTCTGAAGATGCCGGCCACAGCTGCTGGCGAAACGTCAGGAAAGAAAATACCAAGACCACGGTTACACAGCCCGGATAACCTACGAGAACCAATGAACTCTGACCGTGAAAGCCTTCGACAATATTAAAAATATTGTTTTAAAATTGCATTCAGGTGATGTGTATGAAGTGTATATTGAACATAAATTAATTTGGGTCCCATCTCCATTATGTATATGCAAAATTCCAAAATATTCCAACATACGGAAAGATCCGAAATACTGACCACTTCTCGTCCCAAGCAGTCTGGATAAGGGACCCTCAACCTGTATTATATAATGAATGGTGGATTTGTGTGTGTGTGTAAACAAACATACTTGTATTGATGAGGCAACTAAAAAAATAATTATCTTCTCCGCTTCACAAGAGGGCCTGGCCAGATGTTCCTTTTGACTGGGATATGGCAGCAGAGGACGACAGTCACAGGCTTGAGGTTCTCGATTTCCACCGAGATGCAGCCAGACTGAATTTTTTAATAGACTGAGATGCTTAAACAGATCCACAGGCTGCTGCCTTGAGCCGCGAGGAAAGTCGGGATAGAAATACTTTCATGAACACATGAAACCACAAGAGTTGCATAGTTTAAAAAAGCTGCACGGTTAAATTGTGGAACTCCCTGCCCCAGGATGTGGTGATGGCTGCCAACCTGGAAGGCTTTAAGAGGGGAATGGACATGTCCATGGAGGAGAGGGGTATTCATGGCCACTAGTCAAAATGGATACTAGTCATGATGCATACCTATTCTCCACAGCATCAGAGGAGCAGGCCTATTATATCAGGTGCTGTGGAACACAGGCAGGATGGTGCTGCTGCAGTCGTCTTGTTTGGGGGCTTCCTAGAGGCACCTGGTTGGCCACTGTATGAACAGACTGCTGCACTTGATGGACCTGGGTCTGATCCAGCAGGGCCTTTCTGATGTTCTTATGTTCTTAAGAGCTGGATGAAAATGTACTTATTGAGGTCTTTATGATCTACCCCCTTTTCTCTGATGGAAACGCACAAAACGCACACAGACACACACACGAGGGTCTTGCAATGTATTCTCTTGTCACGTGTCATCGCTCCCTGTACCGCTGATCTTGTCATCGTGGGGCAACTGAGGGCAGTTGTGAGTCTATCCAAAGAGAACTTCTCTCTTTCAACGTTTGTTTTGGGCGGCTGAGGAGCTGCTGCTTCCGCACTCCTGTCACCACTCCCCTGCTGCGCCCCCTCTTCGGCCACAGGGGCCGCGCTGACCCCAGAGCATCGTGAAAGGACTGGCTGCAGAGGGTCCCCCAGCGCTTCTAGCACCGGAAGGGTGAGGGTGGGTGGGATGGGAGAGCAGGCTTCCCCTCCCCTGGGGTGTAGGGCTAGCATCCAGAGTGGGCCGCAACGGGCGAGCCGCCCTGCACAGCCCAACACCTTCACTCTGCTCTAAGCCAGAGTCTCTCCAAGCCTGACCCCTGAGAGCCTTCTGAACGGGGAGGATGTAGGAGACCTTCCGGTACAAACGGGGAGCTCTGCCACTGAGCCCCGACCCCTCCCCGACCCACAGATTTAAGCCCCCCACCCCACAGCAGTCTCTCCCCCGGGAACCTTACCTGCCCTGCTGCTCCGGGTACTTCTGTTTGCAGTAGGATTCGAGGGAGGCGTACACTTTCTCCCGCAGCAGCTCCACGTCTCCTGGGTTCGAGAGCCCTTTGGCATCTGGGCGGAGGGGTGGGGAGAGAACCAGGAGAAGTCAAGATGTCAGTTAGTGCAAGGAATCTAGGCGGGTGGAAAGGCAGGGCAAAGGGGACAGCCCCCTCCCCCGGTTGTGGAGAGCAGACAGACGCCAGTTGCAAGCAACCCAAGGAAGAAAAGAAGACCACCCTGCACCGGAGCCAGAGGAGGCAGAAAGGGGGCCCCCCGCCTCTCCCGCCTTCCTTCCCTCACCGGGGTTGAAGAGGATGATGGCCCGGAGGCAGCCCAGCTCTGTCTTGTCCATCCGCATGTCCCGCATCTTCGACACCAACTCAGTCAGTACCCTGGCAGGGAAGACCAGGGTGGGGGTGGGGAAGGGTATTCAGCTGGTTGCGAGCACCGAGGGTCTCCCGGCCATTTGTGCGTGTATTGGGATGGGGCGAGAAGAGTGGCCAACCCCCTTCCCACTTTGCTCCGACGCTTCTCTTCTGCCTTTTCCAGCCTAGGAGCCAACGCTTGGGCTTCGAGCCAATGCTTGAGATTCAAGCCCAGGTTTCGCACCCATGGCCCGCCAGACCGAGACTCTTTCTGCGCTTCTGGAAAAGCGAGCGGCTCACCTTCCACTCGCAAGAGAAGGCCAACACCCAGGAGTTCCCAGAAGAGGAGGATTTGGGGCAGGGCTCTGGGGCCCAGCACCTCCTGCCCTCGCCAAAATGGAGGCAGGGCGCAAAATTCGAGTCTGGGGGCTCAAGAAGGCGGGCGGGGGGAGGTGAGTGAGAGAGCCACAAACAGCTTCCCCTCTCCCCTCCCGACACCCTGCAGCATGGCGGTCGGCTCTTCGCTCCAGCCTGACTCCACTCTGGGGCACCCTCAGAGGGGGCAGAGGGGGGCCTGGGGGCTCCCGACCCGAGGAAAAGCAGGCAGGAGAGGGGCCAGCAGCAGCCGCAGGAAGCCGTCCTTGGCCTCCTCTTCCACCCCCAACCCCCCCACTGTGGCACCTGTCAAAGATGGCACCCACGCCGGCACTGTGGGCGCTGTTGCGGTGCACGTGGAGACCCGTGGCCAGCAGAATCCCATCCTTCACCGAGATGGAGCGGTGGGAGAAGGAGGCGATCAGCAGCTCGTTCCAGCCTGCCGAGAGAGCGGCGAGGTGACCGGAGGGCAGGCCGACCCGTCCATGCACCCCACGGGGGCTTCTCCCCGGCAGGGCCCACTTATCTTGTGCCTGCTGCCCCACTGCAGGAGACCAGCAGGGCACAGGAGCAGGCTGCTCTATCTGCTAGCTGAGGCATGCAGGACAAGGAGGGGGAGAAAACAGCCCCCAGTGGCTAACCCCCCCCCATCTCTCTCCCTCACCTCTAAAAGGCTGGACAAAAAAAAACCTGGAAGGGGAGGCCTCTTCTCATCCTCCCTGAGGTCTAGTGAGGAAAAACCGAGAAGGTTCCCAAACCCAAAGGTGTGTGGAGACCCAAACAGTGGTCTCCCAGGGCCAAGAATGCCTCCAGGGCCAGCGTCCACAAGCTCCCTGGCGAGGCAAGTGGGCCCTTGGCGGTAGGGCTTGAAACGCGGGTCTCCTGGTAGAAAAAAAATCACCGGGCCTCCCAATTTCCCTGCCTCTGGCAAAGCCTCCTGTTCACAGGCCTCAAAAGCACGGAACAGCTGGGGAAACGGCAGGTGCCAGGAGACAGGACGCCCGCAGCCCCCGTGGCAGAGTCCAGGTCATGCGGATTCTGAGAGCTGGACCAGAAAACCATTGAGGTAAAGGAGGGCCATCTGGCCGATCCCCCCCCCCTCCCTGGCTTCTAGGACGGGGCGGACTGGGGCCTCTTCCTCGGGCCACAAGGCGTCAGGCCCGCCTTCATGCCTGGAACGGAGACGCTCTTTTCCCAGGCACGAACAGCTTCATCCACGCCCTATTCCAGGCCCCAAAGGAAGCCTGCAAACCCCTTCTGCTCCCCACGCGCAAGGGCAGAGGATACTGGGAAAGCCCCACCGCCGGCTGGCCCCAAAGGGGCCCCCAGAGCCAGGGCTCTGCCTCCCCCCTCCTCTCCAGGGGCCCTCTTTCATGGGCACCGGGAGCTTTTCTGCATGGAGGACACAACCGCCTTCCCCACCTGCCTATCTGCAGTGAGAACTCAGAATGAGGCATGGCATCCTTCTCCCTTCATCCCAGACACATGAACACATGAAGCTGCCTTATACTGAATCAGACCCTCGGTCCATCAAAGTCAGTATAGTCTACTCAGACCGGCAACGGCTCCCCAGGGTCTCAGGTGGAGGTCTTTCACATCTCCTGCCTGCCTAGTCCCTTTAACTGGAGATGCCGGGGATTGAACCTGGGACCTTCCGCATGTCATACGTGTACATATGAAGCTGCCTTATACTGAATCAGACCCTTGGTCCATCAAAGTCAGCACTGTCCACCCAGACCGGCAGCAGCCCCCCAGGGTCCCAGGCAGGGTCCCCCCCCCACATCACCTACTCGCTCAGTCCCCCCAACTGGAGATGCCGGGGACTGAACCCGGGACCCTCCGCATGCCAAGCAGACGCCGACTGGGGGGGCTTTTAAGAACTTAAGACTTTGTGACCATCATGGGTCTGATCCAGCAGGGCTCTTCTGAGCCCTGCTGGATCAGACCCATGATGGTCACAAATTCACAAGGTTGGAAGAGACCACAAGGGCCATCCAGTCCAACCCCCTGCCATGCAGGATCCCATAATCAAAGCTCTCCCGACAGGTGGCCATCCAGCCTCTGCTTAAAGACCTCCAAAGACAGGGACTCCACCATCCTCCGAGGCAGCGCATTCCACCGTCGAACAGCCCTCACCATCAGAAAGTTCTTCCTAATGTTTAGGTGGAATCGCTTTTCTCTTAGTTTAAATCCATTACTCCATGTCCTAGTCTCTGGAGCAACAGAGAACAAGCTAGTTCCCTCATCAACGTGGCATCCCTTCAAATATTTAAACATGGCTATCATGTCTCCCCTCAACCTTCTCTTCTCCAAACTAAACAAACCCAGCTCCTTAAGTCTCTCCTCATCGGGCCTGGATTCCAGACCTCTGACCATTCTGGTCGCCCTCCTCTGGACACGCTCCAACTTGTCAACATCCTTCTTAAATTGTGCAGCCCAAAACTGGACACAGTATTCCAAGTGAGGTCTGACCAACGCAGACCTTCTAGTCCAGCATCCCGTCTCACACAGTGGCCAAGCAGTTCCTCTACAGGTCCAAAAACAGGGCACAGGGGCCGAGGCCCCTTCCCCTGAGGTTACCTCCTGCCACTGGGATTCAGAAGTTAACTGCAGGGTGGATTTGATTTAAATCACAATTTAAATCACTAGTCAGTAAGACTAGATTTCAATCATGGTTTTCTACATAAAGACTCATTCTTGCTGGCATAATCTTAATATTTACAACCAGATGAAGATTTCATTTTTAGAATAATAACTTTTCATATTAGTTTTACAGTTATATCAAAAGATTACTGATTTGGTGCTGCTATTAAAAATACACAGAGATAATTATGAAATTATTGCGAGGAGGACTATCTCCAGTTTCATTTGGGCCTCCAGGCCTTGCATTTCTTTGTTGCAGGGTCTGTATTCTGCACTCAGGCCTGCTTTACCCATAGGTAAAAGAACTTCATTAAAATATTGCCAAACTGGGTCTCTTTTACAGCCTGCTGCCATTACAGACGTTCTCCTCCAGGGAGAGATTAATATGATAAACCTCAGGCTATACGCACAGGGACCCCAACTCTTATGGAGTATTCTGCTCAAAAGGTTTCCCTGTCATTTTTGCTGCTTGCCCCTCTCCCTCCTCCACACCGAGCTCCTTGTGCGGATCTATTCCATTCCAAACAATCTTCTATTCACTGAACTTCTTGCAACTTAGCACTTTTTGATTCTGTGCCCACAGATTTGCAAACAGCAATGGGATTAAGGTCATTTGCTCAACCCTGTATGTTAATTTTACAACATTTCTACTATGAAGAACAGATGTGTTATCTCTGCAGACACAAATTCTCAGTTTAGTGAACGGCATTTGTGACAATAACTTCTAGGTAGAAAAACTGCCCAAAATAATCTTACAGGAGCCTCTGGAAGGGCATGACATTATGAATGGATTAATAGAATTCATTTACCACAAAATTTAAACTGAATATACGGTCTCATGTTACATAATTAAAAACTAATCCTTATTTCATGACGAATAATCCTTGGGCCATAATGTATCTTAAATAGAAAACTGTTCATCTTTAGATAGATTTTTCCTCAAAAAGCATTTTATTTTTTAAAAATCTGATGGAAATTTTTAAACATCTGATTTATTTATTTTTAATCTGTTTTAAATAAAAAAAATTAAAATTAAAAAAATCATTGATTTTTATCCACCCTGGCTAACTGACTGACCACTGAGGTTCCCTTGAGCCACCCTGGAGGACACCTCTGTCTAAATCCCCTTTTATAGCTGGCTGCACCTGTCTTCGTCGCCTACATCCTTTGGCGGCAGTGAGTTCCACAGTTTACTCATCGCATAAAGAAAGAGACTCCTTTTGTCCGTCCTGAATCTACTGCCCACCAGCATCGCTGGATGTCCTCGAATGCTCCCTCCGCACCAGTGGTTCCCAAACTTTTTGGGCCGCCGCATCCCCCCCTTGGTTCCACAAACTCAACCCCAGCGCCCCCCTACCCTATCCTACCCTATAAAAAGCATTATTCAAAATCGGGGTTTGCATGACACGCTAAAGAAGATAATAAAAATAAAATTTCAAAACAGTAACAATTAATTGCACATCTATTCAAAATCAAATTAACTTTTTAGCTGAAATTTATTCAACAAAACTGATTAACTTGATCCAGCGGTACCCGGCCCTTCAAAGTCTGGGGGGAAATTCTGATAGTTTCCACCATATTTGCCAGCACAGTGCCACAGCTTGATCTATTGTAAATTAGTGAACAACACAGTTGAAGGGGCCCACCTCTAGCGCCCCCCCTGCTGCCCCTTTGCCTCTTAGTGCCCCCCTAGGTAATCCCACCCCCCAGGGGGTGGTACTGCCCACTTTGGGAACCACTGCTTTACATGGAGAAAAAACATCCTTCCTGCCCACTCTTTTTACCCCGTGCATCACATTACGTACCTCTTATCATTGTCCCTCTGGACCTCCAGGGAAGGTGCCTCCTCAACCCCTTAAGCGTCTCGACTGCCCTCTTCTGCACTTTGCCCAGCTCTGCCGGGCCCTTGAGACAGGGTGGTCAGCGTGGCAGGCAGTATGAGCCCTGCCGTTCCGAGCCCTTCCTGGCCAGCTTTCCTGAGACCCACACCCCCTGTGCACCACAACGTGGCGATGGACTGGAAGCAGCTCGGGACCCCCGCCCTGCGGGACTCACCCGCCCTCAGGAGGATGACCTGGTCGTCCAGGGGCAACTCCGAGAAGTGGGGGATGCGCTTGGCCCACTCCACCAGCGTGAAGAGCTGCTTGTCGGCAGCCTGGCAGATGTTGGTCACGGGGTCGTTGGGCTGCAGGGGGGAGGAGACGGAGGTGGGCAGGTGGGTGGCACGCGCGCACACACACACCCCGCCAGCACCGGGGCCTCCCTACCCCTCGCCGAGCCCACGGCCTGGCTTGCTCCAGCTGCTGGCTCCGCGACTCGGCCTGGATCCCTCCTCCCCGACCTAACGAGAGAGCCCCAGATACTGCCCCCGGCATAGCCAGCCACGAGACCCCCCACCCTCCACCCGCAAACCCCAGCGGACACCCCCCAACCGCCGCCGTGAAGGATTTCTGCCGCCCCCTTTCGATATTTACCTCGTTTACGTCAAAGGTCCGGGGCGAGCGTTCTGATCCCGCAGCACCACAACCCCAACTCACCGAGCTGCCCCCCGTGCTGGATCCGTCGACGCTTTGGTCCGATTTCTGCTCCACGGCCAGTTCGGCTTCCAGGATCTTCTCCACAGGCATGTCCTCGTTGGCCCCGCCCACGGCCAAGTCCCCCTCCCCTTCCTTGTCCTTGCCTCGCTGGCGCTCCTCTTGCACCGCTGGGTGCACCGGGGGTGGGTGGGTGGGGAGAGAGGAGGGGGTTAGAGACACAACGCCTGCCCAGCCCAGCTCCCCATAACCCACCCTGGACAGAAGGGAAAGGAAGGGGGGGCGAGAGAGGCAGGCAGGCAGGCAGGCGGAGGGTAGCCACTGGCCCAAGACAAGGGCCAATGGCAAGCTGAGCAGAGAGATGCCCTCTCGCCACTCTCTGGCTAAGGACGTGGCCGAGAGAGAGACAGAGAGAAAGAGAAAGAGAGAGAGAGAGAGAGAGAGAGAGAGAGAGAGAGAGAGAGAGAGAGAGAAAGAGAGAGAGAGAGAGAGAGAGAGAGAGAGAGAGAGGGAGGGGCCAAACACTTGTCAGGGATGCTCTAGGCTGATCCTGCATTGAGCAGAGAGTTGGACTAGATGGCCGCTTCCAACTCTATGATTCTATGGAGAAAGAGAGAGGGGGAGGCGGTGGGTAGCCACTGGCCCACAAGAAGGGCCAGTGGCAAGAGGAGCAGAGAGATGCCCTCTTGCCACTCTCTGGCTAAGGACGTCACCAAGAGAGAGGGGGGGGGCTGGCCACTTACACACCAGGCTGCGCGGGCAGCTCTCTGCGTCTCCCTCCTGCCAGAGGGTGGCAGCCGCCTCCCAAGGGTAGGAGGAGGATGGAGAGCTGCCCGCGCCGCCGCCACCTCACGGGGGGGGGCAGCAAGGCAAGGCCCACCGCTGCTGCTCCCCCCGAGCCCGGGGGCCGAGGGGAGCACCAGCGGGGGGGACTCCGCTGCGGGAGGAGGACGAGCACAGAGATCAACCGCTGCCACTGCTTCCCGGGGAGGGGCCCCTCGAGTGCCACGGCCTGGAGCCAGCCCCTGCGCTTGCTCTCCGGAGGCCCCGGCAGGAGCCGAACCCGGGGCCTTTGCCTCTAAGGCGCAAAGCCTTCCAACACAAGCGGGGAGCAACTGCTGCCCCTCCGGCCAGGATGGCCATAGACACCCCCTCCCCCCAGCCCTCGCTCCCCACGCTAGTCCTGGGCGGGGTGGCCTGCGCCCCAGCCGCCCCCTCCAGGGGTGGGCCCTAGCTGTGCCCCGGCTGCCCTCCCCCGCCCCGCCCGCTACCTTCGCGCTTCATGCCGGTGGCCAGGCATTTCTGGTAGCGGCAGTACTGGCAGCGGTTGCGCTGGCGCTTGTCCACGATGCAGTCCTTGTTGTCGCGGCAGGTGTAGGTCAGGTCCTTCCGGATGGTGCGCTTGAAGAAGCCCTTGCAGCCCTCACAGCTGTACACCCCGTAGTGCTTCCCTGCGGGACGGAGGGGGGGCCAGCCGGGGGGAAGGAGGAGGAGGAGGAAGGCAGGGGCTGAGACCTGGCTCCCCCCCGACAGCCCCACCCACAGGCCAGCCGGCCCCCGCCTGCCCGAACCCACCGCCACCACCACCTCGTCCCTGCTCCCCCCTCTCATCCTGCTGGGAACCCAAGAAGCGGCCGCCCCCCCCCTCCAAGCCCCACGTCCAAAAGCTGCACCCCAACCCCCCAGAGGACCCCGACACGCCGGCTCCTGGCTCCGAGCGTGCCCGCGCACCTGACGACCGGTCGCCACAGATGGCACAGAGGCGCTTGCCGGGCATCATGCCGCCATGGGTGTGGCCAGACACCACCCGCATGCCCATCGGGGGCTTCACGTCGTCAGAGCTGCTGACCGAGTGGAGGCCTGAGAGGTTCACCGTGGAGTTGATCTGGGTGGGGAGAGTAGGGGGGCAGCCGTGGAGAGAGGGGCCGGAGGACCGCACCCCTCCCCCCACGCTGGCTTCACAAGCAACGTCTCGGCATCCCCCTGCGCCGGCCGGCATGCTTACCTGGGGGCTGCTGACGGGCCCGTAGCCGATGGAGGGGGTCGCAGGGAGGCCCGGGGAGCCCATGGAAGAGCTGATGACGGGGAAGGGAGAGCCCAGCCCACCGAGGGAGGTGGTCATGGCCGAGCCGATCATGGAAGGGTGCAGAGGGGCCGAAGGCTCTGGTGGGGGGGAGGTCCCTGTGCCCCGCAGCGGAGGGGACGAGCTAAGAGAAGAACTGTCAGGACTCCTGCAGTCTGGAAGGAGGAGAAATACGAGGGGGTTTAGATCATCCGCAAACCCCCCTATGCACGAGCCGATGAGTCCCCTTCCAGCCCCATCAGCGTTTCCCCAGAAATGCCCAACACTCTGACTCTCGGCTTCCTGTCCGGATATTTTGCAAAACAGTGAGGAACCACATGATCGGCCGGCTTCCTGACCCCCCCCTTTGGTCCCAAGGAGGCAGGAAAGGAGCCCAGGAGCCCCCTCCCCCCCACTGGAGATTACGGGAAAGTCTGGAGACCAGAGATCATTTTCAACGCCGCCGGGAGGAGCCTGGCGCCTGGATAGACCCACAAAACGGCCCCAGAGGGATGTGGCGTCGGGAAAGAGGGGTGCCCACAGAAACGCACAGGGTCCGGAACAGTGGGGCAGGCTGGAAGCCCCCACCGCACCTGGGGGTCAGCCATGAGGCAGAGGAAGACGGGGGCCCTGCGAACCCCCAACCCTAGCAAAGCCAGTGGGGTGGGAGAGGCTGGACCCTGCCCACAAGGGAGGCACGGCAGGCACCACTGCCCAGGGCACCGGGCAACCCCTTGGCTGTGCTTTGCAGTGCCCCATGCGGGCTCACTCTGCCCCCCCCTCCACCGGGCGTACTTCTTGCGGCTGCCCACCAGCCCGTGTGTTTATTGCTCCCTGGAGAGCAAAGGAGAGGGAGGAGCGTGAGATCAGATCCCCTCAAGGCCACGAGCAGGATGGGGGAGGGGTGGGGGTCTTAGCCCCACCCCCTCCTTGTGGGAGCTGTTCCGAATAAAGTTGTAAACTGGGGTGAAGTGGCTGAAGTTGGGCCACAGGGACCTTCCCTTCCCTGGAACAAGCCCACCTCCCTCTCTTGCCTTTCAGGCTTATCCTCGCATGACCTCAGCGTGCCAGACGTCCATCCCGGCAGTGCAAGCGTGGACGCTGCTTCCTCCCTTCTGCCACAACCTGGCCTCAAAGGCAGAACTGGGCAAAAAAAAACCCAGTGCTTTCAGGAGCCGAAATCCTGTGGCCCATGAGTTCCAAAGGCTAACAGCACTGGCAGAGATATCTAGCCTTAAAAGTATTTGACAACTTCAGTTTACGTCTCTGTTCTACCCATAAGAAAAGGCCCTGCTGGATCAGACCAAGGACAATCAAGTCCAGCAGTCTGTTCACACAGAGGCCAACCAGGTGCCTCCAGGAAGCTCCCAAACAAGACAACTGCACAGCACCATCCTGCCTGTGTTCCACAGCAACTGATATATTCAGCATGCTCCTCTGATCCTGGAGAGAATAGGGATGCATCATGACTAGTATCCATTTCGACTAGTAGCCGTGGATGGCCCTCTCCTCCATGAACATGTCCACTCCCCTCTTAGAGCCTTCCCAGTTGGCAGCCATCACCACATCCTGGGGCAGGGAGTTCCACAATCCACCTAAGTGAGCTTTCCAAGTTAGCCTTTGAGGGCTGCTCAGCTTGCTTGCATGTGCCCCTCACCCCTTCCCAGTGGGGGGGGGCTGCTCCTTCCTCCTCTCAGCTGGGCTCGGCTCAGCAGCTTCCGGCCTGAGCGGTGCGGCCAGAGCAGCCAGAAGCAGTAGCGAAGCTTGCAGGGGGGACCACAAAAGTCCTCCTGAACCGGCAAGGGGAAGTCATGGGGGGGGGGGGTCCTTGGGAGTCACGTGCCAAGAGGGACACACACACCCCGGGAGCCACCTCAGGGAATGGGAAGGCTGACCGTCCCCCCACCCCTTCTTCCTGCCCTGCTCCAACAGAGGACACGGGGGGGGGGGAGGCAGGAGCTGCAAACTGAGACCTAGGGAAAATTGGCACGGTTTCTGCAAAGGGAAGTCCTGCCTCACCAACTTCTGGGAGTATTTTGAGCAGGTTAACAAGCGTGTGGATAACGGTGGTTGGGTAGATGTTATATATTTGGGACTTTCAAAAGCCTTTTGACCTGGGATCTCACCAAAGACTCCTGAGCAAAGCTTTGCAGTCGTGAGTTAAGAGGGCAGGTCCTCATCTGGACTAAGAAGTGGTTAAATAATAAGAAGCTGAGAGTGGGAATAAACAGGCAGTTCTCACAACGGAGATAAGTGAACAGCGGGGCCCCACAAATATCGGTATTGTGGCTGGCGCTATTTAACCGATCTTGGGAGCAAGCACTTCAATAACCAAGTTTGTGGAGGACGCCAAATTATTCAGGATGGTGAAAACCAAGGTGGATCGTGAAGAGCCTCAGGAGGGGTCTCTCTAAATTGAGCAAGTGGGCAGGCAAAAACATGGCAAAGGAAGCCCAAGGTATAAAAAGCTCTGACCTTTAAATATCTGCTGATGGCTCTGAACCGGCAGCCACAGAAAGAGATCTTGGGGTTGTAGTGGATTGCTCAATGAAAATGACGAAACGTTGACTCAGTGTGTGTGGCAGGGGCGATGAAAAAGGCAAACTCTATTCTGGGGATTATTAGGAAAGGGACTGAAAATAGAACAGCCAATATTGTAATATTCCTGTACAGATCTAGGATGACCCCTAATTTGGATGCTGTGTGCAGCTCTGGTAAACAGCTCTCAAAAAGGATGCTGCATAGCTGGGGAAAAAGTATAGGGCAACCAAGATGATTAAGGGAATGGAACACCTTTCCTTTCAGGAAAGGCTGAAGAGTCTGGGACTCTTAAGTTTAGAAAACAGGGAGGTTTATAAGTTGATGCACAAGGGCACCAAGGAATACCCAGGATCGCGACACAGAGGCAGGCAATGGCCAACCACATCTGAACATCTCTTGCTATGACTTGATGGCAAAAAAGAAAAGAAAGAAGAGTGGACAGATATAACTTTTTCTCTCTCTCCCAAAATACAAGAACTCCAGGGCATCCAATAAAGTTGAAGGGCGGTAGATTCTGGAGGGACAAAAGGAAATACTTCTTTGCACAGCGAGTGATTAAAATGTGGAATTTGCTGCCAGAGGATGCAGTCATGGCGACAGGCACAGACAGCTTTAAAAAGGGATTAGACAGATACGTGGAGAGGTCTATCAGTGGCTACCAGCCACGGAGACTGAAGGGAATGTCTATAGTCAGAGGCAGCCAACCTCCCTTACCACCACACCAACTGGGCACTGACAGCCCCCCTGGTGGTACACCTCAGCGCCCTGTTGCAAAGCAGAACAATCTCATCCCCTGGAGGGCAGCGGAAAAACCCTCATGTCCCAAAGACAGCCCAGAGCACAGAACGTGGCTCCCAGCATGGCCCAAGATCTCTATTTCTCCCTCACAACCTGGATAATTCAGCAGCCACCCTGCAAACAAAGGCTCGTGGAGTTGCAGGCAGAAGTTGCACACGTGGTATGGCTGTAACCTGCAATCTACTCTGCAACCTGCTCTACATTCTCCACACTAAGAAGAATCATAGAGTTGGAAGGGACCACCAGGGTCATCTAGTCCAACCCCCTGCACAATGCATGAAATTCACAACTACCTCCCCCCCACACACACACCCAGTGACCCATAATCCATGCCCAGAAGATAGCCAAGGTGCCCCTCCCTCTCATGATCTGCCTACGGTCATAGAAGAGAGGGACCGCGGCTCAGTGGTAGAGCATCTGCTTGGCATGCAGAAGGTCCCAGGTTCAATCCCCAGCATCTCCAGTTAAAGGGACTATATTTATTATTTATTTATTAGATTGATAGCCTAACATAACATAATTTTAAAATACAACAACCAATATAAACATCCATGATAAAACCAACAATAAAATTCTAAAACGTAACATGATGGCGCACCAGGTTTAAAACTGTAAGGACCATACAGGTGGAAACCCTTTGCTTGTGTTGTTCCCACTCAAGGGGGAGAAGGGGGGGAGGCCTGTAAGATGGTATAGATAACATAAGCTGATATAGGCAGCTGTCTTCTTGCAGGCAGGTAGGTGATGTGAAAGACCGCTGCCTGGGACCCTGGAGAGCCGCTACTGGTCTGAGTAGACAATACTGACTTTGATGGACCCTCAAGAGTCTGATTCAGTATAAGGCAGCTTCATGTGTTCAATCAGTATTGCTGACAGATGGCCATCTAGCCTCTGCTTAAAAACCTCAAGGGAAGGAGAGCTCACCACCTCCCGAGGAAGTCTGTTCCACTGAGGAACCGCTCTCACTGTTAGAAAGTTCTTCCTAATGTCTAGGCAGAAACACTTTTGATTTAATTTCAACCCGTTGGTTCTGGTCCGACCCTGTGGGGCAACAAAAAACAACTCGGCACCCTCCTCTATATGACAGCCCTTCAAGTACTTGAAGATGGTTCTCATGTCCCCTCTCAGTCTTCTCCGCTTCAGGCTAAACGTACCCAGCTCCTTCAACCTTTCCTCATAGGACTTGGTCTCCAGACCCCTCACCATCTTTGTTGCCCTCCTCTGGACACGTTCCAGCTTGTCTACCTCCTTCTTAAATTGTGGTGCCCCAAACTGAACTCAGTACTCCAGGTGAGGTCTAACCAGAGTACAGCGATACCATCACTTCGTGTGATCTGGACACTAGACTTCTGTTGCAAGGGAGGGTAGCAGGGCCCTGCAACCGGAAACACGGCTGCCATTTTTTGTATTTGGGTGCCAGGTCCCCAGGATTCCAAGCCTTGCCTGGGGTGGCGAGGGGGTGGGGCTCCGGGTGGCCAAGGAGCTGCCGCCTGGCCTGCACGAGCCCCCAGGGTCAGCAGCCCCCATCACCTCTAGGCAGCGAGGACAGACCTCCCTCTGCCTTGGGAAACCGCAGCTAGTCCGAGGCGACAAACGACAATGCGCTGAGCAAACCAGTGCCAACAGAACACACGTGAAGCTGCCTTCTGCTGAATCAGACCCCTCTTGGCCCATCAAAGTCAGTATTGTCTACTCTGACCGGCAGCGGCTCTCCGGGGTCTCAGGCAGAAAAGGGTCTTTCACATCACCTACTTGCCTGGTCCCTTTAACTGGAGATGCCGGGGACTGAACCTGGGACCCTCTGCATGCCAAGCAGAGGCTCTACCACTGAGCCACAGCCCCTCCCCAGAAGACCCCCTTTGGGTTCACCGCCCACCTCCTTTGCATCTCGACAACCTTTGCCACAGCCAAGGAGAAAGAGATGCTCAAACGGCGACCACCGACATAAGCTGTCATTTAGCAGATACCCGAGGAAATCCTAACACATCCCCTGTGTCCCAAGACTGCTGTATGCTTGCTGGCACCGCTTGGGTGCCTTACCCACAGCCGACACACGAACGGACGCTGCGGTCTCTCCCAGGGACGGGCAGGCGGGGAGCCCCAGGGGAGGGGAAACTCCCCCTGTCGAGCTTCTGCCTGTTCTGTGTCTTGGGAGGGGCTGCAGCCCAGCAGAAACCCCCCCCCCACAGCTCCACCTACAGCCAAAGGGAGCTGGGAACAGCCTCTCTGCCCCACCTCTCTCCTAGCAGGGCTGAGCTAGTAAGACGCACAGTTGGCACGAAGCCCCCCGGGGGGCTCCTCCTGGGCTGGGACCCCCCACGAGCTCCCTCAGCAAACCCCCACCCCCAAGGAGGAGGAAGCTGGATCTGAAGCCTCCGCCTCTTGGGGCAGAAGCTGCCAATGACCCCCCCCCCAAAAAAGCAGCAACGCAATTCAGTCGCAGCCTCTCTGCCCCCCACCCCACCCCCCGTTGCTTGATGCGCAGGGAAGGCCCCCTCCCTCTGCCAGGTGTGTTGCTGTGGATGGGGCGGGGGGGGCCTGATCCCCTTTCCTTACCCCTCTGGCTGCCCCCCTTCCTCACTTCTCTCCCCACCCCCACCCTCAGGCTGCTCTTTGGGGGCTGGGGGTCCCCTGACTGGCGCCTTCCCCCCCCCTCCCGGGCCTCTGCAGTGGTCTGACTGGCGCCTTCCCCCCCCCTCCGGCCTCTGCAGTGGAGGGGGGGGGCTCGCCCTAGACCCCTCCCTCCTTCCTTCCTTCCTTCCTTCCGCCCGGGGGTTTCGTACCACCGGCTGCTCCGCCTCCCGGCGCGGCCCGTGCGGAGTCTCCATGGCGCCGGGGCGGTTGAGGGGGGACGCGGGGGGGGTCTCGCCGTGGCCGCCCCCCCCCTGCAGGGCCCGGTGCGGGCGACCACCGCCCTCCTGGCTACGGCCTCGGGGGGGGGGCCGTACCCACGATGCACCGCGCGGGCCGCGGCCGGGCCTCCGCGCTCCCCCTCCCCCCCTCCTCCGCGCACGGCTGCGCCAGCGCCTCTTACCCACCATGCACCGCGCCGCGGGCTGCTCCTCGGCTCAGGCCTTGGCCAGACTCCCAGCAGGCACCGCGCGCGGACGCGGCGATTGGGCAGGCGGGGCGCGGCGCGGCGCAGGGGGGCGCCCGTCATGCACCGCGCGTGGGCGGAGCAGCCTCCGCCTCCGGCCCCGCAGGAGCGAGCCAGGCTCCCACAATGCACCGGGGTGGTTACCCGCCATGCACCGCGGCACATCCCGGACGGAAACCCTCGGTCGCCGTCCCTACTGAGGGAGCAGCGCGAGGGGTTTATTATGTGGCTGACGGTTCGCTGGGCCTTTGGCACACGAAGCGTCCTCTGAAGGGTTTGATCAGAGTAGGCCTCACTTTGCCCTTACTAAAAATGGCGGCGGGGAAGCGCTCACAGGACGCTTTATGGCGGCCGCCATCTTAGTAAGGGCAACCCGAGCCTCTCGCCGCTCGTCCTCGCCCCTTCTTCCTGCCGTCTCGGCTGGCCGGCGTCGTCCGCCATCTTTACTAAGGGCAGGCCAACCGCGGCGGCGCCATTTCAACGGAGGGCACACAGAGCTCCGTTTTTGGGGTTGGGCTTCGGGGCGAAGCGGGGGAAGTTCCCGCGAGGCTTGGGGGGGGGAGGCCGCTGGGCGGGGCCGGGATGCCACGTCAGGCTTGAGCCGGAGCTAACGGATCCCGGAGAAGAGGGTGGGGTGAGACTCTGGAACGGTGGGGGGGGGGAGAGAGAAAGAGGGACTTCCTTTGGCCATAGAGAGCGGGGGAGGGGGATAGAAAGGCCCCCCTGGGACCTCCAAGGCCATAGAGGCTGGGATAGGAATCCGGGGGGGGGTTGTTGGGGGAGCTGAATGGGTGGGTGGGGGGGGGGGAGGCCGGCAGTGCCTTGAATGGGTGGGTGGTGGGGGCTGCAGTCAAATGAAGGGGCGCCCTGGACAGAGCGTGGGCGGGGTGGGGGGTTTGTGGCCCTGGAGGACCTGCTCCCCGCCCTCCCCAGCTCCTCTCCTCTGCTTCCCTCCCTGTAGTATTTATTTCCACGCCCCGAGGGAAACGTGGCCCCACACAAGGCCCAGCGGGGGTGGGGGCTGCCTCGTGAGAGTTTTTGCAGGTGGGTGGGCCCGGGTGGGCCCTCCAGGGCCAGAGAGGTGGGTGGACAGGCGGGCCCTTCTGTCTCCCTGGGGCACTGACTCTCCTTCTCCCCAACAGAGCGAGAAGAATGGCGGGCGCAGGGGCTGTGGGGAGCGGGCTCTGGGACGCAGGCGCCATCGTGACGGTCTGTGCAATGCTGGCGTGGTCCGTCTTCTCGCACGAAGGCTGCCACGGGCATTCTCACGGGGACTTGCACCACGGCCATGCTCACCATGACACGAGGATATGTGGCATGGCCACGCGCACGAGGACCACCATCACGGACACAGCCACTCGCACGGAGATTTCCACGGGCACACTCACGAGGATCCTCACCATGGGCACACACATGAGGATTTTCACCATGGGCACGGTCACGGGCACGAGGACCACCATCACGGACACAGCCATTCACACAGGGATGCTCACCACGGGCACGCTCACGAGGATCCTCACCATGGGCACACGCATGAGG
The DNA here is from genome assembly GCF_029931775.1 of Euleptes europaea. Classification (NCBI taxonomy): domain Eukaryota; kingdom Metazoa; phylum Chordata; class Lepidosauria; order Squamata; family Sphaerodactylidae; genus Euleptes; species Euleptes europaea. The sequence goes on from NC_079312.1 coordinate 514,436, forward strand.
ATTTTCATCATGGACACAGCCACTCACACGGGGATGCTCACCACGGGCATGCTCATGAGGATTCTCACCATGGCATGAGGCTCTCCATCATGGGCACAGCCACGCCCATTCCCATGAGGGTTCTCACAGCCACTTGCACGGGGGATGGTGCCAGTGGGCACAGCCAGGCCGAGTCCTCCGCGGGAAGTCATCTCTGAGGAGAGAGAGGCTGGAGCCGGCACAGCTGTGGTCCTACGTGAGTGTCCGTGCCCGAGTCCACGGGGGGTTGGGCTCCATGGCATTGCGTACAGGCAATGTCTGCAGTCTGGCACAGGTTTGGGCAGGGAGGGGGCTCTTCCTGGGATCTATCAATTGTGGCATGGCTCCCATGCCACCTGAATGATTCGTTCCCAGTGGGAGGCCCAAGTGGGCCCTGCCCGGCCTCACTTCTCTCAGTATGGCCTGTCAGCCCTCCTCTTTTTCCAAATTTGGGTTATTCTTCATTCCTTTTCGGCATGTGGGTCCGTCGGTCTCTCCTGCCAGGCAGATTCTAACTTGGCTCAGTTGAAAGCACTACAAATTCCTCCCCTGCTTTTAATTAAGCGGAAATGCTTCATGTTCGCCTCTGGCGTTCTGAGTCAGAATCAGAAGGTCCTGGGTGGCAGTTTGCTGACGTTCTCGTGCTTGAGGAGGGATTTGAACTCAGCGCTACCTTCCTGAGCCAGGGTGAAAAGGAACAAGCGGCTGCCGGGGGTGTAACCTTCCCCCCTGCCTGGGCTCTCCCCACAGGCCATCGGGGCCACCCTCCTCATCAGCGCCGCCCCCTACTTCATCCTCTTCCTCATCCCGGTGGAGTCCAACTCCCCCCAGCACCAGGCGCTCCTGAAGCTGCTGCTGAGCTTTGCCTCGGGGGGGCTCCTGGGAGATGCCTTCCTGCACCTCATTCCGCACGCCCTGGGTGAGTCGCAGGCCCTGGTCCCCCCGGGAGGGGAGGGGGGAGGCCCCCTCCTTTCCCCCCTGACCCGCTTCCCTCCCTCTCTTCCCCAGAGCCTCATCCCATCACGGAGAAGGAGAGGGACATTCCACGTGGAGGCAGCAAAGCCCCCCGCCACGGACATTCTCACCAGGGTAAGACCGGCTCTCGCTTCATTCTGAATGTTTCTGTCCCAGCTTTCTTCCAGAGAGGTGTGACTAGGGCTGCCTCCCCCTGTTCATCTTCACAACAGTCCTGTGAGGTTGGCTGGGCTCTGAGAGAGACAGAAGGAGTGACTGGCCTGCGGTGAACCTCACGGTGCAGGCGTTCATACAGGAATTGCCCGTGGCTGACGCATCTTTGCTCAGATGAGCAGGATATGAGGGTGCCTTCCAGAGAACCGGCCAGACAAAGCAGCGGGAGGCAGGGGATTCCTCTGGAGGGCCAAAACTGGGCAGAGAGGCTGAGGCCTTCCCTTAATGCTGCCTCCTAGCACTGGGGTTCAGTGGTTGAGTGCCTCTGGACGTGGAGGTTCCCTATGAGTGCCTCAGAAGAGCCCTGCCAGATCAGACCAGGGAGGATCCATCCAGTCCGTCTCACACAGGGGCCAACCAGTTCCTCTGGAGGGCCAACAACAGGGCTCAGAGGCCGAGGCCTTCCCCGATAAGAACATCAGAAGAACCCTGCTGGGGTGGGGCTGGGGCTCTGGGATTCCAAGGCTCTCTAGATCCAGAGTTTCAAAGAAGATAAAAAGTGTGTTACCTTTTGTCTGTCCTGAACCTCTTGCCCATCGACTTCACACAACGCATAGTCAAATTGTGGAACTCCCTGCCCCTGGATGTGGTGATGGCTGCCAACTTGGAAGGCTTTAAGAGGGCAGTGGACGTGTTCATGGCTACTAGTCAAAATGTCTACTAGTCGTGATGCATGCCTATTCTCTCCTGGATCAGAGGAGCAGGCCCATTATATTAGGTTCTTTGGAACACAGGCAGGATGCTGCTGCAGTTGTCTTGCTTGTGGGCTTCCTAAAGGCACCTGGTTGGCCGTGGTGTGAGACAGGATGCTGGACTTGGTGGACCTTGGTCTGATCCAGCAGGGCCTTTCTGATGTTGTTATGGCTTCATTGTGTGCCCCCCCACCCAGTTCTCAGGCGGGAGGCCTGCCAGGGCACTGGGAAGTGGAGCTGAGGGGCACTCTGCATGCACGGAGCTCAGGGGCTCAGTGTGTTGCTCAGCTTGGGCATCACAGCAACGGCGGGCCAAATTTGCAGACCCCCCCTCCCAAGACTAGTTGAACCTGAGGCTTCTTAGGGGAGGAAGTCCCAGATCCTGTCCGAAGCACCATTCTGATCCTGCCCTTGTATATATGTGGGGGGGGGGGGTCTACCGGACTCAGAGGAAGGCCAGCGAGAAGGGGTGGGGTGAAAAGGGTCCTGGCCAGGATGGTAAAGGTGAGAGCTGAGGAGCCGGGTGGCTAGAGCAGGCCTTTCTCGACTACAGAGAGGGGCCTCAACAAAGGCTAGAGAGCAGCCCGGAGAGGGCCTGGTGGAAGGTTTAGAAGGACTCTGAGTCGGAGGAGGTTGTTTGATGCTAGGAGGTGTGGGGGGGGAGGGGGGAGTCGGCCCTGTGGTTGTTGCTTGCAAGCTCTAATGCGCTTCCTTCCCTTCTCTCCCCCCCCCCCGCCCCTGCCTGCCAGATCCTGCCACAACACATGATGTCGGTTGGCTCTGGGTTCTCGTGGGCATCGTGGCCTTCCTGGTGGTGGAGAAGTTTGTCCGGCACGTCAAAGGCGGCAGCCATGGGCACAGCCACGGGCACAGCCACGGTGGGTAACTGCCTGGGCCCTGGCCAGAACCTTCTTATTGAGGGCAGACGGGGACACAGGGTAGCAGCAGGGGGAGAGAGAGAACACGGGCGGGGGGGGGAGGCGCTCTTGGCCCCTGAGCACTGCAATGGGAAAGCCAAGAGGCGGCAGCTCCTTCGAGACTGGTGAGTGGTGCCATGTGTCCTGGATGTGCCAGGCCTCCTCATTGCCTGCCGGCGCAAGACCTGGGCCTGGCAGTCAGAAATTTTCAAAAAGCCTGTCTTCTGGACCAGGAGAGAGAGGCAAGCAGAGTGTTGGGGAGGGGAGACCTTAAACCCTGGGCAGGGCTGGGTGGGTGGGGCTGGAGGGGAGAGGGGAGGGGTCATCTTCCACCCCAGCCAATCCCTCCTGTGCAAGCTGGTAGCCCCGGCGTCCTCCTGGAGATTCTGAATAGCTGGTGGAAGCGGAATTCTCTTCCGAGGGCCCCCGCCACGCTCAGGGCGGGCAGCCTCCGGGCCTCTTCTGACCCCTCTCTGGTGTGCCCCACCCACAGCGGCCAAGGACAAGTGCAGCGACGATGAGGGGGAGAAAGAGCCCCCCCGGGGAGCGTCCGAGAGAAGAAGAAGCCGCCCCCAAAGGCGGCTCTGGAGCAGAAGGAGAAGCCCCCAGAGTCTGGTAGAGATGGTGGCCGGGAGGGGGGGCGGGCGGGTGCTGGGCTCATCTGGTGGGGCGGGGGGAGCCGCTGGCGGGCACTCTGGACCTCTGATGGCCCTTCTCTTCTGTTCCCTCCCAGCCATGCGCGTCGCTGGGTACTTGAACCTGGCAGCGGACTTTGCCCACAACTTCACGGACGGGCTGGCACTGGGGGCCTCCTTCCTGGCGGGCAGCACCGTGGGAGCCGTCACCACCCTGACCGTGCTTCTCACGAAGTGCCGCACGAGGTGGGCGACTTCGCCATCCTGGTGCAGTCCGGCTGCAGCAAGCGGAAGGTATGGCCTGGCGCTCCCGCCTCGGAGGGTGGTTGGTTGGCCGTCTGCTCTGCCTGTGCCCCTGTATCTGACTTTGCCTCTCTTTGCCTCCCCCCCCTTGCCAGGCCATGAAGCTGCAGCTGGTGACAGCCGTGGGAGCGCTGGCGGGCACGGTCTGCTCCCTGCTGGCCGAGGGCGTGGGGAGGCGGCCACGGCCTGGATCCTGCCCTTCACGGCCGGGGGCTTCATCTACGTGGCCACCGTCTCAGTGATCCCGGAGCTGCTGCAGAGTCGGGGGCCTGTCCAGTCCCTGCTGCAGGTGCTGGGGCTGGTGGCCGGCGTGGCCATGATGGTGTCATCGCTCAGTATGAGTAGCCGGCGTGCCCGCCGGAGAGGAGGAGGAGGAAGAGGAGATGCCGAGAGCGCGCTCCTTCTCAGGACCGAGCCCAGGAACTTGGGGGGGGGGCTCTTCCCACCCCGCCCCCACTTTGCTTTAGCCTGCTACGAAGCGGAGAATAAAACCAGCTGTCCCCACTGTCCCCCTCCCTCCGGTTCCGCTTCTGGTCCAAGAATTCAAAGACTGCGTCCGCTGACCCTGCTGTTCACCCTCCTGTTCACCTCCCCTCCTGCAGGGGGGCGCTGCAGGGAGCAGTGAGAGCAGGGGGCCAGACGGTTGGCTTCTGTCCCAGGTGGATGCAGGGATTGGCGGAGACGGGGGGGGGTGCCTTTTTCCTGTGGGGGCTGGGGAAGGAAAATTGGGGGGGAGGGAGAGGAGGGGGCATGAACACCCCCGTGCCAGGACTTCTCCATGCCCCAGAGACAAGGATTCAGTCTCTGAATTGGGGGGGGGGGGCTGTATTCTCAGCCTGTCTGTGATTAATGAGCTCTCTGCTGCCCTGTTATTTGGGGAGGGGGGAGAAGAATCTTCAAAAAAAAGAAGAAACACGTGGGGAGGGGGTAGAAATCATGTCTCCAATCTTTGTGGAGGTTACTAGAAGGTGTTTTTTTTTGGAGGGGGTTCGTGTGGACGGCTGCTGGTGTTGAACAGTGTGGGGCGGGGGGGGTGTGTGTGCCAGAACCCTTGACAGAGAGAGACCCCCCCCCCCATATAGCTTTGTGAACTCCAGGGTGTCTGGTGGGCGAGGAGGGTGGGGCGTCTCTCCCACCCCTGGAAAAGGGGCGGTCAGGGGTTATTACTGTGTCTTTCTCCAACTGCTGTAAAGGGGGGGGGCACGTTCCCGCCTCGAAGGGTGGGGGGCTGGAATCGGGACCTGCGCTTGGGAGCGGGGGGGGGGCTGTCCGTGTAGGCTTCTTTTTTATATCTTGTCCTTTTGCATTTTTTTGTAGGGTTGGGGGGTCTTATTTGGGGGCCGTGATCGTGGGGGGTTGGGGGGGGCCTAAGCGGGAACGTGACCGCGTCGAATTAAAAGATCAAAGCCCCCCAGCCTGCGGCGTCTTGTCTGTTATTGCCCGCGCCGGGCGGCAGGGGGCGCCCCACCCCGGCCGGAGAACCCGGGCGTCCCGGCGGCGACCCGCCCCCGCCTGTCCTCGGCTGACCCCCCGCCCCGCCCCTCCGGCGTGTTGCCCGAGACTTCCTGGCAGGGTCTGTCCTCGTCCCCCCCTCTCCAGGCTGACGTTCAACAGGGGCAGCTTCGCTTCTCAGGCCAAGGAAGGGGTGGGGGTTGCAGGGGAGGGGCTGGACCCCCTTGCACGTAGGGGCATGGTGTGGGGGGGGAGGGGAGCTGCACGGGGCGGCCCGACCCCGACCCCGGCCTGGCCTCCTCGAAGCATCCTGACCCCGGGCCCCTCCAAGGCGATGCCAGTCCGGCCCACCCACCCACCGCACGCACCTACCTCTCCGCCCCCCAGCCCCCGCCCCGCTTCCCCGTTGCGTTGCTCCTTGGGCCCCTGATCCACCGCCGGGCAGGCAGAAACTCAACCGGGAGCATCCCCTCCCCCCAACGTGTTGCAGGCTGTGTAAGACTTGGGGGGGGCGCACACACGCAGCCCCCGGGGCCCCGGCTTTCCTACCGGACCCGCGTTGCCCCCCCCCCCCGGGGAGGACTGCGGCCACGGAGAGGGCTGGCCAGCGGGGCCTGGCCCCTCCTCCTCGGCGTCTCTATGGTTCCGGGGGGGAGGGGCTTTCCGCATCCTGTTGTCCTCCCCCCTCTCCCCCCCCAGCGATGGCCGCCTCTCTCCGCCTGCGGGGGGCCCTGGCGCTGGTCACAGGTGCGCGGGGGTGGGGGGGGGCGGAGGTTGCAGGGGGGCGTAGGAGGGCGGGGTCCTGGGAGGGGCCTTTCCTGGGGGGGAGCAGATAGTTGGGGGCGGGGCTTAATGTCATGAGGATGCACTACTCTCCGGGAGACCCTGCAATGCACGGGGAGGGGGAAGCCCTAGGTGAGAGGCGGGGGGGGGCTGCTAGGCTGACACCCCTCCACCCACCCCCCCACCCACCCACCCCCCGAAAAGCAGGACTCCTGAGCGCTTCCGGGTCTCCCTGAGAGTCAGGAAGCCAACAGGTGGCGCCCTTAACCAAGCCGGGTGGTGGGATGACGGGGGGGGGGAAGGAGGAGATGCACCTGTTGGATTTCCATCTCTCGGGTTGCTCTTGAAGACCGCCTGGGAGCCAGCACCGTTTCCTGGCCGCGGGTGACTCGCGTGGCAGAAAGGAGGCTTTTGCATTGCAGGGCAGAACCTGACGGATTGCTGCCTGGTGCACAGCGGTGCAAGGCTTTGGGGGGGGGGTGTGCAGCTGGGCGGGCTCTGCCCCCTCCCCTCGCCTGACCTCGAGCTCTCTTTCCAGGGGGAGGAAGCGGCATCGGCCGTGCCGTCTGTGCCCGCCTGGCTCGGGAAGGGGCGCTGGTGGCGGTGGCGGACTGCAACGAGGCCGGGGCGGCCGAGACCCTGCGGGGGCTGCAGGCGGGAGACCACCGGGCCTGGGTGGTCGACGTGGGGTGCTCCCAGGACGTGGCGGACCTCATGGGTCGGATCCAGGTGGGCTTGAGCGGGCGCTGCCCCCACCCCTCGGGGGTCTCTGCCTGCCAGCCAGGCCGGCGAAGCGGGACGTCCAGGGACGGGCTGGGCCGTTCTTCCTCCAAGTCCTGGCAACTCCCCAGGACCTCTTGACTCCTCCGTCCTGATGGGGGGGGCGGCGCTGCTGGCTGGCACTGGGTCACAGCCCAAGCCCCCCACCTCCCTTGGCCGTTCTTGATTTGCCCATCCTAATATTTTAAACTCCCTCCCCCTTCCAGACGTTCCAGGGTCCCTCCCAGACTCCGGCACCAGAGCCGTCTCCCTAACGTCACATTTACAGCATTTTGTTTGCCACAGATTTCCGTAGCTCTGTGTCACGAAACCTCCATGTCCAAAAGCAGTATATCTCTGGGTCCCGGTTGCTGAGGGTCTACAGCAGGGCAGGGTTCTGGCCTGGTGACACGTGGGAGGCCGGATTCCCCATGGCCTGGCCCAGCGGGGCACTTCTTGAGTTCTCGTTACAATAAACGAAGCAAGTAAAATTGCGTGGTGCAAAGTGCCGTCAAGCTGCGGCTGACTTTCCTGCATTGTGCGGGGGGGGGGGGGGTTGGGCTAGATGACCCTGGTGGTCCCTTCCAACTCTATGATTCTATGACTTATGGGGCCCACGTAGACAATACTGACCGGCAGCGGCTCTCCAGGGTCTCAGGCAGAAGGGGTCTTTCACATCACCTTCTTGCCTGGTCCCTTGAACTGGAGATGCTGGGGGGGGGGTTGAACCTGAGACCTTCCGCAGACTGAGTGGGGGGGGGGTCTGATTCTGGCTGCCTGTGCCATTTGTGGCGGGGCCGTTCTCCAGTGTTTAGGGTAAGCTGTTCTTCTGTCAGTGGCTAGACGTGGACAAGAACTCACGGAGCAGCCCGATAACTGAACCAGACCCCCCCCCCCGGTCCATCAAGGTCCGTCTTCTCTACTCAAATTGGCAGCGGCTCTCATGCCGCCAGGTCCTTTTAACTGGCGATGCCCGAGGATTGAACTTGGGACCTCCTGCATGCCAAGCAGAATGCTCAGCCACTGAGCCACGGGCCCTCCCCAAATACAGTCTGAGAATGCCATGGCTAAAACGCCCTTCTAGCCCATGGGGGTTTGCCGGGTCTGCCGCTTGCTGCCGGAACTGCTCCAGGTCTTTGGGCGTCTTTGCTTTGCTTTCCTCGATCTCTTCCCCAAACGTGGGCCAGCTTGGACTGTGCGTGTCTTTGGGGGTCTCCTGAACCTTGGCTTGGTTGTCCTCGGTGCTCCTGACCCCCTGCCCCACCTTCCCTCTTCCAGGCACACTATTCCCGCCCCGCCAGCATCTGCGTGAACTGCGCCGGGATCACAATGGACGAATTCCTGCTCAAGCAGTCCGAGGAGGCCTTTGACGCCGTCCTCAGGGTGAATCTCAAGGTAGCAGACGTGGAGGGGGGGAGGGGAACATGTCTGGATGCAGCTGCCCCCCCACCCACCCCCCGGGGGTGGCGCTCGAGGGACTGGCTCTCTCGTCTCCTTTCTCCCTGCAGGGAACCTTTCTGGTGACGCAGGCGGTGGCCCGGGCTCTGGTGGCGAGCGGAGCGCCGGGGGGCTCCATCATCAACGTGGGCAGCATCGTGGGGAAGGTGTCGTACCCCCCACCCGCTTGAGCTCTGCCAAGAGCTTTCTGTAGCTGTCCCCCCCCCCCCCAATCTTTGCCCCAGCCCATCAGCCGGGTGTGGGGCCTGCTGGGGCAGCTGCGTGTTCCCCCTCCTCATGGATTTCTCTCTTTCCCTGGCCAGGTGGGGAACCTGGGGCAGGTGAACTACACAGCCTCCAAGGCCGGGGTGGAGGGCCTGACGAAGACTGCTGCCAAGGAGCTGGCCAGGTGAGCCCTGGGGAAGGGGAGGGGGCACGGGGGGGGGCGAGGCAGCCGTGAAGCTCATGGTGATATCAGCCTTGGGCCAGTCGGTTTCTCTCAGACTGGCCAGCCTTGCAAGGTTGTTGTGAAGATAAAAGTAGGAAGGGAGAATGACGTCCAGCGCCTTCGGCTCCATGGAGGGTGGGAGGGGCTAGAATCCCACTCTGCGTTTTAGAACTCCCTGAAAAGCGAAGAGCCGCCTTAAACCTGAGCCTGCTTTCTTGAACACATGAAGCTGCCTCCTGCTGAACCAGACCCTTGAGGGTCCATCAAAGTCAGTGTTGTCCGCTCAGACTGGCAGCGGCTTTCCGGGGTCTCAGGCAGAAAAGGGTCTTTCACATCACCTACTTTCCCTGGTCCCTTTAACTGGAGATGCCATTGGGGATTGAACCTGGGGCCTTCTGCATGCCAAGCAGAGGCTCTACCACTGAGCCACTTGCTTCACCATCAGCTCCTTTGGGACGGGGCTCCACGCGTACCCCTGACTCTCAACATGTGTGCCCTCCCCAACTGGACACAGCCGAAACCAACAGTCGGGTGTTATTTTATTGTTCTCTATATGAGGACATTTGGTCTCCATATGTAACTCGAACGCTAGCCCATTTTCCAGGCAGACCTGATGAAGTTTATATTTCCAGCCTCCTCTCAGATTGTTCTCTTGGTGGCCCAATTTTATTTAACTGGGAGAGAGCTGAAAGAGCTTTCTGGCTAAGCGGCTGAGCCGAGGAAGGGGAAACGGGGGTGGGGGAGGCGTCTCTGGGCCCTGCAGCCTCTTCCCTGGGAAAAACACGCCACGAATACCCACGATGTGCCTGCAGCGTTTGGCTTTTCCTGTCCATCCCAAGGCCCTGATGGAGGGGGGGCTGGCCCCCTTGGCTCCCTGCCCCCTCTCCAGTGGGAGAGGGGGCTGGGGCTGGCCGAAGCCTCCTTGGCCACTCTGACCACCTGGCCGGCTGCTCTGCAGGTACGGGATTCGCTGCAACACGGTCCTACCAGGATTCATCCACTCCCCCATGACGGAGAAAGTGCCCCAGAAAGTGCTGGACAAGGTTAGTGGGTGGGGGCTGGATAGCCAACCTCCCACTCCTCCCATATGAGGGGGGGCACAAGCAATTTAAAACATAGCAGGGGGGTCAGGATGGAGCCGGTGGGGTGGAGCGATCCCAGGATCTGAGTAACTGGGGAGGCCCCAGGGGGTCCTTGGGCCAGCCACTCTCTTTCTGCCTAGCCTATCTCACAGGTTTGTTGTGAGGCCCATGTATTTCACCCTGAGCTCCTGGGAAGAAGAGCAGGCAGAAATGCAACAGGTAGAGAGCATTTCCTTGCAGTTCCCCCCCATATGCCCATCTTCCTACATCTCTTTGCAGTTTGCAGCGATGGCGCTTCTGGGACGCCTTGGGGAGCCTGAAGGTCAGACATTCGCCCGGTGTAGATCTTGTGGGGGGGGGGGTCGGGGGGGGCTTCCTGATCTGGAGGAAGCTTGTGGGGAGGGGAGAAAGGAGGCGGATTGCCGAACCCTTTGGGTCAAGGAGGGGGTGGCCGGGCCATCTTTGTGGGCCTTGAGCCAGTCTGGAGGTCTCCCAACCTCTCTGCTTCCTTCCCTCCCACATTGACACCCCCCTGCCATTCTGCTCCTGGCACTTCCCTTCCCCCCCCACCCCCACCCTGTGCCGGAAGTCCCAGTTCCTGGGTCTCCGTGTGATGTAGCCAAGACCACCACGACTTCTTCAACCTGCGGCCAGCCAGAGGCCTTGGGGAGCATCCTGAAGGAACAGCCGGACCCCAGCGTCAATGGGGGGGGGACAGGGTCCAGAAAGGCACCCCACCCACATCAGGGTGGAAATATTCGGGGAAGGGGGTACGAAAGGTTTTGAGTCTGCTGGGGTCTCAGCAGGGAGTATTATTCTTGGGTTCATGGGGTGGTGCAGGGGGAGGGACAGGTGGATTCCGTTAACCCTTTCTCCTCCCAGATGTAGCCGATGTCTGTGCTTTCCTGGCCTCCGATGAGAGCAAATATATCACCGGAGCCAGCGTGGAGGTAACAGGTAAGCGGGGACGGGGTGGGGTGGGCTTTGATTGTGGGGAAGCCTGGTGGGGCTTCCTCTGAGATCTTCCTCTTCTTTTCCCTTTCTGTTTCCCTAAAGGGGGTCTTTTCATCTGACACATCTATTTCTGAAGTCCCCCATCCCAAGTGTGAGTCTCCTGAGATGACACTCCTGGACACCCCCCCCCCAGAAAGGCGGGGGGGGAACGCCACCCTGGGCACAGCTTGAAGTCCTGGCAGATGCCTTTCAGCGTGAGGGGGAGGAGTCGGAAGCAGGACTCCTGGGTTCCCTGCGAAGGGGACAGAAGCGGTGGCCACGAAAGATGGCAGGGCACGCCAAATCCTGGCCCGGATGTTATCCCGCTGCCAAGTTGGGGGCTTCTGCCCACCCGGCCGCCTCGAATCGCTGATCAGACTGTTGTGATTGATTTAGTGGTCCGTCTTCTGACCGACGGGTGATAGAACTCAAAATAAATGAGCGTTCGCAACCTCGACGGAAGCAGATTTTTCAGAGGAATGGGAGAGGCCTCAGCATTTAGTGAGAGTTACCAGGAGAAGCCATCTTGAATGTCTTTCTCGGTCCAAATTAAGGAACCCCGTCCCGTCCTTTCATGTCTGCCTTCCAGTGAAAATTGTGCTCTCTTCCCCCCCCCCCCCGCCAATCAATCTGTGAATGAACAGCTGTTAGAGCAGGGGTATCAAACATAGGAAAAGTTGAAGGAGCTGGGTATGTTTAGTCTGGAGAGGACAAGACTGAGAGGGGACATGATAACCATCTTCAAGTACTTGAAGGGCTGCCATATAGAGGAGGGTGCCGAATTGTTTTCTGTTGTCCAAGAAGGTCGGACCAGAACCAGCAGGTTGAAATTAAATCAAGAGTTTCCGGCTAGACATTAGGAAGAACTTTCTAACAGTCAGAGTGGTTTCTCGGTGGAACAGGCTTCCTCGGGAGGTGGTTGAGCTTTCCTTCCTTGGAGGTTTTTAAGCAGAGGTTAGATGGCCATCTGTCAGCAATGCTGATTCTATGACCCTAAGCAGATGATGAGAGGGAGGGCCATCTTGGCCATCCTCTGGGTGTGGAGTAGGAGTCTCTGGGGGTGTGGTGGGGGGAGGTAGCTGTGAAATTTCTGCATTGTGCAGGGGGTTGGACTAGATGACCCTGGTGGTCCCTTCCAACTCTATGATTCTATAAGGCCCTCTGGCCAGCCCCTGGAGAGCTCATATTGGGCCCACAAGCCAGCCAAGATGGCTATCCCCCCCCCCACACACACACACACACAAAATCTGGGCTGAGCGAGGCATAGCCCGGCCCGACCAAGTGACATTTATGTCATATCTGGCCCTCGTCACAACTGAGTTTGACACCCCTGTGCTGGAGCCTCCAAAGCCAAGGAGATAGCTTCTGGGACTTAGAGAGAGGGATCCGTTCCCCTTGCCCTGACTTGGAGGGCCAAGGCGAGCCTGATCTCGTCAGATCTCGGAAGCTAAGCAGGGTCAGCCCTGGCCAGTACTTGAATGGGAGACCCCCCCCCCCAAGGAAGTCCAGGGTCGCTATGCAGAGGCAGGCAATGGCCGACCACCTCTGAGAGCCAGCATGGTGTAGTGGTTAAGAGCGGTGGGCTGGATTCCCCACTCCTCCACATGAAGCCAGCTGGGTGACCTTGGGCCAGTCAGAGCTCTCTCAGAACTCTCTCAGCCCCACCTACCTCACAGGGTGTTTGTTGTGAGGAAGGGAAGGGAAGGTGGTTGTCAGCCGCTTTGAGACTCCTCAAAAGTAGATAAAAGCGGGGTATAAAAACCAACTCTTCTTCTGAATGTCTCTTGCCTGGAACTATGGCCAGGGGACCTTTAGCCCGGCCTGGTCTCAGGAGATCATGAATTCCCTGTTTCCCCACAAGCATCGCTGGGCGGGGAGCTCAGATTGCCTGGGACCCGGTTCTGAGTTCGGATTTTGTGCCGGGTTTACTCGGAGTCAGCCTTCACTCCCAGGCCCCGATTCCAGAGTCGAGGCTGGGCCTTGGCCTAACGCAACCAGGGCCGGCGTCTTCGTGCGCAGAGTGCCTTTCCCTCAAGGCAAGAGAGTCGAGCGTGCACAAGCACGGCGGGGGGGGGGGCTTCAGGGGGTGTGTGTGTGTGAAGGGGGTGGGCTTCAGGGGGTCCGGGATGCCTCGGCCCTTTCCCCCTGCTAATCCGGGGAGCCGATGGGGCGCGGCACGGCTTGTGCGGACGCACTAATTAATGTTTGCCGAAGGGCTTATTGGGGTGTGCTTGGGAAGAGGCGTGGGGCATCAGGGAGGGCCAGGGGGGGAAAGGGGATTAGCTGGGGGCTGCCCAGGGAAGGGCTGGGCTTCAGCCCCCTGACCCACTCTGGTCGGGCAGCTCTCTTCCCACACTGTCTGACTGATGGCACAGAGGGGCCCGGCCGTCCTTTCTGCCCAGGTTGGAGGGGTCAGTTGTGGGGTCCGGCCCCAAACTTCTCCCTCTGCGCAGCCGTTTGCAATAGCAGTGCCCGGTCTTCCCTCTACGCCCCACCTCTGAGGAAGCAAGATCCGGGCCTCAGAGCCTCGCAGTTCCTGGGGCAGCAGGAATCCTCAGAGAACTGTTTTCCCGTCAACCCCGTGGCTGAGTCCCCACCCCCCGCCCCTGAACATGGGCATTGCTGGGGGTCCCAGGGCCTGGTGGCGCACTGCAGTGGCCGGAGGGCTGGTCCTCACCGTGGTCGCTGGGCATTAGCCACAGCCAGCAGGAGGGGAAGCCGGTCAGGGAGGAGGAGGCTCTCTTGTGGGAGGAGGACTTGCCTGCCTTTGCCATCCTGGGACCCCAATAAAGAAGAACCACCCCCCCTTCCCAGGGCTGCCTGTATTGGCCGAGGGGCTCCGTGGGGGGGCACCTCCGGGATGTCGCCCTCGAGCTCCCTTCTCTCGAGGCTTCCCAACAGTTTGAGGAATTCACGATGTGTCAAGAGGGAACGCCTGGTGGTGGTTGAGAGCCAGTGTGGCGTAGTGGTTAGAGTGTAATGCTAGGGTCTGGGAGACCCAGGTTCGAATCCTCCCTCTGCCACTAAAGCTCCCTGGTGTACGTGAGACAGTCATATACCCTCTGCCTAACCCGCCTCACAGGGTTGTTGTGAGGATAAAACGAAGGGGAGGGGAGCAACGTAGGCCAATTTGGGTCCCTATTGGGGGGAGGGGAGGGGTCAACATTAAACGGAAGTAAAAACGGTGGGATGTTTGGGCCTCCGACTCAGAGGGGTCTCCTGGTGCACGGACGGCTCCGCCCTTCCTCCCTCACTGCCCTCGTGCCTGGACTGTCCCACAGAACACCTGCCGGCCGCCCCCTCCCCCACACGCAAGGAGCCGCCTTTGGGTCATAAGAACCTAAGGAGAGGCCCCTGCTGCTGGGTCAGACCCAGGAGGCCCCGCCGAGCCCACCAGTCTGTCCACACAGCGGCCAACCAGGGGCCTCTAGGAAGCCCCACAAACAAGACTTTGGCTGCAGCAGCAGCAGCATCCTGCTTTTGGGAATGGGCTGTGGCTGAGTGGCAGAGCATCTGATTGGCATGCAGACGGTCCCAGGTTCAATCCCCGGCATCTCCAGTTAAAGGGACTAGGCAAGTAGGTGATGTGAAAGACCCCTGCCTGAGACCCTGGAGAGCCGCTGCCGGTCTGAGTAGACAATACTGACTTTGATGGACCCATAAGGCAGCTTCATGTGTTCAGACATGCTCCTCTGAGACTGGAGAGAATAGGTGTGCATCATGATAGCCCTCTCCTCCATGAACAGTTCGCTCCCCTCTTCAAGCCTTCCAAGTTGGCAGCCATCACCACGTCCTGCGGCAGGGATTTAACTCTGCGTTGTCCTGTGGTCGATTGAGGTCAGTCTTGTCTGCTCAGACTGGCAGCCGCTCTCCAGGGATTCAGGCAGAGAAAGGCCTTTCCCATCACTTCCTGCCGCCTCCTTTTTAACTGGAGATGCTGCCGGGGATTGAACCTGGGACCTCCTGCATGCCAAGCAGTCAGAGGCTCTGCCACTGAGCCCCGGCCCCTCCCCACAAGCGTGGCCCTGGCTGTTGGCCCTGTGTCGACCACCTGATTTAAACTGCTGCGAAGGAACAAAAGCGGTGCTGGAATGCGGAGCAGAGATGGGGGCTTGCTGACCCCGAACCCATCCAGTGGAGCGACGGAGGGGGGGGGAGCAGAGAGGTTCTCTCTGGGCCCTGGACGGGACCCCCAAAGGCAGCGACTCCACTGTTGCTGGGGGGGGCTGTCCTGCTGGAGGAGCCCCCGTCCTTCCTCTCCTGCCAAGGGACTCCAGGCCAGGGGTCAGGCAAGCTTGCAGGCCGGGTCAAGCTGTGGCCTCGGGCCTCCAGCTAGCCTGAAGGCAGAAGCAGAGCGGAGCCCTTTTCCGCAGGGGCCCGGGCCCCCTTCCACCCTCCCTTCATACTTGCCACTCTGGAGCCGAGTCTTGGGTCAGCCCCCCACCCCCACCCCCAGGAAAAGCTCCCATGCTTGTGACAAGCGAGTGACAGCCGCACCAGCCGCACCTCTGAATGGTTTTGCAGGCCCAGCTCTGGCACTCTCCAGGCGGAGGCGGGGAGGCTTCAGTGGAGGAGGAGTCCGGGCTCCGTTTGGGGTCAGGCAGCGGAGGCCGTTCTGCTCAGGAGCTCCACTGCCCTGCGATGCAAGACGGCCTCTCTCCAACGAAGAAGAAGCCGAGTTGCAACGCAAAGGCCATTTCTGCACGGGAGGCAGCAAATCCGAGGCAGAACGTCCCTGGCACAAATGGCCAAGTGGTTTTCTGCCTTAGTCCAGCGAGCAAAGATGCGGAGCTTGCAGAGAAGGAAGATCGGTGGATCCCAAAACACAGTGGATCCCAAAACACAACGGATCTTGGGGGGGGGGGTTATGGAGGGGCTCTACTCCAGAGAAACGGTGCCCTGACTTTCCCCTCTTCCTGACTGCCATGTGAAAAAAATCAGGGTGACACTTTTTTTCGGTCTTGCGTAAAACCCCTTTCCTGGGTGAGGCCTCACCTGTTGGACTTCTGCCTGGTGCGGAGCTTTGCAAGCAGCGCTGGATCCCTGCTGGGAGATGGGAGGGGGCTAGGCCTGTGTTCCTTGTGGGCGGGGGTCTTAGGCCTGGGACCTTCCTGCCTCCCGTGGCAGGGTTTTGCCCTCCCCCCGGGGATAGGGTTTTTCCCCCAGAACAGCCCAAGTCAGCCCCTCATTCCTTTGCAAAGTTCCCGGCTGCTTCGAAGGCCCAGGTGCCTGGGGGGGGGTGCTAAGTGACCCCCCCCCAACTCAAGCCCTGCCCTTCCTCCGCAACTTCGCTTTTCTTTCCCTGCCTGGTTGCATAGAAGGACGGGAGGAGGGGGCGGAGAAGGGGGATTAGGGTTATGGGGACCGCGGATGGCGGGGGAGGGGATTAGCCGGGGGTCTCTCCCCCCCAGCCCCTATTCTCCGGCCCCTGTTTGAAGCCGCCGGCTGCCCATGCCTTCCATTGAGAGCTCCATCGCCCAGGGCAACGGCAGGGGGGGGGGCTTGGAAGGGGCTGGAGCGGCCACAGGCCAGTAGCCCCCCCCCCACACTGCTGCACCGGGTGGGTGCTCTGGAGCCCCTGGGGGGTCCTGGGCCTTCCTCACCCTGTGCCCCCCCCAGCTGCCCTCCCACCCGCCGCCCCCCCGGGCATCTCTTCCCGTCACCAGGGAAACCCGGCTGGACCCCCCTCCCTGGGTGGCTCCCCCTTTCTCCTGCCCGGGGAGGGGAGGGAGGGGGCTTTCCCCATTGAGGCGGCCGCCCCCTATTCAGGCTCTCTCTCCCCCCCTCATATCTGGGGCCTATTGTGGGCACAGCTGTACGCCCCCTGGGAAGCCAGGGGAGGGGAGGGCAGCTCTCCCCAAAGGCGGGCGGATAAAACCAGGGTCGGCGCTGGCACCGAGACCCCCAGAAAAGAGGGTTGGGGGGCTGCGCCACCCCCTCCCCGGAAGAAAAATCTAGGCGGGGCATGAATCCCACCCCAGCACCTCTCCAGTTAGAGAGGGGTTTCTTCTTCTTCTCCTGGGATGCAACTTTGTTCTGGGACGGGTGGGGGGGATGCTGAAGGGGTGCAGAGTGTTGGTGGGGGGGGGGACGTCAAAGGACCCCCGCCCCAGGAGAGGGCTTCTGCGAATGTGAGCCCAGGGCGATGGTTGGGGACGGGGCGGGCGAGGTTGGACGGGGCGGCCGCGGCTGGACGGAGGACCGGCGACGGCCCCGTTGGGGGGGCGAAGACCAGGCCGGGCCCGGAGCGCCGCAGGAGAAGCGCCAGGTAACCCCCGCCGGGCCCGGGAGGGGGGGCGGACCCGCGCCCCTGCTTCGCTGGGGCAGGACCCCGTGGGGGGTGGGGGGGAAGGGAGGGGGCGGCCCCGATCCGAGGGATCTGGATCCCTTTCCCCGTGGATCGGGACCACTCTCCCCCCTTCCCTGCCCCCCGGGTTTCGGGGAGGGGCTGCAGCCCTCGGAGCGCCTTCCCGGGATCAGGCCCCTTGGCTGAAGTGGCGCTTACGTCCGAGTAGACCCGCCCAGGCTGGCCCTGCGACGCCTCTCGGCCGAGCAAAAGGGTTTCGCAGCCCCCGTCGGCCGCAGCATTCTCCCTGCACCACAGGGTGGGTTTTTTCGGGGGGGGGGCTCATCAAGTGGAAGGGGGTCGTGCCCCCCCCCGCCCGTGCGCAACAGAGCCGGCCCCCTGCGTGGCTCCCGGTCACGCCAACCCCCCAGCAGAGCCGGGCTGGGGGTGAGCCGAGGGCGCCTGGCCCGTCCCCCCTTCCCTCCCCGCCCGCAGGGGCCGCCCCCAGGAAGCTCCCGGGGGTCGCGGGGGGCGGCGGCGACCATCCGCATCTCGGCCACCGGCATTCTCAGGGGAGCTGCCCCTGAACATGGCGGTTCCATCGAGCTCTTCCGGCTCACAACCCTCGACGGCCCTGGGCTTAGACCAACTCCTGTCTCGGGGAGTTCCGCAGGGGCGTGCCAACTCTGGGGTAGGAAACCCCTGGGGATTTGGGCAGTGGAGGGGGGGGGGACTCAGCAGGGCGTCATGCCACGGAGTCCGCCCTCTGCGGGGGGAGGATCCCGCGTGATTCCGGGAGGTCTCCAGGCGCCACCTGGAGGTTGGCAGCCCCGGTTCCCACTGGGGAATCCCTCTCTCTCTCCATTTCCTTTTCTGTCTGCCCGAATCTCTTGCCCAGAGACTTCAGTCGGTGCCTCCCGGGGGTCTCCTCTTTGGAGACGGGGGAGGAAAGCTCTGGATCCACTTTCTCCGCCCCCCCCCCCACCATCATTTTCGCCCCCCAAGTTGCTTCTTCAACTCGGGCATCCCCAGGCAGGCGGGCAGGCAGACAGGCTCTTCCACCTTTTCTCTTCAGGGAAGGCGCCCCCCCCTCCTGCTGGCCGCCCCTTTCTGCCCCTCTCCCTTTCCAGATCCGCACCCCCGACCAATTTCCCCACAGTCTTCCCTGGATCCGGCTCGATGGGGATGCCCGCCTTGGGACCAAGGGAGGGGGGGCTTCCTGCATTGGTGTTTCTGGGGAGGGGATCTGAGTGCTGGAGTTAGGCCAGAGAGGGAGTCATCTCAAATGGGGGGGGGAATTGCCCCCCTTTGCTGCTATTATTAGGAGGCTTCTGGGGGGGGGGGACATGATTTGGCCACGATTCATCAAGCATCCCAGTCTTTCCCCCATAACTGAGCACAGCTGGGTTCTTGGAATTCCCCGTGCTGTGAATGGGGGTGGGGTGGGGTCCAGAATTTAGCAGGGGGGGGGTGTTGAGGCCTGGTGCCCACAGGCAGGAAAAGGAGGTGGGAGAGCAGGAGGCGGTGGAACCGGCCCAGCCACCTCCAGCTACAGGTGGCACACTTCACCTCGGAATGTCCTTTCACTGCTAAACCTCCCCGCAAGGAGAAAGTTAGTCCCCCAGGGAGCAAGGTTCCGCACACAGCCCTTCTTTCATTGCTGGGCTGTTTGCACAGACTCCCCCCCTCCAAGGAGGGGAACATTCCAAAAGGTGATGAGCCCCCCTCCCCTGCTTCTTTTTGTTTCACCCTGACCTTACTTGCTGCAAAACACCAGAAGCAGTTTAGTTCTGGGTTTGGGACCATTTCCCTCCATGAGCGCAGGTGAGTTCATTCCAAGTTGGGATGCTCTGAGGGTGACTTTTGTGCTAGCGGGGGTGGGGGGAGGCAAGAGGCAGATGGCACCGAGAGTGGTGAGTTTCTTTGAGACTTCATAAGCGCAGCCCCCCCCCCCCCGCAGGGAGCCTGTGACATGGAAGCTCCACGCCTGTGCTTGAGCCGCAGAACGCAGAGCGACAAAAACGCCCCTCTGTCCTCTCAGTCCCAGCATCATCTTGCACAGGCCAGAGTTCAGCAGCTGCACACCAAAGTTTCGGGTGTGCTTTTCCGTTTCTGTGCTTCACGCTAGGTGGGGGGGTGGGGGGCACCCCAGCATCGTCTCCTCCCCCTCCCTGCCATCAGACTGAGTATCCTGTGCCCAAGCGTGGCAAATGTCTGAGGCAAGCCAGCCCTGCCTCTCTGCGTCTGAGGCAAGCCAGCCCTGCCTCTCGCGGCTTCATTTGTGCAGGGATCGCCTGGGCCCTGTTTGCCACAGCGTCACCCTTCGAGCTGCTCTCAGTCTTTTGCCATAACCCCTGAGACCTCCAGGGTGCATCAGCAGGAGGAATTACCTACAAACGCCACCTACAATCCCAGAAGGGGCAGGCTGCGCTAGTTTGGTGCTGAAGGAAAGGTTCTCTGTGCGTGCTTCCGAGCACTCCCCGGTATGACTTTGCATGCTCCAATGATGCCCTCTGGTGTTAAAAACAGCCCTGTTTTTGTCCTGCTTTGGCACGCCCAAATGACTGTCAACTGCAGTTTCCTTGACAGGCGTCAATTGGGGGCCCTAAATCAGACAGAGCGACTTGGATGTGTGTGTGTGTGTGCGTGCACGCGTGTGCCTCTACTGAGGCAAGGAGGGTGGAGCCTTTGCAAACTGGCACATGCAGGAAGCCACGTCCATGTGCGCATGGCACGGCTGGCACACGGAGCTCTCTGGGAGATCGTGCGTGTGCCACAGGGATGCCAGCTGTAGGGAGAAGTGAGTCCCTTTGAGAATCACTGTGTGTTCACCATCCCAGAACAGATTCAGACTCGCACACCAGACACAGACACACACACACAGCAGGTTTTATTTGGTACAGATATTAAGACAAATGTACTCCTGCCAGGGGGAAAGGGATAGGTTGCAAAATGTGGGAAAGAGAGGGGAGATGTTTTGCTGAGAGGTTCTTTGCCTGGGCCCCTCCGAAGGGGCATCTTGGCCTGGGCTCTCTATGGCATGGAACTTATTTGTGATTATTCGTGTTAAATTTTCTCTGTGTTCCTTCTATTGTTTTGTTTTGTGGAGCGTTGGAGAGGCAGGGCAGGTGTAAATGTTTCGAATAACTCAAAGGAGCCACCACCATGGATCTCGGGGCCTGTAAATTACTGTAATGACATCGTCAGTCCATGAAGAAGTCCTCTGGGGTGCCTTTCAGACTCTGGAGCGACGGGAAGCTGAGAAGGGGGCACTGAGCCTGGGAGCCCTGGTCAAGGGATGCCCGCCTGGCACACAAGACATGGGCAAGATGCCCCGAGGGCGGAAGCCGCGCTGAGGAGTCTGATACGTTCCAGTCTGGAATGGGATTCCCACCCACCCAAAAGGTTGCCATTCAAATCCCCCCCATCCAAAGGGGGCCACAACCGCTCAGTGTTCTCGCCTTGACCTGGAGGCTGTCCAAAGGGTACCTCAACGCTCAACCTGCCATAACCAGTTCTGGCAGACAATGCTGTGAAGCCCAGAAGAAGAGTCCTGTGGGCTCCTCAAAGGCAAATGCATCTCGCCCCCAAGGCCGCAGCCCATGAAAAGCTTCTGCTGCCATAAACGCATCAGGCTTTGGGGTGGCACAGGTCTCTTCTTTTGGCCAACTGCGAAAACAAAAATTGGAACTTGTCAATGCTTGAAGCTGGCTGGGTGCTCTAAAGTGATTTTGTGGGGCTTTCGCTAGATGAAACGGGAAGCACAATCATGTCCTCAGCTCAAGCCCCAAAGTACTTCACTCTCCGTACTTTAAACACAACAAAACATTGATGATGAAACGGAGCTGTGGCTGGGAGGCATTATTGGGATGGAAAGGGGAGAGGGCTGATACTGGAGGGAACTGGGAGGATTGCACTGTGATTCATTCGATTGGGATATTTGGCAATTTTCATCCAGCGGAAGCGGGGCGGGGGGGGGGAGATTGCCTGTCTTCCTAATGCTCCGCTATGCCCATAAAGGCCCAGTTCTTCTCCTGTCAAAGGCGGGTCCTGCATCACCCCCCTCAGGATTTTGGATGCTCCCATCCACTGAGTGAAAGGCACTAGGGCCCCAAGGCACCCTGGGGTCCCTTGCAGGCTGGCAAGCTGCTCGGCTGCCTTTCACGCCTGCCACGTTTGGGTTGGGAAGCCAGAGGGAAACTTTGACTTGGGCTGGGGGGGCTGGGGGCTCTCAACAGCCTTGCACCTGCCCTGAGACTGGACCCTGGCTTGTGATTGTCCAAACGCAATTCTTGTCTGTGTGCCCGAGAGTTGAGTGTGGACATCACGAGCCGGAGGTTTGTTGGCGACAACCAGGAAAGGTAGACCCAGGCGCGGGGGAGGGGGCGGTGACCAGGAGGGGGGTGTTTCCATTCCCATGGGGTGCATCACCCAACTCTGCTTTCAGATTGTCTCCCTCCTTGATGTTTTCTTAATTAGATCAGGCCTAGGGTTTATTGCTCTGGGGACGAAATTATTTCCCTTATCTCCGCATTTCTAAACCCCTCCTTGGCATTTCACCCAAAATGTCTCCTTCTGATAGGAATTTCTGGGTGAAAATGGTCAATGCTGTCAGAGGACAAGACATTCAAAAACAGGTAAAGGTTAATTAGGAAGTACTATTAATTGGCTACTAGATCAAAATCAAGGCTGAACTGACCCTAGAAGCTAAAATGACTAAACGGAGGCTGTTGTATTTTGGTCACATCATGAGATGACAAGAGTCACTGGAAAAGACAGTCATGCTAGGAAAAGTTGAGGGCAGCAGGAAAAGAGGAAGAACCAACAAGAGCTGGACGGACTCAATCAAGGAAGCCACAGACTTCAATTTGCAAGATCTGAGCAAGGCTGTCAAAGTTAGGACATTTTTGGAGGACTTTCATTCATAGGGTCGCCATGAGTCGGAAACGACTTGACAGCACTTAACACACACACACACACTAATTGGCAAGCTTGTGAATCAAACATGAACTCTTTTATTAGGACAAAAACATGCAAGCTTTCATGTTGCACAACAGAGAGCAGGACTGCGGCTCCGATTTCCCCCAGCAGTAATGCCAAAGCACCCCAAACCAAGCAGGCTGGTAATGCCAGTGGAATCTGACCCGGAGCCTTAGGGACAACCCAAGCCTGTGTGGCGTTGCGGTTTAGAGTGTCAGACTGGGAGACCCAGGTTCAAATCCCCACTTGTACCATGGGTGGCCTTGGGCCAGTCACACTCAGCCTGGACTACCCCACAGGGTTGTAGTGAGGATAAAATGAAGGAGAGGAGAATGACTAGCCCCACTTTGAGTCCCTGTTTGGGGAGAAAGCCAAGGTTTCAATGAATCAAATAAATAAATAAGCTACTTCTCTCTGCACTGAAAGAAAGCCACTGTGAAACTTCTCCTGCCTTCCCCCTCTGCTTGGTAGCCAGGGGTGGGCTTTGGCCTTCGGAGGATGTGCAAGATGCATGACCGGTGCGCGGGACAGATGAGTTGTGGTGGCGCTGGCCGGGAGGCCCTTCCGAGTCTAGGGTGGGCTCCAACCAGTCTCTGGGCCTCAATGCCCTCCTCTCTGTGGCCACTGGGCAGTCACTGGGCACAGGCAGGCACGCTTCCCGTCCCTGGCCTTTAGGCCACCTTTGCAAGGGCAGAACGCCCACAGGTACCAGGCAACATTCCCCCTCTCCGCAAAAAGTAAGAAGGACAAGTGGACCCCCCCACACACACACACATAGCCAGAGTTCATGGGTAGGAAAAGGGGGCCATGCGCCTGCGAGAGGACAGGAGGAACCAGCCCCCAGGTGCCCCCTCCGCTGTTGTAGGAAGCTGAAGGAAGACTGTGGAGATCCCCCCTCCCTCCCTGCCCGGCCCACCCATCCTTCGCATTCAGCCCCTTCCCCTCCAACGTGCCACCGGTCCTCACAGGCCTTGAGGAGGGGACGTGGCCCACCCCCACCCCCCACCAAAGTGGCGCCAGTTGTTATGGAGACACCACAACACACACCGCAGCAAAGCCCTGGGTGGCTTGTCCAGGGAACGGCTGGGTTTGGCACGGAAGGGGCACTGGCTGGACCTCTGGCCTCGGGGCTATAGGATACCCACAGGGGACGTTGTGTGGGGTGCAACTATCCTAAAGCAGCTCTTCTCCCTTCGCCTGTAGAATTGCTGAAGAGGCGCTGCGTGGCCATTTCTTAGCTGCCAGGGCTTTTAACGGGGTCAAGACCGCAGGCCTCCTTGGAGGGAGACGGGGGTTATTTGGGGTTTTCTTTGATCGATCGATCAGTCAATCAATCAAGGTCATGGACCAGCTGAATAAAGCATACATTGGCACCGTTGTTTTTAAGAATACACACACACACAATCCTCCATTCAGTTTTCTTCTATTCTGTTCGTTTTAAATGGTGGGTTTTTTTGGGGGGGGGATCCTCTCCTTGCAAGCTCCGTCCAGCCGAGCAGCATCAGGCCCACGGGGGATCTGGGGGCAATAGCAGAGGCCCACCCAGCAGGACTGTTGTAATGTTTGCTGAGAGAATGTCTGGGAAATTCAGAGCACACATAAAAGCGGAGTGTGAATTGCTATTAATAAAGATTGTATTGAATACCCAGGGGGTGGTTTGTGTTCTTCCCAGTAAGCCGGCCTGCCAGGAGGCCCCATCTAAGCACCAACCCGGAACTGCTCTGCCCCCTCCCAAGCAGAGGAGGTGCAGAGATAGCAAGCCTCTGAGCATGTGCAAGGTGCTTCTCCCAGGCGTCTGCAGCAGCCACAGCCAGGGACAGATAGCTTGACAGGTCTCGGCCCCAGGACCTATTGTGAGAGCCCTGCAGAGTCGCCGGGGGCCTTATGTTCAGCTTCTCCCCCCACAGGCTAGCCCAGCTGCCCACCATGAATGGAGCAGAAAGGGATTTGGGGCCGGCAGGTGGGAGCGGGGCTGGGGGGGGGGCAGCCACAATGCCTCCCCCCTCTCTCTCGCCCGGCCGCACACAGCTCTGCCTGGGCTCCTTCCCCTTCCCCCATAATCCCCGGGGCCCTCTCAGAGGGCACAAAGGGTCCGGCTTGGCCCGGCCTGGGTGGTCTCGGCCCTTTTCAAGCTCCTCGGCAAAGCCCGGCAAAAGGACACCCTGCCACGCATGTCAATCTCCGCTTTCCCAGACCAGCCCCTCAGCTCCGTGCCCCCCCCAGATGGGTTCCCCCCCATGCTGGTCTCCCCCCCCCCGCTCAGAAAAAAAGTCTTTCTAGTTTTAGCATACGTGCTGGAAGAGGAGACCTATGGAAACTGGCAAACTTTTGAATTACACAGAACTCTTTGTAAGGCAAACAATCTCCTTAGTTTACATGGGCCAAAATGGAAGGCAGGCCTTCCGCGCCTATCTGCGGTGTTAATTACGAGGGAATCGGCACATGCCTTCCCAAACCCCCGTCCATCAATCCCCCCCCCCATTTCCCTTCCGTTTCCCCACACCCAGGGGACATACGAAGAGACTGCTGGATCAAAGCCACCCAGCTCCGGCCCTAGTCCAGCATCCCATTTCCCCACAATGATCCAGCAGATGTCTTGGGAAGGCTCATAAAGAGGAGCCTTGGTCCTGGGGGCACCTCACTTGGGAGCCGCTGGCCGAAGAACTGGACTTTGGACCAGGACTCAACATGCGCCATCTCGAAGAGCACGGTCCCGTGAATGTGGGGGTGTATGATATGTGGTGGTCCAATCCATATTTTGGGGTGCAGAGCTCCAGTTCCTTATTCAAAACCTCTTTGCAATAAGGGTTTCTGGGGGGGGGGACCCAAAATGAAGCCAATGGCACCAGAACCGGTGTTTGGACCGGGCACCGCTGTATGTCTTCTTGGAGGGGACAGTCTCTGGAGTGTGGGGATGTGTCATTTGGGGTGGTCCAAAGATTATTTTGGGGTGCAGTGTCTGTATGGGCATCTGTCCTGGGTCACCCCATTTGGGAGCCGCTGGCACAAGAACCGGACTTTGGACCACGACCCAGCATGCACCATCTCGAAGGGCACAGTCCCCTGAATGTGGGGGTGTACGATATGTGGTGGTCCAATCCATATTTTGGGGTGCAGAGCTCCAGTTCCTTATTCAAAACCTCTTTGCAATAAGGGTTTCGGGGGGGGGGATACCTAAAATGAAGCCAATGGCACCAGCACCGGTGTTTGGACCGGGCACCGCTGTATGTCTTCTTGGAGGGGACAGTCTCTGGAGTGTGGGGATGTGTCATTTGGGGTGGTCCAAAGATTATTTTGGGGTGCAGTGTCTCTATGGGCATCTGTCCTGGGTCACCCCATTTGGGAGCCGCTGGCACAAGAACCGGACTTTGGACCACGACCCAGCTTGCACCATCTCGAAGGGCACAGTCCCCTGAATGTGGGGGTGTACGATATGTGGTGGTCCAATCCATATCTTGGGGTGCAGAGCTTTTGAAATGTCCTCAAAATCATTCAGGAACTAGGAAATGTGAATAAGGAAGTGGGAATAGGGAACGAACTGGGAATAAGGAACCAACTTCAGCCTCCACTCATAAAGACAGCCGCAGAAGCCTCAAGCAATGGGTATTCAGAGGTACACTGCCTCCAGGCATGGAGGCTCCATTTAGCCATGGCGGATAGGAGCCATTGAGGGACAATCTCCTCCAGGAAGGTGACGGTCACCATGGAGCCAGCGCCAGAGTCAGATCCCTCTTGGAGTGAAGGTGAAGGACTCTGTGATTCTACAGCCTCCCTTTCCCTCTGGACACACCGGCCCATCGCGGCGATCTGGCCGAGGGAGAAAACGTTCTTCACAGCATGTATGATTTTATAAATCTGTCCCAGGCCCCGCCATTCACGAATCCCCCCCTCTTCCCTCCTCAAAGCTCACCCCACAGTAGAGAAAAATATGACTAGCGACAACGGAGGAAGACCCTCCTCTCAGCCTCCCCCCCCACACACACAGGCAGGCCACAATGTGGGGATCGTTGCAATGGACTATATCGCAGGGTCGTTGTCAGCCCCCTCCTCCACTGTGCAACGCAGACACAACAATGGCTTTGGGTCAAGAGTTGCAGCTCACTCAATATTGTGTTCTGGATCCCACTTGAGAGCAGGTACAAACGGCTGAGAGGCATCCCCCACCCCCGCCCCCAGGTTTTGTTTCTGTCCTGAGCATCCAACCTGAAGAAGAGTTCTGTGGGACATGAAAGTTTGCTCACAGTTGGGTGGCATTTTGGGGCTGGTCCTAAAGAAAAACCATTTTTAAAAGACAACCGCTGTTTGTGGATTTTTATCTCAGATGGAAGAATGTGGCTCTCCGTGGGAGGCTCAAAACCTCTCTAGTGGTTAAGAGCATCAGACTAGTATCTGGGAGACCCAGGTTCGAATCCCCACTCATGCCATGGAAGCTCACTGGGTGACCTCGGGCCAGTCTCACTCTCTCGGCCTGACCTACCTCACAGGGTTGTTGTGAGGATAAAAAGGAGGAATGACGTCAGCCACTTTTAGACCCCATTGGGGGAAAGGTGAGGTATAAATTAATTAAATAGGAAATAAACCTTATGCTATTCTTGTTATCTGGTTTGAAGCTCAGCAAGGAAGGAAGAGCTGAAATGTGGTTGAGCAGCCGGGCGTCTCTGCTCGGCATGTCCAAGGTCCTCTGGTGGGTTTGTGTCCTTTGCCACCTGTTGTTTCTCACTGCCTGGGGTCTGAGACGATGCGGTAGGATACCGTGGTTGTCCATTGGGAGACAGGATGGAGCCTCCCTGGTCTGATGCAGCAGGGCTCTTGGGAGGTTCCTCTCGAGGGAAGGCCTCGGCCTCTGATCCCTGCTTGTCGGCCCCCTCCGGAAGAACTGGTCAGCCCCTCCTTGGTCTGGTCCAGCGGGGGGGGGGGGGCTCTTCTGAGGTTCTTATGAAGGCCTCGGCCTCTATGTCCAGTTGCTGGACCTCCAGAGAAACGGGCTGACCTCTGGCGTGAGGCAGGATGCTGGACTAGATGGACCGTCCCTGGTTTGATCCAGCAGGGCTCTTCTGATGTTCTCAGTATGCTAGGATAAGCTTTGCCTATTGAACCTCCACATCCAGAGGCAATCAACCTCTGAATCCCAGCACCAGGAAGCGATATCAGGGGAAGTCCTCGGCCTCTGTGCCCTCCAGGGGAACTGGCTGGCCTCTGTGTGGGAAGGGATGCTGGAACTGGATGGACCCTCCCTGGTCTGGTCCAGTGGGGGGGGGGGCTCTCCTCCTCCTCGTGGTCTTCTGATATCCACAGAGACGGAACGCATGATGCCCGCCTTGGAGGGGGTGGCTGGCTGTGGATGTCCGGGGGGGGGGGGGGGCACCAGGGTCCTGGCAGACGCCCCTCCCCACTGCATTGCAATGCACTGGGGAGGGACTGTGGCTCGGTTGTAGAGCCTCTGCTTGGCATGCAGAAGGCCCTGGCGGGATGCTCTGCCAGTGATGCCAGGGCACTGCGGGACCTTGAGTCCCGCAGGGCCTGCAAGACAGAGCTACGCCGCCAGGCCTACGGTTGAGGGCAGCCACGGGTATTGTCTTCTGCTGGCCTCCCTATCCCTGCCCCCCCAGCACCTCCATGTTACTCTTGTTCATTGGAGGGGGGCAACCTGCTGCTTATTCTGGGCAGTAT
The DNA here is from genome assembly GCF_029931775.1 of Euleptes europaea. Taxonomy (NCBI): domain Eukaryota; kingdom Metazoa; phylum Chordata; class Lepidosauria; order Squamata; family Sphaerodactylidae; genus Euleptes; species Euleptes europaea. Next base: position 542,079 of record NC_079312.1, read on the forward strand.
GGGTTAAATTAGGCACCATCTGGAGTTTTTAAGGTTTTAATTGGATTTTATTGTTTAATTTTAGAATTATTATGAATTTTATTGTTGATAATTGATGTGTTCTGGTTGATGTTACCCCCCCACCCTCCCCCCCCGAGTCTGATCTTGGTAGGGGAGGGTGGGTTATAAGTTGAAATGAAAAAAACAAATAAACGAAAACAAATCCCCGGCAGCATCTCCAGTTCAAGGGACCAGAGGCAAGCAGGGGATGGGAAAGACCCTTTTCTGCTGGAGACCCTGGAGGAGCCGCTGGCCGGTCTGGGTGGGCAAGACTGACTCTGAGGGACCTTTCACAGTGGGTAGCCGTGTTAGTCTGTCTGCAGTAGTAGAAAAGGGCAAGAGTCCAGTAGTACCTTAAAGACTAACACAAATATTTTCTGGCAGGGTATGAGCTTTCGTGAGCCACAGCTCACTTCTTCAGATACAAAAAAGCTCATATCCTACCAGAAAATATTGTTCTGAGTCTTTAAGATGCTACTGGACTCTTGCCCTTTTCTACTTCTTCTTTTTTAATATAATTTTTTATTAAATTTTATAACACAAAACAATACAATAACAAAAAAATACAAAATACAAAAATTACAAAAGAGTATCTTTCTATACTAATTATTACATTCATGTTTACCAAACCATTTAATCCAAAAAGATACCCCTTCCCCCTCCCCGACTTCCGAAGTGTCTAAACAGTTTTTATTAAAAAAACTTAACAATATAATGTAAATTTATTAAAACTAGTTTGTATAACTCGCTAAATAATATTGTAAAATCCATCTTTGCCCTTTCATCCCAATATGAGACGTCCTTAAACCATGTTTTTTTATATTCTTCCATATCGTTTCCATGTAGGAATTCCATTAATTTGGCCATCCTCATATACGTCCCCAATTTCTCTCTCCGGTCAACAACTGAAGGTCCATGCATTTGCTTCCGCACCTTAGCTATTACAATTCTTGCAGCAGCAAAACTACATTGGCAGACACCTCTGTCACTGTTTCTACTTCCGAGGGACCCGGATGGCCTGACTCAGCCGAAGGCAGCATCCTGGATGTTCGCGGAATCCGAGAGCTGGAAGGGACCGCCGGGGTCATCTAGTCCGACCCCCTGGCACAATGCAGGAAATTCACAACTGCCTCCCTCCCCCACACCCCCAGTGCCTCTCATCGTCTGCATTGCTGACAGTGCCAGGTGTTCACGTCTGGGGTGGGGTCTGCGGCTGCCCCCTGTGGGATGTGTAAGATTTTAATTAATTTAATTCTAGCATATTAGAATGATGTTATTTTTCTATTATATTTGTAAGCTGTGATTATTTATATAAGTCAGTAGAAAATAGTCCTGTCTAACTTAAACTGAACAAAGCAGGTGATTTTTCGTATCTGGTACAGGATATCACCAAATAACAGATGAGATCATATGCATGTGACCACAAAGATGAGATCAGAGTTAGGGTGGATTTGAGAGGAGGAGATATTCAAATCCTCTTAGAACAAAGAACTCTGGAAAAGTATAAATATGAGGACTAGGCGGAGTCTGTTAGGAGACTTTCACTTTTGAACCCGAAAAGGGCTGAAATGTCTTCCTCTTTTGCCTGGCAAAATAAAAAAAGCTTTTTTCTCCCTTTGCTTCTTAAACCTGGCGTCGTCTCTACTTTGTGATAATAAATCTGGTCACAGAGGAGAGCGTATATTTACATCCAACACCCCTCCCTCCCTCCCTCCGCCGAGGAGCCCGGTGCCACCCCGCGCCGCGCGCAGCAGCAGCAGCAGCACCACCCCGAGGGCGCCTTTCGCGCCAAGCCGGCGCGCGCATGCGCGCGTGTGAGTGCGGGGTGTTCCGTGACGTCACGCATGGGCGGGGAGCACCCCCGCCTGTGACGTCGGGGAGGGGCGGGGAGAGGAAGTGACGCGCGACGGAGGTTCCCACCCTCTCCCGCCTCTCCAGGAGGGGGACGAGGAGGAAGAAGCAGCAGCAGCAGGAGGAGGAAGAGGAGGAATCGGGGGGGCGGTAGGGAGACCCCCCTCCCGGGGCTGGGGGAGCGGGGGGGCCCGTGGAGTCCGCGGCCGGCCGGAGGGGAAGGGCTCGCGAGCATGTGCAGAGGGCAGGGCGCGGGGTCCCGTTAGGGAGCCCTTGGGCATGTGCAGAGTTCAGCCCTCCAGACCCTCTGGGTGCAAGGGAGGGAGGGAGGGAGGGAGGGGGAAATGGGGGAGAAGGTAACGGCGGAGCATGTGCAGAGCGCGGCGCCCAGTCCCTGACCCCCCCCCGTGTCAGGGAGTCCGGATACAGGGGCTCTAGTTACAGAGCAGGGAGACGTCTGGTGGTTTCTATGTAGCCCCTGAGCATGTGCCGAGTGCATCCCTCCAAATTGCGATGTGGTCCTAATAAGCCCTCCCTTGTCTAGACTTAGGGGGTGGGGGGCGTAGAGCATTCACTTCCAGCCTTCTGCTGTTGGATGTGGGGCTGGGGGGGGGACGGGAGTGGGATGGGCCGGGGGGGGCCCCAGATGCTTCCTGGGGGGCAGAAGATGCCTTGTTGGGGCTCAGAGCCCTGTCTGGGGAGTGCCTGTGACCCCCCCTTCTTCTGCCTCTCCCCACAGCCGCAGCTGCCCCCTCCCCGCCATGGCGACTCCGGCCAACGCTCAGAACGCCACCAAGACCTGGGAGCTGAGCCTCTACGAGCTGCACCGGACCCCCCAGGTGAGGACAGGGGGCGGGGGGGGGTGTCTGGGGGGCAGGGGGCAGCACCAAGGCCAGGCAGGACGGGGCCTCCCAAGGTGGGCCCTCCTGCCCTCCAAGAGCGGTGGCGGGGGGGGGGGAATCCCTGCTGGGGCCGGAGGCCGCAGGATTCGTTCCTTGAATGTTTAGTGAGCAGAGAGTCGGGGGGACCCACGTTTTGTTCTTTCCCAGTTAAAAGTAGCATCCTAGGATATTTTTATACAGTTTTTCTGTAGATTTAAGCCCTTAAGATCACACCTTCGGAAGGGGGGGTTCTTTAAAAAGAAGCGCATGTTTTCACTGCGGATTTGGGTGGCCGGTTTTCATTGATTCATAGAATAGAGTCGGAAGGGATCCCCAGGGTCATCTAGTCCATCCTCCTGCACAATGCAGGAAATTCACAACCATATCCCCCACACACACACCCAGTGACCCCCTACTCCATGCCCAGAAGATGGCCAGGGTGCCCTCCCTCTCACCATCTGCCTAAGGTCACAGAATCAGCATTGCTGACAGATGGCCATCTAGCCTCTTCTTAAAAACCTCCAGAGAAGGACTGCTCACCACCTCCCGAGGAAGCCTGTTCCACTGAGGAACTGCTCTAATGGTTAGAAAATTCTTCCTAATGTCTAGACAGAAACTCTTTTGATTTAATTTCAACCCGTTGGTTCTGGTCCGACCTTGTGGGGCAACAGAAAACAACTCAGCCCCATCCTCCTCTCTAGGACAGAGCCCTTCAAGTACTTGAAGATGGTTATCATATCCCCTCTCAGTCTTGTCCTCTCCAGGCTAAATAAAACCCACCTCCTTCAACCTTTCCTCATAGGACTTGGTCTCCAGACCCCTTTCAATCGTCACTCGTCTCTTGACCTGTCTGGGGCCCATCAAACCGCCTGCCTCCTTCTCTGAGCCCCCCCCCGCTCTCTCCCCCCCCCACAGGAGGCCATCATGGATGGGACGGAGATCGCCGTCTCCCCGCGCAGCCTGCACAGCGAGCTGATGTGCCCCATCTGCCTGGACATGCTCAAGCACACCATGACCACCAAGGAGTGCCTCCACCGCTTCTGCTCCGACTGCATCGTCACGGCCCTGCGCAGCGGGTACGGGGGGGGGCAGGGTTGCAGTGGGGATCCTCAACACTGGGGATGGGCAGGGCAGGATCAGGCCGTCTCTTGCAGTACCAGATGAATGGGGGGAGGGGGGTCCAGTTGTATTTGTATATCTATATATATAGATATCTGTATTTGTATATTTGCTTTAAAAAAGGCAAATTCCACGCTGGCCATAAGTAGAGGAATAGAGAATAAAACTGCTGCTGTCATACTGCCCTTATACAAATCTATGGTGAGACCACACTTGGAATACTGTGTACAGTTCTGGTCACCACACCTAAACAAGGATATTACAGAGCTTGAGGAGGTGCAGAAAAGAGCAACCAAAATGATTAGGGGACTAGAGCAACTGTCCTATGGGGAGCGGTTAGGACGCTTAGGGCTGTTTAGCTTGGAAAGAAGGCGGCTGAGGGGAGACAAGATAGAGGTCTATAAAATTATGCAAGGTTTGGAGAGAGTGGACAGGGAGAAGTTTTTCTCCCTCTCCCATAATACTAGAACGCGGAAGGTCATCTGCTAAAGCTGGAGGCTGAGAGATTCAAAACAGATAAAAAGGAAATATTTCTTCACGCAACGCATAGTTAAATTGTGGAACTCCCTGCCCCAGGATGTGGTGATGGTGGCCAACATGGAAGGCTTTGAGAGGGGAGTGGACGTGTTCATGGAGGAGAGGGCTATCCATGGCTGCTAGTCAAAATGGCTACTGGTCATGCTGCATACTTATTCTCTTCAGGATCAGAGGAGCATTCCCATTATATGAGGTGCTGTGGAACACAGGCAGGATGGTGCTGCCTCAGTTGCCTTGTTTGGGGGCTTCCTAGAAGCACCTGGTTGGCCGCTGTGAGAACAGACTGCTGGACTTGATGGGCCTTGGTCTGATCCAGCAGGGCCTTTCTTAGGTTTGTAATGGATTTAGACCACTGAAGTAAGGCCAATCAGCCGAAACACGTTTGATCTTATTTTTGGTCTAATTGACTGTAGTTTTGTGTCTAATTGTTTTATGTTCATATTTATAATAGAAATATAGAGGCTACAGTAGGGCTGTGTACAAGTAGTTGATTTTTGTCTGCAATAAATTCATTATATATAATTACAGAAGATCATTTGCACTTAGTTTTGGCCCTGATGTATGTTTGTTCTTGGCCTTAGGGTGCTTAATTCAGGGCAGGATCAGGCCATCTCTTGCAGTTCCAGATTCAGTCCTCCACAGCGCCTCCAGCTGAAGGGAGTAGGGTCCCAGTTGTGGGGCAGGGTGGGTTCTGGGGGACGTGAGGGTGGGGGCCTTGCTGCCAAGCGATTCCCAGCTCCCACCCCCTGCCTTTCCCCTTTGCTCCAGGAACAAGGAGTGCCCGACCTGCCGGAAGAAGCTGGTCTCTAAGCGGTCCCTGCGGCCTGACCCCAACTTCGACGCCCTCATCTCCAAGATCTACCCGAGCCGGGATGAGTACGAGGCCCACCAGGATCGGGTGCTGGCCAAGCTGAACCGCCTCCACAACCAGCAGGCCCTGCGGAGCAGCATGGAGGAGGGCCTCAAGATGCAGGCCATGACCAGGTAGCCGCGGGGGAGGCGGACCCTGCAGGGGGCCTCGTGGGTGGGAGCGCGTGGGCACCTGCGGGGGCCCTGCTTCCCTGGGCTGCCAGGCAGGCGACGGCCAGCTCCTCAGAGGAACCATCCCACTTCCTCAGCAAGCAGCAGTGCCCCGTTTTGGCTTTCTAACCTTCCAGGCAAAGGAGTGACAGTTGGGGCTAAGGTTTTGCATTGCTCGGGCAGGAAGGGAAGCGTCAGTCCAAACCCAGTGGTGGGGCGTGCTGTGGCAGGCCGTGGCCTTCCGTCACCTGCTCTTTGCCACCCCCTCCCATGGCCTTTAAGCAGGAGGGAGAGAGGGCTTCGGCCAGGGCACGCCTTGGCAAACAGCTGCCGCCCGGAGACCCAGATGGGCATCACCCACAGAATAAGGGAAGCAAAGCAGCTGCTAGGGGAGCCAAACTATCGGTCGGATATCCTGGCACAATATGAGCCGATGCAACTTCCCCTCAGAATAAGTCTTGCACAGGAGCAGGATTAAAGAAAACTTTTTAAAAAGACTGAACAACTAAAATATATGCAATTCTTGTTTTCCTGTAACACCTAAATTATATTAAAAATGATTTCGAAGAAGAGTTGGTTTTAACACGCCGACTTCCTCTACCCCTTAAGGGAGACTCAAACCGGCTTGCAATCACCTTCCCTCCCCCTCCCCACAACAGACACCTTTATGTGGTAGGTGGGGCTGAGAGAGTTCAGAGAGAGCTATGACTGGCCCCAGGTCACCCAGCTGGCTTCGTGTGTGTAGGAGTGGGGAAACCAATCTGGTTCACCAGATTATCCTCCTCCGCCGCTCACGTGAAAGAGTGGGGAATTGAACCTGGTTCTCCAGATCAGAGTCCACTGCTCCAAACCACCGCTCTTAACCACACCACCATGCTGGCTCTCTTAACAGCTTGAAATGCATCATTTCACTGTTGTTGTTTTCAGTGCTCCCCCATTAGAAAAATTGGGAAATTTCCTGGCTTTTCCACCTGAAATCTGAATCTATTCCAAGGGGCTTCCGTCTTACTAGGCTTCAGCTTTTCCCTTCCTCTGAGGGAATTTTAGAATTGTCTGTGGGCTGCTTCCCTTTCCTTCTTCCGTGGTATCCTTCTGGCATACCTAGAGGTGTGAAATTTAGCTGGGCCTTTGCTTCTCGTGGTTTTGCCCCCTTCCATGTGTCGCGTGGGCGTGTGCCTCTAGGACCCTGCTTTTTTATCTGCCACTCCCCCCCATCTTTTGGCCTCCAGGGGACAGCGCGTCCGCAAGCACCCGCAGGAGTCGGACAACACCACGTTCAGCGGCGGGGAGGACAACTGCGACAGCCGCTCGCACCTCAGCAACGCCTCGGCCCCCAGCCAGCCCGAGGCCGGCCCCAGCCGCAAGCGCTCTCGCGCCTCGGACGAGTCGGGCCCGGAGCCAGAGACCTCGCACGAGGGGGGGCGGGGCAGCCCGGAGCCGGGGGCCGAGCCCAGCAGCAGCGAGATCGAGCTGGTCTTCCGGCCCCACCCTGTCCTGGTGGAGAAGGGCACCTACTCCCAGACCAGGTGAGGAGGAGGAGAGCACCTCATGGTACGGGTGGACCGTAAGTTAAATGTGAGCAGCCAGTGTGATGCAGTGACAAAAAATGCTAGTGCGATCTTGGGGTGCATCAACAGAGGCATAACATCCAAATCGCAAGATGTTGTAGTTCCTCTGCACACTGCATTGGTCAGGCCGCCCCTGGGGTCTTGTGTGCAGTTCTGGAGGCCTCCGTTCAAAAAGGATGCGGACAGAACGGAGCGGGTGCAGAGGAGAGCGACGAGGAAAGGCTGAGGGAGTTGGGGATGTTCAGTCTGGAGAAGAGGAGGTTGAGGGGGGACACGATTGCGCTCCTGAAGTATTTGAAAGGCTTCTCACTTAGAGGAGGGTAGGGAGCTGTTCCTCTTGGCAGCAGAGGATATGACTCGCAATAGTGGGTTTAAATTGTAGGAGGAAAGGTACCGGCTGAATATTAGGAAAAATTTTTTTGCAGTAAGAGTTGTTTGACAGTGGAATCAGCTACCTAGGGAGGTGGGTGAGCTCTTTAAGCAGAGGCTGGACAAGCACTTGTCAGGGATTCTCTAGGCTGATGCTGCATTGAGCAAGGGGTTGAGCTAGATGGCCTCTATGGACCCTTCCAACTCTATGATTCTGTGAGTTCACCTTTGCCTTTTGGGAAATACCTGCCCTATGCTCTGGCTTTTAGTATTGCCCCCCCACCACCACCACCATTCAGCCTCAGTTTCCATGGCCAGGAGCAGAGTTTCGTGCAGCCTGCCTCCCCCGCCCCCAAGCTCTGCCTGTTTGCCAAGACTTTTCAAAAATAATAGCAGCCCAAGGAAGTGGCTCCTCCGTTTACCTGTGTGACTCAAAGGTTTGAGGGGGAGGGGAACTGGAAACCCCCGAGAGAGACAGAGGATCTTTCCCTCCAGCTCTCTCACTGTTCACAAAGGGGAATTGTGGTCTCTGAAGACTCAAGTGTTTTACATGGAAGTGCTGCCTGATGAGATCACTCAAGTCTTGCAAAAATGCAGCCACTTCAGGGGACAGGAGCCCTTGCGGGGCGGGCCTCACGCCTGGCTTTTATTGTTGTAAATGTTATGTAATTTATGAATGATTTTAAGCTGTTTGAAGAGCTGCGAGCCACTCTGAGCCAGGAAAGCACTGACTATAAATCTAAACAGTAATAATAGTAATAAATTTTTAAAAAACATAAAAATAAGTAGAGGTGATATGATAACCATCTTCAAGCACTTGAGGGGCTGTCATATAGAGGAGGGGGCTGTCATATAGAGGAGGGGGCCGAGTTGTTTTCTGTTGCCCCAGAAGGTCATAGAATCAGAATCATAGAGTTGGAAGGGACCACCAGGGCCATCAAGTCCAACCCCCTGCACAATGCAGGAAATTCACAACTACCTCCCCCCTCCACACCCCTAGTGACCAGAAGATGGCCAAGATGCCCTCCCTCTCCTCAGCTGCCTAAGGTCACAGAATCAGCATTGCTGACAGATGGCCATCTAACCGCTTCTTAAAAACCTCCAGGGAAGGAGAGGTACCACCTCCTGAGGAAGCCTGTTCCACTGAGGAACCACTCTAACTGTTAGAAAATTCTTCCTAATGTCTAGACGCAAACTCTTTTGATTTAATTTCAACCTGTTGGTACCGGTCCGACCTTGTGGGGCAACAGAAAACAACTCGGCACCCTCCTCTATATGACAGCCCTTCAGGTACTTGAACATGGTTATCATATCCCCTCTCAGTCTTCTCCTCTTCAGGCTAAACATACCCAGCTCCTTCAATCTTTCCTCATAGGACTTGGTCTCCAGACCCCTCACTATTTTTATTGCCCTTCTCTGGACACATTCCAGCTTGTCTACATCTTTCTTAAATTGTGGTGCCCAAAACTGAACACAGTACTCTAGTTGAGGTCTAACCAGAGCAGAGTAAAGCGATACCATCACTTCACGTGATCTGGACACTATACTTCTGTTGATGCAGCCCAAGACTGCATTTGCCTTTTTAGTTACAGCAACACACTGCTGACTCATGTTCAGTGTTTGGTCTACTAAGACCCCAAGATCCTTTTCACACACACTACTGCTCAAACAAGTCTCCCCCATCCTATAATTATGCATTTGATTTTTCCTACCTAACTGCAGAACTTTACATTTGTCTTTGTTGAAGTGCATTTTATTAATTCTAGCCCATTTCTCCAGCCTGTCAAGATCATCCTGCATCTTGGCTCTGTCTTCTACCGTATTTGCTACCCCTCCCAATTTAGTATCATCTGCAAATTTAATAAGCATCCCCTCTATTCCTTCATCCAAATAATTTATAAAGATGTTGAACAACACAGGGCCCAGCACAGATCCCTGAGGAACTCCACTAGTCACTTCTCTCCAAGTGGACAAGGAACCATTAACTTGCACTCTTTGGGTACGATCTGTCAACCAGTGGCAGATCCATCTAACAATAATAGGATCTAACCCACATTTTCCCAATTTTTCAACTAGAATACTACGTGGAACCTTATCAAAAGCCTTACTGAAATCTAGATAAACTATGTCTACAGCATTCCCCTGATCCAGCAAGGTAGTAACTTTCTCAAAAAAGGAGATAAGGTTAGTCTGACATGACTTTTTCTTGAGAAACCCATGCTGGCTCTTAGTGATCAGATCCATCCTTTCTAAATGCTCAAGGATGGACTGTTTGATGATTTGTTCGAACACTTTTCCTGGTATAGAAGTCAAGTTGATGGGTCGGTAGTTACCTGGATCACCCTTTTTCCCCTTCTTGAAGATGGTGACAACATTTGCCCGCCTCCAATCTTCTGGCACCTCACCTGTTTGCCAAGACTTTTCAAAAATAATGGACAGAGGTTCAGAAGTTACATCTGCAAGTTCTTTGAGTACCCTTGGTGCAGTTCATCTGGCCCAGAGGATTTTGTTTCATTTAAAGAAACCAGGTGTTTGTGCACTACTCCAATGCCAATTCTAGGCTGCAAATCCCTTCCCTCATCACATGTTCTGTTTATGTCATGTTGAGCACCACTTCCCTCACGAGTAAAGACTGAGGAAAAGTAGGAATTGAGGAGTTCTGCCCTCTCTTCATCTCCTGTTACAATTTCACTTTCCGCTCCATGCAATGGGCTTATCTTGTCCTTGTACTTACTCTTACTCTGTACATAGGAAAAGAACCCTTTTTTGTTGCGTTTAGCATCTCTTGCTAGCCTAAGTTGATACTGAGTTCTGTGCATGAGCTCTTCACCTTGCTTTAAAAAATGGAGTGTGGACAAGCATGCCTCAAGGCCCTGTATCTTCTCCTCCAGCAGGGCTACCAACTTACACTTGCTGCAAGTGTAATTAATGTAACCCTCTGGTAAAAAGACAAACATGCAACAGCCCTTGCATGTTACTGCCTCGGCTCCCTCACTAGCCACAATGCTGTGATCCATTTCTGAAGTTTCTTTCCTAGGCTACTCTGATAGTTCCCCTGGCAAACCTTCTTTCAAGGCTCCCTCCTTGAAGAAGTAAAACACTCAGCACATTAAAAAAAAATATTACAGAACCCCCAGGCTAAGAGCCCTTGTGCTCTTGCCCTTTGGCTCATCCCTCTGGCAAGCAGAGCCTGTTTAAATACTCTCAGCCCCACCCTCAGCAATCAACATCACAGCAGTTACCTTCAGCCAGCTACAGCTAGATAAAACAACAAAGAGAACCAGTCAGAAACCCCCCCTCCAGCAGGCTACAGGCACTCACTCACACACAGCAACCTCAACTACTGCTCCCCAGCCACTGAGGAAAACACAAACATTACAGTAAAACTTTCACTGACCTTTCTCTAAGCTCCTCCTCTGTCTCTCTCCCAGCTGCTCAGGCCAGCCTCTGGCAAGCAGAGCCTGTTTAAATACTCTCAGCCCCACCCTCAGCAATCAACAGCACAGCAATTTCCTTCAGCCAGCTACAGCTTTCTCTAAGCTCCTCTGTCTCTCTCCCAGCTGCTCAGGTCGGACCAGAACCAATGGGTTGAAATTAAATCAAAAGAGTTTCCGTCTAGACATTAGGAAGAATTTTCTAACAGTTATAGAGCAGTACCTCAGTGGAACAGGCTTCCTCGGGAGGTGGTGGGCTCTCCTTCCCTGGAGGTTTTTAAGCAGAGGCTAGATGGCCACCTGTCAGCAATGCTGATTCTGTGACCTTAGGCAGATGATGAGAGGGAAGGCAGGAAGGCTTGCGTCAGTGTTTGGCTCTCGTGGCCCTTCCTTACATGCCCAGGGTAATGCTGATCGCCACTTTGGGGTTAGGAAGGAATTTCTCTCCAGGCCAGATTGGCCCAGGGATCCTGGAGGGTTTTTGGGGTTTTTTTGCCACCTTCTGGGCATGGAGTAGGGGGTCACTTGGGGGGGGGAGGCAGTTGTGAATTTCCTGCCTTGACGGCCCTGGTGGTCCCTTCCAACTGTATAGTTCTATGAAAGAAAGGGTCTGCCCAGTTTTGTTTTGGCTCCCAAAAGTACCCTCAGCAGATTTTGGAACTTCTAATGGGACGGGGGCGGGGAAGGAATTAGCCTCCTCTGGGAGTTTAGAACCCGCTTTTCCCAGTCTGGATGCACTCCCAAAGCAGAGAGCGCTATTATTAAAACCCCAAAACTGTTGATACCAGCGTCCCAACTGAATATGCAAGCTGTGGCTCAGTGGTAGAGTCTCTGCTTGGCATGCAGAAGGTCCCAGGTTCAATCCCCAGCATAGTTAAAAGGACTAGGCAAGTAGGTGACGTGAAAGACCCCAGCCTGAGGCCCTGGAGAGCTGCTGCCGATCAGAGTGGACAATACTGACTTTGATGGGCCCAGGGGGGTTCTGGTTCAGTAGAAGGCAGCTTCATGTGTTCATGATGGGCAGCCTAACAGCCGGGAGAAAAAGGCAAGTCCAGCTGTGCTCCAGACCTGTTGGGGGCTGCAGTGTTGATCATGTCTTTTGCTGGGGAGGGGGGCTCTCCTGGCCCTGAAGACGCTCTCCCCCTTTTCACTTCTGCCTCCCTCCCTTCCTGGCAGGTATGTCAAGACCACAGCCAACGCCACGGTGGACCACCTCTCCAAGTACCTGGCCTTGCGCATCGCCCTAGAGGAGGCGCCAGGGCCCGGCCCGGAAGCCCCCGCCCTCGAAGACGTGAGCGAGAAGCAGTACACCATCTACATTACCACGGCCGGAGGGGCCTTCACGGTAATGGCTGTTCAGGAGGGTGGGGGGGAAGGGAGAGGGCTGGGCAGGGGGAGGTGGTGGCATTCAGTGCATGGATTTGGGGGGGGGGCTTGGGAGGGCCACAGGAATAAGGCCCCAAGAGCTGTGGATCCTGCTTAGAAAACATCTGTTTGCATTGGTGTGTTGTGTTGTTGTGACTGTTCTCAGCATCACACAGCTCGGCTGGCTGGCTCGAGTGAGCTTTTTCTCTCTCTGCGCTGTGACCTGCTCTCTCTTTCCAACTTAATTTCATAGAATCATAGAGTTGGAAGGGACCACCAGGGTCATCTAGTCCAACCCCCTGCACAATGCAGGAAATTCACAACTACCTCCCCCCCCCCACAGCCCCAGTGACCCCCTACTCCATTCCCAGAAGATGGCCAAGGGTGCCCTCCCTCTCAACATTTGTCTAAGGTCACAGAATCAGCATTGCTGACAGATGGCCACTTAGCCTCTGCTTAAAAACCTCCAGGGAAGGAGAGCTCACTACCTCCCGAGGAGCCTGTTCCACTGTGGAACCGCTCTGACTGTGAGAAAATTCTTCCTAATGTCTAGACGGAAACTCATGATTTAATTGCAAACTGTTGGTTCTGGTCTGACCTTCTGGGGCAATAGAAAACAACTCGGCACCATTCTCTCTACGACAGCCACTCAAGTACTTGGAAGATGGTTCTCATATCCCCTCTCAGTCTTCTCCTCTCCTGGCTAAACACACCCAGCTCCTTCAACTCCTTCTTGGGGTTGTTCAGGCTGATCTGAGGAAGGGGCCGTGGGGGTGGGGGCTCAGAGGCTTTGGGGGACAGAAGGGTCTGACTGCGGGTGACCCTTGGTCCCTTCCAGGAGTGGACAGTAGGCAGAGCTATCAGTGGTGGTGCTGGGGGGAGGGGGTTAAGGCTGACTCGGGCAGGGGGGCGCCGGCCAGTCTCTGACCATCTCCCCCTCCTCCTTCCTCTGGCGCAGACGCTGAACGGATCCGTGACGCTGGAGCTGGTGAACGAGAAGTACTGGAAGCTCAGCCGGCCCCTGGAACTCTACTACGCCCCCACCAAAGAGCAGAAGTGAGGCCAGACCCCCCAGAGCACAAGCGAAGGGGGGTCTGCGATTTGTCTGGTGGGGGGGTCTCTGAGACAAGAAGAGGACTTTTCAGAAAGACGCTTTTGGAGGGGGGGCAAGTGCAAAAGACTGGGGGGCTGTCCCTGCTTCCCCCTCCCCCCGCCTGGCATTCCTCCCCCTCCCCTCAGCAAAGACTCTTGCCCGCTGGAGTGGGTGGGCCCACACCCAAGTTTTCGCTTTCCCCTCCCACTAATGACTGATAGTTCCCTGCCGCTCGAGTGTTGGGGGGCGGGGGGGGGGCGTCTTCTGGCATTTTTGCAGCTGTTTTGTGGAATTTGAGTTGATCACAGAAGTTTTGGCCTCTTTCTAAGGCTGGACCTGGCTTCTCTTTTTGTTTGGGTGTGGGTGGGCGGAGGAACAAGCCCCTCCTCGCAAGGGGGGGCAGAGCTAGGCCCAGCTTCCCGGGCCCCCTTTCCCACAGTGAGCGCAGCCCCACCTGCCTCATTGGCTCCGCCTTGCGTCTTGCAGAAATGAGTCTCCCTGCACCTTGGGGGTGGGGGAATGGGGCACAGCAGGCCTTTTTTGGGGGGGGGAAGGGTTGACTGGCAAGAGGGCTCCAGAGCCCCGATCCTGATGTGTGGCCCAGGCGGACAGCAGCTCTCCGGGGAAGGATTTGGAGACCGAAAGGCTGAGCCCCATGGATGCTGGCGTTGCCCCCAAGGGTTGTGGGCGGGGCTGGAGAACAGACATCCTGGCACGCCTTCCTGCCTCGGGTCCCAGGCAGGGAGCAGCTGGACTGGCGGGGGGCCCTCCTGAGGGTGTCACTCTGGCGTGGAGCTCCAGCCCTGCATCCCTAAAGCTCCTTTAGCCAGTGAGGCCGCCACTCCCTCGAACTCAGGACTGGCCTGCTCTGCCTGGCAGGGGTGTCTCCAGGCGCTCACATCCTGTGCTCCTCCTTGGCAAGGTTTGAACGTGGGACCTTCTGCGTACAGAGGCAGGCGCTTTCCTGACCTCCCTCACCCCCCACCCCCAGCGACAGTGCAGCCAATTTTTCTGTTTGTCTAGAAATGGATTCCCCCCCCCCCCACACACACACACACAGGCTCTCAGGATCTTTTCCCTCTGTGTTCTGGAAATGAGCCACCTGCTTGCAGGGGGGGTGGGAGCAGGGGACACACGCACACACACCCCTGTGTATTTTCTGGGCTTCCGGGGCACTACAAGCTGGGGAGGGACCGCCTCCCCACCAGGGGAAATGTAGTAGTAAAAGAAGGAGGGTTGGTTTTTATACCCCGCTCAAAGTGGCTTACAGTCTCCTTCCCTTCCTCTCCCCACAACAGACACCTTGTGAGATAGGTGGGGGCTGAGAGAGCTGTGACTGGCCCAAGGTCACCCAGCTGGCTTCACGTGTAGGAGGGGGAATTGAACCCGGTTCTCCAGATTATCGTCCATCACTCTTGACCTCTACACCACCCCTGAGCTTTGGGGGTGTCGATCCCCTCCCTCCTGGCAGTCGTGTGCTGTTGGTCCTCGCCTGGAGATGGGCTTCTTCCCAGGAAATGCTTCCGGGGTGTACACGGTGTTAGATGCCCATTTTACAGATGAAGGACTGAGGCGGAGAGATGTGCCACGGCTTGACGTGGGACAGGGAGGGCAGCAAGATTTCCTGGGTCAACTTTCAGAGCAAGAGGGGGGGCGGGAGTGGGGGCCCAGCTGTTGAAGCTTCATAATAAACTGGCCAGGCTACTCACCTTCCCCGGGGGGACCAACGTACCACCCCCCCCCCAGTAAAAACATGCACTGAAAAGGAAAGAAGGAGCCCTCTTCTCATACCGATCTTGGGACGGCGCTGAAGGCAGAGGGAGCCCCCCCCCCGCCCCCCAATCACTGTGGATAATCTTGATTTCATTTCAGCGGTTCCGGTCTTGCCTTTGCTGGCGTCAAGGGTAGTTTATCCGTTTTGCTCTGTTTGGTCGGAAGCGGCAGCACCGTCCAGACCGAGGCAAAGGAGGGCCCTGCCAGGAACACGCACGCACATGTGCACACACACACCCCGATTACAAGCAGCCCTTCCTCATGTGCTCCCCTCTCGAGGTGGGCCATGATGGAGGTTTATAAAATTATGCGCAGGGTAGAGAGCGTGGGCATGAGAGGACCTTTCCGACCCAAAATACTAGAAGTCGAGGGGCATCCAGTGAAGCTGGCGGGCAGCACATCAGACAAAAGGAAATGCTTCTTGGCACAGCGAGTCATTAAAATGTGGAATTTGCTGCCAGAGGACGTAGCGAGGGCCACAGGCAGAGAAAGGGGATTGGACAGATTAATGGAGGAGAGAGAGGTGTATCAGTGGCTACTAGCCAGGGTGACCAAAGGGAAACCTCCACGTTTAGAGGCAGTCAACCTCTCAATCCCAGTGCCAGGATTTGGGGTCTGACCCAGCAGGTTCAGGCTTTGGCCTCCTTCCTTCCCAGAAGTCTTGGGGAGGGGGTGGCCCATCCTCCCCTCCCTTTTACAAGGCCGATGAATGCGGAGTAGTCCCAGAACTACTAGAACTAGTCCAGTGCACAAAGAGGGTGCTGGTGTGCACACCGGGGAGGGTAGATTGTGTCAGTCTGAGCCTGTGGAGCAGCCGCCTGCAGAGTCCGACCCGTATTATCGACCGTCTCTTCTGCCTGGTGGGGGCGGGGGGGGGCTCTCTGGGGGCTCAAGAGATTGCGAACTGTGGGCAAATGAGTTCTCCAAAGTCAGAGGTGCAAAACCAGGGAATGGGAATGAAACCTGCAAACGGAGAAGGACTCCTGGGGGGAAGTGTTTGTTTGCATGATTTATGCTGCAGCCAGCCAATAGGGAGCAGAAACTACTTGGCAGATCTCACCCCCCCTTTGCCCCCACCCCAGTGGAAACCCTGCCCAGGCCTCTTTTGGCAATGCCAACGAGGGTCCCCTTCAACCCTATCTCGTGCTCATAAGGATTAGCAAACCACTGCCAAATTTCCCCCAAAGGTGACAACCACCGCCTTTGCTCGCGTGCTGAGTTCCCTCAGCTTCCCCCCCCCCCCCCGTCGCTTGGGCAAGTCGCTGCTGAAGCTGAGGGGGCTGCAGGACGGGCGTTCCAGAAATGGTTTATTGTTTTAGAAAATGCAACAATTTTCTTTGTGTATTTTAAAACAAAGAAAAACAGCTGTTCAACACTCAACAGGCACATCTGGAATAGAAGGAAATGGGCGTTTCACACACACACACACACCAAAAAAAAAATCAGGGACAGAAGTAGGGTTAGTTAGGAGAATGTAAGGATCCAGAGGGGGGGCAATCTTCCCTGTTTTCTGAGTGGTTGGCCTGGTAGGGGCAGTCGGTGTTTTTATGCCCCAGTCCAGAAGTCCACCCCCCGTGCCCACGGCCCTGCATTGGTGGTCCAGGCGCAGGTGGAAATCCCGAATCGTGGCCTCTTGTTGCGCTCAGCCAGGCGAGGCGTTTGGGGTCACCAGGGGGCAGGAGCGGAGCGGACAGCCCCTGTGCAGCTAGGAGCCGACTGTGGAAGGAAGGGGAGATTACGGGGGGGGCTTGCGGGTCTGACCAGTGGTCTGTCCCTGGCAGTAGCCAGACAGATTCCTCCAGGCAGCCCTTAAGCGGGACATGAAAGCTGCAGCCCTCCCCAGCCAGCCAGCGGAACTGCAAGGTAGACTGCCTCTGCATGTGGAGGTTCCATTCAGCTATCGGTTGGTTGGGTCAATCGTTGATTGACAAACAAAATCAATCATGCGTTTTAAAACCCCACCACATTTAAAAAGGCTTTTTTTCCCCCAAAGGAGAGGATGGGGGCAAAGAAGGCTTACCTGGGGGGTAGTTGTCACCGTCAATGGGAGCATAACCTGGGTGGGGCGAGAAGAGAGGGGATTAGTAGAAGTGCTGGGTCTGCCTGCAAGGTATAGATGCCCCCCACCCTCTATGACGGAGCCTAGTGTCCAGCATAGACCAATAGGAGGAGGAGCGGTGGCGGCTGGGTGGCCTGGGAGAGGCGTGAGCCCCGACTCATGCGCAGAGTGCCAGGAACAGTGCCGTCCACGGACGTTCCGTGAAGAGTTCTGGTGTAAAAAAGCAATTTCATATCCTACAGTTCGGGGATTCGCCTTGCGATATCTTATGCTCTTCTCCACAACTTATTTATGCGAACAAGGTTTTCTGCTTTGCTTATAATTAACAACAAGACCAGAAATCGGTTGGAAGCAAGTGATGATATTCATGTAGCTCTGAGCAACAGTATTAGCCCCAGAATTGCCCAGCTTGTAAAAAGGATGCAAGCTCAAAAATCACATTGATTTTCAATTAAAAGTTCTCTATTATAAAAAATACCTTCAAATATTATTCTAATGTTTAACAGTTATGATTAAAGTTTATTTTCAAATTCTCTGAATTTTTATTTTGAAGCTTGGGGTCCCTACACCGAACAAAAAAGTCCTAGTGGTCCCTGGTCAAAAAAAGGTTGGGAACCACTGAAAACAGTACAGTTAAAAAGAGGTATCATTAAAAACCATAGATAATTTTTTTGCCACCGTGAGGGTTACATTTGGGTTAGTATCAGCCAATAACTCTGCAACTATCTCTCACTTTAGGGCAGGTCCCCACCTCCGAATGTGTATTGTGATCCATTTGTCTCTGGCAAGATCCTGCTTTTTACAGGCTACAAAAAAATGCCAGACAGTGTCCAAACGCCCTGATCCACAATCACAGTCGCTCGGAAAAGGGGACCCCTGAAAACCTGCCGGCCGATTCCCCCAATGGCAGGGCGTTTAACCCGGCCTTGGAGAAAAGCACCCTGTACTTGGGGACAGTTAAAAGTTTACAATAAGCAGGCAGAATATTTGGGATGGGGAGGCCCGGATGGCACAAGGAGCACGCCCTGCGCGCTCCGCAGCCAGCACTCCCATTTGTCAGGGTGCAGCCCTCTAGATCCTCCTCTTACCTTCGGGCGCCCGCTTGCTCCAGCAGACGATGCCAGCGATGAGGAAGAGGATGCCCACGCCCAGCACTGCGCTGGAGACCCCCACCTTCACCTTGAGCTCCGGGGTCAGGCCAGGCTCTGGGAGAGAGAAAGGAGGCGGGGGAGGGGGCTATCAGCGAAGGCCCAAGACTTAGACGCTGCCCCCTCCCCAGCTTTCTCTGCAATTGACTCTTTGCTGCTCCTCCTTCCCTCTCAAGCTCCCTTCCCTCACAAGCCATCTCCTGACCCCTCTCTTTCGCCTCCTGTCTCTGGGGCCTTTCCCCTACCCCACCCCCAGAGAACATAAGAACATAACATAAGAAGAGCCCTGCTGGGTCAGACCCAGGCCCATCAAGCCCAGCAGTCTGTTCCCGCAGGGGCCAACCAGGTGCCTCCTGAAGCCCCCAAGCAAGACTTTGACTGCAGCAGCACCGTCCTGCCTGTGTCCCACAGCACCTAAGATAACAGGCCTGCTCCTCTGATCCCGGAGAGAAGAGGTATGCAGCACGACTAGTATCCATGAATAACCCTAACCTCCATGAACATGTCCACTCCCCTCTTAAAGCCTTCCAAGTTGGCGGCCATCACCACATCCTGGGGCAGGGAGTTCCACAATTTAACGATGCGTTGTGTGAAGAAATACCTCCTTTTATCTGTTTTGAATCTCTCACCCTCTAGTTTCAGCAGATGACCCCACCTTCTGGTATTATGAGAGAGGGAGAAAAGCTGCTCCCTGCCCACTCTCTCCAAGCCATGCATAATTTTGTAGACCTAATAGCAGCAGCCGTTTCGCCTTCCCGCTTCTCGGGATTTGGCTGCAGATCAAGTCAGGGTGTGGGATTGCCTGCCCTGACACCTGTCCCTCCCCCAACCCCCCCACTCACCCCAGTCCTTGGCCAAGGGCTTCTGGAGGCTGGCGTGTTCCACGAGGCAGGTGTAGACGTCCCCGCTCTGGGGGTGGACAGGCAGGCTCAGCCGGGTCTGGTAGGTCCAGTCCCCATTGGAGACCACCGGGATGCCCGAGCTGTTCTTCACAAAGGCCCCGTTCTGCAGCCATGTGACCCCCACCTCTGGCGGGTAGAAGCCCCACACGTCGCAGGCCAGCATGACAGGTGCCGGTGTGTTCCAGGGGGAGATGGGGAAAATGCGGACGTTTGGGGGTGCTGCGGAGGGGAAACAGCAGGGGTCAGAGTATTACCTCCCCCAGCCAGCCAGACTGCCTGGGGCTCCTTCTCCTGCCTGCCCTCCAAGGGGAAAGAGGGCATCGCTTGCCCCATTTCCTTCAGATGCCCAGAGAAGATCAAGCCATTGTCCAAGAGAAACAACAGAGGCAAAGGGAAGTTTTCCAGCAGAGGCTAGAGACGGCCATCAGACAGCAAGGCTGATTCTGTCAACTTGGGCAGATGACGGGGGGGGGGGGGTTGGGGAGAAGGTTTGCCTCAGTGTTTGGCTCTTGTGGCCCTTTCTTGCATGCCCAGGGTAGTGCCCATTGCCACTTGGAGGTCAGGAAGCAATTTTCCTCTGGCCCAGATTGGCCCAGGGATCCTGGAGGATTTTTTCCCTTTGGCCATCTTCTGGCCATGGAGCAGGGGGTCACTGGGGTGTGTGGGGAGGCAGGTAGTTGTGAATTTCCTGCATTGTGCATGTGAATACGTCAGGAGCCCTCTGGAAGCACCCCCCCATCTGGCAGGCAGGGCTCCCACCCCTTCCCTCCCAACCCAGTGGGACTCTAGGTGTTGGCGGCATCTCTAAGACCTCCGGCCTCTGCCAGGCCTGCTCAGTGAGGGTGGGAGGGGAGGGTCTTTGGAAGGGTGGTTTCTTCTGTCTTAAGAAACCTGAAACCGGATCCATCTGAAGCCCAGAAGGAGGGGCTGGGTGGCAGGGGAGGGGAGGGGTGGTGTGGGCTCCAGAGAAGGGGCAGGAGGCCGCCTACAGCCGCCTCGGTCTCTCGGGTGGTCCTCTGCCTGGCAACAGCTCTCCCACCGGACCCTCTTTTCGACTGGAGGCGCCAGGACTCGAACCCGGCCCCTCCAGCAGGCCAAGCAGGTGCTCTGCCGGGGAGCCATGGCCCCCCCACCCCCTGGTCTCCCCCACTTACTCCGCCGGTCCCCCGTAGGCGGCCACAGCAAGGGCCCCATCTGCTGGCGGCAGGTGTGGGGCAGGGCGTGGCCCCAGGCGGAGCGCTGCTGGTTGAACCACCGGGCCAGGGCGTAGGAGGCCTGGGTCCAGTCGGGGAAGCCGGCCAGGCCGCAGGGGACGAAGCCCTGGAAGTCCTGGTCGTAGCACAGGAGGGGCATCTTGTTGAGGGCCAGCGTCCAGTTGGCCCAGAGGGGGCGGCCCTCGGCGGCCAGGGGGCAGTCCAGCTGCAGGTGCAGCACGAAGCCGGCTGCGGGAGGGAGGGAGGGAGAGAAGGGGTTAAAGGGTGGGGGCCGGCCCCACACACCACAGGGATTGCCCCAGCCCAGAGGAGTCACTCCGGACTGACACCCACCCCGGCTGCCCACCTCCCCACCCGGGAGCCTGGAGGAGTTGGGGCTTCTTTGGGAGCAGACCCTCCCTCCGCGGGCCAAGTCCCCCCCCCAGGCCACAGCTCAAGTGTGGGTGGGGGGCAATACTATGAACACCCAGCAGCGGCCCCCCCTTGGGTTCCCTGGGGCCCCGGAGGGAGCGGCCCCTTGGCTTCCTCCCCGCCCGGGGAGGCGAGGAAGAGCTGCCCTCCATCCCCTGCTTTTCTCCCCCACTGAAGGCAGCATCCAGCCGGCTTCCAATCCCCTTCCCTTGCCCGCAACAGACCCCCTGGCAGGGAGGTGGGGCTCCGAGAGCTGTGACTGGCCCCAGCTGGCTTCGTGTGGCGGAGGGGGGGGGATCCAACCCGGCTCTCCAGATCAGAGCCCGCCGCTCCGAAGCCCCGCTCGCCGCCACGACCCCAGGCGGCCCCGCTCTGGGACTGGCATGCGGCTCCTGCCTGGCCCAGAGCAGTCTATCTGGCGCCCAGAGCCCTCCCTCCCGTCGACGGCGGCGTCGTTCCGTGGGTCTCGACGGTTCCTTGAGCGGCGCTTTCGCTTTCGGCCGGAGAAACGGGGCGCGTCTCCTCCTCCCCCCATCCCACCCCACCACCCACCCACCCCTACCCCTCACCGCCGTTATCAGGAGCGGGGGGACTTGCCCCCGTTCTGGCGGGGCGGGCCCCGCAGGAAAGGCGCTCTGCACGCGCTCAGGGGCACGGCGACGGGAAGGAGAGCGCCGGGGGGACGCCGTCCTCCCGGGACCCCCCACCCCCCGGCGGCCCGCCCCGGCCCCGCGTACCTGCCGCCGGCAGGAGACTCAGCAGGGCCAGGGGGGCCAGCGCCCAGGGGCCCATGCCGGCCGAGCGGGCTGCGCTGCCGGGGCTCCCCGCGGCGTCCGGAGCAGCTGCCCGTCCGTCCGTCCGTCCCCTCGGGCCCCGGGGAGAGGGCTGTCGGGGCCAGCGCGGACAGCCCCCCCTTCCCGCAGGAGCCAATGGGCAGGCCGCCCGCAGCCGCGTCACCAGTCTCCGGGAGGCGCGCGGCCCGAGCCGCGCTGGTGGAGGAAAGTGCCGCAGGAGCGGCCGGAGGAGGGACGGAGCGGCCGGCCCTCGGGGGTGGGAAGCGGCCCCCAGCGCCCCCCCCCCAGCTCCTGACCTCCCGGTGCAGTTCCCTGGGTCATTCAGAGGAAAGAAAGGCACGGTTAAACTGTGGAACTCCCTGCCCCAGGATGTGGCTGCCAACTTGGAAGGCTTGAAGAGGGGAGTGGGCCTGTTCATGGAGGAGAGGGCTATCCGTGGCTACTAGTCCAAATGGATGCTAGTCACGATGCAGACCTCTTCCATCCAGGATCCGAGGAGCAGGCCTGTTCTCTCGGGTGCGGTGGAAAGCAGGCAGGACGGTGCTGCTGCAGTCAAAGTCTTGCTTGGGACATGTTGGTCCTACGTCCAGATCCTACATTTATGCCTAAAATGAATTCAGTCTTTCACAGGTCACAGGAATTATTCTTACCATCCTTCTGTCTGGTTGGCCCCTGTGGGAGCAGACTGCTGGGCTTGATGGGCCTCCTGGGTCTGGTCCAGCAGGGCTTTCCTTGGGTTCTTATGTTCTTGTGTCGCTGGCCTGGGGACCAGAGGGATCTTGGGGAGGAAAGTCAGCCCTGCTGGATCAGACCCGTGAGGGCCCATCTAGTCCAGCATCCTGCCTCACACACTGGGCAGCCGGTTCCTCTGGAGGTCCAACAAGCAGGGAACAGGAGCCGAGGCCTTCCCCTGAGGTTACCTCCTGCCCCTGGGATTTAGAGGTTGACTGCCTCTCAGTGTGGAAGTTCAACCGGTTAGCATGCCAGTGGCCAATCAGTTCCACTGGAGGGCCAACAACAGGGCATAGAGGCTGAGGCTTTACCCTGATGTTGCCGCCTGGCCCTGGGATTCAGAGGTAGACTGCCTCTGAACCTGGAGGTTCCCTTGAGTCACCATGGCTAGGAGCCCCTGATTAACCTCCAGGATTCTGTCCAATCCCCTTTGAAAGCTGCCTCTGCCTGGGGCCATCACTACATCCTCTGGCAGCAAATCCCACATTTGAATGACTCCCTGTGCAAAGAAACATTTCCTTTTGCCGATCCTGAATCTACTGCCTGTCAGCTTCATTGGATGCCCTCCAGTTCTAGTATTTGGGGAGAGGAAGAAAAAATTGTCTCTGGTCTCTAAGGATGGACAACTGGATGCCTCCCCCTTCCCCGGATCCCACAAACAGCCTCTGTGCACCTTGGTCTTCAGAGGTAGACTGCACCTGAGCATGGAGTCTCTAGGCAGCCCTCCTGTCTAATAACCAGGCACAGATCTCTCCTCCCTGAATTTTCATGAGACCCCCAAGATCATCCGATCCCACATCCCTTTTCCCATGTTCTCAGACCAGATTAACACAAACCCCACCTTTCTCCCCAATCAGGACCCCAGTGCACCATACGTGGTTCTCCTCTCCTCCATTTTATCCTCACAACAACCTTGTGATGTAGGCCGGGAACATGTGACTGACTTAAGGTCACCCAGTGAGCTTCCAGGGCAGAACGAGGATTGGCACCTGGGGTCTCCCAGATCCTAGTCTGACATACTCAAAACATCTTGAGCCATCAATCCAACCTTCCTGTGACAAGAAAGCACGGACCTTGCTGGGAAAACTCCCTGAAGAGGAGACTCTCCTTCTGAGGGACAAAGTGGTGCATGGAGGCAGACTGGCATCCACCCCCAAACCCCTTAGCAGTGTCTTCAAATTTCAGGCTGTAAAGATGTCCTATTCACATGGCTTTCTATCTCTCTTTCCTCTCCGCCCTCTGTAAGGAAGTCACTGTCTTAACACTAAGGTCTTTGGAGACAAAGAGTTCGTGTGTGTCCATTCCTGCAGAATAAGTGGTCTGGTTGAAAAAATGTTCTCACTGAAGGTAACTGGGACATCAGTGTTGACTCAGAAGGGCAAAGCGGCCCAAGTGTCACTTGGGAGAGTTTCCCAGTGGAAATGCTTCGCTTTGGCATGCAGAAGGCCCCAGGTTCAATCCCCGGCAAGTAGGTGATGTGAAAGATCCCTGCCTGAGACCCTGGAGAGCCATGGAGAGGGGCCCTGGCTCAGTGGTAGAGCATCTGCTTGGCATGCAGAAGGTCCCAGGTTCAATCCCCGGCAGCAATGCAAATCCATTAGTAGTCGAGGCAGGTGAGGTAGTTATTTAATGGCTAGCCATTTGTTATTTTTATATGCTTGTTGGTGTCTTGAGAGTCTCTTTTTTGCTCTCTCGTTAATAAATGTATTTGTTTTATTAACTAGAAGTGTGGGGCTTAGGATTTGTATGCAGTCTCACCCCAGAAACGAACCTGAAGGTTTGGGTAGTGATAGTCAGGGAAGCTACCGGCCTTAAACAACCAGCCCCCTCTGGCTTCTCTGTTTCTGTGGCGGCTGTGGTTAGTGCTCGGAGGAGGAGGAGGAGGAGGAGTTGGTTTTTATACACCAACTTTATCTACCACTTAAAGGAGACTCAAACCGGCTTACAATCACCTTCCCCTCCCCACAACAGATATCCTGTGAGGTAGGTGGAGCTGAGAGAGCTCTAAGAGACCTGTGACTAGCCCAAGGTCACCCAGCTGGCTTCCTGCATAGGAGTGGGGAAACCAACTTGGTTCACCAGATCAGAGTCTAGCGCTCCACTGCTGGTATCCACCACACCACACTGGAGGTGTGTGTGTGTGTGGGGGGGGGTGCTTGAAACGTGCACACCTCTTTCCCCCCCACCTTCATGAGGCTCCCTCTCAGGGACAAAATTCACCCCCCCCTCCAGTACAGGGTCGGACCCACAGGGTTAACGATGTGTGTGGAAAGGGCCCTCTAAGCCGACTTCTGGTGCCCCCCCCGTGGGGTTTTCCGTGCAAGAGGCGTCCAGAGGGGGTTGGTCGGTCGCCGGCCTCTGCTCTCACGCGGCCCCCGGGTCCTCCTGGGAGGTCTCCCGCCCCAGCGCTGACCTGGGCTGACCCTGATGAGCTTCTGAGGTCAGCTGAGAGGGGGGCTAGTCCCCCCCAGCCAGGGCGCAGGGCTACCCTAATAGCGATCTAAACTCGGCCTGTGTGAGCTGCCATTGCCGGGCTGGTGGCCTACCCACTGGGGGTGTCGGATGAGTGGATCCGCTGGCACGGAGCCCCAGGTCCCTCTTCCAAGGTCCAGGTGGAAATCACAGCGCAGAGCATACGCAGAGTGCCTTGCCTTCAGCGCCAACCAATAAATATTCTGGATTTCAGAATCGGGGGGAGGGGATCCCTGCCTACCTTTGCCCCCCCCCGCAGGTGCGGAGTGGAGCCGGCTCTGCTGTCCACGGGGGGGGGGCTGAGGTGGGAGGACGGGCCGCCCTCCTTCATCGCTGGGGGGGGGGCGGGTTCCGAGGGGGCAGCCCCAGTTCCCCGGGAGAGGGAGACGGGGCCTGTTTTTAATTTGCAGGGAAGGTGGAAGCGCCTGACCCCCCCCCCATGCACACACACAGAGGTTGGAGTGGTGCAGCCCCTCTCAGGAAACCCCCCCCCCCACTAGCCAGGCCGGAGAAACCACCGGGAGGGAGGTTCAGGTGGGCGGTTGACATCCGAAAGGAGCTGGGGGGGGGGCTGGGGACAGAGGGGAGGGGGGACTTTTCCCAGCATGGACTGGGGGCAATTGATTCCAGCCCCCCCTGCCCATGCCTCAGTTTCAGGGGTCTGGGGGCTATTCTGTCGCAGCCGAGCACCGCAAAGACGCCGAGCAGTTTCAGGCGCTCTTTGCTTCTTTGAAGCTTAGTGTACTAAAAGTTTAAAATTGTGTTCTAATTCATGGCAATGCTTTTTTGGGGGGCGGGCGGGGAGAAGACAGGTAGATGATTGTGTGGCCATCCACTATGTCAAGGGGATGCATCAGCCCAGCGGGTTCTGACACACACACACACACACACACACCAGACCTTTTGCCTGGATACATTGCTTGCTCCGGAGGGGACCGCACCGCAGGGCTGTGACGCTTCCGTGGGCAAGAGGTGCTGATCTGCCCTTCAGAATGGCATCACAAGTGAAATATCACCCCCCCCTGGTGTGGAAATACAGAGGTGGGGGAGCTTCCCCCGTTGAATCTCTGCCTGCCACCCAGAGCGGCAGCCAGTTTCCCATGAGTGGCTGCTGGCTGCTGCTCTGCCCGGCCTCTCAGCGTCTCCTCTGGTTCCTTCCTGGCAGCCAGCCCAGCCCAGGAGAGGGAAGTGGGTGGCGCTCGGCACCCTGCAATGCCAGGAAGCCCTTGTGCCAGGCTGGAAACAGGGTGAGTGCCTGGGTGGGATGGGGGGGGTGTCCTCCCAAAATAGTCTCTTGTGCAATGTCCCAATATCGGGTTGCGTCAGAGGTGAGTCGAGGTTTCAGTGTTGGGATGCAGCCGGGCCCTATAGAAAAGGTGGCTGCAGCTCCGATTGCAACCCAGGGCTTCCCAGCGCTCCGGATGCCTCCTTCTTCCAGCCAGATTTCTGCGCAGACCGGGAAAGGCAGAACTTTGCTTCTCACAGAATCATAGAGTGGGAAGGGGCCATCCGGACCAGGGAGTCCAGCCCCCTGCTCAATGCCTAGAGCATCCCTGACAAGTGTTTGTCCAGCCTCTGCTTGAAGACTGCCAGTGGGGGGGAAAGCTCACCCACCTCCCTAGGGAGCCCATTCCACGGTCCGACAGCTCCTACTGTAAAAAAAATTTCCCCTAATATCCAGTCGGTACCTTTCCGCCCTCAATTTAAACCCATTATTGCGAGTCCTATGATCCTCTGCTCCAACAGGAACAGCTCCCTGCCCTCCTCCCTGCCCTTCAAATACTTCAAGAGAGCAATCCTATCCCCCCCCCTTCAGCCTCCTCTTCTCCAGACTGAACCTTCCCAGCTCCCTCAGCCCTTCCTCGCAGGGCTGGGTCTCCAGGCCCCCGGTCATCCTCCTCGCTCTCCTCTGCACCCTATTCTGTCCACATCTTTTTTAAAGTGAGGCCTCCAGAGGTGCACACAGGACTCCTGGCCTTGTCTGAATCAATCTCCCCTTTCCAACCACACCGAGAGCTGGCGCTTGGCTCCTTCTCTTATCTAGGCCTCGCATCTGGAAGAATGGATCTCTCTGTCCCAGTGGATTTCACTTCTCCTCTGACCTGTCCCCATTTTTCTCACATTTCTATCTTTCGCTTAAAAGTTACTCTGGCTCCAAATTGGAGTCGCTTTGGTGGATTTTTGTTTTGTTTTTCGGTTGTGATATTTATTGTGGAAGTTTTATGCGGTGCTTTTCGCCTGTGCTTTTGACTTAGTATTTTCAGCCTTTGCTTAGAAGTTTCCCACTTCCTAACATTGTACCAAATTCCTGAAAAAAAATATCTGCATTTCTTTTTAAATCTGGTCTTTTGTTGACGTCCTTTTCCTATTGAACACACTGCTTCCAGCCACCTCTTCAGGTAAAAGACCTCTGTTTTCTGCTCCCTGTGCAAACACACACGCTCATTCTCCTTGTCAGTCGGAACCTATGTCCAAATGTGTGTGTGTGTGTGGGTGCTAATACCCACACACCCACACACACCCCACCCAGCCCTCTTCCTCTTCTAAAACTGCAGTTCCTCCCTGGCAGCTTCCCGCAACCTGGCTTTCCCTTCCCCTATTGGGTTTATGTTCCCAACAGCCCTGTGAAGAATGGGGCTATGTTATTTGCCTTTGCCTTGAACAGGGGCATGGCAGGCAGGGATTCAACAGGGGAAGACTTTGGCTGCCCAAGCTGAATTCCCTCCCTGTTTGGGGTGACTTCCTCCTCCTCTCATGCCTGTTGGATCCTGATCTCATGGTGCTGAGGAGGCCCCTGGCTCTGTCTGTAGGGCTCTTCCCTTTTACGTGCTATCTTTCTATGTGAAGGGATTTACATTTTTTAAATTAAGGAGAGCCCACCAAGAGAACCCCCACCTGTGTGGCCAGCCCTCCCCTTCATCTGCACACCCTCCCTCCCAGCCTGAAGGGAAGTACTGCCAGAGCAACACCGTGAGCAAGTCCCACGAGGCACACAGCAGAACAGGGGAGCAACTGCGATGGTTGTTGTTTTTTTTGTCTGAGAGAGAGCCTGGCAGCGGAGAACACAGCAGAGGATTTCTGGGACAGCGGCCACAGCAAATGCTCCCAAGGGAGCCCTTGGGGAGATGTCAGGGGGTGCCAACCGCAATCAAGCCCCACCAGGCAAGAAGACAAAGATGCCCCTCCCTGCATTGTCTTTTACAAGAGATGCAATCACTGACCATTAATGCGATTTGAATGCTCAGTGCCCTCCCATAACAGTCTTGAACCTCCGCTCCAAATCTTCCCCTGGTCCCCAAAACTCCTGCCCAAGACAGGACTCACCTTACTATCTCCAACTTTTGTAATCCTGAATCATAATCCAATCAAAAACTGCCCTTCCGGGTGCCTTTTTGTCAGTTTGTCGTTTTCTCTTGATTAGAACCTAGGGAGGGGCCGTGGCTCAGTGGTGGAGCAGCTGCTTGGCATGCAGGTCCCAGGTTCAATCCCCAGCATCTCCAGTTAAATGGACTAGGCACGTAGGTGATGTGAAAGACCTCCGCCTGAGACCATGGAGAGCCGCTGCCAGTCTGAGCAAAGAATAGTGACTTTGATGGACCAAGGGTCCGATTCAGTATAAGGCAGCTTCATGCGTTCATGTGTTATAAGAAGAGGAAGAAGAAGAGTTGGTTTTTATATGCCAACTTACAATCACCTTCCCTTCCCCACAACAGACACCCTGTGAGGTGAGCGAGGCTGAGAGAGCTCTAAGAGAGCTGTGACTAGTCCAAGGCCACCCAGCTGGCTTCGTGTGGAGGAGTGGGGAAACCAACCCAGTTCACCAGATTAGCCTCTGCCGCTCATATGGAGGAGTGGGGGATCAAACCTGGTTCTCCAGATCAGAGTCCACTGCTCCAAACTACCGCTCTTAACCACTACACCATTACTCTCAAGTATTCCTTTATCCTGTCTTAATCTTTTTCTAAAGTTCCTATTTTATGCTCTGGGCCAAAAACTGTACAACTAACCTGACTTTTGAGCCAGGAGAGTCTGACCCTGGATACCAGCAGAACTGGCAACAGAGATTCCCGGCGCACGCTGGGTCCCTCCTCCTTCCATCTGATTTCTTTGCAGAACAGGTAATTGGTTCTTGTAGGTTATCCGGGCTGTGTGACCGTGGTCTTGGTATTTTCTTTCCTGACATTTCGCCAGCAGCTGTGGAGGAGGAGGAACACTGAAGGACAGTGTCTCTCAGTGTCAAGGGTGTAGGAAGAGTAATATATAGTCAGAAGGAGGTTGGGTTTGAGCTGAGTTATTGTCCTGCAAAGTATTAAAGGTAATGTGCTAATCATTGTCCTATAAGAATCAAGATAATGTGCTAATGAGGGTGTGGTATGTTAACGTGGAACCATTGTATCCTGAACTGATCTGTTAACATGTGGAATCCAAAGCTAATCCACATAGCTATTGTGGACTGTAGTCTTTGTTAGTCTGGAAGTTTTCAGGACAGGAAGCCAAGCCTTATGCATTCTTAAACTCTCTTCTGTTAAAGTTGTGTTGATGTTTATGAATTTCAATGGCTTCTCTGTGCAATCTGACAAAATAGTTGGTAGAATTGTCCAGTCTTTCAGTGTCTTGGAATAAGACCCTGTGTCCTGTTTGTGTCAGTCTATGTTCAGCCACTGCTGATTTCTCAGGTTGGCCAAGTCTGCAGTATCTTTCATGTTCTTTTATCCTTGTTTGTATGCTGCGTTGTGTGGTCCCAATGTAAACGTGTCCACAACTGAAAGGTTGCTACGATCAGCAAAAGACAAAAGAGACCCCCTCACCTCTGCAGGAGTATATTCTATACCTTGCAGTTTTATGGGCCCGACACAAACACGCAAGTTAATTCCCCATGTTAATCTGAATGCATGTTTATGTGTTTGTGTGTGTGTGGGGTGTGTATGGTAACACCTGTCATCTGAACTGGTACACCTGAAGTCTGGTTTTACCCCCTCAGCAAAGAAGCAAAGAAATTCCTTGTTGAGAACGTTACCTGTCTGTGTGTGGGAGGGGGCTTCATCCTGCCTGGCAGCTATACCTGTTGTCCCCACCCACCACTGAGTCCATTCTGCACAGGTAGAAGTGGTGGATCCTTAAAGGATAGGCACTCTATACATGCTCAGAGGCACTCTTTTATTATTGCTTTACACGTTCTGGGGCTTGGTCTTGCTATTAAAAATCAATTCAGACAACTGAGCTGCCTCTTCCAAAGAACCAGGTGATATTCTCCATTCCACCCCCACCCCCCGCACCCATCCTGGGACTGTACCACCTCACAATGAAGTGTGTGTGTGTGTATGGGGGGGGGGAAGAAATCTGTTTACATTACAGCACTTTTAATCATAGAATCAGAGAGTTGGAAAGGACCACCAGGGTCATCTATTCCAACCCCCTGCAAAAAAGGGTAAAGGTCCCCTGTGCAAGCACTGGGTCATTCTTGACCCATGGGGCGACGTCACATCCCGACATTTCCAAGGCAGACTTTGTGTACGGGGCAAAAGGGCACAGCCTAGCTGGCACGCCAATCCCGTTGCAGGCTGGGCCTGGAGTCCCACAGGGCACCGGATGGAAACGGGTCGGCCGGGTGAAGCTCTGCGCAGCTGAGGGTCAGGAGAACCAGGTGCCCCACGGCCGGGCCGCCTGTCTTCAGCTGAACAGCTTGGCAGTTCACTCTGTGGGAGAGAGACCCGTTTCAGAAAGTAGCCCTTGGGTGTAGGGGGGGGTTTCTTGGCCTGCCCCCTTTGTTTTCCCCTCCTCCCCTCCTCATCCCAAGGGGCAAAGCAGTCCTTAAGGAGGTGGCCTAAGGGGCATAACTCAGAAGAGAAGCCCCCCCAGTTCACCCCCAGGCCACATCTGCAGAGCTCTGCCGGAGACCCTCAAGAAACACTCGGGGTGGGGGCAGAGAGGAGGACTTCAATGCCATAAAGTCCAATTGCCAAAGCGGCCATTTTCCCCAGGTGAACTGATCTCTCTCAGCTGGAGATCAGTTGTAATAGCGGGAGATCTCCAGGTAGTACCTGGAGGTTGGCAACCCTATGTTGTTGTTATTTCGTTTTTCTACCCCGCCCTCCCACGTTGCATGATGTTGCCCGTCAGCTTCAGAGGGAAGGAAGGAGAAAACCAGCTCCTCCCTCCAGGGATCCCCGGCGTCTGGGCATACCTGCGCTCCTGGGCCTGCGGGACTTGACAATTAGGACGATTCCCAAGATGACCAACAAAATCCCCACTGCGATGGCCACACCTCCCGCAACCGTCTCCAGGAAGTCCGAGGGGACAGGATCTTTGGGGACTGTGGGGAAGAGGCAGAACGGATGCGTTGGGTTAGTTTGAGGATGGGGTCCAAAGGACGCTCAGGAGGGGAGCGGGAGAACGTGGCTCACCCCAGTAGGCCAGGCCGCTGTACTGGTCTCCCGGGGTCTTGACGATGCAGCTGTAGACGTCTCCCTCCTGGGGGGTCGCCTCCAAGTAGGAGAAGCGCTCAAAGCCCAGCCAGTTCACGGGGTAGACCTGAGTGGTGGACACCCCCTGCGTCACTGGCTGCCCGTTCCACTCCCAGGAGACGTCTGCCGAGGGCGGGAAGAGGTTGGTGACGGAGCAGATGAGGGTGTTGGGCTTTCCCAGCTCGAGGGGGTAGCGGGTGAAGATGGAGATCTGCGGGATACCTGCGGGAAGAGGCGCCGGGAGAGCTGTTCAGGCCTTTGGCTCCCAGGAAGCCAGGCAACAGACGCACGGAGCTGGAAGGGACCTCAGGGGTCATCTAGTCCAACCTCCTGCACAATGCACGTCTCTCGACCAGTTGAAGTATCCTGAGATGGTCCCACATACAAAAGAGGCACCCGCGCCCTCCCCCCCGGAAGCTGAGCAAAAGGGGGCCCCGCGCGTTCTCCGACTGCAGGTGCAACCCTTGCCTTACAACAGATGCAACCCCCCCCCAACAACAACATATGCAATATAGTTCTGAAGAGGTGGAGCCGTGTGACTCACGAAAGCCTCCACACCCCTTTGCCAGAAATTTGGCTTAGCCTTTAAGGTGCTCCCGGGACTCTTTAGCTCTTTCCTACGCAGTAAAAGAATCTACTGTAACTCCTCACAGGCCAAGGGGGTTTTGAACTGTGATTTTCTTCAGAAATTGCTACATTTATAAAATATAGCACTGCGACAGGGAGCTACATTGATCCATCAAAGCCATTTGATGAATTCACAAGTCCCTCCCCCCCCAAAAAAAAAACCTCCCCCAGGATTAATTATTTTTCAACTGTAAAGAGTAGAGGGTGTGGCCGGGAGCAGCCAGGGAGGGGGCATTCCCTGTTGTCTTCCCAAGCCCCCCAGGGAAACCTTCTCAGGTGTAGGCAGGATAGAAAGGCAAGACAGGCGCTTCCCTATCAGGGCTCCGGTTTCAGTTACATGCCGTGTTACGCACATTGGATCAGATCACTGATCACTGAAGGACCCCCACCCCACCCCACCTCAGGGCTGATCGGCTAAGGTTTATTTAGTCCGCTTGCAGCTCTAATCAAAACACGCATCTCAGAGGCCAACAGGGTTTTCGGGGTCTGAGCTTCCATGAGTCAACGGTCCCCTCGTCAGATACAGAGCTCTGACTCTCGAAAGCTTATACTGGGGAAATCTTGTTGGTCTCTGAGGTGCTGCTGGACTCGAATCCAGCTCTTCTACTGCAGGCCAGACACGGCCACCCTCCCGAAACTAACCACAACGGAAACACGGGATGGTGTAACACTCCGGGTAGGCTCTGGGAGACCCGGGTTTGAATTCACTCTTTGCCATATGGAAGCTCACTGGATGGACTTGGGCCAGCCACCCTCTTTCAGGCTAGCCTACCTCGCAAGACCAACGGAGACCTGGGATTCCTGCCTCATCAACAGTGCTGATTTCTCCACGCCCACCACCCCCTCTGCATGTCACACCTGATCCAGTCATGTCTATTAATGCCATTTGCTTGCTTTTGACATTTCCATGGCCATCGGGTGCCTAATTCACTCTTCCCTACTTGAGGACAGAGACGGACTCACATTTCCAGCAGAATCGGGAGAAGTGAGCCGTGACTCATGGAAGCTCATCCCCTGCCAGGAATTCTGTGAGTCCTTAATGTGCCACTGGACTCTTGCTCTTTTCTACTTCCTCACAAGGTTGTCGTGATCTGTGCACATTACCTAGGGCTCCTCAGAGGACACCACCAGGCAGACCCTCGTACAAGAGCTAAAGAGGGGCCCTGCGTCTCACTGGTGCCTCTGCGTGTGGGCACCGGAGGAAGAGCTCTTACCTTTGGCTTCGGGCATCGGTGCGTGTTGGTCAGAGAAGTTGGAGAGGAGTGAGAGGAGCTCCCCGCAGAGCTCGCGCTGGGCGCTGACGTTGGCCAGGGGCACCCGGCCGGGCAGCTCGGGATGGAAGTCGGGCAGGCGGGCGTGCCAGCTGGAGTTGGGGAAGTCGAACCAGAAGAGCTGGTCGTCGTCCAGAGACTGGGCCAAGCCAAAAAACGGAGAGTCTATCTGGCAATAGAAGACCTGGGAGAAGAGGTGGACGGGCTCCTCTGGAGGAGGGAGGGGAAGAAAGGCGGCTGAGAGGGGGGCAGGAGGGAAGCCGGAGCCCACCCCGTCCCCAGACCGAGTCAGCAGGCTCATGTCCCACCCTTCACGTGGCCCCGTATCTCCCCACATGCAGCATGTTGCTTGTGGAGTCATGGCTAGGCTGGCTCTGCCATGCTGTTCCCAAGGAGCCCCGTTCCACCTGGACGTGGGCTGCTGCCTGCCCTGATGCCACCCCGGCTAAGTTCACCTTGGCAGCCGTGTGAGGAGCTAGTGACGCCTCGCTTTGGAGAAGGGGAGGCTGAGACTCTCCTCATACCATGCTAATGAGTGGCCAAAACTTGAGGCAGGAGGCAGAGCCACAGATGCAAATGCAAAGCTGATGACTCTCAAGCAGCCAGGTGAGCCGATGACCTGTTGCTGACCTGGCCTGACTGTCTCCCAGCCTGCCAACCTGCCTCAGGCATGGGGGAGGCCACCAGTCCTTCCCTTCAGCCCACCCAGCCTGGATGCAGTATAGCTTTTGTTCAACCTTTCTGGGAAGCCCCCCCCCCCACAATTCAATCAGAGTCAGGAAATCCACAGATTCTCATTGTGGACTCTTATAGGATTGTAATTTAATTGATGTGTTTTGGCTGATGCCGTAAAAATAAATTCATTCATTCATTGTGGACTCATCCTGAATTGCTGGACTTTCCAGTTTGGTATTCTTTTGCGCTGCCCTGCCTGCCAAAACTGGGCAGCCTTGTCATCCCCCTCCTCCCACTCAGAGGCTGCCCACCCCACCCCACTCTTCTGGAACAAGCAACCCTTAGGGTTGCCAGGTCCCTCTTCGCCACTGGCGGGAGATTTTTGGGGCGGAGCCTGAGGAGGGCGGGGTTTGGGGGAGGGGAGGGACTTCAATGCCATAGAGTCCAATTGCCAAAGCGGCCATTTTTCTCCAGGTGATTTGATCTCTATCAGCTGGAGAACAGTTGTATTAGCAGGAGATCTCCTGCTACTGCCTGGGCGTTGGCAACCCTACCTTCTTCTGAGTTCCTGGGGGAGCTTCGGAAGCTCCCCCTGAAGTCTGGATCACCGAAACAGACAAGGTGTTCTGCCCAGCTAAGCAGACTGAGGATAGGTAAAGTTCTCTGTGTTCACTCTTTTTCTCTTAAACAAATCCTCCTTCCCTCCTTCTTTGAACCCTCCTCTCTCCCACTTCTCCTTGTGGCTGTTCCCTGGTGCACAATTCTCACGCTGGCTGGGCTCGCTTTCTCTTTCTCTTTCTCTCTCCTCTCATGCAAGTATCCAGACACAGGTCCTTCCGGACACAAACAGTTTCCTGGTTCTTATGCTGGAGTCCCTTTTTCAAGCCTTTATTTCCTTCAGTAAGTTCTAAGCCTTAGCTTTGGGAAAGGTCAGGGCGTTCCGTGGTGACTGGTCGCCTGGAGGCACTCTGAGCTCGCTTGCTCCCCCCTTATCCTGGCAAAGACCCCCTAACCACAAGTTCGTGTCAGTTTTCCAAGCTAGCCAGGCTGGGGAAGTTTTTTTTTAACCACATTAACAAATAATGGCTGCTCAACGTCTCCATCACCAAGACGAAGGTACTGCTCTGTGCTGAACCAGCGGAACTTTTAAAAAGCAACTCGGCATCCATAGGGGATCGTTTCAGAAGCACCTGCTCCAGCCGGCCCCTGTGAATATCTGGCTGCCCTTTCACAGGCCGGCAGCTGCGGAGGTCTGTTCCCAAATGCTACGGATGATACTCTCTCATTGAGAAGGAAGGCAAAGGGGGTCCCCCGGTGCAGGCACCAGGTCGTCACTGACCCAGGGGGTGACGTCACATCCCAATGTTTACTAGGCAGACTCTGTTTTGTTTTAAATCGGTTGGAGACAAACACCACCGTCCCTCGGCTCTTTACTCGTGAGACCAGAGTCGGGCTGTGGTTCTAAGTACCAAAGGCCAATAGTCGGCTTCCTTCCCACCCCCACCCCTGGCCAGAAGTGTGCCTCCAGACAGCAAACGTCACTGAATGTGCTTGCCTGGTAGATATTTTGCATGAATCACAGAATCATACAATCACAGAGTTGGAAGGGGGCATAGAGGCCATCTACTCCAACCCCCTGCTCAATGCAGGATCAGCCTAGAGCACTGGTTCCCAACCGGGGGTCCGTGGACCCCCAGGGGTCCGCGAGAACTAAATTAAGGTCTGCGAAACAAAGTTATAAACCCATAATACATTAATATTTTCAATTAAAAGTTCTCTATTATAAAAATATATATTCAAATATTATTCTAAGTTTAATGTTTAACTAACAGTTATGATTAAAGTTTATTTTCAAATTCTCAGAATGTTTATTTTGAACCTTGGGGTCCCTGCACCAAACAAAAAAGTCCTAGTGGTCCCTGGTCAAAAAAAGGTTGGGAACCACTGGCCTAGAGCATCCCTGATACGTCCAGCCTCTGCTTAAAGACTGCCAGAGAGAAGGGGAGCTCACCACCTCCCTAGGCAGCCCATTCCACTGCTGAACTACTCTTACTGTAAAAAATTTCCCCTAATATCCAGCCAGTACCTTTCCACCCACAATTTAAACCCATTATTGAGAGTCCTATCCTATCCTCTGAAGCCCTTTGCAAGATGAAGCTTGCTATTAAACATGCAAACAGGTAGGAAATTGTTACAGTTGGATTGTACATTCAAAAAGTCTGCAGTGATGGGAGGGGGGGTCCTCAGGCCACAATCCTTGGCCTGGGGTTTTGGTACCCCCCCCCCCTTTTCAAGGGTGCAGCGGCAGGGTCTCTCCAGCACTTTCTCCTGCCCCGGCTGCGGTTGCAGAAATGCATGTCTGTCATCCCAGTTCTGACTGTGTGTGTGTGTGTGGCAGGGGGGGGGGGTAGTTGTGAATTTCCTGCATTGTGCAGGGGGTTGGTCTAGATGACCCCTGGTGGTCCCTTCCAACTCTATGATTCTGTGACAATGCTGTAGAATCTGAAAATGCTGTAGAACTCAAGTCTGAAACTCTCCCTCCAAAGCTATGTGAAAGCCTCCAACTGACAGCGCAGTCGGGCTGGGATTACAGAAGTGGATAACAATGTAAGCCTCAACCACAAACGCCACTCTAAGCGGCAGGCACCTGGGGCAGGCAGGCGGGCATCCAGCAGGTGAGGCCGTCTGACCAAAGTTCTGCCTGTACAAGGACCAGGGAAGCCACAGAGGAGGCACCGATCGGGACCACCGGGGAGAAGCCCACAGCTGTGACAGAGGTGCAGCCCCCACCCACCCCATACACTTTCAGCTGCGCATCTGCGCACACACACACTCTTCGCCACGGGACGGTGTGAATCAGACAAACACGCGCCCACACCCAACTCCCTGCTGTACCTTGAAGGGTGGCTGCGGCGGCTGCCCCCCAAAGCCAAGCCCAGACCCCCAGCCCTCCCCAGCGGCATCGCCCGGCCTGCATCCTCGCCCGTCCCGGAGGAGCTCTGAGCCTGGGGGGGGGGGGAGCAGCAGCCCGCCGCCCCAGCCCCACCGCCCCCGGTCAGCCAATGGCCTCTCTCTGCGCTCCGCTGTCACCTGTTGCCAAGGAGAAGCAGCGGCATCTCGGCTGAAGCCGACAGGTGGGACCTTTGCGGCGGCAGCCAGAGAGGGGCTCCGACTTTGGGTACGCAAGGAAATGTTCCTAGCCTACGTGTGGATTTGAGAATCCTCCAGGCGGGTCACAGAATCCTGAAGAACGACCAGGCAGAACCAGAGTCACAACAGTTAAAAAAATGACTCAAGAAGCAGAAGATGCCAAGGAAAGCCCACCGCAGGGGGACAGGGAGGAGGCACCGGCGACCGGCAGGAGCTCCTCAAGTCCAGCAGTGGAAAGAAAGACACCCCCCCCTTTGCCCCAGGGGGTCCTTGCAGGAGGATCCACTGGGCTGGCACCTAGACACCAGCGGAGATGGAAAGAGGCCCGCCTCCCAAGCGGGGGGGGGGGGCCCTTCCACAATCCCGGTGCCCTGGCCAAAAAAGCCCTGCCCCCATTTCACCATTCATATGGTGTGTGGGGGTGTGTGCGTTGTGGCCTCCCCAGAGAGGATCTTGATGTGCAGTCAGAGGCACGGAGGAGAAGGGGCTCTTTGGCGGGGCGGGGGTCTTGACCCAGACGGTTCACTGAAGGGATCCCTCACCTTTCATCTACTATCACCCAGAACACCACATTATCATTGAATGTCCCCCTGGGTTAGTTATTCATTAAAATATGTATATGCTGCCTCTCCCACCAACCAAGGTGGCAGAAGACTGCTTAGGGAAGGAAGGGAGGGAGGAAGGAAGGGAGGGAGGGGGAGAGAGAGAGAGAAAGAGAGAAAGAGAGAAAGAGAGAAAGAGAGAAAGAGAGAGAAAGAAAGAAAGAAAGAAAGAAAGAAAGAAAGAAAGAAAGAATACAAGTGCTTGGGGGAGAAAGACCAGGCCTTCACACCTCTTTGGGAAGGGTGCTCCAGAATGCTGGAATCACCACCCCAAAACGAGCCGGTTCCCCTGGCTGTCACCGGCCAGGCCGGAGGGAGGGGGTTCAGCCAGGAGGAGGCCCTGGGAGGATGGAGGGGGGACTTCAAAGCAAGTTTTTATTGACATTATTTATCGCCCTCCTTTCTCACTGAGACACCAGGTGGGTCACCCCATGCAAGTCGATGCAGTCAACAGGGTGAGACATCGAATAAACAAAAGTAAAAATGTAGGACATAAAACCTTCACTGCAGACCAGACCACTTTATTTGGGTGGGCCTATTTACGACGCACATAAAAAAAGTACCCAGATCTGGGGCAAACCTTCCACGTGACGCGTGTGCCTGAGGACCAGCCGCTGAGTCCCTCAGGTGAAGCTGGACTCCCATTTTGCTTCGTGAGGAGAAGAGAAATCCAGATTCTGGGAGTGGAATAAAGCAGCTCTTTGCCGCTGGCTGCCAGAAGACACTGCAGAGGGGAGGAAAGGCTGCACTCCTGAACACCCGATCTCTGAAGTCCTTAGGAGACCCCTTTTCTCCAGGATCAGAGGAGCAGGCCTATCATATGAGGTGCTGTGGGACACAGGCAGGATCAATGCTGCTGCCTCTTGTTTGTGGGCTTCCTGGAGGCACCTGGTTGGCCACCAGGTGGGTCACCCTGCACAGGGCTTTTCTTATGTTTTTACTGTTCGTAGATCATCTTCTTGGGGGGGCAGAATAGCCCATGGGGAAGTATCACCGATTTAGTGCTTCCAAGGTGAAAAACTAAAGCCTAGTAAAGAGGAAGACCCAACAAGAGATGGATTGACTCAATAAAGGAAGCCGTGGCCTTCAATTTGCAAGATCTGAGCAGGGCTGTCAAAGATAGGACATTTTGGAGGACTTTCATTCATAGGGTCGCCATGAGTCGGATGTGACTTGATGGCACTTAACACACACACACAGGATTTCAGAGCCGAGAGTATTCATTCCCTTGAGTGAGCATAGCTGAAATTCTGCTGAGGCAGCAGAGGGACACCGCAATGGGACTTCTGGTTGTGGGACAACAGTGCAGTCCTGTGCACGGTTACTCCTGTCTAAGCCCACTGAAATCAATCAGCTTAGACGGGAATAACTCTGCATAGGACTGTGCCATTATTCACACGCCAGTAAGTAGCCTTCATGAGGAATGTTGTTTATGGGAAATAAGAGGTTAATGGTTTAGGTAGGAAAAATCAAATGCATAATTATAGGATGGGGGAGACTTGTCTTAGTAGTAGTGTGTGCAAAAAGGATCTTGGGGTCTTAGTAGACCAAACACTGAACATGAGTCAGCAGTGTGAAGCGGTAGCTAAAAAGGCAAATGCGATCTTGGGCTGCATCAACAGAAGTCTAGTGTCCAGAACACGCGAAGTGATGGTATCGCTTTACTCTGCTCTGGTTAGACCTCACCTAGAGTATTGTGTTCAGTTTTGGGCCCTACAATTTTAAAAGGATGTAGACAAGCTGGAACATGTCCAGAGGAGGGCAACAAAGACGGTGAGGGGTCTGGAGACCCAGTCCTATGAGGAAAGGTTGAAGGAGCTGTGTATGTTTAGCCTGAAGAGGAGAAAGCCGAGAGGGGATATGATAACCATGTTCAAGTACTTGAGGGGCTGTCATATAGAGGATGGTGCCGAGTTGTTTTCTGTTGCCCAAGAAGGTCGGACCAGAACCAACAGGTTGAAATTAAATCAGAAGAGTTTCCACCTAAACATCAGGAAGAACTTTCTAACAGTTAGAGCTGTTCCTCAGTGGAACAGGCTTCCTCTGGAGGTGGTGAGCTCTCCTTCCCTGGAGGTTTTTAAGAAGAGGTTAGATGGCCATCTGTCAGCAATGCTGATTCTATAACCTTAGGCAGATGATGAGAGGGAGGGCATCTTGGCCATCTTCTGGGCACTAGGGGTGTGTGGGGGAGGTAGTGTGAATTTCCTGCATTGTACAGGGGGTTGGACTAGATGACCCTGGTGGTCCCTTCCAACTCTATTTTCTAATGTAATTTTACTTTAAATGGGACCTGCCTATTGTAATGGGGGAGGGTGGAGAAATGCTTTTTGGGAGAGGCTTTACCCCTCCCTCTCTTTCCCTTCCTTTGTCCTCTGCTCTGCTGCTATCATTTAAGACCTGTAAGCTCCTTGGGGCATGGGCAGAGTTTTGCATTTCAGTCCTCAGGAGAGCACTAGGCTGGAATAAATCAACAGAAATTAGAATCCATTTCCAACCCCATATTTGTAAGGACTGGTCCCAGCCATCCCGCTACCAACAAGCCACCCTGGGTGATTGACCACATTGTGAGGAGGGCAAATGATGGCTGACCACTGGGGGGTGGGGTGGGAGGGGGCGCTTGCCATTTCCAGCAGGGATCAACAGCTACAGAAGCAGAAGCAGAAGAGGAGGAGCTGGTTTTTATATGCCGACTTTCTCTACCACTTAAGGGAGACTCAAATCGACGCACAATCACCTTCCCCTCCCCACAACAGACACCTTGTGTGGTAGGTGGGGCTGAGAGAGCTCGAAGAGAGCTGTGACTAGCCCAAGGTCACCCAGCTGACTTCTTGTGTAGGGGTGGTGAAACCAAACCGGTTCACCAGAGTAGCATCCACCGCTCATGTGGATCAAACCAGATTAGAGTCCACCGCTCCAAGAAGCAGACCTTGGCCTCGGGCAGGCTGTTCTCGGATCACCGGCTGGATTCCTGCACATTCCACAAAGGCACAGAAACCCGGACCTGTCAAAAAGAGAAGCGAGTCCTGCTGGACTAGGGAAGAAGCGGTCCGGCCTCGGAAGAGGGGCCTTGTGCCCCAGTACCTCTTTCTCTAGAAAGGAGGCGGAAGGGGAGGCCTCCTCACTTCCTGGAGCTCTCGGAGATTCCCTTTTCGAGGCCCAGCAATGCAAGGCACCTGCTTGCAACGCTCACTGGGATGAGTCATCGCCACAATGTGTGTGTGTGTGTGTGTGTGCGCGTGTGGGCATTCCAGAGGTGCCTCCCCTGCAAACCTGCTGCTATTTGCAGCAGAGTATTGCCAACAGAGTTGTGCGTCAACAGGCAGAGAGAGCCAGTGGGGTCCAATTGTTAGGATCTGTGGAAACCCCCCCCCCAAGCAGCCATTTCCTCCAGTCATCTCCCAGGCTGCTCGCAGAGACAGAGAGGGGGCTGGTTACCAGGTTTGGGGAAGGGCTGGTGGCTCAGTGGTAGAACATCTGCTTGGCATGCAGACGTTTTCAGGTTCAACCCACAGCGGCATCTCCAGTTAAAGGGACCAGGCAAGTAGGTGACCCTTTTCTGCCTGAGACCCTGGAGAGCCACAGCTGGTCTGAGTAGACAATACTGACCTTGATGGACCGAGAGGGGTCTGATTCAGCAGATGGCAGCTTCATGTGTTTGGCAGCCCAGGCCCACGAGGCAGGGCCCTTGGAGACCCCCCCCGCTCCATGGTTCCCCCTTCAGTTACACCGACCCTTGGCTGTTCACACAAGACAAGGGAGTCTTCTTTTCTTCTCTGGCTCCATAGCAGGAACTGAGCGACAGGACAGGGACAACCATGGCAAGCCATGCCCCCGCTGCATGCACACACCAGCCCCTTCCTCGGCCTTCTCCCCTCTCCTGGCCATGAGTTCAGCAGCGCCTTCTCAGCACACCAGGAGCTCGACAGCTGCTCTAACCGTGTTACGTCTTCACTGCTCACAACCAAGTTCCTAGGATTTTCAGGGCCCCCCCCCCGCTTTCTCTGCTCTCCCTTCCGTCAACATAAAGCAGCGGGGGGGGGGGGCGTCTCCCTCTGGCACTCAGTGATTTCTGGCTGCATCACTTTGCAGCAGTGAAAACACAAGAGACTCCCTTTCCCCGTGGCAAACGCTCTGCCCCCCCAGCGCTCTGCCCCCCCCCCCAGCTCACGAGATTCCTAAGACAATTCCCACCCTGCCAGGAAGCACACTGGGCGACTTTTAGGATTACCAACCTCCAGGTGGTGGCTGGAGATCTCCCGCTATTACAGCTGCTCTCCAGCCGAGAGAGATCAATTCACCTGGAGAGAACAGCTGCTTTGGCAATTGGACTCTATGGCATTGAAGTCCCTCCCCTCCCCAAACCCTGCCCTCCTCAGGCTCCACCCCAAAAACCTCCAGGTATTTCCGAACCAGGAGCTGGCTGCTCCTGGTGACTTTGGGGCCAGGCTTCTGGCCTAACCAACCTCACAGGGTAGTTATGAAAATAAGCAGGGAGGGAGAGAGGAGCCCAGGTACACCAAGCTGAGCTCCCGGGAGGAAGGGCCAGCCACAAGGTGAGGAAATGAGCAGAAATCTCCAGGAATCGGCTGCCGCCTAGCAGGAGTCTTGTGACCAGAACACCTAGGGTTGCCAGGTCCCTCTTTGCCACTGGCGGGAGGTTTTTGGGGAGGAGCCTGAGGAGGGTGGGGTTTGGGGACGGGAGGGACCTCAGTTGCCAAAGTGGGCATTTTCTCCAGGTGAACTGATCTCTATTGGCTGGAGATCAGCTGTAATAGTGGGAGATCTCCAGCCACCACCTGGAGGTTGGTAACCCTAAAAGTCACCCAGTATGCTTCCTGGCAGGTGGGGATTGTCTTGGGAATCTCGTGAGCTGGGACGGGTGTGTGTGTGTGTGTGTAGAGCGCTTGCCACGGGAAAGGGAGTCTCTTGCTTTTTCCGTCTAGACACAGAGAGCAGCCAGGGAGGGGGAAGCCAACCCCCCCTCCCCGCATGCTGTGTAGATTCTCAGTGAGCCTGGAAGCGGCACCGTTTCTCGCCCGGCTTCTTCCCCTGCTGAAGCCCTGCACCATCCACACGGAGGGTATCTTCTCAATCATACAATATCTCCTCTCTCTGAAGAGCCCACCGGCCACCCCCTCTCCAGGCTGCAAGGGAACCGCCCCTGCGGGCGGGTTGAG
Source organism: Euleptes europaea (assembly GCF_029931775.1). NCBI lineage: Eukaryota > Metazoa > Chordata > Lepidosauria > Squamata > Sphaerodactylidae > Euleptes > Euleptes europaea. The sequence continues at coordinate 584,826 of NC_079312.1, forward strand.
GGGCAACTTTCTTTAAATAAACAGCCCCACAGAAGCGTGCTGGTCCCATGTTGGGGGTCTGTATTATTTTATCTCATGGCTTATTTATTTTACTGCATTTGTTCACCGCTTTTCTCCCCAATGGAGGCCCAAAGCGGCCTACAACATCCTGCCCTCCTCCACTTCATCCTCGCAACAACCCTGTGAGGTAGGTTAGGCTGAAAGAGAGAGTGACTGACCAAAGTTACCAACCAGGTAGCTGAGTTTTTGGCCAAGATTCTGAAGGAGGAAGAAAGGAGGAGGGGAGATCACAATTAACTGTTTTATAATGTAATTATTGATGAAACGTGTAATTCTTTGTTTTTAGCTTTGTACTTTCTTTGTTTTGTTTTTCTCTTGTTAATGCCAATAAAGGTACTGTTTACTGTTTACTGAGTGACTGACCAAAAGTCAGCCAGTGAGGTTCCATGGCAGAGGGGAGCCCTCAACCCCGTGCTCCACTGCTGCTGTCTTACTGCCCTTGAACAAATCTATGGTGAGACCACACTTGGAATATACTGCCTACAGTTCTGCTCACCACACCTCAAAAAGGATATTGCAGAGCTTGAGAAGGTGCAGAAAAGAGCGACCAAAATGATCAGGGGACTGGAGCATCTGCCCTGCGAGGAGCGGTTAAAACGCTTAGGGCTGTTTAGCTTGGAAAAAGGGCTGCTGAGAGGAGACATGATAGAGGTCTATAAAATTATGCATGGTTTGGAGAGAGTGGGCAGGAAGAGGTTTTTCTCCCTCTCATAACACTAGAACACAGGATCATCTGCTGAAGCTGGAGGGGGAGAGATTCAAAACAGACAAAAAGAAGTCTTTCTTCACACGACACATAGTTAAATTGTGGAACTCCCTGCCCCAGGATGTGGTGATGGCTGCCAACTTGGAAGGCTTTAAGAGGGGCAGTTCATGGAGGATATGTTCATGGAGGAGAGGGGTATTCATGGCTACTAGTTGAAATGGCTACTAGTCATGATGCATACCTCTTCTCTCCAGGATCAGAGGAGCATGCCTGTTATCTTAGGTGCTGTGGAAAGCAGGAAGGATAAATGCTGCTGCAGTTGTCTTGTTTGGGGGCTTCCTAGAGGCACCTGGTTGGCCCCTGTGTGAACAGACTGTTGGACTTGATGGGCCCTGGGTCTGACCCAGCACGGCCTTTCTTATGTTCTCCCAGATCCTACTTCATTTATAGCCCATCTTTCTCCCTGAGAGCAGGCCAGCTACTAGAAGGAGCTAGATGGAGCATGCATATGACTCCCATCTTGCATACACTCCTCTGGCTGCCCATCAGTGGCCGGACTCAGTTTAAAGTCTTGGGTACCACACACAAAACCCCTCATTCTTATCTGCGGGACCGCCTGTCCCTGCGTTCTGCCACAACAGCATCGCCCATTTGAGCAGGGTCTTCTGCAGGTGCCAGTCTGCAAATGGGCAAAACCAACAACTGCTTATACACGTGCCTTCTCTGTTGAGGCCCCTCCTTAGGAAATGGCCTCTCGGAGGAGGTCAGCAAGGCTCCCACTCTCCTGGCTTTCCACACACTGTGCAAACCTGAATAATTTAGGAGGGCCTTTTTTGCACAGGTTAATAGGCTAGCCTGATCTCATGAGGTCCCAGAAGCCAAGCAGGGCCAGTCCTGGCTATTCCTTGGATGGGAGACCACCAAGGAAGCCCAGGGTTGCTATGCAGAGGAAGGCAATGGGCAAACCACCTCAGTTAGTCTCCTGCCTTGAAACCCCTACTGGGTTGTCATAAGTCAGCTGCGACTTGAAGGCCCTTTACACACACAATTGGGTTGTGCTGTACAAAACAGTTCACAAGTTTGCTTGGATAACTGATTAGTGAGCGTGGTTTATACTACTGCGTATAGCTTACTGTAAGAAGGATCCTATTATGTAATTTTTGCACTGTTAATATTTATGCCTCAGTTCTATCTTTTAGATTTCTCTTTGGTTCTATATTTCTACAATCCTGATGTATTGTTTACTGAACATCCCATCCTGTCAATTGTTTTGAGGCAAAGTGAGAAAGGTAAATAAATAATATTGTCGAAGGCTTTCATGGTCAGAGTTCATCTGTTCTTGTAGGTTATCCGGGCTGTGTGACCGTGGTCTTGGTATTTTCTTTCCTGACGTTTCGCCAGCAGCTGTGGCCGGCATCTGCAGAGGAGCAACACTGAAGGACAGTGTCTCTCAGTGTCAAAGTGTGTAGGAAGAGTAATATATAGTCAGAAAGGGGTTGACCACGGTCACACAGCCCGGATAACCTACAAGAACCGTAAATAAATAAAATAAAATGCAATCAGTAGGATGCCACATTTAATAAGCAACGTTGCCTACTGGATGTCCCGTCCTATTGAGCGCCTTGAGTATCAGTGAGAAGGGCGGCACAACAAATGATGGATAATAATAATAATGGACTAGGACAGCAGCGGTCTGGAAGAAAGCGTAAAGTATCCAGATCTTAAACGACGCAAAATTATGGTTTTGCCCTGTTTACAACACTCTAACCGCTGCACAGGTTGCTGCACAGGCGGTGCGCGCTCTGCACATGCCCCTGAACCCCGTGTGTGGGCGGCGCTCTCCCCTCCACCCCCGCCGGGCTCTGCACCAACTCAGCGCCGGGGAGGGGAGGGGCCTCCGAAGGAGCCCGACTGCAGCGAGAGAGCGGCGCGCATGCGCGCCGGCCCCACCCGGCGCATGCGCGCTGTGCCTCCCGGGGGCGTCGCGGGAGCCATGCTGACTCTTCATCCCCAAAGTGGGACCTCGGCGGGGGAGGGGCGGCTTCTCTTCCCGTCTCTTTTCTCCCCCCCCCTCCGCGGTCCCGAGGGGGGGGCTTCGCGGGTCGTTCTCCGTTTCGGCTACTTTTTTTTTCTTCAGGGGAACAATCGGTTTCCCCCCCCTTGGCAGGCGGAAGGCGTCACGTGACGGCGGAGGGCCAATCAGGGCACGGTGACGTTGACGGCTCGTGTTTTTCCGCCTGGCGACGGCGGTTATTTCTGTTGAATCCCCCCCCCGCTCCCCCTGTGTGTTTTTTTCACCGCTCTGAAGGACTCAGTCGGACTCGCCCGCAGGGATCCGCCGAGATGGGGGCCCTCCGGATCGGGGCCTCTGGGCCGGCGCGCCCTCTGCTTCCCGGTGACCAATGGGGTGAGTGCCTTTCCGTCACGTGGTCCGACCTCCGTTAGACGGCCGTGTGTCGGCGTCGGGAAGGGAGAGCGGGGAAGCTGTCAGTCAGGCCGCTCCTCCCGCCCCCTCTGGCGCCCTCCGCCCAATGGGGGGGAAGGAGAGGCGAGGCCGGGCGGCGGCCCCTTAAAGGGCCAGCCGCATTATGTAAAGAAGGAAGCTGGACGATGTCACGTGGCACCTGACAATGGGGACCCCCCCTATTTTTTGTGTGTCCTCCGTGGGGGGGAGGAGGGGCGTCTTCCTGGAGGGGGGGAGCCCCCCACCCCCTCCGTGCCCACGTCCCGGGCTCCTTTAAGGCTGCACCGATGGAGATGCTGATTTTGAAAATGCCTCCCAGGAAATGGGGTAAAAACCCTTAATTTGCCACTCAGGCGCTGCTCCTGTGGGCCGTGGTGCGGGGGGGCGGCGGCGGCGGGGGGGTCAAAACCCTGCTTTCCTTACTCTTTTTTTAATGGCGGGGCTGGGGAGGGGCCTTTTGCTCGTTATTTGAAGGGGGGGAGCCATGGGGGTGAAAGGAGAGCTCATGGGGGGGGTCGAGGGTGAAGGTCAGGGGGGGTGCTTTCGTGTGTGCGCGCGCGCGGGGGGGGAGCATAGGTAAGGGGGGGTCTAGAGGGCGTGGGTGCGCCCCTCTTGTGACCTCGGGGCTTCGTAGCCCTGCCCCCCCCCGGGAGCCTCCTCGAGAGTAGCAGCCAGGGGCGCCCTTCGGGTCGTCGTAAAAAACAGCAACACCCCCCCTGCAAAAACCCAGACCCGTTTTAATGGGGGGGGGGAGAATACCAAAGGCCGCCTCTGTGCGGGGGTGGGTGGGTGGCGGCCTTCTCCTCTTCTCCCCCCCCCCCGCACTGCAGGAGGGTGCTGGATATTCCTGCAGAGGGGAGGGGGGCGTCTCCCCTCTATGAAAAGGAGGGCAGGGGGGGGTCCGTGTCTGTGGGGGGGGCAGCGCTTCCTTTTGAGGAAGGGAGGCGAGAGATCTGCCGGGGGGGGGGCTCTTCTCTCCTTCCCCTCCCCCCCCCGCACCGCTTCGCAAGATGGAGGCCGTGAAAACTGCTGTGTCACGTCGCGCTGCCAGAGGCGGCGGCGGCTTTTTAACTATTTATAGTTTTTTAAAGTATCTCCCCCTCCCTCCTATTTCCTACCCGTGGGGGGGGGGTTTGGTGAGCATCTACTCGCGCTTGAAGGGAAGCAGAGGGGGGGGTCTCGCTCCTCGCCCCCCCTCCGACCTTGGCTTGGAGGCCGCGGGGGGGGGTGGAGGGCCGGAGGCGCTTTTGGAAGGCCCCCCCGGGGGGTGTTGTTTTGCTGGCCCGGAGCCTGGGTGCGTGTGTGTCGGTGGGGGGGGGGTCCTGGCGCTCTTTCCGCTGCTGCAAAAGCCCCCACCCCCCTAAATTAGGGGAAGCCTCGTCCGGCCTTGTTGGGGGGGAGGGGTTTCCTGGGGCTGAGCCCCCCCCCCAAGACCGCGGGGGGAGGGGAGAGGATGCCCTCCTTGCGGGCCCGCTGGTGCCGCGTCTTTCGGCCGAGAAAAGGGGGGCGTTTTTTGTGGGGGGGGAAGGCCCCCCCGCTTTTGACGCGGGCGTCGCCGGAGGAGCCGCCGTGGTGTGTGTGGTGGGGGGGGCCTTTCTCGCGGGGCTCCGGCGCCGCGGCCTTTCCGCCCTGGGAGGTGGGGGGGGGGTCCCCGGCCCGGGCCCCCGGCCCGGGCCCTGCGGCCTCCTCTGCGCCTTTGTGTGAGGAGAAACGTGTTTTGGCGGGAACTTGAGGCTGAAGGGGGGGACAGAATCGTTCGCGTTGACGCCGCTTCTGCCGTGTTTGGGCTTCCAGGGGCCGCGGGGAGGGGGGCGTCTGTCCGGGGGCGCCTCCGCCGGGGCCCCTTCGACGGGGGTGGCGGTGACGACGACGGCGCCGCTCATTGTTGCCCGCTCGGCGCCCCTCTTCTTTCGCAGCCACAAAATGGCGCCTCCTCTTCCTCCCCTCTTCCCCACCCGCGGTGGACAGAGAACCGCCGCAACCAACGGCCGCTTCCCAACTGCCGCCCCGCCCCCCGCGTGACTGGCCGGCCAATGGGGCGGCAACGAATGGCAGGGCCGGCCAATGGGCTGCGTCGCCGCCGGGGCCGGCCGGCCGGGACAGCACAACAGGAGGCGGCGGGGAGAGAAGTGACTGACGTCGGCTTCCTCCAATCGCTGGGCGGGGTGCCTCGACGCTCCGCCCGGGGGCTTCTGCCGAGCCGGCAACGGGGCGTGCCCGGGCGGGATAGTGATGTCAGCGCCTGCCGCGGCCAATCGGAGGCGAACTGGCGTCTATATAAGGGCGGTCGGGGGCAGGCCGAGAGGCGCCATTTCGCTGGAGCGGAGGACGGGTTCTGGCCTGCGAGGGAGCGAGAGAGAGAGCGGGCGAGCCCAGCGCGCAGGGGGACGCGGGTGGGCGGACTCAATCCAGATCCATCCTCGGCGGACGGCCCCCACTCGCGCGACATCGCCGCGTCCTGCGGGTCGGCGGATCCTCCTCCCGGCCGCCGTAGCGCCTCCCGCCCAGCCCGAGCAGCGGCGGAGGGCGGCCAGTCACCCCCAGTACAATCCAGTGGCATCCGCCGCCTAGACCGGCACGATCCGCCCGGGGACCGGCGCCTCCCGGCTCGGCAGGCTTCGAGGAGTCCGCGGAGCCCGATATTGGCGGCCTCCCCGCCGGGGCCGGGCTGCGCCGGGGCCCCCAAAGACGACCTCCCCCCCCCCGCCGGCTCCGTCTGCCTGCTTCTCGCCGAGGCCGCCATTTTCTGCCGTTTTTCCTCCCGCCCTGCTGCTTGAAAGGGGGGGGGAAGAGGTCCCCGGCAGGCGGCCATGCAGTAGCCGCCCCCCACTCACCTCCTGCCCCGGGCGGGCGATGCGCCCCTGAGTGGCGGCGGCGGCGGCCCTTTTCTCCCCCCCGCGGAGCCCCGCCACCCGAGCAAAGTGGGGGGGTTCCCCGAGGCCACGGAGGCGCCGGCGGCTGGAGCGGGACCGACCCGGGAGAGAGCCGGGCCCCCGGCAGCTGCAAAGGCGGCGGCGGCGGGAGGTGGAGGCATGTTGCAGAACGTGAACCCCAACGGCAAGTACGTAATCCGGAGCGCGCCGGCCGGAGGAGGGCGGGGCTGGCGGCGGAGGGAGGGCGGGGGCCGGCCGTTTGGGGGGCGAGGGAGGGGAGGCGGGGGCCGGGCGGGCCCCTCTGCTTTGGGGAGGGGGGATGTGTTGTGACACGTGACTGCTGCGCTCCTTGGGCGCGGGAGGGGCGGGTGTTTGCGCTTCGCCATCGCCTAGCAACGCCCCGTCGCCTGGGCTCTTCACGCAGGCGGCGGCGGGGTGGGGGTCCTGGGCGCGGGCGGGGGGAGAAGATCCCCCCCGCCGCCTTCCTGGACAGCCAGCAGGGGTTTGCCGGGGCTGCCCCTGTGCTTGGGGGGGGGCACCGTGGGGCGATGGATGGGGCGGCATGGAGGGGCTTTTCGGGGGGGGGGAAGGCTTTTTTGCTGGTGCAAATCATAGGAGCCGGACAGGTTTCGGTCTTCAGTGGTTTGCTTGTTTATTTAGAATTGCCTCCCCCTCCCCCCTTTTGATTACTTTCTTGATATCTCTACCACAAAACCTGATCGTGACCTGTTCTCCCCCCCCATTTGTGGTTCCCCCCCCCCCATTTGTGGTTCCCCCCCTAAAATACAGTAAGGGAAGGGTTGTACTTTGTAAACGGGCAGCCCTGGTTGTCACGACAAAAGGGCTTTGTTTTTCTCCCGCAAATCGCCATTCGGCGCCTAGAAATGCCGGCTGCGGTGGAATCCCGTTGGGGGCCGTGGGCGTCCCGGTACTTGGGATTTGTGCCCCACAGACCCAAAGGCCCATGTCCATTGGGGGCCACTGCCCCAAATGTTGTCAGGGTCTTTTTCTGCTTGGTGTCTGCGGGGTTTGAAGAGAAATCAAGAGGGGAATTCTTGTCTTGCCAGTGAGTGATGGGGGGGCATTGGCTTGCCTCAGGAGCGCTTTTGGGGAGGCCGCTTGCTTTCAGGGGTTTTTGAGGGTCGCAGATTGCCGCTGTCTGGAGCTACAGGTGATGCTGTGACCCTGGAGAGAATGTCAGCGTGCCGGAGTGGGGGGGCTGTTCTCATTCGAGCTGCTTCTGGTCCCTCTCACGTTTTGCTGTGCTGTAGGGCGGGATGGTTTATGTTTCCGGTCGGGCTTGAAACCAGGGTTTGAGTGGCCGCGTGTGTAGCAGGGGTGGGGTGATGCTCGTGCTGGGCTGGGGAGCTGGCACGTCAGGTGTCTTCTGACCCCTCCTGACCAGGCGTTTCTGCCCACCCCTGTTTTTCAGAATCCTCGGGGAGGCCAATGCGGTGGGCCTGGTGGTGGAGTCGTCCACGCCGGGGAAGCGCATCCGCAAGCCCTCGTTGCTGTACGAGGGCTTTGAGAGCCCCACGGTGGCCTCCGCCCCGGCTCTCCAGCTGCCCTCTGTCAACCCGCCCCCTCCAGAGGTCTCCAGTTGCAAGAAGCCTGGCAGGGTCACCAACCAGCTGCAGTACCTCCACAAGGTGGTGATGAAGGCCCTCTGGAAGCACCAGTTCGCCTGGCCCTTCCGCCAGCCAGTGGACGCTGTCAAGCTGGGTCTGCCGGTAACGCCCCCTTCCCTGCTTTCGTTCCCTGCTGGGCAAAGGGGGGGCTGTGATGGGGGGACTGTTGTTGTCGTTATGCTACCTAGGTCACTTCCTGCCCATCCCACGTGCACGGTTGGCGTCAGGTGGTGCCGGCAACAGGCCCCCCCCTCAGTTATGGAATCGAACCCACTTAAAGCACCAGTGGGGTGGGGGGTGTTTCTTGTTAGAGGTCGCCTCAGTCTGGCAGGCAAGGCCTTCCTCTAGGAAGATTGTGGGAAATTAGTTTTTTTAAGGTGTGTAAAGCTTTTTTTGAGGAGGGGATGCGGCTCAATGGTAGAGCATCTGCTTGGCATGCAGAAGGTCCCAGATTCAATCCCCGGTATCCAGTTAAAGGGACTAGGCAAGTAGGCGATGGGAAACACCCCTGCCTGAGATCCTGGAGAGCCGCTGCCGGTATGAGTAGACAATACTGACTTTGATGGACCCATAAGGCAGCTGATTCATGCGGTCATGTTTCCTCCCCCCCCCCCCCCACTGCAAGTAGTTCTGGGTTGAACAAGACTGTGGGTTTCCCTGTTGCGTGGGAGCTGCGGGTTGGGAGTTGCTTTCTTGGCCCATGCCCATGGGTGGTCGTGCTGAGCCCGTGTTAGTGAAGCTCAGCTGTCTCGGGTTCCTTGAGTGTAGCCGGAGGCTCTTGATCTCTCTGGGGCTGGCACCCAGGACAGTTGTTTCGCCCCGATGCCCCCTACAAAGGTATGGATGAGATGATGCAGCCGCTTTTGCGCTCTCACGCCGCCCTCCCGATCTAATCTCTTCTGCCCTGAATGCGTTTTGCAGATTCCCATCCATGACTTTGTAGAAGACATCAAGTGACCCCCAAATTAAAGGCCAGCACCCGTGGCACCTAAGGAGTTAAAGCCCAGAGGTAAAATTAATGTAGGCTGACACTCGCCAAGCTTTTCCGTGGCCCTGCCATTTGCGCTCACTTGGGGCGCCTCTGCCATCCTCCCCGGCACGGCTGTGCTCTGGGGGGTTTCCTTCAGATGCAGGGTCTAGGCAGCAGCCCCCCAGGAAAGGAAGGGGCAGGGAGCCAGGCTGGTGGAGCAAGGGGAGTGGATCATTGCCTTGCCTCCCAGATGTGTTGAGGCAGGAGCCCCTGGGCAGACCTTTGCCTTGGGGATCGGGAAGGGTTATGGCATGGATGGGCAGGTGGGGAGGGGCCAGGCATCAGGTGGACAGCCTGCCGGGAGCCTGACCCGCCTGGCCCTCTTTCTCTCCAGGACTACCACAAGATCATCAAGCAGCCAATGGACATGGGGACCATCAAGAGGCGACTGGAGAACAGCTACTACTGGAGCTCGGCCGAGTGCATGCAGGACTTCAACACCATGTTCACCAACTGCTACATTTATAACAAGGTGGGCCCAGAGCTGGAGCCGGACAACTGGATTGGGGTGGGGCTGGGGAGCTGCCAGGGGGAGTTAAGTGGGTGAGAAGAGACAGTTCACAGGTTGCCTGGAGAAATCGCAGGTGTTGTGTGTTGTAAGTCAAGACCAGTTGGGATAGGTGAGGAGTAGGGTGGGTGCCAGCCTGCCGTGCGGGGAGCTCCCTTCCTTCCTTCCTGGCTGGCTGGCTGACGGCCCCTTCCCTCCTCCCAGCCCACGGATGACATTGTGCTCATGGCCCAGACGCTGGAGAAGATCTTCCTGCAGAAGGTGGCCCAGATGCCTCCGGAGGAGCAGGAGATGGTCATCACGGTGGCCAAGAACAGCCACAAGAAGGGGGCTTCCCGGGCAGCAGGTAACTGCATGTGGGTCAGGAGGGCACCTGTCCCTGACTCTCCTGGCCCTGGGAGCTCCCTCTGATCCTTTAGCTGGAGGCGGGTGTCAGGAGAGGAGGGCCAGAGGAGCCATGTGATGGTGAACCAGCACTGGGTGGCTTGGCGAGGGCATTGCAGGGTTGTGTCGAGGGCATTTGAGATGGCGAAGGAGAAAAGGACCCCTGAAGGGTGGAGTAAAAATGCCGTCTGTCGGTATTGTGGGGTTATGAGGCGGAGGGGCCGGCTGCATGCTTGCTTGCTGTGAATCTGAGGCTTGGCTTGCGTGTTGGGGGAGGGGTCAGGCTGCGGGCAGCCTCGGTGTAGGGTCCTGACTGCCCCCCTCTTTGTCTTCCCTCCCAGCACTCCAAGCGGCTGCCAGTGGGGCTGCCCATCAGGTCCCCGCCGTCTCTTCCGTGTCTCACACGCAGCTGTTCCCCGCCAGCACGGACATCCCCACCACAGTTGTCAACATCCCCCACCCTTCTGTCATCTCCGTGCCACTCCTGAAGCCCCTCCATGTGACGGCCGCCTCCCAGCCAGTGCTCACAGTGCCTGCCCCCACCCAGCCTGTGGCCAAGGTGAGGGAGTGGGGCGGTGGGCCCTGGCAGCTCGAGTTGGTGGTGGGGGCTGGACAGGGCCCGCTTGGCTCTTCCCAGGGAGTGGAGCCCGCACTCTCCCTCAGCCTCCCCGATTCAGAAGCCCGCGGGTGTCGTTTCTGCCTTTGCAGAAGAAGGGGGTGAAGCGGAAAGCGGACACGACCACCCCCACCCCCATCATCGCCACCAGCGGGGGAGAGTCCTCGCCTTCGGCCACTGTGCTAGAGGTCAAGGCGGCCAAGATCCCTGCCCGGCGGGAAAGCGGCCGCCCCATCAAGCCCCCCCGCAAGGACCTCCCGGACTCCCAGCAACACCAGACCTCCAAGCGGGGCAAGCTCTCGGAGCAGCTCAAGTACTGCAACGGCATCCTGAAGGAGCTGGTGTCCAAGAAGCACGCCGCCTACGCCTGGCCCTTCTACAAGCCCGTGGACGCCTCGGCCCTGGGCCTGCACGACTATCACGAAATCATCAAGCACCCCATGGACCTCAGCACCATCAAGGTAGGGGGAGGTGGCAGGACCGGCGGGGAGGGAGAGGAAGGAAGGAGGGCTCTGCTCCCTGCTGCGTTGGGTGCGCGGGCAGTCGTGAGCCCCCTGGGCCAACAGCTTCCCAGACGGGACGAGTTCACCGTATTCTGTAGGTCAGATGGAAAGACCCATGTGAAAGTGCTGGTTGGAAAGGCAGGATTTGGGCAGGGCCAGCACCTGCGAGGAGGTTGTGAGTGAGTCCGTGAAGATCTCAGCCCCATCTGTCTTACTCCCTTGTTGAAATATGCTGAACCTGATTCTGCATTATAGTGTTCCTTTTTGCTCTGAAGGATACGGATATCGGGTTTTTTTACTTTTGCATTTTTTGGCGGTTTTTGCCTTTTGGACCTTAAGCATGTTTTCTTTTTTGCCATGAAAGATCCAGGAGATGCCCGTGTCTATTAGTCATTCACTTTTCTGTCAATCTTGTTTATGCAGCGCAAGATGGAGAACCGGGAGTACCGTGATGCACAGGAGTTTGCGTCTGACGTGCGCCTCATGTTCTCCAACTGCTACAAGTACAACCCCCCTGACCACGACGTGGTGGTAATGGCTCGCAAGTTGCAGGTGAGCCGGTGGGTGTGGCGGCTGGCAGGTGGTCCGCTCCCCCCCTTGTCCCAGCCCCAAGGCTTGACATCCTGCTCTTCCTCCTCCTCCTCCCGCAGGATGTCTTTGAGTTCAGCTATGCCAAGATGCCAGATGAACCCCTAGACATCAACCCCCCCTCCGCATCACTCCCACAGCCGGGGCTCCTGATGAAGTCCTCCACAGACGAGTCTTCCAGCGACGAAGACGACGAAGAGGAGGAGGAGGAGGGGGACGAAGACGACAGCAGCAGTGAGAGCTCTTCAGATAGTGAGGAGAGCTCCGACTCGGAAGAGGAGCGTGCCAACCGGCTGGCGGAGCTCCAGGAGCAGGTGAGGACGGGTGGCCCGTGCTGTGGGTGCTCCGCTGGGCTTGCCCCTCTCTGGCTGTGGGGCAGGAGCTGCTCGCCCCGCCCCATTGCTCTCTCTTTTTCCCTCTGCAGCTGCGAGCCGTGCATGAGCAGCTGGCAGCCCTCTCCCAGGGGCCCGTCTCCAAGCCCAAGAGGAAGCGGGACAAGAAAGAGAAGAAGAAGAAGAAAAAAACAGAGAAGCGCAAAGCCAAAGCGGGAGACGAGGAGGCGCGGGCTCACCAGGCCCAGCTCAAGAAGTCAAAGAAGGCGGGAGGCGGCGGCAGCAGCGGTGGCGGCGGCAGCAGCACCAAGTGAGTGTGTGGGGGGGTGCTGATGGGGGACAGATGGGGGTGTTCTTTTCCAGCTGTGTGATGAGGCTCTTTCCCCGGCAGATCGACCGTGCTGAGGTCCTTGCGTCCACCAAGTCAAGACCGACTGATGGCTGCTGCTCAGTCCCTGTGGCCTTGGGGGCCGGGGCTGTGTGTGTTTTGCTAACCCCCATGTTTCCTCCTCTCCCTCCCCCCCAGGAACTCCAAGAAGGCCGCCTCCAAGGCCCTTCCCCCGCCAGTCCCCGTGCTGTACGACTCAGAGGAGGAGGAGGAGAGCAAGCCCATGACCTATGACGAGAAGCGGCAGCTCAGCCTGGACATCAACAAGCTGCCTGGGGAGAAGCTGGGCCGGGTGGTGCACATCATCCAGTCGCGAGAACCCTCCCTGCGGGACTCCAACCCCGAGGAGATCGAGATTGACTTTGAGACCCTCAAGCCCTCCACCTTGCGGGAGCTGGAGCGCTACGTCCTGTCCTGCCTGCGCAAGAAGCCCCGCAAGCCCTACAGCGAGAGTGAGTGGCTGAGGCTGGAGGGGGCGAGCGGGGGAGAGAAATGAGGGCGGGGAGGGGAGAACTTCCAAGGGGTACAAGTTCCAGGGCGGTTAGACTTGCACCGTTGCGGGGGGCCCTCAGGGCAGGGCAGTCTCATTTCCCCCCCCTCTTGTTTTTCCTCATTGCCTCCCCCTGGTTTCCAGCCCCTCCCAGCTACCCCACCACACACACACACACACACATCACCCCCTGCAGCCTCCGCTGTTGCTGTCTCTTCCACCCTTTTTCTGTTTCTTTTTCTGTTCTTTTTGTTTCAGCTTTCCCTGGTGACTTTGTGCTTCTTTCTTCCTGCTTTCCCTTCTTGTCTCTTCCCTTTCTGTAATTCCACGCCCCCCCCCATGCTGCCACACTTTGAGCCTCGGTTGGTGGTGAATTGTCGGGCAACTCCCGGAATGGCTGCTGAGATCTTCCATTACTCTGGCGAGACCTCATTGGTACACATCCTTCAAGCGGCTTCTGCGATTTCGTTCATATTTCATAAACTTTCTTTGCTGAATCTGGGGGTTTCCCCCTCCCTTGGCAACGTATGGGAACATCCCCACCTGCCCCTTGCCCTCATTGTGTGGACGTTCTGCTTCCTGGCCTGCGGCCCAGCCCAGGAAATGGATATCGAGATGGTTTACCTTTTTGCATAGTTGGTTTTTTTCCCTAGTCCCTGGGGTGGGGGGGAGTGGGGCGTTCTGGCATTCAGGCCCTGGATCTCCTCCTGTGCTGACTTCAGGGCTTGTGTCTGCCCTCCCAAGTGTACACATGTTTTGCTTCTTTAAAGAAAGGAAAAGGCTGAGGATTCTGGGAGCAGAGCTCTCCGTTCAGTGATGGTATATGAACTGGCGAGAGGGAAATGTCGGTGCCCCTCCAGTTTGTGTACAGCGAAAGAGGAGGTGATTTGGGGGGGTCTGCAAACAGGCTGTGACCCCTCCTCTCTTCTCCCTCCCTCTGCAGCCCTGAAGAAGCCGGTGGGCAAGACGAAGGAAGAGCTGGCCCTGGAGAAGAAGCGGGAGCTGGAGAAGCGTCTGCAGGATGTCAGTGGGCAGCTGAACTCTGCCAAGAAGCCCCCCAAGAAGGGTGAGTGAGTGAGCCCCGGGCCCCCTGACCCCAAGGGGCCCCCTGAGGGCCTGCAGAGTGTGGCCGCTAACGGCAGCCTCCCCCCTTTCTCCCCTTCAGCTAACGAAAAGCCAGATTTGGGGCAGCCGCCGCCGCAGGCCGTGTCGGTCTCCCGCCTGAGCGCCAGCAGCTCCAGCTCGGACTCCAGCAGCTCCAGCTCCTCCTCATCCTCCTCGGACACGAGCGACTCGGACTCCAGCTAGGCGGCTACCCGGGGTGGGGGGAGCCCCGGGCACGGAAGAGGTTCTGCAGGACCAGAACTCGGGGGCAGGAAGGACTGGCTGCCTGGCAAGGAAGGGGGGGCGAAGGGTGCCCATGGCCAACTGCCTCTTCCCCCCCACCCATTTGGACTTTGGGGCACGAGCTGGCCCGGCTGTGTTTGTACTGTGGCATGAGGGGGGGGCTCTGTACAGTTAGCTCCAGCGAGGGGGGGTGGCTGTGTTTTACTGTTTGGTTGAATTAAAAAGAAAACTTGTGGTTTTTATGAAGCGTTCAGCAAGTTTGGTTTGGGAGGCCCCCTCCCCGGAGGGGCTGGCAAAGGGGGGGCACGTGTGCCTCACTGGCTTGGACTTGGACCCCCACATGGTTTGGTGTGGGGCAGAACGCCTCTCCTGGCAGCAGCCGAGGGGGCGCTTTTATTTATTTCTCCATCAGTGGTTTTCCCTGGGAGCTGGAGCCAGGGCCCCTGTGGATGTCCCTGGGCCAAAAGGGAAGACAGCATGTTCTTCGCCCACCCCCGGGGGGGACGGGGCAGATCCCGGCTCCTCTGGGGTTTTTTTTTATGTTGACTGTACAATTCTTTTTCTACTGTTCCTTTGATTTCCCCCTCCCTGCCCTCGTACAACTCCTGGGGCTCCCATTTCATCTGACTGTATGTTAAACTTTCTGGCTCTTTAACGTGTAAATAAAGACAAATATTATACACCCTGGTGTGGGCTTTTGTGTTGGGAGGCGAAAGGGGGTGGCTTCTGGCTGCCGGGGCTCAGGGCCGGCCCGTTCCCCAGCCCAGTCCACTGCCTCCTCTCACAGGCCCTGTGGGGAGGGGGGCTCCCTTCCCCCTCAGGAGGAGCCAGCTTGTGTTTGGTTGGGGTCTGCTGTGTCAGGCTGGGTGCCCACAGCACATGCGCAGGGGCAGAGCGAGGGATGCCCACCCTCCCGATGATCGCACTTTGCCCCCCTGTCACGTGGGAAACCATGAAGTGTGGCTCTTGCCCCCACCTGCCGTGGAGGACACCCCGGCTCACAAGGGCCATATGCTTGCAGCTGCAACCTCTCTTTTCCGCCGTCTGTGTCCCCACAGGGTGCAGCTGCCTTTTCAGCCCCCCACCTCTGCCTGCCTCTACCGCCTCCCCCCTTGCTCTTTCCCTTCAGGCCCAGACTTGCTTCTGGAGGGACTTGGCCCTCTGCCACTGTACATATGTGGGGCAGTCTCCCTGGCCAAGCTTTGCTGGTCAATGACTAATAAATGAATTTAATTGCCCTGGCCAAGCAGACGGAGATAAAATCCACACCGAGTTAATGTTGGATGGGCTTTGGGTGGTTTTTATACTTCAGCGACTGACTTAACTGGGCTTTCCAGAGGAGATGCTTGGTTAGCCAACGCTGCGGGAATCAGCTGGTGCTTCTCACTTGTGGAGATCTTCCTACGGAAGCCAGCCGGGTCAGCCCTTAAAACTGGCCTGGAAATCTGCTATAGAGAGTAATGTTTCCCTCTGCTTTTTTGGGGAGTGGATTTCTCCACCGTGGCATATATTTCTCCAGGCCTTCAAAAGTAGAAAAATCCTGCGGCCTGCACACTGTACAAGCTGTCTCCTTTTGGGGGGTGGGGGGAATGCGGGAGCTCCTCTCAGGGGAAAAACCCTGCCATGTTTGTTCCCACACCATTTCTGAGACTCAGGCTTTTCCCTCGCGTTCTCATGCTTGCCTTTGAAAAATTGCATTTGGCTTCCCTGTCCCATTTCTCTGTGTGGGAAGCAGAGTTGGCGGTGGCTACAGGGTCCCACTGCGAATGAAGCCTGTGTCTGGCTGTTGTCCCCCTATGTCAGTGGTTCAAAATCAGTAAAAGGCCAAACTGACGTGGCACACAGCCTAACCCTGTGCAACTACTGGGGGTGCCTCGTCCCCCACGGGCCTGGAGCTCTGGACACTGGCCTTAGGGCTAAAATCAGGAGGCAGACCTTGAGATGGAGGAGGAGGGGAGTGACCAAAAGGTAGGGGGGGGAGAGAATGTTGTAATACTGGGTGACTTCAACCACCCTCACATTGACTGGGCAAGGTAGATTCAAGTCCGGAAGCCCCTTCCAGACCCATCAGATTTCCAGGCTGTTGGGCTGAGAATCAAGCAGATTCTCGACAGCTTATACCCTGGAAATCTTGTTAAGGTCCTTCTGGACTTGAGGCTTGCTGGTCGTCTGCAGATCAATACAGCTACCCGGCTAGAACTATTAACTGGACAAACCTGTGCTCAAGTCACCCAATTGAAACGAGCTTTCTAGACGTCTTGACTGGCACGGTACAGGAGGTGTAACTCTGGACTTAGAATCATAAAGAGTTGGAAGGGGTCACCAGGGTCATCTAGTCCAGCCCCCTACACAATGCAGGGAATTCACCACTACCTCTCCTCCACACCCCCAATGACCCCTACTCCATGCCCAGAAGATGCCCTCCCTCTCATGATCTGCCTAAGGTCACAGAATCAGCCTTGCTGTCAGATGGCCATCTAGCCTCTGCTTAAAAACCTCCAGGGGAGGAGAGCTCACCACCTCCTGAGGCAGCCTGTTCCCCGAGGAACTGGTCTGTTAGAAATTTCTCAGCAGGGCTCCAGACCTGGTGTGAGGTGTAAATGTAGTTCTACCGTCAGGGAACAGACCACAACGCTCCCGAAGTCCAGCATTCATGTCAACAGAGTAAAGAAGGTAGGGGGTTGATTTCAGAAGGAGCTTTGCTCAAAGGAGAGGAATGTTAAAACTTGGAGTTAAGAGAGACTAGATGCTCTCCAGGAGGCCAGGAAACTATTTAAAACTATGCCAGTCAAGGCCCAGATAGATCACATATCTCAAATCAGGAGAGCTACCACAAAGTCTAAAAAGATTGACTTGTTAACCTATATGGTTAAGAATTCAAGGAAGCCAAGGGGGAAAAGACGTCTTCTAAAAAATGGAAAGTTTCCTCAATTTGACAGGAAGGATCACCTGAAGGAACTTTCTAGAGAACTCGTAGGGCCTTTGTCCATAATATTCCAGACCCCTTGGAGGACAGGAGATGGGCCACAAGACTGGAGGAAGGCAAACAAGATCCCAATTTTCACAAAATGGAAGAGGGATGACCCAGGAAACTGCAGACCAGTCAGCTTGACCTCTGTCCCAGGGAAGATACTGGAGCAGATATTAAAAGAGCTCAATTTGCCAGCATCTGAAGGACAACTTGGTGATCCGGGGAAGTCACCACGGATTTGTCCCCAACAGGTCCTGTCAGACCAACCTCGTTTTCTTTGATAGAATGACGAGCTTACTGGATCGAGGGAATGGGGTTGATGTTTACCTGGGTTTCAGAAAGGCTTTTGACAGGGTTCCCCGTGATGTTCTGATGGGTAAACTGGAGTACTGTGGACTGGACCATAGGATAGGGTGGAGAGGGAACTGGATGGAGGACTCGCAATAATGGGTTTAAATTGTGGGCAGAAAGGTACCAGCTGGATATTAGGAATTTTTTTTACTGTAGGACATGTTTGACAGTGGAATGGGTTCCCTAGGGAGGTGTTGAGCTCCCCCCTCACTGGCAGTCTTCAAGCAGCAGCTGGACAAACACTTGTCAGGGATGCTCTAAGGCTGATCCTACATTGAGCAGGGGTCTGACTAGATGACCCTGGTGGTCCCTTCCAACTCTATGATTCTGTCTGGACATAAAATGACCCCATTGTGCAAAAGCATAGGGAAAGTGGGACTGCCCTCAGCCCTGCCAATATGGAGTCATCGTGTCGTCCCCCCCAGAAGAACAGAGAGCAACCCAAAAGGCCGTGGATCCCCGCAGGCTCCACGGGCTTCCTAACCTGGACCCTCAGTGTTGTCCCCAGGGGGCCCTGTCTCAGAGGCTGCAGGTCCTCCTCAGCACCAGGAAACCATCTCCCGGGAGATCGTCCGAACAAAAATGGAATTGCAGGGGGGCGGGGAACGAACCCTCCCACCTGCCTTTCATTCTAGGAACATCTCCCATTACGCGGCTGTGGGCCCCTCCGTAAAGGTGCGCACCTGGCTGCTGCCTCCTCAGCTGCCGGACCACGGCGGGAGGGCTCGTTGATTGCCTCTCACCCTCTTGTTAAGCAGTTTCCTGGGGGGGGGGGCTGGTCAGACTACCTCCCCCCACTCCACAATGGGGATCTTCCACTGGAGCCTTTTCAGCGAGTAGGGAAGCCCTTTGGGAGCCTTTGTGGTAGATGGGCACACGGGCTGTGGTGGCACCCAGGGCTGCTCCGATGGGCTGTGTCCCTAGCGCGGCCTCTCGGCCTCCCCGCTCTCCTTGGACTTGTGGGCCCAAAGAGGCCGGTAGGAGCAGAATGACTGGTCAGTGCTCCTGGGTCAGGACTGGAGAAGAGGAGGAGTAGGAGAAGAGTTGGTTTTGAAGGAGTCTCAGACTGGCTTACAGTCAGCTTCCCTTCCTCTCCCCACAACAGACACCTTGTGAGGTAGGTGGAGCTGAGAGAGTTCAGAGAGACCGGTGACTAGCCCAAGGTCACCCAGCTGCTTCGTGTGGAGGAGTGGGGAGTCGAACCTGGTTCTCCAGAGAGTCCACCGCTCTTAACCACTACACCATGCTGGCGTGGGGCAGTGAACAGACTGAAAGGCTGCACCTTGAGCTGAGGCTGAGCGCCAACTATCACGGATCCGGGGTGACCGCGGTGCTGAGGCCTGGTTGTAGCATGGAAAATTTGAGGCCTATGGACTTGAACCCTCCTGCCCATGAAAGGAGAGGGAGGGTGGAGATCTCTGCTTCCTTGGTGTCTTGGATGCCTCTGAGCTCTAGAATGTGGTGAAGACAACCAGCATGGTGTAGTGGTTAAGAGCGGTGGTTTGGAGCGGTGATCTGGAGAACCGGGTTGGATTCCCCACTCCTCCACATGAGTGGTGGAGGCTAATCTGGTGAACTGGGTTTGTTTCCCCCGCTCCTCCACACGAAGCCAGCTGGGTGACCTTGGGCTAGTCACAGTCCCCTCAGCCTCACCTACCTCACAGGGTGTCTGTTGTGGGGAGGGGAAGGGGATTGTAAACTGGTTTGAGTCTCCCTTAAGTGGTAGAGAAAGTCGGCTTATAAATACCAGCTCCTCCTCTTCTGCTGCTGCTTTGGGGGGGGGGGAATGGTGAAGTACTGGGAGTGAAACCCCCATCCTTGGGGAGGGTGTGGGACAGGTTTTATCCCCCGATTGAGCAGGAGGCATTGAGTCTCCTGGTGGAGGGTGGTGTGGAGCAGAAAACACTGCTGCCGTTATACCTAGTCAGTCCGTCGGTCTGTTAGCATCAGTATTGTCTGCTCAGACTGGCAGCGGCTTCCCAGGGTCTCAGGCAAAGGTCTTTCCATCATCTCCTGCCTGGTCCTTTTAATCGGAGATACTGCTGGGGACTGAACCCGGGACCTTCAGCATGCCAAGCCGATGCCCCTGCCCTCCCCTCAACTCATTGTTGGCAACGTTTTGAATGTGTGCCCATCAAAGCAAAGACCCCGTGGTCGCAGTAGCAATGATCTCATCCCCAGTACAAGGAGACACCTGTTTGCTATGTCATCCTTTGCTTGCAGTTTTAGTTTTTAGCTGATATAATCGGGGAAAGTGTTTAGGAAAGTTTGGGAAAGTTTTAAAAGGTTATTTTGATGAGATAGTTTCTGGTCTTCTATCTAGCTATTTCAGATATGTATTGATCGTGTGATAAAGTGAACAGATGTGTTTATGCTGACTTGCTTATTACGATAGCCAACCAGGTACTTAGCAATAGTCACATGACAGTGATAAGTGACTTCAGAGATTGATCAGATAGATAAGTTTTGCTATAACTATGCATGAATCTGAGGATCAAATCAGATTTCCTTGGACTGAAGCTCAGAGATTGAAGGACCCTTGCTTGGTAAGATATTAGGATCCTTTTGGCTTAATTGATATTCCTTAAGAGCAATGAATAAGAGACTGAATTCTGATTTATTCTAACAGACAACTAGTTTTAATATGCATTGAAATAATGCTAGGAGAATTGATTATACTTGCCTGCTTAATTACATTTTGTATAAGTTCAATAATATTAGTATTATATGTTATTCTGTCTTGTTTGTTAAAAAGAACCTTTCCTTTTGTTAATAAAAGTTAGAAAGATTCACACAGGTGTCAATTCATTTGCTGGTGACCTAGACAGAGAAATGAAGGACCTACGTCCTGAGAAAAAATATTGTACTATCAAAAAGATTGGATGAGGTGTTAAGCCTTTTCTAATTTGATAAAACGGGGAGGATTGGGATGCTGTGAATAGCGGCCAAGAGCAAAGCCTTGAGCTATTTTCAGTTCATAGTTCTCTGAAGTTACGGGGCGAAATCCAGTCGGTTACACCCGGGAGTGAGGAAGGTCCCAGAGCAGCAGACTGGGAGTGCGCAAGGGGCTGCTGGGGCCCTTTGGAGCCATCTTTACTGGTCAGCTCACACAC
Source organism: Euleptes europaea (assembly GCF_029931775.1). Classification (NCBI taxonomy): domain Eukaryota; kingdom Metazoa; phylum Chordata; class Lepidosauria; order Squamata; family Sphaerodactylidae; genus Euleptes; species Euleptes europaea. The sequence goes on from NC_079312.1 coordinate 605,178, forward strand.
AAAGGGAGTGTTGGGGGACTGTGGCCTGGAAGCCCAATTGCTCAGGCGTTGGACTGTGGATCCTGTGTAGATGGCACGTGGGAACACCCACTGGCAGCACGGTCCTCTGTCGGTTGATCAATTGAAGTCCCTCAGACAACGAGGCTTACACAGTTGATTGGTTTAATTCAGTTTGGGGGGGTCACCAATGTTGAGTCTGAGGATTTGCATCCTCACAAATGCAATGCTGATTCTATGACCTTAGGCAGTCCACGAGAGGGAGGCCATCTTTTGGGGATGGAGTAGGGGTCACTGGGTGTGTGTGTGTGGGAGGGGGGGAGGTTGTGGTGAATTTCCTGCATTGTGCAGGGGGTTGGACTAGATGACCCCGGTGACCCCTTCCAACTGTATGAGTCTATGAAATAGCTCATTTGTGGCTGATGCTCGGTCCCTACAGGGGCCAACCAGGTGCCTCTGGGAAGCCCACAAGCAAGAGGACTGCAGCAGCGGCATCCTGCCTGTGTTCCACAGCACCTAAGACAATAGGCATGCTGGCAGCCAGCGCCACATCCTGGGGCAGGGAGTTCCACAATCCCACAGTTTCGACAGGCCTGGAAAGGAGAGGACAAAGAGCCGGCGCCTGGCCAGGTGAGAATGTTCCCTTGGGGGCTCTTCTGCGGCTTTCCGAATGGACCAGCTTCGGAGCACCACAGCCCTCCTCGCCGGCAGAAGGGGCAGGAGGAGACGGGGGCGTCCGCCAGATCTTTTGACCCTGGGCCAACCCCCTGGCGGGCAGAGGAAGGGCGGCGGCGAGGCGGTGGGCGTGCAGGCGCGCCTTTCTCCCAGGGGCCCTCTCTGCAGGGTGCGTCTGGGTGTGTTCGTGCGAGCCCTGCTGCCCGCTCCCCCCGCCCCGGGTCTCATGCAGCCATTCTCCCCCGCACCATCCCTGGCGGGCCCCGGCTGCGCCTCCCTGCTCCAAGGCAGGGCGAGGCCGGACACAGGAGGGCGCCCCAGCCACGCCGCCCGTCCTCGGGCCAAGGGCCGCAGCTCAGCGGGACAACCCCCCCCCTCCCTCCCTCCGGCCGGGCGCTTGCCCTGCGGGGGGGAGAGTCCTTTGCAGGGGCTGTTGGGGTCGGGGGGTTGCATTTAGCAATGTCTAGGACCTTCAAATGAGTCGTGCAGCAGACGGATAAGGTCTGGGGGAGGCCCGGGGCTCAGCGGGAGAGCCCCTGCTCGGCCTGCGGAAGGGCCCCCGTTCCGCCCCCAGTGGCACCTCCAGTTCAAGGGGCCGGGCGAGCAGGGGATGGGGGGGAAGACCCTTGTGTGCCCGAGACCCCGGAGAGCCGCTGCCCGACTGAGCGGACCAGGCTGACTTGGGTGGACCTTGATGATCTGGTTCAGTAGGAGGCTGCTTCAGGGGTTCGTGCGGGTATCCTTATCCCACAGGCGGGGGGGGTGTGTTGAGATTGAGAAGGGGGGGCCTGCCTAAGGCCTCTGGTCAGGGAGTCCATGGGAGAGGCGAGACTCGCACTGGGGGCTTTCGCTTCCTCTGTGACCCGACCACACTGTGGTCCCCGCTTGCCTCCTGTGAGCCAGTTGGAAGAACTGCTGCGCTCTGAAGGGCAGCCCAGAAATGCCCAAAGTGCAGAGGGGAGGGGGGCCGTGGTACCCCGGGCCTCATCCTGCCTGGGGGGGTGGGGGTCCTGGGCTCTGGCCCTCCCGCTCGGGGCTTCTGCCCCTCCTCCGCGCTCCCCCTTCCTGCCCGATGGTTTCCTGGACTCCAGAGTGGATGCAGGGGGAGGCTTGGCATCACTGCACAGGGACTTCAGCCCCCTGGATCGGGGCCAGCTTCTCGCTTTCATTTCCCTGAATGCTGAGCTTGGCTTGGGGGCTTGGGGAAGCGAAACCCGAGCGCTTCTGCCGTGTGTCAGTCAGCAGCACACGGGGGCTCCTGGCAAAGAGGAAGCTTTTTGGGGGGGGGGATGACATGGGACTCTGCTTGAGGGACAGCCTCACTCCAGTGATTTTTTGTGTGGGGGGAGGTCTCTCTGCCTCAGTTGAGCAGTTGGAGAGACTTCCAGAGTGGAGACGGTGTCTCATCTGGCTGAGAGCCAGCGTGGTGTAGTGGTTAAGAGCAGTGGTTTGGAGCAGTGGAGTCTGATCTGGAGAACCGGGCTGTATTCCCCGCTCCTCCACGTGAAGCCAACTGGGTGACCTTGGGCTAGTCACAGCTCTCTCAGCCCCACCTACCTTTTTTTAATATAAATTGTTATTAATTTTTATAACATAAAACATATAACAAAAAAACAAATACAATAAAAATAATACAAAAATATAACAAAAGATAATACAAAAGAGTATCTATATATACTTATTAATACATCCGTAGTTACAAAGTTATTAAGACGAAAAAGATACCCCTTCAGCCCTCCACCCACCTTAAAAATGTGACCCATCACCCGACTTCAGAAGAAGTGTCCTAACAGTTTTAAAAATATCTATCAACAGTAAAATATAAAAATATTAAAACTAGTTTCTATAACTCACTAATTAAAGTAGTAAAATCCATTTTTGCCAGTTTATCCCAATATGTGATGGCCTTTGCCCATGTTTTCTTAAATTCTTCCATCTCTTTTCCGTATAGGAATTCGGTTAATTTGGCCATCCTCATATACATCCATAATTTCTCTCTCCAGTCATGAATTGAAGGTTTATTCACTTGCTTCCAAACTTTAGCTATTACAATTCTTGCAGCAGCAAAACTATATTGACAAATAACCCTATCATTATTACACATATTTTTTGTGGAATTCCTAATAAACAAAATGCAGGTTTTCTTTTTACTCTACCATTAATCAAATTATTAGTTTCCGTAATAACTTTTTTCCAAAAACTTTTTACATATCCACCACACATGCATAAAAGTGCCTCTTTCCCTTCCACATTTCCAACATAAATCCATATCTCCTTTTTTTCATTTTAGATATCAGCACAGGTGTTATGTACCATCTATAAAACATCTTATATAAGTTTTCTCTGATTTCATTAGTTATTGTAAATTTAAATTCTCTCTTCCATAAATTTTCCCATATTTCCAAATCAATATTAAATCCTAACTCTTTCATCCACTTCACCATTACTGGTTTAATTCTTTCTTGTTCTAAATTAATCTCTATTAATAATTTATATATTCTTCCTATCAGTCCTTTATTTCCCTTTATTAATATTTTCTCCAGTTTGGATTCATTTTAATTAATTTTTTATTAAATCCAAGCTGATTATCTTTGTTAAATATTATATTTATAATATAAAAACCAATCCTTAATATTAAGTTCTTCTCTATTTCTTAAAACCCATTCCCCCTCTTTACATTCAATAATTTCTCTATATATACCCATTTCTAAATTTAAATATATCCCTCTCTTCATATGCGCTTCTATTGGATTGATCCATCCCGGGGTCTTATTTTCCGAAATCCTTCTATATTTTTTCCAAATTTGAAATAACCCAATTCTAATAATATGAATATTAAAATCTTTATTTACTTTCTTATCATACCATAAATATGCATGCCATCCAAAACGTAGGTTAAAACCTTCTAATTCCAATAGTTTAATATTCCCAACAAAATCCAGGTCTTTAACCAGACAAAACAGGATGCCTCATAATACATTCTTAAATCTGGTAATCCTAAACCTCCTGTTTCCTTTAATTCAATTAAATTATTATATGCTATTCTGTGTCTTTCCTTTCCCCATAGGAATTTTAAAATATCTCTTTTCCAAATTTTAAATATTTTAACCCCTTTTATAATTGGTAGATTTTGAAATAAAAAAAGCATTTTGGGTAAAACCATCATTTTAATTACCGAAATTCTACCCCATAGTGATAGAGGATTTTTTCCCCAATTTTTCAGATCTGTGGTAATTTGCTGCCATATCTCAATTATTTTTAAATAAATTTAGATTATTTGAGGTTAACCAGCCCCACCTACCTCACAGGGTGTCTGTTGTGGGGAGGGGAAGTTGATTGTAAGCCAGTTTGATTCTCCCTTAAGTGGTAGAGAAAGTCGGCATATAAAAACCAATTCAAGCAGGGCTTGCAAGCAGAAAACTTGCACATGAAGGAGTGAGTCTGTAGCCTGCCCCCCCCCATGCTCACTGTGTGCTGTAGGAATGTTTCCTCTTAGGGGAGCATTCAAAATCGATGCACCAGTTGGGATTGAACCCTGGCAGGAACATCTGAAGCCGCCTTCTCGGAAGTCAGACTCTTGTTCTGCCTAGCCCAGGCCTGACAGGCAGAGCCCTGACAACCAGGACCTGAGATCCTGTCAGGATCAGGCCCCGGATCTTCTCCATGCAGAATGCCTCTTAGAATCATAGAGTTGGAAGGGACCACCAGGGCCATCAAGTCCAACTCCCTGCCCAATGCAGGGAATTCACAACTACCTCCCCCCTCCACACCCCTAGTGCCCAGAAGATGGCCAAGATGCCCTCCCTCTCATCATCTGCCTAAGGTCACAGAATGAGCATTGCTGACAGATGGCCATCTAATCTCTTCCACCACTGTGCTGTGGCCCCTCCTCAAGAGTCAGGCCGTGGTTTCCTCAGTCGCAGCCACTGAGCCACTTTCTCTCAGGCACCGGGGGGGGGGGTCACCCTACAACCCCTCCCTCAAAGAACAAATGTTTTAGCCTCGAACATTGGAGGGCCATCCTCCCTGGTCTTTGGTTGAAAATGCTGCTTTGCCATTTCTGACGTGCACAAAATGGGGCCTCTGCTGCTGTGGTCATGACCCCCTCCCCACCCCTCTGCCCCATAGATCTGTCAGCTTGGCATAAGTGGTCAGGTTTTACTAAGCCGAGTGGCAAGCCAGAATTTGCATTTCATGGGACCTGATTCCTGCTGGGAGCTGGAAAATGTGGCAGAGCCCACCGCCCTGGTCTGGCAGTATGGCCCAGAATGGCCACCTGGAAGCTGGCTCTGAGCATGTGCAGAGTGCCTCTCCCTTGCCAGCACTTATGCTTTGAAGGGTGAAGGGCAGAGGATACTCTGGTATCAATTTGCTCTGGTTAGACCTCAACTAGAGTACTGTGTTGTTTTGGGCACCGCAATTTAAGAAGGATGTAGACAAGCTGGAACGCGTCCAGAGGAGGGCAACCAAGATGGTGAGGGGTCTGGAGACCAAGTCCTATAAGAAAAGGTTGAAGGAGCTGGGTAGGTTTAGCCTGAAGAGGAGAAGACTGAGAGGGGATCTGATAACCATCTTCAAGTACTTGAAGGGCTGTCATAGAGAGGAGGGTGCCGAGTTGATTTCTGTTGCCCCTGAAGGTCGGACCAGAACCAACGGGTTGAAATTAAATCAAAAGAGTTTCCATCTAGACATTAGGAAGAATTTTCTAACAGTTAGAGCGGTTCCTCAGTGGAACAGGCTTCCTTGGGAGGTTCCTTCCCTGGAGGTTCTTAAGAAGAGGCTCGATGGCCATCTGTCAGCAATGCTGATTCTACGACCTTAGGCAGATGATGACAGGGAGGGCATCTTGGCCATCTTCTGGTCACTAGGTGTGTGTGGGGGGAGAGGTAGTTGTGAATTTCCTGCATTGTGCAGGGGGTTGGACTAGATGACCCTGGTGGTCCCTTCCAACTCTAAGATTCTATTCTATGATTCTGTGAGACCCCACCGGGCTCCATTTTGGTTTATGGATTCGGGCCAGCCGAGTCCCCTTTCCTCATTCTGTTGAGCCAGAGGCTGCTGGCAACTGGTGATGCTGCCCTGGCTCTGGAAGCGGATTGGGCAGGGAGGGGGCCAAGAGTCTGGATCAGGGTGGGGGGAGGCTGTTCTTGGGAAAGCGTTTCTCTGGAAAACACCCCCCCCCCAGTTGGGTGGCGCACCAGTGCAGGGGGGAGGGGTTTTTCCCCCCAAACAGGAAAGGGGCCTTGTTTGTTCATTCAAGAAACTCCCACTTTCCGTTTCCTTCAGACAGAAGCTCAGGGTGGCTCAAAGAGGGCAGAAGGGTTAAAATCCGCCCCCCTCCCCTCCCCTCCCGCCCCCCTCCAGCCGGGGTCGTTTGCTGAGCAGCAAAACAGAATCGAGGGAAGTCAGCAAAGGGCTGCCCGGGAGACGCTTCTCTCGGTCTCATTTTTCATTCCAGGAACCTCAGAGGACCCAACCTTGCTGCCAGATTCCTGGGGGGTCAGAGGACCCAAACCCATGCCGCTTCTGAAGGAGGCCCTAAAAAACCAGATCCATCCCAAGGGCCCCCAGCCCGCGACGGCCAGTATATACATGGGGGGCTCCTTTCAGCCACTGCTGCTGACAACCATGGCTGGACCTCTGGCACAGGGCTATGAAAAAGGCAGATTCATGAAGGAGAAGTCCATCCATGGTTGTCAGCAGCATGACTGAAGGGAGCCCCCATGTATATATTGGCAGTCGCCGACTGTGGGCCCTTGGGATGGGTCCGGTTTGTGCCTGTCCGCTTCTCTGAACTCCCAGCTGTCACTTTTTCAAAAGTAAGCATCTTCTAGCCCTTTTTGTTGCAGAGTTATGCCTTTCCCTTTATATCTATGTTAGGAAAAGGGCTACAGACGAACCTTTTGAAAAACGAAAGCTGGGAATTCTGAGAATCTGTAAGACCAATTGTTATAATGTTATTATGCTCTAGCAAGAGGGGGGAGGCCATCGAGGGCAACTGGGGGGGCAGGGGAAATGTAGGAGATCGTACAAGCCTGTACGAGTGGGGGGATTGCTGAACAAATCCAGGCATGCCTGCGTGACATTTTGACCCATTTCAATCTGGAGGATATTTTTGCCCTCTTCAGGGCATGGATGAGGGATCACTGGGGGTAAGTGGGGGGGAAGTAGCTGTGAATTTCCTGCATTGTGCAGGGGGTTGTGTTATAGGCTATTGCATACATGACTAGAAAAGAACCTTGCCCCTATGCAACCCATAGAAGCAGCAACAGTTCACAAGGTGGTTACAAGGAGTTTACAAGGATTTTACCAGGTTTAATACAACCTCTCTCAAAGACACTGCCTGTCTCTCAGAAAGAAGCTTCAAGGATACAGTGTGACTCTAAGGAGATAAGCTATATCTACAGATATCTGAATGACTTCCAGAAGAGAGAAATTAGATGTAACTGACTTTCAGTTTGTAGTAGACTCTGACTTTCAGTTTGTACCTTGATAACAATGATCTGATGACAATGATGTAATGTAACACTTGCTACATGATTATGTTTATATCTTTATACAGTTAAGAAAGTCTTATAACGGCAAGAAATATATTGAATTAACCGTATTCTAAGCGCAATGTAAATGCTGATCAAGTTATATTATAAGACTCATCATATTGTCATAAAACTGACTATTAAGTTGGAGGACTTCATAGGTACAATGACCTATTGAAGGCAGGAAATGACTGCTGGTTTCTCAAAGGGACAACCTTAAGAAACGGATTCTTCCAAAGGACAAGGACAGAGAAACGGATTCTGTTCTTGAACAGTATATAAGGAGGAGCTTCTCAATCAGCAGGCAGAGAATTCCTGACAGAATATTGTCGAAGGCTTCCACGGTCAGAGTTCATTGGTTCTTGTAGGTTATCCGGGCTGTGTGACCGTGGTCTTGGTATTTTCTTTCCTGACGTTTCGCCAGCAGCTGTGGCAGGCCTCTTCAGAGGAGTAACACTGAACGACAGTGTCTCTCAGTGTCAAGGGTGTAGGAAGAGTAATATATAGTCAGAAAGGGGTTGGGTTTGAGCTGAATCATTGTCCTGCAAAAAGTATCAAAGGTAATGTGCTAATCATTGTCCTGTAAGTATCAAGATAATGTGCTAATGAGGGTATGGTATGTTAATATGGAACCATTGTATCCTGAAGTGATCTGTTAATTGTGTGAAATCCAAAACTAATCTGCATGGCTATTGTGGACTGTAGTCTTTGTTAGTCTGGAGGTTTTCAGGACAGGAAGCCAAGCCTTATTCATTCTTAAACTCTCTTCTTTTCTGTTAAAGTTGTGCTGATGTTTATGAATTTCAATGGCTTCTCTGTGCAATCTGGCAAAATAGTTGGTAGAATGGTCCAGTCTTTGAGGGTCTTGGAATAAGACCCTGTGTCCTGTTTGGGTCAGTCCATGTTCAGCCACTGCTAATTTCTCAGGTTGGCCAAGTCTGCAGTATCTTTCATGTTCTTTTATCCTTGTTTGTATGCTGCGTTTTGTGGTCCCGATGTAAACTTGTCCACAACTGCAAGGTATACGATATACTCCTGCAGAGGTGAGGGGGTCTCTTTTGTCTCTCATGATCATAGGCTGATAACATATTGAGAGTTCTCTATGGTTACATGATTTCAGTCCTGACATAGACTGCTTTAAGAGCTACAGACTTCAGCTCTAACATGAATCCATGGAACCAGAGATTTCTCTTACCTTTGCATACACCAAAGACATGGAAATAATAGAACTCAACTCAAGGGTTGAACCATCCTAAACATGCATTGGGAACTTGACGGATCTTTCTAATCTGTAATAGGGAGGTTTGCAAATGACATGACTAGGTAATGTTTGTCTTAGATTCTAAGTATTCTGAAATAAGATGCTTTTAACTATTTTATATTTCATCCAATGCACTAACCATATTTTACATGATTTCTGTAACTGTTTTATTTCCTGAATGAAATAATATTACTCTCATATAGAGGCACAGAGATTGTTAAATGACTGCTTGCAACATGAATATGTTCAAGACTTATAATATCTGATGTAACATTTAAACCATTTATATGCATATATAACATTATGTACAATAAATCTTATATACTTTTATGCTCCATCTCATAAATTCATTGGCGCATCTCACAAGAAAGCTTACTCTGGTAAGGTAGTGATTCCTGCTTAGTAGGTGCCTGGCTGAATAAGATAACATATTCCTTCTCAGGAAGGGGTCCATTCTAAGAGCATAGGCACTGAAACGCACTGAACCGTGACAGTTGCACTAGATGATCTCTGGTTGTACCTTCCAACTATGATTCTATTATTCCAAGCCCCTCCCCTTGGTGGAAAAAAATATGAAACAGGATATTGATGGAGTCAGCTGGACCCCCTCAAAAGTGGGAAGCCCCCCCCCCTCCCCAGGCATGGCTTCTGCAGCCAGAGGGTTCCCTCTCTGTTGTCACAATTCTGTTTTAACTCATTCAGTCTCTGCCATTTCGCCACAGCGGTCAGGTCCTGGCTCAGTCACCACCAGCAGATTGACTGGCAGAGGTCTTGACGGCCCTTCCCACCACCACGACCCCTCCAAATCCAGAGGCCCTCAATGCCCCCCCCCCGCATACACACACCTGAGCTGAACCTCAGTGGGTCTTCCCCCATCCCTTTCATCTTCGGGTTGGGGGGGAGCAGAGCCAGGCAACTTACTCAGACACCACCATAGTCATGGGGGGGGATTTTAAAAAGGCAGGTGCAAACCATTACACCACAGCAACAGGCTTCCATCACTGCAGGGGTGGGCCCTGGTTCTGGCACTCAGGACAAAATGAGACCATGTGGGGGGGGGGGAGGGGGAGCTGCTCAGTGGTAGAGCATCTGCTGGGCATGCAGAAGGCCCCGGGTTCAATCCCAGGCATCTCCAGTTAAGAGAGCCAGCGTGGTGTAGTGGTTAAGAGCGGTGGTTTGGAGCAGTGGAGTCTGATCTGGAGAACCAGATTCGATTCCCCACTCCTCCACACGAAGCCAGGTGGGTGACCTTGGGCTAGTCACAGCTCTCTCAGCCCCACCTAAAGACTAGGCAGGCGGGTGATGTGAAAGACCCTTTTCTGCCTGAGACCCTGGAGAGCCGCTGCTGGCCCGAGTAGACAATACTGACTTGGATGGACGGGGCGGGGGGGCTTCTAATTCAGCAGAAGGCAGCTTCAGGTGCTCATGAGGCTGGCATTTGCACGAGGCAGCAACTCCACCTTGGCCGGGCTTCGCCTCGCCCCCCCCCCCCCGCTTGCTGGTCTCGTGCCAGAGACTCCCCCGGGGCCGCCCCTCCCCCGGCCGGGTTTTGCTGGGGAGTTCGGTCGGGACTTTCCGTGAGTAAGAGAGTCGGCTGTTTGAACCAATCAGAGGCCGGGAGGGTTGCGAGTCAGCAGTTGCCGGGCAGGAGAGCGGCGGCTGCTGGACGGAGCGTCTCCCGGGCGCTGCTCCGGCCATCCCGCCCGGCCGGCCGCCCTGCAGGCGGGGAGGGAGCAGCTCCCGTGCAAAGCGGCCTCCAGAGGATGGACACACACACATACACACGCACACACGCGTCCTCGCTCTGCCGAAAGGCGTTCGGTCGGTCCGGAGGAGCGCTCATTTGATCTTTGGAGGATGGTTTACTTTGGGGTGGTCAGCTGCCCCGGGGGTGGGGGAGGGAGAAAGGGTCCCAGTTTTTTAGGAGAAAGCTGGTAAATATTTTCACGAAAGTAAATAGATCATGAGTCTTGCGGGGCGGGTGCCAACCACGCCCTGAGTGTGTGTGTGTGTGTGCGCGCGCGCGCGCGTTGGGGAGGGGGGCTCTGTCAGGTCCCCAGTTTCAACTCAATGGATCTATGTGCAGACTGTCACCCCCACCCCCCTTCCAAGGGCACAAGGTTTGGGGAACAGGACTGGCTGTTGGGGGCCATTGGTGGAGGCAGGGGTCAGCATGCTGCACCCCTCCCAGTTCTGCAGGATCTAATGCAATCAATGCATCATGCACTTGCCCCCCCCCCCATAATCAAGGTGAAGAAGTCCAAGGAAGAGCCCTCCTCCAGCATTCTCCACCCCCACCCACCCCAGCCAACCAAAAGCCCCTTTGCTGGCTGAGGTTTTAATGCAGAGTTTTCAACTTCTCGTGTTTTATGTTTTCATCACACGCTCTTTCATGAGCTGCTCCCAGCAGGTTCCTTGAAGAGGCAGCATAAAATTTATTTGAATGGATGAGTAAAATAATAACTATCATACAACATCATACAAAAAATGTCTGATGGAACCAAGAGACAATCCCAGGTATCATCTAGGTCCCCAGGAAATGTTTTTACAGACATGTGTTTACTGGGGTTGCCAACAGGCCTGGAGAAAAATTCCACTGAGGAAGTGGGCAGTGTGGAAGGGGTTTGTGGCAAGGAGAGAAATAACATCCATTTAAGCCTCTACTCAAGAGAAGGGGCCTTTTTTTCTCCAGGCCCTTTCTTCTGCAGAAAGGGCTCAGCCTTTGTGGTTCTCCTATATTTTAGCTTCAGATTACGAAACTAAGCAATAAGATGCGGAGAATAATATAGAAAAAAATCTCTGTTTATTTCTGATTCAGAAAGATGACAAGATGCAAACACTGGGGTGGGGGTGGGGGGAGAGGGTAGATCACGATAGGTAGCCATGTTAGTCTGTAGCAGTGGAAAAGAGCCAGAGTCCCAGAGCACCTTAAAGACTGACAAAACATCTGGCAGGGGAGGAGCTTTCGTGAGCCACGGCTCACTTCTTCAGCTGCAAACCCTGACGGGGGTGTTATGTAGATCTCCCCACCCCCAACAAAATTTCCTTTCCAAGAGCCTCCCCAACCCTGATCATGGAAGATCCTGGCCTGAGCGCTGGGGTGGTTTACTGTAGAGGAAGCGATGGCTTCATGCTGCTGAAGGGTTTCTCTTTCCCAAGACCCAAATCCAGTATTATGGGATGGGGGTTGTTGGACTCACAGTGAGCCGAGAATCTGCCTAGCACAATCTTCTGATGGTTTCAGCATCTGTCCACCCCTGGGCGAATGGATCATGTCCTCTCCCTCACTGGAGACCTCCTGAGATCTCTCAGGGGGTTGCTTCCTTTTCTACTGGCCCAGAGAAATAGAGCAGGTGGGTGGACTCCCCCCCCCCCCCACTCCGTCACTTTTCCTCCAGTGCCAGGAAAACATTCTCCTGAATGAATAAAGTCCTGAGAGCAGCAGGGCCAATCCCAAGGAGGGCCCGGTCTGTTCTCCTTCCTCACCAACGGACTGCTAACGGGAAGATCTCAGACCTCATAAAAGAGGGCATCTCACTGCAAACCCCTCCCTGCACCCCTGAAATGGAGGGTTTCAGGGATGGGAGCAGAGATGCTGGAGCCGGAGGGATAGAAACTGCTCAAGTCTTTAATGGTAAGGTGAGAGAATGGGATTTCACTTGACCGTGGGATAAATGAAAGGGATTTCTGTGGGTCCATCTGGGGCTGGAGCTAGCTGCCCTCTGGGTTCTGTCTTTGAGGGGGTGCTGCTTTGGAGGGAAACTCTGACCCCTTCCTGGGAGGCCACCTGGTTGGGCCCCTGCAGGGCCATTCCAGGGTGAGCATCGTCTTGGTGGTGGTGGGCACATCGAGGGCTCCTGGGGATCAGAACGTCCCCCCCCCATTTCTCTCTCCAGGAAAAAAAGCTTTGCCATTTAAGGAGCAGCGAAGGAAAAAGGCAGGGGGGAGATCTCGGCAGGAAGGGACTGTGGCACAATCTGCCCTCGATTATCTGGAAGGGAAGGAGAACAGGGCAGGTGAGAGAATGCACCTGGCCAAAGATGTTCCCCTAAGAGGAGCCCCCCCCCCCCACAGAGCATCTCACACAGCCAGACTCCACCCCCACCCCAGACACTTCAGCTGTGGCTTTTCAAGCTCCCCCCTCCCCCGGCCACAGAGATCTTCTTTCCTTTTTTTAAAAATTAAAAAACATAAAATTGTCTTTCCTGCTCCTCCTTTTCCCTTCCACTTTCTTCACCCTCCTCTGATGCCTGAGTCCCCCCCACCCCCATCACTGGCCTGGCTGCTGCAGGTGGGACTCACAGGGGCCTCCGGCGGAAGTGGGCCTCGTCGTTGTTCTGCCGGCTCTTGAGGATGAGGATGGTGCCCACGATGATGCCCACGATGGCCATGGCCAGGCCCAGGCCGCACACCACGTTCTCCGCCGTCTCCGGGAGGGGCTCGGGCATGTTGGTGTCTGAGAGAGGAAGAAGAGTTAGCGGGAGGAGGGACCTGATCCAGCGCCACTTCCGTGATTTCCACCCCTCGGCTTTTGCATTCGAGAGCAGAGATCCCAGCGCCAACCCTGGCAGGACTGCCGGTTTCTCTGGGCAGGCATTTCTCACACTGTCTGAAGGTCTCTCTGGGCAGGATCAGGCCAAGGGACACCCGGAGAGGAAGGTGAAGGGGGTCTGGCGCGGAGCTGCCACTTCTCTTCTGCTGGCCACAAAGGGTACAGAAAACAGGGTGGCACCCACGGGGTGGGGGTGGGTGGGGCTGAAGTGCCACATCCGCTCCCATTAGTCTTGGGGGTGGGGAGGAGGGAGGGATGAATCCCGTGGCTAGTGGGAGTGTCTTGAGGGATGGTGGGAATAAGGCCCTTTGCAGGAAGGACAGCCGGGGTCTCTTGGGTCAGCCTAGAATCCCACCCCAGAAAGCCCAGGATCCCAGGCTGGCCTCTTCTGCCTTCAAGGGAAGGTGCACATGGCATTTCTGGATGAGTCTGCAGACTGAATGTATGAATTGCCCCCACCCCCCGTAAGACTTTTCCCTTGACAGGATTGGTCCTGCCCATGGCTCCCAACCCCTGTTTCACATGCGGGAGTCACCAAGTGATGCTTTAGGGTCTACTGATGACCCCTGCCCCCAATACACACACACACACACACACACACACACACAGTAGCCCTGAGTCCCTGGTGGTCCTTACTCCACTCCTTGGTGAGGGGCTGGGCCAGGCCCCAGTGCTCCACCTCACAGTAGTAGATGTCCTCGGGGTTGGGGACGAAGGTCAGGTAGGAGAACCTGCGGAAGGAGTTGTCCGTGTTGGGGTAGAAGTCTGTCTCGTAGGCGGCCTTCACCTCCTGCCCGTTCTTCTTCCAGGTCAGGCTGATCACCGGGGGCGAGAAGCCGTTGGCCAGGCAGACGAGCATGTTGGGGTCCCCCAGGGACACCGGCTTCTCCGGGTACACCGTCACCTTCGGGGGGACTATGGGGTGGTGAGGGGAGAGATAGGTTTTCCAACATGTGTTGCATCTCGGGGGCGGGGGGAGGAAGCCCATCCTGCTCTGTGACTGGATATAGGGGTCAATGTTCCTGCAGGGAAGGGGCCCAGTATGGACTCAGCCCCCAAACCAGGGGGCGACAGGCAGGCTCCTCTGGGGAACCTCTCCCAGGAAGCTAGGGTTGGGGGCTGGTTTCCCAGAATGATGATGCTTTGGGGCAGGGGGATCCTGTATGCCCCTACCAACTCTCCCACTGCCCCCCCCCCCCTGCGCATGGGTACCGTTCTCGGCAGGGGTGTAGTTGGAGCGGCGCATGAGGATGTCCAGGTTGGAGCGGAGCACAGCGATGTTGCCCTGGGCGCCCTCGGCCTGGAAGCTGGTGAACTCCTGGAACTGGGGCAGCCGCCAGGAGACCGTCTTGTTCTCCAGGTTCACGTGGAAGATCTCATCCCCGTCAAAGTCGAACATGAACTCACTGGGCTCCTCCGAGCTCAGGGTACGCTGCACGAAGGCCACCTGCGACAGGACCTCCTCCGCTGTGAAGAGAGATGCGGGGGGGGGGCATTGTGAGCTGGAGAGATTGGGGACCACTCTGGGGCTCCCCACCAGTCCCCACAAATGCAAGATCTGGGAGAAGCCGGGTGAGGAAAGGAGGTGGGTCTGGAGATTTGCAGCAGGGACTCTCTCAGCCGCTTGAATGAACCCTCTGGATAGTAGGAGTGAAGCTTGGAGGTGATGCCCCCCCTCCGAATCCAAGGACAGCGAGATGGAGGGGACAACATTCTGGGGGCCTAAATCAGCTGCCCCCCCCCCCCTGAAGCCAAGGTCCTGCCGCAGTTGTGGGAATTGCATATCCTGCCTTTGGGTGTTTTGTTTTTACTTCTCTTGCAGTTCCGCACTGCAGCCACAAGGGGCGCAGGGAAGGCCGAGCGCAGCAAACAGGAGTTGGTCAAACTCTCTGCCCACCGGACCTCTCTGCAGGGGGGTCTACTGGGGGGGTGGAGGGGCCCCCTGGCCTCTCAGGCCCTGCTAAACCCATCAGCCCCCACAGGAGGAAGGCCAGGCCAGGCGGGACCAGCACTGGTCCTTGCCAGTTTCTGGCTTCCCTCTTCCTTCCCTTCCCTCTAGCTCCACGGTTTCCCCTGCGCATCCCTGGTAGTGGGTAGAAGCCAAGAAAACACAAACTTCAATGTATTTATATACCTCTCCCCTTTTATCCCTAAAGGGGACCCAAAGTCACTCACTGTTCTCCACTCCTCGCTTTTATCCTCACAAGAACCCTGTGAGGTAGGCTAGGCTAAGAGTGTGTGAGGGGCCCAGGGTCACCCAGCAAGCTTCCATGGCAGAGTGGGGATTCGAACCTGGGCCTCCCTGATCCCAGTCTGACCACCACACAAGCTGAGCTTCCGTTGCAAATGGCATGGGGGGGGGGTGGTGTCTGCAGGTAACCTTTGCCAGGATATTCCGATTCCTTTAATTTCAGGCTCTGGGAGTTTAGTGGGGGGCAGTTTGGAGACTGGGGGTGTCAAAATGGACAGACCAACAGAGGGGGGGGGGATCCTTTTGTTACCATAGACGGGTGGTCACCGCCAGCCGAGTGATCCGTCTTGCGATGCTACTTGGTTTGGATCAAGGTCATATTAGGGGGGGGGGCGCCGATGGAATGCTTGTGGTGGGTATCCGAAGACGTGCCCCAATCCTGGGCCCTGCAGCCAGCCCAGCGGAGATGTCAGGAAAGAAGCCCCCCGCCCTCACACCCAGAAGGGCTGCGATCCCGCTCCAGCGAGGCAGCGCTCCCCCCTTCCTCCCTGCGCGCTGGTGGGGGCGTCCAGACGGCGGCTGTGCCCCCTCCCCGAGGAAGAGGAAGGGGAGCCACGCCGCAGCCCCTCTCCTCCTCCTCCTCCTCCTCCTCCTCGGGGCCTTCCTTTTAAGCACGGTGCAAAATGACAGACAGGCGGACGGGGGGGGGGGAGGAGCTCTCGTCTGGGAAGTGGGCGCCGTTTTAGGAGCCCCCCCCCCAACAGAGGCTGAGCCCCGGAGCCAGCCCCGGAATGAGGCCGGGACCTCTCGGCGGACTTTGCGAAGCGGAGCGCCCCTCCCCCCTTCAGAGCAGAGGATCGGGTGTGTGTCCCCCCCCCCACTTTGCTGCCCTTTGATGGGGGGGGCTGCTCCCGCTCTCCTCGGCTTGGCGCGGCTGGGGAGGGCGAAGTCCCGGTTCGCCAAAGAACCCCCGCTGGCCGAGGCGGCTCCCAGACCCCAACCTCTCCCCCCCCACCAGAGAGAGACGTTCACCCCCCTCCTCCCTGCCCCTTCCTCCCTCCCTCCCTCCCGCTCCATCCCCTGCCCGTCTTCCCCGTGCCCCCCACCCCCCAGGTGCGCCTCTTACCTGGCACCCCCAGGCGGCCCCCCAGGAGGGGCAGCAGCAGCAGCCCCAGGCAGCCCGCCCAGACCCCCATGCCCTCGGCCGGCTGCGAGGCGGGAGGCGCCCGGTGCGGCGGGAGGGAGAGCCGGGCGGCAGTGGGGGCGGCGGGGCGGGGGCGCCGGACCGAGCCCGGTTGGGGGAAGGGGGGTGGAGGAGGGCGGGGCCGAGGCAGCCAATGGGAAAAGGGCTGGGCGCTGACCGGGCTGTTGCCGGGTAGAAGAGCTCCAGAAAACGGCCCGAGCGGCAGATGGACGGACGCGCGGAGCTGCTGCCGGCCGAGCCCGACCCTCCGCCCGGGAAGGTCCCTCGTGGCCACTCAGGCTGGCAGCGGCTCCCCAGGGGGGCTCCGGCAGGGAAGGGTCCTTCCCGTCACCTACGGCCCGATCCTTTTGAACAGGAGAGGCTGGGGAGCGAACCCGAGACCTTCTGCATGCCAAGCAGAGGCTGGTGCACCGAGCCCGCCGCCCTTCCGCTGGAACTCCCGGCCACTGGAAGGTGCAAGCTGTGACCCGGCCCCAGGTGGAAAAGGCCGAGCATCCTGGGGGGGGGGGCTTTGAACAAGGGTTGGTGGTGAGAGCCCCCCCCCGCATCTGCACGGGCTCCTTTGGAACCCCCCCAAAAGAGGCACACGCCCCTCCTTCCTGGGGACTTAGAAGTACCCCCCCCCAGGCAGCACTTGTGCACAAGAATTGATGGGGGAAGAAACGACCCCGGGCGGCCTCCTGCCCAGCCTGGAGGTTGGCAGCTCTGTCTGGAGGGGGCTCCGGCGGTGGAGAAAGCCCCCCCCCCGCCTGGCAACGCCAAGGAGGGAGCCCCAGGGCCGGATTGAGGTTTGATGGGGCCCTCAGCTCTTGAAGGTCACGGGGCCCTTTAGGTGTCCAGCTGTCCTTTGTCAACAACAAATCGTTGCTGGTTTTGTGTGGAATATATGCTCGAGGGTAATTAATTTATGGACCTAATCGGGAGCGGGCGGGGCCCATTACTGACATCCTAGGAGCCGACACTACACCACACAACCCACGGTTGCTGTGTGTAGGTTTGATTTGATTTGTTTTTTATCTTATGTTTTGGAAATGTGCATCCAGTTGTTTTTTTCCTTTAATTTTTTTTGGGGGCCCCCAACAGACTGGGGCCCTAAGCTATAGCTTCTTTAACTTATACGTAAATCCGGCACTGGGGAGCCCCCTTCTACGGGGGCTCCTCCCCGTGTCCCCAAGGAAAGGGCCCCTGGAGGGGCTGGGGGTTGCCAGCTGTCGGGGGGTCTGGGTCCGTGCCCCCCGCCCCCCTGGGGGGGCTGCCGCTCTGCCCCCTGCCTCCCTCTTCTCCGCCGGGTCTTCTGGACGGGACCAGATTCTACGACTTTAGGCAGATAATGAGGGGGGGCACCTTGGCCATCTTCTGGGCATGGAGTGGGGAGGTCACTGGGGGTGTGGGGGGGAGGTCGCTGTGAAATCCCTGCATTGTGCAGGGGGATGGACTAGATGACCCTGGTACGAACCAGGGCCGGCCCTGCTGAGCCTCCGAGATGAGACGAGACCGGGCCAGCCGGGGGGGTCCCAGGTCGGAGGGCCCCCCAGGTCGGAACCCCCTCCGTCTCTCAACGACACACCATCTCCCGCAAGGAGCGCAGTTGCTGGGGCTCCTGCCCGGAGACCGATGACGCTGCCCCGGAGGGAATTCTCATTGGTGCTCCTCTGGGCCCCCGCCCGGGCCCCTCCCCGGGACTCTGGAGGCAAAAGTCGCTTTCCCCCCCCCCAGCAGTGAACAAAGTCTCCCCTGCGGGCTGGGCGGGGGTTTTCCGTGGGGGCAGCTATGGGGCCTGGCCTGGTCCTGCGAGGCCTGGTTTGGATGCTGCTGGGGGCGCCCCTGGTCTCCGGAGCAGAGAGGAGGCTCCGGACCCCTGGTGAGTGCAGCTGGGGGGAGGGGGGCTGGGAGAGACAGGCCCCTCCCCCTGGCAGCGGGAGGGAGGGAGGACCCTCTTTCTGAGGTTGAGGAGGGGGTGGGAGATGCCTCCCCTTGGCCCCCTCAGGTGCACTTTGTTAATTTACTTCATTTACACTCCCCGGGGGGGGGGGCTCCAAGTGGCTTTGCACGGCTCTCCTCCAGGTTATCCTCACAACTACCCTGTGAGGTAGGCCCACAGTGTGTGACTGGCCCAAGGTCACCCAGGAAGCTTCCATGGCAGAGTGGGGATTCGAACCTGGATCTCCCAGATCCGACTCTGACTCTCTAACCACCACACCCCACTGGTGTTATCTGTTGGGGGGCAGACCACTTTGGCCAGGGGGTGCCAACC
The DNA here is from genome assembly GCF_029931775.1 of Euleptes europaea. Classification (NCBI taxonomy): domain Eukaryota; kingdom Metazoa; phylum Chordata; class Lepidosauria; order Squamata; family Sphaerodactylidae; genus Euleptes; species Euleptes europaea. The sequence continues at coordinate 623,848 of NC_079312.1, forward strand.
CCAGACCCCTCGGCATGGGTGGGAGGGGGTCCGGGGAGGGGAGGGGAGGCAGAACGAAGAGGGGGGTCTCTAAAGAAGGGTGGGGGCAAAGCAGGACTGGCAGGCAGTCCCCAAGACATTTGATACCCCTCCAAAAGCCTTTTCTGCTTTTGGCACCTGGAGGACAGGGAGAAGTTCAACAGGTCAAGCCTCTCTGGAAATATCCATGCTTGCAAATGCTTCGGCCATTAAAGGCAGAGGAGCCACCGAAGAGAAAAGCAGGGAGGGGGGCAGGTCTGGGGGGGGCAGAGCGGCCAGGACCCCCCCCCCCTCAACACCACTCTTCTCTCCTCTCCGCCTCCCTCTTTGTAATATGAGCTCCGGCCAAGGGAGTGGTCTGCTCTGAGCTCCCCAAGGAAGGAAAGGGCCGTGGAGTTATCCCTGTGTAGATGCCTCCCCCCCCCCCCCGAGACTCAGAGTGGATCCCAGAATTGAAAACAGTGTAAGGACAGCGGGGAGCGCAACAGGCACAGCGACAAAGGCGGGGTTACGAAAGGAGAGAAGAACCAGGCGCTGAAAACAGTCATATTTATAAGGGGGGGGGGAATTATAAGTCCCTCTCCTTTTTTGCACTTTAACCAGAGCCCCATGCCACAAAAAATCCCCTCCTGAACACTCCTCTTTTGCACCCTGTGTGGAAGGACAGAAGACGTAGGGGCCAGGAAGGGACTGGCCCTTCCCTCCTGGCAGGAGCCACAGCAGAGAAGACCCTGTCTGAAGGGGCAGCTGCTGCTCGGACCCCTTGGCAGGGGGGTGGCCTTCAGCGGGCTCTGCTTGGGGGATGGAGCGGCCTCCGAGGGGCATCGGGGGAGAGGCGTCCCTTTAGACAGGAGGGTCCAAGGGCATGCGGGGCTTTGCAGGTGGGAGGGGGGGTCAGATTTATGCCTCTCCCAGCCTCCCTTTTGGAGTGGGGGTAGCCATGAAAGTCTCTTGCAGCAAAATACCACAGGAGCCTTTGGGGGGGGGGATCTTGCAGCCAAACCGTGTTTATTCCAGGAAGAGTTTTCCTGGGTCGGAGCTCACTTCCTCAGATACAAGAGGAGGAAGAAACCCCCCCCCCACCTCGTGTTGACAGGAAATCACCAAGGGGGAGGCGGGGAGGGGTCCCTGGAGCATCAGCCCGGTGAGATTCTCTGCTTGGGTGCTGGGAAATCAGGCGGCTTCTGGCCTTGAGAAAAGTGTCATCCAGCAGGGTGAATAAAAAACCAATTAAGCAGGAGGCCGTTGGAAGCAGGGGAGGAAACGGACCCCCACACCCCCCCTTAGAAGGAGTAGAAACGTCTCCTTGGGATCCTTGTCTCGTTGTAATTGGAAATAATCCCAGAGGAGCCTCGTTTGAAGAACTTCCCTGAACTGTTCTAGCGGCGTCAACCCTGGCCATCAGTGGGGTGGCTGACAGATGTCGCAGCCAGATTGCCCTCCCCTCCAGCTGTTCTTCCCATGCCGCTTGACCCGACCACGACCCCTTGCCCGACGTGGGTCCGCCCTCTCCGGCGCCTCCTTCTCATTCCTGTCCCCTTCTGAGCAGAGGAGGTCTCCAAGGGGGAGGCCCAGGCCTGGCGCATCAGTGTAGTCTGGGTGGCCGTGGGAGCAGTGTGCTTAGGGTCGCCAGGCCCCTCTTCGCCACCGGCAGGAGATTTTGGGGGCGGAGCCTGAGGAGGGCGGGGTCTGGGGAGGGGAGGGGCTTCAATGCCCTAGAGCCCAAGGGCCAAAGGGGCCATTGTTCTCCAGGGAATCTGATCTCTTTCGGCTGGAGATCGGTTGAGTGAGCAGGAGATCTCCCGCTACTACCTGCAGTTGGCAACCCTAAGTGCGTTGCAATGAGTGGGGCGCCGGCTGCATTCTGGGAGGCCTGGGTTCGAATCCCCCCTCTGCCCTGGGGGCGAGACACTCTCTCTGGGCCGGACCTCTATCCCACCCCCCCAATCCGCCGCCGAAAAGGACGAGGCTGCTGAGGGAGGGGGGAGGGGGGAGGGGGGAGGCCCGGCTTTAACTCGCTCCCCGCGGACACACACACACGCCCCCCCCGCGCGCCCCCAAACGGTCTTCCTCGAGGGGAGCCCCTGCGGGCCCTCCTGCTCGGAGACCGAGGACGCGGCTGCCTCTGGGCCCCCTCCCCACCCCCAGGAGCCCCCCCCCGCCTGACCCTTTTCTCATCTCCCCCCCGCCCGCAGCTGCCCACTTCTTATACCAGGAGAAGCACGAGTGCCGCTTCGCCAACGGGACGGCGGGCCAGGTGCGCTACCTGTACCGCGACTTCTGGGACCGGCAGGAGTGCTGGCGCTTCGACAGCCGCCTCGGGCGCTTCGTGGCCGTCGCCCCGCTCTGCGAGAGGGACGTCGAGCGCTTCAACCGCGACCCGCAGCAGCTGCAGTACCGGATGGCCCTGGTGGACTCCTACTGCCGCCACAACTACGCGATCTACGAGGGCTTCTTCCACAGCAGGCAGGGTGAGCTGCGCGCGGGGGGGGGGGGCGGAGCTGGGGGGAGTCCGCGGGGGGAGGGGATTCCCCTCCTCCCACCCCCCACTGGAGGGGCTCCAGGCCTTTGGGGGGTGGGGAGGGAGCGAGGGGGGCCGCTCAGGATAGCGGCTTCTCAGGCAGACCCCCCTTTCCCGCCCCAGGAGGAGTCCGGCTTGACCCCCCCCACCTCCCCACCCCTTGAGAGCACACGGGCCCCCGCAGCGCAGATCAGTGAGTCCGGCCTCTGCACCCGGGACCCCCTCCTGCCCCCCCCCAAGGGCCACCAAGGGGGGGTGTCCGTGGGTGCGTGGGGTGGGGGGGGAACCTTAGTGTAAAAAGAAGGGGGGGGAGCTCGAATGGATTCATGTTTATTTTTGTCTTTTTACATCGGACACCCCCCCCCACCCGAGATGCACCGTCACCCTTTGGGTCCCTCCCCTCCGTCCGCAGGCCCGGTGGTATCATTCCCTGTGATCTACGTGTGTCTAGTGGCACCGTCCGCTCCTCCCCCCCCCATTACCTGTTGGAGTTCTTGTTCAGTCCCAGAGGGCAGAGAGTTCTAGTTTACCAGTGTCTAGTTTCAGCTGTAGAAAAGAGCAAGACCCCAGTAGCACCTTAAAGACTAACAATTTTTTTTCTTTTTTAAAATTTTTTTAAATTGATTTTTTATAATTAAACAAAAAATAAAACTAAAATAAAATTATATTGGTTATAAATATGACTCTCACAAGAACAAATATTGATTAAAAAGACAGGATTTAATATTGACCACAAAATAAAATATTTAGGCATATGGGTATCACCCAACAATCTTAATTTATTTCAGAATAATTATACAAAACAATGGCAACAAATAGTAAAAGTTTTTTAAAAATTGGGGGGGGGGGAAATGCCATTATCATTGCAGGGGCGAATTTCAGTTATTAAAATGATGATATTGCCTAAGATGCTTTTTCTGTTTCAAAATCTACCAATATTGAAAGGTGCACAGATATTTAAAAATTGGAAGAAAGATATTTTAAATTTTCTATGGGGTAAAGAAAGACATAGGATAGCATACAACAATTTAGTGGAATTGAAAGAAACAGGAGGGCTGGGATTACCAGATTTGAGAATGTATTATCAGGCAGCTTGCTTCACCTGGTTAAAAAACTGAATTCTATTAGAGAATCAGAAATTATTAAAATGAGAGGGATTTAATTTACATTTTGGGTGGCACACATACTTATGGTATGAAAAGGAGAAAGTAAATAAAGAATTTAATTCCCATATTATCAGGGTTGGTCTACTTCAAACGTGGAAGAAATATAAAGGATTTCTAGAAAGTAAAACCCCTGGTTGGATTAATCCTGTAGAAGCTTTTATGAAGAGAGGTGTGCACTTAAATCCGGATATTGGTATCTATAGGGAAATTATAGAATGCAAAGAAGGGGTTTGGATGTTGAAAAGTAGAGAAGAGCTTAAAATTAAAGATTGGTTTATGTATTATAAATTAAGGGATATATTTAATAAGGATAATTTGACGGGGTTTAATCAAAATAAATCTAAATTTGAAATTATATTAACCAAGGGGAATAAAGGGATGATAGGAAGAGTTTATAAATTGCTGATAGAAATGAATCTAGAACACGAAAGGATTAAACCAGTGATGGTGAAATGGATGAGGGAGCTAGGTTATAATATTGATCTGGAAATATGGGAAAACTTGTGGAAGAAGGAATATAAATTTACCATCACTAATGAAATAAGAGAAAATTTACATAAAATGTTTTATAGATGGTATATAACCCCAGTATTGTTAAGAAAAATGAAAAAAGATGATAAAGGTTTATGTTGGAAGTGCGGAACTGAAAAAGGCACATTTTTACATGCTTGGTGGTTTTGTAAAAAAATTAAGAGATTTTGGAGATTAATCTTAAAGGAAACTAACAATTTGATTAATACAAAAATAAAAAAGAACCTGCTTTCTGTTTATTGGGTATCCCCCCCCCCCAAAAAAAATTGGATAAATGTGATAGAGTCATATGTCAATATAGTTTTGCAGCAGCTAGAATTATAATTGCCAAAAACTGGAAGCAAATAAATCTTCAATTAATGATTGGAGCGAAAAATTATGGATGTATATGCAGATGGCCAAACTTACAGATTCTTTACATGGTAAAGATATGGAAGAGTTTAAAAAAACATGGTTAAAGTCTGCTGCATATTGGGATAAATTGGCGAAAAAGAACTTTACAAGTATAGTTAATGAATTGTAGATTATTATTTTTTTTAAATAGAAATAATAATAGATTCTTAAACACTGTCAAAACACTTCTCCGGAAGTCCAAGGGTGGTGGGTACACGGTTAAGGTGGGTGGTGGATATTAGGGCACTATATATTTTACAAACTATATTATACAATGTAAATTTATTGGTTGTAAAAGTGCTCTTTTTGTGATTTTGTATTTTTATGTTTTCTTTTTTGTTTGTATTATGATTTTATTTTAAAAATATTTTCTGGCAGGGTATGAGCTTTTGTGCGCCACAGCTCACTTCTTCAGATACAGCTAGAATGACATGTTAGCTGTATCTGAAGAAGTGAGCTGTGGTGCATGAAAGCTCATACCCTGCCAGAAAATATTTCCAGCTGTATCTGAAGAAGTGAGCTGTGGCGCACAAAAGCTCATACCCTGCCAGAAAATATTTTTGTTAGTCTTTAAGGTGCTACTGGACTCTTGCTCTTTTCTACTACTACAGACAGACTAACACGGCTACCCACTGTGAATTAGTTTCAGTTGGATGTTGCTGGTGAGCTAACAGCTGGGGGCCTGTCAAAGTTGATGCTATACAAATAAAAGCTGTTGGGGGGATCCTGGCCTGATGCTGCATGCCTTAAAAGGGGGATCATTACAGGCCCCACCCCAAAAACCAAGGAGCTCCCCCCCCCATTGAACAGTTAGTTTATCTGAGGGTCAAATGACTGTAAATAAACAATGTCCCCCACCCCCATTTTTTCCAGGGGAAAAAGAAAACGAGGGGGGAATATTGAAATATATGTAGTACATGCATTCCAGTAAAAAAACAACCCCTGAACTTCTTACTGAGTGAACAACATAAAAACACCTCATTTACAACTCGCAGTGCAATCCTAAAGTTACTCCAGTCTAAACCCATTCATTTAATATTGTACAGTTTGACATGTTAATGACATTTAAAAGTATGTACAAGCAATTGCAAACGTATCCAGTGCTCAAGGGAAATCTGCCAACCACTGCACCCTAGGCTACCATGGCACAGGGATCTTTAATTTTTGTGATCTGAGTGTGAGGGTTCCCGACCTCTCTGTGCAAACTCCATAAAACCACTTGCTCAGACTGTATGTAGAAACAAGGATCTTTATTGGAAGCCTCAGGAGGTACGAGCCATACACTGTTAAAAGTTGCAAGTGAGCAAGACTTCTCAACTACAGAATAATATCCCCTACAGGGAGGCAAAGCAGGGAGGCAAAGGTCACACCTATGTTATGGGAAGCTACAAGACAGATGGGTCCGTTACAGACATCAATCGACCCAGAGAGCTTGTTAGGGTTATCAGATCCCCAAGGCCGAATCTGGCGAGAGGGAGTGAATCAAAGCGCAGAGCAGGGGAGGCCTCCGTGAAGGGGGAGACATTCCAGACAGGGCCAGATAGATATGGCGCCTGAACCCAGGATAGAACAAACGGTCTGAACTGCTTTTACGAGTCCAGGGGGGAGGGGGAATTGGGACCACAGTAGACAAAGACACACAGACCCTCACATTCTGCCCCCCTTAAGGCCCCCCTCCCTCGAGTCCGGGCGGTCGAGGCCTATCTGGATAGGCAATGTGAAACTCCCGAACCAGGCGAGGAGCGGCCACATGGGGAGCTGCCACCCACTCATCATGAGCGGAGCCCAGATGTTTCCAGCGCACCAAATAGAACAGCTTCCCTTTCTTCACTTTGGAGTCCAACACCTTAGACACTTCCAAATGCGTTTTCCCCCCCACTACCGTAGGAACCTCAGATTTGGGGAGAGGATGGAATTGAGGGGCAGCAACGTACGGTTTAAGCAGACTGATGTGGAACACAGGGTGCACCCCTCGAAGGGACTTAGGGAGCTCCAACTCCACCGTGACGTCGTTGATTACTCGGGTGATGGGGAAAGGACCTACGTACTTGTCACTAAGCTTTTTACAAGGCCGAAGTGAACGTAGGTTCTTGGTGGAAAGGTATACCTGCCCCCCCACCTTGAGTTCCCACCCCGGAGACCGATGCTTATCGGCTTGATCCTTGTATTTGCGCTTGGCCCTCTCCAGGTTTTTCTGTAACCAGGGCCAAGTGGTTTGCACTACCTGTACCCATTCTTGGACCTCCTGCACCCCCTCGAGTTCGGGAGTGATGTTGGGAGAACCAAAGGGTCCAAAGTCTTTCCCATAGACCACTCGAAAAGGACTGAAACCTGTGGAAGAATGGGGGGCATTATTATAGGCATATTCAGCAAAAGGCAACAGATCCACCCAATCGTCCTGGTGGTAATTGACATAACATCTCAAATAGCATTCAACCACAGAATTGACACATTCAGTTTGACCATCAGTCTGGGGGTGGTAAGCTAAAGAGAGTCCCTGCTCTTCCACCCCCATTACTTTTAGGAAGGCCCTCCAGAATTTGGCCACAAACTGGGCTCCTCTGTCGGAGAGGACCTTCCTCGGAATCGAATGATACTTCACCACATGATTAATAAACAGTTTAGCTAGTTTCTGAGCCGACGGCAACCCTGTACAAGGGACAAAGTGCACCTGTTTGGAAAACAAGTCAGTTATCACCCACAATACAGTTTCCCCCCGACTGGGGGGTAAGTCAGTGATAAAATCCATGGCAATCACTTCCCAGGGCATGGTCGGAGTCTCAAGCGGTTTTAAGAGTCCAGGAGGCTTCCCCATCCGTTTCTTGGCAGTGGCGCAGACGGGGCAGCTGCGCACGTACAATTCCACATCGGCTCTCATGCCAGGCCACCAAAACTGCCTCCGTAATAAATGCAATGTTTTAACAAACCCAAAATGACCAGCAAGTTTGGCCCCGTGAACCATTCCCAGTGCCTCCTTCCGGAGAACCTCCGGGACATAAAGTTTACCCCCCTGCGCCCACAAAGAGTCCTGTTGGTCGAGGTGCGTGGGGAGGACCTGCTGCTCCGCTTCCCTTAGCGAAGCGTTTCGGAGCCGCTGCAGAAAATCCTCCGGGATTCCCTTGGGGGGAGGGACCCCCTGTCATGAGTCAGCCTGCAGAGAGTCAGCCTGCAGAGACCTCCTCTGATGAAGAGGAGGTAGAGGCCAGAATAGAGGATCAGCCAAAGTCAGGAGATGACTCACCATGTCTGCAGCCTGCCAACTCAAGGACTCCAGTTGGACCTGACACCTTGCAACATGCAGTGTCTCCAGAGGCCTCGCCAGGGCCACTGGAGCAGAGAAGAAAACAGGTCCGTCTGGCAATGCAGCAGAGACGGCAGAGTGCTAGGCTGAAGGCTTTACAGAGGAACCTCCCCAGTAGCAGTGATGAGGAAGATCAGGGCTGAAGCACCACCTGTGAACTCAGCCTCATCAGCATCAGCTGGCTGCTACAGCAGCAGGGGAAGGGATTTAAGCCATCAGTTAGGCTTGGCTGTTGTGCAAGCAACTTGTCACCAACCTCCTTGAGTACCTGCCTTGTTTACCTGCCTTGTTTCCCTGCTATCCATTGGATTCCTGGTATCCTGACTTCTTGGACTGGCTCTGACTAACGCTTTGGACTTCCCTTGCCTGTATTGATATCTCGGACTCTGCCTTCACTGTGAATGACCTTGGACTGTTCCCCAGACTACGCTTACAGCCCTCGCTCCTCGCCTGTACCACGACAGATTGCTTGCACCCACAAAAAACGAAACAAACTCACCCTCCCTCGCTGGCAGGATGGAAGGGGCCGACGGCTCAGAGATGGTGGTGATTCAGCTCCAGCTGTTAAAGGCACAGATAACGCAGCTCACTCAAGCCTTGGCTGTGCTTCAACAACAACCGTCTGCAGCAGCCGTTGCCAACTGGCCCATCAGCCTGCCAGATAAGTTTGCCGGGGATGTGGAGAATTTTCCTACTTTCTTTGCCCAGTGCAAATTATACCTTGATCTCCGGGCCCAGGATTTTCGTACTGATAAGATGAAGGTCGGATTTGTGTTAAGCCTCTTAAAGGGACAGGCTGCCAAATGGGCCACCCCTCTGCTGCTTGGCCAGTCCCCATTGCTGGATAATTTTACTGCTTTTGAGGCTCACTTGCGTGGGTTTTTTGCCAACCCCTTGAAGGCTGAAAAGGCTAACCAGTGCCTCAGGCACCTCAAGCAAGGGAATGGGACAGTGGCAGCATATACAACAGAATTCCAGCTGCTGGCTCAAGACCTGGAATGGAACGAAGCAGCCCTAATGGACCAGTACCAGGAAGGGCTGTCAGAAGAACTGCAGGATGAACTAGCCCGAGTAGAGCGCCCTGCAACTCTTCAAGCTTTAATTTTGCTCTGTTTGCGGATTGATGGGCGGCTGGAGGCCCGAAGGCTGGCGCGCAAAAGGGCCCACCCTGGTCTGGTGGTTGGCCAACCACCCCTGCCGTCCATGACTACTGCAGGCTTAGAAACATCAGTGGAGGAACCTAGACAGCAAGGAGCTGGTAGGCCATGCCTGCCAGAGACAGAAAAGGACAGGCGTCGAGCCCTGCATCTATGTTTATATTGTGGAGGTTCTGGGCACTACGTCAGTTGCTGCCCCGAAAAAAAGGACCGTGCCGGAGCGGATGTTAAACGCCAAGCCCCAGGTCAACACAAGTCAGATGCTTTGGGACACACTGAAGGACTAGAGGGCCCCCCCAGCACCAGTCCTGGACCTTTCCTGGTCCCTGTGAAATTGCAGTTGCCCGATGGGCGTTGGTTGTTGGCCTACGGTATGATAGACTCGGGGGCCTCCCGGTGTTTCATGGATGCCCAGTTTGCTGCCCAGCATCGAGTCCCACTACAGCCAAAGACTACTCCTGCTCTAGTGGAGGCCATTGATGGACGGCTACTACGGTCTGGACCAGTTACTCAGGAGACTGAACCGCTGATCCTGGAGCTGCAGCGACACCATGAGCAAGTGCAATTTGACGTGGTCTGTATGCCCCGGTTTCCCATTGTGTTAGGGCTCTCCTGGTTGGCCCTCCACAACCCTGCCATCAACTGGGCACGTCAGGAACTGCAGTTCAGGACCCCTTGCCCACACGAAGGCTGCCCTACAGTCCTGGGGGCAGCTGCCTCTTCAGCCCTGGCCGGCCTCCCCGAGAAGTATGCTGATTACAGGGATGTATTTGAGGAGAAGGGGGCAGATCAGCTGCCCCCCCACCGGCCATATGACTGTGCCATCAACTTGGTACCTGGGGCCCCTCTGCCTACAGGTCGACTATACCGCCTCTCTGAGCCGGAACTGGAGGCGCTTCGGGACTTCCTGACCAAGAACTTGCACAGAGGATTTATATGCCCCTCTAACTCCCCAACCTCAGCACCTGTCCTCTTTGTGAAAAAGAAGAGTGGAGAGCTCCGATTGTGTAATGACTATAGGGCTCTCAACAAAATTACCATCCGGGACCGGTACCCCTTGCCCCTCATCCCGGAGCTGCTGGAACGCCTTCGAGGGGCCAAGGTGTTTACTAAGCTGGACCTTCGCGGTGCTTATAACTTGGTAAGGATCCGCCAAGGGGATGAGTGGAAGACAGCATTTGCCACTCGGTATGGGCAGTATGAATACCTGGTGATGCCCTTCGGTCTATGCAATGCTCCGGCCGTGTTCCAGCGCTTCATGAACGATGTATTTCGTGATTTGCTAGACAAGTTTGTCATCATCTACTTGGATGACATCCTGATTTATTCCCAGGATCCAGACAGCCACACCGAACATGTGCGAATAGTCCTGCACCGGCTTCGACAGCATGGCCTCTATGCCAAGCTGGAGAAGTGTGAGTTCAATCTTCCGGCTGTGGAATTCCTGGGACACCACATTTCTCCTCAGGGCATTAGGATGGATCCCCAGAAAATAGAGGCAGTACTCTCGTGGCAGGCTCCCCAGAACCGAAAGGATGTACAGCGTTTCCTTGGTTTTGCAAACTATTACAGACAATTTATTCCTGAGTTTGCGTCCTTGGCTGTACCCTTGACCAGGCTGCTGCGACCACGGGAGCCCTTCCACTGGACACCGGAGGCACAGCGGGCTTTTCAGGACCTCAAAAAACAGTTTGCTACCCATCCACTCCTGCGGTATCCAGACCCCAATTTGCCCTTCACCGTGGAAGCCGACGCCTCGAGTAGGGCTATTGGGGCCATACTTCTACAGCCAGGGACGGCCACCGGGGCCCTGCAGCCTTGTGCTTACTACTCCAGGCAGCTCACACCAGCTGAACAAAATTATACTATCTGGGAGCGGGAGTTGTTGGCCATCAAAGCGGCTTTTGAGGTGTGGAGACACCACCTGGAGGGGGCTCGACACCCGGTGGTGGTCCGGACAGACCATCGGAACCTGGAGAGCTTACAGACTGCTCGGCGGCTGAACCAGAGACAGATCCGATGGTCCTTGTTTTTCTCCAGATTTAATTTCACTGTCACATACATCCCCAGCTCCCAGAACAAGAGAGCGGATGCCTTGTCCAGAAAACCAGAATACTCGGCAGTCCCGATCCAGGACCGCCCTCTTGCTACAGTCCTACCACCTGAGAGCTTCGCCGCCATCCAGCCCAGTACCTCCCTCAGGGAACGAATAGAGCAGCAGCAGCAAATAGACCCCTTTGCAAAGAAGCAGCTCCAGGCTCTCAGGGACTCCCAAGGAACGGCACCTCCAGGCTTCATGGTACAGGGGAATGTACTCACCCACCGGGGTAGGATCTATGTGCCTCCAGGGCCCTTACGAGCTGAAGTTCTAAAGCTGGTACACGATGCCAAGCCGGCTGGGCATTTTGGCCGCTACAAGACCCTTCACCTCCTGACTAGAGACTTTTGGTGGCCACGGGTCCGGGTAGACATTAACCAGTATGTGGCATCCTGTGAAGTCTGCCAACGGGCCAAGAACCAGCCAGGGAAGCCTACAGGTCTGTTGCAACCCTTGCCCACTCCCTTAGGCCCTTGGAAGACCATATCCATGGACTTCATCACGGACTTGCCTAGGTCCAGTGGCCACACAAGCATCCTGGTGGCTGTGGACCTACTCACCAAAATGGCACACTTTGTTCCCTGTCCAGGTCTCCCCTCCGCTCGTGAAACCGCCCGGTTGTATCTCCACAATATCTTCCGGCTTCATGGGCTGCCAGAACACCTGATTTCAGACCAGGGCACTCAATTTACCTCCCGGTTCTGGCGGGCCCTGCATTCCCTCCTGGGGACCCAGGTACACCTCTCCTCAGCTCACCACCCTCAAACTGACGGGCAGACTGAGCGCACAAATGCCACGCTCGAGCAATACTTGAGGTGTTTCGTGAACCACCAGCAGGACAACTGGGTTGACCTGCTACCCTTAGCAGAATTCGCCTACAATAATGCGGTTCACTCCTCCACCCAGCAGTCACCCTTCATGGCTACCTATGGCTACAATCCCCGGTTCTTCCCTCAAGTGACGCCAGCCTCGGCAGTTCCTGCTGCCAATGACCTCGTTCAGGAACTGCAGGCTCTCCACAAGGTACTCCGGGACCAGCTACAACAGGCCAAGGAGGCATACAAGATGGCCGCAGACCGGCACCGGCAACCTGGGAAGGCCCTGACAGTTGGGGACCAGGTTTGGCTCTCAACCCAACACCTTCCTAACCTGCGACCATCCCGGAAACCGGATGCCCGTTTCATTGGCCCTTTCCCCATCGTGGAACGAGTCAACCCAGTGGCCTTTCGACTGCAACTCCCCGCCACGCTCCGGATCCACCCTGTGTTTCATCGCTCCCTGCTGGTACCTGTTGCACCCCCACACCCATTGAGGCCCTCGACACCACCTCCATCGCCTGTCATCGTGCAGGGTCATGAGGAGTTTGAAGTGGCCCAGATTTTGGACTCTCGGCGTCGGCGGGGCCGGCTCCAATACCTGGTTGACTGGAAAGGATATGGACCGGAAGATCGCTCCTGGGAACCTGCTGATCATCTCCATGCACCGGACCTTCTACGACTGTTTCACCGTACCTATCCCCAGAAGCCAGGCCCAGGTCCATCGGGTCGGGGGGGCCTTGAAGGGGGGGATGGTGTCATGAGTCAGCCTGCAGAGAGTCAGCCTGCAGAGACCTCCTCTGATGAAGAGGAGGTAGAGGCCAGAATAGAGGATCAGCCAAAGTCAGGAGATGACTCACCATGTCTGCAGCCTGCCAACTCAAGGACTCCAGTTGGACCTGACACCTTGCAACATGCAGTGTCTCCAGAGGCCTCGCCAGGGCCACTGGAGCAGAGAAGAAAACAGGTCCGTCTGGCAATGCAGCAGAGACGGCAGAGTGCTAGGCTGAAGGCTTTACAGAGGAACCTCCCCAGTAGCAGTGATGAGGAAGATCAGGGCTGAAGCACCACCTGTGAACTCAGCCTCATCAGCATCAGCTGGCTGCTACAGCAGCAGGGGAAGGGATTTAAGCCATCAGTTAGGCTTGGCTGTTGTGCAAGCAACTTGTCACCAACCTCCTTGAGTACCTGCCTTGTTTACCTGCCTTGTTTCCCTGCTATCCATTGGATTCCTGGTATCCTGACTTCTTGGACTGGCTCTGACTAACGCTTTGGACTTCCCTTGCCTGTATTGATATCTCGGACTCTGCCTTCACTGTGAATGACCTTGGACTGTTCCCCAGACTACGCTTACAGCCCTCGCTCCTCGCCTGTACCACGACACCCCCTGATGGCGGGATTGGGAGCGAGTGGTTACTGCGAGTCCCGAGACCTCCCCCCTCTGCTCAGGGGTGAATAAGGAATCCACCGGTCGATCAAAATCATTGCGGTATTGGGGAAGTCTGGAAAGAGCATCAGCCAAAGCATTGTCTTTCCCTGGCACATGTCTCAGAACAAAGCGGAACTTAGCAAAAAACTGAGCCCAATGAATCTGTTTTGCGTTGAGCTTTCTAGCTCCTTTCAAAGCCTCAAGGTTTTTGTGATCGGTGCACACCTCAAAAGGGATCTCCGCCCCTTCCAGAAAATGTCTCCAAATGGTGAGGGCATGTTTAACAGCCGCGGCCTCTTTCTCCCAAATGGCCCATTTAATCTCAGACTGAGAAAACTTCTTAGAGAAATAGGCACACGGTTTCAATCGATCGTTCACGTCCCGTTGTAAGAGGGCCCCCCCCCATGGCAACATCAGAAGCATCAACCTGAACCACGAAAGGCTTATTACAATCAGGCTGCGCAAGCATGGGTTCGGACGAGAAAAGCAGTTTGAGCGTATCGAAAGCCTGCTGGCAGTCCGAAGTCCACTGCAATTTGGCCGAGGGCAGAGTGGCGTTCGCACCTTTCCCTTTAGTGCGCAGGAGCGAAGTGAGGGGGAGCGCAACCTGGGCAAAATTAGGGATGAAGTTTCGGTAAAAGTTGGCAAAGCCCAAAAATTGTTGCAAATGCCTACGCGTGGTGGGGGTTTCCCAGTCCATTACTGCCCGAACCTTTTCGGGATCCATTTCCAAGCCTTGATGGGAAATCACATAGCCCAGGAAGGTGATGTAAGGTTGGTGGAAATCACATTTGGAAACCTTAGCAAACAGTTTGTGTTCGCGCAGCCGCTGCAGTACCTCGCGCACCAGCTGTACATGCTCTTCCATGGTCTCCGTATAAATGAGGATATCGTCCAGGAAGACCACCACCCCTCGAAACAATAGATCATGTAGAACTTCATTAATCAACTGCATAAACACACTCGGAGCCCCTGAAAGTCCGAACGGCATCACCAAATACTCAAACATTTCAAAACAACTAGAAAAGGCAGTCTTTGGTTCGTCCCCTTCCTTTATGCGAACTCGGTGGTAAGCCTCCACCAAATCCAATTTGGTGAAGATCCGGCCCTCCTTCAATTGTGCGAGAAGGTCTGGAATGAGAGGGAGGGGGTATGCATTAGACTGAGTGACTGGGTTCAGTCTACGAAAGTCAATACAAAGTCTCAAATCTCCCGTCTTTTTCTTGACAAAGAAGGCGGGGGCCGAGTAAGGAGCCTTGGACGGGCGGATAAAGCCCCGTGCTAGATTGGTGTCCAAATATTCTCGTAGCACCGCCTTTTCGTTCGGGCTCATGGGGTACACCTTTCCTTTGGACAATTTACCATCCCCCACTATTTCAATGGCAGTCTGTTTCCCTGTGGGGGGGTAATTCGTCGCACTCCCGCGCGTCAAACACATCGGCGAAGTGGGAATACTCGCTGGGAAGTTGGGGCAGGGGGGTCTCGAGAGAAGGAGCCCCCACGAGGGCTGCTGCTGGTGTGCTAAGCACCCTATCCTTATCATGGAGTTCGCATGGGTTGCGGGGGAAGGTGAGCGTCCGCTTCACCCAGTCTATGGAGGGATTGTGCCCCAGCAACCAATTCATCCCCAATACTACGGGTGCGACTATGGGAGCAATGGTAAAATAAATGCGCTCCCAATGTTCCCCTATAGCCATGACGACTGGTGCGGTGTGTTACGGGTCCCCCTTTAAAGTCACTGCCATCCATCTGGGAAAAGCGGATGGGTTCGGGCAACCGCCTCCGTCTAACGTGCAGCAATTGGGCAGCCTCTTCGCTCATCATGGTTCGGGCACAACCGAATCCACCAGGGCCGTGAATTCTAACGTGGGTCTCCCTTTAGGTAGGGAGAGTTTGACTTTAACATGCACATTGGCCTCTTGAGCGCTTACCATTAGTGGAGCTCCTTGCACAACGTTCAGAGCGGTCTGCTGAGGAGCCCCCCTTACAGCAGACCGACGGCGTTTTTTGCCGGCAGGTCCCAATCCTCCTCCTCGCTGGAGGAAGTGGTTGTGGTATTTGTAATCCGTGACTCCGATGAGTCAAAGGCTTCCTTTGTAATCCGTGGCCCCAGTGGGCCGGTGGTGTCCGAGGCTTCGACCTCGGTGCGGGTGTGCAGGGCCGAGGGCGCGCTGCGTCGGCTCGGTGTCGGTGCGCCGCTCCGGCGGCGAGGTTGCCCCTCGGGAGGGGACTTCGCAGGTTCGGTTGTGGTCGGACGAGTCGGTCCCGGACGTCCGGGTCGAGAAGGGCATTGAGAAGCAAAGTGTCCCTTTCCCCCGCAAACGAGACAGACCCCGCTCTCAAAGCGCCGGCGGCGCTCGGCCATGGAGGGTCCACCCCCCGAGGGGGTGCGAGAGTCCTTTGGGCCGCTGGGTCTGTCCCCACGGGTCTTGGTCTCTCGTCCGGTGCGTTGCTGGGACAAGAGCAGCAGTTGCTTTCGGTTCTCGATGTCGGCGGCATGGCGAACCCAACCTTCAACATCGGGAGGGTTGCCCTGCATGAGAGCCCAGTGTTGCAATTCCGGGTTCAAACCTTCGCGGAAACACTGCACCCTGGTAGCTTTGCTCCAATCTAAAACTCGACTCGAGAGCGACTGGAACTCACTAGCATACTGCGTGACAGTTTTAGTCCCTTGGTGCAATTGTTGCAAGGCAACCTTGGCTCGCTCACCCAAATGCAGGTCCTCAAAGCGGCGTCGAAGGGCGACCATGAAGTCATCGAGGCTTCGCAAAATCGGGGAGCTAAGTTCATACTGCTGTACCATCCAGGCGGCCGCCTCCCCTTGTAGGAGAGAGGCGACGTATTGCACCCGGGAGTCCTCCGAAGTAAAAGTCCGGGCCTGTTCGCGCATAAAAATGTCCACTTGCACCATAAAAAATGTTAGCTGGTCGCTTGACCCGTCATACGTGATTTTCAAATCTCTGCCGGCCGGTGGAGCGGGGCGGATGGGAGGTACTGGGACCGCGGGTGGTTGCTGTCCTCCATCCGGCGGAGTCACGGGTGGAGTCTGAACTTTCAGAGCGTCCATGGCTGCGGCCATCTCCAGCATCACTGCTTGCATAGTATCCATCCGTTCCAACAAGTCCTGGCGCTCAGTCTGCCAGCGTAGCCGCTCCTCATCCATCTGGTGAAGTAGCAGGGCTTCCTTCCGGGCGGGATCGTCCTCGAACCCCGACCCTTGAACCACAGTCCGCCTAGACTGTACGTCGCTCTTCGAGAGCGACCAATGCTTGGGAGTTTCCAGCCAGCTCTCCAAGCGTGTTTTCTTGAGCTTTGTTCCCAAACCTGATCTGGAGTCGTCTCCACTGGGCGTCTTCCCAGTCGACTCCCCTTCCGAGGGGGGTAGGTCAGGTCTTTTGGGTACAGCGTTGTCCTTCAGGTCGCCGTCGTCCGGCTTGCTGTTGTCATCCCCGTTGCCCGCCATAGCTGTCCAGGAGCGGTACAGGAGCAGGTCAACGTGGCAGGGACTTGCAACTTAATGTGATGGTTCCCGACCTCTCTGTGCAAACTCCATAAAACCACTTGCTCAGACTGTATGTAGAAACAAGGATCTTTATTGGAAGCCTCAGGAGGTACGAGCCATACACTGTTAAAAGTTGCAAGTGAGCAAGACTTCTCAACTACAGAATAATATCCCCTACACGGAGGCAAAGCAGGGAGGCAAAGGTCACACCTATGTTATGGGAAGCTACAAGACAGATGGGTCCATTACAGACATCAATCGACCCAGAGAGCTTGTTAGGGTTATCAGATCCCCAAGGCCGAATCTGGCGAGAGGGAGTGAATCAAAGCTCAGAGCAGGGGAGGCCTCCGTGAAGGGGGAGACATTCCAGACAGGGCCAGATAGATATGGCGCCTGAACCCAGGATAGAACAAACGGTCTGAACTGCTTTTACGAGTCCAGGGGCAGGGGGAATTGGGACCACAGTAGACAAAGACACACAGACCCTCACACTGAGACATAAGGGAAAAAATAAAAGTTGAAGGTAGAAAAAAAATCTGTGGTCAACAAAACAAAGGGTAGGAGAAAGTTTCCTTCCCAACCTTGTATATGTCTACAGTATAAGGTGGTGGTTGTTTTTTCCACTTTTCCTCAAATTTTGAGAGTTTTTCCCCTGAAAAAAACCCGAGAAACCCCACAGGCATTTTACAGGGTCAGTCCTGGTTGGTACTTGGATAGGAGACCTCTGAAGAAGGCCAGGCTGGTGAGGTGGAGACAGACGATGGCAACCCCCCCTCTCAACCCCCTCCCAACCAGCCAAACCCCCTCCCAGCCTTGAAAACCCTCCACTGGGGGCCGCCCTAAGTTGGCGACAGCCTCTTCTTCATTGTCAGTGCAGATGTTTCCACGCTAGATGTTATGAGTGTCATAAAACCTGGCCTGAAGATGCATTTTACTCATTCTAAAAGAGAAAATATCTCCCAGGAATTTCTTTTCAGTGTTCTCCCATTCCCCCCCATCAGAAAAACTGGGGGGGGGGAGGTTTCTTAGCTTTCCCCGGGCCCTCCCATCTCTGGGCACATGGACTGAAAGAGAAAACACGGCTCCACCACCACGTGGCCCCCCTGGGCAGCAAAAACAGGGATCCTGAAGCTGAAGTCAACCAAATTTGCCAGTAATGTGTGCCTCCCCCCCCCCCCATCACAGGCTTGGGTCAGGAAGGCAGGTCGATCTGCTTGAGGACTTTGGGATCAGTCTGTCCTGGCAGGGGTTTCCCTCCCCCACCCCAAGGAAACGGATCGTAGCCTGGGGGTGCTCCTGGATCCTGGCCAATGGTTGGGGGCTCCGGTGTCCTCCGTGGCATCATGTGGGGCCTTTAATCCTGAGAAGCCTGATCTGGCTGCAGTGATCCCTGCATGGATCCCGTCTAGCTTAGACTAGTGTAATGCAGTCTTCATGGGTCTCTGCCTGTCCAAATGGTGCGGACACTGCAGCTTGTCCCAGTGTCAGTGTTGTGTATGTGTGTATGTAGGCGTATGGATTAAGGGGAAACAAGCACCCAGTGTTGGAGCAAGGGGAAGAAACAAGCACCCAGTGTATGCATATATGGATCAAGGGGAAACAAGCACTTGTAGAGCTTGGAGTTCCCCGGGCTCCTGAACTGTATGTTCCTATTGGCTACCGGGGTTACCCTCCCCAATCACCGACTTGGGGGGGAGTGGCCACGGGCCAAGTGGGCATATAAGCGGGGGTCCGGTCACAGTAGTTAGTTCTGTCCTGCCTGTTCTTAATAAAGTGTTTGCTGCTGGAACTCCGTCTCCATTCTTCGCGTATCGCCCACACAACTTAACAGTCAGGGAGTGGGAGACAGGGATCGTATCCCTTTGGCACTGAAAAAGCTGCCCTTGGTGACCCCTCAGTTTCTGGGCACAATTCCGAGGGCTGGTTCTTCCCATTAAGGCCTAAACAGCCTGCGGCCAGGGTCCCTGAAGGACCGTCCCCCTCCCACGCTATCCAGCCCACCAGTTCAAGATCTGCCTCTCAAGCCCTGCTCTCTGTGCCCCCTTCTTCAGAGGTCAGGTGGGTGGCATGATCAGAGACGGGGCTTTTTCTGGGGTGGCCCCTTGCCCGTGGAATGCCCCTCCCCCTGGAGGCTCACCCAGTGCCCAGCTCAGGCTCACTTAGGGCCCAGGCCAACGTGTTTTCTGCTCACTCAGTCTTTCAATTAGGGGGTTGAACTTTTAAAATCACTTGCTAGTGTGCCTTTAGCCTGAAATTGTTAAAATCATTTTAAGGGGATGGACAATTTTTAACATTCTCTGGCTACATTTTTTAAGTCTGACTTTTAATGTTTATTTTTATTGTCTTGTCTTGTAGGCCACCTTGGGCTGGTTCCCTAGGGGAGGGAGGCACGAAAACTACCTAAATGAATGACTGAATAAGAACTGGTTTGGTAGAACTGAGCCCTGGAAAAGTTAGTGTAGCAGGACAGGGGGTCCCAGAGGACAGAACAGACACCGGGAGGCTTCAGGAGATATTGCCCCCCCCCTCTGCAAGTGGGCCCTGAACGGGGTCATCCCGCCCCACCCTGAACTGTTCTACGTCTCTCTTGATCAGGTACCGCCTGGTGGGCTCCTGTCTGTTGGTGGTGAGGACAGAAGCATAGGCACACTGGTTTATTTGGGCACCCCGTTTCACTCCTGGGGGCAAACCCTGTATTCTCAGAACATCCTTCCAATTCCCTAAATCGTTCTGCCAGCTGGAATCTCCTTGATCGGCAGACTTGTTTGCTCCAGACTGTTGTGGTTCCATTGTATGGCACCTTCTTGGTCAGAGCCCTGGGTTTCCTCTGTGCCTTCAGGCCTTTCCGTTTCCTCAGCACCTTCCTGTGTAATAGTGGTAACAAGACAGGAAGTCCTAGACCATCTAGACAAACTGCCAACTAACAAGTCACAGGGACCAGACGGTATTCCTCCTAGAGTTCTCCTAGAACTCAAATGGGACATTGCTGAACTCCCGACAAAGATATGTAATATGTCCCTTCGGTCAGCCTCTATACCAGAGGACTGGAGAATGGCCAATGTAACACCCATTTATAAAAAAGGTTCCAGGGGGGACCCAGGAAATTACAGGCTAGTTAGCTTAACGTCTGTTCCTGGTAAATTAGTGGAAAGCATTATTAAAGATAGAATTGTCAAGCATATCGAAGGGCAAGGTCTGCTGGGCAAAACCCAACATGGCTCCTGTAAGGGTCGGTCCTGTCTCACTAACCGATTAAGAGTTTTTTGATAGAGTCAACAAGCATGTGGACAGGAATGAGCCTGTGGATATTGTGCATTTGGATTTCCAGAAGGCTTTTGACAAAGTCCCCCACCAAAGACTGCTAAGCAAACTTCATAGTCACGGGTTAAGAGGACAAGTCCTCTTACGGATTGAGAACTGGCTGAAAAACAGGAAGCAGAGAGTAGGAATCAATGGTCAGTTCTCACAGTGGCGGGATGTGAGCAGTGGGGTCCCTCAGGGATCTGTGTTGGGACCGGTGCTTTTCAACCTGTTCATCAATGACCTGGACTTGCAGAAAGCATTGGAGCAACCCCCTCCCCAAAGGCAGCCCTGGGAGAAGAAGACAGGGCCTTGGGTAGAACAGAGTCAGCCATGGATCAGAACTGGAACAGAAGAATGCTCCAACACTGGTATCTCTCTCTTCTCAACCTGTCTGTGCTTCTCTGGCTCTCTTGCATCTCTGAACAGTTTTCCCCTCTTCTTCCCTCCCTCCCCACTTCCAGTTCAGCCCCTGGTGAGGATCTCCCCCACCAAGGCAGAGCCCCTGGCCCACCATACCCTCCTCCTCTGCACGGCGGCAGGATATTACCCCTCGGAGGTGGTCATCAAGTGGCTGAAGAATGGGCAGGAGCAGACTGAGGGGGTGGGGTACGCAGATGAGATCCAGAACGGAGACTGGACCTTCCACGCCCAGGCCATGCTGGAGACGGTGCCCAAGCGGGGGGACGTCTACGCCTGCCAGGTGGAGCACAGCAGCCTGACTGACCCCATCACTGTGCAGTGGGGTAAGAGACTCTAGGGCTTCCCCTTTCCCTACAGACACACAACCCCTCGAAGTGGGTGGGAGTTCCAAGGACTTGTGTCAACTGACCAGTTCAAGGTGCAGCAAGACCCTCACCCTTCTCAAGGACTCCCCCCTTCCATGAGTGAGCAGAAGCCCCTCCCTAGTGTGGGATGAAGCCCTTGCCAGGGGGTAGCACAGGGTTCCCCAACGTGTTGCCCACAGGTGCCATGGTGCCCACAAGCAACTTTCCAGGTGCCCACTGCTTGTTTTTAGAAAGTGTGTGGCTCCGCCTCCCGTGGCAGCCATCTTGTGGTTGCGCCCACCAACCTTCTGCCTGAATTTCAAAGGTGCCCGAGGGCTCAAAAAGGACTGTGACCCTTCCCCCGGGGGTAGCCCCTGGACCAGATCCCCTCTGTGAAATCGGTGGGATGAGAGGCCAAATCCCGCCCCGATCCGTCTCCTCACAGGAGGCTCCTTCTCTTCCTACAGAGCCCCAGACGTCGGACTCCGCCAAGAGCAAAGTGTGGACGGGAGCCGTGGGGGCCGCGCTGGGGGTGGCCTTTGTGGCCGGGGGGCTCTCCTTCTACCTGAGGAACAGGAAAGGTAAGGGGGAGGGGGCTGGATGGGGGAGGGGCTTGAAGAAACTGGGGGAAGGGCGCACACTCCCCATCCCTTGGAATCTGTCCACGATTGGACCGACTTGATGGGGAAATGAAGAAGCCCGGCCCCATAAGGGTCTCGCTTCTTTGTGGGGTGGCTCTTTTCTTCTCACTGCCTGTTTTGGGGGCTGCCATTTCTAGGCCAACAGGAAGACCCCGAATGGTGCAGGAGGACACCAAATATTTTAATGTGTTCAACAGTTTGGCCTGCTTCAAAAGAGGGCAGCCAAGAGGGCCAGGGGGGTTGGAGTCCCTTCCCTGTGAGGAAAGGCTGGAGAGTCTGGGAACTTCTCAGTTATGGAAAAGAAACAACTAAGGGGAGGATATGATGGAAGTTCATAAACTTATGCTTGGGGTGGAGAGAGTGGAGGGGGAAAGAGTTTTAAATAGTAAAACTCAGGGGCAGCCCATGAAGTTGTTGGGAAAGAGGTCCAGGGCAGACGAAAGGACACACCTCTTTCCTCTGTGGATAGGTAAATTGTGAAATTCGCTGCTAGTGGACTTAGTGATGTCTTTAAGCACAGATGGTTTTAAAAGGGGGTGAGACACATTCTAGATGGAGAGGTCCTATTGCGGTTAGGTGGATCTGTAATTGGTTGAACAGATCGCACCCAAAGAGTGCCTGTTAATGGTTCCTCATCCAGTTGGAGAGGAGGGACTAGTGGAGTTCCTCAGGGATCTGTGCTGGGCACTGTGTTGTTCAACATCTTTATAAATGATTTGGATGAAGGCACAGAGGGGATGCTTATTAAACTTGCAGATGATACTAAATTGGGATGGGTAGCAAATTCTGTAGAAGGCAGGGCCAAGATACAGGATGATCTTGACAGGCTGGAGAATTGGGCTAGAACTAATAAAATGCACTTCAGCAAAGTCAAATGTAAAGTTCTGCATTTAGGTAGGAAAAATCAAATACATAATTATCAGATGGGGGAGACTTGTTTGAGCAAGATGGGGGAGACTTGTGTGTGTGAAAAGGATCTTGGGGTCTTAGTAGACCAAACACTGAACATGAGTCAGCAGTGTGATGCTGTAACTAAAAAGGCAAATGCAGTCTTGGGCTGCATCAACAGAAGTATAGTGTCCAGATCGCTCGAAGTGATGGTATCGCTTTACTCTGCTCTGGTTAGACCTCAACTAGAGTACTGTGTTTAGTTTGGGCACCACAGTTTAAGAAAGATGTAGACAAGCTGGAATGTGTCCAGAGAAGGGCAACAAAGATAGTGAGGGGTCTGGAGACCAATCCTATGAGGAAAGGTTGAAGGAGCTGGGTAAATTTAGCCTGAAGAGGAGAAGACTGAGAGGGGATATGAGAACCATCTTCAAGTACTTGAAGGGCTGTCATATAGAGGAGGGTGCCGAGTTGTTTTCTGTTGCCCAAGAATGTCGGACCAGAACCAACGGGTTGAAATTAAATCAAAAGAGTTTCGGTCTAGACATTAGGAAGAATTTTCTAACAGTCAGAGTAGTTCCTCAGTGGAACAGACTTCCTTGGGAGGTGGTGGGCTCTCCTTCCCTGGAGGTTTTCAAGCAGAGGCTGGATGACAATCTGTCAGCAATGCTGATTCTATGACCTCAGGTAGATCATGAGAGGGAGGGCAGGAAGGGTTGCATCAGTGTTTGGCTCTCATGGCCATATCTTGCATGCCCAGGGAAATGTTGATTGCCACTTTGGGGTCAGGAAGGAATTTGTCTCCAAGCCAGATTGGCCAAGGATCCTAGAAGGGATTTTCTTTTGCCATTTTCTGGCATGGAGGTCACTGGGTGTATGTGTGTGTGGAGACAGTTGTGAATTTTCTGCATTGTGCAGGAGGTTGGACTAGATGACCCTGGTGGTCCCTTACAGTTCTATGATTCTATGGTTCTAGGTAAGGCAGGATGTGTGTGTGTTAAGTGCCGTCAAGTCGCTTCCGACTCATGGCGACCCTATGAATGAAAGTCCTCCAAAATGTCCTGCCTTTGACAGCCTTGCTCAGGCAGGATAGAAATGTTTAAATAAATAAATGGAATAAATTTCTCTCTTGCAGCGAGTCCTCTCCAACCTCCCGCAGGTAAGTCACTCCGTTTATTTACGGTCCGCTTTTCTCTCTGAGACTCCAGGCAGATGAGAAAGATAGAAATTAGACACGGGTAACCAAAAAGGTTGACAAAAAATAGACAAGAGTAAACATGGGTTACATACAAAAAATTTACAAAGCTGAATACATTATCAATCATAAAAAATATCCTTAAAACCAAACAAATAGTACTTTTTCAATGATATAAACTGTAATTTACGCACACTATAAGGAGCAATTATTCAAAATATTAAAATATCAAATGTAACAATTCTGACCAACGTGTAAAACTTTAAAAAAGAAGAAGAAGAAATAGGGGAAAGGGGGGGAACCTTCAGGTTAATAAGAACCACATATAAGAACCAGGGACTGTTAATTAGTTCGACAATCCCCTCCCCCTTCATTGTTGGAATAACATCGGACCCCCCAGCATCCTTTTGCAGATGGTTCTTATATCTGGTCCAAATCTCGAAGACATAATAAGGAAGAATTCAGTGTCAGAAAACATGCAGATAAACAGATTTAGGAAATTAGAAATGAATAATTTTTTTAAAAAAGACAACTGTAGGAATTACTTTTAGGGAGCAAGGTCAGAATGGATCCTCGCTCTATGGGGTGTACCCATCCACATTCACGAAGCGGATGGTAGCCAACAGTTCCCATTGTCCAGACTTATATTAGGTTGTGAGAGGACGGAAGATGATGCGATCATGAATAATTACTGATGAACTGGCCCCTACTTTTTATACGTGTATTTTTAATGATTTATAATGTATTAAACTTTTGTCCGTTTTGTGTACGTAACCCATTGTGATTCTGTCCATCATTAGGTTTTTTTTGTCAGTCTTTTTGGTCACCTGTTGTTTCTGGGTTGAAGTTTTTTCTTCCCCTTTTCGTTTGTGTTTTACCGTATAAGACGTGGAATCTAAGAATGCAAAAACCAGGTGACATAAATTGGACAATAGCGCAGTAAAACCTGTGTGAGACAGACTCTCCCCTCCCTGTGTGTGTGCGTGTGCGTATGGATTTATCCTGCCTTTCTCAGCCGCCCTGATCCTGACTTTAGTAGGGGTGGGAATAATAAATAATAATGTCTCTAAACATCTGTCCAAAGTAGCTCAGTAACATTTAAAAGGGCCCCACAACATGACAGGACTCAAGAGTCTAAAAAACATTTGCTGTAAGTTGGATCCAGTCCACAGATGTTCTCTGCAGCAAATCTGAAGGGGGAGAAACAGTATTGTTATCCCCTTGTTGGCTCAGGTGTGTGGCTCAGGGGGTCTCCGGAGGTTTCTGCCCCCCCTCCCTGGGAATTGACCCTCCGCTTCTGACTCCTTCCCCCTTTCTCCCTCTCTCTTGACAGCCCTCATCAGTTAACCCTTCCTGACCCAGGATGCTGCCTGTGGAAAAGCATTTTTGCCGCTTTGCAAGGGGTGAAGACGGACGAAGGAAGGACTTCTTGTGCCCATACTGTTCCCCCCCCTCCAATTGGCTTCTTCTGTGTTTCTCTTTTATTACTTGTGGGGAGTCACCCTGCCATGTGGGGAGCAGAATGTTACCACCTTCCTCCTGTACTTTTTATGCCCTCGGGTTGCCCATCTGGGTTGGGAAATGGCTGGAGATTTGGGTGGGAGGTAGATCCTGGGGAGGGTGGGGTTTGGGGAGGGGAGAGGCCTGAGCAGGGTATAATGCCAGAGGGCCCCACCCTCCAAGGCAGCCACATTCTCCAGGGGAACTGATCTCCCTAGTCTGGAGATAATTTGTAATTCCTGGAGATCTCCAGGCAGTGCCTGGAGATTAGTCAAGCTTATGTAGTCACTATGGCAAAAAAATATTTTCTTATATAAATTAAAAGCCAACAACAAAAATTATTTTCCCAAGTGTATGGTATTATTTTTGAATACTTTCTGGTTTTGTTACTTCACAAACACCTTATATTCAATATATATTTTTTTCTATACACTTTTTTTGTGGGAACAACAAAAATACAAAACATATATAACCAAAAATTAAGCAGGACTCTTATACAACCAAGACAGGAATCCGGTAAGTATAATCCGTAAAATATCTGGAAACAAGCAGCAATCTGCAAGAGCTGAACCCTGAAACAAAGCATCCGCATTGAAACATGACACACTGAACGATGCAGAAATTACCTAGTAGGATTATACTTAAAAGAAACAGACTGTCCAGAGGTGTACAGTCCACAGTCCTGTTACCCAAATGGCCCCTGTGTGTATATTTCTCGGCTGTAGGAGTATCCCCTGCTTTAACGTGTCAAGAGCCACCTACCCTACGTCCTTGGGGCAGTTGTTGTGGGGACCCTATGCCAGGGGCATGCCCGGGTCTGGGACTTGGCCCACGCCTCATAAACGTGCAGATTCTTGGAACTGAACAGATGTAGGTTTAAAGTTGGATGTTTATTCAGAAAGATAATAGGGAATTGGTGAACTGAATACAAGCAAACAGACCCCATAAACACACACACACAGTTCCATAAATCCCAGTTTTGACTAAATCCTAATCTGAGCAGTTTAGCTACTCCAAAGGGAACTGAGCCGGTCCTTTTCGCTCTCCTCTGCTTGACATTTTTATTGGAAAAGTGAAGGAGAAGTCGGAGGAAGAATTCCAATTTGCAAATACTTTCTAAGCAAAGATGATTCTGAGCCCCCAACTTCTCCCCCCAAAGAGAGCCGTTATCCACCCCCCCAAGTAAATGGAGTACTTCCTGCCTCCCTCCAACTCCACCCCCTGCCAGTCTTCCCCCACTGGCCCTCACAGGTGCTCTTACCTGGCACCAGGTGGGCCCCCCCAGGAAGGGCAGCAGCCACAGGTACCCCCCCCACCAAGCCTCCGTCTCAGACATGCCCAGTGTGTGTGTGTGGGGGGGGCAGGCAGCAATGGGGCCAGTGGGGCAGAGGCGCCGGATCGAGCCCGCTCCTGGCAGGTGTGTGCAGGAAGGAGGGCTGTGCTGAGGCAGCCAATGAGAACAGGCCTTGTGCTGAATCAGGGCCCCGGTGGTCCATCAAGGTCGGTGTTGCCTACTCGGGCTGGCAGCAGCTCTCCAGGGTCTCAGGCAGAAAAGGGTCTTTCCCATCCCAGGCTGCCTGGAGATGCTGAGAGGCGAAGTGGTCAAGGGGAGGCCCCGCCCCGCCCGAGAGGGGGGTTTCTGTGCCCCTCCCAAAAAGAAAGAGGTCCCAAGTCCTGAACAAATCAGGCGGAGCAGCCTTCCCCCCACTTGAAATGGGCAGGGTTTGTTTGGGGGGGGGACCCCACTGCAGAGGGTGCCTGCTGAGGGGAAGGAATGGGGGTAGGAGGGAGAAACCGAGCACTGAAATCGACCCCCCTGCACAGACACACACACACACACCCCAATTCCCCCCCTGCCTTCGCTGAATACCCTCCCTAAAAAGCCATCTCCCACATGGAGCGCAGCGGCTGGGGCTTCTGCCCGGAGACTGATGACGCTGCCGCAGAGGGAATTCCCATTGGTGCTCCTTTGGGCCCCTGGGAAGAAGTTCCCAAGACATTTGATACTCTTTCCTGCTCCCCCCGCCCCGCAAAGCCTTTTCTGCTTTTGGCAGCTGGAGGGCAGGGAGAAGTTCAACAGGTCGAGCCTCTCTGAAAATTGGTTCTGTAGGTTATCCGGGCTGTGTAACCGTGGTCTTGGTATTTTCTTTCCTGATGTTTCGCCAGCAGCTGTGGCAGGCATCTGCAGAGGAGTCACACTGAAGGACAGTGTCTCTCAGTGTCAAGGGTGTTTCTCCATCCTATCCTAACTTTTGAAAAAACATAACCTACAAACAGTGTTTAAACCCACCAAGAAAATACAACAAATGCTACGATCAGCAAAGGACAAAAGAGACCCCCTCACCTCTGCTGATGTTTGTTTGACTGATGAGGCTGCCGCAGAGGGAATTCTCATTGGTGCTCCTTTGGTGCCCGGCCCGGGCCCCTTCCCAGGACCTCAGAGGCAGAAGGGGTTTCCCTCCCTAGCAGTGAACAGACAAAAGTTCCCATCTAAGGCTGGAGGTGGGTTTCCTGTGGGGCAGCCATGGGGCCTGGCCTGGTCCTGCTGGAGATGCTGTTGGTGATGGTGGGATCAACCCTGGTGCCTGGAGCAGAGAGGAGACTCCAGACCCCTAGTACGTGGGGGTGGGGGCTTGGAGAGACATTGCAGTGGGAGGGAGGACCCTCTTTCTGAGACCGGGGAGGAGATCTGAGATTCCTCCCCTTGGCCCTGTCATTTATTTATACCCCTCTTGATTCCCAGTGGGGACCCCAAGTGGCTTTGCCTCCATGTTATCCTCACAACAGCCCTGTGAGGTTGGCCTGCCTGAAAGTGTGTGACTCGCCCAAGGTCACCCAGGGAGCTTCCGTGGCAGAGAGGGGGTTCGAACCTGGGTCTCCCAGGTCCTAGCCTGACAGGTCCTAGCCTGACACTCTAACCACTACATCCCACTGGCATTGTCTCTTTGAGAGGGATCACTTTGTCCAGGGGGTCCCAACCTGGGAGGTGGGAGGGAGTTCTGGAAGGGAGGGACGGTGAAGCGAGGAGGGAGTCTCTCAACCTGGGGGGGGGGGGAAATGCATCTGGCAGGAAGTTCCCAAGACATTTGATACTCCCCCCTCTCCCAAAAAAAAACCCTTTCTGCTTTTGGCAGCTGAAGGACAGAAGTTCAACAGGTCGAGCCTTTCTAAAAATCTCAGTGTTTGCAAATGCTTCAGCAGATAAAGGCAGAGGAGCAACCTCAGAGAAAATCAGGGAGGGGGGGCAGAGCAGCCAGGACCCCCCCTCAACTCTTCACTGCTCTTCTGTTTTTCCCTCTCCGCCTCCCTCTTTTTAAAAGGAGGAAAGGCCAACGGGAGGGTTCTGCTCTGAGCTCCCCAGAGGAAAAAGCCATTGATTTATTCCAGCAAGGATCTATCCCCCCCCCCCCGAGACTCAGGGTGGATCCCAGATTTTAAAACCGTGTGAGGAGACCAACAGGGAACACAACAGGCACAGCGACAAAGACAGGCTGACAAAATGAGAGAACGACACTGAAAACAGAGTAATGTGTATAAGGGAAAAATTATAAGTCCCTCTACTTTTACACCCTTTAACTAGGTCCCCATCGCATAAAAACGCCCTCCTGAACCCTCCTCTTCTGCACACAGCAAAACACAAGAGGAACAGGGGGGGGGCACCTTGCAGCCTGACCATGTTTATTCCAGGCAGAGCTTCCCTGAGTCAGAGCTGACTTCCTCAGATGCAAGAGGAGGCAGGAACCCCTCCATCTCCTTTTGACAGGACATCACCTAGGGGGAGGGGCCCCAGAGAACCGATGGTGAGATTCTCTGCTTGGGGAGAGTAAGAGTAAGAACAAGGACAAGATAAGCCCATTGCGGGGACCGGAAAGGGAAATTGTAACAGGAGATGAAGAGAGGGCAGAACTCCTCAATTCCTACTTTTCCTCAGTCTTTTCTCGCAAGGGAAGTGGTGCTCAACATGGCATAAACAGAACACATGATGTCGGAAGGGATTTGCAGCCTAGAATTGGCTCTGGGGTAGTGCACAAACACCTCTATTTAAACGAGACAAAATCCTCAGGGCCAGATGAATTGCACCCAAGGGTACTCAAAGAACTTACAGATGTAATTTCTGAGCCTCAGTCCATTATTTTTGAAAAGACTTAGCAAACAGGATGAGGTGCCAGAAGACTGGAGGTGGGCAAATGTTGTCCCCATCTTCAAGAAGGGCGAAAAGGAGGATCTGGGTAACTACCGACCCATCAGCTTGACGTTTATACTGGGAAAAGTTTTCGAACAAGTCATCAAACAGTCAGTCCTTGAGAAAGGATGGATCTGATCGCTAAGAGCCAGGATGGGTTTCTCAAAAACAAGTCATGCCAGACTAATCTTATCTCCTTTTTTGAGAAAGTTACTACCTGGCTGGATCAGGGGAATGCTGTAGACATAGTTTATCTATATTTCAGTAAGGCTTTTGATAAGGTTCCCCATAATATTCTTGTTGACAAATTGGGAAAATTTTATTTAGATCCTGTTACTGTGGTGGATCTAGGTGGATCTGTAATTGGTTGACAGATTGCACCCAAAGAGTGCTCATCAATGGTTCCTCATCCAATTAGAAAGGAGTGACTAGTGGAGTGCCTCAGGGATCTGTACTTGGCTGATTTGGATGAAGGAATAGAGGGGATGCATATTAAATTTGCAGATGATACTAAATTGGAAGGGGTAGCAAATACGGTAGAAGACAGAGCCAGGATACAGGTCAGTTCTCCCAATGGCAGGATGGGAGCAGTGGGGTGCCTCAGGGATCTGTGTTGGGATGGGTGCTTTTCAACCTGTTCATCAATGACCTGGAGTTGGGGTTAAACAGTGAAGTAGCCAAGTTTGCAGATGACACCAAATTATTTAGGATGGTTAAAACAAAATCGGACTGTGAAGAGCTCCAGAAGGATCTCTACATACTGGAAGAATGGGCATTAAAATGGCAAATGAGATTCAATGTGAGCAAGTGTAAAGTGATGCCTATTGGGGCAAAAAATCCCAACTTCACATATACCATGATGGGATCTATGCTAGCAGCTACAGACCAAGAAAGGGATCTTGGGGTGGTAGTGGATAGCTCAATGAAGATGTCAACCCAGTGTGCGGCTGCTGTAAAAAAGGCAAATTCCATGCTGGCCATAATTAGATGAGGAATAGAGAATAAAACTGCTGATATCATACTGCCCTTGTAAAAATCTATGGTGAGACCACACTTGGAATACTGTGTACAGTTCTGGTCACCACACCTAAAAAAAGATATTACAGAGCTTGAGGAGTTGCAGAAAAGACCAACCAAAATGATTAGGGGACTAGAGCAACTGCCCTGTGGGGAGCGGTTAAAACACTTAAGGCTGTTTAGCTTGGAAAGAAGGCAGCTGAGGGGAGACATGATAGAGGTCTATAAAATTATGCATGGTTTGGAGAGAGTGGACAGGGAGACGTTTTTCTCCCTCTCCCATAATACTAGAACGTGGGGTCATCTGCTGAAGCTGGAGGGTGAGAGATTCAAAACAGATAAAAGGAAGTATTTTTTCACACAACGCATAGTTACATTGTGGAACTCCCTGCCCCAAGATGTGGTGATGGTTACCAACTTGGAAGGCTTTAAGAGGGGAGTGGACAGATTCATGGAGGAAAGGGGTATTCATGGCTATTAGTTAAAATGGATACTAGTCATGCTGCATACCTATTCTCTCTAGTATCAGAGGAGCATGCCTATTATTTTGGGTGCTGTGGAACACAGGCAGGATGGTGCTGCTGCAAGTCGTCTTGTTTGTGGACTTCCTAGCGGCACCTGGTTGGCCACTGTGTGAACAGACTGCTGGACTTGATGGGCCTGGGTCTGATCCAGCAGGGCCTTTCTTATGTTCTAATGTTCTTATGATGATCTTGACAGGCTGGATAACTGGCTAAAACTAATAAAATGCACTTTAACAAAGACAAATGTAAAGTTTTGCATTTAGGTAGGAAAAATCAAATGCATAATTATAGAATGGGGGAGACTTGTCTGAGCAATAGTGTGTGCGAAAAGGATCTTGGGGTCTTAGTAGACCAAGCACTGAACATGAGTCAGCAGTGTGATGCGGTAGCTAAAAAGGCAAATGGGATCCTGGGCTGCATCAACAGACATATAGTGTCCAGATCAGGTGAAGAGATGGTATCGCTTTACTCTGCTCTGGTTAGACCTCACCTAGAATATTGTGTTCAGTTTTGGGCACCACAATTTAAGAAAGATGTAGACAAGCTGGAACGTGTCCAGAGGAGGACAACCAAGATGATGAGGGGTCTGGAGACCACATCCTATGAGGAAAGGTTGAAGGAGCTGGGTATGTTTAGCCTGAAGAGGAGAAGACTGAGAGGGGACATGATAACCATCCTCATGGGATATGATAACGTCCTCATGGGTGGCCCCCTCCCCATCCCCAGGAGCCCCTCCCCTCCTGATCCTTCTCTCTCTCTCCCCCCCCCGCAGCCCCCCATTTCCTGGCCCAGGTGAAGGGCGAGTGCCACAGGACGCGGGCGAGGTACGCTACCTGCAGAGGCTGATCTACGGCCGGCAGGAGTGCGCTTGCTTCGACAGCCGCCTTGGGCACTATGAGGCCGTCGCCCAGCTCTGCAAGGCCAGCGTCGAGCGCTTCAACCACGATCCGTGGGAGCTGGCCTTCCGAAGGGGAGAGGTGGATCGCCTCTGCCGCCGCAACTACTGCGTCTACCAGGGCTTCCTCCACAGCAGGAAGGGTGAGCGGGGGGGGGGGAGGCAGGAGCTGGGGGGAGCCTGGGGGAGGGCTTTCCCCTCCTCCATCCCCCACCCCTCGTTGAGGGGCTCCAGGCCTTTGGGGAGTGAAGTGGGCCAGTGCATTTCAGATGACTATGCTCTTAAAATCGACCCCTTCCAGAGAAGTGATATGTTATCTTATTCAGTTAGTCACCCACTAAGCAGGACTCCACTACTTTACTCACATAAAAATGAGTCTTTTTATTGAATTGATCCACTGTAATTTAATGTATATATGTGTATATGCAAGTATTACAAAGTTCTATAAGCAGTCACAATGTATACTATAAAGCAAGCAAGTTCTACATAGTATTCAGTTTTAAAATCCAATACTTTTAACAGTTAAAAGTCTGATTTAGTTAAAAAATTCTGATTCACAATCTCTAGAATAATATATTTAAATCCATACATACCCAATAGCCAATGTTCTGAGACCCTCTGAGAGAGGTCTGAGATTCTAGCCCTTCTGTGGCTTTATTTATACTGTTTAAGTCACCTTCAATGGGCTTGAACCTTGAGCTCGAGCAGGATACAGTTGTACTGCACACGCTCTGTGGCTTCAGACTACCATATGAGGACTTCCCCTTCCACCAGGCTATTTTGCTAAACTTTAAACAGTCAGTTTTGAGTCCTGTTATCTCTCTATATTTTTGATTTTACCATCATTCTCATCGTCTGGATAATACGAATAAAATGAACCTATTTATAAGTTTCTACCATCATTTTATCATATTAAAACCCAATATAATGTTACACTACATTAGTCAGCAACAAACATTGTGAAGTTGATGTCCTTTTAGTACAGGAATGCAAGTGTAATTCCTGCATGACACTTCAAGGATAGAATGCAAACAGTATTCTAGGTCCTTCAAGGATAAAGGACAAGCATTGAGCTAGGTGACATTTAAATCTTTCAAAAATAAGGTGCAAGTATTGTTCTGGATAAGGTGCAAGCATTTGTCCTTGGCCAAAAATGCTCAGGCTTGTATCTTTTTAAATGGGCTTTTATGAGCTGTTAGGGTTTTACAGTGAACAATTCTGCACATGTACAACATTAATACAGTAGTTTATATGCCCTAATATGTCAAAGCCTGTAACAGGAGGAGAAGGGCCGGGAGGGAGGTGACTCAGGAAGCAGCTTCTCATATAGAATCCGCCCCCAACCCCAAGAAGACTCTGGTTTGACCCCACCCCCACCCTGCAGAACCCCCCTCCAAGCACAGGTTGCACCCATTACTCCCTCCTGCCACCCAGTGTGTGTGTGTGGGGGGCAACCTTGGTGAAAACAGGGGAAAGCTGGATCTGCAGTGATGGATCAAATTTATTTTATACAGGACCCTCCCGCCCCCCATCCACTGTCCCCCTCAGTCCACAGGCTCCACCCCAAAAGCCAAGGAGCCCCCCCAAAATCCACTGTCAGGATCTGGGCACATGGGGAGATTTCAGTAAATTTTGTACAAGGGGGACATTTTCCCCCAAGGAAAAAAAGAAAGTGTATGTGGGGGGGCATTGAAAAATGTGCAGTACGTACATTTTTGTCAAACCTGAACTTCTTACTGAGGGAACAACATAAAACACCTCATTTACCACTTACTATATAACATTGTATAGTTTGACAGATTTATGGAATTTAAAAGTATGTGTATCTTCATTCTCTGTACAAACAAGTGCCAACATATCCAGTACTCAAGAAAAAGCTGCAGACCGCTGCACCCTATGCTACTATAGCACAAGGACCTTTAATTTTTGTGAGCTGAGGCATAAGAAAAAATAAAAGTTGAAAAAAAAATCCATAGGAGAAACATTCTGTCCAAATAATGCTTACAACCTTATATATGTCTACGGTATATATGGTGTCTTTTTTTCTTCACTGCAACTTTTTTCACTGGAAAAACTGAGAAACTCATCACGCATTTTCCCGGATGTCCCTTTGGAATGAGTGAAACGCTTTGGAAGAAGACGTTTTTTCTCCCTGGGCCAGCTGCCAGCTCCTGGGCGTTGGACTGCAGGGTTTCAGAGGTTCTGCAGAAAGCTGCTGTCAGGGAGGTGCTGGGAGTGTTCAGAGGAGAGGCAGAGTTCCGAGTCAAAGCCAGAGATCAGAGTCCAGAACTTGCCGAACCACAGTCCAGTTCCATTGTCCAAGAGTCCAAGGTCAGAGAGAATCGTTCAGCGCGGGAGTCAGCGAGTTGCCAGGTATACAGTCGGTTGCTTCCTCATCTCTGGGCTGGCCAGCGGGTCCTTTTCTGGTGTCCCGATTCTGCGTTAACCCTCATCCTGCGAGGACTCACCACCCAGCAACCAGCGATATGGCAAGTCAGTAGTTTGAGGGCTCACAGCTGGGCTGCCGGTTCCAGGCTCCAAGCAGGGTGGGGGCTGCTTCTGCCACGACTTCAGACTGCAAGTCCTGGGGAGGCTCTGGGGAGCCG
Organism: Euleptes europaea; assembly: GCF_029931775.1. Taxonomy (NCBI): domain Eukaryota; kingdom Metazoa; phylum Chordata; class Lepidosauria; order Squamata; family Sphaerodactylidae; genus Euleptes; species Euleptes europaea. The sequence continues at coordinate 658,295 of NC_079312.1, forward strand.
ACAGCGGGAGGGTTGCCAAGCTCCTCTCAAGGCTGGCCCAAGTCTGATCCCGCTTCAGGCTGCGAGGCCAGAGGCCGGTCTAGTGGGGCTGAATTCCCCTGGTAAGAGTTCCTCCTTTGAGGATGGCTCATTCCCCAGGGGACTGCCCCATGGCTGTACATCTGGAAGGAGTGACGTGCTTTGGAAGGGAATGTTTTTCCCTCAAAAGGAAAATATCTCAAAGGAGGTTCCTCTAGTAGCCGCCCGATTAGCCCAGGGGTCGCCATAAGTCGAATTGAGGGCCCTTCCCACGACCAGGAGAGGCTGCCCTGACCAGGATGGCCCCAGGTGAGCTCCGTCTCGTCCAAACCACCTCTGCCCGTCTCTTGCGTGGAATGCCCCCCTGGGTGGGGAGCTGGTTGCAACTTCGACAGCACCGTCTTCATTGTCAGTGCAGATTTTTCCAGGCTAGGCATTTGAACTGTGAAAAAACCTGGCCTGCCCCTCATATGCATGGGGCACAATTCAGTGCATGTTGCTGGCACGTCACGCTCCTTTCTTAGGGCCAGGATTGGTGGAATCTCTCTGGGAAGACTTCCGCACGTCAGACCATCTGCTGGAAAAATGCCTGGCTGTATTCTGTGCAGATTCCTTTTCAGAAACGAGGTGTTGGGGACACCAGGCCCAGGTTACAGAGTTTGCACATCCTTCTTTGGGCAACTCAAATCTCTCCTTGCACATCAGCAACGCAAATGGGGTTCAGCACCCCCCCAGACTTAAGGCTCTTCTTAAGCCCGCTGCCACTAAATACCCACAGCAGTGTTTTGACTGGGCATGAGGGGCATCTGCTGACTGCCCCTCTTCACGGTTGCCATTGGATTCTGTGCTTGTCGCAGCTCTTCTTGACAAGTTGTTATTTCAGCCCCCAAAGCCACCACCAAAACATGTGGAGAGTGAGAAATGTCTACTAGATGGCACTGCAGGATCGCTTTTCAATCCTCTGACTCCTAAAATCTTTATCAACTCTCTCCGTTTAAAACAGTCCTGTGTTGCTTATTTCATGCCAGACGCTGTCAAATGTGCTTGAAACGTCTTAAATTTCATTTTTTTAAAAAAATGAACACTAACTCCAGGACTGTTTCTTGGTTTGAGCTGTTTGCTGGTTAAGGACTGTTAAAGTGTGAAATGCCCAAGATGCCACGCTGTTTTCCAGGTAGTGTTAGAGATGATGGTTCTCTTGCAGAACCCGTCTTCCAGCACAGACTGGGAGAACTTGTACTGTGGGGACAAAAAACCCATTGGCTGAAAACCCACTCAGTTCAAGGGCAAGAGCCGGGAATGTGGCCCAGTTCAGGGAAGAAAGAGTCCTGCTCTCTTGAGATCAGACCAGGCCCCACCTGGAATCGGGGGTCATCTTCTGAGCCCCACATTTTAAGAAGGACAACAAGAAGCTTGGGGGTGGGGGGTGGGGGGTGGGAGGAACAGGCTGGTGAGAGGTCTGGAAACCTGGCCCTGAGGGGAAAGAGGGAAAGAGCGGGGCCCGAGAAGAGGCCCACTTCTCTCAACCTGAGCCCCCCACCCACAGGTCTTTGATAGAAGAGACATTGCAGTCCAAGGAACATCCAGCGTTTTAGGGGCCCCAGAACCCCCTCCCCAAAGGCAGCCCTGGGAGAAGAAGATGGGGACTTGGGTAGATCAGAGTCACTCGCGGATCAGAACCAGGGTCTGCCCAGTCAAATAATCTAATGACCGTATTATACTGAAGAGGGGATCTCTTGGTAGTGAATTGGAACCTCCATGTGCAGAGGCAGTCTACTCCGAGCACCAGATGCTGGGGAGAAGCAAAGGGAGAAGACCTCCCTTTCAGAGGGAAGAAGAAAACACTCAACCCCCCCTTCCTGGTAGAAGTGACCCTGAAGCAGGAGCCAAAGGAGAATTTAGGGAGGGGTCCCCTTGAATGGTCCAGCGAATTTCCACCAAAGTCTTCAGCAGCTGCAGCCACGGCCGGGTCTCCCTTCTCCAATGGAGCTGCCAGAGAGTTCAGATTGACCCAGCAGGGGCTTCTCTGGGAGTCCTGAGGCTGACTTGTCATCGGAAAGAGAAGGCTGGAGGGGCCGGATGTGGGTCTGGTCCTGACAAGCAACTGTTTGTGTCTGGGAAGAAGGTGTGGGGAGAGGGGTGCATTTTGTGTGTCTCTTTAGACAGTTTTGCCCAGAAGGTGATGGAGTGGATCGTCAGCTCCCCTGATGGGTGAGAGAAACGTCTCTCTCTCTTCTCAACCTGTCTGTGCTTTTCTGGCTCTTCTGCATCTCTGAACAGTTTTCCCCTCTTCTTCCCTCCCTCCCCCCTTTGCAGTTCAGCCCCTGGTGAAGATCTCCCCCACCAAGGCAGAGCCCCTGGCCCACCACACCCTCCTCATCTGCACCGTGGCAGGATATTACCCCTCGGAGGTGGACATCAAGTGGCTGAAGAACGGGCAGGAGCAGATGGAGGGGGTGGGGTACGCGGACGAGGTCCAGAACGGAGACTGGACCTTACTCACCCAGGCCATGCTGGAGACGGTGCCCGAGCGGGGGGACGTCTACACCTGCCAGGTGGAGCACAGCAGCCTGACAGACCCCATCACCGTGCAGTGAGGTGAGAGGCTGGAGGGATTCCCCCTTTCCCCATGGACACACAATTGGGCCAAGTGGGTGGGAGTTCTAAGGACTTGTGTCAACTGACTAGTTCAAGGTACAGCAAGACCCCCACCCTTCTCAAGGACTCCCCCCTTCCATGAGTGAGCAGAAGCCCCTCCCCAGTGTGGGATGAAGCCCTTGCCAGGGTGTAGCACAGGGTTCCCCATCGTGGTGCCCACGGGTGCCATGGCGCCCACCAAGAACTTCCCTGGTGCCCATCACTTGTTTTTAGAAAGTGTGTGGCTCCGCCTCCTGTGGCAGCCATCTTATGGTTGGGCCCACCAACCTTCTGCATGAATTCCAATGGTTCTGAAAAGGATTGGGACCCCCCCTGGGGGTAGCCCCTGGACCAGATTCCCCCTGTGAAATCTGTGGGCTCACGATCCGACTCCTCACAGGAGGCTCCTTGTCTTCCCACAGAGCCACAGACATCAGACTCCGCCAAGAGCAAAGTGTGGACAGGGGCCGTGGGGGCCGTGCTGGGGGTGGTCTTTGTGGCCGTGGGGCTCTATCTCTACCTGAAGAACAGGAAAGGTAAAGGGGAGGGGCTGGATGGGTAACAGGGGTGGGCCACACACTCCCCCTCCTACATTGGAATCTGGCCATAATTGGACTGAATTGACGGGGAGAAATGAGGGGGCCCAGCCCCACAAAGGTCTCACTTCTTTGTGGGGGGGGGGGCTTCTCTTCTCACAGCCTGTTTTGGGGGCTGCCATTTCTCGGACAACAGGAAGACTGCAAATGGTCTGGGGGGGGGACACACCAAATATTTGTTGGAATATCTATGGTCTGATACTCCAATATTTAGCAGAGTGCACAAGAGGGATTCAGCGCAACGGACTCTTTAGATTCTGAGCACGTGTGTGTGTGTGTGTGTGTGTGTGTGTGTGTGTGTGCAAGTCTGAAACAAAAAAAGCATCAGACTTCTGTTCTATTTAAACTAAACTCATTTATTGGTGAAATACAATAAGGATAGGAAAGGACAAACAGGGTCCCCTATCCTAATCTACCTTGCTAGCTTTCTAGATCTAAAAAGGTAACCTGCCTTCCACTCCATTGTGGGGTGAGAAGGCCTGAGCGCGACTGCGCTCGGCTCTGGCGGCTGGCTTGGAGGAGGGCGAGAGGGAAGCGAGAGAGAAGGGAAGTTTTCCCCTGACAATATAACTCTAAACATCAAAGGGGACAGGAAATGAGGGAGAGGTGTAACTAGAGACAATCTCTGTATCTATCTGACTCTCTGGTCAGTGCCCCCCTCTGAATGTGGAGGCAAGTGACCCCGATAAGAAGGGCATATTTTCCAACAATGTTATAATTTCTTCAACAGTTTTAGGGTAGAAGAGGGCAGCCAAGATGGCCAGGAGGGTTGGCGCACCTTCCCTGTGAGGAAAGGCTGGAGAGTCTGGGGGCTTCTCAGTTTGGAAAAGAGACGACTCGGGGGGGGGGCATGATAAAAGTTCATAAACTTATGTGTGGGGTGGAGAGAGTGGAGAGGGGGAGGGCGTTTTCTCTTCCTTCCACAACAGTAGAACTCAGGTGGCACCCCATGAAGTTGTTGGGGAAGAGGCACAGGGCAGACAAAAGGACACACTTCTTTACTCTGTGAGTAGGTAAATTGTGGGATTCACTGGCAGTGATGGCTTCATGGTTATGATTATATCTTCATCCATAGCCTGCTATTCTCACTGAGACACAGCAGATTGCAAAATATGAAAAATGCCCAATTCAGTGATTAAACAAACGTTAAGATGGCTGGAAAGAATCTCCTGTCAAGAGACGGCAGAAGTTTCTTAATTATACTAGAGGATTTGAGCCCCATAGTGGAGACTGGAGGCCCTTTAGACTCTGCCAGAGACCAGAACGGAAGGTGGGGGGTAGGGGAGGGTCAGTGGGAGAGGGTCAGCTTGGCACGCAGGAGGTCCCCGGTTTAATTCCCAGCAGCATATTCAGCTCAAAGAACCAGGTGTTAGCGGTGATGGGAGAGACCCCTCTCCCCCGAGACCCTCCTGGAGAGATACAGACACTGCCAGTCAGAGGAGGCCGGACTGACCGGGAGAGAAGTCCAGCTGCGGCTTCTGATTTGGCACTCAGGGCGAAAGACCAAAAAGACCCTTCCTGAGCCTCTTTCTTAAGAGGGAGGATGCAGAAGGGGGGGTTAGGGGGGCACTGACTTCAGGAGGGTCAGAGAACTCCAGCATCCGAGGTTCTCCCTTCCTTGCTTTATCCTCGTAACAACAACTTTGTGAGGTGGGTTTGGCTGAGAGGGAATCACTAGCCCAAGGCTCCCCAGATGAGAGAATTGGGAAGGCATTTTGCACGGTGTGTCAGGATGAAGGAAGGGTGCTTTGGAGTCTCCACAGGATGCAAACCTCCCCCCCCCCCGATTTTTCTGAAGGGCCACCCCCTTCCAAATATTCCTGTGCCCCAACTCGGGTCTTTAGGCTGCCCGCCTGTGGGCTGCTCCCCCACTCAGGATGGTCTGCCTGGCATTGACCAGAGCCCCAGGGGCCCTCTCCATTGCAGCCCCCACTCTGCCAGAAGATGGGGGAGGCTCTTTGGAGGTCTCCAGGAGGCACAGCGAGGCCTGCCTGTTTGCCAGGGCTTCTGAGGGGAAATGCATAGCTGGCATTTGGGGGGTGGGAGCAGTTTTAAGGTATGCTAATTTTAGCTTGTAATGTTTTAATTATTTCTGTATGCCACCTTGAGCCCAGAGGAAAGGGTATAAAAATTTAAATATGTAAATAGAACAAATTTCTCTCTTGCAGCGACTCCTCACCAACCTCCTGCAGGTAAGTCTCTCTGTTCATCTACAGTCCCCCCCCCCTTTCTCTCTGAGACTCCGGGCAAGTGACAAGCTTGGAAACCAGTGCAGTTGGAACAGTGTGAGACATGACGTAGAAAAATGCAAAAACCAGATGACCGAAATTGGGCAACAATGCAGTAAAAACAGTATGAGAGAGACTCCCACCTCCCTGTGTGTGGGTGTGAATATATTTATCCCCTCCTTTCTCAGCCGCTCTGAGCCCGGCTTTGGTTGGGTAGGGCGGGGTACAAATATAATAATGTCTCTAAACATTTGTCCCCAGTAGCTCAGTAAAATTAAAAAGGGTCCCACAACATTAGAGGACTCAAGAGTCTAAAAACCTCTTCTGCAAGTTGAATCCGGTCCACAGATGTTATCTACAGTGACCCTGAAGGGGGGCAATACTGTTGCCCCCCCATGTTGAGGGTGGGGGGTTGTGTGGCTCAGCTGGTCTCGGCAGATTTGCCCCCCCCTCCCTGGGAATTTACCCCTCGCTTCTGACCCTCCCCCTTTCTCCCTCTCTTCTGACAGAGCTCTTCAGTTAACCCTTCCTGCCCCCAGGATGCTGCGTGTGGAAAAGCATTTCCTGGAGCAAATGGGCCGCTTTGCAGGGGGCGAAGATGAACGGAGGAAGGACTTCTTGCTCCCATTCAGCTCCCACCTCAAACTGGATTCTTCTATGTTTCTTTTTTATAATTTTGTTGGGTGAGGAGTTAGAAATCCCTGGAGATTTGGGGGTTGGATCCTGGGGACGGCTGGTTTTGGGGAGAGGAGGGACCTCAGCAGGTGATAATGCCAGAGGGCCTACCCTCCAACGCAGCCACTTTCTCCAGGGGAACTGATCTCCTTGAGATCATGTGTAATTCCTGGAGATCTCCAGGCAGTGCCTGGAGGTTGGCAACCACATTCATCAGCTACAGAACTGAGGATGAGATTATTTGCACCAGTTGGCAGGAAGAACCAGGGCCTGGCTACTGTTGGCTCCTCTCCTTTGGCCAAGGGGTGTTCTGCGTTCAGCCTCCATGTGGCTTTCTCAGCCATCTCCACTTCAGGCCACATGTGTATATTTCTCGACTGCAGGAGTGTCCCCCCTTTTAACATGTCTAGAGCCCCTACAGCTGTGTACCTGGGGCAGTTATTACTGGGACCCTCTGCCAGGTGCATGCCAGGGTCCAAAACTTGGGCAAAGCCTCATAAGTGTGCAGATTAAGTGGAATGTTTATTCAGAAAGTTAATAGCAGAGGGAATTAGTGAACAGAATACAAGTGAACAGACTACACACAGACACACACACTTCCATCAATCCCAATTTCGACTAAATCCTACTCTAAGCAGTTTAGCTACTCTATAAAGAGAACCGTGCCTGTCCTTTCGCTCTCCTCTGCTTGACATTTATTGGAAAGGCGAAGTCAAAGTTTGAGGAAGAATTCCTATCTGCAAATACCTTCTAAGGGAAGGTTATTCTGAGCCCGCAACTTCTCCCCCCAGAGAGAGCTGTTATCCCCCCTCCCCCACAGTAAATCAAGTACTGCCAGCCTCCCTCCAACTGCACCCCCTGCCAGTCTTTCCCCACTGGCCCTCACGGGTATGTGGTCGTGCACTCTTACCTGGCACCTGGTGGCTCCCAGGAGGGGCAGCAGCCACGGGTACCCCCCAAGACCCCCCATTCCTTCTAGCATCTCAGACGCAAGACAGGCCCAGTGTGGAGGGCCAGCAGCAATGGGGCCAGTGGGGCAGAGGCGCCAGATCGAGCCCAGTCCTGGTGTGTGTGTGTGTCTGTGTGAAGGAGACCTGTGCCAAGGCAGCCAACAAGAAAAGGCCTGTCTGTTGCCAGGTGGAAGAGCCCCAGGAAGACGCAGTCCGAGCGGTAGACAGACGGACACACACAGCTGCCTTGTACTGAGTCAGGCAACTGGTGGTCCATCAGGATCAGTATTGTCTACTCAGGCTGGCAGCTGCTCTTAAGGGCCTTTCATCACCTACCGCCTGGAGATGCTGCCGGGGATTGAGGCCGGGACCTTCCGCATGCCAAGCAGGAAGCTCTACCTCTGTGTTAGCCAAATTGCTCTTTAACTTGGGGAATTAGCAAGCAAGATGGCAAACTACAATATTTATATAGCGAGAACAACCTTTGTATACCAGAGCCAGTAACTGTGACCTCTAAATAAAGACAGAAACAAAGGATTCCGAATTAAGAGAGTTTATGTTGTTTTCTTTCAAATCAGTGATGCATACACACATACAGAGAAATCTAAGAAATTCAAAAAGAGTAGTACAAGCACAGATGCCAACGTGGCAGGGATCGTTGATGGGGCGATATTTACTGTTCTTGAAGAGGTGTTGTCCAAGTTCACGTAGACTAAAACAGGAGAAAATAAGAGCAAAGGAGGGGGCAAGGGGTTCCCGTAGACTTGGCCAGCAAGGCGGGAGGGTGTGTGGTCAGGCTGCGCAAAACCAAACCAACAGAGGAACGGCAAAGATGCCAGGAAAGACCTAAGGTGAAGCTATGGGCTGGGGGCACCCCAGATATACTGTTTTTCTGGGGGCAGGGAGAGGGGATTCACCCCTCCTAGGTTCCCAGATGACAAAAGGTGACAAAAAGAATTAATCTGTGGCTTCCGTGGTGGTCTAGGGAGAATTTGGAAATCTATTCTGATTCCAATGGCCTTTGCAATCTGGGAGGAACTGGGAGATCTCTGCTGAAGTGATTAACGTTCTGAAACAAAAGGCGCGATCTCTGCAAACGTCTGGGGATCGCTGCTGTGGCTGGAACAGTAGTCGTGTGCCTGCATATCGGGTTGCCAGGTCCAGTCCGGGAGCTTAGGCGGCCCGTATGCTTTCATCTGAGCCACTGGAACTCCCGGCTACGGGAACCCAGAAGCTGCCAGTCCTGCCCCGGGCCCCAGGTCGAAAAGGCTGAGCATCCTGGGTAGGGGCTGCATGCCCTCCAGGCTTTGCACAAGGGTTGATGGGAAGCGCCCCCCCCCCACATCTGCAGTGGCTCTTCTGGACGCCCTCCCCCCAAGAGGCACAAGCCCCTCCCTCCCGGGTTCTTAGGGTGGGGGCCTCTTAAAGGGATCTTGGCAAGAGGTGTGAATATTACAAGCTGCAAGGGTTAATGAATCGCTTGGCCCGGATTGCTGGGGGGGGGGGACGTTTTGCACAGTGGGGGGATCATAAGATGCCAGTTTCACACCCCAAACCGGGGATCTGTTTTTCTTTGTGGCTTTTCCCAAGGGTCTTTTCCTGTTTGGACCACTGTGTTATTGTTTGGACGGGGCCCCGTTTTTTTCCTCTCTGAAGGCCGGTAAATCTTTGAGGGGGGATCGTGATAATTCTGGGCTTCATGAACTGACCAGAGAGCCATTATGCAGAGGGCAGAGCAGTTCCGATATTTTTGTAAAATTTTATTCTTTGATGTCTATCCCAGCTAACATCATCGATATGTAACAACATCATATATAATATATAGCGATAGTTATATATTAGTTAACGACTAGAAATTTGAAGTTTTTCCTTTCCTGGTGGTGACTTGAGAGTCTTTCAGTTTTGTGTAACTCTAAAATAAACTCCGATGTATTTTATAAAGGTGTCATGCGGAGCGCATTGCTTGCGTATACACCCCCCCACCCCAGAAATGTGTGTGGGGGGGGAGCTGGAGGGAAGGCCTTGAAGAAGGGGAAGCTCTCAGCCTCCTGAATTCAGCGAAACTTTCCTGGCCTGCCTGGAGCCTGGGGGGCTGGGCTTCCAGCGCTCAGAGCCGGGGCCTGGGGTCTCAGGTTCATACCCCCACCCCCCAAAAAACCCTTCCAGCACCTTCTTGTTTCTTGTATTTTATTTATTTATTATCATTCTTCCGTACTGCTCTCCCCGGGCAAAAGAGGGCTCAGGATTCTGTTTGGCTCATGAGGGCCCCTCCTCCAGCTGGGGGGTCCCGATTGTTGGCTGAGTATGCGAAGTACGCAATGAAAGGTCAGCCTCGCTGATGAAAGATAAAATTGCCTTTATTGAAGGAACTACATTTTAGGATAGGAAAGCTGGGAGACCAGGAGCCTCTAGCTGGCTATCTAGCTAAGGAGGGAGAGAGCGGGTAGAAGGACTTCCGAGAAGGAGGAGGAAATGGCCCCCTAAGAATATCAGTCTAAGGACAGACAAGAGGGGTGGGAAAAGGTCTCTAACCTCACAGCCTTATCTAGCTGACCCCTTGCCCCCTCCCCTGCTGGTCTTCTTCTCAGTTCCTTTGCACGCCAGACATGGCAACTCTTCCAACACTGATGGCTTTAACCCCCCCCCCCCCAGCCTGGACCCCTTATGCCCGAGAAGTCATGAGGGAAGGAGGGCCTCCAGGAAGAGCCCAGCTGGCCGCATGCCCAGCCTGAAGATTGGCAGCTCCGGCTGGAGGGGGCTCCAAAGGGCTTCTGGCGATGAAGAACCCCCCCCCCCAGTCTGGCAATGCCAAGGAGGGAGCCCGAGACCTTCTGGGGGGGGGGCTTCATGTGTCTCCAAGGAAAGGGACCCTTGAGGGATTTGGGCTGCTGCTCTGCCCCCTGCCCAAGCCCTGCAGGGATCCATGAGGATCTGCCCCACCGCTGGGTGCTGAGCCCCCCAATGGCCATTCCAGGCCAGGACCCCCCTCCCTCTGCTCCCTCAAGTCCCGTGTAACAGGAGGAAGATCTGTGGGGCTGGAGGGTGGCGGGTTCTCCCCCTTTGCACCAGGATGTGGGGAGAGGAAGGGCAGCCAAGGATCCAGGCCCAGGTGCACCCTGGGAAGGGGGCACCATCAGCTTGGGGGGGGGCTTCTTGAGCTGCCAACCCCCCCCCTTCCTGGCACATCCCAGGAAGAGCCTCCGTGTTGCCCTCCTGGTCTTCTCCACAGAGCCAAAAGTGGAGGCAGATGAAGGCTGCAGGGATGGGGGGGGGTAGGGTTGCCAGGTCCCTCTTTGCTATTGGCGGGAGATTTTTCGGGTGGAGCCTGAGGAAGGCAGGGTTTGGGAGGGGAGGGACTTAAATGCCATAGAGTCCAATGGCCAAAGCGGCCATTTTCTCCAGGTGAATTGATCTCTATTGGCTGGAGATCAGTTGTAATAGCAGGAGATCTTCTGCCATTACCTGATGTAAGTAGGCTCTTTAAATCTTACTATTTATATATGTACATTTTGGTAGATGTTTGGCTATTAGATACTGTACTTTTAAAATAACATATGGTAACAGATACATGCAAGCCAGTAGAGAGGCTTTAATTGCTCAACCTCAGCCTCACTAAGAGGACAATTGATCCTATCCACAAGGAGCATGTTACTATACAGCCCTGGTGTGAGTAGACCTTTTGAATCTTACTATATATAGGTATATATTTGTATATGTTTTGCTATTTATTGTATAAAATGTTCATGCAACATGCATTTTAGAAACTCAATGCATTTCAATGGTGCTCTCTTCCAAACCAGCAGTATGTTTTGTAATATGGATGCAGCATAGCTTGACAAGAGGCTTGAATAGAAATGTCGTTTGCACATGGCATGTGCTATGATATATGTTTAATAATGACTTTCTAATGGTCGAAATACGAAATATCCGGCACCCTGTCCTATAATTTGAAGACTGCCACTTGGCTACAAATTTGAAATTGCCACCTGTGAGACCTTATACCTAAAAGACTGTGGCAAGAAGAAAAGACTACCTTATTGCCAGAAACCCTTGCCACTTGGACTACCTTCACATCTCCAAGACGCAAGTCAAAGTGAGATTTTGCACAATTTGTGAATGTCAATTGATATATCGTGATTGTACAAATTCATATATGAACTTTAATACAATGTGAATATTTGTAAAACATATATCTAACTAAAAAGATTGCAGTATAAAATTTTGCATATTTTCTGCTATTTCATGGTTTACTAATTACCTGGAGGTTGGCAAACCTAATGGGGGGGGCTCAGCCTGCCCCACTTGAACAGGGTAGGGGTGTTTTTGTGTGTGTGTGGGGGAAGCCCCCTGCAGAGGGGGCCTGCTGAGGAGAAGGAATGGGGGTAGGAAGGAGAAAAGGGGGGCTTAAATCTACCCCCCCTGCAAAGACCCCCCCTCCCCTTTCCCCCCTACTTTCTCTAAAAACCCATCACCCACAAGGAGCGTAGCAGCTGGGGTGTCTGCCTGGAGACTGATGACGCTGCCTCAGAGGGAATGCTCATTGGTGCTCCTTTGGGGCGCCCACTCCCCGCGATTGCAGCCCCCAACGTGATTCCCCCCCTCCCCAACAGTTAACAGGCACCAAGGCTAAAAGTGGGGGGGGGGTTTTCCCCTATGGGGCAGCCATGGGGCCTGGCCTGATCCTGCTGGAGGCGCTGATGGGGCCGCCCCTGGTCCCTGGAGCAGAGAGGAGACTCCGACACCCTAGAGCGGCCACTTCCGGTTTTACCCGCAGTCCCCCCACGTGGGAAAGCGGCGTCTCCTCCTGCCCGGGTGAGGGAAGGGGGGAAGGGGGGAAGGGGGGAAGGGGGGAAGGGGGGGTCTTTGGGGGTGGGAAATGTGTGGGGTGGGTGGGGGAGCGGGGTCAGACGTAGGCGGGAGGGAGGGAGGGAGGGAGAGCTCCCCCCCCCACACACACACCCCGAAAAGCCGGGAGGGGGTTGGGGTTGGGGGGGCTGCATAAGGAGGGGGGAGGGGAGGGCGATGCAGCCCCCCCTCCCCTGCACTGCGGAGGCCTTTGGGAGTGATCCAGCCTTGCAGGGATGGTGGGGGGGGGGAAGGAGCCTGGGGGGTCTTTTTGTGGGGGGGGTTGTGAGTCCGTGGGGGGGGTCGAGTCAAGGAAAAGCAGGGTGAGGAGGGGGCTGGGTTGCGGGAGGGGGGAGTGTTTGGAGTCAGACCCCCCCACGCCCACCCCCCAGGGCAGGTTCCCCCCAAGGCCAGGGGCTGTTTCAGGAGATCGGGGGGGGGGGAGAGGAACAAACGACTCCCGGCATCTCACGTGTTGGGAAACGAGGCGCGTTCGGACCGGGGGCCAAGTCTGCAGAGGAGGACACCCCAGTTGGTCCCGGAGGGCAGAAGCCCCGAGCGGAGATTCAGGTTCAGGTTCATTTATTATATGTGGCAAATGCCGTTTTAAAAAAAATGCATTTATATTGGTTACGGAAATAAAACTGGAGAATAAGCTACAGGAACTGAAACAAACTTTCTCCTTGCCGTTCTAGCTTTCTGTGTGCAGGGTTGGCGTCTCCCACCTGACCCCTTGAGCCAGACCGCTTAGCTTTCGCTCCTAACTGGTGGTTGTGGACGTGACACGTCAGTGGATTGTCAACCTGGAGGGGTTCAATGAAAAAATAATGAGCGCCCATGAAGATCCGTCGTTCGGAACTCTGTGTTTTTGCATGGTGGCAGCGCCACAAAGCCGTGGATCCATGGGTGTTTTTTTTTTTTTTACTCTGGGGGTATGGACTTAATATTTGATTTGATAGCAGGTTTGGGGTGACCCAGCGTATCTCCATTCCCTTTTGTTTTCCTTCTAGCACAGTTGCTATCTGCCCCCCTTTCCCTCCCCCACCCGGCCCGCCCAGCAGGGAGAATCCTCTCTTCACAGCCAAGTGACTAAAGGGATCTGTTCACAGTCGGAGCCGACCCAATAGAAGGGGAAAGAGATGGAGGAGCAGGACCCAGGAGGACCTGGACCTGGCAAGAGAGCAAGGAAAGGCCCCCATCCTGACCAAGCTGGGAGTGGCATTGAATCCTGGCAGAGAGCTGTGTCAGAGATCTGGGATCAGGAGCCCCTGAACTCAGAACTACATTGCCGACCCTTCCGGCAGTTCTGCTACTGTGAGGCCGATGGGCCCCGGGCGGTTTGCAGCCAGCTGCATTTATTTTGCAACCACTGGCTGAAGCCAGAGACACACACCAAGAAGCAGATCCTGGACCTGGTGATCCTGGAACAGTTCCTGACCATCCTGCCCCACGAAATGCAGCGCTGGGTCAGAGGATGCGGGCCGGAGACCAGTTCCCAGGCGGTGGCCCTGGCCGAAGGTTTCCTCCTGAGTCAGGCAGAGGAGAAATGGAGGTGCAGGACCCAGGAGGACCTGGACCGGGCAAGAGAGCAAGGAAAGGCCCCCATCCTGACCAAGCTGGCAGAACAGGTGAGGGCTTTTCTTTCCAGGTATTTAAATTCAATCCACAATAGATGGCGTTATCCATACCTGATGTTTGCCCAAGGGTTAATCATCCATATGCGAGGTTGAACAACCTGCTTCAGCAGCCATTTCTTCTGGGGAATTTCTTGTCCCTCCACATAATACCCCAAGGTCGGAAGAAAACCCTAGGTGCAGAGTAAGGGAGTGGGTTCCTTGGTGCCTTCCATTCCAACTCTTACCCGTCTCCCTCACTGCTGTTTCAGAGTTGGGGTCCATCCGTGAAGATGGAAGCAAAGTTCTGTGAGATGGAAAGAGCTCCTTTGGAGGAAGGGCAGCCGGCCCGAGCCCAAGAGTGCGCCCAAGGTGCCCTCTCCTGCGGTAAGGACTCCTTGTGCCTGGGTGGGATTGGGGCACCCAGTTAATTTGATGGGTAGAAAGTTCTAGTCAGGGAAAAAAACCAAACGCTTCTTCACCCAACTTGTGGCCCTCAGTGTTTGCTAATTATCACGCCTCTAAAAGGGGATTAGACAAATTCATGGGGGCAATTCCAGTTGCTAGTGACCAGCCATACTGTGATAATGTGTTTTGTGCTCATGCTTCGTGGGAAACCTGACGTGCTGCTACAGGAAAAAGGATGCCGGACTAGGAATGCCAGCAGCTTTGTGCAGGGCTTGGGCAGATGTGATGTCACATTGATGTTGCCTCTGTCTGAAAACCCGGATGGGACATTAACGGATCCGTAGATGCTCCGTACACTCACTGACATTACCCTGGGTTTCCAGATGCACTTGATTCACGTCTGGTTGTTTTGGACAGAAGTGCTGGCGAGGTGCCACTCTCTTTTTCTCCCATCTCCCTCTTTTTCACCTCCCTTTTTTTCTCCCACCATCCTGGACTCAAGGGCATGTGCGAGGGCCCAGCCGGTGGGAGAATAGCCTGCATGGGCCTCTGGTCTGATCCAGCAGAGATGCTGCCACGTTTCTGAGCTCCAAAGTTCATGGGACAAGTTTCAAGTATCGTAGAAGTCTGACATGGGTCAGCAGCATTTAAAGCCCCCCCCCCGAGGCTCATGGGTACCTTGTGCTTGTCTTCCGCCTCTCCCACAAGTTACTACAAAGTGTAACCCTTTTTTTTAGTGTACATAGGGCAAGGTTTCACACCCCAAGAATGGGGAGGCATAAAGCACGCTTCACAGAAGAAAACCAAACAAGATATCAAGGCTAATACTCTTCCGCTTTTCTCTCCCTCACAGGTACCGAAGAGACAGTGTTCAGCCATTCTCTTTGCAGAGGTGTGGAAACTGCTGCTGTACCTCCAGTCCAGGTAGGGGAGATGAGCAGGGGGCAGACTTGGTCTCAAATCCGTTCTCGGGGGGCTTTCCTTCTGCAGTTCTAGTTAAGGGGCCCATGCAAGAGGCTCTGAATGCCACTCCTTTTACACATGCCTTCCCAGAATGCCCCCTTCCACAGTTTCACGTCTGCCTGGAATGATCTCTATGATAAGGAATCTCCTTTTTCTTTCAGTCTCCAGTTTCCTTTGAGGAAGTTTCCGTGCATTTTACTGAGGCAGAGTGGGCCCTGCTGGATCCAGACCAAAGAGATCTCTACAAGGAAGTCATGCTGGAGAACTATGGGAGTGTGGCCTCTCTGGGTAAGGCGCCAAAGGTGCAAATTGCTGCCATTGGGATTTTACCATTGGCCTGATATGTGAATCAACATCTTGAATTGCAACGCACTGTTTTGAGACCTGCCCTGTTACTTGATTCCCTTTGGGAGCCTCGAGGTGGGGGAGGGGAGTGGCAGCGAAAGTGATATTCACCATGACCGGGTAGCTTGACCCGAGTAGCAACAGGGGCAACAGAGGCCAGTATTATGGCCATTGCTCAAGCCAGTGAGGGTGTCCTGGCCTGAGGTCAATGCAGGACTGAGAGGCCCTCATGAAGCTCCATCCTAATTTCTCAGTTGCCAAGCATTACAACACACTCTGATCTAGAATTGATTCGTCCCCTTACACTGGTTGGGATTGTGGACTCTAAGAGCAATAATTTTCTCTCCCTCTCTGTCTCTTTCTAACTTCTTGTGGAGAGCCAGTGGGCTGTAGTGGTTAAGGGTGGAGGACTCTAGTCTGGAGAGAGAGGTTTGATTTCCCACTCTTCCATATGAAGCCAGGTGGGCGACTTTGAGACAGTCACTATTCCCTCAGGACTCTCTAAGCCTCCCCTCCCCTGCAAGGTGTCGGTTGTGGGGGAGATAGGGAAAGTTATTGTAATCCACTTTGAGACTCGTTAGGTAGAGAAAATCAGGATATGTCTTCTATTTAAGCATAAATAGCAGAGAATCAAAACAGCTGCACGACACGTCAAATGTGAACAGTGGGGGAACAATTCTTGGCCACTTTAGGAAAAAAGGACATATGAGGAGTTGGGAGAGGGGAAGGGAGGCAGAATATAAAAACTGCTGACCTGGGAGGTCTTGCTGGAGATAAGGTGTGACCAACAGTTCTGGTGGGGGAGAAAGAAGGTGATCATTGGCACGGGAGAAAATAAAGGTCTGATAAAGGAAATGCACACCCATTAGTGAACAGTGACTGATGGGTGGCTTGTCTTCTTGTGTAGGTACTGGCTTGACCTCTTTCTTTATTCCAACAGCAAATGTAGATGAGCTGCTTGAGGGATTCCAGGGGTTCTCTTTGGAAAAAAGCAAGAATCAAGGTGCCAAAGGAAACTTCGAGGATGGAGATGGACCACAGAGGCAGGAGGGAAGCCACGCAAAGAGGAGGGATAAGCCCATTCTATCCCAAAAAGGGAACTTCCATGAAATCCCAATCCAAGAAGGAAGGTCAACCAAAACAAGAAGGAACAAAGGCCTCCATGCTAATCAGAGAATCCGCTCCAGGGAAAACGAAAATGAAAGTTTGGCCGGTGAAAAGAGCTTCAGTAAAAACATGAGTTTTATTTCCAAGAGGAAAATTCCCTCAGGAGAGAAACCATATGATTGTGAGGAATGTGGAGAGACCTTCCGTTGGAAATCAGTACTTTCTTCACATCAAAGAATTCACTCAGGTGAGGAGCTGACTAAATCATTAGACTGCAAACCAAGACTTTCATGTCCCTGTAAAGTGCATATTATTGTACCTGCAAATGTAGAGCAGGGAAAAGCCACTGAAATGTTTTGTGTGTGGATGATCAGACCTTATTTTGTGGGTGCTAACAGGATCTCTCTTCATTCCAGCAGGGGATGATCAATGGGATGAGGGTGATAAGGAATTGTATCAGCTATTGCCAGATAAAGTGAAGAATAAAGATTGGAAAGGAAACTTCAGGAATCAAGGCGGACCTAAGAGGCGGAAAGGAAGTCACACAGCCAAGAAGAGGGACCAACCCATTCCTGGCCAAGGACTGGATTTCCATGAACTAATCCACAGGGTGGAGGAAGCATATAAGTGCTTGGAGTGTGGAATGAACTTCTCAGATCAAGCCCAATATGCTATCCATTTGCAAATGCACAATGGAAAGACGACCCATCAATGCTTGAAGTGTGGGAGGAGCTTTCTATACAGAGCAGAGCTACTTAGACATCAAAGAACACATAAAGGAGACAAACTGCATAGCTGCTCAGATTGTGGCAAGATATTCTCACAGAAATCAGACCTTTGTAAACACCGAAGGATTCATTCAGGAGAGAAGCATATTATCTGCATGGAGAGTGGAAGGATACACTCTTGTGGAAGAAAGTGTAGTGCACTTTCCCCAAAGGGTACTGTAATGAGGACACACAAATGCTTTCAGTGTGGAAAGTACTTCAAATACAGATCACACCTTCTTGTGCACCAAAGAGTACACACAGGAGAGAAACGTTTTGAATGCTCAGAGTGTGGAAAGAGATTCAGTCAGAGTGGCCATCTTCAAAGGCATCAAAGAACCCACACAGGGGAGAAACCTTTTGAATGCTCAGAGTGTGGAAAGAGATTCAGTCGGAGTGCCAATCTTCAAAGGCATCAAATAACGCACACAGGGGAGAAACCTTTTGAATGCTCAGAGTGTGGAAAGAGATTCAGTCGGAGTGCCAATCTTCAAAGGCATCAAATAACGCACACAGGGGAGAAACCTTTTGAATGCTCAGAGTGTGGAAAGAGATTCAGTCAGAGTGGCACTCTTCAACAGCATCGAAGAACACACACAAAGGAGAAACATTTTGAATGCTCAGTGTGTGGAAAGAGATTCAGTCTCAGAGGCACTCTTCAGCAGCATCAAAGAACACACACAGAGGAGAAACCTTTGGAATGCTCAGAGTGTGGAAAGAGATTCAGTCGGTGTGGCAATCTTCAAAGTCATCAAAGAACGCACACAGGGGAGAAACCTTTTGAATGCTCAGAGTGTGGAAAGAGATTCAGTCTGAGTGGCAATCTTCAAAGTCATCAAAGAATGCACACAGGGGAGAAACCTTTTGAATGCTCAGAGTGTGGAAAGAGATTCAGTCGGAGTGGCCATCTTCAAAGTCATCAAAGAACGCACACAGGGGAGAAACCTTTTGAATGCTCAGAGTGTGGACAGAGATTCAGTCAGAGTGGCAATCTTCAACAGCATCAAAGAACACACACAGGGGAGAAACCTTTTGAATGCTCAGAGTGTGGAAAGAGATTCAATCAGAGTGGCAGTCTTCAGCAGCATCAAAGAACACACACAGGGGAGAAACCTTTTGAATGCTCAGAGTGTGGAAAGAGATTCAGTCTCAGAGGCACTCTTCAGCAGCATCAAAGAACCCACACAGGGGAGAAACCTTTTGAATGCTCAGAGTGTGGAAAGAGGTTCAGTCAGAGAGGCACTCTTCAACAGCATCAAAGAACACACACTGAGGAAAATCATTTTGAATGCTCAGTGTAAGTCCCCTGTTTCCTCCTCCGCTGAGACACCCCAATTTGAGCTGCCATCTTCTGTCAGTTTTCTTGAAAGGCACCCCCTTGATCACCTGGGGTACAATGTGCGGATCTTTGGAATAGGTTTGAGAGAGCGCATCTGCCTGCCATGTGCAGAACACATTTCCGTCACAGAGCCAGGATGTCAGTAGGGCTCTTATATAACACCCCCCTAGCTCCATCACCTGTGAGCAACCATATCTCTACTTCAAGAGAATTTCATCAAAACAATGAGAGACCATTTCCAGTTAATGGGTAATCACCTCTGAGCAATGAAAAGCAGCTTTAACACCATCGACTCTGACATGCCTGGTGCTTTGAAAACTTCACCACCTTGAATGTCAGGTGTCATTTCCAGCTCTTCCCACTGAATTTTGAAGTCAGTTTCTTCAAAACGTGCAATCAATTTCAAATTTCCTGATCTCAGCAGAAGATGGCCAATGAGCTGGGTAAACTTTGCTAACCACTCGCAACCTTCTCCCAGTTGGAGGATCTTTGGCCAGATTCAAAATCAGGTGCCTCGGAATGAGTTTCTGAGACACCCCCCGCCATTAGATTGGGGGTCTTGAGTCTTGGACACTTGCGGGTTTAAGCAGGTTCCAGGTGAAGGTGAGAGCAAGACGGGTCCTTCCAAGCCGGCCTGAACTCTGCCATTTCCCTCCCCCACCTCTTCCCTTTTTGATTTTTCTTCTCGTTTGCCATGTGTGTCTGAGCCTAACATAAAGACGCTTAGGGCTTTTTAGCTTGGAAAGAAGGCGACTAAGGGGAGACATGATGGAGGTCTATAAAATTATGTATGGTTTGGAGAGAGTGGACAGGGAGAAGTTTTTCTCCCTCTCCCATAATACCAGAACGCGAGGTCATGTGTTGTAGCTGGAGGGTGAGAGATTCAAAAGAGATAAAAGGAAGTATTTTTTCACACAACGCATAGTTAAACTGTGCAACTCCCTGCCCCAAAATCTGGTGATGGCTGTCAACTTGGAAGGCTTTAAGAGGGGAGTGGACATATTCATGGAGGAGAGGAGTATGCTCGGCTATTGGTTAAAATGGATACTAGTCATGCTGCATACCTACTCTCTCTAGTATCAGAGGAGCATGCTGTCAAGGTAAGAGACCACCCCGCCTCGGCAGGGCAGTGTCTCCTTATGGTTGGGGCAAGAGTCAAAGTGGTTTTCAAGCTAGACACTGCGCTCAGGGCTCCCCCAGAGCTCAGTGTGGTAAGCTGCCACCAGCTCTGATTCCAAAACTAGCTTCTAGGCAGGGCTCAGAGCAATCCCCACCAGCTAATTCCAAATAGAAATTAACTCTCTTCCTACAAGGTAGAGGCTCTGTCAGGGGAGAATTACACCAAGGCAATAGTTTTAAACTTTGGTAGGTGGGTTCACATATGCAAGGCACTTTTCAGATTTAGGCTTGGAACCACAGAGGCAAAAGACACAGCCAGATAAAGGCTAAAAGTTTATTGTATAAACTTTGTGCTATTTACAGGAAGGAAAAGGTTCTTGAAGCATTAAGCAAGAAAATAACAAAACCAGTTAGCATAGCTAGCTTTACACATTTAGTTTCCCAGATTCAAAAGTTTGGCAAGGCTATTGTCGAAGGCTTTCACGGTCAGAGTTCATTGGTTCTTGTAGGTTATCCGGGCTGTGTAACCGTGGTCTTGGAATTTTCTTTCCTGACGTTTCGCCAGCAGCTGTGGCAGGCATCTTCAGAGTAGTAACACTGAAGGACACTGTAGTAGTAACACTGTTACTACTCTGAAGATGCTGGCGAAACGTCAGGAAAGAAAATTCGAAGACCACGGTCACACAGCCCGGATAACCTACAAGAACCAATTTGGCAAGGCTTCTTAAGATATTTACCATCTTCCAAAAGATGCTTTCAGCATTTCAAGAGGTCCACAAATAGTCCAAAGTTTCAAAAGGTCAGCTCAAACAGAGTTTCCCCTCAGGGCCAAAACGAATGGGTTTCTGATGCAGCAGCACAGCCTCCTACTGTACCCCCAAAGCGTTCATGATTTGCTCTAGACTGGTCTGTCCTTATATTTGTTTTCTCAATGGCATGAGCTCATAGGCCAATCAGAAAACGAAGGGGATTTTCCATCAATTAATTGTTTAGTCATAATGCTGACTCACTAATTGACTATTCAGGTGGTGAAGCCTGCAGAACTCCCTGCACCTGGATGTCATAACAATGGCTGATCAATTCCTTACCGTGACAACGTATGGCCTTGCATTCCAAAGAGGAGAAAAGTTTAACAAGAAGCAGCTGTATGTTATCTCCCTTCTCAGAAGCAGCTTTCAAAATGGATGTATTTTACTTGTTCAAAAGTCCCAATATCACAAAATCATAGGCCTACAGCCTGAACTAGGACAATTATGAAAACTCAAAGGAATTGAGGAACCCCAATTCCTTTACACGTGCCTATTCTATTAGGTGCTGTGGAACACAGGCAGGATGGTGCTGATGCAGTCGTCTTGTTTGTGGGCTTCCTAGAGGCCCCTGGTTGGCCACCGTGTGAACAGACTGCTGGACTTGATGGGCCTCCTGGGTCTGATCCAGCAGGGCCTTTCTTATGTTCTTATGGTCTAAAGAGTGCATCCTAGTGGAGGGAAACCTTTGGGAAACTATGAAAAGATCGACTAAAGGCTCCATGGCATCGTCAAAGCTGTGAGTAACTGACGTATTTTTTTTTTTAAAAAAACACACGCTTCCCTTGGAAACTTGAGGAAGAGAAGCCTGGCAAAAATGAACCTAAGTGAAAGATCCAAAGGGGGGGATTTCAATTCTAACTGCCAGCAACTCATATTCAAATAAGAACTGAGACTAAACTTATGTTAATAGAAGTCCTCTGTGTCAGGCTGCCTTTGAACTCTGTTTCCTCTCTGTTTCAAGGCTGTGCTATCTCCCAGTGCTTTCTCTTCATTTCTCTAGCCTGAGAAAGTTCGGTGGAGCCTTGCTCTCCCTGGTACTCCTAGACTGCATACCTAGACTGATGTGTTATCTGTTATGCCTGCGTTACCACTGACTCTGTACTTACTATATAACAGGTTCTGCTTCTGTATTGCCCCATTGCTGCCATTCGTTTCTACAGTTCTGTTTTGCCCATGTTTCCAATAAAGCTTCTCTATTTGGACTCTTTGTCTCTGGATGTGGCTGTTGGTCTACATATGGGAGCAAGTTCTGACATTGTGACCAAGTTTCCAACGAATCCGTCAAGGTGAAGATCAGGCAAGCGTGAAAGAGCGGAGAGATGAGTGAGCAAGGGGAGGGAGAGGGGGCGCGAAGAGAAACGGCGTTAGCGGCACAGAGACTTGCAGTGGTGTTGGCAGCAGAGAGACTCCCGGCCGTGCTTGGGGGGGATTCAGTGCTGACTGCTAAAGAGGTGCCGGACAGAGGGAAGCGGGGGGGATAAGAACTTCCCCAAGTGTTTTGGTTCTTCAGGTTCCGAGCAGTTTAAGATTATAAAAAAAACCCTCGATTTGACAGACCTTGTTGCTATCAGATTTGGAGTTGGTGATTTGATTTACCAGATTTTTAATCTCTTTGGATATTGTTGGAGGGTCTGTGGCTCAGCAACAATATCCAAAGAGATTAAAAATCTGATAAATCAAATCACCAACTCCAAATCTGATAGCAACAAGGTCTGTCAAATCGAGGTTTTTTTTTATAATCTTAAACTGCTAGGAACCTGAAGAACCAAAACACTTGGGGAAGTTCTTATCCCCCCCGCTTCCCTCTGTCCGGCACCTCTTTAGCTCTTTTGTTGGAGGGTCTGTGGCTCAGGCCCTGACCTGGACGGACCAGGCTAGCCTGATCTCATCAGATCTCAGAAGCTAAGCAGGGTCAGCCCTGGTTAGTATTTGGATGGGAGACCACCAAGGAATACCAGGGTTGCTGTGCAGAGGAAGGCACTGGCAAACCACCTCTGTTAGCCTCTTGCCATGAAAACCCCCCAAAAGGGGTCGCCATAAGTCGGCTGTGACTTGACGGCACTTTACACACACACACACACTGTGGCTCAGTGGTAGGGCATCTGCTTGGTATGCCGAAGGTCTCAGGTTCAATCCCCGGCATCTCCAGTTAAAGGGACTAGGCGAGTAGATGATGGGAAAGACCCCTGCCTGAGACCCTGGAGAGCTGCTGCTGATCTGAGTAGACAATTCTGACTTTGATGGACCGAGGGGGGGTCTGTTTCAGTATGATGCAGCTTCATGTGTTCACTGTTGAACTGCCCACCCTCCTTCCTTCCTTCTTTACGGAAGTGGCTTTGCCAGACAGTGAAGTAAAAGGCTTAAGACTATGACTTATACAACAGTTTCCACCCGGAGGACAAGTGAATAAAGGCATCTTATATTTAGCCTATTGCAACGTTTCGATGCTGTTGATGTGACTAGGCTCTTAGAAAGGACCACTTCCTGAGAAGTGATGTATTATCTTATTCAGCCAGTCACCAAGGCAGGACCCCGTGAAAAGTAGACTTTGGAACGTGCCAAATAAATTTATCAACAGTGGGTTTTCTTTTACCATTTATTTCACATAAAATGTATTCATGTGAATATTTACACACTCTTAAAACATGTCATAAAGTACAAAGATTACATGTTCATTTATATGCAAGCAGTTTCAAACAATCTTTATAAGCAATTTCTCTATGTAGGAATTCAGACCTTAGACCTGTAATGTTCTCTCATTCAGGTATATAACACTTACAGAAATCCTGTCTTGTAAAACATGATTAGTACAATGGAAGAAAGACCTGTTATAGTTAAAAGCATCTTAATTCAGAGTACCTGAAATAGTATCAAACATAAGTTATAGTACATTCTGTACAACCTTATATTATTTCTAAACCTCTCCATATGCTTAGTTTAAGGAGATTTGAAATAGTAACATGAATTTAGGATATTGCAAACCTTTTCTGTAAGGACATAGCATTCCTTCTATGTCTCTATGTCTTTACTATGTATCTTTTGTATATGCAGAGATTCTCTGGTTCCTAGTTCATATGAGAGCTGCAAAAAGCTCTTTAAGTAGTCCATGTCCGTTTAGGTTCATGGAAATATAGAACTCCATTGCTCAGAAGCCTATGTATCCTAGAAAGCTGGAGTCCGTTAATACTTTGTAAGACTATGTATAGCTTTAATATTCAAGAGGTATTTTGTACTCTGAAGTCTCTCTATGTGCCAATTGTAGAGAGATTTGTATGTGACCTATAGTTCTGCGTAAGAGCTCTGTGTATGCTCTATCACGATTACTGAGTACAGAAGCATCCCCTGCCCGTTGGGGAAACCTCTGGCTCTTTGCCCTGAGAGATATCTCTGGTTGGATAGAGGACTCTCGAAGAGTGTCTCTAGGAATCATGTTCCTGGTCTCTTCAATCCTGTGAAGGACCTGTATCTAAGGAAGCTCTGGGTTTCACAACTTCCATGTTTTTCAAGGAAAGCCAAGCTAGACCATTCAGATCTTTTAGTGAGAACTCATTAATCCTTGCTAGAATCAATGAGATGTCAGTGTTTCCAAATATGGAAAAGATCCAATACTCTTAGTCCCACATTAAGGTTAGTGGGAATTCTAAGAGCCTCCATCTTATGGAATAGTCTGCAAGCATTCATTTCAGATATGTAGCCTTAGCAAGTCATCTTGAAATGATTCACAGTGGGTAGCCGTGTTGGTCTGTCTGCAGTAGTAGAAAAGGGCAAGAGTCCAGTAGCACCCTAAAGACTAACAAAAATATTTTCTGGTAGGGTATGAGCTTTCTGAAGAAGTGAGCTGTGGCTCACGAAAACTCATACCCTACCAGAAAATATTTTTGTTAGTCTTTAAGGTGCTACTGGACTCTTCCCCTTTTCTACTATCTCGAAATGAGTCTCTCTCAAGGAGAGTCTTTCCCATTCTCACAAAGAGCTTGTGAAATATTAGGATTCCGTTCCACGCAAGAAATGGGAGTGACATCTCCTGAGAGATGGAGAGAGTGAGGCCAGATGACCAGAGTCATCCTCCACCAACTCCCTCTGTTCTTACATCTTACGCAAAAGATGGAGAAAGTAAATGGCCAGGCCATCTCCTTTTAGTGGGCTGAACATACGTACCGTTTTGAACGGGACGGGCCCGTTTTTGTCACATTCCCCGGCCGTCCCGTCTTTTTAATTAAAATGTCCGTTGTGTCCCGTTTTGAATAAGCCCAGCAGCCAGTTCTGTTGCCTCGCCTTCCCCGCGCAGCTTTATTTTACACTTCGGAAGGAAAAGGCCCCATGTTCCAGTTATAGGTGGCAGCAAAACGTGGCCCTTGTCAATCCAGACGTTCCCACCCGCCGTGCTGTTGGGAGCCTCTGAAGCCGCACGCCAAGAAACGCACGAGGCTTGCCTTTCCCTCCCCACCCCTCTGGCAACCTTGAGATCATCGTGGCTAGCTTCTGTGCGTAGGTGAAAGCAAGGAGGTGAGGCCGAGCAGCCGGGAAATGCAGCCCTTGGTTAATAGGAAGGGTGGGGGAGAGAAGACCCCATTAGACTCGGTGTGTGCAACACTGGAAACTGCAGCCCTGCGAGGGGAGGAGGGGAGGGAAGGTGGGCTGCACAGCTGACTACAGCGGGGCAGAGAGTCATGCAACGTTTTAAAGGTATATGCTCGTCAGGGGGAAAACCCTTTTAAAGCGATGTTTTTTTATAACATTTTCAAACTCTTAATACAGCGCTGGGAATACCTAGTGCGGTAACAGCCCTAATGGAGCCCCGAGGTCAGTGAGGGTGGGGGGCAGCTCTCCTATCAGGCCGATGCCTGGGAAGTGCTCTGCGTGGCTCAAGTCAGTGAGCCCGGCCCGAAGCTGCTCCGCATCCCCCTCCCAATTCTCAGGAGCAGAAGAAGCGGGCATTTCCCCCCACCCACGTGCAGGTGGGACTCCTCTGCATCCAGTTGGCTCCATCCTAGCTGCCTGACGCCCTCCCCTGCTGAACCTCAGCGCCCCCCCCCCACTCTTGAGGACAAGAATGAGCATCATCAGCTGGGATGGAGAAGGGTTCGAGTCCGGTCTTCCCCTTTGCAACTAAATCCGAGTGAGGCTCGCTGGGGGAACCCCTGCAGCCTCTGGCTGGGCTAGGCGAGGGGGGGGGTCCTTTTTTTGCCCAGTGCGGAGAGCCAGCCTGAGGGTTAAGGGGGGGGGGGGGAAGGAGCCTCCATTCCTAGAGAGGGATCCACCGAGAAGGCCACGCGACCTGCCAGCGCCCTTTCCGGGCAGGGGAGACCGGGCGGCGCCGGAGGGGTTTTGGAGCCAGAGGTGAGCCGAGAAATGGGGTTGCCTTTTGCAAAACGCCTCGCCCCGGTTTCGAGCGCGGAGCAGCCCGGAGGAGGAGGGGTCTTGCATCTGGGGGGGGGTCTTGCAAAGATCCCTGCAGGGTTCACCCCCTCCTCCCAGGAGACCTCAAAGTGCAGCAAGAATATCCCCTTCCCCCCCCTTAAGAACACCATGCACCGGCGGGGCTCCGTTTTCCCCAAAGCCCCTTCCCCCACACCTTTGCTCTCCCCCCGGGGTATCTCCTCCCCCCTCCCCGGAGGAGGAGAAGGCCGAGGGCGGAGCCCCTTCTTCCCTCCCTCCCTCCGCGACCCCCGGCCTCTGCTCCCCCCCACCCCGCACGGGGCCGCGCCTCTATTTGCTTCTGTGTCGTTCGGCGGCGCCTCTCTGCAAAACTCCCGGGGGGGGGGAGGGATGGCCCCTCCGTTTTTGGCACCTGGTTGCGACCCTTCCCGTCAGCCTGGCTTCGTGGGGGGGGGCGGCCCGGGGGGTCCCAAACAGGCCTGCAGGGGTGTCATTCGGTTTTTGGAGGGGTTGCTCCTCCCCCCCCCCCACTCTGCCCGTGTGGCTTCGTGCAGACGCGGTTCTGCCTTCTTCTTGTTTTTAACCCTCCTGCCAGCAAATCTTCTTTCCTGGGGGTCTCCTGCGGGTGGGGTGGGGGGCGCACACACACTGAAGGCATGCTGCCGCGGTGTTCTGCATTGGTCAGAGTCTCCCTTGGAACAATCCTGGGTCCGGTTTTGGGCTCCCCAACGGAAGAAGGATGCTGAGCGGAACGGGTCCGGAGAGGAGAGGAGGGCGGCCAGGAGGGTCAGGGGTCCGGAATCCAGATGCCCGACGAGGAGAGACTCCAGCAGCTGGGTTTGTTCCGTCTGGAGGAGAGAAGGTCGAGGGGAGACGTGAGAGCCGGGTTTAAACATCTGAAGGGGCGTCATGTGGAGGAGGGAACTCGCTTGTTCTCCGTGGCTCCAGAGACTGGGACACGGAGGAATGGATTGAAACGAAGAGAAAAGCAATTCCACCTGAACATCAGGAAGATCTTCCTGACCGCGAGGGCTGTTCGACGGTGGGACGCGCTGCCTCGGGGTGGGGTGGTGGCTGTCAAGATTACAAGTCTGTCAGATAGTTTGACAGGTGCAGGATAGATCAGTGAGATCTAAGGATGATGTAATCAGCCTGGAAAGTACCTGGGGAGCTAGAGAAAGCTGGCCTGATCCAGCTATAGCCAGGTGGCTGATGCAATGCAGTAGCAATGCCAGGATAATTGGATATCTACTGTGATTGGTGGCTACAACCACCAGGTGTATATATTGAAGTGAAACCGCAGTTCTATGCAGGATGTTATGAGCGGAGAGTGTGAAAGGAGTATCTGTATATATTTCTGCACTGTACAAATAAACTACACTTTTTCTATGTGGCCGTGGACTTTCTGATGGGTATCCTGGACAAGACTGCTAATCCGCTTGGCTTCCGCGTCAGGGCTCTGGGCCCAGCTCCTCTATGTTACAGGAGTGTTTCTGCTACACTGCGCAGGTTTTATGTGTGGTGGTAGATAAGCAGAGTCCAGGATTTTCAGAAGCTACTGGAGAAGTGACGGCTGTGTGAGTAATGGCACAACAATCTTTTATCCCAGTGGATAAACTCACCTCAGAGAATTTCCACGTTTGGTCTGTGAGGTTGGAGCAATATCTGAAAAGGGAGGATTTATGGGATGCTGTGGAAAGACTCCCTACTACAGCAGCCGAGATTGCCAAGGACATAAAAGCCCTTGCCAATATCACCTTGACGGTGGGAGATGACCAGCTTATTTTTGTGGTGGGCAAAGAGCATGCAAAGTTGGCATGGGATAGTCTGCGAGCAGTGTATCTCCGGGACTCAGCTGGCACGCTGCTAGCACTAATGAGGGGGCTTTATAGATGCCATAAATCACTGCACACGCCGGCTGCAGCCCACTTGAAGACCCTAGCAGAGTTGTTCAGACAGCTGGAGTTGAGGGGAAAAGTTATATCTGCGGAGGACCGGGTGTATTTGCTTTTGAGTTCTCTGGATGCGAGCTTTGATGTTTTAGTAACCTCGCTGGAGAGCCTGGCAGCAGGGCAATTAACCTATGAATACTTGACTGGACGAATTCTGGAAGAAGAGGAACGACGGGAGGAAGGATGTAAGCAGAAGACAGCAGCCCAGCTGAGATACACCCCCGAGGTTAAATCAACGAATCGCCCATCTGCCGAGACCTCAGCCCCCCAGCACGTTTTTCATCCCAGGCAGAGAGACTGGATAGAGTCTACGCCGAGGACTGCAGCCGAGCTGTTTAGACAACCCCGAGACGGGCAAGAGGTCTACTCAGCACAGAGCCAGTGGCAGCAGCAGAGGGGAGGCGACGGAAGGCAGAGTAGGAGCTACAAGCAAGATGAGGAATGCGTGATGTTTGTCAGAAAGTGTTTTCTCTGTGGGTCCTCACAACATTTGAAAAAACATTGTCCCCAGTTGGCCAGGAATAAGCAACCAAAGAGACAGTCAGTGAATGGAACTTACACTGCTGTTGTGCTGGCTAAGACTGGTTTTAAGGTGCAGTTTGAAGGAAACACCTGCCAGATAAGCCAGGGGGAGGTTGTAATGTTAGAAGGGCACTTGCAAAAGGATGTCTATGTGGTGCATAGAAGGACAGGAGAAACTTCTATGGTAGTGGAGTCTGTGAATAAAAATCCACATAATGAGTGCATACACCTTCTACATAGACGTTTTGGCCACGCCTCCTTTTCCATTCTAAAGAAAACCCTGAGTGTGTTAGGGAAGGATGACATTAAGTTGAATGGGTGTAATTCTTTCCTAGATTGCACTGTCTGCAAATCTGTTAAAAGCAGATGTAGTCCAGTGGCTAAGGTAAGCCAAAGGGTGGCAACCAGACCTCTGCAAATTGCTCATTTAGATCTCTGTGGTCCATTTCCTGAGAGTGTGTCTAAGAACCGATACGCTTTATGTATTGTGGATGATTTCTCTCGTTATGGCTGGGTGTATCTGCTGAAGCAGAAAAGTGAGGCATGTCAAACCATCAAGTATTGGATTAAAAGGGTGGAAAGGCAGCTAGACCTCAAGGTATCCAGTATACAATCTGACAGAGGCGGTGAATTTGTCTCTAGTGCATTTACCCAGTGGTTAGAGAGCAAGGGAATTGAGCACAGATTGGCTAATCCCTGTGTTCCTCAGGAGAACGGTGTGGCTGAGAGGAGGATTGGTTATCTAAAGTCAATGTTGCAAGCTTTGATAGAGGATGCTAATCTAAAACCCAGGTTCTGGGGGGAAGGCATCAAGGTGGCTTGTTATTTGATTAATAGACTTTGGACCTCCAGCATTAACAATATTCCCTACAAGGCATTGTACAATAGAAATCCCTCTTTGAAGCATTTAAGAGTGTTTGGTACAAAGGCTTGGGTGGATATACCTTTAAAGAACCGCAGAGCAGGTGGCAAGAAATCCAAACCGCTGATATTTCTGGGATATCAGAATGCGGCAAAATCTTATAGCTTTGCTAATGATCAGAACCAGGTGTCTTTTAGCAAATCTGCGAACTTCGGAGAATCTTTTAATTGGCAATGAGAAGGTTTCTGAAGAAGTTTTATTGCCGGCTAATGGACAGCCAGAGGCAGATGAAAGTGTTTTTCCTGAAGTTGTTGCAAGCAGGGAAACAGTAAAGGTTGAGACTCCAGAAGGAGGGGAGTCTAGTGGCACGGTAGTCAGACGGTCAGACAGAAGTAATAAAGGAGTACCTCCACAAAGATATGGTTTTGAAGATTGTGATCATGTTTACAGTATGGATGATGGTGAACCTGGCAGCTATGAAAGAATTGTAGCTGACAATGAAAGAGAAAAGCTATTGTGGTTCAGAGCAAGGAAGGCTGTAATGGAAGAATGCCAATAGCTCAAGGTTTCTCACTCTAATCTAACAGGTGGCAGTTTGTAAATTGGCTGCACCTGGATGTGATTCCAGGGGTAAAAATAAACAGAGACAGTAAAGGTGTTTTTTACTTGTCTCAAACAGAAAAAATTAAACAGTTGCTGGAAAGGTTTAGCATGCTTGATGCTAATGCAGCTGAAACCCCAATGGTCACAGGTTATTTATGTGAAGAGTCTCAGGAACAAGAAGTGTGACAAATCTCTGTATCAGTCCCTGATAGGAAGTTTGTTATATCTTGCTTGTTGGACTCGCCCAGACATATATCAGGCGGTACATTGCCTGAGCAGGAAAAATATGTCACCAAAGCAGAGTGACTGGAAAGCAGCTAAGCGTGTACTCAGATACCTGAAGGGATCTGTAAACAACCAGTTATGCTTGAATGCATGTAATGGGGAACTGACTGCGTATGCAGATGCATCATGGTGAGATCAGGGGAACGCAAAATCAACAACCGGGTATGTGTTGTATTTTGGTGAAGCACCCATACATTGGAAATCTGTAAAACAGTCATTTGTAGCCATGAGTTCATGTGAAGCAGAATATAGTGCTGTGAGTGAATGCATAAATCAGGTGGAATGGTTTGTCTATCTCATGAAGGAACTCAATGTGTCTGTACAATTACCAGTAAAGGTGTATACTGACAGTCAATCAGCGCTACAACTTGCGACTGAACAAAACTTTAAAGGCAGAAGTAAACATATAAGAATCAGATATGTCAATGTAATTGAAGCTGTGAACAAAGGCTTGGTATGTATTGTAAAGTGTGCCAGTTCTGGTAATGTGGCAGATCTATTTACAAAAATTGTGGATTGCAATAGATTCATGAAACTAATCAAACTAATCTGAAATCCTTGAGAAGGAGTGTCAAGATTACAAGTCTGTCAGATAGTTTGACAGGTGCAGGATAGATCAGTGAGATCTAAGGATGATGTAATCAGCCTGGAAAGTACCTGGGGAGCTAGAGAAAGCTGGCCTGATCCAGCTATAGCCAGGTGGCTGATGCAATGCAGTAGCAATGCCAGGATAATTGGATATCTACTGTGATTGGTGGCTACAACCACCAGGTGTATATAATGAAGTGAAACCGCAGTTCTATGCGGGATGTTATGAGCGGAGAGTGTGAAAGGAGTATCTGTATATATTTCTGCACTGTACAAATTCAAATTCAAATTCAAAAACCTTTATTGGCATAACAAATTGTACAAGGTATTCCAGAATTTGGCAAATGATAAAACATCAATATCGCAATCTGTAGCAATAGATATGAATAAAATGAGGTATGCCGGAGTACAGTGGATATAAGGTATATATAGAAAACTAGTTTCTACAAGTAACCGGAATAGCAGCTATTATATTTTTTGTTTGATTTTTATCATTAAAGCTTGCTTCAAAAACATGGCTACTATTTCTGTAGTTTCTGGATCATACCCGTTCAGTAAAAGTCTGATCAGAGAGTGGGGGGGAGAGTTCCTATCCAAAATTGATGGCATTAAAAATTTAGTACGTAGGTCCGCTAGCATTTCACATTCCAATAAAATATGATAAATGGAGTCTATCTGGTTTAAGCCACAGCTACAAATTCTCTTTTCCAAAGGGGTACCATTAAATCTCCCGAATAGAACTGCCGATGGAAAAGCGTTTAGTCTAGCTAGCATAAAGGCCCTGCGGAGGGAAGGAATTATACTGTACAAATAAACTACACTTTTTCTATGTGGCCGTGGACTTTCTGATGGGTATCCTGGACAAGACTGCTAATCCGCTTGGCTTCCGCGTCAGTGGCATCCCCGTCTTTGGAGGTCTTTCAGCAGAGGCTGGAGGGCCGTCTGTCGGGAGTGCTTTGATTGTGGGACCCTGCATGGTGGGGGGAGGGTTGGGGTCACTGGGGAGGTGGGGGGGGAGGTAGTTGTGAATTTCCTGCATGGTGCAGGGGTTGGACTAGATGATCCTTCCAACTCTATGATTCTGCGATTCTATGATTCACCAATGGGAACCCGCAGGGGGACGTGCAAGAAACCTCTCGTTGCCCCCCCTCCCCCCAAAAGGCATACCTTAGAATTTACTCAGGAGAAAAGCTCTTCAAACATTTCCAGTGTTGCTAAATCTTCCTCCTCAAGTCCACCCTTTCTGAACATCATCCTCTAGAGCAGTGATGGCGAACCTTTTAGAGACCGAGTGCCCAAACTGCGACCCAAAACCCACTTCTTTATGGCAAAGTGCCAGCACAGCCATTTAACCTGAATACGGAGGTTTTCGTTTAGAACAAACAACTCCTACAGTCACATCTTTTGCCTTAAAAGAAAAACACAATAACAGAGCTTTTTTTGCTGTACTCATTTTTTGGGTGTTCAAGACTTGGAGTCTACAAAAAGACAAAATTAAAAAAAAAATGAAGCACCCAATACAAATCTATCCCTGTACCAAAAATAGCAAACACGTATGAGTTAACACGAAAGAAATGGATATTCCCTTCTTGGGAAATTTGCATAAATAAGATGAAGTTCCCCTTGACAATCCCAGTACAATGAGTGCCATGTCTGTCTTGTCCTCTCATATAGCACACACACAGGCCATAGAGGACTCGGCGTCACGGCTGGGAAGGGAGGAACCAGACGCCTTCCCTTCCCTGCATTTTAAGAACATAAGAAAGGCCCTGCTGGATCAGACCCAGGCCCATCAAGTCCAGCAGTCTGTTCACACAGTGGCCACACAGGTGCCTCTAGGAAGCCCCCAAGCAAGACGACTGCAGCAGCACCGTCCTGCCTGTCTTCCACCGCACCCAATAGAATACGCATGCTCCTCTGATACTAGAGAGAATAGGTATGCAGCATGACTAGTATCCATTCTAACTAATAGCCATGAATACCCCTCTTCTCCATGAATATGCCCACTCCCCTCTTAAAGCCCCCCAAGCTGGCAGCCATCACCACATCATGGGGCAGGGAGTTCCACAATTTACCTGTGCGTTGTGTGAAGAAATACTTCCTTTTATCTGTTTTGAATCTGTCACCCTCCAGCGTCAGCAGATGGCCCCGCGTTCTAGTATTATGAGAGAGTTCACCTCACTGTGAACTCTTGGAAGGAAGGAAAAAACACACGACCCCAGGAACCGCCGGGAACACGGGAACCGCTGGAACACGGGAACCGCTAGGCACGCCAGGAACAGCTAAGCCACAGCCTCCCCCATCCCAGGTGAAGAGGGGCGGGGGAGAGGCGAGCAACAGCTGAGCCAGCCGCAGCTCAGCTGAGAGAGGGAGGGGTCCAGACGCAGACCCGGGAGGCCTTTTGGAGCCCTGGAAGTCCAGGACGGGAGGCTCCGGAGGGGGTGGACGCTGCAGCCGTGCGCCCAGCCCTCTCACGCAACCGCAGCGAGCCACTTACCCGCGCGTGCCCACAGAGAGGGCTCCGGGTGCCAGAGTCAGCACGCGTGCCATAGGTTCGCCAACACAGAGCTAGAGTTTTAGTGCTGGTATTGTGTTGCCTTTCTCTCCCGTGCGGACTGATAGTTGACAAAGAGACTTTTTTCTTCCTCTCCCAAAATATTAGAACTGGAGGGTATCGGGGGGCTATCAGTGGCTACTGCTCATGGTGAATAAAGGGAACCCGCACATTCACAGTACGCCTCTTTATTCTGTTGCCGAGAGACGAATCATGGGAAGGCCTTGGCCTGTATACCCTATTTTTGGCCCTCCCAAGGAACTGGTTGGCCACTGTGTGAGACAATAGGCTGGACTGGTTGGACCACGGTCTGAGCCAGCAGGGCTTTTTAATGTTCTTATGTGATCTCTCCCATCCTTCTGCAACCTTCCACCTTTTACTTCCACAGGTGATCATTTCCACTCACCTGGAATCAAACTCTGATTTCCCCATTTGTTAGGAAATTGTGCCCTAGATACTGCCCACCCTGGTGTCTAAAATCACATCCATGAATCCTCCTATCATGAATCCATCACTAACTCTGTGCACCTTCCTTATATGACTCAAAGAGGTGGTTATCCATCTGCTACTTAAAAACACCCGCGTAGAAATATGTTGTAGCCAGTTAAGGCCCTGTCTCTAATCTGCCCTTTCTGGGCAAAGTGATTGAGAGAGCAGTAGTGTTAGCCACACACCCCACAAATACGTGACTATACATTTAGATTAACCTGGGGGAAATTAGCTTGCATGTTTAGGACGGGCCCAGAAAAACGGGATCTTTTACTCCATGGTCACTCCATGGGCTGCTCCTCTGTTACTGGGCTCAGTTAAAAATAGTGGCTCTCACCTTCAAAGCCCCTCATGGCCTTGGACCCTCCCTATCTCTTTCCCCCCCATGCGCCACCACATCAGCTTCCCTCGGTTGAGAAGGGCCTGTTGCCGGTGCCAAGCTGCCAATGGGCAAAATCAACAAACTGCCCATATGTGTGCCATCTCCATTGTGGCCCCCCCCACCTTGTGGAATTTCCTGCCTTGGGGGGATCAGGAAGGCGCCCCCCCTCTCCTGGCTCTCCACAAACGAGGCAGCTCTGAATTGCGCAGGAGGGCTTTTTCTAAGGCAGAAAGTGAGGCAGCACTGTACCAAACGCTTCACAAAGCTACTGGGATAAATGATCAGGGACTGTGGCCTGCGCCACTGTGTATCGGCTGCTGTAAGTTGGATCCGGAGATGTAATTTGGGCCTCATTTAATGTGTCCTGCCAACCATTTGCTTTGCTACCGTTAGACTTTTGCATTTCCGGTGGGTTCTGTAACCCAAAGGCTAGTTCATTGTTTACTGAACGCCCCACGCTGTTGGTTTTATTGACTCACTCTGTGATGTGCCCTGAGTCCCAGTGAGAAAGGGGGGCTATCCATAATCTGAATAAATTTAGAGAATGTATACGGAGCGTCTTTATTCTCGGCAAAAGCGGGATAGTGTCTGTAAAATGCTCACTGGGTGACCTTGGGCCAGTCACGCTCTCAGCCTAGCTTACCTTGAAGGGTTGTTTTGAGGATAAAATGGAGGAGAGGAGAACGATGTAAGCTGCTGGGGGAAAAGGGAGGGTATAAATGAATTAAGTCAATATCTGAAATGGCCCCCAGTGACTCCTGATCGGGCCAATACGCGTCTGGAAATCCCAGTCCCCAGCGCCAAACTCCCAGGACAAACCTCTCGCAGTGGACCTGGGACAGACCTGGAAGCGAGGTGTTGTGTAGGGGGGAACCTTGCATGGGTTTCCGGCACCAGGGTGCACAGGGACCCAGGGGGCAAAGGGGGGGGGGCTTCAGGGATCCCAAGATCCTGTCAACGTTGACGGTGGGAGCTGGATTCAAATGATCCCCTGCCTGAACGGACCAGAGGCGTCCTTGAACTCTCTGGCAGTGCCTGGGCTCTTATTTCCACCACCCCCCTCCACCCCAGACCATCTCTTGGTTGAGTCTAAGGTGGGGGGAGGGGAGGGGAGGGGGCTCTCCCTTTCCCAAGTGCAGGTAAAGCCCCCCAAGCAGAAAGGGGGCTCCGAGGCCAGCCCCCCCCATCTCCCCCTCCGGGGCTCCAAGGTGCCAGGTGAGTCTGTGCGGGGGGGGGGGGGACACAGGTGGGCCGCATCTTGCTTGGGGGGGACTTCCAGGGAGGGGGAGAGAGGAAGAGGGGGGGCAGCCTCTCCTCGCCACAGGGCATTCAAGGCGGGGGGGCGGAGGCCGGGGGGGGGTTTGATGCGCCCCTTCCCCAAATGTCCCTGGTCTCCTCCAGCTGCTCCCCCCCTCCCCCAGCGAATGCAGAGAGAAGGTGGGGGTGGGGGTGGGGGGCGGCGGCCTCTGACCCCGCGGAAAGGAAGGCCAGCGAGTCTGAAACCCTAGAGGGGCCACTTCCGGTCTTACCCGGAGTCCCCCCCCCGTAGGAACGGCGGCCTTTGTTGTGCTGACCCCCCCACCCCCCCGTGGGAAAGCAGCAGCTGCTACTCCTGCCCAGTGAGTGAAGGGGGGGGGGTCCCGGGGAACTCGAGGGGTGGGTGGGGGGGAAGCGGGGTCAGAGGTAGGCGGGCCCCGATCCGGGAGAGGGAGGGAGACCCCCTCCCACACCCCCACACCCCGAAAAGCCTGGGGGGGGTGGGGGCTGCTCCTCCGGCTCTCCTCTTTCCTCCCCCCTCTCTGCATTGCGGAGGCCTTTGGGAGTGAGCCAGGTTTGCAGGGGGGGGTGGGGGGAGGAGCGGAGAGCCTGGGGGGGCTCTTTTGGGTGGGGGGGTCGAGTCAAGGCAAAGCAGGATGAGGAGGGGGCTGGATTGCGGGAGGGGGGAGTGCTTGGAGTCCCCCCCCCACGCCCACCCCCCAGGGCAGGTCCCCCCAAGGCCAGGGGCTGTTCCAGGAAAAAGAGAATCGTGGGGGTGGAGGTGGGGGTGGAATCAGTGACTCCGGGCATCTCACGTGTTGGGAAAGGAGGCTCCGTTCAGACGATGGGGGGGGGGCGAGTCTGCAGAGGACCCAACACCCCGGTTGGTCCCGGAGGGCAGAAGCCCCGAGCGGAGATGCAGGGTCGTTTCCGGTATTAAATGCAGCCAGTGCCCTTGAAACAAAGAAACAGTCCCGTCGGCTACAGAATGACACCTGCAGAAGAAGATCCAGGAACGGAAACTGCAGGACGCGCAACTCCATGGACCGCTCAAACCACTAGTCCGCCGTTCTCCGTGACCCCCCCGCCCCCCCAGCAGCAGAGAGGTCGGAGGGGGCCAGAGGAGGCTCTCCGGAGTGGGGGGGGGGAAGCGATGCCCGAGGGAGGGGGGGAGGGGGAGGGGGGAGGGGACCCCACATCCCTCCCTACACGACAGACGGGCAGAATGTCTCAATCTGGGACCGCATTAGGATTAAAGCCAGTTTATTTTCCGGCTCTGATGGGGAGGGCAGAATACCCTGGAATGCTTTAAGAGAGAGAGGGGGGCACAACTGGGGGGGGGTTGTGCGTTTCCTCCTCCAGCCCTACAGAAGGAAGGTTGGGGGTTTCCAGGCTGCTGCAGGAACGGCTGGGTGGCGTCTGGTGAGCTGAAAGGGCTCTTGGGAGGGGGAGAAATGTAGGGCCAGGGTCTGCTATGCAAGACCCAAAGTGTAGACAGAGGA
The DNA here is from genome assembly GCF_029931775.1 of Euleptes europaea. Lineage (NCBI taxonomy): Eukaryota > Metazoa > Chordata > Lepidosauria > Squamata > Sphaerodactylidae > Euleptes > Euleptes europaea. The sequence continues at coordinate 695,089 of NC_079312.1, forward strand.
CCGGGGAGTAATGAATTGGGAAAAGAGCTCCCTGCCACCCCCAGTTCACCCACCCCCTCCCTGGCACATGAGCGAGGGGGGGGGAGCGGTGTTTCCTGCTCCCTCCCTACAGAAAGCTCCCTGAGATGATGGACCGGATTTGCAGGCTCTCTTCCGGGTCAGCAGTGCCGGAGGAAAGAAGATAAAACACAGCCCCCCGTCACTCTCTTGACCTGATTCGCAGAAGCCATGGGCACAAACTTTCTCCTTGCCGTTCTAGCTCTCTGTCGTAACTGGTGGTTATGGACGTGATACATAATTTGATTGTAAACCTGGAGTGATTCGATAATGAGCGCCCATGAGGATCCTTGATTTGGAACTCTGTTTTTGCACGGATCCATGGTTGCCGTGGATCCATGGTTCTTGTTTTTTGCTCTGGGGGTATGGGCTTAATATTTGATTTGATAGCAAGTTTGGGGTGACCCAGTGAATCTCCCTTCCCTTTTGTTTTCCTTCTGGCACAGTTGCTATCTGTCCCCCTTTCCCTCCCCCCCCCACCCAGCAGGGAGAATCCTCTCTTCACAGCCAAGTGACTAAAGGGATCTGTTCACAGTCGGAGGCGACCCAATAGAAGGGGAAAGAGATGGAGGAGCAGGACCCAGGAGGACCTGGACCTGGCAAGAGAGCAAGGAAAGGCCCCCATCCTGTCCAAGCTGGGAGTGGCATTGAATCCTGGCAGAGAGCTGTGCCAGAAATCTGGGATCAGGAGCCTCTGAACTCAGAAGTACATTGCCGACGCTTCTGGCAGTTCCGCTACTGTGAGGCCGATGGGCCCCGGGAGGTTTGCAGCCAGCTCCATGGGCTTTGCAACCACTGGCTGAAGCCAGAGACACACACCAAGAAGCAGATCCTGGACCTGGTGATCCTGGAGCAGTTCCTGACCATCCTGCCCCACAAAATGCAGCGCTGGATCACAGGCTGTGGCCCAGAGACCAGTTCCCAAGCGGTGGCCCTGGCCGAAGGTTTCCTCCTGAGTCAGGCAGAGGAGAAATGGAGGCGCAGGACCCAGGAGGAACTGGACCTGGCAAGAGAGCAAGGAAAGGCCCCCATCCTGGCCAAGCTGGCTGAACAGGTGAGGGCTTTTCTGTCCAGGTATTTAAATTCAACCCACAATAGATGGCGTTATCCATGCCTGATGTTTGTCCAAGGGTTAATCATCCAAATGGGAGGTGGAACAACCTACTTCAGCAGCCACTTCTTCTAGGGAATTTCTTGTCCCTCCAGATAATTCCCCAGGGTCGGAAGAAAACCCTAGGTGCAGAGTAAGGGAGGGGCTTCCTTGGTGCCTTCCATTCCATCTCTTGCCCATCTGCCTTGCTGCTGTTTCAGAGCTGGGGTCCATCCATGAAGATGGAAGCTGAGTTCTGTGAGATGGAAAGAGCTCCTTCAGAGGAAGGGCAGCTGGCCCGAGCCCAAGAGCGCGCCCAAGGTGCCCTCTCCTGCGGTAAGGACTCCTTGTGCCTGGATGGGATTGGGGCACCCAGTTAATTTGATGGGTAGAAAGTTCTAGTCAGGGGAAAAACCCAAATGCTTCTTCACCCAACTTGTGGCCCTCAGGGTTCGCTAATTGTCACGCCTCTAAAAGGGGATTAGACAAATTCATGGGGGCAATGCCTGATATTGATTACAATATTCATATCCCACCTTTTCCCCATTAGAGGGACTCAACATGGCTCAGAAGAAAAGGCATATGAATCTCGGCCGAGCTCTTCAATCTTGCAAATAAATGGGGCCTGCACGGTCTGGGCAGTATAGCTCTGGCTGAAAACCCGGATGTGACATTAATGGATCAGTAGACACTCCGGACACTCACTGATATTACCCTGGGTTTCCAGATGCTCTTCATTCACATCTGGCGAGGTTCCTCCCTCTTTTTCTGCCATCTCCCTCTTTTTCACCTATCTTTTTTTCTCCCACCAGCCTGGACTCAAGGGCATGTGCGAGGGCCCAGCCGGTGGGAGAATAGCCTGCCTGGGCCTCTGGTCTGATCCAGCAGAGATGCTGCCACGTTTCTGAGCTCCAAAGTTCATGGGACAAGTTTCAAGTATCACAGAAGTCTGACATGGGTCAGCAGCATTTGAAGCCCCCCTGAGGCTCATGGGTATCTTGTGCTTCTCTTCCGCCTCTCCCACAACTTACTACAAAGTGTAACCATTTTGTTTAGTGTACTTATGGCAAGGTTTCACACCCTGGGAACGGGGAGGCATAAAGCAAGCTTCACAGAAGAAAACCAAACAAGATGTCAGGGCTAATACCCTTTCTTCTGCTTTTCTCTCCCTCGCAGGTAGCGAAGAGACAGTGTTCAGCCATTCTCTTTGCAGAGGTGTGGAAACTGCTACTGTACCTCCAGTCCAGGTAGGGGAGATGAGCGGGGGGCAGCCTTGGTCTCAAATCCGTTCTCGGGGGGGGGGGGGCTTCCTCCTGCAGTTCTGGTTAAGGGGCCCAGGCAAGAGGCTCTGAATGCCACTCTTTTTACACATGCCTTCCCAGAATGTCACCTCTGCCTGGAATGATCTCTATGACAAGGAATCTCTTTCAGTCTCCAGTTTCCTTTGAGGAGGTGTCCGTGCATTTCACTGAGGCAGAGTGGGCCCTGCTGGATCCAGACCAAAGAGATCTCTACAAGGAAGTCATGCTGGAGAACTACGGGAGCGTGGCCTCTCTGGGTAAGGCGCCAAAGGTGCAAATTGCTGCCATTGGGATTTTACCATTGGCCTGATATGTGAATCAACATCTTGAACAGCAAAACACTGTTTTGAGACCTGCCCTGTTACTTGATTCCCTTTGGGAGCCTCGAGGTGGTGGGGTGGCAACGAAAGCGATATTCGCCATGACCGGGTAGCGTGACCCGAGTAGCAACAGGGGCAACAGAGGCCAGTGTTGTGGCCATTGTTCAAGCCAGTGAGGGTGTCCTGGCCTGAGGTCAATGCAGGACTGAGAGGCCCTCATGAAGCTCCATCCTAATTTCTCAGTTGCCAAGCATTACAAGACACTTGTCCCCCAGATGGGATTGCCGTCATCCCCTCTGACTCTGATCTAGAATTGATTCGTTCCCCTTACACTGGTTGGGATTGTGGACTCTAACCTTTAGCAGGTTTCCATTCTTTCAGAAAAAAAGTTTCCTCTCCTTTGGATTTCTTTTCCTTCCCCATATAAGAGCGATAACTTTCCCTCTCTGTCTCTCTTTCTAACTTCTTGTGGAGAACCAGCAAGCTGTAGTGGTTAAGGTTGGCGGACTGTAGTCTGGAGAGAGAGGTTTGATTTCCCACTCTTCCATATGAAGCCAGGTGGGTGACTTTGGGACAGTCACTATTCCCTCAGGACTCTCTAAGCCTCACCTCCCCCACAAGGTGTTGGTTGTGGGGGGGATAGGGAAAGTTATTGTAATCCACTTTGAGACTCGTTAGGTAGAGAAAATCAGGATATGAAAACCGTCTTTTCTCCTTGTCTTCTATTTAAGTATAAATAGCAGAAAATCAAAACAGCTGCACGACACATCAAATGTGAACAGTGGGGGAACAATTCTTGGCCACTTTAAGGGAAAAAGGACATATGAGGAGTCGGGAGAGGAGAGGGGAGGCAGAATATAAAAACTGCTGACCTGGGAGGTCTTGCTGGAGATAAGGTGAGACCAACAGTTCTGGTGGGGTAGAAAGAAGGTGATCATTGGCACGGGGTGGAAATAAAGGTCTGATAAAGGAAATGCACACCCATTAGCGAGCAGTGCCTGATGGGTGGCTTGTCTTCTTGTGTAGGTACTGGCTTGACCTCTTTCTTTATTCCAACGGCAAATGTAGATGAGCTGCTTGAGGGATACCAGGGGTTCTCTTTGGAAAAAAACAAGAATCAAGGTGCCAAAGGAAACTTCGAGGATGGAGATAGACCACAGAGGCAGGAGGGAAGCCATGCAAAGAGGAGGGATAAGCCCATTCCATCCCAAAAAGGGAACTTCCATGAAATCCTAATCCAAGAAGGAAAGTCAACCAAAACAAGAAAGAACAAAGGCCTTGGTGCTAATCAGAGAATCCGCTGCAGGGAAAACGAAAATGAACGTTTGTCCAGTGAAAAGACCTTCAGTAAGAACATGAGTTTTATTTCCAAGAGGAAAATTCCCTCAGGAGAGAAACCATGCGATTGTGAGGAATGTGGAGAGACCTTCCGTTGGAAACCAGCCCTTTCTTCCCATCAAAGAATTCACTCAGGTGAGGAGCTGACTAAATCATTAGACTGCAAACCAAGACTTTCATGTCCCTTTAAAGTGCATATTATTGTACCTGTCAATGTAGAGCAGGGAAAAGCCACTGAAATGTTTTGTGTGTGGATGATCAGATCTTATTGTGTGGGTGCTAACAGGATCTCTCTTCATTCCAGCAGGGGATGATCAATGGAATGAGGGTGATAAGGAAGCGCATCAGCTATTGCCAGATAAAGTGAAGAATAAAGATTGGAAAGGAAACTTCAGGAATCAAGGCGGACTTAAGGGGCGGAAAGGAAATCACACAGCCAAGAAGAGGGACAAACCCATTCCTGGCCAAGGACTGGATTTCCATGAACTAATCCACAGGGTGGAGGAAGCATATAAGTGCTTGGAGTGTGGAATGAAAGATCAAGCCCAATATGCTATCCATTTGCAAATGCACAATGCAAAGAAGACCCATCAATGCTTGAAGTGTGGGAGGAGCTTCCTATGCAGAGCAGAGCTACTAAGACATCAAAGAACACATAAAGGAGCCAAACTGCATAACTGCTCAGATTGTGGCAAGATATTCTCACAGAAATCAGACCTTTGTCAACACCGAAGGATTCATTCAGGAGAGAAGCATATTATCTGCATGGAGAGAGGAAGGATACACTCTTGTGGAAGAAAGTGTAGTGCACTTTCCCCAAAGGGTCCTGTAATGAGGACACACAAATGCTTTCAGTGTGGAAAGTACTTCAAATACAGATCACACCTTCTTGTACACCAAAGAGTACACACAGGAGAGAAACCTTTTGAATGCTCAGAGTGTGGAAAGAGATTCAGTCGCAGTGGCAATCTTCTAGAGCATCAAAAAACCCACACAGGGGAGAAACCTTTTGAATGCTCAGAGTGTGGAAAGAGATTCAGTCGCAGTCACCATCATCAAGAGCATCAAAAAACCCACACAGGGGAGAAACCTTTTGAATGCTCAGAGTGTGGAAAGAGATTCAGTCACAGTGGCAGTCTTCAAGAGCATCAAAGAACCCACACAGGGGAGAAACCTTTTGAATGCTCAGAGTGTGGAAAGACATTCAGTCGGAGTGGTGATCTTCAAAGTCATCAAAGAACGCACACAGGGGAGAAACCTTTTGAATGCTTAGAGTGTGGAAAGAGATTTAGTCAAAGTAGCAATCTTCAACAGCATCAAAGAACCCACACAGGGGAGAAACCTTTTGAATGCTCTGAGTGTGGAAAGAGATTCAGTCGCAGTGACGCTCTTCAAAGTCATCAAAGAACCCACACAGGGGAGAAACCTTTTGAATGCTCAGAGTGTGGAAAGAGATTTAGTCAAAGTGGCAATCTTCAAAAGCATCAAAGAACCCACACAGGGGAGAAACCTTTTGAATGCTCAGAGTGTGGAAAGAGATTCAGTCAGAGAGGCCATCTTGAACAGCATCGAAGAACCCACACAGGGGAGAAACCTTTTGAATGCTCAGAGTGTGGAAGGAGATTCAGTGAAAATGGCAGTCTTCAAGGGCATCAAAGAACCCACACAGGGGAGAAACCTTTTGAATGCTCAGAGTGTGGAAAGACATTCAGTCGGAGTGGTGATCTTCAAAGTCATCAAAGAACCCACATAGGGGAGAAACCTTTTGAATGCTCAGAGTGTGGAAAGAGATTCAGTCAGAGTGGCAGTCTTCAAAGTCATGAAAGAACCCACACAGGGGAGAAACCTTTTGAATGCTCAGAGTGTGGAAAGAGATTCAGTCAGAGTGGCAATCTTCAACAGCATCAAAGAACCCACACAGGGGAGAAACCTTTTGAATGCTCAGAGTGTGGAAAGACATTCAGTCGGAGTGGTGATCTTCAAAGTCATCAAAGAACCCACACAGGGGAGAAACCTTTTGAATGCTCAGAGTGTGGAAAGAGGTTCAGTCAGAGAGGCACTCTTCAACGGCATCAAAGAACACACACAGAGGAAAATCATTTTTGAATACTCAGTGTAAGTCCCCTGTTTCCTCCTCAGCTGAGACACCCCAATTTGAGCTGCCATCTTCTGTCAGTTTTCTTGAAGGGCTCCCCCTTGATCACCTGGGGTACAATGTGCGGATCTTTGGAATAGGTTTGAGAGAGTGCATCTGCATGCCATGTGCAGAGCACATTTCCATCACAGAGCCAGGATGTCAGTAGGGCTCTTATATAACACCCCCCCTAGCTCCATCACCTGTGAGCAACCATATCTCTACTTCAAGAGCATTTAATCAAAACAATGAGAGACCATTTCCAGTTAATGGGCAATCACCTCTGAGCCATGAAAAGCAGCTTTAACACCATCGACTCTGACATGCCTGGTGCTTTGAAAACTTCACCACCTTGAATGTCAGGTGTCATTTCCAGCTCTTCCCACTGAATTTTGAAGTCAGTTTCTTCAAAACGTGCAATCAACTTCAAATTTCCTGATCTCAGCAGAAGATGGCCAACGAGCTGGGTAAACTTTGCTAACCACTCGCAGCCTTCTCCCAGTTGGAGGATCTTTGGCCAGATCCAAAATCAGGTGCCTCGGAATGAGTTTCTGAGACTCCCCCCGCCATTAGATTGGGGGTCCTGAGTCTTGGGCACTTGCGGGTTTAAGCAGGTTCCAGGCGAAGGCGAGAGCGAGACGGGTCCTTCCAAGCCAGCCTGAACTCTGCCATTTCCCTCCCCCACCTCTTCTCTTTTTGATTTTTCTTCTCGTTTGCCATGTGTGTCTGAGCCTAACATAAAGACGCTTAGGGCTGTTTAGCTTGGAAAGAAGGCGACTAAGGGGAGACATGATAGAGGTCTATAAAATTATGTATGGTTTAGAGAGAGTGGACAGGGAGAAGTTCTTCTCCCTCTCCCATAATACCAGAATGCGAGGTCATCTGTTGTAGCTGGAGGGTGACAAATTCAAAACAAATAAAAGGAAGTATTTTTTCACACAACGCATAGTTAAACTGTGGAACTCCCTGCCCCAAAATGTGTTGATGGCTGCCAGCTTGGAAGGCTTTAAGAGGGGAGTGGACATATTCATGGAGGAGAGGGGTATTCATGACTATTAGTTAAAATGGATACTAGTCATGCTGCATACCTACTCTCTGTAGTATCAGAGGAGCATGCCTATTCTATTAGGTGCTGTGGAACACAGGCAGGATGGTGCTGCTGCAGTCATCTTGTTTGTGGGCTTCCTAGAGGCACCTGGTTGGCCACTGTTTGAACAGACTGCTGGACTTGATGGGCCTCCTGGGTCTGATCCAGCAGGGCCTTTCTTATGTTCTAAAGAGTGCATCCACAGTGGAGGGAAACCTTTGGGAAACTATGAAGAGATTGTTTTGGAACACTGATGGATGGACAGGACAATCAGATAACGGATCCGGTCACTGAAAGAATTATTATGGAACAAAATATTTCTAAACAATTTTCGTAATGATTTGTGAAAACCCATTTCCTAAAGAATGTGACAGGGAGGGGTCTGTTTGAGACCCTCTCCTCCATAAAAGGCTGACCCAGATCCTCACTCTTTCGTCCTTCCACTGAGAGACCACAGACCCTTTGAAATGGTTGCCATTTCTGTCTCTCTCTCTGGAAGTGACCCAGAGGACTCTGTATCTGTTGTGTGTAAAATATGTGTACGTTTGTTAAGTACTGTCATATATATTCAGTTAAATATTGCTTTCTCCTTTGCTTCATATTCTTTCTGTAAGTTCAATAAAACTGTTTGGTTTACTGCTCATATGGCTTGAATGCTGTTTAAGAATGACTGTAAGAATGTTTCTCTGTATGAAAGGTCCTTTTCTAGCCAGATCTCTTTGGGTTGCTTTTTGGTAAGTGAAGCAGACAGAGAGGGCCATGCACAACGAACTAGAAGGGGGGGGGGACAAAAGAATCCCGCCACATGAGTAACTGACTTTAAAAAAAAAAAAAAACACTTTCCCCTTAGAAACTTGAGGAAGAGAAGCCGTGGCAAAAATGAAACTAAGTAAAAGATCCGAGGGGGATTTCAATTCTGACTGGCGGCAACTCATATTCAAATAAGAACTGAGACTAAACTTATGTTAATAGAAGTCCTCTGTGACCAAGTTTCCAACGAATCCGTCAAGGTGAAGATCAGGCAAGCGTGAAAGAGCGGAGAGATGAGTGAACAAGGGGAGGGAGAGGGGGCGCGAAGAGAAACGGCGTTAGCGGCACAGAGACTTGCAGTGGTGTTGGCAGCAGAGAGACTCCCGGCCGTGCCTGGGGTGGGGGATTCAGTGCTGGCTGCCAAAAAGGTGCTGGACAAAGGGGAGCGGGGGGGGGGATAAGAACTTGCCCAAGTGTTTTGGTTCTTCAGGTTCCGAGCAGCTTAAGAATATAAAAAAAAAAACCTCGATTTGACAGACCTTGTTGCTATCAGATTTGGAGTTGGTGATTTGATTTACCAGATTTTTAATCTCTTTGGATATTGTTGGAGGGTCTGTGGCTCAGTGGTAGAGCATCTGCTTGGTATGCCGAAGGTCTCAGGTTCAATCCCCAGCATCTCCAATTAAAGGGACTAGGCGAGTAGGTGATGGGAAAGAACCTTGCCTGAGACCCTGGAGAGCTGCTGCTGGTCTGAGTAGACCAGACTGATTTTGATGGACTAAGGGTGGGGGTCTGTTTCAGTATGATGCAGCTTCATGTGTTCACTGTTGAACTGCCCACCCTCCTTCCTTCTTCCTTATGGAAGTGGCTTTGCCAGACAGTGAAGTAAAAGGCTTAAGACTATGACTTATACAACAGTTCCACCCGGAGGACAAGTGAATCATAGAATCATAGATCATAGAATCATAGAGTTGGAAGGGACCACCAGGGCCATCAAGTCCAACCCCCTACACAATGCAGGAAATTCACATCTACCTCCCCCCCCCCCACACACCCCTAGTGACCAGAAGATGGCCAAGATGCCCTTCCTCTCATCATCTGCCTAAGGTCACAGAATTAACATTGCTGACAGATGGCCATCTAACCTCTTCTTTAAAACCTCCAGGGAAGGAGAGCTTACCACCTCCCGAGGAAGCCTGTTCCACTGAGGAACCGCTCTGTTAGAAAATTCTTCCTAACGTCTAGACGATCTTTTGATTTGATTTAACCTTAAATCTTTTGATTTAATTTCAACCCGTTGGTTCTGGTCCGACCTTCTTGGGCAACAGAAAACAACTCGGCACCCTCCTCTATATGACAGCCATTCAAGTACTTGAACATGGTTATCATATCCCCTCTCAGTCTTCTCCTCTTCAGGCTGAACATACCCAGCTTCTTCAACCTTTCCTCATAGGACTTGGTCTCCAGACCCCTCACCATTTTTGTTGCCCTCCTCTGGACATATTCCAGCTTGTCTACATCTTAAATTGTGGTGCCCAAAACTGAACACAGTACTCTAGTTGAGGCCTAACCCGAGCAAAGTGATACCATCACTTCGCATGATCTGGACACTATACTTCTGTTGATACAGCCCAAGACTGCATTTGCCTTTTTAGTTACCGCATCACACTGCTGACTCATGTTCAGTGTTTGGTCTACGAAGACCCCAAGATCCTTTTCACACACGCTACTGCTCAAACAAGTCTCCCCCATCCTATAATTATGCATTTGATTTTTCCTACCTAAATGCAGAATTTTACATTTGTCTTTGATGAAGTGATTTCATTAGTTCTAGCCATTTCTCCAGCCTGTCAAGATCATCCTGCATCTTGGCTCTGTCTTCTACTGTATTTGCTACCCCTCCCAATTTAGTATCCCTTCTATTCCTTCTATTCCTTCTTCCCTTCTATTCCTTCATCCGAATCATTTCTAAAGATGTTGAACAACACAGGGCCCAGCACAGATCCCTGAGGAACTCCATTAGTCACTTCTATTCAAGTGGATGAGGAACCATTAACTAGCACTCTTTGGGTATGATCTGTCAACCAGTTGCAGATCCACCTAACAATAATAGGCTCTAACCCACATTTTCCCAATTTGTTAACTAGAATACTATGTGGAACGTTATCAAAAGTCTTACTAAAATCTAGATAAACTATGATCCAGCAAGGTAGTCACTTTCTCAAAAAAAGAAGATAAGGTTAGTCTGACATGACTTATTCTTGAGAAACCCATGCTGGCTCTTAGTGATCGGATCCATCCTTTCTAAATGCTCAAGGACTGACTGTTTGATAATTTGTTTGAACACTTTTCCTGGTATAGAAGACAAGCTGATGGGTCGGTAGTTACCCGGATCCTCCTTTTTCCCCTTCTTGAAGATGGGGACAACATTTGCCCACCTCCAATCTTCTGGCACCTCACCTGTTTGCCAAGACTTTTCAAAAATAATGGACAGAGGTTCCAAAATTACATCTGCAAGTTCTTTGAGTACCCTTGGGTGCAATTCATCTGGCCCAGAGGATTTTGTTTCATTTAAAGAAACCAGGTGTTTGTGCATTACCCCAATGCCAATTCTAGGCTGCAAATCCCTTCCCTCATCACATGTTCTGGTTATGCCTTGTTGAGCACCACTTCCCTCACAAGAAAAGACTGAGGAAAAGTAGGAATTGAGGAGTTCTGCCCTCTCTTCATCTCCTGTTACAATTTCACTTTCCGGTCCACACAATGGGCTTATCTTGTTCTTGTTCTTATTCTTACTCTGTACATAGGAAAAGAACCCTTTTTTGTTTTGTTTAGCATCTCTCACTAGCCTAAGTTCATTCTGAGTTTTAGCTTTTCTAACACTCTCCCTACAAGCACTAGTTATTTGCTTATATTCCTCTTTGGTTATAAGGCCCTCTTTCCACTTCGTAAATGAGTCTTTTTTATTTCTTTAAAAAGCTGTTTATGGTGCCACCCTGGCCTCTTTAGGCTCCTCCCATTTTTCCTTCTCATAGGAATGATTTGGGATTGCGCCTTCAGTATTTTATTTTTAAGAAATGCCCACCTTTCTTGAACTCCCTTCTCCTTAAGTATTTCTGACCATGGGATTCTACATAGCATAAGTTTAAGTTTGTTAAAATTTGCTCTTTTAAAGTCCAACCTACATGTCTGACTACGTACAGGTTTTCCTTTCCCCAAGATTATGAATTCCAAGAGTACGTGGTCACTACTACCCAGGGTGCCTACTACTTTAACCTCATCGACCAGTTCTTCCCTGTTGGTGAGAATCAAGTCTAAGATAGCAGATCCCCTTGTTTCCCTGTCCACTTTCTGGAATAGGAAGTTGTCAGCAAGACAAGTCAGGAATTTATTGGATCTTACATTTTTAGCAGCATTGGACTTCCAACAGATGTCCGGGTAATTAAAATCTCCCATGACCACCATGTCCCGTCTCTTTGAGAACTTTGTGATCTTGTCTAGGAGTGTCCCTGTCAGGAGCAGGCCATGAGGATGGTTTGTGGTCGTGCTGTGGAGCTGCTTCCAGGTGCTGTTGTGCTGTTCTGTCCAAGGCCAGTCTATGCCCCGTGTTTAGTCTTCATAGATTCCCAAACTGTGGGAATCGCCAAGTGCTCCTTCCTGCCTGTTGGGGGGGGGGGTTGCCTGGGTAACCGGTTATCTCCTTTGCTCTACCATATATGCTATGTGCCTTGCCTTTGACCCTTACTAGTGTCGTCGAAGGCTTTCACGGTCAGAGTTCATTGGTTCTTGTAGGTTATCCGGGCTGTGTAACCGTGGTCTTGGAATTTTCTTTCCTGACGTTTCGCCAGCAACTGTGGCAGGCATCTTCAGAGTAGTAACACTGAAGGACAGTGTCTCTCAGTGTCAAGGGTGTAGGAAAAGTAATATATAGTCAGAAAGGGGTTGGGTTTGAGCTGAGTATTGTCCTGCAAAAGTATTGTCCTGTAAGTATCAAGATAATGTGCTAATGAGGGTATGGTATGTTAATATGGAACCATTGTATCCTGAAGTGATCTGTTAATGTGTGTAATCCAAAGCTAATCTGTATGGCTATTGTTGAATGTTGTCTTTGTCTGGAGGTTTTTCAGGGCAGGAAGCCAAGCCTTATTCATTCTTAAACTCTCCTCTTTTCTGTTAAAGTTGTGCTGATGTTTATGAATTTCTTTTTTTTATATATAAATTTTATTAGGTTTTATACTAGAAATTTTCCATTACATTGAACAACATCTATAACAATATCAAATTTCAATTCTAACTTAAAGTTGTTATAGTTCCATATCATATAATAAAAAAAGAAAAAAGAGAAATGGAGAAGTTTTTTGACTTCCCCTTCACCTCTATCTGCCTCTTAATAAAAAGTTCATCCCGTCGTAGGTAATCTAATCTTAATAAGCTATCAATACCATATATAGAAAAAAAACACCATAGTCTGTTAGTAAATATACTTATACTTAATCATTATAAAAAAGATCAGAAATAATCCTCTGGATCAGATTAGAAAGTATTCTTCCATTCTTCCCATTTTTAACTCATATTCACAATAATGCATCCACGCCCCCCATTCCCCCAAAAACCGAACGTCATTTTCTTCATTTAGAATAGCTGTGAGTTTTGCTATTTCTGCCACTTCAAACATTTTAACAATCCAGTCTTTTTTCTCAGGAGTTTCTAGCCCTTTCCATTTCGCTGCATAAAGCAGTCTCGCAGCTGTTGTGGCATAAATCAAAAAAGTTCTTTGTATTGCTAAGTCGTCTGGAATCATACTCAGTAGCATCATTTCTGGTGTTTTGGGTATATTCTTTTGTAGTATTAATCTCAATTCATTATAGATCATGTCCCAGAAGTCTTTGGCTTTGTCACAGGTCCACCACATGTGATAAAAGGAACCAATTTCTTTGTTACATTTCCAACAAGTAGGGGACATCGTTTTATAAATCTTTGCAATTTTCTTGGGTGTTAAGTACCATCTATACATCATTTTATAAATGTTTTCTCGCACTGACTGTGCTTTTATTCCTTTTAGATCTTTGGACCATAGTCTTTCCCATTTATTTAAAACAATATCATGTCCCACATTTTGAGCCTAATCGATCATAGTTGGTTTAATCGTATCCTGCTCACAGTATATTGTTAAAAGGAGATTATACATTTTAGAAATCAGTTTTGTATTATTATCTAGTAAAATCCTTTGAAAAGAAGATTTTTCTTTAGAGAAACCTTTTTTAGCATCTTGTACAAAAACTGATTTGATTTGGTAGTATTGGAGCCATTGTAAATCATCCTTAAGAAGTTGAAAGTCTTTTAGTGAGCATTTCTTTCCTTCCCAATTAATTAGATCTTGGTAAGTAATAAATTTGTCTGGTCTAAGTGGGCGCAAAGTTAGCATTTCTTGAGGCGATATCCACATCGGTGTTTCTGGTTCCAAAATGTGTTTATATCTCATCCAGATACGAAGTAAAGAGGACCTGATTATATGATTACGAAATATTGCTTGTAATTTAATTTTATCATACCACAAATAACCATGCCATCCACTTAAGTTATTATAACCTTCCAGGTCTAACAAACGTATATTTGACAAGTTCATCCAGTCTTTTAGCCATACTAAAGCTGCCGCTTCAGCATAGAGTTGAAAATTAGGCAGTGCTAAACCTCCTCTAGTTTTTAGATCCACCAAGTATTTATAAGCAGTCCTTGGTTTTTTCCCTTGCCAGATGAAGTTTGAAATGTCTTTCCTCCAAGTTTCAAAATATTTAGTTTGTGATATTATTGGTAAATTTTGGAATAAGAAGAGCATCCTCGGTAAGACATTCATTTGGATCGTTGAAATACGTCCCATTAGTGACAATTTTTTGTTTGACCATATAATCATATCAGTTTTAATCTTACCCCATAACTTGAGGTAATTGTTGGTTATCAGATCTTTATTCTTTGCAGTAATCCAAATTCCCAGGTATTTAACTTTGTTAGCTTTCTCCCAGCCAGTATATGATATAAATTCCTGTTGCTGTGTTTCCGATAAATTTTTAAATATTATCTTTGTTTTTTCTTGATTCACTTTAAAGCCTGATACTTTTCCAAAATCGTCCAAAGTCTCCTGAAGTATATTCATTGACTGTGTTGGATTTTCCAAAATTAGCAGTAGGTCATCCGCGAATGCTCTCAACTTAAATTCATGTTTTTTAATTCTTAACCCGCGGATGTCCTCCATACTTCTTAGTTTCACACATAGCGGTTCCAACACCAACAAAAATAAAAGTGGAGACAAGGGACATCCCTGTCTAGTCCCTTTCGTGATTTGGCAATTATCTGACATTGATTCATTAACCAAAATTTTAGCTTGTTGGGAGGTGTAAATAGCCGATATACCTTTCTGAAAACGATCTCCAAAATTCAATTTATCCAAAATCCGTTTCAAAAAGTTCCAAGAGACCATATCAAAGGCTTTTTCTGCATCCAAAAATACAAAAGCCGCAGTTTGTTGAATATTCTGGTCATAATATTCCAGTGAGTCTAGTAAAATTCTTACATTGTCTTTTATTTGCCTTCCTGGTATAAAACCTGCTTGGTCCTCGTGTATAAGATCCTTAATAAATTGTTTTATCCTACATGCCAAAACCGAAGCAAAAATTTTGTAGTCCACATTTAACAGCGATATAGGTCTGTAATTAAATGTTTTTTCTGGATCTCTTCCTTCTTTGGGTATCAATGATATAAATGCATGTGACCAAGTCTCCGGGGATGTTCCCTCGTCCAAAATTGCATTGTAAAGTGAGCCAAAAAATCCAACTAAATTGTCACTAAATGTTCTATAAAATAATGCAGTAATTCCATCTGGTCCAGGTGTTTTATCCGTTTTTTGTCTCAGTATTGCTTCTTGTATTTCTTCCCTTGTTACTGGAGCTTCAATACATTCTCTCTGGGTCATTGACAAAGCTTTCATCTGTATTGAGTTTAGAAATTTATCTATTTTCTGTTTTGGAGTATTTTCTTTCTGATATAATTTAGAGTAGAATGAAACAAATTCTTTCTGAATTTCTGAAGTTGAGTGAACTGGTCCTTTAACAGTTTGGATTTTTGTTATAATCTTCTTTTGGAATGAGTCCTTCAGTTGTGTTGCTAAAAATTTTCCTGGTTTATTTGCATATTCAAAATACTTTTGTTTAGCAAGTTTCAGATTTTTATTCATTTCCTCCATTATTACCAAATTTAATTGGTGTTTAGATGCAGAAATCTTTATTTGAATTTCTCTTTTCTCCTCTTCCTGTGTTACCATTACCAATTTCTGCTCCAAATTTTGTAAGTTCCAAAGTATATTGTTTGTAAATTGCAATTGAGTCTTCTTCCAGGCCGAATGTTTCTGTATCATAAAACCTCTCAGAACAGCTTTGAATGCATCCCAAACTGTATTCAAAGAAGTTTCCCCATTAAGGTTAATTTCAAAAAAGTCTTTCATTAAAGCCTGTAATTCCTTTTGTATCTTGTTGTCTTTTAAAAGTTTATCATTCATTCGCCATCTAAATGCTTGTTTATTGTTCCAATCAAAAGTAACAGGATTGTGATCAGAAAAAGTTCTAGGTAAGATATGAATTTTACGTAGTTGCGTGAAGATTGATTTACTGGCCCATATCATATCGATTCTGGAGTGTGAATCATGTCTTGCTGAATAAAAGGTGTATTCTTTAGCTGTTGTATTCATTGTTCTCCAAATGTCTTGTAATTCTAATTCTGAAGCCATGGTAAAGAAAGTTTTAGGCAAGCATCCATCATTGATGTCTTTTGCTTTTGATTTTTTGTCCAGAGATGGGAGAATAATTCCATTGAAGTCGCCCATCAATAAAATTTGGTCTTTTGCGTGCTGGGCTATCAAATCGTGTAATTTTTCGTAGAAGGATTTTTTCCCTTCATTGGGTGCATAAATTCCAACCACTATTGTCCTTTGTCCCAATATTTTAGTTCTGATAATTACAATTCTTCCTTCATTGTCTTTATATACTAATTCTGGACAAAGATTGGGGTGGGCATAGATTACCACTCCCTTTGTTTTAGTTTTAGCTGAAGCAATAAATGCTTGTCCAAGCACCTGTTTCTCCAAGTATTTTTTATGCTTTGAAGCTATATGGGTCTCTTGTAGACAAATTAGGGAGTATTTATATTTCTGTAGATATTTGAAGATTCTAGCCCTTTTAGTTTTCTCATTCAATCCATTTACATTCCAAGAAATTGCTTTTGCCATAATGTAGTATTTTTTAGCAAAATAAAAAGTCTATAATTTGGTACCTCCTTCTGCACCCTGTACCTCTTCTTCTTCCTCTTCTTCTTCCTCCTTCTCTCCAGGTAATTCTTTAAGGTCCATCTTATGTTTTCTCAGAAATTTCCCCACATCTGCTTGAGATAGAATTGTCGTTTTCACTTCCTTGTAGGTGAAAGCCAAACCTTGTGGCATAATCCAACGGTATTTGATACCGTTAGCTTTCAGTGTAGACACAAAGTCTTTGTAGTTATTCCTCTGTGAGAGTAGATGCCTTGGAATATCCTTCAGTAGTATAAGAGAGGAGTCTCCTGCTGACACTGGATTTTCATAATGAATCTTCATAATCTTATCTTTAACTCTGGTGTCATAAAACACTATCATCAAATCTCTTGCCTTAGATCTTCTCATTCTAGCAGGTAATGGTATCCTATATATTCTATTAATGGCTTGTTTTAATTCTTGTTCATCTATCTGAAATAAGTAGGCCAAGTTTGGTATTGCAGTTTCTTTATTGTCTCCCATCATATCTGGAAAATTGCGTATACGAAGATTGGTCTCTCTCACTCTCATCTCCATCATTGCCATTTGATTTTTTGCCGCCATCTGATCAGTTTGTATTGTTTCAATCTGTTTTTCTTGGCTTGTTAATTTTTTCTTTGTGTCCTTGTGCTCATCCATCACTTTCTTAATTGATACATCCATCGCTTGCATATCTGTCTTCATAACAGTCATTTGAGTTTTTCTCTTTCAAGTCTCCAGTGACCACATCCAACTTCTGATTAATAGCTTGGGATGCTTGACCAAGATTTGTCATCATAGAAGTCAACTGTGCCATCTGTGTAGACATCTGTTCAAACTGTTTATTTGTTGCCTCAGTTTGTTTAGTTAGCATATCCTGTAACTTTTTTTCCATGGTCGAGGTTTGTAAAGAGTCCCTTAGTTTAGTATAGGCAGGGCTGTGTAGTGAGCCAGAGCGGGGTCGAGACATTTACATTCAAAAAAAGCTGGTAAAATACATGTCCACAGACAGGGCCTTTAAGGTGCTGATTGAAAGATGATAATTCAAACATATTTTTTTCGGGTTGAAAAGAGTCGAAATTGGCTTTAAAATTGCATTTTAAAGTTTTAAAATACCAGTGAGTTTTTTCGGTCGCTCTAGATCGGGTTAATCAGGAAGTATACCGGAAGTTGCAAGTGCTGCGGACCTTCTACCGCCTCTTCTCGATGGTTATTCCTTCAGGAATGATTTCAATGTAACTCGAGTGCGACGTATATTCAGTCCCACAGCTACTTCCTGTTGTTTTAGTTCCGATGATAGAGAGGGTGTTATAGAGAGTCTTCCGTTCCAGGCGCTCCCTTACTACAAACGTGGCAGGAAATTCTTTTCGCCGGAAAATCAGGAAGAAAGATCACCCTCCCCTTCCCTCGGACCTTCTCATTGGTGATAGTTCTTGTCAATCTAAAAGGTATCCTTCCGACTCTTTGTTATGGTTTAGGCTGATCAATTTGATAAAGGTCCTGTCGCTAATCCCGATGACTAACTCAGATCAAACTTTTTCAGTTCGAATTAAGGAGGAATGGGGGTCTCAGAAATGTTCTTATCAACCCCCCGTCTGTTCAAATATTCCAGTAAGTAGACGCAGATTTCTTTGTACTCACTTGGGTGTCAAGAGGTGAGGTTCTTTTCTTTATGTAGTCCTTATGCTGGTAATAAGGTGGTGGAGGGTAGAGCTTGAGGCCAGAGTTGCGTTTTGGCGATGTCCTTCCCTAGTGCCCTCGCAGGACCGGCGTCCAGGACTCCGAGGGGCTTAAAAAAGCCCCCTCAGAGTACCTAGGAGGTCAAACCGCGTTTGCGGGCTGCAGGGAGTTCCTGCTTTCCAACCCACTTGCAAGGGTCGGATTGGGGTATCTATGTACCCCAGAAATAACGCAAACTTGGATTTCTCCCAGGACAGCCTGGGGAAATGGAGTGCTCTCTCCAGCGGCACCACCGGAAGTCCCTGATGTTTATGAATTTCAATGGCTTCTCTGTGCAATCTGACAAAATAGTTGGTAGAATTGTCCAGTCTTTCAGTGTCTTGGAATAAGACCCTGTGTCCTGTTTGTGTCAGTCCATGTTCAGCCACTGCTGATTTCTCAGGTTGGCCAAGTCTGCAGTATCTTTCATGTTCTTTTATCCTTGTTTGTATGCTGCGTTTTGTGGTCCCGATGTAAACTTCTCCACAACTGCAAGGTATACGATATACTCCTGCAGAGGTGAGGGGGTCTCTTTTGTCTTTTGCTGATCGTAGCATTTGTTGTATTTTCTTGGTGGGTTTAAACACTGTTTGTAGGTTATGTTTTTTCAAAAGTTTCTCCATTTATTATTCTTGCCATTTATTAAAGGAGTCACTGATAGGATGGAGAAACTTTTGAAAAAACATAACCTACAAACAGTGTTTAAACCCACCAAGAAAATACAACAAATGCTACGATCAGCAAAAGACAAAAGAGACCCCCTCACCTCTGCAGGAGTATATCGTATACCTTGCAGCTGTGGAGAAGTTTACATCGGGACCACAAAACGCAGCATACAAACAAGGATAAAAGAACATGAAAGATACTGCAGACTTGGCCAACCTGAGAAATCAGCAGTGGCTGAACATGGACTGACACAAACAGGACACAGGGTCTTATTCCAAGACACTGAAAGACTGGACAATTCTACCAACTATTTTGTCAGATTGCACAGAGAAGCCATTGAAATTCATAAACATCAGCACAACTTTAACAGAAAAGAGGAGAGTTTAAGAATGAATAAGGCTTGGCTTCCTGCCCTGAAAAACCTCCAGACAAAGACAACATTCAACAATAGCCATACAGATTAGCTTTGGATTACACACATTAACAGATCACTTCAGGATACAATGGTTCCATATTAACATACCATACCCTCATTAGCACATTATCTTGATACTTACAGGACAATACTTTTGCAGGACAATACTCAGCTCAAACCCAACCCCTTTCTGACTATATATTACTCTTCCTACACCCTTGACACTGAGAGACACTGTCCTTCAGTGTTACTACTCTGAAGATGCCTGCCACAGTTGCTGGCGAAACGTCAGGAAAGAAAATTCCAAGACCACGGTTACACAGCCCGGATAACCTACAAGAACCAACTTACTAGTGTCCTTTTGAACATGGCTTCTGAAACCTGTCGATTCTAACCAATAAAACTGCTTTCGTGGACTTGCCACCTACTGAAGTCTCTTTATGGGTTTGCCGCAGGACTAGAGCTTACATTAGGACACTAGTCCATCCTATCCTTATTTGCTACCCTTGGCTGGAGCCCTGGAGGGTTCGCCTGGACACTCATCTCCTCGGCCTGGTCGCAAAAGAGCTCCCCGAGGACCCTGACCTCTGCGTGCAAACTTGGAGGAGGAGCAGCAGACTTACACTGATTCCACCCGGCTGGTTGGGCTGGTGCTTGATCAGTGGCATCGCCTGGCAGCGGCGACCCCCTGGAGGACTCAGGGCACTGATCTACGTGCCCACAACGATCTTTTGGAACTAGATACTTTGCTGGAGGAGACCCGGTTGGCGCAAGAGGACTTCGCTCTCCTAACTCGGTTATTTTCTGAGCTTGCGCTCCATGGGACGCAACAGGGGCTGATGGCCCCAATCCAGGGGTCCGAGTTCCGTTTCCCAATGGCGGGGGCTTAGGGGGGAGATGTTCCCAAAACTGTTCTGGATCCCACCCTATGCCGCCGGGATGCTCAGAGTGCTGCCGCCAGGACAGTCCTGGTTCTCATGGACTTCACGCCGACCATGGCGACGTCGGCCGACGTGGAGAAGGTACTGACTCCTGAATTCGGTCCTTCCTCTGCGGATCTGGCTCAACAGGTCCAACCGCTGTTGGGCCAGCACAAGGAAATCCAAATGCTCTTGGAGCAAGCGGCCGTACCAATTGTGATGGCTGCCCCCGCCACCAAACTCGAGGCGGACCGAGCGCTTGCTGACCTGAGGCGGGCGGAGGAGCAACTGTTGGTGGATGCGGCCGCCGCTTGGGCGCGGGCGACAGAAGAAACAGGAGTGTGGTCAGAAGTTAGCGGGGTGTGAGGAACTATAATGCTTCTTTTCTGTGTGCTTCCGCTTTGGCTCATAAAAGCAGCCAGGCGGGCCTTTTGCTAACTTTGGTTCAGGCTGTTCCTGCTGTCAGCCTCAAGCAGGCCCCATGCTGAATGTCCCTCCCCGCCTCCCTCGCTCGCTCTGGCTCCCTCCCGCTTGCTCTGGCCTTGGCTTCTGTAGATTGCAATAATGAGCTTCTTGGGACCTTTTGATGTTCCTGTGCCAGGCATGGTCTGCCACGGTTATCTCATGGTTCTCAAAACATGTAACTGACATCTGGTGTGTAGAATTGTTTATAGTCCTGTCTTTGGGAAAATGCAAGCACTTGCAACTTTGATCCTGTAAGGGCCCAGTCATACCTGAAGCTTTCTAATAAACTTCCTTGTTTCTGAATGATCGTCTGAGCAAGTGATTTTATGGAAACTGCACAGGGAGGTTGGAAACCCTCACACGGGGGACTGGACTGGTCTTTCCCCTCGTTTTCTTTGGGCTCCCCGGAACCTGGCCTTCCCCGGGAAGTAGCATGCAGGCAACGGCTCACCTTTGCTCCTGATGTGCAAGAATATTCGGAGGAGGAGGACTTATATGCAGAGGAGGGCGACTGGAATACGAACTACCGTGTCAGCCAAGCCCGACGGACTGGGGAGCTGAGGAGGAGATCCATGCCTTAAGGTTTCAAGCGGAACTTTCCTCGCAGACCCTTCCGGCTACTCTAATTAAACGTGGGGAGTTTTGGTACAAGGATTCTAAATTGTATGTTTCGGAGGTGTTGCGGGGGGAGGTTTGGGTTTGGTTCATGGCACCAAGACCACCAGACATTTCGGATTTCTCAAGACATTGCATTTGCTAAGGAGACAGTTTTGGTGGGCAGGCATGCAGTCAGATGTGGACTCCTTCATCCACAGCTGCCCCATATGTGCAGCGGCCAAACGATTCCAGGGCAAACCGCCCAGACTTTTAAAACCGTTAGAGACCCCCCTCTAAACCTTGGCAAGTAATTGCAATGGACTTCCTGACGGATCTATCCTCTAGTGGGGGAAAGACAGTTCTTTGGGTGATTACTGATCTGTTTTCGAAACAGGTGCATCTTGAACCCTGCGCAGGTATCCCTTCCGCCCCGAAATTGGCCTGCCTCTTTGTGTCACATGTCTTCCGTCTACATTCCTTTCCGTGCAAGATAATCACGGACAGGGGTTCAAATTTTGTGGCCAAATTCTGGAAGGCTTTTCTCAAACTGGTTGGAGTGGAACAAGGACTATCTAGTGCCTTTCATCCCCAAACAGATGGTCAAACTGAACTGGTGAATGCGGTGTTAGAATCTTATTTGCGCTGTTATGTTAATTACCATCAAGATGATTGGGTAGACCTGTTGCCTTTTGCCGAATATGCTTACAATAATGCGGTTCACCAATCCACAGGATTCAGCCCTTTCCAGATTGTCCATGGTAAAGAGTTTGGCCCTGCTGGTCATGTTGATGTTTCTGGGGAGGAGTGGGGAGCCGATGTGGCCGGGTGGGTACGTTCAATACAAACAACCTGGCCATGGCTGATCAAAAATCTGGAGCGAGCCAAACGAAATTACAAGGCTCAGGCTGACAAACATCGTTCCCCCGGTAAAGAATGCAAAGTGGGGGATCTCGTCTATCTGTCCACCAAGAACCTACAATCCACCCACCCGTGCAATAAACTCAGTGCCAAGTACGTGGGTCCGTTCCCTATTTCCTGGATCATCAATCCAGTGACTGTAGAACTCTCCTTGCCCAAGTCTCTACGGAGAATTCATCCTGTATTCCATGTCAGTCTTTTAAAACCGTATGTTCCTTCCCAAAAATGGCATCCTGAGCCACAACTGGAAGTGCCTGAAATGATGGGGAGGGGGCAAGGAACATTTCGAAGTGGCTAAAATACTGGATTCTTGCATTTGCTACGGTACCCTTCATTATTTGGTCCGCTGGAAACATTTTAGTCCCGCCCAGGATGAATGGGTGCGTGCCTGTGACATCTCCACCCCCACTTGGTACAAGAATTCCATGCCGCCTACCCTCACAAACCCATGGTGGGAGGGTGAAGGGGGGGTCTTTAGGGGGGCAGAATGTCAAGAGCATGCCAAAATTGCATGGGAGAGCCTGAGGACTGTGTATCTCCGGGACTCAGCAGGCACTGTGCTTGCACTAATGAGGCGGCTTTATAGGTGCTATAAATCACTGCACACGCCGGCCGCAGCCCACTTGAAGACTCTGGCAGAGTTGTTTAGACAGCTGGAGTTAAGAGGAAAGAATATAGCTGCAGAAGACCGCGTGTATTTGCTTTTGAGTTCTCTGGATGCGAGCTTTGATGTTTTAATAACCTCGCTGGAGAGCTTGGCAGCAGGGCAGCTAACCTATGAATATGTGTCGGGACGGATTCTGGAGGACGAGGAACGACGTCAGGAAGGACGTAAGTAGATGACTGCACCCCAGGAGTTCGTGGTTCACCCGAGAGGAACGTCGGAGTCGTCACGGGAGTCAAGTGTCGTGCAGTCCGGTATAAATCAACCCAGGCAGAGAGGTCATGTACAGCCCACGCCGATGCCAACAGCCCAGCAGGGATACAACCCACGAGGAGGGGCAGCGTTCTACTCTGCGCAGATGGCTCAGACGCCAGCACGTGAGGGAGACCGGAAGAGTAGGAGCTACAAGCAAGAAGAGGAATGCGTGATGTTTGTCAGAAAGTGTTTTCTCTGTGGGTCCTCGCAACATTTGAAAAGAAATTGTCCACAGCTGGCCAGGAAAAAGCAGCCAAAGAGACAGTCAGTGAATGGAACTTACACTGCTGTTGTGCTGGCAGAAGCTGGAGACAAAGAGGACATTTGGCTTTTGGACAGTGGGGCAAGTAAATGTTTTGTTAACAAAGCTTCCATGTTGATTAACCAAAAGCAGTCTGCTAAGTCTAGTGTGAGTCTAGCAGATGGGAGACACTTAAAGGTACACTCTGAAGGGGAGGTGTTTTTCCCAGAGTTGAGTCATATGTTTCAGGATGTACGTTGTGTGCCTGAGCTACAGCATAGTTTGCTAAGTGTTTCTGTGCTGGCTAAGGCTGATTTCAAGGTAGAGTTTGAAGGAAACACCTGCCAGATAAGCCAGGGGGAGGTTGCAATGTTAGAAGGGCACTTGCAAAAGGATGTCTATGTGGTGCATAGAAGGAAAAGAGAAACTTCTATGGTAGTGGAGTCTGTGAATAAAAATCCACATAACGAGTGCATTCACCTTCTACATAGGCGTTTTGGACACGCCTCCTATTCCATTCTAAAGAAGACACTGAGTGTATTAGGGAAGGATGACATTAAGGTGAATGGGTGTAATTCTTTCCTAGATTGCACTGTCTGCAAATCTGTTAAAAGCAGACGTAGTCCAGTGGCTAAAGTAAGCCAAAGGGTGGCAACCAGACCTCTACAAATTGCTCATTTAGATATCTGTGGTCCATTTCCTGAGAGTGTGTCTAAGTACCGATATGCTCTGTGTGTTGTTGATGATTTTACTCGTTATGGTTGGGTGTTGTGAGGAATGGTATGCTTCTCTCCTGTGTGCTCCCGCTTTGGCTCGTAAAAGCAGCCAGGCGGCCTGTGGCTGACTGGCCTTGGACAGAATAGCAAAGCAGCACTTGGAAGCAGCTCCACAGTAGACCACAAACCATCCACAAACCAACCTTAACTCCAGCTGTCTAAACAACTCTGCCAGAGTCTTCAAGTGAGCTGCGGCCGGCGTGTGCAGTGATTTATAGCACCTATAAAGCCGCCTCATTAGTGCAAGCACAGTGCCTGCTGAGTCCCGGAGATACACAGTCCTCAGGCTCTCCCATGCAATTTTGGCATGCTCCTTGTCCACAACAAAGACAAGCTGGTCATCTACCACCGACAAGGTGATATTGGCAAGGGCTTTTATCTCCTTGGCAATCTCAGCTGCTGTGGTTGGCAACCTTTCCACAGCGTCCCACAAATCCTCCCGTTTCAGATATTGCTCCAGCCTCACAGACCAAACATGGTAATTCTCTGAGGTGAGTTTATCCACCGGGATAAATGCTTGTTGTGCCATTGTTACTCCCACACAGCCGTCACTTTTCTAGTAGCTTCTGAAAATCCTGGACTCTGCGTATCTACCACCACACATAGACCAGCGCAGTGTAGCAGAAAACACTCCTGTAACGTAAAGGAGCTGGGCCCATAACCCTAACACGGAAGCCAAGCGGATTAGCAGTCTTGTCCAGGATAGCCATCAGAAAGTCCACGGCCACATAGAAAAAGTGTAGTTTATATTACAGTGCAGAAATATATACAGATACTCCTTTCACACTCTCCGCTCATAACATCCCGCACAGAACGATTTCCCTTCATTATATACACCTGGTGGACGCCGCCACCAATCACAGTAGATATCCAATTAACCTGGCATTGCTACTGCATTGCATCAGCCACCTGGCTGAAACTGGATCAGGCCAGCTTTCTCTAGCTCTCCAGGTACTCTCCTGGCTGATTACATCATCCTTAGATCTAACAGATCTAACCTGCTCCTGTCAAACTAACTGACAGACTTGTAATCTTGACAGTATCTCCCCAAAACACTGACTAGTGCAGGGATGGGGAACCTCAGGCCCGGGGGCCGTATGCGGCCCCCAAGGACATTTTTTGTGACCCTCGGGAGCTCTGGGGCCCTGCGGCGGAGGCGGGGTGCAGGGCGGCCCTCCTCGAGGGTGTTCCTGGGGCAGCAGCTTACAGGGGTGCTGCGGCGCCCTTTGGACCTCCTCTTGCCGACTGTTGCCTGTTGGTCGGCGAGAGGGGAGGGAGAGGGACGCTTCACTCAAGGCTGCCTCCTACAGCCATGGCGTGCAGGAACGCTGCAGCACATTGTGAGCCCCTCTCGCTGCCTGTCGGCTGTTGAGCAGCGAGAGGGAGGGGGGAAGAGGCCGGCAGCTCCCGGCAGCAGAGCATGCATGTGGGAGCCAATCGAGCTTCGGGGGGAGGGCATGGAGACTGGGGCCCGGTCATGCGGGGCTCCGTGCGCCGCTGTGTGTGTGGGCGGGGGAGGCTGGGAGGCTGAGGCCTGTTCGTGTGGGGCCAATGGCGCAGGTGTGTGTGTGGGGGGGGGGAGGAAGGCTTTTCTCCTTTTTCTGCCACTCTTTCTCCTGTCTCTCCCTCTTTCTCTTTTTCTGTCTCTTTCTTTTGTCTCCCTCCGTCCTTTTCTTCTCCGTGCTTTTCTTTCTTTCTCCCCTACTCTCCATCTCTTTCTCCCTTTCTCTCTCTTTCTCCCTCCCTTTTCCTCTTTCTCTGTTTTCCTTCCTTCCTTGCTGACTGGCTGTGGGCTGTGCACCCCTGGCACCTCGTTTGCTCGGGCCCACCGCTGGCTGCCCTCCTGCCTGGGAGGGGGGAGAGCTGGGGCGCTCTGCAGGCCTTCTCTGTGTGGCCTCCCCTGGGGTTGCCAACCTCCAGGTGGTGGCTGGAGATCTGGCAACCCTAGCCTCTCCCCCCCACCGGGAGATCTACACCTGGAATGGCCCCTGAATGATGTCATAAATGTGCAAATGGCCCTTGGCAGGAAAAAGGTTCCCCACCCCTGGACTAGTGTAATGCAGGTGTTGCAGTTAGTAGCGGGGACAGAGACCGACATCTTCTGGGGCAAATGCAACAGAACCCAGGCGTGAATGGAGCTGGCGGACAAAAATCCTGTCACGTTAGATTTTTAAGACACCATCAGGCTCAGACGCATAAATACGCCACTCATTTGTGCTGCAATAGTAAATGCAGATGCTCCTGTGGTGGCAACAGTGGCCGATTCCAAAAGTTGTAGCATTCAACACCATTTTTTTGTGATGCAGCAACGGGACAGAAAGATGCAGCAGAGGTAAAACGACAGTTCCCTAACAGAAAACTTATTCACAGGACTCGATGAGTCCTTCAAAACGAGCTTTGGGGATTAAATAACAATACACAAAAGGTACCTGGTGTGTTGTGGAAAGCCTTCTTTAAGACATTTTAGGACAGACTTACGGGTTTTAGGGTACAGCTGCATCTAAGCCACACTGACCGCTATACTAATGCAGCCGTTTTTACAGATCAAGGTGATCAGGACTGTGAAGTTGCTTCTAAAGCCACGGTGAGATTGATAACACTTTCCTAACCTTCAGGGTTGTTCCATCCCCGAGAGAAGGGATGTCGTAGAAACAGGCTGGGACCCGAACGCAGCTCCGTGACTTTTTTTTTTACCCCTGGAGTGGAGCCGTCACCAACCCCAATGTCTTCTGGCCCACCACCCCAACGATAGGTGTTTAACTGTGCAGAAGTGAAACAAGTGTCGATAAGAATGTGAGGTGCATGTGCAGTGTTGCTGCCTCTCTGGCACTTAGAACCCATCACAGGCAAAACTTTTTTTTTTTTTTTAGGGTCTCCCTTCACACTTTTGTTTGCCAACATACATACATCCTCACAGCTAGAAGTTGCTTATTAAAAGATTTTATTTTAGTAGTGTAATTGTTTTCTCAAAATAAAACATTATTAATACGCTTCAAAGTTTTTCTTTCTATGATTTTCTTGAAGTACTGTAGATCAAAAATGGATCTCAAATGCAGAGCCGGTAGGCACCAGTCTTTTTTCTGTTTTTTAATACGTGCGTTGCTAAACGATGCTCTGTTTAGACTTCATGTAGAGTACCGTGTTCAGTTTGGGGCACCACATTTTTAAGAAAGATGTAGACAAGAGGGAACTTTGTCCAGAGGAGGGCGATAAAGATGGTGAGTGGTCTGGAGACCAAGTCCTATGAGGAAAGGTTGAAGGAGCTGGGTATGTTTAGCCTGAAGAGGAGAAAGACTGAGAAGGGTTAGGATAACCATGTGCACGTACGAGGTGGGGTGGGGCTTTTCCTAGGGAGGTGCTAAGTGCTCCTTCCCTGAAGGTTTTTAAGCAGAGACTGGATGGCCATCTGTCACCAATGCTGATTCCACAACCTCAGGATGTTCAAGAGACACTGTTCATGAGAGGGAGGGCGTCATGACCATCTTCTTGACAAGCCGTTGCAGAGCACGAGAATGCCACAAAAGGAGGAGAGTTGCAGAGATACTCAAATGTAAACCCGTTATGGTTTTTATAGAGAGAGCGCGCACATACACTTTCTTAACCAATGCAGAGTCGGTGGAAATTATCCTCTGTTTGATGTGTGATCTATTGTTTTGACAGCCAGCGGATAAGCCGTATCGAGGAAACCTCATGCTTTCCTTCAAGGAGTGGAAAGGGGATCAGAAATAGCTGTCCTGTTAAGAGTTGTGGAACCAAAAGTGATTCCCCCCTCCCCAACAGTTAACAGACACGAAGGCTAAAAGTGGGGTTTTTTTTCCTATGGGGCAGCCATGGGGCTTGGCCTGATCCTGCTGGAGGTGCTGATGGGGCCACCCCTGGTCCCTGGAGCAGAGAGGAGACTCCAGACCCCTGGTAAGTGGGGGAAAGAATGATGGGGGGGGCTTGGAGAGACAGGCCCCTCCCCCTCGCAGTGGGAGGGAGGACCCTCTTTCTGAGTCTGGGGAGAGGACTGGAGATTCCTCCCCTTGGCCCGGGCAGGTGTACTTTATTTATTTACTTCATTCACACCCCACTTTCTGCCCCTTGGGGACCCCAAGTGGCTTTGCCTGGCTCTCCTCCCTGTTATCCTCACAACAACAACAGCCCTGTGGGTTAGGTCTGCCTGACACTGTGTGCCTGGCCCAAGGTCGCCCTGGGAGAATCCATGACAGGTTGGGGGTTCGAACCTGGGTCTCCCAGATCCAAGACTGACACTCTAACCACCCTACCCCACTGCGTTCATCTGTTTGAGAGGGATCACCTTGTCCAGGAGGTCCCAACCCCCCCCCTTGGCATGGATGGGAGGGGGCCCTGGAAGGGGAGGGAAGGCACAGTGAGGAGGGGGCTCTGAACAAGGGTGGTGGTGGGGGAATGGATCTGGTGAGAAGTTTCCTAAACATTTGATACTCCCCCTCCCCCCTCCCCAGGGGTCTGGAGTCTTCTCTCTGCTCCAGGGATCCAGCAGGGCCTTCCTTATGTTCTTATGTTAAGATCTGGGGTCCCTTCCTGGCCCCCTCAGGCCTGCTCTTTCCTCCAAGCAGGAGCCACAGCAGAGAAGACCGTGTCTGAAGGGGCAGCTGCTGACCACAGTAGGGCATTAGGGGAGAGGCGTGGACATGGGGGTCCCAGGCCATTCTAGGCTTTGCAGGTGGTGGGTGGTGGGGTGTGTGTCAGATCTTTGTCTCTCCCAGCCTCCCTCCTGGAGTGTGTGTGTGTGTGGGGGGTGGTGGTGGTAGCCGTGTGAGTCTATTTTTGCAGTGAGACAGCAAAGTAGACTTCCCCTGACTATGGAAGATCCACTGATTTAGCAATTTGTAATAATCTCTTTTCCTTTCTGTAAAATGTATTAAGGCAGCCAGGGAATAGCTTGTTGCTGGGCAGGATATCTCTGTATGTCTGTGTGCTAAGGAATTGGGGCAAGAGTCATGGAGGGTTACAGTAAACCATAACAAGAACTGGGTGAAACTGTTACTCTACTGCCGCCTCGATGTCTGGAGTGCTATCAGCCTACCCTGAATGTTGATGGGTTGTCATATCTTGAATTTGGATAAATATTCCTTCCTCAGTACAATCGGGACTCAGAGATTTCTGCCCATTAGGGCCTCTGAGTCAGCAGCTGCAAATAAACTGTTTTCTTGAAATAACGATCTCAGGTCTCTCTCTCCCCCCACGAACCCCTGTTTACCACATCAGCAGCAAACCTCAAGAGGATCCTGGGGGTGGGGGACCTTGAGGCCGAACCGTGTTAATTCCAGGGAGAGCCTCCCTGAGCCAGCGCTCACTTCCTCAGTTGCAAGAGGAGGCAGGAGCCCCTCCACATTGTGAGATTCTCCACCTTGGAGCTGAACCGCGGGATGTAGTTGAAGGGATGAGGAAAGAGGTCGCAGGCTCTGGCCTTGCCGACTGTGCAGGGAAAAGCGTCCTAAAGCAGGGGGAATAAGAAACCCGTTAAGAAGGAGACGGTGGTTTGAAGCAGGAGAGAAATGGACCGACGTCCCTCCTGGAAGGTGTTTCAGTTTGTGCTTGGGGTTCTTCTCTCGTTATAATTGCAAATAATCCAAGAGGACCCTCCTCTTCAGAACTTCCCTTGCCTGCTCTTAATGTGCCCCTTGATCCAACCATTAACCCTTGACCGGTGCGGGTCCGTCCTCTCAGGCGCCTCCGTCTCCTCCTTGCCACTTCTGAGCAGAGGCGGTCTCCAAGGGGGAGGCCCAGGTCTGGTGCAGCAGCGTAGTCTGGCTTTGAGGGCACGGTCTGGGAGTGGCCTGTAGTGTCCCAGGGGGGTCCTCAGGTAGAAACGTGTGAAGGCTGCACCTGAAGGCACCAGGGACAGTGCGTTGCAATGGGTAGAGTGCTGACTGCCTTCTGGGAGAGCTGAGTTCAAATCCCCGCTCTGGCACGGAGGCTCGCTCGGTGATCTTGGGGCGAGTCGCTCTCCCGCGGCCCCACCTCTACTCCCCCCTGCAAAAAAGAACCGAGGTCTCCCTCCCTCCTCGCACACACACTCACGCGCCCCCCCAGGCACCTTTTTCTCTTGCCTCGAGGGGAGCCGCCGCGGGTCCCCCTGCCCGGAGACTGATGAAGCTGCTGCCTCAGAGGGGGTCCTCATGGGTTGCCCCCTCCCCTCCAGTGCCAGGAGTTTGCGTCTAGACATCAGGAAGAACTTTCCAACTGTTAAGAGCGGTTCCTCGGTGGAACGGGCTTCCTCGGGAGGTGGTGGGCTGGCGCTCCTCCCCTGGAGGTTTTGAAGCACAGGCTAGATGGCCACCTGTCAGCGAGGCTGATCCTGTGACCTTGGGCAGGTGATGAGAGGGAGGGCACCTTGGCCATCTTCGGGGCATGGAGGAGGGGTCACTGGGGGTGGGGGGGGGAGGGAGTGGTGGATTTCCTGCATTGTGCAGGGGGCTCGACTAGATGATCCCGGGGGGCCCCTTCCAACTCTATGATTCTAGGTGAGTCTGCGCCGGGGGGGGGGGGGAGAGACAGGTGGGCCGCATCCTGCTTGAGGGGCGGGGGGGGGGCTACTTCCAGGGAGGGGGGGGCAGCCTCTCCTCTCGCCACAGGTGGGGGGGTTTGATCCGCCCCTCCCCCCAAATGTCCCTGGTCTCCCCCTCCCCCAGCGAATGCAGAGAGAAGGTGGGGGGTGGGGGGCTGTGCTTTGCACCCCCGACCTACGGAGGGGGGAAGAGAGAGAAGGGGGCGGGGCCTCTGCGGGCTGCCTCCGCCCCCGCGGAAAGGAAGGCCAGCGAGTCTGACTCCCTAGAGCGGCCACTTCCGGTCTTACCCGCAGTCCCCCCCCACGTGGGAAAGCGGCGTCTCCTCCTGCCCGGGTGAGTGACGGGGGGAGGGGGGGTCTTTGGGGGTGGGAAATGTGTGGGGTGGGGGGGGAGAGAGAGCTCCCCCCCCACACACACACCGAAAAGCGGGGGGGGGTTGGGGGGGCTGCTCCCCCCGGCTCTCCTCTTCCCTCCCCCCCCTCTGCATAAGGAGGGGGGGGGAGGGGAGGGCGATGCAGCCCCCCCTCCCCTGCACTGCGGAGGCCTTTGGGAGTGATCCAGCCTTGCAGGGATGGTGGGGGGGGAAGGAGCCTGGGGGGTCTTTTTGTGGGGGGGGTTGTGAGTCCGTGGGGGGGGTCGAGTCAAGGAAAAGCAGGGTGAGGAGGGGGCTGGGTTGCGGGAGGGGGGAGTGTTTGGAGTCCCACCCCCCCCACGCCCACCCCCCAGGGCAGGTTCCCCCCAAGGCCAGGAGCTGTTTCAGGAAAAAGGGATCTGGGGGCCGGGGTGGGGGTGGGGGGAGGAATAAGTGACTCCGGGCATCTCACGTGTTGGGAAAGGAGGCTCTGTTCAGACACGGGGGGGGGGGGGGCGAGTCTGCAGAGGACCCAACACCCCGGTTGGTCCCGGAGGGCAGAAGCCCCGAGCGGAGATTCAGGGTCGTTTATTAAATATGACAAATGCCATTAAAAACACACACACACACCCATTCTTATCGGTTACGGAAATAAAACTGGAGAATAAGCTACAGGAACTGAAACAAACTTTCTCCTTGCCGTTCCAGCTTTCTGTGTGCAGGGTTGGCGTCTCCCACCTGACCCCTTGAGCCAGACCGCTTAGCTTTCGCTCCTAACTGGTGGTTGTGGACGTGACACGTAAGTTGATTGTCAACCTGGAGGGGTTCAATGAAAAAATAATGAGCGCCCATGAAGATCCGTCGTTCGGAACTCTGTGTTTTTGCATGGTGGCAGCGCCACAAAGCCGTGCATCCATGGGTTGTTTTTGTTTTTTTTACTCTGGGGGTACGGACTTAATATTTGATTTGATAGCAGGTTTGGGGTGACCCAGTGTATCTCCCTTCCCTTTTGTTTTCCTTCTACCACAGTTGCTATCTGTCCTTCCCTCCCCCCACCCCATCCTGCCCATCCAGCAGGGAGAATCCTCTCTTCACAGCCAAGTGACTAAAGGGATCTGTTCACAGTCGGAGCCGACCCAATAGAAGGGGAAAGAGATGGAGGAGCAGGACCCAGGAGGACCTGGACCTGGCAAGAGAGCAAGGAAAGGCCCCCATCCTGTCCAAGCTGGGAGTGGCATTGAATCCTGGCAGAGAGCTGTGCCAGAAATCTGGGATCAGGAGCCTCTGAACTCAGAAGTACATTGCCGACGCTTCTGGCAGTTCCGCTACTGTGAGGCCGATGGGCCCCGGGAGGTTTGCAGCCAGCTCCATGGGCTTTGCAACCACTGGCTGAAGCCAGAGACACACACCAAGAAGCAGATCCTGGACCTGGTGATCCTGGAGCAGTTCCTGACCATCCTGCCCCACGAAATGCAGCGCTGGGTCAGAGGATGCGGGCCGGAGACCAGTTCCCAGGCGGTGGCCCTGGCCGAAGGTTTCCTCCTGACTCAGGCAGAGGAGAAATGGAGGCGCAGGACCCAGGAGGATCTGGACCTGGCAAGAGAGCAAGGAAAGGCCCCCATCCTGACCAAGCTGGCAGAACAGGTGAGGGCTTTTCTGTCCAGGTATTTAAATTCAATCCACAATAGATGGCGTTATCCATACCTGATGTTTGCCCAAGGGTTAATCATCCATATGGGAGGTTGAACAACCTGCTTCAGCAGCCACTTCTTCTAGGGAATTTCTTGTCCCTCCACATAATACCCCAAGGTCGGAAGAAAACCCTAGGTGCAGAGTAAGGGAGTGGGTTCCTTGGTGCCTTCCATTCCATCTCTTACCCGTCTCCCTCACTGCTGTTTCAGAGTTGGGGTGCATCCGTGAGGATGGAAGCAAAGTTCTGTGAGATGGAAAGAGCTCCTTCGGAGGAAGGGCAGCCGGCCCGAACCCAAGAGTGTGCCCAAGGTGCCCTCTCCTGCGGTAAGGACTCCTTGTGCCTGGGTGGGATTGGGGCACCCAGTTAATTTGATGGGTAGAAAGTTCTAGTCAGGGAAAAAAACCAAACGCTTCTTCACCCAACTTGTGGCCCTCAGTGTTCGCTAATTATCACGCCTCTAAAAGGGGATTAGACAAATTCATGGGGGCAATTCCAGTTGCTAGTGACCAGTCATACTGGGATAATGTGTTTTGTGCTCATGCTTCGTGGGAAATCTGACGTGCTGCTACAGGAAAAAGGATGCCGGACTAGGAATGCCAGCAGCTTTGTGGGGGGCTTGGGCAGATGTGATGTCACATTGATGTTGCCTCTGTCTGAAAACCCGGATGGGACATTAATGGATCCGTAGATGCTCCGGACACTCACTGACATTACCCTGGGTTTCCAGATGCACTTGATTCACGTCTGGTTGTTTTGGACAGAAGTGCTGGCGAGGTGCCACTCTCTTTTTCTCCCATCTCCCTCTTTTTCACCTCCCTTTTTTTCTCCCACCAGCCTGGACTCAAGGGCATGTGCGAGGGCCCAGCCGGTGGGAGAATAGCCTGCATGGGTCTCTGGTCTGATCCAGCAGAGATGCTGCCACGTTTCTGAGCTCCAAAGTTCATGGGACAAGTTTCAATTATGACAGAAGTCTGAAATGGGTCACCAGCATTTAAAGCCCCCCCCCCCGAGGCTCATGGGTACCTTGTGCTTCTCTTCCGCCTCTCCCACAAGTTACTACAAAGTGTAACCCTTTTTTTTAGTGTACATAGGGCAAGGTTTCACACCCCAAGAATGGGGAGGCATAAAGCACGCTTCACAGAAGAAAACCAAACAAGATATCAAGGCTAATACTCTTTTTCCGCTTTTCTCTCCCTCACAGGTAGCGAAGAGACAGTGTCCAGCCATTCTCTTTGCAGAGGTGTGGAAACTGCTGCTGTACCTCCAGTCCAGGTAGGGGAGATGAGCGGGGAGCAGCCTTGGTCTCAAATCCGTTCTCGGGGGGCTTTCCCCCTGCAATTCTGGTTAAGGGCCCCAGGCAAGAGGCTCTGAATGCCACTCCTTTTACACATGCCTTCCCAGAATGCCCCCTTCCACAGTTTCACGTCTGCCTGGAATGATCTCTATGATAAGGAATCTCCTTTTTCTTTCAGTCTCCAGTTTCCTTTGAGGAAGTTTCCGTGCATTTTACTGAGGCAGAGTGGGCCCTGCTGGATCCAGACCAAAGAGATCTCTACAAGGAAGTCATGCTGGAGAACTATGGGAGTGTGGCCTCTCTGGGTAAGGCGCCAAAGGTGCAAATTGCTGCCATTGGGATTTTACCATTGGCCTGATATGTGAATCAACATCTTGAATTGCAACGCACTGTTTTGAGACCTGCCCTGTTACTTGATTCCCTTTGGGAGCCTCGAGGTGGGGGAGGGGAGTGGCAGCGAAAGTGATATTCACCATGACCGGGTAGCTTGACCCGAGTAGCAACAGGGGCAACAGAGGCCAGTATTGTGGCCATTGCTCAAGCCAGTGAGGGTGTCCTGGCCTGAGGTCAATGCAGGACTGAGAGGCCCTCATGAAGCTCCATCCTAATTTCTCAGTTGCCAAGCATTACAACACACTCTGATCTAGAATTGATTCGTCCCCTTACACTGGTTGGGATTGTGGACTCTAAGAGCAATAATTTTCTCTCCCTCTCTGTCTCTTTCTAACTTCTTGTGGAGAGCCAGTGGGCTGTAGTGGTTAAGGGTGGAGGACTCTAGTCTGGAGAGAGAGGTTTGATTTCCCACTCTTCCATATGAAGCCAGGTGGGCGACTTTGAGACAGTCACTATTCCCTCAGGACTCTCTAAGCCTCACCTCCCCCGCAAGGTGTCGGTTGTGGGGGAGATAGGGAAAGTTATTGTAATCCACTTTGAGACTCGTTAGGTAGAGAAAATCAGGATATGTCTTCTATTTAAGCATAAATAGCAGAGAATCAAAACAGCTGCACGACACGTCAAATGTGAACAGTGGGGGAACAATTCTTGGCCACTTTAGGAAAAAAGGACATATGAGGAGTTGGGAGAGGGGAAGGGAGGCAGAATATAAAAACTGCTGACCTGGGAGGTCTTGCTGGAGATAAGGTGTGACCAACAGTTCTGGTGGGGGAGAAAGAAGGTGATCATTGGCACGGGAGAAAATAAAGGTCTGATAAAGGAAATGCACACCCATTAGTGAACAGTGACTGATGGGTGGCTTGTCTTCTTGTGTAGGTACTGGCTTGACCTCTTTCTTTATTCCAACAGCAAATGTAGATGAGCTGCTTGAGGGATTCCAGGGGTTCTCTTTGGAAAAAAGCAAGAATCAAGGTGCCAAAGGAAACTTCGAGGATGGAGATGGACCACAGAGGCAGGAGGGAAGCCACGCAAAGAGGAGGGATAAGCCCATTCTATCCCAAAAAGGGAACTTCCATGAAATCCCAATCCAAGAAGGAAGGTCAACCAAAACAAGAAGGAACAAAGGCCTCCGTGCTAATCAGAGAATCCGCTCCAGGGAAAACGAAAATGAAAGTTTGGCCGGTGAAAAGAGCTTCAGTAAAAACATGAGTTTTATTTCCAAGAGGAAAATTCCCTCAGGAGAGAAACCATATGATTGTGAGGAATGTGGAGAGACCTTCCGTTGGAAATCAGTACTTTCTTCACATCAAAGAATTCACTCAGGTGAGGAGCTGACTAAATCATTAGACTGCAAACCAAGACTTTCATGTCCCTGTAAAGTGCATATTATTGTACCTGTCAATGTAGAGCAGGGAAAAGCCACTGAAATGTTTTGTGTGTGGATGATCAGACCTTATTTTGTGGGTGCTAACAGGATCTCTCTTCATTCCAGCAGGGGATGATCAATGGGATGAGGGTGATAAGGAACCGTATCAGCTATTGCCAGATAAAGTGAAGAATAAAGATTGGAAAGGAAACTTCAGGAATCAAGGCGGACCTAAGAGGCGGAAAGGAAGTCACACAGCCAAGAAGAGGGACCAACCCATTCCTGACCAAGGACTGGATTTCCATGAACTAATCCACAGGGTGGAGGAAGCATATAAGTGCTTGGAGTGTGGAATAAACTTCTCAGATCAAGCCCAATATGCTATCCATTTGCAAATGCACAATGGAAAGACGACCCATCAAGGCTTGAAGTGTGGGAAGAGCTTTCTATGCAGAGCAGAGCTACTTAGACATCAAAGAACACATAAAGGAGCCAAACTGCATAGCTGCTCAGATTGTGGCAAGATATTCTCACAGAAATCAGACCTTTGTAAACACCGAAGGATTCATTCAGGAGAGAAGCATATTATCTGCATGGAGAGTGGAAGGATAAACTCTTGTGGAAGAAAGTGTAGTGCACTTTTCCCAAAGGGTCCTGTAATGCGGACACACAAATGCTTTCAGTGTGGAAAGTACTTCAAATACAGATCACACATTCTTGTGCACCAAAGAGTACACACAGGAGAGAAACGTTTTGAATGCTCAGAGTGTGGAAAGAGATTCAGTCAGAGTGGTGATCTTCAAAGGCATCAAAGAACCCACACAGGGGAGAAACCTTTTGAATGCTCAGAGTGTGGAAAGAGATTCAGTCGGAGTGGCAATCTTCAAAGGCATCAAATGACGCACACAGGGGAGAAACCTTTTGAATGCTCAGAGTGTGGAAAGAGATTCAGTCAGAGTGGCACTCTTCAACTGCATCGAAGAACACACTCAAAGGAGAAACGTTTTGAATGCTCAGTGTGTGGAAAGAGATTCAGTCTCAGAGGCACTCTTCAGCAGCATCAAAGAACCCACACAGAGGAGAAACCTTTTGAATGCTCAGAATGTGGAAAGAGATTCAATCGGAGTAGCCATCTTCAAAGTCATCAAAGAACCCACACAGGGGAGAAACCTTTTGAATGCTCAGAGTGTGGAAAGAGATTCAGTCGGAGTGGCAATCTTCAACGGCATCAAATAACGCACTCAGGGGAGAAACCTTTTGAATGCTCAGAGTGTGGAAAGAGATTCAGTCAGAGTGGCAATCTTCAGCTGCATCGAAGAACACACACAAAGGAGAAACATTTTGAATGCTCAGTGTGTGGAAACGGATTCAGTCTCAGAGGCACTCTTCAGCAGCATCAAAGAACCCACACAGAGGAAAAAACTTTGGAGTGCTCAGAGTGTGGAAAGAGATTCAGTCGGAGTGGCAATCTTCAACGGCATCAAAGAACGCACACAGGGGAGAAACCTTTTGAATGCTCAGAGTGTGGAAAGAGATTCAGTCGGAGTGGCACTCTTCAACTGCATCGAAGAACACACACAAAGGAGAAACCTTTTGAATGCTCAGAGTGTGGAAAGAGATTCTGTCTCAGAGGCACTCTTCAGCAGCATCAAAGAACACACACAGGGGAGAAACCTTTTGAATGCTCAGAGTGTGGACAGAGATTCAGTCAGAGTCGCAATGTTCAACAGCATCAAAGAACACACACAGGGGAGAAACCTTTTGAATGCTCAGAGTGTGGAAAGAGATTCAGTCTCAGAGGCACTCTTCAGCAGCATCAAAGAACTCACACAGGGGAGAAACCTTTTGAATGCTCGGAGTGTGGACAGAGATTCAGTCGGAGTGGCCATCTTCAAAGGCATCAAAGAACACACACAGGGGAGAAACCTTTTGAATCCTCAGAGTGTGGAAAGAGATTCAGTCGCAGTGGCACTCTTCAACGGCATCAAAGAACACACACAGAGGAAAATCGTTTTTGAATGCTCAGTGTAAGTCCCCTGTTTCCTCCTCCGCTGAGACACCCCAATTTGAGCTGCCATCTTCTGTCAGTTTTCTTGAAAGGCGCCCCCTTGATCACCTGGGAGACAATGTGCCGATCTTTGGAATAGGTTTGAGAGAGCGCATCTGGCTTCCATGTGCAGAGCACATTTCCGTCACAGAGCCAGGATGTCAGTAGGGCTCTTATATAACACCCCCCCTAGCTCCATCACCTGTGAGCAACCATATCTCTACTTCAAGAGAATTTCATCAAAACAATGAGAGACCATTTCCAGTTAATGGGTAATCACCTCTGAGCAATGAAAAGCAGCTTTAACACCATCGACTCTGAATAAAGGCATCTTATATTTAGCCTATTGCAACGGTTCGATGCTGTTGATGTGACTAGGCTCTTAGAAAGGACCACTTCCTGAGAAGTGATGTATTATCTTATTCAGCCAGTCACCAAAGCAGGACCCAGTGATGTCTACCGAAGTAGACTTTTTCCTGGAACGTGCCAAATAAATTTATCAACAGTGGGTTTTCTTTTACCATTTATTTCACATAAAATGTATTCATGTGAATATTTACACACTCTTAAAACATGTCATAAAGTACAAAGATTATGATTCTTTTACATGTTCATTTATATGCAAGCAGTTTCAAACAATCTTTATAAGCAATTTCTCTATGTAGGAATTCAGACCTTAGACCTGTAATGTTCTCTCATTCAGGTATATAACACTTACAGAAATCCTGTCTTGTAAAACATGATTAGTACAATGGAAGAAAGACCTGTTATAGTTAAAAGCATCTTAATTCAGAGTACCTGAAATAGTATCAAACATAAGTTATAGTACATTCTGTACAACCTTATATTATTTCTAAACCTCTCCATATGCTTAGTTTAAGGAGATTTGAAATAGTAACATGAATTTAGGATATTGCAAACCTTTTCTGTAAGGACATAGCATTCCTTCTATGTCTCTATGTCTTTACTATGTATCTTTTGTATATGCAGAGATTCTCTGGTTCCTAGTTCATATGAGAGCTGCAAAAAGCTCTTTAAGTAGTCCATGTCCGTTTAGGTTCATGGAAATATAGAACTCCATTGCTCAGAAGCCTATGTATCATAGAAACCTGGAGTCAGTTAATACTTTGTAAGACTATGTATAGCTTTAATATTCAAGAGTTGTACTTTGAACTCTGAAGTCTCTTTATGTGCCAATTGTAGAGATTTGTATGTGAACCTATAGTTCTGCGTAAGAGCTCTATGTATGCTCTATCACGATTACTGAGTACAGAAGCATCCCCTGCCCGTTGGGGAAACCTCTGGCTCTTTGCCCTGAGAGATATCTCTGGTTGGTTAGAGGACTTTCGAAGAGTGTCTCTAGGAATCATGTTCCTTGTCTCTTCAATCCTGTGAAGGACCTGTATCTATGGAAGCTCTGGGTTTCACAACTTCCATGTTTTTCAAGGAAAGCCAAGCTAGACCATTCAGATCTTTTAGTGAGATTAATCCTTGCTAGAATCAATGAGATGTCAGTGTTTCCAAATATGGAAAAGATCCAATACTCTTAGTCCCACATTAAGGTTAGTAGGAATTCTAAGAGCCTCCATCTTATGGAATAGTCTGCAAGCATTCATTTCAGACATGTAGCCTTAGCAAGTCATCTTGAAATGATTCACAGTGGGTAGCCGTGTTGGTCTGTCTGCAGTCGTAGAAAAGGGCAAGAGTCCAGTAGCACCCTAAAGACTAACAAAAATATTTTCTGGTAGGGTATGAGCTTTCTGAAGAAGTGAGCTGGGCTCACGAAAACTCATACCCTACCAGAAAATATTTTTGTTAGTCTTTAAGGTGCTACTGGACTCTTGCCCTTTTCTACTATCTTGAAATGAGTCTCTCTCAAGGAGAGTCTTTCCCATTCTCACAAAGAGCTTGTGAAATATTAGGATTCCGTTCCACGCAAGAAATGGGAGTGACATCTCCTGAGAGATGGAGAGAGTGAGGCCGGATGACCAGAGTCATCCTCCACCAACTCCCTCTGTTCTTACATCTTACGCAAAAGATGGAGAAAGTAAATGGCCAGGCCATCTCCTTTTAGTGGGCTGAACATACGTACCGTTTTGAACGGGACGGGCCCGTTTTTGTCACATTCCCCGGCCGTCCCGTCTTTTTAATTAAAATGTCCGTTGTGTCCCGTTTTGAATAAGCCCAGCAGCCAGTTCTGTTGCCTCGCCTTGTCAACATATGTCAAAGTTATGCCTAGTCTGCAGTTTGCTAAACAGATCATACTGATCAGAGTGACAGCTAAGTCATGTGATGAGGCTGGTCTGATCCAGTTTGTACAGCCAGGAATGGGGATTTCCAGAATGACTCATCTCAGGTGAACTGTGATTGGTCATGAATGTGTATATAAGTCTGTATAGTGAATGTAAGTTACCTATTGCCTGAAATATATATGCTGGCGAAGCACTTTGATGCTCAGAGCTGTGAATGTTAACAGCCAAAGGACTCTGTGTAAATATTGTAAATAAACTGTACATAGTAGAACTGCGTGGTGTGAAGTTGCTACCAGGTAAACTCCTGAAGTCCAGACAAGCTGTGCGCGACAGGGTTATCGGCCCAGATAGACTGCGCTGAGAGCTGGAGGTTCTATTGGAGTTGGTGAGCTACTGCCGTGAGTTGCTGCTGTGAGCGGTTTGGATGTCTACAGAGGCCAGCGACGCTGAGGACCTTGATGTACAGTCTGCAGACGGGTCAGTTGTTTCTGACAAAGAGTCGGAGGAGGAACCAGGGGAAGATAATCAGCTACTGCCGGTGAGAGAAGATATAATGGCACAAGCTGTTTCTGCCCTGCTGGTTGATAAACTGACCGCAGATAACTATGCCGTGTGGTCTCTGCGAATGGAGCATTATCTTAAGCGTGAGTCATTGTGGACGTATGTGGATTCTCCCCCACAAGCTCCCACGCCTGAGGAAAGTTTAAAAGACCAGAAGGCATTGGCCACATTGATATTAAGTGTTGCTGATGACCAGTTGGTGCATGTGGCGGGACAGGGGTCAGCTAAAGATGCCTGGAATAGCCTCAAGGCTGTATATGTGCAAGACACGGCTGGATCCCTTATTTCTCTGATGAGAAGGATGTATAGAAAGACTATGGAGCCAAATGAGAGTGTCAGAGCTCATTTGAACACCTTAGCCACGTATTTTCAACTGCTGGCTCAGAGGGGAAAGCAGATTTCTGACCAGGACCAGGTGTTTATAGTTTTAAGTTCCCTGACGGAGCGTTTCGACCCACTTATCTCAGCCCTTGAATCTGTGGATGCAGCAACGTTATCTCTGCAATACCTCACAGGGAGGTTATTATCAGAGGAGACGAGATATATGCAACGGGAGTTGGCAGCCGGCCAGACCGGGAGCTGTGCCAAGCAAGAGATAAGGAAGGATACAAGCCTCAGCTGTGAAGCAAGTAAGCCTATACCAGTGGCGTTACGTGAAAAGAGATGTTTCAGATGTGGGAAAGAGGGACACATTCAAAGATTTTGCCCTGCTGCAAGGAAACACAAAGAAGGAAAAAGGACTCAATTTGTGACCAAACAGCAAGCTACGCTGGTGAGAGTGAGTCCAGACTCCCTGAATGACTCTTGGATAATTGACTCAGGAGCTTCACAAATATTTGTGAGGGAGGAAAGACTACTAATGAACTCACATCAATCGGCGTTAGGTCATGTAAGTTTGGCAGATGGACGTTCTGCAACTGTTTCCTGTGAAGGAAGTGTAATGTTTGGAAGTTTAAACCATACATTCAATGATGTGCTTTGTATACCCTCTCTTGAGAGAAACTTATTAAGTATAAGTGCACTAGATTCTGCAGGATTCAGTGTGACTTTCAGAAATAAGTGCTGTAATATTCTCAAAGGTGATAAAATTATGGCAGTGGGGAAATTGAAAGATAATGTGTATGTGCTAGAGAACATGGCAGGTAAAGCACAAACAGTGTTAAATAAAAACCCACACCATAAGTGTATACATTTGCTACATAGAAAACTTGGCCATGTGGGTTGGGGTACCTTGAATAAAACTCTTGCCCTGCTGGGCAAAGAGAAGGTTGAAGGGTGCAAAACATATCTGGATTGCGATGTGTGCAAGCAAAGTAAGTCTAAAGCACACCCAGTTGCACCAAGGAGTGACAGAGTAACAAAAACCCCTCTATATCTTGTACATAGTGATCTGGTAGGCCCTTTCCCAGACAGTATATCTAAAAGAAAATATCTTCTTCTTTTGATAGATGATGCCACAAGGTTCACATGGGTGTATCCCATAGCAAAGAAGTCAGAGGTGTGTGATACTATAAAGATGTGGGCTAACAATGTGCAAAGGCAATTGGGGCATAAAATTTGTAAGTTCCAAAGTGACTTTGGGGGTGAGTACATGTCTGGTGAAATGGCTCATTGGTTTAAGACTCAAGGTATTGAACACAGAATTGCTAATGTATCTATGAGTCAAGAAAATGGTGTTGCAGAGAGAAAGGCAGGAGTACTGCAAACAATGATAAAATCAATGCTACTTGATGCTGGATTGCCAAAAATGTTCTGGGCTGAAGCGGCAAAAAATGCTTGTTATATTTCAAATAGAATTTGGACAAGTGCCACAGATAACATTCCATACAAGGCTTTGTATGGGAAAGATCCTAGTTTGGATCATATCAGGATATTTGGCAGTAAAGCATGGGTAAATATACCACTGAAACAACGAAGGAAAGGTGGTGAAAGAGCAAAAAAGTTGACATTCCTGGGGTATCAGACAGGAATGAAATCTTACCGTTTTGTAAATAACCAGAATACATTAAGTTTCAGTCGTTCAGCTTCATTCTGTGAGGATGCTAATTGGCCTAAAATACATGCAAACCAATTACCATCTACAGCAATGTTACCTATGGATGATAATTCTGAAAATATGCCAGAGGTGAAACAGGAGGTGCAGTCACCAATACATGCAGACTCTGAGAGTGTGCAAAGTGCAGATCAGAGAGTAGTGCCAAGAGTGTCCTCTAGATCTACAAAAGGTGTTCCACCTCAAAGGTATGGTGTAACTAGAACCATGTGTTTGTGAAAGTTCCAACTGATTACAATGATGTGTTAAGTCTAGCCTCAGAAGAGAAAAATGCTTGGCTGCAAGCCATGGAGGCGGAATATAACTCATTGGTGTCAAATGAAGTATTTTCCTTATCTGAATTGCCAGCAGATAAGAAAACTCTGAGTTGCCGTTGGTTGTACAGACTCAAAACCTTGCCAAATGGAAATGTTAAATATAAGGCAAGATTAGTTGCGAGGGAATTTACGCAAGTGGTCAGACAGGAAACATCTAGGCCCAATTAAGAATTACCTAGGGGTGCAAGTCTCCAGAAATGAGAATGGTTGGTGTGCACTAAGCCAGGAGACTGAAATGTTTGAATACTGAAAGGTTTCATTACTTAAAGAAATGGCTGTGTTTAACAAACGTTTGACTAGGGAGGCGTGTCAACATATGTCAAAGTTATGCCTAGTCTGCAGTTTGCTAAACAGATCATACTGATCAGAGTGACAGCTAAGTCATGTGATGAGGCTGGTCTGATCCAGTTTGTACAGCCAGGAATGGGGATTTCCAGAATGACTCATCTCAGGTGAACTGTGATTGGTCATGAATGTGTATATAAGTCTGTATAGTGAATGTAAGTTACCTATTGCCTGAAATATATATGCTGGCGAAGCACTTTGATGCTCAGAGCTGTGAATGTTAACAGCCAAAGGACTCTGTGTAAATATTGTAAATAAACTGTACATAGCAGAACTGCGTGGTGTGAAGTTGCTACCAGGTAAACTCCTGAAGTCCAGACAAGCAGCTTTATTTTACACTTCGGAAGGAAAAGGCCCCATGTTCCAGTTATAGGTGGCAGCAAAACGTGGCCCTTGTCAATCCAGACGTTCCCACCCGCCGTGCTGTTGGGAGCCTCTGAAGCCGCATGCCAAGAAACGCACGAGGCTTGCCTTTCCCTCCCCACCCCTCTGGCAACCTTGAGATCATCGTGGCTAGCTTCTGTGCGTAGGTGAAAGCAAGGAGGTGAGGCCGAGCAGCCGGGAAATGCAGCCCTCGGTTAATAGGAAGGGTGGGGGAGAGAAGACCCCATTAGACTCGGTGTGTGCAACACTGGAAACTGCAGCCCTGCGAGGGTAGGAGGGGAGGGAAGGTGGGCTGCACAGCTGACTACAGCGGGGCAGAGAGTCATGCAACGTTTTAAAGGTATATGCTCCTCAGGGGGAAAACCCTTTTAAAGCTATGTTTTTTAATAACATTTTCAAACTCTTAATACAGCGCTGGGAATACCTAGTGCGGTAACAGCCCTAATGGAGCCCCGAGGTCAGTGAGGGTGGGGGGCAGCTCTCCTATCAGGCCGATGCCTGGGAAGTGCTCTGCGTGGCTCAAGTCAGTGAGCCCGGCCCGAAGCTGCTCCGCATCCCCCTCCCAATTCTCAGGAGCAGAAGAAGCGGGCATTTCCCCCCACCCACGTGCAGGTGGGACTCCTCTGCATCCAGTTGGCTCCATCCTAGCTGCCTGACGCCCTCCCCTGCTGAACCTCAGCGCCCCCCCCCCCACTCTTGAGGACAAGAATGAGCATCATCAGCTGGGATGGAGAAGGGTTCGAGTCCGGGCTTCCCCTTTGCAACTAACTCGCTGGGGGAACCCGTGCGGACTCTGGAAGGGCGAAGCCAGCAGGGGGGGGTGGTCCTTTTTTTGCCCAGTGCGGAGAGCCAGTCGGAGGGTTAAGGGGGGGGGGGAAGGAGCCTCCATTCCTAGAGAGGGATCCACCGAGAAGGCCACGCGACTTGCCAGCGCCCTTTCCGGGCAGGGGAGACCGGGCGGCGCCGGAGGGGTTTTGGAGCCAGAGGTGAGCCGAGAAATGGGGTTGCCTTTTGCAAAACGCCTCGCCCCGGTTTCGAGCGCGGAGCAGCCCGGAGGAGGAGGAGAGGTCTTGCATCTGGGGGGGGGGGCTTGCAAAGATCCCTGCAGGGTTCACCCCCTCCTCTCAGGAGATCTCAAAGTGCAGCAAGAATATCCCCTTTCTCCCCCCCCCCTTAACGCGCATGCACCGGCGGGGCTCCGTTTTCCCCAAAGCCCCTTCCCCCACACCTTTGCTCTCCCCCCGGGGTATCTCCTCTCCCCTCCCCGGAGGAGGAGGAGGCCGAGGGCGGAGCCCCTTCTTCCCTCCCTCCCTCCGCGACCCCCGGCCTCTGCTCC
Organism: Euleptes europaea; assembly: GCF_029931775.1. NCBI lineage: Eukaryota > Metazoa > Chordata > Lepidosauria > Squamata > Sphaerodactylidae > Euleptes > Euleptes europaea. Next base: position 740,042 of record NC_079312.1, read on the forward strand.
CCCCCACCCCGCACGGGGCCGCGGCTCTATTTGCTTCTGTCTCGTTCGGCGGCTCCTCTCTGCAAAACTCCCGGGGGGGGGGATGGCCCCTCCGTTTTTGGCACCTGGTTGCGACCCTTCCCGGCAGCCTGGCTTCGTGGGGGGGGGGCGGGCGGGCCGGGGGGTCCCAAACAGGCCTGCAGGGGTGTCATTCGGTTTTTGGAGGGGTTGTTCCTCCCCCACCCCCCCACTCTGCCCGTGTGGCTTCGTGCAGACGCGGTTCTGCCTTCTTCTTGTTTTTAACCCTCCTGCCAGCAAATCTTCTTTCCTGGGGGTCTCCTGGGGTGGGGGGGCGCGCACACACTGAAGGCATGCTGCCGCGGTGTTCTGCATTGCTGAGTCTCACTTGGAACAATCCTGGGTCCAGTTTTGGGCTCCACAACGGAAGAAGGATGCTGAGCCGGAGCGGGTCCGGAGAGGAGAGGAGAGGAGGGCGGCCAGGAGGGTCAGGGGTCCGGAATCCAGATGCCCGACGAGGAGAGACTCCGGGAGCTGGGGGTGTTCCGTCTGGAGGAGAGAAGGGCGAGGGGAGACGGGACAGCCGGGTTTAAAGATCTGAAGGGGCGTCATGTGGACGAGGGAACTCGCTTGTTCTCCGTGGCTCCAGAGACTGGGACACGGAGGAATGGATTGAAACGAAGAGAAAAGCGAGTCCACCTGAACATCAGGAAGATCTTCCTGACGGTGAGGGCCGTTCGAGGGTGGGATGCGCTGCCTCGGGGTGGGGGGGTGGGGTTAGGGTCTTTAAGCAGAGGCTGGAGGGCCGTCTGTCGGGAGTGCTTTGATTGTGGGACCCTGCATGGAGGGGGGAGGGTTGGGGTCACTGGGGAGGTGGGGGGAGCTCCTGCATGGTGCAGGGGTTGGACTAGATGACCCTTCCAACTCTATGATGCTGCGATTCTATGATTCACCAATGGGAACCCGCAGGGGGACGTGCAAGAAACCTCTCGTTGCCCCCCTCCCCTCAAAAGGCATACCTAAGAATTTACCCAGGAGAAAAGCTCTTCCAACATTTCCAGTGTTGCTAAATCTTCCTCCTCCAGTCCACCCTTTCTGAACATCATCCTCTAGAGCAGTGATGGCGAACCTTTTAGAGACCGAGTGCCCAAACCGCGACCCAAAGCCCACTTCTTTATGGCAAAGTGCCAGCACGGCCATTTAACCTGAATACTGAGGTTTTCGTTTAGAAAAAACAACTGATACAGTCACATCTTTTGCCTTAAAAGAAAAACACAATAACAGAGCTTTTTTTTGCTGTACTCATTTTTTGGGTGTTCAAGACTTGGAGTCTACAAAAAGACAAAAAAATTTTAAAAAATGAAGCACCCAATACAAATCTATCCCTATACCAAAAATAGCAAACACGTATGAGTTAACACGAAAGAAATGGATATTCCCTTCTTGGGAAATTTGCATAAATAAGATGAAGTTCCCCTTGACAATCCCAGTACAATGAGTGCCATGTCTGTCTTGTCCTCTCATATAGCACACACACAGGCCATAGAGGACTCGGCGTCACGGCTGGGAAGGGAGGAACCAGACGCCTTCCCTTCCCTGCATTTTAAGAACATAAGAAAGGCCCTGCTGGATCAGACCCAGGCCCATCAAGTCCAGCAGTCTGTTCACACAGTGGCCACACAGGTGCCTCTAGGAAGCCCCCAAGTAAGACGACTGCAGCAGCACCGTCCTGCCTGTCTTCCACCGCACCCAATAGAATACGCATGCTCCTCTGATACTAGAGAGAATAGGTATGCAGCATGACTAGTATCCATTCTAACTAATAGCCATGAATACCCCTCTTCTCCATGAATATGCCCACTCCCCTCTTAAAGCCCTCCAAGCTGGCAGCCATCACCACATCCTGGGGCAGGGAGTTCCACAATTTACCTGTGCGTTGTGTGAAGAAATACTTCCTTTTATCTGTTTTGAATCTCTCACCCTCCAGCGTCAGCAGATGGCCCCGCGTTCTAGTATTAGGAGAGAGTTCACCTCACCATGAACTCTTGGAAGGAAGGAAAAAACACACGACCCCAGGAACCGCCTGGAACACGGGAACCGCTAGGCACACCAGGAACAGCTAAGCCACAGCCTCCCCCATCCCAGGTGGAGAGGGGCGGGGGAGAGGCGAGCAACAGCTGAGCCAGCCGCAGCTCAGCTGAGAGAGGGAGGGGTCCAGACGCAGACCCGGGAGGCCTTTTGGAGCCCTGGAAGTCCAGGACGGGAGGCTCCGGAGGGGGTGGACGCTGCAGCCGTGCGCCCAGCCCTCTCACGCAACCGCAGCGAGCCACTTACCCGCGCGTGCCCACAGAGAGGGTTCCGGGTGCCGGAGTCGGCACGCGTGCCATAGGTTCGCCAACAAAGAGCTAGAGTTTTAGTGCTGGTATTGTGTTGCCTTTCTCTCCCGTGCGGACTGATAGTTGACAAAGAGACTTTTTTCTTCCTCTCCCAAAATATTAGAACTGGAGGGTATCGGGGGGCTATCAGTGGCTACTGCTCATGGTGAATAAAGGGAACCCGCACATTCACAGTACGCCTCTTTATTCTGTTGCCGAGAGACGAATCACGGGAAGGCCTTGGCCTGTATACCCTATTTTTGGCCCTCCCAAGGAACTGGTTGGCCACTGTGTGAGACAATATGCTGGACTGGTTGGACCACGGTCTGAGCCAGCAGGGCTTTTTAATGTTCTTATGTGATCTCTCCCATCCTTCTGCAACCTTCCACCTTTTACTTCCACAGGTGATCATTTCCACTCACCTGGAATCAAACTCTGATTTCCCCATTTGTTAGGAAATTGTGCCCTAGATACTGCCCATCCTGGTGTCTAAAATCACATCCATGAATCCTCCTATCATGAATCCATCACTAACTCTGTGCACCTTCCTTATATGACTCAAAGAGGTGGTTATCCATCTGCTACTTAAAAACACCCGCGTAGAAATATGTTGTAGCCAGTTAAGGCCCTGTCTCTAATCTGCCCTTTCTGGGCAAAGTGATTGAGAGAGCAGTAGTGTTAGCCACACACCCCACAAATACGTGACTATACATTTAGATTAACCTGGGGGAAATTAGCTTGCATGTTTAGGACGGGCCCAGAAAAACTGGATCTTTTACTCCATGGTCACTCCATGGGCTGCTCCTCTGTTACTGGGCTCAGTTAAAAATAGTGGCTCTCACCTTCAAAGCCCCTCATGGCCTTGGACCCTCCCTATCTCTTTCCCCCCCATGCGCCACCACATCAGCTTCCCTCGGTTGAGAAGGGCCTGTTGCCGGTGCCAAGCTGCCAATGGGCAAAATCAACAAACTGCCCATATGTGTGCCATCTCCATTGTGGCCCCCCCACCTTGTGGAATTTCCTGCCTTGGGGGGATCAGGAAGGCGCCCCCCCTCTCCTGGCTCTCCACAAACGAGGCAGCTCTGAATTGCGCAGGAGGGCTTTTTCTAAGGCAGAAAGTGAGGCAGCACTGTACCAAACGCTTCACAAAGCTACTGGGATAAATGATCAGGGACTGTGGCCTGCGCCACTGTGTATCGGCTGCTGTAAGTTGGATCCGGAGATGTAATTTGGGCCTCATTTAATGTGTCCTGCCAACCATTTGCTTTGCTACCGTTAGACTTTTGCATTTCCGGTGGGTTCTGTAACCCAAAGGCTAGTTCATTGTTTACTGAACGCCCCACGCTGTTGGTTTTATTGACTCACTCTGTGATGTGCCCTGAGTCCCAGTGAGAAAGGGGGGCTATCCATAATCTGAATAAATTTAGAGAATGTATACGGAGCGTCTTTATTCTCGGTAAAAGCGGGATAGTGTCTGTAAAATGCTCACTGGGTGACCTTGGGCCAGTCACGCTCTCAGCCTAGCTTACCTTGAAGGGTTGTTTTGAGGATAAAATGGAGGAGAGGAGAACGATGTAAGCTGCTGGGGGAAAAGGGAGGGTATAAATGAATTAAGTCAATATCTGAAATGGCCCCCAGTGACTCCTGATCGGGCCAATACGCGTCTGGAAATCCCAGTCCCCAGCGCCAAACTCCCAGGACAAACCTCTCGCAGTGGACCTGGGACAGACCTGGAAGCGAGGTGTTGTGTAGGGGGGAACCTTGCATGGGTTTCCGGCACCAGGGTGCACAGGGACCCAGGGGGCAAAGGGGGGGGGGCTTCAGGGATCCCAAGATCCTGTCAACGTTGACGGTGGGAGCTGGATTCAAATGATCCCCTGCCTGAACGGACCAGAGGCGTCCTTGAACTCTCTGGCAGTGCCTGGGCTCTTATTTCCACCACCCCCCTCCACCCCAGACCATCTCTTGGTTGAGTCTAAGGTGGGGGGAGGGGAGGGGAGGGGGCTCTCCCTTTCCCAAGTGCAGGTAAAGCCCCCCAAGCAGAAAGGGGGCTCCGAGGCCAGCCCCCCCCATCTCCCCCTCCGGGGCTCCAAGGTGCCAGGTGAGTCTGTGCGGGGGGGGGGGACACAGGTGGGCCGCATCTTGCTTGGGGGGGACTTCCAGGGAGGGGGAGAGAGGAAGAGGGGGGGCAGCCTCTCCTCGCCACAGGGCATTCAAGGCGGGGGGGCGGAGGCCGGGGGGGGGTTTGATGCGCCCCTTCCCCAAATGTCCCTGGTCTCCTCCAGCTGCTCCCCCCCTCCCCCAGCGAATGCAGAGAGAAGGTGGGGGTGGGGGTGGGGGGCGGCGGCCTCTGACCCCGCGGAAAGGAAGGCCAGCGAGTCTGAAACCCTAGAGGGGCCACTTCCGGTCTTACCCGGAGTCCCCCCCCCGTAGGAACGGCGGCCTTTGTTGTGCTGACCCCCCCACCCCCCCGTGGGAAAGCAGCAGCTGCTACTCCTGCCCAGTGAGTGAAGGGGGGGGGTCCCGGGGAACTCGAGGGGTGGGTGGGGGGGAAGCGGGGTCAGAGGTAGGCGGGCCCCGATCCGGGAGAGGGAGGGAGACCCCCTCCCACACCCCCACACCCCGAAAAGCCTGGGGGGGGTGGGGGCTGCTCCTCCGGCTCTCCTCTTTCCTCCCCCCTCTCTGCATTGCGGAGGCCTTTGGGAGTGAGCCAGGTTTGCAGGGGGGGGGTGGGGGGAGGAGCGGAGAGCCTGGGGGGGCTCTTTTGGGTGGGGGGGTCGAGTCAAGGCAAAGCAGGATGAGGAGGGGGCTGGATTGCGGGAGGGGGGAGTGCTTGGAGTCCCCCCCCCACGCCCACCCCCCAGGGCAGGTCCCCCCAAGGCCAGGGGCTGTTCCAGGAAAAAGAGAATCGTGGGGGTGGAGGTGGGGGTGGAATCAGTGACTCCGGGCATCTCACGTGTTGGGAAAGGAGGCTCCGTTCAGACGATGGGGGGGGGGGCGAGTCTGCAGAGGACCCAACACCCCGGTTGGTCCCGGAGGGCAGAAGCCCCGAGCGGAGATGCAGGGTCGTTTCCGGTATTAAATGCAGCCAGTGCCCTTGAAACAAAGAAACAGTCCCGTCGGCTACAGAATGACACCTGCAGAAGAAGATCCAGGAACGGAAACTGCAGGACGCGCAACTCCATGGACCGCTCAAACCACTAGTCCGCCGTTCTCCGTGACCCCCCCCGCCCCCCCAGCAGCAGAGAGGTCGGAGGGGGCCAGAGGAGGCTCTCCGGAGTGGGGGGGGGGGAAGCGATGCCCGAGGGAGGGGGGGGAGGGGGAGGGGGGAGGGGACCCCACATCCCTCCCTACACGACAGACGGGCAGAATGTCTCAATCTGGGACCGCATTAGGATTAAAGCCAGTTTATTTTCCGGCTCTGATGGGGAGGGCAGAATACCCTGGAATGCTTTAAGAGAGAGAGGGGGGCACAACTGGGGGGGGGTTGTGCGTTTCCTCCTCCAGCCCTACAGAAGGAAGGTTGGGGGTTTCCAGGCTGCTGCAGGAACGGCTGGGTGGCGTCTGGTGAGCTGAAAGGGCTCTTGGGAGGGGGAGAAATGTAGGGCCAGGGTCTGCTATGCAAGACCCAAAGTGTAGACAGAGGACCGGGGAGTAATGAATTGGGAAAAGAGCTCCCTGCCACCCCCAGTTCACCCACCCCCTCCCTGGCACATGAGCGAGGGGGGGGGAGCGGTGTTTCCTGCTCCCTCCCTACAGAAAGCTCCCTGAGATGATGGACCGGATTTGCAGGCTCTCTTCCGGGTCAGCAGTGCCGGAGGAAAGAAGATAAAACACAGCCCCCCGTCACTCTCTTGACCTGATTCACAGAAGCCATCGGCACAAACTTTCTCCTTGCCGTTCTAGCTCTCTGTGTGCGGGGTTGGCGTCTCCCACCTGACCCCTTGAGCCAGACCTCTTAGCTTTAGCTCCTAACTGGTGGTTATGGACGTGATACATAATTTGATTGTAAACCTGGAGTGATTCAATAATGAGCGCCCATGAGGATCCTTGATTTGGAACTCTGTTTTTGCATGGTGATGGCACCACAAAGCCGTGGATCCATGGTTCTTGTTTTTTGCTCTGGGGGTATGGGCTTAATATTTGATTTGATAGCAACTTTGGGGTGACCCAGTGTATCTCCCTTCCCTTTTGTTTTCCTTCTGGCACAGTTGCTATCTGTCCCCCTTTCCCTCCCCCCCCGCCCGCTCAGCACGGAGAATCCTCTCTTCACAGCCAAGTGACTAAAGGGATCTGTTCACAGTCGGAGGCGACCCAATAGAAGGGGAAAGAGATGGAGGAGCAGGACCTAGGAGGACCTGGACCTGGCAAGAGAGCAAGGAAAGGCCCCCATCCTGTCCAAGCTGGGAGTGGCATTGAATCCTGGCAGAAAGCTGTGCCAGAGATCTGGGATCAGGAGCCCCTGAACTCAGAACTACATTGCCGACGCTTCTGGCAGTTCCGCTACTGTGAGGCCGATGGGCCCCGGGAGGTTTGCAGCCAGCTCCATGGTCTTTGCAACCACTGGCTGAAGCCAGAGACACACACCAAGAAGCAGATCCTGGACCTGGTGATCCTGGAGCAGTTCCTGACCATCCTGCCCCACGACATGCAGCGCTGGATCACAGGCTGTGGCCCAGAGACCAGTTCCCAAGCGGTGGCCCTGGCCGAAGGTTTCCTCCTGAGTCAGGCAGAGGAGAAATGGAGGCGCAGGACCCAGGAGGAACTGGACCTGGCAAGAGAGCAAGGAAAGGCCCCCATCCTGGCCAAGCTGGCTGAACAGGTGAGGGCTTTTCTGTCCAGGTATTTAAATTCAACCCACAATAGATGGCGTTATCCATGCCTGATGTTTGCCCAAGGGTTAATCATCCAAATGGGAGGTTGAACAACCTACTTCAGCAGCTAGGGAATTTCTTGTCCCTCCAGATAATTCCCCAGGGTCGGAAGAAAACCCTAGGTGCAGAGTAAGGGAGGGGCTTCCTTGGTGCCTTCCATTCCATCTCTTGCCCATCTGCCTTGCTGCTGTTTCAGAGCTGGGGTCCATCCATGAAGATGGAAGCTGAGTTCTGTGAGATGGAAAGAGCTCCTTCAGAGGAAGGGCAGCTGGCCCGAGCCCAAGAGCGCGCCCAAGGTGCCCTCTCCTGCGGTAAGGACTCCTTGTGCCTGGATGGGATTGGGGCACCCAGTTAATTTGATGGGTAGAAAGTTCTAGTCAGGGGAAAAACCCAAATGCTTCTTCACCCAACTTGTGGCCCTCAGGGTTCGCTAATTGTCACGCCTCTAAAAGGGGATTAGACAAATTCATGGGGGCAATGCCTGATATTGATTACAATATTCATATCCCACCTTCTCCCCATTAGAGGGACTCAACATGGCTCAGAAGAAAAGGCATATGAATCTCGGCCGAGCTCTTCAATCTTGCAAATAAATGGGGCCTGCACGGTCTGGGCAGTATAGCTCTGGCTGAAAACCCGGATGTGACATTAATGGATCAGTAGACACTCCGGACACTCACTGATATTACCCTGGGTTTCCAGATGCTCTTCATTCACATCTGGCGAGGTTCCTCCCTCTTTTTCTGCCATCTCCCTCTTTTTCACCTATCTTTTTTTCTCCCACCAGCCTGGACTCAAGGGCTTGTGCGAGGGCCCAGCCGGTGGGAGAATAGCCTGCCTGGGCCTCTGGTCTGATCCAGCAGAGATGCTGCCACGTTTCTGAGCTCCAAAGTTCATGGGACAAGTTTCAAGTATCACAGAAGTCTGACATGGGTCAGCAGCATTTGAAGCCCCCCTGAGGCTCATGGGTATCTTGTGCTTCTCTTCCGCCTCTCCCACAACTTACTACAAAGTGTAACCATTTTGTTTAGTGTACTTATGGCAAGGTTTCACACCCTGGGAACGGGGAGGCATAAAGCAAGCTTCACAGAAGAAAACCAAACAAGATGTCAGGGCTAATACCCTTTCTTCTGCTTTTCTCTCCCTCGCAGGTAGCGAAGAGACAGTGTTCAGCCATTCTCTTTGCAGAGGTGTGGAAACTGCTACTGTACCTCCAGTCCAGGTAGGGGAGATGAGAGGGGGCAGCCTTGGTCTCAAATCCGTTCTCGGGGGGGGGGGGGGCTTCCTCCTGCAGTTCTGGTTAAGGGGCCCAGGCAAGAGGCTCTGAATGCCACTCTTTTTACACATGCCTTCCCAGAATGTCACCTCTGCCTGGAATGATCTCTATGACAAGGAATCTCTTTCAGTCTCCAGTTTCCTTTGAGGAGTTGTCCGTGCATTTCACTGAGGCAGAGTGGGCCCTGCTGGATCCAGACCAAAGAGATCTCTACAAGGAAGTCATGCTGGAGAACTACGGGAGCGTGGCCTCTCTGGGTAAGGCGCCAAAGGTGCAAATTGCTGCCATTGGGATTTTACCATTGGCCTGATATGTGAATCAACATCTTGAACAACAAAACACTGTTTTGAGACCTGCCCTGTTACTTGATTCTCTTTGGGAACCTCAAGGTGGTGAGGTGGCAACGAAAGCGATATTCACCATGACCGGGTAGCGTGACCCGAGTAGCAACAGGGGCAACAGAGGCCAGTGTTGTGGCCATTGTTCAAGCCAGTGAGGGTGTCCTGGCCTGAGGTCAATGCAGGACTGAGAGGCCCTCATGAAGCTCCATCCTAATTTCTCAGTTGCCAAGCATTACAAGACACTTGTCCCCCAGATGGGATTGCCGTCATCCCCTCTGACTCTGATCTAGAATTGATTCGTTCCCCTTACACTGGTTGGGATTGTGGACTCTAACCTTTAGCAGGTTTCCATTCTTTCAGAAAAAAAGTTTCCTCTCCTTTGGATTTCTTTTCCTTCCCCATATAAGAGCGATAACTTTCCCTCTCTGTCTCTCTTTCTAACTTCTTGTGGAGAACCAGCAAGCTGTAGTGGTTAAGGTTGGCGGACTGTAGTCTGGAGAGAGAGGTTTGATTTCCCACTCTTCCATATGAAGCCAGGTGGGTGACTTTGGGACAGTCACTATTCCCTCAGGACTCTCTAAGCCTCACCTCCCCCACAAGGTGTTGGTTGTGGGGGGGATAGGGAAAGTTATTGTAATCCACTTTGAGACTCGTTAGGTAGAGAAAATCAGGATATGAAAACCGTCTTTTCTCCTTGTCTTCTATTTAAGTATAAATAGCAGAAAATCAAAACAGCTGCACGACACGTCAAATGTGAACAGTGGGGGAACAATTCTTGGCCACTTTAAGGGAAAAAGGACATATGAGGAGTCGGGAGAGGAGAGGGGAGGCAGAATATAAAAACTGCTGACCTGGGAGGTCTTGCTGGAGATAAGGTGAGACCAACAGTTCTGGTGGGGTAGAAAGAAGGTGATCATTGGCACGGGGTGGAAATAAAGGTCTGATAAAGGAAATGCACACCCATTAGCGAGCAGTGCCTGATGGGTGGCTTGCCTTCTTGTTTAGGTACTGGCTTGACCTCTTTCTTTATTCCAACGGCAAATGTAGATGAGCTGCTTGAGGGATACCAGGGGTTCTCTTTGGAAAAAAACAAGAATCAAGGTGCCAAAGGAAACTTCGAGGATGGAGATAGACCACAGAGGCAGGAGGGAAGCCATGCAAAGAGGAGGGATAAGCCCATTCCATCCCAAAAAGGGAACTTCCATGAAATCCTAATCCAAGAAGGAAAGTCAACCAAAACAAGAAAGAACAAAGGCCTTGGTGCTAATCAGAGAATCCGCTGCAGGGAAAACGAAAATGAACGTTTGTCCAGTGAAAAGACCTTCAGTAAGAACATGGGTTTTATTTCCAAGAGGAAAATTCCCTCAGGAGAGAAACCATGCGATTGTGAGGAATGTGGAGAGACCTTCCGTTGGAAACCAGCCCTTTCTTCCCATCAAAGAATTCACTCAGGTGAGGAGCTGACTAAATCATTAGACTGCAAACCAAGACTTTCATGTCCCTTTAAAGTGCATATTATTGTACCTGTCAATGTAGAGCAGGGAAAAGCCACTGAAATGTTTTGTGTGTGGATGATCAGATCTTATTGTGTGGGTGCTAACAGGATCTCTCTTCATTCCAGCAGGGGATGATCAATGGAATGAGGGTGATAAGGAAGCGCATCAGCTATTGCCAGATAAAGTGAAGAATAAAGATTTGAAAGGAAACTTCAGGAATCAAGGCGGACTTAAGGGGCGGAAAGGAAATCACACAGCCAAGAAGAGGGACAAACCCATTCCTGGCCAAGGACTGGATTTCCATGAACTAATCCACAGGGTGGAGGAAGCATATAAGTGCTTGGAGTGTGGAATGAAAGATCAAGCCCAATATGCTATCCATTTGCAAATGCACAATGCAAAGAAGACCCATCAATGCTTGAAGTGTGGGAGGAGCTTCCTATGCAGAGCAGAGCTACTAAGACATCAAAGAACACATAAAGGAGCCAAACTGCATAACTGCTCAGATTGTGGCAAGATATTCTCACAGAAATCAGACCTTTGTCAACACCGAAGGATTCATTCAGGAGAGAAGCATATTATCTGCATGGAGAGAGGAAGGATACACTCTTGTGGAAGAAAGTGTAGTGCACTTTCCCCAAAGGGTCCTGTAATGAGGACACACAAATGCTTTCAGTGTGGAAAGTACTTCAAATACAGATCACACCTTCTTGTACACCAAAGAGTACACACAGGAGAGAAACCTTTTGAATGCTCAGAGTGTGGAAAGAGATTCAGTCGCAGTGGCAATCTTCTAGAGCATCAAAAAACCCACACAGGGGAGAAACCTTTTGAATGCTCAGAGTGTGGAAAGAGATTCAGTCGCAGTCACCATCATCAAGAGCATCAAAAAACCCACACAGGGGAGAAACCTTTTGAATGCTCAGAGTGTGGAAAGAGATTCAGTCACAGTGGCAGTCTTCAAGAGCATCAAAGAACCCACACAGGGGAGAAACCTTTTGAATGCTCAGAGTGTGGAAAGACATTCAGTCGGAGTGGTGATCTTCAAAGGCATCAAAGAACCCACACAGGGGAGAAACCTTTTGAATGCCCAGAGTGTGGAAAGAGATTCAGTCGGAGTGGCAATCTTCAAAGGCATCGAAGAACACACACAAAGGAGAAACATTTTGCATGCTCAGTGTGTGGAAAGAGATTCAGTCTCAGAGGCACTCTTCAGCAGCATCAAAGAACACACACAGGGGAGAAACCTTTTGAATGCTCAGAGTGTGGAAAGACATTCAGTCGGAGTGGTGATCTTCAAAGTCATCAAAGAACGCACACAGGGGAGAAACCTTTTGAATGCTTAGAGTGTGGAAAGAGATTTAGTCAAAGTAGCAATCTTCAACAGCATCAAAGAACCCACACAGGGGAGAAACCTTTTGAATGCTCAGAGTGTGGAAAGAGATTCAGTCGCAGTGGTGATCTTCAAAGTCATCAAAGAACCCACACAGGGGAGAAACCTTTTGCATGCTCAGAGTGTGGAAAGAGATTTAGTCAAAGTAGCAATCTTCAAAAGCATCAAAGAACCCACACAGGGGGGAAACCTTTTGAATGCTCAGAGTGTGGAAAGAGATTCAGTCAGAGAGGCCATCTTGAACAGCATCGAAGAACCCACACAGGGGAGAAACCTTTTGAATGCTCAGAGTGTGGAAAGACATTCAGTCGGAGTGGTGATCTTCAAAGTCATCAAAGAACCCACACAGGGGAGAAACCTTTTGAATGCTCAGAGTGTGGAAAGAGGTTCAGTCAGAGAGGCACTCTTCAACGGCATCAAAGAACACACACAGAGGAAAATCATTTTTGAATGCTCAGTGTAAGTCCCCTGTTTCCTCCTCAGCTGAGACACCCCAATTTGAGCTGCCATCTTCTGTCAGTTTTCTTGAAGGGCTCCCCCTTGATCACCTGGGGTACAATGTGCGGATCTTTGGAATAGGTTTGAGAGAGTGCATCTGCATGCCATGTGCAGAGCACATTTCCATCACAGAGCCAGGATGTCAGTAGGGCTCTTATATAACACCCCCCCTAGCTCCATCACCTGTGAGCAACCATATCTCTACTTCAAGAGCATTTCATCAAAACAATGAGAGACCATTTCCAGTTAATGGGCAATCACCTCTGAGCCATGAAAAGCAGCTTTAACACCATCGACTCTGACATGCCTGGTGCTTTGAAAACTTCACCACCTTGAATGTCAGGTGTCATTTCCAGCTCTTCCCACTGAATTTTGAAGTCAGTTTCTTCAAAACGTGCAATCAACTTCAAATTTCCTGATCTCAGCAGAAGATGGCCAACGAGCTGGGTAAACTTTGCTAACCACTCGCAGCCTTCTCCCAGTTGGAGGATCTTTGGCCAGATCCAAAATCAGGTGCCTCAGAATGAGTTTCTGAGACTCCCCCCGCCATTAGATTGGGGGTCCTGAGTCTTGGGCACTTGCGGGTTTAAGCAGGTTCCAGGCGAAGGCGAGAGCGAGACGGGTCCTTCCAAGCCAGCCTGAACTCTGCCATTTCCCTCCCCCACCTCTTCTCTTTTTGATTTTTCTTCTCGTTTGCCATGTGTGTCTGAGCCTAACATAAAGACGCTTAGGGCTGTTTAGCTTGGAAAGAAGGCGACTAAGGGGAGACATGATAGAGGTCTATAAAATTATGTATGGTTTAGAGAGTGGACAGGGAGAAGTTCTTCTCCCTCTCCCATAATACCAGAATGCGAGGTCATCTGTTGTAGCTGGAGGGTGACAAATTCAAAACAAATAAAAGGAAGTATTTTTTCACACAACGCATAGTTAAACTGTGGAACTCCCTGGCCCAAAATGTGTTGATGGCTGCCAGCTTGGAAGGCTTTAAGAGGGGAGTGGACATATTCATGGAGGAGAGGGGTATTCATGACTATTAGTTAAAATGGATACTAGTCATGCTGCATACCTACTCTCTGTAGTATCAGAGGAGCATGCCTATTCTATTAGGTGCTGTGGAACACAGGCAGGATGGTGCTGCTGCAGTCATCTTGTTTGTGGGCTTCCTAGAGGCACCTGGTTGGCCACTGTTTGAACAGACTGCTGGACTTGATGGGCCTCCTGGGTCTGATCCAGCAGGGCCTTTCTTATGTTCTAAAGAGTGCATCCACAGTGGAGGGAAACCTTTGGGAAACTATGAAGAGATTGTTTTGGAACACTGATGGATGGACAGGACAATCAGATAACGGATCCGGTCACTGAAAGAATTATTATGGAACATAATATTTCTAAACAATTTTCGTAATGATTTGTGAAAACCCATTTCCTAAAGAATGTGACAGGGAGGGGTCTGTTTGAGACCCTCTCCTCCATAAAAGGCTGACCCAGATCCTCACTCTTTCGTCCTTCCACTGAGAGACCACAGACCCTTTGAAATGGTTGCCATTTCTGTCTCTCTCTCTGGAAGTGACCCAGAGGACTCTGTATCTGTTGTGTGTAAAATATGTGTACGTTTGTTAAGTACTGTCATATATATTCAGTTAAATATTGCTTTCTCCTTTGCTTCATATTCTTTCTGTAAGTTCAATAAAACTGTTTGGTTTACTGCTCATATGGCTTGAATGCTGTTTAAGAATGACTGTAAGAATGTTTCTCTGTATGAAAGGTCCTTTTCTAGCCAGATCTCTTTGGGTTGCTTTTTGGTAAGTGAAGCAGACAGAGAGGGCCATGCACAACGAACTAGAAGGGGGGGGGGGACAAAAGAATCCCGCCACATGAGTAACTGACTTTAAAAAAAAAAAAAAAACACTTTCCCCTTAGAAACTTGAGGAAGAGAAGCCGTGGCAAAAATGAAACTAAGTAAAAGATCCGAGGGGGATTTCAATTCTGACTGGCGGCAACTCATATTCAAATAAGAACTGAGACTAAACTTATGTTAATAGAAGTCCTCTGTGACCAAGTTTCCAACGAATCCGTCAAGGTGAAGATCAGGCAAGCGTGAAAGAGCGGAGAGATGAGTGAACAAGGGGAGGGAGAGGGGGCGCGAAGAGAAACGGCGTTAGCAGCACAGAGACTTGCTACCCCTCCCAATTTAGTATCCCTTCTATTCCTTCTATTCCTTCTTCCCTTCTATTCCTTCATCCGAATCATTTCTAAAGATGTTGAACAACACAGGGCCCAGCACAGATCCCTGAGGAACTCCATTAGTCACTTCTATTCAAGTGGATGAGGAACCATTAACTAGCACTCTTTGGGTATGATCTGTCAACCAGTTGCAGATCCACCTAACAATAATAGGCTCTAACCCACATTTTCCCAATTTGTTAACTAGAATACTATGTGGAACGTTATCAAAAGTCTTACTAAAATCTAGATAAACTATGATCCAGCAAGGTAGTCACTTTCTCAAAAAAAGAAGATAAGGTTAGTCTGACATGACTTATTCTTGAGAAACCCATGCTGGCTCTTAGTGATCGGATCCATCCTTTCTAAATGCTCAAGGACTGACTGTTTGATAATTTGTTTGAACACTTTTCCTGGTATAGAAGACAAGCTGATGGGTCGGTAGTTACCCGGATCCTCCTTTTTCCCCTTCTTGAAGATGGGGACAACATTTGCCCACCTCCAATCTTCTGGCACCTCACCTGTTTGCCAAGACTTTTCAAAAATAATGGACAGAGGTTCCAAAATTACATCTGCAAGTTCTTTGAGTACCCTTGGGTGCAATTCATCTGGCCCAGAGGATTTTGTTTCATTTAAAGAAACCAGGTGTTTGTGCATTACCCCAATGCCAATTCTAGGCTGCAAATCCCTTCCCTCATCACATGTTCTGGTTATGCCTTGTTGAGCACCACTTCCCTCACAAGAAAAGACTGAGGAAAAGTAGGAATTGAGGAGTTCTGCCCTCTCTTCATCTCCTGTTACAATTTCACTTTCCGGTCCACACAATGGGCTTATCTTGTTCTTGTTCTTATTCTTACTCTGTACATAGGAAAAGAACCCTTTTTTGTTTTGTTTAGCATCTCTCACTAGCCTAAGTTCATTCTGAGTTTTAGCTTTTCTAACACTCTCCCTACAAGCACTAGTTATTTGCTTATATTCCTCTTTGGTTATAAGGCCCTCTTTCCACTTCGTAAATGAGTCTTTTTTATTTCTTTAAAAAGCTGTTTATGGTGCCACCCTGGCCTCTTTAGGCTCCTCCCATTTTTCCTTCTCATAGGAATGATTTGGGATTGCGCCTTCAGTATTTTATTTTTAAGAAATGCCCACCTTTCTTGAACTCCCTTCTCCTTAAGTATTTCTGACCATGGGATTCTACATAGCATAAGTTTAAGTTTGTTAAAATTTGCTCTTTTAAAGTCCAACCTACATGTCTGACTACGTACAGGTTTTCCTTTCCCCAAGATTATGAATTCCAAGAGTACGTGGTCACTACTACCCAGGGTGCCTACTACTTTAACCTCATCGACCAGTTCTTCCCTGTTGGTGAGAATCAAGTCTAAGATAGCAGATCCCCTTGTTTCCCTGTCCACTTTCTGGAATAGGAAGTTGTCAGCAAGACAAGTCAGGAATTTATTGGATCTTACATTTTTAGCAGCATTGGACTTCCAACAGATGTCCGGGTAATTAAAATCTCCCATGACCACCATGTCCCGTCTCTTTGAGAACTTTGTGATCTTGTCTAGGAGTGTCCCTGTCAGGAGCAGGCCATGAGGATGGTTTGTGGTCGTGCTGTGGAGCTGCTTCCAGGTGCTGTTGTGCTGTTCTGTCCAAGGCCAGTCTATGCCCCGTGTTTAGTCTTCATAGATTCCCAAACTGTGGGAATCGCCAAGTGCTCCTTCCTGCCTGTTGGGGGGGGGGGTTGCCTGGGTAACCGGTTATCTCCTTTGCTCTACCATATATGCTATGTGCCTTGCCTTTGACCCTTACTAGTGTCGTCGAAGGCTTTCACGGTCAGAGTTCATTGGTTCTTGTAGGTTATCCGGGCTGTGTAACCGTGGTCTTGGAATTTTCTTTCCTGACGTTTCGCCAGCAACTGTGGCAGGCATCTTCAGAGTAGTAACACTGAAGGACAGTGTCTCTCAGTGTCAAGGGTGTAGGAAGAGTAATATATAGTCAGAAAGGGGTTGGGTTTGAGCTGAGTATTGTCCTGCAAAAGTATTGTCCTGTAAGTATCAAGATAATGTGCTAATGAGGGTATGGTATGTTAATATGGAACCATTGTATCCTGAAGTGATCTGTTAATGTGTGTAATCCAAAGCTAATCTGTATGGCTATTGTTGAATGTTGTCTTTGTCTGGAGGTTTTTCAGGGCAGGAAGCCAAGCCTTATTCATTCTTAAACTCTCCTCTTTTCTGTTAAAGTTGTGCTGATGTTTATGAATTTCTTTTTTTTATATATAAATTTTATTAGGTTTTATACTAGAAATTTTCCATTACATTGAACAACATCTATAACAATATCAAATTTCAATTCTAACTTAAAGTTGTTATAGTTCCATATCATATAATAAAAAAAGAAAAAAGAGAAATGGAGAAGTTTTTTGACTTCCCCTTCACCTCTATCTGCCTCTTAATAAAAAGTTCATCCCGTCGTAGGTAATCTAATCTTAATAAGCTATCAATACCATATATAGAAAAAAAACACCATAGTCTGTTAGTAAATATACTTATACTTAATCATTATAAAAAAGATCAGAAATAATCCTCTGGATCAGATTAGAAAGTATTCTTCCATTCTTCCCATTTTTAACTCATATTCACAATAATGCATCCACGCCCCCCATTCCCCCAAAAACCGAACGTCATTTTCTTCATTTAGAATAGCTGTGAGTTTTGCTATTTCTGCCACTTCAAACATTTTAACAATCCAGTCTTTTTTCTCAGGAGTTTCTAGCCCTTTCCATTTCGCTGCATAAAGCAGTCTCGCAGCTGTTGTGGCATAAATCAAAAAAGTTCTTTGTATTGCTAAGTCGTCTGGAATCATACTCAGTAGCATCATTTCTGGTGTTTTGGGTATATTCTTTTGTAGTATTAATCTCAATTCATTATAGATCATGTCCCAGAAGTCTTTGGCTTTGTCACAGGTCCACCACATGTGATAAAAGGAACCAATTTCTTTGTTACATTTCCAACAAGTAGGGGACATCGTTTTATAAATCTTTGCAATTTTCTTGGGTGTTAAGTACCATCTATACATCATTTTATAAATGTTTTCTCGCACTGACTGTGCTTTTATTCCTTTTAGATCTTTGGACCATAGTCTTTCCCATTTATTTAAAACAATATCATGTCCCACATTTTGAGCCCAATCGATCATAGTTGGTTTAATCGTATCCTGCTCACAATATATTGTTAAAAGGAGATTATACATTTTAGAAATCAGTTTTGTATTATTATCTAGTAAAATCCTTTGAAAAGAAGATTTTTCTTTAGAGAAACCTTTTTTAGCATCTTGTACAAAAACTGATTTGATTTGGTAGTATTGGAGCCATTGTAAATCATCCTTAAGAAGTTGAAAGTCTTTTAGTGAGCATTTCTTTCCTTCCCAATTAATTAGATCTTGATAAGTAATAAATTTGTCTGGTCTAAGTGGGCGCAAAGTTAGCATTTCTTGAGGCGATATCCACATCGGTGTTTCTGGTTCCAAAATGTGTTTATATCTCATCCAGATACGAAGTAAAGAGGACCTGATTATATGATTACGAAATATTGCTTGTAATTTAATTTTATCATACCACAAATAACCATGCCATCCACTTAAGTTATTATAACCTTCCAGGTCTAACAAACGTATATTTGACAAGTTCATCCAGTCTTTTAGCCATACTAAAGCTGCCGCTTCAGCATAGAGTTGAAAATTAGGCAGTGCTAAACCTCCTCTAGTTTTTAGATCCACCAAGTATTTATAAGCAGTCCTTGGTTTTTTCCCTTGCCAGATGAAGTTTGAAATGTCTTTCCTCCAAGTTTCAAAATATTTAGTTTGTGATATTATTGGTAAATTTTGGAATAAGAAGAGCATCCTCGGTAAGACATTCATTTGGATCGTTGAAATACGTCCCATTAGTGACAATTTTTTGTTTGACCATATAATCATATCAGTTTTAATCTTACCCCATAACTTGAGGTAATTGTTGGTTATCAGATCTTTATTCTTTGCAGTAATCCAAATTCCCAGGTATTTAACTTTGTTAGCTTTCTCCCAGCCAGTATATGATATAAATTCCTGTTGCTGTGTTTCCGATAAATTTTTAAATATTATCTTTGTTTTTTCTTGATTCACTTTAAAGCCTGATACTTTTCCAAAATCGTCCAAAGTCTCCTGAAGTATATTCATTGACTGTGTTGGATTTTCCAAAATTAGCAGTAGGTCATCCGCGAATGCTCTCAACTTAAATTCATGTTTTTTAATTCTTAACCCGCGGATGTCCTCCATACTTCTTAGTTTCACACATAGCGGTTCCAACACCAACAAAAATAAAAGTGGAGACAAGGGACATCCCTGTCTAGTCCCTTTCGTGATTTGGCAATTATCTGACATTGATTCATTAACCAAAATTTTAGCTTGTTGGGAGGTGTAAATAGCCGATATACCTTTCTGAAAACGATCTCCAAAATTCAATTTATCCAAAATCCGTTTCAAAAAGTTCCAAGAGACCATATCAAAGGCTTTTTCTGCATCCAAAAATACAAAAGCCGCAGTTTGTTGAATATTCTGGTCATAATATTCCAGTGAGTCTAGTAAAATTCTTACATTGTCTTTTATTTGCCTTCCTGGTATAAAACCTGCTTGGTCCTCGTGTATAAGATCCTTAATAAATTGTTTTATCCTACATGCCAAAACCGAAGCAAAAATTTTGTAGTCCACATTTAACAGCGATATAGGTCTGTAATTAAATGTTTTTTCTGGATCTCTTCCTTCTTTGGGTATCAATGATATAAATGCATGTGACCAAGTCTCCGGGGATGTTCCCTCGTCCAAAATTGCATTGTAAAGTGAGCCAAAAAATCCAACTAAATTGTCACTAAATGTTCTATAAAATAATGCAGTAATTCCATCTGGTCCAGGTGTTTTATCCGTTTTTTGTCTCAGTATTGCTTCTTGTATTTCTTCCCTTGTTACTGGAGCTTCAATACATTCTCTCTGGGTCATTGACAAAGCTTTCATCTGTATTGAGTTTAGAAATTTATCTATTTTCTGTTTTGGAGTATTTTCTTTCTGATATAATTTAGAGTAGAATGAAACAAATTCTTTCTGAATTTCTGAAGTTGAGTGAACTGGTCCTTTAACAGTTTGGATTTTTGTTATAATCTTCTTTTGGAATGAGTCCTTCAGTTGTGTTGCTAAAAATTTTCCTGGTTTATTTGCATATTCAAAATACTTTTGTTTAGCAAGTTTCAGATTTTTATTCATTTCCTCCATTATTACCAAATTTAATTGGTGTTTAGATGCAGAAATCTTTATTTGAATTTCTCTTTTCTCCTCTTCCTGTGTTACCATTACCAATTTCTGCTCCAAATTTTGTAAGTTCCAAAGTATATTGTTTGTAAATTGCAATTGAGTCTTCTTCCAGGCCGAATGTTTCTGTATCATAAAACCTCTCAGAACAGCTTTGAATGCATCCCAAACTGTATTCAAAGAAGTTTCCCCATTAAGGTTAATTTCAAAAAAGTCTTTCATTAAAGCCTGTAATTCCTTTTGTATCTTGTTGTCTTTTAAAAGTTTATCATTCATTCGCCATCTAAATGCTTGTTTATTGTTCCAATCAAAAGTAACAGGATTGTGATCAGAAAAAGTTCTAGGTAAGATATGAATTTTACGTAGTTGCGTGAAGATTGATTTACTGGCCCATATCATATCGATTCTGGAGTGTGAATCATGTCTTGCTGAATAAAAGGTGTATTCTTTAGCTGTTGTATTCATTGTTCTCCAAATGTCTTGTAATTCTAATTCTGAAGCCATGGTAAAGAAAGTTTTAGGCAAGCATCCATCATTGATGTCTTTTGCTTTTGATTTTTTTGTCCAGAGATGGGAGAATAATTCCATTGAAGTCGCCCATCAATAAAATTTGGTCTTTTGCGTGCTGGGCTATCAAATCGTGTAATTTTTCGTAGAAGGATTTTTTCCCTTCATTGGGTGCATAAATTCCAACCACTATTGTCCTTTGTCCCAATATTTTAGTTCTGATAATTACAATTCTTCCTTCATTGTCTTTATATACTAATTCTGGACAAAGATTGGGGTGGGCATAGATTACCACTCCCTTTGTTTTAGTTTTAGCTGAAGCAATAAATGCTTGTCCAAGCACCTGTTTCTCCAAGTATTTTTTATGCTTTGAAGCTATATGGGTCTCTTGTAGACAAATTAGGGAGTATTTATATTTCTGTAGATATTTGAAGATTCTAGCCCTTTTAGTTTTCTCATTCAATCCATTTACATTCCAAGAAATTGCTTTTGCCATAATGTAGTATTTTTTAGCAAAATAAAAAGTCTATAATTTGGTACCTCCTTCTGCACCCTGTACCTCTTCTTCTTCCTCTTCTTCTTCCTCCTTCTCTCCAGGTAATTCTTTAAGGTCCATCTTATATTTTCTCAGAAATTTCCCCACATCTGCTTGAGATAGAATTGTCGTTTTCACTTCCTTGTAGGTGAAAGCCAAACCTTGTGGCATAATCCAACGGTATTTGATACCGTTAGCTTTCAGTGTAGACACAAAGTCTTTGTAGTTATTCCTCTGTGAGAGTAGATGCCTTGGAATATCCTTCAGTAGTATAAGAGAGGAGTCTCCTGCTGACACTGGATTTTCATAATGAATCTTCATAATCTTATCTTTAACTCTGGTGTCATAAAACACTATCATCAAATCTCTTGGCTTAGATCTTCTCATTCTAGCAGGTAATGGTATCCTATATATTCTATTAATGGCTTGTTTTAATTCTTGTTCATCTATCTGAAATAAGTAGGCCAAGTTTGGTATTGCAGTTTCTTTATTGTCTCCCATCATATCTGGAAAATTGCGTATACGAAGATTGGTCTCTCTCACTCTCATCTCCATCATTGCCATTTGATTTTTTGCCGCCATCTGATCAGTTTGTATTGTTTCAATCTGTTTTTCTTGGCTTGTTAATTTTTTCTTTGTGTCCTTGTGCTCATCCATCACTTTCTTAATTGATACATCCATCGCTTGCATATCTGTCTTCATAACAGTCATTTGAGTTTTTACTTCTTTCAAGTCTCCAGTGACCACATCCAACTTCTGATTAATAGCTTGGGATGCTTGACCAAGATTTGTCATCATAGAAGTCAACTGTGCCATCTGTGTAGACATCTGTTCAAACTGTTTATTTGTTGCCTCAGTTTGTTTAGTTAGCATATCCTGTAACTTTTTTTCCATGGTCGAGGTTTGTAAAGAGTCCCTTAGTTTAGTATAGGCAGGGCTGTGTAGTGAGCCAGAGCGGGGTCGAGACATTTACATTCAAAAAAAGCTGGTAAAATACATGTCCACAGACAGGGCCTTTAAGGTGCTGATTGAAAGATGATAATTCAAACATCAGCCTAATAATTTTTTCGGGTTGAAAAGAGTCGAAATTGGCTTTAAAATTGCATTTTAAAGTTTTAAAATACCAGTGAGTTTTTTCGGTCGCTCTAGATCGGGTTAATCAGGAAGTATACCGGAAGTTGCAAGTGCTGCGGACCTTCTACCGCCTCTTCTCGATGGTTATTCCTTCAGGAATGATTTCAATGTAACTCGAGTGCGACGTATATTCAGTCCCACAGCTACTTCCTGTTGTTTTAGTTCCGATGATAGAGAGGGTGTTATAGAGAGTCTTCCGTTCCAGGCGCTCCCTTACTACAAACGTGGCAGGAAATTCTTTTCGCCGGAAAATCAGGAAGAAAGATCACCCTCCCCTTCCCTCGGACCTTCTCATTGGTGATAGTTCTTGTCAATCTAAAAGGTATCCTTCCGACTCTTTGTTATGGTTTAGGCTGATCAATTTGATAAAGGTCCTGTCGCTAATCCCGATGACTAACTCAGATCAAACTTTTTCAGTTCGAATTAAGGAGGAATGGGGGTCTCAGAAATGTTCTTATCAACCCCCCGTCTGTTCAAATATTCCAGTAAGTAGACGCAGATTTCTTTGTACTCACTTGGGTGTCAAGAGGTGAGGTTCTTTTCTTTATGTAGTCCTTATGCTGGTAATAAGGTGGTGGAGGGTAGAGCTTGAGGCCAGAGTTGCGTTTTGGCGATGTCCTTCCCTAGTGCCCTCGCAGGACCGGCGTCCAGGACTCCGAGGGGCTTAAAAAAGCCCCCTCAGGGTACCTAGGAGGTCAAACCGCGTTTGCGGGCTGCAGGGAGTTCCTGCTTTCCAACCCACTTGCAAGGGTCGGATTGGGGTATCTATGTACCCCAGAAATAACGCAAACTTGGATTTCTCCCAGGACAGCCTGGGGAAATGGAGTGCTCTCTCCAGCGGCACCACCGGAAGTCCCTGATGTTTATGAATTTCAATGGCTTCTCTGTGCAATCTGACAAAATAGTTGGTAGAATTGTCCAGTCTTTCAGTGTCTTGGAATAAGACCCTGTGTCCTGTTTGTGTCAGTCCATGTTCAGCCACTGCTGATTTCTCAGGTTGGCCAAGTCTGCAGTATCTTTCATGTTCTTTTATCCTTGTTTGTATGCTGCGTTTTGTGGTCCCGATGTAAACTTCTCCACAACTGCAAGGTATACGATATACTCCTGCAGAGGTGAGGGGGTCTCTTTTGTCTTTTGCTGATCGTAGCATTTGTTGTATTTTCTTGGTGGGTTTAAACACTGTTTGTAGGTTATGTTTTTTCAAAAGTTTCTCCATTTATTATTCTTGCCATTTATTAAAGGAGTCACTGTTCACATTTGACGTGTCGTGCAGCTGTTTTGATTCTCTGCTATTTATGCTTAAATAGAAGACATATCCTGATTTTCTCTACCTAACGAGTCTCAAAGTGGATTACAATAACTTTCCCTATCTCCCCCACAACCGACACCTTGCGGGGGAGGTGAGGCTTAGAGAGTCCTGAGGGAATAGTGACTGTCTCAAAGTCGCCCACCTGGCTTCATATGGAAGAGTGGGAAATCAAACCTCTCTCTCCAGACTAGAGTCCTCCACCCTTAACCACTACAGCCCACAGGCTCTCCACAAGAAGTTAGAAAGAGACAGAGAGGGAGAGAAAATTATTGCTCTTAGAGTCCACAATCCCAACCAGTGTAAGGGGACGAATCAATTCTAGATCAGAGTGTGTTGTAATGCTTGGCAACTGAGAAATTAGGATGGAGCTTCATGAGGGCCTCTCAGTCCTGCATTGACCTCAGGCCAGGACACCCTCACTGGCTTGAGCAATGGCCACAATACTGGCCTCTGTTGCCCCTGTTGCTACTCGGGTCACGCTACCCGGTCATGGTGAATATCACTTTCGCTGCCACTCCCCTCCCCCACCTCGAGGCTCCCAAAGGGAATCAAGTAACAGGGCAGGTCTCAAAACAGTGCGTTGTAATTCAAGATGTTGATTCACATATCAGGCCAATGGTAAAATCCCAATGGCAGCAATTTGCACCTTTGGCGCCTTACCCAGAGAGGCCACACTCCCATAGTTCTCCAGCATGACTTCCTTGTAGAGATCTCTTTGGTCTGGATCCAGCAGGGCCCACTCTGCCTCAGTAAAATGCACGTAAACTTCCTCAAAGGAAACTGGAGACTGAAAGAAAAAGGAGATTCCTTATCATAGAGATCATTCCAGGCAGACGTGAAACTGTGGAAGGGGGCATTCTGGGAAGGCATGTGTAAAAGGAGTGGCATTCAGAGCCTCTTGCATGGGCCCCTTAACTAGAACTGCAGAAGGAAAGCCCCCCGAGAACGGATTTGAGACCAAGTCTGCCCCCTGCTCATCTCCCCTACCTGGACTGGAGGTACAGCAGCAGTTTCCACACCTCTGCAAAGAGAATGGCTGAACACTGTCTCTTCGCTACCTGTGAGGGAGAGAAAAGCGGAAGAGTATTAGCCTTGATATCTTGTTTGGTTTTCTTCTGTGAAGCGTGCTTTATGCCTCCCCATTCTTGGGGTGTGAAACCTTGCCCTATGTACACTAAAAAAAAGGGTTACACTTTGTAGTAACTTGTGGGAGAGGCGGAAGAGAAGCACAAGGTACCCATGAGCCTCGGGGGGGGGGCTTTAAATGCTGCTGACCCATGTCAGACTTCTATGATACTTGAAACTTGTCCCATGAACTTTGGAGCTCAGAAACGTGGCAGCATCTCTGCTGGGTCAGACCAGAGGCCCATGCAGGCTATTCTCCCACCGGCTGGGCCCTCGCACATGCCCTTGAGTCCAGGATGGTGGGAGAAAAAAAGGGAGGTGAAAAAGAGGGAGATGGGAGAAAAAGAGAGTGGCACCTCGCCAGCACTTCTGTCCAAAACAACCAGACGTGAATCAAGTGCATCTGGAAACCCAGGGTAATGTCAGTGAGTGTCCGGAGCATCTACGGATCCATTAATGTCCCATCCGGGTTTTCAGACAGAGGCAACATCAATGTGACATCACATCTGCCCAAGCCCCGCACAAAGCTGCTGGCATTCCTAGTCCGGCATCCTTTTTCCTGTAGCAGCACGTCAGATTTCCCACGAAGCATGAGCACAAAACACATTATCCCAGTATGGCTGGTCACTAGCAACTGGAATTGCCCCCATGAATTTGTCTAATCCCCTTTTAGAGGCGTGATAATTAGCGAACACTGAGGGCCACAAGTTGGGTGAAGAAGCGTTTGGTTTTTTTCCCTGACTAGAACTTTCTACCCATCAAATTAACTGGGTGCCCCAATCCCACCCAGGCACAAGGAGTCCTTACCGCAGGAGAGGGCACCTTGGGCGCACTCTTGGGTTCGGGCCGGCTGCCCTTCCTCCGAAGGAGCTCTTTCCATCTCACAGAACTTTGCTTCCATCTTCACGGATGGACCCCAACTCTGAAACAGCAGTGAGGGAGAGGGGTAAGAGATGGAATGGAAGGCACCAAGGAACCCACTCCCTTACTCTGCACCTAGGGTTTTCTTCCGACCTTGGGGTATTATGCGGAGGGACAAGAAATTCCCCAGAAGAAGTGGCTGCTGAAGCAGGTTGTTCAACCTCCCATATGGATGATTAACCCTTGGGCAAACATCAGGTATGGATAATGCCATCTATTGTGGATTGAATTTAAATACCTGGAAAGAAAAGCCCTCACCTTTTCTGCCAGCTTGGTCAGGATGGGGGTCTTCCCTTGCTCTCTTGCCAGGTCCAGGTCCTCCTGGGTCCTGCGCCTCCATTTCTCCTCTGCCTGACTCAGGAGGAAACCTTCGGCCAGGGCCACCGCCTGGGAACTGGTCTCCGGCCCGCATCCTCTGACCCAGCGCTGCATTTCGTGGGGCAGGATGGTCAGGAACTGTTCCAGGATCACCAGGTCCAGGATCTGCTTCTTGGTGTGTGTCTCTGGCTTCAGCCAGTGGTTGCAAAGCCCATGGAGCTGGCTGCAAACCGCCCGGGGCCCATCGGCCTCACAGTAGCGGAACTGCCAGAAGCGTCGGCAATGTACTTCTGAGTTCAGGGGCTCCTGATCCCAGATCTCTGACACAGCTCTCTGCCAGGATTCAATGCCACTCCCAGCTTGGTCAGGATGGGGGCCTTTCCTTGCTCTCTTGCCAGGTCCAGGTCCTCCTGGGTCCTGCTCCTCCATCTCTTTCCCCTTCTATTGGGTCGGCTCCGACTGTGAACAGATCCCTTTAGTCATTTGGCTGTGAAGAGAGGATTCTCCCTGCTGGGCGGGCCGGGTGGGGGAGGGAAAGGTGGGGAGATAGCAACTGTGCTAGAAGGAAAACAAAAGGGAATGGAGATACGCTGGGTCACCCCAAACCTGCTATCAAATCAAATGTTAAGTCCATACCCCCAGAGTAAAAAAAAAAAACAACAACCCATGGATCCACGGCTTTGTGGCGCTGCCACCATGCAAAAACACAGAGTCCCAAACGACGGATCTTCATGGGCGCTCATTATTTTTTCATTGAACCCCTCCAGGTTGACAATCAACTTACGTGTCACGTCCACAACCACCAGTTAGGAGCGAAAGCTAAGCGGTCTGGCTCAAGGGGTCAGGTGGGAGACGCCAACCCTGCACACAGAAAGCTAGAACGGCAAGGAGAAAGTTTGTTTCAGTTACTGTAGCTTATTCTCCAGTTTTATTTCCGTAACCAATATAAATGCATTTTTTTAAGGTCACAGGATCAGGTGGCCATCTAGCCTGTGCCATCTCGCTGACAGGTGGCCATCTAGCCTGTGCTTCAAAACCTCCAGGGGAGGAGCGCCAGCCCACCACCTCCCGAGGAAGCCCGTTCCACCGAGGAACCGCTCTTAACAGTTGGAAAGTTCTTCCTGATGTCTAGACGCAAACTCCTGGCACTGGAGGAGAGGAGTATGCTCGGCTATTGGTTAAAATGGATACTAGTCATGCTGCATACCTACTCTCTCTAGTATCAGAGGAGCATGCTGTCAAGGTAAGAGACCACCTCGGCAGGGCAGTGTCTCCTTATGGTTGGGGCAAGAGTCAAAGTGGTTTTCAAGCTAGACACTGCGCTCAGGGCTCCCCCAGAGCTCAGTGTGGTAAGCTGCCACCAGCTCTGATTCCAAAACTAGCTTCCAGGCAGGGCTCAGAGCAATCCCCACCAGCTAATTCCAAATAGAAATTAACTCTCTTCCTACAAGGTAGAGGCTCTGTCAGGGGAGAATTACACCAAGGCAATAGTTTTAAACTTTGGTAGGTGGGTTCACATATGCAAGGCACTTTTCAGATTTAGGCTTGGAACCACAGAGGCAAAAGACACAGCCAGATAAAGGCTAAAAGTTTATTGTATAAACTTTGTGCTATTTACAGGAAGGAAAAGGTTCTTGAAGCATTAAGCAAGAAAATAACAAAACCAGTTAGCATAGCTAGCTTTACACATTTAGTTTCCCAGATTCAAAAGTTTGGCAAGGCTATTGTCGAAGGCTTTCACGGTCAGAGTTCATTGGTTCTTGTAGGTTATCCGGGCTGTGTAACCGTGGTCTTGGAATTTTCTTTCCTGACGTTTCGCCAGCAGCTGTGGCAGGCATCTTCAGAGTAGTAACACTGAAGGACACTGTAGTAGTAACACTGTTACTACTCTGAAGATGCCGGCCACAGCTGCTGGCGAAACGTCAGGAAAGAAAATTCGAAGACCACGGTCACACAGCCTACAAGAACCAATTTGGCAAGGCTTCTTAAGATATTTACCATCTTCCAAAAAATGCTTTCAGCATTTCAAGAGGTCCACAAATAGTCCAAAGTTTCAAAAGGTCAGCTCAAACAGAGTTTTCCCTCAGGGCCAAAACGAGTGGGTTTCTGATGCAGCAGCACAGCCTCCTACTGTACCCCCAAAGCGTTCATGATTTGCTCTAGACTGGTCTGTCCTTATATTTGTTTTCTCAATGGCATGAGCTCATAGGCCAATCAGAAAACGAAGGGGATTTTCCATCAATTAATTGTTTAGTCATAATGCTGACTCACTAATTGACTATTCAGGTGGTGAAGCCTGCAGAACTCCCTGCACCTGGATGTCATAACAATGGCTGATCAATTCATTACCGTGACAACGTCTGGCCTTGCATTCCAAAGAGGAGAAAAGTTTAACAAGAAGCAGCTGTATGTTATCTCCCTTCTCAGAAGCAGCTTTCAAAATGGATGTATTTTACTTGTTCAAAAGTCCCAATCTCACAAAATCATAGGCCTACAGCCTGAAGTAGGACAATTATGAAAACTCAAAGGAATTGAGGAACCCCAATTCCTTTACGCGTGCCCATTATATTAGGTGCTGTGGAACCCAGGCAGGATGGTGCTGCTGCAGTCGTCTTGTTTGTGGGCTTCCTAGAGGCCCCTGGTTGGCCACCGTGTGAACAGACTGCTGGACTTGATGGGCCTCCTGGGTCTGATCCAGCAAGGCCTTTCTTATGTTCTTATGTTCTAAAGAGTGCATCCTAGTGGAGGGAAACCTTTGGGAAACTATGAAAAGATCGACTAAAGGCTCCATGGCATCGTCAAAGCTGTGAGTAACTGACGTATTTTTTTTTTTTTAAAAAAAACACGCTTCCCTTGGAAACTTGAGGAAGAGAAGCCTGGCAAAAATGAACCTAAGTGAAAGATCCGAAGGGGGGGATTTCAATTCTAACTGCCGGCAACTCATATTCAAATAAGAACTGAGACTAAACTTATGTTAATAGAAGTCCTCTGTGTGTCAGGCTGCCTTTGAACTCTGTTTCGTCTCTGTTTCAAGGCTGTGCTATCTCCCAGTGCTTTCTCTTCATTTCTCTAGCCTGAGAAAGTTCGGTGGAGCCTTGCTCTCCCTGGTACTCCTAGACTGCATACCTAGACTGATGTGTTATCTGTTATGCCTGTGTTACCACTGACTCTGTACTTACTATATAACAGGTTCTGCTTCTGTATTGCCCCATTGCTGCCATTCGTTTCTACAGTTCTGTTTTGCCCATGTTTCCAATAAAGCTTCTCTATTTGGACTCTTTGTCTCTGGATGTGGCTGTTGGTCTACATATGGGAGCAAGTGCTGACATTGTGACCAAGTTTCCAACGAATCCGTCAAGGTGAAGATCAGGCAAGCGTGAAAGAGCGGAGAGATGAGTGAACAAGGGGAGGGAGAGGGGGCGAGAAGAGAAATGGCGTTAGCAGCACAGAGACTTGCAGTGGTGTTGGCAGCAGAGAGACTCCCGGCCGTGCCTGGGGGGGATTTAGTGCTGACTGCTAAAGAGGTGCCGGACAAAGGGGAGCAGGGGGGGGGATAAGAACTTCCCCAAGTGTTTTGGTTCTTCAGGTTCCAAGCAGTTTAAGAATATAAAAAAAACCCTCGATTTGACAGACCTTGTTGCTATCAGATTTGGAGTTGGTGATTTGATTTACCAGATTTTTAATCTCTTTGGATATTGTTGGAGGGTCTGTGGCTCAGTGGTAGGGCATCTGCTTGGTATGCCGAAGGTCTCAGGTTCAATCCCCGGCATCTCCAGTTAAAGGGACTAGGCGAGTAGATGATGGGAAAGACCCCTGCCTGAGACCCTGGAGAGCTGCTGCTGATCTGAGTAGACAATTCTGACTTTGATGGACCTAGTAGGGGTCTGTTTCAGTATGATGCAGCTTCATGTGTTCACTGTTGAACTGCCCACCCTCCTTCCTTCCTTCTTTACGGAAGTGGCTTTGCCAGACAGTGAAGTAAAAGGCTTAAGACTATTACTTATACAACAGTTCCACCCGGAGGACAAGTGAATCATAGAATCATAGATCATAGAATCATAGAGTTGGAAGGGACCACCAGGGCCATCAAGTCCAACCCCCTACACAATGCAGGAAATTCACATCTACCTCCCCCCCCCCACACCCCTAGTGACCAGAAGATGGCCAAGATGCCCTTCCTCTCATCATCTGCCTAAGGTCACAGAATTAACATTGCTGACAGATGGCCATCTAACCTCTTCTTAAAAACCTCCAGGGAAGGAGAGCTTACCACCTCCCGAGGAAGCCTGTTCCACTGAGGAACCGCTCTGTTAGAAAATTCTTCCTAACGTCTAGACGATCTTTTGATTTGATTTAATCTTAAATCTTTTGATTTAATTTCAACCCGTTGGTTCTGGTCCGACCTTCTTGGGCAACAGAAAACAACTCGGCACCCTCCTCTATATGACAGCCATTCAAGTACTTGAACATGGTTATCATATCCCCTCTCAGTCTTCTCCTCTTCAGGCTAAACATACCCAGCTTCTTCAACCTTTCCTCATAGGACTTGGTCTCCAGACCCCTCACCATCTTTGTTGCCCTCCTCTGGACAGGGTCCAGATTGTCTACATCTTAAATTGTGGTGCCCAAAACTGAACACAGTACTCTAGTTGAGGCCTAACCAGAGCAAAGTGATACCATCACTTCGTGTGATCTGGACACTATACTTCTGTTGATACAGCCCAAGACTGCATTTGCCTTTTTAGTTACCGCATCACACTGCTGACTCATGTTCAGTGTTTGGTCTACGAAGACCCCAAGATCCTTTTCACACACGCTACTGCTCAAACAAGTCTCCCCCATCCTATAATTATGCATTTGATTTTTCCTACCTAAATGCAGAATTTTACATTTGTCTTTGATGAAGTGATTTCATTAGTTCTAGCCCATTTCTCCAGCCTGTCAAGATCATCCTGCATCTTGGCTCTGTCTTCTACTGTATTTGCTACCCCTCCCAATTTAGTATCCCTTCTATTCCTGGTTGGAGTGGAACAAGGACTATCTAGTGCCTTTCATCCCCAAACAGATGGTCAAACTGAACGGGTGAATGCGGTGTTAGAATCTTATTTGCGCTGTTATGTTAATTACCATCAAGATGATTGGGTAGACCTGTTGCCTTTTGCCGAATATGCTTACAATAATGCGGTTCACCAATCCACAGGATTCAGCCCTTTCCAGATTGTCCATGGTAAAGAGTTTGGCCCTGCTGGTCATGTTGATGTTTCTGGGGAGGAGTGGGGAGCCGATGTGGCCGGGTGGGTACGTTCAATACAAACAACCTGGCCATGGCTGATCAAAAATCTGGAGCGAGCCAAACGAAATTACAAGGCTCAGGCTGACAAACATCGTTCCCCCGGTAAAGAATGCAAAGTGGGGGATCTCGTCTATCTGTCCACCAAGAACCTACAATCCACCCACCCGTGCAATAAACTCAGTGCCAAGTACGTGGGTCCGTTCCCTATTTCCCGGATCATCAATCCAGTGACTGTAGAACTCTCCTTGCCCAAGTCTCTACGGAGAATTCATCCTGTATTCCATGTCAGTCTTTGTCCAAGGCCAGTCTAAGCCCCGTGTTTAGTCTTCATAGATTCCCATACTGTGGGAATCGCCAAGTGCTCCTTCCTGCCTGTTGGAGGGGGGTTGCCTGGGTAACCTGTTATCTCCTTTGCTCTCCCATATATGCTATGTGCCTTGCCTTTGACCCTTACTAGTGTCGATGAGGTTAAAGTAGTAGGCATCCTGGGTAGTAGTGACCACATACTCTTGTAATTTACCATCTTGGGGAAAGGAAAACCTGTATGTAGTCAGACATATAGGTTGGACTTTAAAAGAGCAAATTTTAACAAACTTAAACTTATACTAGGTAGAATCCCATGGTCAGGAATACTTAAGGAGAAGGGAGTTCAAGCCTTTGATTTTTCCAATTTTTAATCTCTAACCTTCGATTTTTCCAAAAATCAAAGGCTAGAGATATTATGATCTACTTTTATGACATTAGGATGAAGGATACTATCATGCAAGCCCATTATGACAATCCTTTGTCTGTAAAAGGAAATCCACTAATAATACTCAAAGATATCCCTCGACATTTGATGATGAAGAGAAACATGTACAAAGAGTTGATTATGACGCTGAGAAAAAATGGAATAAGATACTGTTGGATATTCCCACAGGGACTTACCTTTACCTATAAAGAGGTCAGATTCACTGTCATTTCACTGGAAGATATTGGGAAGTTTTGGGGAAGATATAAAAAAGACCTAGTTGCCCTCACTTTAAAATAGAAGCAGGAACAAGAAGAGGAAAAAGAAGACCAGTCTCTGAAATTCAGACAAAAAAGACTAGATAAAAAAAATGTTAGAAATGGCGGAAAAGGCAAAACTCATGGCAATGATAAATAAAAAAGACAACGCACAGTTGTGAATGGGAAGCATGGAGGGTTTAAGGATATTTCTGAAAATAACTTTCTATTATTACGTTCAATGTTAAATAACAAAATCTATAATGGTCATAATATACCCTGATTGTAATAATGAAACGAGTACTTTGGTTTGAGATACTTTGTAATTACAATAACTATATGTGAGCTCCTAGCCTGACAATGCAGCTGGCCTCCAAGGTTGTGTAGCTCGGAGGATTGTTATGTCTACTTGCTCTCCATTTCCGTGATAACTGTAATCTACCATGAGAACCAGGCCTGGCCTGGTATCCAAGTGTGCCTTTGGTTTTCTGTATATGTCCCAGCTTGCCCTTTCCCCTGCCATTAGAGTCCTCGTACCTTCCCTGTAAGTTGCTGCTATTCACCTTTGCTTCCTGAAATAAACCAGCTTCTTAGACTACTCTGTCTGGACATTTGGTGATTGGGATTCCCCGGTGAACTCAGGCCTTACATTAGGACTCTAATCCAAACTTTTTATTTTAGTTTCTTGTTTTCCCAACGTGAGTGTCTGCGTTCTGGCAGGGACTAGGATGTGTTTCAAGCCAAGGAGGGAACCCGTTGGCTTGCCATCCGAGAGGTTCCCCAGCAGGACTCTGCTTCACAGACCCAACTAGTACCAGGACAGTGGACATGGTGTTGGCTCTACGGCAGCACTGCTGCCTCGATAGGGAGTCCCCGCAGTGGAAGGAGACCTGCCGGCAGCACAGCCTGGAGAGAGTGAGGAGGAGCAGGGACAGACTGTTGGGTTGATACCGCCACGCGGGAGAGTATGTGGCAGCGGGCCCTGGAAACAAGATGTTCCTGGAGGGGCCTGGTCCCGCGCCCATCTCCCTCCCAACGGAGCAGTTGGAGATGGTGAGCCCAGTTCTACCCCGGTTGCACCAAGAGGCTGAGCAACTTCGAGCAGCAGTAGCGGCCGATGCACGGGCCGCCGAGATGGCGGAAGCGTTCATAGCCGCTCAAGTAGAGACCGCATTGGAAACGCGAGCCGAGGTCCCTGACGTGGGAGAAGAGGCCTGGTCCTTATTCTCGGTGTCCCCCGAACCCCCGTTTTATGAACTCCCGAGCAGTCTCACAGCTCGCCAGCCACGGCTGGCTAGAGCCGACTGCCACAGCGCAGGGACGCAGGATCCCACAGAGGGGGACCACAGGGATAGGAATATAACTTTTTGTTGTTTCCCGAGGTTGGCGGGATGAAGGAGCTGGGACAATATGCAATGCCTGCAGTGGCAGAATTGGGACCTCAATGAACGAATGGCCCAAATGCAAGAGCAAATGGATGTCAGGTGTCAGGAGTTGGGACAGTGGCAACGGACTCGACGTCTCCCCACTCCTGTGCCCACTCAATCCGTTCTAGTACCCGTCCAAACGACTCTGGGACTACCTAGAACACCCCAGCCGGCCCCAGGGCAACCAGGGGGGCTGCCGCCTGGGTGTTTGGGACAGTCAGGGGGGCTGGCTCCGCCAGCCTTTCCACTGCCCAGAGTACTGGGTCAACCAGCCCGGCTTCGGTCAGGAAAGAGGGTGGGATACAAATCCAATAAATAAATAAATATTCCTGGCCTTATCTGGGACACCATATTTTACAGACACTATCCCATTTTTACTGGGAATAAAGAAGCAGTGTCTAAATTCCCTAAATTTATTCATTTATTTACATTATTACATTATTGATAGTCCCCCTTTCTCACAGGGACTCAAGGCATATCACAGAGTGAGTCAATAAAATCAACAGGTTCTAATGTAGTTTGACTATAGATTATATTATAAAACTTTATTAGGACAATGAAGAACACAGTGATTACTTATAGAGAATAACAGAAATTGTTGAGGTTGTTATGAATGTTGACTATTGATTGAAAACGCAGTGTGTTAAGTAATGCGTTGAGTACCAAATGTTGTGGCTTGTCACAGAAACTTCTGTTTATTTTACTTTCCCTTCCCTCCACCTTCTTTCCCCCATTTTATTGTGTACCCCAAAAATCCAATAAAACTTTTCAAAAAATAAAAAATAAAATCAACAGAATGGGACATTCAATAAACAACGAACTAGCATTTAGGTTATAGAACCCACCAGAAATATAAAAGCAGAACTGAAGCAAAGTGAATTTTTAGCATGACACATGAAATGAAGCAAAACTACATAGCCAGATCCAACTTCCAGCAACCTATATACAGTAGTACAGGCTACAGACCCTAATACTGTAGCTTTTAGATAATAATATTTATTTAGATAATAATAACTAATTATTATCACGTAATAAAAATTATTCGGCACCATCGGTTGTGGAGCATTTCACTAGACTTTGCCATAATGAGAATGACCTGAGGTTTTTTGTGGTGCAGAGGCTTCGGGGTAAGCATTTTGATAGAAGGGACACAGACTGCTTCGACAGAAAGAAGCATATTTTATTCATTTATTTAATTCCCTGGAGCCTAATGGCTTAAATCTAGAAACTGATTTGTCAGGCTTCATA
Source organism: Euleptes europaea (assembly GCF_029931775.1). Classification (NCBI taxonomy): domain Eukaryota; kingdom Metazoa; phylum Chordata; class Lepidosauria; order Squamata; family Sphaerodactylidae; genus Euleptes; species Euleptes europaea. The sequence continues at coordinate 774,650 of NC_079312.1, forward strand.
TAAGAATGATGTCCCTTTAAGAACTTGCTTTTGTGTCACACTGGCTGAGACTTAAGCTGCCTTGCAGTGGAGTTTATTCTTTACAGCTTGTATCCTGTGAGGGAACGTCATATCGTAAACCTGTCTGAGCAACTATATGAATTGGATATCCTATTATTGGAATCATTAATGTGAAAAGACACATGTGGTTGCTATGTGTATCCTGCAAAAGGATTAAGAATTGTATGAAGAAAGATTGAAGCTATACCAGCTTATATTGAAAAATAACTAATATAGATGATTGTAAGTAAGAAACTATTTTATTTATTTGTTAACATTGATAAGAATCGTAGATTATTGATGTTATGATGTATCACTTTTCACATATTGTACAGAAACGGGATTGAGGAAGAATTCAAAGAATTGAAACGATTGTATCCCAGTTAACTTTTCTGCTCATTGAAGACTTCAGCCTCGGAGTGAATTGTCACTGTACTTGTATATTGCCACTATCTGGCATTTCAGCTGGCTGAAAGCAACTTGTCATCGTGAATACAGATTTGTTACAATGTGCTGTCAGTAGCCTTTTCCAGCTATTTTCTGTACTTTCTTTCTTTCTAGCCTTGGGTATAGGTACAGAGGTGTTGTTTTGGATTGCTTAGTTACCTGGAGGTTAGCAACCCTCTCTGTAGAAGGGGGTGGGGAACGGGGGGCTGCCATCCGGCTCCCTGGGAATGTGAACGTGTGAAGCTGGAGCCATTCGCTGCGACCCCTACTTGAAAAGGAAACCGGCAAACAGGCTCGGCCTGTCCCCAGACGGTGAAATGACGGGTGGACGATCGGCTCCCTCTTTGCAGCAGGCGGACGGGTGCTGACTGCAAAGGGAAGGCCGGGTTAGTCTGCCCTTTACAAAATAAGCCCGAAATCCAGTGCTAAAGGCTGACATTTAGGGAGAGGCCGAAGAAGCAGGTATTGCAGCCACCGGACTGTGGTCTGACTTAGCCATGCAGGAGGTCCCCTTACAAACATTTCTCCCCCCCCTCTCACTCAACACAGCCACGGCGTGGCTCGCTTTGCAGCAGACCTGAATCTGAGACCCCCCCCTTCACGTGTCACTGACCAAGCTCCAAAGCAGGAAACATGAAAGCAATAATTAGTATATAAAGATACTCTCTTGTATTTTTTGTATTTTGTTTTTTTCCTTTATTGTAATTTTTAATTATTATTGTTTTGTTTTATGTTATAAAAATTTATATGAAAAAAAAAACAAAAGCAGGGGATTCTTCAGTCAAGGTTGGAAAGAGTGAGTTGGGAGGATCCTCGGAGGTCGTCTAGTCGAGCCCCGAGGTCAGAGCGGGTGGGGGCAGCTCTCTACCTGGGAAGTGCCCTGCGCGGCTCAAGCCAGGGAGCCCGGCCAGAAGCTGCTCCGCATCCTGCACACTGTTCTTAGGGCCTTTTCCTGACTCCTGGGCAGTTGGGATGGCATCCAGTGGCTCCCTCCTAGCTGCTGCCCTCCTCCCCTGCTGAACCTCAGGACCCCCCCCCCCCGGACTCTTAAGGGCAAGAATGAGCATCATCAGCTGGGGTGGAGGAGGGTTCGAATCCGGGCTTCCCTTTGCAATGAAGTCGGAGTGAGGCTCGCTGGGGAAACCGGTGCAAACCCTGGCAGGGCGAAGCCAGCAGGGGAGGGGGGGCTTTTTTTGCAAAGTGCAGAGAGCCAGCAGCCTAAGGGTTAACGGGGGGGGGGAAAGGAGCCTCCATTCCTAGAGAGGCATCCACCCAGAAGGCCACGCGACTTGCCAGAGCCCTTTCCGGGGAGGGGGAGGCCAGAGGCGGCGGCGCCAGGTGTTTTGGAGCCAGAGGTAAGATGCGCACTGAGGCTTCCTTTTGCAAAACGCCTCGCCCCGGTTTCCAGCGCGGAGCAGCCCGGAGGAGGAGCTGCATTGGGGGGTCTTGCAAAAAAAGCCCTGCAAGGCTCACCCCCCTCCCTGCAGACCCCAAAGTGCAGCAAGAATATCTCCCCCCCACCACCACCCCAAAGACCCGTGAACGGGCGGGCTCCGTTTATTGAGGTGACTCAAACCGGCCGCCAACCCCGAAGCGTCTCTGCCTCGCTTTGCTTTCTTGTAGGGCGAAAAACATTGATTTGCAAAGTGGGAGCCCGCAGGGAGTGGTGGGAGGCCTCTCCTGGGCCCCCTCCCCCAGCACCTCCTCTTTCCGGAAAGCCCCCCACAGCCTCTCCCCTTTTCTTTCGCTGCTTCTTGCAGGGTTGCCAACCTCCACGTGGGGCCTGCAGACCTCCTGGCATCACCACAGACCCCCCCCCAACTACAAAGATCAGCTCCCCCTTAGGGTTGCCAGCTCCCGCTGGGGAAATTCCTGGCGATTTGGGGGGTGGACCCTGGGGTGTGCGTGGTTTGGGGAGGGGGCGGGACCTCAGTGGGGTGCAATGCCCTACAGTGCACCCTCCGAAGCAGGTGAACCCCGCTCTCTGTAGTCTGGAGATCAGTTGCAAGGTTGCAACCTCCAGATCACCTGGAGGTTGGCAGTTGTAGTTCCCCTGGAGGAAACGGCTGCTTTGGAAGACAGCGTCTATGGCATTATACCCCTCTGAGGTCCCTCCCCTCCTTATACCCCACCCTCCCCAGGCTCCACCTCCCAAATCCTGGCAACCCGTCTCCTTCCCACCCAACAACCAACCTGCCTTTATCTGCCCGTCTGTCTGCAGCTCCCCCCACCCCCCGGCAGCCCCTGCCTAGGAAACGTGTGGTCCTGGTGTATACTTGCATGGTAGGGAACCCTCAAGGACTTAAGGGGGGGTGGCACCTCACTTTCCCCTGCATCCCCCTCCCCACACTTTCCTTGTTCCCTCCCCCTGCTCTAAACACCACACCCGACTAGCTTTCACAGGAGAGCCCTTCTGTTGAACAGTTGCAAGCAGCCAGTCCTCATGTCAGAACTGGGCTCACCCGTTAAATCCCAATAAACAGACATCCAGGCAGAGAATCCTTAGGTGCAGATTTATTAGGGGAAACACTAGGTGAGAAATAGGAAAAGGTTGAGGACTCTAATGGGAGGGGGGGGGGCCGAGCAGGTTGATGTGTATGCAGGCATGGTTGCTACCAGGCAGGGCCCGGTTCTCATGACAGATTGCAGTGATCAGACACAGAGGAGCAAAGGGCAAGAGTCCAGCAGCTCATACCCTGCCAGAAAATATTTTTGTTAGTCTTGAAGGTGCTACTGGACTCTTGCCCTTTTCGACTACTGCAGACAGACTAACACGGCTACCCACAGAGGAGCAAAGGCAGTCAAAACAGAGCCAAGCTACACCACACACAGTCCTTGGAAGGCCAGCTGCGCTCCTGGACCAGGAGTTGACATTCTGCCCCTCCTAAGACCCCCCCCCCACCGCATCCAACTTTGTCAGGATATGATGCATGGAACTGACTGATCAGGCGAGGGGCAGACACATGCTGGCGTTTAACCCATTCACCGTTCGCGGGACTGAAATGCTTCCAACGAACCAGATATTCCAACCCACCCCCCCTCATGGATATAGATTTCATAGTGTCCTTCCCCCTGTATAATTTCGGGGACTTTGGGGGGGGGGCGTTCTGGATGCCATTGAGGAGAAGGTACATGTTGTTTCAGTAAGCTAACATGAAAAACTGGATGAACTAACCTCAACGTTTTTGGTTAGTTCAGTTCTACAATGAATTATTGATGATTCATGCAATTGATGATTGAGTCATGCAAGTCGGGTGGTATTGAGGTCATCCAGAGGTTGCTTCCGTGCCTAGAGTTGCCAACCTCCAGGTGGGGCCTGGAGATCTCCCAGAATTACACCGGACCACCAGACGACAGAGATCAGCCCCCCCTGGAGAAAATGGCTGCTTTGGAGGGTGGGCTCTGTCGTGGGCTTGGGACCCTTCAGAGTTAAAAAATCAGGACATTAACTATAATCATTGGAGTTTGGAGTAAGCCTTGTCCTCAATTCCCTTACTGTATTCGTCCAATTAGCTTGCAGAGAATTAAATCAATTCGAGGTCTTTAGAGAGCCAGTGTGGTGTAGTGGTTAAGAGCGGTGGACTCTAATCTGGTGAACCGGGTTGGTTTCCCCACTCCTACACAAGAAGCCATCTGGGTGACCTTGGGCTAGTCACAGTTCTCTCTGAACTCTCAGCCTCACCTACCTCTTACAAGTGTGTGTTGTGGGGAGGGGAAGGGAAGGAGATTATAAGCTGCTTTGCTACTCCTTAAAGGTAGAGAAAAGCGGGGTAAAAAACCCCACTCTCCCCCTCTTTCTCCACAAGATCAGAGGAAAAATCAAGGTGGCAGTATCGTTAAGGTGTAACTACCGAACATAGTGCTCCCAGGTCACCAGGCTCCCCTCCATACAAAGTTAATGGTTAATGGCCAAAAAGGGGGGTCTGGAGGTAGGGAGGCCTGCTCTGATGGAAACCATGGCTGTTCTCAACGATGGGCCTGGCAAAACAGCTCCATTTTACAGGCTCTACGGAACTCTTCAATGTCCCACAGGGCCCTGGTCTCATTAGGGAATTCTTACATTATCAGGGAGAATCTTATTTCCTCTACTGGGACTCAAATGCAAACTGAAAACTATGTTTTTATCCTTCCAGGTGGTGCCATAGAACCAACAATGGATTCTTTGCCGTCTCTTTCTGGCAGAGAGAAAGAAGCTTCCGTGCAGCCTGATCGGGTAAGTTTAGAAATATGGATCCTGCCCCTGGGGGCTTCCCCCACCCTCCCTAGGCCCAGGAGAATCTCTGTCCCTTTCCCCTGGCTGCTATGTGCCCTGCTCACTTGTTAGAAAACGGAAACATCTGATGGAGGTTTGAGTCTTGAACAGCAACATCTTATTATCGTCCTTTTGGATTGCACTTAGAAGGGGAAGAATTATCTTACATTATTTTTTAAGACAGCGGGTTTTCTCTCTCACACACTTTTCAGGGTCTGGTGACCTTTGAGGAGGTGTTTGTTCATTTCACTGAGGAGGAGTGGGCTCTGCTGGATCCGGACCAAAGAAGGCTTCACAAGGAGGTCATGGAGGACAATTTTCAGAATGTGGCCTCTCTGGGTAAGGCTCTCCTTTCCCTTGATTCACAGATGCTGAATCAAAAGCTTTTCCTTCTAAGAAGCACCCCAGCTCTGACCTGGATGGCCCAGGCTGGCCTGATCTCGGAAGCTAAGCAGGGTCTGTCCTGTTTAGTATTTCGATGGAAGACCACCAGGGAAGTCCAGGGGCACTATGCAGAGGCAGGCAATGGCAAATCACCTTTGAATGTCTCTTGCCTTGACAACCCTACAGGGTCACCATAAATCAGCTGCCACTTGACAGCACTTTCCACCACCACTAAAATGGTAGATATTATAGATCTTCTTACAGTAAAAATTAAAAATACAGTTCGCATGAAGAACTCAAAGCCCTAATACAGGAAGGGGATTTTGACCTAATAGTCGTTTCTGAACCTTGGTGGAATGTCACTCATGATTGGAATATTAAGATTGAGGGGTACAACTTGTTTAAAACGGATAGACAGATAAGGAAGGGGGGAGGAGTAGCACTTTATGTCAAAGATGTGTACACGTGAAGAAGTACATGAATCTGAGCATTGTAGTGCAGTTGAGATTCTATGGGTAAACATAAAAGGATTAAGAAATAATCGTGATATTCTCGTGGCGGTCTGCTATCGACCGCCAAACCAGGCAGAGGACTTGGATGGGACGCTCTTGGACAAAGTTCTCAAAGAGAAGGGACATGGTGGTCATGGGAGATTTTAATTACCCGTATATCGGTTGGAAGTCCAATGCTGCTAAAAATGCAAGATCCAATAAATTCCTGATTTGTCTTGCTGACAACTTCCTATTCCAGAAGGTGGACAGGGAAACAAGGGGGTCTGCTATCTTAGACTTGATTCTCACCAACAGGGAAGAACTGGTCGATGAGGTTAAAGTAGTAGGCACTCTGGGTAGAAGTGACCACGTACTCTTGGAATTTACAATCTTGGGGAAAGGAAAACCTGTACGGAGTCAGACATATAGGTTGGACTTTAAAAGAGTAAATTTTAACAAACTTAACCTTATGCTAGGTAGAATCCCATGGTCGGAAATACTTAAGAAGAAGGGTGGGCATTTCTTAAAAATAAAATACTGAAGGCTGAATCCCAAACCATTCCTATGAGAAAGAAAAATGAGGGGAGCCTAAAGAGGCCAGGGTGGCTCCATAAACAGCTTTTTAAAGAGTTGAGAAATAAAAAAGACTCCTTTAGGAAGTGGAAGGAGGGCCTTATAACTAAAGAGGAATATAAACAAATAACTAGTGCTTGTAGGGAGAGTGTTAGGAAAGCTAAAGCTCAGAATGAACTTAGGCTAGCTAGAGATGCTAAACGCAACAAAAAAAGGATTCTTTTCCTATGTACAGAGTAAGAACAAGGACAAGGACCGGAAAGTGAAACTGTAACAGGAGATGAAGAGAGGGCAGAACTCCTCAATTCCTACTTTTCCTCAGTCTTTACTCGTGAGGGGTGCTCAACATGGCATGAACAGAACATGTGATGAGGGAAGGAATATGCAGCCTAGAATTGGCAATGGGGTGGTGCCCAAGAAGGTTGGACCAGAACCAACAGGTTGAAATTAAATCAAAAGAGTTTAACAGTTAGAGCGGTTCCTCAGTGGAACAGGCTTCCTTGGGAGGTGGTAAGCTCTCCTTCCCTGGAGGTTTTTAAGAAGAGGTTAGATGGCCATCTGTCAAACTTTCACATCAAATCTTTCCCAAGAATCAAAGACATCATTCTCATATATTAAAATACAAATCAGACAAAATTTCCCTCAATAAGCATTCATTCTAATCTTCCCATCCATTGTACCAAAAGTTACAGCTGAATATGTTATGTAGAAATTTGATAATATGCAGTTTCATAGTACGTTCTCAAAATCTAAAATTTCATCTTTCACACAGCAACTCAGATAATTTGCTATGAATAGTGACCACAAGTCATAAACCATTCTTACGCTAATGCTTTGATTTACACTTAAAAGACTTGAAAAAGATGCTTATATGCTGAAATAGTGGAATCCTATAAACCCCCCCATACAGAATTTAAAATGACAGAAGTTTCACTGTCTTATCTTTGTTGATGTTAATAGAGTTATCTTTTGGCTGTCTTCCCCGATTTAGCTGTAGCTCCTTCCCTGCTACAAATCTCTTTCAGTCTTCTGCTAGCGACAACAACTTGCTCTTGCCCTACCTTAATCGCGGTAATTTGCACTATATGTAATGGTTTTTAACCCTATATTTGCCTAAGCCGACAACACTGCGTTACTTCAAATAAACAGATTTTAAAAAATAAAAAAGCGAAGAAATGGTTTGTGAGAGGAGGGGGGAAGGGCAACAAAGTGGGTGTGGACAGCGGAGAGGTGGAGAAATGAATACCAATGAAAGTAGCGTCTCCACCTTGTCTACACCTCAGGCGTAGCCCTGTTCGAAACGGCAGAATAAAATACACCATCATATAAGCCGTTAGTTGATAAGACAGACATTACATGATGGGGAAATGGCTCCAACACCAAACGGGAACAGAAAAGTGCAAATGTGAATCAATAAAATGTTTCATTAAATGTTTCAAAAAGTTGGTGTGGTAACAACCTGGGTCTCTGTAGTTTAGGAGTATAGTTCTGCCGCAATCACACTCTCCAGTAAATGCAGTAAATTCCGTGTTCAAATCCAAGAAGAGACTGGCCAGAGATCCCTGTAGTCCAGCCTCCCATCAAGAAGCGTCCCTGGGAGGTTCTCAAGAAGAGGAGCACATCCTAAACATCCTCTTCAGAGAGAGACTGCCTCTAAACATGGAGGTTCCACTGAGCTAACTTGACTCTCATGGAAGTACCCTCCAAAAGAAGAATCAACAGCAGATTAACACAGGGCAGGATTTATCTCGCCTTCAAGTGATTTCTGCTCTGTCATTATCAAGAGCAGTTAACAGCTTTCTGTTCTTGAATCCCCTTTTCCTTGAAGGTCTGACCAGTCTTTTCTCTTTATTCCAGAGGCTGACTGTCCGCAGATGAAGTCCGAGGGAGAACCGGAACACAACAGTGGAACAACCTGGAAGAGAGAGAATGAATACTCTGCCTCTGAGGGTGCTGAATCCCAGGTGTTTGATACACACCAAAAAATAATCACAGGAGAGGAACCTGATAAATGCTCGGAGAGTAGAAGGAGCTTGCGCCGGAAAGGAGACCATCCTGGCCATCAACGACTCCGTGGCAGGGAGACACACAAATGCCTAGACAGTGGAAAGAGGTTTGCTCATTCCCTACTTGCTGCTCATCGACGAATCCACACAGGGGAGAAACCACATAAAGGCTTGGAGTGTGGAAAGAGCTTTGCTTGGTGTTCACAGCTTACTGTCCATCCACAAGTGCACACTGGGGAGAAGCCACATAAATGCTTGCAGTGTGCAAAAAGCTTTGCTTCGATTTCACAGCATACTAAACGTATCCACACTAGGGAGAAACGGTATAAATGTCTGCAGTGTGGAAAGAGCTTTGCTGGGTCTACAAAGCTTATTGAACATCAACATATCCACACTGGGGAGAAACCATATAAATGCTTGCAGTGTGGAAAGAGTTTAGCTTCGAGTTCGCAGCTTACTAAACATCGACGTGTCCACACTGGGGAGAAACCCTATAAATGCTTGGATTGTGGAAAGAGCTTTGCTTGGAATTCACAGCTTATTATCCATCAACGTCTCCACACTGGGGAGAAACCATATAAATGTCTGCAGTGTGCAGAAAGCTTTGCTTCAAGTAGGCAGCTTACTGCACATCAACATATCCACGCTGGAGAGAAGCCATGTAAATGTCTGCAGTGTGGAAAGAGCTTTGCTTGGTCTTCACAGCTTATTCAACATCAACAGATCCACACTGGGGAGAAACCATATAAATGCTTGCAGTGTGGAAAGAGCTTTGCTTCAAGTTCAAACCTAACTAAACATCAACGAGTCCACACTGGGGAGAAACCATATACATGCTTGCAGTGCGGAAAGAGCTTTCGTTGGAATTCACAGCTTATTATCCATCAACGTATCCACACTGGGGAGAAACCATATAAATGCTCAGATTGTGATAAGAGCTTTGCTTCAAGTTCACACCTTACTCAACATCAACGTATCCACACTGAGGAGAAACCATATAAATGCTTGGAATGTGGAAAGAGCTTTGCTTCGCATTCACAGTTTACTAAACATCAACATGCCCACACTGTGGAGAAACCATATAAATGCTTGGATTGTGGGAAGAGCTTTGCTTGGAATTCACAGCTTACCAAACATCAGCGTGTCCACACTGGGGAGAAACCACATAAATGCTTGGATTGTGGAAAGAGCTTTGCATCGAATTGGCAGCTTACCAAACATCAACATATCCACCCTGTGGATAAACCATATAAATGCTTGAGGTGTGGAAAGAACTTTGCTCAGAGCTCAGACCTTACTTACCATCAGCGTATCCACATTGGGGAGTACACGTCACAGACAATGAGGATTAATACATTATCTTCTTCAGGTCTAGGTTCTCCGCTCCTCTTGCTCCCCGCAGCATATTTAATGATAGTTTGATTACTGAATGAGAGGTTCGGCCTCCTGCAGGAAGAGCAGTAGCTATACTGGATAAACTAATGGCCAGAGAAATCATTCTTTTTGCCAAACTGTACCCAAAATTTTATTATTAACATACTTCATTGATTACAAAAAACAAGGAGCATCTCTTGGGCAAGATCTACAAACTTAAATATGACACTGAGACAGAACAAGTCAAACCTTGGAAGTTATATTACTCATATTTTCCGTGAAATTAGTGTAAACAGAAATGAATGTGCACAGATATAACATATTTAATCATAAGGTTTGATTGGAAATGTGTCTTAGGAAATACTGTTAGTATATTCAAGTCAATACACAACTATTGAGACAGTATTCAGTCCGGATTAGAATTACTTGCAAATGTAAAGTGCAAATAGAAACAAAAAATGTTAGATATGAGATAAATGTTCTATTGTCACCCTTCTTATACGTGTATTGGCATATTGTTTGATGTTTGTATTTGTTCTGTTATGATGTATGTTTGCCTATATTTTAATGGTTAGAAAATTAAAAAATCTTTAAAAATCCCTGAAGAAAAAGGTGGTAGCCAATTATCTCTAATCTACCCTTCCTGGGCAAAGTGACTGAGAGAGCAAGAGAGCTGTGGGAGAAGAGCAAGAGAAAAAAAAGTTTTAAAAAATGTGGTCCTCTGGTTAATGATGTCTATGACTAGCCCAAGGTCACCCAGCAGGCTTCATGTGGAGGAGGGGGGAATCGAACCCTGTGCACCAGATTACGTGCCCATCAGATGCTCTGCTGCTGAGCCAAGACTAGGGTTGCCGGTTACGGGTTGGGAAATACCTGGAGAATGTGGGGTTGGAGCCAGAGGAGGGCGGGGTTTGGGGAGGGGATGGACTTTATTGGGGTATAATGCCTGGAGGCTGCCGACCCTAGTCACGACCCAGGTTTGGGGGGGGGAATGTGGGGCTGCCATCTGGCTCCCTGGGAATGTGAACGTGTGAAGCGGTGCCATTCGCTGTGTCCCCTACTTGAAAAGGAAACTGGCAAACAGGCTCTACCTGTCCCCAGACGGTGAAATGACGGATGAACGATTGGCTCCCTCTTAGCAGCCGGCAGACGGATGATGACTGGAAAGGGATGGCTGTGTTAGTATGTCCTTTCCAAAATAAATAGCATGATTTGCTTTGCAGCAGACCCAAATGTCTGATCCTACTTCACTTGTCACTGACCAAGCTACTAAGCAGGAGGTTCTTCAATCGAGGGCAGGATTGGAAACAGTGAGTTGGGAGGAGCCTCGGAGGTCATCTAGTCGAGCCCCAAGATCAGTGAGGGTGGGGGTAGCTGTCTCAGGCCGATGCCTGGGAAATGCTTTGCATAGGTGCCCTTCTAGGAATTCAGACTTCTCCTCCTTAACCCTTAGAATGACTCATTCTGCACTGGGCAAAAAAGGAACACAAGAAAAAGCCCCATAAGGAACACAAGAAAAAGACCCATAAGAACATCAGAAAGGCCCTGCTGGATCAGACCCAGGAGGCCCATCAAGCCCAGCAGCCTGCTCCCACAGGGGCCAACCAGGTGCCTCCAGGAAGCCCCCAAGCAAGATTTTGACTGCAGCAGCACCATCCTGCCTGTGTTCCACCCAAAGTAATAGGCATGCTCCTCTGATACTACAGAGAATAGGTATGCAGCATGACTCAGGAGGGCCCTGTAAGCACTTGGTCCCCTAGGAATCCCAATAGCCACATCAAGAGACAACTAGTCCAAAAGAGTAGGTTTATTGGTAGCACGGGTTTGCAGAGCTCAGGAATCAAAAGACAGCAATGGCAGAGTAGGGAACGTTACAGGTTATATGGGAGATACAGAGTCTGTTACAGTTTAGTCACATCAGATAACACAGGCAGTTTAGGAGTGCAGTTTGGGAGTGCTAGTCTAGTGCAGGGCTCCCCCGAGGTTCTCAGACCCAGGAAATCAAAACGAAAGCAACTGGAGATAGTTTCAGAGAAACAACCTTGAGACCAGAGACGAAACAGAGTTCAAAGGCAGCCTGACAGGTCCATCAGGTCCAGCATCCTGTCTCACACACAGGGGCCCAACCAGGTGCCTCCAGGCAGCCTCCAAACAAAACTTTGGCATTTATCCTGCCTGCGCTCCACTGCACCCAATACAATAGGCCTACTCCTCTGGATCCTGGAAGAGAATAGGGATGCAGCATCATGACTGGACCACCTCCTGGCTTCGCCCTTCCAGAGGCTGCATCGTTCTACCCTGGAGCCTCACTCCGATGTTATTGCAAAGGGAAGACCAGATTGGACACCCCCCTTCTCATCCCAGCTGATACTCATTCTGGTCTTCACAGACCAAGGGTTTGTGGGGAAAAAAGCCCCGCTGGACCAGACCCATAAGAACGTCAGAAAAGAGGGGTCCTGAGGCTCAGAAGGGGAGGAGGCAGGCAGCTGGGATGGAGCCGCTGGATGCAAAGGAAAATGCCCTCTTCTGCTCCGTCAGAATTGTGTGGAGGATGTGGAACACAGGCAGGACGGTGCTGCTGCAGTCAAAGTCTGGCTTGGGGGCTTCCTGGAGGCACCTGGTTGGCCCCTGTGTGTGAGACAGGATGCTGGACCTGATGGGCCCTCCTGGGTCATGCTGCATCCCTATTCTCTCCAGGATGAGAGGGGCAGGCCTATTATCTCAGGTGCGGTGCAACGCAGGCAGGATGGCTTGGGGGCTTCCTGGAGGCCCCTGGTCGGCCCCTGAGGGAGCAGGCTGCTGGGCTTGATGGGCCTCCGGGGTCTGGTCCAGCGGGGCCTTTCTGATGTTCTTACGGGTTCTGGTCCAGCGGGGCTTTTTCTTGTGTTCCTTTTTTGTCCAGTGCAGCATGAGTCATTCGAAGGGTTAAGGAGGAGAAGCCTGAAATCCTAGAAGGGCACCCACCGAGAAGACCACATGGCTTGCTGGGGTCCTTTCCGGTGAAAAAGAATAACAAGTAACAAGAGGGTTTGGAAGAACAAGTAAGCTGGGAAACGTTGTTGCCTTTTGCAAAGCGCATCTCCCTGGTTCCCAGCGCGGAGCAGCCCGGAGGAGGAGGAGGAGGAGGAGCTGCATTGGGGGGGTCTTGCAAAAAAGCCCTGCGGGATTCGGCCCCCCTCCCCGCAGACCCCAAAGTGCAGCAAGAATAGCCCCCCTCCCTTAACGTCCATATGCACCGGTGGGGCTCCGTTTCCCGAAGCCCCCCGCCTGCTCTTCCCCGGGGTCTCCCCTCTTCTTCCCTCTGCAAGCCGGCCTCTCTGCACGGGCTGCGGCGCTTCTTGCTGCTTCTTGCGGCTCTGTGCAAAAGTCTGGGGAGGGCGTCCCTCTGGTTTTTGGCCTTTTCTTGCGCTCCTTCCCATCCGCCTGGCTTCGTGGTGGGGCAGGAGGGCCCCCCCAAAAGGCCTGCAGGTCTGTTTCTTGCTGTTCCAGAGGAGCAAGCTTGGGTTTTTTACAGTTCCCCTCTGCCCGGGGCTTAGTGAAGATGCAATTCTGTCTTTTTGCTGCTGTCAGCAAATCTTCTTTCCTGGGGGTGGGCACAGGTATTGATTCGGAAATGGGAGCCCGCAGGGGGACGTGCAAAAAAAACCTCCTGGCCCCCTCCCCTTTCCTTGCTTTCTTCTTTCCTTCTAGGATTGCCAACCGCCAGATGGGGACTGAGCTCCGCCTTCAAGAGGAGTTGTAATTCTGGGAGATCCCCAGGCCCCACCTGGAGGTTGGCAACCGTAGTTCCGCTGGAGGAAATGGCTGCTTGGGAGGGTGGAGTCTCTGGCATTGTACCCCTCTGAGGTCCCTCCCCTCCTCGTACCCCATCCTCCCCAGGCTCTACCCCCCAAATCCTAACCCGGAGATGGCAACCCCAGCTCAGGCTTGGCCCCAGGGAGCCCTCCCTCAAAGGCCAAAATACTCCTGGAAAGGACTCCCATCCACCCCCCACTCCGCCCACCCACCATTTTTACTGGCAGAATCAAGCCTTGGAACCTGTGTTCCCCTAGTAACGGACCCTGCAAGAATCTATTACAAAAAGCTGCAGGTGCGCCTTTTATCATTTTCAGGTTGTACATTTTTCTGCAAACCTGGGGCCCTTTGTAGAAAGATCCGTCTTGCCCGTTCAATGTTCCAGTCATGAGTTCAGTACCCAAAGATTTGGCTGACTTCACTCTTAGTATCAGAGGAGCATGCCTATTATTTTGGGTGCTGTGGAACACAGGCAGGATGGTGCTGCTGCAGTCGTCTTGTTTGTGGCTTCCTAGAGGCACCTGGTTGGCCACTGTGTGAACAGACTGCTGGACTTGATGGGCCTTGGTCTGATCCAGCAGGGCCTTTCTTATGTTCTTATATTGATTTATTTGGAGAATTTTTATGCTACCTCTGCAGGGAACCTACCTGAGGTGGCTTAAAAAGCAAAATATCAGAAAAACCTAGAAGATTCTTAGTTACTAATTAAAATCCAGCATCTCCCCTCCTGCCAGAGCATAAGAGGATAGATCCTTGCGCAGTCTAAAATTAAGGACAGTTTCCAGACCAGAAGTACCCTATAAAGATCAACCCTGTATTTTAAAGGTACCCTTCAAAAGCCTTGTTTTTATTAGGCGTACAATGCTCTTCAAACCTGTAGACATATTTAGATGTCTCATCTGCATAGCTGGTGAAAAGGTGGCAAACCCATCAGGGGGCTAGGGGGCCCCTTCAGAGTTCAAAATCAGGTCTTCCTTCCTCTTCTCCGGCTCCTCCGCAGATCTGCTGATTTCCATGAACAAGCCCAGCTGCTGTTGGGATCTTCTGCACTTGTCTGCGGCAGGATTGGGGCCATCTGGCGCCTCTGGGACTCTTAAGTGGCTCCATCCGGGATCTTATTCCCTGTCTGCAGCTTTCCATTTGGTGTATGAATTGGGTCCCTCCTCCTGGTCCCAGGCGGTGTTCTCTGGCTGGAGAACCGCTGCAGGAATCTCATCTGAATGGTTTAGCCATACTTTCATTAAGCTGTGGGTGACCGTATTACATGCACACACACACAAATTGGTCTTTGCTTTGCAGGTGGTCAGAGATCCGGCACCTTGCCTTCATAGAAGGATCTGGCAGAGGAGGAAGGTGATCTGGCAGTCCAGGTGAAGCCTGTTTGGAGAGGAAGGGAGGATGAGTGGAGAGCCGGACTCAGCTGTCTCGGAATCAAGGAAAGGTCCCGATGCCTCCGAGGCTGGGAGGAAAAAGGAGTTGTGGGAAGGAGCCGTGCAGAAGAGTCCGGAAGACAACCTCCCTTCTCCTGATATGCAGCGCCAGCAATTCAGACACTTCCATTACCAGGAAGCAGAGGGCCCCCGAGAGGTTTGCAGCCGACTCCACCATCTGTGCCGCCAGTGGCTGAAGCCAGAAAGGCACAGCAAGAAGGAGATGCTGGACCTGGTGGTCCTGGAGCAGTTCCTGGCCGTCCTGCCCCCAGAGATGGGGAACTGGGTCAGGGAATGCGGGCCAGAGACCAGTTGCCAGGCGGTGGCCCTGGCAGAAGGCTTCTTCTTGAGCCAGGCAGAGGAAAAGAATCAGGACCAGCATTTGAGAGGGACTCATATTTATAATGTTGGAGGGGGCACAGAATATGATCCAGGATACCCTCGAAATCAACATGGGTTACCCCAACTTAGCCTGTTTCCTCTCACTTTTCTCATCAGCCTCCCCTTTCTGGGATCCCCACTTCTGTTTCAGGTGCGGGAGAAGATCGCGCAGGAGCGTTTCCACAGAGCGGCTTTTCCAGGTAAGATCGAAAGGGGTGTTGTTCCCACTGGATGGCCTCCTCGAGTGTAGGTGGGCTGCTCTGATGCCCCCTGATCCCATGTGGGAAAGATGCTCCATTCCAGCTTCTCAGTTTAGAAATTCTGGTTGGGGAAATAAAAACCTAGAATCAGTTTAATTTCACTGCAGGATAATTGGACAAATACAGTCAGGGAGTTGAGGGCAAAACTTCCTCCAAACTCAAATTATGACAGTTAATGTCAAAAATTGCGATAATAGTGCATTGGGCCAATAAAAAGGGGGACAATATCTTAAGATTTCAGGAGCTCTTCGACTGTAGTAATTTCTGATACTTTTATGGCAGGAGCTTTTTGCTTCCCAGTTTTCAATTAGGCAAGGAGAGTCCAGAGTTGAGAAACCTCGAAAGGATGGGGGTGGAAGGCGGCAGTCGGGTGCTTTCAAAACTCCGTTCCATCTGACTGGGCGTTGAGTGCCAGGGTACGAAAAGTCTTCTCCAAAAGTAGGACATCACTGGCCTTGTCATTCTCTGTGGATATATTTTGTGATCCTTCTCAATAAAATGATTATATATTTATTATTAATAATATATGTAATAGGTTCCGTTATACTCAGCCTTTCTATCTGGGTCTCGAGGCAGAGTATACAAATATTTAAAAGTCAGTCAGTAAGTAGATTAGATACTGTAATGTCAGGCAATCCTCAGATGACAAAGGGAGATATTTGAATTTAACAAAGATTCTCAGTAAGACGCAATAATGTATTTGGGCCAGGACCATAGCCTAGGGGGAAATCCAGAAGAAATGAGGTGACTTCAGTAGGGAGTTTGGGTCAGTGGCCTCTCTCAATGAGTCGCCCAGCTGGGACGCCAAGAGAGGAAGTCTTTGGTACTCCACCAGTCGCAAGGCTGCCTTTTCCCATGTGTTCTGTTCTTGAAATATTATGAGATTTAGTACTTGTGGTTCTGCCCATGTGTACAGAAGGGCCTGTTAGTTCTTTCTTGTGAATTCTGGACAGACCACAGTTTTGTATATGATAACTGTGCTGAGCCTGGATTTGTCAAAAATGCAGAAGCAAAAAGTTATCCAAAATAAGGATGCAAGGATAGTTGCGACCATGTGCCAGTACAGGGAGAATCTTATTTCCCCAACTGGACCTAAAATGCAAAGTAGTAGGAAAGCATGAAATGCCATATAAGTACCTTTTCCTCCTTCCAGGTGGTGCCATAAGACCGACGGTGGATTCTTTGCCGTCTCCCTCTGGCAGAGAGAAAGCCGCTTCCATTCAGCCTGATCGGGTAAGTTCGGAAATAGGGCTGATGCCCCTGGGTGCTTCCCCCACCCTTCCTAGGCCCAGGAGAATCTCTCTCTGCCTCTTTCCCTTGTCTGCTATTTCTGCTGCTTGCTGGATAGAAAATAGAAATGGTTTGAAACTTGAACATCAACATCTTGTTATCGCCCTTTTGGCTTGCACTGAGAAGGGGAAGAATTCTTGCATTATCTCTGAAGACAAAAGAATATTTGTTTGTTTCTCGTTTCAGGGTCTGGTGACCTTTGAAGAGGTGTGTGTTCATTTCACTGAGGAGGAGTGGGCTCTGCTGGATCCGGACCAAACAAGGCTTCACAAGGAGGTCATGGAGGATAATTTTCAGAATGTGGCCTCTCTGGGTAAGGCTCTCCTTTCCCTTGGTTCGCAGATACTGGAGGCTTTCCTTCTATGAAGGATGATAAGTGTGAGGTGGAGAGAGTATGAATGGGGGTTCTTAGAACATTGTAGGCTTAGGAATGACTCACAGATTCAGTAAATGAGGCAGCAGAGTCCTGAAGAACACACCAAGTAAAACGGGATTTTAGCAGGGGAAGATTGGCTGTGTCATGATGAGCTTCACTTGCTGAATTCCTGCCTGCCAGGCTTCTCTTGAATTAAGTTGGAGATTTGCAGTTTCCCTGTTCTGTACTGGCAAGAAAGAGAATTTATGTTGTTCTGAGCACTTTTCAGGTTGAGTGGTATAAAAAATGTCCTCAATACAGAAGAGTTGGAATGTCTGGAAGTCACTGGTCTGTTTCTTTTCCCCAAAGGACTTCTGGTTCCCAAACCAGAATGCATATCCCCAGTGGAAGAAGCAGCAGATCCACTTATCCAAGATGCCGAAGAAACAGAGAGATCAGCAGGTATCTGCTTACTTTTGTGGTGGAAGCGGGTAGGACTCCTGTTGGGCTAAATTTCACCAAGCTGGAGGAATATCTCTCTCTCTCTCTCTCTCTCTCTCTCTCTCTCTCTCTCTCTCTCTCTCTCTCTCTCTCTCTCTCTCTCTCTCTCTCTCTCTCTCTCTCTCTCTCTCTCTCAGATCTCATGTGGAGATGTTTCAATTTGATTAAATTTCTTGTTAACAAAATTACATCAAGACATTAAACAAAAGGAAAAGGCAAGAAAGGAAAAAAATGCAAACATACAGACAAAAAGATACTTCAGTTTTCGTTTGTATTGAATATAAATCTAATTAAGGAATTACAACTTGTTCTCTAGCTACATATACAACATTACTTTTAAATTAATCTTACAACTAAAAAACCGAAAATTTTCTCTATCATGCCTACATTCTTATTCTTCTACTCTTCAAACCTACAAATCATCAATTAGAATACTAGTCATGATACATACCTATTCTCTCCAGGATCAGAGGAGCATGCCTATTATCTTGGGTGCTGTGGAACACAGGCAGGATGGTGCTGCTGCAGTCCTCTTCTTTGGGGGCTTCCTAGAGGCACCTCATTGGACACTGTGTGAGCAGACTGCTGGACTTGATGGGCCTTCTGGGTCTGATCCAGCAGGGCCTTTTCTTATGTTCTTATCAATTCATTTTTTCCATATCACACAAAAAGTCTAATAAGAGCAGTCAGTTTGGCCATTTCTGCTAATTCCAACATCTTTCTGCTAATTCCAACATTCTGCTATTGTAGGTATATATGATTTTTCCATTTTTATGCATATAATAATCTTGCTGCTAAAATTATCTATAAAAACATTTTTTTTCAAACTGGCTATCCATAAAACCCAGAAGATAATTTTCTGGTTTCATTGGTATATTAACCTTCAAAACCTTCTCTATTATAGAATGTAATTGTGACAAATTTTTTTAACAAGTTTTACAGGCCCACCATAGTTTTAAAAAAGTCCCTTCATGCTGTTCACATTTCTAACATGTCTTTGGGACGTTTTTATACATTTTAGCTAATTTTTCTGAAGACAAATACCATCAATGATTCATTTTATAAAAAATTTCTTTGACACTACAACTTAAAATAAAGCCCTTTAACCCCATCTTCTCCCACTGATCCATTTGTATGTTGTGTCCAAAATTAATAGTCCATTTCACCATGCAATCTTTCACTTCTTCTTCTGTTTCATATCTCAGCAAGAGCTTATACATTTTTGAAGTCATATGATTATAACTTGTACACATTTCTGTTTCAAATTCCGTTTTACCATCTTCGAAACCATAAGATCTTTTGTCAGTTTTAAATCTATCTAGTAATTGTGCATAGAGAAACCAATTCCTGTCTGTCATTATTTCTTCTCTCTTTTTCATTTTACAATCCTCTTGTGAAAATTCTAACATATCCCGATATGTTATCCATCTGTTTTCATGTATCATTTGTTGTCTAAGTAAGGCTTCTTTTGGTGATTAACCACAAAGGAGTTTTGGGGCACAGTCTAAATTTGTATTTATCCCATATTCTCAAGATTGCACATCTAACCTAATGATTATTAAAGTCCTTCTTTGCTTTGACTTTATTTGACCAAAGATAAGCTTGCCAACCATATCTTAAATCATGACCCTCTAGTTCTAACAATCTTCCGTTTCTCAACATAACCCATTCCTTCAACCAAAGTAAGGAGCTGGCTGGCAGCAAAGTATAACTTTAAATCAGGTAAACCTAATCCTCCTCTTTCTTTAGCATTTTGTAGGATTTTAAATTTTACCCAAGGTTTTTCCCCCCTTGCCATACAAATGCTGATATGTCTTTCTGCCATTCCTTCAATATGGTATCGTTTGTCAAGACAGGTATTGTTTGGAATAGAAATAACATTCATTTTAATCTCAGAAATTCTCCCCAGCAATGATAATTGACGTTTGTTCTGCTTTGTCAAATCCTTTTTAAATTCATTCCATGTCTTCACATCGTTATTTTGACATAACGTGCAATTTATGTTTGTCATCGTAAAACCTAAATATTTCCCCTTTTCCTCCACCTTAAAGCCTGGGTTTTTTTCATCAGTTCCACCTGGTCTTGTAATGTCCTATTTTTTGTTAATACTTTTCGTTTTCTGTTTATTAATTTTAAAACCTGCTAGTGTACCAAATTCATTCAACTCCGACATTAGTCATTGTGCTCCCTTTAATGGATCTTCCAATATAACTACCTCCAATCCTCTCATCAGATCTTATGTGTCTGTTCAATATTTTAAGAACTGGAATAAACAAAAGAGGAGACAACAGACAGCCTTGACTTGTTCCCTTCTGTATCTCACAAGATTTTGTTAATTCTTCATTAACATTTATTTGTGCCATCTGCAATATATATATTGATTTCTCCCATTTCATAAAATCCGCTCCAAAGTCCAAAACCTTAAACAAAAACAACCAATTCAAATTATCAAACGCTTTCACCAGGTGGAGAACGGAAGAATTTCTCAAGAGGCAACAGCCCGAATGGCGAGGAAAGCTTTTTGAAGGGTGAAAGAGAAGTTAAAAGGGGGAAGGAAATACTGCCTTGTTTATACCTAAGCTTGGCAGGAAATGTTTATAGAGTGCTCAGCTTGATTTATGTGTATGCTGCCTCTCCACAGACCACCTCATTGGCTCAAAAATAAAAACATTAGCATAAGATCCTAAATTCTTCCTAACTGATCAATTTTTAAAGCCATAGGCACAAGAAGAGCATCAAAATAGCCACAGATCTGCCTCAAAAATATCCTGAGAACACTTCTCAAGTCAGAAGAAGACCATAAAAGAGCTAAATTAATAAACCCCAAAGTTAGAGCCTGGTTGGAAAGACACGCTTTGGCCTTGCTCTGAAAAGATAGGAAGGTAAGCTCCAGTTGAGCTTCAAAGGGAGGGTCATTCCTCAGATGGTGTGTCACCACTGAAAATGCCCAGTCTTCAGGCACCACGTTACTCAGCTCTGCAACCAGGGCCCCAAAACACAGGGCTTGGGAGGCCGAATTTACCTACGGGTGGAGAGTTTCCAGTCAATGCAATCCATTTTGTGTTTCAATCCAGAAAGAGATTGGGCAGAGATCCCTGAAGTCCAGCCTCCCCTTCCACACAGTGGTCAACCAGAGTCCCTTGAGGTGCAGATGCAAAGCATCCCTCTTTAGAGAGAGAAGAGTGCCTCTAAACATGGAGGTTCCACTGAGCCACCGTGTCTCTGATGGAACTACCCTAAAAGAATAATCAACAGTATATTGTCGAAGGCTTTCACGGTCAGAGTTCATTGGTTCTTGTAGGTTATCCAGGCTGTGTAACCGTGGTCTTGGAATTTTCTTTCCTGACGTTTTGCCAGCAACTGTGGCAGGTATCTTCAGAGTAGTAACACTGAAGGACAGTGTCTCTCAGTGTGAAGGGTGTAGGAAGATATAGTCAGAAAGGGGTTGGGTTTGAGCTGAGTCATTGTCCTGCAAAAGTAATGAGCTAATCATTGTCCTGTAAGTATCAAGATAATGTGCTAATGACGGTGGGGTATGTTAATATGGAACCATTGTCAGGAAAGAAAATTCCAAGACCACGGTTACACAGCCCGGATAACCTACAAGAACCAATCAACAGTATATTAATACAGGGCAGGATTTCTCTCCCTTTCAAGTGATTTCTCTTCTGTTGTCATCAAGAGCAGTTAACGGCCTTCTGTTGTTGATTTGTAGTGTCCAGATCACGCAAAGTGATGGTATCACTTTACTCTGCTCTGGTTAGACCTCACCTAGAGGTCTAATTGGGCACCACAATTTAAGATGTAGACAAGCTGGAAAGTGTCCAGAGGAGGGCAACAAAGATGGGGAGGGTTCTGGAGACCAAGTCCTATGAGGAAAGGTTGCAGGAGCTGGTATGTTTAGCCTGAAGAGCAGAAGACTGAGAGGGGATATGATAACCATGTTCAAGTACTTGACCGGCTGTCATATAGAGGATGGTGCCGAGTTGTTTTCTGTTGCCCAAGAAAGTCGGACCAGAATCAACAGGTTGAAATTAAATCAAGAGTTTCCATCTAGACCTTAGGAAGAATTTTCTAACAGAGCAGATCCTCAGTGGAACAGGCTTCCTTGGGAGGTGGTAAGCTCTCCTTCCCTAGAGGTTTTTAAGAAGAGGTTAGATGGCCATCTGTCAGCAATGCTGATTCTGTGACCTTAGGCAGATGATGAGAGAGAAGGCAGATGATGAGAGGGAAGGCATCTTGGCCATCTTCTGGTTACTACGAATGTGCGGGGGAGAGGTAGTTGTGAATTTCCTGCATTGTACAGGAGGTTGGACTAGATGACCCTGGTGGTCCCTTCCAACTCTATGATTCTATGATTTCGCTTTAGCTTGAAGGTCTTACCAGTCTTTTCTCCAGTGTGGTGTAGTGGTTAAGAGCAGTGGTTTGGAGTGGTGGAGTCTGATCTGGAGAACAGGGTTTGATTCCCCACACCTCCACATGAGCAGTGGATGCTAATCTGGTGAACTGGATTTGTTTCCCCACTCCTACACACGAACCCAGCTGGGTTACCTTGGGCCAGTCAACACTCTCTCAGTCTTATGCACCTCACAGGGTGTCTGTTGTGGGGAGTGGAAGGGAAGGGGATTGTAAGCTGGTTTGAGTCTCCCTTAAGTGGTAGAGAAAGTCAGCATATAAAAACCAACCCTTCTTCTTCATTCCAGAGGCTGATTGTCCACAAATGAAGTCCGAGGGAATACCAGAACACGTCCTGTTGGGCACAAAAGAGCAGAAACACGACAATGGAACAAACTGGAAGAGGGGGAATGACTGCTCTGCCTCTGAGGGTGCTGAATCCCAGGTCTTTGATACACACCGAAGAATTGACACAGGGGAGAAACCTGATAAATGCTCACAGAGTAAAAAGAGCTTGGGTTGGAAGAGAGACTATTCTGGCCATCAGCGGCTCCACGTCGGAGAGACGCATAAATACCTGGAGGGTGGAAAGAGCTTTGCTCAGAGTTCAAACCTTACCTTCTATCAACATATTCACATGGGGGAGAAACCATATAAATGCTCGCAGTGTGGAAAGAGCTTTGCTAACAAAACACACCTTAAGGACCATCAACGTATCCATACTTGGGAGAAACCATATAAATGCTTGGATTGCGGAAAGAGCTTTGCTTCGAGTTCGAAGCTTACTAGACATCAACGTATCCATACTGGGGAGAAACCATATAAATGCTTGGAGTGTGGAAAGAGCTTTGCTAACAAGACTCACCTTACTGTCCATCAACGTATCCACACTGGGGAGAAACCATATAAATGCTTGGATTGTGAAAAGAGCTTTGCTTCAAGTTCAAAGCTTACTAGACATCAACGTAGCCACACTGGGGAGAAACCATATAAATGCTTGCAGTGTGGAAAGAGCTTTGCTCACAGTTCAAACCTTACTCACCATCGACTTACCCACACTGGGGGAAAACAATATAAATGCTTGGAGTGTGAAAAAAGCTTTGCTAGAAGAAATGATCTTAGGGCCCATCAACGTATCCACACTGGGGAGAAAACATACAAATGCTTGGATTGTGGAAAGAGCTTTGCTTCGAGTTCGGAGCTTACTAGACATCGACGTATTCACACTGGGGAGAAACCCTATAAATGCTTGGAATGTGGAAAGAGCTTTGCTAGCAAGACAGATCTTACTGTCCATCAACGTATCCACACTGGGGAGAAACCATATACATGCTTGGATTGTGGAAAGAGCTTTGCTTCGAGTTCGCAGCTTACTAGACATCAACGTATCCACACTGGGGAGAAACCATATAAATGCTTGCAGTGTGGAAAGAGCTTTGGTCAGAGATCAACCCTTACTGTCCATCAACGTATCCACATGGGGGGAGAAACCATATAAACCGCAGTTAGAAAGAGCTTTGCTAACAAGACACACCTTACACCTTACTGTTCATCAACGTATCCATACTGGGGAGAAACCATATAAATGCTTGGATTGTGGAAAGAGCTTGGCTCAGAGTTCACAGCTTACTTACCATCAACTTTTCCACAGGGAGAAGAAACCATGTAAATGCTTGCAGCATGGAAAGAGCTTTGCTCACAAGATTCATCTTACTGACCTTCAAGATATCCACACGGGGGAGAAACCATATAAATGCTTGGATTGTGGAAAGAACTTCGCTCAAAAGGCTCATCTTAAGGTACTCCAAAGATTTCAGGAGAAACCATCTAAATGCTAAGCAATGTTTTACATCAAAGAATTCATCCAGAAGAAATTCCAGTGTTGCAAAATCTTTAGCCTCAAGCTCACCCTTTCTGAACATCATCATTTAGAGTTTTAGTGCTAAATCAAACCTGAATTATACAGTTGTTGAACTGGTATTGGCTAAGACATGTTCAATTCTTAGCCACAATATTTGGAATAAAGTTTATTATAAAACATATTTGTCCTACCCCGTGAAGACATCCTATGCAGGAGTGTCACGGACATTTAGGATTAATAGATTGACTGGTTTAGGTCTAGGTTCTTGGCCTTGCTTGCTCCACGAACCATATTTACTGCTAGTTTGACTACTGAATGAGCACTTCCAAGCGGGTGCCAATCTCCTGGACTGATTATGGCAACCCCAAACAGCATATGTGTGCTCCCTGTTCCAGCCGCACGTCTGCCCCAAACGCTGCGGGGAAGGCTCTTGCGCGCACCAGCGATACTGACACGACCGCCCCTGTGTTTCCCGAGCCACCAGCAGCTGAGCAACCGAGGCCAGGTCAACCTCTCCAGCAAACCTGAGAGATTCCATTTTCCTGCACCTCTGTTCCAGCAGAACGTGCACAAGCACGTAGGCTGCATCTGCATACCCCCCTTGCATCATCGGCAGCAGTTAATCAGCCATTGACAGACATTAAGATAACGATGACTCGTCCTTCCTGCTATGCGAAACAACGCTCCCCAGACATTAGCAAGATCGCGCCTATTTTTCCCGATCGTTAAGCAAATCAACGAGATCCTCCCATTTCTTCCCGGGTTGCACAAGCCACTGGAATTAGAATAGATTTCCAAGTTACAGACTCCCCACCCAGGTAGCCAAACATTAAATCTTTTGTCACCTTTTGTCACACGGGAACTTTGGAGGGGTAATCCAATTACCCTGCCCCCAGCAGAACAGTATAACTGGGGTCGCCCACACCCATAATGTTACCTTAAGTCTTTCCATGGCATATTTGCCGTTGCTCTGTTGGTTAGGTTTTGCGCAGCCTGACCACACTCCCTCCCACCTTGCTGGTCGAGTCTACGGGAACCCCTTGCCCTCGCCCTCTCTCTATTTTCTTCTGTCTTAGTCTACTGGAACTTGGGACAACTCCTCTACAGGAAAGGTGTAGTATTACCCTACCAACGAGCTCCTGCCAAATAGGCATCCGTCTCTATTCTCCTCCCTTTGAATTCCTAGTTTCTCAGTATGTTGTGTTTTGCACCATTGAATCCTTGAATACATAAACACTATTAATTTGGAATCCTTTTCCCTCTGTCGTTATTCAAGGGTCGCAGAATACGGGCTCTAGTATAGTTGGTTGCATCCCGCTTTATAAATATTATAGTTACCGATTGCTCAGCTAATTTCCCCATTTAAAGAGCAATTCGGGTAACACTTTGGCCTCCTGCCAGAAGAGCAGTAACTATGATGTACTTATAGCCAGAGAAATCATCCTTTTTGCCAGACTGTATCTATAATTTTATTTATAACAAACTTGATTCTCTGCTTTTTCTCCCAGGAGGAACTAAAGCAACTCACACTTGTCTTCTGTCCTCCATTTTATTTAAAATAGGCTGGAAATGAGTAGCTGGCCCAGGGTCAGCCAGCAAATTTAATTGGTAGAGGTGGGATTCGAATCTGGATCTCCTATGGCCTAGTCAGATGTCCTGACAACCACACCACACTGTCTGATACCTGGGAGTAACCCTTGTTTCGTTACAGAGGGCTATCTTCCATCCTGCCTGTATGTCCGTCTCCCAAATTACTAGAACCGGAGGGTATCGGGGGCTATCACTGGCTACCAACCACGGTGGATAAAGGGAACCTCCATTTTCAGAGGCAGTAAACCTCTGTACCCCAGTGCCAGGAGGCAAGATCAGGGGAAGACCTCGGCCTCTGTGCCCTGTTTTTGGCCCTTCCGGTGAACTGGTTGCCTACTGTGTGAGACAGGATGTTGGACTGGATGGACATCAACGAATCCTTAGTTATCTATTATAAATCAATCACTAAGGGCACTAAGGAATATAGAGTTTATTGAGGTATTTGGTACAGTACTGTGTGAGTGGGGGGGGTGTCTTATAAATATGAGAAACTGAACGGGCTGGGAACTTAGAAAGGGCTCCTTGCTTGTGATGTGCTTATCTTTGGGTAAAAGATAAATATCTGGAGATTGGGGATTTTCCCTTGTCTTTTTTTCAGTCTTCAGTGGAAACTTGGTCCACAGAAAGTTGGGTGGGGGTTCAGGACTCCTTCAAAATCTTGTTCCCAGGAGCAACTCTGCACATGCTCTGAGGAACAAGCTACACTATGTGTAACACACTTGGCTTAGCTATTTCAAATGTCTTGCTTTTCCCTTGAATATCTGTGTGTTGTTGTGGCTGTGTGCTTTCCTCTGCATTTTGTTTTCCCTTTTCCCACCCCTTTTTGAATCCATCCATCCTTTCCCTGTTCTGCCCCCCTCTCTTTCACAATCAACCTTTTTAAAAGGCTTCTTTTTGGCTTAGCAGAATCGATTTCTCTGGGATATTTCTCTTCATCTCTTCCCCATGTGCTAGACTGCACAGGTGCTACTAGTTGTGTTGCTACGGCTGTAGTACTGCACTTGAATACTGCCCTTCTCAGCGGGTCAGATGTTCTCAGGAGGTCCTGAGTGGTGGGGGCTGGTTACCAGGGCACTTTCCAGAGAATCCTTGGTGCAAGGGAGTCTCCCTTCAAGGAGAGCCACCATTCCCCCCTTCCTACCATCACTGTTATAACCAAACCATTTTTTTAAAAGTTCACTTGAAAACAGGGAAAAACTTTCAATGGGATATGTTCACAACCGCTGGGCCACAGGAACTTCTCAAGGGGCCAGCTCCTTTGAAGCGGGTCGTGCTGTTCAAATGACAGGCCCTTAGAATGTTTCACTTACTGAGAAGTGAAGGTATCTTATTCAGCCAATCATCAAGTAAGCAGGACTCAACAACTTTACCTACTTTTAAAAAGCAAGTCTTTTTATTGAAATACTTCTAGTAAAATATATGTAAATGCACTTTAACACTTTTATAAAAACTCTTGTAAAAATACAATGTATGTATTACAATGTATGCAGTAGAAGCAATGTATGCAGTAAAAGCAAACAAGTCTTAAGTTCTATTCAGTTTCAAAATCCAACTTATAAAATATAACAGTAAAATTATTCTGATTCAGTTCAAAGTATCTAATTCACAAAGTCTAGAGTAAGGTAAACCATACATACCAGTCAGCCTTTTTCTGAGAGCCTTTGGAAGGTTCTAAATTTCTGGCTGAACTCTAGCTGTATTTGTACTTTTTCAAACCCTTAAGAGTGCAGGGAGATTTCCATCCCCTCTTACAGAGAACATGGCAGTGCAGTAATGTTTTAGCTGCTGCTGTTTAGTTATCCATAACCATATATGGACATCCTGTACTCTCAGTCCATTTTGCTTACAGTATAAACAATCATTTCTAAGTTTCAAGATTATATTATATACTTAATTTTTATACCTTCTTCATTGTTAGAACAATACGTATTAAATGAGACTACTTAGAAGTCTGTAGCACAATATTTAACTGTATAACTCATAAAACACAATTATTGCTTACATTGTCACTTTGTAATCATTTAGTTACTGACAATTGGTCAGTACATAGCTTTGAGCAAGGTTTACAGAAAGAAAGGAAGGATTGCAGGTATCCAACTGGCAGTTGACATGTAAGTCAGAGAAAATAATTGTAGTTACATCATACTGTGTATGGTAAATAAATGCACTGCTTGTTTTCTTCAAGGGCAAGTTAAGTTAGTGCTGCTCTTGAAGAATTCTAATCTTGAGAGAATACTGTCAGCAGTTTGCAAGCTGTTCTGAGGACATTTAC
Source organism: Euleptes europaea (assembly GCF_029931775.1). NCBI lineage: Eukaryota > Metazoa > Chordata > Lepidosauria > Squamata > Sphaerodactylidae > Euleptes > Euleptes europaea. The sequence continues at coordinate 802,346 of NC_079312.1, forward strand.
ACAGGCTTTTATTACAAACCTCTGTAGTTTTGTAATATGTTCAAGCTTTACATATGGAATTATATGGAATTAATTCTGCACATGTACACAAAATACCATAATTATGTCAGAGATTGGGACACCTTCACTGGTCCCTACTCTCCTGGAGTATTTGGTCTTATATTAGTTTCACAAAAGCCCTCCCTCTCAAGTAGCCATGGGGCCACCCTTCTTCTATTCCAGCAGGTGTGAATCCCAGGGCATGGAAGAGTGCCTGGGAAATGTCAGCCCAGAGGGGAAATCCACAGCGAGGTCCCATTCCTATAAGTGGTAGTAGGGGTGCCAAGTCCAGAGTGGGGAATCCCCAGAGGTTTGGGGGGGGTGGGGTTCGGGGAGGGACCGAAGCAAGGCTGTGATGCCATAGAGACCACCCTCCAAAGGCAGCCGTTTCCTCCAGGGGCCACAGCTCAGAGGCTGATCACCTGCTTTTAATGGTGCAAAAGGGCCTTGACTTCCAAATCAATTCTGGCAGACTCCCGGCTGCTCCAGGAGAGTTGGCAATCCTACTAATAACGAAGCCAGGAACTTCCTGGCAAACTCTTTCAGTAGCTGAATGTGCCTCAGGTGACATCTGCCACCCCCTGTCAGCCAAATACTTGGATCTGTTTTCTGCTCCAAGTCTCAGGCTGATGGCTTTCATGTCACCTACCTCAAAATGTTCCCTGAACTGGAGTTGTTGGGGATTGAACCTGGGACCTTCTGCGTGCCAATTAGATGCTCTGCCACTGAGCCATGGACCCAGGTCTGTAGAAGGGGGGGGGAGAATGTGGGGCTACCTGCCAGCTCCCTGGGAATGTGAATGTGTTAAGCGGGTGCCATTCGCTCTGTTCAGTACTTGAAAAGGAAACCAGCAAACAGGCTCTACCTGTCCCCAGACCATGAAATAATGGATGGAGAATTGGTTCCCTCTTTGCAGCAGGCAGACAGGTGATGACTGCAAAGGGAAGGCCTTGCTAGTCTGTCCTTTACACAATAAACCCAAAATCCAGTGTTAAAGACTAACGTTTATGGAGAGCCCAAAGGAGCAGGTGTTGGAGCGACCCGACTGTGGTCTGACCTGCTGAGCTTCCCCTCCATCGTTGGGGGTGTGGGGGTGAAAGTAGTTGTGAATTTCCTGCATTGTGCAGAGGGTTGGACTAGATGACCCTGGTGGTCCCTTCCCACTCTAGGATTCTATGATTCTACATCTGCCTTTCAGATGTACCATTGGAACAACATGGCAAAGAAATGTTGTGGGCAGGGAAGGAGGACTGGATCCCCAGACCTTTAAGCCCCATTTCCTCTCATGAACTTCTGGGGTGGACAGCTCATCACCCTGGCCAAAATCAAGCCACACCACACAGAACAAAGTCTCTTCTTGGGAGGGAGCAGCGCAGCCGATGCTTGGGAAATGTTCTGCGTGGCTCAAGCCAGTGAGCCCAGCCAGAATCTGCGCCGCATCCTCCCCACAATTCTGAGGGAACAAGAGGACATTTTCCTGACCCATATGCAGTTGGGATTCCTTTGCATCCAATGGCTCCATCCTAGCTGCCTTCCCCCTCCCCTTTGGAACTGATGTTAAAAGCCTGTGTGTGCGTGTATGTGTTAAGTGCCATCAAGTCACCGACTCATGGCGACCCTATGAATCAGTGTCCTCCAAAACACCCTATCCTTAACAGCCTTGCTCAGATCTTGCAAACTGAGGGCTGTGGCTTCCTTTATTGAGTCCATCCATCTCTTGTTGGGTCTTCCTCTTTTCCTGCTGCCTTCAGCTTTTCCTAGCATGATTGTCTTTTCCAGTGACTCTTGTCTTCTCATAATGTGTCCAAAGCACGACAGCCTCTGTTTAGTCATTTGAGCTTCTAGGGTCAGTTCAGGCTTGATTTGATCTAAACCCCACTGATTTGGTGTTTTTTTTTTTTTGGCAGTCCAGGGTATCCCTCACACTCTCCCTCCAACACCACATTTCAAGGGAATCTACTTTCTTCCTATCAGCTTTCTTCAAATTCCATCCGTCACACCCATGCATAAGTAACCCAGGGATCCTCCCACTTCCCCAAATTTCTCCGGTCTCCTCCAGCAATTCCTTCTCTCGCCCTCCCAAAGCAAGTGCAAAGCCCCCCTTCTGCAGAGAGAGTAGGGGCGGGCGGGCGTGGGGCTGCGCGGAGGGGCGGTGCCTGGGCAGAGGGTTCCCTCTGCTGGCTGTCTCTTCCCCATTACTAGCCTAATGTCAGGATCAGGCGTCTGTTCCTAGCATACCGAAAGCAAACTCATCCAGGCAGATAGCTCTGAATTGTGTGTGTGTGTGTGTGAAGTGCCGTCAAGTCGCTTCTCACTCATGGCGACCCTATGAATGAAAGTCCTCCAAAATGCCCTCTCTTTGACAGCCTTGCTCTGATCTTGCAAATTGAAGGCCGTGGCTTCCTTTATTGAGTCCATCCATCTCTTGTTGGGTCTTCCTCTTTTCCTGCTGCCTTCAACTTTTCCTAGCATGATTGTCTTTTCCAGGGACTCTTGTCTTCTCATAATGTGTCCAAAGCACGACAGCCTCCGTTTAGTCATTTGAGTTTCTAGAGTCAGTTCAGGCTGGATTTGATCTAAAACCCACGGATTTGTTTTTCTGCCCGTCCGGGGTATCCATCACCCTCTGCCTCCAACACCACATTTCAAGGGAATCTACTTTCTTCCTATCAGCTTTCTTCAATGTCCATCCTTCACACCCATGCATAAGGAACACAGGGGTCCTCCCACTTCCCCAGATCTCTCCGGCCTCCTCCAGCAATTCCTTCTCTCGCCCTCTCCAAGCAAGTGCAGAGCCCCCCCCCATTTTGCAGAGGGGCTGGTGAGGAGGGGCGGCGCCTGGGCGGCGGTTTCCCTCTGCTGGAGGTCTCGTCCCCATAGAAAGGAAGGCCAGCGAGTCTAAAACCCTGGAAAGGCCGCCTGGTCAAGGGGGTGCGATGGGGGGGGGGGTTCCGTTTGTCCTGACGCGCGTGGGAGAAAGCAGCAGCAGCAGCAGCAGCAGCAGCAGCAGCAGCTCCCTCCGAGTGAGTCAAGGGGGACCCCGGGGCTGGGAGACGTGGGGGGTGGGTGGAAGGGCAATGCAAAGGAGGTCAGAGGCGGGGTCTGGGGGAGGGAGGGAGAGCCCCCCACCGAAAAGCCTCGGGGGCCGCTCCCTCTGGCTCTCTTCTTTGCGCATAAGGGTGGGGGTTTTGGGGGTGGGGTGGGAAGATGCAGCCTCCTTCCGTGCATTGCGGACGCCTCGCCAGCGATCCAGTTTTGCAGGGGGTGCATGGAAGGGAGGAGCGGAGAGCCTGGGGGTGTGGGGGAGGGTTGCGAGTCAAGGAAAGGCAGGTTGAGGAGGGGGCTGGAATGGGGGGGGCGGGGAGTGTTTGGAGTCAGACCCCCGGCAGGTTCTCTCCAGGGCGGGGGGCTTCTTGGAGAGAAGGAATCTGACGCCTGGCATGTATCGTGCTTGGAAAAGAGGCGCGTTCAGACGGGCCGAGTCTGCAGAGGACACCCGTGTTCATTCCGGAGGGCAAAAGCTCCGAGCAGAGAGCAAAGAGGTTGGAGGGAAATGGGGAGGAAACCTTAATACTTGACTTTATTAATCCAGACTTTAATCCAGACTTAATCCAGACTTTAAGACTATTTTCTGACTATGAGATGACGTTTTATTTATGGCTTTAATTTTCATTTGTCTGGAAGCCTAAAAGAGAGGAAGAAGTTTTGCAGTTTTATATATATTAATTGTTAGCCTGCAAACACAACCCACATATAAAGACTTTTGGAAAGTTGATGTATATTTTGCAGGGCCTTTTAGGTGTTATATGTTGTTATTGGATTTTAACCTGTAATAAAGATATACACATTTTGTACTGACATAACCTTTTGATTGTATAACTTTTGGCCTTGAATGTTTCCTGTTTCTTGATCTTTTGGGTACATAATTCTGTTGTTTTTTAGGGTTAAGTTTTTTTGAGTGCGGTCTGTGGGTATGGGCATGATATGTGATCTGAGTTTGGGGTGACCATATGCAAAACCCCTGATGATCTTTAAGGGTCCATGTTTTGGGACCATGTTTGTGTGCTGTGACAGTGATCTACAACATGACAGTGGTTTTCTTGTTTCCCTTTAAAAATTATATGATTTCATCCATTTAAATTCATCTAGATCCAACTTTTACCCAGTCCCCATGTACACACAACTTCAACTGAAGTGTGACAGTTCTATAATCCTTTGGGTCCAATTCCTCTCTGTAGGGCACCCAAATGGGGTGTGGTTTGGGGTGAGACTTCCTAGGTATGCAGAAGTCCTGAGTCTGCTGGGGGAGGGGGGACCTAAAGAGTTGGCATATTTCATAGAAGGGAGAAAAGGCATAAGTTTCCCCAAAGTAATTGGGGGGCCTGAAGCTGCAGGTAGCTTACCTCAGAAGGACTTCAGCTTTTAAAATTTATTTTTATTTATTTCATTTTATCTCTGTTATAAAATTGTGTGTGTGTGTTAAGTGCCGTCAAGTCGCTTCTGACTCATGGCTACCCTATGAATGAAAGTCCTCCAAAATGTCCTATCTTTTACAGCTTTGCTCAGATCTTGTTATAAAACTACACATTAGTATTCTAGGAATGAGAATTTCTTATACTGACTTCTTGTTATTAATTGGCTATTAGTCTGTATTGTGATGGTGGTTGTGGATGTTTTCAATGAATGTTATATGAACTTTCCCAGAGTGGTTGGAGGGCCTGAAGCTGCTGGTCGGTCCTTTCAGAAGGACTCCAGCCATTATTATTTTTTAAATAAAGCTGCACATTAGTATTCGAGGTCTGCACGAAACTCCTGAAGAGAAAGGACAGACCAAGTGTTATTTTCAAAAATGTCTGTGTCACATTGTGGGATCATATTGTCCTTGAGAGCCTCTGTGGGTAGAGAAGGCAGCCAAACCTAGATGCTGAGCCTAACGCTCTAGGGAGAAGAGCGACCCCCAATAAGAGGGCTCCTGAGTTCCAGGAGGGGCCTGGAGGTTCTCCTGGGATTACAGCAGCTGATTTCCAGACCCCAGAGCTCAGTTTCCCCTGGAGAAAACGGCAGCTTCGGAGGTGGGACATTACGATAAACACCACAGAGTCTAGGAGAGGCTGAAGTCCCCTCAGGGCTCTCTCCTGAAAACTCCAGGAATCCCCCAAGCAGGAGATGGCGACCCTCTCCGATGGGGCAGAATCACAAAGGAGTAACAGGGCATGTTGTTTAGAGTAACAGGGAAGATGTTAAAGGAACACAGATTTTCAATGTAGCCCTAAAACCCCTTTCCTGGGAGTAAGCCCAATAGAGTAGTAGGATTATGGGCAGAGCCGCTTCAGATTGTTTCAGGTGAGCTTGATATAGTTTGCCTTAGTTTCCTTCTCCCCCTCCCCACTCCACCGTCCCATTCCCTGAGATGGCTGAACTGGATGGGATACCCGGGGAGCGCAACCCTGTGCTGAGTTACTCCACAGCAGCCCCATTGAGCTCCTCAGGCATCTCTGACAGCTGACCCGCTGAAGTCCAGTCCAGTCTCTCCGGGTTTGGGCACAGCTCCTGATGGGAAGAGACAGGAACTTTTTAAAAAAATGTCTGCAGCACTGAAGGAGTTAAACTGAAGAGAGATGTTTGCTAAAGTGGCCAAACAACCTGTGGGGGAGAAGAAAGGAGGAAAGGCTCCTTTCCCATGTGTGTGTGTGTGCGTGCACGCACCTGCGCGTATCTGTGTGTGTAAGGGTTTGCTTCTGCACTTCCCAAGAAAACAGGAAGGCCTTTGCAGCGCAAGGGAAAAGTCTTGCTGCTGGATACTGGAAGGTTTACTTTGAAGTAGGTCATTAGGGGAGACCACTGTGGCTTTGGGTGACACTCCTAGCAGCCATCCAAAGCCCTGAGGATGGATTGATGTGAAGTAATCACAGGCAAGCTTGTAGCATCTTTTAAGAGCCAGAAAGAGTTAACTTTCCCAAAGAACCAAACAAGTTCTTGCTATGTAATATAGCGAAAGGATATTACAAATCATAAGTGGCACTTCGTTCTGATCCATCGTGTATCTATCTTTTGTTTTCCTTCTGGCACGTTGCTATCTGACTCCCTCCCCCCCGCAGGGAGAAGCCTCTCTTTGTAGCCAAGTGAGTAAAGGCATCTTTTCACATTTGGAGGTGACCCAATAGAAGTGGAAGGAGATGGAACAGCACGACCCAGAAGGACCTAGACCTGGCAAGAGAGCAAGGGAAAGCCCCAATCCTGTCCAAATTTGGACTGGCAGTGAATCCTGGGAAAGAGCTGTGCCAGAAATCTGGAATCAGGAGCCCCTGAACTCAGAAGTACATTGCCAACGCTTCCGGCAGTTCCGCTACTGTGAGGCCGATGGGCTCCGAGAGGTTTGCAGCCAACTCCATGGACTTTGCAACCACTGGCTGAAGCCGGAGAGACACACCAAGAAGCAGATCCTGGACCTGGTGATCCTGGAGCAGTTCTTGACCATCCTGCCCCAGGAAATGCAGTGCTGGGTCAGAGGATGCTGGCCAGAGACCAGTTCCCAGGCGGTGGCCCTGGCCAAAGGCTTCCTTCTGAGTCAGGCAGAGGAGAAGAGGCAGGCAGAACAGGTGAGGGCTTTTCTTTCCAAGTGTTCCAAATCAAGCAACGATATCGAACCTTCTCCTAAAACCTCCCTGCCCAATATTTGTCCAAGGGTTACTCATTCATCCAAATGGGAGATTTAACAACCTGCTTCAGCAGTCACTTCTTGTAGGGAATTCCTTTTCCCTCCAGATAATTCCCCAGGGTTGGAGGAAAACCCTACCAAATCTGCTGATAGAAAAGAGCAGAGTCTGGGAGTGGGGCAGGATCCATTCCTTGGTCTCTTCCATTCCATCTCTTACCTGTCTCTCTCACTGCTGTTTCAGAGGTGGGGTCCATTCGTGAAGATGGAAGCTGAGTTCTGTGAGACCGAAGGAGCTCCATTGGAGGAAGGGCAGAGGGCCCAGGAGCATGCCCAAGATACCCTCTTGCTCGGTAAGGACTCATTGTGCCTGGATGGGATTGGGGCACCCAGTTAATTTAATGGGGAGTTCAAGTTAGGGGGAAAAAACAATGCTTCTTTACCCAGCTTGTGGCACTCAATGTTCACTACTTGTGATGCCAGTAAAAGGGGATTAGCCAAATTCATGGCGGCCGTTCCTCATATTGATTTCAGTATTCATATACTGAAGAGGGAAGCGGTTGGACCATTGGATGACAATGGGAGTAAAGGAACTCTAAGGGAGGATAAAGCGATTGCTGAAAAACTAAATGAATTCTTCTCATCTGTCTTCACTGTTGAAAATACAGGGCAGAATCCTTCTCCTGAACAGAGATTTTGGAGAGGGGAAAATGAGGAACTGAGGCAAATAGTGGTAACAAGGCAGGAAGTCCTAGGATGTCTAGACAAACTGCAAACTAACAAGTCACAGGGACCAGACGGTATTCATTCTAGAGTTCTTAAAGAAATCAAATGGGAAATTGCTGAACTTCTAACAAAGATATGTAATATGTCCCTTTGATCAGCCTCTGTACAGAGGACTGGAGAATGGCCAATGTAACACCCATTTATAAAAACGGTTCCAGGGGGGACCCAGGAAATTACAGGGCAATTAGCTTAAAGTCTGTTCCGGGTAAATTAGTGGAAAGCATTATTAAAGATAGAATTGTCAAGCATATAGAAGGGCAAGGTCTGCTGGGCAAAACCCAACATGGCTTCTGTAAGGGTAGGTCCTGTATTAGAGTTTTTTGAAAGCGTTAATAAGCATGTGGACAGGAATGAACCTGTGGATATTGTGTATTTGGATTTCCAAAAAGCTTTTGACAAAGTCCCCCACCAAAGACTGCTAAGCAAACTTCATAGTCACGGGATAAGAGGACAAGTCCTCTTATGGATTGAGAGATGGCTGAAAAATAGGAAGCAGAGAGTAGGAATCAATGGTCAGTTCTCCCAATGGCGGGATGTGAGCAGTGGGGTGCCTCAGGGATCTGTGTTGGGACCGGTGCTTTTTAACCTGTTCATCAATGACCTGGAGTTGGGGTTAAACAGTGATGTAGCCAAGTTTGCAGATGACACCAAATTATTTAGGGTGGTTAAAACAAAATCGGACTGTGAAGAGCTCCAGAAGGATCTCTGCATACTGGAAGAATGGGCATTAAAATGGCAAATGAGATTCAATGTAGTAAGTGTAAAGTGATGCATATTGGGACAACAAATCCCAACTTCACATATACAGTGATGGGATCTGTGCTGGCAGAAACAGACCAAGAAAGGGATCTTGGGGTGGTAGTGGATAGCTCAATGAAGATGTCAACCCAGTGTGCGGCTGCTGTAAAAAAGGCAAATTCCATGCTGGCCATAATTAGACGAGGAATGGAGAATAAAACTGCTGATATCATACTGCCCTTGTACAAATCTATGGTGAGACCACACTTGGAATACTGTGTACAGTTCTGGTCACCACACCTAAAAAAGGATATTACAGAGCTTGAGAAGGGGCAGAAAAGAGCAACCAAAAATGATTAGGGGACTAGAGCAACTGTCCTATGGGGAGCGGTTAAGACGCTTAGGGCTGTTTAGCTTGGAAAGAAGGCGGCTGAGGGGAGATATGATAGAGGTATATAAAATTATGCATGGTTTGGAGAGAGTGGACAGGGAGAAGTTTTTCTCCCTCTCCCATAATACTAGAACGTGGGGTCATCTGCTGAAGCTGGAGGGTGAGAGATTCAAAACAGATAAAAGGAAGTATTTTTTCACACAACGCATAGTTACATTGTGGAACTCCCTGCCTCAGGATGTGGTGATGGCTGCCAGCTTGGAGGGCTTTAAGAGGGGAGTGGACATATTCATGGAGGAGAGGGGTATTCATGGCTGTTAGTTAGAATGGATACTAGTCATGCTGCATACCTATTCTCTCTAGTATCAGAGGAGCATGCCTATTATTTTGGGTGCGGTGGAACACAGGCAGGATGGTGCTGCTGCATTCGTCTTGTTAGTGGCTTCCTAGAGGCCCCTGGTTGGCCACTGTGTGAACAGACTGCTGGACTTGATGGGCCTTGGTCTGATCCTGCAGGGCCTTTCTTATGTTCTTATGTTCTTATAGTAGGAATCCAATTAATGAACTTATACTGTTTTGAAAAGAAAAGACTACTCACGGGTCTTGCTTACTCCAGTATTCCTGAACGAGTTCACTTGTAAATCCGGCATCCAGTAAAACTCTCATAACCATATTATTACCTATAAAAGGAGACAAGCAAATTTTTTGGAAAGCCAAAAAAAGCTGAATCATTTGTTGTGAGAACACTTGTTGTTTTTTAAAGACTAAATCTTGTTGCATTGCAAATGTTCATTTGTTTAAGTAACATATCTTCCATCCTCTTGTTTGACATATCTGCCTGGATTCTTATATGAAAATGGGCTTTGTGATTTTCAAAATATCCTCAATTACGCTTTGGAGCGGCACGGTCAGAGAAAAGGAAATAGACAGGAAACTGCAGTATCATAGACCCTGTATCGTATCCCCTCGGTGGTTAAGTAGTAGGAGCAGTTTGATGGTTGCACCGGGGAAACTCACTTCTAGTCTTACGATCTGTCCTGACTTTTCGATGGTAACAAAGCCCTTCTTACTATCTTCCGGTCCTAAGAAGCGACGTGGCTGGAGGACTGATTGAACCTGAGAGAACCAGAAGTGGGGCGGAGTTTTCGTCTCACTCACTCCCCTCAAAGCAATTAATTGGTAATTGTAAAGTCATTCAAAAGTCCCATTTATTGCGTTTACTCACTGATTAAATTGATAAGGTCTTTGTCGGTTCATTTAATGACGTTTATTTATTTAAAGAATCTTGTTATGTTGGGCAGGGAGACACGGTTTTCGTAGGTATTTTTATCGTCGTTCAAATCTTCTCAATCAAGGTAAAAGCAAAAAGTGTCTTTTTACTCACTCTGACTTCCAAAGGTGAGGCATCTTGTTCTTTTCATAGATTCTTTGATGTTAATGGATAGAGGAGGTCAAAGCCTAAATCCAAAGAGTCGTTCGTGGCATTGGTAGCCCCCTCAGTGCTGGTGGGACAACGTCCAAATCTCGGAGAGGCTTAATGAAAGCTCTCTCAGAGAATATGGGAGTCAAACCGCTCTTGATGGCTGCAGGGGAATTCCTGCTTCCCGATCCACTATTTAGAACCGGGTTGGAGTGCTTTTTTGCACCCCAAATCTAAATGACTCTTGGTGTCTCTCGGGAGCTCCCAAGAGACAATGGCGCTTGGACCAAACACTCTGCCGGAAGTCGCAAATTATGGATAATCTTAGGGTACTTTTAGATGCTCTGGAGTACTATGAACATAACGTCCAACATAAAGCTGCCTTTGTTTTTCTTGACTCTGAGAAAGCCTTCGATATGGTTTCTTGGGACTTCATGAAAAAAATTCTGGATAAAATGAATTTTGGTGAAAAATTTAGGAGAGGCATTGATGCATTATATACAAAACAACAAGCGGAAATATTGGTTAATGAATCAATGTCAGAAGACTGTAGTATACAAAAAGGGACAAGACAAGGATGCCCACTTTCTCCTTTACTTTTTATATTAGTCTTGGAAACCTTATCCTGCAAAATCCATGAATCAGGAGATATTCATGGCTTAAAAATAAACAAACATGAATTTAAATTGAGAGCATTTGCAGATGACCTTTTGATGATCTTGGATGATCCCAATCAATCTGCAAATAATCTGAAGGAAATATTGGACTCTTGTAGTAATGTTTCAGGATTTAAAATAAACCAAGAGAAAACGCAAACAATTTTTAAAAACCTTTCTGCAGTGGAGCAACATGATTTTGTAGACATGAAAGGATGGGAGAAAACAAGTAAAGTGAAATACTTGGGAATTTGGATTTCTACTAAGAATAAGGATTTGATTACTAACAACTATATTAAATTATGGGAAGCAATAAAGAAAGATGTGTTGATATGGACAAATAAAAACCTTTCTTTGCTTGGGCACATTTCGACAATACAAATGAATATACTACTGAGATTATTATTTTTGTTTCAAAACCTTCCTATAATATCCCAAGTAAAATACTTCGATGCCTGGAAAAAAGACCTATTGAATTTCATCTGGCAAGGGGAAAAAACGAGAATTACCTATAAATATTTGGTGGATTCAAAAGATAGGGGTGGCTTTGCACTGCCCAATTTATTACTTATCAAGATCTTTTAAAGTGGGAGGTACAAAATGCTCACTCAAAGAATATGATGACGTTAAGGATCTCTTAACCTGGTTTCAATATTATCAAATAAAATCGGTTTTCCTTCAAGACCAGAAAATAGGATTCTCTAAAAGTAAATCAACTTTTCAAAAATTTATATTGGATACAAATGATCACTTAATATCTAAGATGTACAAGTTATTGTTGGAACTTTATTGTGAGCAAGAGCGAATAAAACATACTATGGTCAGTTGGGCACAGATGTTAGGTCAAGACATAATGTTACATAAATGGGAAAGACTCTGGTCCCGAGATATGAAACCCATACTCTCTCAATCATTAAGAGAGAATATTTATAAAATGATGTATCATTGGTATTTAACACCAAAAAAAACTTGCAATGACTTAAAATCAATGTCGCCGAAATGTTGGAAATGCAATAAGGAAACAGGTTCATTTCATCATATGTGGTGGACCTGTGACAATGCCAAAAAATTCTGGGATATGATATATAATGAAATTAGGTTGATTCTACAGAGCAATGTCCCTAAAACACCAGAAACAATGTTATTGAGTATGATACCAGACGCTATATTTACTCAAAGAACATTTTTGATATATGCCACCACTGCAGCAAGACTGGTATATGCAGCCAAATGGAAAATGGCGGAAATACCAGATAAAAAAGACTGGATACAAAAGATGTTAGAACTGATGGAAATGGCGAAACTTACAGCATTAATAAACCAAAAAGACAATGCACAATTTTTGGAGGAACGAGGGGCATGGAAAATTTACTGTGAACATGAATTTCAAATGGGGATGTTTAAAGGTTACTCGTTGATCTAATCCTTTTTTTAAAAATAAATCTTCTACTATTACAAGTAGGTGAATCTATAACAATGAAATATATATTTTAAAGGATATAAATATAGCCCAAGTCAGTTATAAATTAAAATATTGTCGAAGGCTTTCACGGTCAGAGTTCATTGGTTCTCGTAGGTTACCCGGGCTGTGTAACCGTGGTCTTGGTATTTTCTTTCCTGACATTTTGCCAGCAGCTGTGGCCGGCATCTTCAGAGGAGGAACACTGAAGGACAGTGTCTCTCGGTGTCAAGTGTGTAGGAAGAGTAATATATAGTCAGAAAGGGGTTGGGTTTGAGCTGAATCATTGTCCTGCAAAAAGTAACACATTACCTTTGTTACCTTTGTTACTTTTTGCAGGACAATGATTCAGCTCAAACCCAACCCCTTTCTGACTATATATTACTCTTCCTACACACTTGACACTGAGAGACACTGTCCTTCAGTGTTACTGTTCTGAAGATGCCGGCCACAGCTGCTGGCGAAACGTCAGGAAAAAAAATACCAAGACCACGGTTACACAGCCCGGATAACCTACGAGAATCAGTTATATATTGATAGTACTTTATTGTATAATCAGCTTATGGAGTGATAGTTTTTACTATGTAATATGACATTGGGATTAGTATTGATATGCAAAAGAGTATTAATCTATTATTAGATGGAAGGGGGTGAGAGGAGGTCAATTGTTATTTAATTCAAAGCTACATGGTATCAACAACAATTTTATCTGTTCTTTTTTTTAAATGTTAATAGAATCTTTCTTAAATTGTTGAAAAGTTGGATCAAGATATTAGAGAAAAAAATTTAAAAATTCAAAAAAAAGAGGGGAGTGGACATATTCATGGAGGAGAGGGGTATTCATGGCTGTTAGAATGGATACTAGTCATGCTGCATACCTATTCTCTCTAGTATCAGAGGAGCATGCCTATTATTTTGGGTGCGGTGGAACACAGGCAGGATGGTGCTGCTGCAGTCGTCTTGTTAGTGGCTTCCTAGAGGCCCCTGGTTGGCCACTGTGTGAATAGACTGCTGGACTTGATGGGCCTTGGTCTGATCCAGCAGGGCCTATGTTCTTATGTTATATCCCACTTTTTTTTCCATTAGAGGGACTTCATGGCTCAGAAGAAAATGTAGACCAATTTTGGCCGAGCTCTTCAATCTCGTGAACAAACGGAACCGGCACATTCTGGGCAGCATAGCTCTGACAATCAGTTTCCAAGGGGCCAGGAATAGTGGGAGAATGTGTTTTGTGCTCATGCTTAGCTGGGCATCTGACAGAACAGAGATGCCAGGCTGTGGTCTGGCATGCCCAGCAACTTTGGGGAGGGGCTTGGGCAGAAGTGATGACACATTAATATTGCCTCTGGCCAAAAACCCAGATGTGACATTAGTTGGCCTGTAGACACTCCGGACACTCATTGATATTGCCCTGCCTCTGATTTTTGGCCAGATGTGACACCGAGGTGCTATGTGGCATCATTTTCGCTTCCCTCTTTTCCTCCCACTAGCCTGGACTCAAGGGCTTGTGTGAGGGCCTCACTGGTGGGAGAACAGCCTGCCTGGGCATTTGGTCTGACCCAGAAGAGATGCTGCCAAATTTTTGAGCTCCATCGTTCTCAGGACAGGTTTCAAGTATCACAGAAGTCTGAAACGTGTCAGCAGAATTTAGTGTGCCCACTACCCCCAAGGCTCATTGGTTCCTTGTGCTTCTCTTCAGCCTCTCCCAGCTTTTCTTCAGCCTCTGTTACAATTTTTTAGAGTGTATATAAGGGAAGGTTTCACACACTGGGAATGGGGGAGCCATGAAGTACACTTCACACAAGAAAACAAAATAGGAAGTTGAGGCTAATACCCTTTCTTCCACTTTTCTCTCCCTAGCAGGCAGTGAACAGACAATGTTGATCCATTCTCTTTGCGGAGGTGTGGAAAGAGCTGTTACAACTCCAGTCCAGGTAGGGGAGATGAGCGGGGGGCAGCCTGGGTCCCCCCTCCTTTTTCTGGGGGGAAATTTCCCCTGCAGTTGTTGCTAAGGAGTCCAGGCAAGAGGATCTGAACACCACTCCTTTTACACATGCCAAACTCTCCAGAGAGTCGCCTGTGCCTTGCATGATCTCTGACGAAGGAATCTGCTTTTTCTTTCAGTCTCCGGTTTCCTTTGAGGAGGTGACCGTATATTTCACTAAGGCAGAGTGGGCCCTGCTGGATCCGAACCAAAGAGCTCTCTACAAGGAAGTCATGCTGGAGAACTATGGGAGCGTGGCCTCTCTGGGTAAGGTGCCAAAGGTTCAAATTGCTGCCATTGGGATTGTGCCATTGGGCAGATGTGTGAATCAAAATATTAAACAGCAATATGTTGTTCTGAGGCCTGCCCTGTTACTTGATCTATTTTGGGAGCCTCGAGGTGGTGGGGTGGCCATATTCAGCATAGCCAGGTAGAATGACCCGAATGTCCTGGCTGGCCCAGGGGCAACAGAGGCCAGTGTTGTGGTCATCGCCCAAGCCAGAGAGGGTGTCCTGGCCTGAGGTCAGTGTGGGACTGAGAGGCCCCCAAGAAGACTCTGGAAGGGGCCCCATCCTAATTTCTCAGTTGCCAACCACTATGACACACTTGTCCCCCAGATGGGATTACCGCCATCCCCTCTGATTGTGATCTGAAATGGATCTGTCCCACTTACACTGGTTGGGATTGTGGGTTTTAATCTTGACCAAGTTTCCACTCTTCCAGAAAAATGTTCCCACTTCCTTGGATTTCTTTTCCTTCCCTATATAAGAACGACCTCTCTCTCTCTCTCTCTCTCTCACACACACACACACACACACGCACGCACACAGCCATACACCTGCAACTCAGTTGGTGGGGAAAGAAAGTATGATAAAGGAAATGCACACCCATTAGTGAGCAGTGCCTGACGGGTGGCTTGGCTTCTTCAGTAGATGCTGACTGGACCTCTTTCTTTATTCCAGCAGCACATGTAGAGGACATCATTGGCGGATTACAGGGGTTCTCTTTGGAAAAAGACAAGAATGAAGACTCCAAAGGAAACATCGGGGATGGAGATGGACCACAGATGCAGGAAGGAAGCCATGCAGCTAAGAGGAGGGATGAGCCCATTCAGTCCCAAGGAGGGGGCTTCCATAAAATCCAACTCCAAGAAGAAAGGTCACCCAAAACAAGAAGGAATGAAGGCCTCCGTGCTAATCGGAGAATCAGCTCCAAGAAAATGAAAATGATAGTGTCGCCTTTGGAAAGACCTCCAGTAAGTACATGTTTTATTTCCAAGAGGCAAATTCCCTCAGGAGAGAAACCATATTATTGTGTAATGCAGGAAGAACTTCAGTCAAAAATCAGCCCTTACTTCACATCAAAGAACTCACTTTGATGAGGAACTATACAAATAGTTAGATTGCATGCAGCAGGCTTTATTGTTCTCTAAAAGTGTTTATTAATGTACCCTTCAATGTATAGCAGGAAAAAGCCACTAAAATGTTTTGCACGTGGATGGTCAGACCTCCTTGTATGGGAGCTAACGGGATCTCTCGCTTCATTCCAGCAGGGTATGATCACTGGCGTGAGGGTGATGGGGTTCATCAGCTATTGCCAGACAAAGTGAAGAATGATGATTTGAAAGGAAACTTCAGGAATAAAGGTGGACCGAAGAGGCAGAAAGGAAGTCACATGGTCAAAAAGAGGGATAAACCCATTCCTGGCCAAGGGTGGGATTTCCGTAAACGAATACACATGGTGGAAAAATCATATAAGAGCTTGGAATGTGGAATAAACTTCTCAGATCATGCCCTATATGAGATCCATTTGCAAATGCACAGTGGAAAGAAGACCCATCAATGCTTGGAATGTGGCAAGAGCTTCCTTTGCAGAGCAGATCTCCGTAGACATCAAAGAACATATAAAGGAGAGAAAACTTATAGCTGCTCTGTCAGTGGCAAGAGCTGCTCACAAAAATCAGAGCTTTTTCAACACCAAAAGATTCATTCAGGAGAGAAGCTACTTATCTGCACAGAGAGTGGAAGGATGTCACGTGGAAAAAAGGGTAATGCATTTTTTCCAAAGCGTAACAAAATGGAGGCATATAAATGCTTTCGGTGTGGAAAGTACTTCAGACACAGATCAAGTCTCCTTGTGCACCAAAAAATACACACAGGGGAGAAACCTTTTCAGTGCTCAGAGTGTGGAAAGAGATTCAGTGAGAATGGCAGTCTTCAAAGGCATCTAAGAATCCACACAGGGGAGAAACCTTTTGAATGTTCAGAGTGTGGAAAGAGATTCAGTGAGAGTGGCCGTCTTCAAAGGCATCTAAGAATCCACACAGGAGAGAACCCGTTTGAATGCTCAGAGTGTGGAAAGAGATTCAGTGAGAATGGCAGTCTTCAAAGGCATCTAAGAATCCACACAGGAGAGAACCCGTTTGAATGCTCAGAGTGTGGAAAGAGATTAAGTGAGAATGGCAGTCTTCAAAGGCATCTAAAAACCCACACGGGAGAAACCTTTTGAATGCTCAGAGTGTGGAAACAGATTCAGTGAAAATGGCAGTCTTCAAAGGCATCTAAGAATCCACACAGGGGAGAAACCTTTTGAATGTTCAGAGTGTGGAAAGAGATTCAGTTACAGTGGCACTCTTCAAAGGCATATAAGAACCCACACAGGAGAGAAACCTTTTGAATGTTCAGAGTGTGGAAAGAGATTCAGTGTGAGTGGCGCTCTTCAAAGTCATCTAACAATCCACACAGGGAAGAAACCTTTTAAATGTTCAGAGTGTGGAAAGACATTCCTTTGCAGTGCCCATCTTCTGCGGCATCAAAGAACCCACACAGGGGAGAAACCTTTTCAGTGCTCAGATTGTGGAAAGAGATTCAGTCAGCACTGCAATCTTCAACAGCATCAAAGAATCCACACAGGGGAGAAACCTTTTGAATGCTCAGAGTGTGGAAAGAGATTCAGTCATAGTGGCAGTCTTCAAAGGCATCTAACGATCCACACAGGGGAGAAAACATTTGATTGTGCAGAGTGTGGAAAGAGATTCAGTTGCAGTGGCCATCTTCAGCGGCATCAAAGAAGCCACACAGGGAAGAAACCTTTTGAATGCTTGGAGTGTGGAAAGAGATTCAGTCAAAGTGGCCATCTTCAACAGCATCAAAGATCCCACACAGAGGAGAAAGCTTTTGAATGCTCAGAGTGTGGAAAGAGACTCAGTAACAGTGGCAGTCTTCAACAGCATCAAAGAACCCACACAGGGGAGAAACCTTTTGAATGCTTGGAGTGTGGAAAGAGATTCAGTCACAGTGGCTATCTTCAAAGGCATCAAAAAAACCAACACAGGGGAGAAAACCTTTGAATGTGTAGAATGTGGAAAGAGATTCAGTTGCAATAGTAATCTTCTACAGTATCAAAGAACTCACTCAGAGGAGAGACTTTTTAAATGCTTAGTGTGTGGAAATAGTTTCAATCATAGTAGCAATCTGGAACGGCATCTAAGAACCCACCCAAAGGAAAAATCATTTTGAATGCTCAGTGTAAGGCCCCTGTCACCTCCACAGTTGAGACACCCCAATTTGATCCCCAACATTCTCTCCATTGGTTCTTGTAGGTTATCCGGGCTGTGTAACCGTGGTCTTGGTATTTTCTTTCCTGACGTTTCACCCACAGCTGTTAACAGACAACTTCAGAATACAATTCTTCCATATTAACATACCACATCCTCATTAGCACATTATCTTGATACTTACAGGACAATGATTTGCACATTACCTTTAATACTTTGCAGGACAATGACTCCGCTCAAACCCAACCCCCTTCTGACTATATATTACTCTTCCTACACACTTGACACTGAGAGACACTGTCCTTCAGTGTTACTCCTCTGAAGATGCCTGCCACAGCTGTGGGCGAAACGTCAGGAAAGAAAATACCAAGACCACGGTTACACAGCCCGGATAACCTACAAGAACCAATGAACTCTGACAGTGAAAGCCTTCGACAATATTCTCTCCATTTTTTTGAAGGGGTCCCCTTCAAAGCCTCCAATACAATGGGTGGATCTTTGGGATAGGTTTGAGAGTATCATATCCAGGGTGATGAAAATATATTTTGTTAGAAAATGTATTTTGAAGGTGCATCTTATCAGTTACCGCCCGGGCATTCAGCCAAGTGGTCTGGGGAAAATGCCAGGAACTGGGCATCATGCCAGAGGAATTCACTTTATCTCTAAAGTGGTCAAATGCCAAACAGCAGTGTTTAGAGAAAAAATAGCCTAAAGTGACTGGTTTGCCCCCCTCTTTTTTCATTCCTGGTCAGCTCAGGCCTGAATTTTATAAAGTTCAGCCATATGAATAATATATGGTATAATAAATCATTTATAAATGATTTGGATGAAGAGGGGATGCTTATTAAATTTGCAGATGATACTAAATTGGGAGGGGTAGCAAATACCACATGAACATGAGTCAGCAGTGTGATGCGGTAGCTAAAAAGGCAAATGCAGTCTTGGGCTGCATCAACAGAAATAGGGCTGTTGGAAAAAAAATCGTTATAGTTCGGATTCGGCTGAATTTGGCCCATCTGGATTCGGGATATGCCGAAGTCCGAACTCCCCCGCTTCGGGTCCGTGCAATTCGGCCCGAATTCAAAGTTCGGGGAAAAAATTCGGCCGAATAAAGCCATTAAAAACACAACCGTGCCTTTCCGCAGCTCCGTGGGGGGCATTTTTGGGGGTAGAGGTCCCAAACTTTCAGCGGAGCTTCAAAGGACCCTTATTGCCAGACCCCCCAAGTTTTGTAAAGATTGGGTCAGGGGGGGCTGAGATATGGGCCCCGAAAGGGGTCACCCCATCCTTAATGTGCATCTCTGAGCAGAGCTTGCCGCCCACACACAATGCTCCCAGCCCCGACAAACAGCTGAGCTGCGGGGAGCAAGGGCGGGCAGGTGCGAAGAAGTTTGCAAAGCAACACAACTGCAAAGCAACACAACCATGCAAAGCAACACAACCATGCAAAGCAACACGTTTGCACCATGCAAAGCAACACCTGACACCTGGGAGTTTGCAAACCATGGAAAGGGACAGAGGCAGCTAGCTATGCATAATGAGCAGGAGGGGGTGGAATTTCCCTTTTTGCATCGGACTCGAGTCGGGACCAGGCAAATGCATTCTTTAAGTCACCATTTGAAAACCAGTTTTGAGCAAGCATCAAAATAGACCTAACCGATCTTATGAATGAGGGAAAACCTGAGGACACACAACTGAAGCCCCCCCTCAAACCAGGGAGAGAGAGACTTGAGGGGGCACACACACCCCAGGCAGAATGGGCGAAAGCCCCCTTTGGCTTCCCACCCACCCACAGAAACTGCTCCCTCCCCACACCCACACAGACTCTGCTTTCCCCCCCACACACACACACAGGAGAAAAATTATAGATTAAAACTCATAAACATCAGCACAACTTTAACAGAAAAGAAGAGAGTTTAAGAATGAATAAGGCTTGGCTTCCTGTCTTGAAAACCTCCAGACTAACAAAGACTACAGTCAACAATAGCCATGCAGATTAGCTTTGGATTTCACACATTAACAGATCACTTCAGGATACAATGGTTCTGTCAGGCTGCTATCTCGGTTTCGTTATTGCCTCTGTCTCTGCGCTGTATTGTCTGCCCCCCAAGGTCGCATACCTAGGCCTGGGAACTCAGCTCCTGGGAAACTGTATTCAGCCTGTGCGTGTAATCTCCCGCCTTTCCTGCCTTATAATATCTCCCAGCTAGTGAGTCTCTCATAGCTGTCATTTTATTCGTTTGCACTGTATGCCTATTTGACCAGTAAAAGCCATCTGTTTGGACTCTATCTGACTTTGTGGTGATTTCTGGTTCTGTGGGCCAAGGGCTGACATTATGACAGCTATATCTTCTCTTCACCATTCTACTAGCCAGGCTGGAGCCCAGGGGGGTCGCCTGCCACTTGGATGGGAGCTGTGCAGCTCTCCAGGTGATCTACACCCTGGAGCCCTTCTCTGAGGATCCTACTCTGTTACAAGACTTAATCGCTGAACTTTTCCGGACGACCCGAGAGGTTTGCCGCTTGAGGGGACTGGTACAGGAACAGTGGCAATCTCTTAAAGGACGTCTCTGGATGTTGATCAACTCCGACCGTGTTGATCAACTCCAGGAAGTAATGGAACTTATGCTTCAAGAGAACAGGCAATTACAACAAACCCTGATAGCTCAGAGACAGCCCATTCCGATACCGGGTCAGGGGGTACCCGTACAGCCACCCGCTAATGTGCCTGCTCCACCCTTGCCTCCTGGAGCTCCTGTTGCTCCTCCGCCCGGACCACCCGTGCAACCACCCGCTAATGTGCCTGCTCCACCCTTGCCTCCTGGAGCTCCTGTTGCTCCTCCACCCGGACCACCCGTGCAACCGGGTCAACCTGCGCCCGGCCCTTGGAAGCAACTCAAATTGAGGACTACGTATGACGGATCTCTCGAGACTTTGCCTTGTTTCTTGCATCAAGTGGACAGTTATATGCGAGAACAAGGACAACTTTTCCCCACGGAAGATAGCCGGGTGCGTTACGTAGCTTCCCTTCTGACAGGTAAAGCGGCTGACTGGATGGTCCTCCAGTTTGACACCCGCTCTCGTGCTATTCGTTCCCTCAACAACTTCATGACTGCCCTGAGAAGGAGGTTTGAGGACCCCTTCCTGGGGGAAAGAGCCAAAACGGAACTCTTACAATTAAAACAAGGCTCTGCTACAGTTCGAGAATTTGCCGATGAATTTCAACGACTGGCAAGTAAAATTGTAGGTTGGCCCGAGACCACCCTGATCCATCATTTCAGGGAAGCCTTGCATCCTGACATTCTGAACTGGTCTTACATGCGAGGCGATCCCGATACCCTCGAAGACTGGATCCTATTAGCCGAGGAAGTGGAAAGCCGCCGACGCTTCATTTCTCTCGTCCGTCAAAAGCACAAGGAAAAAGGCACCCAAAAGCCTCAACCCAAGGCACCACTGCTCGTCCCACGAAATCCCCCACGTCCGCCCCAGGAACGTGAAGCCCGATTTCAGAGGGGTGCCTGTCTTACTTGCGGAGAAATGGGCCACTTTGCAGCCGTTTGCCCACGCCGCCAGGAATTATTTCGTCCCAGCACGACAACCCGCGCCCGAGGTCGTCCACCACGCAGAGGCACCGCGGCCACCCGCAGCGCAGCTCCGGGAAGACCCACACCCTCTGCACTCCATGCCGGGGACCCAGCCTCCCTGCCTACTACCAACGACCCCGCCGGGTCTCGGATTACAAGTGCCCCATTGGGGGACGACTTTCCCTCTTCGGATGAGGAACATCCTTGGATTTCTCCAGCCTTAAACCTGGAATCTCCCCTCGACTTGTCAAAAAACGGCTCCGGTCTGTGGTGAATGGAGCGTCTCCACAGACCTCTCAGGATCTTCCTATCAAACCGAATGCTCCTACCAAAATCAAAGAAGTGGACTCCACCGTCTACGTGGATGCAGTTTTACAACAACTTAACGGTGGCCCACAAATCCCCGTCAAAGCATTAATTGACTCCTGTTGCTGTCGCACTCTCATAAGCGAAACCACTTTTGCTGCACTCAGAGCCGACTCTGAGGCTTTACCCGCCCCCGTCCAATTTGCCCAAATGGACGGAAGCCATTTCCAGGGGGGTCCAGTTGATCACCGCACCATAGGGGTGGCAATGGGAATTGGTTCCCACTGGGAACAAATAGACTTCACTATAGCCCCTATCCGATTTGAAGTGGTCTTGGGAATTAACTGGATTAAAGGACATAGTCCCAGTATTGATTGGGAAACAAACACTATCTCCTTCGCTAGTCCCACCTGCGACCAGCATCGGCAAAACTTTGCTCTGCTATATCCGCCCGTTCCAGCATTAACCTCTACTGCCCCAGCACCACCGGCTCTACCCGCTGTATACCGGGACTTTGAAGATGTCTTCGACCTTAGGGAATGTGATGCCTTACCCCCCCACCGGGCCTCAGACTGTGCGATTGAAGTGGTAAAGGACTGCACATTAACCAAGAGTAAGATTTACCCTATGAGCGCTTCCGAGCGCACTGTCCTCCGGGACTTTTTGGACAAAAACCTCGCCAGAGGGTTCATTCGCCCTTCGAATGCCCCAAACTCGGCCCCCGCGTTTTTCGTCCGGAAAAAAGAGGGCGACCTTCGCCTGTGCATTGACTTCAGAAAGCTCAATGCGGTTACCCAGACCAACGCCTATCCTATCCCATTAATATCCGATATTTTGGGACAATTACAGGAAGGCCGTGTGTTCTCTAAATTAGACTTGGTGGAAGCTTACTACCGAGTCCGTATCCGCGAAGGGGATGAGCACCTCACTGCCTTCTCTAGCTGTTTCGGAATGTATGAATTCCTTGTGATGCCGTTCGGATTAAAAGGGGCCCCGGGGGTCTTCATGCAACTCATCAATGAAATCCTACATGACCTTCTATATCGTGGGGTGGTGGTCTACTTAGATGACATTCTCATTTATTCGAAAACTATGGACGAGCATGTGGCTCTGGTCAGGGAAGTTCTGCAACGCCTGCGTAACCATCAACTTTTCGCAAAACTAGCTAAGTGCGAATTTCACCAAAGCAAACTCACGTTTTTGGGATACATCATCTCCCACCAAGGTCTTCGCATGGACCCCGCCAAAGTCCAAGCCGTCCTCGATTGGACTCCCCCCACCAACCGGAAGCAAGTACAGAAATTTCTGGGATTTGCAAACTTCTATCGAGGATTCATCCCTAACTTCGCCCAGGTGGCTCTACCCATTACGGACCTACTGAAAACTAAGGGAAAAGTAAGCTCGGCTGCCTTGCCCTCCGCAAAAATCCTATGGACTGAGCAATGCCAAGCCGCCTTTCTGGCCCTCAAACGCCTCTTCACTTCGGAGCCGGTGCTACAGCACCCAGACCCAAATCAAATGTTCATTGTGCAAGTCGATGCTTCCGATGTAGCCATGGGAGGGGCTCTCCTCCAGCAAGGACCGGATGGTCTTCTTCACCCTTGCGCTTACTTTTCAAAAAAATTTGCGCACGCTCAATTAAACTGGCCCATCTGGGAGAAAGAGGCCTCAGCAGTTCATCATGCACTGACTCTATGGCGACAATTCTTGGAAGGGTCTAAAGTCCCCTTTGAGGTTTGGACCGATCACAAAAATCTAGCTGCCCTCACGGGGTCCCATAAGCTATCGGCGAAACAACA
This sequence comes from Euleptes europaea, assembly GCF_029931775.1. Classification (NCBI taxonomy): domain Eukaryota; kingdom Metazoa; phylum Chordata; class Lepidosauria; order Squamata; family Sphaerodactylidae; genus Euleptes; species Euleptes europaea. The sequence continues at coordinate 825,719 of NC_079312.1, forward strand.
ACGGTGGGCGGAGTTCTTTGCGCAGTTCCGTTTCACCCTGAAGCACGTCCCTGGGAAGCAGAACGTTCTCGCGGATGCCCTCTCCCGTTTACCACAATATCCGGTAAAACTCGAAAGACCCACCAACTCTCTGTTCACCCCTATGCAACGTGGGGCTCTACCTATGCTGGCTGTGCAAACTCGATCCCAGCATCAGCACACCTTACCCAACGTACAAGCTCCGCCAGCCCAACCGACTGCCCAGCCGCCACCGCAACAAACCGGAGTTCCCGCCCTTCCTACCCCTCCGACCGCCCAGCCGCCTGCAGTCTGCGCGCCGCCGCACGTAAGCACTAGCCCCATAACTGTTTCTAAGATCTCCATGGCCGACGGGGGGGCCCCCTCCAAAATCCCCATCTCCGAGTCCTTTTTAACTGTCCTGCGGGACCAGTGCCTTTTAGAACGCACCGCTCATACCCTACCTCCTGGTGTTTTGGAACAAGGAGGCTCCTGGTACAAGGACTCGAAATTGTATGTACCCAAAGCTCTCCGAAAGGACGTTTTACATTTAGCTCATGGAGCCAAAACAGCTGGGCACTTTGGGTTTCTGAAAACCCTTCACTTATTGCGCAGACAGTTCTGGTGGGGGGGAATGCGTTCCGACATTGACTCCTTCATCCGCAGCTGTCCCGTTTGTGCCGCTGCGAAACGATCGCAGGGAAAACCCCCGGGACTGCTACAACCTCTTGAAACGCCCAGCAAACCTTGGGAAGTGATTGCTATGGACTTCATGACTGATCTCCCTCTCAGTGGGGGTAAAACTGTGTTGTGGGTTGTTACTGATTTGTTTTCTAAGCAAATACATTTGATTCCATGCGCAGGGATCCCCTCTGCTCAGAAACTGGCCCGCCTCTTCGTGACGCATATCTTTCGCTTACATTCGTTTCCGCGTAAGATAATTTGTGACCGCGGAAGTGGTTTCGTTTCTAAGTTTTGGAAAGCTTTCCTCAAGTTGGTGGGAGTGGAACAAGGGTTGTCTAGTGCATACCATCCTCAAACCGATGGTCAAACTGAACGTGTCAATGCTGTACTTGAATGTTATTTACGCTGTTATGTTAACTACCACCAGGATAACTGGGTAGAACTGTTACCTTTAGCAGAATATGCCTACAATAATGCCATGCATCAATCCACAGGTTTTAGCCCATTTTTTGCTGTGTATGGACAAGATTTCAGTCCCATCGCTCCTGCAAATGATGTAGAGGGGGAGGGGAACCCCGACATTGCCTCCTGGGCACACGCCCTCCGTACCACTTGGCCCTGGCTCGTTAGCAACCTCGACCGGGCCAAACGTAAATACAAAGCGCAAGCTGACAAACATCGCTCCCCCGGGGGTGATCTGCAAGTGGGTGCTTTGGTTTACCTTTCCACCAAAAATCTCCGTTCCACCCAACCGTGCCATAAGCTCAGTGCTAAATACATTGGCCCTTTCCCCATCACCCGGGTCATAAACCCTGTCACGGTGGAACTGGCTCTCCCCAAATCCTTGAGGCGTGTGCATCCTGTTTTCCACATTAGCCTCCTCAAACCCCATGTTGCTTCTCCACAGTGGCATCCGGACCCACCTCCTGCGCAACCCATCATGGTGGGGGGGGAGGAACACTTCGAAGTCTCCAAGATCCTTGACTCCCGTGTTCACCATGGCAACCTGCAATATTTAGTCCGTTGGAAACATTTCCCCCCTGCCTATGACGAATGGGTGCGCGCACGGGATGTCTCCGCCCCCGACCTCGTCGACGCCTTTCACATTGCTTACCCAGATAGGCCAGCCCCCTTGCGAACTGGGAGGGGGCCTTGAGGGGAGCAGAATGTCAGGCTGCTATCTCGGTTTCGTTATTGCCTCTGTCTCTGCGCTGTATTGTCTGCCCCCCAAGGTCGCATACCTAGGCCTGGGAACTCAGCTCCTGGGAAACTGTATTCAGCCTGTGCGTGTAATCTCCCGCCTTTCCTGCCTTATAATATCTCCCAGCTAGTGAGTCTCTCATAGCTGTCATTTTATTCGTTTGCACTGTATGCCTATTTGACCAGTAAAAGCCATCTGTTTGGACTCTATCTGACTTTGTGGTGATTTCTGGTTCTGTGGGCCAAGGGCTGACAGGTTCCATATTAACATACCACACCCTCATTAGCACATTATCTTGATACTGTGAGGGTCTCTGTGTATGTGTCTCTGCTTCCCATCACCTGCTATCAGTGAACTCGTAAAAGCAGTTCACACCTTCTGGTCTCAGGCGCCAGGCCTGATTGCCCCATGTATCTTCCCCCCCGCTGTTCTTCCTGTCAGTACTCCCTCAGGCCGATGCGGCCTTGGAAGTGTGATAGCTTCACCAGACTTCCTGGGACTCGTCTGATGTTTTGTATTATGCCAAGCTTGTAACTTCCCATAACAATAAGTGTGAACCCCAGTGCCCCAGTGCCCTGGAGTCAATATATTCTGTAAACCCGAGTAGCCCCTCACTTGCAACTTGCTACCTGTGCCTGTCTCATCTCCTGATGTCTTCAATAAATCCTTTGTTTCTTTATCAACGTCTGAACATTTGATTTGGAGAAGTAAACTCAGAGAGAGGGGATCTCTCACATTAAGTTGCAAGTCATTGCCTCTCGAACTGCTGCTGTACCTTTTGGGACAGAATGTCAGGCGATGAGGAAAACACCCCTACTACCCCTGACGCACCGGACGGACCGGTGGTACCGGAGAAGCCGGATCCCAAGGAGGAGGGTGCCAAGCCAAAGAAGCCTAGGGGTCCCATCCCCGACCAAGGCCGAGGACTTTTTAACAATTGGCTGGACTCCCCCAAGGGTTGGTCTCTCTCCCGAACCGCGGCGAAGGATCGCCGTTTGGCCTTCCCCAGCACGGGACTTGAAGGGGACCCGGCGCGCAAGGAGGCCCTGATGGAAGAGGAACGCAGGCAGTGGCTGGAGGATCGCCAAGCCATGCAGGAACAGATGGAGTCCATGCGGCGGGTGATGGGTGAGATGGCCGCGGCCCTGGACGCGTTGAAAGTGCAACCGCCTGCCGGCAACCCCCCGGACGGAACACCGGCAGCCCCCCCCCGCGCCTCCTAGCCTCCCGTCCCGTCGGGACCTGAAAGTCACCTATGACGGTTCAGGAGACCAGTTGACCTTTTTCATGGTCCAAGTGGACATTTTTATGCGAGAACAAGGCCGAACCTTCACTTCCGAGGAGTCCCGGGTGCAGTACGTGGCTTCCCTGCTGCAAGGGGAGGCGGCCGCCTGGATGGTGTTGCAGTATGAACTCCGCTCGCCGGTGCTACGAACCCTGGATGAGTTTATGGTAGCACTCCGAAACCGCTTCGAGGACCCGACTCTGGGTGAGCGGGCTAAAGCCTCCCTGATGCAACTGCGCCAAGGGACCAAGTCGGTGGCGCAGTATGCAAGTGAGTTCCAATCACTGGCCAGCCGAATCCTGGACTGGAGTGAGGCCACTTTGGTACAGTGTTTCAGGGAGGGCCTCAACCCGGACCTCCAGCATTGGGCTTTTATGCAAGGGAACCCCCCGGATGTGGAAGGTTGGGTTCGCCACGCTGCCGATATCGAGAATCGCAAACAACTCTTGACCTTGTCCAAACAACGCGTTGGACGAGACCCGAGACCCCGGAGTGACCGGGGCCGAGACTTCCGACCGGGAGGGAGCGGGGGTCCCTCGGCCGCTGAACGCCGTAAGCGTTTTGAGACCGGCGTCTGCCTGACCTGTGGAGGAAAGGGACACTTTGCGTCGCAATGCCCCTCTCGTGCGGGTCGTCCAAACCCCCCTCGCCAAGCCCCGACCGAACCGCAGAAGGCACCCGCTGAGGACCAGCCCCGCCGCAGGAGCGGGCCACCGGGCCGGCGTTCCGGCGCACCCTCCGCTCTCCACGCGCGCCCCCAGGATGTGATCTCCACCTCTACAGGCCCAACGGGGTCCCGGATTACAAATGCTACTTTTGATTCGGACGGATCCCCGAATGCCACCACTCCATCCCCCTCTTCCAGCGAGGAGGAAGAGTGGGAACAGCCGGCAAAAAACGCCGTCGGTCTGCTGTAGAGGGGGCTCCGCAGCAGACCGCCCCTGTCGTTGTGCAAGGAGCTCCACCGATGGTAAGCGCCCAAGAGGACAATGTGTATGTACGTGTTCACCTGTCCCTACCCAAAGGGGGTCCCAGTTTAGAATTCCCTGCTTTGGTTGACTCGGGGTGTGCCCGCACTATGATTAGTGAGGAAGCTGCCAAGAAACTGGGAGTCCGGCGCAAGCGGCTTCCGGGACCCCTCCGCTTTTCCCAAATGGACGGGAGCGATTTTAAACGGGGCCCAGTGACCCACCGAACTGCAGCCGTGATTATGTCGGTGGGAGAACATTGGGAACGCTTGTATTTTACCATCGCCCCTATTGTAACCCCAGTGGTGTTAGGGATGAACTGGCTACGGGGACATAACCCCTCCATCGACTGGGTTAAACGGGTGCTCTCGTTTCCCGAAAGCCCCTGTGGGTTGCATGACAAGGAACGGGTACTCAGGACTCCGGCCGCCGCATTGGTAGGGTCCCCCAACCCGATCTCCATTCCTCCTCAACTTCCCACAGAATACTCGCAGTTTGCGGATGTCTTTGATGTTAAAGAATGTGACGAACTACCTCCCCACAGAGAGACGGACTGTGCCATTGAAATCGTGGGGGAAGGCAAACTGTCTAAAGGAAAGGTCTATCCCATGAGCCCTAGTGAGAAGGCGGTGTTGCGGGACTATTTGGACGCCAACTTGGCGAGGGGTTTCATACGCCCTTCCAAAGCTCCTTATTCGGCCCCGGCCTTCTTTGTGAAGAAAAAGACGGGAGATCTAAGACTGTGTATTGACTTTCGTAGGCTAAACGCGGTCACCCAGTCTAACGCTTACCCTCTCCCTCTTATTCCCGACCTTTTAGCACAATTAAAGGAGGGCCGAATCTTCACCAAACTGGACTTAGTGGAAGCATACCACCGCATCCGCATTAAAGAAGGAGACGAACCCAAAACGGCCTTTTCCAGCTGTTTTGGAATGTTTGAATACCTAGTCATGCCGTTCGGACTTTCGGGGGCCCCCAGTGTGTTTATGCAATTGATTAATGAGGTTTTACATGATTTGCTGTTTCGGGGGGTGGTGGTATTTCTCGATGACATACTTATTTACTCTGAAACCATGGAAGAACATGTGCGCCTAGTGCGAGAAGTGCTCCAGCGGCTGCGGGAGCACAAACTGTATGCTAAGGTATCCAAATGTGAGTTCCACCAACCTTCCATTACATTTCTTGGGTACGTGATTTCCCACCAAGGTTTAGAAATGGACCCCGCAAAGGTCCAGGCGGTGCGAAATTGGGAACCCCCCACTACCCGCCGCCAGCTTCAGCAATTTTTGGGATTCGCTAACTTTTACCGAAACTTCATTCCCAACTTTGCCCAAGTTGCGCTTCCTCTCACCAATCTGTTGCGTACCAAGGACAAGGGGGCTAGCGCCGCGCTTCCCTCAGCCCGTTTGCAATGGTCCCCCCAGTGCCAGCAGGCTTTTGAATGTTTAAAACTACTTTTTTCATCCGAACCCGTTTTGGCTCACCCAGATTGCACCAAGCCTTTCGTGGTGCAGGTGGATGCCTCGGATGTGGCCATGGGTGGGGCCCTATTGCAGAGGGATGAAGGGGGGCGGTTGAGACCATGCGCCTACTTCTCCAAAAAGTTTTCCCAGTCCGAAATCAACTGGGCTATTTGGGAGAAGGAGGCGGCGGCGGTCAAACATGCCCTCACCATATGGAGACACTTTTTAGAAGGTGCCGAACTACCGTTTGAAGTGTGTACCGATCACAAGAATCTCGAGGCTCTCAAGGGAGCTAGAAAGCTCAACGCCAAACAAATTCGGTGGGCCCAATTCTTCGCCAAATTCCGGTTCACTCTCAAACATGTCCCGGGTAAAGACAATGCCCTAGCCGACGCTCTGTCTCGACTTCCCCAGTATCGCAACGATTTCGATCGCCCTGTCGACTCCCTGTTCACGCCCGAGCAGCGTGGGGAGGTCCCCGGCTTAGCCGTCACCACCCGCTCCCAAGCCCATCGGCCAGAGACCCCCCCTACGCTCAAGGGTATCCCGGAAGCCTTCCAACAGCGGCTCCGGGACGCTTCCTTACAGGAGGAGGAGCACCATCTCCTCCCCCCTGGCCTGGAACGAACCAACACTTGGTGGATGCAGGGGGGAAAACTGTATGTCCCATCCTCCCTTCGCAAGGAGGTATTGGGACTTGTACATGGTGCCAGGTTGGCGGGTCATTTTGGCTTCATTAAAACACTTCACCTGGTACGGAGGCAGTTCTGGTGGCCCGGTATGAGAGCCGATGTGGAGCTGTATGTGCGCAGCTGCCCCACTTGCGCCACAGCTAAGAAACGGATGGGAAAACCCCCCGGGCTTCTCAAACCGCTGGAGAACCCCTCCCGCCCCTGGGAGGTCATAGCCATGGATTTTATCACCGACCTACCTCCTAGTCGGGGAAAAACGGTTCTCTGGGTAATCACGGACCTTTTTTCCAAACAGGTCCATTTTGTTCCATGTGCAGGTCTTCCTTCAGCCCAGGGTTTGGCTAAACTATTTGTTACACATGTCCTCAGGCTACACTCGGTACCGAGGAAGGTCCTCTCCGACCGGGGGGTCCAGTTTGTTGCCAAATTCTGGCGAGCATTTCTAAAGCTCATGGGGGTGGAGGAACAGGGTTTGTCTTCCGCCTATCACCCCCAAACGGATGGTCAAACGGAACGAGTAAACGCGGTAGTAGAATGTTATTTGCGTTGCTATGTAAATTTCCACCAGGATGACTGGGTCGACCTGCTGCCATTCGCCGAATATGCGTACAACAATGCGCCTCATTCCTCTACCGGCTTTAGTCCCTTCCAAGTAATATACGGGACGGAATTAGGTCCTTTCGGTTCCGCCCCCGTCACGCCAGAGCTCCAAACCACCCCTGATCTTCAGGAGTGGATCCAGGCAGTTAAATCTACCTGGCCGTGGCTGCTCAAAAATCTTGAGAAGGCGAAAAGCAAGTACAAGGAACAAGCAGACAAACACCGGTCTCCGGGGTGGGAGCTAAAGGTGGGAGAGCAAGTGTATCTGTCCACCAAAAACCTCCGCTCTCTTCGTCCCTGCAAAAAACTGAGCGACCGTTATGTGGGACCTTTCCCCATTATCAGAGTGATCAATGAGGTTACCGTGGAACTGAAGCTCCCAAAGACTCTCAAGGGAGTCCACCCGGTTTTTCATATTAGCCTCCTCAAACCGTATGTGGCAGCCCCCCAGTTCCACCCCCCTCCCGAACATGAGATTCCTACTGTGGTAGGAGGGGATACCCATCTGGAAATATCCAAGGTCTTAGATTCCAAATGGAAGAAGGGGAAACTGTTTTACTTTGTTCGTTGGAAAAACCTTGGGTCCGCTCATGACGAGTGGGTGGCCGCACCCCACATGGCGGCCCCTCGCTTGGTCCGAGAATTCCACCTCGCTTATCCCGATAAGCCTCGCCCTCTCGAGGACCCCGGAGGGGGGCCTTAAGGGGGGCAGAATGTGAGGGTCTCTGTGTATGTGTCTCTGCTTCCCATCACCTGCTATCAGTGAACTCGTAAAAGCAGTTCACACCTTCTGGTCTCAGGCGCCAGGCCTGATTGCCCCATGTATCTTCCCCCCCGCTGTTCTTCCTGTCAGTACTCCCTCAGGCCGATGCGGCCTTGGAAGTGTGATAGCTTCACCAGACTTCCTGGGACTCGTCTGATGTTTTGTATTATGCCAAGCTTGTAACTTCCCATAACAATAAGTGTGAACCCCAGTGCCCCAGTGCCCTGGAGTCAATATATTCTGCAAACCCGAGTAGCCCCTCACTTGCAACTTGCTACCTGTGCCTGTCTCATCTCCTGATGTCTTCAATAAATCCTTTGTTTCTTTATCAACGTCTGAACATTTGATTTGGAGAAGTAAACTCAGAGAGAGGGGATCTCTCACAGATACTTACAGGGCAATTGTTAGCACATTACCTTTGTTACTTTTTGCAGGACAATGATTCAGCTCAAACCCAACCCCTTTCTGACTATATATTACTCTTCCTACACACTTGACACTGAGAGACACTGTCCTTCAGTGTTACTCCTCTGAAGATGCCGGCCACAGCTGCTGGTGAAACGTCAGGAAAGAAAATTCCAAGACCACGGTTACACAGCCCGGATAACCTACGAGAACCAATAAATCAAAAGAGTTTCCATGTAGACATTAGGAAGAATTTTTTAACAGTTTGAGTGGTTCCTCAGTGGAACAGGCTTCCTCAGGTGGTGGTAAGCTCGCCTTCCCTGGAGGTTTTTAAGAAGAGGTTAGATGGCCATCTGTCAGCAATGCTGATTTTGTGACCTTAGGCAGATGATGAGAGGGAGGGCATCTTGGCCATCTTCTGGTCACTAGGGGTGTGTGGGGGGGAGGTAGTTGTGAATTTCATGCATTGTGCAGGGGGTTGGACTAGATGGCCCTGGTGGTCCCTTCCAACTCTATGATTCTATCTAATAATATATGGTATATCTGCCTATAGTTATAATGTACAGATCAATTTTCTAGTCTCAGAGATGAGATATATCTACAACTAGATATTATATTTTGATTTACTATAGTGGTTTTACAAAGACTCTTCCAGATTTATACATTCCTGATATGCAAAAGATAAAAGGAAATTGCTGGACATATTTGAGTAGGCAGTGATGGCATGGCCTATATAACTTTCAGGATGTATCCTCGGCTATCACTGATATGATAATGCCTAGCGCACGTACGCCTATAGCACCTAAGACTTTTGCAACTATAGCAACACAAACTGATATTCCAGCATCCTCATCTTATGATGCCCTGGATTTCAGCATGAAAACAGAAGAGTCACCATTTTTTCCTGATCTTCAGTTAGATGAATTGTTTTCTGTTGATGTTAAGTGGTCTAACATAGACTGGCTAGATTCTGTAATTCAGTACTAATTACAGATCATTGTATGCCATAGTGAATGTTCCTTGTTAAACCTTGCTATGTCATTCTTTTCTGATTTATGGTTCATGTATTTAGTATTAATAAGGTAACATGTATTATTTGCTCTGCATAGAAGTATAGAAAAATTCTGCAGTGTTTCAGGAGAGGGTGTTACAGGCTTTGACATATGGGATCATATGGAATAATATTATATTTGGTTTATACTTAGTTAATTGTGTACTTTTGCAGAATTTATTCCATTTAAATCTTTGGAGCTTTCTTCCTAGTTTAAGCAGTTCACAGCAATGACTGTCTCACAGAGCTGTACTGACAGTTAAGATAAGACTCAGATGAATACACACGCCTGGATTTATAGAATAATAGAGTTGGAAGGGACCACCAGGGTCATCTAGTCCAACCCCCTGCACAATGCAGGAAATTAACAACTACCTCCCCCCACATCCCCAGTGACCCCAACCCTCCCACAATCAAAGCACTCCCGACAGATGGCCATCTAGCCTCTGCTTAAAGACCTCCAAAGACGGGGACTCCACTACCCTCCAAGGCAGCACATTCCACCGTCGTTATCTAGAATTGGCAATTAGATCTTACATCAACAAGAAAGGAATATCTGCTTCAAATGAATCTACTATGTATAGGCAGCTAAAGTGCTAGGTCAAACTGTTAGCAGAATTAAAATGTTTTGGATATATTAAATTACTAATAGAATTAACTGCTGTAATGATATTATAACAAGATGATGGAGAAGAGCAAAGCATAACAAAAAATACAAACTTGGTAATTGGAAAGTTTTACAGCAGTAAGGTGATATGCAACCTAGTCCTTTCCTAGTTCTTTCATAGTAGCTCTGCGTTTTTCATAGTAATTCTTCATCTCCAAATGACCATCAGAAACACACCAGTCCCTATGCCAAACAAAAAGTCAATGCTTGTGAGATCTCTCCAGGATTAGAGGACCATGCCCATTATCTTAGGTGCTGTGGAACACAGGCAGGATGGTACTGCCGCAGTCATCTTGTTTGGGGGCTTCCTTGAGGCACCTGGTTGGCCGCTGTGTGAACAGACTGCTGGACTTGATGGGCCTGGGTCTGATCCAGCAGGAGTTTTCTTATGTTCTTATGCTACGGGAAGAAACGTTATAATCATGCTTATAGAAGTCTTATGCACTTTTCATAAAGGTGGATGATCCCAAGCCTTTCCAATTATTTGATATTGATATTACAATTTACCATTTATGATTATTTGATATTGATATTAAACTGTAATGATATTAAACTGTCAGTACTAGTATTTGATTGTATTAAGGACAGTAGCAGTTTGAACTGATGTAGCAGTGTTGAACGGCAGCTGTAAGTGCTGTTCTCAGATTATTTAATTAATACAGTAGGCATATTAATAGAGGTAGAGAGAGACACCGGAAAATTAGATCTCTCCAATCTTTGCGTAGACTGGAGGGTCTCGAAGATATGGAATTTGGTATGTATGTCTAATTACCTATATGCTATTCTAGATATTGGAATCAGATTATTTTAACTAAATCAGATCTCTAACTGTCTACAGCCCATTTCCATCATGGAGGCAGGATTTCACTAGGGCTTTTATATAGCTCCTTTTCCCAACCTTTTCCCAACCAAGCTCGAGCTCCATCAGATAAAGTACAGCTCTCATTGTGTATGAATATAATTAATCTGTATACATCTTAATAATTAAACAACTTAACAATTAAACAACTAAACCGACGAGTCCAGTGGCACCCTTAAAATTGATACTGGCAGTGTCTTAGCCAGGTGGGAAGGTGGAGATTGACTAATGCAGAAGACAGGCAGGTGGCGCAGTGGGCACAGGGAAGCCGGTCATGGTGGAACCATCACTGCCCTTCAACTTTTCCTAGCATGATTGTCTTTTCCAGTGACTCTTGTCTTCTCATAATGTGACCAAAGTACAACAGCCTCAGTTTAGTCATTCTAGTTTCTAGGGTCAGTTCAGGCTTGATTTCATCTATAATCCACTGATTTGTTTTGTTTTTTGGCACTCCAGGGTATCTGTAACACTCTCCTCCAACACCACATTTCAATCTACTTTCTTCTTATCAGCTTTCTTCATTGTCTAGCTTTCACACCCATACATAGGCATTAATTAACTTAATTTTGGTGGCCAGTGACACGTCCTTACAATTCAGAATCTTTTCTAGCTCTTTCATGGCTGCCCTTCCCAGTCTCAATCTAAGAACATAAGAAAAGGCCCTGCTGGATCAGACCCAGGCCCATCAAGGCCAGCAGTCTGTTCACACAGCGGTCAACCAGGTGCCTCTATAGGAAGACCCCAAACAAGATGACGGCAGAAGCATTTATCCTGTCTGCGTTCCACAGTACCTCATATAATAGGCCTGCTCCTTTGATACTAGAGAGAGTAGGTATGCATCATGACCAGTATGCATGTTAACTAGAAGCCATGGATACCCCTTTCCTCCATGAACATGTCCACTCCCTTCTTCAAGCCTTAAATCTCCTCCTGATTTCTTGGCTGCAGCCTCTCCTTTTGGTTGATGGTGGAGCCAAGGAATAGGAAGTATTGGACAATTTCAGTTGCCTCGTTGCCAACCTTAAAGTTGAGTCGTTTTCCTGCAGTCATTACTTTTGTCTTCTTGATGTTCAGCTGCAGTCATGCTCTGGCACTTTCTCCTTTTAACTTTCAGCAGTGGTCGTTTCAGGTCTTCGCTATATGTTCTGCCGGTAATGAAAAACTGAAATTTAAAAATTAAAAACTGGAGGTTTTTAAGAAGAGGTTAGATGGCCATCTGTCAGCAATGCTGATTCTGTGATCTTAGGCAGATGGTGAGAGGGAGGGCATCTTGGCCATCTTCTGGTCACTAGGGGTGTGGAGAGGGGAGGTAGTTGTGAGTTTCCTGCATTGTGCAGTGGGTTGGACTAGATGACCCTGGTGGTCCCTTCCAACTCTATGATTCTATGAAATGATCCAGATCTTCTTCAAAAGGGCTCCTTGCTTGGGAACTACTTATCTTTGGGCTAACAGAAGAGGGAGTTTCCCGGACACCCACGTAGTTGGGATTCCTTTGCATTCAGCGACTCCATCCGAACTGCCCCCCCCCCCGCCACTCCCTTCCTCTCTATTTGAACCTCAGGACCCCTCCTGAGAATCTTCGGGTCAAGAATGAGCATCATCAGCTAGGAGGGAGAAGGGAGGAGGGTTCGAATCCGGCCTTCCCCCTTTCGCCGTCCTTTGCAACTAAACCGGAGCGAGGCTCCCTGCCTGGGGGAACCGGCGAAGCCTCTGGAAGGGGCGAAGCGAGACCAGGGAGGTCCTGCTTTGCAAAGTGGAGGGGACAGTTTCCAGCATGGAGCAGCCCAGTAGAGGAGCTGCATTTGGGGGGTCTCGCAAGGAGCCCTGCAGGGTTCACCCCACCCCCGGAGACCCCAAAGTGCAGCAAGGATACCCCCTTCCTCCCTCCCTTAACAGGCATAAACCGGAGGGCTCCGTTTTGCAAAGCCCCCTTTCCCCTGGTTGCTCCCTCTTCCCAGCAGGCAAAGGACGGTTTGGGGAGGGGGTGAGTACCTCAGAGGGTTGCAATATCGCAGAGCCCCACCCTCCAAAGCAGCCACTTTCCCCAGGGGGAACTGGTCTCTCTAGCCTGGAGAGCAGTTGCAATTCTGGGGGGATCTCCGGCCTCCACCTGGAGGTTGGCAACCTTCGTTCCCCTGGAGGAAATGGCTGCTTTGGAGGGTGGAGTCTCTGCCATTGTACCCCTCTGAGTCCCCCCCATAACCACTCTCTCCATGCTCTGTCAAGAATACAAGGCTGTCAGATTAGTTTGACAGCTGCAGGTTAGATCAGATGGATTTGGTAATGATGCAATCAGCCTGGAAAGTCCCTGGAGAGCTAGAGAGAGCTGGCCTAATCCAGTTATGGCCAGGTGGCTGATGCAATACAGGAGCAATGTCAGGATGACTAAGCATCTACTGTGATTGGTGGCTGCGACCACCAGGTGTATATAATGAAGTGGAGCTGAAGCTCTGTGTGGGATGCTATGAGCGGAGAGTGTGTAAGAAGTATCTGTATTATATCTTTGCACTGTGAAATAAACTACACTTTTCTAAGTAGCAGAGGACTTTCTGATGGTGTTATCCTGGACAGACTGCCAATCCGCTGGCTTCCGCATCAGGGCTCTGGGCCCAGCTCCACGCTAAAGGAGTGGTTTCTGCTACACTGCGCAGGTTACGTGTGGTGGTAGCTAAGCAGAGTCCAGGATTTTCAGAAGCTACTGAGGAAAAGGAAGGCAGTGTGAGTTATGGCTCAATCAATTATCCCTGTGGATAAGCTCACCTCTGGGAATTACCATGTTTGGTCTGTGAGGCTGGAGCAGTATCTGAAGAGGGAGGATTTGTGGGACGCTGTGGAGAGGCAGCCTACCACAGCAGTCGAGATTGCCAAGGACATTAAAGCCCTTGCAAATATCACCTTGTCAGTGGGAGATGACCAGCTTATATACGTTGCGGGCAAGAAGCATGCCAAGACAGTGTGGGATTCTTTAAGAACTATTTATCTGCGAGACTCGGCAGGTACTGTGCTGGCACTAATGAGACAGCTTTATAGATGCAATAAATCACCGTACACGCTGGCTGCAGCCCACTTGAAAACTCTGGCAGAGTTGTTTAGACACTGGAGTTAAGAGGGAAGAATGTTGCTGCAGAAGACCGGGTGTACTTGCTATTAAGTTCTCTGGATGCGAGCTTTGATGTTTTAGTAACTGTGAACACTTGTCCCCGTAGTAGTCCCATAAACAACATCCACAGACGAGTAGTCCAAAAGAGAGTTGATTTATTGGAGAAAACCTACAGGTATACAGAGCTAACAGGTAAGTAGGCACGACTGGGGACTAGAAGCACAGCACAGGGCCTATATGGGAAAGCATTGGTCACATCGAGATAACATTGGCAGTCATGGCAACCCTAGTTAGGGTTCCCATGGAAGATAGCGCTGGAGCAGGAATTCAGCAGTTAGCCTTGAGATGCACCTGGTAAAACCAAAACAGGAGAACCAAAACATACGCAGTCTGGTAGGCTGCAGAGAGCAGCAGAAAGCAGGCCTGACATTCTGCCCCCCTTAAGGCCCCCCCCCACCGTTCACACCCCAGGTGCTGGTTTGTGAGGGTAGGCAGTATTGAATTGGCGGATCAAACGGGGTGCAGAAATATCACGTGCGCGCACCCACTCATCATGAGCAGAAGTGTTTCCAACGAACCAGATATTGGAGGGAACCATGATAGATACGTGAGTCCAAGGTTTTCGCAATTTCAAAATGCTCCTCCCCCCCCTACCATCACCGGTATCTCAGGGAATGGCTCAGGATGCCACTTGGGGGAAGGTACATGTGGTTTTAGAAAGCTGACATGAAACACAGGATGGATCCTTCTGAGCGATTTTGGGAGTGAAAGTTCCACAGTCACTGGGTTAATAATACGAGTAATGGGAAAGGGACCCACGTACTTGGCACTGAGTTTGTTACACGGGCGGTTGGACCGTAGATTTTTGGTGGACAAATAAACCATATCCCCCACTGCGTAGTCCTTCCCTGGTGAGCGATGTTTGTCTGCCTGAGCCTTGTATTTATGTTTGGCTTGCTCTAGGTTCTGTTGCAGCCAAGGCCAGGTGGTCTGAATTGTGTGTGCCCAATCTGCAACACCTTCACCCCCCTCCATCCTGGAGACATCATTTTGGCTGATGGGACCAAAGTCCTGACCATATACGGCCCAAAAGGGGGTAAATCCAGTGGATTGGTGCACTGCATTATTGTACGCATATTCAGCAAAGGGTAACAACTCAACCCTATTATCTTGATCATTGACATAACAGCGCAAGTAGCATTCTAGTACAGCATTCACGCGTTCCGTCTGGCCGTCGGTTTGGGGATGGAAAGCACTTGAGAGACCTTGTTCCACCCCCACCAGTTTCAAGAAAGCTTTCCAGAATTTAGCCACATAGCTACTTCCGCAGTCGCTGACCATCTTGCGCGGAAAGGAATGCAGTCGGAAGACATGTGACACAAAGAGGTGGGCCAGTTTGGGGGCCGATGGGATGCCTGCGCAAAAGACGAGATGCACCTGTTTAGAGAAAAGGTCAGTAATTACCCAAAGTACAGTTTTTCCCTCGATGAGCGGGAGATCAGTCATAAAATCTGTTGCAATTACTTCCCAAGGTCTAGTAGGGGTCTCTAACGGTTGTAACAATCCGTGAGGTTTCCCATGGGACCTTTTGACGGTTGTGCAAATGGGGTAGATGCGGATGAACGAATCCACGTCAATTCACATGCCTGCCCACCAAAACTGACTCCACAGTAAATGCAACGTTTTGAGAAATCCAAAGTGTCCCGCAGTCTTGGCCCCGTGGACTAGTTGCAAAACCGCCTTTCTCAGGCACATACAGCTTAGAGTCTTTGTACCAATACCCCCCCCCCCGCGTTCAGTCAGAGAAGTGGGGAGGGCTTGCTCAGAGAGCTCGGATAGGCATTCGGAATGAAGAGAGTTCATGAAGGAGTCAGTTAAATCCACACACACACACCCCGTATCGTGGGCATTGCGCTGGTGGACCTTTTTGCGGGAGGGGAAGCTGGTGTCTCTGAGGGGGGTCGGATGCAGGAAGAGCTGGCGAAGGAGATGAGGGGGATGGAGCAGTTGGGCCGGTAGAAGTGGTTCGGCTTGGAGATTCCCCCCCATGTGAAGGCTGTGGTGGGAGTCAGGTTTGCGAATGGGTCTGAACTGCCAGAGTGGGTAGCAAACCCCTCTGAGCAGGCGTGAATAGGGACTCCGTGGGGTGGTCAATTTTGGTAGGGTACTGGGGAAGTCTGGAAAGAACATCCGCCAGGACATTCTGCTTACCTGGCACATGCTTCAATACGAAGCGGAATTGGGCGAAGAAGTTCGCCCAGAGCAATTGTTTTGCGGAAAGTTTACGGGCTCCCGTGAGCGCCTCCAGGTTTTTGTGGTCGCTCCACACCTCAAAAGGAACTTTAGAACTCTCCAAAAATTGTCTCCATACCGTGAAGGCATGGTAGACAGCAGCTGGGTGGTTGTGATCCAGCTGTCACAGCTCCAGCAGTAAAATTTATTTTGGGTTTATTTGAATTTAAGAGACACAGGGATAATTTACACCTGGCCTCCAATGACAGAGAAAATGGCTGCTTTGGAGGGTGGACTCTGTGCTATTATATCCAGCAGAGGCCTCTCCCCTCCCCACACCCTGCATAGCATGGTGTAGTGGTTAAGAGCAACGGATTCTAATCTGGAAAACTGGGTTTGATTCCCCACTCCTCCACATGAAGCCAGCTGGGTGACCTTGGGCTAGTCACAGTTCTCTCTGAACTCTTTCAGCTCCACCTACCTCACAAGGTGTCTGTCGTGGAGAGGGAAAGGGAAGGCAATTGTAATCCGCTTTGTTACTCCTTAAAGGTAGAGAAAAGCAGGGTATAAAAACCAACTCTCCTCCTTCTCCTCCTCCTGATGAGGTTCCACCCCAAAATTCCCAGGATGGATCTAATTACTACGAGCAAGCATGGGTTTCTCAATAACAAGTCATGTCAGACTAATCTTATCTCCTTTTTTGAGAAAGTAACTACCTTGCTGGATCAGGGAAATGCTGTAGACATAGTTTATCTAGATTTCAGTAAGGCTTTTGATAAGGTTCCACATAGTATTCTAGTTGACAAATTGGGAAAATGTGGTTTAGATCCTATTATTGTTAGGTGGATCTGCAACTGGTTGACAGATCGCACCCATAGAGTGCTTGTTAATGGTTCCTCATCCACTTGGAGAGGAGTGACTAGTGGAGTTCCTCAGGGATCTTCCTGGGCCTTGTGTTGTTCAACATCTTTATAAATGATTAGGATGAAGGAATAGGGGGGATGCTTATTACATTTGCAGATGATATTAAATTGGGAAGGGTAGCAAATACGGTAGAAGATAGAGCCAAGATGCAGGATGATCTTGATAAGCTGGAGAATTGGGCTAAAACCAATAAAACGTATTTCAACAGAGATAAATGTAAAGTTCTGCATTTAGGTAAGAAAAATCAAATGCATAATTATAGGATGGGGAGACTTGTCTGAGCAGTAGTGTGTGTGAAAAGGATCTTGGAGTCTTAGCAGACCAAACATTGAACATGAGTCAGCAGTGTGATGCGATAGCTAAAAAGGCAAATGCGATCTTGGGCTGCATCAACAGAAGTATAGTGTCCAGATCACGCGAAGTGATGGTATCGCTTTACTCTGCTCTGGCTAGACCTCACCTAGAGTTTGTGTTCAGTTCTTGGCACCACAATTTAAGAAGGATGTAGACAAGCTGGAACGTGTCCAGAGGAGAGCAACAAAGATGGTGAGGGGTCTGGAGACCAAGTCCTATGAGGAAAGGTTGAAGGAGCTGGGTATGTTTAGCCTGAAGAGGCATGATAACCATTTTCAAGTACTTAAAGGGCTGTCATATAGAAGAGGGCACCGAGTTGTTTTCTGTTGCCCCAGAAGGTTGGACCAGAACCAATGGGTTGAAATTAAATCAAAAATGTTTCGGTCTAGACATTAGGAAGAAATTTCTAACAGTTAGAGCTGTTCCTCAGTGGAACAGGCTTCCTCAGGAGGTGGTAAGTGCTCCTTCCCTGGAGGTTTTTAAGCAGAGACTGGATGGCCATCTGTCAGCAATGCTGATTCTATGACCTTAGGCAGTACATGAGAGGGAGAGCATCTTGTCCATCTTCTGGGCATGGAGTAGGGGTCCCTGGGTGTGTGTGTGGGGGGGAGGTAGTTGTGAATTTCCTGCATTGTGCAGGGGGTTGGACTAGATGTCCCTGGTGCTCCCTTCCAACTCTGATTCTATGATTCTAGGTATTTGCCAACTTAGAGCTGGCAACCCTAGCTCAGGCTTGGCCCCAAGGTGCCCTCCCTCAAAGGCCAAAATATGCCTGGAAAGGGTTCTCCCCACCCCCTGCTTTTACTGACAGAACCAAGCCTCAGAACCTGAGCTTCCCTAGCAATGGCCCCTGCGGGAATCCATTGCTTAAAGCTGCAGGTGCTCCTTTTATCATCACCTTCATTAGGTTTTATATCCCACCCTTATCCCTGACCAAAGCCGGGCTCAGGGCAGCTACCAACAGAATTGTACAACATCATAAACAATAAAATACAATTCAACAGTACACATTTAAAATTCTACAAGCAACAACAATTAAAATCCACAAGATCAGAGGAAAAATCAAGGTGGCAGTATCGTTAAGGTGTAAATACCGAAGCATAGTGCTACCAGGTCACCAGGCCCCCTCCATACAAAGTTAACGGTCAGTGGCCAAAAAGGGGGGGTCGGTAGGTTGAGAGGCCTGCTCTGATGGAAACCATGGCTGTCCTCAACTCTTGGCTCCGTTTTACAGGCCCTGAGGAACTCTTCAAGGTCTTGCAGGGTCCTGATCCCATTAGGGAATTCTTAAATTAGCAGGGAGAATCTTATTTCCTCCACTGGGACTCAAATGCAAACTGAAAACTATGTTTTTATCCTTCCAGGTGGTGCCATAGAACCAACAATGGATTCTTTGCCGTCTCTTTCTGGCAGAGAGAAAGCAGCTTCCGGGCGGCCTGATCGGGTAAGTTTGGAAATATGGATCCTGCCCCTGGGGGCTTCCCCCACCTAGGCTTGGGAGATGCTCTGTCCATTTCCCCTGGCTGCTGTCTGCCCTGCTCACTTGTTAGAAAATGGAAACGTCTGATGGAGGTTTGAGTCTTGAATGCCAGCATCTTATTATATTCCTTTGGGATTGCACTTAGAAGGGGAAGAATTCTTACATTATCTTTGAAGATAGAGGGTTTTCTCTCTCTCTCTTTTCAGGGTCTGATGACCTTCAAGGAGGTGTGTGTTCATTTCTCTGAGGAGGAGTGGGCTCTGCTGGATCCGGACCAAAGAAAGCTTCACAAGGAGGTCACAGAGGACAATTGTCAGAATGTGGCCTCTCTGGCCTTCTAAGAAGGACCCCAGCTCTGACCTGGATGGCCCAGGCTGGCCTGATCTCAGAAGCTAAGCAGGAGGGGAGAGAGAAAACACATTGGAGAACGACTCAATAAAGTCACGCACGAGAAGTTAAAGGTTCCTAGCAAGGCTCTGAGTGAAGGGACGTCAGTAGGAGCGGGGAGTTTTGAAATTACTTCAACCCGCTGCGCGTCTGGCGTTCTTCCATCAGGTCCTAGTGCTAGTCCTAGGTATTTGACGCTGGTCTTGACCAATTGCGCTTTCTTGCGGCTCGCCTTGAAGCCGGTGTCTCCGATAAGCCTCAGAACTTCTCTGGTGATGTCAGCAGTCTTTTCCGCTGACTCTGAATGTACTAGGATGTCATCCACGTAACTAAGAACGTGGGGACGGGAGTCAGGCTGTAGCCTGTCCCACATCTGACCCACATGCGCGTAGAAGAGACCTGCTGGATCAGACCAGTGGTCCATCCTGTCCAGCATCCTGTCTCACACAGTGGCCAACCAGTTCCTTAAGAGGTCCAGAAGCAGGGCATAGAGGCTGAGGCCTTCCCCTCATCTTGAGTCCTGGCAATGGGATATAGAGGTTTACTGCCTCTGAATGTGGAGGTTCCCTTTATTCACCATGGCTGGTAGCCACCGATAGCCCCGATACCCTAAAATTCTAGTATTTGGGAGAGCGAGAAAGAGATATTTTTGCCAATGATTGGTCCACATGCAGGAGAAAGGCAACACAAAAAGGGAGGATGGAAGATAGCTCTCCTCAACAAAACAAGGGGGTCTTAAGAACCTCTCTCAGGTCTCACAGAGTAATCCAGGGGTCAGATAGTCTGACTAAGCTAAGACAGTAGACCTCAATCTATTAATCCCACATGTCTGTGACACCCCTCCATAGGTTGTCTTTCTTGGGGTAGGACAAATAACTCACATTTTATAACTTTATTCCAAATATTGTGGCTAAGAATTGAACACAGATCAACCAAAACCAGTTCAACAGTTGTATAATTTGGGCTCGATTTAGCACTAAAACTCTAGATGATGTTCACATAGGGTGGGCTTGAGGCCGAAGATTTTACAACACTGGAAGAGTACATGGCTTGGCATTTATATGGTTTGTCCTGTGTGAATTTTTTGGTGTACTCTAAGACATGTCTTTTTATATGTTTTCTCGCCAGTGTGGATACGCTGATGATGAGTAAGGTTTGAACGTGAAGCAAAGCTCTTTCCACACTCCAAACATTTATATGGTTTCTCCCCAGTGTGGATATGCTGATGTTGAGTAAGGTGCCTACTTGAACCAAAGCTCTTTCCACACTCCAAGCATTTACATGGTTTCTCCCCAGTGTGGACACGCTGATGTTGAGTAAGATTCGAACTTGAAGCAAAGCTCTTTTTACACTCCAAGCATTTATACGGTTTCTCCCCTGTGTGGATACGCTGATGGTACTTAAGCTGCAAACTCAAAGCAAAGCTCTTGCCACACTCCAAGCATTTATGTGGTTTCTCCCCCGTGTGGATATGTTGATGGTAAGCAAGGCGCGAACGCGACGTAAAGCTCTTTCCACACTCCAAGCATTTATGTGGTTTCTCCCCCGTGTGGATATGGTGATGGTAAGCAAGATGTGATCTTGAAGCAAAACTGTTTCCACACTCCAAGCATTTATATGGTTTCTCCCCAGTGTGGATATGCTGATGTTCAGTAAGGGATGAACTCTGAACAAAGCTCTTTCCACACTCCAAGCATTTATGTGGTTTCTCCCCTGTGTGGATATGGTGATGGTAAGTAAGTTGTGATCTTGAAGCAAAACTCTTTCCACACTCCGGACATTTATATGGTTTCTCCCCAGTGTGGATACGCTGATGCTGAGTAAGGAACGAACTCAAAGGAAAGCTCTTTCCACACTCCAAGCATTTATGTGGTTTTTCCCCTGTGTGCATTCGTTGATGGACACTAAGCTGTGACTGCCAAGCAAAGCTCTTTCCACATTCCAAGCATTTATATGGTTTCTCTCCTGTGTGCTTACGTTGATGGTAAGTAAGCTGTGAACTCCAAGCAAAGTTCTTTCCACAGTTCAGACATTTATGTGGTTTCTCCCCAGTGTGGTTACGCTGATGTCTAGAAAGGTATGAAGTCAAAGCAAAGCTCTTTCCACACTCCAAGCATTTATATGGTTTCTCCCCTGTGTGGATAAGTCGATGGGAAGTAAGCTGTGAACTCCAAGCAAACCTCTTTCCACACTCCAAGCATGTATATGGTTTCTCCCCAGTATGGATTCGTCGATGAGCAGCAAGGAGACAATTCTTAGCAAAGTTCTTTCCACAGTCCAGGCATTTATGTGGTTTCTCCCCAGTGTGGATACGCTGATGTCTAGAAAGGTATGAAGTCAAAGCAAAGCTCTTTCCACACTCCAAGCATTTATATCGTTTCTCCCCAGTGTGGATATGTTGATGGTAAGTAAGCTGCAAGCTCAAAGCAAACCTTTCTCCACACTCCAAGCATGTATATGGTTTCTCCCCAGTGTGGATACGCTCATGTTGAGTAAGGGGCCATCTTGAAGAAAAGCTCTTTCCACACTCCAAGCATTTGTATGGTTTCTCCCCAGTGTGGATGCGCTGATGTCTAGTAAGATGTGAACTTGAAGCAAACCTCTTTCCACACTGCAAGCATTTATATGGTTTCTCCCCAGTATGGATTCGTCGATGAGCAGCAAGGAGGCAATTCTTAGCAAACCTCTTTCCACACTGCGAGCATTTATATGGTTTCTCCCCAGTATGGATTCGTCGATGAGCAACAAGGAGGCAATTCTTAGCATAGCTCTTTCCACACTGCAAGCATTTATATGGTTTCTCCCCAGTATGGATTTGTTGATGGCCAGAAGAGTCTCTCTTCCAACCCAAACTCCTTCTACTCTCCAAACATTTATCAGCTCTCTCCCCTGTGTTAATTCTTTGGTGTGTATCAAAGACCTGAGATTCAGCACCCTGAGATGCAGAGCATTCATTCCCCCTCTTCCAGTTTGTTCTAGTGTTTCTTTTCTGTTCATTTATGTTGAATAGGGAGCATACTGGTTCTTCCTCGGATTTCTTCTGTGGACAATCAACCTCTGGAATAAAGAGAAAGGACTGGTAAGACCTTCAAGACAAAGCGGAATGAAAAACAGAAGGCTGTTAACTGCTCTTGATAATGGCATAACAGAAATCACTTGAAAGTGTAGAACGGGAGGATGGACTTCAGGGATCAAAAGAGTTTCCATCTAGACATTAGAGAAATTTCTAACAGAGCGGTTCCTCAGTGGAACAGGCTTCCTTGGGAGGTGGTAAGCTCTCCTTCTTTGGAGGTTTTTAAGCAGAGACTGGATGTCCATCTGTCAGCAATGCTGATTCTATGACCTTAGGCAGTTCATGAGAGGGAGGGCATCTTGGCCATCTTCTGGGCATGGAGTAGGGGTCACTGGGTGTGTGTGTGGGGGAGGTAGTGGTGAATTTCCTGCATCGTGCAGGGGGTTGGACTAGATGACCATGGTGGTCCCTTCCAACTCTACGATTCTAAATAAATCAAGCCGAGAACTCTTTAAACATTTCCCTCCAAGCTTAGGTATAAACAAGGCAGCAGCCCCCCCCCCCCGAATTTTAACTTCTCTTTCACCTTTCAGAATGCTTTCCTGACCATTCTCAGGCTGTTGCCTCTTGAGAAATTGCTCCAGCTGGTGAAATTTATCCCAAGAGGAGTCCTACCCACTTCCACCACACAAATAAGCAGATACCTGCTGATCTCTCTCTTTCTTCTGCATCTTGGACAAGCAGATCTCCTGCTTCTTCCACTGAGGATGTGCAACCTGGTTTGTGAACCAGAAGTCCTTCTTTGGGGGAAAGAAATAGACCAGTCACTTCCAGACATTCCAAGATATATTCAGATTTTTAAGCAAACCTGAGCCCAGACAGAGCCACCAGGATACTGTATCTTTGCTCCCTCCCAAGGCAAGCAGGATCTGACATCCCAGTCCACTGCAGCTCTGACGAAGGGCCACTGTCTAAGGGGTCCCCTGCTTTGAGGAGACTCTACAGACCTTAAAGGATGGGAATAGTTGGTGATAGATCTCCAAAACTCCTATGAACACGTTTTTAAAGACTTATGCATCTGTATTGAGGATATTTTTTATACCACTCAACCTGAAAAGTGCTGAGAACACCATACATTCTCTTCTCTTTCTCTCCAGCCCTGAACACGGAAATTCTGCCCAGCTGAATTCAAGAGAAGCCAGGCAGGCAGGAATTCAGCAAGTGAAGCACAACATAACAGAGCCAATCTTTCCCTGCTAAAATCCTGGCTCTACCAGGGTGCTTTACTGGTGGTGGTGGAAAGTGCTGTCAAGTTGCAGTTGATTTAAGGCAACCCTGTAGGGTTTTCAAGGCATGAGATATTCAGAGATGGTTTGACATTACCTGTCTTTGCATAGCGACCCTGGACTTCCCTGGTGGTCTCCCATCGAAATACTAAATAGGGCCGACCCTGCTTAGCTTCTGAGATCAGGCCATCCTGGGCCATCCTGGTCAGAGGTGGGTTGCCTTCAGCATCTGAGAATCAAGGGAATGGAGAGCCTTACCCAGAGAGGCCACATTCTGATGATTGTCCTCCATGACCTCCTTGTGAAGCCTTATTTGGTCCGGATCCAGCAGAGCCCATTCCTCCTCAGACAAATGAACACACACCTCCTCAAAGGTCACCAGAACCTGAAAAGAGAGCGAAAGAGAGTGAGACCACACTCCCAGTGGGAGTAAACCTGCGTGAAGTAGTAGTCGCCTTTGCCAGGGAAAAAATGCAGGAGTACGTGCATAAAGCCTTGAGAAAAATCAAAGACCTGAAATTCAAAGAGAATAAAATTGTAGTCCGACAGGACTTTTCATTGGAGACATTGCAGTTGAGAGCAGTAATGAAACCCTATGCTCAAAAGCTGTTTGAAAATGGAATAATGCTGTCCTGGGCTTATCCAGCAGTGATTCTGGTGTATAAAGATGGAGTCCTGCACCGAGCAAAGAACCCAACAGAGGCTTTAAAAATGCTGGAGAAGTTTGGCATAAATGCAGGCAACTTGAAACAGGAGTCCAGGGAATTGATGGAACTACAGAGTGAGGAGGAAGAAGATGAAGAAGAGGAGGAGGAACCAGGCCCCAGCCAGACTCAAAGCAGAGCCAAGAGACCAGGACAAGGCAAAACAAAGGCTTGAAGTACAAGCATGTGTGGAAAAAAGAGCCAAATAAATAAATTGGAACTATGGAGTGCAAACAGAGATAAGCCGAAGAAGAATAAGGAAGATATTAAACTGTTTAAGTGAAACTTAATTGTTGACCTTTTGAAAGGCAATTACATGGGGCTTAACAAGAACGATAAAATGTTGTTAAGGGGGGGGCACAAGGAGGGAACGCAGATCTCCACTGAGAAAGAAGATGGGAAGGGGTGAAAAACCCTGGTATTTTCAACATCTTCTGTGGGAAGGGGGGTGGGGATGGGGGAAAGGGAGGGGAGGGGCAGGAGGGAGGGAGAGGGAAAGAGGGGGAGGACGGGGCCATGGGCACACCTTAATTTTAAAACTAATAAGGAATGGTAGAGTCAATTAAGTTACTTTCTTTGAATGTAAATGGCTTGGCTTCAAATGTAAAAAGGTATAGATTGAAAAATATACTAAAGAAACAAGGGATAAACATATTATGTATCCAGGAAACACATAAAGATAAAAAGGATGCAAAACCTTTGTTAAACATACCCAGATGGCAGACCACAGTGGAGGCAAGGGGGACAAGGAAATCCAGAGGAGTGGCAATACTAACTCATGACAGTATGAGTATAGAGATAATGGAGCAGATAATTGATAGGGAAGGTAGATATGTATTCTTGAAATTTAAAATGACTAGAGAAAAGTTCACAATAGTAAATATATACGCACCAAATAAAGGACAGAGAAAATTTATTGAAGGAATTTTTAGAAAACTACAGAAGTTTCAAGAAGGACACTTAATCTTAGCAGGAGACTTTAATCTGGACTGACGTCAAAGTAATAAAATAAATTTAAATAATTGGAAAATACAGGATGTTTTCAAAGTGGTTGGGGGGGGGGGGACTGTCAGCCCACTTACTTCTCTAAAAGGCATAATTTTTTTTACCCAAATAGATTATGTGCTTGTTAAGGACATGGGCGAGCTAGAAGTAATAAAGGCAGAAACAGGAATAATTTGGGTGTCTGACCATGCACCAATTACAATGGAGGTTAAAATAGGGGAAGAGCAGAAAAGGAGAATGTGGAGATTTAAAAATAATATATTAAGGAGGGAGATAGATAGAATGAATATGAAGAGAGATATAAAATATATTTTTAAGGAGAACAAAAATACGGCTAAGGAGCAAGTTGTTTGGGATGCTTTTAAAGCAACTATGAGGGGCATTTGTATATCTAAAGAAATTAGACATAGAAAGGAGATAAACAAAAATAGGAACCAAAGTTTGAAAGAAATTAGTGAATTGCAACAGGAGTTACAAAAGAGATATGATAGTAGCATCCAGGAAAAGATTAGAGAGATGCAGAAAAGGATGGATGAACAGGATGAACTATTTTTATGGAAGAGGGATACTCTAATTAAAAATGAGTTTCATAGAAACAATGTAAACACAATGAAAAGATTAGCAAACTATCTGAAGAAAAGAAAAGAAAGGCATAATGTGGGAAGTATTATAGGAGAGGGAAAGAAACAGGTATATGTAAATAAAAAAATAAGAGCCTTTTTACTAAATTTTATCAAAAATTTTATAAAGCAGAGGAGGGAGCAGAATTTGGGGAAATAGTAAACAAAAGATTGCAAAAGGAAGAGAATGGTTAAATGCAGAAATTACAGTACAGGAAATATTCGATGTAATAGTAGGTTTGAAGAATGGAAAATCGCCAGGATTAGACGGGTACACAGCAGAATTTTATAAAGAAATGAAAGAACTGATTGCTCCTGAGTTATGCAATTTATGTAATAATATATGGAAAGGGGGAAATACCCCTGAATCTTGGAAAAGGACAGAGATAGCCACTATACTAAAAGACCTGAAAGACCCATTAAAGTTAGGCTCTTATCGGCCAATTAGTTTAATGAACCACGACTACAAAATATTTGCAAAAGTATTAGCGAACCAAAATATTGTCGAAGTCTTTCACGGTCAGAGTTCATTGGTTCTTGTAGGTTATCCGGGCTGTGTAACCATGGTCTTGGTATTTTCTTTCCTGATGTTTTGCCAGCAGCAAAACCTACAAGAACCAACTATTAGTGAACCGTTTGGAAATATTTTTGCCAAATTTGATTAAAGAAGACCAAGATGGATTTGTCAAAGGAAGGTATATAGCGCACCCTATTAGAAATGTAATTAATATACTGATTCAGAGGTCCTTTTTTGAGAGGAATAGAAGAAATCTATAGAGGAGGGAAAGCAATAATTAGGGTAAATGAGGGGAACTTGGAAGAGATCCCTATACAAAGAGGGGTCAAACAAGGGTGTCCATTGTCACCTATGCTGTTTGCATTGGCAATGGAACCTTTGGCTGATAGAATTCATAACAGTGTAAGAATACAGGGATATAAGATAGAAAAAGAGGAGGTGAAAATTAATCTGTTCGCAGATGATATATTATTGATAACGGAACAACCATTGGCAGGTCTTAAAGAGCTAATGATTATTTTACAAGATTTCAAAAATATTTCAGGGCTGGGAGAAAACAAAAAAATCAGAAATTATGTGGTTCAATGGAACGAAAAAGGCAAAAGAGGAGGTCAGGAAATATACAGGAATGAAAACAGGAGTTAAAAAGATTAAATACTCAAGAGTACAGTTACCAAAAAATATAGAAAGAATGGTAAATATTAATTATAAGGATATATGGAAAAAGATGAGTAAGAAGATGGAGAAATGGAAGAATAAAAGCTTGAGTATATTAAATAAAATTAGGGCAGTCAAAATGTTTATAATATCAAAAATTATGTACTTGTTTCAGACTCTCCTGGTGGAACTAGATTCAAGGCAAGTGTGTGCGTGGGATGAAGCCATTAGGAAATGGGTATGTGGAGGAAAGAAGTCAAGAGTAATGAAGAAAATTATTTATGAGCCTCAGGAGGAATTGGGATGGGATCTCCCACAATTACAACTGTAATATGAAGCATTTCATTCAAAAGCATTGATGGAGATTGATGGAGGTGAAAATACGAAATGGATAAGAGTAGAGAATGAATTAAATCAAGGTATGGGGAAATATGGGATATTTGCAGAAAATTTAAATAAAGCTTTAGAATTAACCAAGGGCCCGAGACGGGCAGTATTGAGTGTTTGTGTCAGGCTGCTATCTCGGTTTCGTTATTGCCTCTGTCTCTGCGCTGTATTGTCTGCCCCCCAAGGTCGCATACCTAGGCCTGGGAACTCAGCTCCTGGGAAACTGTATTCAGCCTGTGCGTGTAATCTCCCGCCTTTCCTGCCTTATAATATCTCCCAGCTAGTGAGTCTCTCATAGCTGTCATTTTATTCGTTTGCACTGTATGCCTATTTGACCAGTAAAAGCCATCTGTTTGGACTCTATATGACTTTGTGGTGATTTCTGGTTCTGTGGGCCAAGGGCTGACATTATGACAGCTATCTCTTCTCTTCACCATTCTACTAGCCAGGCTGGAGCCCAGGGGGGTTCGCCTGCCACTTGGATGGGAGCTGTGCAGCTCTCCAGGTGATCTACTACCCTGGAGCCCTTCTCTGAGGATCCTACTCTGTTACAAGACTTAATCGCTGAACTTTTCCGGACGACCCGAGAGGTTTGCCGCTTGAGGGGACTGGTACAGGAACAGTGGCAATCTCTTAAAGGACGTCTCTGGATGTTAACGTCGGAGGATACTGATGCTCGTCTAGATCTTCAGGACTTGGATCAATTACTGGACAATGCCCGATTGGCGACTGAGGATTTACAAATATTAACTGGACTTTTGGATAATCTTATTTCTCGAGAAACTTTTTCTACCATGGCGGGAGCCCCGCCGGAGGGTTTTTCCCTGATCCCGGATGCAGCCAGCTGTCAGGCTGAGGCCAAGCGAGTCGCTATTAGCACCGCTCTTCTCCTTGTGGAATGTACAAAGGACACCCCGGTAGCCACCTTGGCTCAAGTTTTGACCTCGACTTTTGGAGCCGAGGCACCCGCACTGGCGGTTCGAGTACAACCTCTGCTGGGCGGGGAACCCGACCCCCTACTCACACTCCTGGAGACAGAACTTTTGCCGCGCATTACGGCAGAGACTGCCCTAAGACTTGAGAACGCCAAAGTTCTTGCGGATCAGCAAGCCGCCGAAGCGGCTAAGGTCGCAAGAGAGAGAGAGGCTGCGGAAGCAGCCAGGGCGGCTGCAGCAAGGATTAGGAATCTGGCGAACGTGGACACGCGCCCCAAGGACAATGTACTAGGGCTATCGGGTCTGTCTTTTTCCCCGGCGTTTGTCCCGTCGCGCGCGACCCAACGCGCACGCCGTTTGGCTGACCGACGTCGAGACTCAGGAGAGTCTGAAGACGAGGATTTATATGGGGATAGCTCTCAATGGGCCACAAGCTTCCGGACCAGTAAGCCTCATCTTACTGGTGGCCCAAGTGAGGAGGTTCATCTCTTACGAGCCCAGAATCGGGAGCTCTCCGACCGTGTTGATCAACTCCAGGAAGTAATGGAACTTATGCTTCAAGAGAACAGGCAATTACAACAAACCCTGATAGCTCAGAGACAGCCCATTCCGATACCGGGTCAGGGGGTACCCGTACAGCCACCCGCTAATGTGCCTGCTCCACCCTTGCCTCCTGGAGCTCCTGTTGCTCCTCCGCCCGGACCACCCGTGCAACCACCCGCTAATGTGCCTGCTCCACCCTTGCCTCCTGGAGCTCCTGTTGCTCCTCCGCCCGGACCACCCGTGCAACCGGGTCAACCTGCGCCCGGCCCTTGGAAGCAACTCAAATTGAGGACTACGTATGACGGATCTCTCGAGACTTTGCCTTGTTTCTTGCATCAAGTGGACAGTTATATGCGAGAACAAGGACAACTTTTCCCCACGGAAGATAGCCGGGTGCGTTACGTAGCTTCCCTTCTGACAGGTAAAGCGGCTGACTGGATGGTCCTCCAGTTTGACACCCGCTCTCGTGCTATTCGTTCCCTCAACAACTTCATGACTGCCCTGAGAAGGAGGTTTGAGGACCCCTTCCTGGGGGAAAGAGCCAAAACGGAACTCTTACAATTAAAACAAGGCTCTGCTACAGTTCGAGAATTTGCCGATGAATTTCAACGACTGGCAAGTAAAATTGTAGGTTGGCCCGAGACCACCCTGATCCATCATTTCAGGGAAGCCTTGCATCCTGACATTCTGAACTGGTCTTACATGCGAGGCGATCCCGATACCCTCGAAGACTGGATCCTACTAGCCGAGGAAGTGGAAAGCCGCCGACGCTTTATTTCTCTCGTCCGTCAAAAGCACAAGGAAAAAGGCACCCAAAAGCCTCAACCCAAGGCACCACTGCTCGTCCCACGAAATCCCCCACGTCCGCCCCAGGAACGTGAAGCCCGATTTCAGAGGGGTGCCTGTCTTACTTGCGGAGAAATGGGCCACTTTGCAGCCGTTTGCCCACGCCGCCAGGAATTATTTCGTCCCAGCACGACAACCCGCGCCCGAGGTCGTCCACCACGCAGAGGCACCGCGGCCACCCGCAGCGCAGCTCCGGGAAGACCCACACCCTCTGCACTCCATGCCGGGGACCCAGCCTCCCTGCCTACTACCAACGACCCCGCCGGGTCTCGGATTACAAGTGCCCCATTGGGGGACGACTTTCCCTCTTCGGATGAGGAAAATCCTTGGATTTCTCCAGCCTTAAACCTGGAATCTCCCCTCGACTTGTCAAAAAACGGCTCCGGTCTGTGGTGAATGGAGCGTCTCCACAGACCTCTCAGGATCTTCCTATCAAACCGAATGCTCCTACCAAAATCAAAGAAGTGGACTCCACCGTCTACGTGGATGCAGTTTTACAACAACTTAACGGTGGCCCACAAATCCCCGTCAAAGCACTAATTGACTCCGGTTGCTGTCGCACTCTCATAAGCGAAACCACTTTTGCTGCACTCAGAGCCGACTCTGAGGCTTTACCCGCCCCCGTCCAATTTGCCCAAATGGACGGAAGCCATTTCCAGGGGGGTCCAGTTGATCACCGCACCATAGGGGTGGCAATGGGAATTGGTTCCCACTGGGAACAAATAGACTTCACTATAGCCCCTATCCGATTTGAAGTGGTCTTGGGAATTAACTGGATTAAAGGACATAGTCCCAGTATTGATTGGGAAACAAACACTATCTCCTTCGCTAGTCCCACCTGCGACCAGCATCGGCAAAACTTTGCTCTGCTATATCCGCCCGTTCCAGCATTAACCTCTACTGCCCCAGCACCACCGGCTCTACCCGCTGTATACCGGGACTTTGAAGATGTCTTCGACCTTAGGGAATGTGATGCCTTACCCCCCCACCGGGCCTCAGACTGTGCGATTGAAGTGGTAAAGGACTGCACATTAACCAAGAGTAAGATTTACCCTATGAGCGCTTCCGAGCGCACTGTCCTCCGGGACTTTTTGGACAAAAACCTCGCCAGAGGGTTCATTCGCCCTTCGAATGCCCCAAACTCGGCCCCCGCGTTTTTCGTCCGGAAAAAAGAGGGCGACCTTCGCCTGTGCATTGACTTCAGAAAGCTCAATGCGGTTACCCAGACCAACGCCTATCCTATCCCATTGATATCGGATATTTTGGGACAATTACAGGAAGGCCGTGTGTTCTCTAAATTAGACTTGGTGGAAGCTTACTACCGAGTCCGTATCCGCGAAGGGGATGAGCACCTCACTGCCTTCTCTAGCTGTTTCGGAATGTATGAATTCCTTGTGATGCCGTTCGGATTAAAAGGGGCCCCGGGGGTCTTCATGCAACTCATCAATGAAATCCTACATGACCTTCTATATCGTGGGGTGGTGGTCTACTTAGATGACATTCTCATTTATTCGAAAACTATGGACGAGCATGTGACTCTGGTCAGAGAAGTTCTGCAACGCCTGCGTAACCATCAACTTTTCGCAAAACTAGCTAAGTGCGAATTTCACCAAAGCAAACTCACGTTTTTGGGATACATTATCTCCCACCAAGGTCTTCGCATGGACCCCGCCAAAGTCCAAGCTGTCCTCGATTGGACTCCCCCCACCAACCGGAAGCAAGTACAGCAATTTCTGGGATTTGCAAACTTCTATCGAGGATTCATCCCTAACTTCGCCCAGGTGGCTCTACCCATTACGGACCTACTGAAAACTAAGGGAAAAGTAAGCTCGGCTGCCTTGCCCTCCTCAAAAATCCTATGGACTAAACAATGCCAAGCCGCCTTTCTGGCCCTCAAACGCCTCTTCACTTCGGAGCCGGTGCTACAGCACCCAGACCCAAATCAAATGTTCATTGTGCAAGTCGATGCTTCCGATGTAGCCATGGGAGGGGCTCTCCTCCAGCAAGGACCGGATGGTCTTCTTCACCCTTGCGCTTACTTTTCAAAAAAATTTGCGCACGCTCAATTAAACTGGCCCATCTGGGAGAAAGAGGCCTCAGCAGTTCATCATGCACTGACTCTATGGCGACAATTCTTGGAAGGGTCTAAAGTCCCCTTTGAGGTTTGGACCGATCACAAAAATCTAGCTGCCCTCACGGGGTCCCATAAGCTATCGGCGAAACAACAATGGTGGGCGGAGTTCTTTGCGCAGTTCCGTTTCACCCTGAAGCACGTCCCTGGGAAGCAGAACGTTCTCGCGGATGCCCTCTCCCGTTTACCACAATATCCGGTAAAACTCGAAAGACCCACCAACTCTCTGTTCACCCCTATGCAACGTGGGGCTCTACCTATGCTGGCTGTGCAAACTCGATCCCAGCATCAGCACACCTTACCCAACGTACAAGCTCCGCCAGCCCAACCGACTGCCCAGCCGCCACCGCAACAAACCGGAGTTCCCGCCCTTCCTACCCCTCCGACCGCCCAGCCGCCTGCAGTCTGCGCGCCGCCGCACGTAAGCACTAGCCCCATAACTGTTTCTAAGATCTCCATGGCCGACGGGGGGGCCCCCTCCAAAATCCCCATCTCCGAGTCCTTTTTAACTGTCCTTCGGGACCAGTGCCTTTTAGAACGCACCGCTCATACCCTACCTCCTGGTGTTTTGGAACAAGGAGGGTCCTGGTACAAGGACTCGAAATTGTATGTACCCAAAGCTCTTCGAAAGGACGTTTTACATTTAGCTCATGGAGCCAAAACAGCTGGGCACTTTGGGTTTCTGAAAACCCTTCACTTATTGCGCAGACAGTTCTGGTGGGGGGGAATGCGTTCCGACATTGACTCCTTCATCCGCAGCTGTCCCGTTTGTGCCGCTGCGAAACGATCGCAGGGCAAACCCCCGGGACTGCTACAACCTCTTGAAACGCCCAGCAAACCTTGGGAAGTGATTGCTATGGACTTCATGACTGATCTCCCTCTCAGTGGGGGTAAAACTGTGTTGTGGGTTGTTACTGATTTGTTTTCTAAGCAAATACATTTGATTCCATGCGCAGGGATCCCCTCTGCTCAGAAACTGGCCCGCCTCTTCGTGACGCATATCTTTCGCTTACATTCGTTTCCGCGTAAGATAATTTGTGACCGCGGAAGTGGTTTCGTTTCTAAGTTTTGGAAAGCTTTCCTCAAGTTGGTGGGAGTGGAACAAGGGTTGTCTAGTGCATACCATCCTCAAACTGATGGTCAAACTGAACGTGTCAATGCTGTACTTGAATGTTATTTACGCTGTTATGTTAACTACCACCAGGATAACTGGGTGGAACTGTTACCTTTAGCAGAATATGCCTACAATAATGCCATGCATCAATCCACAGGTTTTAGCCCATTTTTTGCTGTGTATGGACAAGATTTCAGTCCCATCGCTCCTGCAGATGATGTAGAGGGGGAGGGGAACCCCGACATTGCCTCCTGGGCACACGCCCTCCGTACCACTTGGCCCTGGCTCGTTAGCAACCTCGACCGGGCCAAACGTAAATACAAAGCGCAAGCTGACAAACATCGCTCCCCCGGGGGTGATCTGCAAGTGGGTGCTTTGGTTTACCTTTCCACCAAAAATCTCCGTTCCACCCAACCGTGCCATAAGCTCAGTGCTAAATACATTGGCCCTTTCCCCATCACCCGGGTCATAAACCCTGTCACGGTGGAACTGGCTCTCCCCAAATCCTTGAGGCGTGTGCATCCTGTTTTCCACATTAGCCTCCTCAAACCCCATGTTGCTTCTCCACAGTGGCATCCGGACCCACCTCCTGCGCAACCCATCATGGTGGGGGGGGAGGAACACTTCGAAGTCTCCAAGATCCTTGACTCCCGTGTTCACCATGGCAACCTGCAATATTTAGTCCGTTGGAAACATTTCCCCCCTGCCTATGACGAATGGGTGCGCGCACGGGATGTCTCCGCCCCCGACCTCGTCGACGCCTTTCACATTGCTTACCCAGATAGGCCAGCCCCCTTGCGAACTGGGAGGGGGCCTTGAGGGGAGCAGAATGTCAGGCTGCTATCTCGGTTTCGTTATTGCCTCTGTCTCTGCGCTGTATTGTCTGCCCCCCAAGGTCGCATACCTAGGCCTGGGAACTCAGCTCCTGGGAAACTGTATTCAGCCTGTGCGTGTAATCTCCCGCCTTTCCTGCCTTATAATATCTCCCAGCTAGTGAGTCTCTCATAGCTGTCATTTTATTCGTTTGCACTGTATGCCTATTTGACCAGTAAAAGCCATCTGTTTGGACTCTATATGACTTTGTGGTGATTTCTGGTTCTGTGGGCCAAGGGCTGACAGGTTCCATATTAACATACCACACCCTCATTAGCACATTATCTTGATACTGTGAGGGTCTCTGTGTATGTGTCTCTGCTTCCCATCACCTGCTATCAGTGAACTCGTAAAAGCAGTTCACACCTTCTGGTCTCAGGCGCCAGGCCTGATTGCCCCATGTATCTTCCCCCCCGCTGTTCTTCCTGTCAGTACTCCCTCAGGCCGATGCGGCCTTGGAAGTGTGATAGCTTCACCAGACTTCCTGGGACTCGTCTGATGTTTTGTATTATGCCAAGCTTGTAACTTCCCATAACAATAAGTGTGAACCCCAGTGCCCCAGTGCCCTGGAGTCAATATATTCTGTAAACCCGAGTAGCCCCTCACTTGCAACTTGCTACCTGTGCCTGTCTCATCTCCTGATGTCTTCAATAAATCCTTTGTTTCTTTATCAACGTCTGAACATTTGATTTGGAGAAGTAAACTCAGAGAGAGGGGATCTCTCACATTAAGTTGCAAGTCATTGCCTCTCGAACTGCTGCTGTACCTTTTGGGACAGA
Organism: Euleptes europaea; assembly: GCF_029931775.1. Classification (NCBI taxonomy): domain Eukaryota; kingdom Metazoa; phylum Chordata; class Lepidosauria; order Squamata; family Sphaerodactylidae; genus Euleptes; species Euleptes europaea. The sequence continues at coordinate 860,241 of NC_079312.1, forward strand.
ATGTCAGGCGATGAGGAAAACACCCCTACTACCCCTGACGCACCGGACGGACCGGTGGTACCGGAGAAGCCGGATCCCAAGGAGGAGGGTGCCAAGCCAAAGAAGCCTAGGGGTCCCATCCCCGACCAAGGCCGAGGACTTTTTAACAATTGGCTGGACTCCCCCAAGGGTTGGTCTCTCTCCCGAACCGCGGCGAAGGATCGCCGTTTGGCCTTCCCCAGCACGGGACTTGAAGGGGACCCGGCGCGCAAGGAGGCCCTGATGGAAGAGGAACGCAGGCAGTGGCTGGAGGATCGCCAAGCCATGCAGGAACAGATGGAGTCCATGCGGCGGGTGATGGGTGAGATGGCCGCGGCCCTGGACGCGTTGAAAGTGCAACCGCCTGCCGGCAACCCCCCGGACGGAACACCGGCAGCCCCCCCCCCGCGCCTCCTAGCCTCCCGTCCCGTCGGGACCTGAAAGTCACCTATGACGGTTCAGGAGACCAGTTGACCTTTTTCATGGTCCAAGTGGACATTTTTATGCGAGAACAAGGCCGAACCTTCACTTCCGAGGAGTCCCGGGTGCAGTACGTGGCTTCCCTGCTGCAAGGGGAGGCGGCCGCCTGGATGGTGTTGCAGTATGAACTCCGCTCGCCGGTGCTACGAACCCTGGATGAGTTTATGGTAGCACTCCGAAACCGCTTCGAGGACCCGACTCTGGGTGAGCGGGCTAAAGCCTCCCTGATGCAACTGCGCCAAGGGACCAAGTCGGTGGCGCAGTATGCAAGTGAGTTCCAATCACTGGCCAGCCGAATCCTGGACTGGAGTGAGGCCACTTTGGTACAGTGTTTCAGGGAGGGCCTCAACCCGGACCTCCAGCATTGGGCTTTTATGCAAGGGAACCCCCCGGATGTGGAAGGTTGGGTTCGCCACGCTGCCGATATCGAGAATCGCAAACAACTCCTGACCTTGTCCAAACAACGCGTTGGACGAGACCCGAGACCCCGGAGTGACCGGGGCCGAGACTTCCGACCGGGAGGGAGCGGGGGTCCCTCGGCCGCTGAACGCCGTAAGCGTTTTGAGACCGGCGTCTGCCTGACCTGTGGAGGAAAGGGACACTTTGCGTCGCAATGCCCCTCTCGTGCGGGTCGTCCAAACCCCCCTCGCCAAGCCCCGACCGAACCGCAGAAGGCACCCGCTGAGGACCAGCCCCGCCGCAGGAGCGGGCCACCGGGCCGGCGTTCCGGCGCACCCTCCGCTCTCCACGCGCGCCCCCAGGATGTGATCTCCACCTCTACAGGCCCAACGGGGTCCCGGATTACAAATGCTACTTTTGATTCGGACGGATCCCCGAATGCCACCACTCCATCCCCCTCTTCCAGCGAGGAGGAAGAGTGGGAACAGCCGGCAAAAAACGCCGTCGGTCTGCTGTAGAGGGGGCTCCGCAGCAGACCGCCCCTGTCGTTGTGCAAGGAGCTCCACCGATGGTAAGCGCCCAAGAGGACAATGTGTATGTACGTGTTCACCTGTCCCTACCCAAAGGGGGTCCCAGTTTAGAATTCCCCGCTTTGGTTGACTCGGGGTGTGCCCGCACTATGATTAGTGAGGAAGCTGCCAAGAAACTGGGAGTCCGGCGCAAGCGGCTTCCGGGACCCCTCCGCTTTTCCCAAATGGATGGGAGCGATTTTAAACGGGGCCCAGTGACCCACCGAACTGCAGCCGTGATTATGTCGGTGGGAGAACATTGGGAACGCTTGTATTTTACCATCGCCCCTATTGTAACCCCAGTGGTGTTAGGGATGAACTGGCTACGGGGACATAACCCCTCCATCGACTGGGTTAAACGGGTGCTCTCGTTTCCCGAAAGCCCCTGTGGGTTGCATGACAAGGAACGGGTACTCAGGACTCCGGCCGCCGCATTGGTAGGGTCCCCCAACCCGATCTCCATTCCTCCTCAACTTCCCACAGAATACTCGCAGTTTGCGGATGTCTTTGATGTTAAAGAATGTGACGAACTACCTCCCCACAGAGAGACGGACTGTGCCATTGAAATCGTGGGGGAAGGCAAACTGTCTAAAGGAAAGGTCTATCCCATGAGCCCTAGTGAGAAGGCGGTGTTGCGGGACTATTTGGACGCCAACTTGGCGAGGGGTTTCATACGCCCTTCCAAAGCTCCTTATTCGGCCCCGGCCTTCTTTGTGAAGAAAAAGACGGGAGATCTAAGACTGTGTATTGACTTTCGTAGGCTAAACGCGGTCACCCAGTCTAACGCTTACCCTCTCCCTCTTATTCCCGACCTTTTAGCACAATTAAAGGAGGGCCGAATCTTCACCAAACTGGTGAAGAGTGAGTCTCTCATAGCTGTCATTTTATTCGTTTGCACTGTATGCCTATTTGACCAGTAAAAGCCATCTGTTTGGACTCTATATGACTTTGTGGTGATTTCTGGTTCTGTGGGCCAAGGGCTGACAGTTTGGAAGAAATGGAAAATGAAGTGGATGAACAAACAATCAAGATGGACCCCAATAGTCTGCGTGAAAGAAAGGGTCATAGTTAGTAACTTAGGGATAAAAATGAAAAATAAGGGTTATTATAGAGTGAAGGACATATTTGATCACCAAGGAAATTTGAAACCTTTTCAGAGAGTATTAGATGAAGTGGGCAAAAGACATTGGCTGGGACTGAGGGGACCATATGAAGCAGTAAAACAAGGAAGGTGGGGAGAATTAATAAAGTTAATAAAGGGTTAATAAAGAGTGAAGCAAATATTAGAAAAGGATTAGCAGGGAAAATATACAGAATGATGATAGGAGACAAAGAATTCATGATTAGAATAATACAGGCAAAATGGGCAAAGGAAACTACAATATCAACACAAATGGTGAATAAAATCATGAAGGGTATTAAAATGTTGAAGATGGATAGATATAAAGAGTTGGAAAGGAAAATAATGCTGAAGTGGTATAGAACACCGGCCCAAATAGCACATATGATCAAAGGAATGAGACCGAATTGTTGGCACTGTAAAGCAAAAGAGGGGTGGTCCTCACATTTGTGGTGGGAGTGCCCAGGGTAATAGAATTTTGGAACAAAATACTTAGTAAAATTAGAGAATTGTTTAAGATTAGACTTCAAGTAACTGTAGACCTGACATTTATGGGAATAATGGGGTGTGAGAAGGTAGAAAAGAGTGAACAAGAGATGTTTAAAGCAATGATATTAGCGGCTCCCGCAGTTATAGCTTTTGGACGGAAAGATAAAACAAAGTGGACTATGGACAGGTGGAATAACTATGTATTCAAATATGTGCAAACAGATGTACTGGGATACTTAAAACAACAGACGATGGGAGAAACAGAAGAAATGGAATTGAAGACTAAGTGGAACCCATACATTAATTGGGAGAAAAGAGGAGAAGCCAACGAAGAGACTTTAGTAAAACTAAAAAGGCTATGCTCATGGCTGAAAATATGATATTATGGATGGGTCCGTGGGGGGAGGAAAGGGGGGGGGAAAGGGGGAAGGGGGAAAATTTGTATTGGAAGAAGGAAAGTGAAAATTGTAATTATAAAGGTATAGAGATGTAAAATGACCTCCAATGCAATAAAAAAAATCTAAAAAAAGAAAAAAAAAGAGAGAGAGAGAAATCCTCTATCTTCAAAGATAATGTAAGAATTCTTCCCTTTCTAAGTGCAATCCAAAAGGAATATAATAAGATGTTGATGTTCAAGAGTCAAGCCTCCATCAGACGTTTCAATATTCTGTCCAGTGAGCAGGAGAGAAAGCAGCCAGGGGAAAGAGACAGAGAGAGATTCTCCCTAGCTGAGGGAGGCTGGGGGAAGCACCCAGGGGCAGGATCCGTATTTCTAAACTTACCCGATCAGGCTGAACGGCAGCTGCTTTCTCCCTGACAGAAAGAGAGGGCAAAGAATCCATCGTTGGTCTTATGGCACCACCTGGAAGGATAAAAACATAGTTGTATGGCATTCTATGATTTCCCAGTACTTTGCATTTTAGTTCCATTGGGGAAATAAGATTCTTCCTGTATTAGTTGATGGTCGCAACTATCCTTGCATCCTTATTTCAGATAATTTTTTGCTTTCACATTTTTGACAATCTAGTCTTAATACAGTTATCATTTACAAAACCGTGGTCTGTCCAGAATTCACAAGGAAGAATTAACAGGCCCTTCTGTACACATGGGCAGAACTAAAGGCACTAAATCTCACAATATTTCAAGAACAGAACACATGGCAAAAGTCAGCCTTGCGACTGGTGGAGTACCAAAGACCTCCCCTCTTGACATCCCAGCTGGGCGACACAGTGAGAGAGGCTACTGACCCATCCTCCCCCATTAGAGTCGCCTCACTTCTTCTGGATTTCCCCCCAGAACACAAAATATCATATTCATAGAGAATGACAAGGCCAGTGATGTCATACTGCCAAACATGGGGGAGACCACTTTTGGACAAGACTTTTCGTACCCTGGAACTCAACGCCCAGTCAGATGGAACGTTGTTTTGAAAGCACCCGACTGCCACTTTCCACCCCACCATCCTTTTGCGGTTTCTCAACTCTGGACACTCTTTGCCTAGTTGAAAACTGGGAAGCAAAAAGCTCTTGCCCTAAAAGTATCGGAAATTACTACAGTCTAAGAACTCCTGAAATCTATGGTTTTGTCACCCTTTTTATTGGGCCAATGCACTATTATTGAGATTTTTGACATTACTCATAATCATTTGAGTTTGGAGGAAACTTTGTCCTCAACTCCCTGACTGTATTGGTCCAATTATCTTGCAGAGAAATTAAATCAATTCTAGGTTTTTACTTCCCCAACCAGAATTTCTAAACTGAGAAGCTGGAGAGGAGCATCTTTCCCAGACAGGGGCATCAGAGCAGCTCACCTACACTCGAGGAGGCCATGCAGTGGGAACGACACCCCTTTCGATCTTACCTGGAAAAGCCGCTCTGTGGAAATGCTCCTGTGTGACCTTCTCCTGCACCTGAAACAGAAGTGGGGATCCCAGAAAGGGAGACTGATGAGAAAAGTGAGAGGAAACAGGCGAAGATAGGTTTCAAAAATATGTGGCAACCCATGTTGATTTCGAGGATATCCTGGATCATGTCCTTTGCCCACCAACCCCCACACACATTACAAAGATGAGTCCCTCTCACCTGCTGGTCCTGATTTTTGTCCTCTGCCAGGCTCAACAGGAAGCCCTCTGCCAGGGCCACTGCCTGGCAACTGGTCGCCGGCCCGCATTCCCTGACCCAGTTCCCCATCTCTGGGGGCAGGATGGCCAGGAACTGCTCCAGGACCACCAGGTCCAGCATCCCCTTCTTGCTGTGCCTTTCTGGCTTCAGCCACTGCAGACAAAGTCGGTGGAGTCGGCTGCAAACCTCTCGGGGGCCCTCCGCCTCCTGGTAATAGAGCTGCCGGAATTGCTGGCGCCGCACATCTGGAGGGAGGAGGTTGTCTCCCGGGCTCTTCTGCACGGTTCCTTCCCACAACTCCCTTCTGCTCCCAACCTCAGAGGCATCCGGACCTTTCCTTGATTCCGAGACAGCTGAGTCTGGCTCTCCCCTCATCCTCCCTTCCTCTCCAAAGAGGATCCACCTGGACCAACCGATCACCTTCCTCCTCTGCCAGATTCTTCTATGAAGGCAAGTGCTGGATCTCTGACCACCTGCAAAGCAAAGACCAATTTTTGGATTGAGATTTTGTTTGTTTTTGTGTGTGTGCATAAAAAACGGTCATCCACAGCTTAAAGAAAGCACAGCTAAACCAGACAGTCAAGATTCCTGCAGCGATTCTCCAGCCACAGAACACCACCTAGAGCCAGGAGGAGGGGCCCAATTCATCCACCGGCTGGAATGCAGGAGACAGGGAATAAGACACAGAATGCAGCCGCTTAAGAGTCCCAAAGGTGCTGGATGGCCCCAATCCTGCTGCAGACAACTGCAGAAGATCCCAACAGCAGCTGGGCTTCTTCACAGAAATCAGTGGAGCTGTGCAGGAGCTGGAGACGAGGCAAGCAGACCTGATTTTGAACTCTGAAGGGCCCCCAAGCCCACGACAGAGTCCACCCTCCAAAGCAGCCATTTTCTCCAGGGAGACTGATCTCTGTCATCTGGTGTACAGGTGTCATTCTGGGAGATCTCCAGGTCCCACCTGGACGTTGGCAACCCCAGGCCTGGCGACAACCTCTGGCCGACTTCATCCCACCCGACTTCCATGACTCAACCAGTTGCCTGGCTGCTTGCAACTGTTCAACAGCAGCTACGGAAGCTCACTGGGTATTTGGGACCAGTCGCATACTTTCAGCCTAACCCACTTCACAAGCTTGTTGTACAGATACAAAGATGGAGAGGAGAATAATGTGAGCTGCTTTTGTCTGTGGAGAAAGGCAGGGTATAAATGAACTAAATAAATAATATAGCTGCAGATAAAAGGCAGGTTGGTGAATAGCTGAAAAGGAGAGAATGAGGCAGGGAAAGGGGAGAGGATATGGGGATTGCAGGAGCAAATAGTGTGGGAAAGAGCAAATAGTGTGGGAAGGGGATGCAGGGGGAAATGAGGTGCCACCCCTCACTAGCTCTCAGAGGATCCCTACCTTGCAAGGGGGCCTGGCCCAGTGGCCCACACCAGACAACCAGGCCACACTTTTCCTAGGTGGAGGCTGCTGGGGAAAGGGGGGAGATGGAGACAGAGGGGCAGATAAAGGTAGGTTGGCTGTTGGGTGGGAAGGAGACGGGATTGCCATCTCCAGGTTAGGATTTGGGGGGTGGAGCATGGGGAGGGGAGGGACCTCAGAGGGGTATAATGCCATAGCCTCCAACCTCCAAAGCAACCATAGCAGTTGCTATGTGGGGGCTGGAGATGTCATAGAATTACAACTGATTGCCAGAATACAGAGATCAGTTCCCACTGGAGAAAGTGGTTGCTTCGGAGGGTGGACTCTGTGATATTGTACCCCACTGAGGTCCCACCCCTCCCCAAACCACACACGCCCCAGGGTCCACCCCAAAATCTCCAGGAAATTCCTAAACCGGAGCTGGCAACCCTAAGGGGCAACTGATCTCTCTAGTTGTGATGCCAGGAGAGCTGCAGCCCCCACCTGGAGACTGGCAACCCAACAAGAAGAGTGGGAAGCCGGAAAAGGGGAGAGGCTATGGGGGCTTTACAGGAAAGAGGAAATACTGGGGGAGGGGGGGCAATGAGAGGCCTCCCACCATTCCCATTTGGAAATCAATATTTTTGCCTTACAAGAAGCGAGCCGGAGATCCTGCAGAGTCTGCGGCTGGTTTGAGTAACCCAAGGCTGACTTTGGAGGTCTTGGTGGCTCATCCAGAAGGGGGGCTGGACCTTCCCCAGGTGTCCCTGCAAACCCCCGCCCAAGGGGAGAGGCAGCTTTCCAGCGAGGCAGAGATCTGGCGCTGGCAAAAAGGCCACCCAAAGGGTGCCAAAAGGTGCTGAAGTGGGGAATGATGAGCCGGCTGGGGAGGGCGGGCAATAAATGAATGGACGAACCCTCCCAAAAACCCAAGTTTGCTCTTCCCGAACAGCAAAACCCTGCAGGCCTTCTGGGACCCCCGCCTGCCCCACAACGAAGCCAGGCTGAAGGGAAGGGTCGCCACCAGATGCCAAAAACAGAGGGGCGATTTCCCACCCACCCCACCCTCCGCCCCGGAGGGAGTTTTGCAGAGAGGAGCCGCCGAACGAGACAGAAGCAAAAAAGGAGCCGCAGCCCCGGGCAGAGAGAGAGAGAAGCCGGGGCGCAGAGGGAAGAAGAGGGGAGACCCCGGGGACAGCAACCGGGGGAAAGGGGGCTTTGCAAAATGGAGCCCGCCTGCTAAAGGGGGGGGGGTGTTATTCTTGCTGCACTTTGGGGTCTCCGGGGGAGGAGGAGAACCCTGCAGGGCTTTTTTTTTTTTTTTTTTGCAAGACCTCCCCAATGCAGCTGCTCCTCCTCCTCCGGGCTGCTCCGCGCTCCAAGCCAGGGAGGCGTTTTGCAAAAGGAAACCTCAATGCGCATCTTACCTCTGGCTCCAAAACACCTGGCGCCGCCTCCGGTCTCCCCATCACCGGAAAAGCACCAGCAAGCCACGTCACCTTCTAGGTCTGTGCCTCTCTAGGCATGGACATGTCTTCCCTTTAACCCTTAGGCTGACTCTCTGCACAGGGCAAAAAAAGGGACCCCCGCTCGCTTCGCCCTTCCAGAGGCTGCATCGTTTTACCCTGCGAGCCTCACTCCGACTGAATTGCAAAGGGCAGCACAGGGGAAGCCCGGATTCGAACCCTTCTCCATCCCAGCTGATGCTCATTCTTAAGGGTCCAAGGAGGGGTCCTAAGGGGAGGGGGGAAGGCAGCTAATATGGAGCCACTGGATGCAGAGAAATCCCAACTGCACATGGGTAGGGAAATGCCCTCTTCTTCTGTTCCCTAAGTATTGTCTGGAGGATGCGGAGCAGCTTGTGGCCAGGCTCACTGGCTTGAGCCACGCAGAGCACTTCCCAGGCATCGGCTGTGCCGCTCCCTCCCAAGGGGAGGCTTTGGTCTGGGTGGTGCGGCTTGATTTTGGTCTGGGGGGGGGAGGTCTCCCCCCCCGCGCCAGATGTGGATGGGTGGGGGGATGGGGCTTCAAGGTCTGGGGATCCAGTTCTCCTTCCCTGCCCAAAGCTTTTTCCTTGCCGTGTTGTTCCAACGGGATGTCTGAAAAGTAGGCTGACCATATTTCCTTGAGACAAAAACCCGATCAGAGCACCTTTTCTATGAGAATTTGCCCAGCCCTGCCTGCGGGCAGCATAAGAAAAGTCAGAACGGAAGGAAACAAACGCAGGAAGTGTAATGAGGTGCAAAACGGGACAAATTGACATTTTAATTTAAAAGATGGGACGGCCAAGAAATAGGATAAAAACGGGGCTGTCCTGTTCAAAATGGTACGTGTGGTTGGCCTACTGAAAGGCAGATGTAGGGGAAGCTCAGCAGGACTCTGTCCGGTCTGAGTCTGGCTGGCCGCCCTCCTGAGAAGGCGAAGAGAGCTCCCCCCCTCCTTCGTTGACCTTGAGGCTTGACTAGATGACCACAAGAAGTGGGATCAGACATTCAGATCTGCTGCAAAGCAAGTCATGCCATTGGTGTGTGCATGTGTGTGTGTGTGTGAGAGGGAGGGGTACGTTTATAAGGTGACCCCATGCAAGCACTCGGAACCCCCACCTAGACTGTAATAAGTTCAAATAAAAGCATTTAGGGGGAGGTAGGGAGGAGAAGAGGAGGAGTTCGTTTTTATAGGCCCACTTTCTCTACCACTTAAGGGAGACTCAAACCCGCTTACAATCACCTCCCCCTCCCCACAACAGACAACCTGTGAGGAAGGTGGGGCTGGAGCTGTGACTTGCCCAAGAGAGCTGTGACTTGCCCAAGGTCACCCAGCTGGCTTCATGTGGAGGAATGAGGAAACCAACCCGGCTCTCCAGATCACAGCCCACCACTCCAAACCACTGCTCTTAACCACTACACCATGCTGGACGCCAGCCTTGATGGAAAAAACGTAGCTGACCTCAACCATGGGCCTGGCGGAACAGCTCCCTTTTGCAGGCCCTGCGGAACTCCTGAAGGTCCCACAGGGCCTGGGTCTCATTAGAGAGGCTATTCCCACCAGGCGGGAGCCAGGGCAGAAAAAACCCTGGCTCTGGTTGAGGCCAGCCTGGTACTCTTCATGCAGGGGACCACCAGTAGATTGTTATTTGATGAACATAGTGTTCTCGGGGAGGGGGGCACAGTAGGGGAGCCAGCCCCGCCCCCCCAGCCCCTCTCGCCGAGCACTCCCTGTAGACCAGGGGTGTCAATCATAGGGCTCTGGATCAGGCCCGAAGAGGGTTTTTATGCGGCCCACGGAAGCAAGGCGCCCCCCTCTCCCCCAATCCAGGTTGGAGCGTGCAAGCTGCCCCAAGCCTGCAAACAGCTTGGTTTACACACTCCAGCTCAGAGCGGGGAGCTAGCTGTGCTGGGGGAGGGAGGGACCTTCCCAAGCTGCTGCGTGCGCCGCCAGGGCGCCGCCAGGAAGACACACTTGACACTGAGAGACACTGTCCTTCAGTGTTCCTCCTCTGAAGATGCCTGCCACAGCTGCTGGTGAAGCGTCAGGAAAGAAAATACCAAGACCACGGTTACACAGCCCTGATAACCTACAAGAACCAATGAACTCTGACCGTGAAAGCCTTCGACAATATGTCTACAGCATTCCCCTGATCCAGCTAGGTAGTAACTTTCTCAAAAAAGAAGATAAGATTAGTCTGATGACTTATTCTTGAGAAACCCATGCTGGCTCTTAGTGATCAGATTCATCCTTTCTAAATGCTTAAGGACGGACTGTTTGATGATTTGTTCGAACACTTTTCCTGGTATATCAGAAACTGAAAGCTCAGGAACACATTGCCTCCTGAGAGACTGCCTTGAGCTGGTTGGAACAGGTGTTGACCATAGCTGATGAAATAAGGTGAAATAGGAGCAGTGACTAAGCTATGACTCAGCTGTAAGCTGATTGGTTCCTGATACTTGTGAAATGTATAAATATCCATTACCCTGTGACTGGGGGTGGGGAGATTTTGGTGGAAGTCGAGTGTTGGAGATTGTTTATTTACAGTGCACATATTTACAGCAAACACTGGCTTTTTGTAGCTTGGTGTCGTGAGTCAGCCTGAGAATTACTCTTCAGAAGAAGAGGAGGCAGAACAAGCCCTCTCTCCCTCTCAAGAGATAACACCGGAACAGCAAGATGGGGCCTCTGAGCCAGAGGATCGGCCAGCTGAAACAACAGAACAGGGAAGAGAAAGCCTTTCACCTTCAGGGTCTCCTCCACCAGTGGAGAGAAGGAGAGTAAAAGGCAGAATGGCATTGCAGCAAAGGAGAAAGTCAGCCCGGCTTTTGGACAAAAGACGTAAGTTGGCGCAGGAGGAATCAGAGTCTGAAGCCGACAGTTGAGCTGAAACACCTGGAGAGTCACGAAGGCAATATAAGCAAGACTGACCGTTAAGTGCCTCGTGGGAGCAAATGTTATTGCATGCTGACTCTCTTGAGAAGCTTCATTTAGGAGTCCGGTTTGCCGTGGTGTTGAACTTGGAAGAAAGCCGTGCCTGCAGCCAAGACCTTAAAGGTGAGGAACTTGTATCTGTCTGTGATCTTGTTCCTGTATTGTGTTAAAGAGCTGCCGGCCCCTCCCGGCAAGAGTAAAATACGCGTCAGGTCCTCAAGGGAGGTTGACAGCCACGGAGAAAAACAGGCGATGGGCCCTGGGTCTCTGCTTGTACTGTGGTGGTTCTGGCCATTACGCCAACTCTTGCCCCAAGAAACCTCACCCAGGGGGGCCTGTTAAACCAGCAGACCCGACTCGCTGCAACCCAGGTGATTTGGGGCAAACTATTGGGTCCAGTGGCGTCCTTGATTCCAGAGATGGACTACTCCTCCTCCCCATCGAGATCTGCCTATCAGACCAATGGCAAATAAAAGTCTTTGCCATGATTGATTCTGGTGCAACCCGCTGCTTTATGGATGTGGATTTTGCCCGCCAGAACCAGGTGCCAATGCAGGCCAAGGTTACCTCATCCATGGTGGAGACGATTGACGGCCGTCCTCTGAAGTCCGGCCCAGTGACGCAGGAGACAGGACCTCTTGCAGTACGCATCCAGCAATATCAAGAGTGGCTCTCCTTTGATCTAGTCCAGATGCCCCGGTTTCCAGTAGTATTGGGAATGACTTGGCTGACCCAGGCAAATCCTGCAATAGACTGGGTGCAACGAATAGTCCGGATCCCACTGACGCAGAAAGACCCTTCAAAACCAGTGCTCGCCACAGTAAGCGCCAGTCTGAAAATGCCTACGCTCCCTGTCCAATACGTAGATTTTGGAGATGTATTTGAGGAAAATAGGGCTGACCAGCTTCCCCCTCACCGGCTCTATGACTGTGCCATTGACCTGGTCCCAGGAGCTCCGCTGCCTAGCAGTCGTCTGTACTCTCTGACAGAACCGGAACGGGTGGCGCTCCAAGAGTTCGTGCAAAAGAATCTGGACCGTGGCTTCATTCGTCCATCCACCTCTCCTACCTCAGCTCCTGTCCTATTTGTAAAGAAGAAGGGAGGTGAGCTGCGTCTCTGTAATGATTACAGGGCACTGAATAAAATCACAATCCGAGACCGGTACCCACTGCCTCTAATTCCGGAGTTATTAGAACGCCTCCGGGGCGCAACCCGGTTCACAAAGTTAGATCTACGGGGAGCGTACAACCTGATCCGGATTCGAGATGGCGATGAGTGGAAGACTGCCTTCTGTACACGATATGGCCAGTTCGAGTATTTGGTTATGCCTTTTGGATTATGTAATGCTCCTGCAGTCTTCCAGCGATTCATCAACCACGTGTTCCAGGACCTGCTGGACCGGTATGTGATCATCTACCTGGATGACATCCTGATTTATTCCAGGAACCCGGCCCAGCATGCAGCCCATGTGCGATCGGTCTTGACTCGTCTCCGGCAGCATAGACTCTATGCGAAATTAGAGAAATGTGAGTTTGATCGATCCGAGGTAGAATTTTTGGGCCATCGGATCTCCTCCCAGGGCATTCGCATGGATCCGGCCAAGGTCGACTCCATACTGTCATGGCAAGCTCCACGGAATCGTAAAGATGTCCAGCGGTTCTTGGGGTTTGCCAATTACTATCGGCAGTTCATCCCCGGATTTGCAAAACTTACTGTTCCTCTGACCCACTTACTCCGGCCCAAAGAACCCTTCCGGTGGTCCCCTGAAGCTCAAGATGCATTCCAGGTCCTGAAAAACCACTTTACTACGCCTCCGGTCTTGGTGTACCCTAATCCTGACCTTCCCTTCATTGTAGAAGCCGACGCCTCGGATACTGCCTTGGGGGCTGTGTTGGCTCAGAAACACACTCCTGACGGGGCCCTGCGACCTTGTGCCTATTATTCTCGGCAGCTTACGGCAGCCAAACGAAATTATACCATTTGGGAGAGGGAATTGCTGGCCATTAAAGTAGCCTTCGAGACTTGGCGTCACCACCTTGAAGGAGCTCGACATCCAGTGACCGTCCACACAGACCACCGCAATCTGGAGCACCTTCAAACTGCCCGGGCTTTGAATCAACGGCAGATTCGCTGGTCACTATTTTTCTCCCGCTTCAACTTTGTCGTCAGATACCTCCCAGGCTCCCAGAATAAACGGGCAGATGCCCTTTCCAGAAAACCTGAATTTGCTTTAAGGCCAGGAGAGGAAGTACCAGCGCCTATGATTCTAGCCCCAGAAACCATGGCCGCAGCACCGCTCCACGTATCCTTACAGGACCGAATCCGAAGGGCACAGCAAGGAGACCCCCATGTACGACAAATCGTTAAAGATTTGCAGGATCCGGGGCAGAAAAACATGCGGGGTTATGCCCACCAACAGGAGCTGTTAACTTATGAGGGCAGGCTGTATGTACCCCCGGGAGAGTTGCGTGGAGAAGTACTGCGTTTGTCCCATGATGCCCCACCAGCCGGCCATTTTGGACAATATAAAACCCTACATCTCCTGTCCCGGGAATTCTGGTGGCCCCGGATGCAATGTGATGTCTTCCGAAATGTGCAGTCCTGTGAGGCGTGCCGAAGAGCCAAGGATGTTCCTGGAAAGCCTGCGGGTCTGTTGCAGCCACTACCCACACCCACAGAACCCTGGGAAACAGCCTCCTTGGACTTCATTACAGATCTACCCCTTTCCCAAGGGCACACATGCATACTGGTCATCGTAGATCTGTTCACTAAATTGGCTCATTTCGTACCCTGTCCTGCACTACCCTCGGCCAAAGAGACTGCAAGCTTGTATTTGCAGCACGTATTCCGGCTGCATGGGATTCCCAAGCACCTGATCTCAGATCATGGAATCCAATTCACTTCCCGATTCTGGCGGGCCCTGCAGACACTCTTAGGGTCCGAGGTACATCTGTCTTCAGCCCATCATCCCCAGTCAGACGGCCAAACAGAAAGGACCAATGCCACATTAGAACAGTACCTGCGTTGCTACGTCAGCTACCAACAAGATGACTGGGTAAATCTATTACCCCTGGCAGAATTTGCTTATAATAACGCGGTACATGCCTCAACGAAACAGACACCATTTCTGGCAACGTATGGGTGCCATCCTCGATATTTCCCACAGACCACTCCAACCACACCTGTTCCCTCTGCAAACACCTTTGTTCAGGAGCTACAAGCATTGCACCAAATACTCAAAGAACAACTGGACCGTGCCAAAGACACTTATAAAGAAGTTGCGGACAGGAGAAGACAGGCCGGAGTAGTGCTTAAAGTGGGGGATCCAGTGTGGCTATCTACCAGGTATATCCGTAGTCAACGTCCATCAAAGAAGTTGGATGACCGGTTTATTGGACCATATCGAATTCTGGAGCAAATAAACCCTGTCGCATTCCGTCTTGACCTTCCCCGACCCATGCAAATTCACCCTGTTTTCCATCGCTCCCTTCTTACCCCTGTAGCACCCTCGCATCCGCTTCGTACACCTACTACACCTCCCCCTCCAGTAATTGTGGAAGGCCAGGAGGAGTATGAAGTAGCCCAGCTCTTGGATTCTTGTTGACGTCGTGGTCGTCTTCAGTATTTGGTGGAATGGAAGGGATATGGGCCAGAGGACAGGTCATGGGAACCCGTGGAAAACCTTCACGCACCCGACTTGATCCTGCAGTTTCACAGGACTTTCCCTCGGAAACCTGGTCCATCGGAGCCTTCCGGGAGGGGGCCTGAGGGGGGGGATGGTGTCGTGAGTCAGCCTGAGAATTACTCTTCAGAAGAAGAGGAGGCAGAACAAGCCCTCTCTCCCTCTCAAGAGATAACACCGGAACAGCAAGATGGGGCCTCTGAGCCAGAGGATCGGCCAGCTGAAACAACAGAACAGGGAAGAGAAAGCCTTTCACCTTCAGGGTCTCCTCCACCAGTGGAGAGAAGGAGAGTAAAAGGCAGAATGGCATTGCAGCAAAGGAGAAAGTCAGCCCGGCTTTTGGACAAAAGACGTAAGTTGGCGCAGGAGGAATCAGAGTCTGAAGCCGACAGTTGAGCTGAAACACCTGGAGAGTCACGAAGGCAATATAAGCAAGACTGACCGTTAAGTGCCTCGTGGGAGCAAATGTTATTGCATGCTGACTCTCTTGAGAAGCTTCATTTAGGAGTCCGGTTTGCCGTGGTGTTGAACTTGGAAGAAAGCCGTGCCTGCAGCCAAGACCTTAAAGGTGAGGAACTTGTATCTGTCTGTGATCTTGTTCCTGTATTGTGTTAAAGAGCTGCCGGCCCCTCCCGGCAAGAGTAAAATACGCGTCAGGTCCTGCTTCCTCCAGCATTGATAAGTTGCTGTGTGGGAAGCAGAGACTCAGACCTGCCTGTACGCAACACTTGGCGTTTATTGTATCCTGAGGACTCTAATCTAATCTGCTAGCTCCTCGCGACAGTAGCAAATATGGTAGAAGACAGAGCCAGGATACAGGATGATCTTGACAGGCTGGAGAATTGGGCTAAAACCAATAAAATGCACTTCAACAAAGATAAATGTAAAGTTCTGCATTTAGGTAGGAAAAATCAAATGCATAATTATAGGATGGGGGAGACGTGTCTGAGCAATAGTAGACCCAACACTGAACATGAGTCAGCAGTGTGATGTGGTAGCTAAAAAGGCAAACAGGATCCTGGGCTGTATCAACAGAAGTGTAGTGTCCAGATCACGCTGTGATGGTATTGCTTTACTCTGCTGTGGTTAGACCTCACCTAGAGTACTGTGTTCAGTTTGGGGAACCACAAATTTAAAAAGATATAGACAAGGTGGAATGTGTCCGGGGGGTGGGGTGGGACAACAAAGATGGTGTGTGCCAGGCTCTGACATAATCATGGTATTCTGTGAACATGTGCAGAATTCCATATAGAGCTTAAACACATCATGCAAACTGAGCCACTACAGAGGTTTGTGTAATGTGTAATGAAAGTCTGTGTAATGCTGACAGGCTGCCAGAATGCTCTCAAGGTCAGCTCTATCACAAGCTAACTACTAGTTACTCTGGCTTTGTCCTTGAAGGGGCAGAGCAGAGTACCTTCCCTTATCTATTCAGATTCTGACAAAAATCACCTTTCTGACTCAGCTGCCAGATGTCAGAATCTCAAAGGCAGAACACTTGTCCTTTTCAAGGTCTTAAGATATCTTAATGTACTAAGAGTGCATTAATAGCTGAAACTGTGCTTATTATAGCATGAAGGCATTAAAGTTCTCTCAAAGATATGAGTAACAAGCTTACTTGCTCTTCTGTAATCTCGCTAGAGGCAATCCTACTAACTGATGTAAACAAGACACTTTGCAAGTGACAATGTCAGCTATAATTGTGTTTTATGAGTTATATAGTTAAACGTTGTGCTACAGATTTCTAAGTAGTCTCATTTAATGCGTATTGTCCTTACAAAGAGGATGGTATACAAATAATGTATATAACATGATCATGTAACTCAGAAATGAGTGTTTATACTTTAAGCAAAGTGGACTGAAAGGAAAGGAAATCCATATATGGACACAAGACATCATAAGACATGAGCAGCTGCTTACCAAGCTATTGCTGCACTGCTCCTGACATCTGATAAGAGGGAATAAAGGCACCCCTCTGAAGGATAAGAAGGAGGGGATAAAGGAGCTTTCTTCACTCTTAATGGGTCTAGAAACAGTATAAATATATAGCTACATTACTACCAGTATTTCAGAGTGTTATGGCTGGCAGACTGCAGCTGTCTGGAATAACACTTCTCCATCTCAAAAGGCTTGAGATGTAAAACATTGAAACTCTGATCCTTGCGTGGACAGCAGTTCTCTGAGGTATCTTGAAGTATCAAGATCTGGATATTTCAACATATCTTACTTACAGTCTTCTTGTGAGACTGCTCTATTCCTAGAAGAGATAGAGACCTTTAGAATTCCTATTCTTTGAATGGGAATCTAAATGCAGTAATCTTTCCATGTATTGGAACACTGAGAGTCCATTGGATTTATGGATTCTTACAAACTAAGCCTATTTGGCTTACCAATGCTAAGAAGCATCCTGAATACAGGGCTAATAGCTAGACCTCTGAGATAGTGTCAGAACGTCCTCTACTTAACAGAGGGACTTCTGAACCTACTCAGAGCAAGAGACCAGAGATGTTCCTGAAGGGAAAGGAGACTCTCTGTACTCTGTGAGATATGCACAATGTTGATACATTGTACAGCACATACACAGATTGGCACAGCCAAAGAGACTGTAAACAGCTTTAAGCTAACACATAGTATTTATATATTCAGCATTGCTGTCTAAAACTAGAAAGAGCATGCATAGCATGTACATACACAATGCCTGATCTTAATGATGATTAGTTAAGAATATTAATAGAAGTCTTTAAAGGATTCAAGACTTAGCAAATACAGATACTCTGGGATAACTTCATATGTTCTCATAAGAGCTTAGATTCTTAGAGGGCTACAGATGACACAGCAAGATATAGTGTGTCTTCTGTACTGAAATATTATGATGATTTAAGTTAGGATGCTTCTAACCAAATCTTTCTTCAAAGAATTATCCATATTTTGACAAGATTTCTGTAACCTTATATTCTGAATGAAAGTGCATTGCACTAAGGATACTTTATGAGTATATTCTGACTAAGATACTCCTTTATGGAGGCATAGAGAGTGTGAATGATTACTTGCTACATAAACATGTTTAAGACTAATGATGTCTATCCTTATATGATATTTTAAGGCTTTGCAACTAAAAAGCATATATTGTATAATGTAAATATATGTTTTTTATACTTCTACTCTTGTCCAGTATTATAAATTTATTGACGTGTTCAAGAGATGTTCTAGGAACGATAACAAGTTTCTAGGAACCATTGATTCAGGTCTAGTGGTGTCTTGCTGAATAAGATAACATATCCCTTCTCAGGAAGGGGTCCTTTCTAAGAGTGTAGGCACTTAACGGCCTGAACCGCGACAGGTGAAGGGTCTGGAGACCAAGTCCTATGAGGAAAGGTTGAAGGAGGTTGGGTATGTTTAGCCTGAAGAGGAGAAGACTGAGAGGGGATATGATATCCATCTTCAAGTACTTGAAGGGCTGTCATATAGAGGAGAGCCGAGTTGTTTTCTGTTGTCCTAAAAGGTTGAACCAGAACCAACGGGTTGAAATTAAATCAAAATAATTCTGTCTAGACAATATGTTACAGGGAATGCTGGGGTCTCCAATATTTAATGGGGGAATTAGTCAATTGGAGATAAATTTAGAGCACTAACTAGAGGCTTTAGCGGAATCTTCTTCCTGTGTATACACAAGGATGAGCAAACCAGCAAAGAACAAACACTAGGAGAAGCCAATTCAGAGTAAATGAAATGGAATTTATTTGGGGGAAAGTAAAGGGGTACAAAACACAGAATGCAGTGAAACACAACACATACACACGAGAATGCTATAGCGATAGCACAAAGAACTCAATAGCTACCTATCCAATGCGGTCTTCGGCGGGAGAGGCTGCTTATGAGAAGAGGGGGGACTGCTTCGCGAACCAGCACGTTACAGTCAGGAAGCCGTGAAAAGTCAGGGGCTTTCTTTCTGGATCCAAAATGAGAAACAACTGGCATGTGCCTGGGTGCTGACTCACTGGGCATGGGACACAAAGGTAAGATTGCTTCATGAGTGGTGTAGGATTGGAGGGAGAAAAGATGAGTGCTGGAGTGATTGGAATATGAAGGGATTATTAATGGCTGTGAGCAGATTATTGATGACTGGCAGGAACCGGGGGAGGGGGGAGAAAGAGCAAGGAGGGTGAATGAGGAAGATGGGATTAGTCTCAAACTCAGACTATCCCAGGGAAGGGATTCAAGGAGGGGAAGGGAACGCCAGTGTCTTAACTCGGAGGTCGTTAAGGTGATCTTGATAGGGTGGCCACCTCCTCGGTTATGCAATTGTCCAGGAAGGCAGTCTTTCCAACGGTTATGGCACAAGCAGGGAGATACAGGAGGAGAATCTGGTGTTTGCTCTGCTGGGCGCCCACATCCAAGATGAAGTTCAGGCCACTTCTGGCTCTCAGAGCTGCTGGTCCATTTGTGGGGTCTGGCTGGCTCTGTATAGCGAAGTCCAGTGGGGTGTCTGAGGTGCTCCTATGCCTTGGAGTGCGGTGCCGTGTCTATGCATTCCTTGTGGCTCAGTAACAGGTCCAGTGTACATACAAGAGAGCCCAAGAATGTCCGTAGTATAGGAGGTATGAAAGGGTGCAGTCACAATTAGGAAGAACTTCCTGACAGTTAGAGCGGATCCTCAGTGGTACAGGCTTCCTCGGGAGGTGGTAGGCATTCCTTCCATGGAGCTTTTAAAGAAGAGGTTAGATGGGCATCTGTCAGCAATGCTGATTCTATGACCTTAGGCCCGTGTTGGCGAACCTATGGCACGCGTGCTGGACTTGGCACGCCGAGCCCTCTCTGTGGGCACGCGCGGGTAAGTTGAGCAGCCGTCGCGTCTGCCTTCCCTGGACTCCCCGCCGCCCAGCTTAGGGGCTTGGAACAAACATTAATTGTTCAAAAGCATGCCAAATGCAAACTTTTACCTTTCAATAAAAAGTTGTTTGTATCATTGAAAGCTCTGTTATTGTGTTTTTCTTTTAAGGCAAAAGATGTTAATAATGTATGTGTTGTTTTTTCTAAACTAAAACCTCAGTATTCAGGTTATATTGCCGTGTTGGCACTTTGCGATAAATAAGTGGGTTTTGGGTTGCAGTTTGGGCACTCGGTCTCTAAAAGGTTCGCCATCACTGCCTTAGGCAGATGATGAGAGGGAGGGCATCTTGGCCATCTTCCTGGCATGGAGTAGGGGTCACTGGGGGTGTGGGGGGGGGAGGCATTTGTGAATTTCCTGCATTGTGCAGGGGGTTGAACTAGATGACCCTGGTGGTGCCTTCCAACTCTATACAGTTTTCTCCTGATTAATTGCTCTACTCCCAAG
This sequence comes from Euleptes europaea, assembly GCF_029931775.1. NCBI lineage: Eukaryota > Metazoa > Chordata > Lepidosauria > Squamata > Sphaerodactylidae > Euleptes > Euleptes europaea. Next base: position 880,272 of record NC_079312.1, read on the forward strand.
TATTCCCTTTCTCCTCTGTTATCCTTTGTTTCCTGAAAAGAATCCATTTTATGCTACGGATCGGAAAGAGTAACTAGCCCATCTTTAGAGCCAGGAAGGAGAGTTTGATCTTGGATAACTACTGAACTGCAACAAGGGGGCCCCAACACACACCGGATCCCTCCTTCATTCATCTCATTTCTTTGCAGAATACGACAGGTAGTCTTTGCTCTCCCTCTTGATATATTCCCTCCAGCAGTTCCTGCAGTTAACTCCTGCTCCAAACTGGAAGAGCTGTGCTGAATGTTTGGTTGTTTTGCGATATTAATTGGGATAAGGAATGTGTCTGTGCTTTAGTTTAGCACCTCTAGTATTTGCTTAGGATAAGACCCCCCACACACACACACACACACTATTGTATCAAATCCCACAACAAACTCTGTATTTCTCTGAGTCGTCAAGGGAAGGTGCTCTTAGTTAGTGATTGATTTATAATAAATACTAAGGATTTGTTGATGTGCTTTTAGACAGCAGGATGGGTCCTGGGCACAATTTCCTAGCAAATGAGGAAATCAGAATATGATTCAAGGTGACTGACAGAGGCTGGAGATGACCACCCATGGAAATAAAAGGTGGAATGCTGAAGGTTCAAGAAGGATTGGAGAGATTATATAAGAACATTAGAAGAGCCCTGCTGGATCAGACCAGTGGTCCATCCAGTCCAGCATCCTGTCTCACACAGTGATGAACCAGTTCCTTGGGAGGGCCAAAAACAGGGCACAGAGGCTGAGGCCTTCCCCTGATCTTGTGTCCTGGCACTGGGATACAGAGATTTAATGCCTCTGAATATGGCGGTTCCCTTTATCTACCGTGGCTGGTAGCCAGTGATAGCCCCCTGATACCCTAAAGTTCTACTATTTTGGGAGGGAGAAAAAGGTCTCTTTGCCAACTATCAGTCCACATGGGAGAAAAGGCAACACAATACCAGTTCTACAGCTGTATAATTCGGGCTTGATATAGCACTAAAACTCTAGATGATGATGTTCAGAAAGGGTGGGCTAGAGGCTGAAAATTCATGTTTGTGGTTTTTTTCTCCTTGGTAAACTCTTAGATGCAAAACATGGTTTAGCATTTATATGGTTTTTCCCGTGTGAATTCTTTGGTGCATTGTTAGGTATGCCTTTTGAGCAAAGCTCTTTCCACACTCCAAGCATTTATATGGTATCTCCCCAGTGTGGAGTCGCTGATGTCTAGTAAGGTGTGACCTCGAAGCAAAGCCCTTTTCACAATCCAAGCATTTGTATGGTTTCTCCCCAGTGTGAAGTTGCTGATGTCTAGTAAGATGTGATCTTGAAGCAAAGCCCTTTTCACAATCCAAGCATTTATATGGTTTCTCCCCAGTGTGGCTACGCTGATGTTGAGTAAGGTGTGACCTTGAAGCAAAGCCCTTTCCACATTCCAAACATTTATATGGTTTCTCCCCAGTGTGAACTCGCTGATGTTGAGTAAGGGACGAACTCCTAGAAAAGCTCTTTCCACAAGCCAAGCATTTATATGGTTTCTTCCCTGTGTGGATATGCTGATGGTACGTAAGGTGCCCACTCGAAGCAAAGCTCTTTCCACACTCCAGGCATTTATATGGTTTCTTCCCTGTGTGGATACATTGATGTACAGTAAGGTGCGAACTCAAAGCAAAGCTCTTTCCACACGCCAAGCATTTATATGGTTTCTCCCCAGTGTGGCAACGCTGATGTCTAGTAAGTTCGGAACTTGAAGCAAAGCTCTTTCCACACTCCAGGCATTTATATGGTTTCTTCCCTGTGTGGCTACGTTGATGTACAGTAAGGGACCAACTCAAACCAAAGCTCTTTCCACACGCCAAGCATTTATATGGTTTCTCCCCAGTGTGGCAACGCTGATGTCTAGCAAGGTCGGAACATGAAGCAAAGCTCTTTCCACACTCCAAGCATTTATATGGTTTCTCCCCAGTGTGGCAACGCTGATGTCTAGTAAGTTCGGAACTTGAAGCAAAGCTCTTTCCACACTCCAGGCATTTATATGGTTTCTTCCCTGTGTGGCTACGTTGATGTACAGTAAGGGACCAACTCAAACCAAAGCTCTTTCCACACGCCAAGCATTTATATGGTTTCTCCCCAGTGTGGCAACGCTGATGTCTAGCAAGGTCGGAACATGAAGCAAAGCTCTTTCCACACTCCAAGCATTTGTATGGTTTCTCCCCACTGTGGATACGCTGATGTTGAGTAAGGTGCAAATTCGAAGCAAAGCTCTTTTCACACTCCAAGCATTTGTATAGCTTTTCTCCAGAGTGGATATGCTGATGGTATGTAATGTGCGAACTTGAAGCAAAGCTCTTTCCACACTCCAGGCCTTTATGTGTCTCCCCACTGTGGCATCGTTGATGGCCAGAAGAGTCTCCCTTCCAACCCAAGCTCCTTCTACTCTTTGAGCATATATCAGCTCTCTCCCCAGTGTTAATTCTTTGGTGAGTATCAAAGACCTGAGATTCAGCATCCTGAGATGCAGAGCATTCATTCCCCCTCTTCTGGTTTGATCCAGTGTTTCCTTTCTGCTCTTTTATGTCGAATAGGTGTTCTGGTTCTTCCTTGGATTTCTTCTGTGGATAATCAGCCTCTGGAATAAAGAGAAAGGACTGGTAAGACCTTCAAGACAAAGCAGAATGAAGAATAGAATGCTGTTAACTGCTCTTGATAATGACATAACAGAAATCACTTAAAAGTGTAGAACAGGAGGTTGGACTTCAGGGACCTCTGGCCAACCAGGCTTTAACTTTGATATTTCTCCATTTAGCTCTTTTATGCTCTCTTTTTTGACCTGAGGAGTGTTCTCGGGATATTTTTGTGACTGATCAGTGGCTATTCTGATGCTCTTCTTCTTCTGCCCATGACTTTTTAAAGTGGTCAATAAGGAAGAATTGAGGGTCTTATGCTACCGTTTTTATTTTTGAGCCAACCTGAGGAGGTCTGTGGAGAGACAGCATACAAATAAATCAAGCCAAAATTCTATAAACATTTCCCTCCAAGCTTATGTATAAACAAAGCAGCATCCCCCACCCTGAATTTTAAATTCTCTTTCACCCTTCAGAATGCTTTCCTTGCCATTCTCAGGCTGTTGTCTCTTGAAATTCCTCCAGCTTGTGAAATTTAGCCCAAGAGGAGTCCTACCCACTTCCACCACACAAGTAAGCAGATACCTTCTGTGTCTTGGACAAGCGGATCTCCTGCTTCTTCCACTGAGGATAAACAATCTTGTTTGGGAACCAGAAGTCTTTCTTTGGGGGAAGAAACAGACCGGTCACTTCCAGACATTCCAACTCCCAAGAAATATTCAGATTTTTAAACCAAGCCTGAGCCCAGACATAGCCACCAGGATACAGTGTCTTAGCCCCCTCCCAAGGCAAGCAGGATTTGACATCCCAGTTCACTGCAGCTCTGATGAAGGGCCACTTTCTAAGGGCTCCCCTGCCTTTGAGGAGATCCTACAGTCCTTCCAGGATGGGAATAGTTGGCGATGGATCTCCAAAACTCCTATGAACACGTTTTTAAAGACTGTCTTCTGTATTGAGGACATTTTTTATATCACTCAACCTGAAAAGTGCTCAGAACAGCATATATTCTCTTCTCTTTCTCTCCAGCTCAGAACACGGAAACAGCACCTACCCAACTGAATTCAAGAGAAGCCAGGCAGGCAGGAATTCAGCAGGTGAAGCTCAACATAGCAGAGCCAACCTTCCCCTGCTAAAATCCTGGCTCTACCAGGTTCAAAGATCTCAACCATGAGTGCCAGTTCTCCAAAGCTGTGGGGGATATAAATGAGTCATCAGAGCGACCTCCAGAGACTACTGAATTGGAAACTCATGGATTGCCCCCTCGGAATTTACCTGATAACCCAACCATGTTCAATCAAGTGGTTAAATTTAACAATGTCCCAGCAACTAATTTGAAGCAGGATGGCACAGAATTTGAACACAGAACACAACAGAAAGACTGTGAGCCTGTTCAGTCTTGTAACCCCCAACACCGAATGTCCAGCCTGCTCCAGGTGAGAATATTACACCTAAGAATGGATGCATCTTCCTTGATACCAAGGGCGACCTGAATAGGATATCAAATGCGAACTGACAACTAAAGTTTCTGTCATGGAATTTAGGGGGGTGGAGAAACAAACTGCATGACTCAGATTTCTTTGTTCTTTTACAAGCTCATGACATTCTTGGCCTTCAGGAGACTTGGATCCAGGACTTTGAGCCCCATGTTTTTCAGGGTTACAGGGCCTTTTCAGTACCAGCAGTCAAAAATCATTCCAAGAGGCGGGGACATGGAGGCCTGGTCACCTTTGTAACAGTTGATCTTAAGGTCACGGTGGAAGTACTGGACAATAGTTGCCCGAGTAATTTTCAGATATTGTTAATTAAAGGTCTTCACTTTGGCAGCCTAATTTGTATCAGTGTGTACATCCCGCCAAAGAGCAGTACGTCACAGGGAAAAGTGAATTTTTGGAACTTACTAACAGCTACCATTGAGTCATTATCTTTCCAATGTCCTAACTCTCATTTTATGTTGGGTGGAGATTTCAATGCCAGGATAGGGTCGCGAGAGCAGGTAACAATGCTCAGGTTGCTGTGCATGCTGCTCTTTTAGAACATTCATCCAAGGATGCCACTATTAATAAGCTCGGTCTTAAACTTTTAGAATTACTCTCATTAGCGAATGTATACATTTTACATGGAACCAATTACGATGTAACCGGAGGTACTTTTACCTTTTTGTCAACCCTTCAAGCTAGCACAATTGATTATATTGTTATTTCATCTGTTCTTCTTAACGTTGTGGACAAGTTTGAGGTTCTCGACTGCTCTTTAAGTGATCACTGCCAATTGAGACTAATGCTCAAAGTTAATGCTGATATTCTATTGAAACCAGTTCAGGATTTTGCATAAGATATAATTCCAGGTTTTAGGAGACTTAAATGGTCAGAACAACTATATAACAATCTATGGCAAACCTTTATGAACTCAGAACTTGAGTCACAGAGGTTAGCTCTCCTTCAATCTGGCAGTGACGTAATAAAACCCTATGAAGCAATAATTACCGGTAGTTATTTAAAATCTATGTTTATTAACAACAGACCTATACAACCTTTACCTTATGTATCCAATGGCTGGAACGAGCATAAGTGCAAGGTGCTTAAGAGAGAAATAACTGCAGTCATGAGACGAGTGAGACGAAGCAACGATGGGGCACGGGTGACTTATCTGCTAAAACTCAGATCTCAATATAAAGGCTCTACCAGGATCCTTTACTGGTGGTGGTGGAAAGTGCTGTCAAGTCGCAGTGGACATATGGCGACCCCGTAGGGTTTTCAAGCCGAGAGATTTTCAGAGATTGCCTGCCATTGCCTGCCTCTGGGTAGTGACCCTGGACTTCCCTGGTGGTCTCCCATTGAAATTAGCCGACCCTGCTTAGCTTCTGAGATCAGGCTAGCCTAAACTATCCAGGTCAGAGCTGGGGTCCTTCTTCGAAGGAAAGACCTTTGCCTTCAGCATCTGCGAATCAAGGGAAAGGAGAGCCTTACCCAGGGAGGCCACATTCTGATGATTGTCCTCCATGACCTCCTTGTGAAGCCTTCTTTGGTCCGGATCCAGCAGAGCCCACTCCTCCTCAGACAAATGAACAGACACCTCCTCAAAGGTCACCAGACCCTGAAAAGAGAGAGAAAAATCTCTATTTTCAAAGATAATGTAAGAATTCTTCCCTTTATAAGTGCAATCCAAAAGGAGGATCCAAAAGTGCAATCCATCAGAGGAGTGCAATCCAAAAGTGAGGAGCATGCCTATTATTTTGGGTGCGGTGGAACACAGGCAGGATGGTGCTGCTGCACTCGTCTTGTTTGTGGCTTACTGGAGGGACCTGGTTGGCCACTGTGTGAACAGACTGCTGGACTTGATGGGCCTTGGTCTGATCCAGCAGGGCCTTTCTTATGTTCTTGGAATATAATAAGATGTTGATGTTCAAGACTCAAACCTCCATCAGACGTTTCAATTTTCTGTCCAGTGAGCAGGAGAGAAAGCAGCCAGGGGAAAGAGACAGAGAGAGATTCTCCAGCTGAGGCAGGGTGGCGGAAGAACCCAGGGGCAGGATCCTTATTTCTAAACTTACCCGATCAGGCTGAATGGAAGCTGTGTTCTCTCTGCCAGAAAGAGAGGGCAAAGAATCCATCATTGGTCTTATGGCACCACCTGGAAGGATAAAAACGTAGTTGTATGGCATTCCATGATTTCCTAATACTTTGCATTTCAGTTCCATAAGATTCTTCCTGTATTGGCTCATGGTCGCATCCTTGCATCCTTATTTCAGATAATTTTTTGCTTCCATAGTTTTGAAAAATCTAGTCTTCATACAGTTATCATATACAAACCCGTGGTCTGTCCAGAATTCACAAGGAAGAACTAACAGACCCTTCTAAACCGACGGGAAGAACCACAGGTACTAAACCTCACAATGGTGGGCAAAAAGAGAACATCTGGGAAAAGGCAGCCTTGCGACTGGAGGAGTACCAAAGACTTCCCCTCTTGACATCCCAGCTAGGAGACTCATTGAGATAGGCCCCTGACCCATCCGCTCCATTATAATCACCTCACTTCTTCTGGATTCCCCACCCCACCCCCAGTCTACAGTCCAAATACATTATTGCATCTTACTAAGAATCTTTGTTAAATTCAAATATCCCACCTTCTGATCTGCAGATTACCCGATATTATAGTATATTCTGCCTCACGTACCAGTTAAAAAGGCAGTATAAAGGAACCTATTATACATAATATTAATAATATATAATCATTTTATTGATACGGATCACAAAATATAATATTCATAGAGAATGACAAGGCCAGTGATGTCTTACTGCCAAATGTGGGTGAGACCACTTTTAAGGCAAGACTTTTCATACCCTGGCACTCAATGCCTAGTCAGATGGAACGTAGTTTTGAAAGCACCCAACTGCCGCCTTCCACCCCCATCCTTTCGAGGTTTCTCAACTCTGGACACTCCTTGACTAGTTGGAAACTGGGAAGCAAAGAAGTATAGGAACTCACTACAGTCTAAGAGCTCCTGAAATCTTAAGATAGTGTCAGTTTTTATTGGCCCAAAGCACTATTATCACAATTTTTGACATTAACTGTCATCATTTGAGTTTGGAGGGAGTTTTGCCCTCAACTCCCTGACTGTATTTGTCCAATTATCTTGCAGTGATATCAAACCGATTCAAGGTTTTTATTTCCCCAACCAGAATTTCTAAACTGAGAAGCTGGAGCGGAGCATCTTTCCCACAAGGGACCAGGGGGCATCAGAGAAGCCCGCCTACACTCGAGAAGGCCATGCAGTGGTAACGACACCCCTTTCGCTCTTACCTGGAAAAGCTGCTCTGTGGAAACGCTCCTGCATGATCTTTTCCTGCACCTGAAACAGAAGTGGGGATCCCAGAAAGGGGAGACTGATGAGAAAAGGAAGAGGAAGCAGGGTAAGATGGGTTCCAAAAATGTGGGGCAACCCATGTTGATTTCGAGGGTATCCTGGATCATATCCTGTATCTCTCCCCCCCAACACTACAAAGATGAATCCCTCTCACCTGCTGGTCCTCATTCTTCTTCTCTGCCTGGCTCAAGAGGAAACCTTCTGCCAGGGCCACTGCCTGGCAACTGGTCTCCGGCCCGCATTCCCTGACCCATCTCCTCATCTCCGGGGGCAGGACGGCCAGGAACTGCTCCAGGAGCACCAGGTCCAGCATCTCCTTCTTGCTGTGCCTTTCTGGCTCCAGCCACTGCAGACAAAGTCGGTGGAGTCGGCTGCAAACCTCTCGGGGCCCCTCCGCCTCCTGGTAAGGGAGCTGCCGGAATTGCTGGCACTGCACATCTGGAGGGAGGAGGTTGTCTTCCGGGCTCTTCTGCACGGTTCGTTCCCACAGTTCCTTTCTGCTCCCAGCCTTGGAGGCATCAGGACCTTTCCTTGATTCCGAGACAGCTGAGTCTGGCTCTCCTCTCATCCTCCCTTCCGCTCCAAACAGCCTTCACCTGGACCAACAGATCACCTTCCTCTGCCAGATCCTTCTATGAAGGCAAGTGCCGGATCTCTCACCACCTGCAAAGCAAAGACTGATTTTTGGACTGAGATTTTGTGTGTGTGTAAAAAACGGTCATCCACGGCTTAATGAAAGCACAGCTAAACCAGACAGTCAAGATTCCTGCAGCGATTCTCCAGCCACAGAACACCACCTAGAGCCCGGAAGAGGGGCCCAATTCATCCACCGGCTGGAATGCAGGAGACAGGGAATAAGACACCGAATGCAGCCGCTTAAGAGTCCCAAAGGTGCTGGATGGCCCCAATCCTGCCGCAGACAACTGCAGAAGATCCCAACAGCAGATGAGCTTGTTCACAGAAATCAGCGGAGCTGAGCAGGAGTTGGAGAAGAGGCAAGAAGACCTGACTTTGAACTCTGAAGGGCCCCCAAGCCCACGACAGAGTCCACCCTCCAAAGCAGCCATTTTCTCCAGGGAGACTGATCTCTGTCATCTGGTGTACAGGTGTCATTCTGGGAGATCTCCAGGTCCCACCTGGACGTTGGCAACCCCAGGCCTGGCGACAACCTCTGGCCGACTTCATCCCACCCGACTTCCATGACTCAACCAGTTGCCTGGCTGCTTGCAACTGTTCAACAGCAGCTATGGAAGCTCACTGGGTGATTTGGGACCAGTCACATACTTTCAGCCTAACCTACTTCACAAGCTTGTTGTACAGATACAAAGTTGGAGAGGAAAATAATGTGAGCTGCTTTTGTCTGGTGACTGGCTGAATAAGATAACATATCGCTTCTCAGGAAGTGGTCCATCCTAAGAGCCTGGTCATTCGAAGGCACGACCCGCTTTAGGAGATCGGTTGTGATGCCAGGAGATCTGCAGGCCCCACCTGGAGACTGGCAACCCAACAAGAAGAGTGGGAAGCAGGAAAAGGGGAGAGGCTATGGGGGCTTTCAGGAAAGAGGAAATGCTGGGAGAGGAGGCAATGAGAGGCCTCCCACAATTCCCTGCAGGTTCCTATTTGCAAATCAATATTTTTGCCCTACAAGAAGCGAGCCGGAGATCCTTCAGAGTTTGTGGCTGATCTGAATAACCCAAGGCTGACTTTGGAGATCTTGGCGGTTCATCGGGAAAAGGCTGGATCGTCCCAGATGTCCCTGACCACCACCCACCCACCCTAGAAGAGAGGCCGGTTTCCAGCAAGGAAACATCTTGCATTAGGAAAGGCCACCCGAAGGGTGCCAAGCTGCAGAAGTGGAGAAATGAACCCTCCAAAAACCGAAGGTTACTCTCCCAGAACAGCCAGAAGAAAACCTGCAGGCCTTTTGGGCACCATACCTGCCCCACAACGAAGCCAGGTGGATGGGCAGGATTGCAAGAAAATGCCCAAAGGGAGGCGGTTTTTGCAGGCGTTTTTGCACAGAGCATCAGGATGGGCGGAAGCAAGAAAGAGCCGCCGCCGCCCGTGCAGAGAGGCCGGGTTGCAGAGGGAAGGAGGAGAGGCTCCGCGCGGTCCCGGGGAGCACAAGAGGGGAAAGGGCTTTGCAAAACGGAGGCAGCCTGTTTAAGGGGGGGGGGATATCCTTGCTGCACTTTGGGGTCTGCGGGGGGGGGGTGAGCCCTGCAGGCCTGTTTGCAAGACCCCCCAATGCAAGACCCCCCAATGCAACTCCTCCTCCGGGCTGTTCCGCGCCCGAAACCAAGGAGATGCGTTTTGCAAAGGAAACCCCACTCCACGGCTCACCTCTGGCTCCAAAAATTTCATGCTCCGACTGGTCTCCTCTTCGCCGGAAAAAGCTCTAGCAAGTCACGTGGCCTTCTCTATCTATGCCCCTCTAGGAATGGAGACTCCTTTTCTCTCCCCCCCCCCTTAACCCTTAGACTAACTCTCTGCACGGGGCAAAAAAAGGGACCCCCTCCCCCCTGCTGGCTTCGCCCTTCCAGAGGCTGCATCGTTTTCCCCAAGGAGCCTCACTCCGCTTTAATTGCAAAGGGCAGCAAAGGGAAGACTGGATTCGAACTCTTCCCCATCCTAGCCGATGCTCATTCTGGTCTCCATGAGTCTAAGGAGGGGTCCTGAGGTTCAGGAGGAGAGGGAGTTAGGATGGAGCCGCTGGATGCAAAGGAGTCCCAGCTGCATGGGGGTCGGGGAAATGATGCTCTCTTCTGTTCCCTGAGAATCGTGTGGAGGATGCGGAGCAGCTTCTGGCCGGGCTCACTGGCTTGAGCCACGCAGAGCATTGAAGAAGAAGGGTGTTTTTTTTTAATATGCCGACTTTCTCTACCACTTGAGGAAGAATCAAACCGGCTTACAATCTCCTTCCCTTCCCCTCCCCTCAACAAACACCCTGTGAGGTAGGCAGGCCTGAGAGAGTGTGACTGGCCCGAGGTCACCCAGCTGGCTTCGTGTGTAGGAGTGGGGGAAACAAATCCAGGCCCCCAGATTAGCCTCCGCCACTCGTGGGGAATCGAACCCGGTTCTCCCGATCAGAGTCCACCACTCTTAACCACTGCACCGCACTGTCTCTCAGGCATCGGCTGTGCTGCTCCCTCCCAAGAGGGGACTTTGTTCTGGGTGATGTGGCTTGATTTTGGAAGAAGTGCACGGGTGGGGGAATGGGGCTTCAAGGTCTGGGCATCCAGTTCTCCTACCCTGCCCACAACCTTTCCTTGCCATGTTGTTCCAAGGGTACATCTGAAAGGCAGGTATAGGGGAAGCTCAGCAGGTCTCTGTATGGTCCGAGTCTGGCTGGCCACCCTCCTGAGAATGTGGTGAGAGCTCCCTTTGCAGTCACCATCCGTCCGCCGGCTGCAAGGAGAGAACCGGTTGTCCATCCGTCATTTCATTGTCTGGGGACAGTTAGAGCCTGTTTGCCAGTTTCCTTTTCAAGTTGGGGACAGAGCGAATGGCCCCACTTCACACATTCACATTCTCAAGGAGCTAGATGGCAGCCTCACACCCCGCCCCCCCTTCTACAGACCTGGGTCCATGGCTCAGTGGCAGAGCATCTGATTGGCAGGCAGAAGGTCCCAGGTTCAATACCCAGCATTTCCAATTCCGGGATCATTTTGAGATAGGTGATGGGAAAGCCATACGCCTGAGACTTCGAGTGGGAAATGGATAAAGTATTTGGCTGGCAGAAAATGGAAGATGTCACATGAGGCACATTCAGCTACTGAAAGAGTTTGTTGTGAAGTTCCTGGCTTCTCTGTTATTAGTAGGGTTGCCAACACTCCTGGAGCAGCTGGGAGTCTGCCGGAATTGATTTGGAAGACCCTATGGCACTGTGCAAACCAGGAGATCTGCCTCTGGCCCCTGGAGGAAATGGCTGTCTTTGGAGGGGGGACCCTGTGGCATCACATCCTTGCTTGGGTCCCTCCCCAAACCCCACCCACCCTAGGCTCCACCACCGAACCTCCGGGGATTCCCCACTCTGGACTTGGCACCACTGCTCCCACTTATACGAGTGGGACCTTGCTAGAGATTTCCCTCTGGGCTGACATTTCCAAGATAGAAGATGAAGAAGAGTTGGTTTTTTATATGCCGCCTTCTCTCTCGCTTAAGGAAGAATCAAACCAGCTTACAATCACCTTCTCCCCACAACAGATACCCTGTGAGGTAGGTGGGGCTGAAAGAGCACTATGAGCTGTGACTAGCCCAAGGTCACCCAGCTGGCTTCATGTCTAGGAGTGGGGAAACAAATCCGGTTCACCAGATTAGCATCTGCCACTGAAGTGGAGGAGTGGGGAATCAAACCCGGTTCTCTAGATCAGAGTCCACTGCTCCAAACCTCTACTCTTCCAAGCCCTGGGATCAAGCCTGGCAGGACAGAAGAAGAAGGTTGGGCCCATGGCTACTCAAGAGGGAGGGCTTTTCTAAAACTAATATAAGACCAAATACTCCAGGAGAGTAGGGACCAGTAATGGAGCTGGCCCCCTGAGAAGTTCCTGCGGCCTTGTGGTTGGGAACATATCCCCGGTTGAAAGTTCTTCCTTGTTTTTCAAGTGGACTTTAAAAAAAATGGTTGGTTATATCAGTTATGGTAGGAAGGGGGGAATGGAGGCTATCCTTGCAGGGAGACTCCCTTACAACACCAAGAATTCCCTGGAAAATGCCATGGTAACCAGTCCCCACCACTCAGGACCTCATGAGAACATCTAGACTGACCCGCTGAGAATGTAGTCTTACAGTGCAGTACTGCAGCAGTAGCAACATAGTCACCAACCTGGTAGCACTTGTGCAGTCTAGCACATGGGGAAGAGATGTCCCAGAGAAATTGATTCTACTAAGCGAAGCCAAAATTGTCTTTATAGAAAGGTTTATTGTGAAAGAGGGGGGCAAAACAGGGAAAAAGTGGTTGGATTCAAAAATCCTTTTTTTGCAGGGTCCATGGTGAAACCTTGGTGCGAAATAATGTAACCCAAGAATGTCAATCGTTCTTGGTGAAACTCACACTTGGATGCTTTAGCATAGAGGTGGTTGTCTCTGAGGTGTTGTAACACTTCCCTCACTAAAGCAACATGCTCGTCCATAGAGTTGGAATAGATAAGGATATCATCTAGATACACTACCATGCCTCGGTATAACAAGTCATGTAGGATCTCGTTAATCAATTGCATGAAGACCCCCGGAGCCCCCTGTAATCCGAATGGCATCACAAGAAACTCAAACATACCAAAACAGCTGGAAAAGGCTGTGAGGGGTTCGTCTCCGTCACGAATCCTGACTCGATAAGCTTCGACTAAGTCCAGTTTGGTGAAAATGCGCCCCTCCTTTAGTTGCCCTAGGATGTCCGAAATTAAAGGAATGGGGTAGGCATTGGTCTGAGTAACTGCATTGAGTTTCCGAAAATCGATGCATAAATCACCCGTTTTCTTGCGGACAAAGAAAGCGGGGGCTGAGTTAGGGGCGGAAGATGGCCATATGAACCTTCGAGCGACATTCTTGTCTAAAAAGTCCCGCAACACGGTACGTTCGGCAGCGCTCATGGGGTAAATTTTACTCTTTGGAAGCTTACTATCCCCCATCACTTCAATGGCGCAGTCCGTTCTGCAGTGGGGGGGTAGTGCATCGCATTTCTTTGCATCAAAAACGTCTGCAAAGTCCCGATATTCAACGGGTAGCGAAGGAGGAGGGGGTGTGTGTCAGAGACTAATGCCGAGGCTGTCGGAAGGACAACAGCGACTTCATGGCGGTGTTGGGCGCAGTCAGGATCAGAAAACGTAATAGTATCAGCTTTCCAGTCTATAGAAGGGCTGTGCCCCTTGAGCCAGTTTATTCCCAAAATGACTTCATACCTGATAGGGGCTATGGTAAAGTCAATTTGTTCCCAATGAGTGCCAATACCCATCGCCACCCCGCGTGTGCGACGGTCAACTGGGCCTCCCCTAAAGCTACTGCCATCCATTTGAGCAAATTGGATGGGATCGGGCAGTGTCTCTGATTTGACCTTGAGTGCATTGAAAGTGGCCTCATTGATTAGGGAGCGCCCACAGCTGGAGTCTATGAGTGCTTTGACATGCACCTGGGGGCCTCTTTTGTAATGTTGTAACACCACGTCCACATATACGGTATTTTCAACTTCACTCACCATAACAGGAGCCTTGGGTTTCGCAGGAGAAGCTGCAGGGGTCTGCGGTGTCGCTCCGCTCACTGCAGACCCTGCCCGTTTTTTGACAGATCGAGAGGAGATTCCAAATTGAGCGCAGGGGGATTCCAGGTGTGATCCTCATCTGAAGAAGGAGAACTGTCCCCCAATGGGGCACTTGTAATTGGAGACCCAGGTGGGTCGGTAGACATAGGGTCACTGGGAGTTTCTCTGACGTGAAGTGAGAGGGTGCGTGTCGTCCCGGAGCAGCGCTATGGGTGGCCCCGGTGCCTCTGCGTTGTGGTCACCCCCGGGTCCGGGGCGGTCCGTCTGGTCGGGGAGGAAGTGTGAGGTCCTGACGGCACGGACAGGCAGATGCAAAGTGGCCCATATTGCCGCAAACGAGACAGGCTCCCCTCTGGAACCAGGATTCGCGGTCTTGCGCGGGCTGCGTTGGTCTCCACGGGGCGGGGGCTGCAACTTTAGGAGGAGGTTTTTGATGACTGCTCCCCTCTCGGGTCCGGCGTCGGACCAGAGATATAAACTGACGGCGGCTTTCCCCCTCCTCTGCCAGTAAAACCCAATCTTCCAGGGTGTCGGGGTCCCGTTGCATGTATGCCCAGTTCAAAATGTCAGGGTGTGGAGCTTCCCCGGAAATAGTGTATTCGGGTGGCTTCAGGCCAATCCACAATTTTACTGGCAAGTCGTTGGAACTCATCTGCGAAGTCTCAAACAGGAGTAGAGCCTTGCCGGAGTTGCAGGAGTTCGGCTTTGGCCCTTTTTCCCAAGAAGGGGTCCTTGAACCGCCTCCCCAGGGCAAACATAAAATTGTTGAGAGAGCATATCGATCAGGCCCGAGTGTCAAACTGGAGGACCATCCAGTCGGCCGCTTTCCCCGTCAACAGAGAGGCAACAAATCGAACTCGGCTGTCCTCAATGGGGAAGTACTGTCTTGTTCCCTCATATAACTGTCCACATGATGTAGGAAACAGGGTAAAGCATCAACCGAGCCATCATAAGTTATCTTAAGACACGGTTGTTTCCACTAAATAGGGGGTGCTGGGGACGGTAGAACTGGTGCCCCTGGGAGTGGCAATGCGGGCGCCCCAGGAGGCGGTAACGCTGGAGCTCCTGGGGGCGGTAAGACCGGCGGAGCTTGTGGTTGTGGAGCCGGCTGAGGTTGTGGAGTTGGCTGAAGTGGTTGGGTGGGAGCCGGTGCAGCTGGGGTGGTTTGGGCGCAGTGCAAGCGTTCATTCTCGTGGAGTAGTTGCTCCATTTGGTCTTGTAGCCGAGCTACTCGGTCAGTTAAGTCCCGGTTTTGGCTCCGCAAAAGGTGCATGTCATCACCGACTCTTCCCGTGCGTCTGGATCGGCTGACCCGTAGGTCGGTAGCCCAGTGGGATCCGTCACCATACAGGTCTTCCTCGTCAGAGTAGTCCGATTCTGGCAGATGTTCCGCAAGGCGCCGTGCACGTTGCGTGGTGCGAGACGGGGCAAAACCCGGGGAAAATGTGGACCCAAAGGAGAATCCAAATCCTACAGTGTCTTTAGGACGCACGACCGTGTCTACCCGCACTCGATTGGCGGCCAATTGTTGCTCCTTCTCCTTGTCGGCCTGAGCCTTGGCCGCCGCCGCATCTGCTGCTCGCAACTGTTCCTCGGCCTTCTTTTGGTATGTGAGTGCCTGGTCGGCTTCGAGCTTCAAGGCGGCGGTCGTGGTGACGATCGGAAGGGCTTCTTGCTCTAAGAGAGTGAGGAGTGGGGCAGAGTCCCCACCAAGCAGAGGTTGAACCTGGACAGCTAGAGCAGCTGCACCATCCCCGAACGTCGGGGTTAACAGTTGTGTTAAATCGGCCACCGTGGTTGTGGTCGGGGGCAGTCCCACGAATAGCAACACTGTCTGGACAGCAACCTTTTGTGCCTCCACTAGGCACTCATTAGGATCCGTAACGAAGGACAGCGGGGTTCCCCCCGCTTGTGCCCCCGTCATGGATCGGGGCGAGTCGGGGTGGATAGGGACCGCTGCTGAGTCTGGTTGCAATGTCTATCTCGCTAACAAGCGAGTCAAGGTTGCCAAGTCCTCTTGTGCTACATGCACTTCGTCCAATAGCCAGTCCAGGGCCAGGAGTTTGTGATAGGCGCTGCGATTTGTGTCCTCGGACGTCCAGGGCCTCACTTCAGCAAGACAGCGCCACTGAACCAGAACAAGTTCCACTAGGCGGTTGATTTCGGCATCAGTCCGTACTGCTTCGATGAGCACATCACGCAGTAGAGTAGGGTCGTCAGGGATGGTAGATGTTCCCAATCGGAGGGCCCAGTGGCTTAAGTCCTCCAGGATTCCAAGCGAGGAACCCGTACTCGAGACGCAGGCGAACCCTCCAGGGCTCTAGCCAGGCAGGTGAAAGAAGAGTGATTCCTGCCTTAATGTAAGCACTTGTCCCCGTAGTGCTCCCTAAAGCAACATCTGCAGACAGGTAGTCCAAAAGAGGGCTGACTTTATTAGAAAACATACAGGTATTCAGAGCTTGCAGAAGTAAAAAGGCAGGAATGGGGGGGGGCAATATAGCAGAATATATGGAGGAATAGTGGTCATAAAGGTCATATCAGATAGTACAGGTTGGCACGGCAACCCCAGGCTAACGGGGCCAGGCTCCCACGGGCATCAAAGGCTAGAGAGGAATGCAACAGTTAGATAAACAATCCTTGAGCAAAGCATCTGCGAGAAGACAAAACACTCCCAAATGCAGAGAGGAGAGAGCAGGCCTGACACCAAATTAGTTCCTGCTCCTCACCTTGTGTTTTCCTTAATAAACCTGCATTTTAAGACTCGTGGCTTGAACATCTGTTTATTGGGATTTAGCAGGTGAACTCAGACCTGACATTAGGATTCCAATCTACCTTTATTTTGATTTCTTTATATTGTGTTTTTGGAACTGTATGCCTGAGTGTTGCATGGCAGCAGCATTTGGGGCCAATGATTCCAGTACTCCCTCTGAGGAAGGGGACAGCCTGTCCACCCAGGAAGGGAGACTGAGGACTTCTACCACCAGGGAGATCCTCCGTCAACTCCTATGGGAGGAGGCCGAAGGAGGTACCCTGAGTACATGGAGAGAGGCCTACTGGTGGCATTGTGGGGAGCGGAAAAAAGCCATCAGGACCTTCCTGTTAGACCATTGTTGCCACGTGAATGAGGACGGTGGAAGTGATCTTCTCCAGCAGGAGACCCGGGTGACCCAGGAAGGCACCTCTCTACTCTCTCAACTAGTCGCGAGTACCGCGGCTTTGGAAGGACTATTGGGGGATCCTGTTTGGCAGATTACCATGGCTGATGGAGGTGAGAGCTTTCGCCTGGACGGGGCGAATGCCACCGCTAAAATCGTGTTGTGTATTATGGACAGAGTTGGTCACGGAAGCCCAGATCCAACAAATCCTAGAAAAGGACTTTGGTTCGAGTTCAGTGGACTTGGCACCCCAAGTTATGCCTCTTCTCACCAACTTGGAGGAAGTGAAATTATTCCTCAATTCTTGTTTGGGACAGATCCTAATTGACTCGGCAGCGGCTAGATTCAATGTTTTACATCTCAAGCCTTTTGAGATGGAGAAGTGTTACTTCAGACAGCTGCAGTCTGCCAGCTATAACACTCTGAAGTACTGGCAGTACTGTAGCTATATTTATACTGTTTCTAGACCCATTAAGAGTGAAGAAAGCTCCTTTATCCCCTCTTTCTTATCCTTCAAGAGGGTACCTTTATTCCCTCTAATCAGATGTCAGGAGCAGTGCAGCTGCTCATGTCTTATGTCCAAATATGGACTTCCTTTCCTTTCACTCCTCTTTGCTTAAAGTATAAACACTCATTTCTGTTACATGATCATGTTATATACATAATTTGTATACCATCCTCTTTGTTAGGACAATACGCATTAAATGAGACTACTTAGAAATCTGTAGCACAATGTTTAACTATATAACTCATAAAACACAATTGTTGTTTACATTTGTCATTTGCAAAGTGACACTGTTTACAATAGTCAGTAGGATTTCCTCTAGCGAGATTACAGAAGGCAAGAAAGCATATTACTCTTATCTTTGAGAGAACTTTAATGCCTTTAAGCTATAATAAGCACAGTTTCAGCTATTAGTGCACTCTTAGTACATTAAGAGATCTTGAGACCTTGAAAAGGACAAGTGTCCTGCCGTTGAGATTCTGACATCTGGTAGCTGAGTCAGAAAGGTGATTTTGTCAAACCTAAATAGATAGATAAGGGAAGGTGCTCTGCTCTGCCCCTTCAAGGACAGATCAGGGTAATTTTAGTAGTTAGCTTTTGATAGAGCTGACATTGAGAGCATTCTGTCAGCCTGTCAGCATTACACAGACTTTCATTATACATTACACAAACCTCTGTAGTGGCTCAGTTTGCATGATGCGTTTAAGCTCTATATGGAATTAATTCTGCACATGTTCACAGAATACCATGATTATGTCAGAGCCTGTCACATGGCTATCCTCCCTTCCGCTCGGGTAACCTGGACGCCTGCCAACAGGCTTTTGAGACTTCAAAATGCCTATTTACCACTGAACCGGTGCTGAAGCACCCAGATTGAGAACGTCAATTTATCATTCAGGTTGATGCTTCTGAGGTAGCCATGGGAGGTGCACTCTTGCAAGAGGAGGCGGATGGCCGCCTGCACCCCTGTGCCTACTTTTCCAAGAAATTCTCTCAATCCCAGCTCAACTGGCCCATTTGGGAAAAAGAGGCAGCGGCAGTAAAGCACGCGTTAACCATATGGAGACATTTCCTTGAGGGTTTGGACACCCCATTTCAGGTTTGGAGTGATGATAAAAATCTTGAAGCTCTGACCGGGTCACACAAATTGACTGCGAAACAGGTCAGATGGGCGGACTTTTTCTCTAGATTCTGTTTTGTAATCAAACATGTCCTGGGGAAGCAAAACCTACTGGCTGACGCTCTCTCCAGGCTTCCCCAATATCCCACCAAGGTAGAGCGACCCACAAACTCCCTCTTCACTCCAGAGCAAAGGAGGCTTCTACCTACTCTAGCGACGCAAACTCGCGCCCAAGCGTGACAGCTCCGACTGCGGAAGCGAAGCATCCCGCTGCATCAGACACCATCCCCCCCTTTTGCCCCTGCCCAAACTGCCGGGAAACTCTGCAAACTCTCCTCCAGCCCTTCCTGCAGTCAAAACTGCTCCTACGATTCCAGGGGGACTACCTGACTCTTTCAGAGACACTCTGATTCGCAGTTATCAAACAGAACTGACTGCCAATGTCCTGCCCACAGGGCTGGAGAAGCGGGGAGATTTGTGGTTTAAGGATAACAAAATGTATGTTCCAGAAACTTTGCGTGGGGAGGTCTTAGAACTTGCCCATGGTACGAAAACCGCAGGGCATTTTGGCTATGTCAAATCCTTACACTTGCTTCGGCGTCAGTTTTGGTGGGCAGGCATGTGATCTGACTTAGACTCTTTCATCCGCAGCTGTCCAGTTTGCGCCACCGCGAAACGTCCCAGAAGCAAGCCGCCCGGATTATTGAAACCCTTGGAAGTGCCCCAAGGTCCATGGGAAGTGATTGCGACGGACTTCATGACTGACTTGTCCCTTAGCCAGGGGAAAACTGTACTGTGGGTAGTTACTGATCTTTTTTCCAAACAGGTGCACCTGATTCCCTGCGCAGGCATGCCCTCCGCTCCGAAGTTGGCCCGTTTATTACACACATTTATAAATACCATAGCTTTCCACGCATGATAATCTCCGACCGCAGCTCCATATTCCTTGTCAAATTTTGGAAAGCATTCCTTAAACTAATTGGGGTGGAACAGTCTAGTGCTTTTCATCCCCAAACGGATGGACAAACTGAAAGAGTTAATGCTGTGTTGGAATGCTACCTTCGTTGTTATGTTAATTATCACCAAGATGACTGGGTAGATCTATTGCCTTTTGCCGAGTATGCCTACAATAACTCTGTGTATCAGTCCACTGGTTTCAGTCCTTTTCACATTGTTTATGGTAAGGAATTCGGACCCATTGGGCATGTGGATGTTTCTGGGGAGGAGGGGAGTCCTGACATTGCTGACTGGGTCCAAGCCATTCAGTCTACATGGTCTTGGCTCACTAGGAACCTGGAACAAGCCAAAAGAAAATACAAGGCTCAAGCCGATAAACATCGGTCACCAGGCTGGACTTTCAAGGTGGGGGGACCTAGTGTATCTGTCTACCAAGAATTTACGGTCCCTTCGTCCCTCCAGGAAATTGAGTGAAAAATCCATTGGGCCGTTTCCCATTTCTCAAATCATTAATGAGGTTACAGTGGAGCTACAGCTTCCCAAAGCGTTAAGGAGAATCCATCCCATTTTTCATATGTGTTTGCTAAAGCAATATGTACCCTCCCCACTATGGCATCCAGAGAACCCCCCAGAAGTTCCTGAAATGGTGGGGGGGGGGATCAACATTGTGAAGTCTCCAAAATCCTGGATTCCCACATTCACGGGGGGGGGGGGCTGGAGTATTTGGTCTGTTGGAAACATTTCAGTCCCGCCCACGATGAATAGGTTAAACATAAACATGTTTCTGCCCCACATCTAGTAAGTCAGTTTCATGCATCATACCCTGACAACCCCCCCCCCCGCTGGATGCGAAGAGAGGGGGGTCTTAGGAGGGGCAGAATGTCAGCTCCTAGCTTGGGAGCGCAGGTGGACTCCAAAGACCTTGGGCTGTGTGATCCGAAGTCTGTTTTGACTGCTTGTGTTTCTCTGTGTATGATAGCTGTAATCTTCTGTGAGAAGTCCATGGGAAATATGTCTGCGGTTTTGTTTACTGTTCTCTGCTGTTCTCTGTTCTGTATATTATTCCAACTGCCCATTCCCCTCTCATTGGAATCCTTGAATAGTTCCAAGTTAGTTCCTGCTCACCTTGTTTTCCTTAATAAACCTGCATTTAGGACTCGTGGCCTGAACGTCTGTTTATTGGGATTTAGCAGGGGAACTCAGACCTGACATCTGAAGAAAAATGAAAGAGAAATGGTGTAGCAACCTTCGTGAAAAATGATTTCTCATAGGGAAGAGAGTAATAAGACACCGACGTTGCCAGCAAAGCGGAGATTAGTTTCATGCAAGAAGAGGATTATGGGCCCTGCTGCCAGAGAAGGACAAAATGGATCACTATTTGGATGGCCTGAGCTAGGCAATAATCTAGTGAGACGAGCGCTCTTACATGATTGGGTAAATGGATGCCAGGGGCAGCGCGAGGGCTTCTCTTCCCAAATGCAGGATTGGGAAAGGGATTCCCACCCAGCCAGGACAGCAAGGGTTAAAAGATCTGGTTCCCACTAAAACTGGGTATGTTGACAGAGCCCTCTGGCTTCATGTGGAGGGTCACGCCAGGCAGAATGACAAGCTAAGATGCTCATCCCACAGATGGGCGACTGGGAAGTTTAGACTGGCCTCATGTGTTTGGTTTTATTTCCTTAGATCCGCTGTGTGCAGATGCTCTAGATTTCACAGCTGTGTAGCAGTAAATAAATATCTTGTTACTTGTACGTTCTCCAAGTGTGTTCAAAGGCCTTTGTTCGAGCACCCAGTCACTTGTTCATGCATGCACAGAGGAAGGGGAGTGGGAGCTGGAAGAATCCACCCTCTCCGGCACACTGGGGCCCTACCTGTGCCCCCAACCACAGGTAAACAGAAGTGCTCTATTTTAATTTGGGTGGTGGCAGACTGAGGGACACATAGGGCAAGGGGGAGGACAAGGAGGAGGCAACCTCCCTTCACAGACATGCATGCAAGCTCCCCCCCCCCCGCAACCACCACATTTTACAAACACTATCCCACTTTTACCGGGAATAAAGAAGCAGTGTATAAATTCTCTAAATGTACACAGAGTGAGTCAATAAAATCAAATGCATGGGAAGTTCAATAAACAATGAACTAGCATTTGGGTTATAGAACCCACCAGAAATGTAAAAGCAGAACTGAAGCAAAGTGAATTGTTAGCATGACACATGAAATGAAGACCCTAATAATTTATCCCAGTAATTTTGTGGGATAAATTTTCTGCATAGAACCCTCTTGCATAATATTCTGCATAGAAAGGCCCTCCTGCATAGTTCAGAGCTGCCTAATTTGTGGACAACCAGGAGAGTGGGCGCCTTCCTGACCTCTGCATGCAAGACTTTCCACAAGGTGGAGGCAACAACAGAGACAGCACATGTACGGGCAGTTGCTGATTTTGCCCATTTGTAGGTTGACACCTGCTGTCAGGCTGCTATCTCGGTTTCGTTATTGCCTCTGTCTCTGTGCTGTATTGTCTGCCCCCCAAGGTCGCATGCCTAAGCCTGGGAACTCAGCTCCTGGGAAACTGTATTCCTGCGTGTAATCTCCCGCCTTTCCTGCCTTATAATATCTCCCAGCTAGTGAGCCTTTCATAGCTGTCATTTTATTCGTTTGCACTGTATGCCTATTTGATCAGTAAAAGCCATCTGTTTAGACTCTATAAGACTTTGTGGTGATTTCTGGTTCTGTGGGCCAAGGGCTGACATTATGACAGCTATCTCTTCACCGTTCTCCTAGCCAGGCTGGAGCCCAGGGGGGGTTCGCCTGCCACTTGGATGGGAGCTGTGCAGCTCTCCAGGTGATCTACTACCCTGGAGCCCTTCTCAGAGGACCCTACTCTGTTACAGGACTTAATCGCTGAACTTTTCCGGACGAACCGAGAGGTTTGCCGCTTGAGGGGACTGGTACACGCGCAGTGGCAATCTCTTACAGGACGTCTCTGGATGTTAACATCGGAGGATACTGATGCTCGTTTAGATCTTCAGGACTTGGATCAATTACTGGACGATGCCCGATTGGCGACTGAGGATTTACAAATATTAACTGGACTTTTGGATAATCTTATTTCTCGACAAACTCTTTCTACCATGGCGGGAGCCCCGCCGGAGGGTTTTTCCCTGATCCCGGATGCGGCCAGCTGCCAGGCTGAGGCCAAGCGAGTCGCTATTAGCACCGCTCTTCTCCTTGTGGAATGTACAAAGGACACCCCGGTAGCCACCTTGGCTCAAGTTTTGACCCCGACGTTTGGAGCCGAGGCATCCGCACTGGCGGTTCGAGTACAACCTCTGCTGGGCGGGGAACCTGACCCCATACTCTTGCTCCTCGAGACAGAACTTTTGCCGCGCATTACGGCAGAGGCTGCCCTAAGACTTGAGAACGCCAAAGTCCTTGCGGATCAGCAAGCCGCCGAAGCGGCTAGGGTCGCAAGAGAGAGAGAGGCGGCGGAAGCAGCCAGGGCGGCTGCAGCAAGGAATCAGGCGAACGTGGACACGCGCCCCAAGGACTATGTACTGGGACTATCAGGTCTAACTTTTTCCCCGGCGTTTGTCCCGTCGCGTGCGACCCAACGCGCACGCCGTTTGGCTGACCGACGTCGAGACTCAGATGAGTCTGAAGACGAGGATTTATATGGGGATAGCTCTCAATGGGCCACGAGCTTCCGAACCAGTAAGCCTCATCTTACTGGTGGCCCAAGTGAGGAGGTTCATCTTTTACGAGCCCAGAATCGGGAGCTCTCCGACCGTGTTGATCAACTCCAAGAAGTAATGGAACTTATGCTTCACGAGAACAGGCAATTACAACAAACCCTGATAGCTCAGAGACAGCCCGTTCCGATACCGGGTCAGGGGGTACCCGTACAACCACCCGCTAATGTGCCTGCTCCACCCTTACCTCCTGGAGCTCCTGTTGCTCCTCCGCCCGGACCACCCGTGCAACCACCTGCTAATGTACCTGCTCCACCCGTGCCTCCCGGAGCTCCTGTTGCTCCTCCGCCCGGACCACCCGTGCAACCGGGTCAGCCCGCGCCCGGTCCTTGGAAGCAACTCAAATTGAGGACTACGTATGATGGATCTCTTGAGACTTTGCCTTGTTTCTTGCATCAAGTGGACAGTTATATGCGAGAACAAGGTCAACTTTTCCCCACGGAAGATAGCCGGGTGCGGTACGTAGCTTCCCTCCTGACAGGCAAAGCGGCTGACTGGATGGTCCTCCAGTTTGACACCCGCTCTCGTGCGATTCGTTCCCTCAACAACTTCATGACTGCCCTGAGAAGGAGGTTTGAGGACCCCTTCCTGGGAGAAAGAGCCAAAACGGAACTCTTACAATTAAAACAAGGCTCTGCTACAGTTCGGGAATTTGCCGATGAATTTCAGCGACTAGCAAGTAAAATTGTAGGTTGGCCCGAGACCACCCTAATCCATCATTTCAGGGAAGCCTTGCATCCTGACATTCTGAACTGGTCTTACATGCGGGGCGATCCCGATACCCTCGAAGGCTGGATCCTATTAGCCGAGGAAGTGGAAAGCCGCCGCCGCTTTATTTCTCTCGTCCGTCAAAAGCACAAGGAGAAGGGTACCCAAAAGCCTCAACCCAAGGCACCACTGCTCGTCCCACGAAATCCCCCACGTCCGCTCCAGGAACGTGAAGCCCGATTTCAGAGGGGTGCCTGTCTTACATGCGGAGAAATGGGCCACTTTGCAGCCGTTTGCCCACGCCGCCAGGAATTATTTCGTCCCAGCACGACAACCCGCGCCCGAGGTCGTCCACCACGCAGAGGCACCGCGGCCACCCGCAGCGCAGCTCCGGGAAGGCCCACACCCTCTGCACTCCATGCCGGGGACCCAGCCTCCCTGCCTGCTTCCAACGACCCCGCCGGGTCTCGGATTACAAGTGCCCCATTGGGGGACAGCTTTCCCTCTTCGGATGAGGAAAACCCTTGGATTTCTCCAGCCTTAAACCTGGAATCTCCCCTCGACTTGTCAAAAAACGGCTCCGGTCTGTGGTGAATGGAGCATCTGCACAGACCTCTCAGGATCTTCCTATCAAACCGAATGCTCCTACCAAAATCAAAGAAGTGGACTCCACCGTCTACGTAGATGCAGTTTTACAACAACTTAACGGAGGTCCACAAATCCCCGTCAAAGCACTAATTGACTCCGGTTGCTGTCGCACTCTCATAAGCGAAGCCACGTTTGCTGCACTCAGAGCCGACTCAGAGGCTTTACCCGCCCCCGTCCAATTTGCTCAAATGGACGGGAGCCAATTCCAGGGGGGTCCAGTTGATCATCGCACCATAGGGGTGGCAATGGGAATTGGTTCCCACTGGGAACAAATAGACTTCACTATAGCCCCTATCCGATTTGAAGTGGTCTTGGGAATTAACTGGATTAAAGGACATAGTCCCAATATTGATTGGGAAACAAACACTATCTCTTTCGCTAGTCCCACCTGCGACCAGCATCGGCAAAACTTTGCTCTGCCATTTCCGCCCGTTCCAGCGTTAACCTCTACTGCCCCAGTACCACCGGCTCTACCCGCTGTATACCGGGACTTTGAAGATGTCTTCGACCTTAGGGAATGTGATGCCTTACCCCCCCACCGGGCCTCAGACTGTGCGATTGAAGTAGTAAAGGATTGCACATTAACCAAAAGTAAGATTTACCCTATGAGCGCTTCCGAGCGCACTGTCCTCCGGGACTTTTTGGACAAAAACCTCGCCAGAGGGTTCATTCGCCCTTCGAATGCCCCAAACTCGGCCCCCGCGTTTTTCGTCCGGAAAAAAGAGGGCGACCTTCGCCTGTGCATTGACTTCAGAAAGCTCAATGCGGTTACCCAGACCAACGCCTATCCTATCCCATTAATATCGGATATTTTGGGACAATTACAGGAAGGCCGTGTGTTCTCTAAATTAGACTTGGTGGAAGCCTACTACCGAGTCCATATCCGCGAAGGAGATGAACACCTCACTGCCTTCTCTAGCTGTTTCGGAATGTATGAATTCCTTGTAATGCCGTTCGGATTAAAAGGGGCCCCGGGGGTCTTCATGCAACTCATCAATGAAATCCTACATGACCTTCTATATCGTGGGGTGGTGGTCTACTTAGATGACATTCTCATTTATTCGAAAACTATGGACGAGCATGTGACTCTGGTCAGGGAAGTTCTACAACGCCTGCGTAACCATCAACTGTTCGCTAAACTAGCTAAGTGTGAATTTCACCAAAGCAAACTCACGTTTTTGGGATACATCATCTCCCACCAAGGTCTTCGCATGGACCC
This sequence comes from Euleptes europaea, assembly GCF_029931775.1. Lineage (NCBI taxonomy): Eukaryota > Metazoa > Chordata > Lepidosauria > Squamata > Sphaerodactylidae > Euleptes > Euleptes europaea. Next base: position 906,076 of record NC_079312.1, read on the forward strand.
CGCCAAAGTCCAAGCCGTCCTCGATTGGACTCCCCCCACCAACCGTAAGCAAGTACAGCAATTTCTGGGATTTGCAAACTTCTATCGGGGATTCATCCCTAACTTCGCCCAAGTGGCTCTACCCATTACAGACCTACTGAAAACTAAGGGAAAAGTAAGCTCGGCTGCCTTGCCCTCCGCAAAAATCCTATGGACTGAGCAATGCCAAGCCGCCTTTCTGGCCCTCAAACGCCTCTTCACTTCGGAGCCGGTGCTACGGCACCCAGACCCAAATCAAATGTTCATTGTGCAAGTCGATGCTTCCGATGTAGCCATGGGAGGGGCTCTCCTCCAGCAAGGACCGGACGGTCTTCTTCACCCTTGCGCTTACTTTTCAAAAAAATTTGCGCACGCTCAATTAAACTGGCCCATCTGGGAGAAAGAGGCCTCTGCAGTTCATCATGCGCTGACTTTATGGCGGCAATTCTTGGAAGGGTCTAAAGTACCCTTTGAAGTTTGGACCGATCACAAAAATCTAGCTGCCCTCACGGGGTCCCATAAGCTATCGGCGAAACAACAACGGTGGGCGGAGTTCTTTGCTCAGTTCCGTTTCACCCTGAAGCACGTCCCTGGGAAGCAGAACGTTCTCGCGGATGCCCTCTCCCGTTTACCACAATATCCGGTAAAACTCGAAAGACCTACCAACTCTCTGTTCACCCCTATGCAACGTGGGGCCCTACCTATGCTGGCTGTGCAAACCCGATCCCAGCATCAACACACCTTCCCTAACTCGCAAGCTCCGCCAGCCCAACCGGCTGCCCAGCCGCCACCGCAACAGACCGGAGTTCCCGCCCCTCCTACCCCTCCGACCGCTCAGCCGCCTGCAGTCTGCGCGCCGCCGCACGTAAGCACTAACCCTATAACTATTCCTCAGATCTCCAGGACCGACGGGGGGGCTCCCTCCAAAATCCCCATCTCCGAATCCTTTTTAACTGTCCTTCGGGACCAGTGCCTTTTAGAACGTTCCGCTCATACCCTACCTCCTGGTGTTTTGGAACAAGGGGGGTCCTGGTACAAAGACTCAAAATTGTATGTACCCAAAGCTCTCCGGAAGGACGTTTTACATTTAGCTCATGGAGCCAAAACAGCTGGGCACTTTGGGTTTCTGAAGACCCTTCACTTATTGCGCAGACAGTTCTGGTGGGGGGGAATGCGTTCCGACATTGACTCCTTCATCCGCAGCTGTCCCGTTTGTGCCGCTGCGAAACGATCGCAGGGCAAACCCCCGGGACTGCTACAACCTCTTGAAACGCCCAGCAGACCTTGGGAAGTGATTGCTATGGACTTCATGACTGATCTCCCTCTCAGTGGGGGTAAAACTGTGTTGTGGGTTGTTACTGATTTGTTTTCTAAGCAAATACATTTGATTCCATGTGCAGGGATCCCCTCTGCTCAGAAACTGGCCCGCCTCTTCGTGACGCATATATTTCGTTTACATTCGTTTCCGCGTAAAATAATTTGTGACCGCGGAAGTGGTTTCGTTTCTAAGTTTTGGAAAGCTTTCCTCAAGTTGGTGGGGGTGGAACAGGGATTATCTAGTGCATACCATCCTCAAACTGATGGTCAAACTGAACGTGTCAATGCTGTACTTGAATGTTATTTGCGTTGTTATGTTAACTACCACCAGGATAACTGGGTGGAACTGTTACCTTTAGCAGAATATGCCTACAATAATGCCATGCATCAATCCACAGGTTTTAGCCCGTTTTTTGCTGTGTATGGACAAGATTTCAGTCCCATCGTTCCTACAGATGATGTAGAGGGGGAGGGGAACCCCGACATTGCCTCCTGGGCACACGCCCTTTGTACCACTTGGCCCTGGCTCGTTAGCAACCTCGACCGGGCCAAACGTAAATACAAAGCGCAAGCTGACAAACATCGCTCCCCCGGGGGTGATCTGCAAGTGGGTGCTTTGGTTTACCTTTCCACCAAAAACCTCCGTTCCACCCAACCGTGCCATAAACTCAGCGCCAAATTCATTGGCCCTTTCCCCATTACGCGGGTCATAAACCCTGTCACAGTGGAACTGGCTCTCCCCAAATCCTTGAGGCGTGTGCATCCTGTTTTCCACATAAGCCTCCTCAAACCCCATGTTGCTTCTCCACGGTGGCATCCGAACCCACCGCCTGCACAGCCCATCATGGTGGGGGGGGAAGAACACTTCGAAGTCTCCAAGATCCTTGACTCCCGTATTCACCATGGCACTCTCCAATATCTAGTTCGTTGGAAACATTTTCCCCCTGCCTATGACGAATGGGTGCGCGCACGGGATGTCTCCGCCCCCGACCTCGTCGACGCCTTTCACATTGCTTACTCGGACAGGTCAGCCCCCTTGCGAACTGGGAGGGGGCCTTGAGGGGAGCAGAATGTCAGGCTGCTATCTCGGTTTCGTTATTGCCTCTGTCTCTGTGCTGTATTGTCTGCCCCCCAAGGTCGCATGCCTAAGCCTGGGAACTCAGCTCCTGGGAAACTGTATTCCTGCGTGTAATCTCCCGCCTTTCCTGCCTTATAATATCTCCCAGCTAGTGAGCCTTTCATAGCTGTCATTTTATTCGTTTGCACTGTATGCCTATTTGATCAGTAAAAGCCATCTGTTTGGACTCTATAAGACTTTGTGGTGATTTCTGGTTCTGTGGGCCAAGGGCTGACATCTGCAGAAGACTCCTCTCAGACGAGGGAAGCTGATGTGGTGAAACATGGGGGGGAGAGATAGGGAGGTCAAAGGCCATGAGGGGCTTTGAATGTGATAGCCAATATTTTAAACTGAGCCTAGTAACAGAACTATACAGAAGAGATGAAAGGATAAAAGATTCTTTCCAAGAAGAATCTTTTGAAGAAGAACCTACAGTTTTAGAAAGTGAAGTGAAAGCTGCATTGAGAGCAATCGGGAGAAACAAATCACCAGGAGCAGATGGGATATCAATAGAGCTATTCCAAGCCACAGAAACGGAGTCCATCAAAATCTTAACAAGAATATGCCAACAGATATGGAAAACAAAACAATGGCCCACAGACTGGAAACAATCCATTTACATTCCAATTCCCAAGAAAGGAGACATCAAAGATTGCAACAACTATCGGACCATCGCATTAATTTCTCATGCAAGTAAAGTGATGCTCAAAATCTTACAGCAAAGGCTGTTACCATATATGGAACGAGAAATGCCTGATGTTCAAGCTGGTTTCAGAAAAGGAAGAGGCACTAGAGATCATATTGCAAATATACGCTGGTTACTGGAGCGTACGAGAGAATTTCAGAAGAAAATCAGCTTGTGTTTCATAGATTACAGCAAAGCTTTTGACTGTGTGGATCATGAAAAGCTATGGCTGGTTTTAAAGGAAATGGGTGTGCCACAACATCTGATCGTTTTGATGCGCAACCTGTACTCTGGACAAGAGGCCTCAGTTAGAACAGAATATGGAGAAACGGAATGGTTTCCAATTGGCAAAGGTGTCAGACAAGGATGTATTTTATCTCCCTATCTCTTCAATCTATATGCAGAACATATAATTAGGAAAGCTGGATTAGATTTAGATGAAGGTGGAGTGAAAATTGGAGGGAGGAACATTAATAATTTGAGATATGCTGATGACACTACATTATTGGCAGAAAATAGTGAAGATTTGAAACAACTATTGCTGAAAGTTAAAAGAGAAAGTGCCAAAGCAGGACTACAGCTGAACATCAAGAAAACAAAAGTAATGACTACAGGAGAATTACACAACTTTAAGGTTGACAATGAGGAAATTGAAATTGTTCAAGACTTTCTATTCCTTGGCTCCACCATCAACCAAAAGGGAGACTGCAGCCAAGAAATTAGAAGGAGATTGAGACTGGGAAGGGCAGCCATGAAGGAGCTAGAAAAGATTTTGAAGTGTAAGGATGTGACTCTGGCCACCAAGACTAGATTAATTCATGCCATCATATTCCCTATTACTATGTATGGGTGTGAAAGCTGGACAGTGAAGAAAGCTGATAGGAAGAAAATAGATTCCTTTGAAATGTGGTGTTGGAGAAGAGTGCTACGGATTCCGTGGACTGCCAAAAAAACAAATCAGTGGGTTATAGATCAAATCAAGCCTGAACTGACCCTAGAAGCTAAAATGACTAAACTGAAGCTGTCGTATTTTGGTCACGTCATGAGACGACAAGAGTCACTGGAAAAGACCGTCATGATAGGAAAAGTTGAGGGCAGCAGGAAAAGAGGAAGACCCAACAAGAGATGGATTGACTCAATAAAGGAAGCCACAGCCTTCAATTTGCAAGATCTGAGCAAGTCTGTCAAAGATAGGACATTTTGGAGGACTTTCATTCATAGGGTCGCCATGAGTCGGAAGCGACTTGACGGTACTTAACACACACAGTAACAGATGAGCAGCTAGTGGAGTGACTGCAGAATGAGAGTCGTACACATTCCGTTTAGCTCCCGATAATAGTTGAGAAGGGGGTATTCTGCATCTGCTGGAGTTTCCAAATTGATTTTGAGGGAAGACAAAAGTACAGTGCATTACAGTAGTCTAGACTCAACGTTAGTGTGGTGTGGGTCCAGGTGGCCATATCTGCCGTATTAAGGCAAGAGTCCATTTTCTAGGCTGCATGAGTTGGAAGAAACCCTTATTTTTGCAACTGCAATATCTTGCTTCTCCAGCAATAACACTGGATCCAGAAAAACCCTGAGGCTCTTAACTGAGTCAACTGAACCCCCTCAAAAGTGGGGAGCATAATGACCTTCTGCCTCCAAGCGCTTCATCTACCGAATCCAAGGCATCAGGGGAAAAAATCCAGTAGGAGCAACAAGGAGGCCAGACCTTTGTCTAAAGTTAGGCGGAAGTTGTCAACCACAACCAGCAGAACCATCTCTGTCCCTTAGCAGGCTGAAAAGCAGACTGAAAAGACTACAGCGAATGGTTTATCTAACAAGACCTGGAGTTGTTCGCTACTGCTGGAAGCCCCCACCCCTTTCATCTGCACACCCTCCCTCCCAGCATGAATGGAAGTACTGCCAGCGTAACACCATGAGCAAGTCCCATGAGGAACACAGCATGCCTATTATATTGGGTGTGGTGGAACACAGGAAGGATGGTGCTGCTGCAGTTGTCTTGTTTGTGGCTTCCTAGAGGCACCTGGTTGGCCACTGTGTGAACAGACTGCTGGACTTGATGGGCCTTGGTCTAATCTAGCAGGGCCTTTCTTACTGTTACAGGCTTTGACCTATTAGAGCATATAAACTGTTATATTAGTGTTGTACATATGCAGAATTATTCAATATGAAACCTGGATTACAGGATTGTTGAATCTGTGAAAGGGCTTTAAAAATAAAACTGGGCATAGTTTATGCAACACAAGCATTTGTTATGACCAAATGGGGGATCTTAATGTGACAACATTTAACTACGACAAATTGTAATAAAACGGTCCCAATATATATTACATCTATCCACAAACCCAGCAGCCTTATCCCACCTTGCATCACCCACACACACGTTAAAAGGAGGAGCCCTGGAAGTGCTCCACAGAACGACGGTATGCGGAGAGGAGAATATATTAGAAAGTATAGGGGAGGTGCCCAATGAATTGAAGGAAGTAGGATGTATGGAATGGTTTCAGCAGCTAGCTGATTAAAAAAAAATGAAAGGGACCTGCACAGCATGACACTTATGCGATAGAACTAATTAGTTTGGGTTCTTCTTAACCCAAAAATGGGGGGCTGTGGTGAGAATTTTTATATTAAAGATTAGTTTGGCTTAAGAAGAAACATCTATATGCTTAATATCATAACCTTTAGTTTAAAAGCCTGACTATGGCTTTCAGGGGGCAGTTTAGAAGCCTGACCCCAGCCTCAACAAGGCCCCCTGACCTTAGAGGGTATAGGAAATTGCATTGCTAGGAGTTAGTCAATCAAAGCACATTAGGTGCCTGAAATTATGTTTAGAGATAGGAAGGTCACTTAGATCGGCATGGGGGGAATTGTTTTTGTACATGAATGATGGATGAACAGGCGGGCAGTTGTCAGAGATCCTGGAACTGAGTGAAACTTATTTTGGAACAAGACATTTCCAAACAAAATTAGCCATGATTTGTGAAACTCATCTCCTGAGGAATTTGAAAGGGAGGTGTCAGGCTGAGACCCTCTCCTCACTGTCCAGCCTATAAAAAGGCTTTCAAGCTGACCAGTCCTTGGTCCTTCTAAGAGAGTGACCATTTCTGTCTCTTCCTTGGAACGACCCAGAATATTCTGACTGTTTGTTTGTCTGTCAGTTTCTATGTGGGTTTGTTAAATTTGTTAAGTATTGTTTTTCCCTTTGCCTTATACTTTCTTGTAAGTTCAATAAAATTGCTTTTGTGTGCTGTTTAAGAGTATCTTGGGTGCAAGGTCTATCTGTCTTTCCTATAAAGTCTCTGGCCTCTGCTTTTTGGTGAGTAAGCAGGCAGAGAATCCAATCACAAAGAACCAAGGGGAAGAATTCCCCCCACAATATGGTGACTTTTAACAGTGAAATTACGGTATGAAATAGTATAAATATGGGCAGAGAAAGGGCTAGAACTTCAGACCTCTCTAAGTCTTTGGACTGAGGGTCTCAGAAGATGGTCTTGGTACGTATGAATTTACTTAGATGTTATTCTAGAATGTGAATTAGATACTTTGAACTAAATCAGACTGTTATATTTTAAGTATTGGATTTTAAAACTGGATAGTATGTAGAACTTGCTTTATTGTATACATTGTTACTGAATTTTAAGACTTTGTAAAACTTGCATATACACATATATACAAATAATTTCATTGGAGCACATCAATAAAAAGACTTTTTAAAGTGAATAAAGTATTTGAGTCCTGCTTAGTAGGTGACTAACTGAATAAGATAATATACCATTTCTCAGGAAGGGGTCGATTCTAAGAGCATAGTCAACCAAAAGGCACTGACCCGCTTCATTATGTTCTTATGTAACACACAGAGCATGGGGAGCAATAAATACCAGTTATGAAGATAGGAAGCCAGCAGGGGTCGGGGCGGGTGGGAGGGGTTCCAGTGTGCTCTATGGAGTGTCACATGTATGACTATCTGCCTGCTGGACAGAAGTCGTGGGTGTGTGCTCGGTGCAGGGAGCTCCTGGCTCTCAAGTGTTCACTTCCCTGAGACCAAGTTAGCTCAACTGGAGGAGCTGAGACAGGCAGAAAGAGAGGTAGGTAAGGACTCCAGGGATGTAATAGTCGCATCCCAGCCCCAATCCTTAGGAATGTAGATAGCTGGGTTTCTGGCAGATGCACGGACCGCACAGTGACTTGCCTGCCTGGTGCAAAGGTTGCAGACATTATTTTATTTATTTACGTTCATATTTCTAGCCCGCCCTCCCCCAGTCAGGCCAGGCTCAGGGCCAGTTACCCGTCATATAGGTTGTCTGGTAGATAGTTCTGGGAAGGAGCCAGTAGTCGTGGTGCACATTGTTACCAATGATGTTGGGGAAGTGTAGTCCGGAGGTCTTGGAATCCAAATTTAGGTTGCTAGGCAGGAGATTAAAAGCCAGGACCTCCAAGGTAGCTTTCTCGGAAATGCTACCTGTTCCACGTGCAGGATCAGCTACCTGTCTCAATGCGTGGATGAGATGGTGGTGCAGGGAGGGCTTTAGATTTGTTAGGAACTGGGCAATGTCGAGAGAATTTTCAGTATTGATCATTAGTTCATATTGAATATATTATTAATCTATATTAAATGAGTTTGGGTTGAAATTGACCACATGCATTATCACCTATAGTCACACAAGACTTTTAGCTGACATCAGCTCCAATTAGGCTCTTGACCCTAAAGTGCACAGGAGCTAGTCACCCAAAGCACATTGCGTGCTCCAAATCAAGGCAGTTCAAGCAGGCGGCAAATTGTCTGCCCACTCTAGGAGGAGATTGTTTTGGAACATTGATGGACAAGCACAATCAGATATCAGAACGGACACTGAGAAGAATTATTATGGAACAAGATATTTCTAAACAATTTTAGTCATGATTTGCAGAAAACTCATTTCCTAAGAATGTGACAGGGAGGGGTCATTTGGGACCCTCTCCTCTCTATAAATGAACAGTCCAAATATCCCTTCTTTGTCCTTCCCAGGGAGAAGCATTTTCTCTCTCCTTTGGAACGACCCAAAGTACTTTGCTACATGTTATTTGTTTGTGTGTATCTCTGTGGGTTATTGTTATTCTTCTCTATGCCTTATAACCTTTAATAAACCTATATGCTCTACTACTATGAACGTGTGGTCTGAGACTGTCCTAGGAACATGGTTTGTGGTTTCCTATTACACTCTCCGGCGTTGCTTTGGTAAGAAGCAGGCAGAGAGGGCCATACACAACGAATTTGGATTTTCTCGCCACAGGCAACATCTTGGGACATGTTGGGCCTATACAAAAGAGATGGGCTCCACTTGAACCATGATGGAACCAGGCTGCTGGTGTGTAACATAAAAAGGTGGCAGAGCAGCTTTTAAACTGAACCTGGGGGGGAAAGGCGACAGGAGCTGAGAAGCATCTGGTTCAGGCAGACTCAATGTAAATGAACACATTGTCCACATGGGAATGGCATAGACATGAAAGGGGACGGTAAAAAAAGTGGGATAGCCACTTAAGGATGCCCAAGGGCACATGCCAGGCAAGTCAAAAGAGAGAGACAGTGTGGAGATGTTTCTATGCTAATGCTAGAAGCCTCCAAGAGAAATGGGGGAGTTAAGCGTTCATGGTTTTAAGGGAAAACAGATATAGTGAGCATTACAGAAACCTGGTGGAGGGGAGAGAACCATTGGGATACTGTCATCCCTGGTTACGAACTCTTTAGAAATGACAGGGAAGGGCATATTGGAAAGTGTGTTGCTATGTATATCAAGGAAGGCATAGTCTCTAATAAACTAGAAACTATAGAAAGGGCAGACTCATCCACAGAATCCTTGTGGTTACAATTCCAGGCCCCAAAGGTAATTTGGTACTTGGGACGTTCTATCGGCCCCCTAACCAAAAGGCTCAGGGTGATCTTAAGTTGGAAAATGAAATCAGGGAAGCATGTAAAGGTGATGAAGTAGTAATAATGGGAGACTTTAACTACCCTCATATTGACTGGATAAATGCATGCTCCAGTCAAGCCAAAGAGATAAATTTTTTAGACATCCTAAATGACTGTGCCCTCGAACAATTGGTCATAGACCCAACCAGAGGGGAGGCGATCCTGGACTTAATACTCTGTGGTGCTGCCAGTGACATAGTGTGGGATGTGGATGTAGTTGAGCCTGTTGGCAATAGTGACCACAATGGCATCAAATTTAATTTATATGTAAGTGGGAAAGTGACTGGGAAATATCACACAATTATCTTTGACTTTACAAGAGAGAACTTCTCTAAAATGAGAAACCTGGTAAAGAGGAAGTGGAAAAGAACAGTTAGGAGGGTCAAATCTCTAGAAAAGGCTTGGGGGTTATTCAAGTTCACATTACTAGAGGCTCAGCTGGATTGAATACCACAGGTCAGGAAAGGTGGTAATAAGTCCAAGAGGTCACCACCATGCCTAATGGGTAAGGTGAAGGAAGCAATTAGAGAATAAAGGCTTCCTTCAGAAACTAGAAGGGTTGCCCAAATGAGGCAAACAAAAGCAAACACAAACTTGCACAAAGGAAATGAAAGCAAACAATCAGAGATGCAAAAAAAGATGCTGAGGGACATATTGCTAAACTCATCAAAACAAACAATAAGAAATGCTTTAAATACATTAGGAGTAGGAAATCAGCTAGGGGAGCAGTTGGACCATTGGATGACAATGAGAGTAAAGTAATAGGGCAGATTCCTTCTTCTGAGCAGAGGTTTTGGGGAGGGAAGAATGAGGAACTGGGGCAAATAGTGATAACAAGGCAAGAAGTCCTAGAACAGGGATGGGGAACCTTTTTTCCGCCAAGGGCCATTTGGATATTTATATTGTAATTTGCGGGCCATACAAAATTATCAACTTAAAAATTAGCCGACCAAGCTCCAAACAGGCAGCTGCCCCAGATGACCGCCCCCCTGTGCAACCAAGCAGGCAGGCATCCAACTGGTGGTGCACTCACCCACCTGGTGGCACAGGATGAAGTGCTGTGGAACACAGGCTGGATAATGCTGCTGCAGTCATCTTGTTTGTGGGCTTCCGGTGCAAACAGACGGCTGGATTTGATGGTGTGAGGAACTGTTCTGTTTGCTCTGCTGGTCTGCCCGTACAAGCGGCAGGCCAGCCTTTGCTTTGGACTTTGGTTTAGGCTTATACTGGAGTGTTCCCTGTGTAGGCCCCTGTGGGAATGCAATGCTCGCTCTTCTCCCCCCGATCCCCCCTCCCGCCTGACCTTGGCTTTTGCAGGATTGTGCTAACGAGCTTGTGGGCTTTGATGTCTTTGTAGTTTTGGCTGGTACTGTTATCGCGCCGTTTCTCAAAACATGTAACCAACATCTGTGCTGTAGAACTGGTTATAATCTCACCCCTTTAGAGTGACTAGCACTTGCAGCTTTCTACCGTGTAGGCCTGGTTATACCTGTTGCTTTCCAATAAACTTATCTGCTTCTGAATGATCGTCTGAGCAGTGATTTTATGGAAGTTGCCCAGGGTGGCTCGAAAGCCTTGGTCTGATCCAGCACGGCTTTTCTTATGTTCTTACATTCTTAACATGCCTTAAACCAATACCAGTTCAACAGCTGTATACTTCCAGCTTGATTTAGCACTAACGCTCTAGATGATGATGTTCAGAAAGGGTGGGCTAGAGACTGAAGATTTTGCAACACAGGAAATGTTTTTTTTAATATATATATATAAATTGAGGGTACAGAAAAAAGAAGGGAGGGAAAGGGGGAAAGCACGATAAAACATACTTTATTGTCCGAGCTTTAATACAATCTGCATTGAAAGGGAGAAATGGAAATTTCATCAGAAATTCAATCTTTAGACTATCACGCTGAGTCGTCTTATAACTCTATCCAATATCTAAACATATTTAGTCTTTATATTTCAGTACCAGTTCTCACTACAAGTACATTCTAATATTTTAAAGTATTTATATGCAGTTTTATATTTCAATACTAATTCTCACTAAGAATACATTCTAATACTTTTAGATATTTATATGCAACTTGAATAATACTCATAAAAAGGTTGCCATTTCAACTCAGATTATTCTGTTAATTTCTGGTTCACCCATTGCGTTAATTTAGCCATCAAAGCAAAGTCTAAAAGTTTATTAATCCACTCTGTAAAGTCTGGAATTGTACTGGATTTCCAATCATAGAAGCACAGAGATGGACCACCAGGGTCATCAAGTCCAATCCCCTGCACATTGCAGGAAATTCACAACTACCTCCCCCCCCCACACCCAGTAATCCCAACTCCATGCCCAGAAGATAGCCAAGATGCCCTCCCTCTCATAAACTGCCCAAGGTCCAGGGAAGGAGAGCTCACCACCTCCCGAGGAAGCCTGTTCCACTGAGGAACTGCTCTGTTAGAAAGTTCTTCCTAATGTTTAGACATAAAGTCTTTTGATTTAATTTCAACCTGTTGGTTTTGGGCCAACCTTCTGGGGCAACAGAAAACAACTCGGCACCCTTCTCTATGTGGCAGCCCTTCAAGTACTTGAAGATGGTTATCACATCCCTTCGAAGCCTTCTCCTCTGGTCTACTAAGACCCCTATGTTTAGCATAAACGATTCTAGCCGCTGAAATTGCATATTGTTAGAGCTATTTAAACATGGAATTTAGCGGTGTGGGAAACGTTCCTAACAACATATATTTAGGATCCAGTTCATAATTCTCTCGGAGCATTTTCTGAAGTTCTGAATGTATCATTCGCCAATATTTTTTACTTTTATGGCAAGTTCACCATTGATGGTAAAAGGTTCCCTCCACATCCGAACATTTCCAACAATTGGCTTGGCCATGTTATACATCTTGAGATGTTTGGCTGAGAGGTGCCATCCAAAAAAAATCTTGTACCAGTCCTCTTTAATAGTTTGTGAGGAGGTAAATTTTGATGGGTATTTTGACCTAATAGGCATTACTAAAACTTGGTGGGAAGTCACTCATGATTGGAATATTCAGATTGAGGGATAAAACTTGTTTAAAAGGGATAGACAGATAAGGACGGGGGGAGGAGTAGCATTATATGTCAAAGATGTGTATACTTGTGAAGAAATACACGAATCTGAGCATGGAAGTCCAGTCGAAACTCTATGGGTAAAAATAAAAGGAGTAAGAAATAATGGTGATATTATGGTGAGGGTCTGCTATCGACCATCAAATCAGGCAGAGGACTTGGATAAGACACTCCTAGACTAGATTACAAAGTTCTCAAAGAAACGGGGCTTGGTGGTCATGGGAGATTTTATTTACCCAGATATCTGTTGGAAGTCCAACTCTGCTAAAAGTGCAAGATCCAATAAATTCCTGACTTGTCTTGCTGACAACTTCCTATTCCAGAAAGTGGACAGGGAAATAAGGGGATCTGCTACCTTAGACTTGATTCTCACCAACAGGGAAGAACTGGTTGATGAAATAAAAGTAGGCGCCCTGGGTAGTAGTGACCATGTCATCTTGGAATTTACACTCTTGGGGAAAGGAAAAACTGTACGTAGTCAGACATATAGGTTGGACTTTAGGAAAGCAAATTTTAACAAACTTAAACTTATGCTGGGTAGAATCTCATGGTCAGAAGAACTTAAGGAGAAGGGAGTTGAAGAAGGGTGGGCGTTTCTTAAAAATGAAATACTGAAGGTGCAATCACAAACCATTTCTATGAGAAGGAAAAATGGGAGGCGCCTAAAGAGGCCAGGGTGGCTCCATAAACAGCTTTTTAAAAAGTTAATAAAAAAAGACTCATTTAGGAAGTGGAAGGAGGGCCTTATAACCAAAGAGGAATATAAACTAGGGCTTGTAAGAAGAGTGTTAGGAAAGCTAAAGCTCAGTATGAGCTTAGGCTAAAGAGGGATGCTACACACAACAAAAACCGGTTCTTTCCCTATGTACAGAGTAAGAAATAAGAACAAGGACAGATGAGCTCATTGTGAGGACCAGAAAGTGAAATTGTACCAGGAGATGAAGAGAGGGCAGAACTCCTCAATTCCTACTTTTCCTCAGTCTTTTCTTGTGAGGGGAGCGGTCCTCAACATGGCGTAATCAGAACACATGATGAGGGAAGGGATTTGCAGCCTAGAATTGGCATTGGGGTAGTGCACAAACACCTAGTTTCTTTAAATGAAACAAAGACCTCAGGGCCGGAGGAATTGCATCCAAGGGTACTTAAAGAACATGCAGATGTAATTTCTGAGCTTCTTACCATTATTTTTGAGAATTCTTGGAGGCAGGCAAATATTGTCCCGATCTTCAAGAAGGGGAAAAAGGAGGATCCGGGTAACTACCGACCCATCAGCTTGACTTCTATACCAGGAAAAGTGTTCGAACAAATCATCAAACAGTCTTGTAGGTTATCCGGCTGTGTAACCGTGGTCTTGGAATTTTCCATGGTTACACAGCCCGGATAACCTACAAGAACCAATGAACTCTGACCGTGAAAGCCTTCGACAACATCAAACAGTCCTTGAGCATTTAGAAAGGATGGATCTGATGACTACGAGGCAGCACGGGTTTCTCAAGAACAAGTCATGTCAGACTAATCTTATCTACTTTTTTGAGAAAGTTACTATCTTGCTGGATCAGGGGAATGCTGTAGATCTAGTTTATCTAGATTTCAGTAAGGCTTTTGATAAGGTTCCCCATAATATTCTTGTTGACAAATTGGGAAAATGTGATTGAGATCCTGTTACTGTTAGGTGGATCTGGAACTGATTGACAGATCGAACCCAAAGAGTGCTTGTTAATGGTTCCTCACCCACTTGGAGTGAAGTGACTAGTGGAGTTCCTCAGGGATCTGTCCTGGGCCCTGGGTTGTTCAATATCTTTATAACTGATCTGGATGAAAGACTAGAGGGGATGTTTATTAAATTTGCAGATGATACTAAATTGGGAGGGGTAGCAAACAGGGTAGTACTTGAAGGGCTGCCATATAGAGGAGGTTGCTGAGTTGTTTTCTGTTGCCCCAGAAGGTCAGACCAGAACCAACGGGCAAAAATTAAATCAAAAGAGTTTCCATCTAGACATTAGGAAGAATTTTATAACAGTTAGAGCAGTTCCTCAGTGGAACAGGCTTCCTCAGGAGGTGGTAAGTACTTCTTCCCTGGAGGTTTTTAAGCAGAGGCTAGATGGCCATCAGTCAGCTATGCTTATTCTATGACCTGAGGCAGTTCATGAGAGGGAGGGCATCTTGGCCATCTTCTGGGCATGGAGTAGGGGTCACTGGGGGTGTGTGGGGGAGGTGGTTGTGAAATTTCTGCATTGTGCAGGGGGTTGGACTAGATGATCCTGGTGGTCCCTTCCAACTCTATCATTCTGTTATCTCTGATGTCCAAAATAGTTCCCACTGTTTCACTGGAATCATCTCTCCAAAGTTCTGCATCCATTTGATTATACATGTTTTTACTTATTCTGCTTCCGTATCATAATTTAAAAGAAGTTGGTATATTTTTGTCAATAGGTGATCTTTAGTTTTGGATATTGATTCAAATTCTGTTGACTTCCCTTGGCGGTCTACCTGCAAAACAATCTGGCTTTAATCGGTCAACTATTTGGAAATACGTGAACCATGAAATTTGCATACCCATCTTGTGTAGGTCTTGAAGTGTCTTGATTTTCCCTTCTTTCGTTATCAAGTCACTATAAGTTAGATAATTTTTATTCTTTCTATCGTGTAAGTCCAAATAACATTGAGTTTGTGACATAATTATTGGTGGGGTAGGGTTAAGTCTAATCTTCAATAAGTTCCATACTTTTAAAAGATGACTACGGATGCTACAATCATCAACACTTATAGATCGTAATATCCTGGGATCGTTCTTTTTTCATAGTTGAAAATGAAATCCTTGCGTGAGGTCAATTTTTTCAAGCCTGACCTTTCTGTCCTCAGGGTGTACAATCCAGTATGAAATCCAAACCAGACATGCTGCCTGGTAATACAACTTTACGTTAGGTAGTCCCAAGCAGCCTCTTTTTTTCTCATCTTGAAGCCCTTTAAATCTAAACCTTGTTTTTTTACCACTCCAAACAAACTTGTTTAATCGTTCTTGCCATGATTTAATGATCGAGTCTTTTAGGTAAATTGGCAACACTGGCAATGTTTGTCAGGTTTTTCTCCTCAGTGAATTCTTTGATGCAAAACATGACTTAGCATTTATATGATTTCTCCCGTGTGAATATTTTGATGTACCTTAAGATGTGCCTTTTGAACAAAGCTGTTTGCACACTGCAAGCATTTATATGGTTTCTCCCCAGTGTGAAGACATTGATGGTAACTAAGGTTTGACCTCTGAGCAAAGCTCCTTCCACATTCCAAGCATTTATATGGTTTCTCCCCAGCGTGGAGACACTGATGTCTTGGAAGCTGCGAACTCGAAGCAGTGCTCATTCCTCAATCCAAGCATTTATATGGTTTCTTCCCCATGTGGATATGTTGATGTTTAGTAGGGCCTGAACTCGAAGCAAATCTCTTTCCACACTCCAGGCATTTATATGGTTTCTCCCCAGTGTGAAGACATTGATGGTAACTAAGGTTTGACCTCTGAGCAAAGCTCCTTCCACATTCCAAGCATTTATATGGTTTCTCCCCAGCGTGGAGACACTGATGTCTTGGAAGCTGCGAACTCGAAGCAGTGCTCATTCCTCAATCCAAGCATTTATATGGTTTCTTCCCCATGTGGATATGTTGATGTTTAGTAAGGCCTGAACTCGAAGCAAATCTCTTTCCACACTTCAGGCATTTATATGGTTTCTCCCCAGTGTGGATACGTCGATGTCTAATAAGACGTGAACTCGAAGCAAAGCTCTTTCCACACTCCAGGCATTTATATGGTTTCTCCCCAGTGTGGATACGTCGATGTACAGTAAGGGACGAACTCTCAGCAAAGCTCTTTCCACACTCCAAGCATTTATATGGTTTCTCCCCCGCAAGTTTATTTTGATGATAAGTAAGATGTATCTTCTGAGTAAAGCTCTTTCCACAATCCAAGCATTTATATGGTTTCTCCCCAGTGTGGATACGGCGATGTCTAGTAAGATGTGAACTTGAAGCAAAGCTCTTTCCACACTCCAGGCATTTATATGGTTTCTCCCCAGTGTGGATACGCTGATGTTGAGTAAAGTGCGAATTCAAAGCAAAGCTCTTTCCACACTCCAAGCATTTATATGGTTTCTCCCCAGTGTGGATATGTTGATGGTACGTAAGAAGCCCACTCGAAGCAAAACTCTTTCCACACTCCAAGCATTTATATGGTTTCTCCCCACTGTGGATACGCTGATGTTGAGTAAGGTGCGAATTTGAAGCAAAGCTCTTTCCACACTCCAAGCATTTATATGGTTTCTCCCCAGTGTGGATACGTCGATGTACAGTAAGGGACGAACTCTCAGCAAAGCTCTTTCCACACTCCAAGCATTTATATGGTTTCTCCCCCGCAAGTTTATTTTGATGATAAGTAAGATGTATCTTCTGAGTAAAGCTCTTTCCACAATCCAAGCATTTATATGGTTTCTCCCCAGTGTGGATACGGCGATGTCTAGTAAGTTCTGAACTTGAAGCAAAGCTCTTTCCACACTCCAAGCATTTATATGGTTTCTCCCCACTGTGGATACGCTGATGTTGAGTAAGGTGCGATTTCGCAGCAAAGCTCTTTCCACACTCCAAGCATTTATATGGTTTCTCCCCAGTGTGGATATGGTGATGGTAAGCAAGATATGATCTTGAAGCAAAGCTCTTTCCACACTCCAAGCATTTATATGGTTTCTCCCCAGTGTGGACACGTCGATGTACAGTAAGGGATGAACTTGAAGCAAAGCTCTTTCCACACTCC
This sequence comes from Euleptes europaea, assembly GCF_029931775.1. Lineage (NCBI taxonomy): Eukaryota > Metazoa > Chordata > Lepidosauria > Squamata > Sphaerodactylidae > Euleptes > Euleptes europaea. The sequence goes on from NC_079312.1 coordinate 923,058, forward strand.
AAGCATTTATATGGTTTCTTTCCTGTGTGGATATGTTGATGGTATGTAAGAAGCCCACGCGAAGCAAAGCTCTTTCCACACTCCAAGCATTTATATGGTTTCTCCCCAGTGTGGATATGTTGATGTACAGTAAGGGACCAACTCGAAGCAAAGCTCTTTCCGCACTCCAAGCATTTATATGGTTTGTCCCCACTGTGGATACGCTGATGTTGAGTTAGGTGCAAATTCGCAGCAAAGCTCTTTCCAGTGTGGATATGCTGATGTTGAGTAAGGTGCGAACTCGAAGCAAAGCTCTTTCCACACTCCTGGCATTTATATGGTTTCTCCCCAGTGTGGATATGTTGATGTACAGTAAGGGATAAACTTGAAGCAAAGCTCTTTCCACACTCCAAGAATTTGTATGGTTTCTCCTCACTGTGGATACGCTGATGTTGAGTAAGGTGTGAACTCGAAGCAAAGCTCTTTCCACGCTCCAGGCATTCATGTGTCTCTCCACTGTGGTGTCGTTGATGGCCAGAAGAATCTCCCTTCCAACCCAAGCTCCTTCTACTCTTTGAGCATTTATCAGCTCTCTCCCCAGTGTTAATTCTTTGGTGAGTATCAAAGACCTGAGATTCAGCATCCTGAGATGCAGAGCATTCATTCCCCCTCTTCTGGTTTGATCCAGGGTTTCCTTTCTGCTCTTTTATGTCGAATAGGTGTTCTGGTTCTTCCTTGGATTTCTTCTGTGGATAATCAGCCTCTGGAATAAAGAGAAAGGACTGGTAAGACCTTCAAGACAAAGCAGAATGAAGAATAGAAGGCTGTTAACAGCTCTTGATAATGACATAACAGAGACAGCATACAAATAAATCAAGCCGAGAAGTCTATAAACATTTCCCTCCAAGCTTAGGTATAAACAAGGCAGCATTACCCCCTCCTTAATTTTAACTTCTCTTTCACCCTTCAGAATGCTTTCCTTGCCATTCTCAGGCTGTTGCCTCTTGAGAAATTCCTCTAACTTCGAAATTTAGCCCAAGAGGAGTCCTGCTCACTTCCACCACACAAGTAAGCAGATACCTGCTGATCTCTCTCTTTCTTCTGCATCTTGGAAAAGCGGATCTCCGGCTTCTTCCACTGAGGATATGCAATCTGGTTTGAGAACCAAGTCCTTCTTTGGACCTGAGCCCAGACAGAGCCACCAGGATACAGTATCTTAGATCCCTCCCAAGGCAAGCAGGATTTGACATCCCAGTCCACTGCGGCTCTGATGAAGGGCCACTTTCTAAGGGCTCCCCTGCCTTTGAGGAGACCCTACAGTCCTTCCAAGATGGGCCTGAGCAGCTGGGAGAGAGACAGAGGAGGAGCTTAGAGAAAGCTGTAGCTGGCTGAAGGTAATTGCTGTGCTGTTGATTGCTGAGGGGTGGGGCTGAGAGTATTGAAATAGGCTCTGCTTGCCAGAGGCTGGCCTGAGCAGCTGGGAGAGAAACAGAGGAGGAGCTTAGAGAAAGGTCAGTGAAAATTTTACTGTAAAGTTTGTGTTTTCCTCAGTGGCTGGGGAGCAGTAGTTGAGGTAGCTGTGTGTGTGAGTGCCTGTAGCCTGCTGGATGAGGGTTTCTGACTGGTTCACTTTGTTGTTTTATCTAGCTGTAGCTGGCTGAAGGTAATTGCTGTGCTGTTGATTGCTGAGGGGTGGGGTGAGAGTATTTAAACAGGCTCTGCTTGCCAGAGGCTGGCCTGAGCAGCTGGGAGAGAGACAGAGGAGGAGCTTAGAGAAAGCTGTGGCTGGCTGAAGGTAATTGCTGTGCTGTTGATTGCTGAGGGGTGGGGCTGAGAGTATTGAAACAGGCTCTGCTTGCCAGAGGCTGGCCTGAGCAGCTGGGAGAGAGACAGAAAAGGAACTTAGAGAAACGTCAGTGAAAGTTTTACTGTAAGGTTTGTGTTTTCCTCAGTGGCTGGGGAGCAGTGGTTGCTGGGTGTGTGTGTGTGAGTGCCTGTAGCCTGCTGGAGGGGGGTTTCTGACTTGTTCTCTTTGTTGTTTTATCTAGCTGTAGGTGCCTGAAGGTAATTGCTGTGCTGTTGATTGCTGAGGGGTGGGGTGAGAGTATTTAAACAGGCTCTGCTTGCCAGAGGCGTGAGCCGAAGCCTGGGGGCCTGGCCTGTAATATTTTTTTCGCAGGATATGTTATTAGATCTTGGGGAAACTGAAGCTTTCACCAAAATTAAAAAGCGCATTAAAGAGCTCGATTATAACAGCACTACTTTTCATGCTCGTCACGTCTGATCATCCCAGTTCTTCAGAATACCCCCTCCACGTGGTCTGCCTGCCTATACATATTATCTGACAACTCATCGTCTCTGTAGAGCTTTTTGCTTGGCTAGATTGAATGCTAAGATTTGTTTCAGTCCTTGTATCCCTCCAACACTAGATATATGCTGCTCAAGATCAAGTGATCAAGGAGCTTCTAAGGGATAAAAGGAAAGGAAAGGTAATATTTTTTATGAGCTGAGTGTTTTCTTCTTCAAGGAGGGCATCTTGAAAGAAGGTTTGCCAGGGGAACTATCAGAGTAGCCTAAGAAAGAAACTTCAGAAATGGATCACAGCACTGTGGCTAGTGAGGGAGCCGAGGCAGTAACATGCAAGGTCTGTGGCATGTTTGTCTTTTTACCTGAGGGTAACATTAATTACACTTGCAGCAAGTGTAAGTTGGTAGCTCTGCTGGAGGAGAAGATACAGGGTATTGAGGCACACTTGTCCACACTCCATTTTTTAAAGCAAGGTGAAAAGTTCATGGACAGAACTCATGAAGCTCTCTTTAGCGAGGAGCAGGAGTAAGGAATCTGAACAAATGGAGGTACAAACATCACAGGAGGAGGATGCATGGAAGAATTTGGCCCACAGGAGTAGGACACATCCTGATCCTCTCTTGCTCAGCAATCGGTTCCAGGATCTCCCAATAGATACTGATTCTGGACCACTGGAACAAGGGCTATCCCCCAAAGCGTGAAAGAAATTCCTCAGGCTCCTGCGCATGAGAGGACTAGATCTTGCGCCCCACAATTTAGGAAGAGGCGTGTTCTCGTAATTGGGGATTCCCTCCTGAGAGGTGTAGAGTCTAAACTATGCCGACCTGACTTGTCCCAAGAGGTCTGCTGTTTACCAGGTGCACGCATCCAGGATGTGATGGAAAGAGTAGGAAGACTCATCAAGCCCACAGATTATTACCCTTTCTTGCTCGTTCATGTGGGAACAAACAATATTGCCCTGCACAGCCCAGAACATATTAAAAGAGACTACATGGCTCTGGGTGAGAAGGTGAAGGACTTGGGGGCGCAGGTTGTGTTTTCATCAGTTCTGCCTGTTGAAGGTCGTGGCTTAGGAAGGGAAAGACGAATACTACAAATTAATGACTGGCTGCATAAGTGGTGTCATCAAGAAAGGTTTGGATTTCTGGACCATGGTTTACACTTACGAGAAAAAGCTGTTCTGTCGGGGGATGGTTTACACCTCACAAGGGTAGGAAAAAATGTGTTTGGGGAGAGCCTTGCAAACCTAATCAGGAGGGCTTTAATCCTATGGGGGAGCAAGACAACAATTTAAAGCCTTGTATGCTGATAATACCTGGAGACGAGAACAATAAAGATTTGCAGGGAGTGGCATGTATGCAAGGAAACAAACACACAGGTAAGTACAGAAATGAAAACCTAAGGGCACATAAACCACAGATACCGATGCTTGTACACTAATGCACAGAGTATGGGAAACAAGCAGGAAGAACTCGAAGCCCTAATACAGGAAGGGGATTTTGACCTAATAGGCATTTCTGAAACTTGGTGGGATGTCACTCATGTTTGGAATATTAAGATTGAGGGGTACAACTTGTTTAAAAGGGATAGACTGATAAGGAAGGGGGGAGGAGTAGCACTGAATATCAAAGATGTGTACACTTGTGAAGAAGTACATGAATCTGAGCATGGTAGTGCAGTCGAGACTCTATGGGTAAACAAAAGGAATAAGAAATAATCATATTCTCGTGGCGGTATGCTATCGACCACCAAACCAGGCAGAGGACTTGGATGCGACACTCCTAGACCAGATCACAAAGAGATGGGACATGGTTGTCATGGGAGATTTTAATTACCCGGATTTTTGTTGGAAGTCCAACACTGCTAAAAATGCAAGATCCAATAAATTCCTGACTTGTCTTGCTGACAACTTCCTATTCCAGAAAGTGGACAGGGAAACAAGGGGATCTGCTATCTTAGACTTGATTCTCACCAACCGGGAAAAACTGGTCAATGAGGTTAAAGTAGTAGGCACCCTGGGTAGTAGTGACCAAGTACTCTTGGAATTTACGATCTTGGGGAAAGGAAAACTTGTACGAAGTCAGACATATAGGTTGGACTTTAAAAGACCAAATTTTAACAAACTTAAACTTATGCTAGGTAGAATCCCATGGTCATAAATACTTAAGGAGATGGGAATTCAAGAAGGGTGGGCATTTCTTAAAAATAAAATACTGAAGGGGCAATCCCAAACCATTCCTATGAGAAGGAAAAATGGGAGGAGCCTAAGAGGCCAGGGTGGCTCCATGAACAGCTTTTTAAAGAGAAATAAGACTCATTTAGGAAATGGAAGGAGGGCCTTATAACTAAAGAGGAATATAAATAAATAACTAGTGCTTGTAGGGAGAGTGTTAGGAAAGCTAAAGCTCAGTATTGTCAGGTCTCAGCAACACGTTGCGTTCCTGGCAATAAAAACTTTTCTCCAGACAGTGCAGCGAGTTAAAAGTTTTATTTCAGCAAGTCAGCGAGTTCAGCAGATCATAGAAACATAAGGCTAGAATACAGGCATGGGGACGTATCGGTACATGTATAGGGTAAATACAATGGGGTTGATTAGGTTTTGGGAACAAAGAAACAATACAGAAGTTAACTACCGGTAAAGACTTAAGACAACGCATGCAGGAAATAAATGTGTGCGTTAAACAGCTGATTTTCCCGGGCTCCCGGCATTATTTTGCGGGACCCAGTATCAGATCAGTGATTACTCGGGCGGGTCTCCATTGAGGTGCAGATCTTGGGCAGGAGACCGGGTGCAAACGGGGAGGAACGGAGTGCACAAAAAACTCCATTTTGTCCGTGGGGGGAAACCATCTTGTTTCTTATCCGGGGCCGACAGAGAGCCTATCTGACAAGTATAAACTTAGGCTAGCAACAGAGGCTAAATGCAACAAAAAAGGGTTTTTTTCTATGTACAGAGTAGGAGTAAGAACAAGGACAAGAAAAGCTTATTGCATGGACATGAAAGTGAAATTGTAACAGGAGATGAAGAGAGAGAGTTCTGCTTTTCCTACTTTTCCTCAGTCTTTTCTTGTGAGGGAAGTGGTGCTCAACATGGCATAAACAGAACATGTGATGAGGGAAGGGATTTGCAGCCTGGTTTCTTTAAATGAAACAAAATCCTCTGGGCCATATTAATTGCACCCAAGGGTACTCAAAGAACTTGCAGATGTTTCTTTAAATGAAACAAAATCCTCTGGGCCACATGAATTGCACCCAAGGGTACTCAAAGAACTTGCAGATGTAATTTCGGTACCTCTGTCCATTATTTTTGAAAAGTCTTGGCAAACAGGGGAGGTGCCAAAAGATTGGAGGCGGGCAAATGTTGTCCCCATCTTCAAGAAGGGGAAAAAGGAGGATCCAGGTAACTACCAACCCATCAGCTTGACTTCTATACCAGGAAAAGTGTTTGAAAAAATCAGTCAGTCAGTCCTTGAGCATTTAGAAAGGATGGATCTGATCACTAAGAGCCAGAATGGGTTTCTCAAGAATAAGTCATGTCAGACTAATCTTATCTCCTTTTTTGAGAAAGTGACTACCTTGCTGGATCAGGGGAATGCTGTAGACATAGTTTATCTAGATTTCAGTAAGGCTTTTTGATAAGGTTCCACATAGTATTCTAGTTGACAAATTGGGAAAATGTGGTTCAGATCCTATTATTGTTAGGTGGATCTGCAGCTGGTTGACAGATCGTACCCAAAGAGTGCTAGTTAATGATTCCTCATCCACTTGGAGAGAAGTGACTAGTGGAGTTCCTCAGGGATCTGTGCTGGGCCCTGTGTTGTTCAATGTCTTTATAAATGATTTGGATGAAGGAATAGAAGGGATGCTTATTAAATCTGCAGATGATACTAAATTGGGATGGGAAGCAAATATGGTAGAAGACAGAGCCAAGATGCAGGATGATCTTGACAGGCTGGAGAAAAGGGCTAGAACTAATAAAATGTACTTCAACAAAGACAAATGTAAAGTTCTGCATTTAGGTAGGAAAATAGGATGGGGGAGACTTGTTTGAGCAGTAGCGTGTGTGAAAAGGATCTTGGGGTATTAGTAGACCAAACACTGAACATGAGTCAGCAGTGTGATGCGTTGACTAAAAAGGCAAATGCAGTCTTGGGCTGCATCAACAGAAGTATAGTGTCCAGATCACACAAAGTGATGGTATCACTTTGCTCTGGTTAGACCTCAACTAGAGTACTGTGTTCAGTTTTGGGCACCACAATTTAAGAAAGATGTAGACAAGCTGGAACGTGTCCAGAGGAGAGCAACAAAGGTGGTGAGGGGTCTGGAGACCAAGTCCTATGAGGAAAGGTTGAAGGAGCTGGGTATGTTTAACCTGAAGAGGAGAAAACAGAGGGGATATGATAACCATGTTCAAGTACTTGAAGGGCTGTCATATAGAGGAGGGCGGCGAGTTGTTTTCTGTTGCCCAAGAAGGTCGAACCAGAACCAATGGGTTGAAATTAAAGAAAAAGAGTTTCCATCTAGACATTAGGAAGAATTTTCTAACTGTCAGAGTGGTTCCTCAGTGGAACAGGCTTCCTCGGGAGGTGGTAAGCTCTCCTTCCCTGGAGGTTTTTAAGAAGAGGTTAGATAGCCATCTGTCAGCAATGCTGATTCTGTGACCTTAGGCAGATGATGAGAGGGAGGGCATCTTGGCCATCTTCTGGTCACTAGGGGTGTGTGTCAAGTAATGCAAGTCATTGCATACCAGGAACTAAAAGGTCAGGAACACATTGCAACCTTGGAGACTGCCTTGGACTGGTTTGAGCAGGTGGTGCCAATAAGCTAATGCAAGAAGGTGAAATGCAATAACCAAGCAAATGAGTCAGCTTTGTGCTGATTGGTTTCTAGAGGCCTGGAAATGTATATGTACTCCGTAACTATGTGTGGAGGAGAATTGGTGGAGTGTCGAGAAAGTATGAGATGGTTTTTATTTATGCACTGTAAATAAACAAACACTGGGTTTCTTGATACTTACAGGACAATGATTAGCACATTACCTTTGATACTTTTTGCAGGACAATGATTCAGCTCAACCCAACCCTTTTGGACTATATATTACTCTCCCTACACACTTGACACTGAGAGACACTGTCATTCAGTGTTACTCCTCTGAAGATGCCGGCCACAGCTGCTGGCGAAACGTCAGGAAAGAAAATACCGAGCCACAGTTACACAGTCCGGATAACCTACAAGAACCAAACACTGGTTTTTTTTAGCTTGGCTGTTTCTGGATTGTGTACTGAGGACTCTAATCTAATCCGCCAGCTCCTCGCGACAGGGTTATGGGCCCAGACCACTAGGCTACACGAGAGTAGGTAGTGGTGGCATTGCAGAGTCAAGGAATCCAGAACGCTACAGAAGCAGTGTGAGAGTCTAAGTAGCGTAATGGCTCAGTCTCTGATTCCGGTGGAAAAACTGAGAACTACCACGTCTGGTCGGTGCGACTGGAGCAGTATCTCAAGCGTGAGTCCCTGTGGGATGTCATGGAGCAGGCCTCCGCTAATCAAGTTGAGAGGGACCGAGACCGGAAGGTGCTGGCTAATATCATTCTGGCAGTAGATGATGGCCAACTAACGTATGTTGCTGGCAAAGAGAGCGCGAAGGAGTTGTGGGAGGCTCTGAAGGCTGTGCACCTATGCACTTCGGCCGGGGCAATCATCTCATTAACGAGGAGGCTGTATAAGTGCCATAAATCATCCCAGATGCCAGCAAGGGAGCACCTTAGGACTCTAACAGATTTGTTTAGGCAGTTGGATCTGAGGGGAAAAGAATACTCGCCTGAAGATCGAGTTTACATAGTGCTCGGCTCCTTAGATGAGAGTTTCCATGTGCTTATCATGTCACTGGAGTGCATGGACAAAGCACAACTCATGCCAGAGTATGTGGCCGGGAGAATCCTGGAAGATGAAGCAAGACGGGAGGAATGCCGGGAACAGATGACCACAGCCCACCTGTGACCGCATCCGATGTTTAGAGCAGCACTTCATTAGTCGCCGATAGCATCAGCCCAGCTGGGAGTTCACCCGGGAGGAGCCTTGTAGACGACGCAGATGACGTCAGCCCTGGAGAAGTGGCAACCCAGAGATGGGGGAGTTTTCTACTCTGCGCAGATAACGCCGAAGCAAGTGCGTAGAGCTGATTTACGGGGGCGTGCAGTTTTCAAGCAGGAAGCGGAGGAGAGCGTGTGCTTTGTGAGAAAATGTTATTGTTGCGGCTCAACGAGGCACCTTCAAAGAGACTGTCCACAATGTAAAAGGCAGCAGAGTGAGAAGCACAGAAGAAAGTCGTTTACTTCCACGCACACAGCTGTTGTTTTAGCTGAAGCCGACCAGGATGCTGATTTATGGCTGCTTGACAGTGGAGCAATTGAGAATTTTACTAAGGATGCTTGTAATTTGGCCAATAAAACAGATTCAGCCAGGACGCATGTAAGTCTGGCAGATGGGAGGAAGCTGGCTGTACAGTGTGAGGGGGATTTGTATTTTCCTGCCTTGAATTAATTATATATATATATATATATATATATATATATATATATATATATATATATATATATATATATATATATATATATATATATATATATAATTTTCTTAAGTCACATACAATTTCAATATTGTCATCTTCAAAGTTACATAAAATAAAACAGTTTCAATCTAATCAGCCTAATCAATATTGACTTTTTCTGACTTCCTGTCAGGCCTAGCCTGTGCAATGTGCAGAGAATGCCAGGCATGGTCTGACAAAGGATGTTGTTCTTTCTCTAGGTGCTGGCCAACTGCCAACTTTGTGTTTTGACTGAACTCTGTGGGAATCTTACCTCAATGGAAGGGGGGTTATCCTGACTGTTCTGTGCTCTGTGATATAGGCCCTGCACCATGCTTGTAGTTCTCATTAATGCCAACTTGACTCTTAGCTGCTGTAAACCTGTGGATCTTTCAATAAATCAACTCTCTTTCGGACTACCTGTCTACGGATGTTGTTTATGGAATTATCATGGGACAAGTGCTCAGATTTTGGCACTAATCTCCTCACCTCTTTTAAATGATATTTGTTCCCTGGCTGGAGCCCGAGGGGGATTGCCGGGATCTCGGGTTGGAGCTGAGGACGTGCTCCCCGAGCGCATAGACCTTGGCTGGAGCCCTAGAGGGTTCGCCTGGGCACTCGCCTCCTTGGTTTGAGGTGCGAGGCGAGGATTCCAAGTTACTGCATGCCGTCTTGGAGGAGACACTGCGAACCGACGCGGAGGCCACCCGGCTAGTTGGGCTGGTGACCAATCAGTGGCATCGCCTAGCTGAGACGACCCCGTGGAGGACCCACGACGCTGACCTACGTGCCCGCACAGACCTTTTGGGACTGGATTCGTTACTGGAAGAGATCCAGCTGGCGCATGAGGACCTTGCCTTGTTAACTCGATTGTTGTCTGAACTGACACTCAATGACCCGCATCGGGGATCAGCAGTCTCTACCCAAGGGCTAGGGTCCAGATTCGTGATGGTGGCAGGGGGGTCAGCAGGAAACGGTGGGGGTGACGTTCCGCTAAATGTCCCGGACCCCGGCGTATGCCACCGGGAAGCAAAGGGCATTGCCGCCCGGACAGTCCTGGCCCTCATGGATTTACCGCAAGCCACAACAGTCGCGGAAGTAGAGAAAGTTTTAAACCCAGAGTTTGGTCTTTCCTCCGCGGATCTGGCTAAACAGATCCAACCACTGTTGGGTCAACCTAAGGAGATTATATTACTCTTGGAGCAAATGGCCGAGCCTATCGTGACAGCTGCCGCAGTTGCCAAAATCGAGGCGGACCGAACACTTGGGGACCGAAAGTGGGCGGAGAAGCAACTGTTGGCTGATGCGGCCGCTGCTCGGACACGAGCGACGGTGGGGGGCGATGTGCGATCGAAGGTGAGCGGGGGACTGGAACAGTCTTTCCCCTCGTTTTCCCCGGAGCATGGTCTGCCTCGAGATGTGGCACACAGGCGACGACTCGCCTTCACTTCCGATGTGCTGGAGTACTCAGATGATGAGGACTTATATACAGAGGAGGACTGGAATACTCATTTCCGAGTCAGCCTACCCCAATGTACCGGTGGATCAGAGGTGGAGATCCAAAACCGAGACTTGACGGATCGTATGACTCATATGCAGGACCAAATGGACCTACTGATGCGTGAATACGACCATCTACAGCAAACTCAAGTGCCTCCGGCGCCACCGCCGCAAGTGCCCCCGACACTCCCATCACAAGCGCCTCCAGCGCTACCGGCCCAACCGCCCCTGGCGCCACCAGCCCAGCCACTCCTTGGGCAACCACCAGCATCACCTCCGGCAGCCCAGATTGTGCAGTGGAATCAGCCCCGTCTACGAGTGACATATGACGTGGATGCGTTGCCCTGTTTTCTGCACCAAGTGGACAGCTATATGAGGGAACAGGGACACAACTTTCCCACGGAAAATAGCAGAGTACGGTTCGTTTCCTCACTTTTGGTAGGAAAAGCCGCAGATTGGATGGTCCTCCAGTTCGACACCCGGAACCGATCTATCTGCTCTCTCAACAAGTTTATGAGAGCATTAAGACGGCGGTTTGAAGACCCTTTTCAAGGGGAGAAGGGCAAGGCTGCCCTCCTTCAGCTCCGTCAAGGATCCTCTTCAGTCAGAGACTTTGCTGATGAGTTTCAGAGACTTGCGAGTAAAATTGTGGATTGGACTGAGGTGTCAGGCTGCTATCTCGGTTTCAGTATTGTTTCTGTGTTGGTACTGTACTGTCTAGCCTCAAGGCCGACCACACATACCAAGGCCTGGGAACACTGCTCCTGGGAAAGTTGACTCTGTCTGTGTATGCTGATGGTGTATAATCTCCCGCCATTTACTGCCTTATATTATCGTTCGGCTAGTGAGACTCTCATAGCTGCCATAGTTCCCTGTATGCACTGTATTGCCTTTTTGACCAGTAAAAGCCATCTGATTGGATTCTATACGACTCTGTGGTGATTTCTGGTTCGAAGGGTCAGGAGCTTACATTATGGCAGCTATCACCTTCCTTCTTTATTGTACTACTAGTCAGGCTGGAGCCCAGGAGGGTTCGCCTGCCGCTTGGATGGGAGCTGAGAAGCTCTCCGAGTGACCTATTATCCTGGATTCCTCTCGGAAGGATCCCACCCTGTTACAGGACATAGTCGCTGAACTCTTCAGGACTACCCTAGAGGTTTGCCGCTTGAGGGGACTGGTACAGGAACAGTGGCAATCTCTTAAAGGGACTCTCTGGATGTTGACGTCGGAGGATACTGATACTCGTTTAGATCTTCAAGACTTGGATCAATTACTGGACGATGCCCGGTTGGCAACTGAGGATTTACAAATACTAACTGGACTTTTGGATAATCTTATTTCTCGAGAAACTCTTTCCTCTAGTTCTACCATGGCGGGAGCCCCGCCGGAGGGTTTTTCCCTGATCCCGGATGCAGCCAGTTGTCAGGCTGAGGCCAAGCGAGTCGCTATTAGCACCGCTCTTCTCCTTGTGGAATGTACAAAGGACACCCCGGTAGCCACCTTGGCTCAAGTTTTGACCTCGACTTTTGGAGCCGAGGCACCCGCACTGGCGGTTCGAGTACAACCTCTGCTGGGCGGGGAACCCGACCCCATACTCTCACTCCTGGAGACAGAACTTTTGCCGCGCATTACGGCGGAGGCTGCCCTAAGACTTGAGAACGCCAAAGTTCTTGCGGATCAGAAAGCCGCCGAAGCGGCTAAGGTCGCAAGAGAGAGAGAAGCTGCTGAAGCAGCCAGGGCGGCTGCAGCAAGAGTTAGGGATCGGGCGAACATGGACACGCGCCCCAAGGACAATGTACAAGGGCTATCAGGTCTGTCTTTTCCCCCGGCGTTTGTCCCGTCGCGCGCGACCCAACGCGCACGCCGTTTGGCTGACCGACGTCGAGACTCAGGAGAGTCTGAAGACGAGGATCTATATGGGGATAGCTCTCAATGGGCCACAAGCTTCCGGACCAGTAAACCTCATCTTACTGGTGGCCCAAGTGAGGAGGTTCATCTCTTACGAGCCCAGAATCGGGAGCTCTCCGACCGTGTTGATCAACTCCAGGAACTAATGGAACGTATGCTTCAGGAGAACAGGCAATTACAACAAACCCTGATAGCCCAGAGACAGCCCGTTCCGATACCGGGTCAGGGGGTACCCATACAGCCACCCCAACCACCCGCTAATGTGCCTGCTCCACCCTTGCCTCCTGGAGCTCCTGTTGTTCCTCCGCCCGGACCACCCGTGCAACCGGGCCAACCTGCGCCCGGCCCTTGGAAGCAACTCAAATTGAGCACTACGTACGACGGATCTCTCGAGACTTTGCCTTGTTTCTTGCATCAAGTGGACAGTTATATGCGAGAACAAGGACAACTTTTCCCCACGGAAGATAGCCGGGTGCATTATGTAGCTTCCCTTCTGACAGGTAAAGCGGCTGACTGGATGGTCCTCCAGTTTGACACCCGCTCTCGTGCTATTCGTTCCCTCAACAACTTCATGACTGCCCTGAGAAGGAGGTTTGAGGACCCCTTCCTGGGGGAAAGAGCCAAAACGGAACTCTTACAATTAAAACAAGGCTCTGCTACAGTTCGAGAATTTGCCGATGAATTTCAACGACTGGCAAGTAAAATTGTAGGTTGGCCCGAGACCACCCTGATCCATCATTTCAGGGAAGCCTTGCATCCTGACGTTCTGAACTGGTCTTACATGCGGGGCGATCCCGATACCCTCGAAGACTGGATCCTATTAGCCGAGGAAGTGGAAAGCCGCCGACGCTTTATTTCTCTCGTCCGTCAAAAGCACAAGGAAAAAGGCACCCAAAAGCCTCAACCCAAGACACCACTACTTGTCCCACGAAATCCTCCACGTCCGCCCCAGGAACGTGAAGCCCGATTTCAGAGGGGTGCCTGTCTTACTTGCGGAGAAATGGGCCACTTTGCAGCCGTTTGCCCGCACCGCCATGAATTATCTCGTCCCAGCACGACAACCCGCGCCAGAGGTCGTCCACCACGCAGAGGCACCGCGGCCACCCGCAGCGCAGCTCCGGGAAGACCCACACCCTCTGCACTCCATGCCGGGGACCCAGCCTCCCTGCCTACCACCAACGACCCCGCCGGGTCTCGGATTACAAGTGCCCCATTGGGGGACAACTTTCCCTCTTCGGATGAGGAAAATCCTTGGAATTCTCCAGCCTTAAACCTGGAATCTCCCCTCGACTTGCCAAAAAACTACTCCGGTCTGTGGTGAATGGAGCGTCTCCACAGACCTCTCAGGATCCTCCTATCAAACCGAATGCTCCTACCAAAATCAAAGAAGTGGACTCCACCGTCTACGTGGATGCAGTTTTACAACACCTTAACGGTGGCCCACAACTACCCGTCAAAGCACTAATTGACTCCGGTTGCTGTCGCACTCTCATAAGCGAAGCCACTTTTGCTGCACTCAGAGCCGACTCTGAGGCTTTACCCGCCCCTGTCCAATTTGCCCAAATGGACGGAAGCCATTTCCAGGGGGGTCCAGTTGATCACCGCACCATAGGGGTGGCAATGGGAATTGGCTCCCACTGGGAGCAAATAGACTTCACTATAGCCCCTATCCGTTTTGAAGTGGTCTTGGGTATTAACTGGATTAAAGGACACAGTCCCAGCATTAACTGGGAAACAAACACTATCTCCTTCGCCAGTCCTATGTGCGATCAGCACCGGCAGAACTTTGCGCTGTTATACCCACCCGTCCCAGCATTGGCCTCCGATGTCCCAGCGCTTCCAGTTCTACCTAACGTCTATCGAGACTTCGTGGATGTCTTCGACCTTAAAGAATGTGACACCTTACCCCCCCACCGAGCCTCGGACTGTACAATTGAGGTAGTCAAGGACTGCACATTAACCAAAAGCAAAATTTACCCTATGAGCGCTTCCGAGCGCACTGTTCTCTGGGACTTCCTTGACAAAAACCTCGCCAGAGGGTTCATTCGCCCATCGAATGCCCCGAACTCGGCCCCCGCGTTTTTTGTCCGAAAAAAGGAGGGCGACCTTCGTTTATGCATTGACTTCCGAAAACTCAATGCGGTTACCCAAACCAACGCCTATCCTATCCCATTAATTTCTGATATTTTGGGACAGTTACAGGAGGGCCGGATATTCTCCAAACTAGACTTGGTGGAAGCCTACTACCGAGTCCGCATCCGCGAAGGAGATGAGCACCTCACTGCCTTCTCTAGCTGTTTCGGTATGTATGAATTCCTTGTGATGCCGTTCGGATTAAAAGGGGCCCCGGGGGTCTTCATGCAACTCATCAACGAAATCCTTCATGACTTGCTATATCGCGGGGTGGTGGTTTATTTAGATGACATTCTTATTTATTCAAAAACCATGGAAGAGCATGTCACTCTAGTCCGAGAAGTTCTGCAACGCCTGCGCAACCACCAACTCTTTGCCAAACTGGCTAAATGCGAGTTTCATCAAAGCCAGCTCACATTCTTAGGATACATAATCTCCCACCAAGGTCTTCGCATGGACCCTGTCAAAGTCCAAGCCGTTCTCGATTGGACTCCCCCCACCAATCGCAAGCAAGTGCAACAGTTTTTGGGGTTTGCAAACTTTTATCGAGGGTTCATTCCTAACTTCGCCCAAGTGGCCCTACCCATTACTGATTTACTAAAAACCAAAGGGAAAGCAAACACGGCTACCTTACCTTCCGCAAAAATCCTGTGGACTGATCAATGCCAAGCTGCGTTTGTAGCTCTCAAACGCCTCTTCACATCCGAACCCGTATTACAGCACCCGGACCCAAACCAAATGTTTGTTGTGCAAGTCGATGCCTCCGATGTAGCTATGGGAGGGGCCCTTCTCCAGAAAGGTCCGGATGGCCTTCTTCACCCCTGCGCTTACTTTTCGAGGAAATTTGCGCACGCACAATTGAACTGGCCCATTTGGGAAAAAGAGGCAGCGGCCGTTCACCATGCCCTAACTCTGTGGAGGCAATTCTTAGAGGGGTCCAATATCCCCTTCGAGGTTTGGACCGATCACAAGAATCTAGCTGCCCTCACAGGGTCCCATAAACTATCAGCGAAACAACAACGTTGGGCTGAATTCTTCGCTCAGTTTCGTTTCGTCCTAAAGCATGTTCCTGGGAAGCAAAAAGTTCTCGCAGATGTCCTCTCCCGGTTGCCACAATACCCGGTAAAACTCGAGAGACCGACTGACTCTCTGTTCACCCCTACGCAAAGGGGAGCCCTTCCTGTACTGGCCGTGCAAACTCGATCTCAGCGACAGCATCCCAGATCCAGTTCTCCAGCACCTCCAACCCGAGCGGCTACCCAACCGCCCTCGCAACAGCAACGAACCGACGATCCCGATCCTCCAACCCCACCGGCTGCCCTACCGCCTACGACCTGCGCACCACCGCACGTAAGCTCTACCCCCATAACTACTCCTAAAACTACTCTAGCCGGGGGGGGGAGTCCCGCCAAGATTCCCATCTCCGAATCCTTTTTAAATACCCTTCGGGACCACTGCCTTTCTGAACGCTCCACTCACACCCTACCCCCTGGGGTAATGGAACAGGGGGGCTCATGGTACAAAGACTCTAAATTGTACGTACCCAAGGCACTTCGAAAAGACGTTTTACACTTAGCTCATGGAGTAAAAACAGCTGGACACTTTGGATTCCTAAAAACTCTCCACTTATTGCGCCGACAATTTTGGTGGGGGGGAATGCGTTCCGATGTTGACTCTTTTATTCGCAGCTGCCCTGTTTGCGCTACAATGAAACGCTCACAAGGCAAACCCCCGGGGCTACTGCAACCTCTAGAAACACCCAACAAACCATGGGAAGTGATTGCTATGGACTTTATGACTGATCTCCCTCTCAGCGGGGGAAAAACTGTATTATGGGTTGTTACCGACTTGTTTTCCAAGCAAATCATTTGGTTCCATGCGCAGGAATCCCCTCTGCTCAAAAACTGGCCCGCCTCTTCGTGACACATATCTTCAAATTACATTCGTTTCCGCGCAAAATAATCTGTGACCGCGGCAGTGGCTTTGTTTCCAAGTTTTGGAAAGCATTTCTCAAGTTGGTGGGGGTAGAACAAGGATTATCTACTGCATACCATCCCCAAACCGATGGTCAAACTGAACGTGTAAATGCTGTCCTTGAATGTTATTTACGCTGTTATGTTAACTACCACCAAGATAACTGGGTAGAAATGTTGCCTTTTGCAGAATATGCCTACAATAATGCTATACATCAATCTACAGGTTTTAGCCCATTCTATGCAGTGTATGGGCAAGATTTTGGTCCTGTTACTCCCACAAGCACTGTGGAGGGGGAGGGAGATCCTGACATTGCTTCCTGGGCACACACCCTCCGTACCACTTGGCCTTGGCTCATTAACAATCTCGACCGAGCCAAACGCAAATACAAAGCACAAGCTGATAAACATCGTTCCCCCGGGGGCGAACTGCGAGTGGGTAAATTGGTCTATCTTTCCACCAAAAACCTACGTTCCACCCGTCCGTGCCTTAAACTCAATGCTAAGTTCATTGGCCCATTCCCGATCACACGGGTCATAAATCCTGTCACGGTGGAATTAGCTCTCCCGAAAACCCTGAGGTGTGTGCATCCCGTTTTCCACATTAGCCTCCTGAAGCCCCATACGGCCTCTCCACGATGGCATCCCGATCCGCCCCCCGAACAGCCCATTATGGTGGGGGGGGAAGAGCACTTCGAAGTCTCCAAAATCCTTGACTCCCGTATTCACCATGGAAACCTACAGTATTTGGTCCGGTGGAAGCACTTCCCCCCTGCCTACGACGAATGGGTTCGTGCACGAGATGTCTCCGCCCCCAAACTAATCGATGCCTTTCACACTGCCTACCCGGACAGGCCATCCCCCTTACCGACTGGGAGGGGGCCTTAAGGGGAGCAGGATGTCAGGCTGCTATCTCGGTTTCAGTATTGTTTCTGTGTTGGTACTGTACTGTCTAGCCTCAAGGCCGACCACACATACCAAGGCCTGGGAACACTGCTCCTGGGAAAGTTGACTCTGTCTGTGTATGCTGATGGTGTATAATCTCCCGCCATTTACTGCCTTATATTATCGTTCGGCTAGTGAGACTCTCATAGCTGCCATAGTTCCCTGTATGCACTGTATTGCCTTTTTGACCAGTAAAAGCCATCTGATTGGATTCTATACGACTCTGTGGTGATTTCTGGTTCGAAGGGTCAGGAGCTTACATGAGGCTACCCGGGTGCATTATTTCCGAGAACCTTACACCTTGAATTATTGAACTGGGCTTATACGCAACGAGATCCAGCCACCAGGAGGAATGGATTCTACTGGCGGAAGAAGTAGAAAGCCACCGCCAGTTCATAACCCTGGCCCGACGTCAGGCCAAGGAGGGAGGAAGCCAAAAAGCCCCTCCAAAGGCTGCAGCTCCTGACCCGCGGAGACCGGCACAAACCGCGCAAGACAGAGTGTCGTGCTTTCAAAGAGGAGCCTGTCTCGTTTGCGGTACCATGGGTCATTTTGCTGCAGCCTGCCCGTTTCATTCGGAGCAGCCGACTCCTGCTCCCCACCCGGAGGGGATGCCTCGTGGAAGAGGACGCACTCGGAGAAGCGCCGTGACAGATCGCAGTGCCGCACCAGGACGGAAAGCGCCCCCAGCCCTCCACATCGAGGAGCCGGCACATGAGCCTTTGCCAACAGACCCGTTGGGGTCCCAGATTACAATTGCCCCAATAGGGGATGGGTCTACATCGTTGGATGAGGACCGCCACTGGGATTCTGCCTTGAACCTAGAGTCTCCCCTGGATCTATCAAAAAACGGACTGGGTCTGCGGTGACTGGAGCAGCCCCGCAGACCTCCACAGACGTTTCTGCCAAACCCAAAGCTCCTGTAATGGTGAGTGAAGTGGGAGAGACTGTATATGTGGATGTGCTATTACAACATTATAGAAAGGGACCCCAGTTACAAGTTAAAGCCCTTATAGACTCGGGATGTGCCAGCTCGTTGATCAATGAAGCCACCTTCAAGGCACTCAAGGTAAAATCAGTACCTCTACTGACCCTGTTCAGTTTGCCCAAATGGATGGCAGACTTTAAAGGTGACCAGTTGACCGTCGCACTTGGGGAGTGGCGATGGGCATCGGCCACCATTGGAAACAAATCGACTTCACTATAGCCCCCAATATATGATACACTGTGGTGTTGGGGATAAATTGGCTGAGGGGACACAGCCCCTCCATTGACTAGGGGGCCGAGACTTTAATATTTTCCAGCCCAAGTTGCGAACAGCGTCGGTACGAAGTTGCTGTTAAAACCGTACTCCTGACAACCCCTTCCTTGGCTTCAGATGCCCCTGGGCCACCCCAACTACCTGCCGAATATCGGGATTTTGCGGATGTCTTTGATGTACAAGAGTGCGATGTGCTACCCCCCCACCGCAGATCAGACTGTGCTATTGAGGTGGTGGGGGAGGGGAAACTGCCCCAAAGCAAAATTTATCCCATGAGTGCTTCGGAAAGAGCAGTGCTTCGTGATTTCTTAAAAATCTGGCTCAAGGTTTTATCCGACCCTCTACTGCCCCATATTCAGCCCCCGCTTTCTTTGTGCGCAAAAAGACCGGTGACTTGCAATTGTGCATTGACTTTCGGAAACTCAATGCAGTCACCCAAACCAATGCCTACCCCATTCCTCTGATCTCAGATCTTTTGGGGCAGTTAAAGGAGGGACCAAATTGGACTTGGTCGAAGCCTACTATAGAATCAGAAGGGGACGAGCCCCTAACAGCCTTTTCCAGTTGCTTTGGTATGTTTAATTTTTAGTGATGCCTTTCGGATTAAAGTGGGTTCTGGGGGTCTTCATGCAACTCATTAACTACATGACTTGTTATATAAAGGAGTGGTGGTTTATTTAGATGATATTCTCATTTACTCTAAAACCATGGATGAACACGTTGCCCTAGTAAGGGAAGTGTTACAACATCTTAGAAACAATCAACTATGCTAAGGTGTCCAAGTGTGAATTTCACCAACCACAGTTGACTTTTTTGGGCTATATAATTTCACACCAAGGACTCACAATGGACCAGGAGAAGGTGCAAGCCATAACCAATTGGGAACCACCCTCTACCCGTAAACAGGTCCAAAGATTTCTCAGGTTCGCAAATTTCTACTGGGGGTTTATCCCCATCTTTGCTCAAATTGCACTGTCGATCACAGATCTCCTTAAGACTAAAGGAAAGGGAAGCGCAGCCATCCTGCCTTCAGCTAAAGTGAATTGGACGCCCCAGTGCCAAGCTGCTTTTGATAGTCTCAAACAACTGGTTACCTCCGAACCGGTATTGAAACACCCTGATTCGGAACAAATGTTTATTGTCCAGGTAGATGCTTCAGACGTTGCGATGGGGGGTGCATTGCTACAGCGAGAGAGGGACGGTCATCTCCATCCGTGCGCTTATTTCTCAAAGAAGTTCACGCAGTTTTAGCTCAATTGGTCGATTTGGGAAAAGGAGGCAGCCGCGGTCAAACATGCCCTCACGGTGTAGAGACAATTTTTAGAAGGGTCTAAAGTCCCTTTTGAGGTGTGGAGCGATCACAGGAACCTGGAAGCGTTAACGGGGGCTTGTAAACTGTCTGTGCCGGCGTAGGCCAAGGGCTGGGCAGTGCCCGCAGTCCTCAGACGTGCGGGAGGTATCTAGCCCCTTTCGGAGCAGGCAACAAAGATTATGCTATCTACCAAGGTCAGAAGTCAGAGGTGTCGTCAAAGCAGGCAGGAGTCAACGGCCGGAAAGATCAATCATAGCGGTAGCAGGAACACAGAGAAACTGCACGGTTGCTTCCGCAAAGTGAAAGCATGCCTTTATCAGTCAGTGCACTTCCAAGCTAGGCTTCATCCTGAAACGACTCAGCACCAGTTCTCTGTCTGCTTAGCCTCTCCAAGTGAGCACTCCTCCGTCTACCTTGCAAAACTACACGCTGCCGAGTCCTGATATGCCTATCAGGTTCAGGTGAGCTTGGAGGGCTGCCATTCTCAGCTTCCACTGCAGGGGTTGGGGGAAGAGTAGTGTCTGTCTGCCCTTGTTCCATCTCTCTGCCTAGCTGTGGTTCCTGCTGAGTTGTTTCAGGCTCCTGTGCTACTGACTGCAGTGGAGGTACTGAAGGCCCAGAGGCAACCTGTTCCTCCACTTCAGCTTCAGAGTCCTCCGAGTCCTCAGCTCCCAAGGCAGGGCCCATGACACTGTCCGCAAAACAGGTACGATGGGCGAACTTCTTTGCCCAATTTTGCTTCGTATTGAAATATGTACCAGGGAAGCAAAACCTGCTGGCTGATGCTTTGTCTAGACTGCCCCAATGCCCTACCAAAATTGAGCGCCCCGCCGAGTCCCTCTTCAGTCCTGCTTAGAGGGGTTTGCTGCCCAACCTGGCAGTACAAACCCGGTAGCAAACCCGACTCCCAACGCAGCCTTTTCAGGGGGGGAAGCCCTAAGCCCGAGCACTTTGTTCGGCCTGTCCACCCCGCTCTCCACACCCACTTCACCGGCTCTGGCTCCACCCCTTGTGCAATCCCAAAACACCAGTTCCGAGGAAGAGGGGCCCATTCTCCCAGGCACACCGACCACCCGAACCCCCCCAATGGCGCCGACACCTTCGCCTGCCACGCAACCTGCTAATGTGGCCCCCCCAATGCTGGACATGGAGGGGCTGACCGATTCCTTCAGGGAATCCCTCCATAACGGTTGCCAGGCCAAACTCTCTGCGAAAACCCTCCCAACTACTCTGGTAGAACGCGAGGGGTATTGGTATAAAGACTCCAAAGTGTACATACCTAAGGTACTACGAAGGGAGGTTCTGCATCTGGTTCATGGGGCCAAAACAGCAGGACACTTTGGTTTTCTGAAAACGTTACATCTACTAAGGAGACAATTTTAGTGGGCAGGCATGCGAACTGACGTGGATTCGTTCATCCGCAGTTGCCCAGTGTGTGCTGCTACCAAAAGGCCCCAGGGCAAACCACCCGGACTGTTGCAACCTTTAGAAACCCCCACCAGACCCTAGGAGGTGATCGCAATGGATTTTATGACTGATCTACCCCTCAGCGAAGGGAAAACTGTACTTTGGGTGATCACGGACCTGTTTTCGAAACAGGTGCATCTTGTACCTTATGCCGGTGTCCCTTCTGCCCCAAAACTAGCCTGCCTCTTCGTGTCACACGTCTTCCGATTGCACAGATTTCCATGCAAGGTGGTCAGTGACCGCGGGAGTAGTTATGTGGCTAAATTCTGGAAAGCTTTCCTAAAAGTGGTTGGGGTGGAACAAGAACTTTCAACTGCCTTCCATCCCCAAACGGATGGCCAAACTGAAAGGGGGAATGCGGTCTTAGAATGCTACTTAGGCTGTTATGTTAATTACCACCAAGATGATTGGGTAGAACTGTTGCCTTTTGCTGAATATGCTTACAATAACGCTGTACACCAATCCACTGGGTTTAGCCCTTTACGGGCTGTATATGGACAAGACTTCGGCCCCATTGTTCCTGTTGACATGTCTGGGGAGGAGGGAGGTGGAGATGTGGCTGCCTGGGTACACACAATTCAAACGACTTGGCCATGGTTCTCGTAGGTTATCCGGGCTGTGTAACCGTGGTCTTGGTATTTTCTTTCCTGACGTTTCGCCAGCAGCTGTGGCCGGCGTCTTCAGAGGAGTAACACTGAAGGACAGTGTCTCTCAGTGTCAAGTGTGTAGGAAGATACTCTTCCTACACACTTGACACTGAGAGACACTGTCCTTCAGTGTTACTCCTCTGAAGACGCCGGCCACAGCTGCTGGCGAAACGTCAGGAAAGAAAATACCAAGACCACGGTTACACAGTCCGGATAACCTACGAGAACCAATGAACTCTGACCGTGAAAGCCTTCGACAATATTTTGACTTGGCCATGGTTGATTAAAAATCTGGATCGAGCCAAACGCAAATATAAGGCTCAAGCGGACGAACACTGGTCACCGGGTAAGAATTATGGGGTGAGGGATACAGTTTATCTGTCCACCAAGAACCTCTGGTCGACCTGCCCATGCGGCAAACTCAGTGCCAAGTATGTGGGTCAGTTTCCCATTTCCCGCATTATCAACCCAGTTACTGTAGAACTCTCACTCCCAAAGTCTCTAAGGCGAATCCATCCCGTATTTCATGTCAGTCTACTGAAACCGCATATTCCCTCCCCGAGGTGGCATCCCGACCCACCGCCTGAGTTGCCTGTACTGGTGGGAGGGGAGGAGCATTTTGAAGTTGCTAACATCTTGGACTCACGTATCCATCGTGGTTCCCTCTAATATCTAGTCCGTTGGAAACACTTCAGTTCTGCTCAGGATGAATGGGTGCACTCACGCGATGTTTCCACCTTTCACCTGATCCGTGAATTTCATGATGCCTACCTGCACAAACCAGCGCCCGGAAGATCATAGGGGGGCCTTTGGGGGGGGCAGAATGTCAGGCCTAGCCTGTGCAATGTGCAGAGAATGCCAGGCATGGTCTGACAAAGGATGTTGTTCTTTCTCTAGGCGCTGGCCGACTGCCAACTTTGTGTTTTGACTCTGAACTCTGTGGGAATCTTACCTCAATGGGAGGGGGGTTATCCTGACTGTTCTGTGCTCTGTGATATAGGCCCTGCACCATGCTTGTAGTTCTCATTAGCGCCAACTTGACTCTTAGCTGCTGTAAACCTGTGGATCTTTCAATAAATCAACTCTCTTTTGGACTACCTGTCTACGGATGTTGTTTATGGAATTATCATGGGACAAGTGCTCACACTTCCCCTCTCCCCTCCTCTATCAATTTAATATCTATATAATCCCCTCTGTATTTTTTTTCTAATTCATTATAATTCATTGTATCATCAATAAACTAGATATCATCTTATATGCTTTAATTATTGATTACTTTATCCTTTCTACATTAATCAACTGAATTAGATTAAGTCATAGCCTTTTACATATCCCATATTTAATTCATTTTCACAATATATTATCCATGCCTCCCATTCTCTCACATATTCTTCATTGTCTTTTTGATTTACTAAAGCAGTAAGTTTAGCCATTTCTGCTAGTTCAAACATTTTATTTATCCAGTCATTTTTGTCGTATCTCAAACATTTTCCATTTAGCTGCATAGACCAATCTTGCAGCGGTGGTGGCATATATCAAAAAAGTTCTTTGTGTCAAAATATGTTCTGGTATCATACTTAGCAGTGAAAGGATATTATTTCTTTGATCTTCTTTTGATTCACAATGTGTTGTGTGTACCCTCCCTAGAAAATAATTTACTAAGCGTCTCAGCCTTGGCCAAAGCAGGCTTCACTGTAGTGTTTAAAGATAGAACATGCAGTGTGAATAGAGAAGAAGCATTGCTGTTAAAAGGGAAATGAAAACAATGTTTATGTGGTTAACAGAGGATCCCCAGAAGCAAAGAATGTTGTGGGGATGGGTAACATAAATCCTCATGACGAATGTGTGCAACTGTTACATCAAAGATTAGAGCACGCAAGTTTTCCCATCATTCAGAAGACCCTGGATTTATTGGGTGGTGACGTGAAGTGAAACAAATGCAGTATGTTTTTAGACTGCACAGTTTGCAAGTCTGCAAAGAGTAAACGGTGCCCCATAGCCAAAGCAAGCCAGAGAATGACAAAAAGACTTATACAATTAATCCACGTGGACATCTGTGGGCCATTCTCTGCAAGTGTGTCAGGAAATCGTTACATTTTGGTCCTCACAGATGATTACAAGAGGTTTGGATGGGTGTACTTGTTAAAGCAAAAAAGTGAGGCTTGTCAGACCATAAAGTATTAAATTGCCAAAGTGGAGAGGCAAATAGGCTTGCAAGTGGCAGCGATTCAAAGTGACGGGGGAGGGAGGGTGAATCCCAGTCTCAGGCTCTAGTTCAATGGCTTGAAAGTAAGGGAATAGAACACCGTTTGGCTAACCCATGTGTGCCTCAAGAGAATGGGATAGCAGAAAGGACAGGTGGTTATTTACAGTCTATGATGCAGGCTTTACTGGAGGATGCTCAGTTGAAACCCATGTATTGGGCTGAAGCAATTAAAGTTGCCTGCTATCTGATTAACAGACTGTACCTCTAGCCTAAACAACATTCCCTATAGAGTGCTTTATGGGAAGAATCCTTCATTGAAACACCTCAGAGTGTTTGGGACAAAGGCATGGGTGAACATCCCACTTAAAAGTAGAAGGATAGGTGGCAAGAAATCTAAACAAATGCTGTTTCTAGGGTACCAGAATGCAGCCAAATCCTATAGGTTTGCAAATGACTACAACAAATAACGTTTAGTAGGTCAGCAAGCTTTGGAGAAGCTCAAAATTGGCAAAGGCTTCATAGAGAAGAGAAAGAAGTTGAAAGAGTTACCTTGCCAATTATTGAACAGCCCAAGATTATGACAGAGAGTGTTTCCCTGCAGAGATCTCCTAGAAGAGAAGCTGGTATGCTTGAAACTTCAGAAGGAGGGGAGCCAAGAGAAACACCTGTTAGGCGTTCAGAGAGAGCCACAAAGGGCATTGCATCTGAGAGATATGGGTATAATACATGTGATTGTATTTGCAATGTGAATGTTTGTGAACCAGAAAGTTATGAACGTATGTTAACCTTAAAAGAAAAGGATAAACAATTGTGGTTCCAAGCAATGAAAGTTGAAATGAAAGCGTTGGAAGAGCACCAAGTGTTTACTCCCACCAATCTACCACAAGGGCAGCAAGTAATTGGCTGCAGGTGGGTTTATAAGAGAAAGAAAAGGTGGTACTTTGTAGAGAAAAAACAGGAGCAGTTTCAGAAGGAGCTGGGTGAAAGGTTTAAACTAAAGTGTTTGGGTGAGATCACAAATTACCTTGGTGTGGAAGTAAGGAGAGACAAAGAAGGAATGTTCTCCTTGTCATAGCAAAGCAATTATTGGAACGTTATAATATGCTGGATGCAAGTGTTGCTGAATCCCCAATGATCATAGGCTATGCAAAAGATGAAGCAGGAAGTAAAGATTGTGATAAGACATTGTATCAATCTTTAGTTGGAAGCCTACTTTATTTAGCATGTTGGTCTAGGCCTGAAATATATCAGTCTGTACATTGTCTTAGCAAGCACAATGTTAATCCTAAGGAAAAGGATTGGAAAACAGCAAAGAAGGTGCTGAGGTATTTGAAAGGTACCATAAACAAAAGACTGTATTTGAAAGCCAACAGTGGGAAATTGAAAGCATATGCAGATGCTTCTTGGGCCGATGAGACACAGGGCATTTAATCTATTTGGATAAGGCACCAATACACTGGAAGTCACAGAAGCAATCATTTGTGGTGGCTAGTACCTGTGAAGCAGAGTTCAGTGCTATTAGTGAGTGCACTACTCAGCTGGAGTGGTTTGTGTATCTGCTAAAGGAACTGGGTGTGATAGTGCCACTGCCTGTAGTGATATATTCAGATAATGAGGCAGCTAAGCAACTTGCCAACGAACAGAGTTTCAGGGGCAAAAGTAAACACATCAGGATACGATCTGAGAACGTGGAGAGAAATCTGATCTGTGTGAAGTGTTGTAAATGTGGAAGATCTATTTACAAAAACAGTAGACTGTCAGAGATTTGGAAAGTTGTCAGACCTGACATGCATGGCTTGAGAAGGAGTGTCAAGTAATGCACGTCATTGTATATCAGGAACTAGAAGGTCAGGAACACATTGCAACCTGGGAGACTGCCTTGGGCTGGTTTGAGCAGGTGGTGCCAATAAGCTGATGCAAGGTGAAATGCAATGACGAAGCAAATGAGTCAGCTGTGTGCTGATTGGTTCATAGAGACCTGGAAATGGATATATGTCTTGTACTCTGTAACTATGTGTGGAGAATTGATGGAGTGTCGAGAGTGTATGAGATGGTTTTTATCTATGCACTGTAAATAAACAAACACTGGCTTTTTGTAGCTTTGCTGTTTCTGGATTGTGTACTGAGGATGTCACGGTCTCTGACATAATTATGGTATTTTGTGTACATGTGCAGAATTAATTCCATGTAGAGCTTGAACACAACATATAAAACCGAACCATAAATTGTAGAGGTTTGTGTAATGAAAAGCCTGGCAACAGCTTACAAAATGCAACTGTCCTTAGAACATTTGACTGAATTCTCTCAAGGTCAGAATTCTTTCAAGAGCTAACTATATTACCCTGGTCTTGTCCTTGAAGGGAGAAGAACAGAGTCACCCTTTATTATCTGTCAGAAAGATGTATTTAAAATCACCCTTTCTGATTCAGCTGCCAGCTGTTTATATCTCAAGAGCAGAAAAGTCCTGCTTTCTTGGAGAAGTTCTATTAAAGACCCCAAGGCTATAAGTATAATAAGCTTCTTGCTTTCTATAATCTTTCTGAAGACTATATTCTATAACCTTTCTGAAGGCTATGTTTTCTATTGACCAGATGGTTACAAGTTACAACGTAAGCAATAATTGTGTTTTATGATTTATATAGTTATATATTGTGTTGTAGATTTCTAAATCGTCTCATTTAATGCGTATTGTATTGAATATGAGAATGATACGAAAATTAAGTATATAACATGATCATGGAGCTCAGAAATGATTGTTTATACTTTAAGCAAAATAGACTGAAAGGAAAGGAAGCCCATATATGGTCATGGGAAGACAGCTGCAACTAAGACATTATTGCACTGCTCATGTTATCTGAAAGTGGGAATAATGATATCCCTCCTGATGGATAAAGATATTGTCTGAAAGTGGGAATAAAGATATTCCTTCACTCTTAATGAGTCTGAAACAGTATAAATATAGCCACAGTAAGCCCAGAGAATCAGAACCTTCCAAAGGCTCTCAAGAAAAGGCTGACTGATATGTATGGCTTAAATACATTACATTAGACTTTATGAATTAGATACTTTGAACTGAATCAGAATAATTTGACTGTTATATTTTAGAAGTTGGATTTTGAAACTGAATAGTATGTAACACTTGCTTGCTTTTATCTCATACATTGTACATACATACATTGTACTTTGACAAGAGTTTTTATAGAAGTGTTAAAGACTTGATAATCTGCATTTATACATATTTTACTAGAAGTATGTCAATAAAAAGACTTGCTTTTTAAAAGTAGGTAAAGTTGTTGAGTCCTGCTTACTCGATGACTGGCTGAATAAGATAACTTCACTTCTCAGTAAGTGATACATTCTAAGAGCCTGTCATCTGAACAGCATGACCCACTTCAGTTGGCGAGCCAGCCAGGAGTCACGCCCAGACGTGGTGTCAGGCTGCTATCTCGGTTTCGTTATTGCCTCTGTCTCTGCGTTGTATTGTCTGCCCCCCAAGGTCGCATACCTAGGCCTGGGAACCCAGCTCCTGGGAAACTGTATTCAGCCTGTACGTGTAATCACCCGCCTTTCCTGCCTTATAATATCTCCCAGCTAGTGAGCCTCTCATAGCTGTCATTTTATTCGTTTGCACTGTATGCCTAATTGACCAGTAAAAGCCATCTGTTTGGACTCTATATGACTTTGTGGTGATTTCTGGTTCTGTGGGCCAAGGGCTGACATTATGACAGCTATCTCTTCACCATTCTACTAGCCAGGCTGGAGCCCAGGGGGGTTCGCCTGCCACTTGGATGGGAGCTATGCAGCTCTCCAGGTGATCTACACCCTGGAGCCCTTCTCTGAGGATCCTACTCTGTTACAAGACTTAATCGCTGAACTTTTCCGGACGACCCGAGAGGTTTGCCGCTTGAGGGGACTGGTACAGAAACAGTGGCAATCTCTTAAAGGACGTCTCTGGATGTTAACGTCGGAGGATACTGATGCTCGTCTAGATCTTCAGGACTTGGATCAATTACTGGACGATGCCCGATTGGCGACTGAGGATTTACAAATATTAACTGGACTTTTGGATAATCTTATTTCTCGAGAAACTCTTTCTACCATGGCGGGAGCCCCACCGGAGGGTTTTTCCCTGATCCCGGATGCAGCCAGCTGTCAGGCTGAGGCCAAGCGAGTCGCTATTAGCACCGCTCTTCTCCTTGTGGAATGTACAAAGGACACCCCGGTAGCCACCTTGGCTCAAGTTTTGACCTCGACCTTCGGAGCCGAGGCACCCGCACTGGCGGTTCGAGTACAACCTCTGCTGGGCGGGGAACCCGACCCCATACTCTCACTCCTGGAGACAGAACTTTTGCCGCGCATTACGGTAGAGACTGCCCTGAGACTTGAGAACGCCAAAGTTCTTGCGGATCAGCAAGCCGCCGAAGCGGCTAAGGTCGCAAGAGAGAGAGAGGCTGCGGAAGCAGCCAGGGCGGCTGCAGCAAGGATTAGGAATCAGGCGAACGTGGACACGCGCCCTAAGGGCAATGTACTAGGGCTATCAGGTCTGTCCTTTTCCCCGGCGTTTGTCCCGCCGCGCGCGACTCAACGCGCACGCCGTTTGGCTGACCGACGTCGAGACTCAGAAGAGTCTGAAGACGAGGATTTATATGGGGATAGCTCTCAATGGGCCACAAGCTTCCGGACCAGTAAGCCTCATCTTACTGGTGGCCCAAGTGAGGAGGCTCATTTCTTAAGAGCCCAAAATCGGGAGCTCTCCGACCGTGTTGATCAACTCCAAGAAGTAATGGAACGTATGCTTCAGGAGAACAGGCAATTACAACAAACCCTGATAGCTCTGAGACAGCCCGTTCCGATACCGGGTCAGGGGGTACCCGTACAGCCACCCGCTAATGTGCCTGCTCCACCCTTGCCTCCTGGAGCTCCTGTTGCTCCTCCGCCCGGACCACCCGTGCAACCACCCGCTAATGTGCCTGCTCCACCCTTGCCTCCTGGAGCTCCTGTTGTCCCTCCGCCCGGACCACCCGTGCAACCGGGTCAACCTGCGCCCGGCCCTTGGAAGCAACTCAAATTGAGGACTACATATGACGGATCTCTCGAGACTTTGCCTTGTTTCTTGCATCAAGTGGACAGTTATATGCGAGAACAAGGACAACTTTTCCCCACGGAAGACAGCCGGGTGCGTTACGTAGCTTCCCTTCTGACAGGTAAAGCGGCTGACTGGATGGTCCTCCAGTTTGACACCCGCTCTCGTGCTATTCGTTCCCTCAACAACTTCATGACTGCCCTGAGAAGGAGGTTTGAGGACCCCTTCCTGGGGGAAAGAGCCAAAACGGAACTCTTACAATTAAAACAAGGCTCTGCTACAGTTCGAGAATTTGCCGACGAATTTCAACGACTGGCAAGTAAAATTGTAGGTTGGCCCGAGACCACCCTGATCCATCATTTCAGGGAAGCCTTGCATCCTGACATTCTGAACTGGTCTTACATGCGAGGCGATCCCGATACCCTCGAAGACTGGATCCTATTAGCCGAGGAAGTGGAAAGCCGCCGACGCTTCATTTCTCTCGTCCGTCAAAAGCACAAGGAAAAAGGCACCCAAAAGCCTCAACCCAAGGCACCACTGCTCGTCCCACGAAATCCCCCACGTCCGCCCCAGGAACGTGAAGCCCGATTTCAGAGGGGTGCCTGTCTTACTTGCGGAGAAATGGGCCACTTTGCAGCCGTTTGCCCACGCCGCCAGGAAATATTTCGTCCCAGCACGACAACCCGCGCCCGAGGTCGTCCACCACGCAGAGGCACCGCGGCCACCCGCAGCGCAGCTCCGGGAAGACCCACACCCTCTGCACTCCATGCCGGGGACCCAGCCTCCCTGCCTACTACCAACGACCCCGCCGGGTCTCGGATTACAAGTGCCCCATTGGGGGACGATTTTCCCTCTTCGGATGAGGAAAATCCTTGGATTTCTCCAGCCTTAAACCTGGAATCTCCCCTCGACTTGTCAAAAAACGGCTCCGGTCTGTGGTGAATGGAGCGTCTCCACAGACCTCTCAGGATCTTCCTATCAAACCGAATGCTCCTACCAAAATTAAAGACGTGGACTCCACCGTCTACGTGGATGCAGTTTTACAGCAACTTAACGGTGGCCCACAAATCCCCGTCAAAGCACTAATTGACTCCGGTTGCTGTCGCACTCTCATAAGCGAAACCACTTTTGCTGCACTCAGAGCCGACTCTGAGGCTTTACCCGCCCCCGTCCAATTTGCCCAAATGGACGGAAGCCATTTCCAGGGGGGTCCAGTTGATCACCGCACCATAGGGGTGGCAATGGGAATTGGTTCCCACTGGGAACAAATAGACTTCACTATAGCCCCTATCCGATTTGAAGTGGTCTTGGGAATTAACTGGATTAAAGGACATAGTCCCAGTATTGATTGGGAAACAAACACTATCTCCTTCGCTAGTCCCACCTGCGGCCAGCATCGGCAAAACTTTGCTCTGCTATATCCGCCCGTTCCAGCATTAACCTCTACTGCCCCAGCACCACCGGCTCTACCCGCTGTGTACCGGGACTTTGAAGATGTCTTCGACCTTAAGGAATGTGATGCCTTACCCCCCCACCGGGCCTCAGACTGTGCGATTGAAGTGGTAAAGGACTGCACATTAACCAAGAGTAAGATTTACCCTATGAGCGCTTCCGAGCGCACTGTCCTCCGGGACTTTTTGGACAAAAACCTCGCCAGAGGGTTCATTCGCCCTTCGAATGCCCCAAACTCGGCCCCCGCGTTTTTCGTCCGGAAAAAAGAGGGCGACCTTCGCCTGTGCATTGACTTCAGAAAGCTCAATGCGGTTACCCAGACCAATGCCTATCCTATCCCATTAATATCCGATATTTTGGGACAATTACAGGAAGGCCGTGTGTTCTCTAAATTAGACTTGGTGGAAGCTTACTACCGAGTCCGTATCCGCGAAGGGGATGAGCACCTCACTGCCTTCTCTAGCTGTTTCGGAATGTATGAATTCCTTGTGATGCCGTTCGGATTAAAAGGGGCCCCGGGGGTCTTCATGCAACTCATCAATGAAATCCTACATGACCTTCTATATCGTGGGGTGGTGGTCTACTTAGATGACATTCTCATTTATTCGAAAACTATGGACGAGCATGTGGCTCTGGTCAGGGAAGTTCTGCAACGCCTGCGCAACCATCAACTTTTCGCAAAACTTGCTAAGTGCGAATTTCACCAAAGCAAACTCACGTTTTTGGGATACATCATCTCCCACCAAGGTCTTCGCATGGACCCCGCCAAAGTCCAAGCCGTCCTCGATTGGACTCCCCCCACCAACCGGAAGCAAGTACAGCAATTTCTGGGATTTGCAAACTTCTATCGAGGATTCATCCCTAACTTCGCCCAGGTGGCTCTACCCATTACGGACCTACTGAAAACTAAGGGAAAAGTCAGCTCGGCTGCCTTGCCCTCCGCGAAAATCCTATGGACTGAGCAATGCCAAGCCGCCTTTCTGGCCCTCAAACGCCTCTTCACTTCGGAGCCGGTGCTACAGCACCCAGACCCAAATCAAATGTTCATTGTGCAAGTCGATGCTTCCGATGTAGCCATGGGAGGGGCTCTCCTCCAGCAAGGACCGGATGGTCTTCTTCACCCTTGCGCTTACTTTTCAAAAAAATTTGCGCACGCTCAATTAAACTGGCCCATCTGGGAGAAAGAGGCCTCCGCAGTTCATCATGCTCTGACTCTATGGCGACAATTCTTGGAAGGGTCTAAAGTCCCCTTTGAGGTTTGGACCGATCACAAAAATCTAGCTGCCCTCACGGGGTCCCATAAGCTATCAGCGAAACAACAACGGTGGGCGGAGTTCTTTGCGCAGTTCCGTTTCACCCTGAAGCACGTCCCTGGGAAACAGAACGTTCTTGCGGATGCCCTCTCCCGTTTACCACAATATCCGGTAAAACTCGAAAGACCCACCAACTCTCTGTTCACCCCTATGCAACGTGGGGCTCTACCTATGCTGGCTGTACAAACTCGATCCCAGCATCAGCACACCTTACCCAACGTACAACTTCCGCCAGCTCAACCGGCTGCCCAGCCGCCACCGCAACAAACCGGAGTTCCCGCCCTTCCTACCCCTCCGACCGCCCAGCCGCCTGCAGTCTGCGCGCCGCCGCACGTAAGCACTAGCCCCATAACTGTTTCTAAGATCTCCATGGCCGACGGGGGGGCCCCCTCCAAAATCCCCATCTCCGAGTCCTTTTTAACTGTCCTTCGGGACCAGTGCCTTTTAGAACGTTCCGCTCATACCCTACCCCCTGGTGTTTTGGAACAAGGAGGATCCTGGTACAAGGACTCGAAATTGTATGTCCCCAAGGCTCTCCGAAAGGACGTTTTACATTTAGCCCATGGAGCCAAAACAGCTGGGCACTTTGGGTTTCTGAAAACCCTTCACTTATTGCGCAGACAGTTCTGGTGGGGGGGAATGCGTTCCGACATTGACTCCTTCATCCGCAGCTGTCCCGTTTGTGCCGCTGCGAAACGATCGCAGGGCAAACCCCCGGGACTGCTACAACCTCTTGAAACGCCCAGCAAACCTTGGGAAGTGATTGCTATGGACTTCATGACTGATCTCCCTCTCAGTGGGGGTAAAACTGTGTTGTGGGTTGTTACTGATTTGTTTTCTAAGCAAATACATTTGATTCCATGCGCAGGGATTCCCTCTGCTCAGAAACTGGCCCGCCTCTTCGTGACGCATATCTTTCGTTTACATTCGTTTCCGCGTAAGATAATTTGTGACCGCGGCAGTGGTTTCGTTTCTAAGTTTTGGAAAGCTTTCCTCAAGTTGGTGGGAGTGGAACAAGGGTTGTCTAGTGCATACCATCCTCAAACTGATGGTCAAACTGAACGTGTCAATGCTGTACTTGAATGTTATTTACGCTGTTATGTTAACTACCACCAGGATAACTGGGTAGAACTGTTACCTTTAGCAGAATATGCCTACAATAATGCCATGCATCAATCCACAGGTTTTAGCCCATTTTTTGCTGTGTATGGACAAGATTTCAGTCCCATCGCTCCTACAGATGATATAGAGGGGGAGGGGAACCCCGACATTGCCTCCTGGGCACACGCCCTCCGTACCACTTGGCCCTGGCTCGTTAGCAACCTCGACCGAGCCAAACGTAAATACAAAGCACAAGCTGACAAACATCGCTCCCCCGGGGGTGATCTGCAAGTGGGTACTTTGGTTTACCTTTCCACCAAAAATCTCCGTTCCACCCAACCGTGCCATAAGCTCAGTGCTAAATACATTGGCCCTTTCCCCATCACCCGGGTCATAAACCCTGTCACGGTGGAACTGGCTCTCCCCAAATCCTTGAGGCGTGTGCATCCTGTTTTCCACATTAGCCTCCTCAAACCCCATGTTGCTTCTCCACGGTGGCATCCGGACCCACCTCCTGTGCAACCCATCATGGTGGGGGGGGAGGAACACTTCGAAGTCTCCAAGATCCTTGACTCCCGTGTTCACCATGGCAACCTGCAATACTTGGTCCGTTGGAAACATTTCCCCCCTGCCTATGACGAATGGGTACGCGCACGGGATGTCTCCGCCCCCGACCTCGTCGACGCCTTTCACATTGCTTACCCAGATCGGCCAGCCCCCTTGCGAACTGGGAGGGGGCCTTGAGGGGAGCAGAATGTCAGGCTGCTATCTCGGTTTCGTTATTGCCTCTGTCTCTGCGTTGTATTGTCTGCCCCCCAAGGTCGCATACCTAGGCCTGGGAACCCAGCTCCTGGGAAACTGTATTCAGCCTGTACGTGTAATCACCCGCCTTTCCTGCCTTATAATATCTCCCAGCTAGTGAGCCTCTCATAGCTGTCATTTTATTCGTTTGCACTGTATGCCTAATTGACCAGTAAAAGCCATCTGTTTGGACTCTATATGACTTTGTGGTGATTTCTGGTTCTGTGGGCCAAGGGCTGACACGTGGGTATGAATCTTGGTCTCACTTTCACATTTTTACACATTTTCTACACAAAAATTACACCCTTGGTCAAAATAAATCCTATAGGTACCCAAAGCACTGCTTGGGATGGCTCAACACATACAAAACGCTCTGCTAAATGATTTCGCTAATCAAGCAGGGGTTCAGCTTGTACATGGTCAACAATTGGTCTTTAGAATGACAAGTGGTTCGCAGGGACTGGGAGATCGTTATATGCGTGGAGTTTTAGCACTACTACAGGATAATGCAAATCCACCAGTTGCCTTAGCAAATCCCATTTTGAATTAAGGTCCAATGGATCCACAGGACATAGTTCTGAGTCTTAGTCACTTTCAAGCTGAAGGTATAGTGAGTCAATGTAATGCAACAGCTATGGAAGGCACCGCCAGACATGGGCCTTTCCATATAGATTGGCAACCTGAACATCCATTTGCAGCAGGATTTTTACCCATTATTACAAATGAAATAGATGCATTACCAGTAGCTCAAAGGAGAGCTGAATTGACATTTCTAAGCAGAGTAACTGCTAGAATCATTCAACAAAGAGTATTGGGCTTGGGAGCACAAGCACCAATAGCACCTCATGGTATAGTAACCATACCAGTGAGTCAGCTTCGTGGAGTAGTTGGAGACACTCCCACTGACATAAAGAAAGTAGCAGTATGGCTTTCAAAGAAAACAAGAGCCCTAGATGGGACAATGGCTATAAATACTCCTGAATTAAGAGCAAGAGTTGTGAATGCTTTTTGCTAATAACCCTTCATTGTCTTTGTGAGCAGAGGAGGCTGGAACCTGGCCTCAGGTCATAGGACATCTCTACAAAAAAAGCACATGGAGTAGTTCTGGTAGTAGAACTTTCCAGAACTCTAACAGACCTGGTGAAAACGGAAGGTTTGATAACTGCTTTTGATATAGGGATGATGCTAAAAGAATACTTTACTTTAGTGTGGGGTATTCTGAAACCAAGTTGTACAGGACTTGCCGTACTTGCTTCAATTCAAACTGCTTTGTCTATTCTTCCAAATGACAATATCAGAAGATTACAGTTTGCACAGATAGTAACTACTGTCTATGAGAATCTGGGTTTAGATTCTACAGGTCGACCAGCGCACCGAGAAGACATCCAGAGACTCCAATCAAAGGAGGAACTAAAGGAATGGAAATAATTTGAAACAACAGTTCCGGATTTTCCAACAGAGGACACCTGCCATAGATGAAAAAGGTCCACAACAACCAGGTCAGAAATTTGTTAAACAAACTCAATCTTCCTTTTCCAGACCCCAGACTAATAAAAACTGGAAAGCTGATTATGGGAATGAGAGAAGCTTACCAGACCAAACACCAAGAGGATATGGTCTGAGATATAATGTTAAGCGACCTGATTGGTATGGAAATCCAGAGAGAGGACCTCCAAATCCCTATAGACGAGGGGAACCATCAATCTGCTGAAGAGAGGCAGATTCCTGTGAGGCAATCACAGACACCACAAGAGTGCAGAGTTCAACAAGTACAACATGGAAATACTCGTCCAATACAACAACCATCACATGAGGGTGGTCCCAGACACGCAGGCAACAATAACATGTCTGCCCATTAGCTGGATGACACAAGAAGAAATACCAGTGGCAGTGACCTTGGTAACCACCATTAATGGGGGTAAGGAATATGATTTATATTTCTTGTCTTTAACTTTAGATGGAAGAAATATACAAACTAAAGTGATTTTTTGTGATGGAACACAAGCTATAGTTTCCATTAAAGATGTTCCTTGGAGAATGGATTCAAGTATAAAATTGACTATTAAGTTACCAACCGAACAATATCAAGAAAGATTGATTCAAGAATCTCAATTGTCTGAAAAAGGATGCTTACAATTGAAACGTCTTTTTCATCAATATAGTGAAGTTTTCCAAACATGGGAAAATCAAACAGGTCATGTGAAAGATGTACAATTTCATATTGCTGCAGGTATGAAAATGCCTAAAGCTCAAAAACAATATCATATTAATCACAATGCTAGACCTGACATTCAAGTTGTTATTAACGATTTATTAACTTAATGAGTTTTAATTCCAAGAAACAGTCCAATGAATTCACCAATCTATCCAGTGCCTAAACCTGATGGAAGATGGCGAATGGTTATTGACTACAGAGAAGTAAACAAAGTTACACCTGTACTTGCAGCACAGAATTGCCACTCAACTGGAATACTACACAACTTAATTCAAAAGATTTTTAAGACTACTTTGGACTTAAGCAATGGATTCTGGGCATGTCCAATTTCTCCAGAAAGTTATTGGATCATGACTTTCACTTGGGAAGGTAAACAGTATGCCTTTACACGCCTTCCACAAGGATTTTTAAACTCACCTGCCTTATTTACAGGGGATGTCATTGAAACTTTACGTGAAGGTCCTAATGTTTTTGTATATGTTGATGATATTTATTTTTCTTATTCCACTGAAGAGGAACACCTACAAGCCTTAGAGGAAATCATACAAAAGCTTCTCACTAGAGGGTATGTAATTTCTCTGAAGAAATCTGATATTGCCAAATCTGATGTTACTTTTTTAGGATTTGAAGTGACAAACACAGGAAGAGGCCTGACTCAAAGGTTTAAGGATAAAATTGTATCTCTTCAACCATCAAAAACTTTGAAGCAATTGCAAAGTATTTTAGGCTTGTTAAATTTTGCAAGGAATTTTGTTCCAGATTTTGCTCAAAACATCAAACCTCTCTATGGACTGATTTCAAAATCAGAAAAATATAGTGTTCCTTGGACACAAGAAGATCAAGCTATACTTAAGAATCATTTATTTTCCTGATTAAATCATTAAGTATTTAGAGGCTAGAGATTCAAGTAAAGCTTTGGATGTGAAGTTTTTTACCTCTCCTACAGCAGGATATATAAGATATCATAATGCTTCATCTACTACACCTATTATGTATGGAAATTTTATTTTTTTCTTCCACAGAGAAAAAGTTTACTCCAATTGAAAAACTTCTCACTGACAATGCATAAAGCTTTATTACAGGCACTTGACTTATCACAAGGTGAACAAATATGTGTGCATTCACCACTATGTTCGCCACAGCATCTACAAAAGATGCCGCAAACAGAAAGAAAAGCACTTTTTGGTAGATGGCTAAATTGGCTGTCCTACTTTGAAGATACAAGGTTTGAGTTTCATTATGATGATACCTTACCATATCTTGATGATTTACCAGAAGTAGAAACTGAAGATTCTACTACATTTTTTCTCCCACAGCTTCATTTAAATGAATATACAGCTGTTTTTTACACAGATGGATCTGCCATTAACAGTCCTATCCAGAAGAAACGGAATGCAGCCAGCTTCAGAATTGTCCAAGGAAATTTTAACTCGGACTCACAGTTTGTCATAGACCACCAATGGAAGTACCCACTTGGTGATCATTCTGCACAATATGCTGAAATTTCCGCAATGGAATTCGCCTTCCAGGAGGCTACACAGATGAAAGGTCCAATACTCATTGTCACTGACAGTAATTACCTAGCCAGATGTTTCAATGAGGACCTGGAGACATGGATCTCAAACGGATTCATGAACAATAAGAAACAACCACTACTCCACATGGGTAAGTGGAAAACAATTGCACACATTGCAAAAAACCGCCCTGATATCTAAGTGATACACGAGCCGGGGCACAGACCAATGGGATCCTCCCTACATACACAGGGAAACACGATAGCTGACAAGTTAGCTCAACAAGCAAGCCATTCAATACATACTACCATACATACCAAGCCGATAACTGATTCAGATCTAATTCATTGTCTAGATACTGTGAGGTTCTCCAACCTCCCTGGGCAATTTCCATAAAATCACTCGCTCAGACGACCGTTCAGAAGCAGGTAAGTTTATTGGAAGGCTTCAGGTAAGGTCAGGGCCTACATGGTCCAAAGCTACAAGTGCTCACACAGTCAAAAGGGCTAGAATATAAACAGTTCTAAAATGCAGGCGGCGGTTACATGTTTTGGGAACCAGAAGATAACAGCTCAGAGCAAAGCTACTGAACACTTCAAAGACAACAGAGGAGCTCGTTAACCCAAGCCTGCGAAAGCCAAGGTCGGAGGGAGGAGGAGGGAATGAGGAAAGGAAAGCGAGCGGGGCATTCCAGCGGGGGCCTAACTGGGAAGCGGTTCAGCCAAAGCCTGAACCTTTCTACTGACAGAGACCTGGCCTGTCGCTTGTACGGACAGTCCAAACACAAAGCAGAGCAATCCTTCCCATGACAGAGACCTGGCCTGTCGCTTGTACGGACAGTCCAGACACAGAGCAGAACAATCCCTCACAGATACATCCAGACCTAATCCACCTGGATACCCAAAAACATATACTTACATCAGGAATGAACAAGGTGATGTAATTGTATGTAAATCTGGTGGTAAATATATCTTACCTCCACTTGTTAAACGTCCAAAACTTGTTCAAACAGCTCATGCTGGAATGGGGGAACTTCATGGGGGCAGAGATGACACCTTAACACGTTTGAAGGGAAAATATTGGTGGCCAAATATGAAAAAGGATGTTGTATCTGTTTTAAGTCAATGCATAGCATGTCAAGTTGTGAACTGCACTAACACTGTTCAAGTTCCTTTCATTAAGCAGCAACGTCCGAGCGCACCCTTTGAGAAGGTGTTCATGGATTATATTGGACCATTAGCTCCTTCAGATGGTACGATAAATATTTTGGTATTGGTTGACAGTTGCACTGGGTTTACTTGGTTATATCCCACCAAGTCACAAACAGTTGAAGCTTGATTGATCCAGTTGAGCAAATTGATAGATGGGATAAAATTATGGAGGTTTATGGACAGCTTTCAGGTTTTAAAATTAATAAAACTAAAATATTGGTTAAAAATATGACTCTTTCACAATAACAAATATTGATTAAAAAGACAGGATTTAGTATTGAACCTAAAATTAAATATTTAGGCATATGGATATCAAATAATAATCTTAATTTATGCCAAAATAATTATGTAAATCAATGGCAACAGATAGTAAAATATTTAAACAGTTGGGAAAAAATACCATTATCACAGTGGGGACGAATTTCAGTAATTAAAATGATGCTATTACCTAAGATGCTTTTTTTGTTTCAAAATCTACTGATACTGAAAGGTGCACAGATATTTAAAAATTGGAAGAAAGATATTCTAAATTTTCTTTGGGGTAAAGAAAGACATAGGATAGCATATAATAATTTAGTGGAATTGAAAGAAACAGGAGGGTTGAGATTATCAGATTTGAGAATGTATTATCAGGCAGCTTGTTTCACCTGGATACAAAATTGGATTCTATTAGAGAATCCGAAATTATTGGAATTAGAGGGATTTAATTTACGATTTGGGCGGCACGCATATCTATGGTATGAAAAGGAGAAAGTAAATAAAGAATTCAATTCCCATATTATTAGGATTAGTTTATTACAAACATGGAAGAAATATAAAGGTTTCTTGGAAAGCAAAACTCCTGGTTGGATTAATCCCATAGAAGCTTTTATGAAAAGGGGTGTGCATTTAAACTGGATAGCAATATATATAGAGAAATTATAGAATATAAAGATGGGATCTGGATGCTGAAAACTAGAGAAGAGTTCAAATTAAAGATTGGTTTATGTATTATAAATTAAGGGATATATTTAATAAGGATAATAGGATGGGATTTAATCAAACTAAATCTAAATTTGAAATTATATTAACTAAGGGGAATAAAGGATTGATAGGGAGGATTTATAAATTATTGATAGAAATGAATTTGGAACAGGAAAGGATTAAACCAGTGATGGTGAAATGGATGAGGAAATTAGGTTATAATATAGATTTGAAAATATGGGAAAATTTGTGGAAGAAGGAATTTAAATTTACCATTACTAATGAAATAAGAGAAAATTTATATAAAATGTTTTACAAATGGTATATAACCCCAGTATTACTAAGTAAAATGAAAAAAGAGATGAGGGTTTCTGTTGGAAGTGCGGAATGGATATAAGTACATTCATGCATGTTTGGTGGTTTTGTAAAAAAATTAAGAGATTTTGGAGACTAGTTTTAAAGGAAACTAATAATTTGATTAATTCAAAAATAAAAAAGATCCTGCCTTTTGTTTATTGGGTATTCCTAAAAAGAATTTAGATAAAGGTGAGAGTCATATGTCAATATAGCTTTGCTGCAGCTAGAATTACAATTGCTAAGAACTCAAAGCAAATAAATAAACCTTCAATCAAAGATTGGAGAGAAAAATTATGGATGTATATGCGGATGGCCAAATTTACAGACTCTTTACACGGTAAAGATATGGATGAATTTAAAAAAAATATGGTCAAAGGCCGCTGCACATTGCGATAAATTGGCAAAAATGGATTTTACAGGTATAGTTAATGAATTATAGATTAATGTGTTTTTAATAAATGAATATAATAATAGATTTTTAAATACTGTCATAACACCGCTCCGGAAGTCCAAGGGTGGAGGGCACAAAGGTGGGTGATGGAGGTTTGGGCACTACATATTTTATAAAGGATAGTATATAATGTACTTGCAACGGATGTAATAGTGTTCTTTGTGTGATTTTGTATTTTTTATGTTCTTTTTTTGTACTGTTTTATGATTTTATTTTTGTTTTATTTTTTATTTAATCTTAAAAAGCAATAAAATTATATTAAAAACCGGTTGAAGCAACAATCAAGGCTCTCACTGCCTTCGTTTCTACATTGGTTCTGAAGATTCTGCACTCTGATCAGGGTCCTGCTTTTGTATCTGGCCAGTTTAAGAGCTGGGCCACAGCTCTGGGCATTACTTTGGAATACAGTAGCGTTTATCACCCCCAAAGTAGTGGGAAAGTGGAGCGAAAAAATGCAGAGGTGAAACGTGTCTTGACAAAGCTCCTACTTGGTAGACCGAAGTGATGGGCTAAGTTAATTCCTGTTGTAATGTTTGGTTTAAATTCATATACAAGTTCGTCAGGTGTGAAATCGCCTTATGAATTGTTGTATGGTGTACCACCCTTATCTCCTTTCACCTCTACCGATACTACGGTATCTAGAGATGAACAGTTGGCTTTAATTCAAGAATTACGCTTATCATTAGCTCATGATGCTTCTGTTCCAGATGCTTCGTCTCTTTATCCAGGACTACTAATCCAGAAAAAGATAAATAGGACGTCGCAGCTACGACCTCGTTGGAGAAAGCCTACTCAGATACATACAGTCTTGAATCCCAGAACTATTACAATTTTAGACAACAAAGGCCTGGAAAGAAAATTGTCTGTAGATAATATCAAGATAACTAATCATCAGAATGGTCTCCACAGAGGACACACAGATGGATCTGATGAATCAGCACCTGATGAATCAGCAGCTGGAAGAACAGCAGCAAGATCAACCACAGGATCAGAGGTTCCTAGACCACCACCAGATGACAACGTTGTCATTACGAATGACGGCAGTGATAGTACTTCTACTGATGACGTGAGTACTTCTGCATCTGTTTCTCCTTTTTTACCACAGATTCCTAACTGGACACGGAGAGCCTGCCGATTTTGTTCCAGAATAGGATGGCTGTGTTTTTGGCTATTATTCGCATGCATAATCCTTATATTGATTTTTGGAGCAATCTTCTGGGTGCAATGGGACAATATATTGCACTAGTTGCAACTCATGATTTTAAGGCAGATGCCTTAACACTTTGTCGAGCACAATGTATTGAATGCTTGAGGACTTTATCCTTATCCTAATTCGAGCAAAGAGAGGGTACATGGACTATCTCAAGTATGATGGATCTGGGATTGCTCGACTTCGGAACGGATTGCTCAACAAATGATTACCTACAAAGTGAATAGCTTCAAGATGCTATCTTTGAATTATTATGTGCCATATGACGAGACACTGAGACTTTGGTTACATAGAAATGTTTAAGCATTGCTACCTGGTTTATGGAGAATGTTCGCGGATGACCCACAGAAGAGTTCATTGCGAATCAGTACCCGCTACCAGATGCAAGGCAGATCAATATTATGAAAACTTTCCTGATAACAATGAGAAAGAAACTACAAGCAACTACCCAGATGAAAAAGAAGACACTTACACTAAATGGGTATCATTAATTACTGATAAAGCGTAAAAAGAATTGTCTTTAAGATAATAAATATTTACAGTTGGAGAGTGGTAAGTGTGGAACATCTGGTAAGAACGTTGTAATGATAATATTCTGATAAATATTTTTTGGTTTCATGAAGCAATAAATTATATATTGTTTGAAGCTAACAAAGCTCTTAAATCACTAACAAGTGATCAGGAAAACTATGAACGTAATGAATGAAAGTGTTTTATATTAAATCAAATATATACCATAGAGATCAACCTATCATGGTTTTGGTATACTTATTCTTAGATACACTAATGAATTTATTAGTTTTAAGAGGTTTTTTCAGGTTCATGTATTTCTGAACAAAGAGGAAATAATGAATCCTTCAAAAGAATATCGAAGACGATAATATAGTCAACTCAACCATTGAGATGTGACTTCTAATGAAATGATGACATCTAAAGTGCTTGTGCCAAAGCAACAAAGGTATTTGCAACAATAAAGAAGAAGAATCATCATACTAACATCAACATGATGTCTTGAACTTTGATTTTGAAAAAATGATAAAGATTTGCTTGTGGACTATTTGCTAATGAACAGATGGACAATTGCTGAATGAAAAACTCAAGAAATTGAAAGACTCTACAACTGTGAGCACTTGATCCATAGAAACCCACAAAAGCACACCAGGAGACGAAATAGTCCCAAAGAGATGCTTTACTGGTAACACAGGAGTACAGAGCACAAAGATCCAGAGACAGGAATGGCGGGAACGGGACATACACTGAATTATATGAGTTCACTAGACAAGCAGGAGCAATACAATCCCATGAGATAACCCTCAACAGTTCAGAGAGGCTCCCACAGACATCTGTCTGCTTCAAAGGGAGAAGAGAGGAGAAAGGAATGTGAGCAACAGAGCAACAGAGTCCTTGAACAGAGTCTGTGAACCAAAGCTGTTTCAGATACAGCGAACAGGGCTGACAACAACTTAATAAATGTAACAAAGTTATGTTTTTGAAATATTGTCGAAGGCTTTCACGGTCAGAGTTCATTGGTTCTTGTAGGTTATCCAGGCTGTGTAACCGTGGTCTTGGTATTCTCTTTCCTGACGTTTCACCAGCAGCTATGGCAGGCATCTTCAGAGCAGTAACACTGAAGGACAGTGTCTCTCAGTGTCAAGTGTGTAGGAAGAGTAATATATAGTCAGAAAAGGGTTGGGTTTGAACTGAATCATTGTCCTGCAAAAAGTATGTTTTTGAATTTCTGTAACATGT
This sequence comes from Euleptes europaea, assembly GCF_029931775.1. NCBI lineage: Eukaryota > Metazoa > Chordata > Lepidosauria > Squamata > Sphaerodactylidae > Euleptes > Euleptes europaea. The sequence continues at coordinate 966,704 of NC_079312.1, forward strand.
TAAATATTTTGCGGGAATGAATCCTGCAAATGTACAAGGAGAGGGTGTCACGGTCTCTCTCTATGGTATTTTGTGTACATGTGCAGAACAAGCCTTGGATACTCAACGTGAAGGCTCCTTCTGCTCTGAGATACGAAGGGGTGTTTCAGCATCGCTTGCTTCGGGAGGCAGGACCTAAAGAATTTTACTCCCACTTCCGGTCTCCTGGGAAACGCCCCCCTTCCTCTCCAGTTCAAAACTTTCCAAGAGTTAGAGGGTTCGTACATACATCTCAAGGAAGGAAGCAAACTCAGGTAACAGGTTATGCATCAGAAAGAACAGTAAGAAACATGAATAAACAGAAGAAAATGTAATAATGCGATAAGTACCCCCAACTATACCCATGTAGAACCTGGGGGAAAGGGCAACAGGCCAACTATGTAACTATTAAGGGTTAAGCTAACTATAGCTGCGGCAACCCTACGAACAGTTGTCAGTAAGAGTGCAGAACGTCTGGGCGGGGAGATGCCCTTCGTATCTCAGAGCAGAAGGAGCCTTCACGGTGAGTATCCAAGGCTCGTTCTCGCTCTGAGAGAGAAGGGCATCTATGATTGGGACCTACCAGAGCTGTCCCCTAAACGGGAGGGATTAGACGTCCTGCAAACCACTCTGGAGGACCCGCCTACCGAAGGCGGCATCCGCCGAAGCGTAGAGGTTTAATTGGAATGTCTGACAAAGGTGGAAATAGATTTCCATGTAGCAGCCTTATATATTTCCTCCACGGAAGCCCTACGGTCAAAGGCGGTGGAGGTGGCAGAGCTCCTAACTGAGTGGGCAGTGATTCCACTAGGAACTGGTAGACTGCTGTATTTGTTGGCCTGAGAGATGCAGCTAACTATGGATCGACTAATCACTGATCTAGACATGGATTTTCCTTTGTTGGGCGATGAGATGTTAACAAAGAGTGAGTCTGACAGCCTAAAGGGACCTGTGCGTCTGATGTAAATTCGCAAGGCTCTTCTAAGATCTAGGGAATGCCATTCTTTTTCTTTTGCTGACTTTGGGTTAGGGCAAAAGGAAGGTAATACTAACTCTTGTTCCCTATGGAATTTAGAATTTACTTTCGGGCAGAACGACGGGTCTGGTCTGAGTACCACCTTGTCTGCGTGAAAAATACAAAGTTCCGGACGAATAGACAATGCACTAAGTTCCGACACCCTGCGTGCTGAGGTCACGGCCGTCAAAAATAAAACTTTCATGAGTAGGTATCTAAGGTCCGCTTGTCGCAGTGGCTCGAAAGGAAACTTAGTTAGTGCTGAGAGAACAGTATGCAAGCTCCATGTCGGGAACCTGTGGGTGACAGGAGGGGATGTGAGGGAAACCCCCTTAAGAAAGGATTGAACATGAGGGTGTTTGGTAATTTGAAATCCCGACACTTTAGGCACTATAGTTGCTATAGCCGCCAGCTGTCTGCGGAGCGTAGAGACCTTCAAATCCTTGCTTGCGCCCATCCTGCAGGAAGGCAAGAATATTGGATATGGCTGGTTTTAGCGGGTTGACGTGCTTGCGGCGGCTCCACCTAGCGAAGGCCTTCCACGAGGTATTGTATATTCTGACCGTAGATGGTCTCCTGGCTGCCAATATGGTTTCGGTGATATCAGGAGGATATCCTAGGTCTAAGAGCCTGTTCCTTTCAATGCCCAGGCGGTCAGTTTGTACCAGCCTGGGTTGGGATGGAGAATTGGACCTTGGTGAAGGAGATCTTCTCTGTCTGGCAGTCTCCACGGATCCTGGGTGGAGAGTTCTCTCAGAATCGGGAACCATGGACGACGAAGCCAATAGGGGGCCACAAGGATTACTGAAGCCTGAAGGTCTCGGATGCGACGCAATAGTCTTGGTATCAACGGCAGCGGTGGAAATGCGTAGAGGAGCTCGTCGGGCCACTGCATCACCAGAGCATCTATCTGTTCCGCTCCGAGTTGCTTGTATCTTGAGAAGAATCTTGGCAGCTGTTGATTTCCCCTTGCCGCGAAGAGATCCACCGTGGGACGACCGAATCTTAGGGTGATTTGATGGAACACTTCGTGGTGGAGAGACCACTCGGCTTCGTTCAGACCTCCCTGCTGAGCCAGTCCGCTTGTACATTCAGGATGCCCTGAATGTGCTCCGCCTTGATGGAAGACAGATTGGCTTCGGCCCAGGTCATCAATAGTCTGGCTTCTCTTCCGATTACCGCAGAGCGGGATCCCCCTTGTTTGTTGATGTGTGCCTTCGTGGCCACATTGTCTGTTCGGATCAGGAGGTCCGCTCCTTGGATCAGGGGCGAGAAGTGTTTTAGGGCCTTCAGCACCGCTCTGGTCTCCAGTGCATTGATGTGAAGCTTCTTCTCCCAGGAGGTCCATACTCCCTGAGCCGGTAGGCCGAGCAAGGTAGCCCCCCATCCTGAGAGGCAAGCATCGGTGAACATCTCTATCGGTGTGGGTCTGATGAATGGAAGGCCTCTGGAAAGTCTGTTGAGATTCACCCACCAGGCAAGACTGGACTTTACCTTTTCCGGCACTGTCAGCAGCTTGTCGCGCTTCTTCGCAATGTCCCTCTGGTAAAGGTTGAGGAAGCTCTGAAGCGGTCTCGCATGAAATCTTGCCCACTGCACCATCGATATGCAGGATATCATTAGTCCTTGCAGTTTTGCCAGCAGCATCAGTCTGGATGATTTGGATGTCATCGTTTTCTTGGCAATGGAGCACACTTTGGATACCTTGTCCTCTGGTAGAATGAGGAGGTTGTTGGAGGTGTCGATGTAGACTCCCAGATGTTGGATGTATTGGACTGGTGTCAGTTGACTCTTCTCGACATTCGTCAGGAAACCGTGATCGGCTAATATTTATAGGACTACTGCTGTATGGTCTTGACTCTGTTCCCTTGAGGAAGCACAGATCAAAAGGTCGTCGAGATAGGCATGGATTCTGATGCCCCTCTCACGGGCTAGTACCACCAGAGTTATCATCACCTTGGAGAATATCCGCGGAGCAGATGTCAGTCCAAACGGAAGAGCTCTGTATTGATAGTGTTGCCGATGAAACTGGAAACATAGAAACTTTCGGTGGGATGGATGGATCGGGATGTGAAGGTATGCTTCCCGTAGGTCCACTGAGGTAAGGAAGTCTCCCGGTCTGAGAGCCTCTGAGATAGATTTCAGCGTTTCCATGCGTAACTTCTTGCGATGGATAAATTTGTTCAGGAATTTCAAATCGAGTATGGCTCGCCAATTGCCATCTCTTTTGGGAACGGTGAAGAAGATAGAATAAATCCCGGATCCTCTTTCTGGGAGAGGGACTTCTTCAATGGCGCGGATATCTGCTAGATGATGTATAGCCGCCATGGTTCTCAATTGTTTTTCTTTGCTCAGTGGACGTGGGGAAGGAACCACACGGTTTGGGGGGTTCTTGAAAAATTCTATCTGATAGCCTAGGGACACAATCTTCATCACCCAGGTATCTGGCTGGGAGGAGGCCCACCGATCCGAAAATTGCTCGAGCCTGCCCCCCACCGACTGAGGTAAGGAGTCATTGCTTGGGCTGGCGAGGGGTTTTATCCCCTTTGTCAGACTGGAAAGAGGAGAAACGGGGTGACCTGGAATAGCGTCCTCCTCTGCGAAAGGAACCACGTTGGGGGTTCCACTGACCTCTCCTATTATCTTGCCTGTAACGTGGCGTTGCATGAAAGGGACGAAATGAAGTCTGGTTGTGGTATTTATACTCCCGACCTAGTGCCTTAGGAAGGGCCTTTTTCTTATCCCTAGTTTCTACTAAAATGGGCTCTAAGGAATCTCCAAATAGCTTGTTGCCCTGATAAGGGAACCCCATTAAGGCAATCTTGGAGCGGTGTCCAACTTGCCAGGGACGGATCCACATGGCTCTCCTAGCAACTACGGAGGTAGCCATGGCTCTAGCGGAAAAAACCATGGTGTCCAAAGAGGCGTCAGCCAAGAAGGAGACAGCTTTGAGGATTCGGGACGCCCCCTCCAGAGCGTTCCGATCATCTTCGGGTATGAGCTGTGCCAGTTTTCTAACCCACACTATAGCCGCTCTGGATACTAAGGCTGCTGTAATAGAAGCGCTGGCTGCTAGGGCTGAGGCTTCATGAGATCTTTTACAGGCAAGGTCGGCCTTGCGATCCACAGGGTCTCTAATCATCACATGTCCTTCAGCTGTGGCCAGATCTGCAGAATGTAAGGCTGAAACTGGCGATTCTACAGGTGGTACACTTAGTAGCTCGGCTGAGGCGGAGGCCAAATTGTAAAACTTTTTTGAGATTTGAGGGGCCCGTTTCCCCCCCAAGGGCTTGGCCCATTCAGCTTTGACTAGTCCTGTAAAGTAATCAGGGACAGGAATACATCTGGAAGGAGCATCATTCATATGAAAGAATTCCTTTGACCCTTTTCTCAGAGGGAGAGTTAACATCCTCTGATAGGTCTAAAGCTGCTAAAGTTTTAGTTAGGAGTGAAGGGAAGTCATCCGCATTAAAAATCCTATTTTGCTTGTTTTCTGTGACTGTCTCCTCTTCGCTAGAAGAGAATTCTCCTTCTTCCCTTTCCCTATCCCCTTCCTCCTGATCGGAGGAGAAGGGGGAGGAATCAGGCTCATGCAAGGAGCGAGAGGAAGGAGCCTGCAGGGCCTTTGGATTGTGCTCCTTTGTGCGCCTAGAGGAGGATGCCTGCAGCGCCTTTAGGCCCGGCTTGGTACGCCGGCTCAGATCCATATCGCGCTTGGCAGGCGATTTAGCGCTGCGTTTATGCGGGGAGACCTCCTGGGAGAACTCGTGATGGGAAGGGCTGGGCGAGGGGAAGCTAACCATCTTCAAACCCTCTGCAAATGAGTCTCTGATAAGCGCAGACAGCTCGGCCCTTAGAAATGCTAATCCCCCAGCCCCCAGGGGGCCCGCCGCTGTTACATTACCAGTAAAGGCTTCTGCTGGCTCCCTTGAAGCCGAGGCGGCGCCATCTGGTGGAATGGAAGCGGCAGCCGCCGCTGAGTGCTCCACACCGCCCCTAGGAGTGTGAACGGACTCGGACTCCGCGGCGCCGGCTGGGAACGGAGCGGACGTAGCCGCTGTGTGTCCCCGAGCGTTTGGAGGCTGAGGAGGACCTGCGCTCAAGTTTGAAACCTTCGGGGGTCTATGGATCCGGGCAGCAGTGAGGAGGCGTTTGGCCGCTTTGCCGTGCGCTGACCCGACTTTCTTTTTCTTGCCCCCGGCTTTTTTATCTTTTTTCTCTTTCCCTGTTGAGCCTGCCGCCTGACTGCAGGAGGGCTGCTCTCTATCAGAAGCCGGTTTTAGAAGGGAAGGATCCAAATCTTCCTGGGCAATGAAGAGATCGGAGCGATCCGACGCCATTTTATTTTGGCGGGAACGTCTGCTCTAACTTCCCCCCTCCCCTCCACAAAAGTCTTCTATATAGGTAGAAATAGAGCGATAGGAAATAGAGGTGAGACTGACCACGGAGGGTACTTAGAGCAGGGGAGGGGAAAGGTAGAAGGAAAATAAGGAGAAAATGGTAAACTTTCCTATAGCTGAGGCAGAGAGCTGCGAAAAAACACGCTCTCCCGATAAGCGAGGCAGGAAAGAACTGGAGAGGAAGGGGGCGTTTCCCAGGAGACAGGAAGTGGAAGTAAAATTCTTTAGGTCCTGCCTCCCGAAGCAAGCGATGCTGAAACACCCAATCATAGATGCCCTTCTCTCTCAGAGCGAGAATTAATTCCATGTAGAGCTTGAACACAACATATAAAACTAAACCATAAACTGTAGAGGTTTGTGTAATGAAAAGCCTGGCAACAGCTTACAAAATGCAAATGTCCTCAGAACATTTGATTGAATTCTCTCAAGGTCAGAATTCTTTCAAGAACTAACTATATTACCCTGGTCTTGTCCTTGAAGGGAGAAGAACAGTCACCCTTTATTATTTGTCAGAAAGATGTATTTAAAATCACCCTTTCTGATTCAGCTGCCAGCTGTTTATATCTCAAGAGCAGAAACGTCCTGCTTTCTTGGAGTTCTATTAAAGACCCCAAGGCTATAAGTATAATAAGCTTCTTGCTTTCTATAATCTTTCTGAAGGCTATATTGTATACTCTTTCTGAAGGCTATATTCTATAACCTTTCTGAAGGCTATATTTCCTACTGACCAGATGGTTACAAGTTACAATGTAAGCAATAATTGTGTTTTATGATTTATAGTTATATATTGTGTTGATTTCTAAATAGTCTCATTAAATGCGTATTGTATTGAATATGAGAATGATATGAAAATTAAGTATATGACGTGATGATGGAGCTCAGAAATGATTGTTTATACTCTAATCTGCCAGCTCCTCGCGACAGTGTGTGGGGGAAGAGGTAGTTGTGAATTTCCTGCATTGTGCAGGGACTTGGACTTTATGGCCCTGATGGTCCCTTGTAACTCTATGATTCTATGAATAGTTGGTGATGGATCTCCAAAACTCCTATGGACACGTTTTTAAAGACTTATGCGTCTGTCTTCTGTTTTGGGGACATTTTTTATAACACTCAACCTGAAAAGTGCCCAGAACACCATACATTCTCTTCTCTTTCTCTCCAGCCCTGAACACTGAAGCAGCACCTACCCAACTGAATTCAGGTGAAGCCTGGCAGGCAGGAAGTCAGCAAGTGAAGCTCATCACGACAGAGCCAACCTTCCCCTGCTAAAATCCTGGCTCTACCAGGTTCAAAGATCTCAACCATGAGTGCCTGTTCTCCAAAGCTGGGCGGGGGGATATAAATGAGTCATCAGAGCGACCTCCAGAGACTACTGAATTGGAAACTCATGGACTGCCCCCTCAGAATTTACCCGATAACCCAACCATGTTCAATCAAGTGGTTAAATTCAACAATGTCCCAGCAACTAATTTGAAGCAGGATGGCAGACCACACAGAACACAACAGAAAGACTGTGAGCCTGTTCAGTCTTGTAACCCTAATGATAACACCAAATGTCCAAACTCCTCCAGGTGAGAATATTACACCTAAGAATGGGTGCATCTTCCTTGATACCAAGGGTGACCTGAATAGGATATCAAATGTGAACTGACAGCTAGAGTTTCTGTCATAGAATTTAGGGGGGTGGAGAAACTAACTGCATGAATCAGATTTCTTTGTTCTTTTACAAGCTCCCGACATTCTTGGCCTTCGGGAGACTTGGATCTAGGACTCTGAGCTCCAAGTTCTTCAGGGTTACAGGGCCTTTTCAGTACCAGCAGTCAAAAATCATTCCAAGGGGCGGGGACGTGGGGGCCTGGTCACCTTTGTAACAGTTGATCTTAAGGTCGAGGGGGAAGTTCTGGACAATATTTGCCAGAGTAATTCTCAGATATTGTTAATTAAAGGTCTTCACTTTGGCAACCTAATTTGTATCAGTGTGTACATCCCGCCAAACAGCAGCGCGTCCCAGGGAAAAGTGAATTTTTGGAACTTACTAACAGCTACCATTGAGTCATTATCTTTCCAATATCCTAACTCTCATTTTATGTTGGGTGGAGATTTCAATGCCAGGATAGGGTCGCGAGAGCAGGTAAGAAGGCTCAGGTTGCTGTGCATGCTGCTCTTTTAGAACGTTCATTCAAGGATGCCACTATTCATAAGTTTGGTCTTAAACTTTTAGAATTACTCTCATTAGCGAATGTATATGTTTTACATGGAACCAATTACGATGTAACCGGAGGTACTTTTACCTTTTTGTCAACCCTTCAAGCTAGCACAATTAATTATATTATTTCTTCTGTTCTTCTTAACATTGTGGACAAGTCTGAGGTTCTCGACTGCTCTTTAAGTGATCACTGCCAATTGAGACTAATGCTCAAAGTTAATGCTGATATTCTACTGAAACCAGTTCAGGATTTTGCAGAAGATATAATGGCAGGTTTTAGGAGACTTAAATGGTCAGAACAACTATATAACAATCTATGGCAAACCTTTATGAACTCAGAACTTGAGTCACAGAGGTTAGCTCTCCTTCAACCTGTTAGTGACGTAATAAAAACCTATGAAGCAATAATTAGTTATTTAAAACCTATGTTTATTAACAACAGACCTATACAACCTTTACCTTATGTATCCAATGGCTGGTATGATCATGAGTGCAAGGTGCTTAAGAGAGAAATAACTGCAGTCATGAGACAAGTGAGATGAAGTAATGATGGGGCACGGATGACTTATCTGCTAAAACTCAGATCTCAATATAAAGGCTCTACCAGGATCCTTTACTGGTGGTGGTGGAAAGTGCTGTCAAGTCGCAGTGGACTTATGGCGACCCTGTAGGGTTTTCAAGGCAAGAGATATTCAAGGTGGCTTGCCATTGCCTGCCTCTGGGTAGTGACCCCGGACTTCCCTGGTGGTCTCCCATTGAAATTAGCCAACCCTGCTTAGCTTCTGAGATCAGGCTAGCCTAAACTATCCAGGTCAGAGCTGGGGTCCTCCTTAGAAGGAAAGACTTTTGCCTTCAGCATCTGCGAATCAAGGGAAAGGAGAGCCTTACCCAGGGAGGCCACATTCTGATGATTGTCCTCCATGACCTCCTTGTGAAGCTTTCTTTGGTCCGGATCCATCAGAGCCCACTCCTCCTCGGTGAAATGAACAGACACCTCCTCAAAGGTCACCAGACCCTGAAAAGAGAGAGAGAGAGAGAGAGAGAGAGAGAGAAATCCTCTATCTTCAAAGATAATGTAACAATTCTTCCCTTTCTAAGTGCAATCCAAAAGGAATATAATAAGATGTTGATGTTCAAGACTCAAACCTCCATCAGACGTTTCAATTTTCTGTCCAGTGAGCAGGAGAGAAAGCAGCCAGGGGAAGGGGACAGAGAAGATTCCCCCGAGTTGAGGGAGGGCTGGGGAAGCACCCAGGGGCAGGATCCGTATGTCTAAACTTACCCGATCAGGCTGAACAGAAGCTGATTTCTCCCTGACAGAAAGAGAGGTCAAAGAATCCATCATTGGTCTTATGGCACCACCTGGAAGGATAAAAATGTAGTTTTATGGCATTCCATGATTTCCCAGGACTTTGCATTTCAGTTCCATTAGGGGGAATAAGATTCTTCTTGTATTAGCTCATGGTCGCAACTATCTTTGCATTCTTATTTCAGATAATTTTTTGCTTCCACAGTTTTGACAAATCTGGTCTTCATACAGTTATCATATACAAAGCTGTGGTCTGTCCAGAACACACAAGGAAGAACTAACAGGCCCTTCTAAACCCACGGGCAGAACCACAGGGACTAATTCTCACAATGGTGGAAAAGAACACAACAGATGGGAAAAGGCAGCCTTGCGACTGGTGGAGGACCAAAGACTTCCCCTCTTGACATCCCAGCTGGACGACACAGAGAGAGAGGCCACTGACCCATCCTACCCATTAGAGTTGCCTCACTTCTTCTGGATTTCCCCCCCACCCACCCCCGTCTACAGTCCTAGCCCAAATACATTATTGCATCTTACTAAGAATCTTTGTTAAATTCAAATATCTCACCTTCTAGTCAGCTGATTACCTGACATTATAGTATCTAATCTGCTTACTGATTGACTGCCACTTCTTTTAATTATTCGTATATCTTGCATCGAGCCCCAGTTAAGAAGGCAGAGCATGAAGGAACCTATTATACATAATATTAATATTAAATTGTCTCATTCATAGAGAATGACAAGGCCCGTGATGTCCTACTGTCAAACATGGGGGAGACCACTTTTGGACAAGAGTTTTCGTACCCTGGCACTCAACGCCCAGTCAGACAGAACGGAGTTTTGAAAGTTTCTCAACTCTGGACACTCCTTGCCTAGTGGAAAACATGGAAACAAAAAGTCCTTGCCGTAAAAGTATCGGAAGTTACTACGGCATAAGAGCTCCCGAAATCTTAAGATAGTGTCAGTTTTTATTGGCCCAATGCACTATTATCGCAATTTTTCACATTAACTGTCATCATTTGAGTTTGGAGGGAGTTTTGCCTCAACTCCCTGACTGTATTTGTCCAATTATCTTGCAGTGATATCAAATCGATTCAAGGTTTTTATTTCCCCAACCAGAATTTCTAAACTGAGAAGCTGGAGCGGAGCATCTTTCCCACATAGGACCAGGGGGCATCAGAGCTTCCCACCTACACTCGAGGAGGCCATGCAGTGGGAACGACACTCCTTTCGATCTTACCTGGAAAAGCTGTTCTGTGGAAACGCTCCTGCACAATCTTCTCCTGCACCTGAAACAGAAGTGGGGATCCCAGAAAGGGGAGACTGATGAGAAAAGTGAGAGGAAACAGGTGAAGATGGGTTCCAAAAATGTGGGGCAACCAATGTTGATTTTGAGGGTATCCTGGATCATATCCTGTGCCCCCCCTCCACAACACTACAAAGATGAATCCCTCTCACCTGCTGGTCCTGATTCTTGTCCTCTGCCTGGCTCAAGAGGAAGCCTTCTGCCAGGGCCACTGCCTGGCAACTGGTCTCTGGCCTGCATTCCCTGACCCAGATCCCCATCTCCGGGGGCAGGACGGCCAGGAACTGCTCCAGGACCACCAGGTCCAGCATCTCCTTCTTGCTGTGCCTTTCTGGCTCCAGCCACTGCAGACAAAGTCGGTGGAGTCGGCTGCAAACCTCTCGGGGGCCCTCCGCCTCCTGGTAATGGAGCTGCCGGAATTGCTGGCACTGCACATCTGGAGGGAGGAGGTTGTCTTCTGGGCTCTTCTGCACGGTTCCTTCCCAAAAAACCCTTTCGCTCCCAGCCTCAGAGGCATCAGGGCCTTTTCTTGATTCAGGGACAGCTGAGTCCGGCTCCCCTGTCATCCTTTCTTCCTCTCCAAACAGCCTTCACCTGGACCAACAGATCACCTTCCTCCTCTGCCAGATTCTTCTATGAAGGCAAGTGCTGGATCTCAAGCAAAGACTGATTCTTGGATTGAGATTTTGTGTGTGTGTGTAAAAAACTCATCCACAGCTTAATGAAAGTATGGCTAAACCAGACAGTCAAGATCCCTGCAACGTTCTCCAGTCAGAGAACACCACCTGGGACCAGGGGCCCAATTAATCCACCTGCTGGAATGCTGGAGACAGGGAATAAGATGCAGGATACAGCCGCTTAAGAGTCCCAAAGGTGCCGGATGGACCCAATCCTGCTGCAGAAAACTGCAGAAGATCCCAACAGCAGCTGGGCTTGTTCACAGAAATCAGTGGAGCTGCGCAGGAGCTGGAGAAGAGGCAAGACGACCTGATTTTGAACTCTGAAGGGTCCCAACCCCACAACAAAGTCCACCCTCCAAAGCAGCCATTTTCTCCAGGGGGACTGATCTCTGTCATCTGGTGTTCAGGTGTAATTTTGGGAGATCTCCAGGTCCCACCTGGACGTTGGCAACCCCAGGCCTGGAAGCAAACTATGGGCGACTTCATCCCACCCAACTTCCATGACTCAACTAGGCTTGGCTGCTTGCAACTGTTCAACAGCAGCTATGGAAGCTCACTGGGTGATTTGGGACCAGTCACATACTTTCAGCCTAACCTACTTCACAAGCTTGTTGTACAGATACAAAGTTGGAGAGGAAAATAACGTGAGCTGCTTTTGTCTGTGTTGTGGAGAAAGGCAGGGTATAAATGAACTAAATAAATAATAAAGATAGCTGAAGATAAAAGGCAGGTTGGTGAACGGCTGAAAAGGAGAGAATGAGGCAGGGAAAGGGGAGAGGATATGGGGTTTGCAGGAGAAGGGAAAGAGCAGACAGTGTGGGGAGGGAAATGCAGGGGGAAATGAGGTGTCACCCCCCAAAACCCTCCAAGGATCCCTACCTTGCAAGGGGGGCTGGCCCAGTGGCCCACACCAGACAACCGGGCCACACTTTTCCTAGGTGGAGGCTGCTGGGGGGAGCTGGAGACAGAGGGGCAGATAAGAACAGCCCTGCTGGATCAGACCCAGGCCCATCAAGTCCAGCAGTCTGTTCACACAGTGGCCACACAGGTGCCTCTAGGAAGCCCCCAAACAAGATGACTGCAGCAGCACCATCCTGCCTGTGCTCCACCACACCCAAAATAATAGGCATGCTCCTCTGATACTGGAGAGAATAGGAAAGCATCGTGACTAATATCCATTTTTACTAGTAGCCATGAATACCTCTCCTCCATGAATATGTCCACTCCCCTCTTAAAGCCCTCCAAGCTGGCAGCCATCACCACATCCTGGGGCAGGGAGTTCCACAATTTCACTATGCGTTGTGTGAAGCAATACTTCCTTTATCTGTTTTGAATCTTTTACCCGCCAGCTTGAGCAGATGACCCCATGTCTAGTATTATGGGAGAGGGAGAAAAACTTCTTCCTGTCCACCCTCTCCAAACCATGCATAATTTTATAGACCTCTATCCTGTCTCCCCTCAGCCGCCTCCTTTCCAAGCTAAACAGATAAAGGTCGGTGGGCTGTTGGGTGGGAAGGAGACGGGGTTGCCATCTCCAGGTTAGGTTTTGGGGGGTGGAGCCTGGGGAGGGTGGGGGTTGAGGAGGGGAGGGGCCTCAGAGGGGTATGATGCCATAGAATCCACTCTCCTCCTGGGGGACTAAGGTTGCCAACCTCCAGGTGGGGGCTGGAGATCTCTCAGAGTTGCAACTGATCTGCAGACTACAGAGATCAGTTCCCCCTGGAGAAAGTGGCTGCTTGGGGGGGGGGCTCTGTGATATTGCACCCCACTGAGGCCCACCCCCCCTCCTCAAACCACGTGCTCCCCAGGGCCCACCCCCCACACACACCCCCAATCTCCAGGCATGCTTGCAAAAGCAATCTCCTTTTACAGCTCACCTCTGGCTCCAAACCCTCTTGCTCCAACCTGGCCCCCCCTTCCCCGGAAAGGGCTCTGGCAAGTCACGTGGCCTTCTGGGCGGATGCCTCTCTAGGAGTGGAGACTCCTTCCCCCCTTAACCCTTAGGCTGCTGGCTCTCTGCACTTTGCAAGACAGGAGCTCCCCTCCCCTGCCGGCTTCGCCCTGCCAGCGGCTGCATCGCCTTGCCGCCCTTTGTATTCCCAGCGAGGTATACAGAGTTTGGAAATGTAATAAAAAACAAACATCGCTTGCTTTAAAAGGGTTTTCGGATGCCACGGCTAATAAACGGTGGGAAGACGTCTTCACAGCTAAAGGGGCCAAAGAAAGTGCGAACAGTATTTTTTTTTTTTATAAGGTTTTCCAACTCTGAATACATCTGTGAAGACGCCTTCAAACCATTTATTATTAGCTGTTGTCTCAAAAAAAAAAACCTTTTAAAAAGTGATGTTTTTTTAATATATATATATATATATATATATATATATATATATATATATATATATATATATATATATATATATATATATATATATATAACATTTTCAATTTCAAACTCTTTATACATCGCTGGGAACAGAAAGTGCGGTACCCAGCGATGTAGTTGGTTGCCAAAGGGCGCACAGGGATTCGAACCCTTCTCTTTTTTTTTTTTTTATAATAATTTTATTGGTTTTTATAATACAAATTTTCCATGATAGTAAACAACAATAAAAGCTATATGAAATTCAAAATTCTAACTCTATGTTGTTATAGTTTCTTGAATTCATAACAAAAAAAAACAAATTAGAGGAAGATTTATGACTTCCCCATCACCTCTCTCCGCCTCTTAATAAAATATTCATCCCATCGTAATTGGTCTGATCTTAACTATCATAAATTCATTTAACTTTCATAAAACATCTTCTATTAATATAAATGATTATAACTCTTAATATTAATTGTGTCCTCTAGATCAGATTAATAAGTATTCTTCCATTTTCCCCAGTTTTAATTCATATTCACAATATTTCATCCAATCCTCCCATTCCCCTAAAAATCGAACATTGTCTTTTTCATTTAAAATGGCTGTAAGTTTTGCCATTTCCACCAATTCAAACATTTTCCCAATCCAGTCTTTTTTCTCGGGAATTTCTGCCCCCTTCCATTTTGCTGCATAAAGCAGTCTCGCAGCTGTTGTAGCATAGATCAAAAAAGTTCTTTGTATTAGCAAGTCGTCAGGTATCATACTTAATAGCATCATTTCTGGTGTTTTGGGTATATTTTTTTGTACTATTAGTCTCAGTTCATTGTATATCATATCCCAAAAATCTTTAGCTTTATCACAAGTCCACCACATATGGTAAAAGGAACCAATTTCCTTATTACATTTCCAACATTTAGGGGAAGGGATTCGAACCCTTCTCCATCCCCGCTGACGATGCTCATTCTTGTCCTTCAGAGTCCGAGGAGGGGTCCTGAGGCTCCGAAGGCAGCTGGGAGGATGGAGCCCCTGGAGGCAGAGGAGTCCCCACCGCACGTGGGGTCCGGGAAATTGCCCTGCTCCCCGAGAATCGCGCGGACGATGCGGAGCAGCTTCCGGCCGGGCTCGCTAGCTTGAGCCACGCGGAGCACTTCCCAGGCATCGGCCCGAGAGCTGCGCCCACCCTCACTAACCTTGGGGCTCGACTAGATGACCTCTGCACTGCAGCGACCCTGAAGGGGGGAGCAGTACTGTTGTCCCGTGTGGAGGGTGGGGTTTGTGTGGCTCAAGTTCTGCCTGCCTCCCTGGGAATTGACCTCCGGCTCCTGCTTCTCCCCCTTTCTCCCTCTCTCCTGGCAGGGCTCAGCAGTTCACCTGAGCTCTTTTCTGCACCTTCTCCAGCTCTGCAATATCCTTTCCGAGGTGTGGTGATCAGAACTGCACACAGTCCTCCAAGCGTGGTCTCACCAAAGATTTGTACAAGGGGCGGTATGGTAGCAAGCACTGAGCAGCCCCATGTACCCCCAGTTTCTATTTGTACCGGGCATCAGTGCGCACGCCCCCTTTCAGGGCACAGGTCCCCAAGTGTGGGGGGTTATGATTTGGGGTGGCACGATCCTTTTTCAAGGGTACAGGTTTTTGGGGCGGGGTTGGGGAGGGGAGGGACTTCCCCTGACTATGGAAGATCCACTGATTTAGCAATTTGTAATAATCTCTTTCCCTTTCTGTAAATGTATTAGGATAGCCAGGGAATAGCTTGTTGCTGGGCAGGATATCTCTGTATGTGTATGCCTGTGTGCTAAGGAATTGGGGCAAGAGTCATGGAGGGTTACAGTAAACCATAACAAAAACTGGATGAAACTGTTATTCTACTGTTACTCTACTGCCGCCTCGATGTCTGGAGTGTTATCAGCCTACCCTGAATGTTGATGGGTTGTCATATCTTGAATTTGGATAAATATCCCTTCCTCAGTATGATCGGGGCTCAGAGATTTCTGCCCACTAGGGCCTCTGAGTCAGCAGCTGCAAATAAACTGTTTTCTTCTTGAAATAACGATCCCAGATCTCTCCCCCCGGGAACCCCCGTTTACGATATCAAGTCCAATGGCCAAACCAGCCATTTTCTCCAGGTGAACTGATCTCCATCGGCTGGAGATCAGTTGTAGTAGCAGGAGACGTCCAGTTAGTACCTGGAGGTTGGCAACCCTACTTGTAGGGCAGAGTCTCCTGAATATGAAGGCGTGCGTGGTCCACAGCTCCTTTTAGGGTGTGGAGCTTTTAAAACATCATCCTATTTGTGCTTTTGGATTCGCAGATAAGGGACTGGGAACCGAATTCAGGCTCCCGTCCAGACGGAGGGAGGGAGGGAGGGACCCCTCCTCCTCCTCCTCCTCCTCCCGGGGAAGGTTCGGTCTGAGGGTTAAAGTGAGAGACTCCCTCCTTCGAGAGAGGCACTGAAGGGGGAGGGAAGGTGACGCCACTTCCTCCCCCCCCCCCCCGGAAAGTGGCCTTTGTCTTTCCCACGCATCGCCTGGGCTCCCCCCCCCCCCGCCACCACACACCTGGTGAGTTGAAAAGACCTGGTGATGGGGGATGCCCCAGAGCCAGCGAAGGAGGGAGGACATGGAGGGGTCTGGAACTGCTCAGGCAGAGGGGTTTTTTTTGGGGGGGGAGCAGAGGAAGGAAGGGTTGCCTGACATCTCTCCCCCCCCCCCCCGATTTCAGGGGTTTCTCCAGAGATACCCCCGTCAGAGGGGCCCGTCCTTTCCTCCTCCGACCTGCAAAGCCAGGAGAGCCCAGCACCACCTTCCCAGGCACTGAAGACACCCAACAGTATCGCCTGTGGTTTTGGAAGGATGGAAATCAGGATTGCGTTTGCAGAGTGGGAGAGGGAGGGGCCAATGTGGCGAGGGGAGTGTGAAGCGAGGGACTGCAGCCTGAGGGGTGGTTAAGGGGAGGGGGCCTGGCTCAGTGTCGGAGCATCTCCTTGGCAAGCTGAAGGTCCCAGGTTCAATCCTCAGCAGCATCTCCTGTTAAAAGATGCGGCAGGAGGTGGTGGGAAAGACCCTCTGGTTGAGACCCTGGAGAGCCGCTGCCAGTTTGGAGTAGACAAGACTGACTTTGATGGACCGCAAGAGTCTGATTCAGGACAAGGCAAGTCACAGCTGACTTATGGCCACCCCTGGTGGGGTTTTTAAGGCAAGAGACCCCTGGTTGGAGGTCTCTTATCCAAACACTGGCCTGGGTCGAGGCTGAGAGTGTGTGGCTGTCCCAAGGTCACCCAGCAGGCTTCCCTGGTGGAAGTTCTGGGATCTCCTAGTCCTAGTCCAATACCTTAACGACTACACCATGCTGGCTCTCAAGGCAGCTTTGTGTGTGAGCTTTATAGCTCATGGAGAAGGTCCCAAGTTCAACCCCAGCATCTGTAGTTAAGAAAAGGTTCAGGTAGTAGGTGATGTGAGAGACCTTTTTTTTGCCAGAGATGACAGAAAGCAGCTGCCATTCTGAAGAAGAAGAAGAGGTGGTTTTTATATGCCGAATTTCTCTACCACTTGAGGGAGAATCAAACTGGCTTACAATCCCCTTCCCCCCACCCCACAACAGACACCCTGTGAGGTGGGTGGGACTGAGAGAGTTCAGAGAGAACTGTGACTGGCTCAAGGTCACCCAGCTGGTTTTGTGTGCAGGAGTGGGGAAACCAACCCGGTTCTCCAGATCAGAGTCCACCACTCCAAACCACCGCTTTTAACCACTACACCACGCTGGTTCTCAGTAAACAGTACTGATCTTGATAGCCTGAGGGGGGGTCTGATTCCACAGCAGGCAGTTTCATTTATGTGACCAGATGAAGGTTTGCAGAACTCCCCATTCTCTCCCCCCATCCCCTTCTTACTTGGAGTCTCGATATACATCTCCATTTTTTGCAGGGATGCTCCTGTCATCGGTCTGAATTGCCTTCCTCTTCAGTATTAAGAGCTGCACAAAGGAAAACTCTCTCTCTCACACACACCCAATACATGTCCTAGCAGGCAAGGTGCTGAGAAGGCCGTTTGCAGCATAGGAAGGAGAACTTCTGCCTAAACCCCTGAGGCTGAACTGGAGCTCCAGTCGGAAATGGGAGGAGGCCCTGGAGCAAGAGGACATCCTCCCCCGAGTGTCTTTTGAAAGCCTCTCCCTGCTCTGTGGGTTGCACACAGGAAGACTGACCCCCTTGGCAGGTCTTTGCCCCCCCTCCCTCTCACATTCAGGCCAGAAGACCCTCCGGTCCCCATGGAGAGTGAGATGGAGCACGGTGTGAAGGAGGAAGAGGGAGGCTCCATTGACCTCGAGGCAGGGGGGCAGCCGTGGAGCCCCTTGGACGCTGCCTTGGACCAGGGAATGAAGACGGAGGACGAGGACTCCCCTGGGATGGATCAGGAAGGCATGCAGGTGAAGGAGGAGGAGGACCCTGCTGGGGCATCCTGGGAAGGAGCTGTGCGGAAGGTCCTGGTTGGGAGTGCCTCCGGTTGGGAACGGCATCGCCAGTACTTCAGGCGCTTCCGCTACTGGGAGGCCGAGGGGCCCCGGGAGGTCTGCGCCCGACTCCAGCACCTTTGCCACCAGTGGCTGCAGCCCGAGCAATACAGCAAGGCTCAGATCGTGGACCTGGTGGTCCTGGAGCAGTTCCTGGCCGTCCTGCCCCCGGAGATGCAGAGCTGGGTCAGAGAATGCGGGCCGGAGACCAGTGCCCAGGCGGTGGGCCTGGCAGAGGGGTTCCTGCTGAGCCAGGTGGAGGATGTGAAGCGGGAAGAGCAGGTGAGCGGGATTGCTCCTGGGATACCCAAAGGGCAGAAAATGTGCATAAGGGGAAACTAACAATTACCTTTGCCGTGGGCTAGCTTTTTCTGGAGGCTGCCCCAGGAAGGGGGGGGTCCCACCTCCAGCATGGTGTAGTGGTTAAGAGCAGTGGTTTGGAGTGGTGGACTCTGATCTGGAGAACCGTGTTTGATTCCCCACTCCTGCACATGAGCAGCAGAGGCCAATCTGGTGATTCAGGTTGGTTTCTCCACTCCTCCAAACGGAAGCAGGTTTGAGTCTCCCTTAAGTGGTAGAGAAAGTCGGCATATAAAAACCAACTCTTCTTCTCCTTTGCTCTGCCCCTCCCAACTTGTTTCCTGACCCCTCTCCCCATTCCTCATCCACTGGTTCAGGAGACAGAGGTCTTAGCAGAAATGACCTCCGATGGCCGAGAGGCGAATGATTCTCCTTTGGGTGCTAGACAGAGACTGACTCTCCAGGAGGTGAAGCAGAAGGGAGACAGAGACGCCACCTCACTGGGTAAGCAGCAGCTTTCAGCTCGGCCTCCTCCTCTTGAGTAAGCCTGAAATCGATGGGCTGCTTTTATATCTCTTTTGAGCCTGGCATGGCAAGGTGAGATGCTCTTTCTCCATTCCTTCTCACGGTTTAAAAATTAGTCTAATTTTAAAAATCTGGTTCCAAACAGGCTTCTTTAAGTTGTGTCTGAAAGCCATCATGGGGAGAGATTTTCCCCCCACACAAGCTAGTAATATATGTGTGAAGAATAACGGATTTTTTTTCTCCATCGCTTGGTTTATTTTTCCAGCCTTGAAATTGATGCCTAGTTGTCTAAAGATGGGCACGATGCACCCTGTATAAAACGCAGAATGAAAGGTCACACCATTACTTGACTCCAGCCAATGCCGTAGCCGAGACAGATTTATCTGGCTGTGGGGAGGGCTTCAGGCTCCAGTCCACCTGGGAAGAGGTTGGCTGGTGGGAGGGGGCTGTGGCAGAGAAGGGGAACTGGAGAGGTGTGGAGCATCAGCTTCTCCTGAAAACTGTACCGGGGAGGGGGAGCTGGTGGAAAAACCCCTGCCTGAGTCATGCAGGTCCCAGCCTTGGAAGCTAAGAACCAGCCCGCTGAGCTGAGCTGGGGGTCCCCACAGGAGAAAAACCTCCCAGCTTCTTCTGCCTCTCTTGCAGATGATGGACGGACACCTGCAATTCCTTCTGGGCCTTCTTCTCTTGGTGGCAGCGTGGAAACGGTCTCTGTGCAGCCGGACCAGGTAGGAGAAGAATCCCTGGAAATATGGGCAGGGGTCAGCCTGGATACTTCTTGCCACAGTCTTAATACTTGCACGGGAGTAAGCCCCACTGGATAAAATGGGACTGACTTCTGAGTAGAGCTGCTTGGGATTGCTGTCTAACAGGGAACCTCCATATACAAAGGCAGTCAACCTCTGGAGCCCAATGCCTGGAGGCAACCTCAGGGGAAGGCCTCTGCCTCTGTACCCTGTTGTTGGCTATCCAGAATATCTGGTTGGCTGCTGTATGAGACAGGATGCTGGACCTCAGTGGTCTGATCTAGCAGGGCTCTTCTTAGGAACTGTTTCCCAGGAGTAAGGCATGTTCAATAGGCATGGCTGTCTATGTTTCCTGAGGGGTGTGTGTGGGGGAGGTAGTTGTGAATTTTCTGCATTGTGCAGGGGGTTG
Source organism: Euleptes europaea (assembly GCF_029931775.1). NCBI lineage: Eukaryota > Metazoa > Chordata > Lepidosauria > Squamata > Sphaerodactylidae > Euleptes > Euleptes europaea. The sequence goes on from NC_079312.1 coordinate 986,489, forward strand.
GACTAGATGACCCTGGTGGTCCCTTCCAACTCTATGATTCCATGATTGCCTTCAGCATGAAAAGACTAGTCAGCTGCTCTTTAAGGGGGACGTGGAATGTCCCTGGTGCAGGTCTGGATTGTGCGGGGGAGCTCCCGACCATTTGTGGGATTGTTACGGGGCTAGGTCGTGGCTCAGTTCAAGAATATTTGCCTGTCCTACAAGAAGTCCCAGGGTCCCTCCCTGGGGGCATCCAAGGATCAGGTGGCTGATGATGTGAAAGCCCTTTCTCCACCTTGAGAAACAGGAGACCCCTGTCAGTCAGAGGAGATGACCCCTGCCAGGAAACACCAAGGTCTGTCTCAGCACGAAGCAGCTTTGTGTGTTCCTCTGTGCATCATAGACTCATAGAGTTAGAAGGGACCACCAGGGTCATCATGTGGGTCCAACCCCCCTGCATAATACAGGAATTTCACAACTACCTCCCCCATGCACACCCAGTGACCCCCTACTCCATGCCCAGAAGATGGCCAAAAAAAAAAAAAAAACCCTCCAGGATCCCTGGCCAATCTGGCCTGGAGGAAAACGCCTTCCTGACCCCAAAGTGGCGATTGGCACTACCTTGGGCATGCAAGAAAGGGCCAGGGGAGCTAAACATTGATGCAAACCTTCCCACCCTCCCTCTCCTGATCTACATAAGGTTATAGAATCAGCATGGCTGACAGATGGTCTGAGAAAAGAAAATATGTCTTTCTTTCAGGGCCTGTTGGCTTTCGTGGAGGCATCTGTGTATTTCTCCAAGGAGGAGTGGGCCCTGCTGGATCCTGGCCAAAGGTCTCTGCATGAGGAAGTCACAACGGAGAGCTGCAGGAACCTGACCTCACTGGGTATGGCTCCCTCTACCTCTTGAGAGATGCTGCAAGTAGGGGCAGCCCTTGCCACGGGGCATCCGGAGCAGTTGCCCCCAGGCCCTGCCCGGGCCCCTCCCACCTCAGCAGCCAGCTGGAGAACCCTGGCAGCAACAGAGACATAGAAACATAGAGCTGGAAGGGACCTCAAGGGTCATCTGGTCCAACCCTCTGCACAATGCAGGAATCATCTTGGTATCAAAACATATGTGTGTGTGGGGGGGTTTACCCATAGAGATGGGTAGCTGTTTTTGTACCAGTTGGGAACACTGACCGCGATGCTGTTCAGTTCAGCATTCATGTCAATGGGATATGGGAAGTTACCCCTAAAGTCCAAAACTGTAACATTTGATTTCCACAGAGGGCACTTTCAAAAATTAGTATACCGGTAGTTATTTGATTTTATTTCTTAGATTTATAACCCTCACCCTCTCCTCAACAGAGGACTCATGGCTGTTCACAACACACACAACACAGCATTGAAACTTAAAATAGATAGTAAAACTGATAAATAAAAATAAATTCAATAAAACAGATTCTAATTAAAATTCAGCCGGTCAACAGCTCTGAAATAAATCTGGACAGCTCACCAGCTCGCCTGTTCCCTTGGTTAATTAACTGCTGCACGAAACAAGGCCGCCTCGTGTGCCTTACAGGACCCTAACAGGGCATGAACCTCCCCGGAGAGCTGGTTCCAGAGGGCAGGGGCAGCCACCGAGAAGGCCCTTGCCTTCAGCCTGGCATCTGCAAAGGGAAGCCCTGCATCACCCACCTTTTAGAGTTCTTTGAGAAAGTGAACAAGCACGTAGGTGACCCGGTGGACATTATATAGATGGACTTTCAAAAAGCTTTTGACAAGGTACCTCACCAAATATAAGAGGAAAAGAAGATGAATTCTCTTATCCCCCTTATCTTTGGTGAGGTATCTTATGGATGAGTCCTCTTATGGATTAAAAATGGGTTAAATGAAAGGAAGTAGGAATAAATGGACAATTCTCACAATGGAGGTAAGTCAGCAGTGGGTCCCACAAGAATCAGTATTGGGGTCGATACTGTTTCATTTGTTCATAAATGATTGGAACTCGGGGTAAGTAGTGACCGAGTTTCATATTTATAATGCTTACTTGTTGGTCAGTAACTCATACACTTAAACAAAAGTTACAGTTGTCGAGGAGACCCGGTCTGCTCTCCAGCAGGCCGGTTCCTCTTTAGTTCAAAGTTACCAAATGTTTTCCTAAGAAAACCCAAATTCCTTACTGAGCTCCAGGATTTCCCCTTCGAGCGCAGTACAGGTATATTGCCACCAGCTCTCAATTCCAAAAGGCTGGCTTTTCCAGGGATGAGCTGAAAGCTACTCTTCCCCAGCCAATTTCCCAAAGTCAAAACAAGCAAAAACCGTCCCTGCAGAGTAGCGCTTCTGCCGGGGAGGCTTATTGCCACAAAACACTAAGGTAGGTGGTTTCCCACACACACACACACTCAGGCATTTGGATTTAGCCCTGAGACCCAAAAAAGGTTTCTCAGACTTCAATATAAAGTCTATAAGTTTATTTTAATAAAATGTGCTTGTTACAGAAAAGGAAATTATCCATGAGACAGGTAGCATAAAACAAGAAATCTTAGCAATCTCTAACTTCACAGTAATTCTTAAGTTTCAGGCAAAATAGGCAAAGTTTCCAAGAGAGTAACAAATGCTTTAGTTGATTTATAGTTACCAAGAACAAGGTTTGGTCCTAACACGCAGAGTGTCAGTCCTTCATGGTTGCCAAAAGGTGATGATAGCTCGGGGACATGGCCAGCATGTCCCCCCTCCCAAGCTTCATGATTTTTGATTAGAACAGAATTCATATTTATCTCCTCAATTGCATCAGGTGACGGCCGACCGCCCAATGGAATTGTTGAGAAAGCAGTAAGCTTGTAAAATATTTGGCATGTCATCTCCATGCCCTTTGAAGCTAAGGATGTATTTGCATTTCTGCAGTAATGCAAAACACCCGGGCTTTTCAGGCTTCTAGAGTTGCCGGACTTCTAACAGAATTGTCACCAAAAGAACAGATAGCTGATTTACAATAGGAAGGCTTTGAAATGGAGGTGCTTTGAAGTGGAGGTGATGGTGCCTCCGGTCTCCACACCTTTCCCCCAAACTGAAGTGGCTTCCCACGGGAAATGGAAATGGTTTCTCACGGGAATGGTTTGTGAGAGAGCTTGTCATCAGCTCCCAGAGTCTGATATCAAGACATTGAAGACATAGAAGGCCGCAGCCTGAACCAGTTTTTGGTGATCAGAAGAAGAGCAAGGCGGCTTTTCTTCACAACAGTCTTGATATGAAAAGTAATTTGCTATGCAACATTTTACAGCTATTTTGACACGCAGGAAAGAGAAGTGAACAAAGCGTGTCAGGCCCACACCAGAGTAACTACTGACCGCATGTGGCTGTAAAACTTGTATCTCTAATGCCTGGAGGTGCCAGAAGGCTGACCGTCTCTGTTCTGTTTTCTGTGAGTGTCAAAAGACCTGTAAAAGTAATGCCGAGGTCTTTATCTGCCATAAGAGGATATGAGTTGGGAGGGACTGGCTATCGGAGCCACTGGGGAATTTCCTGGTTGGCCAACTGCCTGCTCACCTGTTGGACCAGGCCAGCCCAGGGTATAATGGCCATGCCTAGCCCAGAAAAGGCACCACCTGGCCCGGGCAAGCCATGCCCTGCCTGGGGAAGGTGCCGCCCGGCCCAGATGTGCCCAGCCCAGCAAAGCTGGGTGCAGCATTCAGATGCAAAGTTATGGGAGGTTCCCAGCCAAGCCACATGAAGTATGGGGTTTCCGGGTTCTTTCTCCCTTCCCCTTTCTTTGTGAGATGCAGCCAGGGGGCAGGGCCCTTGTCCGGAGCTCTTTAGACCTCCTAGTCCACCACAGTATACTTCTCCAGGCAGATATATCTTCTGGATAAATGTCACCCACTTACTCTTGAGATCTGTTGGGGAGACGGAACCAACAGTAACTGGGGTGTGGGGGCTCCATTGCAGTAAAAGAGAAGTGACACCAAGGAGATGTCTCAGTAGGAGGGCGGCTGCTGCCCTTGTCAACAGTTACATACGGGAGAGGTTCTGCTCACAGCTGGAGGATGCTGTGGGCATGCAGAGCTTATGGGAGTATGGATTACTGTGGCCATTTATGGAAGGGCTGTGTCTGGCATATCAATCAAAACTGACGCCAGTTGCCAGAAGAGACCTGTCTCTTGGATTGTGAGTTAGAGTAATAGGATGCGGAAAGGCTGGAGAGTTTGGGACTTAACTGGAAAACCCTGGGACTGAAAATGGGGTTTTATACTCCTAATTAGGCTTTTAAAAGTCTGTTCTGTTCCTCGTCTCTTTTCTTTATTCCTGTAGAATATAGGAGAGACAGTGAGGAAGCGGTTGAACAACAGAGAAGAAAAACTGAAGCAGAACAGCAGAGGCGAAAGAAATCCATCCCTTCTGAAAATGCTGGATCCCTTGAAATTCTGGTTCAAGATGAAGATCACAAAGTGAATAATTCATCTCAAAGCACAAACCTCTTAACTGATGGCTCAAGCTTCAGAATACATCAGAGAATTCAAAATCTGGAGAAATTCCCAGAGTGTGGAAAGGGCACAAACCTTACTTCTCCCCCAAGAACTGAAACAGAGGAGAAACCGTATAAATGCACAGAGTGTGGAAAGGGTTTCAGCCGGAGGTACAACCTTGCTTCACATCAGAAAAGCCACACAGGGGAGAAACCACATGAGTGTTCAGTGTGTGGGAAAAGCTTTAGTCGGAAGAATAACCTCGCTTCCCATCAGAAGATCCATACTGTGGATAAGCCATACAAATGCTCAGAGTGTGGCAAGAGTTTCAGTCAGAAGATAAACCTTACCAGGCATCAAAGAACCCACACAGGGGAGAAACCATTTCAGTGCTCAGTATGCGGAAAGAGTTTCAGCCAGCAGCATCACCTGACGACACATCAAAAAAGCCACACGGGAGAGAAACCATATGCATGCCTGGAATGTGGGAAGAGCTTCAGTCAGAAGATCAACCTTATCACTCATCAAAAAAGTCACAAAGGGGAGAAACCGTATAAATGCTTGGAGTGTGGAAAGAGTTTCAGTCGAAGCACAAGCCTTAAGTCACATCAAAGAATCCACACAGGAGAGAAACCATATAAATGCACTGAGTGCAGGAAGAGCTTCAGTCGAAGCACACACCTGAGGTCCCATCAAAGAATCCACACTGGGGAGAAGCCGTATAAATGCCTCGAATGTGGAAAGAGCTTCAATCACAGCATCAGCCTTACTTTACATCTCAGAATTCACACAGGAGAGAAGCCATATAAATGCATGGAGTGTGGAAAGATCTTCCGACAAGCCAGAAACCTTCGGTCGCACCACCGAGTTCACACAGGGGAGAAACCGTATCAGTGTTCAGAGTGCGGGAAGAGTTTCAGCCAAAGGGTAAATCTGAGGGCACACCAAAGAGTGCACACAGGAGAGAAACTGTTGAAGTGCTTAGTGTGTGGGAAGAGCTTCAGAAGGAGCACACACCTCAGGGCACATCAAAAGATCCACACAGGGGAGAAGCCGTATAAGTGCACACAGTGTGGAAAGAGCTTCCGACACAAGGACCACCTAACTACACATCAAAGAGTGCACACTGGTGAGAAGCCCTATAAATGTCTGGAATGCGGAAAGAACTTTAAACATAACATAAGCCTTGTATTACATCACAAAATTCACACAGGGGACATGCCGCAGAAATGAAAATGGGTGTTGGTTTCCACATGATGTAGTGGTGGCCATGAGCCAAGGCAGTGTCCTTCTGAACACCAGAAGATGTGGCTGAAAGACCAGCTCATTTTTGGCCTGCTTGTAAACTCACAGAGACCTTAACAGATTGCTCTTGGATTTGGGTAGACCTTTTGTGGGATCCTAATTTTGCAAGTAAAGTGGGACTGAATTTGCAGTTTTGGTTTAGTAAAAAGTTGAATTGTTTAGGATGGCATTAGCAGAGATGCATTTGCTTTTCTTTTTCCAGTGTTGTCCTGTGAGGCTAATATATTTTCCACTGAAAATTCTTCACCTTGCAAGTTCACAAGTTCTGAGCCCAAACATCCCTGGCATGTTTATTAAGTCCTTTGTGTGTGTTAAGTTCTGCCTTATGGTGACCGTATAAATTAATTACCTCCAAAAGTTCCCATCATTAACAGCCTTGCTCAGGTCTTGCAGACTGAGGGCTGTGCCTTCCCTGATTGAGTCAATCCATCTCATGTTGGGTCTTACACTTTTTCAAGCATTAAGAACATAAGAAAGGCCCTGCTGGATCAGACCAAGGCCTATCAAGTCCAGCAGTCTGTTCACATAGTGGCCAACCAGGGGCCTCCAGGAAGCCACAAACAAGACGACTGCAGCAGCACCATCCTGCCTGTGTTCCACCGCACCCAAAATAATAGGCATGCTCCTCTGATACTGGAGAGAATAGGTATGCAGCATGACTAATATCCATTCTAACTAACAGCCATGAATACCCCTCTCCTCCATGAATATGTCCACTCCCCTCTTAAAGCCCTCCAAGCTGGTAGCCATCACCACATCCTGGGGCAGGGAGTTCCACAATTTAACTATGCGTTGTGTGAAAAAATACTTCCTTTTATCTGTTTTGAATCTTTCACCCGCCAGCTTTAGCAGATGACACCGCGTTCTAGTATTATGAGAGAGGGAGAAAAGCTTCTCCCTGTCTACTCTCTCCAAACCATGCATAATTTTATAAACCTCTATCATGTCTCCCCTCAGCCGCCTTCTTTCCAAGCTAAACAGCCCTAAGCGTCTTAACCGCTCCCCATAGGACAGTTGCTCTAGTCCCCTAATCATTTTGGTTGCTCTTTTCTGCCCCTTCTCAAGCTCTGTAATATCCTTTTTTAGGTGTGGTGATCAGAACTGTACACAGTATTCCAAGGGTGGTCTCACCATAGATTTGTACAAGGGCAGTATGATATCAGCAGTTTTATTCTCTATTCCTCGTCTAATTATAGCCAGCATGGAATTTGCCTTTTTTACAGCAGCCGCACACAGGGTTGACATCTTCTGTCTTTTCTGGTGAATCTTGCCTTCTCATAATGTGACCAAAATGTGATAGCCTCAATTTAGTCATTTTCCCTTCTAGGGAGAGTTCAGGCTTGATTTGATCTACAACCCATTGATTTGTCTTATTGATGGTCAATGATACATGTAAAACTCTTCTCCAACATCACATTTCAAAGGCATCAATTCTCTTCCTATTAGCTTTCTTCATTGTCCGACTTTCACACCCATACGTAGTAATCAGGAATACTGTGGCATGAATTAACTTCTTGGTGGCCAGCAACACATCCTTACACTTCAAAATCTTTTCTAGCTCCTTCATGGCTGCCCTTCCCAGTCTCAATCTTCTTCTGATTTCTTGGCTGCAGTCTCCCTTTTGGTTGATGATGGAGCCAAGGAATAGAAAATCTTTTAACAATTTCATTTTCTTCATCATCAACCTTCAAGTTGTGTAATTCCTCAGTAGTCATTACTTTTGTCTTCTCGTTATTCAGCTGTAATTCTGGTTTGGCACTTGCTGCTTTAAACTTCGTTTGTAGTGATTTCAGGTCTTCACTAAAGTCCTGGAAGCATTCATTTGTTTACTTAATTTCTACCTCACCTTTCTCCCCAAAGAGTACCCAAAGTGGCTTATGTTGTTCTCTTCTCCGTTTTATCTTCACAACAGACCTGTGAGATAGGTTAGGCTGAGAAGGTGGGCCGGGCCCAAAGTCATCCAGCAAGCTTCCATGACAGAGTGGGAATTTGAACCTGCATCTCCTAGAGTCTAGTCCGACACTCTGACGACTTCACCACACTGGTTCTAAGGCTGGTGGTCCTGGAATCCGTTCTTCAATGCACCTTGGTTCTGATTCTGCAAGGTGTCTATTCTGTTGAGACAGATTCAATTTGCTGCTTTGCCTGGGTACTCTTTGGATAGCTTGTGAATGGGATTTAGTAAACGCTCATTTTACGCTGTGTGCTCTGGCAGAATTCTACCTGCGTTAGGAGTGAGCTGAATTTTATTTCTCCACCCTGGAATCTGTGAGGTTCTCTGTCTTTCAAATTCCCCACCTCTAAATCTGGGAGCTTGAAACAAAAAGACCCTAAGAGTTTCTACAAAAACTGCATTCTATGTTTGCACAATAGAAAGAGCTGAAGTGTTAAAAATTGCTGCTAGCGTATCTTTTCCCAACTTGAGGAGCGTCCCAATGGTACTTTCTGTGGGAGCCAGCTGTTGCCTTTGGTGAGTTGCTTCAAATCCAATGGGGATGACTTCTTTGACTGTCATTGAATCCCTGAGACTACGCAAAAGCTGCAGAGGCCAGCCTGGGACCCAGAAAGTCAGGCCAGAGATCAAGACTCAGAGGTTCCTTGTTCAACATCACATTCTCCCCTGGTCCCCCTCCATAAAGCTCTCTGCCCTGACCTGGACAGCCCCAGGCTAGCCTGATCTCATCAGATCTCAGAAGCTAAGCTGGGTCAGGCTTGGTCAGTGCTTGGATGGAAGACCTTCCAAGGAAGTCCAGAGTTGATATGCAGAGGCAGGCAATGGCAAACCATCTCTATTAGTCTCTTGGCTTGAAAACCCTTCTGGGTTTCTGTAAGTTGGATGCAACTTGATGGCAGTTTACACACACACAATGCTCTCCTAGTAGCATAAAGGGAACGTTTGCCTTCATGAATTCCATAAAGAGAAATATTTTGAAGCAGCAAACAAAATATCCCATCTAAACATTGTCCTAGGCATGACCAAATAAGTCTCCTTACAAAAACTTGGTCCTGTGCTAAGAAAAAAAATCCTACCACCAGATTCTCTGCAGGTGCCTGTTTTAAACTGTTTTTTGAGAACTCAAGGAGATTTACCCATCTTCCAGACTGCCTCAGGTTTCCCCAGATCTGCTTCCATTGCTGTCCACTAGATTTTGAGGGTAGTCTTCATGAGGGATGGATCAACTGTCTGACTGCCATCTGTGGTCCCCAGATCCTTCTGGGGTGGGCTTTGAGGCACCCTATAGGGCAAACAACCCTTGGGTGCCCCACAGGACTCAGCCCCTGCCCACACACACAGGGAAGAGGCTGAAGAAAATTAAACCTGCCATCTCTTGAGATGGTTTTCTACTGCCCGAAAGGCTACCGACCAATTGAGGGCAACTCTGGGTGGGGCCATGAGGAGGGCATCCAGCCACAGACCGCCCCCTATGGGGCCCTTTGCTGTCCAGGAGGGTATCATCGGTCTCCTTCATGTCTGGATTCCTTCCTTCTGAAACCTGTGAGTGCAGTTAAGAAAAAAAAAGAAAGGGATGACTGGGGTGAGGAGGAGCATTCCTTAACAATGGAAGGTTTTAGGGTCTGCCTTCTGATGTATGAATTGTGTGTGTTGTGTGTTAAGTGCCGTCAAGTCGCTTCCGACTCATGGCAACCCTATGAATGAAAGTCCTCCAAAATGTCCTATCTTTGACAGTCCTGCTCAGATCCTGCAAAGTGAAGGCCGTGGCTTCCTTTATTGAGACCCATCTCTTGTTGGGTCTTCCTCTTTTCCTGCTGCCCTCAACTTTTCCTAGCATGACTGTCTATGTATGAATGATGTATGAATTACCTAGGAGGTAACAATTCCCGACTGCCTTTCTTCGCTGGCTGAGAAGTCTCCTACCTGCCAGCATGTGAGGCAGGGTTGCCAACTCTGACTTGGAAAATACCAGTAGATTTGGGAGTGGAGACTGGGGAGGGCGGAGTTTGGGGTGGGGAGAGAGCTCGGGGTGGGGGTGAGGGATATGATTCCAGAGTGTTCACTCTGCCATTTCCTCCATGGGAACTGATCTCAGCTCTGTCAATTGCCTTATGTCCCTGCGAGAAAAGTGGATTATAAATGAATCTCTGTAATCTGGAGATCAGTTGTGATGCTGGGAGATTTCCAGGCCCAACCTGGAGGATGGCAACGGTCATGGGAGGAGAGTGTATGAACGAAGGGGTGGGTGGCAACTCATACAGCGTGCGCTTTCCATGTAATTCTGGAACTATCTCAGAACCCAGCAGGAATTCTGGGCCTTCTCTGGGAAGGTCCCCATCCCAGCCAGAGGCTCCGTTTCCAGCTGGGATTCCCTGCCGTACCAGTATAAGGTCTGCGTCCCTGGGTTCTATGGGGCTTATTTAGGAGCAGAGCTTGCAAGACCATTTAAGTTAAACAATGTCTCTTTCCCTCAAACTCCCCCACATACAAAACAACAGAGAAGTTTAATGCTGAACCGAAACTGGCAACAGACCACCTCTCTGAATTCAGCTCAGGAACTGGTTGTGGCGTGCAACGGGCTTGCGGTGAGTGGAGGCCGGTCTAAGCTCTCCTGTCCAGTAAATGGCTGGATTCTTCAAACACAGTCCTCTTGAACAAGGGACTAAACTGGACCCCACAGAAACCAGGCCGCAATCTTCCAACTCAAACAATACAGCTCGGTAGTAACAACCATCATACTAGTCATTCCAAATTTAACTCCCCCCGCCCGTAGCAATTAACTCAGATTATCTTATCCAAGGCGATAAGAGGCCAGGAAATTCTCCCCAGCAAATAGACTCTCTCTGTGCTGCTAACCTCCCTTCATTCCTTTCCTGGGCCAAACCAAGTAGCTCTTGGGGGGGGGGGGTCCCCAAGTTGTGGCCCAGAATCTACTGAATTTTAATCACAGAATCATAGAGTTGGAAGGGACCTCCAGGGTCATCTAGTCCAACCTCCTGCACAATGCAGGAAATTCACAACTACCTTCCCCCCCCACACACACACAGTGACCCCTACTCTATGCCCAGAAGATGGCCAACCCTCCCCCTCCAGGATTCCTGGCCAAACTGGCCTGGAGGTAAATTGCTTCCTGATCCCAAAGTGGTGATTGGCATTTCCCTGGCCATGTAAGAAAGGGCCAGGAGAGCCAATCTTCAGCTACTCTGCTGAAAGGACACCCAGTTTGATTCCTGGGGTGGGGTGGGGGGCAGTCTGCCTGCCTGCTTGGGGGCACTTTGTGCCAAAACCAGGCACTGGACCAGGAACTGTTCTGTGGCACTTTGCAGTAAATGAATGAATGGGCTATTTTTGTGTGTGTGGGGGGGGCAGTGTGGTTTAAATATCATCACTGTTTGATGGATTGGAGAATAAGGAACCAGGAACTTCCCAGCTGGACCTGGAAACCAACACTGGACCTGTTTTAAATAAAAATGTAATCACTATGAGACACAATCATGTCACCATACCTTTTTATTAAGACATCACAAAATAACCTTTGAAGCCCCTACCACCACCACCATCCTTGGGGGAGTAGCGCTAAGCCGTGGCTCAGCGGCAGAGCCCCTGTCTGGCACGCAGAAGGTCCCAGGTTCAATCTACAGCATCTCCAATTAAGATTCAGGTAGTGGGCGAAAAGCCCTTTCTCCACCGGCTGTTCGTGCAGGAGCCAGGAGGAGACAAAAGATGCTTCCGGGCGTGTTGGAGAGGAAGACCCTGCCCCAAACTGACCCACGCGCCCACCGCCCCTCACGCCTTCCAATGCTCCACTTGAAACCAGCTGGGAGCTGCAAACTCAGGGGTGTCCATCACCCCCCCCCCAAAAAAAATGAGGATTTCTGCGGGAGCCGAAAACCTGCTCCTGCTGCCCCGACCTGTGGGTGGTTCGAGTCTGGCTTGGCAATTTGCCCGGGCGGACCCCAGCTATTCTTTGGCTTCCTCCTGGGGAGAATCCAGTGGAAGGGTTAAAGTGAGAGAGCTGGGCAGGCTCCGAGAGAGGAAGAGGAGGAGGAGGAGGAGGAGGAGGAGGAGGAGGAGGAGGACGGGTGGGGGGGAATCAGAGAAGCCACTTCCTCTCCCCCCCCCGAGAAACGGGCCTTTGTCCCGCGCGTCCCAGGGAGGATCCGGTGAGTTCTCGGTGCCTACGGGGGGTGGGGGGATGCAAAAGGCAGGGGAAGGGGCAGTGCCCAGGTGCAGGGCATGGCGACCCAAGGAGGGAATGAGTGGGGGCTGCTAGGTTGCATTCTCCCCCCCCCCATCTCTTTCTCCCCCAGGCATCTGCTCCTTCCGGGGCTCCTCCACCCCCACCCCCCAAGTTGGGAAGCTGGTTTCTCCGCTCTCTGCAAAGCCCCCAGCCCCCCGCTTCATATTTGGGGTGGGGGGGGAGCTCTGGGACTTGGAATCCACTGAAACCGGTTTCAGGCTGGATTGCTACGGAGGAACCGGGCAGAGGGGCACAGCAGGAAGCGAAGCAGAGGCAGCCACGCCGAGGGGGGGGGGCTGGCAGAGGCTCCAGGTGGGCACGAAAGGGGCAGAGGCCCGGGGCCAGAAGCTGCGGCGTCTTGGCCGGTTCTAAGCACGACCCTCTGTGGGTCTCTCCTGGGGAAGCCAACTGGGGAGGCCAACTTTCCTGGGGAAAGTCCTGGGGATTTTAGGGGTGCACCCTAGGGAGGGACCTCGGGAGGGGAGAAGCCCGCCCTCCAAAGCAGCCCTTTTCTCCAGGGGAACTGTCATCTGGAGAACAGCTGAAATGATGCGAGATCTCCAGGCTCCACCTGGAGGGTGGGAACCCTACTCTTTGGCTTCAGTCTGAGCGTTGGCAGTTGTTTCCCTTTTCTTGCAGGGGGGAGTCCCAGGCGCCAGCCGGAATCCTCCAGGTTGCCCCCCCCCCAGGAAGCCTCTCCCTGCTCTGTGGATTGCACACAGGAAGACTGACCCCCCCTTGGCAGGTCTTTGCCCCCCCCCCCCCACATTCAGGCCAGAAGACCCTCCGGTCCCCATGGAGGGTGAGATGGAGCACAGTGTGAAGGAGGAAGAGGGAGGCTCAGTTGGTCTTGAGGCAGGGGGGCAGCCGTGGAGCCCCTTGGATGCTGCCTCGGACCAGGGAGTGAAGACGGAGGATGAGGACTCCCCTGGGATGGACCAGGGAGGCATGCAGGTGAAGGAGGAGGAGGAGGACCCTGCTGGGGCATCCTGGGAAGGAACTGTGCGGAAGGTCCTGATTGGGAACACCTCTGGCTGGGAACAGCATCGCCAGCACTTCAGGCGCCTCCGCTACTGGGAGGCCGAGGGGCCCCGGGAGGTCTGCGCCCGACTCCAACACCTTTGCCACTGGTGGTTGCAGCCTGAGCAACGCACCAAGGCTCAGATCGTGGACCTGGTGGTCCTGGAGCAATTCCTGGCTGTCCTGCCCCCGGAGATGCAGAGCTGGGTCAAGCAATGCGGGCCGGAGACCAGTTCTCAGGCGGTGGGCCTGGCAGAGGGGTTCCTGCTGAGCCAGGTGGAGGATGTGAAGCAGGAAGAGCAGGTGAGCGGGATTTCTCCTGGTATACCAAAGGGCAGAAAATGTGCATTAGGGGAAACTAACAATTACCTTTGCCGTGGGCCAGCTTTTTCTGGAGGCTGCCCCAGGAAGGGGGGTCCCACCTCCTTTGCCCTGCCCCCCCACTCGTTTCCTGACCCCTCTCCCCATTCCTCATCTGCTGTTTCAGGAAACAGAGGCCTTAGCAGAAACGGCCTCCGATGGCCAAGAGGCGGATGAGTCTCCTTTGGCTGCTAGACCAGGACTGACTCTCCAGGAGGTGAAGCAGGAGGAAGACAGAGACGCCACCTCACTGGGTAAGAAGTGGCTTTCAGATCGGCCTCCTCCTCTTGAGTAAGCCTGTAACTGATGGGACTTTGGGCTTTTGTGTTCCTCTTGAGCCTGTGTGGGGACTCAATAGGTCCAACCTAGCTCTTTGAAATGTGTCTGTCAGCTAACGTGGGGAAGGATTTTTTACACCATCATCTGAAATGCAGGTGAAGTATAATTGATTCATTGCTTTGCTTAATCCCCTCCTAGGCATCTACTAATCTAAATTTACTATTCTCTCCTTGGGCAAACAGTGGCTAACAGTGCAACAATTATGTTGTGAGGAAGCAAAATGCAACAGTCCATTAACCACAATGTCCACAGATAAAAAATGTAGCCAAATCTGCCAGTTCTTACTCCTCCGAATACCCTCTGAAAAGCAACTTTATTCCACACCTTCCTAAATGTGGCAGTTGATGGTTCCCCGTGCGCTAGTTTGGCACAATCCCTGCTTGTGTCTGACAAAGGGAACTTTGACTCATGGAAGCTTATAGCCCCAAACTCTTGTTGATCTCTAAGGTGATACTGGATTCGATTCTCGCTCTTTTCTGGCACAATAGTGTAATCCCCAGTGCCAGGAGGCACAGAATCAGACCTGGATAATCAGAAGGCAGCAAATGCCTTAACAAAGAGAGTTTTTTGTCTGTGAATAGAAGCTGTACTGGGATGACGGCAGCCAGCCTATTATTCCTCCTGGGGGGAAGACATTACAAATGGGAGGGGGCTACAACAGGGACGGCCCTGCTCCGCACCTTCTTAGATCTATCAGTGGCAAAGCAAGTCCTTGGGAGGGGCCTTAGTTCAGGGGATGAACACCTGCTTGGCATGCAGAAGGTCTGGTGACTCCAGTTAAGAGGATCAAGCAGGAGGTGATGGGATAGGCCTCCACCTGAGACCCTGGAAAGGTGCTTCCAGTGAGTAGACAAGACTGACACAGGAAGCTGCTCCATCAGGGTCAGTCTTGTCTACTCAGGCTGTTAACAGCTCTCCAGGGTCTCAGACAGAGGTCTTTCCCATCACCTACGTTTTAACTGGAGATGCCAAGAATTGAACCTGGGACCTTCTGCATGCCAAGCCGATGCTCTGCCACTGAGCCACAGCCCCTGACCCTGGTGGACTAGGGGTCTGATTCAGTGTAGGGCAGCTTCATGCATTCACGTGCCTCTCCAGAAGACTTCAGAGAGGGAGGAGCAACATGTGGGTGAATTCCTCATGAGGCAATCAGTTCTCAGGCGCTTTAGGGCTTGAAACTGAAGAACCAACATCTTGAATTGGGCCAGGAAACAGCTGGGGTAAAATACCTCACCATCTCTTCTGCCTGTCTTGTAGGTGATGGACCAGTGAGCTGCTTGGAGCCTTCTCCTCTTCTGGCTGGAATGGAAACAGCCTCTGTGCAGCCAGATCAGGTAGAGGAAAGAGGGGTTTTGCAGAAGGCATTGGGGTGGTGGTGGTAGGGCTGGGGGCCTCTGTCCCCTACTCATCGTCTGGGGCCTGTAAGAATTTGTTTCTGTCTAAGGTGCCCCCACCACACTACAGAGGCTCTGAATGCCCCTGGATCTCACATTAGAACCTCCCCCATCACTGTTATTCTGTTGGTGAGAAGAAATTTATCTATTTTTCCTCCCAGGGGCTGGTGACCTTTGAAAAGTTTGCAGCGTATTTCACTGAGGAAAAGTGGGCCCTGCTGGGTTCAGGCCAAAGGCTGCTGCGAGCAGAAGTCCTGGTGGAGAACGAGGGGAGACGGGCCGCTCTCGGTAAGGTCCCTCTTGCTTTCTGGAGTGAGAGATGCAGATAGCAGGAACTCACTTGCAGCGCTGGGGATGCAAACACCTGTGGGGAAAATCTTCCCCCACCCCCCAAGAATCCCTCTTTCTCCTTACCCCAGTTCTCCTACTGGATTTGGAATCTTGGGAGGAAAAACTCATTTGAAATATTTCCTTTGGAACAATGAGTGAAATTTTTTTAAGCAAGGTTATAAAATATTTGGTATAGCTTCCCTTCCCCAGAGAGCCAGCATGGTGTAGTGGTTATGAGTGGTGGACTCTAATCTGGAGAACTGGGTTCGAGTCCCCACTCTTCCACATGAAGCCTGCTGGGTGACCTTGGGCTAGTCACAGTTCTCTCCGAACTCTCTCAGCCCCACCTACTTCACAATGTGCTTGTTGTGGGGAGAGGAAGGTCTTGTGATTGTAAACCAGTTTGATTCTCCTTAAAGGTAGATAAAATTGGGGTATAAAAAACAACGCTTCTTCCTTATGCCCTAAAAATGCTTTCTAGTAACTATGCCAAGCTTCAGGTTCAAATCCCCCCTCCGTCATGGAAGTTTGCTGAGTGACCTTGGGCCTGTCATACCCTCTCAAGCTAACCTACCTCACAGGGTTGTTGAGAATATAAAAAGGAGGAGAGGAGATTGATGTAAGCCACTTTGGTTCCCATTGAGGAGAAAGGTGGGGTAGAAATGAAGTGAATAAATCAAAGTTCGACGTCTGTCTACTTAGAGGCGGGCACTAGTTTTGGGTTTTTTTGTCTTCAAAGCACTGGGAACAGATAGTCCTTGTTAGTCTTTAAGAGCCACAAGACTTCTGCTTCTCTCTCCTGATCCCACCATCAGCTTTCAAAAGTTCCTGCAGGTTTTTGCATTCTTTCAGAACAATGCTGTTTATATGGAGTGAAGTCTGAACAGATCCTTGCTTTGCCACAATCTTGCTGGTTTCTGTTCAGATCTTATTTTCCTTCCTAGTTTTCTTAACTGGCACAAGCCAAGATGCTGAAGTGAAGCAAGGTTGCTGCTTGCTGTTCTGTCTCGAACTCTGAATATTCCTGAACTATCATTAGAATAAAATGAATACTCACAACTGAGTAAACTGAGTTGTAAATAAAGCATTTTACTGTCAGCTTGCCTTTGGTCTCTAAGAGGGGGGCTTCTTGCCAGGTTGAGGCTTCCCGTCCTGGCACTCAACCACATACAAGGAGTGTGCTGTCAGCCTAGTGTAGTGGTAAAGAGCAGCAGACTCTAATCTGGAGAACCACGTTGGTTTCCCCATTCTTCCACATGAGTGTAGGACTCTAATCTGGAGAACCAGGTTCAATTCCCCACTCCTCCATGTGAAGCCAGCTGGGTGAAGTCTCTCAGCCCCACCTACCTCACAGGGTGTCTGTTGTGGGGAGAGGAAGGGAAGGAGATTGTAAGTCGGTATGATTCTCCTAAAAAAGGTAGAGAAAAGTGGCATATAAAAACCAACTCCTACTACTACTACTCCTTCATCATCATCATCATCATCATGGCTGATTTCCCAGGACAATTAAGGGCTGCAAGTCAGAATTTTTAGAAGGGCTTTCAGGCTCACTTAGTTGGTCAGGTTTTTTTGGTGTGGCATAAAGGTCTTTTAAATAAGTTTAGCTTAAGTTTGCTGGCTGGCTTTAAATTGCTTGGTGTTTTTATATTGTCTTATTTTTAAATTGTTTTATTTCTGTTATCTGACCTTGGGTCTCATTTGTTTTGAAGAAAGGTGGGCCTATCCTTATTTTAAATACAACAAAACCTGAATCATCTTGCCTTTCTGGGATTGTGTGTGTGTACAGAGGGGCTGCTTTGGAATCCCTGAATATTTGTTCTAAGCAGAAGTGCCAGAAATCACCAGTGTGTTGTTTCTTTTTCTCTGAAGCAGGACTTTCTGTTCCCAAACCTGACCCCTCCTGGCTAGAAGAAGGGGAAGATCAATTGGTTGCACACTCTGAGGACGGAGTGAAGCCAGCAGGTAGTTGCACTAGTGTGTGGTGGGTTCTTTGTTCAGTGTAAGGAGCCAGGAGTTCCCCTGGCAGGCATTTCTTCTGGCTATGTATCAACCCCATGATTATTGAGAGAGTGGTGGAAGTAAATATGCATTTTTGGTGGTGGGGGAACTCTGCTATCTCTGAAAGAGAAGATATACCATCTTTGTTTGGGGATGTGAGAGCCACCCCTCTTGTCCATGGGTATTTGTTGAGGACTGTGGAGCAATGTCCTCTCTAGAAATCACATTGACATTTAATTCATTGGGACTGAACTCTTTCTATGAACTGAAGCCCAGCTGCACATTTATAGCTGGCAGAGAGGGAAAAGATGTAGGGGGTGGGGAGACCCATCACTTCCCAACCACCACCTACTCCAGTGCTTAGACATGCAAATGGCTCTGGCCTGAGTAAGATAAAATATTTATGAACTCACACCTCAACTAGGTTGTCACATGTAAGGGACTGAGACTGGGGAAGCTAAAAGGCCAGATTGTATTATTTCCTTGTGTGACAGGCCATGTGTATGCTTTTTATTAATTTATTAAACTTTCTTATAAGGTGAATGTGCCCAAAGCCTGATCTCTGTACCTGTTCTGTTTACAACAGCATAAGGTTTGCTCCTTGATGGAAGTGCCATTGCTCCTTTGTCAGGTTTCTTTCTTTATTCCTGCAGGTAACAATCAGGACAGGAAGGAAGACTTTGAACAGCAGGGAAGGAAAACAGAAGCAAAAAAGAGGAAATCCACTCCTTTTGAAATGGCCAGCCCTCCCAAAATTCCAGTCCCAGAAGGTCAAGAAAGAAACAAAATGAACAATTTCCCTCTAAATGCCAACAGCTTATCTGTTGGCTCAAGCCTCAACACCCACCAGAGAATCCACAATATGGAGACAGTCCCAGAGTGTAGAAAGACCTTCAGTCAGAACATAAACCTTACTTCTCATCCAAGGGCTGATACTGAGGAGAAGCCATATAAATGCTCAGAGTGTGGAAAGGGTTTCAGCCGGAGGTATAACCTTGTTGCTCATCAGAAAAGCCACACAGGGGAGAAACCCTACAAATGCTTAGAGTGTGGCACAAGTTTCAGTCGGAGTAATAACCTTACTTCACATCAGAAAATTCACACAGTGGGCAAGTCATATAAGTGCTCAGAGTGCGGCAAGTGCTTCAGTCAGAAGATAAACCTTACTAGACATCAGAGAATCCACACGGGGGAGAAACCATTTCAGTGTTCAGAGTGTGGAAAGACCTTTGGTGAGCAGCACCACCTTACCACACATCAAAAAAGTCACACAGGTGAGAAACCGTATAAATGCTCAGAGTGTGGAAAGAGCTTTATTCAGAAGATAAACCTTATAACGCATCAAAATACTCACACAGGAGAGAAACCATATAAATGCTTGGAGTGTGGGAAGAGCTTCACTCAGAGCACAAGTCTTAGGTCACACCAGAAGATCCACACGGGGGAGAAACCATATAAATGCACTGAGTGCAGGAAGAGCTTCAGTCGAAGCACACACCTGAGATCCCATCAAAGAATCCACACAGGAGAGAAACCATATAAATGCCTTGAGTGTGGAAAGAGCTTCAATCACAGCATCAGCCTTTCTTTACATCACAGAATACACACAGGAGAGAAGCCATATCAGTGTTCAGAATGTGGAAAGATCTTCCGTCAGGCCAGAAACCTTAGGCTACATCACAGGATTCACACAGGGGAGAAACCTTATAAATGCCCTGAGTGTGGTAAGAGCTTCAACCGAAAGGAAAACCTGAGAGCACATCAAAGAGTTCACACAGGGGAGAAACTATTGAAATGTCCTGAGTGTGGAAAGTGCTTTAGACGGAGCACAAATCTTCGGGTGCATCAGAAGATTCACACAGGGGAGAAGCCGTATAAGTGTTTGCGGTGTGGAAAGTGCTTCCGGCACAAGGACCATCTTACTAAACATCAGAGAGTGCACAGTGGGGAGAAACCCTATAAATGCCTGGAGTGTGGAAAGAGCTTCAAGCACAACCTAAGCCTAACTTTGCATCATAAAATTCACACCGGAGACAAACCATAGACACACTGAACATGGGAAAAGAAGTTCAGCCTCAGCACATACTTTACATCAACTAATCCACATGGAATGAAACCATATACATGGTTAGGGGGTGAAAAGTACTTCAAATAGAGGACAGGCCTTCAGTTCGCAGCCAAGTAAAAGTATCTGAAGAAATCTCAGGGCTTTACTGGTCAAAGTAGAGCTAATAACCAGCTGAGAACACACATCCCTGAAGACATGTACGAATGTTCAAAATGCTGATAGAATATCCACTGTATAGCAAAGTGTGTTAGAGTGTGTCCGGGCATAGGAAAATTCTTTCTACCTTTCAAAATACCACAGCTCCGAACCACCCAACAAACTGGCCAGCAGCAAGCTGTGAATTGACAAAATGAAGTATTAGTTTGTACCCCACAGAATTAACTGGTAGAATTCAACTACATAAGGTTTGTTGGCAACTACTAGCTTAGATGGCTGTAAAAAAAAATACACAAGTTCCCCAAAGGCTTGTAGCCATGTTAGCTAAAAAACGGTGCCTTCCTTATCCAGGGGCAGCCTCTCCAAACACCAGGAGCCATGGGCAGGGCTCAGAAAGGATCTATTTTCAGTTGCCAGACTTGCCGGACCAGAGCTGATTTAGAGGGCTCCCCTGGGGGATGATCCCCATCGTAGAAGTGAAGCAGAAATTGCTGTTTATGTTGGATACTTTTGGAGTGCCATCAGCCGTAATGCGTTTTGGATTGCTTGCTGCAGTGGAGTTCTGTTTTCTCCATTGTAACTAATACAATCTCCATGGAAACTAATGCTTGGTTTAAGAGGGAGTAAATTAAGGACACACAACATATTAAGTTAGCGGCCCATCTTGGCTCAAACTAAACCCCAGTCTCAATTTCCCTCATTGTTTCCCCTCCAAAATCTGACCCTAGAGGGTGGAGGGTGGGACTTAGAGGCTCTTGCTTCCTGATTGGCTCTCTGTCCTCTCAGCACTGCAACCCATTGGTTCTGGCTGAGCCCAGCTTCCCTTCCTTTTTACCACATGAGCTCCTCTGGTATGTGGGGACTGCAGTGGGGGGCCATGCCTGGCATGGGCAATTGGTGCTGCTGATGGGCAGCCTTTGTTAGTGAATGCACACAATCTGTAGTGAACGTTGGCAGGGGCCATTTTTTCCCCCATAGTAAAATGAACCCAATATATCTGGCTGGTTCTTCCACACAATATATTCATTAATATATCAGCAGCCCTTTTTAGTTCAGACCAAACCAGACAGTCAATTTCCTTTAAAATGTTCCCTCCAAAACTTTCCAGAGCACAAAGGGACAGCCCAGAGCAGGGGTGGGGAACATCAGGCCCGGGGGCCGTTTAAGGCCTGCAAAATCATTTGGTCTGGCCCTTCGTGAGTCCTGGCAGATCTCTAGCTCAGAAGGATCTAAGACTGGCAATCCGCCCCCTCCCACAGACAGGAATAGACTATATTCAAGGCAGAGGTGAGTGTGTTTTGCCAAGAAAAGGAAACTTTTTCTCCTCTTGCAGAAGAGTTGTTAGCTATGGAGCTGCTAAGACTGCCCAAGAAACTGTATTAACCCTTTCCCACCTGGGCCATGGAGAAACATATTCCCTCTGTGCCACAAGAGGGCTGGGGGTGGAAGTGGTGACAATAGAGGGGTTAAAGGAGGCAGGGCCAGAATGCACTGGGGGGGGGGGGAGTTCTTATCCAGTGTGTCCTCATTTCATCCCTGCCGGCGGAGGTAGCAGGAGCCGGCTGTAGAATCCAGCCCCGACCATGCGGAGTAGGAGCAACTCTGGTGTGCAGCTGGACGGCTACGCCCAGCTGGTGCAACAGACCATCCTGTGCAACCAGGTGGGTGAGTACGCCACTGGTTGGATGCCTGCCTGCTTGCCCACGCAAGGGGGGTCATCTGGGGCAGCTGCCTGCTTGGGGGTTGGTCGGCTAACTTTTAAGTTGACAATTTTGTATGGCCCGCAAATGATGTTATAAATATCCAAATGGCCCTTGGCGGAAAAAAGGTTCCCTACCCCTGGTGCTTGGGTGGAGTCTTTCTGGAGATTTCAGGGAGGTGCTTCATGGCTCTCTCAGACTGTCATGGCATCATACTCTTGGTCCGTCAGAGTCAGTATTGTCTACTCAGACTGGCAGCAGCTCTCCAGGATCTCAGGCTGAGGTCTTTGACATCAGCTACTATGTCATATTAATAACAGAGATGCCAGGAATTGAACCTGGGGCCTTTTGTGAGGTGCTTCAACACTGAGCTACGGCCCCTCCCCATGCAGCACCCTCCCCTTATCTTGCAAAAATTTACTGTGACCCATGCAGGGCTCTGCAGTCAAAGATGCACAATTTAACAACCCAGTGATCTGACAAAACATGCCCTTTAAATTCATCAGGTTCTATGCCCAACAGCAGCAGGATGTAACTTGGTTTATTTCAGAGGAATTCCTCCTCCAGAGGACTTAGTGGCATGAAGGCCCTCTTTACCAGCTGCCCCAAATTATGGCTGGGGACTTTACTGGGCCCTGGAGAGCTGGGTTCGAATTCCCACTTTGCCAGGAAGCTTCCTGGTTGCTCTGGGGCCGAGCCGGCATGCTCAGCCTAATGCACCTCACATAGGGTTGCCAACCTCCAGGTAGTAGCTGGAGATCTCCTATTATTATAACTGATCTCTAGCCGATAAAGATCTGTTTCCCTGGAGAAAATGGCCACTTTGGCCATTGGACTCTATGGCATTGAAGTCTCTCCCCTCCCCAAATTCCACCCTCCTTAGGCTCCGCCCCAAAAACCTCCTGATGGTGAAGAGGGACCTGGCAACCCTAACCTCACAGGATTGCTGTGGGGATAGAATGAGGAAATAGCCTAAATTCCCAGAGGAGAAGTGGGAAGACAATGAGAGGGATAAATAAGCCGAATATGTATTGCCAGTCTTAAACTGTCACCCACTTACAGTGAAAACCCTCCAAATAAGAAGCAAACAGTCTCCCTGCCAGGCTCACGACCAGGGAAGAGAAAAGGGATTTTGTTGATCAGGATTATGAACGCATAATAAAACTTTGGAAAATCCAGCCTGGGTGAATTTGAAGTGGGCTGAGCTGGTTGAGTGTGGGTGGGTGGAATTCAGAGTACTACTATTGGGAAGTCAACAGCAAACCCTCATCTTGAAAATCTGACTCTGAAAACAAGACCTTCCTCCAAATGGAAGTCTTCCTGCTGTGGATTAAAATGCTGCGTTTCCACAGGAGTCTTAGATGTCCCCCTGGCTACATCCCAGGGAGGAGGACACCAAAATAGGTCTTGTCGGAGAGTAGGACTGGGTACCTGCGGATGGGGTCCCCCAGGGCACAATCTTATCCCCCATGTACGTAAAGCCTTTAGGACAAATCATTCCTAGCTTTGGAACTGGGTGTTGTCAATATGTGGATGACACCCAGTTCTAAATTAATCTCTGTCCAGATCCCTCTGGGTGATGCAGTAGATGTCCTGAGCTCCACTGCTGTGGTTAAATGGCTGAAAGCAAACAAATTGAAACTGCACCCAGACAAGATGGAGATACTACTGGTTTGGATGATGGAGGCCTTGAAAGCCAGAGTGGTGTAGTGGTTAAGAGTGGTAGATTCTAATCTGGATAATGGGGTTTGATTCCCCACTCCTCCACATGAGCAGCGGACTCTAATCTGGTGAACCAGGTTGGTTTCCCCACTCCCCGTACCCACAAGTGTACATCTGCCACCTGAGTACTCTACGCATTTGATGAAGGACACGCATAAGAACCTAGGAAAAGCCCTGCTGGATCAGACCCAGAAGGCCCATCAAGTCCAGCAGTCTGTTCACACAGTGGCCAACCAGGTGCCTCTAGGAAGCCCCCAAACAAGACGACTGCAGCAGCACCATCCTGCCTGTGCTCCAAAGCACCTAATGTAATAGGCCTACTCCTCTGATCCTGGAGAGAATAGGAATGCATCATGACTAGTATATCTGTTCCATCTTTAAGGTGCCACAAAATATGGCTCTTTTAACTTGCTTCCAGTTTATGCACCATTTTGGTATTTAATATGCTGCACATTGTTATGTCAACTTCATATTTTAAATATATTAGCTGTCCATTTGGTCATTCAGCTGAAAGGCAAGCAAAAAATATTTTAAATAGAGGAGGTATTCCTAAATGCCTGTGGCAAACAGGATTGCTTCGGGCCCCATAAGAACGACAGAAGCCCCACAGCTCCCTGACATGTGGAAATGGGGTTTCATCCATTGAGAGGCTTTTGAAACCCACCTTCCCATCTCAAATAGATTCTCAGTTCCATTATAACCCCTGCCTCCCCCCCCACACACACACACCTCTTATCTGAACTGGCTCCATACGAGATGCTGCCACTCTGCCACAGAGAAGAGCTGGCAACCTCATTCCAGTACCTGTGAGGGAGACAAAGGCCACGAAGCCAACTTTTAAAGCACCATCCATCAGCTACAGGCAATGTCTGAAACAGCCTCTCTCGTGTACAGGTAGTGACAAGGTGTTAGAAAAGCCAGCTCTTCCTGAGAGAAGTTTCAACTTGTCCTGGGACCTTCACTGTCACAGGAACTTGGGGAAAAGGAACTCTTACCCAGGGTGGTCTTGGGGGCTCCAATGTCCTTGGTGGCCTCCCTGAAAGGAAGCTTCTGACAGGTACAGGATGGCCCTTCATCCAAGTTGACAGAAGTGGCAACTGCTTGCATCTGAAGAAGCAGGGAGGGTCTGAGGCAGCTGAGAAAGAAGTTAGAGGGATGGGATTCTTTCCTCCCTCCCCCCACCCCAGTTCTTGCCAAAGTCATCTGCAGAAAAAACTAGTTTGGGGCAGCGAAGGGGTAGCATTATTAGGAGCTCATAGATTTTGCTATACTTGTTGAACATGTACTGCCTAGGATGGAGCTGCATGACGCTAACACTTTATCTTCTGAATAAAGCTGTTACCTATAAACACAGATTTTTCTACCGCAATGGATGCTGGAAGAGATGCGCCCAGAAAGCAGTTGGTTGAATTCACTATTTTACTGTATTTGTTCCAAGCCTGGCTTTTTAAAACTGCTCTTTCTCCAATCATTCTTAAATTTAGTTCAAGGATCTCTGAGGCCATCAGATATGATCTCTGCAAACGCACCAAGGTTTCAGTGGAATTTCACTATCCCCCCCTCCCATTCTCCAGCCGGGGGCTCTGCTCAGAGGAGAAATCTAGAAAAGCTGTTAGATCGGAGTCCAGGTCCTGGTCCATCCTGACTCTTCTGTTCCTAATGTGTATTTTTACTTTAAACTTTGTAAAAATAAAGAGTCAGAACTGGATGTTGTGTCCTAAGCTCCTATTTTGAACAAGAGCCTCTGAGTCATAAATGGAGTTTCTCGCTGGCTCCCAGGCAGACGGGCATCTTGAAAAGAGTGGAACTGTAGTTCTGTGCTCAACATAAATGGTGTAAGTCAAAAGCAGGGAAATTCAGAGATGAAACCCACTCCCAAACCTAACAAGGTTAAGAAAAAGGTAAAGGTCCCCTGTGCAAGCACCAGGTCATTCATGACCCATGGGGTGACGTCACATCCCGACGTTTACTAGGCAGACTTTGTTTCCGGGGTGGTTTGCCAGTGCCTTCCCCAGTCATCTTCCCTTTACCCCCAGCAAGCTGGGTACTCATTTTACCGACCTCGGAAGGATGGAAGGCTGAGTCAACCATGAGCCGGCTACCTGAAACCAACTTCCGTTGGGATCGAACTCAGGTCATGAACAGAGCCTGGAGTACTGCAGTACTGCAGCTTACCATTCTGCGCCACAGGGCTCCTAACGAGGTTAGAGGGGGAAAAAGATGTAAAAGAAAAACCAATGAAGTATTTAGAAATTTGTAAGAGCCAAACCAAACAAATATCCTTTAATGAATATGCAGGAAATATCCCTAAACAATCATAACATATAATCATAACACACAAACATAACAAAATAACTGTAGCACTCCTATTGTCACTCAGCAGACACAACACCAAGTGCTTTTCAACTCCACGGTCTTCACCAGCACTCTGCCCTATGTACAAAATATTTAAAAGGCAATTTTCTACTCAGCCTCAAATATGTATAATAAACCCAATACACAAATCATGTAAACACAGTAAGGGCCTTGCGCTATTTGATGCACATTCTGTGCCCACAAATTTAAACTATTTTGACACACAGAACATCTCACCAGGATGTGCTCAGCTTACGTTTCTTTCAGGGACCGTCACACCAAGTTAGACCCCGGCTCAGTAACCTAGTATCCTAAAGAAAAGACCCCTTGGGCTGACCTTTCATCTCCTCCTGAGGAGCTGAGGCATTCAAGTGCCATCCAGCCATTTTTACCATCTGAACAGAAGGCAGGATTCGTAAACTGCTTCTCCAAGCTCTTCTTTCTCTTGCTGTGGTCTGATGTTATGAGCCATTTCCCCCCCCCCCCACATCAGCCTGATAGGCAAGTACCTGCTTCTCCTGCTATTCATCAACCTCATCTGCTTCCATTACCTACCACCACTGCTTCCCCTGCCCAACTGTTAAGCAACTGTTATTTTACTTGATGGCGACTGTGATCAGTGGTGCACAGGGCTTCCAGGATATGCAAAATTGCCAGCAACAGAGAAAGGGGTCACACAATGTGTGTGTGTGGGGGGGCTTTCTCGTTCAAACTAGCAGTGTTTGCCAGCGGGCCGGCCTTCTCCAGATATCTCCGTATGTATCTTTGTAAGAAAGCAGATACTGCAAAAATATCCTAAGGCTCCCAGAATCTCAAGTCGCAAAGGAAACCAAGCCCTGAAAGGTGGCCCTGGAAGCACCTCGATCCTCAGGCAAGTGTGGAAGGAGTCTTCATACAATGGCAGATCGATGACCTGGCAAAATGGCACTGTATGAAGTTGAAGCATTGTGGGAAGGTAATACCCAAAAAAAAAGGTCAGATGTGAAACACTCATTTCTTCTCCTTTGTGAAGGCAGTCGTGCGCTTGGATTCATTGCTCTGGGAGATTCACCTGATCACTGCAAGACAAGTTTTGCTCTGCACAGGCACCAGGCAAGGGCCAAATCCTGCCATTTGTAAGACACATGTTCAAACATACAATTTGTGTGCTTATCTGCTTTCTTTTGTCCTTTCTGGAATGTGAAACTGGATTCTCCAATGGTCATTAATAGAGTAAGAAAAACTCTACGAGTCTCAGTTCCGACTGAGTTTTTTTTTCAGAATTCTTTGCAAGCTTCACTGTATCCTCCCTTGCATGAATTATTTGATGTATGCTCTTCCTAAACACCAAGCATGTGTGTGTGTGTGTGTTTGTGTGTGTGTGTGTTTTCCCCATGGGGACTCTTTGGTGGAAAGTAAGGCTTGAATTGCGACGGGAGCTCTTTCCACACTAGAAGCACCCAAATAGTTTATCCGCTGCGTGGATTCTTAGATAATGACTCATGAAGTTAACTCTTTGACTGAAGCTTTTCCCGCACTGTATGCACTTAAACGGTTTGTCCCCTGTGTGGATTCTTTGGTGGGAATTCAGGTTTCCTTTGTGACCGAACCTCTTTCCGCACTGTGTGCATTCAAATGGCTTCTCCCCAGTGTGGATTCTTTGATGGGCTGTCAGGGTGGAGCTGTCGCTGAAGCTCTTTCCACACTCTAAGCACTTGTATGGTTTCTCTCCTGTGTGGATTCTCTGGTGGGAAGCAAGGGTTCCGCTCTGACGGAAGCTCTTTCCGCACTCAGTGCATTTATAGGGTTTCTCCCCTGTGTGGATTCTCTGATGGGCTCTCAAATTTCCTCTCTGGCTGAAGCCCTTTCCGCACACAGAGCACTTATAAGGGTTCCTCCTAATGTGGCTTCTGCGGTGCATGGTGAGGACTGATCGACGAGCGAAGCTCTCTCCACACACTCTGCATTTGTACTGCTTCTGCTCTTCCTGGCTTTGTTGGAGCTCTGTCAGGTATTCACTCAGGATGAAGCTTTCCCCACACTCCTGTTCCTCCTCTGTGTGGATGCCTTCATGCTCTAAAAAGTCTGTGCTCTGAGTGACACATTCTGCAGACTCTGAGTACTGACACAGGTGGATGCTTTGCTGTGAAGCCAGATGTTCACTCTGCCAGCTGCTCTTTCCACTCCCTGAATAATTATATGATATCTCCCCTGTGTTGATTCCCCACTCAGTACTGAAGTTTGGCTCATGACTGAAGTTTTCCTCCCTCGCAGGGCACCCTCTGCAGGCTTCTTCCTGGGTTGCAATGTCCCACAAGATACCCCCCTGGGAAATGAAGGATTTATCCCTGCTTCTCTGTTTGGCTTCCGTTTGGCTGCTCTGCTCTTCCAGAACGATAGTTCTGATTCTTCCCAGGGGGTCCTCTTCCTCTTTTATGAGCTTCCAGCCGGCAGGAACTGAAATAAAGACACAAAAGCAGTTAAGGGCTTGGCTGAAAATCAGAACCTCAAATTGGAGACTGAACCCTGTCAGCCGCTGCTGTGACCAGCAGAAGAGGACAGACAGAACTGGAAGGCCGATTCTACCACTCAGTCAAGAGCCGGTATTGGCTGGCATGAAATGACACTGGGCTTGATCCGTGGCTGCTCAGGTTGAGTCACGAGCCACCCTGGGGCAGAAAAACTCAGATGCACAGAGTTGGAACCTTCTTCCATCCAGAGAAGCCTTCCTCCAAGTTAGGTGGCTCTTCCATGGGAGGAAGAACCCGTTAAGTTGGGGGAGGATTCCTGAGACAGAAGAAAGGCTTCCACTTCTACTGAGCAGTGGGGGAAGATACAGGCTACTATTTCCCAGCCATTACTACTTCACAGGATTATTGTGGTGATAACTGGAAGTACCTCTGAGAAACTGCTCTGGGTAACATGAAGATTCAGCAGAACAACATTGGGTTCAATGAGAAAACTGGGAGTGGGGGAGGATAGCACACTGGAAGAGCCCATGGTTGGAGCTTAGTCTAGGGAATCCGCCATTCAGAGGGCTGGGCAAGAAATCTTCCCATCCTCGGCCACTGACAGACGCTGCCACTCAGGGGAGACACAACTGGTCCAGACAGATCAGCAATGCTTCATGAGTTCAAGAAATCGTGGGCACCCCTGCAGAGCCATTTTTGTGGCAGAAACCATCCCAACCATGGTTGCCAGGGCACAGCCGGCAAACCCCGGGAGAAACTGGGGGGAGGGGGACCTGGCACCACGCTGATGCTTTAAGATTCATGGAAGCTCTGTGGTTCTACTACAGAGCTTTTGTAAAATGCTAGACTGTCCCTGTGTCACTTCTGGTTTTTACTGCAAGTGGCCAAAGTGTACTGGCACAACTCTGGCACGAAACCCCCCTTCCTGCTGGTGAAAGGAGTCTGGAGGCCTCCCTAATTTCAACCCATCATCTTTGTAATGCCTTTACTATCAATTAATTTATATTATTTCTTAATAATATTATTATATTAGATTACTACAAACAGGCAAAAACATACATTGAGGGGCAGAGAAGTACAAGGAGCTTCTCTGCCTCAGTTTTGAGGTGTATTCCAGACCCCTCCTCCCCGAGCCCTTTTCCTCCCACCTGCAAAGTCCGATGGCCTTTGGTGGGCGTGAGGGGGCTGTCCGAGTCCAAAAGCGTCCACCTGGCTCTCCCCGCGTAGTTTGACTTGAAAGCGTGACGGCAGCCCGGAAGCAGACGGCAGAAGCAGAATCCCCAAACACGACCCATCGCAGAGCTGCCGCAGCCTCCGGAAGCATCCACGGTTCGAGCTGGGAGGCTCCCCCCGGCCTAGGAAGAGACCCCCGGATCGTCAGAACTGGCCAAGAGAAGGAGATTGGGGAGGAGGGGGGCTGACCCACCATGCTGGTCTCTGCCTGGGATAAGAAGGGAGAGGGCGCTTACCCAATGAGGCCACATTCAAGAGACTCTCAGACATGACTTCGTTGTAGAGGGCCCTTTGGTCTGGCTCCAGGAGAGCCCACTCCTCCTCGGAGAAAGACACGGCCACCTCGTCAAAGGTCACGGGATTCTGAAAGGAGGAGGAAACATTCTTGACCAGGGGTCTTTGCAGAATTTATACCAGCGCACAAGGTTATTTGTCTGCCCCCTTCTGTTGCCGCCTTCTGCCAGAGGGTGAAGATTTTTTTTTTGTTTCATTTCGCATTCCCTCAGGGATCCCTCCTTCCTAACCAACGTTTGTATGTTTTGTATATATTTGAATTCTGTTTTGAATTTGTTTTAATGTGTGTTTGGAGGGGGTTGATAGTAATGATTTTACAGCGTGGTTTTTATCAAGCGTGTTTTCGATTGTTAGGCCATGGCCCTTGTGACGGCAGAAAGGTGGCATATGAATTTTGTAAATAATAAAATAATAAGATGAGGGCCCCCAAAGGCCACCCCTGCTTGCATCTTAGACAGAAGCCAGAAGATGAAGGCAGAATCTCTCCGGCCCTGTCTGTCCCTCACCCATTGCACACACCCCTCAGCCTACCCCATACCTGATCCAGCTCGACAGCAACCGTTTCTCCTGCACTGAGGAGAGGAGATGACCTTGTGCCCACAAATGGTATCATTTCACCGCCTGTGAGAAAGATCAAGACGGCAGGAGGCGTCAGTCAGTCCCTTCAGAAGCGTTTGGCATTGCTGTGCTTTGAGTGGGAAATCATCTCCACATTGGGTGCAAAACAGGACTCATAGCTCAGCTCTGGAGGTTGCTGCTGCTGGCTGAGATTTGCTGCAACTTGGTCTAGCTAATACTGGGCTGGGGGCCATAATGTGGGTTCCTGGCCGCAGCCCTTGTGCTTCAGAACCATTTGTTCACCAGAGGGTAGCTATGTTAATCTGCAATAGAACAGCTAGATTCAAGCCCAGTAACATCTGATGGAGCGTTGACTCTCGAAAGCTCATAACCTGAAAATTTTGTTAGCCTCTAAGGTGCTACTGGACTCGAATCTGGTTGTTCACCAAGATCTGCAAGTTCTGGGATCTCATTGCTTTTTAAGAAATCTCTGAAGCCTTTTTTGTTTCACAGAATCATAGAATCATAGAGTTGGAAGGGACCACCAGGGTCATCAAGTCCAACCCCCTGCACAATGCAGGGAATTCCAAACTACCTCCCCCCCACACCCCTAGTGACCAGAAGATGGCCATCTAACCTCTGCTTAAAAACCTCCAGGGAAGGAGATCCCACCACCTCCCGAGGAAGCCTTTTCCACCGAGGAACCGCTCTAACTGTTAGGAAATTCTTCCTAATGTCTAGACGGAAACTCTTTTGATTTAATTTCAACCCGTTGGTTCTGGTCTGACCTTCTTGGGCAACAGAAAACAACTCAGCACCATTCTCTACATGTCAGCCCCTCAAGTACTTGAACATGTTCAAGTGTGAATTATGTCTGGTGGCCGATGAAGAGTAAGCAAATGGTTTTGCTGCCTGCAGTTGTGGCACATTGGCATTACTTAACTGGTAAAACGGATTCTCACGTTTTATGCTTTTATTGCATCTAGCCTTGAAAACGTGGCTGAAAAGTAAGATTTGAGTCTAGTAGCACCCTAAAGACCATCAAGATTTCTACAAGCTTTCAAGAGTCAAATCTCCTTTTGTCAGATATCTGCTTTGACTCTCCAAAGCTTGTACCCTGGAAATCTTGTGCGACTGGACTAAAATCTTGTTCTTCCACCACAGACCAACAAGGCTGCTGCCTGAAATTTACTGGAAAGTAACTCCAAAATGCTTTGATGTAAGTGAATAAAATCTTAAGCAACTGAAATGAAAAAAGTGCTTGGAGACTTCTCCCATATAAACTTGAGGGAACATAAAAGCAGCATATAGATATCAGGTGTATTTAAGAGGAGGAGGGCTAAGCTGAAATTTGCCCCTCATAATCCTTACCCAGTGAGGGGGCTCCTCTGTCGCCCCCCTGAGCGAACCACTGCGATACTGGTCCCTGCTGGGGGTCTGACAGAGCCTCCTCCTTAGGCAAACCAGCTGCTCCTTCAGAAGTTTCCTGGAACAGCAGAGAAGCAGAAATTTTTGAAAGGAACAGGACAGGAGGGAAAGCAGGGTGGGTTTGGGGCAGCTGATTTCCAAAAAAGAGGTGGGCAGGCTGAGATGATTCTGCCCTTTGGAAATCCCAGGATGGAACTATCTCACCTGCCCTTTCCACTTCTTCTCCTCTGCCACGCTCAGGAGGAAGCATTCTGCCAGGGCCACCGCCTGGGAACTGCTCTCCGGCTCGCATTCCCTGACCCAGCTCTGCATCTCTGAGGGCAGGACAGCCAGAAACCGCTCCAAGACCACCAGGTCCAGCATCTGTTCCTTGGTATGCCTTTCTGGCTTCAGCCACTGGCGGCAAAGGTGGTGGAATCGGCCGCAAACCTCCTGGGGCCCCTCGGCCTCCTGGTAGCGGCACTGCTTGAAGTGCTGGCCGCCTGAGCACAGGGTCTCCATCCCAGGGGTCTTCTGCATGGCCGTTTCCCAGAATTCCCTGTTGTCCACCATCTTGTATCCATCAGATCTGCTTCCGGCTTCTGCATCGGGCTCCGTTTTCAGTCTGAGCTCCATCGGGGCTAGTAAGCCTTCGTCAGCTACCGATGACACCCTCCAGGCAGGAAAACACGTTGACAAGCAGCAAACAGATTATCCTGATGAGCCCCTCCCTGTAAGAAAGACAAATAAATGAACAATTTAAAACGGGACTGAAGACCCCAGAAGCTGAAGCAGACCCCTGGATTATGCCAGTGAGTTACTTCACTTACAGTCCACCTTTCTTGTTGAGATTTAAAATGGATTACAGAGTTGGAAACCAATGCAATAAAAACAGTATAATATGTGCAAACAAGCAAAACAAAGAAAAAACTGGGTTCCAAAGTGAGAAAACTATTTTTATTTATTTTATTTATACCCCGCCCTTTCCTGACCAAGTCTGGCTCAGAGTGGCTTCCAACAATCAATATATATATAATACAATATTAATTTAAGTTAAAGCCCTGACCTGGACAGCCCAGGCTAGCCTGATCTCGTCAGATCTCAGAAGCTAAGCTGGGTCAGCCCTGGTTAGTATTTGGATGGGAGACCACCAAGGAAGTCCAGGGTTGCTGTGCAGAGGAAGGCACTGGCAAACCACCGCTGTTAGTCTCTTGCCATGAAAACACAAAAAAGGGGACACCATAAGTCGGCTGCGACTTCAGGGCACTTTACACACACACACACACACACAATTTAAGTTAAAACACAGAATTAAAAAAACCCATAACATTAAAACATTTTGTAAATCAGCTAAAAGACCAGAGTCTAATTTCATAGCTACTATAAGAACATAAGAAAGGCCCTGCTGGATCAGACCCAGGCCCATCAAGTCCAGTAGTCTGTTCACACACCGTGGCCAACCAGGAGCCTCCAGGAAGCCCAGAAGCAAGACGACGGCAGCAGCACCATCCTGCCTGTGCTCCACAGCACCTAATATATTCGGCATGCTCCTCTGATCCTGGAGAGAATAGGTATGCATCATGGCCGGTATTCATTTTGACTAGTAGCCATGAATAGCCCTCTCCTCCATGAACAGGTCCACTCCTCTCTTACAGCCTTCCAAGGTGGCAGCCACCACCACATCCTGGGGCAGGGAGTTCCACAATTTAACTGATAAATACTAATTATTTTCCTGAGGGTGAGTTGGGTTGGCGCCATACAAACGGCGTCAGATGCACCATAGCCATGCAAAAAATAAAACGGACGCACAAGTTCACAGGCGTTGGAGTTACGATCCTGTTCGTTGCACGAAAGGCCCTCCTGCTGGAGGAGCGGACTTTGTGGCTGGTCTGTCCCTATAACAGCCCCCCCCCGCCCCAACACACACTTCACACAGACACTGATCCCACCCCCCAAAGCCAGATCCAGGGCAGAACTCTGATGAGGTGGCATTGAAATACTCGGAATAAATAAATAAATAAATAAATAAATAAATACCGCCCCGTTCAGCTGCATGTTGCAGATTCCACAGAGGGAAGGTAGACTGGAACCTGTGTCCAGGTGCCCAAATGCATCCTGTTGCATTCCACCCCAAGATTATGCTCAGGGATCTGTTGGCCTTGCAATGAGGAGGGAAGGTGCTCTCTGATTATTATTTTTTGGGGGGGGGGCATTTCGTTGGCTTCCCAAGCCCCATGGACATGAAATGGGGTGGGGGGTGCCTCTCACTTTCTTCTGGATCCACCCCTGCCTCTAGTCACTGCCTGGAACTCCCCCCCCTCCCAGCCTCCATTTCCCCCTCCCCTGCAACCGTGGGGCTCCCACTGGGAGTGGGGGGGGATTTCTTGCGTTGTGCAGGGGGTTGGACTAGATGACCCTTGGGGGTCCCTTCCAGCTCTGTGTCTCTATGAGGGTCCCCAGGGTGGGGCAGGATAGCCACACAAAAGAGCCTAAGAGGTGTGCCTCCCCCCCCCCCAAAAAAAAAGCAAGGCATAGGTGCCGCCTCCTACAGCCGGGGGCTCAGGGGTAGACTGCCTCTGACCATGGAGGCTCCCCCTGGTCCCCGTGGCACCGGGGTGGGATCTGGGCAGGACGCGGCCCTTTTGCAACCCGCCGCCAGCCCCCTTTCCATCCCCCCCTCCGGACCCCGAGGGGGGACCCCTTACCCGGAGCCGGAGAGAGACCCCCGACCGTCCAGTGGGGAGGGGGGGGCACAACGGCTCTGCAAAAGCACGTGACGGGAAGTCACGTGACAGAACGAGGCGGGGGCGGGGGGGGAGGGGAGGGGAGGGGGGGGCTCCCCGGTGCAAAGGGGCTGGGGGCGCGTTGCAAGAGCAAATGGGGCGGGGGGCTGGCTGGGCAAGGGGGTGATTTGCGTGTATTGGGGGGGGGTCGGGCTCTGAGCCCCTCCCCGCTTTCCTCGTGCACGCCCAGCAGCCGGCAGGTGTCCCCCCCCTCTAAAAAGTCGTGACCCCTCCCACCTGCGGCTCTATCCAGGGGGGAGACCCCCCCACTCTGGGGGCTTTGATCCTGCGCCAGCCCCCTGACTCCCCCCCCCCAGCATTTCCCAGTATCCCCCTCCTCCTCTTCCTTCCCAGTTGCATGGGGAGGGGGGAGAGAAAGGGGCAGGTATGCATGGGGGGTGGGCAGAAGGGGG
The DNA here is from genome assembly GCF_029931775.1 of Euleptes europaea. Classification (NCBI taxonomy): domain Eukaryota; kingdom Metazoa; phylum Chordata; class Lepidosauria; order Squamata; family Sphaerodactylidae; genus Euleptes; species Euleptes europaea. The sequence goes on from NC_079312.1 coordinate 1,020,995, forward strand.
GGTCAGATGGGCGCCTGGGAAGAGGGAGGAGCTGGAAAGAAGGGAAAGGGGGCAACTGGAAAACGGGTGGTGGATGGGGACCAAAGGGGGAGGGGGGGAGATGGGAGGGGTAAGCAGAGTCCTTGGGGGGGGGGTTTCAAAGCACAATGCCCTCAAGACACAAGCCCCCAAGTCTCCTGTGCAGCCCAATCCTCTGGCTGCATGCGCAGAAGCTCAATGGGAAATTACTCATGAGTAATTGCTCATGCAGAGGATTGCAGGAATGCAGGTTATGGTTTGCCGGTTATGTGCATGGCTGTAGTGTGAGGAAGGAAGACGGTTGCCAGCAGACCTGGAGGAAAACCTCCCGTCTCCTCAACCGATGCTTAATGGGATGTTCTTTACCAGGTGAGGTTATCATTGGCCTCCACAACTCCCCCTTCCCTCTATTGAAGGGTCAGGACAGTTTTTCTCCAGACCTGTTGGCCACCTTAATACCAAAGTGGATTTAGGAAGAAGTGTGGGTTCGCTGCATGCTGACCGCAGTCCCCCGGATCGGGGCCAGCTTCTCTCTTTCATTTCCCTGAATGCTGAGCTTGGCTTGGGGGCGCGGGGAAGCGAAACCCGAGCGCTTCTGCTGCATGTCGGTCAGCAGCACACGGGGGCTCCTGGCAAAGAGGAAGCGTTTTGTGGTGTGTTTGTCTGGGGGGGCGGGTAGGTTCCGGTTCTTTGAAAAAGGACCTTTTCCATGAGAGCTTGGCTTTGGGGGGGGGGAGTGTTTCTTTCTGTCCCCAGCCATGCAATTAAAGAGATTTCCAGAATGGGGTTGGTGTGTTATCATCCATACTTTTAACACTTCATGACCTCCCCCTCCATTATTGTTTTCCCATGTAGGATCTGCTGGTACAGGAGAAGGAGGTGGTGGAGTGGATTGGGCAAATCCATCCCAAGTCGAGGTCATTTTGATCTTCCTGCTGCACAGAGAAAGAGAATACACTCTAGCAACTTGGCTGTTTCCATAAGAACATAAGAAAGGCCCTGCTGGATCAGACCCAGGCCCATCAAGTCCAGCAGTCTGTTCACACAGTGGCCAACCAGTCCCTTTGGGTGTCACCCTCTAGCAGGGTGTAGGCTGGTAAACTATTGTCCAGCTTTGGCCAGAGCCATTAGTGTGACCAAGAGCTTGAGCGCTCTGTGCTTCAAACTCTGTGCTATGAGTTTGCAGCTGGGTTCCACCTCATGGGCAGAGTGCAGTCCCAGTTGTTGACAAATTGGGGTAATTCTTGGGTAGCGGACATTTCTCCACGCAAGGGTTTTTGCAAATCAAGACAGACAGGTACATCCCGTTATTATTATAGATTTAATTTTTATGCCTGGCTTTTCTCCCCAAAGCGAAGCCAAAGCCAATTACATCATTCTCATCTCCATTTTATCCTCTTTACAACCCTGTAAGGTAGGCTAGGCTGAGAGTGTGACTGGCCCAAAGTCACCCTGTATGAGACAGGTTGTTCCAATTCTGTTAATTTTTCGGCACTGCAATTTGCACATCCACCCTGTCGCTGTCAGCCAATTCAGAGGCAGCGCCTGTATTTTCGGATGAGTTATGTCTGCCGCAGACAGACGGACGCATAGGTCCTTTTATTATTATAGACAAGACCCTACCTGCTCTCTCTGCTCACCAAACCCATACCTTATAGAATCGTAGAGTTGGAAGGGGCCATACAGGCCACCTAGTCCAACCCCCTGCTCAATACAGGATCAGCCTAGAGCATCCCTGATAAGTGCTTGTCCAGCCTCTGCTTAAAGCATGCCACTGAGGGAGAGCTCACCAACTTCCTGGGAAGCTGATACCCTGTCGTTCTCCCCCATGGGGACTCAAAGTGGCTTACAGTGTTCTTTCTTTTTTTAATAAATGGAACTTCCCTGCTCAGGAGTAGTGTACCTGTGAATGCCCCTTGGAGCGGGGGAAGGCCTTCATGCTCAAACCTGTTACACGCTATTCAGCTGTATCTTATCTCTCTCACTTACTAGGATTGTTTTTCTTTCTTTTTCCTCTACAATCTCAAGGACAAATAATCTCTGGCAGGTTTTTGTATAGGATATAGTTTGTATTTTGACTCTTAATATAGTGTTTTATTTGTTTGTACAATTTTCACCAAATATTTACTTGCATAAACTCAGTAATGTAATTATAGATTATAGATTCCCCTGAAGAAGCGTAGGGAATTTTTATTCTGCGTAAATAAAAAATCTTTTGCCTATTTTGCACCATTGGCCTTGGCCTCATTTTTATTTCCTGTTACTGGTGCGGCCCGTTTATTTCTTTTTCCTTTATGCTCAGCAAATGAGGAAGCTGGACTGGTCCAGAAAAAACAAGGGTTGCCAACTCTGGCCTTGGAAATTCCTGGAGATTGGGGGGGGCAGTGCCTGTGGAGGGGGGATTTGGGGAGGGGTTTCACCTAGAATCTATGGTATCCCATAGAATCTGCTCTCTGAAAATGCCACATTCTCCAGGGGAACTGACCTCCATAGTCTGGAGATCAGTTTCAATTCTGGGAGAGCTCCAGGACCCACCTGGAAGGTGGCAACCTGGGGGGGGTGTTGTCACTTTGAGGCCGCTTTGCACAGTACCCGGATCACCCCAAGGGAGCCTGCAGGGAGGACGGGATCTCTAGAGCAGAGCCTAAGAGATGCTTAGTCCAGAATCAGCAGCTTGGCTGCCTGGCAACTGATGACTCGGCCACCCTCGCAGCCTGTGATTGGCTCAAACAGCAGAAACACTCATGGAAAGTCCCGATCAAACTCCAAAGCAAAACCCTGGTCGGGTGACCAGCCAGCCCCGGGAAGTCCCTGGCGCCCTTCCAGCATTGTGGGGGAGGAGGCAAAGCACGGCCAGCATCCATACACCTGCCTTACTTGCAGGGCCGGCCAAGGTGTGTTGCTGCCTCGTGCAAATGCCAGCCTCCCTCCCCTTCCCCACCCCCCATTTACAAGCTCTCATTTTATCCTGAACGCCAGAACCCGGGCGCACCTGCAGCGATGGACAGCTGTCGTTTTTTAATAATTTGCATCTGCCTTTTTTATTTCCTCCTCTCATGACAATATTGGTATCTGAAGCAGTTACCTGTTTATCCCTTTTGACAGCACTGATGCTGCTTTCCCCCCCCCCCCAGTTCAAAGGGATAGAAACATGGAGCTGGAAGGGACCTCCAGGGTCATCTAGTCCAACCCCCTGCACAACGCGGGAAATTCACCAATACCCCTTCCCCGTTCCACCAGTGACCCCTGCTCCATGCCCAGAAGATGGCCAAAAACAAACAAAAAACCCCTACAGGATCCCTGGCCAATCTGGCCTTTAGGGAAATTGCTTCCTGACCCCAAAGTGGTGATCAGCACTACGCTGGGCATGTAAGGAAGGGGCCACCAGAGCCAAGCACTGATGCAAACCTTCCCCACTGCCCCTCCCCCTTCTCATGATCTGCCTAAGTCCACAGAATCAGCCTTGCTGTCAGATGGACATTTAGCCTCTGCTTGGGGGGTTGGAATTGGCAATGTCCAGCCTGCATGGGAATGCAAAGAAGAACTGCAGGGGGCGGGCAGGTGATCAACTAGATTGGACAGTAAGGTCAGAGACCGGTTCCCTAATAAACATTTACTCTTAACCACAGTCATAGAATCATAGAGTTGGAAGGGACCACCAGGGTCATCTAGTCCAACCCCCTGCACAATGCAGGAAATTCTTTGGAATTCTTCTGCGTGACTCGCACTCTGCCAACATGGGGAAGGAGAAGACTCACAGAGAGTTAGAGGTATGTATGTGGGGGTGGGGGTGTGCACTGAGTTCCTCTGGATTTGGAGGGGTTACCTGGAGATTGAAACATCCAGTTCACACTGGTCTTTTCATTGCCTGATCAGAGGTGTGGAATGAGGGAGGGGCAGAGACATTTGGGCTTTGTTATTTTATCATTGGTTTTAGCTGGGGAAGTTTTTAAACTATTCTTGTAAGCCCCCTTGAACCACGAGGAAAGGAGTGGTATAAATGTTTTAATTAATAAATAAACGGGGGAGCTATCTCTCTCTGTCCCCAGGAGCCTGGCTCTAACATTGAGTCCTCTGCGGTTCCTGGAATGAAAAAATGAAACCGAGAAAAGTGCCTCCTGTCTGCTTTTGCTGGCTTCACATGACATATAAAGCCCTGTCGAAGCCGTTCTGTACTTGTTTTTGAAGGAAACAGAAAGCGCAAGTTCCTTGAATGAATAAACAAGGCCTCTTTTTATGGCTGCCCCCCACCCCCTCCCTGTGCTTCTGGCACTGTCCAACCGTGGGCCCTTTCCAAGCAGAGAAACGCTTTCCGAAGAACAGCTGCCCCCCCAGCCAGACTCTTGGCCCCCTCCCACCCAATCAGCTTCCAGAGCTAGGACAGCATCACCAGTTGCTGGCAGACTTTGTCTCAGTATAGGAGGTTAGGAGGACTCAGGCTGGTCCTAATTCATACTAACCGGAGCCCAGTGGTCTCCCTTTACTCCTGAAGCATAAGTGCTGGCAAGGGAGATGCATTCTGCACATGCTCAGAGGCACTCACTTCTCTATCCAGCCTCTAGGGTGATACCTCTACTTCCAAAATGACAGGTTTGGGGGCTGAGCATTCGGTCTATCCCCTTGGCCAAATTCTCATGGACATCTGGGTCACATCTGGGCCTTTACAAGTTCCAGGATCTATTCAGCTTCAGTCAGGGAAACAGGCCTGAAATGATCTGGAGGGAACAGAGGAGCGGATGCTTCCAGCACCATCAGATCCTGGACTGCATTCAAATTGGAGGCCAAACTGGAAAGGATCTGGGAGGTCCCCCCTCGCAAAGATTGTTTCTAAAATGTCACAGCAGGTTGCAGATGTGCCATCATCTGCTGGAGCAAGGGACAGTGTTAAATGCCTTTGAACTGGTTTTGGAAACGCTCCAGTTAAAACAAATTTGAAGATTCCTAGTGGTTACATTGTTGGACTAGGATCTTTGGGGTTCAGATCCCCACTCTGCCACATGAGGTTGCTGGCTCACTTTGGCCCAGTCAGCCAGACCTACCTCACAGGGTTGTTGTGAGAATAAAATGGAGGGGAGGAGAACAATATAAGCCAGTTTGTGCCCCCCCCATTGGAGAAAAGGGCAGCAGAGACAGGGAAGGTGGAAAATATCCCCTCTTTTGTAAAACAAAGGGAGTTGAAGAACCTCCCTGACCTATCAGTGCAAGTGTGGTGTGGTGGACAGAGGGTCTGCCTAGGAGCTAGAGGTCCAGGTTCAAATCCACACTTAAAACGGCTGTCTGACCTTGGGCCTGGCCCACATTCTCAGCCTAACCTACCTTGCTGTCAGGATAAAATGGGGGTGAGAAGAATGTAAAGCCTACATTATAAATTTAATTTTGCCTACTGTTGGTTAGGAAGGGATGACCTCTGAGGCTGCTGCTGCTTCATCCAGTATTTCTGCTGCAACTCTTGTCAGAAGGCAGAGCTAGGGGCTGCCAACTCTGGGTTGGGAAATTCCTGGAGATTTGGGGGGTGGAGCCCAGCTGAAGGAGGGCAGTTTGTAGATGCCAGCCAGGTATATTGACATAGAGTCCACCCTCCGCAGGAGCTGTTCCCCCCAGGGCAATTGTAGACCTCTGTAGTCTGGAGATCAGCTGTCATTCCAGGAGATCTCCAGGCCACACCAGGAGGATGGCAACCCTAGGTTGAGCTGCTCGTTCAATATTCAAACTACCATTAAATATTGTGAGTGGAGCGAGCTGGCACACCTCTTGTCTATCATAATAAAAGGCTCTGTCCATCTGTGGCAGGGCATACTCCTCAGAAAATATAGCTAGGAGTCTCAAAATTGGCCACCAGCTTCAGTATGATGGAGTGAAGAGGAGGAGGGGGCTGCACAAAGGCAAAGTGAAGGCAAGGAAACAAAGTGGAGGAGAGGGAAACAAATTCTTTAATAATTAATAATTTTTGCAACCCCAAACATTAAGGGAATTGAAACATCCTGGCCCTTGCAGTTCCCAGAACAACCACCCCCATCCTGCAATTTTGCCTTGGGAATCTGTGGTTGTCAGAGGTCAGAGAGGGCAGAAAATTAGTTTCAGCTCAGAGACAGCTGTTTGCTCAAATGCCAGGGAGGCAGGACCAATAGATGTTGTAAAACATGGTCAGGGGTATCTAGATGTGAGCTATGTGACATGTAACCTGATTGGAGAGAGTTTGGGGGTATTATGTTACTCTCCTTAGGTCTGTAACCACTAGACTTGGCAGCTATTTTCCATGTATGTGCTCTAGCTTAATCTTTAGTATAAAGTTATATCCTGTTTAGGAAAGCAGTGTGTTTCAACTCCGACCCACATGCCCAGTCACTTGCATATGCTAAGAACACACATGCATTGTGGCTGGGGGGGGAGGGGCTTAAGTAGTTGGAAAGCTCTGCCCTTTGCACTAGCTCGGAGGCAGCCTTACCAGGTTAACCCAAGGCACTAGTTACGTGACACACTGGGTTTTGTGATTTGTGTGGCACATGAAGAGGGAACATGCTTTTACATGCAGGCAAACAGACAACACACATGTAAGAACACACAGACCAGGGTGGGATTGTGACATCTAGAAGCTCCCTGCCCCCCAAGCTATATGCAATGGAAGCTGAAGTTGTCTGTGGTGGGCAGAACTCCTCCATATACAAAGCTAGGCATTTCAAAATTTGTCACCAGCTTCATGATGATCGTGGGATTTGCTGGGCCCAAAATGAAGGGAATCAGAACCCAGGTTATGGCACTCCCTTTGCTATTTCCAATGGAAGCGAAGGTTGTCTGTCTGTGTCTGGAATAACTAAGCAGAAGGGAAAGCCAGGGGTCTCAAATCTGGCTCCCCACTTCAGGATGATGGTGGCATTTGCAGTGTCAAAAATGAAGAGAACTGGAACATCTTGGTCTACATTATATCCAGATCTCCCAACATGCTATTTGCAATGAGCACTCAGTTTCTCTTTTGGTGGTAGGCATAACTCATCAGCTAAGCATTGGAAAACCGAGCACCAAGTTCACAATCATGGCAGTTTCAGTCCACAAAAATGAAGGAAATCGGAGCATCCTGGCTCATATTATATCCAGAACCGCTTCCACCCTGACTATTTGCAAAGGATACTAAGGTTGTCTGTTTGTGGCAGGCATAGCTCATTAGAAAACAATGGTAGGCATTGCAAAATTGCCCACCAGCTTCAGGATTATTATGGGACTTGCAAAGCCAAAAATGAAGGGAATCAGAACATCCTGGCTCAGGTTATTTCAAGAACCACCCCCCCCCATGCTATTTGCAATAGATGTTAAGGGTGTCTGTTTGTGATAGGCATAACTTGTTCAAAAATAAAGCTACAAGTTTTAAAATTGGCCACCAGTTTCAGGATGATTGTGAGACTTGCAAAGCCAAAAATGAAGGGAATCAGAATATCCTGGCCTAAGTTATATTCCCAGTAACAAAACAAATATCATACAAGAATTATCTTCAGAGAGTCAGGATTGTCTTCCAGTCTTCTTCTTCTTCGTCTTCTTCTTTTTGCCGTCAAGTGACCTATGGCGACCCTGTAGGGTTTTTGAGGCAAGAGGCAAGCAGAGGTGGTTTGCCATTGCCTGCCTCTGCATCACGCCCCTGGAATTCCTTGTAGGTCTCCCATCCAAATTCTAGTCAGGGTTGGGGCTGAAAGTTTGTGAGGGGCCCAAGGTCACCCAGCAAGTTTCCGTGGCAGAGTGGGAATTCAAACGTGGGTTTCCCAGATCCTAGTCCAACACCATAACCACTACACCACACTGGTAATCTTATTTTCAGCCTTCTACTCAACCACAAAGGTGTATGTGCTGACACACAGTATGCAGGGAAGGCCTGGCTACATCTTTGTGGTCCCTTCTATATTTTTGGTTCTGCAACATCCCTGCTGTAAAACAAAGCAATAAGACTCAGAAGCATTTGGACAATACAAAGTTCCAATTTATTCCTATTTCAGAAAAGTAATCATATGGAAATGTTGGGGAGGGGTATCGCCATGGGGAGGCCTCGCCCAGAGCATGTTTATATAGCAAAATCACTTTCCAAGAGCCTCCCCAACCCTGATCATGGAAGAGCCTGGCCTGAGTGCGGAGGGGGGATTTGCTCTAGAGGAAGCTGTGGCTTCATGCTGCAGACTGCTGAAGGGGGTCCTTCCTGGGATCTAAACCCAGGATTATAGCATAGGAGTTGCAGGTCTCACAATGAACATAGGAATCTTCCGAGCACAGTCCTCTGGTGGCTTCACCACCTGCCCACCCCTGGGTGGATGGATCGTGTCCTCTCCCTCAATGACGGTGACTTCCTGAAATCTCTCCAGAGTTGCTACTTTTTCTACTGGCCCCGCTCTCAAGCCCTTTACAGCAGAGAAATGGAGCAGACAGGTGGAGTTTCCACCATCACTTCTTCTCCTTGCCAAGAAAAGATTCACCTGCATGACTTCTGCCTGTCAGGCTTCTTAAAGTCACAGGAGAAGAGCCAGTCCAAAGGCAGAGCCCAGTCAGCTCTCCTTCCTCACCAACTGACTGCAAGCAGGAAGATCTCAGACTTCCTAGTGGTGGAATGCCCAGGACCACGGCAGGCTCTCTCCAAAGTACTGACATGGTAGAAATCAAACCGCCAATATGCTCCATACAAGATCTCAAGCAGGTTCTTTCCAGAGATTTCTGGGACAAGAAATGGTGTGAGAGAACCACGCCCCACCAAACACACAAAACACACAGGGAGAGACAGAGCATCTCACCGCAAATCCCCCACCTGCACCCCTGAAATGGAGGGTTTCAAGGATGGGAGTAGAGTCTTGGGAAGAGATGCTGGAGCAGGAGGAGTGGAAACTACTTGGACCATTAATGCTACAGCAAGACAATGAGATCAAACTTGACCGTTGTAAAAATGGAAAGCATTGCTGAGGGTCCAGCGGGGGCTGGAGCTAGCCACCCTTTGGGGTATGTCTTTGGGGGCACTGCTGAGCGGGGAAACTCTGATCCCTTCCTGGGCAGCCAGCTGGTGGGGCCTCTGCAGGGCCATTTCAGTATGGGCCCCATTTTGGTGGAAGGGGCCACATCGTTCAGGAAAGTGCCCCCCTCCCCATTTCTCTCTCCAGGAAGAAAGGCTTTGCCAAGAAAGGAGCAGCGAAGGACGCAGGTGGGGAAATAGGCAGGCACAGATCTCGACAGGAAGGGAGTGGCACATCTGTCCACGATTACCTGGAAGGGAAGGAGAACAGAGGATGTGAGAATGTGCCTGGCCAGTCATTCTCCAAAGAATAGCCCTCCAGAGCATCTCACACAGCCAGACCCCTTTCCCCTGACAGTTTAAGCATGTCATTTCAAACTCCCCCCTCCCCAACATGGAGTTCTTCTTTCCTGCTCCTCCCTTCCTGTCCACGTTCCTCACCCTCTTCTGGCACCTGGAAGCCACAGGGAGAGGAGGGGTCCCCCCAGCCCCCCTGTGGGTCTCCCACTCCAAGCTCTCCGGCCACTGCAGGAGGGACTCACATGGGCCTCCGGCGGCGTAAGTTGGCCTCATTCATCTGCCGGCTCTTGATGGTGAAGACGATGCCCATGATGATACCCATGATGCCCACGACCAGGCCCAGACCAAACACCACGTTCTCTGCCGTCTCTGGAAGGGGCTTATCCATGTCAGCATCTGAGAAAGGAAGGTGGGTTAGCAGAAGCAGAGGCAAAACCAGGGACGTGATCCAGTGCGCCTCCCCTGAGATTTCTTTCCCTGGGATCCTTTAAGGGTATCATGAAGAGTTCTGCTCCCGGCTTTGGCCCAAAAACCCTTCATGGAGACATTCAAGGGCAGCCGTCCCAGCGCGGATCCGCTCCCTATGCAGTTTCTCCTGTACATTTGGAGGTGTTATTGTGTCATTTTTCAGGGTAAGGCATGAGCAGCGTTAACTGGATCTGGGCCAGGGAAGGGGCCGTCTGCAGGATCAGCCCAAAGAGGAATAGGAAAAAAGGTTGAGGTCCTTCTAAGTGCAGATGCTGGGAATTGAACCTGGGGCTTCCTGCATGCCAAGAAGACCCTCTACCACTGAGCCAATGGCCCCTCCCTGATTAGCATGGAAGTGCAGAGGCACTGCTTCACCTCTTGTGTTTCTGCCTGTCATAACGGTGGTGAAGGCATATGAAACAGATGGAGCAGCTTTACAAGGGAAGGCTGGACAGTGGGAGACAATATTGCTGGGGAGGGGTTTGTTTGTGGGTTTACAAAAGTTATACCCCACCTTTCTACCCTCATCTGGGCCACCAAACATACACAATAAGAGCAGAGCCAAAACATATACAGGGATGAATCCTGTCATTTATTAGGGCTTCTTGTGGAAGGTAAAGTTGACAACTGCCTGTTTGTGCGAATTCTCTAGGGTGGCCCCCACCTTGCAGAATGGCCTGCCTGAGAAGGTCAGGAAGGCCCCTCTCCTCCTATCTTCCCACACAACATGCAAAACAGAATTGTTCAAGTGGGCATTTAGGGAAGGGCTGGAACTATAGTATAATGGAATACCTCAGGAAGGCACCATTATAACGGAACAGGAATGCAGTCTGTTGCAGTTTTTATTGTATGTATCACCTCCCTTATTGACAGAATTATGGAGTTGGAAGAAGGGGCCATACGGGACATCTAGTCGAACCACCTGCTCAATGCAGGAACAGACTAGGGCATCCCTGAGAAGTGCTTGTCCAGCCTCTATTTAAAGACCTACAGTGAGGGGGAGCTCACCACCTCTCTAGATATCCAGTTCCGCTGTTCCTCCTGTTGTTGGGAGTCCTATGATCCTCTGCTGCCAACAGGAACAGCTCCCTTCCCTCCTCTGAGTGACAGCCCTTCGAATACTTCAAGAGAGCAATCCTGTCCCCCCTCAGCCTCCTCTTCTCCAGACTAAACAAGCCCAATTCCCTTAGCCTTTCCTCGTAGGGCTGGGTCTCCAGGCCCCTGATAATTCTTGTTGCTCTCCTCTGCACCCGTTCAACTCTGTCCACATCCTTTTTGAAGTGAGGCCTCCAGAACTGCACACAGTACTCCAGCTGTGGCCTGACCAATGCAGTGTACAGTGGAACTATGACATCTTGAGATCTGGATGTTATTAATGCAATGTCCTCTCCCTTCATAACCCCCTGTCTGCATTGTGATGTCTTACACTACAGACCAGTTTTCGTTTGACTTGTTTTTCCAGTTCTGCAATCCTAGCCCTACCACACTATTCCTTGGAGGTCTTTGCTTTCTGACCGTATTGCTTTTCATAAGTTGGAATCTGCAATATCTTGACTGAAGCCCGTCTCAGCAAGTAAAACCAAGAGTCTCTTGGGCCATCCGCGCTGAATCCCAAGTTGTACTCTCACTTGCCCGGCCTGAAAAAAAAGGCTCTGATTCACATGTTCACATTTCATCCCTTGGTGACTCTGAGCTGAGTGTGAAATGCCTCCCCTGAAAAATCTTGTACTGGAGGCTTTGTCAGTTCATAAGGCTGGCATCCACGATAGCCGAGACATGTGTGGGAGTCACTGTGTGATGCTGCAGTGGTGACGAGAGGACCCCCCAGGTGCGCACTGGCCCTGATTCCCCACCCCCAAGCCTGGTCCTTACTCCACTCCTTGGTGAGGGGCTGGGCCAGGCCCCAGTGCTCCACCCGGCAGTAGTAGATGTCCTCGGCCTCAGGGACAAAGGTCAGGTAGGAGAACTTGCGAAAGGAGTAGTCTGTGCTGGGGTAGAAGTCCGTCTCCTGCACGCTGTCCTTCACCTGCTGCCCATTCTTCAGCCAGGTCAGACTGATCACCGGGGGCGAGAACTCGTTCGCCAGGCAGATGAGCACGTTGGGCTCCCCCAGGGCCACAGGCTTCTCTGGGTACACCGTTACCTTCGGGGGGACTAGAAGGGAGGGGTGAGAAACAAGAGTTTGTGTTTCAGAGTCCCCTTCACTACTCCAAGAGGGTCCCATAATGGAATTTGCACTCACTAAAGAGGAAAGATGCTCCAGGAGAGGCAACGTGGTGTAGTGGTTAAGAGTGGCGGGCTCTAATCTGGAGAACCGGGTTCGATTTCCCACTCCCCCATCTGCATCCTTCTGGGTGACCTGGGGCCAGTCACAGTTCTCTCAGAACTCTATCAGCCTCACCCAGCTCACAAGGGGCCTGATGTGGGGAGGGGAAGGTGATTGTAAGCCTCTTTGAGATTCCTTTTGGTAGAGAAAAGTGGAGTATAAAAACCAGATCTTTTTCTTCTTCTGCTTAGCTGAACGTTTGGGTCCGTTTCAGTGTGGGGAGGGTGCCTGTCTGGACCCAACTGGCACAGGATGGGCTCTGGAGGCGTACTAAACCCACAGCAAGAGGGGCACCAGGCAGCCTCCTCTGGGGAGGATCTCTCAGGAGGATGGGAAGGGGAAACAAGACTGGATGGGGGTTGAGTTCTCTGGAACAGTGGGGGGAAATGGGGGGGATACGATCATTTGACAATAGGTAGAGGAGAGAATCGTCCCCTGTTTGAGCCATTAGTTGACCCTGTCTGTTAAAAACCAGTGTGGTGTGGTGTTTAATTAATTAATACCCTGCCTTTCTCTCCAATGGGAACCCAAAGCAGCTTACATCATTCTCCTCTCCTCCATTTTATTTTATTCTCACAACAACCCTGTGAGGTAGGTTAGGCTGAGAGACCACGACTGGCCCAAGGTCAGCCAACGAGCTTCGATGGCACAAGTGGAGGCTCAAACCTGGGTCTTCCAGGTGGTGTAGTGGTTAAAGTGTCAGATTAGGATTTAAGAGACCAAGGTTCGAATCTTCACTCTGTCAGGGAAGTTTGCAAGGTGAATGAGTCAGCCTAAGCTACCCCACGGGGTTGTTGTGAGGGTAAAATGGAGGAGAATTATGTAAACCGATTTGAACATAAGAACACAAGAAGGGCCCTGCTGGATCAGACCCAGGCCCATCAAGTCCAGCAGTCTGTTCACACAGGGGCCAACCAGGGGCCTCTAGGAAGCCCACAAACAAGATGACTGCAGCAGCACCATCCTGCCTCTGTTCCACAGCACCTGAGATAATAGGCCTGCCTCTCTGATCTGGGAGAGGATAGGGATGCTTCGTGACTAGTACCCATTTTGACTAGTAGCCATGAATACCCCTTTCCTCCATGAACATGTCCATTTCCCTCTTCAAGCCTTCCAGGTTGGCAGCCATCACCACATTTTGGGACAGGGAGTTCCACAATTTAACTATGTGTTCTGTGAAAAAATACTTCCTTTTATCTGTTTTGAATCTCACCCTCCAGCTTCAGCAGATGACCCCGCGTTCTAGTATTATGGGAGAGGGAAAAAAACTTCTCCCTATCTACTCTCTCCAACCCATGCATAATTTTATAGACCTCTATCATGTTTTTCCTCAGCTGCCTTCTTTCCAGGCTAAATAGCCCTAAGTGTTTTAACCGCTCCCCACAGGACAGTTGCTCTAGTCCCCTAATCATTTTGGTTGCTCTTTTCTGCATCTTCTCAAGCTATGTAATATCCTTTTTTAGGTGTAGTGACCAGAACTGTACACAGTATTCCAAGTGTGGTCTCACCATAGATTTGTACAAGGGCAGTATGATATCAGCAGTTTTATTCTCCATTCCTCATCTAATTATGGCCAGCATGGAATTTGCCTTTTTTACAGCAGCCGCACACTGGGTTGACGTCTTCACTGAGCTGTCCACTACCACCCCAAAATCCCTTTCTTGGTCTGTCACTGCCAGCACAGTTCCCATCAGTGTATACGTGAAGTTGGGATTTTTTGCCCCAATATGTATAATTTTACACTTGCTCACATTGAATCTCATTTGCCATTTTAATGCCCATTCTTCCAGTTTGTAGAGAACCTTTTGGAGCTCTTCACAGTCTGATTTTGTTTTAACCATCCTAAATAATTTAGTGTCATCTGCAAACTTGGCTAGTTCTCTGTTCAACCCCAACTCCAGGTCACTGATGAACAGGTTGAGAAGCACCGGTCCCAACACAGATTCCTGAGGGACCCCACTGCTCACATCCCTCCATTGGGAGAACTGACCATTGATTCCTACTCTCTGCTTCCTATTTTTCAGCCAGCTCTCAATCCATAAGAGGTCTTGTCCTCTTATCCCATTACTATGAAGTTTGCTTAGCAATCTTTGGTGGGGGAATTTGTCAAAAGCCTTTTGGAAATCCAAATACACAATGTCCACAGGCTCATTCCTGTCCACATAATTACTGACACTTTCAAAAAACTCTAATAGGTTAGTGAGACAGGATCTACCTTTACAGAAGCCATGCTGGGTTTTGCTCAGCAGGCCTTGCCCTTCTATATGCTTGACAATTCTATTTTTAATAATGCTTTCCATCAATTTACGCGGTACAGATGTTAAGCTAACTGGCCTGTAATTTCCTCGGTCCCCCCTGGAACCTTTTTTATAAATGGGTGTTACATTGGCCATTCTCCAGTCCTCTGGTACAGAGGCTGATTGAAGGGACGTGTTACATATCTTTGTTCGGAGTTCAGCAATTTCCCATTTGAGTTCTTGAAGAACTCTAGGAAGAATACCGTGGTCCCTGTGACTTGTTAGTTTGCAGTTTGTCTAGACGTTCTAGGACTTCCTGCCTTGTTACCACTATTTGCCCCAGTTCCTCATTGTCCCCTTTCCAAAATCTCTGTTCAGGAGAAGGAATCTGCCCTGTATCTTCAACAGTGAAGACAGATGAGAAGAATTCATTTAGTTTCTCAGCAATAGCTTTATCCTCCCATAGTGTTTTTTTACTCCCATTGTCATCCAATGGTCCAACCACTTCCCTAGCTGGTTCCCTACTCCTAATATACTTAAAGAATTTCTTATTATTTGTTTTGATGTGTTTAGCAATATGCCCCTCAAAAATTTTTTTTGCATTTATAATTATCTGCTTTCATTTCCTTTGTACAAGTTTGTGTTTGGTTTTGTTTGCGTCATTTGGCCAATCCTTCCAGTCTCTGAAGGAAGCATTTTTTCTCTAATTGCTTCCTTCACCTTACCCGTTAGCCATGGTGGTGACCTCTTGGACCTATTGCTACCTTTCCTGACCTGCGGTATACAAGCTAGCTGAGCATTTAGTAATGTGGACTTGAATAACCCCCAAGCCTTTTCCAAAGTTTTAACCCTCCTAACGGTTCCTTTCAACTTCTTCTTTACCAGGTTTCTCATTTTAGAGAAGTTCCTTCTTTTAAAGTCAAAAGTAATTGTGTGAGATTTCCCAGTCACTTTCCCATTTACATATAACTTAAATTTGATGCCATTGTGGTCACTGTTGCCAACTGGCTCAACTACATCCACATCCCAGACTAAGTCACTGGCAGCACCACAGAGTATTAAATCCAGGATTGCCTCCACTCTGGTTGGGTCTATGACCAACTGCTCAAGGGCACAGTCATTTAGTATGTCTAAAATTTTTATCTCTTTGACTTGACTGGGCATTTATCCAGTGAATATGAGGGTAGTTAAATTATCCCATTATTACTACTTCATTACCTTTACATGCTTCCCTAATTTCATTCTCCATCTCAAGATCACCCTGAGCCATTTGGTCAGGGGGCCGATAGAACGTCCCCAGTACTAAATCACCTTTGGGGCCCGGAATCGTCACCCATAAGGATTCTGTGGATGAGTCTGCCCTTTTTATGGTCTCTAGCTTATTAGACACTATGCCTTCCTTGATATACATAGCAACACCCCCTCCAATATGCCCTTCCCTATCATTTCTATACAGTTTGTAAGCAGGGATGACTGTATCCCACTGGTTCTCTCCCCTCCACCAGGTTTCTGTAATGCTCACTATATCTATGTTTTCTCTTACAACCATGCACTCTAACTCCCCCATTTTTGCTTGGAGACTTCTATCGTTAGCATAGAAACACCTACACACTGTCTCTCTCTTTCGACTTGCCTGGCATGTGCCTTTGGGGATCCTTAAGTGGCTATCCTGCTTTTTTTTACCATCCCCTTTCAAGTCTATGGCATTCCCATGTAGGCAATCTGAAGCAATTTTCCCTTTGTCCGTGTGCCTTGAGTCTGCCCAAACCGGATACTTCTCAGCTCCTGTTGGCTTTCCCCCCAGGTTCAGTTTAAAAGCTGTTCTGCCACCTTTTTTATATAACGCATCTGCAGTCTGGTTCCATCCTGGTTCAAGTGGAGCCCATCTCTTTTGTTTAGGCCCCGGTTGTCCCAAAATGTTGCCCAGTTCCTTACAAATCTAAAGCCCTCATCTCTGCACCGCCGGCTCATCCACGCATTGAGACTTGCCAACTGTGCCTGCCTAGCTGGTCCTGCACGTGGAACAGGTAGCATTTCTGAGAAAGCTACCTTGGAGGTCCTAGCTTTTAGTCTCCTGCCTAGCAACCTAAATTTGGATTCCAAGACCTCCGGACTACACTTCCACGCATCGTTGGTGCCAACGTGCACCACAACCACTGGCTCCTCCCCAGCACTATCTACCAGACTACTTATATGACAGATAATGTCCGCATCCTTCGCACCAGGCAGGCAAGTCACCATGCGGTCCATTCACCCACCAGAAACCCAGCTATCTATAATATTGTCGAAGGCTTTCATGGTCAGAGTTCATTGGTTCTTGTAGGTTATCCGGGCTGTGTGACCGTGGTCTTGGTATTTTCTTTCCTGACGTTTCGCCAGCAGCTGTGGCAGGCATCTTCAGAGGAGTAACACTGAAGGACAGAGAGACACTGTCCTTCAGTGTTACTCCTCTGAAGATGCCTGCCACAGCTGCTGGCGAAACGTCAGGAAAGAAAATACCAAGACCACGGTCACACAGCCCGGATAACCTACAAGAACCAGCTATCTATATTCCTAAGAAGCCCCTCCCCTCAGAGGCATATCCTTGGTACAAGAGGATATCTGCTCATCCACCAAGGAAGACGTGCCTTCTAAGGTACCACATCCCCTTACCTCAGTGAGATGACCTCCTTCCCCAAGGGCTCCATCATCCGTGACTGGCAAGTTGCCGTCACCCTGGGACTGGTATGTGACTATTTCATCTCTGGAGTCCTTACTCTCCTCTCTCTTTGACTGCCTCAGTTCATCCAGTTGAGCTACCTTGGCCTTAAGGAAGTGAACTCACTTCCTGAGAGCCAGGAGCTCCCTGCACCGAGCACACACCCACGACCTCTGTCTAGCAGGCAGATAATCATACATGCGACACTCCATGCAGCACACTGGATAGCCCCCCGACCCCTGCTGGCTTCCTATCTTCATAACTGGTATTTTATTAATCAGTTTATTATTATATTATTCTTTGATGTTTAAACCCTGCCCTTTATGCCCTGCAGTCTTTTTATACCAAATAAGAACTGAGTGCCGAAGCTTCCTTGCCCTGCAGCTATCTGTTGCTAATTCACATAGATGTTCAAGTTGCTCTGTTACTCCTACTGGATGCAGAGAATTACTCTGCCCTGATAACAAGATTTATTACCCACCTTACAGGTCACCAGTCATGATCCCCAGGCTAAGAGCCACAGGGCAAGATCCTCAGGTGAGCAGGAGCCTTTGCAATTTATATGCTCACAGCCTCTGCCTCTCACACACAAGTTCCACCCAGCACCAATTAAAAAAAAAAAAACCTTTCCCAGCAAACCTCATTTAGTTATTTCTCAGTTTAATTAGGCAAAGTTAGGACTTACCCCCGCCTGTAGTCCCCAGCTCAGCTCAGCTGATTCAAAATGCAGGTTTGAGTCCCCATTGGGGAGGAAGGAGAGTAAGTAAATGAATGAACAAACTGTTTGGACCCTTGGGCAATCCCCTGGAGAGGGTCCCTCTTGAGGCAGGCTGGGAGGGGAGACTTTCTCATGACTTACAGCCACTTAGAAGCAGCTTCAGGTCCGGGGGCGCATCTAAAACTAGACTGAAACTAGGATTTCAGACACAGATTCCTAACACAGGGAAATAAATGTCCCTTTCTCAGCTTGAGGCCGGGGAGGGCAGAGGGGCAGGTGCCAGGTTGAGGGTGGGGGTGTCTGAGCAGTACCGTTCTGGGCAGGGGTGTTGTTGGTTCGCTGCATGAGGATGTTGAGGTTTTGGCGGAGTACAGCGATGTTCGTCAGCGCGCCCTCGGCCTCGAAGCTGCTGTACTCCGGGAACTGTGGCAGCCGCCAGACAGTCTTCTTCTGCTCCAGGTCCACATGGAAGACCTCGTCACCATTGATCTCATACATGTACTCGCCGGGCCCCTTCGCCGAGCTCAGGCTGCGCTGCACAAAGGCCATCTGTGACGTCACATCCATCGCTGTTCAGGCAAGGAAAGAGAAAGGCAGAGGGCCAGGGTAGGGTTGCCATCTCCAACTCTGGAAATTCCTGGAGATTTGGGGGGGGGACTGGGGGGGATTTGGTCAAGGGAGGGTGCTCAAAAGGGATGTGATGCCCTAGAGCCCACCCTCCAAAGGTGCCCTTTCCTCCAGGGGAACGGATATAGGTCACTTGGAGATCACTTGCAATCCCAGGAGAACTCCAGCCCCCACCTGGAGGTTGGCTGCTCCCTCCCAGAGGAAGAGGAGGCTGAGGAAGGCGACAGCCCTCCCCTCCTCGAAGGCAGAGGATGGAGGCCAGCTCCTGCCTTTGCAGGCAGCGGTGGGACAGGGACTCTCCCCACCGCCCCCGGGGCTGTGGGGTGCTTCCTTCGACTATCCCAAGCTGGAGGAGAAACGGCTTCGAGCGAGCTCTGCGATCCCGGGGACTCCGCTCCCAGAGAGAGACCCCTCCCCCCCCCAAAAAAAGCGAAGGGCTTGTGGAGCGTCCCGAGTGGGGGCCTTGGGGCCAGGGAGCCTGGAGAGGGAGGGGGCTGCAGCCGGCAAGGAAAGGGCTCCCCGCTCTTGCCATCCACCCGCCAGACTTTCGCTGCTCTTTCCTATTAAACACGGCGCAAAAAAAGACAGCCTGAGGGAGGGAGCTCTTGTCTGGGAAG
Organism: Euleptes europaea; assembly: GCF_029931775.1. Taxonomy (NCBI): domain Eukaryota; kingdom Metazoa; phylum Chordata; class Lepidosauria; order Squamata; family Sphaerodactylidae; genus Euleptes; species Euleptes europaea. Next base: position 1,039,978 of record NC_079312.1, read on the forward strand.
CGGGGGTCGCTTTGGGAGCCCCTCCCCAGGACAGAGGCTGAGCACCGGAGCCAGCCCCAGAATGAGGAGAAGGAGCGCCCGCCGTCTCGGTGGAGTCCCGCACATGGGCAACCCCCCCCATTCAAAACAGAGAATCTGCCCCCCTCTTGCTACTCTTTTATGGGGGTTTCATGGCGGGCTCCTTCCGCTCTATTCGGCTTGGCATTGCTTGGAAGGGTGAAGTAAAAATTCTCGAAAGAATCCCCGTTTGCAAAGGAGGAAATCTTTCCCCATTTCAAGCGACCCTCAGAGCCCACCTTGTTCCCCCGGAGAGTCCGGTGGTGGACTCCTCCTGCCAAACCCACTCCTTCCAGCCGTCCGTTAATTTCTCCTTTCAGATCCGTTCCGCTGCCAGTCTTCCACCCAAGCCCCCACCCCCCAGGTACCTGGAGGATGTCTCTTACCTGGCACCCCCAGGCGGCCCCCCAGGAGGGGCAGCAGCAGCCATAGGGATCCCGCCAAGCCCCCCATTCCCTTGGCCGTCTCAGACGCGGGACGTGCCCAGTGCAGAGAGCCGGGCAGCAGTGGGGACGACGGGGCAGGGGCGCCGGATCGACTCCGGTTTCGGGGAGCGGAGGAGAGGGGGCCGAGGCAGCCAATGGGAAAAGGCCTGGGTGCTGACGTGGCTGTTGCCGGGTGGAAGAGCCCCAGAAAGCGGCCCGAGCGGCAGATGGATGGACGCACGAAGCCGCCTCCTGCTGAGTCAGACCCTCAGTCCGTCTAGGTCGGTCTTGCCTACTCAGACTGGCAGCGGCTCTCCAGGGGCTCAGGCAGAGAAGGGTCTTTCCCATCACCTCCTCCCCGATCCTTTTTTAAACAGGAGATGCTGCGGGGGATTGAACCCCGGGCCCTCTGCGTGCCGAGCAGAGGCTCTTCCACTGAGCCACGGCCCTTCCACTGGAAGCCAGAAGCTGCTGGCTTTGCCCGGGCCCCAGGTGAAAAAGGCCGAGCATCCTGGGTGGGGGCTTTGTACAAGGCTTGATGGTGAGAGCTCAGAAGCCCCCCCCCTCCAGCTGGGGGTTCCTGATGGCTGCACCCCTTCCCCCTCCAAAGCACCACTTGTGCCTGAGGAGTCATGAGGGAAGGAGTGCCCGTGGAAAGACACTGAATGGCCTCATGCCCAGCCTGAACATTGGCAGCTCTGGCTGGAGGGAGCTCTGCGGAGACCTTCTGCAGAGGCTCCTCCACGTGTCGGAGGATGCCAGTTGTCGGTGGGTCTGGATCCATGCCTCCGGGGCTGGGGAATCTGACCCACCCACCACTGGAGGCTGAGCGTCCCAATCACCATTCCAGAGGAGGACACTCCTCCATCTGCTCCCCCAAATCTCAACTGATATGAAGATCTGTGGTGGGAGGGTGGCAGGATCTCCCCTTTGCAGCAGGATGTGGGGAGGGGGAGGGGAGCTGAGGATCCAGGCCACCTCCACCCCTTCCAGGTGCACCCTGGAAATGGGGGGCTCCATCAGCTTTGGGGGCCTTATTGGGCTGTGAGGGTCAGCACTTGCCCTGCCTGCCTGGGGGAGGGGGCTCTGTAGACCAGACCCCATTTGCTGTAAATTCTTAACCCAAATTGCAGGTCTTGCCACATGGACAGTCGCTCACACAATCTGATGCATAATGAACAATGCTTCCAGATGTGTGTACACCAACCCACAATTTGGGTTAAGAATTTACACCAGACCACACAAAATATTATCTAAACATATATCATAAGGTTTATTTCCAGATGTGTTGATTATAACTTTTAAAATAATTTTATGTATTTATGACCACTGAGGAAGGCCTACTCAGGCCGAAATGTCAAGCTTTGGTCATTTACATTGATTTATTGTGTATAATAATTTTACAACTGATTTTTATATGTAGCCTGATTCCAGGCCCTGTGTTTTTAACAATTTTACTGTGTACACTTTACAATAAATGTAATTATTTTGTTATATTGTATAGTTTGTACCTCAACCTTTGAAGGTTTGTTTGCCCCTCCAAAAAATAAAGTGGTCCCAAGGCCTAAACATATCAGACTGACCAAGCTGCCCCACTTTAACAGACTGGTGTTTCTTGGGAGGGAGGACCCCACTATGGAGGTGGCCTGTTGAGGAGAAAGAATGGGGGTAGAAGGGAGAAATGGAGCCCTCAAATCTACCCCCTGCATAGATACGCCTCCCCCCCTCAATTTCCCTCTGCCTACTCTTAATACTACCTCTAAAAAAAATCTACAAGGAGAGCAGTTGCTGGTGCTTCTGCCTGGAGACCAATGATGCTACCTCAGAGGGAATTCTCATTGGTGCTTCTTTCGGTTCCAGGCCTGCCCCCCTCCCCAGGACTTCAGAGGCAAAAGTAGTTTCCCTCCCCAGCACGGAACAGACAAAGTTCCCATTTCGGGCTGGAGGTGGGTTTTCTGTGGGGCAGCCATGGGGCCTGGCCTGATCCTGCTGGAGGTGCTGTTGGTGCTGATGGGGCCATCTCTGGTCCCTGGAACAGAGAGGAGACTCAAGACCCCTGGTAAGTGGAGCTGGGGGTGGTTGGGAGGGGGGCTTGGAGAGGCAGGCCCCTCCCCCTCGCAGCGGAAGGGAGGACCCTCTTTGTGAGATGGGGGGGATTTGAGATTCCTCCCCTTTGCCCTGTCAGTTGTACTTTAGGTACATCATTTCTACCCCCCTTTCACCCCAGTGAAGAGCCCCATGGCGCAGTCAGCTGCTGTACTGCAGTCCAAGCTCTGCTCCCGACCTGAGTTCAATCCCAAGGGAAGTCGGTTTCAGGTAGCCGGCTCAAGGTGGACTCAGCCTTCCATCCTTCCGAGGTCGGTAAAATGAGTAACCAGCTTGCTGGAGGTAAAGGGAAGATGACTGGGGAAGGCACTGGCAAACCACCCCGGAAACAAAGTCTGCCTAGGAAATGTCAGGATGTGACGTTACCCCCATGGGTCAGTAATGACCCAGTACTTGCACAGGGGACCTTTACTTTACTTACTTCATGCCAGTGGTGACCCAAAGTAGCTTTGCATTGCTCTTCTCCATGTTATCATCACAACAATAACCTTGTGAGGTAGACCTGCTTGACAGTGTGTGACTGGCCCAAGGTCACCCAAGGAGTTTCCATGGCAGAGTGGGTTATCTGTTGGGGACAGATCACTTTGTGCAGCGTGTTCCAGCACCCAGACCCCTTGGCATGGGTGGGAGGGGGCCCTGGAAGGGAAGGGCAGGCAGAGCAAGGGGTGGCAGAGGGGGTCTGTCAGGAAGTTCCCAAGACATTTGATACTCCCCGCACCAAAAAAACAAAACAAAAAACTATTCTGCTTTTGGCAGCTGAGGGATAGGGCAAAGTTCAACTAGTCAAGCTTCTCTGACAATCTCAAAAGGCAAAGGGTGGGCAAGCCTGGAGGGGCAGCGTGGCCAAGACCCCCTCAACTCTTCACCACTCTTCTGTGCTCTCCTTTCCGCCTCCCTCTTTATAAAAGGAGAAAAGGCCAATGGAGTGTGCTGCTCTGAGCTCCTGAGAGGAAAGGCCTGTTGATTTATTCCTGCATCGATTGCCCCCCCCCCTCTCTTGCTGAGACTCAGGGTGGATTCCAGAATTTTAAACTGTGTGAGGCGGACAATGGGGAACACAACAGGCACAGTGACATCTATTGGGAGATGGTTTGCACTTCACAAGGGTAGGAAAAAATGTGTTTGGTGAGAGCCTTGGCCACCTGATAAGGAGGGCTTTAAACTATATCCTATGGGGGTGCGAGACAAGAATTTAAAGCCTAGCATGATGACAGTAACTGGAGATGAGGACAATAAAGATTTTCGGGGAGTGCCATGTATGCGAGGAAGCATAAACTTGAGGGTAAGTTCAGAAACAAAAACCTCGGGGCACATAAACCATAGATTCTGATGTCTGTACACTAATGTGCAGAGTATGGGAAACAAGCAGGAAGAACTTGAAGCCCTAATACAGGAAGGGGGGATTTTGACCTAATTGGTATTACTGAAACTTGGTGGGATATCGCTCACGATTGAAATATTAAGATTGAGGGGTACAACTTGTTTAGAAGAGATAGACAGATAAGGAAGGGGGGAGGAGTAGCACTGACCTTGGGGCAAGTCACTCTCTCGTGGCCTAACTTCTACTCTCTCCCCACCCCCTTGCAAAAAAAAAGAAGAGCCAGGCTGCTTAGGAGCATTTGTGGGTGGGGGGGACCAAGGTCTAAATCACTCCTCGCACACACACATTGTGGTATTATTTACTGTGATATATGGGATTGGACACAGGAGGAAGATCATAGTGATTCAGCTATGCTCCCATCACCAGATGATAACTCCCAATCTGACGGCATGCGAACGGAGAGTGGACGGCTGGTTCGGCTGCGTGCTAGGTTTCAAGATGATGTTTTGGTTAGCGGAACAGGCAAACCCCAGTGGTGGGTTTGGTGCTGCCACTCTCTCATTCTATATGTAGCAGCATTTGGACTATACCATCCACACCAAAGTGAAGAAGGGGGATGTGTTATTATTTACTGCGCAGAGTGTTAAGCTGCAGTACTGCAGTCAAAAGCTCTGCTCTCGACCTGAGTTCGATCCCAACGGAAGTTGGTTTCAGGTAGCCGGCTCAAGGTTGACTCAGCCTTCCATCCTTCCGAGGTTGGTGAAATGAGTACCCAGCTTGCTGGGGGTAAAGGGAAGATGACTGGGGGAGGCACTGGCAAACCACCCCGTAAACATAGTGTGCCTAGGAAATATCGGGATGTGACGTCACCCCATGGGTCAGGAATGACCCGGTGCTTGCACAGGGGACCTTTACCTTTTTACGTATATCATGGTATGGTCTGCTCCTCCCTCATTATCTATTGGGAGTAAGTTAGGTCCCAGAGGGCGGAGTTCTGGTGACCAGTTTCTAGTTAGTTGATGTTGCTGTGATCCATAGCTGGGGCCTGTTGGAGTTGATGTTATATAACTAAAAGCGGTTGGATGGACCTGAAAGTGAGGACCCTGGCCTGATGCCGCATGCCTTAAAAGGGGATCATGACACACGCAGAGGCCATTTCTGCCCGGGAGGTTTTGCCTGGGATGTGCCGCTCTCTAGATGCGCATCTCTCCCCCCGCCCCCTCCTCGAATTCTCAGAACTCTGCACGGGGGCTAATTTGTTATTTCTGAGAATTCGGATGGGGGGGGGGGAACGTGCGTCGAGAAAGCGGCACAGCCCAGGCAAAACCTCCCGTGCAGAAATGGCCCACGGCCCACTTTTCTCCTCGGCCTTCCGGAAAAAAGGTCTTCCTCGAGGGGAGCCGCCGCGGGGGCTTCTGCCCGGGGACCGAGGACGCTGCTGCCTCCGAGGGGGTTCTCACGGGTGTTCGTCTGTGCCCGGGCCCCCTCCCCACCTCCCAGGAGCCCCTCTCCTCCTGACCATTCTCTCGTTCCCACCCACCGCCCAGACGCCCACTTCTTATACCAGGAGAAGGGCGAGTGCCGCTTCGCCAACGGGACTGCGGGCGAGGTGCGCTTCCTCTACCGCTCCTTCTGGGACCGGCAGGAGTGCGCTCGCTTCGACAGCCGCCTGGGGCGCTTCGCGGCCGTCGCCCAGCTGTGCGAGAGGGACGTCGAGCGCTTCAACCGCGACCCGCAGACGCTGCAGTACTGCATGGCCGCGGTGGACTCCTTCTGCCGCCACAACTACGAGATCGACGAGGGCTTCCTCCACAGCAGGAAGGGTGAGCTGCGCGCGGGGGCGGGGGCTTTTCCCTCCTCCACCCCCCACGTCGAGGGGCTCCAGGCCTTTGGGGATGGGGAGAAGACGGGCCGGGAGGGTGGAGGGAGGGAGGCGACTCAGGAAGCAGCTTCAGGGGCGGCAGGGGGGGGGACTTCTCAGGCAGCCCAGCCCCAGGAGGAGTCCGGCTTGACCCCCTGGTTCCTGGAGAACACCCCCCAAATTTTTTAAACAGGAACCCCCCCCCAAAAAAACACCCATTGTCAAACTTTGGATCAATCCCCTCAGTCCACAGGCTTCACCCCAAAAGCCAAGGAGCCCCCCCCAAAACCAGGATCTGGCCACATGTAGAGATGTACCCGGGGGGGGGGGGAAGGAATGGGGGGGGGGAGCATTGAAATATATCCAGTACTCAACATTCCTGTCAAACCTGAAGTTCTTACTGAGGGAACAACATAAAAAAAACAACAACATTAAAAACACCTTATTTACAAATTAAAGTGCAATTCTAAAGAGATGTTGAAGGCTTTCACGGTCAGAGTTCATTCTTGTACGTTATCCAGGCTGTGTGACCGTGGTCTTGGAATTTTCTTTCCTGACGTTTCGCCAGCAGCGGTGGCAGGCATCTTCAGAGGAGTGACACTGAAGGACAGTGTCTCTCAGTGTCAAGTGTGTAGGAAGAGTAATATATAGTCAGAAAGGGGTTGGGTTTGAGCTGAATATTGTCCTGCAAAAGTAATGTGCTAATCATTGTCCTGTAAGTATCAAGATAATGTGCTAATGGGGGTGTGGTATGTTAATATGGAACCATTGTATCCTGAAGTGATCTGTTAATGTGTGTAATCCAAAGCTAATCTGCATGGCTATTGTTGAATGTTGTCTTTGTTAGTCTGTTACTTTGTTAGTAAGGCTTGGCTTCCTGTTCTAAAAAACCTCCAGACTAACAAAGACAACATTCAACAATAGCCATGCAGATTAGCTTTGGATTACACACATTAACAGATCACTTCAGGATACAATGGTTCCATATTAACATACCACACCCCCATTAGCACATTATCTAGATACTTACAGGACAATGATTAGCACATTACTTTTGCAGGACAATATTCAGCTCAAACCCAACCCCTTTCTGACTATATATTACTCTTCCTACACCCTTGACACGAGACACTGTCCTTCAGTGTTACTACTCTGAAGATGCCTGCCACAGTTGCTGGCGAAACGTCAGGAAAGAAAATTCCAAGACCACGGTTACACAGCCCGGATAACCTACAAGAACCAAATTCTAAAGAGAGTTACTCCCGTCTGCTCCATTCATTTAAATGGGCTTAGACTGAAGTAACTTTCTTTAGGATTGCACTGTTAGTGTATAACATTGGAGGCGGAGGAGTTGGTTTTTATATGCTGCTATTTGAGACTCCTTTCAGGAGTCACAAAGCAGTTTACAATCACCTTCCCTTCCCCATAGCAGGCACCTTGCTGAGGTAGGTGCGGCTGAGAGAGTTCGGAGAGAACTGTGACTGGCCCGAGGTCACCCAGCAGGCTACGTATGGAGAAGTGGGGAAACCAACCTAGTTCCCCAGATTAGAATCCACCACTCTTAATTTAGAAGTATGAATATCTTCATTTTCTTATCCAAACTTGTACAATACTCAAGGAAAAGCTGCAATCCCCTGCACCCCTAGGCTATTATAGCACATTATTTTTTGTGATCTGAGACATAAGGGGGGAAAAGTTGAAGGTAGAAAAAATGAGACTCTTTAAAGGTCGATAAAAGTGGGGTATAAAAAGCAACTCAGTGCAGATTTTTCCATTCTAGACACTTTGAGTATGAAAAAACCTGGCCTGAAGATGTATTTGACTCATTCTAAAAAAGAGAATATCTCACAGGAGTTTCTTTTCAGTGTTCTCCCATTTCTTTCAAGTTTTCCATCAAAAAACTGGAAAAAGGGTTTTTTAGTTTTCCCCCAGCCCCTCACATCTCTGGGCACGTGGACCTATCGACCACCAAACCAAGCAGAGGACTTGGATGGGACGCTCCTAAACCAGATCACAAAGTTCTCGAAGAGACGGGACATGGTGGTCATGGGAGATTTTAATTACCCAGATATCTGTTGGAAGTCCAGCTCGGCTAAAAATGCCAGATCCAATAATTTCCTGACTTGTCCTGCTGACAACTTCCTATTCCAGAAAGTGGACAGGGAAACAAGGGGATCTGCTATCTTCGACTTGATTCTCACCAACAGAGAAGAACTGGTTGATGAGGTTAAAGTAGTAGGCACTCTGGATAGTAGTGACCACTGCATGGCTCCACTGGGCAGCAAAAACAGGGATCCTGAACTGGAAGTCAGCCTAAATTGCCAGTAACGTGTTCCTCCCCAATGTATTCCACTACTCAGAACTACTACTTAACCAAATGCTGTCCTGAATAAAACCATCCTCAGCTGCCTCCTCAAGATCCACAGTGAGGGGGCCAGGTGCACTTCCCTGGAGAGGTTGTTCCTCAGTTGTGGGGCTGCCACCGAAAAAGCCATATCTCGTGTACCCACCAGATGAGCTCCTCTGGTTGATGGGATAGTCAGGACAACCTCTCCCTGTGACCTTAGTTCCCAGACAGAAACATATGGGAGATGATGGTCCTTGAGATGCCCCAGTCCCCAGCCATGTAGGGATTTGAAGGTCAAAACCAACACCTTGAATTGGGCTTGCGTTTTGCACCAGCTGCAGCTTCCAAACACTCTTCAAGGGTAGCCCCAAGTAGAGAGCTTTGCAGGAGCCTAGTCTACATGTAAGTAAGGCATGGATCACTGTGGCTAGATCTGACTGAGCCAGGAATGGATGCAGCTGATGCACCACCTGAAGCTGGGCAAAAACACTCTCAACCACCATAGCCACCTGGTTTTCGAAGGTGACCGCTGTGTTGAGCAGTACTCCCAAGCTGCGAACCTGGCTTTTCTGGGGTTGTGTAGCCCCATCCAAGACAGGGGAGACCTCAAGTCCCTGGTCCGCCTTGCTAATAACCCAGAGAACCTCTGTCTTGTCAGGATTAAGTTTCAGCTTAGTCAACCTCATCCAGCCCATTTCTGACTCCAAGCACCAGTTCAGAACTTCAATGGCATCCTTGGGATTAGGTGGGAAAGAAAGGTAGTCTATCACCTGCATATTGGTGACATCACAGCTCGTGTCTCCTGATGACCTCCCCTGGCAGCTTCATGTAGATATTCAATAGCATGAGGGATAATATGGAGCCCTGTGGGACTCCACAGGTCAACAGTCATGGGGCAGAGCAGGAATCCCCCAGCACTACTCTCTGAGACCGGCCCCTAGATAGGACTCAAATTACATAGTGCAAGTCCCTTGAGGAGGAGGAGGAGAAGAAGTTATTTTTATACCCCACTTTTTCTCTACCTTAAGGAATCTCAAAGCGGCTTATAATCGCCTTCTCTTCCCCTCCCCACAACAGACACCTTATGAGGAAGGTGGGGCTGAGAGAGTTCTGAGAGAACTGTGACTGGCCCAGGGTCACCCAGCAGGCTTCATGTGGAGGAGGGGGGAATCAAACCGGGTTCTTTAGATTAGTGTCCACTGCTCCTAACCACTATTCCATGTATGGCAAGGAAATGCCCGTGAAACCATTCCAACTGGATGTAAGAGGCATGCGGACTGCAGCTCTGTATTATTCCCACTGAATTCTGAGCTTTTCACAGCTTTTTTGAGTTGTTTCAGTTCCCAAAGCCCCTTTTCAAGAATTTAAAGTTTTTCCAAAATGAAAGAAGTCCATAGCAACATATCCTTGGGCAGCAGATGGCCCTGCAGAATTACTTTTCAAACAGTGGCAGCCTAATGTCTCTTTTTAACCCTCCTCAGTCACATTAGAAATATAACAGTTGCAGACATGACAATGCCTTCCTCTTCTCAGTCGGTGCTTTTCTGGTTCTCCCGAGTCTCTGAAATTTCCCTCCTTTTTTCCCTCCCCCTCCAGTTCAGCCCACAGTGAGAATCTCCCACACCAAGGCAGAGCCCCTGGACCACCACAGCCTCCTCATCTGCACAGCGGCAGCATATTACCCCTCGGAGATTATTATCAAGTGGCTGAAGAACGGGCAGGAGCAGACGGAGGGGGTGGGATACTCGGAAAAGTTTCAGAACGGAGACTGGACCTTCCAGGACCAGGTGATGCTGGAGACGGTGCCCGAGCGGGGGGACGTCTACGCCTGCCAGGTGGAGCACAGCAGCGTGACGGAGCCCATCACCGTGCAGTGGGGTAAGAGACTCGAGGGCTTTCTCCTTCCTCCCCTTTCCCAGCAGATGCATCCCGGGCAGGATTCTGGCTGGATGGTGTGGTGTCAGATCTGGTTCTGATCCTGTAAAACAAAATGCTTACACGTTTGGCAAGCAAGATGAAAGCAAAGGATGAGGAGAGAAAGGCGATGGTAGATTTCAGAGGTGTCCCTCAATCCTTGTGGCATATGCTGTTCACCAGGGATTCCTTACCTGGACCACCAAGATCATCTAGTCCAACCCCCTGCACAATGCAGGAAATTCACAACCACCTCCCCCACCCCGGCACCCCCACTGATCCCCCACTCTCAGAAGATGACAAACAACAGCAACAACCTTCCAGGATCCCTGGCCAAATTGCTTCCTGACCCCAAATTGGCGATCAGCACTACCCTGGGCATGCAAGAAAGGGCCACAAGAGCCAAACATCCCTTCCTGCCTTCCCTCTCATGATCTGCTTAAATTCCCAGAAACAGCATTGCTGACAGATGGCCATCTAGCCTCTGCTGTTCTCTCCTATTCTCACATCATTCTGAAGGCTGGTTGTGATCCCTGAAAACCAAACAGTAAAATCCCTTCAGGCTCTCCTCTCCTTTCTGGGAGGTTCATAATGGTCGAGAAATGTGCCTTGTTTTGGGAGGGGGTTTGTTCTGCAGCCTTGTAAAAGACCCCCAGAATTATAGGCACTTGGGGTCCCTGAGACCCCCTCTGTATCCACAGGCAATGTAGAACTGCTCCAAAGACCTCTTAAAACACTGCGAAGTATTGCTTTGTCTCCGTTTTGAACAGGAAGTCTCATGTCTCTCTGGCCATTTCCCCTAAATAAATTATCCTTTGTTAGAGTTACATCTGGACATCTTCCTGTTCTCCCAGTTTAGTAAGAACACAAGAACATAAGAAAAGCCATGTTGGATCAGACCTAGGCCCATCAAGTACTTCACTTTGGTAGTGGAAATTCAGGTTGCCAACCTCCAGGTGGGACCTGGAGTTCTCTGAGAATTACAATTGATTTCCAGACTACAGAGACAATTTCCTCTAGAGCAAATGGCAGCTTTGGAAGGTGGAGTCAGTGGCATTCTGCCCTGCTGAAGACCCCTCCCCTCCCCAGGCTGCACCCCCAAATCTCCAGGAATTTCCCAGCTGATAGTTGGCAACTCTAGAGGAAATATGACAAATGCTCTGGGGAATGGCATCCCCCACTCCCTGGGGGTTGGTGCAGGATCCCAAAAGGGATCTAACCATCCTGACCTCACAGTTCAGCCTAGTCTTGGTGATCTGTAAGATCTGATCCAGGTGTGGATCGTGCCTTTCTGTAGCTACTGGACTGGATCTCCCTTGGGAAATCTAGAGTCTGATAGGCCAAATCTAGCCCTGAGCCATATTTTCACTGGAGCTATCTTCTTTCTCCACAGAGCCGCAGTCGTCACACTCTGCCAAGACCAAAGTGTCGATGGGGGCTGTGGGGGTCGTGCTGGGGGTGGCCTTTGGGGCTGCCGGACTCTGCCTCTACCTGAGGGCTAGGAATGGTAAGAGGGTGGGAGGGGAAGGCTGGTGAGGGAGGAATGAAGCAGGGAGGGTTTGAAAGGTACTGGGGGGCTGCAAACCCCCCTCCCACCGCCCAGGACTCTTTCAGCTTCTGCTCCCTACTGGGGTCCATCTGAAGTGGTCCCCCTCCCCCATTAAGAGTAAGAGACCTGGGCCTTAGGGGTGGGGGCAGTGGTCAGTATTCTCTTTCTTCACCAGACAATTTTGGTTTGGGTTCTGCGTACCAAGCTGGTCTACTCCTAGGGTTGCCAGCTCTGGGCTGGGAAATACCTGGAGATTTGGGGGGGGGGGGGAACCTGAGAAGGGCGGGGTTTAGGGAAGGGAGGGACTTCAATGGGGTACAGTGCCACAGAGTCCACCTTCCAAAGCAGCCAGTTTCTCCAGTTGAACTGATCTCTGTTGCCTGGAGATCAGTTGTAATCCCAGATTGCCAGCCACCATCTGAAGGTTGGCAACCCCTATCTCCTACTATTAAATCAAGCTGCTCCCCCAATAAAAACAAAAACTGCATGTAATAGGTACCAAAGCCTGAAATGAGATGGAAAATGTCGTAAAGTGCAGGCCTCTGTTGGTGATTTAAAATTTTTTTATCATAGATGACCAGACTTCTGTGTGGGTGGGGGGTTCTTTTGCAAATCCCCAGGGCATACCTTGAGGACTAGACACTTGGTCTGGTTTGACATTCAAGGTGGGTGATAGGCCCTTCCTGCATATCTCTCCTGGAAGGGAGAAGGGCCAAGTTGAGCTAAGATCTCAGAAAGGTCTGGTAGCTCCTGACCAATCCAGGCTGGCTACTGGTCAGGAGTAGTCCTTAATTCCCAGGCAGAGGGGGCATAAAGGGGTGCAGGACAGGGGGAGGGTCCCAAGGCTTAAAATACAAAAAAATGCCCCATCTGCCAGGAGGACTGGAAGTCTTTGCCAGCAAGGTTGGCTCTAGGGCATCATCAGTTACCGGCCCAGACATCATCTTCCAGTTCTGAAGTTCTTTACAACAGGGTGCTTTGGGCCCTGGGGGTGATAGTGGACAGCTCATTGAAAATGCCATCTCAGGGTGTGGCAGCAGTGAAAAAGGAAAATGTCATGCTGGGGGTTATTAGGAAACGGTTTAAAAATGAAACAGTGACTATTTCTAAGTACCTTGTTGGCTATTATAATAAGCAAAATCAGTACAAACACATCTGTTCACTGTAATACATGATGAATACATTTCTGAAATAGCTAGATAGAAGACCATAAGCTATCTCATCAAAATAACCTTTTCAAACTTGCCCAAAAATATTGTCGAAGGCTTTCACGGTCAGAGTTCATTGGTTCTTGTAGGTTATCTGGGCTGTGTAACCGTGGTCTTGGAATTTTTGCCCAAAAACTTCCCCAGATTACATCAGCAAAATACTTTCCAGGCCTAAAACTGCAAGCAAAGGATGACATAGCTACAGGCGTCTCCTTATACTGGGGATGAGATCATTGCTACTGTGACAAATAGATCTATGGTGCGGTCTCATTTGATATACTGTGTATAGTTCTGATCTGTGTATAGTTCTGGTCTACCTCAAGTAGGACATCACAGAGCTGGAAAAATTACAGAAGAGGGGGACCAAGATGATTCAGGGGGGTTGGAGCACCTCCCCTATGAGGAAAGGCTGACGAGTCTGAGGCTTTTCAAGTTTAGAAAAGAGACAACTAAAGAGAGACTTGATCTAAGTTTATAAAATAATGTACAGGGTGGAGAGAGTAGACAAAGATAACTTCCAGTGAGGATGAGGGACTGTAGATTCAGGACAGACAAAAGTGGTAAAAATGTGGGATTTGCTGCCAGAGTATGGTGATGGCTATAGGCACAAACAACTTTAAAACGGGGTTAGACAGATTCATGGAGGATTGTTCTATCAGTGACTCCTAGCCAGAGTGACTAAAGAAAACCTCCATGTTCAGAGGCAGTCACCCCTAAATCCCAGTGCCAGGAGGCAGCACCTGGGGAAGGCCTCAGCCTCAGCAGTCGTCTTGCTTGGGGGCTTCCTGGAGGCACCTGGCTGGGCACTGTGTGAACAGACTGCTGGACTTGATGGGCCTCGGTCTGATCCAGCAAAATTTTCTTATGTTCTCTGTGCCCTGTGGTTGGCCCTGCAGAGGAACTGGTGGGCCACTGTGTGACACAGGAAGCTGAACTGGGTGGACCCTCACTGGTCTGATCCAGCAGGGCTCTTCTGATGTTCTTGTGGGGTGGGGCAGTACGTAGCATAGAAATCAAGACCCCTTCAAGGGCTTTGACTGTGTGTGTCTCTCCCTCTCTTTCTCCGTAGTGGCTCCCACCATACCTGCTGCAGGTAAGGATCTCCGTACATCCCCTTCAATAATGTTATTTGTTTTTAATTTGGTCTGGTATGAAGGAACTCCCTGAAGTTTAAACTGGTTGTAAAAAGCCAGTGAGACTTTGCATTGACTTGTGAGCGTTGCCAATGCTTCACATATAATATCTCTGTCATCCTTCCAACAGCCCTGTGAGGTAGGTCAGTGATGTTACCCCCTGCACTTTAGATGGAAGATGTGGGTGAGAGTCTTCACTGAGGCTGCATTGTGAGCTCAGGACAGATTCAATATCCAGACCAGCAACCTCCTCTTAGCCCCTGTGCCAAGGGTCTGTCCTCCCCACCCCCAGCATGAGGGTTTGTCCTCCCCACCCCCAGCATGAGGTGTGCGTGACTCATACACCTTCCCTGATGACCTGCCTGCCTTTCCCAAAATAAGCAGAAGGGGTGGGGGAGGGGAACCTTGGTGCCTCCTCCCAGTGCCATTCCCAAAACAGAGAATGACAAACTCTGGGCAGATTGTGGAGGGAAGGGGAGATCTCTCCCAGGGTGAGAGCCAGTGTGGTGTAGTGGTTACAGTGCCAGACTAGGACTTAGGAGATCCTGGTTCAATTCCCCACTCCACCATGACAGCTCGCTGGGGGACCTTGGACCAGTCACACACTCTGAGAGTAACCTGTGGCTCAGTGGTAGAGCATCTGCTTGGCATGCAGAAGGCCCCAGGTTCAATCCCTGGCAACTCCAGTTAAAGGAAGTAGGCAAGTAGGTGATGTGAAAGACCCCTGCCTGAGACCTTGGAGAGCCATGGGAGTGGTCATGGCTCAGTGGTAGAGTATCTGATTGGCATGCAGAAGGTCCCAGGTTCAATCCCCAGCATCTCCAGTTAAAGGGACTAGGCCGGTAGGTGAAGTGAAAGACCCCTGCCTGAGATCCTGGAGAGCAGCTGCCGGTCTGAGTGGACAAAACTGGCTTTAATGGACCAAGGGTCTGATTCAGTATGAGGTAGCTTCATGTGTGTTCATGTACGTGTACCTCACAGGACTGTTACGATAAATGGGGGATGAGAGAATGATGCTGTGAACCATTTTAAGTCTACATTGGGGAGAAAGGTGGGGTATAAATGAGACCAATAAAAATAAGTAAAATAAATATCTCCCAGGGTGCAATGGGCCTTTCCCCTGCCTAGTACAGGGACATTTAATATAACATTAAATATTTAATATATCATTCTCTTATCATTCCATTAAGTCTCTCTTCAACACCAGTGAACTGAAGATGTTGAAATTATGGTTTCAATCAAACACAGTTGATTAAATATCATTAAAAGTGCATCGACCTATATAGGGGTTTATTGTTTTAAGTGCCAGCATATGGTGCTTTTACTTAAACACTAAAAAGGTATATTGGTCAAATGGAGGAGGCCCATAAAATGTCTGGTTTGGTAGGGACTGTGGGTGGGAATCTTATCAGATTGCCCAGTTGGTTCTTTTTGCTTTGTGTCCTGTTACTTGCTTGCTTTCTACTGCATCTAATGATTCTCTCCCCCCTCTTTCCTGACAGGGCTCCTTAATTAGTCCAGATGGCTCCAAGTCCCACGAGTGGAAATTCAGTTTCTTCTACGGATCCCCCCTCCCAAATAATCTGTGTTCAACGCAGCATTTTGACTGACTATTGCTAAAACTGCTCTTGGATACTGCTGGGATTGCTGGAAAGTTCACGATTTGGCAAGATCACCCGCTTACAACTGCTGCTGAAAATAGGCTACAAAAAGAGACATTTATTAATCTTCACTGATTACTTTAACTGGAGGGACTCTTTCTAATTAAAAAAATACTTTATAGAGAATTGTCTGTGTGAATTTTAGCTGAGCCCTTTAGCCAAGGTCTGGAAGCCTCTCAGCTTAGATTTTATCCAACCCTTCCTATGAGGAGCTCCAAGCAGATTACGGAGTTATCACTCCTCTCACCCTATTTTTCCCCATGACAATCCTAGTGTGTAGGATTGACCTGACCTGGATGGCCCAGAGTAGCCTGATCTCATTAGATCTCAGAAGCTAAGCAGGGTCAGCCCTGGTTGGTATTTGGATGGGAGACCATCAAGGAAGTCAAGCATCGCTATGCAGAGGCAGGCAATTTCAAACCACCTCTGAACGTCTCTTGCCTTGAAAACTCCACAGAGTCACCATACGTTGGCTGCAACTTGATGCCACTTTACACACAGGCAGAGACCGACAATGATCCCAGTACGGTCATGGTGAAGGAAAGATTTGAACTTGGCCTTCTCAGGTCCAGAGTGCTATACTAAATTCTTTCTTTTAAAGAAAAGAAATGGGGGTATGTGGTGGGTCAACCTTACAAGGGGCAGGCAGTTCCCGCTCAGTCTGGTATCTGCAATGCATAATTTGACAAATAGGTAGCTACTTGAAAGGGCCTCACATCCTGCACCCATTCAAGTGGGTAATTGTTGGCTGCAGAATGGAGAAAAATAGATGTTTGGGGCCATTTGTTTTGTTCCTGTATTTATTTATTAGAATGCCCCCTCTCCCACTCACTTCACTCACTGATCCCGTACCTCACAGCCTTTTGCAGGATTGTTTTAGAGGGGAATCTGCCCCTGCAAGCCCTCAGGCTAACCCCCAAAGTGGAGTTTGGTTCTATTTCCCCCCTATAAGTATTTTCAGTACAGTTGGCTTCCTCTGGAGTATTTATTCTAATGAGCATTCTCCCCAAGAAGACCTCTCAGTTGGCAAATGGCCTGAAGGTTTGTTTGGCAAAGGAGGGGATCGACTTCACCCTCCTTGTCTGTGCTGCCTCTGCCTTCCTGGCTTCTCAGGAGTAATTCTTTGCTTCCATTTCAAATAGTAGAGAGCTGTTCTGGAGCTAGTCTGGGCCAGGTTGGGCCTTTTCCCTTCATTTTTCGACCTTCTTAACTCCCATGATCCTCCTGAAGCTGGTGGCCCGTTTTGAAAGATTCTGATGGGTTATACCTGCCACAGATACAAACCCCTTGTTTTCACTGGAAATGGCATTGGGGTGGGGGAGTGTTCTGGGTCTGATATAGGAAACCTCGCTAGACACCTGGGGCTTCTTAAGTGCACACCTATTTCTGTATCAGGCCTGACCTGAGACATCCAGAACATTGTTCTAGAAGCTTCTTGCCTTGTGAACCTTATCTGTGATAAGCAATAAATTGGACTTGGTAAAATTGGACTCATTGTCTGACTACATAAAATTAATTGTTGGTTTTTTCATGCTCTTTAAAGTTAACATTAAAGGTGTTACGTCTTTATAAAGGATAAAATGAGGCGAAGTGCCGTCAAGTCACTTCCGACTCATGGCTACCCTATGAATGAAAGTCCTCCAAAATGTCCTATCTTTGACAGCCTTGCTCAGATCTTGCAAATTGAAGGCTGTGGCTTCCTTTATTCAGTGGGGCTTACTCCCAGGAAAGTGTTCTTAGGATGGAAGCTGTGGTGGAGGAGAAGGCTCTGAGGCAGTGGCCCCCCTGGACCAAAGAATGCCCCATCTCTCCCCCCATCCGCCAGTCTCTCCTATGGATTCTTTAAAAAAAAACCACCCACCAAATAAAAACATAAGGTTTGATTAAAGGGTTGGCCGTGTGTAAGTAATGAGCTCCCTAAAGGTCTCTTATCTGGGAACCTGGAAGACCAAGGCTGGGTGAGGTAAATAGACATCGCTGTTTCAGAAATATTTTACTAGATTGATGATATGCAGATAGAGATGGACAACAAAGGTTTATTGAACAGAAAATAAAGTCTCTAACAGTGCGAGGCAGGAGTGAAAGGGCGAATTTTAGGCTAGAGGTTCTTAGAAAAAAAGATGACGGAGAAAATGCCTCGTTCGGGTGTGTGGGGCTGCCCTATTTAGAACACAGTTCTAGTCCCCGTTATCTCAAAACGGATATTGAAGTGTTAGAAAAGTTACAGAATGATCCTGGGGTTAGAGCGCCTTCCCTGGGCAGAAAGGTGAAGGAGTTTGAGGCTTTTTAGTTTACAGAAAAGTTAATAAAGGTGGCACATGACAGAGATTTGTAAAATTAAGCATGGGGTGAAGAAAGTGGGTAGAGCTTTTCTTCTCTTTGCTAGTACTCGCGGGAACCTGACGAAGTTCTTTATCCGGGTAGTTTCAGATAACACAAAATGACCAAAAAGGAACTGGGCAGGATATGTTGAGGTGTTGATTTGGTGGTGTTATTAAAGTACAGTTGATCAGTTCAGATCCATCAGTCATACTTTAGGGGAGGGGCCATGGCTCAGTGGTAGAGCATCTGCTTGGCATGCAGAAGGTCCCAGGTTCAATCCCTGGCATCTCCAGTTAAAGGGACTAAGCAAGTAGGTGATGTGAAAGACCTTTATCTGCCTGAGACCCTGGAGAGCCGCTGCCAGTCTAAGTAGACAAAAACTGACTTCGATGGACCAAGGGTCTGATTCAGTATAAGGTAGCTTCATGTGTTCATGTGACAAAAGTTGTGTGAGGATGGCTTCAATATATAAGGTGAAGCCAGCTCTCAGCTGCACCTCTGTGGGTTATAAACTAACCCCAAGGAGAGGAACCATTTTGCTGCTGAGCCTCAAGCAAATTGAGTAGACCCTGAGGGTAGATTGGATGCCCCTTTCTCCATAGTGGCCACCTCAGCTGACAAAATAGGCTTCCCAGGAATCTATTTCTGTAACTGACAGGATTCTCCTGAAGGTCAAGGATGCTTTTTTGACCACTCAGAGCTCCTGCCCACAGAACCTGTACAGGTGAGTTAGGACTGCCGGGCCCTTAAAGGGATGCTTATTTGCCTCACTAAAAACAGGCCTTTGTTTGTTTGTTTGTTGTTTTGATGTGTATCCTGCCCTCACTCCCCGGCCAAGAATGGGCTCTTCCCTAAACTGACCCCAAACCCTAACTAAAACCCAAATAAAAATCCTGGCTAAACTGATGCTCCTGTCCAGATCCAGGGATGACATAAGGTCAAACTGGAAAAAAACGAAGAACAGGAATGGAGAAAGTAACGATCAAAGCTAGGAGACGTCTTCTCTAACAGGCGGCAAGAAAATAACGGAAGGACGGTGGCCTCTGTTTGGGCAGGAAATGTCGCTGCTTGCGCTGGAGGTGCTGGAGAGCCCTTTTCGGTTCTAGGAAGCTAGAAAGGTCTTTCCCGGGCTGGCCAGTGCCTGTACAGTCCCAGATGTGGGACTGCACAGAAGAGGGACCTTCAGATGCCTGTTTCCTCTATAAGAGGGTCAGGACAGTTTTCTCCCGGCCTGTTGGCAACCTGAATGCCAAAGTGGATTTAGGAAGAAGTTTGGGTTTGCTGCACGCTGGACACAGTTTTTCTAGTTTCCCAATGCTGCGTTTGGCTTGGGGGGGCGTAGGGAAGCGAAACCTGAGAACTTCTGCTGCGTTCAGTCAGGTGCCAAGCGGGTGCTCCTGACAAAGAGGAAGCATTTTGTGTGTGTGTGTGAGCTTCTGGTTCTTTGACAAAGGACTCTTTCCACAAGAGGCTGGCTGCGGGGGGGGGGGGTGATTCTTCCAGCACCCAGCTGTGCAATTAAAAAGATTCCTAGGATGGGCGTGGTGTGTTATCTTCCATACTTTTAACACTTCATCACCTCCACTTTCAACCAGCACCTTCCACGTAGTCCGGAAGGAGCTCTTCTTCCCAGGCAGAATCTGCTAGTACAGGAGAAGTAGGTGGGGGGGTGGATCAGGCAAATCCATCCCAGGTCAGGTCATTTTGATCTTCCTGTTTGCTTGTTTTTATTTCCTCCTCATGACAATGCTGGTATCTGAAGCAGTTGCCTGGTTTTTGATAGGCCTTTTGATAGAACTAACTCTGCTCCCCCCCCCCCACAAGTCAAAAGGGATGGGGAAGACCCACTGAGAATCAGCTCAGGTGTGTGTGTGAGAGGGGTTGCATCAAGGTCCTCTGGATTTGGAGGAATTAAAAAGGTAAAGGCAAAAGTCTCCTGTGCAAGCACCGGGTCATTCCTGATCCATGGGGTGGCGTCACATCCCGACGTTTTCTAGGCAGACTTTGTTTGCAGGGTGGTTTGCCAGTGCCTTCCCCAGTCATCTTCCCTTTACCCCCAGCAAGCTGGGTACTCATTTTACCGACCTCGGGAGGATGGAAGGCTGAGTCAACCCTGACCTGGAGATTAAAACATCCCATCCACACTGATCTTTTTGGTGCCTGCTCACAGGTGTGGAATGGGGGAGGGGAGGAGAGATTTGGGGCTTGTTGTTTTATTTTTGGTTGTAGCTGGGGAAATTTTTAACTATTATTGTAAGCCACCTTGACCCACGAGGAGAGCAGGAATATGAATGCATGGGTGAGTGGGTGGTGGGTGGGGATTCTCTGTGTCTCCAGGAGCCTGGCAGTAGCATTTAGTCCACCGAGGTTCCTGGAATGAAAAACGAAACCCAGGAAAGGGTCCCCTGGTCAACTTCTGCTGGCTTTATGTGATACATCTTTTAAACAACAAATCCTCGCCCAGTCCTGTGGAAGCTGCCCTGTACTCCTTTTTGAAGGAAACGGAAAGCACAAATTCCTTGAATGAATAAACAAGGCCACTTTTTCTAATTTTGGATCCCACCCCCTCCCTGTGTTTCTGGCACTGTCCAACCGCAGGACCTTTCCAGGCAGAGAAACGCTTTCCCAAGAACAGCCCCCACCAGCCAGACTCTTGGCCCCCTCCCACCCAATCAGCTTCCAGAGCCAGGGCAGCATCACCAGTTGCTGGCAGACTCTGGCTCAATAGAGGAGGTTGGGAGGACTCCGGCTGGCCCTAATTCATAAAACAGAAAGACGACTGGGGGGACCCCTCGGCCCTTGAATGCATAAATGATGGCAAGGGAGAGGCGAGAGGCCAAAATTACTCAACTGAGGCTATCGTACTTTGGTCACATTGTGAGAAGACAAGAGTCCCTGGAAAATACACTCATGCTAGGAAAAGTTGGAAAGCAGCAGGGAAAGAGGAAGACCCGACATGAGATGGATCGTCTCAATCAAGGAAGCCACGGCCCTTGGTCTGCAAGACCTCAGCAAGGCTGTTAACAAGAGGACATTTTCAAGTACATTGATTCATAGGGTCGCCAAGAGTCAGATTTGAGGGTGGAGTCCAGCCGAGGGAGGGCAGGGTTGGTAGATGCCAGGCGGGTATAATGCCATAGAGTCCACCCTCCACAGGAGCTGTTTCCTCCAGGGCAATTGTAGACCTCTGTAGTCTGGAGATCAGTTGTCATTCCAGGAGATCCAGGCCACACCTGGAGGATGGCAACCCTAGGCAGAGCTGCCCATTCATTACTCAAACTACCATTAAATATCGTGAGTGCAGCGAGCTGGCTCTTGTCTATAATCTGTCCAAGTATGGCAGGCATACCTCCTCAGAGAATAAAGCTAGGAGTCTCAAAACAGGCCACCAGTTTCAGAATGATGGGGGGACTTGCAGTGAAGAGGAGGAGCGGGGCTACACCAAGGCAAAGTGGAGGCAAGGAAACAAAATGGAGGAGAGGGAAACAAATTCTTTAATAATTAATACTTTTTGCAACCCCAAACATTAAGGGAACTGGAACCCCCTGGTCCTCACAATTCCCAGAACCCCCACCCCACCCTGCATTTTTGCCTTGGGATTCTAAGGTTGTCTCTAGCAGGTATAACTCACCCCAAAAATAAAACCGGGAGCCTCAAAATTATCCTGTAGCTGCAAGATGATGATGGGAGAGGTTGTGCCCAAAATGAAGGGTATCGGAACGTCGAATGCGTAAGGAGGTCGGAGAGGGCAGAAAATGAGTTTCAGCTCAGAGATAGCCATTTGCTCCAATGCCAGGGAGGCAGGACCAATCCATGTAAGAAATGGTCGGGGATATCCAGATGTGAGTTATGTGACATTTAACCTGATTGGAGAGAGTTTGGGTGGTATCGAGGCAAGTTCCCTAAAGCTGGATTAGGGAAGGTTCCCGCCTTTGTTCTTGGTTCGAGTGTTTTGCCTAGATGCTATGACCACATGCTGGGAGAGGGGGCAGACTCCTCTGCAAGGGGGCAAGAGGGTGTCTGGGGTGTGTTTGCTCCACGACAACCAGGTAACTTTGCTGTAATGTCACTTAGCTGGACTAACGCATGGTCTGGAGAGAGTGGACCGGGAAAAGCTTTTCTCCCTCTCCCATAATCCTGGAACGTAGGGTCATCTGCTGAAGCTGGAGGGTGAGAGATTCAAAACAGATAAAAGGAAGTATTTTTCACACAACGCATAGTTAAATTGTGGAACTCCCTGCCCCAAAATGTGGTGATGGCTGCCAACTTGGAAGGCTTTAAGAGGGGAGTGGACATGTTCATGGAGGAGAGGGGTATTCATGATGCATACCTATTCTCTCTAGTATCAGAGGAGCATGCCTATTATATTAGGTGCTGTGGAGCACAGGCAGGATGCTGCTGCTGCAGTCGTCTTGTTTGTGGGCTTCCTAGAAGCACCTGGTTGGCCCCTGTGTGAACAGACTGCTGGACTTGATGGGCCTGGGTCTGATCCAGCAGGGCCGTTCTTATGTTTATGTTACTTTCCTTAGGTCTGTAACCAATAGACTTGGCAGCTATTTTCCATGTATGTGCTCTAGCTTAATCTTTAGTAATAAAAGTTTCTTTCCTGTTTACCAGGGGTGGGGAATGTCAAGCCCGCGAAATCATTTGGTCTGGCCCTTCGTGGGTCCTGGCAGATCTCTAGCTCAGAAGGATCTAAGACTGGTGATCGTCCCCCTCCATCAGACAGGAATAGCCTCAAGGCAGATGTGAGGGTTTTTTGCCGAGGAAAGGAACCATTTTCCCCCTTGCAGAAGAGTTGTTAGCTATGGAGCTGCTAGGACCGCCCAAGAAACTGTGCTAACTCTTTCCCACCCGGGCCGTGGAAAATGTATTCCCTCTGTACTACAAGAGGGCTGGGGGCAAAACAACAATAGAGGGGTTAAAGGGGACAGGGCCAGAATATGTGTGTGTGTGTGTGTGTGTGTGTGTGTGTGTGTGTGTGTGAGAGAGAGAGAGAGAGAGAGAGAGAGAGACTTAGCCAGTGTGTCATTTGATCCCTGCAGGCAGAGGTAGCAGGAGCCAGCTGTTTAATCCAGCCCTGACTATGCGGAGCAACTCCGGCGTGCAGCTGGACAGCTACGCCCGGCTGGTGCAACAGACCATCCTGTGCCTACCAGGTGGGCAAGTGCGGCACTGGTTGGATGCCTGCCTGCTTGCCCATGCGGGGGGGGGGGTTTCATCTGGGGCAGCTGCCTGCTTGGGGCTTGGTTGGCTAATTTTTAAGTTGATAATTTTGTATGGCCCGCGAATTATGTTATAAATATCCAAATGGCCCTTGGCGGAAAAAAGGTTCCCTACCCCTGCTGTTTACGAAAGCAGACTGTGCTTCAATTCCTGCATACATGCCCAGTCACTTGCATACGCTAAGTACACACATGGGCGGGGGGGGGGGGAGGTTAAGGTAGTTGGAAAGCTCTGCCCTTTGTACTACCTCAGAGGAAGCCTTACCAGGGTATCCCAAGGCACTGGTTACGTGACACGCTGGGTTTTGTAACTTGGGTGGCGGCGCATGAAGAGGGAACACACTTTTACATGCATGCAAATATGCAACATGCATGTAACAACACAGAGACCAGGGTGGGATAGTGACATCCAGAAGCTCCCTGCCCCTAGAATCATAGAATCCAATTTAACAAACTGAAGCTCGTTCAAGTAAAGAATGAGCCTGGGCTATTCTTGGATTTGCATGTTCCTTTCCCCTTCCCTTGTACATGGCATTGAGATTGAAGACTTCCTAAGCCAAACTTCGAACTAACCACGGAAGGGGCCGTGTTCAGTGATAGAGCATCTGCTCTACCCAGGTTCAATCCCCGGCATCTCCAGTTAAAGGGACTAGGCAAGTGGGTGATTTGAAAGACCCCTGCCTGAGACCCTGGAGAGCCGCTGCCGGTCTGAGTAAATACTGACTTTGTAAATACTGTAAAAGTCAGTTTTTCACGGTCAGAGTTCATAGGTTCTTGTAGGTTTTCCGGGCTGTGTGACCGTGGTCTTGGTATTTTCTTTCCTGATGTTTCGCCAGCAGCTGTGGCAGGCATCTTCAGAGGAGTAACACTGTGTTGAAGGACAGAAAACAAATGCCTGCCACAGCTGCTGGCGAAATGTCAGGAAAGAAAATACCAAGACCACGGTCGCACATCCAGGAAATCCTACAAGAACCTATGAACCCTCATGCTATTTGCAATAGATGTCAAGGGTGTCTGTCTGTGATAGGGATAACTCATCCAGAGATGAAGCTACGAGTTTTAAAATTGGCCACCATTTTCAGGATGATTGTGGGACTTGCAAGGCCAAAAATTAAGGGAATCAGAATATCCTGGCCTAAGTCATATCCCCAGGAACAAAATAAACATCATACAAGTATTCTCTTCAGGGAGTCAGGATTGTCTTCCAGCCATATTATTATTATCATCATCATCATCATCATCATCATCATCATCATTATTTTGTCATCAAGTCACAGCTGACCTATGGCGATGCCATAGGGTTTACAAGGCAAGAGATGTTCAGAGGTGGTTTGCTATTGCCAGTCTCCATGTCATGCCCCTGGTATTCCTTGGAGGTCTCCCATCCAAATACAAGCCAGGGTCGGGACTGAAAGTGGGTGACTGTCCCAGTGTCACCCAGCAAGTTTCCATGGCAGAGTGGGGATTCGAACCTGGGTTTCCCAGATCCTAGTCCAGCACCTTAACCACTACACCACACTGGCTATCTTATTTCCAGCCTTATAAACCACAAAGATGTGTTTGCTGACACACAATATGCAGGGAAGGCCTGGCCACATCATTGTGGTCCCTCCTGTATTTTTAGTTCTGCAACATCCCTGCTGTAAAACAAATCAATAAGACTCAGAAGCGTTTGGAAAATCAAAGATCCAATTTATTCCTTTTTCAGAAAAGTGATCATATGGAAATGTTGGGGAGGGGGTATTGCCATGGGGAGGCCTCGCCCAGAGCATGTTTATATAGCAAAATCACTTTCCAAGAGCCTCCCCAACCCTGATCATGGAAGAGCCTGGCCTGAGCGCGGAGGGGGGATTTGCTCTAGAGGAAGCTGTGGCTGTCATAGGCAATGGTGAGTAAAATATGAAATTTACCTATCAGACTTTCATATGGAGCTCAAATGTTAAGAATAAAAGCCTCCCTGACCTGGAAAAGATAAACGTACAGCTGCAAGGTCAGCTATCCTATTATGATAGCCAGCTATCTTACTGACTTGGAATATGTTCCACTAACTAAGGGTCTTTCTCCTCTAAGTCTTGGAGTAAGGACAGATAATGATTTCTGTAACTGATATATTCCTGAATGAAGTGCATTACAGGTTTAAGGTTTGAAAACCTAAATAGAGAAATTGCTAATAAAGATTGTTTGAAACTGCTTGCATAAATGAACATGTAAAAGAATCATAATGTTTGTACTTTATGACATGTTTTTAAGAGTGTGTAAATATTCACATGCAGATAATTTATGTGAAATAAATGGTAAAAAGAAACCCACTGTTTATAAATTTATTTGACACACTTCAAGAAAAAGACTTGCTTTTTGAAAGTAAAGTAAATCATTGATTCCTGCTTTGGTGACAGGCTGAATAAGATAATATATCATTTCTCAGGAAATGGTCTTTTCTAAGAGCCTAGTCACATCAACAGCATGAACCGTGGCATGGCTTCATGCTGCAGACTGCTGAAGGGGGTCCTTCCTGGGATCTAAACCCAGGATTATAGCATAGGAGTTGCTGGGCTCACAATGAACATAGGAATCTTCCGAGCACAGTCCTCTGGTGGCTTCACCACCTGTCCACCCCTGGGTGGATGGATCGTGTCCTCTCCCTTACTGTCAGTGACTTCCTGAGATTTCTCCTGGGTTGCTTCTTTTTCTACTGGCCCTGCTCTCAAGCCCTTTACAGCAGAGAAATGGAGCAGATGGGTGGACTTTCCACCATCGTTTCTTCTCCTTGCCAAGAAAAGATTCACCTGCATGACTTCTGCCTGTCAGGCAGAAGAGCCAGTCCAAAGGCAGGGCCCAGACAGCTCTCCTTCCTCAACAACTGACTGCAAGCAGGAAGATCTCAGACTTCCTAGTGGTGGAACGCCCAGGACCACGGGAGGCTCTCTCCAAATTCCTGACATGGTAGAAATCAAACGGCCAACATGCTCCATACAAGATCTCAAGCAAGTTCTTTCCAGAGATTTCTGGAACAAGAAATGGTGTGAGAGAGCCACCCCCACCCCCACACACAAAACACACAGGGAGAGACAGAGCATCTCACCGCAAATCCCCACCTGCACCCCTGAACTGGAGGGTTTGAAGGATGGGAGTAGAGTCTTGGGAAGAGATGCTGGAGCAGGAGGAGTGGAAACTACTTGGTCCATTAATGCTAAAGCAAGACAAAGAGATCAAACTTGACCGTTGTAAAAATGGAAAGCATTGCTGAGGGTCCAGCGGGGGCTGGAGCTAGCCACCCTTTGGGGTCTGCCTTTGGGGGCACTGCTGAGCGGGGAAACTCTGATCCCTTCCTGGGCAGCCAGCTGGTGGGGCCTCTGCAGGGCCATTTCAGTGTGGGCCCCATTTTGGTGGGAGGGGCCACATCGATCAGGAAAGTGCCCCCCTCCCCATTTCTCTCTCCAGGAAGAAAGGCTTTGCCAAGAAAGGAGCGGCGAAGGACACAGGTGGGGAAATAGGCAGGCACAGATCTTGACAGGAAGGGAGTGGCACATCTGTCCTTGATTACCTGGAAGGGAAGGAGAACAGAGCATGTGAGAATGCGCCTGGCCAGTCATTCTCCAAAGAATAGCCCTCTGGAGCATCTCACACAGCCAGACCCCTTTCCCCTGACAGTTTAAGCATGTCATTTCAAACTCCCCCCTCCCCAACATGGAGTTCTTCTTTCCTGCTCCTCCCTTCCTGTCCACGTGCGTAAGTTGGCCTCATTCATCTGTCGGCTCTTGATGGTGAAGACAATGCCCACGATGATACCCACGATGCCCACGACCAGGCCCAGGCCACACACCACATTCTCCGCCGTCTCCGGAAGGGGCTTATCCATGTCAGCATCTGAGAAAGGAAGGCGGGTTAGCAGAAGCAGAGGCAAAACCAGGGACATGATCCAGTGCGCCTCCCCTATGATTTCTTTCCCTGGGATCCTTTAAGGGTATCATGAAGAGTTCTGCTCCCGGCTTTGGCACAAAAACCCTCTGTGGAGTCATTCAAGGGCAGCCGTCCCAGTGTGGATCAGCTCCCTACGCAGTTTCTCCTGTACATTTGGAGGTGTTGCTGTGTCCTTTTTCAGGGTAAGGCATGAGTAGCGTTAACTAGATCTGGGCCGGGGAAGGGGGCGTCTGCAGGATCAGCCCAAAGAGCAATAGGAAAAAAGGTTGAGGGAATGCACACACAGAGATGCCTTATCTTGCACCAGGCCCTCAGTCCATCATTGTCATGTCTATTTTGACAGGCAGTGGCTCTCTGGAAATTTTACATCAACCAGTACCAGGTCCTTCTAAGTGCAGATGCTGGGAATTGAACCTGGGGCCTCCTGCATGCCAAGAAGACCCTCTCCCACTGAGCCAATGGCCCCTCCCTTATTAGACTGGAGCTGCAGAGGCACTGCTTCACCTCTTGCATTTCTGCCTGTCATAATGGTGGTGAAGGTACATGAAACAGATGGAGCAGCTTTACAAGGGGAGGCTGGACAGTGGGAGACAATATTGCTGGGGAGGGGTTTGTGGGTTTACAAAATTTATACCCCACCTTTCTACCCTCATCTGGGCCACCAAGGAAGCTAATTGTTTAAAAACATACACAATAAAAGCAGAGCCAAAACATATACAGGGATGAATCCTGTCATTCATGAGGGTGTCTTGTGGAAGGTAAAGTTGACAACTGCCCATTTGTCTGAATTCTCTGGGGTGGCCCCCACCTTGCGGAACGGCCTGCCTGAGGAGGCTGGGAAGGCCCCTCTCCTCCTATCCTCTCACACAATATGCACAACAGAATTGTTCAGGTGGGCATTTAGGGAAGGGTTGGAACTGTAGTGTAGTGGAATACCTCAGGAAGGCACCATTATAACGGAACAGGAATGCAGTCTGTTGCAGTCTTTATTGTACATATTGTAAGTATCACCTCCCTTATTGATAGAATCATGGAGTTGGAAGAAGGGGCCATAGAGGCCATCTAGTCCAACCACCTGCTTAATACAGGATCAGCCTAGACAAGTGTTTTCCAGCCGCTGCTTAAAGACTGCCAGTGAGGGGGAGTTCACCACCTTCCTCGGTAGCTTGAATCCACCATTGAACAACTCTTACTGTAAAAAAAAAAAAATCCTAATATCCAGCTGGTACCTTTCCACCCTTGACTTAAACCCATTATTGTGAGTCCTATCCTCTGCTGCCAACAGGAACAACTCCCTGCCCTCCTCTAAGTGTCACCCCTTCAAATACTTCAAGAGAGCAATCATATCCCGTCCCCACCCCCCAATCTCCGCTTCTCCAGACTGAACATTCCCAACTCCCTCAGCCTTTCCTCGCAGGGCTGGGTCTCCAGGCCCCGATCATCCTCTTCGCTCTCCTCTGTACCCGCTCCATTCTGTCCACATGCTTTTTGAAGTGAGGCCTCCAGAACTGCACACAAGACTCCAGGTGCGGCCTGACCAATGCCGTGTACAGCGGGACTATGACATCTTGTGATCTGGATGTTATTAAAGCAACGTCCTCTCCCTTCATAACCCCCTTTCTGCATTTGATGTCTCACACCTTAGACCAGTTTTCATTTGCCTTGTTTGTCCAGTTCTGTAATCCTAACCCTACTTCACTGTTTCTTGGAGATCTTTGCTTTCTGACCGGATTGCTTTTCATATGTTGGAATCTGCCTTGAGCCTTTGTGGAAAAGGTGGGCTATGAACAAAGATAATAATAATAATATCTTGACCCATTGCAGCAAGCAAAAAGAGCAAGAGTCTCTTGGACCATCCCCGCTAACTCCCAAGTTGGACTCTCCCCTGCCCGGCCTGAAAAAAGGCTCTGATTCACACATTCACATTTCATCCCTTGGTGTGACTGTGAGCTGCATGTCTGAAATGCCTCCCCTGAAAGATCTTGCTGTTGAGGCTTTGTCAGTTCTTAAGACTGTCAGTTCATAAGACTGGCATGCAATCCACGATAGCCATGACACATATGGGAGCCACCGTGTGATGCTGCAATGGTGATGTGAGAAACCCCTCCCCCCCCCAAGTACGCACTTGTCCTGATTCCCCAGCCCTGTCCTTACTCCACTCCCTGGTGAGGGGCTGGGCCAGCCCCTCATGCTCCACCCGGCAATAGTAGATGTCCTCAGCATTGGGGATGAAGGTCAAGTAGGAGAACTTGCGGAAGGAGTAGTCTGTGCTGGGGTAGAAGACTGTCTCCTCCACGCCGTCCTTCACCTCCTGCCCGTTCTTCAGCCAGGTGAGGCGGATCACAGGGGGTGAGAACTCGTTCGCCAGGCAGATGAGCACGTTGAGCTCCCCCAGGGTCACCGGCTTCTCTGGGTACACCGTCACCTTCGGGGGGACTAGAAGGGAGTGGTGAGAAACAAGAGTTTGTGTTACAGGATCCCAGACCAAGGCCCCTTTGACAGCTCCCAAAGGGTCCCAGAATGGAATTTGCACTCACTAAAGAGGGAAGTTGATGGGTAGGAAAAGTTGATGGCAGCAGGAAAAGAGGAAGACCCAGCATGAGATGGATTGACACTATGAAGGAAGCCACAGCCCCGTTTGCAAGACCTGAGCAAGGGTGTTAATGATTCATAGGGTCACCATAAGTCGGAAGCGACTTGATGGCACTTAACTCAAACACAAAGAGGAAAGACACCCCACTCCTTAGATGAACATCTGGGTCAATTTCAGTGTGCGGAGGGTGCCTGTCCGGACCCGCCTGGCACAGGATGGGCTCTGGAGGCCCACCAGCCCCACAGCAAAAGGGGCAACAGGCAGCCTCCCCTGGGGAGGGTCTCTCAGGAGGATGTGAAGGGGAAACAAGTCTGGATGGGGGGTGTTCTCTGGAACAGTGGAGGGAAATGGAGGGATATTATCATTTGACAGTAAATAGAGGGAAGAATCATCCCGTTTGAGCCATTACTGTTGAAAACCAGTGTGGTGTAATTATTAATTAATACCCCACCTTTCCCCCCAATGGGGACCCAAAGCAGCTTACATCTTTCTCCTTGTCTTGTCTTTAAGCAGAGGCTGGATGGCCATCTGTCGGGAGCGCTTTGATTGTGGGATCCTGCATGGCAGGGGGTTGGACTGGATGGCCCTTGTGGTCTCTTCCAACCTTGTGTGATTTTGTGATTTGTGATTTATCCTCTCAGCAACCCTGAGGTAGGTTAGGCTGAGAGACCATGACTGGCCCAAGGTCACCCAGTGAGCTTCCATGGTATGAGTGGGAAATTTGAACCTGGGTCTCCCAGATTGTGTAGTGGTTAAAGGGTCAGTCTAGGATCTAGGAGACCCTGGTTGGAATCCCACCTCTGCCAAGGAAGCTTGCAGGGAGACTTTGAATAAGTCAGCCTAACCTACCCCAAAGGGTTGTTGTGAGGGTAAAATGGAGGAGAGGAGAATGATGTAAGCCACTTTGGATCCCCATAATAAACTGTTTGGACCCTTTGGATGAGCCGCAGGAGCGTCAGTCTTGAGGCAGGCTGGGAAGGGGAGACTCTCCCATGCCTTACACCCGCTTAGAGGCAGCTTCAGATCTGGAAGTGCATCTAAAAATCAACTGAAACCAGGATTTCAGAAATGGGGAGGGGCTGTGACTCAGTGGCAGAGCCTCTGCTTGGCATGCAGAAGGTCCCAGGTTCAATCCCCAGCAGCATCTGCAGTTAAAGGGACCAGGCAAGAAAGTGATGTGAAGGCAGATTCAGGTGGATTCCCAATTCAGGGAAATAAAAAGTCTCAGTTTGAGGGCAGGGAGGACAGAGGGGGCAGGTGCTAGGTTGGCAGGTGCGTCTGAACCCCCTGACACAAGGAGCTGCATGGGGCCAGCGGTACCGTTCTGGGTCGGGGTGTTGTTGGAACGGCGCATGAAATTGTCGAGGCTGCCGCGGAGGGAGGCCATGTAGGGCAGTGCAACCTTGCCCTGGAAGACGATGCCATCTGGAAACTGGGGCAGCCGCCAGACAGTCTCCTTGTGCTCCAGGTCCACGTGGAAGAACTCGTCACCGTTGACCTCGTATATGTACTCGCCGGGCCCCTTCTCCGAGCTCAGGCTGCGCTGCGCATAGATCATGAAAGACATCACGTCCTCCGCTGTCCAGGCAAGAAAAGAGAAAGGCCAGGCGTGAGCCAGAGGGCCAGGGCAGAGTTGCCCTTGCCAACTTTGGAAATTCCTGGAGATTTGGGGGTGGAAGGGAGGGAACTTAGCAGGGATGTGATGCCGTAGAGCCCACCCTTTCCTCCAGGGGAACTGATCTCTATGGTCTGAAGATCAGTTGCAATTCCAGGAGAACCCCATCCCCCCATCTGGAGGTTGGTAACCATAGCTCGGGGGATTCCAACCATTCACACGGGAGGATGGAGCCATTCTCAGCAGCACCTCCTGAATGCTCCCGAGCAAAGCTCGGAGGTGATGCCGCTTCTGCACACACCCCATCTTCATCCCTGTCAACCCTGAGGCCTCACCCTGAGGGGGTGGGACGAAGGAAGCCCCCCAGCAGAAGACCTGCAATCCCGGTAGAGTGAGGCTGCCCTCCACCCTCTCTGCATGCTGGTGGAGGGATCCGCATCACAGCCCTGCCCCCTCCCAAAGGAAGAGGAGACTGAGGAAAGAGAAAACCCTCTCCTCCGTGGGTTCTACGGCATCACATCCCTGCTAAGTTCCCTCCCTTGCCCAAATTCCACCCCCAAATCTCCAGGAATTTCCAAAGGGAGATGGTCGTGGCCACTCCCACCCCCTGCCTTTGTAGCCAGCAGCGGGGCAAGGACCCACTCCCTTGCTTCTAGGAGGTGCTTCTGTTGCCCCTTCCAAGCCAGAAGAGAAGCGGCTTTGAGCAAACTCTGCGGTCCCGGCAGACTTACCCTGGGGCCAGTGGCAGACCTACATTTTTGGGAACCTGAAGCTTGAACTGTTACGGGGGGCCCTTCACAACTAGCAACAATAGGGCAACATCCAACAAGGCCCAAAGGGCCTTGCTGCCCTTGCAAGAACCTCGAGGCCCAAATGGCAGAGAACAGGGTGGTGGGGTGGAGTCCTTGAAAATGGGCCATACAGTGAGCTCCTTCTCACCAGCATCGAGGCCTGGGTAACCGCAGTTATCTTCTTCAGTGGGGTAGGGGGCTCGTTGGGATAAAAAGGTGAAAATCTGAGTTTTGGTGTTAAAATGCACAAGCGAGACGAGCGCAGCCAGAATTGAGAATTCGGATGTCATTTTATGGTTCTGATTGGCTCTAGCCTAAGGGCCTCCGGGATCAGGGGCCCTGAAGCTTAAGCGTCATTAGTTTCATAGTAGATCTACCGCTGGCTGGGGCTCAGCTCCGAAAGAGAGCCCCCCCCAGAAGTCCCTCCCCCCACAACTCCGGCAGCCCAAAGACTTGAGGCATAAGGCTCTTGGCCTTCTTAGGGAATGATCCTCAGCACCCCTATTTGGGAGCAAGGGCCCTTAGTGGGACTGACCTCTGGGCAAATGCCCAGTTGCCCTGGGGGAATGGTGAAGCCCGCCCCAATTCCTGCCGCCCTTGGGAGCAGCACCTCCAGACTTGGTCAGGCAAAGGGCTTGAGGGGAATCCAGAAGGGGAGCCTTGGGGCCAGGGAGACTGGAGAGGGAACGGGGTGTGGCTGGCAGGGGATGTCCCCTTCCCCGGCTGCAGTGGAGGACCTACATTTTTGGGGCCCTGAAGCTTGAACTGTTATGGGGGCCCCTTTGTAACCAGCAACAACAGGGCAACATCCAGCAAGGTCCAAAGGGCCTTGCTGCCCTTGCAAGGACCTTGAGGCCCAAATGGTGGAGAACAGGGTGGTGGGATGGAGTCCTTGAAAATGGGCCATACAGTGATGGAATAAAACTATAGAACGATTAAGCCGTGCATCAACAAAGGATTCGAGGATCCAGCTGCCAAAATGTAGGCTATGAATAGATTCTGGTGAGCTAAGTGAGCCCTTAAAGCTGGGGGTTTGAGTGCTGCAAGCCCCTGACAAAATTTTGAAATTTGACCAAATACAGGGACATTTTCAGGCCATATGAAATGGGTATTAGAGCATATTCTGAAGTCAGTATTAAGTACTTCAACCCATTGGCTTATGATTCTGTCACTAAAAAACTCCATCAATTTTGTTGAGAAATTCACATTAAAAAAAGTTGCTTCAGGGGGCCCCTCTGGGATACGGGGCCCTGAAGCTTAAGCTTCATTAGCTTCACAGTAGATCCACCTCTGCCCGGCTGTCATTCACCAGCCACATCTTTGATTAGGCAGATCGTGAGAGGCAGATGATGACAGGGAGGGCATTTTGGCCATCTTCTGGGCATGGAGTAGGGGTCACTGCAGGGGGGGGGAGACCGTTGTGAATTTCCTGCATTGTGCAGGGGGTTGGACTAGATGACCCTGATGGTCCCATCCAACTCTTATGATCCTATGATTCTCTTTGGAAAAAGAGAGACGCCGAGCTCCCCACCCCCCTTGGCGCGGTGGAGGGAGGGGGGAGAAGACGCGGCTGCCCCTCTGAGTGGAGACCCCACCACCAGGCGCCAAACTGGACTCCCGGTATGGGGGGTGAGGGGGGGACGCCCAGTCATTCGGAACAGAGGATCTGGTCCCCCACCCCACCCCCGGCCGCCGCCCTTCGCTGCCCTTCAATGGGCGATTTGGTCGCGGGCTCCTTCCGCTCTCCTCCGCTGGGAGTCAAACTCTGCAGAAGAATCCCCCTTTGCAAAGGATGGACTAGTTCCCAATTTGAAGTGACCCCTGAGAGCCCCCCTTGTTCCCCCAGAGACTCCGGCTGTTGACTCCCCCTCCCGAAAGGAAAGCCGGTCCTCCCAGCCGCCCTCCTCCCTGCCCATTCATTCATTCCTCCCTCCAACTCCATCCTCTGCCACTCCTTCCCTATGGCCATAGGTACCGGGTGTGTGGGTGGGTGTCTCTCTTACCTGGCACCAGGCGGCCCCCCAGGAGGGGTAGCAGCAGCCCCAGGTACCCCGCCAAGCCCCCCATTCCTGCGGCCGTCTCCAACGCGGGACGTGCCCAACGGGGAAGAGCGGGCAGCCAGGGGGGCAGCGGGCTGAGCCCGGGAGGAGAGCGGCCAATGAGGCGGCCAATGAGAAAAGACCCGGGTGCCGACTGGCCTGTTGCCCGGTGAAAGAGCCCCAGAAGAGGACCGAGCGGCAGATAGACGGAACTCCCGGCCACGCGAACTCATAAGCCAGAAGCTGCCGGCCCTGCCCTGGTGCAAGGCGAAAGAAACATAAACCATAATATAACAATACATGGGAACTTATCATTCAGAATTACAACTCGATTATCAGCTTCTTTGAATTACATTACTCTTTGTTCTCAACATATTTTCCATATCTAGTAACACATTAATTATTACACATATATTACCTAAATCTTGTTTGTTCTGCTTTTAATTTGAATTAATTCTGTTCTTGATTTGTAGCTATATATTTTTTAAAATTCAATTTTTCTTGAAATTCTGAAATTGATCTATTTTGTGTAAAAGATGTCAATTTTGCCATTGTGGCATACTCTGTTAGTTTATTCATTCTTCTAATTCTGGGTATTTCTCTGCTTTCCATTTTGCCGCATATATCACACTTGCCGTTGTCACCATATACTTAAACAGTTCATTATGTATTTTTAAAATATTGCTTGGCAAAATATTTAATAGCATTGTCGAAGGCTTTCACGGTCAAAGTTCATTGGTTCTTGTAGGTTATCCGGGCTGTGTAACCGTGGTCTTGGTATTTTCTTTCCTGACGTTTCGCCAGCAGCTGTGGCAGGCATCTTCAGAGGAGGAACACTGAAGGAGTAACACAGAGAGACACTGTCCTTCACTGTCCCTCTGAAGATTCCTGCCACAGCTGCTGGCGAAACGTCAGGAAAGAAAATACCAAGACCATGGTTACACAGCCCGGATAACCTACAAGAACCAATTTAATAGCATGTTTTTGGATTCAATGCAAACTTAATTTTTA
The DNA here is from genome assembly GCF_029931775.1 of Euleptes europaea. Classification (NCBI taxonomy): domain Eukaryota; kingdom Metazoa; phylum Chordata; class Lepidosauria; order Squamata; family Sphaerodactylidae; genus Euleptes; species Euleptes europaea. The sequence goes on from NC_079312.1 coordinate 1,075,077, forward strand.
ATATTTTTTGCATTTCATCATGTATTATTATCCAATATTTCTTGGTTTCTAACATGTCCATCACATACGATAAATTGTTGCATTTGTGTTATGACATTTCCAACATTTGCCATTAAAATCTTTGTTAGCTTTTGCTATATTTTTAGGAGTAATATACGATCTAAAAACATTTTGTACCAGTACTCTCTTAATATTTGAAATTCTGTAAACTTGATCCAAAGATCCTCCCACTGTCTCATATGCATGCTTCTTCCAAAAATTTGCATCCATTTTATCATGCAGTCTTTGACTTGTTCTGTTTCAGTGTCATATTGTAATAGCAATTTATAAACTTCCCCTAATAAATATCTTAAGTCTCCAGTAATTAGTTCAAAAGTCATCTTCTTTCTTAAGTTTCCACCTTCTTTGGTTATTTGTTCTCTCAGTTTTGAGGCCATTTGATGATATAATGTGTGTGTGTGTAAAGTGCCGTCAAGTCGCAACCCCGGAATATTTTGTCCTTCATCTTTAACTGTTTGCCAAGTTTTTATTTTCCCTTGTTTATCCATCATATTCTCATAAGTTATATAGTCCATTTTCAGCCATGTGCTGTTATCACAGTAAGCATCAACTGGAGATGTCAATGGTGAAGTTGCATTGAAACCTCTGCATTGAAACCATATGCTTAGCAAACCATCTCTCAAAACATGTCTTCCATTTGGCGTTTGAATTGTTCTTAATGACTTCTTCCTTCATAGTTATGTATTCCTTCTTTAGCATCTATTAGTTCCAATTTTACACTTCTCCTTTTTGGATCGATAATCCAAACTGATATCCAGTCTAATGCTTCAACTTGACAATTCAGTTTGATGACAATTCAATTTGATGTTTGGTACAGCTAAATCTCCTCTTTTTTTCCCATCTTGTAATACTTTAAATCTTACTCTGGAAGCAGAGCGGGGTTGACCCTGGATAGTATTTGAATGGGAGAACTCCAAGGAATACCAGGGGCATGACATGGGGGTAGGCAACGGTAAACCACCTCTCAATGTCTCTTGCCTTGAAAACCACACTAGGGGTCACCATAAGTCACACACACACACACACACATGCACGCACGCACGCACGCATGCACGCACTCCCACAAGGGTTGATTGCAAGAGCCCCCCCCCCCCCGCACTTGCATGTACAGCAGGTCCTCTGGACCCCAAAGAGGTGCCAACCCATTCCTTCTGGCCTCTTCCTCTGGAGATTCAAAGCCCCCCCCCCAAAAAAAATACCCTTCCAACACTTTCTTGCACTGCTCCTCTAACCTCCCCAGGTGGTCCTGATGGCTGCACCCTGCCTCTAAGGGGAGACCACTTGTGCCAAAGAAGTCCGCAACACAAGAAGCAGCCTCATGTTGGGACTGACCAGTGGCTGCTCTGGCTGGCTGGAGCTCTGAGGGGTCTCTCCCCGCCCCCCAGCCTGGCAATACCAAGGATGTTGCCTGAGAGCTTCTGTGTGCCCAGCGGGGGCTCCCCCATTGTTCCTCCAGAGAGAGGTCCTCTTAATCTCTGAGGATGCCAGTGTGGTGTATTCAGGAAGATAGGATGCTTAGGGAGCATCGATGAATCCCTGAAACCATGATCACTGTTTCCACGAGAGGAGTGCAATAAAATGTGCCAGAGAGTCAGGAAAACAGGGACTGGGTTTTCACTCAGAGATAGCCTATTTTGGCTTACCTGCCAAAGGAAGATGATGGATGATGGTCATTAAAACCTGGTCTGTAGTTTGGAACATGGGCTACATGACAGGTAACCTGATCGGAGGAATATGGGGTATCTCCCAGGATTCCTAACTCTGGATTGGAGGGAGGTGTTCACCAAAGCAGGCAGAGAGGTTCAAAAGGTGAAATTTTCCTTTGTTCTTGGTTCAGATACTTTGCCCGGATGCTGTAATCTATGCCGGGACTGAAACTCCTCCGCAAAGGAGCAGTAGGGAGTTGGGGGTGAGTGGGTAACTATCTTATATTTTATTTATTTATTAGATTTTTATTCCGACCCTCCCCTACCAGGGCTGGGGCTGGGGTGGCTCACATCCAGTACAACAACACAGTAATTTAAGTTATAGTTAAAACAGTAGCATCATAGCACACAATAAATTTCCATTAAAATCTCTAATAAGATCTAAAATCTCTAATAAGGTCTAAACCTTGTGGTCTCTTCCAACCTTGTGTGATTTTGTGGTTTGTGATTTTGTAAACATTACAAATTAAGCAGAGTCCATGGTGCCAGTCACCAGCGCACTTTTTACAACACTGTCAGGAGAGAAAGGCAGGCAGGCAAGATGAAACAGAAAATAAAACACAGAACAAGAAGACGAATTTATTTTTTATATGCCAACTTTCTCTACCACTTAAGGAAGAATCAAACCGGCTTGCAGTCACCTTCCCTTCCCCTCCCCACAACAGACACCCGGTGAGGTAGGTGGGGCTGAGAGAGCTCTAAGAGAGTTGTGACTAGCCCAAGGTCACCCAGCTGGCTTCATGTGTAGGAGTGGGGAAACCAACATGGTTCACCAGATTAGAGCCCGTCACTCATGTGGAGGAGTGGGGTATCAAATCCAGTTCTCCAGAGTCTGGTAGCTGGAGGGACTCCAGCCGACCCTCCCTGACACATCCCTGGAAGAGCCTCCATCTTCTCCTCCTGGTCTTCTGGATTGGACCACAAGTGTCCAGGGAGGAGGCACGCAAGGTTGCAGTGGTCAGAAGAGGGGGTTCTGGGGGGACCTCGGGGCTGAAAGGCCAAGAGATGAAGGCGACCTGAGCCCTGCCCAAGATGGGGTCTGGTTGTGCCCCCCCAAAAAAAGAAAGAGATTCCAAGGCCGGCTGAACATCTGAGTCCTAAACAGATCAGACCAACTGCGCTGCCCCACTTGAGGGAAGAGGTAGAGTGTGGGGGGAATCATTCACACGCACACTCACTTTCCTCTGCCTTCTCTTTTTGCCTTCTCAGCAAAAACAAAACAAAACACATGTTCCCAAAGGCAAGCAGCTGCTGGTGCTTCTGCCTGGGGACTGATGATGCTGCTGCTGCCTCAGAATGAATTCTCATTGATGCTCCTTTGGTCTCCGCCCTGGTCCACTCCCAAGGACTTCAGAGGCGAAAGTAATTTCCCTCGCTTGCAATGAACAGACAAAGCTTCCATCAAGGGCTGCATGTGGGTTTTCTGTGGGGTAGCCATGGGTTCTGGACAGATCCTGCCAGCAACTTTCCTCCTGATGGGGCTTCTGGTTCCCTCCATGGTGAATGGAATGGAAGGAAGAACCAAGACCCCTGGTAAGCAGAGCCGCTGGGAGAATGGATGAAAGATTGGGGGGAAGGGCCTTGGTATCCCACTGCTATTACTGCTTTATGTATTTACTCCATTTCTACTCTGCCTTTCTCTCCAATGGAGTCCCAAAACAGCTTACAGCATTTTCCTGCCCTCCATTTCATCCTCACAACAGCCCAGTGAAGTAGTTTAGACCAATGAGAAGTGGCTTACATCCCCCCCCCACCACCACATACACAATAGGGTTGGCCCTCAGAGTGGCTGGTTTTGTGCCCCTGTTCTGTTTCTGCCACCTACTCAAACCTGGCAGGAAACAGCAGGAAACCTGATCGTAGAGCATTTTCTCACACATGGCCATTCCGATAGGGATTTACGTTTTTTTGTTCTATGGCTGTATCGCTCTAAGCAAACTTTTGATAATGTTATGAACAAAAGGGAGGGGGAGTTAATATTTCCCCATGGTCTATCAAAGTAGTAAAAGGATGCTCCCCCCCTTCATTTACATGTATGATGATAGAATATTTGTCTGAGTGGTTGGTTACACATGCAGAACAAAAGTTACAACTCCCCCCACCCCATAAGATTTAATTACATATTAAACATTGTTCAGGCAGTGGGTTGTTGTTCTTATTGTGGGGAGTCCAAGAAGTCTTTGTAATGCCCCTTTGCTACTGTATACATTAAGCTTCATGTTGTATGACAAATGACACAATCTTTTTTAAAAAATACATCAGCAAAATCAATCCCGGTGGTCCCAGGACTTCTCATCCAGCACCACTACATAACCCAGGTTGTCCTTGCTTTTGTGCTAGCTAAAGGTACAAGTGGACCCTGACCCGAATGGCCCAGATTAGCCTGATCTCAGAAGCTAAGCAGAGTCAGCCCTGGTTAGTACTTGGATGGGAGGCCATCCAGGAAGTCCAGGGTCTCTGTGCAGGGGGCAGGCCATGGCCAGCCACCTCCAAATGTCTCTTACCTGCTTGAAACCCCTACTGGGTTGCCATAAGTCGGCTGATACGTCATGGCACTTTACACACACAGAGATACAAGTGAGAGCCAGCATGGTGTAGTGATTAAGAGCAAAGGACTCTAATCTGGAATACCGGGTTCGATTCCCCACTCCTCCACATGACGTCTGCTGGAACTCTCTCAGCCCACAGGCAGGCAGGCAGTGGCAAACCACCCCCCCTGAACGTCTCTTGCCTTGAAAACCCCACAGGGTGGCCATAAATTAGCTACGACTTGAGGGCAAAGACACAGACACACACATACAGAAAGGTACCATGGTAAACTGAAATAGACTTCTTACTGATTTACTTACTACGGATCTATTGTGACATGATGTTTCTGTGAACTACAGCCCACTTCACCAAATGTGAGAAGCGATTCCTAGATGGGGTACCCATGTGTATGTGTGTGTGTGTGTGTTAAGTGCCGTCAAGTCGCTTCCGACTCATGGTGACCCTATGAATGAAAGTCCTCCAAAATGTCCTATCTTTGACAGCCTTGCTCAGCCTTGCAAATTGAAGGCCTTGGCTTCCTTTATTGAGTCCATCCATCTCTTGTTGGGTCTTCCTCTTTTCCTGCTGCCCTCAACTTTTCCTATCATGACGGTCTTTTCCAGTGACTCTTGTCGTCTCATGACGTGACCAAAATACGACAGCCTCAGTTTAGTCATTTGAGCTTCTAGGGTCAGTTCAGGCTTGATTTGATCTAGAACCCACTGATTTGTTTTTTTGGCAGTCCAGGGTATCCGTAACCCTCTCCTCCAACACCACATTTCAAAGGAATCTATTTTCTTCCTATCAGCTTTCTTCACTGTCCAGCTTCCACACCCATACATAGTAATAGGGAATACGATAGTAATAGGGAATACGCGTTTGTGCATGTGTACAAATATAAAATGCAAAACTAGGCACGAGGTTTGGATCAGGGTGATGGATGGCGGGGGAGGGAGGCAGGTGGAATCTTTTTCCGGGGGGCCCAGGTGGGTGGCATCCAGAGGGGGTGGAGGGGGGGCGAGGAGCACGGGGGGCAGCCCTTCACCGCCTCTCTCCTTCCCCGCAGCCTCCCGCTTCGTGGTGCAGGACGTGCACGAGTGCCACTTCGCCAACGGGACGGCGGGCGAGGTGCGCTACGTGATGCGGGAGATCTGGGGCGGGCAGGAGTGCTGGCGCTTCGACAGCCGCCTCGGGCACTTCGTGGCCCTCGCCCCGCTCTGCCAGCCGGACGCCGAGAGCCTCAACCGCGACCCCCGGGAGCTGGCCTTCCGCCGGGCACAGGGGGACCGCCTCTGCCGCGCCAACTACGCGCTCTTCGGGGGGCTCTTCACCGGCAGGAAGGGTGAGCGGAGGGGGGGGCGCCCTTTCTGGGAGGGAGGGCAGGCAGTGTCAAGATTACAAGTCTGTCAGATAGTTTGACAGGTGCAGGATAGATCAGTGAGATCTAAGGATGATGTAATCAGCCTGGAAAGTACCTGGGGAGCTAGAGAAAGCTGGCCTGATCCAGTTAGAGCCAGGTGGCTGATGCAATGCAGTAGCAATACCAGGATAATTGGATATCTTCTGTGATTGGTGGCTGAGTCCACCAGGTGTATATAATGAAGTGAAACCGCAGTTCTATGCGGGATGTTATGAGCGGAGAGTGTGAAAGGAGTATCTGTATATATTTCTGCACTGTACAAATAAACTACACTTTTCTATGTGGCCGTGGACTTTCTGATGGGTATCCTGGACAAGACTGCTAATCCGCTTGGCTTCCGCATCAGGCAGGAGGAGGGAAAGGAGCTGGGGGGGCGGAGGGGCTGCGGGGGGCTTCCCCCCCCGTCTCCCCCCCTTCAGCGGCTCCTGGCTGGGGCGAGGCTTTGAAGTGGGGAGAAGGAAGGGGGGGGCTTGCAAGATGGCATGTAGACAAAACTTGGGGGCTGCTGCAGCTCTCCACGAGTTAAACTCATTTTGATCTTTTAAACGGGTTTAAGGTCTGTCATTTGCAGCCGTTTTCTCTTAAGTGGAGGCTCAGTATTATTATTTCCAACTCAGTATCGACTGTGGCTTCTTGGGCTTCCCCTGGGGAGATGAATCAGAAGGGCCATGAAGGCCGATTCAAGCCTTCCTTTCAAACAGTAAGCTGCTCGACTCCCTTACAGTATTGAATTAGCTGACGTTAAAATTTTATGAGGTCTTTTCAGCCATCAAGCTGTGCTGCTAACAAGGCCGGCTGATTTACTACTCTCCCCCTAACTGCTGTAAAGTTAAATAATCCGTATAAAAAAGCGTGCGCATGATCCAGAGGATTTATTTACACCTCCTGCCTGTAAGCAGAAGAAAACTGAGGATTATTTTGCACCAGAAAATGATATAGTGTTCAATGTTTCTCCTACAAACATACGCCCTCCGCTAATTGATTCATCTAATCGACCGGACAACCTTAGCTCATTGCAAGCAGCAAATAGCACTAAGGAAAGCCAACAATGCTCTAAAAGAGCTCTCTATATTGACAGCTAAAACAGCCACAGCAATCCACATCCAAGTTACATTACTGTAATGTGCTAGAATTATAGAATCATCAAGTTGGAAGGGACCACCAGGGTCATCTAGTCCAACCCCCTGCACAATGCAGGAAATTCACAGCTACCTCCCCCCCACACACACACACACCACCAGTGACCCCTATTCCATGCCCAGAAGATGGCCAAGATGCCCTCCCTCTTATAGAATCAACATTGCTGACAGGTGGACATCCAGTCTCTGCTTAAAAACCTCCAGGGAAGGAGAGCTCACCACCTCCCGAGGAAGCCTGCTCCACCGAGGAACTGCTCTAACAGTTAGATAATTCTTCCTAATGTCTAGATGGAAACTCTCATGCTAGTGGCAACGCTCCTTGCTTGGTCAGCTTGTTTCATGCAGACTGTTGTGGTTGTGCCGTGTCAAACTCTCTCATTTATCAGCACCGCGGGCATCCTTCTCTGCCTTTATTATTTATTATATTTCTAACCCTCCCTCCCTGGTCGAAACCAAACTTTGAGCCTCTCCATTTTCTCAGCACCTATCAACATGTTTTGGGATTCCAAAAACCCTATTCTCAGGCTGGGGTTTGAGGAATGGTACCTCTGTAGAGCTTGACTGTGATCACAAACAGTTCCGGAGGTCCTTTATACAGACAGGGAACTGTTCTGTGGGGTCTGGTTTGGTCACCTTCCTTCCTTACGGAACTCGAGGTGGCTTACAAACATAGATGAAACCATCAAATAAAATACATTAAGACATAAAAGCCAAATTTAAAACTCAAGACTGTTACTTAACCAAATGCTGTCCTGAATAAAACCATCTTCAGCTGTCTCCTAAAGACCAACAGCGAGGGGGCACCTCTGCATTATTCCCATTGAATTCAGAGCTTTTCACAGCTTTTTGTGAGTTATTTCAGTTCCCAAAGCATCTTTTCAAGATATAAGAGTTTAAAGTTTTTGCCAAATGTAAAAAGCACATGACCAACATATCTTTGGAGAGTAGATGGCCCTGCAGGATTACTTCTCAAACAGTGGCAGCCTAATGTCTCTTTTTAACCCTTCTCAGTCCCATATTTTTGATTTTACATTAGAAATATATCAGCTGCAGACGTGAGAGTGTCTTCCTCTTCTGAAAAAAATGAGCTGTGGCTCACAAAAGCTCATACCCTGCCTAAATTTTTGTTAGTCTTTAAGGTGCTACTGGACTCTTGCTCTTTTCTACTGCTATTGATGTACTAAAATGGCTACCCATCGTGATCTTCCTCTTCTCAGTTGGTCTGTGCTTTTCTGGTTTTCCCGAATCTCTGAAATTTCCCTCCTTCCCCCCCCTCCAGTTCAGCCCACAGTGAGAATCTCCCACACCAAGACTGAGCCCCCTGGCCACCACAGCCTCCTTATCTGCACCGCGGCAGGATATTACCCCTCGGAGATTAATATCAAGTGGCTGAAGAACGGGCAGGAGCAGACGGAGGGGGTCGGATACTCAGAAAAGTTCCAGAACGGAGACTGGACCTTCCAGGACCAGGTGATGCTGGAGACGGTGCCCAAGCGGGGGGACGTCTACGCCTGCCAGGTGGAGCACAGCAGCGTGACGGAGCCCATCACCGTGCGGTGGGGTAAGAGGCTCGAGGGCTTCCTCCTTCCTCCTCTTTCCTGTGGACACACAATCACGCAAAGTGGACAGGAGCTCCAAGACCCTGCAGAAACTCTGACAAGCACAGAGTTTTTGCTGACCCAACAGATGCATCCCGGGGAGGATTCTGGCTGGATGGTGTGACGTCAGATCTGGTTCTGATCCTGCAAAAAAAAAAAAAAAATCTTACATATTTGGCAAGCAAGATGGAAGCAAAGGAGGGGGGGATATGATGGAAGATTTTGGAGGTGTCCCTCAATCCTTGTGGCATATACTTGCTGTTCACCAGGGATTCCTTACCTGGATTTGTATAGAATCATAGAATCACAGAGCTGGAAGGGATCACCAGGGTCATCTAGTCCAACTCCCTGCACAATGCAGGAAATTTACAACCACCTCCCCCCCGCACCCCAGTGACCCCCCACTCCATGCCCAGAAGATGGCCAAAAGAACATCCCTCTAGGATCCCTGGCCAATCTGGCCTGGAGGAAAATTGCTTCCTGACCCCAAAGTGGCGGACATTTCCCTGGGCATGTAAGAAAGGGCCACGAGAGCCAAACACTGACGCAACCCTTCTTGCCCTCATAGAATCATAGAGTTGGAAGGGACCACCAGGGTCATCAAGTCCAACCCCCTGCACAATGCAGGAAATTCACAACTACCTCCCCCTCCCCACACCCCTAGTGACCAGAAGACGGCCAAGATGCCCTCCCTCTCATGGATCTAAGTTCACAGAATCAGAATTGTTGACAAATGGCCATCTAGCCTCTGCTATTCTCTGCTATTCTCACATCATTCTGAAAACTGCTTGTGATCCCTGAAAACCAAACAATAAAACCTCTTAAGGCTCTCCTCTCCTTTCTGGGAGGTTCATAATGGCTGAGAAATGTGCCTTATTTGAAGAAGGGGATGTTCTGCAGCCACGTGACCTTAGGCAGATCATGAGAGGGAGGGCATCTTGGCCATTTTCTGGGCATGGAACAGGGGTCACTGGGTGTGTGTGTGTGGGGTATTTCCTGCATTGTGCAGGGGGATTGGACTAGATGACCCTGGTGGTCCCTTCCAACTCTGTGATTCTATGTATCAACAGGCAATATGGAACTGGTCCAAAAACCTCTTAAAACTCTGCGAAGTATTGCTTTGTCTCAGTTTTGAATAGGAAGTCTCATGGCTCTCTGGCCATTTCCCCTAAATAAATTATTCTTTGTTGGAGTTACATCTGGACATCTTCCGTTTTACCATTTTTTGCTTCACTTTGGTAGTGGAAACTTAGGTTGCCAGCCTCCAGGTGGGGCCTGGAGATCCCTGAGAATTACAACTGATGTCCAGACTGCAGAGATAATTTCCTCTGGAGTAGATGGCAGCTTTGGGAGGTGGAGTCTGTGGCATTCTGCCCTGCTGAAGACCCCTCCCCAAACTCCACCCCAGGCTCCACCCCCCAAATCTCCAGGAATTTCCCAGCTGAGAGTTGGCAACTCTAGTGGAAACACAAATGCTCTGGGGAATGGTGTCCCTCTTCTCCACTCCCTGGGGGAGGGGGGTGCAGGATCCGAGTGGGAATCTAACCATGCTGACCTCACAGCTCATGCCTTTGCATAGCAAACAGACTGAATCCCCCTTGCGAAATCTAGAGTCTGATTGGCCCTGAGCCATGTTTTCACGGGACCTGTCTTCTTTCTCCACAGAGCCACAGTCATCACACTCTGCCAAGACCAAAGTGTTGACGGGGGCCGTGGGGGCCGTGCTGGGGGTGGCCTTTGGGGCTGCCGGACTCTGCCTCTACCTGAGGGCTAGGAATGGTAAGAGGGTGGGAGGGGATGACTGGTGAGGGAGGAACAAAGCAGGGAGGGTTGGAAAGGTTCTGGGGGGCTGCAAACCCCCCCTCCCACCTCCCAGGACTCTTTCAGCTTCTGATGGACCCCCTCCCTCATTAAGACTAAGAGACCTGAGCCTAAGGGGACGGTGGTGGTGGTTGTCAGTATTATTTTTCTTCCCCCGGCTGTTCTGGTTTGGGTTCTGCATACCAAGCTGGTCTCCTACTAGGGTTGCCAGCATGATGCCCTTCAATAGATCTATGGTGCGGCCTCATTTGAAATACTGTGTAGAGTTCTGGCTGACGTATCTCAAGAAGGACATGACAGAGCTGGGGGGGCAACTAAGATGATTCAGGGGGGCTGGAGCGCCTCTCCAATGAGGAAAGGCTGAAGAGTTTGGGGCTTTTCAGTTTAGAAAAGAGATGACCAAGGGGGGGTCATGATAGAGGTTTATAAAATTATGCACCGGGTGGAGAGAGTAGACAAAGGTAACTTTTCTTCCTCTTCCCAAATACTGGAACTAAGGGGCATCCAGTGAGGATGATGGACAGTAGATTCAGGACAGAAAAAAGTGGTTAGAATGTGGGATTCGCTGCCAGAGGATGTGGTGGTGGCCATAGGCACAAACAGCTTTAAAAGGATCGGACAGATTCATGGAGGATCAGTGGCTCCTAGCCACCATGACTAAAGAGAACCTCCATGTTCAGAGGCAGTCAACCCCTAAATCCCAGTGCCAGGAGGCAACCTGAGGGGAAGGCCTCAGCATCTATGCCCTGTTGCTGGCCCTCCAGCGGAACTGGGTGGCCATTGTGTGAGACAGGATGCTGGACTAGATGGACCCTCAGTGGTCTGATCCAGCAGGGCTCTTCTGATGTTCTTGTGGGGTGGGGCAGTACGTAGCATAGAAATCAAGACCCCTTCAAGGGCTTTGACTGTGTGTGTCTCTCCCTCTCTTTCTCCGTAGTGGCTCCCACCATACCTGCTGCAGGTAAGGATCTCCGTACATCTCCCTCAATAATGTTATTTGTTTTTAATTTGGTCTGGTATGAAGGAACTCCCTGAAGTTTAAACTGGTTGTACAAAGCCAGTGAGACTTTGCACAGACTTGTGAGTGTTGCCAATGCTTCACATATGGTATCTCTGTCATCCTTCCAGCAGCCCTGTGAGGTAGGCCAGTGATGTTACCCCCTGCACTGTAGATGGAAGATGCGGGTGAGAGTCTTCACTGAGGCTGCATTGTGAGCTCATATCATTAAAAGTGCATTGACCTATATAGGGTTTATTGTTTTAACTGCCAGCATATGGTGCTTTTACTTAAACGCTAAGAAGGTATATTGGTCAAATGGAGGAGGCCCATAAAATGTCTGGTTTGGTAGGGACTGTGGGTGGGAATCTTATCAGATTGCCCAGTTGGTTCGTTTTGGTTTATGTCCTGTTTATTTATTTGTTTTCTACCGCATCTAATGATTCTCTCTCTCCCCCACCCCTTTCCTGACAGGGCTCCTTAGTTAGTCCAGATGGCTCCAGGTCCCACCAGTGGAAATTCAGTTTCTTCTACAGATCCCCCCTCCCAAATAATCTGTGTTCAGGCAGCGTTTTTGAATGACTGCTGCTAAAACTGCTGTTGGGTACTGCTGGGATTGCTGGAAAGTTCACGATTTGGCAAGATCACCCGCTTACAACAGCTGCTGAAAATAGGCTACAAAAAGAGACACTGATGACTAACTGGAGGGACTTTTTCCAGTTGGGATTTTGTCTAATTAAAAAGAATACTTTAAAGAGATTTGTCTGTGTGAGTTTTAGCGGATTCCGTTAGTCAAGGTCTGGAAGCCTCTCAGCTTAGATTTTATCATACCCCTCCTGCCTGGGAAGAAGAGCTCCTTCCGGACTACGTGGAAGGTGCTGGATGAAGGAGGAGGTTAGGAAGGGTTAAAAGTATGGAAGATAACACACCACGCTCATCCTGGGAATCTTTTTAATTGCACAGTTGGGGGCAGGAAGAAACACACACACACACCCAGCCTTTCGTGGAAAGAGTCCTTTGTCAAAGAACCAGAAGCTCTCACACATACACACACACAAAATGCTTCCTCTTTGCCAGGAGCACCCGCTTGGCACCTGACTGAACGCAGCAGAAGTTCTCAGGTTTCGCTTCCCTACACTACGCACCCCCCCCCCCTGCAAGCCAAGCCCAACATTCGGGAAACTAGAAAAATTGTGGCCAGCGTGCAGCAAACCCAAACTTCTTCCTAAATCTACTTTGGCATTAAGATCGTTTTGATTTGCATCCCGCCCTCACTCCCTGACCAAGAGCCAGGCTCGTCTCTAAACTGAACCCAAACCCTAACCAAAACCCAAATAAAAATTCTGGCTAAAATGGCAAGCTTATCCAGAGCCAGGGATGACATAAGGTCGAACCGAACTACAACGAAGAACAAAGAACAGGAATGGAGAAAGTAACGATCAAACAACAAGGCAAAGCTAGGAGTCATCCTCTCCAACTAGCGGCAAGAACTGAGGGAAGATGGTTGCTTCCCTCACAGGGTGCCACCTCTGGCGCTGGAGGGAGTGGAGAGCCCTTTTCGGTTCTAGGAAGACAGAAAGTTCTTTCCCAGCTGGCCGGTGCCTGTACAGTCACATCTGGGCCTTTACAGGTTCCAGGACCCATTCAGTCAGGAAAACAGGCCTGCAATGATCCAGAGAGCACAGAGGAGCAAACGCTTCCAACACCGTCCGATCCTGAACTGCATTCAGATTGGAGGCCAAGTTGGAAGGGATCTGGGAGGTTTCAGCCCCCGGCCTCCCGCAAAGAATCTTGCTAAAATGTCACAGCAGGCTGCAGACGTGCCATCATTGGCTGGAGCAAGGGTCGGCATTAAATGCCTTTGAACTATTTCTTTTAAAAGCTCCAGTGAAAACGAGTTTGAAGATTCCTAGTGATTAGAATGCCAGACTAGGATCTTGGGGTACAAATCCCCACTCTGCCACAGAAGGCAGCTGGCTCACTTTGGCCCATTCAAGCACTCCCAGCCAGACCTACCTCACAGGGTTGTTGTGAGAATAAAAAGTAGGGGACGGGAGAACAACATAAGCTGTTTTATGCTGGAGAGAAGGGCAGCGCAGACACAGAGGGTGGGAAATATAGCGTGGATATTTGCAAAGGAAACTAAGGTTGTCTGTTTGTGGCAGGCATAGCTCATTGGAAAACAGTGGTAGGCATTGCAAAGCTGGCTGCCAGACCCAAGACTATTATGGGACTTGCAAAGCCAAAGATGAAGGGAATCATCTTTGGTTATTTCAAGGTCCCTCCTATATTTTTGGTTCTGCAATATCCATGCTGTAAAACAAAGCAATAACACTCAGCAGCATTTGGACAATACAAAGATCCAATTTATTTCTTTTTCAGAAAAGTGATCATATGGAAATGTTGGGGAGGGGGTATTGCCATGGGGAGGCCTCGCCCAGAACATAGTTATATAGCAAAATCGCTTTCCAAGAGCCTCCCCAACCCTGATCATTGAAGAGCTTGGCCTGAGTGCTGGGGTGGTTTGCTCTAGACGAGGAAGCTATGGCTTCATGCTGTAGACTGCTGAAGGGGTCCTCCTTCCCAGGACCCAAATCCAGTATTGTGGGATGGGAGTTGTTGGGCTCACGGTGAGCACAGAATCTTCCGAGCACAGTTTTCTGGTGGCTTCACCGCCTGTCCATCCCTGGATAGATCATGTCCACTCCCTCGCTGAAAGTGACCTCCTGAGATCTCTCCAGGGTTGCTTCCTTTTCTACTGGCCCCGCACTTAATTGCTTAATTGCTTAACAGTCGAGAAATTGAGCAGACGGGTGGACTTTCCACCATCACTTTTTCTGCTTGCCAAGAAATGGAAACTACTCAGGCCATTAATGGTCAGGAAAGAGAATGGGGTCTCACTTACTCATAGGAGAAATTGAAAGGATTTCTGTGGGTCCATTGGGGCTGGAGCTAGCTGCCCTTTGGGGTCTGTCTTTGGGTGCACTGCTTTGGGGGGAAACTCTGACCCCTTCCTGGGCGACCAGTTGGTGGGGCCCCTTCAGGGCCATTCCAGTGTGGGCCCCATATTGGTGGGAGGGGCCACATCGACCAGGAGATCAGGAAAGTGTCCCCCTCATTTCTCCCTCCGAGAAGAAAGGCTTCGCCAAGAAAGCAGCAGTGACGTATGCAGTTTGGGAAAGAGGCAGGCGTAGATCTTGACAGGAAAGGAGTGGCACATCCATCCTAGATTACCTGGAAGGCAAGGAGAACAAGGCAGGTGAGAACACAGCTGGCTGGTCATTCTCCAAAGAAGAGCCCTCCAGAGCATCTCACACAGCCAGACCCCCTAGAACATAAAAACATAAGCCCTTCTGGATCAGACCAAAGCCCATCAAGTCCAGTATCAGAGGAGCAAGCCTGTTATATTAGGTGCTGTGGAACACAGGCAGGATGGTGCTGCTGCAGTCGTCTTTGTTTGTGGGATTCCCAGAGGCACCTGTTTGGCCACTGTGTGAACAGACTGCTGGACTTGATGGGCCTTGGTCTGATCCAGTAGGGCCTTTCTTATGTTCTTATGTTCTTAAGTGTTTTAACCGCTCCTCATAGGGCAGTTGCTCCAGTCCCCCAGTCATTTTGGTTGCTCTTTTCTGCACCTTCTCAATCTCTGCAATATCCTTTTTTAGGTGTGGTGACCAGAACTGTACACAGTATTTCAACTGTGGTCTCACCATAGATTTGTACAAGGGCAGTATGATATCAGCAGTTTTATCCTCTATTCCTCATCTAATTATGGCCAGCATGGAATTTGCCTTTTTTACAGCAGCCGCACACTGGGTTGACATCTTCATTGAGCTATCCACTACCACCCCAAGATCCCTTTCTTCATCTGTCGCTGCCAGCACAGATCCCATCAGTGTATATGTGAAGTTGGGATTGTTTGCCCCAATATGCATCACTTCACACTTGCTCACATTGAATCTCATTTGCCATTTTAATGCCCATTCTTCCAGTATGTAGAGATCCTTTTGGGGCTCTTCACAGTCCGATTTTGTTTTAACCACCCTAAATAATTTGGTGTCATCTGCAAACTTGGCTACTTCGCTGTTCAACTCCAACTCCAGGTCATTGATGACCAGGTTGAAAAGCACCGGTCCCAACACAGACCCCTGAGAGACCCCACTGCTCACATCCCTCCATTGTGAGAACTGACCATTGATTCCTACTCTCTGCTTCCTGTTTTTCAGCCACCTCTCAATCCATAAGAGGACTTGCCTCTTATCCCATGACTTTGAAGTTTGCTTAGCAGTCTTTGGTGGGGGACTTTGTCAAAAGCCTTTTGGAAATCCAAATATACAATGTCCACAGGTTATTGACACTTTCAAAAAACTCCAATAGGTTAGTGAGACAGGACCTACCCTTACAGAGGCCACATTGGGTTTTGCTCAGCAGGCAAACATTGGGTTTTGCTCAGCAGCTTGACAATTCTATCTTTAATAATGCTTTCCATCAATTTACCTGGAACAGACGTTCAGCTAACCGGCCTGTAATTTCCTGGTTCCCCTCTGGAACCTTTTTAATAAATGGGTATTACATTGGCCATTCTCTAGTCCTCTGGGACAGAGGCTGATCAAAGGGACAATGTTACATGTCTTTGTTAGGAGTTCAGCAATTTCCCATTTGAGTTCTTGAAGAACTCTAGGATGAATACCATCTGGTCCCTGTGACTTGTTAGTTTGCAGGAGTGGCTTTTCAAGCTCCCCGCTCCGGAACACAGAGATGGTCTTTCCTGCTCCTCCCTTCCTGTCCACGCCCCTCACCTTCCTTTGGCACCCAGAAGCCACCAGGAGAGGAGCCCTCCCCCAGCCCCACCTGTGTGTCTCCCGCTCCAAGCTCTTCGGCTGCTACAGGTGGGACTCACATCGGCCTCCGGCGTAAGTTGGCCTCATTCATCTGCCGGCTCTTGATGGTGAAGACGATGCCCACAATGATGCCCATGATGCCCACGACCAGGCCCAGGCCACACACCATGTTCTCCGCTGTCTCCGGGAGGGGCTCATCCATGTCAGCATCTGAGAAAGGAAGGCGGGTTAGCAGAGGCAAAACCGGAAACATGATCCAGCGCGCCTCCCCTGGGATTTCTTTCCTTGGGATTCTTTAAGGGTATCGCTAAGAGTTCTGCTCCCAGCTTTGACCCAAAAACCCATCATGGAGACATTCAAGGGCAGCCGTCCCAGTTTCTCCTGTACATCTGGAGGTGTTACTGTGTCATTTTTCAGAGTAAGGCATGAGCAGTGTTAACTAGATCTGGGCCAGGGAAGGGGGCTTGGGCAGGATCAGACCAAAGGGTAGCAGGAGAGGAAGATTAAGGGGATGAACACATGGAAATCCCTTATCCTGAATCAGGCCCTCGGTCCATCATAATCCGTCATGTCTATTCTGACTGGCAGCGGCTCTCCAGAACTTTTACATCAACCAGAGGGGCGGCTTCACCTCTTGCATTTCTGCCTATCATAAAGAACATGAAATAGATGGGGCAGCCTTCCAAGGGGAGGCTGGACAGTGGGAGACTGCTGATATTGATGCAGAGGGGTTTGGTGTGTGTTTACAAAATGTATACCCCACCTTTTCGCCCTTGTCCGGGCCACCAAAGCTAACAGATTAAAAACATACACAATAAAAGCACATCTTAAAAACCATTAAAACCAACAACAAAAAACACATCATTACTCCACTCCCTGGTGAGGGGCTGGGCCAGCCCCCAGTGCTCCACTCGGCAGTAGTAGATGTCCTCGGCCTCAGGGATGAAGGTCAGGTAGGAGAACTTGCGGAAGGAATAGTCTGTGCTGGGGTAGAAGTCCGTCTCCTCCACCCGGTCCTTCACCTCCTGCCCATTCTTCAGCCAGGTCAGACTGATCACCGGGGGCGAGAACTCGTTCGCCAGGCAGACGAGCACGTTGGGCTCCCCCAGGGCCACCGGCATCTCCGGGTACACCGTCACCTTTGGGGGGACTAGAAGGGAGCGGTGTGAAACAAGTGTTTGTATTGCAGGGTCCAAGACCAAGGCCCCCTTGACAGTTCCCAAAGAGTCCCAGAATGAAACTTGCACTCACTAAAGAGGAAAGATGCCCCACAAAAGCCAGCGTGGTACAGTGGTTAAAAGCTGTGGACTCTAGTCTGGAGAACTGGGTTCGATTTCCCACTTCCCCATTTGCAGCTTACTGGGTGATCTTGGGCCAGTCACAGTTCTCTCCGGACTCTCTCAGCCCCACCTACCTCACAAGGGCCTGTTGTGGGGTGGGGGAGGTGATTGTAAGCCACTTTGAGACTCCTTTCTGTAGAGAAAAGCGAGGTATAAAAAACAACTTTTCTTCTTCTTCTCCTTAGCTGAACATTTCAGTGTGGGGAGGGGGCCTGTCTGGACCCACCTGGCACAAGATGGGCTCTAGAGGCCCACCAGCCCCACAGGAAGAGCAGCAACAGGCAGCCTCTTGTGGGGGGGATCTCTCAGGAGGATGGGAAGGGGAAATGACACTGGATGGGGGGTTGAGTTCTCTGGGAAAGTGGGGGGGAATGGGGGGATATGATCATTTGACAATCGGTAGAGGGGAGAATCGTCCCCTGTTTGAGCCATTAGTTGACCCTGACTGTTGAAAACCAGTGCGGTGTGTTAATTAATTAATTAATTCATTCATTCATTTATACTCCGACTTTCTCTCCAATGGTGGCCCAAAGTGGCTTACGTCGTTCTCCTCGCCTGCATTTTATTTTACCCTCACAACAACCCTGTGAGGCAGGTTAGGCTGAGAGATCTTGACTGGCCCAAGGTCACCCAGAGAGCTTCCATGATGTGAGTGGAGATTCGAACCTGGATCTTCCGGACGGTGTAGTGGTTAAAGTGTCAGACTAGGATCTGGGAGGCTCAGGTTTGAATCCCCCTTCTGCCAGGGAGGCTTGCAGGGTGACTTTGAATGAGTCAGCCTAACCTACCCCAAAGGGTTGTTGTGAGGGTAAAATGGAGGAGAATGATGCAAGCCACTTTGGATTCAAGTTGGTGAGGAAGGAAGGGCATAAAGTGGGCATAAACAAACTGGTTGGACCCTCGGAATGGATCCCAGGAGAGGGTCCCTCTTGAGGCAGGCTGGGAAGGTATCATGCCTTACAGCTACTTAGGAGCAGACTCAGGTCCGTAGGCGCATCTAAAACTAGACGGAAACCTGGCTGTCAGAACCGGATTCCCAACACGGGGAAATAAGAGGTCCTTCCTCAATTTGAGGCCGGGGAGGGCAGAGGGGGCAGGTGCCAGGCAGAGGGGGGGGGGCGTCTGAGAGGTACCGTTCAGGTTATATAATGGTCTCCCTGGTCTCTATATGGCTGTTTGTAATTATTTGTATAGGTGTGGCCAAAGTATGGCCATTTTATAATTGCCTTGTATTTTGTATTGGGTGTTGTAGAATCATAGAATTATAGAGTTGGAAGGGACCACCAGGGTCATCTAGTCCAACCCCTTGCACAATGCAGGAAATTAACAACTACCTCCCCCCACATCCCCAGTGACCCCAACCCTCCCCCCCATGCAGGATCCCACAATCAAAGCACTCCTGACAGATGGCCATCCAGCCTCTGCTTAAAGACCTCCAAAGACAGGGACTCCACCACTCTCCGAGGCAGCGCATCCCACCGTCGAACAGCCCTCACCATCAGGAAGATCTTCCTAATGTTCAGGTGGAGTCGCTTTTCTCTTAGTTTAAATCCATTCCTCCGTGTCCCAATCTCTGGAGCAACGGAGAACAAGCTGGTTCCCTCATCCACATGACAGCCCTTCAAATATTTAAACATGGCTACCATGTCTCCCCTCAACCTTCTCTTCTCCAAACTAAGCAAACCCAACTCCATAGGGCATCTGGATTCCAGACCTCTGACCATTCTGGTCGCCCTCCTCTGGACCCGCTCCAACTTGTCCACATCCTTCTTAAGTTGTGGAGCCCAAAACTGGACACAGGAGTCCAAGTGAGGTCTGACCAATGCAGAATAAAATGGTAGTATTACTTCCCTTGAAGTCCCATTTTTGTACGTGATGTTTTAGCTATTGTGCCAATAAATAAGGCTATGAATGAATGAAGATGAATGAATGAATGAAGATGAATGAATGAATGAATGAATGAAGATGAATGAATAAATGAATGAATGAATGAATGAATGAATGAATGAATGAAAGGTACCGTTCTGGGCCGGGGTGTGGTTGGAGAGGCGCATGAGGGTGTCCAGGTTGCGGCGGACCACGCCCAGGGCCCCCTGGGCCCCCTCGGCCTGGACGGCGGCGAACTGCTGGAAGCGGGGCAGCCGCCAGACGGCCTTCTGGCGCTGCGGGTCCACGTGGAAGACCTCGTCGCCGTTGACCTCGTACATGAACTCGCCGGGGCCCCCCGCCGCCGAGCTCCGGCCGCGCTGCGCGAAGACCACCACCGACGTCTCGTCCTCCGCTGTCCGGGCCAGGAGAGAGAGAGAGAGAGAGAGCCCGGCCGGGCGTGGGCCGGAGGGGGGCCGGGGCGGAGCTGCCCCCCTCGCCAGCTTGGGGGGAAATCCCTGGGGGTCTGGGGGCGGCGCCTGCCTGGGGAGGGGGGGTCCGCCCTCCAACGCAGCCCTTTCCTCCAGGGGAAGGGAGCCCTGCAGTCCGCGGCTGCGCTCCCGGGAGAACTCCAGCCCCCGCCTGGAGGCTGGCAACCTCCGCTCGGGGCTTGTGCTCTCCTCCCTCCCTGCGCGCGGGAGGAGGGATCCGGGATGTCTGCCCGAGGAAGGGGAGGCTGCGGAAGGCGCCCGCCCTCTCCTCCTCGGGGGCCAGGGGATCGGATCGAGGCCGGCTGCTTCCTTGGCAGCCGCCGCGGGGCAGGGACCTCCCTCGGGTCTCGTCCCAAGCGGCTTCCAGCGAGCTCTGCGATCCGGAGAGGGGGGCTCGCGCCCCGGAGGGCTCCGGTCCCCCCGAGGTTGCCCCCCCTCCAACTCCGGCAGCCCCAAGCCCCGAGGCGGAAGGCTCCAGCCAGCTTTCTTCGGGGGGCGATCCTCTGCACCCCCCCTCGGGAGGAAGGGCACTTCGTGGGGCGGGCGGGGGACGCAGGGAGCCCTTTCGGAACCGACCGTCGGAGGCATCGCCGCTGGGGGGGGGACTGGGGAGAAGACGGGCTGCCCCGCCGAGTGGGGTCCCCAGAACCGGACGCCCAGCCTGATTCCCGGTGCGTGTGCGGGGTGGGGACGGCGGCAGAGGGTCCGGCCCCTCTCTTCTACGGGGGGTTCCTTCCTCCCGCTCTCCTCTGCTTGGCGTTGACTGGCAAGGCGACATACAACTCTGGGGAAGAATCCCCCTTGGCAAAGGAGGGACCCTTTCCCCATTCCAGGCGACCCCACCTTGTTCCCCCGGTTGTTGACCCCCCCTCCCGAAAGTAAAGCCAGTCCCTCCAGCCGCCCATTGATTCCTCCTTTCAGATCCACCCCCTGCCCGGCTTCCCCCGTTGCCCCCCCCAAGGTACCTGGGGGGTGTCTCTTACCTGGCACCACCAGAAGCCCCCCCAGGAGGGGCAGCAGCAGCCACAGGTACTCCGCCAAGCCCCCCATTCCCACTGCCATCTCCGAGGCGGAGGCGCCCAGAGTGGAGGGAGACCCGGGCAGTAAAGGGGGGCAGCGGGGCAGGGGCGCCGCGCCGGATCGACTCCGGTTTCGGGGTGGGGGTCGCGGTGGAGGAGAGCTGGGCCAAGGCAGCCAATGAGAAAAGACCCGGGTGCTGACCTGTCTGTTGCCGGGTGGAAGAGCCCCAGGAAGCCGCCCCGGCGACTGATAAAAAACATCGCTTTAAAAGGGGTTTTGGATGCCACGGCTAAAAAATGGTTGGAAGACGTCTTCACAGCTAAAGGGGCCAAACAAAGTGCGAACAGTATTTTTTATAACGTTTTCAAACTCTTAATACATCGGTGGGAATACCTAGTGCGGTAACAGCCATAGACGGACACACGAAGCTGCTTCCTACTGAGTGGGACCCCTGGTGGTCCATAAAGGCTGGTCTTGCCTACTCAGACTGGCAGCAGCTCTCCAGGGCTCAGACAGAAAAGGGTCTTTCACCTCCACTGTGACCAGATGATCCTTTTTTACTCAGCAGATGCCGGGACCAAACCCGGGACCTTCTGCATGGAGAGCAGAGGCTCTTGCGCTGAGCCAAGGCCCTTCCTGCCACTGGAACTCCCTGCCACTGGAAGCCAAAAGCTGCCAGCTGGGCCCCGGCCCTAGGTGAAAAAGGCCAAGCAGCCTGGCTTTGCACATGGGTTGATGGGGAGAGCAACCCCCCGCACACACACATGTGCAGTGGCTCCTCGGGAATCTCCAAAGAGGCACATACCCCTCCCTCCTGGGATCTTAGAAATACCCCCAAAACCCTTCCAGCAGTTTCTGGTGCTGCTCAGAAGGGCCCCTCCTCCAGCTGGGGGTTCCTGATCGCAGCATTCTCCCCACCCCCCCAAGAAGAAGACATGAGGAAAGAACCACCTGTGGAAAGACACACCGGGAGGCCTCATGCTGCTCTGTCTGGAGGGGGCTCCGCAGGGTTTCTGGCTGACAGAGAAAGGTACCCCCCAGCCTGGCCATGCCAAGGTGGGAGCCAGAGACCTTCTGTGGGGTCTCCTCCCCATGTCTCCAAGGAAAGGGCCTTTTGAGCTGGGGGGATGCCAGGTGTCAGAGGGTCTGGTTCCATGCCCCCCCCCCCGGGATGCTGCACTGCCCCTTACCCACCCCCTGCAGGGGCTGGTGGTAATCTGCCCTGCCGCTGGGTGCTGAGCACACCAATGACCATTCCAGGCCAGGACCCCCCTCCTTCTGCTCCCCCAAGTCCTAACTGATATGAGGAAGATCTGTGGGGCTGGAGGGTGGCACCAGGATGTGGGGAGGGTGATGGCAGCAAAGGACCTAAACCACCTCCCCCCCAGGTACACCCTGGGAAGGGGAGGGGCCTCATAAGCTTTGTGGGCCCTTCTTGGGCTTTGATGGTCAGCACTTGCAACTTGGGGGGGGGCTCCATGGACCAGTCCCCATTTGGGCTCTAGGCGCCGTGTGGCAGGAGGGGTGCCAACCCACCCTTCCTGGCACATCCCAGGAAGACCCTCTGTCTTTTCCTCCTGGTCTTCTGGACAGGACCAAAGGCGGAGGCAGGTGAGGGCTGCAGGGACTGGGGGGTTGCTCAGGGCTGAGAGGCCAAGAGATCACAAGGAGGCCCATCCCTGCTCAAAGAGCTAAGAGAGCTGTGACTAGCCCAAGGTCACCCAGCTGGATTTGTGTGTAGGAGTGGGGAAACCAACTCGGTTCGCCAGATTAGCCTCCACCGCTCATGTGGAGGAGTGGGGAATCAAACCCGGTTCTCCAGATCAGACTCCACCGCTCCAAACCACCACGACACCATGTTGGCTCTCATGATGGGAGCTTCTTTGCCCCTCCCAAAAGAAAGAGGTCCCAAGGCCTAAACACATCAGACCAAGCAAGCTGCCCCACTTGAAGAAAGCAATGGGTTTTTTTTGGGGGGGGGGACCCCACTGCAGAGGTGGAATAGGGGTAGGAGGGAGAAACTGAGCACTTAAATCTACCCCCCTGCATAGACACCCCCCCACACACACACACATTTCCCCCTGCCTTCTTTGAACACGGTCCCTAAAAAACATCTTTCACAAGAGCTGTTGTGGGTGCTTCTGCCCGGAGACTGATGATGCTGCCTCAGAGGGAATTCTCATTGGTCCTCCTTTGGTCCCTGGCTTGGCCCCCTCCCCAGGTCTCCAGAGGCAAAAGTCGTTCCCAGCAGCAAAGTCTCCATCTAGAGCTGGAGGTGGGTTTTCCGTGGGGCAGCCATGGGGCCCGGCCTGATCCTGCTGAAGGTGCTGTTGGCACTGATGGGGTCAGCCCTGGTCGCTGGAGCAGAGAGAAGACTCAAGACCCCTGGTAAGCAGGGGTGGGGAGGATGAGAGGGGGCTTGGAGAGACAGGCCCCTCCCCCTCACAGTGGAAGGGAGGACCCTCTTCCTGAGGTTGGGGAGGGGATGTCAGATTCCTCCCCTTTGCCCTGTTAGGTACTTTATGTATTTACTTCATTTATGCCCCCCTTTCTGCCCCGTGGTGACCCCAAGTAGCTTTGCACTGCTCTCCTCCATGTTATCCTCACAACAATGACCCTGTGAGGTAGACCTGCCTGACAGTATGTGCCTGGCCCAAGGTCACCCAGCGAGCTTCCATGGCAGAGTGGGGATTCGAACCTGGGTCTCCCAGATCTGCGTCTGACACTGTAAGCACTACACCCCACTGGAGTCATCTGCTTGAGACAGATCCCTTTGTCCAGGGGGTTCCAACCCCCAGACCCCTTGGCACAGGTAGGATGTTCCCAAGACATTTGATACTCCCCCTTTTCTGCTTTTGGCAGCTGGAGGACAAAGAAAAGTTCCACCGGCCTCTCTGAAAATAGCGATGCTTGCAAATGCTTCAGCCGTTAAAGGCAGAGGAACAAGGCCAGGGGACAGAGCGGCCAGGAAACACCCCCCACACCCCGCATCCCCTCACTGCTCTTCTGTCCTCCCCTCTCCGCCTTCCTCTCTATAAAAGGAGGAAAGGCCAACGGGAGTGTCCTGCTCTGAGCTCTCCAGAGGTAAAGGCCATTGAGTTATTCCTGCTTGGGTCTGCCCCCCGCCCTTGCTGGGACTCAGGGCGGATTCCAGAATTTCGGGAACACAACAGGCATGGCGACAAAGACAGGAGCTACTACATAAGAGAAGAACAAGGCACTGAAAACAGAGTAATGGGTACAAGGAAAAAATTACAAGTATTCCCTACTTTTGTACCCTTTAACTAGGGCCCCATTGCATAAAAACACCCTCTTGAACACCCCTCTTTTGCACACTATGTGGAAGGACAGAAGATTTGGGGTCCCTTCCTCGCCCCCTCAGACTAGCCATTCCCTCCAGGCAGGAGTCACAGCAGAGAAGACCCTGTCTGAACGGGCAGCTGCTGATCTGACCCATGGGCGGTTGGGGGGGGGGCTTCAGTGGGCTCTGCTTGGGTGAATGGAGCTGCCACAGTGGGGCGCAGGGGGAGAGGCGTCCCTTTAGACAGGAGGGCCCAGGGCCATGCAGGGCTTTGCAGGTGGGCGAGGGGTCAGATTCCTTCCTCTCCCAGCCTTTCTCTTGGAGTGGGGTAGGGAGCCTGGGGCGGGTGGGGACCTTGAACCCTAACTGTGTTTATTCCAGGAAGCACTTCCCTGAGTCGGAGCTCACTTCCTCAGATGCAAGAGGAGGAAGGAACCCCCTTGTTTTGATAGGAAATCACCAAGGGGGGGTGCGGCAGGGAGGGCCCCCCGGAGAATCAGTCTGGTGAGATTCTCTGCTTGGGAGAGGAACTGCTGAAGGGATGTTGCAGCCGGTCCTGACCTCGCTCGCTGCAGGCTCTGGACTTGCCAATCCAATGTGGGTCAGTCCTCTCAGGGACCTCCGTCTCCTCCTTTCAGCTTTTGAGCAGAGGAGGTCTCCAAGGGGAGACCCAAGGATGGTGCATTAGCGTAGTCTGGTTCTGAGATCACGGGCTGGGTGTGACCTGTAGTGTCCCAGGGTGTAGGGTCCTTGGGTAGAAACGGGTGGAGGCTGCACCCTCAGACTCCAGGAGCAGTGTGTTGCAATGGGTAGAGCGCTGGCTGCATTCTGGGGGAGCCGGTGACCTTGGGGCCAGTCACTCTCCCTGACCCTGACCTCTACTCCCCACCACCACCACCACCGAAAAGAACCAGGCTGCTTAGGGCCAAGGAAGGGGAAAGGAGCATGGGGAGACAGAAATCTCATTGACTCTTTGCACACACATCCCCCCCCGTCCCCTTCTCTCTCTCTCTCTCTCTCTCTCTCTCTCTCTCTCTCTCTCTCTCTCTCTCTCTCTCTCTCTCTCTCTCTCTGTGTGTGTGTGTGTGTGTGTGTGTGTGTTAAGTGCCGTCAAGCCTCATGGCGACCCAATGAATCCATGTCCCTATCCTTAACAGCCTTGCTCAGATCTTGCAAAGTGAGGGCCATGGCTGGCTTCCTTTAGTCCAGCCATCTCTTGATGGGTCTTCCTCTTTTCCTGCTGCCTTCGACAATATTTTCTCTCTGCATATTGTCGAAGGCTTTCACAGTCAGAGTTCATTGGTTCTTGTAGGTTATCCGGGCTGTGTGACCGTGGTCTTGGTATTTTCTTTCCTGACGTTTCGCCAGCAGCTGTGGCCGGCATCTTCAGAGGAGTAACACTGAGGAGAGACACTGTCCTTCAGTGTTACTCCTCTGAAGATGCCTGCCACAGCTGCTGGTGAAACGTCAGGAAAGAAAATACCAAGACCACGGTTACACAGCCCGGATAACCTACGAGAACCAATTTTCTCTCTGCCTTCTGGAAAACCATCTTCCTCAGGGAGCCGCCACGGGGGCTTCTGCCCAGAGACCGAGGACATTGCCTCCGAGGGGGTTCTCACTGGTGTTCGTCTGTGCCCGGGCCCCCTCCCCACCCCCAGGAGCCCCTCTCCTCCTGACCATTCTCTCATTCCCACCCACCGCCCAGACGCCCATTTCTTGGCCCAGGAGAAGTTCGAGTGCCGCTTCACCAACGGGACTGCGGGCGAGGTGCGCTTCTTCTACCGGGAGATCTGGGACCGGCAGGAGTGCTGGCGCTTCGACAGCCACCTCGGGCGCTTCGTGGCCCTCTCCCCGCTGTGCGAGAACTATGTCGAGCGCTTCAACCGCGACCCACATGAGCTGGCCAGACGGGTGGCCCAGGTGGACTCCTTCTGCCGCCACAACCACAGGATCGATGAGGGCTTCCTCAACAGCTGGACGAGTAAGATGGGGGGGTGAGGCTGGCTGGATCCTATGGGGGGCTTTCCCCTACACCACCCCCCACCCCTGCGTTCAGGGGCTCCAGCCTTTGGGGATGGGGAGAAGAAGGGCCAGGAGGGTGGAGGGAGGTAGGCGACTCAGAAAGCAGCTTCAGGGGCGGCAGGGCAGACTTCTCAGGCAGCCCCCTCCAGCCCAGCTTGACCCCCACCCCTGGAGAACCTCCCCACCAGCACAGAAAGTGGGAGCTGCACCCATTACACCCTCCTACCACCCAGGAGGAGGGGAAATCTAAGTGGAAAAATGGGAAAAGCTGGATCTGCACAGATGTTTTTTTTTTTTTTTACATAGGAACATAGAATCATAGAGTTGGAAGGTACCACCAGGGTCATCTAGTCCAACCCCCGGCACAATGCAGGAAACTCACAACTACCTCCCCCCCCCACCCCCAGTGATGCCTACTCTATGCCTAGAAGATGGCCAAGGTGCCCTCCCTCCCATGAACTGCCCAAGGCCATAGAACTAGCATTGCTGACAGATGGCCATCTAGCCTCTGCTTAAGGGAAGGAGCACTTACCACCTCCTGAGGAAGCCTGTTCCACTGAGGAACTGCTCTGTTAGAAAATTCTTCCTAATGTCAAGATGGAGACTCTTTTGATTTAATTTCAACCCGTTGGTTCTGGTCCGACCTTCTGGGGCAACAGAAAACAACTCGGCACCCTCCTCTATATGACAGCCCTTCAAGTACTTGAAGATGGTTATCATGTCCCCTCTCAGTCTTCTCCTCTCCAGGCTAAACATACCCAGCTCCTTCAACTTTTCCTCATAGGACTTGGTCTCCAGACCCCTCACCATCTTTGTTGCCCTCCTCTGGACACGTTCCAGCTTGTCTTCATCTTTCTTAAATTGTGGTGCCCCAAACTGATCTTCCTCTTCTCAGTTGGTCTGTGCTTTTCTGGTTCTCCAGAGTTTCTGAAATTTCCCTCCTTCTCCCCTGCTCCAGTTCAGCCCACAGTGAGAATCTCCCACACCAAGACTGAGCCCCTTGGCCACCACAGCCTCCTCATCTGCACCGCGGCAGGATATTACCCCTCTGAGATTAATATCAAGTGGCTGAAGAACGGGCAGAAGCAGACGGAGGGGGTCGGATACTCGGAAAAGTTCCAGAATGGGGACTGGACCTTCCAGGACCAGGTGATGCTGGAGACGGTGCCCGAGCAGGGGGACGTCTACGCCTGCCAGGTGGAGCACAGCAGCGTGACGGAGCCCATCACCGTGCAATGGGGTAAGAGGCTGGAGGGCTTCCTCCTTCCTCCCCTTTCCCGTGGACACACAATCATGCAAGGTGGACGGGACCTCCATGATCCTGCATCAACTCTGACAAGCCCAGAGTTTTTGCTGACCCAGCAGATGCTTCCCAGGGAGGATTCTGGCTGGGTGGTGTGACGTCAGATCTGGTTCTGATCCTGCAAAAAAAAAAAAAATCCTTACACATTTGGCAAGAGAGGTGGAACTAAAGGAGGGGTAGAAGATTTTGGAGGTGTCCCTCAATCCTTGTCCCTCAATATTTGCTGAATTCCTGACCACCACCACCCACAGCCCCAGTGACCCCCACTCCATGTCCAGAAGGTGGCCAAAAAACAAGAACCCTTCAGGATCCCTGGCCAATCTGGCCCGGAGGAAAAGTGCTTCCTGACTCCAAAGTGGCGATTGGCACTACCCTGGGCATGTAAGAACGGGCCATGAGAGCCAAGCACTGAGGCAACCCTTCCTGCTCTCACGATCTGCCTAAGTTCACAGAATCAGCACTGCTGACAGATGGCCATCTAGCCTCTGCTGTTCTCTGATATTCTCAAATCATTCTGAAGACTGCTTGTGATCCCTGAAAACCAAATAATAAAATCCCTTCAGGCTCTCCTCTCCTTTCCGGGAGGTTCATAATTGTTGAGAAATGTGCCTTACTTGGGGGAGGGGCTGTTCTCCAGCCTTTAAAGACCCCCAGAGTCATAGGCCCTTGGGGTTCCTGAGGCCCTCTCAGCATCCACAGGCAACGTGGAACTGCTCCAAAGATCTCTTAATTCTCTGCAAAGTGTTGCTTTGTCTCCATTTTGAACAGGAAGTCTCATGTCTCTCTGGCCATTTCCCCTAAATAAATTATTCTTTGTTAGAGTTACATCCGGACATCTTCCTGTTCTCCCAGTTGACTGCTTCACTTTGGTAGTGGAAACTCAGTTTGCCAACCTCCAGGTGGGACTGGTGGTGTACCACTGTTAGTAAAAAAAAAAATCACAGCCGCTATGGCCAAAGTTATTAGAGAGTGTAACAGGCGCAGACACTCTCTAATACTCTTCCTACCCACTGTCCTTCAGTGTTACTCCTCTGAAGACGCCTGCCACAGCTGCTGGCGAAACGTCAGAAAAGAAAATACCAAGACCACGGTCACACAGCCCAGATAACCTACAGGAACCAATGAACTGTCTAATATTGTCCTCAGGGTTTAAGATAACTGTAGCACCTCCTTTATCCACTGGTTTCAAGGTTATGTGCAAATCCTTAGATAATTTCTCAATTACCTCCCAATCTGAGGCACTAAACTTGCCATAGATGGGTTTTTCCCTTTTTTCTAACTTTTCAATGTCTCTGAGGAATAATTGCTGGAACATAGAAATAAGATGGTTCTGAGTTGGTGGTTTCTAGAATTAGAAATATGGTTCTAGAATCTCCTAGTTGAGCATTTTAAGAAACTTAAACACGCAGACATGGATCTAAGATTTTTTGTGGTATGGCAATACCGGCATGAAGCCTTTGTCAAACAAAACAGAAAAAAAATCCTTGCACAACAGGAAGCTAGTTTCATATATTTATTTAATACCCTCATTCCTAAAGGTCTTAATACAGCCTGCAATTACAGTCTTTTTGTAAATATACCTTTAATACACTTAAAGACATGAATCACCTGCAACCCATCAAGAGCACTTCTAACATTTTTGCTCCCAAGAATCTCATTTTGCTTGCTCAAAAAGGGTGTCAAGGGAACACGCCATTGGCACCCCTTGGTAAGTGTAGCATTTCAGTTTCGTTTTGGTCATCATTCTGGTTATTGGTATTGTTACTTCATTGCAGCATGTTAACTTTTGATGTATTATGTACCTCTTTAGCATTACAACTTTGGCAACGTCATATTGGACAGATGGCAATTACAGAATTGCAATTTGGCAGCATTACATAAAATAGTAGGAGACTGAAGAAGACTACTTATGTAAACAGGAATTTACCAGGATCCTGTTTCACCAGTACTGACCTTACTTTTGATTCATAATGGTGCTATGTTGGGCAGATAATATGCTGGCCTTGTGTATTGTCAGCAGTAGCTAATTTATACTTCTGTGGTATGGACACAGTATGGCTCTATGTAGGGCGTGTTTTGAATTCTTGTTGGCTTTATTTATAGTTAGGTGCGCTTAGTTGATAGGTTCCTATTTGTACTTATATGTGATTGGTACACTTTAATGAATGGAGATATATACACATATATCTTTGGCCATAGCGGCTGTGATTTTTTTTTACTAACCTCCAGGTGGGGCCTGGAGATCAAGAATTTAAGTGATTTACAGACTACAGAGATAATTTCCTCTGGAGTAGATGGCAGCTTTGGCAGGTGGAGTCTATAGCATTCTATAGACCCTGCTGAAAATCCTCCCCTCCTCATCCACCACAGGTTCCATCCCCAAATCTCCAGGAATTTCCCAACGGAGAGTTGGCAACTCTAGTGGAAACACAACAAATGCTCTGGGAATGCTGTTCCTCTTCCCCACTCCCTGAAGGGGGGGTGCAGGATCTCAATGGGAATCTAACCATGCTGACCTCACAGCTCAGCCTAGTCTCTGTGATCTGTAAGATCTGGTCCAGGCATGGATCGTGCCTTTGCGTAGCTACTGGACTGAATCCCCCTTGTGAGCCATGTCTTCACGGGACCTGTCTTCTTTCTCTACAGAGCCGAGGTCATCACACTCTGCCAAGACCAAAGTGTTGACGGGGGCTGTGGGGGTCGTGCTGGGGGTGGCCTTTGGAGCTGTGGGACTCTGCCTCTACCTGAGGGCTAGGAATGGTAAGAGGGTGGGGGGGGATGGCTGGTGAGGGAGGAACAAAGCAGGGAGGGTTTGAAAGGTTCTGGGGAGCTGCAACCCCCGCTCCCACCGCCCAGGTCTCTTTCATCTTCTGTTCCACACTGGGGTCCATATGAACTGGACCTCCTTTGCTGTTAAGAATAAGAGACCCGGGCCTCAGGGGGTGGGGGTAGTGGTCAGTATTCTCTTTCTTCCCCAGACAGTTTTGGTTTGGGTTCCGCATACCAAGCTGGTCTCCTACTAGGGTTGCCAGCTCTGGGCTAGGAAATACCTGGAGATTTGGGGGGTGGAGCTTGAGGAGGGTGGGGTTTAGGTAGGGGAGGGACTTCAATGGGTTATAATGCCATCGAGTCCAAAGCAGCCATTTTCTCCAGGTGAACTGAGCTCTGTTGCCTGGAGATCAGTTGTAATAGTGGGAGATCTCCAGCCATCACCTGGAGGTTGGCAACCCAATCTCCTACTATTGAATCAATAAAATCAAAAGGTACCAAAGGTACCAAAGTCTGAAATGAGATGGAAAAGGTGGTAGAGGACCTCTGTTGTTATTTTTAATTTATCCTAGAGGACCAGAACTCTGTGTGTGTGGGGGTCCTCTTGCAAGTTTCCAGGGTGGCATCTTGAGGACTAGACGCTTGGTTTGGTTTGACATTCAAGGTGGGCGATGGAAGGGCCTTTCCTGCATATCTCCCCTGGGAGGGAGAAGGGCCAAGGCTGTGCAGCGGGGTGAGCCAAGATCTCAGAAAGGACTGGTAGTTCCTGACAAATCCAGGCTGGCTTCCAGTCAGGAGCAGCCCTTAATTCTTAGTCAGAGGGGGGCATAAAAGGGCACAGGATAAGGGAGGGTCCCAATTCTTAAATTACAAAGGATGCCCCATCTGCCAGGAGGACTGGAAGCCTTTGCCAGCAAGGTTGGCAATGGGACATCACCGGTTACCCCGGACATCAGCTTCCAGTTCTGAAGCTCTTTAAGAGAGGGTGTTTTAAGCCGTAAGGATGTTGTAAGCAGCTTGAAGTCTTCATTGGAAAGCAATGCAGAGTACAAATGAGATAAATAAAAATAAATAAATTCTCTACCAGGGTGCAATGGGAACTTTTCCCTGCCTAGTACAGGGACATTTAATGTATGTCCCTCTTAGCATTCCATTGAGTCCCCCTTCAACACCAATGAACTGGAGATGTTGAAATTCTGGCTTCAGTTCAAAGACAGTTAAAGTTGATTAAATTTCTTTAGAAGTGTATCGGCTTATATTGGATTTATTGTTTTAAGTGCCAGCAGGTGTTGTTTTTACTTAAACGCTAAGATGATTATGTGGGTCAAATGGAGGAGGCCCATATAATCTCTGAATTGGTAGGTAGTGGGTGGGAATCTTATGTTCTTAATCTTGCCAGATTGTCCTGTTGTTCCTTTTGTTTTGTGCCTTATTTATTTATCTTTCTTTAATGTTCTTTCTCTCCTCTTTCCTGACAGCGCTCCTCAGTTAGTCCAGATGGCTCCAGGTCCCACCCATGGAAATTCATTTTCTTCTACGGATCCCTGCTCCCAAATAATCTGTGTTCAGCCAGCATTTTGACTGACTGTTGCTAAAACTGCTGTTGGGTACTGCTGGGATTTCTGGAAAGTTCACAGTTTGGCAAGATCACCCGCTCACAACTGCTGCTGAAAATAGGCTACAAAAAGAGACATTTATTAATCTTCACTGATGACTTTTACTGGCTGGACTGTTTCCATTTCGGATTTTGTCTAATTAAAAAAAATACTTTATAGAGAGTTGTCTATGTGAGTTGAGCCCTTTAGACAAAGTCTGGAAGCCTCTCAGCTTAGATTTTATCAAACTCTTCCTCTGAGGAGCTGCTAACAGATTACAGAGCTATCACCCTTCTCACCCTATTTTTCTCCACAACAATCTTGTAGGGTAGGGTTGACCAGAACTGGATGGCCCAGGCTAGCCTTACCTCATCAGATCTCAGAAGCTTAGCAGGGTTGTCCCTGGTTAATAGTTGGATGGGAGACCTCCATGGAAGTCCAGGGTTGCTACACAGAAACAGGCAATGGCAAACCACCTCTGAACGTCTCTTGCCTTGAAAACCTCACGAGGTCACCACAAGTCAGCTATGACTGGACAGTGCTTTACACATGGCAGAGCAAGTGAGTGACCCCAGTGAAGGGTCATGGTGAACAGAAGAATAAAACTTAGTTTTGTAATCACGATATTGTTTTAGAGGGAAATCTGCCGCTGCAAGTCCTCAGGCTAAATGCAAAGTGGTATTTTGCTCTATTTTTCTCCTTTAACATTCAGTACTCTCCATGCATGTACTTCCTCTAGAGTATTATTCTTATGTGCATTAACCTAAAGAAAACCTCGCGATTGGCAAATTGTCTGGAGGTTTGTTTGGCAAAGGAGGGGATCTACTTCACCCATCTTGTCTGTGCTTCCTCCCATGATCCTCCTGAAGCAAGTGGTCAGTTTTGAAAGGTTTGTGTTCTGATGAGTTATGGTTGTCAGATAGAAACCCTTTGTTTCCACTGAAATTACCCAGAGCTCCTGTCCAGAGAACCTGTACAGGTCAGTTATAATTTTCTTTAAAATAAATAAATGCATATGTATTTTAAAATGCTTTTTTAATGTTGTTACTCACCCTCAGCCTGGCTTTGACTGGGGAAGGTGACACAGAAATTTAAAATAATAAATAAATAAGTTAGGATTGTTGAGCCCTTAAAAGGACGTTTATTTTGTCTCACTAAAACAGGTTTTGAATTGTCTGGCATGTTTTTATGGCGCCGTTTTCTAGTTTTGAGAGCCAGTGTGGTGTAGTGGTTAGAGTGTGTGTGTGGCATTTCCTAGGATCTGGAGACCCAGGTTCGAATCCCCACTGGGCCATGGAAGCTAGGGCCAATCGCACAATCTCAGTTTAACTGACTTTATGGGGCTGTTGTGAGGGTAAAATGGAGAAAGGGGATGGTTTTATTAGCAGCTTTAGGGAGAAGAGCTGGATATAAATGAAGTAGATAGATATCTATTGTGTAATCTATTCATTTCCCTGTTTATTGTGTCTTATACTGTTTCTCTTGCATTCCTTTCAAATTTTGCACCCTGCTTTGAATCTATGTGAGAAAGGCTGATTACAAAGCAAATAAATCAAAACTCCCTGAAATATAATGCCCTAGGACTAAAATAACTACTCAACCCCCACTGCAGGTGTCTCTGCAGGCACCAGAATCCTGTTGAGCAGAGGCTCATCCATCTCTTGGAAAGCAGACTTGTTAAAAGTGGGGTGGGGGGGAGGAATCCGAAGTGGCTGGAGGAAGGCGTGGTTCCTTCCCCTGTGAAGAAATGCACGAGTTTCTCTTGGCAGGTTTGGGAAGAAACAACCCCAGATCAGCAGCCAAGCCTCTTCCAAATCCCTTTCACTCCCTCCCCCTGGGGAAAAACTCGTCACATTATCCCCTCCAAAGGCCTGAGCTGCTGGATTTCTGTCGTGAAAGGTGCCAGGGATAAGACAAACTCCATTTTTCCCTCGCCGGGAGCCTGGCAGTTAAAAGGAGAACATCCCGCTTCCTAGACAGGCAGGGAAAGTGTGTGTGTGTGGGGGGAGATACTCTGATCCCCCCCCCTGCAAAGCCAGAGGCCACAGCTGGGAAGGATGGTGTGATTGGGAAGTGCATTTGGGTTGCAAAACGGTCCGGGGGAGGGGTCCTGGGCAAGCTTCCACCCCCCAGCTCTCCCTCTCTCCTCTCTGCACACAGGCATGACCCCCCCCCCTCCAACATTGGTGAATCCATTTCCTGAATCCGTTTTCAGACTCGTTTGCACAAATGAGCAGGGGGAACTGTGGGGGGGGGGGGAATGAAGCAAATTAAATTAAAGGGGAGTGGCTGGAGGGGGGTATTGGAAGCAGAGCCTTTTTGCCTGGCTGGGAAAGGAGGGAGGTCCCCGATTCTCCAAAATAAAAGGGACCACCGATGCGTCTCCACACCCACAACTAACCTTGGGGACTCCCTGCAACTCGACTCGCACCCCTGCAATCAGGAGCCATGCAGGGGGCGGGCTGGTGTTTGCCTGGGATTCAGGAGAGGGATTGAGAAGAACCGGGTGCTGCGTGTGTGTATGGGGGGGAGGGGGGAGCAGTGCTCGCGCTCCCTGCGACACTTGAAGCCAGTGAAGATAATTTATTTAAATGGTGCAATAAGATTTACACCAAGGTAGCTAGTGAGCCTTTCTGAGTTTTTCTCCAGTGTCCTCAGGAAAATGCATACTGTCCTGAGACTTGGTTGCTCCTGTCAGTAAAAAGGATGCATTCTTTTCTTTTTAAAATATTTTAATTGCTTAATGCCTGAAGAACATGGTGGAGGAGAATACTGTGTTCCTGCAGCTGGGCTCACGTCTGCTTTGCCTTCCTGTGTGCTTGTGGTAGAGACAGTCTGGGGTAGTAGTGTTGGCTCAGCAACATGCCATAACATTACACAAATTTACTATTTAGAATATTTTTATGCTGCCTTTTCCACCCAATCAAGGCCCCCAAGGGGGTACACATAAAAACAGTAAAAAATTTGAACAGTTACAAACAGTATTTAAAATTATAAAGCAATCAAAAAAACAAACACACACACAGAACCACACGCAAGATACTACTGTTGTAGTTCCTGTGTTGGCGAGGGAAGGAGTCAATGACCATGGCGCTCCCTTCCATCTCTGAGATGAAAAGGAAGGCATCCCGTTTTTACCAAATCAGAGCCGGGTTCCTATATAGCCCCACTGAATTTGGCACAAGTCCCCCCTCCAGTTCAATATTGTTTCCAACACCAGCCACCACAAGCTGGGGAGGTCTTGACTGCTCCGTATCTTTTACCCAGAGTGTGCAGCCAGAGGTAGCCAAAACTACGAAAATTCAACACTGGGAATGACCACGAGAACCAGTATCATAACGTGTCCAAAGGAGGGCAACACAGATGGTGAGGGGTCTGGAGACCGTCCTATGAAAAAAGGGTGCCTCCTCTCCTCCCCCACAAAAAAACCCATAGATTTGCAATGCTGAGAATGGGAGACTCAGTTTGGAACTAGATATATGACAAAGATAATATCCTGTGACCAGGATTTAAGTTGGAACACAAGTGAAGGCTGAGGCAGCAAGAATAAAAATGAAGGGCTTTATTCATACAATAAGCAAAATCATCATGGGGGAAAAAACACTACAAATGATAGAAAATGGTCAGATACAAGTATGGGGAAAGATGACCACCTGGGACAATCTGAAAAATGAAGTACGTCAAGAATAAAAGAATAAAGACCAGTGGATAAAAGGATATCCATGTTTGCTCTCATCAACAAGCATGGAAGAAGGAGGGATAAACAAAACTCTGTTACACATGAGCATGGCAGAAAGATACAAAGGACCTCCATGCACACAATCAAGGGCCATGTTCTTTTGGGATGCATATCTAGGCCCTCAAAAGGCTATCAAAGCCTCACTCAATGCAAAGTTTTGACCTCATCATTAAATTCTAAATTTAAATTAAACTTTCTTTGCCTCATTTCCAAAAACACATATGCAAGAGGGGCAAACCACGACCCACTAACATGTTTAAACCACTTTGGCCAACCTGTACAATTACCATGAACAATAATGTCCTTTCCATACAACAAACTTTTAAAAATGTCTGGGATTCACCATCCTGGAAATTATTCAATGTGACCAGTGATTTCAGCTCCAACGACAGGTCTTTCATCACTCAGAGCCTAAGTATGATTTCTCTCCTATGTGGATTCTTTGATGAGAAGCAAGGCTCTTGTTGTGACCATTATTTTATGTATTTATTTAGAATGTTTCTAAGCATGTATATGGTTTCTACCCTGTGTGGATTCTTTGATGGGAAGTAAGCCCTGAGCTGTGACGGAAGCTCTTTCCACACTCTACGCATGTATACGGCTTCTCCCCTGTGTGAATTTTTTGATGGGAAATCAGGTTCTCTCTCTTAGCGAAGCTCTTTCCACACTCTAAGCATTGATATGGCTTCTCTCCTGTGTGGGTCCTCTGATGGATAACAAGGTCCGAACTCCGACAGAACCTCTTTTCACACTCTGAACAGGTATACGGTTTCTCTCCTGTGTGGATTCTTTGATGGATCACCAGGTCTGAACTCCGACTAAAGCTTTTTCCGCACTCGGGACATGTAAATGGTTTCTCCCCTGTGTGCATTCTCTGATGGATAACCAGGTCTGAGCTCTGGCTGAAGGTCTTTCCACACTCTGAGCATGTGTATGGTTTCTTCCCTGTGTGCATTCTTTTATGGGAAGTAAGGCTGTTGCGGTGACTGAAGGTCTTTCCACAATCCCAACAGGTATATGGCTTCTCCCCTGTGTGGATTCTCTGATGGATAGAAAGATCCGAGCTCTGACTGAAGCTCTTCCCACACTCTGTACACACATATGGTTTCTCCCCTGTGTGGATTCTTTGATGGGAAGTAAAACTATTGCTGTGACTGAAACTCTTTCCACATTCTGAGCATACATATGGTTTCTCCCCTGTATGGGTTCTGTAATGTAAAGTAAGCGCTGATCTTTGACTGAAGCTCTTCTCACACACGGAACACTTGTACGGTTTCTCCCCTGTGTGGATTCTTAGATGGGTAACAAGGTCTGAGCTACGACTGAAGTTCTTCTTACATTCTGTGCACGAATATGGCTTATCCCCAGTGTGGATTCTTTGATGGATGGCTAGGTCGGTGCTCCGACTGAAGCTCCTTCCACACTCTGCGCACGTATACGGTTTCTCCCCAGTGTGGATTCTCTGATGAGAAGTAAGATTTGTGCTCTGGCTGAAGCTGATTCCACACTCTGAGCACTGATATGGTTTTTCCCCAGTGTGGATTCTATGATGTGACGCCAGGTGCTCTCGCTGAGTGAAGCTCTTCCCACACTCAGAACATTTATATGGTTTCTCCCCTGTGTGGATTCTTTGATGAGAAGTGAGGTTTATACTCTGACTGAAGCGCTTTCCACACTCTGAACATTGGTACGGCTTCTCTCCTGTGTGGGTTCTTCGATGTGAAGTAAGGTGCTCTCTCTTGGTAAAGCTCTTTCCACATTCAGAGCATTTATATGGTTTCTCCCCTGCATGGATTGTTAAGCATGTATTTGCTTCGAAATTCTTTCTACTCATGGAACATTTATGTGGGTCTTCCACATTATCTATTCCATCACATGTGCTAAGGCCTGAATTACTACTGAAGAATTCACTAGTCAGAAGGGTCTTTCCAGGGTCAACAGAAACATTTCCTTTGTGACATTCCTCTTGGACTGGAATTTCATGTAAGTTGCCACTTTCCAAAGCAATTAATTCCTTTCCCTTCTCTTGCTTTGCTGTCAATCCCTTTTTTTGCTCTTTGCTGTTTTTCTCACTCTCCTCCTGATTACCTACAGAAAGAGAGATACCAGATGAGGAGAAACAGAACCTTGGATCAGGGAACAAATCCAACACACAGTGGAAGTGGCAGATGTTCCCCTGCCTTAAAGAATCATTTCTGGTTGGCTTTAGACCTCTGACAATGGGGTGCAGTGTACAGAGCTTTGGGTCCTTTATAAGCAATAAGCTGGATGCGTAGCTTCTGCACATCTCAAGCATGGAAATCAGGACAGAGAAAAGCTTCACCAGAGACCCTGGAATGTATTTATTTAAAATCTCTCTCCCAATTTAAATCCCCAGACTCAAGGCAGTTAAAAAATTAGCAACCAACCTGTAAAGAAGCAAATTACCAACAGTCTAAATTAACAAGATTAAAATACACAAATCACCAATTTAAAACACTCAAGATTGAAGATACACAAGAATTTAAAAGAAAACACAGGATTCTCAAACTGAAAAGAGAACACACGCAGCCACGCCTGCTGAAACAACTCTCCCTCCTCCAAACGCTCTCTAAGACTACCTCACATGCCTTCCTAAATGTGGCACATTGAGGGTCCCCTCTTCACTCATTCTGGTAGGCCATTCGGGAGGACTGGACCCACCACAGAAAAGGGCAGTGATCTTGCTGTGGCTGAAGGGACAGTCCTAAGGGAAGGCACTTTAAGAAAGAGGCTAAGGAATGCAAGATGGTTTCAGGTGGGTAGCGGTACTGGTCTGCAGTAGAAGAGCTAGGTTCGAGTCCAGTAGAACAGAATCATAGAAACATAAGAGCTGGAAGGGACCACCAGGGTCATCTAGTCCATCCCACTGCACATGCAGGAAAAGTACAACTACCTCCACCCCCAGTGATGCCCTACTCCATGCCCAGAAGATAGCAAAAAGCAAAACAAAAACACAAAAACACAACAACTCCAGGATCCCTGGCCAATTTGGCATGGAGGAAAATTGCTTCCTGACCCCCATAGTAGCGCCTTAAGAGACCAAAAAGATCTTCCAGGGTACAGGCTTTTGAGAGTCAGAACTCCCTTTGTCAGAGGAACTGACTGGCTCTTCAGGGGAATATACTGTGAGACATGACTCAGTCTTCTGGCTGTGCAGGTTTTTAAAGATCATAACCTGCACTTTGAATTGGGCCTGGAAGCAAATATATGGCTATCACATAAGAACATAAGAAAGGCCCTACTGGATCAGACCAAGGCCCATCAGGTCCAGCAGTCTGTTCACACAATTGATGCACCGCTCAAGTTAG
This sequence comes from Euleptes europaea, assembly GCF_029931775.1. Lineage (NCBI taxonomy): Eukaryota > Metazoa > Chordata > Lepidosauria > Squamata > Sphaerodactylidae > Euleptes > Euleptes europaea. Next base: position 1,113,966 of record NC_079312.1, read on the forward strand.
GAGTTCAGAGTGGTTGATTCTGGGAGAGGACCCCGGCAGATGCATTCCATAGAATCATAAGAGTTGGGACCACCAGGGTCATCTAGTCCAACCCCCTGCACAATGCAGGAATTTCACAACTACCTCTCCCACACACACCCAGTGACCCCTATGCTATGCCCAGAAGATGGCCAAGATGCCCTCCCTTTCATGAACTGCCTCTCATGAACTGCCTAAGGTCATAGAATCAGCATTGCTGACAGGTGGCCATCTAGCCTCTACTTAAAAACCTCCAGGGAAGGAGCACTTACCACCTCCTGAGTTTGTACCACCCAGTTTCAGAGATACCATCAAAGGCAGCCCCACTGAGACCATGTTACAGTAGTCTAACCTGGTGGTTCCAGTAGCATCCAGTAGTGTCAGTATAGCCAGGTCTGCAGGGTCTGGTTAAGGGATGAGTTTGAAGGAAGGTCACTCTTAGTAACACCACCAACCAGCTGGACTCAGGAATACTCCCAAGCTCTTAAGTTGATCTACTCTGGAAAGCAACCCCATCAAAGTCTTGCAGGTCAACATCAGCCAAAGGCATCACCTCCCTTTGGTCTGGGGAGGGGCTGTGGCTCGGTGGAAGAGCATCTGCTTGGCATGAAGAAGGTCCCAGGTTCAATCCCTGGCACCTCCAGTTAAAGGGACTAGGCAAGCAGGTGATGTGAAAGACCTCTGCCTGAGACCCCAGAGAGCCGCTGCCGGTCTGAGTAGACAAGACTGACTTTGATGGACCAAGGGGGAGTCTGATTCAGTATACGGCAGTTTCATGTGTTCATGTGCACCCTCAGACAACGGACCACAGGGATGGCCCCGGACTTTCACTGCTGCCCCCAGAAGCTTGAATTCTGAGACATAAATCTGGGTGTCGTCAGCATATTGGTGGCAAATTCACTGTCAAGCTTCTATCATGGCCAACTGTCTTAAGCAGAGATTAACAAGCACTGGGGATAAAATGGACCTGGGGGCACCCCACATACCAGGTGCCAACCAGCTTTATTTTTTATTTATTAAAACATTTGTATCCTATCTTTCCTTGTTGTTCAAAGGCAGTTTACAATAATGTGTATATGTGAAGGGCCATGAAGTCGCTTTTGACTCATGGCGATCCTATGAATCAATCTCCTCCAAAACGCCCTCTCGTTAACAGCCTTGCTCCAGTCTTGTAAAGTGAGGTCCATGGCTTCTTTTATAGAGTCAATCTGAGTTGGCTTTGGCCGTGGGAGGGTGTGTGTGGGAGGGAGATAGTTGTGAATTTCCTGCATTGTGCAGGGGGTTGGACTAGATGACCCTGGAGGTCCCTTCGAACTCTATGTTTCTATGATCTCCTATTGGGTCTTCCTCTTTTCCTGCTGCCTTCCACTTTTCTAAGTATTATTGCCTTTTCCAGTGACTCTTGTTTTCTCACAATGTGACCTAAGTATGATAGACTTAGTCAGTTTAGCTTCTAGGGAAAGTTCAGGCTTGGTTTCATCTGCAACCCACCGATTTGTTTTTTAGATAGTCCATGGTACCCCCTCACCACATTAAGGTGTGCGCCCAAGAGGATTGCAACATTTCCAAACAAACCAGAATAAAATAACAGACCCAAATTTCCCCCTCCCTTAAAAGATGTCTGCTGTTCAAACCCCATTTAACTGTTCACAGAACCCAAGAACTTTGTCAACATCCTTCAAGGAAACCAACTATTCACAGAATTCTGACAAAGAGGTTGCCACCAACATGCCCAGCACAGGATCCACGCTCACACTGGCATCTAAGTCGCCAGAAGCCCTCTTCCAATCCAAGAAGAAAATGCTGGATGAGATGGACTAACAGCAGATTGATATTAATTTTACTTATTTATTAAAACATTTCTACCCCATCTTCCCTCATGGTTCAAGGTCAGTATGCCCCAGGTTCAACCCTCACTTCACGAGATAAAAAAGACTAGGCAGTAAGTGATGGGAAAGACTTGGGGAGCCACTGCCAGTCTGCGTAGACAATACCGACCTTGACGGACCAAGGGTCTGATTCAGAATAAGGCAGCTTTATGTGTTCATATGTGTTCAGTTTCACCACAGAGAGAAAAGATGGTCAGTCACGACATTCCGGTCCCATCATGTTTATCTAAACAACAAAGCCATACGAACAGAAACCAGCTCCACTCCAAAGGGTTTTTCTCTTGGCTTCTTTCCTCTCCTTCTTGAGTGCTGCCTGCGGGCATTTGGAATATTTGCATGTAACGTGGGTGCCCTGGCATCAGGTTTGACTGCATGCTTATGATTATTATGGCAGCCGGCACGTCCCCTTTCTGCGTCCATAGTATTTCGGGCATTCCTGCCAGGAGGTCACCACATATATGGGGAAGTGCTCTCAGACCCATCTTGGACAAATTCCTCCCAGCTGGGTACTTATGGTTGAGGGTAGCGACGGGAATAGATGAAGAGCTGGCCTCTTTTCCTTTCCCTCCTTCCTTTCTCTCTTTGGTTTTTTTCCCTAAATGCCTTCTCGGTTGTTTCTTTCCTTCCCTCCCTCCCTCCTTCCCCTTCCTTATTGCTGTTCCCTGCCTCTATGTCCTTTCCGTCTCCATTCTCCACCCCTCAACTAAGAAACATTGACAGAGGGTATTGATGCACAGCTGACTTGGATCAACGTTCTCCCTAAGTTGGAGAAATAAGGCACCATCAAGGAGATTTAAATAATTATTTAAAGGGTTCAGTTTTGGATTTTACATTATTTAAATTGTATTGTATTTATTCTTTATAATTATTTTATTTATATGATATAAGTGGCCCTGAGCCCGGTTTGCCAGGGGAGGGGAGGATACAAATATAATTTATTATTATTATAAAAGGCTAAGCTGGAAGTTCTTAGGAGTGACGGTGGAGGAAGGAAGGTCTTTGCCTTACACTTGTCATTGTGAAAAATTGTGATACAACTAGAGTGTGGGCGTATTCACCCAGATACTGGTTAGCAAATGCATGTCCAAACGGCACCCAGTACCAGGCTCACTTTTTGGGCCCAAATACTAGACAGATTCACATGCTCAAGAAATGTCTGCTAATAGAATCACTAGCCTGAGAAAGATTTCTACTCCAGGAGCATATTCTGCTCATCTGTCACTTTTTCAATAACTGGATTTCCCACTTCTTCCGTGCAGCAACCAGGATTAACTTTAACCAGGAGTACAGAGATATTTATCCAGTACCACCTAAGACACCAACAAGATTTTCAGGGTAGAAGCTTTTGAGAGTCAAAAGCTCCCTTCATGTCTAATGAAGGGAACTTTGACTCTTGACAGCTCATACCCCCAAAATCTTGTCAGTCTCTCAGGTGCTCCTGGACTCAAATCTGGCTGTTCTACTGCAGACCAACACAGCAACCCTCTGAAACTATCTTCAGGGATATTTAGGGATCCTAAAGTCCAAAGAAGGCATAATGATACTGGGAGTTTCATGGATACAGGGCTTTTTTCTTTTTCAACAACAGGCAGGCGGGGCCCCAATTTAGGTCAGGGCTGAAAAAAACGAGGACGGCGGGCTGTAACGCCCCCTCCCCAACAATTACTATCTGGAACAGAGCCATAGGGCTGTTATGTGCTCCACTGGGGAAATACATAGGCAAGAAGAGGAGCTAGCTTTTATACCCTGCTTTTCTCTACCTTTAAGGAGTCTCAAAGAGGCTTACAATCTCCTTCCCTTCCTCTCCCCACAACACACACCTTGTGAGGTAGGCGGAGCTAAGAGAGTTCTGAGAGGTGTGACTAGCTCAAGGTCACCCAGCTGGCTTTATGTGGAGGAACAGGGCATGTAGTGGGGGTCACTGGAGGGGTGTGGGGGGGAAGGTAGTTGTGAATTTCCTGCATTGTGCAGGGGGTTGGACTACATGACCCTGGTGGTCCCTTCCAATTCTATGATTCTAGGAATGAAGAGACTAACCCGGTTCCCCAGATTAGAGACCACCGCTCATGTGGAGGAGTGGGGAATCAAACCTGATTCTCCAGGTTAGCATCCGCCCCCTCTTAACCACTACATCACATTGGCAAGAACATAAGAAGGCAACATAGGGACTGCAACATCCAGGGGGGATGCCATCTTTTGCTGCTGTGATAAAGGGCCGCTAAGAAGAGCTCCACTGCCCTGTGAGGGGATAACCCAATCCCGGCGGCCCCAGAGGAAAAGTACAGAAAAGTGGTAGAATCATTTTTCTACCATTTCCAAAAAGGATTTTTTGAGTATAACACTGTAAAGGTCAGTAGCACTAAAATAAAGAGTGAAAGCCAGTATAGTGTAGCGGTTAGAATGCCACATTAGGATCTGGGAGTCCCAGGTTCGAATCCCCACTCTGCCATGGAAGTTTGTTGGTTGACTGAAGACCTGTCACACTTTATCAGCCTAACCTACTTCTCAGGGTTGTTGTGAGGATTAAAAAAAGGAGAGGAGAGCAATGTAAGCCACTGTGGGTCCCAAGACAAGCAGAGTATAAATGAAGCAAATAGATAAAAAATATTAATACTTAGTTTAGCAAATGCCCACTTGAATTTGTGCTGCCTCAGAAGCTCTGCTTGGAATATCCCCAAGGATACATTCCAAAGGGATAAACAGAGGGTCAGAAGACCAGGGATCAGCCAAGGATCTCTTCCGAGACATCTCACTACCGGATTGATCCAGTAGCAGCAATGCCTGCTTTCAGCTTTTATTAAAATAAGATGGAGCCGTACTGAGAGAGGCTGGATCACCGCAGATCTCCGCCATGGCTTCCGGATGTAGAGCCCTTTGGCCAGGATCCACCAGATCCCGTTCCTCCCCAGAGAAACACACAGACGCGTCTTTGAAGGTCACCAAACCCTGGAAGAAGAAGGAAACATTTTTCAACTCAATGATAACACAAGCATCCACAAAACATGGTGAAGCACAGGGGAATTAAACCCAGTTCTCTGCTGCACCAAGCCACCACTCTTAACCACTACACCAGATGCAATGCACAGAATGGAGATTTAGTTTGGATAAAAGGGGAAAGATGAATCCCTGGGGTGGGGGAGTGATGGGAAAGCAGTAGCTTGTAAAGCCAAATAAGTTAAAGAGAGGGAAGGGAAGATTCCGAAGGCAGAATGGGAGAGAGGGAAGCCATACCCGGCCTTTTTCTTGTCCGCTGTGGAGTCCGGGGAGCAGAGAACCAGCTACAAATGGGCCGGGCTCTTATACCCTTTTCAAGCAATGCAATAGGACAAGGATTACAGAAATCTGAAACAAGAACAGAATATTAGATGTGGATGCAGAACACTGATATAATGCAGAAAAATGGTTTCACATCAGCAGGAAATAAGGCAGGGATGGCAGAAGAAACCATACAGCAAACAGTTAATGCAACTTATAGACAGGAGTCCAGTTCACAGCTCCCTTTATTAAAGTGCCTTCCTAAACCTTTATAGAAAGGCCAACCTGAACAATCCTGTTTTACATTTTCTGCAAACAATGTAAGCCTATGGGTGCAAGGTGGGGGCAGGAATAAAGACTGCGCATGTAGGGACAGTTGTCGGTCTTGCCCATTTGCCAGTTGGCACCTGAAGGCTCTGAGCAGAACTGCCGCAAAGGAGCATGTGGGGAGGGAAGGACCCTGCAGATCAGAGGGACCGAGGCCATGCGGGCCTTCGTATGCAAAAGCCAGCACCTAGAATCGAACCCAGAAACTGAGGGGCGACCAGCTTTACAAGCAGAAACTGGGGGTTTCCAACCAACAACCTGGGCATCTTTCTCTAGGCAAGCCTGACACATGCATGCCAAGAGCCAAAGATGAACTAGATCAGAAGTCACCCGTGTCACTCAGCCCGTGGAATTTTGTAGAAGAGGAGGGGGCACCACCACAAAATGGCTGCCAAGATGGCTGGGGTGGGGGCAATCAGAAAATATTAAGAAGCTACAAGCCAAATGTCCTTCTCAGACAGAGGCAGCTACTTCAGAGTAAGCTAACTCTGCAGACTCCGGGGTACTTCTGAACCCCCTCCTGGTCCAGAGAACTGGTGGAAAGCCATGCAGGGTGGGCGCTCTGTGTTGGGGGAAGGGATGTTTTGGGAAACAGGCAAACGGGTGCCAGGAAGCCCACGGGCAGCCTCTCTGGGGGTCTCTGATCTAGAGATGGGAGGGAGATTTCTCCCTTAGAAAAATACGCAGGTGGAGCCCTTCACCTGGCCGAGGGTCGCAGGATACGGCCCCAGAGGCTGTCCATCCGGCAAGGTTCCCATTTCCTCATTGCAGTTCCTAATTTATCAAAAATATGCCTTATTCTTTAGTGTAACCCCCAATTCATATGGAACCACCTCTGCGCCCCAAAATAAACATCCCGGTACCCGGGCATTTTCTGCACCTGGATTCAGGAGGCCGACCCCTGCAGGGTGCCAGACCGGGGTGGCCGAACCAGAGCCCATTTTCTGGGCCAAGGGGGGCCAAGCGGGATCCCACCTGTGGGGGCTTCAGCCGCCTGGTTATGCCAGGGATGCCTGGGGAGTCCTGCAGAAACACCAGGCAAAGCGCTGACATCTTTTAAAAAGGGTGCTTGGGGCGGTGCAGACCTTATTCTGGGATGCAGCAGTTCCATACATATTCTTCCATTCTCCTCTGTGCAAACCCAGGGGATTTGTTGGGGAGGGGGGCGGGGGTGCACCCTCCGGATTGCAGGGATGCGAGTTGAGTGGCCGGAGGGGTGGGGGGTGGGGGGGTCGTCCTGATGCGGAGATGGCTGCAGCCCCCTCCCCTTTTTGCAAAACCAGCAACCGCGGAGCGAGGAGGCGGGGAAATATTCTTACCTGGTTCTGGGCAATGCCTTGATTTCCTACACGTCTAAATTTTAGGATCCAAGGATGACATCTGTCCAAATTCTTTAAATTTCAATATGATATCTACCATTAGAAACACAATGGCATTAGCATCAGTCTCAACGCCCCCCCCCAAAAAAAGGGGGGGGCAAAAGGGAGTTCAGCTATTTGCAACGCCCCCCCCCAAAAAAACAACAACAACACACAGCTCCTTCCCACCCAGGCACATCAAGACCCCTTCCCCCATCTCCCCCCCTCTTTGTCTTCCTCCCAGCCCCCCAGGGCAGGGAAGGGTCTTGCTCCACCCCCAGGAATGTGCTGGGGGGGTCCCGGCTGTGGGGGGGGGCTGAGATACCCCCCCCTTCTACCCCCTCCCCCCAATGCACTTTCCACTCACCGGATCCCAGCTGGGGCCTCCGCTGCTCCACGTGGGACAACCACAGCCGCCCCCCTACACTTCCTGCCTCTCTAGGAAGCGGGAACTCTCCCCCTTTAACTCTTTGACTCCCGAGGAAGGAGCGGGGGGGGGGGAGTCTGCGTTTCTCCCGCGCCTTGCACCGAAACGGCAGGTGCATTTAAAAGCAACACAGCATTCCTAGTACCTTTCTGCCATCATGTAGTTTCTCAATCGGTGGATACTAATAGTAGGAGCACTATCATATGGGGGTCCCTGAATTCCCTCCTCCCCACTCCAAACAAGGTTCCTTTTGCTTGAAAAGGTTGGGAACCCCCTGTTATATACTTAATGAAAGTCTGAAAAGTTTTGTTACCTGTAGCTAGACTGAAATCTATGGCTCTTCCAGCTCGGAATTTGGTGCTGTTCCTGAAATTGGCTCTCCGGGACCCTCCTCGGCGCCCGCTAGCAGAAATTCTTTTAGGTGGAGGTGCAGGATTTGAACCCAGGGCCTTTGGCACGCAGGCCAGGTGTTCCACAACTGAGCCACAGCCCCTTCTGGAACATTGTCGAAGGCTTTCACGGCCAGAGTTCGTTGGTTCTTGTAGGTTATCCGGGCTGTGTTAAAAAATACCAAGACCACGGTTACACAGCCCGGATAACCTACAAGAACCTTTTCTGAAACAGTTCAGCAGGGCAGCAGCAGTCGACCTGTGCTAGATTTCGGTAGATGTCCAGGGCCAGTTATTTGTGAAAATGGAGGAAATTGTTTAAAGGAAGCAGCTGTGCAGAAAACCTTAAAATGCCGGTTGCAAAGATTTGTATGGTATTTAATTTGTATTTAGGGTTGACCTGGTACCGCCTAAGCCAGGGTCCCCACAGTGGTGCCCGTGGGCATCATGGCACCCGTCAGCACCTTCCCTGGTGCCCGCCAAGTGTTTTTAGGAAATGGACTAGAATAGGTGGGCCTTTTGCCCACCTGGGCTTCTGAATGGCCACTGGAGATCTGATTGGTTGTGCGTGTTAAAAGGCATCCTGTGAAGCAGAGCTTTTACCTGAAACGTTGAAGGGTGACTGCTAGATTCATGCATAGCCTTGCTGCCTGGCATTCTGTGGTTGGCTTCGCTTCCTGCAGCGGCCGTTTTGTTGCGCCCACCACCCTGTGCCAGAACTCTGAAGATGCCCGCAGGCTCCAAAAGGTTGGGGACCGCTGGCTAAACCAAATGATGAGCCCAAACAGATGGACGAGGCTGCTGCACGTGGAGATGCCTTCAGTCATCTGAGCAGGAGCCAACCCATGAACAAGTCCAGAGGAGGGCAACAAAGATGGAGAGGGGTCTGGAGACCAAGTCCTATGAGGAAAGGTTGAAGGAGCTGGGGATGTTTAGCCTGAAGAGGAGAAGACTGAAAGGGGATATGATAACCATCTTCAAGTGCATGAAGGGCTGTCATAGAGAGGAGGGTGCCAAGTTGTTTCTGTTGCCCCAGAAGGTCAGACCAGAACCAACGGGTTGAAATTTAATCAAAAGAGTTTCCGTCTAGACATTAGGAAGAATTTTCTCAGTTAGAGCAGTTCCTCAGTGGAACAGTTTTCCTCGGGAGGTGGTGAGCTCTCCTTCCCTGGAGGTTTCCAAGCAGAGCAATGCTGATTCTATGACCTTAGGTGGAGGGTGATATTGGTGAAGGCCAAGGAAGTCTCAGAGTGGGGGGGGGACAGTGTTTGGGGACACATCTGGATTAGACCCATCAACTCCTAGCAACAGAGAACCTAACAAGGAGAGCCAGCATGGTGTAGCAGTTAAGAGCGGTGGACTATAATCTGGAGAACTGGGTTTGACTCCCCATTCCTCCACATGAGCGGTGGACCCTTGCTAACTCACCCAAAGAAAAAAGTGAATATCAGGAATCAGAAGATGCCCAGAAAGAGGGGCCTGCAGGCCCACCAGTTCTGGATAGTGATTCAAGGAAGTGAGCCAAGGTGCATTTGCCTCACCAGCTCCAAATCTCCCAGCCCTGCCATGATTTCCAATGAGGGGCTGATCAAATGGGATGTGTGTGTGTGTGTGGGGGGGGGGAATTCAGAGGTTGTTCTCATCCAAGGATTGAGACTATATTGCAAGCTTCAAGGCTATTCCCACAAGAAAGCAGCCCTTTCCATTTCTCCACAGCCGCCCCCCCCAACACTTACCTCTCTTATCCCTGGTCGCTTGCTGCAGAAGGAAGAAGGGAGTCAGGATTTCTCACTGGAGAAAGGTGTGGGCCAATCTTCCCCAACCCCCTTTCCATCCCCCCCTTCATTCTCTGCTCCCACCAGTTCAAGTCTCTTTTTGGAAACTACAAATGAAACCTTGAAGAATCATAGAATCCTAGAGTTGGGACCACCAGGGTCATCTAGTCCAACCCCCTGCACAATGCAGGAAACTCACTACCTCCCTCACCCCGTGCCCAGAAGATGGCCAACATACCCTCCCTCTCATGAACTGCCCAAGTTCATAAAATCAGCATTGCTGACAGATGGCCAACTAAAATGTTAAAGGTCCCCTGTGCAAGCACCGGGTCATTCCTGACCCATGGGGGTGACGTCACATCCTGACCTTTCCTAGGCAGACTTTGTTTACGGGGTGGTTTGCCAGTGCCTTCCCCAGTCCTCTTCCCTTTACCCCCAGCAAGCTGGGTACTCATCAAGCCTCTGCTTAAAAACCTCCAGGGAAGGAGAGTTTATCACCTTCTGAGGAAGCCTGTTCCAGAGGAACCTCTCATACTCTTTTTGACTCATAGCATAAAATGGGTTCTTTTTAGGAAACAAGATGACAGAGGAGAAAGGGAATACTTGGGAGGTGGGCAACTAATCAGAAGACTTGCTACTCACAGACACCTTTTTAGGTAAAAGAGCCTGGTTTTCTGTGCCCAGCACAAACATGCAACCTAATTCCCTATGTTAACATGAATATGGAAAGGGCTGTGGCTCAGTAGTAGAGCATCTGTTTGGCATGCAGACGGTCCCAGGTTCAATCCCCAGTGTCTCCAGTTAAAGGGACTAGGCATGTAGGTGATGTGAAAGACCTTTACCTGAGACCCTGGAGAGCCCCTGCCCGTCTGAGTAGACAATACTGACTTTAATGGATCAAAGGCCATCTTTTAGGCATGGAGTAGGGATCACTGGGGTGTGTGTGTGGGGAGGTAGTTGTGAGTTTCCTGCATTGTGAAGGTGGTTGGACTAGATGACCCTGGTGATCCCTTCCAACTCTGTGATTCTAAAGGTCTGATTCAGTATAAGGCAACTTCATGTGTTCATATGAATGTATGTTCATGTTTGTGGGGGTGTTGGAACACTATTGCTCTCTCAATCACTTTGCTCAGGAAGGGAAGATTAGACACCCTGTGATAACTGGCTACAGTATTTTTCTTCAGGGATTTTTTTTAGTAGCAGATAACCACCTCTGAGTCCCTTAAGTAAGTTAGTGATTGATTCATAATAGATACTAGGTGACTGACAGAAGCCTGAAGATGAACACCCATGGAAGTAAAAGGTGGAATAATGAAGGGTCCAGAACTATCAGAGAGATGACATAAGAACATAAGAAGAGCCCTGCTGGATCAGACCAGTGGTCCTTCCAGTCCAGCATTGTATCTCACACAGTGGCCAGCCAGTTTCTCAGGAGGGCCAAAAACAGGGCATGGAGGCCAAGGCCTTCCCCTGATGTTGTCTCCTGGCACTGGAATTCAGAGGTTGGCTGCCTCTGAACATGGAGGTTCCTTTTAGTCACTATGGCTAGTAGCCACTAGTAGACCTCCAATATCCTCCTAGTATTTTAGGAGGGAGAAAAAGGTCTCTTTGGCAACTATCCATCCACACTGGGCAGTAGGGCAACACAAACAGGGAGGATGGAAGGTACCCCTCCTTAATCAAGAAAAGGGATTTAAGAACCTCTCTGTTACCATAGACAGTGTCAGAGGGTCTGACTAGGCTGTAGGAGATCCAGGTTCGAATCCCACGTCTACCAATGAAATTTGCTGGCTGACCCTGGGCCTGCCACTCATTTCCAGGGTAACCTACCCCTCAGTATGGTTGTTGTTAGGATAAAATGGAGAACAACATGACTGCTTTAGGTCCCCATTGGGGGAAAAGGTGGGGTATGAAGTTAGTTATAAATAAAATTTTGGGTAGTTGGGCAAAAAGGATGATTTCTCTGGCTATTACTTTATCCAGTATAGCTACTGCTCTTCCTGCAGGAGGATGAACCTCTCATTCAGTAATCAAACTATCAATAAATATGGCACAGGGAGCAAAAGCAGAAGAGAACCTAGACCTAATTTATTAATCCTAAAAGTCTGCGACACCCCTCCATAGGATGTCTTCATGGGGTAGGACAAATAACTCATGTTTTATTAAAAACTGTATTCTACATATTATGGCTGAGAATTGACCATGCCTTAAACAATAGCATTTCAATAGCTGTATAATACAGTCTGGATTTAGCACTAAAACTCTGGATGACGCTGAAGATCTTGCAACACTGGACATCTTTGCAGGGTTTTTCTCCTGGGTAAATTGTTTGATGAAAACATGGCTTAGCATTTATATGGTTTATCGCCTGTGAATTGTTTGGTATACCTTAAGATATGCCTTTTGAACGAAGCTCTTTTCATAATCCAAACATTTATATGTTTACTCCCCAATGTTGATACATTGGTGTTGAGTAAGCTGCCAAGTCGAAGCAAAGCTCTTTCCACACACTAAACAATTATACAGTTTCTCCCCAGCATGGATATGTTGATGGGCCGTAAGATATGTACTCCGAGCAAAGCTCTTTCCACAATCCAAGCATTTATATGGTTCCTCTCCAGTGTGTATACGTTGGTGTTGAGTAAGCTGCCAATTTGAAGCAAAGCTCTTTCCACACCCCAAGCAATTATATGGTTTCTCCCCAGTGTGGATACGTTGATGGGTCCGAAGATCTGTACTCCGAGCAAACCTTTTTTCACAAACCAAGCATTCATATGGTTTCTCTCCAGTATGGATACGCTGGTGTTGAGTAAGCTGCCAATTAGAAGCAAAGCTCTTTCCACACCCCAAACATTTATATGGTTTCTCCCCAGTGTGGATACGTTGATGGGCCCTAAGATACGTACTCCGAGCAAAGCTTTTTTCACAGTGCAAGCATTTATATGGTTTCTCCCCAGTGTGGATATGTTGATGGGTCCTAAGATCCTTACTCCGAGAAAAGCTTTTTTCACAAAGCAAGCATTTATATGGTTTCTCTCCAGTGTGGATACGTTGATGGGTCTTAAGTTCTGTACTCCGAGTAAAGCTTTTTCCACACTCCAAGCATTTATATGGTTTCTCCCCAGTGTGGATACGTTGATGTGTCCTAAGATCTTTATTCCGAGCAAACCTCTTTTCACATTCCAAGCATTGATATGGTTTCTCTCCGGTGTGGATACGTTGGTGTTCAGTAAGCTGCCAATTCGAAGCAAAGCTCTTTCCACACACCAAGCATTTATACGGTTTCTCCCCAGTGTGGATACGTTGATGGATAATAAGCTGCGAATTCCAGTCAAAGGTCTTTCCACAATCCAAGCATTTATATGTTCTTTCCGCAGTGTGGATACGTTGATGTTGACTAAGCTGTGAACCTGAAGCAAAGCTCTTTCCACAATCCAAGCATGTATATGGTCTTTCCCCAGTGTGCCTACGTTGATGGATAATAAGCCGTGAACCTGAAGCAAAGCTCTTTCCACAATCCAAGCATTTATATGGTTTCTCCCCAGTGTGGATATGTTGGTGTTTAGTAAGCTGTGAACTTGAAGCAAAGCTCTTTCCACATTCCAAGCATATATATGGTTTCTCTCCAGTGTGGATACGTTGGTGTTGCGTAAGCTGCCAATTCGAAGCAAAACTCCTTCCACACCCCAAGCATTTAAATGGTTTCTCCCCAGTGTGGCTACGTTGATGGATAATAAGCTGCGAATTCCAATCAAAAGTCTTTCCACAATCCAAGCATTTATACGCTATTGGCACAGTGTGGCTACGTTGATGTTGGGTAAGCTGTGAACCTGAAGCAAAACTCTTTCCGCAATCCAAGCATTTATATGGTTTCTCCCCAGTGTGGATACGTTGATGTTGAGTAAGCTGTGAACTCCGAACAAAGCTCTTTCCACAATCCAAGCATTTATATGGTTTCTCTCCAGTGTGAATCTGTTGATGTTCAATAAGCTGTGAAGACCAAGCAAAACTCTTTCCGCACTGCAGGCATTTATATGGTTTCTCCCTAGTGTGGATACGATGATGTTTAATAAGGTGCGAACTCAAAGCAAAGCTTTTTGCACACTTCAGGCATTTATATGGCTTCTCCCCAGTGTGCATTCGTTGATGGACTTTAAGCTGTGAACGCCAAGCAAAGCTCTTTCCACAATCCAAGCATTTATATGTTTTCTCCCCTGTGTGGATTCGTCGATGCGCAGCAAGGAGGAAATTCTTAGCAAACCTCTTTCCACAGTCCAGGCATTTATGTGTCTCCCCACCATGGAGTCGTTGATGGCCAGGATGGTCTCCCTTCCAGCCAAAGCTCCTTCTACCCTCCGAGCCTTTATCAGGTCTCTCTACTGTGTTAATTCTTCGGTGTGTATCAAACACCTGGGATTCAGTACCCTCAGAGGCATGGTATTCATTCTCCCTCTTCTGGTTTGTTCCATTGTTGTCCTTCTGCTCCTTTGTGTCTAATAGGTGTTCTGGTTCTCCCTCGGACTTTGTCTGGCAAAAATCAGCCTCTGGAATAAAGAGAAAAGACTGGTAAGGCCTTCAAGCAAAATCAGAACCAAGAACAGATGGCTGTTCACTTCTCTTCATAACAACAGAACAAGAATCACTTGATTCTTCTTTTGGAGGGTACTTCCATGAGAGACAAGGTGGCTCAGTGGAACCTCTCTCTGAAGAGGATGCTTTGGACCTACTCCTCTTCTTGAGAACCTTTCCAGGGATTCTTGATGACCAGAGTGACCAGGGAGTTGGACTACAGGGATCTCTGGCCAATCTCTTACTGAATTTGAACACAGAACTGACTGCATTCTCTGGAGAGTGAGTCTGGAGCAGAGCTATACTCCTGAGCTATGGAGACCAAATCTGAGCTCAAAACTCATAAAGCTAGCCGTACCCTGAACCCCTAGGTATGTCCATCCTCCCAAGCCCCGTGTTCTGGGGCCCTGCCTGCAGAGCAGAGGCAGGTGATCCCTAAAGACCGGGCATTTCCAGTGGTGGCCCCTTGTCTGCAGAATGACCCTCCCTTTAAAGCTCAACTGGAGCTTACCTCCTATCTTTTCAGAGCAATGCCAAAACATTTCTTTCTAATCATTCCTTTCTTTGGGGGGTTATCAACTTAGCTCTTTTATGGTATTTTTGAACCTGAGGGCTGTGCTTGGTATTATTATTTTATTGAGGCAGATGAGTGGCTATTTTGAGAAAGATTTTCTGGCCATTTTCATGCTGTTGCCTCTTGAAAAAATCCTCCACCTGGTGAAATTTAGCCGAGATACCTGCTTCACTCTCTCTTTCTTCTGCATCTTGGAAAAGCGAATATCCTGCTTCTTCCACTGGGGAAATGCAATCAGGTTTCAGAACCAGAAGCCCTTCTTTGGGAGAAAGAAATAGACCAGTGACTTCCAGACATTCCAACTCCAAGAAATATTCAGATTTTTAAACCAAGCCTGAGTGCAGATAGAGCCACCAGGTTACAAAATCTTAGCACACACCCCCCACACTGCGGTTCTGACGAAGAGCCACTGTCTAAGGGCTCCTCTCCCTTTGAGGAGACCCCACAGTCCTTCCAGGATGGGAACAGGTGCTGATGGATCCCAAAAACTCCTATTTACATTTTTTAAAAGACATCAATCTGCTTTTATATTGAGAACATTTTTATACCACTCAACATGAAAACCAATCAGAACGGCATACATTCTCTTCTCTTTTCTCTCCAGCCCAGAACAGGCAAACAGTACCTGCCCGACTGAATTCCACAGAAGCCTGCCAGGCAGGAATTCAGGAAGTCACGCTCATCACAACACTGAGCCAACCTTCCCCTGCTAAAATCCTGTTTTTCTTCGTTTGTTCTTCAGGGCTCTGCCGCCTCATTTTACTGAACCTGTGAGCCATGCCTAAGCCTACACTGGTGTAAAGAGAATGAACACAGCAGAAGAACCATCATTCCTCCTCTGCCCACTCCACCCCACACATATCCTCCTCCAGTCCCATGGGAGGCTGCAATGTCCTCGGGACAAGCAAACGTCTTTTAGAACTTTGTAAAATGCATACTGAAAGTTTTGTACAAATACAAAGGTAAAGGTCGTCCTCTGTGCAAGCACCGGGTCATTCCTGACCCATGGGGTGGCGTCACATCCCGACGTTTCCTAGGCAGACTTTGTTTGCGGGGTGGTTTGCCAGTGCCTTCCCCAGTCCTCTTCCCTTTACTCCCAGCAAGCTGGGTCCTCGGAAGGGTGGAAGGTTGAGTCAACCTTGAGCCGCTTACCTGAAACCAACTTCCGCTGGGATCGAACTCAGGTCGTGAGCAGAGCTTTTGACTGCAGTACTGCAGCTTACCACTCTGTGCCATGGGGCTTTTTGTACAAATACAGATATTATTATTTTAATTATTGTTGTTATTATTTAAAATGCTCATTTCCATGGATGCTCTGAAAGGCCATTGAGGATGACCCGTTGACATCCCATAAACAGTTACTGAGGAATATCCCCCTCCTGATGTCCCATAAACAGTTATTGAGGACAATCCCCCATCTGCCCTGCTTTCAGGGGATTTTCACCTGCACTCATGCTTTTGTTCCCCCTGAAGAACAATGAGCCCTCTCAGTCTTCCATGGGCAATTGGGGGGGGGGGGCTTCTTCCTTTTCCTTTACAAACCAATAGTTTAGCTTTCACCCTGATACTTAGGGACTCCAGTAAGTAAACAGAACCCCCTCCCTTGCCTGCATTTGGACCTTCCACATATCTCCTCTGATAATATCTACTGGAAGAGCCCTGGTGGTGATGGTGGCAAGAGCCATCAAGTCACAGCTGAATGATAGCGACCCTGGAGGGTTTTCAAAGTGAGAGACATGGTTTGCCATTGCGTGCCTCCACGTGGGCTGAGAGAGCCCAAGGTCACCACATGGAGGTTTAAGGAATCGAACCCGGCTCTCCAGATTAGAGTCCGCTGCTCTTACCCACTACACCACACTGGCTCTACCAGGGTCCTTTTTAGTGGTGGTGGAAAGTGCTGTCAAGTGGCAACCTCTGCATAGTGACCCTGGACTTCCCTGGTGGTCTCCCATTGAAATACTAAACAGGGCCAACCCTGCTTAGCTTCCGAGATCAGGAGCTGGGGTCCTTCTGAGAAGGAAAGGCTTTTGCCTTCAGCATTTGTGAATCAAGGGAAAAGAGAGCCTTACCCAGAGAGGCCACATTCTGACAATTGTCTTCCATGACTTCCTTGTGAAGCCTTCTTTGGTCCAGATCCAGCAGAGCCCACTCCTCCTCAGAGAAATGAACAGACACCTCCTCAAAGGTCACCAGACCCTGAGAAGAGAGGAAAAAAACTTTGTCTTCAAAGATAATGTAAGAATTCTTCCCCTTCTAAGTGCAATCACAAAGGATGATAATAAGATGTTGACGCTTAAGACTCAAACCTCCATCAGACGTTTCCATTTTCTATCCAGTGTGTAGCAGAAATAGCAGCTGAGGGAAAGAGAGGGTGGGGGAAGCACTGGAGCCATGAGCCGTATTTCCAAACTTACCTGATCAGGCTGAATGGAAGCTGCTTCCTCTCTGCCAGGAGACGGCAAAGAATCCATCGTTGGTTTTATGGCACCACCTGGAAGAATATAAAGGTAACTGTATAGCATTCTATGCTTTCCTAGTACTTTGCCTTTCAGTTACTTGATGGGGAGAGGAATAATGTTCTCCGTGTATTGGCTCATTGTCGCAACTATCTTTGCATCCCTATTTCCCTATTTATTTAGGGTGGTTAAAACAAAATCGGACTGTGAGGAGCTACAAAAGGATCTCTACATACTGGAAGAATGGGCATTAAAAAGGCAAATTAGATTTAATGTGAGCAAGTGTAAAGTGATGCATATTGGGGCAAAAAATCCCAATTTCACATATACAGTGATGGGATCTGTGCTGGCAGCGACAGACCAAGAAAGGGATCTTGAGGTGGTAGTGGATCACTCGATGAAGATGTCAACCCAGTGTGCGGCTGCTGTAATAAAGACAAATTCCATTCGGTCCGTAATTAGACAAGGAATGAGAATAAAATTGCTGATATCATACTGCCCTTATACAAATCTATGGTGAGACCACACTTGAAATACTGTGTATAATTATGGTCACCACACCTCAAAAAGGATATTGCAGAATCTGTGAAGGTGCAGAAAAGAGCAACCAAAATGATTAGGGGACTAGAGCAACTGCCCTATGAGGAGTGGTTAAAACGCTTAGGGCTGTTTAGCTTGGAAAGAAGGCGGTTAAGGGGAAACATGATAGAGGTCTATAAAATTATGCATGGTTTGGAGAGAATGGACAGGGAGACGTTTTTCTCCCTCTCCCATAATACTAGAACACGGGGTCATCTGCTAAAGCTGGAGGATGAGAGATTCAAAACAGATATAAGGAAGTATTGCTTCACACAACACATAGTTAAATTGTGGAACTCCCTGCCCCAGGATGTGGTGATGGCTGCCAACTTGGAAGGCTTTAAGAGGGTAGTGAGAATGTTCACGGAGGAGAGGGGTATTCATAGCTACTAGTTAAAATGGATACTAGTCATGATGCATACCTATTCTCTTCAGGATCAGAAGAGCAC
The DNA here is from genome assembly GCF_029931775.1 of Euleptes europaea. NCBI lineage: Eukaryota > Metazoa > Chordata > Lepidosauria > Squamata > Sphaerodactylidae > Euleptes > Euleptes europaea. The sequence continues at coordinate 1,132,031 of NC_079312.1, forward strand.
GCTGAACATATTAGGTGCTGGGGAACACAGGCAGGATGGTGCTGCTGCAGTCGTCTTGTTTGGGGGCTTCCTAGAGGCACCTGGTTGGCCACTGTGTGAACAGACTACTGGACTTGATGGGCTTTCTTGGTCTGATCCAGCATGGCTTTTCTTATGTTCTTATTTCGGATAATATTTTGCTTCCACGCTTTTGACAAATCTAGTCTTAATACGGTTATCATATACAAAATGTGTTCTGTCCAGAATTCACCTTCTAAACTCAAGGGCAGCACCACAGATACTATATCTCACAATAGTGGGCAAGAACATATGGGAAAAGACAGCCCTGCATTGTGCAGGGAGTTGGACTAGATGACCCTGGTGGTCCCTTCCAACTATGATTCTATGACTGGTAGAGTACCAAAGACTTCCTCTTTTGACGTCCCAGCTGGGTGACACAGTGAAAGAGGCCATTGACCCATCCTCTCCATTAGAGCTGCCTCACTTCTTCTGGATTTTGCCCAAGTCTACAGTCCTAGCCCAAATTCATTATTGTATTTTACTGAGAATCTTTGTTAAATTCAAATATCTCACCTTCTGATCTGCTGATTTCCCAACATTATAATATCTAATCTGCTTACTGAATAATATTTAATCTGTTTAGTGACTGACTGATGTGTCTTAATTATACGTATATTCTGCCTCAAGTCCCAGTTAGGAAGGCGGAGTATAAAAGAACCTATTATATGTATTATTAATAATCATAATTTTATTGATAAGGATCAGAAAATATATTAATAGAGAATGACAAGGCCAGTGATGTCATACTGCCAAACATGGGTGAGACCATTTTTGGACAAAAAACTTTGCGTACTCTGGCACTTAATGCCTAGTCAGATAAAACATAGTTCTGAAAGCACCCAACTGCTGCCTTCCACCCCCATCCTTTCAAGGTTTCTCAACTCTGGACACTCCTTGCCTAGTTGAAAACTGGGAAGCAAAGAGCTCTTGCCCTAAAAGTACTGAAAGTTACTACAGCATAAGAGCTCCCAAAAGCTTATGGTTTTGTTACCATTTTTATTGGCCCAATGCACTATATTCATAATTTTTGACATTACTCATCATAATTTGAGTTCGGGGGAAACTTTGGGCTCAATTCCCTGACTGTATTCGCCAATTATCTTGCAGGGAAACTAAATCAATTTTAGGTCTCAGATAGTCAGTGCAGTGTAGTGGTTAAGAGTGGTGGACTCTAATCTGGTGAACAGGGTTGGTTTTCCCACTCCTACACAATAAGCCAGCTGGGTGACCTTGGGCTAGTCACAGCTCTCTCCAGACTCTCTCAGCCTCACCTACCTCACAGGGTGTCTGTTGTGGGGAGAGGAAGGGAAGGAGATTGTAAGCTGGTTTGATTCTGCTTAAAAGGGAAAGAAAGTCGGCACTTCTCCAAACAGAATTTCTAAACTGAGAAGCTGGAGTGAAGCATCTTTCCCACAAAGGACCCGGGGGGGGGGCATAAAAGCTGCCCATCTATACTCAAGGAGGACATCCAGTGGAAACAACACCCCTGTCAATCTTACCCAGAAAAGCCGCTCTGTGGAAACACTCCTGCGTGATCTTCTCCTGCACCTGAAACAGAAGTGGGGATCCCAGAAAGGGGAGGCTGATGAGAAAAGGAAGAGGAAACAACCTAAGATGGGCTCTAAAAAAGTGGAGCAATCCATGTCGATTTTGAGGATATCCTTGGTCATATCCTGTGTCTCTCCCTCCCACCCCCACTACAAAAACAAATCCCTCTCACCTGCTGATCCTGATTCTTCTCCTCTGCCTGGCTCAAGAGGAAGCCTTCTGCCAGGGCCACTGCCTGGCAACTGGTCTCCGGCCCACATTCCCTGACCCAGTTCCCCATCTCCGGGGGCAGGATGGCCAGGAACTTCTCCAGGATCACCAGGTCCAGAATCTCCTTCTTGCTGTGCCTTTCTGGCTTCAGCCACTGCAGACAAAGTCGGTGGAGTCGGCTGCAAATCTCTCGGGGGCCCTCCGTCTCCTGGTGCCTGAATTGCTGGCGCTGCACATCAGGAGAAGGGAGGTTGTCTTCCGGACTCTTCTGCACGGTTCCTTCCCACAACCCCCTTCTCCTCCCAGCCTCGGAGGCATCGGGGCCTTTTCTTGATTCAGGGACAGCTGAGTCTGGCTCTCCACTCATCCTCCCCTCCTCTCCAAAGAGCTCCACCTGGACTGGCAGATCACCTTCCTCCACTCCCAGATTTTTCTGAACAGGCAAGACCCAGATCTCTGACCACCTGCAAAGCCAACAGTGATTTTTGGATTGATATTTGATGTTTGTGTGAACATACATACACACACATATGTGGCATCTGCATCTGAAGAAGTGAGCTCTGATTCATGAAAGCTCATATTAGAATCAAGGGTGTTATTTTGCTACCACAGACAAACACAGAAATGAGTGGATAAGTAGGATGAAGGGACATGCAGTGTAGTGGTGAGAATGTCAGCTTAGATCTGGAAGACACAGGTTCGAATCCCCCGTCTGCCACAGAAGCTAGCTGGGTGACCTTGGGCCAGTGACACGCCCTGAGGCTGACATACCTTACAGGGTTTTTGTAAGGTTACACTGGAGAAGGGGAGGTCCCTTTCTAGACCTATTTTGGCCCATAAGGGAGGGTACCTTGGGACCAGCCCTGAGCTAGGGTTGCCAGCTCCAGGTTGGGAAATGCCTGGGTGTTTTGGGGTGGAGTCTCAGGAGGGGAGAGGCCTCAGCTAAAAAAAATGTGATGGAGTCCACCCTCCAAAGCAGCTATTTTCTCCAGGGGGACTAATCTCAGCCATCTGGGGTTCAGGTGTAATTCTGGGAGATCTCAAGGTCCCACCTGGGGGTTGGCAACCCCAGGCCTAGAAGCAACGCCTGGGTGACTTGATACCACCCGACTTCCATGACTTGACTAGGCATGGCTGCTATCTACCCAGTCTGGTTCAGTGGTTACAGCATCAAAGCAGGGACAGAGAGAATCAGATTCGAATCCCCATCTCACTATGGAAGCTCATCGGGTGATTTTGGACCAGTCACATACTTTTGGCCTAACCTACTTCACAAGGTTGTTGCGCAGATACAAAGTTGGAGAATAATGTGAGCTGCGTTTGCCCTCACTGTGGACAAAGGCAGGGTATAACCCTAGGGTTCCACGAGAAATTGCTAGGGGTTCAAGAAATAGTGATGAATATGTAAATCATATGTAAGGGTTCCCTGAGATATTATTTCAAGGATAAAAAGGTTGAGAAATGCTGGAATAAATGAACAAAATAAATAATATAGATAGCTGCAGACAGGAAGCAGATAAAAGGGAGGTTGGTTAATGGCTGAAAAGGAGAGAACGAGGCAGGGAAAGGGGAGAGGATATGGGGATTGCTGGGGGAGTGAAAGAGGAAATAATGTGGGGAGGGAAAGTGAGGTGCCACCCCCCCACAAGGCCTTGACGTTTCCTTACCTTGCAAGTGGCCCTGATCCAGTGGCAAACACCAAACGACTGGGTCACACTTTTCCTAGGTGGAGGCTGCTGCGGGGTAGGGAGCTGGAGACAGAGGGGCAGATAAAGGCATGTTGGTTGTTCTGTGGGAAGGAGATGGGGATACCATCTCCAGATTAGGAATTGGGGGTACAGCATGGGGAGGGTGGGGTATGAGGAGGGGAGAGACCGTAGAGGGGTATAATGCCAGAGACTCCAACCTCCAAAGCAGCCATTTCTTCCAGGGGGACTAAGGTTGCCAACCTCTAGGTGGGGCCTGGAGATCTCTCAGAATTAAAACTGATCGCCAGACTACAGAGATCAGTTCCCCTGAGAAAATGGCTGCTGCAAAGGATGCTGAAAACACTGAAGTCCCTATTTGCCAATGTGGCAATGTAAATGAATCACGTATGCACAATGATCAATAAACAAAAAGAGGGGGGGGGAGAAACCCAACCTAAAAAAATGAAGCTACCGGGTACCCAACGTTGGGTGAAGAAGGTAACATGATACGATAGAAAAATATTTGTATTTGAAGGCGCTTATATCAAGGTTCAAACATCAAAAATGTTAAAAACAAGGCACGAGGGCAACTCATAAGGTTGATAGACGTAAACCAAACATGTTTCAGCCTACAGACCTTCATTGGTGGCCAAATAAAAACCCATATAATGCACACACAAGTAATATACAAATGTATCGCCACATATAGATAACTTTATACAAGCCCAGGCATGGGTATGGGGTGTATACCGGTAATAAACATCAAATTAGAAATCTCCCTAGGTATACCAGGTTGATACTAGCATGCACACTCCGTATGAGAGCCCCCAGCACAGCCGAGCGTACAACAACCTGCAGGGATTCTACCTAGAGGGATTTCTAATTTGAAATTTATTATACACCCCATGCCTGGGATTGGATAAAGTTATTTATACATGGTGACACATTTGTATATTGCTTGCGTGTGCATTATATGGGTTGTTATTTGGCCACTGATGAAGGCCTGTAGGCCAAAACATGTTTGGTCATTGTGGTTTAAGTCTATCAACCTTATGAGTCGCCCTTGTGCCTGGTTTTTTTTTTTAACCCTGATATAAGCGCCTTAAAAAGACAAATATTTTTCTATTATATCATTTTACCTTCTTTGCCCAACCATGGGTACCCAATGTTCGGTTTTTTAGGTTGGGTTTCTTCCCCCCCTTTTTAATTCATTGCTTCAGAGGATGTACTGTCTAGTGTTGCACCCCACTGAGGTCCCGCCCCCTCCCCAAATCTCCAGGAATTTCCCAACCTGGATTTGGCAACAGTAAAGGGGAGCTGATCTCTGTAGCCGGAAGATCTGGGCTGCGGTCCCCACCTGGAGGTTGTCAACTCCAAAAGGTGAGAAGGAAGCAGGAAAAGGGGAGAGGCTGTGGGGGCTTTCAGGAAAGAGGAGATGCTGGGGGAGAGGGGGCCATGAGAGGCCCCGCACAATTCCCTGCAGGTTCCCATTTGTAAATCAACATTTTCACCCTACAAGAAAGCAAAGTGAGGCAGAGACATTTCGGAGTTTGCGGCTGGTTTGAGCAACCCAAGGCTGACTTCTGAGATCTTTCACAGTGGGTAGCCGTGTTAGTCTGTTTGCAGTAGTCAGAAAGGGCCAGAGTCCAGTAGCACCTTAAAGACTAACAAATATTTTCTGGCAGGGTAGGAGCTTTCGTGAGCCACAGCTCACTTACATTGCAATCCTAAAGAGAAGGGCAAGAGTCCAGTAGCACCTTAAAGACTAACAAATATTTTCTGGCAGGGTATGAGCTTTCGTGAGCCACAGCTCACTTCTTCAGATACAGCTAGATTCACATTCTAGCTGTATCTGAAGAAGTGAGCTGTGGCTCACGAAAGCTCAGACCCTGCCAGAAAATATTTGTTAGTCTTTAAGGAGCTCCTGGAGTCTGGCCCTTTCTGACTTCTGAGATCTTGGTGGCTCATCGAGAAGGGGGGCTGGATCTTCCCCAGGTGTCCCTGACCCCCTTCTCCCCAAGAAGAGAGGCAGGTTTCCAGCAAGGCAGAGATCTGGCCCTGGCAAAAAGGCCACCCAAAGTGTGCCAAGGTGCTGAAGTGGGGAAAAGGAAACCCCCCCCCCCAAAAAAAAAACCAAGCGTGCTCTTCCCGAACAGCCAGAAGGAAACCCTGCAGGCCTTTTGGGACCCCCCTCCTGCCCCACAACGAAGCCAGGCTGATGGGAAGGATTGCAAGAAAATGCCCAAAGGGAGGCGGTTTTGCAGGTGTTTTTTGCACAGAGCAGCCGGATGGGCAGATGCAAAAGAGCCGCAGCCCGTGCAGAGAGAGAGAGCAGAGAGGCCGGGTTGCAGAGGGAAGGAGAAGAGGCTCCGCTCGGCCTCCGGGGAGCAACCAGGGGAAAAGGGGGCTTTGCAAAATGGGGCACGCCGGTGCATGGATATTGGGGGGGGGGAATATTCTTGCTGCACTCTGGGGTCTCCGGGGGGTGAGCCCCGCAGGGCTCTTTGCAAGACCCCCCAATGCAGCTCCTCCTCCTCCGGGCTGGCGTCTTGCAAAAGGCGTCTTGCAAAAGGCAACCCCATTTCTCGGCTCACCTCTGGCTCCAAAACACCTGGCGCCGCCTCTGGCCTCCCCTTGACCGGAAAGGGCTCTGGCAAGTCGCGTGGCCTTCTGGGTGGATGCCTCTCTAGGAATGGAAGCTCCTTTTTTTTTCCCTTAACCCTTAGGCTGCTGGCTCTCTGCACTTTGCAAAAAAAGGCCCCCCTCCCCTGCTGGCTTCGCCCTGCCAGGGTTTGCACCGGTTTCCCCAGCGAGCCTCACTCCGACTTCATTGCAAAGGGAAGCCCGGATTCAAACCCTTCTCCATCCCAGCTGATGATGCTCAGTCTTAAGAGTCCAAGGAGGGGTCCTAAGGGGAGGGGGGAAGGCAGCTAATATGGAGCCACTGGATGCAGAGGAGTCCCAACTGCACGTGGGTCAGGGAAATGGCCTCTTCTTCGGTTCCCTAAGTATTGCCTGGAGGGTGCGGAGCAGCTTGTGGCCGGGCTCCCTGGCTTGAGCCACGCAGAGCATTTCCCAGGCATCGGCTACCCCCACTGAACTGACCTCGGGGCTCGACTAGATGGCCTCTGGGGTTCCTCCCAACTCACTGTTCCCCACCCTGTCCTTGACTGAGATGCAGATCAGCTGCAAAGCGAGCTATGCCGTTGGGGTGGGAGTGCCAGAGGGGAATGACTGTAAGGGGACCTCCTGCACAGCAAAGTCAGACCACAGTCGGGTCGCTCCAACACCGCTCCTTCGGGCTCTCCATCAATGTCAGCCTTCAACACTGGATTTTGGGTTTATTTAGTAAAGGACAGACTAACACTGTTGTCCCTTTGCAGTCATCATCTGCAACTGGATTTTGGGTTTATTTTGTAAAGGACAGACTAACAGGACCATCCCTTTCCAGTCACCATCTGCAACCTGCCGGCTGCAAAGAGGGAGCTGATTGTCCATCTGTCATTTCACTGTCTGGGGACAGGTAGAGCCTGTTTTCCAGTTTACTTTTCGAGTAGGGGACGCAGCGAATGGCACCGCTTCACACGTTCACATTCTCAGGGAGCCCCACATTGCCCCCTCTTCTATAGACCTGGGCCATGGCTAGGGTCGCCATCCTCCAGGTGGCTGAAACAAAAAGAAGAGCCCTGTGCTATACTGAGAAATACTCAATAAAAGGAACAGAATGCAGCTCAAACATCTATAGCCCGCAAAACGCTTATTAAAGTTCCTCAAGGTAAATCACTGATAAGCGAGTGTCCACGGAAATAAACAAGAATGCGACCCAGCAGTTAACGGTACCATGCCGAATTGTCTAGCCGCGGAGTGGGCAAATTCCACAAATAGCTGAAAGTCCAGCAGAGAAATGGACCCACTCTTAGGGGTTCAATATAGTCCAAATGTAATCCAGGAACGTGTATTCCAGATTAATCACCACGCTTCACCGTAAGGCTTCTTCAGCCTCAATGAAACATTTCAGTATGACCTCAGAAGGTTCCTACAAAAAGCCTTCGACAATATTCCTACAAAAAGGTTGCAACAGAATAGGCAGAATGGATGCATACCTAATAAAGGTTTGTAGATAGTTTGTACTTATTCTCCGATGCACAACTCAGATTAGCCCTGGTCCTTTAAACTCCATTCCTCCAAACTGGGAGCTGACAATATTTCAGCGATGAGTCAGCTTTGTGTTGTAATTACACTAGCCAATTAACACAATCCTAGAGTGCTCCTTATATAGACTTTGTGGTTTGTTACTGTTTCACTCATTTTGTACTTCATACATCTTTATGACTGGGAGACTTTGATCAGTGCACTTTAATAGATAAGATAGATAAACTATAACACATATTTCAGCATTTTTACCTTTGATTTTTATATGTGGTCATGTTGATTTTATTGAAAATAAATTCTCTCTCTCTCATCTATCTATCTATCTATCTATCTATCTATCTATCTATCTATCTATATTTTAGGCAATGCAATTCTGTATCTCCCTATTCAAGAGGTTTTTATAAATAAAATTATTTTTTTATAAATGAAATTAATTTTTTCAGATTCATAGAAGCCTAACGCTGAAAAGGGAACCCTGGATGGTATTTGTATAGATATATTTTAAATTTTACAATAAGTGCTTATATTTTAAAATTATTTTAAATTTTTTAAAAAGTATTATGAAACTTTTTATGGCAGGTTGTGTAATTATCTATTTTCCGTTTATATTTCAGAACACAATTTGACTCATTCATAAAGACTGGAATATTCCACAGCTGTGTGGCAGTAAATAAAGCGGTAAATAAAGATCTTGTTTATTCAAAGGCCCTCGTCTGAGCACCCACTCACTCGTTCATCCATGCGCAAAGAGGAGGGGGAGCCGGGAGAATCCACCCTCTCAGGCACATGGAGGCCCTACCTGTGCCCCCAACCGCAGGTAAACAGAAGGGCCTTGTTTTAGTTTGGATGGTGGCAGACTGAGGGATGTGTAGGGCAGGGGGGAGAAGGAGGAGGAGGAGGCAACCTCCCTTTATAGAAATAAATGCAAGCCCCCCCCCCAATATTTTACAAATACCAGTACTATCCCACTTTTACAGGGAATAAAGAAGCGGCATCTAAATTCTCTAAATCTATTCATTTATTTAGATTATGGATAGTCCACCTTTCTCACTGAGACTCAAGGCATATTACAGAGTGAGTCAATAAAACCAACAGCATGGGAAGTTCAATAAACAATGAACTAGCATTTGGGTTACAGAACCCACCAGAAATATAAAAGCAGAACTGAAGCAAAGTGAATTGTTAGCATGACAAATTAAATGAAGCAAAATTACATAGCTGGGTCCAATTTACAGCAACCTATACACAGTAGTACAGTCCACAGTCCCTGATAATGTATCCCAGTAACTTTGTGAATGGTTTTGTACAGTGCTACCTTATTTTCTGCGTAGAAAAGCCCTCTTGCGTAATTCAGAGCTGCCTCGTTTGCAGACAGCCAGGAGAGGGGGACGCCTTCTTGACCTCCACAGTCAGGCCATTCCACAAGGTGGGGGGGGCCACAACGGAGATGGCACACGTACGGGCAATGGTTGATTTTGCCCATTGGCAGCTTGGCGCCAGCAACAGGCCCTGCTTGGATGGGAGAAGCTGATGAGGTGGAGCATCGGGTGGGGGGGGGGAGAGATAGGGAGGTCAAAGGCCATGAGGGGCTTTGAATGTGATAGCCAATATTTTAAACTGAACTGTGATCGCCAATATTTTAAACTGAACAGATGAGCAGCCAGTGGAGCGACCACAGAATGGGAGTCATACGCACGCTCCGTCTAGCTCCCGATAATAGTCATTCTGCACCCACTGGAGTTTCCAAACTGATTCTGAGAGAAGACCAAAGTACAGAGCATTACAGTAGGCTAGACTCAGTGTTACTGTGGCGGGGGTCCAGGTGGCCAGGTCAGCCGTTTTAAGGTACGGGACAAGGTTTCATTTTCTAGGCTAGGCTGAGTTGGAAGAAAACCTTTTTTCTCCGTCAATAACTCTGAGTCTAATATAACCCAGAGGCTCTTAACTGAGTCAGCCAAACCCCGTCAGAAGTGGGGAGCATAATGACCTTCTGCCTACAAGCGCCTCCTCTACCGGATCTAAAGCAGCAAGGGAAAAAATCCAGCAGGAGCAACAAGGAGGCCAGACCTTTGTCTAAAGTTAGACGGACGTTGTCAGCCACAACCAGCAGAGCCGTCTCCGTCCCATAGCCTGGCCTTCAAGCAGACTGAAAAGGGCCTACAGCAGAGGATGTATCCAACAAGTCCTGGAGTTGGTCTGCTACTGCTGGCAGCCCCCACCCCTTTCATCTGCACTCCCTCCCATCCTGAATGGAGGTACTTTCAGTGTAACACCGTGAATAAGTCCCAGGACCATGGGGAGCAACTGCCACGCCTGGTTAGATGACAGAGATGCCTCTTTCTGTATTGTCTTTTACATGATAGGCCATCACTGACCATTTAACACCAGGGATGGGGAACCTCAGGCCCGGGGGCTGGAGGACATTTCCTGTGGCCCGCGGAGCTCCAGGGCCCTGACATAGAAATGCGGCGCAGCACGGCCCTCCCTGAAGCTGCAGCGTGGAGGAACACTGCGGCACCCTTTGAACCCCCTCTCGCAGACTGTCAGCTGTTAATCGGCCAGAGGAGGGGGAGGGAGAAAGACGCTTCCTCCAAGGCTGTCCCTACAGCCGCGGCGTGCAGGAATGCTGCGGCCCACTAGTTTAAACCCCTCTTGCCGCTGAGGGAGGGGGGAAGAAGAAGAAGCCAGCTGCTCCCAGCGGTGGAGCATGTGCATGGGAGCCGATCAGGTGGAGGCTCCGGAAGGCCCTTTGTGGACTCTGGGGGTTGGGGGGTGTGTGAGAAGTGTGAAGCCCGGTCATGTGGAGCCACGTGCGGCCGTGTGGGGGGGGGGGAGAAAGGCTTTTCTCTCTTTTCTTCCTTTTTGTCACTCTCTCTCCTATTCTTTCCCTCTCTTTCCTCCTCTTTTTCTGTCTCTTTCTTTCTCTGTCTCCCTCTGTCCTTTTTCTCTCTATTTTCTCTCTCTCTATTTTCTCTTTCTTTCCCTCCCTTTTTTTCTTTCTTTCCTTCCTCCCCTGCAGATCAACCATTGGATGCAAGCTGCGCCCCCCCGGCACCTCGGCTGTCCGGCCCACAACTGGCTGCCCTCCCACCTGGGAGGAGGGGGAGGACCAGGGGTAGCAGAGCCACCCCCCAAGCCTTCTCTGCATAGCCTCCCCTGGAGTTGCCAACCTCCAGGTGGTGGCTGGAGATCTCCTGCTTTTACAATTGATCTCCAGCCAACAGAGATCAGTTCCCCTGGAGAAAATGGCCACTTTGGCCATTGGGCTCTATGGCTATGCAGTCTTCCTCCCCAAACCCCGCCCTCCTCAGGCTCCACCCCCAAAACCTCCCGCCAGTGGTGAAGAGGACCTGGCAACCCTAGCCTCCCCGCCCCCTGAGATCTATGTCTGGTATTGTTGCAGGCTAATGAAAATTAAATATGATGTTCGCCTATCAGTCATTTCCTTAGAGCTTAAATGTGAAGAAAAAGGCTTCTCTGACCTAAAATGCTGATGTAATGTATTCCTAGGAGAATGAGATAAGCAGAAGGCTGCTCTCAGCTACATCAAGGATATAAGATGAGTGGTGTATAATAGCATGCTAAGTACTGATGTGAGGAGACCCCAGCACTATGATAATGAGATTCCCTCCCTTTTAGGAGTTAAGCTATCTTACTGTCTTGGAATAGAGTCCTCTACCCAAGGGTCTTGGAGTAAGGTCAGATAAGAAGAGGGGAAGAAGTAAAATGCCTTGTGAAATGTGCAACTGCTGTATGATGTAATGATGTAGTGAAGTTAGCCCTTCTCACAGCTGCTAACCAAGAGATAATATCCAAACCACGGGACTGGTTAAGGTTATGTAATGCAATGTAAGCATATAATTGTGTTTTATGATTTAAATGTGTAGACATTATACTATTGATTCACAAATGAATGTAATGAATGCGTCTTGTACTGAAGGTGAGAATGGTTGTAAATTTGAATATATAAAGTGCTCCTGAAGCTCAAAACGAATAGATTATGGTTTAAGTCAGGGATGGGGAACCTCAGGCCCAGGGGCCATATGCGGCCCCCAAAGACATTTTTGTGGCCCTCGGGAGCTCTGGGGCCCTGCTGCGGAGGCGGGGCGCAGGGCGGCCCTCCCCGAGGGTGTTCCTGGGGCTGCGGCTTACAGGGGTGCTGCGGCGCCCTTTGGACCTCCTCTTGCCGACTGTTGCCTGTTGGTCGGCGAGAGGGGAGGGAGAGGGACGCTTCCGTCAAGGCTGCCTCCTACAGCCATGGTGTGCAGGAACGCTGCAGCACATTGTGAGCCCCTCTCGCTGCCTGTCGGCTGTTGAGCAGTGAGAGGGAGGGGGGAAGAGGCCGGCAGCAGAGCATGCATGTGGGAGCCAATCGAGCTTCAGGGGGAGGGCATGGAGACTGGGGCCCGGTCACGCGGGGCTCTGTGCGCCGCTGTGTGTGTGTGTGTGGGCGGGGGAGGCTGGGAGGCTGAGGCCTGGTCGTGTGGGGCCAATGGCGCAGGTGTGTGTGGGGGGGGGGAGGAAGGCTTTTCTCTCTTTTCTCCTTTTTCTGTCACTCTTTCTCCTGTCTCTCCCTCTCTTTCTCCCTCTTTTTCTGTCTCTTTCTTTTGTCTCCCTCCGTCCTTTTCTTCTCCGTGCTTTTCTTTCTTTCTCCCCTACTCTCCATTTCTTTCTCCCTTTCTCTCTCTTTCTCCCTCCCTCCCTTTTCCTCTTTCTCTGTTTTCCTTCCTTTCTTGCCGACTGGCTGTGGGCTGTGCACCCCTGGCACCTCGTTTGCTCGGGCCCACCGCTGGCTGCCCTCCTGCCTGGGAGGGGGGAGCGGGGGCGCTCTGCAGGCCTTCTCTGTGTGGCCTCCCCTGGGGTTGCCAACCTCCAGGTGGTGGCTGGAGATCTGGCAACCCTAGCCTCTCCCCCCCACCGGGAGATCTACACCTGGAATGGCCCCTGAATGATGTCATAAATGTGCAAATGGCCCTTGGCAGGAAAAAGGTTCCCCACCCCTGGTTTAAGTAAAATAGACCAAGAGGATGTGGATATCCAAATATGGTCTTACAAGGATGCAGTGCAATCCTTCATCCCATAGGTGCGGAAGACAAGCACTCCAAGGCTGCTGGTGCTTTATCCCATGCTCCAGGGGTGCAGGGGCACCCACATGTCAGATAGCACTGATCTGGAGAGGATATAAGGACGAGCCACACAGCCAGAAAGAAGAAATGTGAGTGGAAGACAACACTGTTGTCTGGCCATTTGCTTTCTCCATCCTTTGCGTAAGATGTAAGGCAGAGGGTTGGTGGAGGACAACATCTGTTGTCTGGCCACACTCTCTCCATCTCTTGCATGAAGATGTAACAACTGACTGAAAATTGGAGGGCAGCCTGTCTGTCTGGCCATAACTCAGTTCTGTTATTCCATATCTTGCGTGATATGGCACTCAAACATTTCACAAGCTCTTTGTGAGAATGAGAAAGACTCTCCTTGAGAGAGACTCATTTCAAGGTGACATGCTAAGGCTTGATGTCTGAAATGAATGCTTGCAGACTATTCCATAAGAATGGAGGCTCTTAGAATACCCTCTAACCTTACTGTGGGACTAAGAGTATTGGATCTAGTCCCTGTTTGGAAATACTGACATCTCATTAATTCAAGGATTGATCTCACTGAATGATCTAATGGTCTGACTTGGCTTTCCTTGAAAAACATGGAAGTTGTGAAACCCAAGTCACAGAACTGAAGAGACCAGAAACATGATTCTTAGATTCTCTTAGAGATTCCTCTAAGCAACCAGAGATATCTCTCAGGGAAAAGAGTCAGAGGTTTCCCCAACAAAACAAGGAAAGCTTCTGAACTCAGTAATAGAAATAGAGCATACAAAAAGCTCTTACATGGAACTGAAGATTCATGTTCTCTCTAACAATTGGCATACAGAGAGACTTCAGAGTTTGAAGATGAACGCTTGAATATTAAGCTGCTACACATAGTCTTATAAAGAACTGACTATGGTCTGGTATAGCTTTAACTTCAGCTTCACATTCCTGTTCCTAATTTGTATCAGAGGCTGATACATAGACTTCAAGACAATGGAGTTCTATATTTCCATGAAACTGACATGGACTACTTAAAGAGCTATTGGACTATAGCTCTCATAAAAACTAGGAACCAGAGACTCTCTGACTTTTGCATATACCAAAGATGTGTTGTACAGACATAGAAACATTGGGAAAATTCTATGTCCTGACAGAAAAGGTTTGCAATATCCTAATTCATGTTATTATTTCAAAGCTCCCTAAACTAAGCATATGAGCTGGAGGGGTTTTAGAAATAATGTAAGGTTGTACTTGGTGTATTACAACTGCTTTATATTTCAGGTACTTTGAATTAAGATGCTCTTAACTATAACAGATCTTTCTTCCATTTGTACTAATCACATTTTACAGGATTTCTGTAACTGTTATATTCCTGAATGAGAGAACATTACAGGTTTAAGGTTTGAATTCCTACATAGAGAAATTGCTTATAAAGATTGTTTGAAACTGCTTGCACATAAATGAACATGAATCATAATGTTTATATTTTATGACATGTTTTAAGAGTGTGTAAATATTCACATGCATATATATTTTATGTGAAATAAATGGTAAAAGAAAACCCACAGTTTATAAATTTATTTGGCACACTCCAGAAAAAAGTCTACTTCGGTAGACATCACTGGGTCCTGCTTTGGTGATTGGCTGAATAAGATAATACATCACTTCTTAGGAGGTGGTCCTTTCTAAGAGCCTAGTCACATCAACAGCTGAGTCGTGACCCCCAAATGATACATGGCCCCCAAACGATGTTATATAAATATACAAATGGCCCTTGGCAGAAAAAAAGGTTCTCCACCCCTGATTTAGCACAATTCAGAGATTAAGTGCCCTCCTGTGACAGTCTGGAACCTCCGATCCAAATCTTCCCATTGTCCCCAAAGCTCCTGCCATGTATATGACTCAGCTTCACGTCTCGAGTTTGTAATCCTGAATTATAATTCACCCAGAAACCGCCCTTCCTGTTTCATTTCCCCACTTCTCTAAGCACACTTCTCAGAGCCATTTAATCAGTTCTACAGTTTTCTCCTGATCAGTTGCTCAGCTCCCAAGTATTCCCTTTTTCTTCTGTCATCATCTTTTGTTTCCTGAAAACAACCCATTTTATGCTATGGTCCAAAACGAGTATAACTAGCCCAGCTTTAGAGCCAGGAAGGAGAGTCTGATCTTAGATACCAATTGAACTGCAACAAAAGGCTCCCAACACACACCAAATCTCTCCTTCCTTCATCTCATTTCCTTGTGGAAAAGGGCAAGGTAATCTTTGCCCTCCCTCTTGATCTGTTCCCTCCTCCCCCATTTTCTGTACCACATCTCCCCATTTTCCACACATGTCCACCTTGAGCTCAAAGATTAACTCCTACTCCAAACTGGAATCGCTCTGCTGAATGTTTGGTTATTGTTGCAATACTAATTGGGATAAGGAATGTCTGTGCTTGTGGTTTAGTACCACTAGTATTTGCTTAGGATAAGACCACACACACATACAATTGTACCAAATATCCTTTAAAGTCAGGTCTCTCTCATCCTTTCCTTACTACTCACAGCCACCTCTCCAAGTAAAAGATCCCGGTTTTCTGGGCCCGTCCTAAACATGCAAGCTAATTCCCCTGGTTAATCTGAATGTATGTTCACGTGTTTGTGAGGGTGCAATAACACTAGTGCTCTCTCAATCATTTTGCCCAGGAAGGGCAGTTTAGAGACAGGGCGTTAACTGGCTACAACATTTTTCTATAGGGTTTTTTTTTTTAAGTAGCAGATGGATAACCACTTCGAGTCGTATAGGGAAGGTGCCCTGAGTTAGTGATTGAGTCATGATAGGAGGATTCGTTGATGTGCTTCTAGACACCAGGATGGGCAAGTATCCAGGGCACAATTTCCTAACAAATGGGGAAATCAGAGTATGATTCCAGGCGAGTGGAAATGATCACCTGTGGAAGTAAAAGATAGAAGGTTGCAAAAAGATGGGAGAGATTACATAAGAACATTAAAAAAGCCCTGCTGGATCAGACCAGTAGTCCTTCCAGTCCAGCATATTGTCTCACACAGTGGCCAACCAGTTTCTTGGGAGGGCCAAAAACAGGGCTGATCTTGCCTCTTGGCAATAGAATAAAGCGGCTTACTGTGTCTGAACGTGGAGGTTCCCTTTATTCACCATGACTAGTAGCCACTGATAGCCCCCGATACCCTAATATTTTGATAGCCCCCGATACCCTAATATTTTGGGAGAGGAAAAAAAAAAGTATCTTTGCCAACTATCAGTCTAATGGGGGAGAAAGGCAACACAAACAGGGAGGATGGAACAATCCCCACATTAACAAAAACAAGGAAGAGTTGAGTGTGGTGCAGTCGTCAGAGGGTCTGACTAGGCTGTAGAAGACCCAGGTTCGAATCCTACCTCCACCAGTGAAAGTTGCTTGCTGACCCTGGGCCATTCACTCATTCTGTGACACTCCACCATGTCTTCACAAGGTAGGATGAATAATTCACATTTTATAATACATTTTATTCCAAATATTGTGGCTAAGAATTGAACATGTTTTAACCAATACCACTTCTACAGGTGTATAATTCAGGCTTGATATAGCACTAAATTGTTCAGGTCTTTCTATTCCTTGGCTCCACCATCAACCAAAAGGGAGACTGCAGCCAAGAAATCAGAAGGAGATTGAGACTGGGAAGGGCAGCCATGAAGGAGCTAGAAAATAATTTGGAGTGTAAGGATGTGTCACTGGCCACCAAGACTAGATTAATTCATGCCATCGTATTCCCTATTACTATGTATGGGTGTGAAAGCTGGACAGTGAAGAAAGCTGATAGGAAGAAAATAGATTCCTTTGAAATGTGGTGTTGGAGGAGAGTGTTACGGATTCCCTGGACTGCCAAAAAAACAAATCAGTGGGTTATAGATCAAATCAAGCCTGAACTGACTCTAGAAGCTCAAATGACTAAACTGAGGCTATCGTATTTTGGTCACGTCATGAGATGACAAGAGGAAAAGACGACACTGGAAAAGACAGTCATGCTAGGAAAAGTTGAGGGCAGCAGGAAAAGAGGAAGACCCAACAAGAGATGGATGGACTCAATAAAGGAAGCCACAGCCTTCAATTTGCAAGATCTGAGCAAGGCTGTCAAAGTTAGGACATTTTGGAGGATTTTCATTAATAGGGTCGCCATGAGTCGGAAGCGACTTGATGGCACTTAACACACACACATAGCACTAAAACTCTAGATGATGATGTTCAGAGGAGAATCAAGGGGGATGAAACAAGATGGCGACAGCATAACATCTGCTGTCCAAGCTCTCCCGGAAAACATTAGCATTTTCCCCTTTTGTTTGCCTTTCAAATTGGAAACTGCACCAAGATAACAGCCGCTGTGTATGCTCACTGTCCTTGGAAAGCCTGGACTGACATTAGAAGGCTTTGGCGGCATTTAATCTTTCTGAGAATGAGATGCAAGAAGCGTCAACAAACCTCTCCTGAGAAACCTGATTTCAAGGGGAGGAAACAGCAGAGATTGGACCACTTGTTCAAAGAAAAGTGTTGGGAATATAATGCGAGTTCCATTTCTGTCAGAGACCAAAGAGTTAATTGTTTGTATTGATGTTTAGACAGACCCAGGAATATGATGTCATGTCATTGCAACCTCCAGTGGAGGTTAGTAAATAATTGAATTGGAAACCTAGCCTCCTGTTTCAATATGTGATTGAACTGAATTTTGTTAAACTCTCAAAATAAAGCGGCAGAAAAGTTTAAACATTATTTGGAGATAGACTAAACAAAAGACTTTCAAATTGACATACCATCCTCCAATAAAATTTATAACAACCTTGATACATGAAGATCAAGCGGGTTTTGTACCTGGAAGGCAGATAAAAGACAACTTGAGGATTTTATTAGATGCAATGGAATACTATGACCAAAATAATCAACACAAAGCGGCTTTTATCCTCCTGGATGCTGAAAAAGCATTTGATATGGTTTCATGGGAGTTTATGGGAAAAGTTTTGGTGAAGATGAACTTTGGAGTTAGATTCCGAACAGGGATTGATGCCATTTATAATACGCAAAAAGCCAAAATACTAGTGAATGAATCAATATCAGCTACCTGTGAGATACAAAAAGGAACTAGACAAGGTTGTCCACTGTCTCCTTTGCTTTTTATTTTGACTTTGGAAACTCTATGTAGTAAGATACGTGATATGGAAACAATCCACGGCTTAAAAGTAAACAAACAAGAATTTAAATTAAGAGCTTTTGCAGATGACTCTTATTTATTCTAGATGACCCGAATCAATCCATAAATAATCTGATGGAATTACTGGAACAATATAGTGAAGTTTCTGGATTCAGGATTAACCAAGATAAAACTCAGATACTATTCAAGAATCTCTCAAAAGAGGAACAAAAAGACTTCATGAGTATTTCTAAATGGGAGAAGACGAACAAGATACAATATTTAGGCATTTGGATTACAAATAAAAGTAAAGATTTAATAATTAATAACTATGTTAAACTTTGGGAACTGATAAAAAAAGACATGGCATCGTGGTCCAATAAAAATATTTCTTTTCTGGGTCATATATCAGTAATACAAATGAATATCTTACCAAGACTGTTGTTTTTGTTTCAGAATTTACCTATAATCACACAAACAAAATATTTTGACATTTGGAGGAAAGACTTGTTAAACTTTATTTGGCAAGGGGAAAAATCTAGAATTGCATATAAGTACTTGGTTGACTCTAAAGAGAGAGGAGGGTTTGCTCTTCCGAATTTTAGATTGTATGCAGAAGCATCGGCTTTGGTATGGCTAAAAGACTGGATACAATTAAAAAATTATTGCACTTGGAAGGTTTAAATAACATATTTGGATGGCATGGCTACTTGAGGTATGATAAACTTAAAAAATCACATGGCATTTCAGAATCATATTGTAAAATCCTCATTGATAAAAACTTGGTTAAGATATAAACATCTGTTGGAAACTAGAACACCGCTATGGATCTCTACACAAGAAATGTTAACATTACGACCACTAAGACCATCCCAATTTATAACATACCAGGATCTTCTAACCTGGGAAGATAAAAAGTGTGCCTTAAAAGACCATGAAGATCTTAAAGAACATCTAACTTGGTTTCAATATCATCAAATAAAATCTGTATATATACAAGATATGAAAATAGGCTTTCTCAAAGAAAAATCAACATTACAACAAGTTTTACTGGAGAATAATGACCATTTAATTTTGAAGATGTATAAGATGTTGTTATTAATATATACAGAACAAGATTAAACCTACGATGATAACTTGGGCACAGATATTAGGACATGATATTTTATTGAATAATTGGGAAAGACTTTGGACAAGAGATATGAAACTTGTGCTTTCACAGTCGTTGAGAGAACATATACAAGATGATCTACAGATGGTATTTGACACCGAAAAAACTAGCTAAAATGTATAGTACAATGTCACCAAACTGTTGGAAATGCAAGGAAGAAGTTGGCTCTTTTCATCATATATGGTGGCTTTGCGACAAAGCTAAAAACTTTTGGGATATGATTTACAGTAAACTAAGATTAATTTTACAGCAAAATATCCCAAAAACACCAGAGATGATGCTGTTAAGTATGATACCAGAACATATCTTGACACAAAGAACTTTCTTGATATATGCCACCACTGCTGCAAGATTGGTCTATGCAGCTAAATGGAAAATGTCTGAGATACCAGACAAGAATGACTGGATAAATAAAATGTTTGAACTAGCAGAAATGGCTAAACTTACCGCTTTAGTAACTCAAAAAGACAATGAAGAATATGTGAGAGAATGGGAGGCATGAATAACATATTGTGAAAACGAATTAAATATGGGAAATGTTAAAGGTTATAACATAATCTAATTCAATTGATTAATGTTGAAAAGATGAAGTATTCAACAATTAAAGTATATAGGATGATAATATGTAGTTTATTGAAATGATACAATGAAGTATAATGAATTAGAAAGCAAATATAGAGGGGATGATATAGATATTAATTTGATAGAGGAGGGGAGAGGGGAAGTCAGACAAAGTCAATACTGATTAGGCAGATTAGTTTGAAATTGTTTTATTTTATGTAACTTTGAAGATGACAACATTAAAATTGTATTTGACTTAATAAGAAAATAATTTTTTTTTTAAAAAAGTGTTATGTACCTATGGAAAGCTAGACGGGATGAACATAATATTAGAGGAACTAAAATCAACAATAAATAAACTTCAAGGGAAAGATAGCGGAGACACAAAGACGGGATCGGCTTGGAAGTGTATCCGCAGCCAATACCTGATTGACATAAGCCAGACTCTTGTTTCTACCATGGTAAGGCCAGTTTCTAAGCATAGGGCTGCATAAGGGACACAACATGGGAAACCCATGATTTTCCGGACAAACTTGGATTGTACCCTTTCAACACAGATATCAAAGGCATTAATCCATATTGGAATGGCATAGAGTAATTGTGGGATTACTTTGGCCATAAAAACCTTCAACACAGTTGGAACAAATTGATTGCCCCTGCTGAAGAAAAAGCGTGAGATAGCCAATGCACTAGTGGTGACAATATTAACTGCTGATTTACGATGACTTGTCCAAGACATATTATAGGCAAAATAGAGACCTAGGTATTTAAATTGCTTTACCTGCTCTATTTCTTTTCCTGCAAATATCCATTTTGGATTTTGCAGGACTTGGCAAATATTAGTATTTTGGATTTCTCATAATTCAGTTGTAACTTATTGGTAGAGAAATAATTTAAGCGTCTAAGGCCCACTCTTGTGCAAGAAAGTAATACTGCATCATCCGCGTAAAGTGGATACATGGGTGGTGCCAAGTTTAGGGGAATGACAGTCTTCTAATGCTAAGAAAGGAGCTAAATCATTAAGAAAGAGATTAAATAAAAAAGGGGCAAGAATACATCCTTGCTTAATTCCTTTGTTAAAGGGGATTTTAGGTGTTATTTCTCCTGAGATTGGGCATTTGATTTGGCAGGTAGTAAAAGAGTATGGTGAGACAATTAATTTGAGTAACCTCTTGTCCATACCCAACTGATGCAGTTTTGCCCACAATAGTTCTCTATCAATTGAGTCAAATGCACCTTTGAGATCAAGGAAGGCTGCGTAGAGTTTAGATTTCCCAGATTTAGTATACTTTTCAGCCAAGTGCGCTAAGGTAATGCAATGATCTAAGGTGGATTTGCCCTTACAGAACCCAAGTTGTTCAGGGCCTAGGATATTTTTTTCGGACATCCACAGAGTTAATTTAAGGAGTAGGTGTTTGGCATATAATTTGCCCAAAATAGATAGGAGGCTGATTGGCCTGTAATTGGAAGGGTTAAAGCGATCGCCCTTCTTATAAATCGGGACCATAATTGTATTCCGCCAGGCCTCTGGAATAAGTCTCGTTCAATCAATCATAGTAAAAAAGGAAGCAAGAGGGGCTGCACAACCTTCCTTATCCAACTTTTAAGAGTTCAGCAGGGATCTAATCAGGACCAGGGGCTTTTCCAGACTTCATTTGGCCAATTAGCTCCATTATTTCATCAGAGGTCACTGGGGGCCACTCAGACAGGCCCTCTTCATCAAAGTCAATTAAATTAACAGGATTATCTCGGGACTGCTGGAATTAGGTGGAAAAGTAGCGAAACCAGTCCTGGGGGGAGATAGTAACCATGGAAAAAGACTCCTCCTGGAAGGAACCTGAAACTATGGCCCAAAACTTCTTTGAGTTGTTCTTGATATAATTGTTCCCATTGGTTATTGTAAAACTCCAGCTTGCTTTTATTCATGTTTTCTTGTAGTTGTTTTTTTGTTTGGAAGTAACTAAAAAGAAGGACAGGGTCGTTAGAAGAACGGAATTACCTGTAGGTTTTATGCAGCTGGGTTTTAAGTTTGCTGCAATTCTTCGAAACCCACGGCTTAACTCCATTATTACCCTTTTTAGTTGCTGGATCATATTTTATGCTAAGTGATTGAGATAATTGAGAAATCAGAGCATCATATGCCAAAAGACTGCAGGTAGGTTCTGTATTATCAGTAAGGGCAGCCCTGAGATCCAGGAAAAGATCGCACTTAAGAAGACACCTAGTTTCTTGGATAGTACAGTCATTCCATACAATTTTAGGGAGAGTTTCTAGTTCAATATTTGAAGAAACGGGGGTGGCGAGGTACAACAGGGCGACCAATATTGAGTGCCAAAATAAGAGGAAGATGGTCACTGATGATAAAATCTCCCACTTCAAAATTCAGAACACAGGATTTCAGCAAGGAGATACTAAAAAATAGTCAATCGCACTGCCACCTCTTAAAGAGATGAATGTAAGCTCACAGGCCTTAGGAAAGCCGGTTAGCCCATTTAGCCATATCCTATTAAATTGGTGGCAAAATTTAGTTAGATACAGACCTACCAGATTGATGTTATTATCTTTAGAGAATCTTCCATAAGAAAAGAAGGGGGGAAGGGAGTCATTCAAATTGAGGCTGAGGGCCCTAAAAAAGATTGAGAGGTCCTTCCCTACTCTTGCATTAAAATCCCTCGCAATAATAATTTCGGAAGTGGTGTTTCCTTTCCATATCTTCCATGAGAATAGCTAAGCTATCCCAATGCTGAGAAAGAGTGTGTCTGTCAAGAGAGGAAGATACATACAAATTCATAATTATCATGGTAAAATTACCAAAAACAAGTTTGACAGCCTGTTCAGTATGACTATCAACCGGTAACACATTAATATTGCAGTTTAAAAGCGAAGACACGAAGATAGATAGTCCAACATGAGGGCAACCTTTGGAGTTGGTTCGAAAGGCTGGGATAGAAAAAGAATTAAAACCTTCCAGGTAAATCGCCGTTTGGGACCACGTTTCCTGGAGAAGCATGATATCAAAGGTTTTCAGATAACATTGGAAATCTTCCTCTCTGGCTTTACTCCTCCAACCTGTGATGTTCCAAGAAATTATTTTTATAGCAGCAGAAGGAGGAGCTAAGATGTGTTAAACTGCTAGGGAAAGAAGGTCTGGGCAATTACTAGTATCCTGGAGTATGCATCCATTAACTGTACTACTATGACATCCATGAAGACCTGAGGGAGAATGTCTAGGTTTTTGCTGGGATGTTTCAGGTTTCACATTTAAGGACATATTACTTGGCTTCAGAGTGGGAATGTGAACCTCAGCTTGAACTGTAAGGTGTGGCTTGCCTCCAGGAATCTGTTGAAGGGTCTTGCTTATGTTCATTGGAGTAAGTACATGGTTAGGTACAACCACAATGTTTTCATGGAGACATGTAGTCACTGCTTCCAGTCTGTCTGTAGTTGCCACTTTTTCAAAGACAGGGGCATCAAGCTCAATTAAATCAGTGTCCATTGTGTAAGTTCCAGGGGACGGTGGCAAATTCTGTGAAACAGCATTGAGGATATCTTGGGTATCTAGAACAGGGGGATGCTCTATTAAGGTCTGTGCTGGGGGCCTGGCTATATGCAGGTCATCTAAGCAGCTGCTGGATGTCGCGTCATCATTATTATTAATAATTGCCGCTTGCTTCTGGCTTGAGGAGTTGGGAGGATATTAATTGATTCCTTCTCCCGGGAATTTGCAGTTGGATTGCAACTAGGGTCTGTGTGAGATGGTATTAAGTCTTCTTCCCTAAGAGGCGGTTTCGTAGAACCAGGTACAGAAGTTAATTCATGATGTGTCATCTCAATTCCATGTTGTGTAGTTGCGTGATGTTGTGCAGTCTCTCTTTCAGATTTCTTGATGAAGTCCACAGCTTCCTCATCGCGCATAGCTGACATTGGTTTATAAAGAGATCGTTAATTACGGTGTTTGTAAAAACCCGGCTGGAAAAATCCCTCTACTTCTCAGGTTGGCTTTCTGAGACAAAATCAAGGAGGAGATTCTTATGCTCTTAAAGGTTAACATCTCTCTCTGTGCTTGTCTTGGACATTTCATGAGTTCAATCGATAACAGGTCAATTGTAGCTCTGTTCCTCTTAAATAGATTACATAGGTGGTCGATTACCTAACGTTTGTTATTCCAAATTGGCATATGTCCTCTGTATCTGCACACAGACAGACACACCTTTTTGGGTTGCAATATCAGGTGATACCTTGAGCTTTTAAGTATTAGCTGTTTCTTAGTTGTATCTGTACATTCTTCCTTGTGAGTGTCCACTATATCTGCCTATGCCGCCTGGGGAGATAAGGAGCTCCCAGACCCAATTAATTCCAGCTGTCTCTTTTGGCCCTGAGTTATCCTAATAAGCATCTCAAGTTTCTCATTTATTGCTTTCAGAGAGTCAAAAATGAGTTCAACGGTTCTAGCCGTCAATTCAGATAAGTTGAGCAGGGCCTCCCCCTCACCATTATTATTGTTAGCTGTTTCGTTAATTGAGTCAATTAAAATATTGTCGAAGGCTTTCACGGTCAGAGTTCATTGGTTCTTGTAGGTTATCCGGGCTGTGTAACCATGGTCTTGGAATTTTCTTTCCTGACGTTTCGCCAGCAACTGTGGCAGGCATCTTCAGAGTAGTAACACTGAAGGACAGTGCACACTGTCCTTCAGTGTTACTACTCTGAAGATGCCTGCCACAGTTGCTGGCGAAACGTCAGGAAAGAAAATTCCAAGACCACGGTTACACAGCCCGGATAACCTACAAGAACCAATGAGTCAATTAAGTTTCCTCCTGGGTCCTTCGACACCTTGTTAGATATATCAAGGTCTCCCAAAAGGCTGTAATGGTTTGAGACAGGAATACTAAATATCGTATTATCCCCCCCTGCAAAATAGTCAGCTATTTTGGTTTGTTTGCAAGCCGGTGGTGTAATGGCCTCCTCCGGGTCTCGGTGCCTTTTGCGAGCTCCCATTACCTTAACAGCAAGAGTCCACACCCTTAGTTCCCGTCTCACCGTTGTTGATTCAGGCAGCCAGGCTCTTCCAGCGGCTTTCCACTGCTCCGATTTTTTTTCTTTTTTTAAAAAAAAATGTGGTATGTACTTCCAAGGTTAAAAAAAGCTACTGGCTCCTCTAAAAGCTTAATTAAAAAGATTTAAAAAGTTAAAATGACTCAGCAGTGGAGAGATGTAGCAAGGACAGGTTATCTCGTCGCCATCTTATCTCTATCATTTGTAGTTTCCTGCAGATTCTCCTCCAATTTCTTATTATTCGTCTCCTTATATTATCTTCAAACAGCTATTTCATGTAGTCTTTTAGTTGGTCCATTTGCTGGTCTTACTCTACCTCTGCCTTAGTAACTGACTTCAGGGGGAAGAGCTAGAAATGACACATGACATTCCAAGGTAGTGGCCCATTAACTGGAAATAGTCTCCCATTGTTTTGATGAAATTCTCTTGAAGAAGAGATATGATTGCTCAAAGGTGATGGAGCCGGGGGGTTATACTGACATCCTGGCTCTGTGATGGAAATGTGCTATGCACGTGGCAGGCAGATGCACTCTCTCAAACCTATTTTAAAGATCCGTACATTTACCCTAGGTGATCCAGGGGGCGCCTTTCAAGAAAACTGAGAGAAGATGGCGGCTCAAATTGGGGTGTCTCAGCTGAGGAGGGAACAGGGGACTTACACTGAGCATTCAAAAAGGATTTTCCTCTGTGTGTGTTCTTTGATGCTGTTCAAGATTGCCTCTCCAACTGAATCTCTTTCCACACTCTGAGCATTCAAAAGGTTTCTCCCCTGTGTGGGTTCTTTGATGCTGTTGAAGACTGCCACTGTGCCTGAATCTCTTTCCACACTCTGAGCATTCAAAAGGTTTCTCCCCTGTATGGGTTCTTTTATGCTCTTGAAGATTGCCACTGTGACTGAATCTCTTTCCACACTCTGAGCATTCAAAAGGTTTCTCCCCTGTATGGGTTCTTTTATGCAGCTGAAGACTGCCATTGCAACTGAATCTCTTTCCACACTCCGAGCATTCACAAGGTTTCTCCCCTGTATGGGTTCTTTGATGCTGTTGAAGAGTGCTACTGTGACTGAATGTCTTTCCACACTCTGAGCATTCAAAAGGTTTCTCCCCTGTGTGGGTTCTTTGATGCGCTTGAAGATTACCACTTTGACTGAATGTCTTTCCACACTCTGAGCATTCAAAAGGTTTCTCCCCTGTGTGGGTTCTTTGATGCGCTTGAAGATTACCACTTTGACTGAATGTCTTTCCACACTCTGAGCATTCAAAAGGTTTCTCCCCTGTGTGGGTTCTTTGATGCGCTTGAAGATTACCACTCTGACTGAATGTCTTTCCACACTCTGAGCATTCAAAAGGTTTCTCCCCTGTGTGGGTTCTTTTATGCTCTTGAAAATTGCCACTGTGACTGAATCTCTTACTACACTCTGAGCATTCACAAGGTTTCTCCCCTGTGTGGGTTCTTTGATGCTGTTGAAGAGTGCTACTGTGACTAAATGTCTTTCCACACTCTGAGCATTCAAAAGGTTTCTCCCCTGTGTGGGTTCTTTGATGCGTTTGAAGATTACCACTCTGACTGAATGTCTTTCCACACTCTGAGCATTCAAAAGGTTTCTCCCCTGTGTGGGTTCTTTTATGCTCTTGAAAATTGCCACTTTGACTGAATGTCTTTCCACACTCTGAGCATTCAAAAGGTTTCTCCCCTGTGTGGGTTCTTTGATGCTGTTGAAGACTGCCACTGTGCCTGAATCTCTTTCCACACTCTGAGCATTCAAAAGGTTTCTCCCCTGTATGGGTTCTTTTATGCTCTTGAAGATTGCCACTGTGACTGAATCTCTTTCCACACTCTGAGCATTCAAAAGGTTTCTCCCCTGTATGGGTTCTTTTATGCAGCTGAAGACTGCCATTGCAACTGAATCTCTTTCCACACTCCGAGCATTCACAAGGTTTCTCCCCTGTATGGGTTCTTTGATGCTGTTGAAGAGTGCTACTGTGACTGAATGTCTTTCCACACTCTGAGCATTCAAAAGGTTTCTCCCCTGTGTGGGTTCTTTGATGCGCTTGAAGATTACCACTTTGACTGAATGTCTTTCCACACTCTGAGCATTCAAAAGGTTTCTCCCCTGTGTGGGTTCTTTGATGCGCTTGAAGATTACCACTCTGACTGAATGTCTTTCCACACTCTGAGCATTCAAAAGGTTTCTCCCCTGTGTGGGTTCTTTTATGCTCTTGAAAATTGCCACTGTGACTGAATCTCTTACTACACTCTGAGCATTCAAAAGGTTTCTCCCCTGTGTGGGTTCTTTTATGCAGTTGAAGAGTGCTACTCCGACTGAAGGTCTTGCCACAATCTGAGCAGCTATGCAGTTTCTCTCGTTTATGTGTTCTTTGATGTCTAAGTAGCTCTGCTCTGCAAAGAAAGCTCCTCCCAGGCTTCAAGCATTTATGGGTCTTCTTTCCATTGTGCATTTGCAAATGGATATCATATTGGCCTTGGTCTGAGTTCATTCCACACTCCAAACACTTATATGCTTCCTCCACCATGTGGATTAGTTCATGGAAATCCCGTCCTTGGCCAGGAATGTGTTGGTCCCTCTTCTTGGCCATGTGATTTCCTTTCCGCCTCTTAGCTCTGCCTTGATTCCTGAAGTTTCCTTTCAAATCTTTATTCTTCACTTTATCTGGCAATAGCTGATGTACTTCCTTATAACCCTCATCCCATTGATAATCCCCTGCTGGAATGAAGAGAGATCCTGTTAGCACCCACACAATAAGGTCTGATCATCCACACACAAAACATTTCAGTGGCTTTTCCCTGCTCTACATTGACAGGTACAATAACATGCACTTTAAATGGACATGAAAGTCTTGGTTTGCAGTCTAATGATTTAGTCAGCTTCTCACCTGAGAGAATTATTTGATGTGAAGAAAGGGCTGATTTCCAACGGAAGGTCTCTCCACATTCCTCACAATCGTATGGTTTCTCTCCTAAGGGAATTTTCCTCTTGGAAATAACACTCATGTTCTTACTGAAGGTCTTTCCACCGGCCAAACTTTCATTTTCATTTTCCCTGGAGCGGATTCTCTGATTAGCACGGAGGCCTTTGTTCTTTCTTGCTTTGGTTGACCTTCCTTCTTGGATTGGGATTTCATGGAAGTTTCCTTTTTGGGATGGAATGGGCTTATCCCTCCTCTTTGCGTGGCTTCCCTCCTGCCTCTGTGGTCCATCTCCATCCTCGAAGTTTCCTTTGGCACCTTGATTCTTGTTTTTTTCCAAAGAGAACCCCTGGTATCCCTCAAGCAGCTCATCTACATTTGCAGTTGGAATAAAGAAAGAGGTCAAGCCAGTACCTACACAAGAAGGCAAGCCACCCATCAGGCACTGCTTACTAATGGGTATGCATTTCCTTTATCAGACCTTCATCCCCCCGCCCCCGTGCCAATCATCACCTTCTTTCTCCCCCACCAGAACTGTTGGTCAAACCTTATTTCCAGCCAGACCTTCCAGGTCAGGAGTTTTTATATTCTGCCTCCCCTCCCCTCTCCCTACTCCTCATATGTCCTTTTCCCCTTAAAGTGGCCAAGAATTGTTCCCCCACTGTTCACATCTGACTTTTGATTCTCTGCTATTTATGATTAAATAGAAGACAAG
Organism: Euleptes europaea; assembly: GCF_029931775.1. Taxonomy (NCBI): domain Eukaryota; kingdom Metazoa; phylum Chordata; class Lepidosauria; order Squamata; family Sphaerodactylidae; genus Euleptes; species Euleptes europaea. The sequence goes on from NC_079312.1 coordinate 1,160,377, forward strand.
GAGAAAAGGTTTTCATATCCTAATTTTCTCCACCTAACGAGTCTCAAGTTGGATTACAATAACTTTCCCTATCCCCCCACCACCACAACAGACACCTTGCGGGGTAGGTGGGGCTTAGAGAGTCCTGTGGGAATAGCGACTGTCCCAAAGTCTCCCACCTGGCTTCATGTGGAGGAGTGGGAAATCAAACCTCTCTCCAGACTAGAGTCCGCCACCCTTAACCACTATAACCCGCTGGCTCTCCACAAGAAGTTAGACAGAGAGACAGAGAGGGAGAGAAAGTTATCGCTCTTATACGGGGAAGGAAAAGAAATCCAAGGAAGAGGAAACTTCTTTTCTGAAAGAATGGAAACCTGTCCACAATCCCAACCAGTGTAAGGGGGACGAATCAATTCTAGATCAGAGTCAGAGGGGATGACGGTAATCCCATCTGGGGGACAAGGGTGTTGTAATGCTTGGCAACTGAGTAATTAGGATGGAGCTTCATGAGGGCCTCTCAGTCCTGCATTGATCTCAGGCCAGGACACCCTCACTGGCTTGAGCAATGGCCACAACACTGGCCTCTGTTGCCCCTGTTGCTACTCGGGTCACGCTACCCGGTCATGGCGAATATCGCTTTCGTTGCCACCCCACCACCTCGAGGCTCCCAAAGGGAATCAAGTAACAGGGCAGGTCTCAAAACACTGTTTTGCTGTTCAAGATGTTGATTCACATATCAGGCCAATGGTAAAATCCCAATGCCAGCAATTTGCACCTTTGGCACTTACCCAGAAAGGCCACGCTCCCGTAGTTCTCCAGCATGACTTCCTTGTAGAGATCTCTTTGGTCTGGATCCAGCAGTGCCCACTCTGCCTCACTGAAATGCATGGACACCTCCTCAAAGGAAACCGGAAACTGAAAGAAAAAGGAGATTCCTTCATCAGAGATCATGCCAGGCAGAGGTGACACTCTGGAAGGGGGCATTGTGGGAAGGCGTGTGTAAAAGGAGTGGCATTCAGAGCCTCTTGCCTGGGCCCCTTAACCAGAACTGCAGGAGGAAAGCCCCCCGAGAACAGATTTGAGACCAAGGCTCATCTCCCCTACCTGGACTGGAGGTACAGCAGCAGTTTCCACACCTCTGCAAAGAGAATGGTTGAACACTGTCTCTTCACTACCTGCGAGGGAGAGAAAAGCGGAAGAAAGGGTATTAGCCTTGACATCTTGTTTTATTTTGTTTAGCGTGCTTTATGCCTCCCCATTCCCAGGGTGTGAAACCTTGCCATATGTACACTAAAAAAATGGTTACACTTTGTAGTAAGTTGTGGGAGAGGCGGAAGAGAAGCACAAGGTACCCGTGAGCCTCAGGGGGGCTTTAAATGCTGGTGACCCATTTCAGACTTCTGTGATCCTTGAATCTTGTCCCATGAACTTTGGAGCTCAGAAACGTGGCAGCATCTCTGCTGGATCAGACCAGAGGCCCAGGCAGGCTATTCTCCCACCGGCTGGGCCCTCGCACAAGCCCTTGAGTCCAGGCTGGTGGGAGAAAGAAAGGGAGGTGAAAAAGAGGGTGATGGGAGAAAAAGAGGGAGGCACCTCGCCTGCACGTCTGGTCAAAAAACCCAGATGTGAATTTAACATCTCTGGAAACCCAGGGTAATATCAGTGAGAGTCCGGAGCGCCTACTGATCCATTAATGTCACATCCGGGTTTTCAGCCAGATCTATACTGCCCAGACAGTGCAGGATCCATTTATTTGCAAGATTGAAGAGCTCAGCCGAGATTCATATGCCTTTTCTTCTGAGCCATGTTGAGTCCCTCTAATGGGGAAATGGTGGAATATGAATATTGTAATCAATATCAGGAATTGCCCCCATGAATTTGTCTAATCCCCTTTTAGAGGCGTGACAATTAGCGAACACTGAGGGCCACAAGTTGGGTGAAGAAGCATTTGGGTTTTTCCCCTGACTAGAACTTTCTACCCATCAAATTAACTGGGTGCCCCAATCCCATCCAGGCACAAGGAGTCCTTACCGCAAGAGAGGGCACCTTGGGCGCGCTCTTGGGCTCGGGCCGGCTGCCCTTCCTCCAAGGGAGCTCTTTCCATCGCACAGAGCTCAGCTTCCATCTTCACGGATGGACCCCAACTCTGAAACAGCAGCGAGGGAGACAGGTAAGAGATGGAATGGAAGACACCAAGGAACCCACTCCCTTACTCTGCACCTAGGGTTTTCTTCCGACCCTGGGGAATTATCTGGAGGGACAAGAAATTCCCTAGAAGAAGTGGCTGCTGAAGTAGGTTGTTCAACCTCCCATTTGGATGATTAACCCTTGGGCAAACATCAGGCATGGATAACGCCATATATTGTGGATTGAATTTAAATACCTGGACAGAAAAGCCCTCACCTGTTCTGCCAGCTTGGTCAGGATGGGGGTCTTTCCTTGCTCTCTTGGCAGGTCCAGGTCCTCCTGGGTCCTGCGCCTCCATTTCTCCTCTGCCTGACTCAGAAGGAAGCCTTCGGCCAGGGCCACCGCTTGGGAACTGGTCTCTGGGCCACAGCCTGTGATCCAGCGCTGCATTTCGTGGGGCAGGATGGTCAGGAACTGCTCCAGGATCACCAGGTCCAGGATCTGCTTCTTGGTGTGTGTCTCTGGCTTCAGCCAGTGGTTGCAAAGACCATGGAGCTGGCTGCAAACCTCCCGGGGCCCATCGGCCTCACAGTAGCGGAACTGCCAGAAGCGTCGGCAATGTACTTCTGAGTTCAGGGGCTCCTGATCCCAGATCTCTGGCACAGCTCTTTCCCAGAAGTCAATGCCACTCCCAGCTTGGTCAGGATGGGGGCCTTTCCTTGCTCTCTTGCCAGGTCCAGGTCCTCCTGGGTCCTGCTCCTCCATCTCTTTCCCCTTCTATTGGGGCGCCTCCGACTGTGAACCGATCCCTTTAGTCACTTGGCTGTGAAGAGAGGATTCTCCGTGCTGAGCGGGCGGGGGGGGGGAGGGAAAGGGGGACAGATAGCAACTGTGCCAGAAGGAAAACAAAAGGGAATGGAGATACACTGGGTCACCCCAAACTTGCTATCGAATCATATATTAAGTCCATACCCCCAGAGTAAAAAAAGAACCATGGATGCACTGCTTTGTGGCGCCACAACCATGCAAAAACACAGAGTTCTAAATCACGGATCCTCAGGGGCATTCATTATTGAATCACTCCAGGTTGACAATCAAATTACGTATCACGTCCATAACCACCAGTTAGGAGCTAAAGCTAAGTGCTCTGGCTCAAGGGGTCAGATGGGAGACGCCAACCCCGCACACAGAAAGCTAGAACGGCAAGGAGAAAGTTTGTGCCCACGGCTTCTGCGAATCAGGTCAAGGGAGTGACGGGGGGCCGTGTCTTATCTTCTTCCCTCCGGCACTGCTGACCCTGAAGAGAGCCTGCAATTCCGGTCCATCATCTCAGGGAGCTTTCTGTAGGGAGGGAGCAGGAAACAGGCTACCCCCCCCCCGCTCATGTGCCAGGGAGGGGGTGGGTGAACTGGGGGTGGGAGGGAGCTCTTTTCCCAATTCATTACTCCCCCGTCCTCTGTCTACACTTTGGGTCTTGCACAGCAGACCCTGGCCCTACATTTCTCCCCCTCCCAAGAGACCTTTCAGCTCACCAGACGCCACCCAGCTGTTCCTGCAGCAGCCTGGAAACCCCAAACCTTCCTTCTGTAGGGCGGGAGGAGGAAACGCACAAACCCCCCCCCAGTTGTGCCCCCCTCTCTCTTAAAGCATTCCAGGGTATTCTGCCCTCCCCATCAGAGCCGGAAAATAAACTGGGTTTAATTCTAATGCGGTCCCAGATTGAGACATTCTGCCCGTCTCCCGTGTAGGGAGGGATGTGGGGTCCCCCTCCCCCACACCCCCTCCCTCGGGCATCGGGGGGGGGGTCACGGAGAACGGTTGACTAATGGTTTGAACTGTACGCGAGTTGCGCGTCCTGCAGTTTCAGTTCCTGTATCTTATTCTGCAGTTGTATCTTATTCTGCAGTCTTGAACACCCAAAAATGAGTACAGCAAAAAAAGCTCTGTTATTGTGTTTTTCTTTTAAGGCAAAAGATGTGAATGTATGAATTTTTTCTAAACTAAAACCTCCGTATTCAGGTTAAATGGCCGTGCTGGCACTTTGCAATAAATAAGTGGGTTTTGGGTTGCAGTTTGGGCACTCGGTCTCTAAAAGGTTCGCCATCACTGCTCTAGAGGATGATGTTCAGAAAGGGTGGACTTGAGGAGGAAGATTTAGCAACACTGGAGAAAGATATTGTACCCCGCTGAGGTCCCACCCCCTCCCCAAACCACATACACACACCATGGTCCACCCCCAAATCTCCAGGAATTTCCCCCACCCGGAGCTGGCAGCCCTAAGGGGCGACTGATCTCTCTAGTTGTGAGATCTGTTGTGATGCCAGGAGATCTGCAGGCCCCACCTGGAGACTGGCAACCCCAGAAGGCCAGAAGGAAGCTGGAAAAGGGGAGAGGCTATGGGGGCTTTCAAGAAAGAGGAAATACTGGGGGAGGGGGGAGCAATGAGAGGCCTCCCACCATTCCCTGCGGGTTCCCATTTGGAAATCAATATTTTTTGCCCTAGAACAAAAGCAAAGCGAGGCAGAGACATTTCAGAGTTTGCGGCTGGTTTGAGCAACCCAAGGATGACTTTGGTTCTTGTAGGTTATCCGGGCTGTGTGACCGTGGATAACCTACAAGAACCAATGAACTCTGACCGTGAAAGCCTTCGACAATATTTTACCAAGGATGACTTTTGAGATCTTGGTGGCTCACCGAGAAGGGGGGCTGGACCTTCCCCAGGTGTCCCTGCAAACCCCCCCAAGGGGAGAGGCAGGTTTCCAGCAAGGCAGAGATCTGGCGCTGGCAAAAAGGCCACCCAAAGGGTGCCAAGGTGCAGAAGTGGGGAATGATGAGCCGGCTGGGGAGGGCGGGCAATAAATGAATGGACGAACCCTCCCAAAAACCCAAGTTTGTTCTACTGGAACAGCAAGAGGGAAACCCTGCAGGCCTTCTGGGACCCCCGCCCGCCCCACAACGAAGCCAGGCTGATGGGAAGGGTCGCCACCAGATGCCAAAAACAGAGGGGCGACTTTGCCGGAGTTTTTGCAGAAGCAAGAAGAGCCGCCGCCGCCCGTGCAGAGAAGCCGGACTGCAGAGGGAAGGAGAAGAGGCTCCGCTCGGCCCCCGGGGAAGAAGAGGAGATCCCAGGAGAGCAACCTGGGGAAAGGGGGCTTTGCGAAACGGCGCCCGCAGGTGCATGCGTGTTAAGGGGGGGGATATTCTTGCTGCACTTTGGGGTCTCCTGGGGGGGAGGAGAACCCTGCAGGGCTTTTATTTTTGCAAGACCCCCCAATGCAGCTCTTCCTCCGGGCTGTCTCATGCTCGCAACCAGGGAGGCGTTTTGCAAAAGGAAATCTCAATGCGCATCTTACCTCTTGCTCCAAAACTTCTGCCGCCGCCGGGTCTCCTCTTTAGAGATGGGGGGGGGGGAGCACTAGCGATTCACGTGGCCTTCTCGGTGGATGCCTCTCTAGGAATGGACATTTCTTCCCTTTAACCCTTAGGCTCACTCTCTGCACGGGGCAAAAAAAGGGACCCCCTCCCCGCTGCTTGCTTCGCCCCGCCAGAGGCTGCCTCGGTTTCCCCAGCGAGCCTCGCTCCGGGTTAATTGCAAAGGGGAACACCGGATTCGACCCCCCCCCTCCTCTTTCCATCCCAGCTGACGATGCTCATTCTGGTCCCCCCCCCCACGAGTCTGAGGAGGGGTCCTGAGGTTCAGGAGGGGAGGGAGTTGGGATGGAGCCACTGGATGCAAAGGAGTCCCAGCTGCACGTGGGTCGGGGAAATGATGCCCTCTTCTGCTGCTCCCTGGGAATCGCGTGGAGGATGCGGAGCAGCTTCTGGCCGGGCTCACTGGCATCAGCCTGAAATGAGAGCTGCCCCCTCCATCCCTGACCTGGGGGCTTGGCTGGATGACCTCCGAGGTTCCTCCCAAATGTTTCCTACCCTGTCCTTGACTGAAGAATCCCCTGCTGAGGAGCTTGGTCAGTGACACGTGAAGTGGGATCACAGATCCAGGTCTGCTGCAAAGCGAGTCAAGCCCTTGGTGTGGGAGTGGAAGAGGGGGGATGTTTGTAAGGGGACCTCCTGCACGGCTAAGTCAGACCACAGTCCGGTGGCTGCAATACCTGCTTCTTCGGCCTCTCCCTAATTGTCAGCCTTTAGCACTGGATTTTGGGTTCATTTTGTAAAGGGCAGACTAACAGGACCATCCCTTTGCAGTCATCATCGGTCTGCCGGGTGCAAAGAGGGAGCCGGTTGTCCATCCCTCATTTCACTGCCTGGGGACCGGTAGAGCCTCTTTGCCAGTTTCCTTTTCAAGTAGGGGACACAGCGACTGGCACCGCTTCACACATTCACAGGGAGCCAGATGGCAGCCCCCTCATCCCCCTTCTACAGACCTGGGTCATGGCTGGGGTCGCCAACCTGCAGGTGGTGGCTGGAGATCTTCCACTATTACAACTGATCTCCAGGGGACAGAGATCACCTGAATAAAATGGTCACTTTGGAAGGCGGACTCTATGGCATCACACCAAAATGAGGGTCCATCCCCTTCCCCAAATCCCTCCCACCTCAGGCTACACCCCCAAATTATCCCGGGTATTTCTCAACCCATAGGTGCCAACCCTAGTCATGGCTCAGTTGCAGAGCATGATTGGCACATAATCTGGTGAACCACGTTCGATTCCTCATTCCTCCACATGAAGCCGCCTGGGTGACCCTGGGCTAGTCACAGTTCTCTCCAAACTCAGCCCCACCCACCTCACAACGTGCCTGTTGTGGGAAGATTGTAAACCAGTTTGAGACTTCTTAAAAGGGAGAGAAAAGCGGGGTATACAAACCTCCTCCTGCTTCTTCGAACCCATCTAGGGGTGTGCGCACACACACGCACAAATTTTCAACTTGGGCCCCAAACTATGTAACCTCTTCCTCTAGGTTGAGCCCTTCCAATCACAGAGCTAGCTTTGCACACACAAGAATGAGAGGGAAGGCATCTTGGCCATCTTCTGGGTATGTAGTAGGGGTCACAGGGGGTTTGGTGGGGGGAGGTAGTTGTGAATTTCCTGCATTGTGCAGGGGGTTGGACTAGATGACCCTGGTGGTCCCTTCCAACTCATGATTCTTTGATTCAAATTGGGAGGGCAGTTTTTGTTTGGTTTCCTCTTCTTACAATCCATACAGATAAAGTAGGTCCTGAATGACAACAGGGAGACAAACAAAAGCTGAGAGATTACAGGTCAGCAGCCATTGCTAACCTCAGATCTTTGCTTTCTAGAAATTTGCCTCTCCTCTTGCAATCCGGGAAGCTTGGGAGAATCCGATCCTTCTTAAAAAGTCGTCAAGCTCTCCGAAATTACGTTGGACTTTGGATTCTCAAATCAAACTCTGAAAGAGTTCTGCCTGGTTTACTTTCTTGTATGACAAAAAAAATTGATTTATTTAAAGGATGTTTATGCTGCCTCTACAGAGAACTTGCCTGAGGAAACTTAAAAAGCAAAATGTAATAAAAAACATACAAGATTGTTATTAAGAGTGTTATTAACTCCTAAATTAAAAGGTAACCTTCAAAAACCTCATTTTTACTTGGCATGCAATCCTGTTCAATCTGATTAGCTAATTCAGAGTTCTTGTCTGCACAGTAAGTGAAAATCCAGGGTTTGGGGCCCTGCTGGTGGAAATTCCCCTCAGGTCACATCTGATTTATTGTGATCCCATAGGGTTTTCAAGGCAAGAGATGTTTGGAAGTGGTTTGCCATGGCCTGCCTGCACACGGGTTGAGAGATCTGAGAGAACAGTGACTGGCTCAAGGTCTCCCAGGTGGCTTCATGTGGAGGAGCGGGGAATCGAACCCAGCTCTCCAGATTAGAGTCTGCCACTCTCATCCACTAGAAGAAGAGTTGGTTTTTATATGCCGACTTTCTCTATCACTTAAGGGAGACTCAAACCGGCTTACAATCACCTTCTCTTCCCCACAACACACACCCTGTGAGGTAGGTGGGGCTGAGAGTGTGACTAGCCCATGGACACCCAGCTGGCTTCGTGTGTAGGAGTGGGGAAACAAATCCAGTTCACCAGATTAGCCTCTGCCATTCATGTGGAGAAGTGGGGAGTCAAACCCAGTTCTCCAGATCAGACTCCCCTGCTCCAAACCACCGCTCTTAACCACTACACCATGCTGGCTCACACAAAGCACACACAGAACATGAGAAACAAATGCCCTGTTTTCTGTCTCAGAGAGAGCCTTGCAGCGGTGAACGCAGCAGAGGCTTCCAAGGAAGCCTTTTTGGGAGCTGTCAGGGGGTGCCAACAGGAGGACAGCAATTAAACAATAATTAGGTTAGAAGATACAGATGCCCCTTCCTGCATTGTCTTTTACATGATGGGCCATCACTGGCCATTTACCACAATTTGAACGCTGAGTGCCCTCCTGTGACAGTCTGGAACCTCCGATCCAAATTTTCCCATTGTCCCAAAGCTCCTGCCACATATATGACTCAGCTTCACGTCTTGGGTTCGTAATCCTGAATTATAATTCACCCAGAAACACCCCTTCCTGTTGCACTTCCCCACTTTCTCAGAGCTGTTTAGTCAGTTCTACAATTTTCTCCTGATTAGTTGCCCAACTCCCAAGTATTCCCTTTTTTCCTCTGTCGTCATCTTTTGTTTCCTGCAAAGAATCCATTTTACGCTATGGGCCAAAAAGGGTTCAACCAGCCTGGCTTTTGAGCCTGGAAGGAGTCCGATCCTGGATACCAACTGAACTGCGACAAAAGGCTCCCAACACATACCGGATCCCTCCTCCTTCCATCTAATTTCTTTGCAGAATATGGCAGGTAATCTTTGCTCTCCCTCTTGATCTATCCTCACCCCCATTTTCTGAAATACTCTTCCCCATTTTCCACACACGTACAGCTTTAGCTCAAAGATTAACTCCTGCTCCAAAGTGAAGTAGCTGTGCTGAACGTTTGGTTGTTGTTGCAATATTAGTTGGGATAATTGCTGCTCACATCCACCTCTTTAGGTAAAAGACCCCGGTTTTCTGTGCCCAGCACAAACACGCAAGCTAATAACCCATGTTAATCTGAATGTATGTTCATGTTTTTGTGTGTGTGGGTGTGTGCTCTCTCAGTCACTTTGCCCAGAAAGGGCAGATTAGAGACAGGGCGATAATTGGCTACAACATTTTTCTTCAGGGATTTTTTATAGTAGCAGACGGATAGTAGCCTCTCTTTTTTTTAACCATTTTAAAAATATTTTCTAACCATTAAAATACAGGCAAATATACACAACATCATAACAGAACAAAAACACAACACAGTACAAACATCAAACACTATACCAATACATGCTTAAGCAGGTTGACAATATAACATTTTGTTTACATACCACCTATTCCGTTAAAGTATACTGTTCTAATTTTAAAATATTACACAAGCTACCTTCTACATAATCTTTTACCTTATATCTAACATTTTTCATTTCTATTTGCACTTTACATTGTGGTGCAGTCATCAGAAGGTCTGACTTCGCACTAAGAAATCCAGGGTTGAATCCCACCTCTACCAATGAAATTTCCTCTCCGAACTCTGGGCCAGCCACTCATTCCCAGCCTAACCTCCCTCTCAGTAGAGTTGTTGTTAGGATAAAAAGGAGAGGAAAATAGCATGAGCCGCTTTTGATCCCCACTGGGGGGGGGGGGGAAGCGGGATATAAAGTTAGTTATAAATAGAATTTTGGGTAAAGTTTGGCAAAAAGGATGATTTATCTGGCTATTAGTTTATTCAGGATAGCTACTGCTCTTCCTGCAGGAGGCTGAACCTCTGATTCAGTAATCAAACTATCATTAAATAAGCCACAGGGAGCAAGAGGGGCAGAGAACCTACGCCTGAAGAAGATAATGTATCAGTCCTCAGTGTCTGTGACACATGGATATGTTGATGGTAAGTAAGGTGTGAACTCTGAGCAAAGCTCTTTCCACACTCCAAGCATTTATACGGTTTCTCCACTGTGTGGACACGTTGATGTTTAGTAAGCTGTGCACTCCACGCAAAGCTTTTTCCACACTCCAAGCATTTATATGGTTTCTCCCCAGTGTGGACACGTTGATGTTTAGCAAGCCGTGAATTCCAAGCAAAGCTCTTTCCGCACTCCAAGCATTTATATGGTTTCTCCTCAGTGTGGTTACGTTGATGGGCCCTAAGATACGTCTTCCGAGCAAAGCTTTTTTCACAATGCAAGCATTTATATGATTTCTCCCTGCTGTGAATCTGTTCATGTTCAATAAGCTTTGTAGAAAAAGCAAAGCTCTTTCCACACTGCAGACATTTATATGGTTTCTCCCCAGTGTGGATACACTGATGTGTAGCATGCTGCCTACTTGAAGCAAAGATCTTTCCACACTGCAAGCATTTATATGGTTTCTCCCCAGTGTGCATTCGTTGATGGACAGTAAGGTGTGAACTTGAAGCAAAGCTCTTTCCACACTCGAAGCATTGATGTGGTTTCTCCCCAGTGTGGAAACGTCGATGTTTAGTAAGGTGTGAACTTGAAGCAAAGCTCTTTCCACAATCCAAGCATTTATATGGTTTCTCCCCAGTGTGGATACGCTGATGAATATTAAGCTGAGAACTTGAAGCTAAGCGCTTTCCACACTGCAAGCATTGATATGGTTTCTCCCCAGTGTGGATATGTTGATGTTTAGTAAGGTGTGAACTTGAAGCAAAGCTCTTTCCACAATCCAAGCATTTATATGGTTTCTCCCCAGTGTGGATACGTTGATGGATAATAAGCTGTGAATTCCAAAGAAAGCTCTTTCCACACTGCAAGCATTTATATAGTTTTTCCCCAGTGTGGATACGTTGATGTTTCATGAGCTGTGAACTTGAAGCAAAGCTCTTTCCACAATCCAAGCATTTATATGGTTTCTCCCCTGTGTGGATGTGTTGATGTTCAATAAGCTGTGAAGACCAAGCAAAGTTCTTTCCACACACTAAGCATTTATAGGGTTTCTCCCCAGTGTGAATACGTTGATGTGCAGTAAGCTGCCTACTTGAAGCAAAGCTTTTTGCACACTGCAAGCATTTATATGGTTTCTCCCCAGTGTGGATACGTTGATGTTTAGTAAGCTGTGAACTCGAAGCTAAGCTCTTTCCACAATCCAAGCATTTATATGGTTTCTCCCCAGTGTGGATATGTTGATGTTCAATAAGCTTTGTAGACCAAGCAAAGCTCTTTTCACACTGCAGACATTTATACGGTTTCTCCCCAGTGTGGATACGTTGATGTTTAGTATGCTGCGAACTTGAAGCAAAGCTTTTTCCACACTGCAAGCATTTATATGGCTTCTCTCCGGTGTGCACTCGTTGATGGACAGTAAGATGTGAACGCCAAGGAAAGCTCTTTTCACAATCCAGGCATTTATATGGTTCCTCCCCTCGGTGGATTCGTCGATGTGCAGCGAGGAGGAAATTCTTAGCAAACGTCTTTCCACAGTCCAGGCATTTATGTGTCTCCCCACCATGGAGTCGTTGATGGCCAGGATGGTCTCTCTTCCAACCCAAGCTCCTTCTACTCTCCGAGCATTTATCAGGTTTCACCTGGGATTCAGCACCCTCAGAGGCAGAGTATTCGTTCTCCCTCTTCCAGTTTGTTCCATTGTTGCGTTTCTGCTCCTTTGTGTCCAGGAGGAGGTGTTCTGGTTCTCCCTCGGACTTCGTCTGCGGACAATCAGCCTCTGGAATAAAGAGAAGACTGGTAAGGCCTTCAAGCAAAAACAGAACCAAGAACAGAAGGCTGTCAACTGCTCTTGATAATAACACAACAGAAATCACTTGAAGGCAAGACAAACCCAGCCTGTGTTAATCTGCTGTTGATTCTTCTTTTGGAGGGTACTTCCATGAGACAAGGTGGCTCAGTGGAACTTCCATGTTTAGAGGCAGTCTCTCTCTCTAAAAAGGATGTTTTGGTTGTACTCTTTTTGAGAACCTTCCAGCCCCTCTTCTTGACCACAGAGTGAAATGGGAGGCTGGACTACAGCGCTCTCTGGCCCATCTTTTCCTGGATTCAAACACAGAACGTACGGCATTCACTGGAGAGTGCGTTTGCAGCAGAATAATATTCCTGAGCTACGGTGACCCAGGCCATTACAGCACCAACTTTTAAAAATGTTTAATGAAACGTTTTATTGTTTCGCATTTACACTTTTTTCTTCCTGTTTGGTGTGGGAGCCATTTTCCAATCGTGTAATGTTTATCTTATCAACAAATGCCTTTATGATGAAGTATTTTATTCTGCCTTTGTAAACATGGTTCTGCCTGCAGTGCAGACAAGTTGGAGATGCTACTTTCATTGGTATTCATTTCTCCATCTCTTCGCTGTTTACACCCAGTTTGTTGCCCCACCCCTCCATTCTCCCTCCTCCCACAAACCATTTCTTTGCTTTTTATTGTTTTTTATCTGCTTATTTGAAGTAGTGCAGGAACATTGGGATGCTTGGATGTTTGCACGTTGGAGCGTTGTACTATACCTCCCTAGTTCATTGGTTCTTGTAGGTTATCCGGGCTGTGTAACCGTGGTCTTGGTATTTTCTTTCCTGACGTTTCGCCAGCAGCTGTGGCAGGCATCTTCAGAGAAGTAACACTGAAGGACAGTGTCTCTCCTCAGTGTTACTCCTCTGAAGATGCCTGCCACAGCTGCTGGCGAAACGTCAGGAAAGAAAATACCAAGACCACGGTTACACAGCCCGGATAACCTACAAGAACCAATGAACTCTGACCGTGAAAGCCTTCGACAATATTTTATCCCTCCCTAGTTTACAGAACAGCCGCAGATCTTTGCAGTCCAATTTCTGGCTCTGCAGAACCTGCCCCTCCCCCACAAAAAAGGCTGGAAGCTCCCCAGACACTGAGCTCGGTTCCCACTCCAGAAAAGAAGCTCTCTGCCTGTGGTCCTGCTTTCAGCTCGACCCCTTTCTGAGACAGCAGCCAAAGTGTTTCCTCTGGCGATGAAGGGACTTGGCTGCACTCGCGGGGGGGGGGGGGGTTTCTCTCACTAACTCTGGTCAATTGTCCTCAGTCAAATCTCCGCTGCTTGGCTTGAAAAAGTTACCCGACACCAGGGAGGGGAAGGAGAGACAAAAACCGATGGGGCAGAGAAGAGAAATAGCTGGCTCTCCCCCCAACCCCCGCTCCAGCAGCTGCCGACCTCTGGCTCGCTTGGCTCTCTGGGCAGCCAGCAGCAACTAGGGTGGGGACATTTCCGATGGCCAGCGCCCAACTGATGGAGAGATCCCAGGCAGTTGGCTGGAGCCAGGCAGCTCAAAAGAGGCAAAGTTATCCCCCCTCCCCGGGTGATTTAGAAGAAGGGGAGACTGTTGAGCCAGAGAGTATGGTTTGCTTCCCATGGAAGATCAGGACTCGACATTTTGGAGGGAGAGGAGTGGAGATGGTGGTGCTCAAGGCGATCTCCCAGCCTAGCTTCACCAGGCATGACGCGAGATCTCCTAACTCATCCTGGGAGTTTGCTCTCCTTTACTTCTGGGCAATGAGAGCAGGCAGGGACGCTGCGGAGAACTCCAGTGCAGGGAAGGGAGGAAGAGTGGGAGGCAGCCAGCAAACCCCCACATGCTTTCTTTCGGGGGAAGGTAGGGCAAGGAGGAAAACAACTGCATTGTGGTTCAAGTTGTGGCATCCGTTTTCAAGAGAGGTACACGATAGGACAGCGACCAATGAAAGAACATCAACGTAGAGGGAAAGAGCATACAGCAAGACATCACAAATGACACTATCCAGGAAAAACAAATCACATTGCTCCTTCGCACCAATGCTAGTGAACATGCGTAAAAACAAAACAAAAAAGGAGAAGGCAGGGAGCTTTTGCGATGTATATCTGATGCGGCGCTCCCCCATGCTCCCCCCAGACCATGTCACTCTAACTTTGGAAGTGTGAACTGAAAATAAAACATCTTGAATGAATGAATACGTATCTATACACCGGCAAAATAAGCACGGTGCAATTAGGAATTGTGAATATGCATCCAAAACTAACAGACCAAACACAATGATAAGCTGCTGTAAATTGTTGGTGCAATAAGGGCCCCAATCTGAGCTTCAAACTTATAAGTTCACCGTACTCTCGACCCCCAGGTATATTTGGCCTCCCAAGCCATGTGTTCTGGGGCCCTGCCTGCAGAGGGGTGGCAGGAGATTCCTAGAGACTGGGCTTTTTCACTGGTGGCCCCTTGTCTGCAGAATGACCCTCCCTTTGAAGCTCAACTGGACCTTACCCTTCCTATCTTTTCAGAGCAAGGACAAAGCATGTCTTTCCAAACATGCTTTAACTTTGGGGGTTATCAATTTAGCTCCTTCATGGTCTTCTTCTGACCTGAGGATTGTGTTTGTTTGTTTTTTGAGGCAGATGAGTGGCTATTTGGATGATCTTATTGTGCCTCTGCCTCTCATAAATTGATCATTTAGGCAGAATTTAGGATTTTGATTTTTGAGCCAACTTGAGAAGGTCTCTGGAGAGGCAGCATATAAATAAATCATGTATTAAAGCCAAGCACTCTATAAACATTTCTCGCCAAGAGAAGGTAGAAACAAGCCAGCATTTTGTTCCCCATTTTAACTTCTCCTTCACCCTTGAGTAAGCTTTCCTGGCCATTCTTGGGCTTCTTCTTCTTGAGAAATCCCTCTGTTCTCCATTGGGTGAACTTTAGCCCAAGAAGAGTCCTAACCGCTTCCACCACACAAGTATTCAACTACCTGCTCAGCCAGCAAACCCCCACATGCTCTTTCCTTTGTAGGAAGGTGGGGCACGGAGAAAAAAACTGCACTGCGGTTCGGGTTGAGCCTTCCATTTTCAAGAGAGGAACACGATGGGACAGCGACCAATGAAAGCACACCAACGGAGAGGGGAAGAGCTTAAGCAAGACGTCACAAATGAAACAAGCCTAAGAGGAGTCCTACCCACTTCCATCCCACATGTAAGCAGATACCTGCTGATCTCTCTCTTTCTTCTGCATCTTGGAAAAATGGATCCCCTGTTTCTTCCACTGAGGATATGCATTCTGGTTTGCAATCCAGAAGTCCTTCTTTGGGGGAAAGAAACAGACCAGTCACTTCCAGACATTCCAACTCCAAGAAATATTCAGATTTATAAACCAAGCTTGAGCCCAGACAGAGCCACCAGGATACGGTTTCTGACATTCCAGTCCACTGCGGCTGTGATGAAGGGTCACTGTCTAAGGGCTCCTCTCCCTTTGAAGAGACCCCACAGTCTCTCCAGGATGGGAATAGGTGGTGATGGATCCCGAAACTCCTATTTACATTTTTTAGGACATAAATCTGTCTTCTGTACTGGGGATATTTTTTATACCAATCAACCTGAAAAGTGCTCAGAACTGCATACATTTTCTTTCTTTTCTCTCCAGCCCAGAACAAGGAAACAGCACCTGCCCAACTGATTTCAAAAGAAGCCTGCCAGGCAGGAATTCAGGAAGTCACGCTCATCATGGCATAAGATCCCGTTTTTATTGGTGTGTTCTTCAGGGATCTACAGCTTCATTTACTGAATCTGTGAGCCATGCCTAAGCCTACAGTGGCATAACTAGAATGTACAAAAAGGACCACTATTCATCCCCTCTGCCCCTTCCACCCCACGCTTATCCTCCCTCAATTCCTACGTGACATTTTAATGTCCTCAGGGCAAGCTAATCCCTTTTTAAACTTTGGAAAATATATACTGAGGGCCCCCTATACCAATAAAATAAACCAGCTACGTGGGCTGAGAGAGCCCGAGGTCACCCAGCAGGCTTCATGTGGAGGAGTGGGAAATCGAGCCCAGCTGCTCTTAACCACGACACCACACTGGCTCTACCAGGGTCCTTCTTAGTTTTGGTGAAAAGTTCTGTCAAGTCGCAGCTGATTAATGGCAACCCTGTAGAGTTGCCATTGCCTGCTTTGGTGTCAGGCCTTCACTGGTTCAGGCCTTTGCTCCTGTCTCGACTAGGCCTGATGGCCTTGGTTCCCATGCTTCGTGTCAGTCGGTCTTGGCTCTCATGCTGGTATATCTGTGTAGTTTTCCGTCCTGTTTTCTGCAGCTGTGGGGATAACTGGTCTACGCTGCCTGGGAACTCTTATCTCGGGTTTACCTCACCTCGTTTTGGTTTCACTAGCTAGAGGGTTCTTAAGCTTGTACTTCTTTCTGTATCGTTATTAACAGCCTTCTCCTGTTTGAAGACAGTCAGTCCTTTTATTTACCTTTTTGCTCCTAATGAAGTATTATTGCTTCAGGACCACTAGCCTGGATGAATTTGCTTTTAAGCGACGCTAGGGGTAAACGCCTGAACCTGTCACTCTGTGTAGCGACCCTGGACTTCCCTGGTGGTCTCCTATCAAAATACTAAACAGGACAGACCCTGCTTAGCTTCTGAGATCAGGCTAGCCTGGGCCATCCAGGTCAGAGCCGGGGTCCTTCTTCAAAGGAAAGACTTCTGCCTTCAGCATCTGTGAATCAAGGGAAAGGAGAGCCTTACCCAGAGAGGCCACATTCTGAAAATTGTCCTCCATGACTTCCTTGTGAAGCCTTCTTTGGTCCGGATCCAGCAGAGCCCACTCCTCCTCAGTGAAATGAACGGACACCTCCTCAAAGGTCACCAGACCCTGAATAGACAGAGAGAGAGAAACCCCTCTATCTTCAATGATAATGTAATTCCCCTTCAAAACTCAAACCGTCAAATGTTTCTCTCCATTTTCTATCTAGTGAGCATGGCAGATAGCAGCATTTTAGTACCAGTAGGGGAAATAAGGTTCTCCCTGGCTCATGGGAAAAACTATCTTTGCCTGCTTGGAGGGCTTTAAGAGGGGAGTGGACATATTCATGGAGGACAGGGGTATTCATGGCTGTTAGAATGGATATTAGTCATGCTGCATGACTATTCTCTCTAGTATCAGAGGAGCATGCCTATTATTTTGGGTGCGGTGGAACACAGGCAGGATGGTGCTGCTGCATTCGTCTTGTTTGTGGCTTCCTGGAGGCACCTGGTTGGCCACTATGTGAACAGACTGCTGGACTTGATGGGCCTTGGTCTGATCCAGCAGGGCCTTTCTTATGTTCTTATTCTGGATAATTTTTTGCTGCCACAAATCTAGTCTTAATACAATTATCATTCACAAAACTGTGGTCTGTCCAGAATTCACAAGGAAGAACTAACAGGCCCTTCGAAATCCACTGGCAGAACCACAGGTACTAAATCTCACTGGTGGAGTACCAAAGACTTCCCCTCTTGACATCCCAGCTGGGTGACACAGTGAGAGGGGGCCACTAACACATCCTCTTAATTATAATTGATTGCCGTCGTCTAGATTTCCTCCTGGTTTACAATCCTAGCCCAAATACATTTTTGTGTCTTACTGAGAATCTTTGTTAAATCCAAATATCTCACCATCTAATCTGCTGATTGCCCGACATTATATTATCTAATCTGTTTACTGAATAATATTCAGTATATTGTCGAAGGCTTTCACGGTCAGAGTTCATTGGTTCTTGTAGGTTATCCGGGCTGTGTAACCGTGGTCTTGGAATTTTCTTGCTGGCGAAACGTCAGGAAAGAAAATTCCAAGACCACGGTTACACAGCCCGGATAACCTACAAGAACCAATATTCAGTATAATATAATTGTCATCATTCGTATATTCTGCTTCAAGTCCCAGTTAGGAAGGAGGAGTATAAAGGAACCTATTATACATATTATGAATGATAAATATGTTTTATTGATAAGGATCACAAAATAGAAAATGACAAGGCCATTGATGCCATACTGCCAAACATGGGTGAGACCACCTTTGGACAAGACTCCCCTCCCCCCCAATATGCATCACTTTACACTTGCCTTTTTAATGACCATTCCTGCAGTTTGGAGAGATCCTTTTGGATCATTTGCCTTTTTAATGACCATTCCTCCAGTTTGGAGAGATCCTTTTGGAGCTCTTCACATACCTTACAGGGTTGTTGTGAGGAAAACCCGGCCAGCTACTTTGGGGCCCCACCGGGGAGGTCAGTGGGGGTATAAATGGTATTATGGTCCTGTGGCTTGGGCAGGCAGCTCTGGGGTGGGGGCGCGAGCTCCCACCTCTTGACAGCTGTGCAACTAACATCTGTGCCTTCCGTCAAGAGTCTGGGTGTCCCTGACCCCCAAGAGGAGGGGCAGATTTCCAGCAAGGAAAGATCTTGCATTAGGAAAGGCCACCCAAATGCGCAAGCTGCAGAGGGGAGGAAGGAACCCTCGCAGAACCCAAGCTTGCTCTTCCAGGACTTAGCAAGGAGAAAACATGGGACCCCCCGCCTGCCCCACAACGAAGCCAGGCTGATGGGCAGGATTGCAAGAAAATGCCCAAAGGGGGGCGGTTTTTGCAGGCGTTTTTGCACAGAGCAGTCTTTTGCACGGGCAGAAGCCAAAGAGCCGCCGCCCGTGCAGAGAGAGAGCAGAGAGGCCGGGTTGCAGAGGGAAGAAGAGGAGATCCCAAGAGAGCAACCGGGGAAAGGGGGGCTTTGGGAAACGGAGCCCGCCGGTGCATGCGTGTTAAGGGGGGGAAGGGGATATCCTTGCTGCACTGCGGGGTCTGCGGGGCGTGGATCCTGCAGGGCTCTTTGCAAGACCCCCAAATGCAAGACCCCCAAATGCAAGACCCCCAAATGCAGCTCCCCCGCTGGGCTGCTCAGCCCTCGAAACCAGGGAGGCGTTTTTGCAACACAGACCTCTTTCCCCCCCAGCTCACCTCTTTTGCCCCAAATCTTCTGGCGCCGCCCGGTCCCCCCCCCTTCCCCGGAAAGGGCACGAGGGAGTCACCTGGCCTTCTGGGTGGATGCCTCTCTAGGAGTGGAGACTCCGCCCCCCAAAAAAAGTTAACCCTTAGGCTGCTGGCTCTCTGCACTTTGCAAAAAAAAAAGCCCCCCCTCCCCTGCTGGCTTCGCCCTGCCAGGGTTTGCACCGGTTTCCCCAGCGAGCCTCACTCCGACTTCATTGCAAAGGGAAGCCCGGATTCGAACCCTCCTCCACCCCAGCTGATGATGCCCAGTCTTGCCCTTGAGAGTCCGGGGGGGGGGGGGAGGCAGCTAGGATGGAGCCACTGGATGCAGAGGAATCCCAACTGCGCGAGGGTCGGGGAAATGATGCCCTCTTCTCTTCCCTAAGAATTGGGCGGAGGATGCGAAACGGCTTCTGGCCGGGCTCACTGGCTTGAGCCACCCAGGATAGTTCCCAGGCATCGATCCAAGAACTCCCCCCACTTTCACTGACCTCGGGGCTCGACTAGATGACCTCCGAGGTTCCTCCCAAACCTCAGTTTCCTACTCTGCCCTTGACTGAAGAATCCCCTGCTGAGGAGCTTGGTCAGTGACAGGAGAAGGGGGATCCCAGATTTAAATCTGCTGCAAAGTGAGCCATGCCCTTGATGTGGGAGTGGAAGAGGGGGGATGTTTGTAAGGGGACCTCCTGCACAGCGAAGTCAGTCCACAGTCGGGTCGCTCCACCACCGGCTCCTTTGGGCTCTCCTAAAGTGTCAGCCTTCAACACTGGATTTTGGGTTTATTTTGTGAAGGACAGACCAACACGGTCGTCCCTTTGCAGTCATCATCTGTCTGCCGGCTGCAAAGGTGGAGTCCATCCATCAATCCACTATCTGGGGACAGGTAGAGGCTCTTTGCTGGTTTCCTTTTCAAGCAGGGGACGCAGCGAATGGCTTCACACATTCACATTCTCAGGGTGCTGGATGGCTGACCGCCCCCCCCTTCCACAGACCTGGGTCATGGCTAGGGTCACCAACCTCCAGGTGGTGGCTGGAGATCTCCCGCTATTACAACCGACAGAGATCAATTCCCCTGGAGAAAATAGCCCCCTTGGAAGGTAGACCCTATGGTATTATACCCCAATGAAGTCCCTCCCCTCCCCAAACCTCCCTCAGGCTCCACCCCCAGATTCTCCAAGTATTTCCCAACCTGTAGCTGGCAAACCTAATCATGGCTTTATGGGTGCTGGAAACTCTTCTTACACGATCCTGCAAGTTTGGTAGAGATTGGGTTCGGGAGTCCAGTTTTATTGGCCGCCAATAACAGTAGCTGGCGACCCATAAAAATCTGAAAACAGAGCTAAATTTCTCCACCTTTTTTGGTTGCTGTTCAAAGGCACTTTTTTCGGTTTGGCAAAGCTGGATGCACTCTCCTAAGCCCACCCCTCAGCCTGGCAGCAGGCTGGCTGCATGTGCCACACAGTGTGCCCCTCCCTTCCAGGTCGCTTTGGCTGGGGAGGGGCAGTAGGCAGCTGCCCCCTGGGATTGCAGAGCCAGCCTGCTGCCCGGGCACAGAAGCCGTCTCTCCCCCACACAAAGCCCGTCCAGAACAAGGGGAGCAACGGTTATGTTTCGTGTCCCAGAGAGAACCTTGCAGCGGTGAACACAGCAGAGGATTCTGGAACAACGACCGCAGCAAATGCTTCCAAGGAAGCCTTTTTGGGAGACTTCAAGGTGGCAATGAAGTCTCGCCGGGCTGGAAGACACAGATGCCTCTTCCTGTATCGTCTTTTACATGACAGAAATACATACATAGTTGATGCTAGTACATGAAATGACCAAAATCTGACCAGATGCGTTTCAGCTTTTTAGAGGCCTTACTCAGTGGTCAGACATACACAGTTTTACAATACACATCCCAACATATACACAAACATGTATGTGTCATGAGGCAATATATGGGGGAGATTGCATCATCCTTAATTTAGATTTATTGCTGCCTATAGCAGGAAACGTATCGTCATGTTAGTTGATGTAATGCACATCCTGTAACGCTGGACACCCATATACATCCGTTTTAATTGGAAACTTGGGATATTTCTAGGTAGTTGGAGGGTTGTTACATGAAAACAAAATTATGGGCATTATAACTTAAGATTTTTAAAATATGTTTTGTTATCTTGACCCAGGTGTGAGCCAAAAGCCATGTTATACAACACATGGACTAACTATATTTTACATAAAGCCACACAGAATAAAAGGTAAAATATGTAATGTCAATATTTTTGCAATACAAGAAGAAGAGTTGGTTTTTATATGCCGACTTTCTCTACCACTTAAGGCAGAATCAAACCAGCTTACAATCGCCCTCCCTTCCCCTCCCCTGTGAGGTAGGTGGGGCTGAGAGAGCTGTGACTGGCCCAAGGTCACCCAGCTGGCTTCGTGCGTAGGAGTGGGGGAAACAAATCCAGTTCACCAGATTAGCCTCCGCCGCTCATGTGGAGGAGTGGGGAATTGAACCCGGTTCTCCAGATCAGACTCCACTGCTCCAAACCACCGCTCTTAACTACTACACCACGCTGGCTCTCAAAATGTTTTTTTACATTGTTAACTAAGGTAATACTAATTGGATTTTTCATGCCTCCATTTTTTCTCCTTTCTTAAGGCTTTTATATATTTTTCTTATCTTGTACCGTATTTGTGTATATGTCACAATGTGTACTGTATGACCACTGAGGAAGGCCGAAACACGTCTGGACAGATTTTGGTCATTTATGTACTAGAATCCATTGTGCATGTGTATGTAATATTTGTAACTGTTTCATTTTTGTGCTTTTTAGGAAGCCTGTATTTTAGGCCCTTGATTTGTTAAATACAATTGTGCACACTATATAACAACAGTATATTTATTTGTTGTTACATAGTGTTTAGCTCTACCCCTTTGGTTTCTCCTTACTTTTAAGGTTGAGTTCCCCACCCCCTTTTTTCTTTGGTTCTTTTACATGATAGTCCGTCACTGACCATTTAACGCGACTTGAACATTTGAGTGCCCCTCCTGTGACAGTCTGGAACCTCTGATCCAAATCTTCTCATTGTCCCCAAAGTTCCTGCCGCATATATGACTGAAGTGCCCACAATAAAGGTATTTTACCTGTGGCACTATTAACTGACTGTGTACATAAGCAGGTGCAGGAATTCCCCTTTAGACGTGACACCATGTAGATGAATGCGTGTCAAGAACCCACCCCCCCTTCTCTATCTTTCTTGCTTTTCACTCAGTCTGAATAAGAGCACTTACAATAACCTTCTTTAAGTTGCAACATCGCAAACACAGAGGCGTCCTCTGCGTTGCTAGGCTGTTATCTCATTACCAAGACCTTCGTGAAAAGAACTGCTTTGCACTGGCTTTAGAATGACAGCTTGTGAGGTGATTCAAGAAAAGTATCATTATTGTTAGAAGTGTATAAAACTGAGCAATTCAAAACAGCAATGTGATTTTTTTCTGCAGTGTGACTCTCTGGAGTCTAGGCTGGAGAGATTTGATCCCAGCTTCTATTGTTTAAACCTTGGTACCATTAAATAGTAAGCTGTTAAAATAATTCTTGATCTCCAGTGCGCTATCTTTGATCTGACCTATCTGGATAGCGTTTTCTAGGCACAACATGACTCAGCTTCACGTCTCTGCTTTTGTAATCTTGAATTATAATTCAATCAGAAACTGCCCTTCCTGTTGCACTTCCCCACTTTCTCGGAGCCACTTACAGCGCATTCCTGAGCCTCCAGGGCGAAAGCCCTTAGGAAGCCAGGAAGGCGTGGTGCCGGCGTGCGGGGGCCCCACATCGGCGTCCAGACAGCTAACACTGGCATCTTGGCAGCTAACGCTTTCGCAACCCAAATGCCGGCGGGAAGGCCTGGACGCCGGTCATGCAGCGCTGGCCTGGGATGTCGACGGGGCCTTCCGGCGGTGTCCGAACGTAACAGGCCGCGCCGGCATCCCAGCAGGCATTCCTGGGGCATAACAGTATCCTGGGAAACATTGCTGGGGCATTACAGTGCCGGTCTGGGGGCAGGGCTGCCTTTAGGCAGCCTCCAAAGCCGTTTCGACCCAGGAACGCCTTTTTATTTTTGGCGAGATACGTTTCACAAGCCTTTTAGGTGGCGTATCTCCCGTGCAACCCTATGAGATGTAGACCCTATGAGGGTTGCATAGATTTTTTGCGCCAGAAGGAGATTTCAGCGGTGTCAAAACCTCCTTTGGAGGCAGCACAGCTGTGTTGCCTCCTAAGCCCGGTGCAGGCATTCCACTTAGGAATGCACTGTAAGTCAGTTCATATTTCCTGATTAGTTGCCCAACTTCCAAGTATTCCCTTTCTCCTCTGTTGTCATCTTTTGTTTTCTGTACAGAATCCATTTTATGCTACAAGCCCAAAAGGGTATAACTAGCCTGGCTTTTGAGCCTGGAAGGAGAGTCTGATCCTGGATACCAACTGAACTGCGACAAAAGGCTCCCAACGCATACTGGATCCCTCCTCCTTCCATCTCATTTCTTTGTAGAATAAGACAGGTAATCTTTGCTCTCCCTCTTCATCTATCCTCACCCCCATTTTCTGAAATACTATTCCCCCTTTTCCACACACATACACCTTGAGCTCAAAGATTAACTCCTGCTCCAAAGTGGAGTAGCTATGCTGAATGTTTGGTTATGGTTGTGATATTAATTGGGATAATTGCTACTCAAACCCACCTCTTTTGCCCTGCACAAACACTCAAGCTAATGTCCCATGTTAATCTGAATGTATGTTCACATGTTTGTGGGGGTTTGCTCTCTCAATCACTTTGCCCAGGAAGTGGAATTAGACAGGGCAATAATTGGCAACAACATTTTTCTTCAGGGATGTTTTTTTTAAAAAAATTAAATTTTCTAACCATTAAAATACAGGCAAACATACAATACATCATAACAGAACAAAAACACAACGCAATACAAACAATATACCAATACATGTATAAGAAGGATGACAATATAACATTTTGTTTTCATACTAACTTTCCCCTTAAAATATACTGTTCTAATTTTAAAATATTATACAAACTAATTTCTACATAATCTTTTATCTAATAGCTAACATTTTTCATTTCTATTAGCACTTTATATTTGCAAGTAATTTTAAAATTGGGAGGGATAGTAAATGAAGTGGAAGACAGAGCCAGGATACAGGATGATCTTGACAGGCTGGAGAATTGAGCTAAAACTAATAAAATGCATTTCAACAGAGATAAATGTACAGCTCTGCGTTTAGGTAGGAAAAATCAAATGCATAATTATGGGATGGGGGAGACTTGTCTTAGCAGTAGTGTGTGCGAAAAGGATCTTGGGGCCTTAGTAGGTCAAACACTGAACATGAGTCAGCAGTGTGATACGGTAGCTAAAAAGGCAAATGCGATCTTGGGCTGTATCAACAGAAGTATAGTGTCCAGATCACATGAAGTGGTTTCACTTTGCTCTGGTTAGACCTCACCTACAGTCCTGTGTTCAATTTTGGGCACCACAATTTAAGAAAGATGTAGACAAGCTGGAACGTGTCCAGAGGATGGTGAGGGGTCTGGAGACCAAGTCCTATGAAGAAAGTTAAAGGAGTTGGGTATGTTTAACCTGGAGGGGAGATGACTGAAAGGTGATACGATAACCATCTTCAAGTACTTGAAGGGCTGTCATATAGACGATGGTGTTGAGTTGTTTTCTGTTGCCTCAGAAGGGCAGACCAGAACCAACAGGTTAAAATTAAATCAAAAGTGTTTCCATCCGAACATTAGGAAGAACTTTCAAACAGTTAGAGCGGTTCCTCAGTGGAACAGGCTTCCTCGGGAGGTGGTCAGCTCTTTTTCTCTGGAGGTTTTTAAGCAGAGGCTAGATTGCTATCTGTCAGTAATGCTGATTCTATGAGCTTAGGCAGATCATGAGAGGAAGGGCAGGAAGGTTTGCATCAGCGTTTGGCTCTCATGGCCTTTCTTATATGCCCAGAGAAATGCTGATCATCACTTCTGGGTCAGGAAACAATTTTTGTCCAGGACAGATTGGCTATGGATCTTGGAGGGTTTTTTTTTTTTTTTTGCCATCTTCTGGGCATGGAGTAGGGTCACTGGAGTGTGGACAGGAGGTAGCTGTGAATTTCCTGCATTGTCCAGGGGTTTGGTTTAGATGACCCTGGTGGCCTCTTTTAACTCTATAATTCTATGAGCCACTTTAGGTCCCTGCTGGGGGAACAGGCAGGTTATAAATAAATTTTTGGGTATAGTTTGGCAAAAAGGATGATTTCTCTGGCCATTAGTTTATCCAGTATAGCTACTGCACTTCCTGCGGGAAGCTGAACTGCTCATTCAGTAATCAAACTATCATTAAATATGCTGTGGGGAGCAAGAGGGGCAGAGAACCTAGACCTGAAGAAGATAATGTATTAATCCTCAGTGTCTGTGATGCGTACTCCCCAGTGTGGATATGTTGATGGGAAGAAAGGTGTGAACTCTGAGCAAACCTCTTCCCACAATCCAAGCATTTATATGGTTTCTCCAAAGCGTGGACACGTTGATGTTTAGTAAACTGTGAGTTCCAAGCAAAGCTCTTTTCACAATCCAAGCATTTATATGGTTTCTCCCCAGAGTGGACACGTTGATGGATAATAAGCTTTGAATACCAAGGAAAGCTCTTTCCACAATCCAAGCACTTATGTGGTTTACCCCCAGTGTGAGTATGTTGATGGGTCCTAAGATCTTTACTCCTAGCAAAGCTTTCTTCACAATCCAAGCATTTATATGGATTCTCTCCAGTGTGGATACGTCGATGAGCCCGAAGATCTTGACTCCGCGCAAAACTCTTTCCACACTCCAAGCATTTATATGGTTTCTCCCCAGTGTGGATACGTTGATGAATCCTAAGATCTTGACTCCGAACAAAGCTCTTTCCACAATCCATGCATTTATATGGTTTCTCCCCAGTGTGGATACGTTGATGAGTCCTAAGATCTTTACTCCAAGCAAAACTCTTTCCACACTCCAAGCATTTATATGGTTTCTCCCCAGTGTGGATACGTTGATGAGTCCTAAGATCTTGACTCCGAGCAAAGCTTTTTCCACACTCCAAGCATTTATATGGTTTCTCCCCAGTGTGGATACATTGATGGACAGTAAGTTGTGTCTTGGTAGCAAAGCTCTTTCCACACTCCAAGCATTTATATGGTTTCTCCCCCATATGGATATGTTGATGGTAAGTAAGTTGAGTCTTCTGAGCAAAGCTCTTTCCACTATTGAAGTATTTATATGGTTTCTCCCTAATGTGGATAAGTTGATGTCTAGTAAGGTGCGAACTCAAACCAAAGCTCTTTCCGCAATCCAAGCATTTGTATGGTTTCTCCCCAGTGTGGATATGTTGATGGACAGTAAGATGTGACTTGCTAACAAAGCTCTTTCCACACTCCAAGCATTTATATGGTTTCTCCCCAGTGTGAATACGCTGATGGGTCCTGAGATTTGTACTCCTAGCAAAACGCTTTCCACATTCCAAGCATTTATATGGTTTCTCCCCTGTGTGGATTCGTCGATGAGCAGCAAGCAGGAAATTCTTAGCAAACCTCTTTCCACAGTCCAGACATTTATGTGTCTCCCCGCCATTAAGTCGTTGCTGGCCAGGATAGTCTCCCTTCCAGCCAAAACACCTTCTACTCTTCCCCCTCTTCTGGTTTGTTCCATTGTTACGTTTCTGCTCTTTTGTCTCTAATAGGAGGTGTTCTAGTTCTCCCTCGGACTTCGTCTGTGGAAAATCAGCCTCTGGAATAAAAAGAAAAAATTGGTAAGACCTTCAAGCCAAAGAGGAATGAAGAACAGAAGGCAATTAACTGCTCTTGATAATTACAAAACTGAAATCACTTGAAGGCGGATCAAATCCCACCCTGTGTTAATCTGCTGTTGAGTCTTCTTTCTGAGGGTACTTTCATGAGAGACAGTGGAACCTCCATATTTAGGAGCAGTCGCTCTCTGAAGAGGATGCTTTGGATCTGCTCTTGTTCTTGAGAACCTTCCAGGGACTTTTGTTGACCACAGAGTGAAAAGGGAGGCTGGATTACAGGGATCTCTGTCCAATCTCTTCCTGGATTCAAACACAGAACTGACTGCACTCATTGGAGAGTGAGTTTGGAGCAGAGCTATACTCCTGAGCTATAGAGACCAAGTCTGAGCTCCAAACTCATAAAGCTCACCGTACTCCGCACCCCCAGGTATGTCCAGCCTCCCAAGCCCTGTGCTTCCAGGAAGCCCCCAAACAAGACAACTGCAGCAGCAGCATCCTGCCTGTGTTCTTTTACAGCACCTAATATATTCGGCATGGTCCTCTGATCCTGGAGAGAATAGGTATGCATCGTGAATAGTAGCCATTTTAACTAGTAGCCATGAATACTCTTCTCCTCCATGAACATGGAGCTGTTGCCTCTTGAAAAATCCCTCTGTTCTCCACCTGGTGAAATTTAGCCCAAGGGGATCTACTTCCACCACACAAGTATACATCTACCTGCTGATCTCTCTGTTTCTTCTGCATCTTGGAAAAGTGGATCTCCTGCTTCTTCCGCTGAGGATATGCAATCGGGTTTGGGAACCAGAAGTCCTTATTTGGGGGAAAGAAACAGACCAGTGACTGCCAGACATTCCAACTCCAAGAAATATTCAGATTTTTAAACCAAGCCTGAGCCCAGACAGAGCCACCAGGATGAGGTATCTTAGCCCCCTCCCAATGCAAGCAGGATCTGACATCCGAGACCACTGCAGTTCTGACAAAGGGCCACTGTCTAAGGGTTCGTCTCCCTTTGAAGAGACCCCACAGTCCCTCCAGGATGGGAACAAGTGGTGATGGATCCCCAAAACTCCTATTTACATTTTTTTAGGACTTACAAATCTATCTTATGTATGAACATTTTTATACCACTCAACCCGAAAAGCGCACACAAGGAATACATCATCTTTCTTTTCTCTCCAGCCCAGAACAGGAAAACAGCATCTGCCCAGAAGCCTGCCAGGCAGGAATTCAGGAAGTCACGCTCATCATGGCATAAGATCCCGTTTTTATTGGTGTGTTCTTCAGGGATCTACAGCCTCATTTACTGAATCTGTTAGCCATGCCTAAGCCTACAGTGGCATAAGTAGAATGTACAAATGTATTCAGCAAGTGTGAGCTCATCATGACACAGAGCCAAACTTCCCCTGCTAAAATCCCATTTTTCTTCATTTGTTATTCAGGGCTCTGCCGCCTCGTTTTAATGAATCTGTGAGCCATGCCTAAACCTACACTGGCGTAAGCAGAATGAACACAGCAGAAGAACCACCATTCCTCCCCTCTGCCCACTCCGCCCCACATGTATCCTCCTCAAGTCCCATGGGAGGCTGAAATGGACTCAGGACAAGCAAATGACTTTCAGAACTTCATAAAATGCTACTGAAAACCCTATACAAATATAGATAGTATTCTTATTTTAATTATTATTGTCATCATTATTTCATAGAATCATGGAGTTGGAAGGGACCACCAGGGTCATCTAGTCTAACCCCCTGCACAATGCAGGAATTTCACAACTACCTCCCCCACACACACACAGTGACCCTTACTCCATGCCCAGAAGATGGCCAAGATGCCCTCCCTCTCATGAATGGCTAAGGTCATAGAATCAGCACTGCTGACAGATGGCCATCTAGTCTCTGCTTACAAACCTGCAGGGAAGGCGCACTTACCACCTCCCGAGGAAGCCTGTTCCACTGTGGAACCGCTCTAACTGTTAGAAATTCTTTCCTAATGTCTAACTCTTTTGATTTAATTTCAACCCATTGGTTCTGGTCCGACCTTCTGGGGCAACAGAAAACAACTTGGCACCACCCTCTACATGACTGCCCTTCAAGTACTTGAAGATGGTTATCATGTCCCCTCTCAGTCTTCTCCTCTCCAGGCTAAACATACCCAGCTCCTTCAACCTTTCCTCATAGGACTTGGTCTCCAGACCCCTCACCATCTTTGTTGCCCTCCTCTGGACAGATTCTCCCTGTATTGGCTCATGGTTGCAACTATCCTTGCATCCTTGGTTTTGTCCCCCTTTTATTGGCCTAGTGCACAAATTTTGCAATTTTAAAAACCTAAGAAAAGCCCTGCTGGATCAGAACACAGTCCATCAAGTCCAGCAGTCTTGTTCACACAGCAGCCAACCAGGTGCCTCTAGGAAGCCCACAAACAAGACGACTGCAGCAGCACCATCCTGCCTGTGTTCCACAGCACCTAAGATAATAGACATATGACTGGAGGAAGCTTTGACCTCAATTCCCTGACTGTTATCTTGCAGTGAAATTAAATGAAGTTTTTATTGCCCCAAACATAATTTCTATGCTGAGAAGCTGGAGCAAAGCATCTTTCCCACACAAGACCAGGGGGCATCAGAGCAGCCCACCTACACTCGAAGAGGCCATGCATTGGGAAGTGCACCCCTTTCGACCTTACCCAGAAAAGCTGCTGTGTGGAAACACTCGTGCGCGATGTTCTGCTGCACCTGAAACAGAAATGGGGATCTCAGAAAAGGGGAGGCTGATGAGAAAAGGAAGAGGAAATAGGCTAAGATGGGTTCCAAAAAGGTGGGGCAACCCATGTGGATTTTGCAGGTATCCTGGATCATATCCTGCCCCCACCCCGCCTTCCACAACACTACAAAGATGAATCCCTCTCACCTGCTGATCCTGATTCCTGTCCTCTGCCTGGCTCAAGAGGAAGCCTCCTGCCAGGGCCACCGCCTGGCAACTGGTCTCTGGCCCGCATTCCCTGACACAGTTGCCCATCTCCGGGGGTAGCACAGTCAGGAACTGCTCCAGGACCACCAGGTCCAGCATCTCCTTCTTGCTGTGCCTTTCTGGCTTCAGCCACTGGCGGCACAGATGGTGGAGTCGGCTGCAAACCTCTCGGGGGCCCTCGGCCTCCTGGTAACGGAGCTGCCTGAATTGCTGGTGCCGCACATCTGGAGGACGGAGGTCCTCTTCCGGGCTCTTCTGCACGGTTCCTTCCTACAACTCCCTTTTGCTCCCAACCTCGGAGGCATCAGGGCCTTTCCTTGATTCCGAGACAGCTGAGTCCGGCTCTCCTCTCATCCTTCCTTCTGCTCCAAAAAGGCTTCACCTGGACCAACTGATCACCTTCCTCCTCTGCCAGATTCTTCCATAAAGGCAAGTGCTAGATCTCTCACCTCCTGCAAGACAAAGACTGGTTTTTGCATTGAGATTGTGTGCGTGTGTACATACTTCCACGCATATACGTGACATATGCATCTGAAGAAGGGAGCTCTGATTCACAAAAGCTCATATTAGAATCAAGGGTGTTGGTCTTCTGTACTTCTGCTTCAGTGGAACCGGCTTCCTTGGAAGGAGGTAAGCCCTCCTTCCCTGGAGGTTGTTCACAGAATCATAGAGTTGGAAGGGACCACCAGGGCCATCTAGCCCAACCCCCTGCACAATGCAGGAAACTCACAACTACTTCCCCCCACACACACCCCCAGTGATCCCTACTCCATGCCCAGCTTAAAAACCTCCAGGGAATGAGAGCTGCTGAGCAAAACCCATCATGGCTTCTGTAAAGGTAGGTCCTGTCTCACTAACCTATTAGAGTTTTTTGAAAGTGTCAATAAGAACATAAGAAAGGCCCTGCTGGATCACACCAAGGCCCATCAAGTCCAGCAGTCTGTTCACATAGTGGCCAACCAGGTGCCTTTAGGAAACCACAAACAAGACGACTGCAGCAGCACCATCCTGCCTGGGTTCCACAGCACCTAAGATAATAGGCATGCTCCTTTGATACTAGAGAGAATAGGTATGCAGCATGACTAGTATCCATTCTAACTAATAGCCATGAATACCCCTCTCCTCCATGAATATGTCCACTCCCCTCTAAAAGCCCTCCAAGCTGGCAGCCATCACTATCATCCTTCTGGAGCTCTTCACAGTCCAATTTTGTTTTAACCACCCTAAATAATTTGGTGTCATCTGCAAACTTGGCTACTTCACTGTTGAACCCCGACTCCAGGTCATTGATGACCGGGTTGAAAAGCACCGGTCCCAACACAGATCCCTGAGGCAGCCCACTGCTCACATCCCGCCACTGTGAGAACTGACCATTAATTCCTACTCTCTGCTTCCTATTTTTCAGCCAGCTCTCAATCCATAAGAGGACTTGTCCTCTTATCCCGTGACTATGAAGTTTGCTTAGCAGTCTTTGGTGGGGGACTTTGTCAAAAGCTTTTTGGAAATCCAACTACACAATATCCACAGGCTCATTCCTGCCCACATGCTTGTTGACGCTATCAAAAAACTCTTAATCAGTTAGTGAGACAGGACCGACCCTTACAGAAGCCGTGTTGGGGTTTGCCCAGCAGACCTTGCCCTTGACAATTCTATCTTTAATCATGCTTCCCATTAATTTTCCTGGAACGGACGTTAAGCTAACTGGACAGTAATTTCCTGGGTCCCCCCTGGGTCCTTTTTTATAAATGGGTGTGGCATTGGCCATTCTCCAGTCCTCTGGGACAGAGGCTGACCGAAGGGACAATGTTGCATATCTTTGTTACAAGTTCAGCAATTGCCCATCTGAGATCTTGAAGATCTCTAGCGTGAATGCCGTCTGGTCCCTGTGACTTGTTAGTTTGCAGTTTGTCTAGACTTCTAGGACTTCCTGCCTTGGTACCACGATTTGCCTCCGTTAATAAACACGTGGACAGAAATGTGGCAAGTGTGCCAAGCTGCAGAAGAGGAGAAGGGAGCCTTTAAAAAAAAAAAACCCACTCATGTTTGCTCCTCCGGAACAGCAAGAGAAATCCCCGCGGGCCTTTCGGGACCCCCGGCTGCCCCACAACCAAGCCCGGCCGATGGGGCGGATTGCAAGAAAAGTCCCACAGGGAGGGGCGGATTGGGGCGAGTTGGGCTCTGTCTGCGGGGAAAGAGGCGCTCAGGCGTGGCAACACGGAGCCCGCCGGTGCAGGGAGGCTAGGGGGGGGGTATTCTTGCTGCCCTTTGGGGTCTCCAGGGGGTGAATCCCGCGGGGCTTTTTTTGCAAGACCCCCCAATGCAGCTCCTCCTCCTCCTCCTCCGGGCTGCTCCGCGCTCGAAACCAGGGAGGCGTTTTGCAAAAGGAAACCTCACTGCACGGCTCACCTCTGGCTGCAAAACCCCTGGCGCCGCCTCGTCTCCCCCTCACCGGAAAAGCACCAGCAAGCCACGTCATCTTCTAGGTCTGTGCCTCTCTAGGAATGGAAACCTCCCCCCCCTTAAGCCTACATCCATGGAATCATAGAGTTGGAAGGGACCCCCCAGGGCCATCCAGTCCAACCCCCTGCACAATGCACGGAATGCACAACCCCCACCTCCCCCCCAAATCACACAGATGGGCTCTGTGCACTTTGCAAAAGAGGAGCTCCCCTGCTTGCTTCGCCCCGCCAGAGGCTGCAGCGGTTTCCCCAGCGAGCCTCACTCCGATTCAGCTGCAAAGGGAGGCAAAGGGGGGACCGGATCCGACCCCCCTCCCTTCCCTGTCCTTCCCGATGCTCATTCTCGTCTCCACGAGTCCGAGGAGGGATCCTGAGGTTCAGAAGGAGGGGGGAGGCGGTTAGGATGGAGCCACTGGATGCCATCCCAGCTGCATAGGAGTCAGGAAAAGGCCCTAAGAATAGTGTGCAGGATGCGGAGCAGCTTCTGGCCGGGCTCACTGGCTTGAGCCACGCAGAGCATTTCCCAGGCATCGGCCGGATATGAGAGCTGCCCACCACCCCTGCTGACCTCAGGGGGGGTCGACTAGATGACCTCTCCGGTTCCCCCCAACTCACTCTTTCCAACCCTGTCCTCGACTGAAGAATCCCCTGCTGAGGAGCTTGGTCAGGGACATGCGAAGCGGGATCTCAGATTCAGGTCTGCTGCAAAGCGAGTCACGCCGTTGGGGTGTTGAGTGCCGGAGGGGAATGTTTGTAAGGGGACATCCTGCACGGCTAAGGCAGTCAGTTATCTGTTACTGTCATGGACCAGCAGTATAAAACATACATTAAAAAAAGGAAAATCACAGAAAGCCCATTCATAAAAAGTGTACAAATAGCAGATGCATTTTGCTGAATCAGCACTGAACCACGGTGGATTCTGGCGGCTGCACAAAATCTAGCCACTCTGTCCATGGTTCCAGGTCCAAGGTCTGCAAGAAGAAGGGAGGTATACCGTTCCTCTCATCTTCCAGAGTTTATGGAATGAGCACAATGAATGCATATCTTAGATCTCTATAGGAGGAGGAGGGCGGCAGAGCGTGCCCAACTTGTTTCAATTTCCCCACTTGTACAAGGGCAAATGTGGCCATGGAGTGGCAAACCAAGGAATCTCCCTTCTGAGAGTGCAGATGGGAGAACATTGAAACGGGCCAGAGTGAAAGGTTTCCTGTATTCATGGACAGATAAATTAGCCAACTAGTTTACTGGCACAAACCTCTCATTCCTAAAAAGATGGCATTTTGAAATGGTGTTGAAGTTCAGTATCCCAGATCCTTTGCTTAATTTCAGATTTAGCTTTTATAGTAACCAAGGGCTGTTATTTATTTATTTATTATTTCCATTTGTTATCCCGCTCTTCCCGGCCAAAGCCAGGCTCAGAGCAGCTGCTAGGAGAATATCTAATAGACTGCAATTTCTCTGAAAGGGTCCTTTCCCATTTTGACTGAAAGGTGTCTGTTAAGGTCAGAGGTGCAAGACCAACACAAAACGCATCCACTTTAATAGAACTGCTGATTCCCAGATCCAAGTTTCCTGTAAAAATAAGATGTCCCAGTTACACAGGGAGTTTAAAAAACAGGAATTTGATGTGCCACCCTCCTAGATTCCAAGACAGCATCTTTAATAATCAATCTTCCAGGATTTTATTCAGGTCTTCTCTTGGATCGTGATAAAAATGGCTGTTTCTTGTGGAGGTTGCAAGATCAAGATGAATTGGTTCAGAAAGGTGCATGCCCAGCTCATGCTCCGTCGAATAACCGTTAGGTAACTCCTTCTGGGCCCCAACTTTAGTTACAGCTGAGCTAAGGGATGTATTTATAGCTAGATCAGCTGGATCCATGTCTTTAGTGTCCCGTTCCAGAAAGAAGGGCATGCTCTGCATTGCTGGAGTTTCCTTCATTGTCAAAAGTTTATGCCCTAGCCATTCCAGTCTTTTGGTTATGGCTAACTGTTTGTCCCCCAGCGAGCCTCACTCCGCTTTAATTGCAAAGGGCAGCAAAGGGAAGACTGGATTCGAACTCTTCCTTATCCTAGCCGATGCTCATTCTGGTCTCCATGAGTCTAAGGAGGGGTCCTGAGGTCCTGAGGTTCAGGAGGAGAGGGAGTTAGGATGGAGCCACTGGATGCAAAGGAGTCCCAGCTGCTTGTGGGTCAGGAAAAGGCCCTCTTCTGTTCCCTGAGAATCGCGTGGAGGATGCGGAGCAGCTTCTGGCCGGGCTCACTGGCTTGAGCCACGCAGGCATCGGCTGTGCTGCTCTAAGACTGGTGGAGGCTGGACTGTCCATCAGCTGGGGTGGGAAAGGGATGGGGGTCGAATCCCTTTGTCTCCCCTTTGCCTCCCTTTGCAATTCAACCGGAGTGAGGCTCGCTGGGTCAAACGAGGCAGCCTCTGACCAGTGCAGAGAGTCCATCTAAGGGTTAAGGAGGGAAATCCTGAGTTCCTAGAGAGGCAGCCACCGAGAAGACCAGGGGACTCCCTCGTATTCCTCCGGTGAAGTGGAGAAGAGGCGGTACCCGAAGGTTGGGAACAAGAGGTAAACTGTGAGATGAGGTTTCCTTTGCAAAACTCCTCCCTGGTTTCGAGCAAGAGACAGCCCAGAGGAGGAGCAGCAGCATTTGGGGTCTTGCATTTGGGGTCTTGCAAACAACCCTGCAGGATTCACTCCCCGCAGACCCCAAAGTGCAGCAAGAAGACCCCTTTCCCCCCCTTAACACCCATGCACCGGCGGGCTCCACTTTGCAAAGCCTTTTCCCGCTTGCTCTCTGGGAGCTCCTCTTCCTCGGTTGCTCTCTGCAAAAACTCTAGCAAAATCGCCTCCGTTTTGGCATCTGGTTGCAATCCTGCCCATGAGCCAGACTTTGTTGTGGGGCAGGCGGGGGTCCCAGAAGGCCTGCAGGTTTGTCCCTTGCTGTTCGGGAAGAGCAAGCTTGGGTTTTTGGAGGGTTCCTTTTTCCCACTTCTGCAGCTTGGCACACTTTGGGTGGCCTTTTTGCTAGGGCCAGATCTCTGCCTCGCTGGAAACCTGCCTCTCCCCTTGGGGGGGTTTGCAGGGAAACCTGGGGAAGATCCAGCCCCCCTTCTCGATGAGCCACCAAGATCTCAAAAGTCATCCTTGGGTCGCTCAAACCGGCCACAAACTCCGAAATGTCTCTGCCTCGCTTTGCTTTCTTGTAGGGTAAAAAATATTCACTTACAAATGGGAACCCGCAGGGAATTGTGGAAGGCCTCTCATGCCCCCCCCCCCAGCATCTCCTCTTTCCTGAAAGCCCCCTTAGTCTCTCCCCTTTTCCTGCCTCCTCCTCGCCTTCACACACATGAAGCTGCCACAGGCTCTACCCACCCCCACAAAAAAATACTAACCTGGAGATAGCAGCCCCATCTCCTTCCCACACAACAGCTAACTTACCTTTATCTTCAGCCCTCCCCCCTGCCCCGCCAGCAGCTCTTGCCTAGGAAAAGTGTGACCCAGTTGTCTGGCGTCTGCCACTGGGCCAGGCCCACTTGCATGGGTGGGAACCCTCAAGGACTTGTGGGGGGGGCACCTCAGCTACATTTATTTATTTGGTTCATTTATACCCTTCCTTTCTCCGCAATGCAGACAAAAGCAGCTCACGTATTTCTCCTCTCCAACTTTGTATCTGCACAACAAGCTTGTGAAGTAGGTTAGGCTGAAAGTATGTGACTGGTCCAAAATCACCCAGTGAGCTTCCGTAGCGAGATGGGGATTCGAATCTGGCTCTCGCAGGCCCTGCTCTGAACGCTACACCAGACAGACCTTCACAGGGGAGCTGCAGTTGAACAGTTTCAAGCAGCCAGGCCTAGTGTAAGCACTTGTCCCATCGAAAACCAAAAGCCACACCACGAGACTCAGTAGTCCAAAAGAGATGGTTTAATGGTTTCACAGGCTAGCAGAACTTAGAGATCCAAAGACAGGAATGGGGGGGGGGGGAATAGGTATTCACTTGATTATAGAGAACACCAGAAGGCAACAGCAATACAGTCTCATGAGATAACCCCAAACAGTCTAGCAATGCTGAGGCTCCCACGGGCAGCCTCTAGCTTCAAAGGAACAGGAATGCAAGCGTTAGAAAAACAATCCTTGAACGGGAGTCTGACAGAAAACGAAACTATCCCAGAGGCAGCGAGCAGGCCTGACATTCTGCTCCCCTTAGGGCCCCCCTTCATCCTGGAAAGGGGACGGCTTGTTGGGGTAGGCTGTGTGGAAAGCGAGCACTAGGTGCAGATACGTCTTGTGCACGTACCCACTCGTCATAAGCAGGGGGGAAGTGCTTCCAATGAGCCAGGTACTGAAGAGAGCCGTGACAAATACGAGAATCCAGGATCTTAGTAACTTCGAAATGCTCCCCCACCACCACCATCACCGGTTGAGGTGGCAAAGGCTCGGGATGCCACTGCGAGGAAGCCACATGAGGTTTCAAGAGGCTGACATGGAATACTGGATGAACACGCCTCAGTGTTTTGGGAAGGGAGATTTCCACAGTGAACGGATTAATGATTCGAGAAATGGGATAAGGTCCCACGTATTTGGCACTGAGCTTGTTACACGGGCGGGTGGGCCGGAGGTTTTTGGTTGACAGATAGACCAAATCTCCCACTTTAAAGTCCTCGCTAGGAGATCGGTGCTTGTCCGCCTGAACCTTGTATTTACGTTTAGCCCGTTCCAGATTTTTCACCAGCCAGGGCCAGGTGGTATGGATTATGTTCACCCAATCTGTCACCTCCTTACAACCCTCCTCCCCTGAAACGTCAACATGGCCAATAGGACCGAAGTCCTGGCCATATACAGCTTGAAAGGGGCTGAAACCAGTGGATTGGTGTACAGCATTGTTATACGCATATTCCGCAAAAGGCAGCAACCCAACCCAATCGTCCTGGTGGTAGTTAACATAACAGCGGAGATAACATTCCAAGACTGCATTGACCCGTTCGGTTTGCCCATCAGTTTGGGGGTGGAAAGCACTAGAGAGACCTTGTTCCACCCCGACTAGTTTGAGGAAAGCCCTCCAGAATTTGGCAACGTAACTACTTCCGCGATCGCTGACCACCTTGCGCGGAAACGAATGCAGTCGGAAGACATGTGACACAAAGAGGCGGGCCAACTTTGGGGCGGAGGGAATACCAGCGCACGGGACAAGATGCACCTGTTTAGAAAACAAGTCAGTAATAACCCATAAAACTGTTTTCCCCTCACTGAGCGGGAGATCAGTCATAAAATCCATAGCAATCACTTCCCAGGGTCTAGAAGGCACCTCTAAGGGTTGCAATAGTCCAGGGGGCTTCCCTTGGGATTGCTTGACAGTAGCGCAGACTGGACAACTGCGGATGAAGGAGTCCACGTCGGTACGCATGCCCGCCCACCAGAACTGCCTGTGCAATAAGTGGAGAGTTTTCAAAAAGCCAAAATGTCCTGCGGTTTTGGCTCCGTGGGCCAAACGTAAGACCTCCTACCGAAGTACTTTGGGCACATACAATTTCGAGTCCTTGTACCAACACCCATTCCGTTCCAACAAACCTGGAGGCAGCGCTTGAGCGGTGTGTTCGGCTAGGCACTGGGCCCAAAGGGAGTCCAGGAAGGAGTCGGGCAGGGTAACCCCCACCGCGGAGGGGGGCGAAGCAGGGCTTGCTGGTTGCGGCGATGAGGTGGAGGGGAGAACTGGTTGATCTGGGGCAATAGGCGTAGGGGTTGTAGGTGGGTCCGGTGAGGCAGTTGATTTCCTGACAGAGGCCCTTGCGTCCGTTATTTGGGGCTGGGACTGGAGTAGAGTTTGGGACCGAGTTTGTACAGCCAAAACTGGTAGAGCTTCCCTTTGTGCTGGGGTGAATAAGGAGACCGTGGGACGGTCAATTTTCACTGGATATTGAGGAAGCCTGGAATGAGCATCAGCCAGCACGTTTTGCTTTCCAGGCACATGCTTGAGCACAAAACGGAATTGAGCAAAGAAGTCCGCCCAACGTTGCTGTTTTGCAGACAGTTTGTGGGCCCCCGTGAGGGCTTCTGCCTAGGGCTGTATCGTGTTGCCGTGGTGAGGGCGCTGAGGGTGGTGCTCCTTCTCCCCAAGCCCATGCTCCCCAAGCCTGCGCTGGCGCCCTCCCTCTCCTTGCACCAGCGGCCGCAGCTCAGCTGTTTGTCGGGCACCCTGGCTGTCTTCAGTTTGGACAGGGGAGGCTGTGGCTGAGCACCTTGCCATGCCCCCCCTCTCAGCTGAGCTGAGCAGGGCAGCTCAGCTGTTTGTCGGGGCGCCCCACCCATCTTCAGAGGGTTCAGTCCTCTCTCTCTCACTCACTTGCAAGGGTTTTTGGGAATTGTAGTTCACAGGAAAGAGGAGACAAGGCTGCAATGGAACAAAAAGCCCCTGTTCTTTTATGGATCCTTCCTGTTCTTTGTGGCGAGAATATTTTAAATTACATTTGTGTTAAGAAAAAACAATTTTATTAATCTGTAGCCTTTACTAACCTATAGCTTAGGAACCATATGAAGATCTGACTTTTAGTTAACCCTAGTTAACCCTAGTTCCAGTTAGGACTCTGACCTAAAGGGTCATAGGAAATTGCATTGCTAGGAGCTAGTCAAGAGATGGATTGACTCAATAAAGGAAGCCACAGCCTTCAATTTGCAAGATCTGAGCAAGGCTGTCAAAGATAGGACATTTTGGAGGGCTTTCATTCATAGGGTCGCCATGAGTCGGAAGCGACTTGACAGCACTTAACTTAACTTAAGGAGCTAGTCACCCAAAGCACATTAAGTGCTCCAACGTTCAGAGGGGCAAGGCCATTCTGCTCATTTAGGGGGAGATTGTTCTGTCTGTCAGCCAATGTACTAAAACAATCAGTTATCAGACCTGGACATTGAAAGAATTATTATGGAACATAAGATTTTCCAAACAACTTATAGCCATGATTTGTGAAAACTCATCTCCTGACTAATTTGGAAGGAGGGGGCCATTTGAGACCTCTCACACACAGTTCAACCTATAAAAGACTAGTCCAGAGGCCCAGTCCTTTGTCCTTCCATGGAGAGACCAGAGCTCCACTTGGTGGTTGCCATCTCTCTTTGGAATGACCCAAAGGCCTTTGTTACTATCTGTCTGTGAGTTTGTTAAATTCTGTCATATATATTTAGTTAAGTATTACCTTTCCCTATGTCTTATATTCTTTTGTGAATCCAATAAAACTGCATGGTTACTGTTATCTGTTCTGTGTGCTGTTTAAGAGTGGCTTGTGTGCAAGGTTAAATTCTCTGAACCCTGCACCTGGTAAGTAGCAGGCAGAGAGATAGCTAATCACAAGGGACCGAGGGAAAGGGGGAGGGTAAGGAAAAATTCCCCCCACATTCCTCCTTTCTTATTTCCCTGCTTCCAGGAATTCTCATGTAGAAGTGGGGAATCATCTTCAGTTCTCCTTTGTGGAGGGTTGTGTGCGTGTGCATGCGTGCAGTCAAGTCATTGCTGACTTAAGGCGACCCCACAGGTTTTCAAGGCAAGAGACCTTTGGGGGTGGTTTGCCCATTGCCAGCTTCTGTGTGGACTGAGAGAGTTCCAAGAGAACTGGAAAAATAAATTCTATGACCTGCGTGAAACACTTGAGAAGATAGAAGGGATGCTAAAGGACAGCACAGTTAGTTCTGAAAAAGAAATCCTTAAAGTGTGGAATTCTCTGCCAAATAATTTTAAGTCAATGAAAGCACTTGGGATTGCTTTCCTTACTTTGTTTGGATCATCTTATGCTTGTGAGCAGCTGTTTTCAGCTTTGAATTATATCAAATCTGACACCAGAAACAGGCTAACAGATGACCTGAGTGCCACATGTGTTGTTCTCAAACTTACAAAGTATGAGCCCAGGGTAGACAAATTATCAGCATCCACACAACAGCGAAAATCAAATTAATTGTTCAAAAAATTTGATGATGTCTTCAAAGATATCACAAAAATGGTGAATTACATCATGGCTCGTGCTCTGAATTGTCGACAGTTTCAAGCACTTCTTGAGGAGGTTCAGGCACAGTATAATTGTTTACTTATGTACAATAATGTCCGGTGGCTGAGCAGAGGATGAGTCCTGGAGAGATGCATGCCAAATGCAAACTTTTACCTTTCAATAAAAAGTTGTTTGAATCATTGAAAGCTCTGTTATTGTGTTTCTCTTTTAAGGCAAAATATGTGAATGTATGAGTTGTTTTTTCTAAACTAAAACCTCAGTATTCAGGTTAAATTGCCGTATTGGCACTTGGCGATAAATAAGTGGGTTTTGGGTTGCAGTTTGGGCACTCGGTCTCTAAAAGGTTTGCCATCACTGATCTAGACATTAGGAAGAATACAAAAAGCAGTTCCTCAGTGGATCAGGCTTCCTCGGTCCTAGCAGCTCCATAGCTAACAACTCTTCTGCAAGGGGGAAAAGGTTTTCTTTTCTCAGCAAAACAAACTCACATCTGCCTTGAGTAGAGGCTATTCCTGTCCATGGGAAGGGGCAGATCACCAGTCTTAGATCCTTCTGAGCTAAAGATCTGCCAGGACCCACGAAGGGCCAGACCAAATGATTCAGCGAACCTTAAACGACCCCCGGGCCTGAAGTTCCTCATCCCTGTCCTAGAATGTCTAGACAAACTGCAAACTAACAAGTCACAGGGATCAGATGGTATTCAATTTAGAGTTCTTCAAGAACTCAAATGGGAATTTGCTGAACTCCTAACAAAGATATGTCACATGTCCCTTAGAAAACAGAGTTGCACTTACCTGTAACTGCTGTTCATTGAAGTCTTTGGTGCACACACACATATGGGACTGCGCCTGTGTGCAGGCCTGCCAGCGGAAACTTTATTAGCCTCAGACCTCTAAAGGGGATGCCCCTCCCCTCAGCCGCGGACGGCTTCCCGCCGAACCCACCGCGTGCTCCTGGGGGGGGGGGGGTACCAATCGAACAGACTGTGCATCTCGAGGTGTTCTAGAGCCCGCTGAAGGGGAGGGGGCCATTAGCGCCTTCTTCCATAGTTCCGTGTTGAGGCGGTCAGCCCGGGCATTGCGGGCGCGGGTGGAAAACCTTTGGCAAATTTTGCACGCGGAGACATTATGTCCCTCGCCCAGGCAAAGTAGGTACAGATCATGTTGGTCCGTGTGCGGTACCTTGGTTGCGTACTTTGGACACAGTTTAAACGGCATCTTGGGAGCCATACCGGCCCTTGGCACACGACCAGGGGAACCAAGGCAAAACGAAAGCAGCCCTCCTAGCTGCTATATTGGTTGGACTAGGAAAGCAAATTTTAACAAGCTTAAACTTATGCTGGGTAGAATCTCATGGTCAGAAGTACTTAAGGAGAAGGGAGTTGAAGAAGGGTGGGTGTTTCTTAAAAATGAAATACTGAAGGCGCAATCACAAACCATTTCTATGAGAAGGAATAATGGGAGGAGCCTAAGGAGGCCAGGGTGGCTCCATAAACAGCTTTTTACAGAGTTGAGAAATAAAAAACTCATTTAGGAAGTGGGAGAGCCTTATCACCAAAGAGGAATATAAACAAATAACTAGTGCTTGTCAGGAGAGTGTTAGGAAAGCTAAAGCTCAGTATGAGCTTAGGCTAAAGAGGGATGCTAAACACAACAAAAACCGGTTCTTTTCCTATGTACAGAG
The DNA here is from genome assembly GCF_029931775.1 of Euleptes europaea. Classification (NCBI taxonomy): domain Eukaryota; kingdom Metazoa; phylum Chordata; class Lepidosauria; order Squamata; family Sphaerodactylidae; genus Euleptes; species Euleptes europaea. The sequence goes on from NC_079312.1 coordinate 1,202,193, forward strand.
TAAGAAATAAGAACAAGGACAAGATAAGCTCATTGTGGGGACCAGAAAGTGAAATTGTAACAGGAGATGAAGAGAGGGCAGAACTCCTCAATTCCTACTTTTCCTCAGTCTTTTCTTGTGAGAGGAGCAGTCCTCAACATGGCGTAATCAGAACACATGATGAGGGAAGGGATGTGCAGCTGAGGATTGGCATTGGGGTAGTGCACAAACACCTAGTTTCTTTAAATGAAACAAAGACCTCAGGGCCGGATGAATTGCACCCAAGGGTACTTAAAGAACTTGCAGATGTAATTTTTGAGCCTCTTACCATTATTTTTGAGAATTCTTGGAGAACAGGCGAGGTGCCAGAAGACTGGAGGCGGGCAAATATTGTCCCCATCTTCAAGAAGGGGAAAAAGGAGGATCTGGGTAACTACCAACCCATCAGGTTTTTGAACAAATCATCAGTCAGTCCTTGAACATTTAGAAAGGATGGATCTGATGACTAAGAGGCAGCATGGGTTTCTCAAGAACAAGTCATGTCAGACTAATCTTATCTACTTTTTTGAGAAAGTTACTACCTTGCTGGATCAGGGGAATGCTGTAGATATAGTTTATCTAGATTTCAGTAAGGTTTTTGATAAGGTTCCCCATAATATTCTTGTTGACAAATTGGGAAAATGTGATTTAGAACCTGTTACTTTTAGGTGGATCTGTAACTGGTTGACAGATCGAACCCAAAGAGTGCTCGTTAATGGTTCCTCATCCACTTGGAGAGAAGAGACTAGTGGAGTTCCTCAGGGATCTGTCCTGGGCCCTGTGTTGTTCAATATCTTTATAAATGACCTGGATGAAAGAATAGAGGGGATGCTTATTAAATTTGCAGATACTAAATTGGGAGGGGTAGCAAACAGGGTAGAAGACAGAGCCAGGATACAGGATGATCTTGACAGGCTGGAGACTTGGACCAATAAAATGCATTTTAACAGAGATAAATGTAAAGTTCTGCATTTAGGTAGGAAAATCAAAAGCATAATTATAGGATGGGAGAGTTGTCTTAGCAGTAGTGTGTGGAAAAACAATCTCGAGGTCTTAGTAGACAAAACACTGAACCTGAGTCAGCAGTGTGATGCGGTAGCTAAAAAGGCAAATGCGATCTTGGGCTGCATCAAAAGAAGTATAGTGTCCAGATCACGTGAAGTGATGGTATCGCTTTACTCTGCTCTGGTTAGACCTCACCTAGAGTACTGTATTCAATTTTGGCACCACCACTTCAGAAAAATGTAGACAAGCTGGAACGTGTCCAGAGGAGGGCAACCAAGATGGTGAGGGGTCTGGAGACCAAGTCCTGTGAGGAAAGGTTGAAGGAGCTGGGCATGTTTAGCCCACAGAGGAGAAGACTGAGAGGGGATATGATAACCATCTTCAAGTACTTGAAGGGCTGTCATATAGAGGAGGGTGTTGAGTTGTTTTCTGTTGCCCCAGAAAGTCAGACCAGAACCAACGGGCTAAAATTAAATCAAAAGAGTTTCCGTCTAGACATTAGGAAGAATTTTATAACAGTGAGAGCAGTTCCACAGGGGAACCGGCTTCCTCGGGAGTTGGTAAGTACTCCTTCCCTGGACGTTTTTAAGCAGAGGCTAGATGGCCATCTGTCAGCAATGCTGATTCTGTGACCTGAGGAAGTTCATGAGAGGGAGGGCATCTTGGCCATCTTCTGAGCATGGAGTAGGGGTCGCTGGGGGTGTTTGGGGAAAGCAGTTGTGAAATTTCTGCATTGTGCAGGGGGTCGGACTGGATGACTCTGGATTCTATGCTCTCCAATGTCCAAAATAGTTCCCATTGTTTAACTGGAATCATCTCTCTAAAGTTGTGCATCCATTTGATCATACATGTTTTTACTTGTTCTGCTTCCGTATCATAATTTAAAAGAAGTTGGTATATGTTTGTCAATAGGTGACCTTTAGTTTTGGATATTATTGAATCAAATTCTGTTGACTTCCCTTGGTGGTCCACCTGCTAAACAATCTGGCTTTAATCGGTCAACTATTTGGCAATACGTGAACCATGAAATTTTCATACCCGTCTTGTGTAGGTCTTGAAGTATTGTAAGCTCTAGTCCTGCTGCAAACCTATAAACAGATTCCAGCAGACGGCAAATCCACGAAAGCAGTTTTATTGGTTAGAATCGACAGGTTTCAGAAGTCATATTCAAAAGGACACTAGTGAGGGTCAAAGGCAAGATACATAGCATATATGGAAGAGCAAAAGGAGATAACTGGTTAACCAGGCAACCCCCTTCCCAGAGGAAGGAGTACTTGGCGATTCCCACAGTATGGGAATCTATGAAGACTAAACACGGAACATAGACTGGCCTTGGACAGAATAGCCCAACAGCACCTGCAAGCAGCACAATCGCATACCATCCTCATGGCCTGCTCCTGACAAGTATCTTGATTTTCCCTTCTTTCGTTATCAAGTCACTATAAGTTAAATAATTTTTATTCATTTTATCGTCTAAGTCCAAATAACCTTCAATTCATGACATAATTATTGGCGGGGTAGGGTTAAGTCTAATCTCCAGTAAGTTCCATACTTTTAAAAGATGACTACAGATGCTACAATCATCAGCATTTATAGATCGTAATATCCTGGGATCGTTCTTTTTCCATAGCTGAAAATGAAATCCTTGCATAATGTCAGTTTTTTCAAGCCTGTCCTTTCTGTCCTCGGGGTTTACAATCCAGTCTGAAATCCAAACTAGACATGCTGCCTGGTAATACAACTTTATGTTAGGTAGTCCCAAGCCGCCTATTTTTTTCTCATCTTGAAGCACTTTAAATCTAAACCTTGTTTTTTTACCACTCCAAACAAACTTGTTTAACCGTTGTTGCCATGATTTAATGATCGAGTCTTTTAGGTAAATTAGGAACACTGGAAATGTTTGTCAGGTTTTTCTCCTCGGTGAATTATTTGATGCAAAACATGATTGAACATTTATACGGTTTCTCCCGTGTGAATATTTTGATGTACCAAGATGTGCCTTTTGAACAAAGCTGTTTGCACACTGCAAGCATTTATATGGTTTCTCCCCAGTGTGAATACATTGATGGTAACTAAGGTTTGACCTCTGAGCAAAGCTCTTTCCACATTCCAAGCATTTATATGGTTTCTCCCCAGTGTGGATACACTGCTGTCTTGGAAGCTGCGAACTCGAAGCAGTGCTCTTTCCTCAATCCAAGCATTTATATGGTTTCTCCCCCATGTGGCTATGTTGATGTTTAGTAAGGCCTGAATTCTCAGCAAAGCTCTTTCCACACTCCAAACATTTATATGGTTTCTCCCCCACATGTTTGTTTTGATGATGAGTAAGATGTATCTTCTGAGCAAAGCTCTTTCCACAATCCAAGCATTTATATGGTTTCTCCCCAGTGTGGATTCGTCGATGAGTAGCTAGGTTACCTCTCCTAATAAAGTTCTTCCCACAATCCAAGCATTTATATGGTTTCTCCCCCGAATGCATATGTTGATGGTAAGTAAGCTGTGTCTTCTGAGCAAAGCTCTTTCCACAATCCAAGCATTTATATGGTTTCTCCCCAGTGTGGATTCGTTGATGAGTAGCTAGGTGACCTCCCCTAGCAAAGCTCTTTCCGCAATCCATGCATTTATATGGTTTCTCCCCTGCATGCATATGTTGATGGTAAGTAAGCTGTGTTTTCTGAGCAAAGCTCTTTCCACAATCCAAGCATTTATATGGTTTCTCCCCAGTGTGGATACGTTGATGTTTAGTAAGGTCAGAACTCTGAACAAAGCTCTTTCCACAATCCAGGCATTTATATGGTTTCTTCCCAGAGTGGGTACGTTGATGGACAGTAAGTTGTGTCTTGATAGCAAAGCTCTTTCCACACTCTAAGCATTTATATGGTTTCTCCCCAGTGTGTAGACGTTGATGGTAAGTAAGGTATGAACTCAAAGAATAGCTCTTTCCACAATCCCAGCATTTATATGGTTTATCCCCTGTGTGGATACGTTGGTGGGTCCTAAGATTTACACTGCAAGCAAAGCTCTTTCCACAATCCAAGCATTTATAAGGTTTCTCCCCAGTGTGGATACGTTGATGGTAAGTAAGGTTTGAACCCCGAGCAAAACACTTTCCACACTCCAAACATTTATATGGTTTCTCCCCAGTGTGGATACGCTGATGTTTAGTAAGGTCTGAACTTTGTTTAAAGCTCTTTCCACAATCCAAGCATTTATATGGTTTCTCCCCCGTGTGGATACGTTGATGGCAAGTAAGCTGTTTCTTCTGAGCAAAACTCTTTCCACAAACCAAGCATTTATATGGTTTCTCCCCAGTGTGGCTTCTTCGATGATTAGCTAGGTTACCGCTCTGAGCAAATGTCTTTCCACAATCCAAGCATTTATATGGTTTCTCCCCTGTGTGAATACGTTGATGGACAGTAAGTTGTCCCTTGGTAGTAAAGCTCTTTCCACACTGCAAGCATTTATATGGTTTCTCCCCCATGTGGATAAGTTGATGGACATTAAGTTGTAACTTGGTAGCAAAGCTCTTTCGACACTGCAAGCATTTATATGGTTTCTCCCCCATGTGGATACGTTGATGGACTGTAAGTTGTCCCTTGGTAGTAAAGCTCTTTCCACACTGCAAGCATCTATATGGTTTCTCCCCAGTGTGGATTCGTTGATGGACAGTAAGTTCTATCTTGGTAGCAAAGCTCTTTCCACACTGCAAGCATTTATATGGTTTCTCCCCTGTGTGGATACGTTGATGTTTAGTAAGGTCTGAACTCTGAACAAAGCTCTTTCCACACTCCAAGCATTTATATGGTTTCTCGTCCATATGGATACGCTGATGGACAGTAAGTTGTATCTTGGTAGCAAAGCTCTTTGCACACTGCAAGCATTTATATGGTTTCTCCCCTGTGTGGATACGTTGATGGACATTAAGTTGTATCTTGGTGGCAAAGTTCTTTCCACACTGCAAGCATTTATATGGTTTCTCTCCCATGTGGATACGTTGATCGACAGCAAGTTGTCCCTTGGTAGCAAAGCTCTTTCCACATTCCAAGCATTTATATGGTTTCTCTCCCACGTGGATACGTTGATGGACAGTAAGTTGTCCCTTGATAGCAAAGCTCTTTCCACACTGCAAGCATTTATATGGTTTCTCCCCTGTGTGGATACGTTGATGTTTAGTAAGGTCTGAACTCTGAGCAAAGCTCTTTTTACACTCCAAGCATTTATATGGTTTCACCCCTGTGTGGATACGTTGATGTACAGTAAGTTGTGTCTTGGTAGCAAAGCTCTTTACACATTCCAGGCATTTATGTGGTTTCTCCCTTGTGTGGATATGTTGATGGTAACTAAGGTGTGAACTTGAAGCAAAGCTCTTTCCACACTCCAAGCATTGATATGGTTTCTCCCCTGTGTGGATACGTTGGTGGACAGAAAGTACTGTCTTGGTAGCAAAGCTCTTTTGACACTGCAAGCATTTATATGGTTTCTGGCCAGTGTGGATTGGTCGATGAGCAGCAAGGAGGCAATTCTTAGCAAAGCTCTTTCCACACTCCAGGCATTTATGTGTCTCCCCGCCGTGGAGTCGTTGATGGCCAGAAGGGACTGTCTTCCAACCCAAACTCCTTCTACTCTCCAAGCACTTATAAGCTTTCTCTGCTGTATTAATTCTTCGGTGAGTATCAAAGACCTGGGATTCAGCACCCTCAGACGCAGACCGTTCATTCCCCCTCTTCTGGTTTGTTCCAGTGCTTTTCTTCTCTTTTATGTCGAACAGAAGGTGTTCTGGTTCTTCCTCAGATTTCTTCTGTGGATAATCAGCCTCTGGAGTAAAGAGAAAAGACTGGTAAGACCTTCCAGCCAAAGCGAAATCAAGAATAGTAGGCCATTTACTGTGTTTGATAATGAGATAACAGTAATCAATTGAAGGGGACACAAATTCTGCCCTTCATTAATCTGCTGTTGATTTTTTCTTTGAAGGGTAGTTCCATCAGAGACAAGGCGACTCTGTGGAAACTCAATGTTTAGAGGCAGTCTTCTCTCGCTAAAGAAAGATGCTTTGGATCTGCACCTCCAGGGACTCTTGTTGACCACTGTGTGGCAGTGGAGACTGGACTTCAGGGATCTCTGGCCAATCTTTTCCTGGATTCGAACACAGAAATGACTGCATTGACTGCAGAGTGAGTTTGGAGCAGAGGTATCCTCCTGAACTATGGAATCCCAATCTGAGCTCCGAACTAATAAAGCTCACCACACTTTCGACCCCCAGGTAAATTAGGCCTCCCAAGCCCTGTGTTCTGGGGCCCTGCTTGCAGAGCTGAAAAAGGTGGTGCCTAGAATCAGAGTATTTTCACTGGTGGCCCCTCGTCTGGGGAATGACTTTCCCTTTGAAGCTCAACTGGACCTTACCTTCCTATCTTTTCAGAGCAAGGCCAAAGCATGTCTTTCCAAACAGGCTTTAACTTTGGGATTTATCAATTTAGTTGTTTTATGGTCTTCTTCTGACCTGAGGAATGTTCTCAGGATATTTTTGAGGCAGCTCAGTGGCTATTTGATGCTTTTTTGTGCCCATGGCTTTTTAAATTGAACAGTTAGGAAGAATTTAGGATCTCATGCTAATGTTTTTATTTTTGAGCCAAACTGAGGTCTGTGGAGAGGCAGCTTACAAATAAATCAAGCCGAGCATTCTATAAACATTTCCCGCCAAGCTTCGGTATAAACAAGGCAGCGTTCCATCCCCATTCCCCGTTTTAACTTCTCTCCCTTCAGAAAGCTTTCCTGGCCATTCTTGGCCTGTTGCCTCTTGAGAAATTTCTCCACACAAGAGGAGTCCTATCCACTTCCGCCACACAAGTAAGCAGATACCTGCTGATCTCTTTCTTTCTTCTGCATCTTGGACAAGCGGATCTCCTGCTTCTTCTACTGAGGATATGCAATCGGGTTTGGGAACCAGAAGTCTTTCTTTGGGGGAAAGAAACAGACTGGTCACTTCCAGACATTCCAACTCCAAGAAATATTCAGATTTTTAAACAAAGCCTGAGCCCAGACAGAGCCACCAGGAGATGGTTCTTAGTCCCCTCCCAAGGCAAGCTAGACCCGACATACAAGTCCACTGAGGCTCTGACAAAGGGCCACTGTCTAAGGGCTCTGTCGAGGAATTGTGTTCCCCACAATCCCTTGCTGCTGCTTTCGTTGGTTCAGGCTGTGGCCTGACCATTTGTGATATCAAACTGGGCATTCTGGAATGCAAGGTCTTAATTTACAACTGTGAGAAAGGTTTCACTTCTAACAGATAACACCCAGCTGTGGGGTGTTTATGTTGCCTCCTTCCTGAGTCCTCCCTAAATTGAAGGTCAATTGGTTACCAAGGAAATAACTCTCTCAATTAGGCTCTTACCTTGTCACTGATGGGTTCCAGGTGATTTGTGTTCTGCAGGCACTTCTCACCTCTGGCCCATCTGATGCAACCCTTTTGGTCAATGTTTCGATATATCATTAATCACCTGGTTTATTGGCATTCTCGGAACCTGATTGGGTCTTTGAGCTCGCCCCACTCAGGTTCTTGGGAATAAAGGTGACCAGTTTTAGCTATAGTTTGTGGTGTCTTGACATGCAGGCAGCATGGAGACTCCATCAAAACCCCTGTTGATTTCTTGATGTCTTTTAGGGCGGGACTCTGCCAAACTGAACCTTTGGAATGCCTTACTGAATGCTGTGCGACTTTGAACCAAGGAAACCTTACTGTGTAGTTAGTTGCTTAAAAGCTTTGTTATTTTGTCTACTTCTTCGATTCACGAATCTTTTGCCTTTCTGTAACGAGCACAAACTTTTGAAGAAAACTTTAAACTATTCTTATTGAGGTTCCTGACTTTAACTGGCTTCAAGCTCTAAGTCTAAGTTCCTTGTTTAAGTGGGGTCCACTTAAACCTTGTATTTTTGTGGCTTCACCTTGCTGAGAGTCCTACTCTGCAAGGTGAGCACTACTTGCTAATTTGTTACCAACAGACAGAAGCCGCCCTTATCCTCTGCCTGAGGCTAAACTGGTTAATTAAGGGCTGGTGGCAGGCTACCTACGGAGTTTAGAGGGTTTCTTTGCTCAGTGTTTGTTAAAGTGTGATTTTGCTAGCTGCCCCAAACGAGCGACCCAGGTGCGGAGGTGCCTGCATTCCTCTACAGGCTCCTCTCCCTTTGAAGAGACCCCACAGTCCTTCCAGTATGGGAACAGGTGATGATGGATCCCAAAAGTCCTGTTTACATTTTTTAAAAGACTTATAAATCTGTCTTCTGTATTGAGGACATTTTTTTATACCACTCAACCTGAAAAGTACACAGAACAACATACATTCTCTTCTCTTTCTCTTCAGCCTAAAACAGGGGAATAGTACCTCCCCATCTGAATTCACAATAAGCCAGGCAGGCAGGAATTCAGCAAGTGAAGCTCATCACGACACAGCCAATCTTCCCCTGATAAAATCCCGTTTTTCTTGGTGTGTTCTTCAGGGCTCTGCAGCCTCATTTACTGAATCTGTGAGCCATGCCTAAGCCTACACTGTTCTAAGTAGAATGAACAAAGCAAAAGGACCTCCATTCAACCCATCTGCCTCCTCCACCCCACCTTTATTCCTCCCTCAATTCCTATGGGACACTGTAATGTCCTTGGGGCAAGCAAATGTCTTTTCAAATTTTGAAAAATGCATACTGAGGGCCCTGTACCAATACAAATCTTATTTTAAATGCTCATTTCCATAGCTGCTCTGAAAGGCCAAAGAGGATGACCTGTTGACATCCCATAAACTGTTGCTGAGGACAATCCCCCTCCTGCCCTGCTTTCCATGGATTTTCACCTACACTGATTTGTTCCCCCTGAAGAACAATGAGTCCACTCAGTCCTCCATGGGCAATTAGGGGGTGGGCATTCCTCCTCTGTCATCTTCCTTTTCATTTACAAACCAATAGTTTAGCTTACAAGCCAACACTAATGGACTCCAGTAAATTCAGAGAACCCCTTCCCTATCCTGTGTTAAGACCTTTCTCATATCCCTTTTGAGTACGTCCATTGGAAGAGTCCTGGTGGTGGTGGAAAATGCTGTCAAGGCACAGTTGTTATAATGGCCACGTAGGGTTTTCACGGTGAGAAATGCTTGGAGGTGATTTGCTGTTGCATGACTCTGCATGGGAGAGAGTCTGAGAGAACTGTGACTGCCTCAAGGTGACCCAGCAGGCATCATGTGGAGGAGTGGGGAATCAAACACTACATTAGTTTTAACCCCTACACTGCACTGGCTCTACCAGGAATATTCAGAGGTGGTTTGCCATTGCTTGCCTCTGCATGGTGACCCTGGACTTCCCTGGTAGTCTCTCATCAAAATACTAAACAGGACATGCCCTGCTTAGCTTCCAAGATCAGGCTAGCCTGGGCCATCCAGGCCAGAGCTGGGGTCCTTCTGAGAAGGAAAAACTTCTGCCTTCAGCATCTGTGAATCAAGGGAAAGGAGAGCCTTACCCAGAGAGGCCACATTATGACAATTGTCCTCCATGACCTCCTTGTGAAGCCTTCTTTGGTCCGGATCCAGCAGAGCCCACTCCTCCTCGGTGAAATGAACAGACACCTCCTCTAAGGTCACCAGATCCTGAATAGACACACAGAGAGAAACCCCTCTATCTTCAAAGATAATGTAAGAATTCTTCCTCTTCTAAAGTGCAATCCAAAAGGAATATAACAGGATGTTGATGCATCAGAGGTTTCTATTTTCTATCCAGCAAGCAGCAGAAATAGCAGACGAGGGAAAGAGACAGTGAGAGATTCTCCCGGACCTATGGAGGGTGGGGGAAGCACTAAGGCCATGAGCCATATTTCCAAACTTACCTGATAAGGATAAAAGAAAGCTGCTTTCTCTCTGCCAGAAAGAGACGGCAAAGAATCCATCGTTGGTCTTACGGCAACATCTGGAAGGATAAAAAGGTAGCTGTATGACATTTTATGCTTTCCTAGTACTTTGCCTTTCAGTTCCTTGAGGGGGAGGATAAGGTTCTCCCTGTATTGACTCATGGTCGCAACTATCCTTGCAGCCGTATTTCGGATAATATTTTGCTTCCACACTTTTGACAAATCTAGTCTTAATACAGTTATCATATACAAAACTGTGGTCTGTCCAAAATTCACAAGGAAGAACTAACAGGTCCTTCTAAACCCACGGGCAGAACCACAGGTACTAAATCTCACAATGGTATGAAAGAACAGAACAGATGGGAAAAGGCAGCCTTGCGACTGGTGGACGACCAAAGACTTCCCATCTTGACATCCCAGCTGGCGACACAGTGAGAGAGGCCACTGACGCATTCTCTCCATTAGAGTCGCCTCACTTCTTCTGCATTTCCCCCCAGCCTACAGTCCTAGCCCAAATACATTATTGCATCTTTGTTAATTTCAAATATCTCACCTTCTAATCTGTTAATTGAACAACATTATAATACTTAATCCGCTTATTGAATAATATCTAATCTGCTTATTGATTGATCATTTGTATATTCTCCCTCCAGTCCCAGATAGAAAGGTGGAGTATTATACAAGATGTTTTAATATTCAAAACCTGTTTTTATCCTAATATGTATTTATTTATTTATTTTATGCCAATAAAGGTTTTGATATTGATATGTTTTAATAATAAATATTTAATCATTTTATTTATGATAATGATGACAAAATATCATATTCTTAGAGAATGACAAGGCCAGCCATGGCCTACTACCAAATATGGGTGAGACCACTTTTGGACACAATACTTTTCGTACCCTGGCACTCAACGCCTAGTCAGATGGAACGTAGTTGTCAGCCCTTGGCCCACAGAACCAGAAATCACCACAAAGTCATATAGAGTCCAAACAGATGGCTTTTACTGGTCAATTAGGCATACAGTGCAAACGAATAAAATGACAGCTATGAGAGGCTCACTAGCTGGGAGATATTATAAGGCAGGGAAGGCGGGAGATTACACGTACAGGCTGAATACAGTTTCTCAGGAGCTGGGTTCCCAGGCCTAGGTATGCGACCTTGGGGGGCAGACAATACAACGCAGAGACAGAGGCAATAACGAAACCGAGATAGCAGCCTGACATTCTGCTCCCCTCAAGGCCCCCTCCCAGTTCGCAAGGGGGCTGGCCGATCTGGGTAAGCAATGTGAAAGGCGTCGACGAGGTCGGGGGCGGAGACATCCCGTGCACGTACCCATTCGTCATAGGCAGGGGGGAAATGTTTCCAACGGACCAAATATTGCAGGTTGCCATGGTGAACACGGGAGTCAAGGATCTTGGAGACTTCGAAGTGTTCCTCCCCCCCCACCATGATGGGTTGCGCAGGAGGTGGGTCCGGATGCCATCGTGGAGAAGCAACATGGGGTTTGAGGAGGCTAATGTGGAAAACAGGATGCACACGCCTCAAGGACTTGGGGAGAGCCAGTTCCACCGTGACAGGGTTTATGACCCGGGTGATGGGGAAAGGGCCAATGTATTTGGCACTGAGCTTATGGCACGGTTGGGTGGAACGGAGATTTTTGGTGGAAAGGTAAACCAAAGTACCCACTTGCAGATCACCCCCGGGGGAGCGATGTTTGTCAGCTTGTGCTTTGTATTTACGTTTGGCTCGGTCGAGGTTGCTAACGAGCCAGGGCCAAGTGGTACGGAGGGCGTGTGCCCAGGAGGCAATGTCGGGGTTCCCCTCCCCCTCTATATCATCTGTAGGAGCGATGGGACTGAAATCTTGTCCATACACAGCAAAAAATGGGCTAAAACCTGTGGATTGATGCATGGCATTATTGTAGGCATATTCTGCTAAAGGTAACAGTTCTACCCAGTTATCCTGGTGGTAGTTAACATAACAGCGTAAATAACATTCAAGTACAGCATTGACACGTTCAGTTTGACCATCAGTTTGAGGATGGTATGCACTAGACAACCCTTGTTCCACTCCCACCAACTTGAGGAAAGCTTTCCAAAACTTAGAAACGAAACCACTGCCGCGGTCACAAATTATCTTACGCGGAAACGAATGTAAACGAAAGATATGCGTCACGAAGAGGCGGGCCAGTTTCTGAGCAGAGGGGATTCCTGCGCATGGAATCAAATGTATTTGCTTAGAAAACAAATCAGTAACAACCCACAATACAGTTTTACCCCCACTGAGAGGGAGATCAGTCATGAAGTCCATAGCAATCACTTCCCAAGGTTTGCTGGGCGTTTCAAGAGGTTGTAGCAGTCCCGGGGGTTTGCCCTGCGATCGTTTCGCAGCGGCACAAACGGGACAGCTGCGGATGAAGGAGTCAATGTCGGAACGCATTCCCCCCCACCAGAACTGTCTGCGCAATAAGTGAAGGGTTTTCAGGAACCCAAAGTGCCCAGCTGTTTTGGCTCCATGGGCTAAATGTAAAACGTCCTTTCGGAGAGCCTTGGGGACATATAATTTCGAGTCCTTGTACCAGGATCCTCCTTGTTCCAAAACACCAGGAGGTAGGGTATGAGCGGAACGTTCTAAAAGGCACTGATCCCGAAGGACAGTTAAAAAGGACTCGGAAATGGGGATTTTGGAGGGGGCCCCCCCGTCGGCCATGGAGATCTTAGAAACAGTTATGGGGCTAGTGCTTACGTGCGGCGGCGCGCAGACTGCAGGCGGCTGGGCGGTCGGAGGGGTAGGAAGGGCGGGAACTCCGGTTTGTTGTGGTGGCGGCTGGGCAGCCGGTTGAGCTGGCGGAGCTTGTACGTTGGGTAAGGTGTGTTGATGCTGGGATCGAGTTTGTACAGCCAGCATAGGTAGAGCCCCACGTTGCATAGGGGTGAACAGAGAGTTGGTGGGTCTTTCGAGTTTTACCGGATATTGTGGTAAACGGGAGAGGGCATCCGCAAGAACGTTCTGTTTCCCAGGGACGTGCTTCAGGGTGAAACGGAACTGCGCAAAGAACTCCGCCCACCGTTGTTGTTTCGCCGATAGCTTATGGGACCCCGTGAGGGCAGCTAGATTTTTGTGATCGGTCCAAACCTCAAAGGGGACTTTAGACCCCTCCAAGAATTGTCGCCATAGAGTCAGTGCATGATGAACTGCTGAGGCCTCTTTCTCCCAGATGGGCCAGTTTAATTGAGCGTGCGCAAATTTTTTTGAAAAGTAAGCGCAAGGGTGAAGAAGACCATCCGGTCCTTGCTGGAGGAGAGCCCCTCCCATGGCTACATCGGAAGCATCGACTTGCACAATGAACATTTGATTTGGGTCTGGGTGCTGTAGCACCGGCTCCGAAGTGAAGAGGCGTTTGAGGGCTAGAAAGGCGGCTTGGCATTGCTCAGTCCATAGGATTTTCGCGGAGGGCAAGGCAGCCGAGCTTATTTTTCCCTTAGTTTTCAGTAGGTCCGTAATGGGTAGAGCCACCTGGGCGAAGTTAGGGATGAATCCTCGATAGAAGTTTGCAAATCCCAGAAACTGCTGGACTTGCTTCCGGTTGGTGGGGGGAGTCCAATCGAGGACGGCTTGGACTTTGGCGGGGTCCATGCGAAGACCTTGGTGGGAGATGATGTATCCCAAAAACGTGAGTTTGCTTTGGTGAAATTCGCACTTAGCTAGTTTTGCGAAAAGTTGATGGTTACGCAGGCGTTGCAGAACTTCCCTGACCAGAGCCACATGCTCGTCCATAGTTTTCGAATAAATGAGAATATCATCTAAGTAGACCACCACCCCACGATATAGAAGGTCATGTAGGATTTCATTGATGAGTTGCATGAAGACCCCCGGAGCCCCTTTTAATCCGAACGGCATCACAAGGAATTCATACATTCCGAAACAGCTAGAGAAGGCAGTGAGGTGCTCATCCCCTTCGCGGATACGGACTCGGTAGTAAGCTTCCACCAAGTCTAATTTAGAGAACACACGGCCTTCCTGTAATTGTCCCAAAATATCGGATATTAATGGGATAGGATAGGCATTGGTCTGGGTAACCGCATTGAGCTTTCTGAAGTCAATGCACAGGCGAAGGTCGCCCTCTTTTTTCCGGACGAAAAACGCGGGGGCCGAGTTTGGGGCATTCGAAGGGCGAATGAACCCTCTGGCGAGGTTTTTGTCCAAAAAGTCCCGGAGGACAGTGCGCTCGGAAGCGCTCATAGGGTAAATCTTACTCTTGGTTAATGTGCAGTCCTTTACCACTTCAATCGCACAGTCTGAGGCCCGGTGGGGGGGTAAGGCATCACATTCCTTAAGGTCGAAGACATCTTCAAAGTCTCGGTATATAGCGGGTAGAGCCGGTGGTGCTGGGGCAGTAGAGGTTAATGCTGGAACGGGCGGATATGGCAGAGCAAAGTTTTGCCGATGCTGGTCGCAGGTGGGACTAGCGAAGGAGATAGTGTTTGTATCCCAATCAATACTGGGACTATGTCCTTTAATCCAGTTAATTCCCAAGACCACTTCAAATCGGATAGGGGCTATAGTGAAGTCTATTTGTTCCCAGTGGGAACCAATTCCCATTGCCACCCCTATGGTGCGGTGATCAACTGGACCCCCCTGGAAATGGCTTCCGTCCATTTGGGCAAATTGGACGGGGGCGGGTAAAGCCTCAGAGTCGGCTCTGAGTGCAGCAAAAGTGGTTTCGCTTATGAGAGTGCGACAGCAACCGGAGTCAATTAGTGCTTTGACGGGGATTTGTGGGCCACCGTTAAGTTGCTGTAAAACTGCATCCACGTAGACGGTGGAGTCCACGTCTTTAATTTTGGTAGGAGCATTCGGTTTGATAGGAAGATCCTGAGAGGTCTGTGGAGACGCTCCATTCACCACAGACCGGAGCCGTTTTTTGACAAGTCGAGGGGAGATTCCAGGTTTAAGGCTGGAGAAATCCAAGGATTTTCCTCATCCGAAGAGGGAAAATCGTCCCCCAATGGGGCACTTGTAATCCGAGACCCGGCGGGGTCGTTGGTAGTAGGCAGGGAGGCTGGGTCCCCGGCATGGAGTGCAGAGGGTGTGGGTCTTCCCGGAGCTGCGCTGCGGGTGGCCGCGGTGCCTCTGCGTGGTGGACGACCTCGGGCGCGGGTTGTTGTGCTGGGACGAAATATTTCCTGGCGGCGTGGGCAAACGGCTGCAAAGTGGCCCATTTCCCCGCAAGTAAGACAGGCACCCCTCTGAAATCGGGCTTCACGTTCCTGGGGCGGACGTGGGGGATTTCGTGGGACGAGCAGTGGTGCCTTGGGTTGAGGCTTTTGGGTGCCTTTTTCCTTGTGCTTTTGACGGACGAGAGAAATGAAGCGTCGGCGGCTTTCCACTTCCTCGGCTAATAGGATCCAGTCTTCGAGGGTATCGGGATCGCCTCGCATGTAAGACCAGTTCAAAATGTCAGGATGCAAGGCTTCCCTGAAATGATGGATCAGGATGGTCTCGGGCCAACCTACAATTTTACTTGCCAGTCGTTGAAATTCATCGGCAAATTCTCGAACTGTAGCAGAGCCTTGTTTTAATTGTAAGAGTTCCGTTTTGGCTCTTTCCCCCAGGAAGGGGTCCTCAAACCTCCTTCTCAGGGCAGTCATGAAGTTGTTGAGGGAACGAATAGCACGAGAGCGGGTGTCAAACTGGAGGACCATCCAGTCAGCCGCTTTACCTGTCAGAAGGGAAGCTACGTAACGCACCCGGCTGTCTTCCGTGGGGAAAAGTTGTCCCTGTTCTCGCATATAACTGTCCACTTGATGCAAGAAACAAGGCAAAGTCTCGAGAGATCCGTCATACGTAGTCCTCAATTTGAGTTGCTTCCAAGGGCCGGGCGCAGGTTGACCCGGTTGCATGGGTGGTCCGGGCGGAGGGACAACAGGAGCTCCAGGAGGCAAGGGTGGAGCAGGCACATTAGCGGGTGGTTGCACGGGTGGTCCGGGCGGAGGAGCAACAGGAGCTCCAGGAGGCAAGGGTGGAGCAGGCACATTAGCGGGTGGCTGTACGGGTACCCCCTGACCCGGTATCGGAACGGGCTGTCTCAGAGCTATCAGGGTTTGTTGTAATTGCCTGTTCTCCTGAAGCATACGTTCCATTACTTCCTGGAGTTGATCAACACGGTCGGAGAGCTCCCGATTCTGGGCTCTTAAGAGATGAGCCTCCTCACTTGGGCCACCAGTAAGATGAGGCTTACTGGTCCGGAAGCTTGTGGCCCATTGAGAGCTATCCCCATATAAATCCTCGTCTTCAGACTCTTCTGAGTCTCGACGTCGGTCAGCCAAACGGCGTGCGCGTTGGGTCGCGCGCGACGGGACAAACGCCGGGGAAAAGGACAGACCTGATAGCCCTAGTACATTGCCTTTAGGGCGCGTGTCCACGTTCGCCTGATTCCTAATCCTTGCTGCCGCCGCCCTGGCTGCTTCCGCAGCCTCTCTCTCTCTTGCGACCTTAGCCGCTTCGGCGGCTTGCTGATCCGCAAGAACTTTGGCGTTCTCAAGTCTCAGGGCAGCCTCTGCCGTAATGCACGGCAAAAGTTCTGTCTCCAGGAGTGAGAGTATGGGGTCGGGTTCCCCGCCCAGCAGAGGTTGTACTCGAACCGCCAGTGCGGGTGCCTCGGCTCCGAAGGTCGAGGTCAAAACTTGAGCCAAGGTGGCTACCGGGGTGTCCTTTGTACATTCCACAAGGAGAAGAGCGGTGCTAATAGCGACTCGTTTGGCCTCAGCCTGACAGCTGGCTGCATCCGGGATCAGGGAAAAACCCTCCGGTGGGGCTCCCGCCATGGTAGAAAGAGTTTCTCGAGAAATAAGATTATCCAGAAGTCCAGTTAATATTTGTAAATCCTCAGTCGCCAATCGGGCATCGTCCAGTAATTGATCCAAGTCCTGAAGATCTAGACGAGCATCAGTATCCTCCGACGTTAACATCCAGAGACGTCCTTTAAGAGATTGCCACTGTTCCTGTACCAGTCCCCTCAAGCGGCAAACCTCTCGGGTCGTCCGGAAAAGTTCAGCGATTAAGTCTTGTAACAGAGTAGGATCCTCAGAGAAGGGCTCCAGGGTGTAGATCACCTGGAGAGCACAGCTCCCATCCAAATGGCAGGCGAACCCCCCTGGGCTCCAGCCTGGCTAGTAGAATGGTGAAGAGAAGGGGATAGCTGTCATAATGTCAGCCCTTGGCCCACAGAACCAGAAATCACCACAAAGTCATATAGAGTCCAAACAGATGGCTTTTACTGGTCAATTAGGCATACAGTGCAAACGAATAAAATGACAGCTATGAGAGGCTCACTAGCTGGGAGATATTATAAGGCAGGGAAGGCGGGAGATTACACGTACAGGCTGAATACAGTTTCTCAGGAGCTGGGTTCCCAGGCCTAGGTATGCGACCTTGGGGGGCAGACAATACAACGCAGAGACAGAGGCAATAACGAAACCGAGATAGCAGCCTGACAGTAGTTTTGAAAGCACCCGACTGCCGCCTTCCACCCCCATCCTTTCGAGGTTTCTCAACTCTGAACACTCCTTGCCTAGTTGAAAACTGGGAAGCAAAAAGCTCTTGCCCTAAAAGTGTTGGAAGTTACTATGGTCTAAGAGCTCCTGAAATCTTAAGATATTGTCCCCCTTTTATTGGCCCAATGCACTATTTTCACAATTTTTGACATTAACCATCATAATTTGTGTTTGGAGGAAGTTTTGCCCTCAACTCCCTGACTGTATTTGTCCAATTATCTTGCAGTGAAATTAAATCGATTTTAGATTTTATTTCTCCAACCACAATTTGTAAACTGAGAAGCTGGAGTGGAGCATCTTTCCCACACACGACCAGGGGGCATCAGAGCAGCTCACCTTCACTAGAGGAGGCCATGCAATGGGAATAACACTCCTTTCATTCTTACCTGGGAAAGCTTCTCTGTGGTAACGCTCCTGCGCGATCTTCTCCTGCACCTGAAACAGAAGTGGGGATCCAGCACGGGTTTCTCAACAACAAGTCATGTCAATTAATCTTATCTCCTTTTTTGAGAAAGCTACTACCTTGCTGGCTCAGGGGAATGCTGTAGACATAGTTTATCTAGATTTATCAATAGAAATAAATGATCTGAGGTTAGCAAAGGCTGCTGACCTGAGATCTTTCAGCTGTTGTTTATCAATATCTTTATAAATGATTTGGATGAAGGAATAGAGGGGATGCTTATTAAATCTGCAGATGATGCTAAATTGGGAGGGGTAGAACACACCGCAATACAAACAATATACCAATTCATGTATAAGGATGTTTTCATACTAACTTTCCCCTTAAAATATACTGTTCTAATTTTAAAATATTATACAAACTACTTTCTACATAATCTTTTATCTTATATCTAACATTTTTCATTTTTATTAGCACTTTACATTTGCAAGTAATTCTAAAATTGGGAAGGATAGCAAATGAGGTGGAAGACAGAGCCAGGATGCTCTTGACAGGCTAGAGAATTGGGCTAAAACTAATAAAATGCATTTCAACAGATATAAATGTACAGTTCTGCGTTTAGGTAGGAAAAATCAAATGCATAATTATGGGATGGGGGAGACTTGTCTTAGCAGTAGTGTGTGTGAAAAGGATTTTGGGGTCTTCTAGAGTACTGTGTTCAGTTTTGGGCACCACAATTTAAGAAAGATGTAGACAAGCTGGAACGTGTCCAGAGGAGGGCAACAAATATGGTGAGGGGTGTGGAGACCAAGTCCTATGAGGAAAGGTTGAAGGAGCTGGGTATGTTTAGCCTGAAGAGGAGAAGGGGATATGGTAACCATGTTCAAGTACTTGAAGGGCTGTCATGTAGAGGAGGGTGCCGAGTTGTTTTCTGCTGCCCAAGAAGGTCAGACCAGAACCAACAGGTTGAAATTAAATCAAAAGAGTTTCCATCTAGACATTAGGAAGAAATTTCTAACAGTTAGAGCGGTTCTTTAGTGGAACAGGCTTCCTCGGGAGGTGGTAAGCTCTCCTTCCCTGGAGGTTTTTAAGCAGAGACTAGATGGCCATCTGTCAGCAATGCTGATTCTATGACCTTAAGCAATTCATGAGAGGGAGGGCATCTTGGCCATTTTCTGGGCATGGAGTAGGGGTCACTGGGTGTGGGGGGAGGTAGTTGTGGGGTTCCTGCATTGTTCAGGGGGGTAGACTAGATGACCCTGGCGGTCCCTTTCAACTATGATTCTATGATCCCAGAAAGGGAAGACTGATGAGAAAAGGAAGAGAAAACATGCTGACATGGGTTCCATAAAGGTGAGGCAACCCATGTTGATTTTGAGGGCATAATGGATCTTATCCTATGCCCCACACCCCACTACCTTGGTGAAAACGTCTCACCTGCTGGTCCCGATTCTTGTCCTCTGCCTGGCTCAAGAGGAAGCCTTCTGCCAAGGCCACCGCCTGGCAACTGGTCTCTGGCCCACATTCCCTGACCCAGTTCCCCATTTCCAGGGGCAGGATGGCCAGGAACTGTTCCAGGACCACCAAGTCCAGCATCTCCTTCTTCTTGTGCCTTTCTGGCTTCAGCCACTGGAGACAAAGTCGGTGGAGTCGGCTGCAAACCACTCGAGGGCCCTCAGCTTCCTCGTAGCGGAAGTGCCTGAATTGCTGGCACTGCATATCTGGAGGGAGGAGGTTGTTTTCTGGGCTCTTCTGCATGGTTCCTTCCCACAGTTCCTTTCTGCTCCCAGCCTCAGAGGCATCAAGGCCGTTCCTTGATTCATGGACAGCTGGGTCTGGCTCTCCCCTCATCCTCCCTTCCTCTCCAAAGAGGTTCCACCTGGACTGACAGATCACCTTCCTCCTCTGCTAGATTCTTCTGTACAGCCAAGAGCCAGATCTCTGACCATCTGCAAAGCCAAGACTGAGGTTTTTATTGAGATTTGATGTGTGTGTGTGTGTGTGTGTGAAAAGCTGAAAAGACAATATAGCATTTTGTCCTTTCTGAACTTTACCTGATGAATTAACCACTTGCTGATTTTAGCGAATAAGATTTCAGTCTGATGAGAAATTTCACTCCAATAAGAGAATATATCATTTTGAACCTGTGTACTAGTAGGCTATATTTTGTGTTTTCTTTTGTATAACTAACAAAAAGATGTTAGATTTAACAAAATATATATGTTAGTAGAAATTTTGTTAAACATTGGAAACCTGTAAACTGTATAAACCAACAGTGATTTATGTTTTCTCCTCCACATGAGCTGCAGAGGCTAATCCGGTGAACTGGATTTGTTTCCCCACTCCTACACATGAAGCCAGCTGGGTGACCTTGGGTGAGTCACCCTCTCTGCCCCACCTACATCACAGGGTGTCTGTTATGGGGAGGGGAAGGGAAGGTGATTGTAAGCCGGTTTGACTCTCCCTTACGTGGTAGAGAAAGTCGGCATATAAGAACCAACTCTTCTTCTTCTGACCACCTGCAAAGGAAAGACTGATGTTTGGATTGAGATTTGAAGTTTGTGTGTACATACATACATTGTATGTACAGTGTACATACATACATACATATGTACATACATTGTATGTACATACATACACGCTCATATGTGAAGCAAGCTGTGATTCACGAAAACTCATACTAGACTCAAGGGTGTGGAGTAGGAGGGGACATGCAGTGTAGTGGTGCAACTGTCAGGTTAGATGGCATCTTGGCCATCTTCTGCTCACTGGGGGTTGTGGGGTAGTTGTGAATTTCCTGCATTGTGCAGGGGGTTGGACTAGATGACCCCGGTGGTCCCTTCCAACTCTATGATTCTATGAGGGAGACACAGATTCGAATCCCCCCTCTCTGCCACAGAAGCTTGCTGCGTGACCTTGGGCCAGTCACACGCCCTGAGGCTGACATACCTTGTAGTGTTGTTGTGATGATAAACCGGAGAAGGGGAGAACATGGCAAGCCTCTTTGGGTCCCCACTGGGGAGAAAAATAGAACTATACATGATATTAGAAACATGAAACAAAGATGACTGGGGCCAGGGGACTGGACTCCCTGAGAGTTAAGTGGCACAGAGTGGGAAGCCGGCTCAAGGCCTTCCATCCTTCCGAGGTCAGTAAAATGAGTACCCAGCTTGCTGGGGGTAAAGAGTAGAGGACTGGGGAAGGGAATGGCAAACCACCCCATCAAACAGAGTCTGCCTAGTAAACATCATGATGTGACGTCACCCCATGGGTCAGTAATGACCCGGTTCTTGCATAGGGGACAACTTTTACCTTGGAAAGCGGCATACAGGGAACAAGATGCAGGATGAATAAGAGTTGGTTTTTATATGCTGACTTTCTCTGCCACTTAAGGCAGAATCAAACCGGCTTACAGTCACCTTTCCCTTCCCCTCCCCACAACAGACACCCTGTGAGGTAGGTGAGTCTGAGAGCGCTGTGACTAGCCCAAGGTCACCCAGCTGGCTTTGTGTGTAGGAGCAGGGAAACAAATCCAGTTCACCAGATTAGCCTCCGCCGCTCATGTGGCGGAGTGGGGGGATCAAACCCGGTTCTCCAGATCAGACTCCACCGCTCCAAACCACTGCTCTTAACCACTACACCAGGATGGAGGTGCTTCGAGTCCCAGAGGCGCCGGATGGCCCCAGTCCTGCCACAAACAATTGCAGAAGACCCAACAAGCAGCTGGGCTTATTCACGGAAACCAGCCGGGCTGTGTAGGAGCTGAAGGGGCAGGAAGATCTGATTTTGAACTCTGAAAGGTCCCATGCCCACGACAGAGTCCACTTTCCAAAGCAGCCATTTCTCCAGGGGGACGGATCTCTGTGATCTGGGGTTCAGGTGTAATTCTGGGAGATCTCCAGGTCCTAGCTGGGGATTGGCACCCCCAGGCCTGGCAGCAACCTCTGAGTGACTTGATGCCACCCGACTTCCATGATTCAGCTAGGCCTGGCTGCTTGAAACTGTTCAACAGCAGCTCCCCTGCGAAAGCCAGTCTGGTGTGGCGTTTCGAGCTTCAGAGCAGGGCCTGCGAGACCCAGATTCGAATCCCCATCGGGCTATGGAAGCTCACTGGGTGGTTTGGGACCAGTCACATACTTTCAGCCAGACCTACTTCACAAGGTTGTTGTGCAGACACAAAGGAGGAGAGGAGAATGTGAGCTGCTTTCGAGAAAGGTGGGATATAAATGAGGAAGGGAAAAGGGAGAAGATATGGTGACGGGAGGAGGATGGAAACAAGAAATAGCGTGGGGAGGGGGGGATGCAGGGGAAAGTGAGGTGCCACCCCCCCCCACAAACCCTTGAGGGATCCCTAGCTTGCAAGAGGGCCTGGCCCAGTGGCAGACACCAGACAACCGGGCCAAAGTTTTCCTAGGTGGGGGCTGCCGGCCTGGGGGTGGAGACAGATGGGCAGATAAAAGTAGGTTGGCTGTTGGGTAGGAAGGAGACGGGGTTGCCAAAATCTCCAGGTTACCATTTGGGAGGAGTAGAGCATGGGGAGGGTGGGGATTGAGGAGGGGAGGGTGGGGATTGAGGAGGGGAGGGACCTCAGAGGGGTATAGTGCCATAGCCTCCAACCTCCAAAGAGGCCATTTCCGCCTGGGGAACTAAGCTTGCCAACCTCCAGGTGGGGGCTGGAGATCTCTCAGAATTAGAACAGATCTCCAGACTACAGAGATCAGTTCCCCCTGGAGAAAGTGGCTGCTTCGGGGGGTGGACTCTGATATTGCAACCCACTGAGGTCCCACCCCTCCCCAAACCACGCACGCCCCAGGGTCCACCCACCCCCCAAATCACCATGAATTTCCCAACCTGGATTTGGCAACAGTAAAGGGGAGCTTATCTCTCTAGTTGGGAGATCTGTCGTGGTGCCCGGAGATCTGCAGGCCCCACCTGGAGGCTGGCAACCCCAGAAGGCGAGGAGGAGGCAGGAAAGGGGGAGAGGCTATGGGGGCTTTCAGGAAAGAGGCAATACAGGGGGGCCCATGAGAGGCCTCCCACCATTCCCTGCGGGTCCCCATTTGTAAGTGAATATTTTTTACCCTACAAGAAAGCAAAGCGAGGCAGAGACATTTCGGAGTTTGTGGCCGGTTTGAGTAACCCAAGGCTGACTTTGGAGGTCTTGGTGGCTCATCAAGAAGGGGGGGGGGGTTGGACCTTCCCCAGGTGTCCCTGCAAACCCCCCAAGGGGAGAGGCAGCTTTCCAGCGAGGCAGAGATCTGGCACTGGCAAAAAGGCCACCCAAAGTGTGCCAAAAGCTGCAGAAGTGGAGAAGGAAGCCTTTTAAAAAACCCACTCATGTTTGCTCTTCCCGAACAGCCAGAAGAAAAACCCGCACGCCTTTCGGGACCCTCCGCCTGCCCCACAACGAAGCCAGGCTGATGGGCAGGATGGCAAGAAATGGCCCAAAAGGGAGGGGCGGTTTTGTCGGAGGTTTTGCACAGAGCAGCCGGACGGGCCGAAGCAAGAAGAGCCGCAGCTGCCCGTGCAGAGAGAGAGAGAGAGAGAAGCCGGATTGCAGAAGGAAAGAGGCTCCAGCTCGGCCTCCGGGGAAGAAGAAGAGGAGGAGGAGGAGGAGGAGGAGGAGGAGATGCCAAGACAGCAACCAGGGGAAAGGGGGCTTTGGGAAACGGAGCCCGCCTGTTCATAGATGTTAAAGGGGGAGGATATTCTTGCTGCAGTTTGGGGTCTGCAGGGCTTTTTTTGCAAGACCCCCCAATGCAGCTCCTCCTCCTCCGGGCTGCTCCGCGCTCGCAACCAGGGAGGCGTTTTGCAAAAGAAACCTCATTTTACGGCTCACCTCTGGCTCCAAAACATCTGGCGCCGCCTCGTCTCCCCATCACCGGAAAAGCACCAGCAGGCCACGTCACCTTCTAGGTCTGTGCCTCTCTAGGAATGGAAACCTCCCCCCCCCCTTAACCCTCGATCCATGGAATCATAGAGTTGGAAGGGACCCCCCAGGGCCATCCAGTCCAACCCCCTGCACAATGCACGGAATGCACAACCCCCACCCCCCACCCAAATCACACAGATGGGCTCTCTGCCCTTTGCAAAAGAGGAGCTCCCCTGCTTGCTTCGCCCCGCCAGAGGCTGCAGCGGTTTCCCCAGCGAGCCTCACTCCGGTTTAATTGCAAAGGGAGGCAAAGGGGGGACCGGATCCAACCCCCCTCCCTTCCCTGTCCTTCCCGACGCTCATTCTCGTCTCCACGAGTCCGAGGAGGGATCCTGAGGTTCAGAAGGAGGGGGGAGGCGGTTAGGATGGAGCCACTGGATGCAAATACAGTAGAAGACAGAGCCAGGAGACAGGATGATCTTGACAAGCTGGAGAATTGGGCTAAAACCAATAAAATGCATTTCAACAGAGATAAATGTAAAGTCCTGCATTTAGGTAGGGGGAAAAAATCAAATGCATAATTATAGGATGGGGGAGATTTTTCTTAGCAGTAGTGTGCAAAAAGGTTCTTGGGGTCTTAGTAGACCAAACACTGCACGATTCAGCAGTGCGATGCTGTAGCTAAAAAGGCAAATCTTGGTAGCTGCATCAACAGTAGAGTCCAGATTGCGCGAAGTGATGGTATCAGTTTACTCTGCTCTGGTTAGACCTCACCTAGAGTACTGTGTTCAGTTTTGGGCACCGCAATTTAAGAAGTATGTAGACAAGCTGGAACGTGTCCAGAGGAGGGCAACAAAGATGGTGATGGGGTCTGGAGACCAAGTCCTATGAGGAAAGGTTGAAGGAGCTGGGTATGTTTAGCCTGGAGAGGAGAAGACTGAGAGGGGACATGATAACGATCTTCAAGTACTCAAAGGGCTGTCACATAGAGGAGGGTGCCGAGTTGTTTTCTGTTGCCCCAGAAGGTCGAACCAGAACCAACAGGTTGAAATTAAATCAAAAGAGTTTCCATCTAGACATTAGGAAGAACTTTCTGACAGTGAGAGCGGTTCCTCGGTGGAACAGGCTTCCTCGGGAGGTGGTGGGCTCTCCTTCCCTGGAGGTTTTTAAGAGGCTAGATGGCCATCTGTCAGCAATGCTGATTCTATAACCTTAGGCAGTTCATGAGAGGGAGGGCATCTTGGCAATGGGTGTGTGTGGGGGAGGTAGTTGTGAATTTCCTGCATTGTTCAGGGGGTTAGACTAGAAGACCCTGGTGGTCCCTTCCAACTCTATGTTTCTATGAATCCCAATGGCAAATGGGTCAATAAAATGCCCTCTTCTGTTCCCTGAGAATCGTGTAGACCAGTGGTTCCCAACCTTTTTTTGACCAGGGACCACTAGGACTTTTTGTTCGGTGCAGGGACCCCAAGGTTCAAAATAAAAATTCAGAGAATTTGAAAATAAACTTTAATCATAGTTAAACATCAAACTTAGAATAATATTTGAATATATATTTTTATAATAGAGAACTTTTAATTGAAAATATTAATTTATTATGGGTTTATAACTTTGTTTCGCGGACCTTAATTTAGTTCTCACGGACCCCTGGGGGTCCATGGGCCCCCGGTTGGGAACCAGTGGTGTAGACGGTGCAGAGCAGCTTCTGGCCAGGCTCACTACCATGAGCCACGCAGAGCATTTCCCAGGCATCAGCCTGAAATGAGAGCTGCCCTCATCCTCCCTGACCTCGGGGCTCGACTACACGATCACCGAGGTTCCTCCCAAATCTCAGTTTCCTACCCTGTCCTTGACTGAAGAATCCCCTGCTGAGGAGCTTGGTCAGTGACACGTGAAGTGGGATCACATATTCAGGTTTGCTGCAAAGCGAGTCATGCCCTTGGAGTGGAAGAGGGGGGAATGTTTGTAAGGGGACCTCATGCACAGCTAAGTCAGTCCACAGTTGGATCACTCCAACACCTGCTTCTTCTGGCTCTCCCTAAATGTCAGCCTTTAATACTGGGTTTTGGGTTCATTTTGTAAAGGGCAGACTAACACGGCTGTCCCTTTCCAGTCATCAATCCGTCTGCCGGCTGCAAAGAGGGAACCGGTTGTCCATCCATTATTTCACTCTCTGGGGACAGGTAGAGCCTCTGTGAATGGCACCGCTTCACACACTCACATTCTTAGAGAGCCGGATTGCAGCCCCACATTCTAGAGATCTGGGTCATGGCTGGGGTCGCCAACCTCCAGGTGGTGACTGGAGATCTCCCACTATTACGACTGATCTCCAAGCAACAGAGATCGGTTCACCTGAAGAAAATGGCCACTTTGGAAGGTGGACCCTAAGATATTGTACCCCACTGAGGTCCCACCCCTCCACAAACCACGCACACCCCAGGGTCCTCCCCAAAATCTCCAGGAATTTCCCAACCCACAACTTGCAACCCTAATGGGAAACCCTAATTAAAACCGATGGCATACTCCGTGACTCCACTTAAAAATGGTTGAGTTTTACAGTGCATAAGAAGAATTGCCCTCCATCAGAGAAGCCCATCTCCTCTTTTTCTGCATAAGCTCTCCATCTGTGCAGCTTTTGAAGGGAAGAAAATAGGTTCAAATTGGTGATTCATGCAGAGTTGATCTCTGTAGTTGGCATTATACCCCAATGAAGTCCATCCCATCCCGATACCCAGCTCTCCTCAGGCTCCACCCCCAAAGGTATTTCCCAACCCTAGTCAGGGGTCAGTGGCAGAGCATCTGATCGGCACGTAATCTGGAGAACCGGGTTGGTTTCCCCACTCCTACGCAAGAAGCCAGCTAGGTAACCCTGGGCTAGTCACAGTTCGCTCCGAACTCTCAAGCCCCACCTACCTCACAAGGGGTCGGTTGTGTGCAGAGGAACAGAAGGTGATTGCAAGCCAGTCTGAGACTCCTTAAAAAGGAGAGAAAAGCAGGGGTATACAAACCTCCTCCTCTCCTGCTTCTTGGAGCTCCATCTAGGAGTGTGCACAAATTCTACTTTGGCCCCAGACTATGCAACCTCTTACTGTGGGTTGCGCCCTTCCAATCACTCAACTAGCTCTGCACACGCAAGAACGGGGAGGGGAGATTCGGTTTCCTCTAAGTCGGTCCCGAATGACAATAGGAAGACAAACAATAGCTGAAAGATCACAGGTCAGCGGCCTTTGCTAACTTAAGATCTTTTCTTTCTAGAAATCTGCCTCTCCTCCTGCAATCCGGGATGGTTGGGAGAATCCGATCCTTCTTAAGGAGTCGTCAAGCCCTCCGAAATTAAGTTGGACTTGGAATTCTCAAATGAAACGCTTGAAAGAGCTCTGCCTGGTTTACTTACTTCTATGACTAATTATGATTCATTTAAACAATGTTTATGCTGCCTCTCCAAGGAACTTGCCTGAGGAAGCTTAAAAAGCAAATCGTAATAAAAGGCATACAACACTAACAGCCCATTCCTGACCTGGCGGCATGCTGGGATGCCGGGGAGGAGGCGCCGCCACGGTGCCTCCTAAGAAGTTCCCTGCATGCTGCAAACATTTCAAAAGACTTTGAGACTTTTTAAATGTTACATGGGGCTTTCCGTCCTATCGAGAAAAGCTAGGCTGTGCCAGCAAAAACCTGGCACAACCTCGCTCTCCTTGCCGCTGGTGTACCCTGGGCGAAAGGGGACAGGAGGCTGCTTAGCAGCAGCCCCTCCCCCGGGACGCCGGCATGGGCCTCTACGCCAGTGGGACGCCAGCGCAGAGGGACCCAAAAACTTCCTGGCCTCCTAAGGGCTTTTGCCCTTGAAGGTCAGGAATGCGCTGTAAGCGTTAAGATCAACTCCTAAATTAAAAGGTAACCTTCAAAAACCTCATTTTTACTTGGCATACAATGCTGTTCAAATTGGTTAGCTAATTCAGAGTTCTTTTCTGCAGTGTTAGTGAAAACCAGGGGTTTGGGGCCCTGCTGGTGGAAAGTCGACTCAAGTCACAGCTAACTTGATCCCATAGGGTTTTCAAGGCAAGAGACATTCAGAGGTGGTTTGCCATGGCCTGCCTCCGCATGGGCTGAGAGAGTTCTGAGAGAACTGTAACTGGCCCAAGGTCATCCAAGAGGCTTCATGTGGAAGGTGGTGAATCAAACCCGGTTCTCCAGATTATACTCTGCTGCTCACAACTGAAGCCGATCTGCTACCGTGATTAGTGGTTATGCTTATAGAATTTATCTCTCCCTAAGGAGATATGCTATCTTACTTTGCTTAACCACCCCAGGCAGAGACTCAACTTTAACTCGTTAAAAGTTCTTTTTACTCACAAAGCTTAAGCAAAATAAATGAAAAGCAAGAATAGCAAAATAGAGAGGTTTACAATATGAAACAAGCTAGTTCTTAAGACATGAAGAACTCTAAGTTAAAACAATACAGATCTGAATCAACATGCCTTTTAGAGAGTCATCATACATACCAATACCTGGAGCACTTCTTGTCCAGACAAAAGTTTCTCCCTGCTTTTATACTTTTTGAAAGCCTAGTTTCCATAAGAACATTAAATAATTTGTAAGACGTGATATGTAAAAGGAGCATGAAATGTAAAGATGAGAACATTTCTCCCCAAAAAGCAGACATTTGTAATCTTTTCATCCTCTGCAACCCTTGACTAAGATGAAGCAGACAACAAGAGATGAAGAGATACCTTGTTCCCAATGCTGATTAATCTCTCTTCAGTGTTAAGTCAACATTGTTTGCTTAATAAATGAAAACTACAAAATACTAATATTCTTAACAACTGTTCATTAATTAAATTGCAAGAAATTACACAAAATCATGTCTTTAAAGGTGAGAAACGTAACTGCCCACCTACCCCCCATCTGTCTTTTTAAAAAAGAAAATCCGTTCATGGCTCTTATGTTTACACGAAGGACGGAGAGCTGGCAGGTTGCTCAGAACTGAACAGCAGTCAACGCAACTCTCTGCCCAAAACTTGGACAGTTCCTACTGATCATTGAATGATGTAAACAAACCATGTCTGAGGTTGCCAGTTCTCCTGGACAGATTTACCCTGGAGAGATGCTGAAAGTTGAAAATTGCAGTTTATGAAAGATATATAATAAGCCTTATATATAGCTAAGGCTATAACACAGCTTGCTGGGGGTAAAGGGAAGATGACTGGGTAAGGCACTGGCAAACCACCCTGTAAACAAAGTCTGCCTAGAAAACGTCGGGATGTGCCGTCACCCCATGGGTCAGGAATCAACGGTGCTTGCACAGGGGACCTTTACCCTTTACCACACAACCACTACACTGGCTCACTACACTGGCTCACACATGTACACACAGAACACAGAGAGCAACTGCCATGTTTTGTGTCTCAGAGAGAGCCTTGCAGCGGTGAACACAGCATTCTGGGACAACGACCACAGCAGATGCTTCCAAGGAAGCCTTTTTGGAAGATGTCAGGGAGTGCCAAATGGAGGACAGTAATTAAGCCTCGCCTGGCTAGAAGACACAGATGCCTCTTCCTGTGTTGTCTTTTACATGATAGTCCGTCACTGACCATTTAACACAACTTGAACATTTGAGTGCCCTCCTGTGAGTCTGGAACTTCCAATCCAAATCTTCCCGTTGTCCCCAAAGCTCCTGCTGCATATATGACTCATTTAAGCAGGTCAGTGCCTTTCAGTGATTATGGTCTTAGAATCGACCCTTTCCTAAGAAGTGGTATGTTATCTTATTCAGATAATCACTTAATAAGGAGGACACAACTTATTTAACCTAAACAAATCAGTTCTTTTTATTGTAAAGCTTCAAACAGAATATGTGTGTCTTAAAAATGAATACAAGAATAAAAACAAGTTCTATATACTACTAAGTCTTAAAATCCAACACTTAAAATAACAGTTAAAGAGATCTGATTTAGTTAAAAGAATCTGATTCAAAATATCTAGAATAGCATATAAGTAGATATATACACCAAACCAAGTATCTTCTGAGAGTCTCCAATCTATGCAAAGACTGGAGAGATCTAACTTTCCTGTGTATCTACACCTATATTTATATGTCTATTAATTAAATAATGTGAGAACAGAAGTTCAGCTGCAGTCAAAGCTGAACAGTCAAGACTGCTTCATTAAGCACTTCCTAGTAACTCTCACTGAGTTAACTCTTACTGTCTCAATACCATTATTGACATATTATTACAACATTCAGCTATATTAGTAATTCAATCTATATAAAACATTTAATTCTACTAGCAGCTTAATACTTTAGGAACAATGGTTACAATAAGTATAATCCAATAACTATATTGAATACCTATAGTTTATAAAGCTAATATAAAAGTTTCAGCTTTATATTTTCTATTAGTTAAGCATCCTCAGTCCCTTCAACTGAGCAAAGGAAACATTTTTAAGTCAGCTAGACAATTATTTATATGTTGATGTAAGACTTGAATGAGGAAATTGAAATTGTTCAAGACTTTCTATTCCTTGGCTCCACCATCAACCAAAAGGGAGACTGCAGCCAAGAAATCAGAAGGAGATTGAGACTAGGAAGGGCAGCCATGAATGAGCTAAAAAATATTTTGAAGTGTAAGGATGTGTCACTGGCCACCAAGACTAGATTAATTCATGCCATCGTATTCCCTATTATTATGTATGGGTGTGAAAGCTGGACAGTGAAGAAAGCTGATAGGAAGAAAATAGATTCCTTTGAAATGTGGTGTTGGAGGAGAGTGTTACGGATTCCGTGGACTGCCAAAAAAACAAATCAGTGGGTTATAGATCAAATCAAGCCTGAACTGACCCTAAAAGCTAAAATGACTAAACTGAGGCTGTCGTATTTAGGTCACGTCATGAGACGACAAGGGTCACTGGAAAAGACAGACATGCTAGGAAAAGTTGAGGGCAGCAGAAAAAGAGGAAGACCCAACAAGAGATGGATTGACTCAATAAAGGAAGCCACAGCCTTCAATTTGCAAGATCCGAGCAAGGCTGTCAAAGATAAGACATTCTGGAGGACTTTCATTCATAGGGTCGCCATGAGTGAGAAGCGACTTGACGGCATTTAACACACACACACTTAAGAATTGGCATATTGTCAAGGTCTCTACACTAAGTTTAGCTATAAGCAGTTCTGACTGCTTCAACCATTAGGGAAGAGACACGCCTCTGAATGGATTTCAATGGGAGCTCAATGATTCAAAAAATGGGAAAATTCTGTCTATGTACAACACTAACATTAACTGAGAATACACAAAATAAAACATGAATTATAATTCAACCAGAAACCGCCCTTCCTGTCGCACTTCCCCACTTCTCAGAACCATTTAATCAGTTCTACAGTTTTCTCCTGATTAGTTGCTAATGTTCCAAGTATTCTTTCTCCTCTGTTGTCATCTTTTGTTTCCTGAAAAAGACCCATTTTATGCTATGGGCAAAAAAGAGTACAACTAGCCTGGCTTTAGAGCCAAGAAGGAGAGTCTGATCTTGGATACCTACTGAACAGCAACAAAAGGCTCCCAACACACACCAAATCCCTCCTTCTTTCATCTCATTTTGTTGCAGAATAGGACAGGTAATCTTTGCCCTCCCTCTTGAGCTATTCCCTCCCCACTCATTTTCTAAACCAGTTCCCCATTTTCCACACATGGACACCTTGATCTCAAAGATTATCTCCTGCTCCAAACTGGAATGGCTCTGCTGAATGTTTGGTTGTTGTTGCGATATTAATTGGGAAAAGGAATGTGTCTGTGCTTTGGTTTAGTGCTGCTAATATTTGCTTAGGATAAGACCCACACACACACAGACACACACTATTGTATGAAATCCCTCAGCAAACTCTACATTCCTTTAAAATCATATCTCTATCATTCTCTCCTTACTACTCACAACCACCTCTTCAGGTAAAAGATCCCAGTTTTCTGGGCCCATCTTAAACATGCAAGCTAATTCCCCAGGTTAATCTGAATATATGTTCACGTGTTTGTGAGGGTGCTCTCTCAATCACTTTGCCCAGGAAGGGCAGATTAGAAACAGGGCATTAACTGGCTACAAAATTTTTCTACAGGTTTTTTTTAAAGTAGCAGATGGATAACCACCTCTTTGAGTCATAGAGGGACAATACTAAGGATTTGTTGATGTGATTTTAGAAGCAGGATGGGCAAGTATCTAGGGGAGTTTCCTAACAAATGGGGAAATCAGAGTACGATTCCAGGTGAGTGGAAATGATCACCTGTGGAAGTAAAAGGTGGAAAGTTCCAGAAGGATGAGAGAGACTACAT
Organism: Euleptes europaea; assembly: GCF_029931775.1. Lineage (NCBI taxonomy): Eukaryota > Metazoa > Chordata > Lepidosauria > Squamata > Sphaerodactylidae > Euleptes > Euleptes europaea. Next base: position 1,234,243 of record NC_079312.1, read on the forward strand.
AAGAACATAAAAAAGCCCTGCTGGATCAGACCAGTGGTCCATCCAGTCCAGCATCTTGTCTCACACAGTGACCAACCAGGATATGTTGATGGACAGTAAGCTGCCAATTCGAAACAAAGTTCTTTCCGCAATCCAAGTATTTATATGTTTTTTCCCCAGTGTGGATTCGTTGATGAGTAGCTAGGTTACCTCTCTGAGCAAAGCTCTTTCCACACTCCAAGCATTTATATGGTTTGTCTCCAGAGTGGATACGTTGATGGACAGTAAGCTGTGAATTCGAAACAAAGCTCTTCCCACAATCCAAGCATTTATATGGTTTCTCCCCCGTGTGGATACGCTGATGTCTAGTAAGCTGTGAAGTCAAAGCAAAGCTCTTTCCACATTCCAAGCATTTATATGGTTTCTCCCCAGTGTGAATACGCTGATGCGTAGTAAAATGTGAACTCGAAGCAAAGCTCTTCCCACACTCCAAGCATTTATATGGTCTCTCCCCCGTGCAGATATGTTTATGGTATGTAAGATGTGTCTTGGTAGTAAAGCTCTTTCCACACTCCAAGCATTTATATGGTTTCTTCCCCATGTGGATTTGTTGATGAGTAGCTAGGTTACCACTCTGAGCAAAGCTCATTCCACACTCCAAGCATTTATACGGTTTGTCTCCAGAGTGGATACGTTGATGGACAGTAAGCTGTGAATTTGAAACAAAGCTCTTTCCACAATCCAAGCATTTATATGGTTTCTCCCCCGTGTGGATACGCTGATGTCTAGTAAGCTGTGAAGTCAAAGCAAAGCTCTTTCCACATTCCAAGCATTTATATGGTTTCTCCCCGGTGTGGATACGTTGATGTGTAGTAAGATGTGAACTCGAAGCAAAGCTCTTCCCACACTCCAAGCATTTATATGGTTTCTCCCCAGTGCAGATATGTTCATGGTAAGTAAGATGTGTCTTGGTAGTAAAGCTCTTTCCACACTCCAAGCATTTATATGGTTTCTCCCCCATGTGGATTTCTTGATGAGTAGCTAGGTTACCACTCTGAACAAAGCTCATTCCACACTCCAAGCATTTATATGGTTTGTCTCCAGAATGGATACATTGATGTGTAGTAAGATGTGAATTCGAAATAAAGCTCTTCCCACACTCCAAGCATTTATATGGTTTCTCCCCCATGTGGATTTGTTGATGAGTAGCTAGGTTACCTCGCTGAGCAAAGCTCTTTCCACAATCAAAGCATTTATATGGTTTTTCTCCAGTGTGGATTCGTTGATGAGTAGCTAGGTTACCTCTCTGACCAAAGCTCTTTCCACAATCCAAGCATTTATATGGTTTGTCTGCAGAATGGATATGTTGATGGACAGTAAGATGTGAACTTGAAGCAAAGCTCTTCCCACACTCCAAGCATTTATATGGTTTCTCCCCCGTATGGTTACGCTGATGTCTAGTAAGCTGTGAACTTGAAGCAAAGCTCTTCCCACATTCCAAGCATTTATATGGTTTTTCCCCTGTGTGGATATGTTGATGGACAGCAAGCTGCCAATTCGAAGCAAAGCTCTTTCCACACTCCAAGCATTTATATGGTTTCTCCCCCGTGTGGATACGTTGATGGACAGTAAGCTGCGAATTCGAAGCAAAGCTCTTTCCACACTCCAAGCATTTATATGGTTTCTCCCCTGTGTGGATACGTTGATGGTAAGTAAGGTGTGCCTTCTGAACAAAGCTCTTTCCACAATCCAAGCACTTATATGGTTTCTCCCCAGTGTGGATACGTTGATGTTTAGTAAGCTGCGAACTTGAAGCAAAGCTCTTTCCACACTCAAGGCATATATGTGTCCTCCCGCTGTGGAGTCGTTGATGGCCAGAAGAGTCTCTCTTCAAACCCAAGCTCCTTCTACTCTCCGAGCATTTATCTGCTTTCTCTCCTGTGTTAATTCTTCGGTATGTATCACAGACTGGGGATTTAGCACCCTCAGTAGCAGAGCACTCATTCCTTCTTTTCCGGTTTGTTTCTTTGTTTCCATTGTTTCTTTTCTGCTCTTTTTTGTCCAAAAGGAGGTGTTCTGGTTCTTCCTCGGACTTCGTCTGTGGACAATCAGCCTCTGGATTAAAGAGAAAAGACTGGTAAGTCATAAGAACATAAGAAAAGCCCTGCTGGATCAGACCAAGTCCCATCAAGTCCAGCAGTCTGTTGGACAAGAGATATGAAACTTGTGCTTTCACAGTCGTTGAGAGAGAACATATACAAGATGATCTACAGATGGTATTTGACACCGAAAAAACTAGCTAAAATGTACAGTACAATGTCACCAAACTGTTGGAAATGCAAGGAAGAAGTTGGCTCTTTTCATCATATATGGTGGCTTTGTGACAAAGCTAAAAACTTTTGGGATATGATTTACAATGAACTAAGACCAATTTTACAGCGAAATATCCCAAAAACACCGGAGATGATGCTGTTAAGTATGATACCAGACCATATCTTGACACAAAGAACTTTCTTGATACATGCCACCACTGCTGCAAGATTGGTCTATGCAGCTAAATGGAAAATGTCTGAGATACCAGACAAGAATGACTGGATAAATAAAATGTTTGAACTAGCAGAAATGGCTAAACTTACCGCTTTAGTAAATCAAAAAGACAATGAAGAATATGTGAGAGAATGGGAGGCATGGATAACATATTGTGAAAACGAATTAAATATGGGAAATGTTAAATGCTATGACTTAATCTAATTCAATTGATTAATGTTGAAAGGATGAAGAATTTAACAATTAAAGTATATAGGATGATAATATGTAGTTTATTGAAATGATACAATTAATTATAATGAATCAGAAATCAAATACAGAGGGGATTATATAGATATTAATTTGAAAGAGGAGGGGAGAGGGGAAGTCAGGAAAAGTCAATACTGATTAGGTTGATTAGTTTGAAATTGTTTTATTTTATGTAACTCTGAAGAGGACAATATTGAAATTGTATGTGACTTAATAAGAAAATAAAAATTTTTTTTAAAAAAAGTCCAGCAGTCTCAGGGATCTCTGGCCATTCTCTTCCTGGATTCACACACAGAACTGATTGCATTGACTGGAGAGTGAGTTTGGAGCAGAGTTATACTCCTGAACTATGGAATCCCAATTGGACCTCCAAACTTATAAAGCTCACCATACTCTCTACCCCAGGGGTGGGGAACCTCAGGCCCGGGGGCCGTATGCAGCCCCCGAGGACATTTTTTGTGGCCCTCGGGAGCTCCGGGTCCCTGCTGCAGAGGCGGGGCGCAGGGCAGCCCTCCCAGAGGGTGTTCCTGGCACCACGGCTTACAGTGGTGCTGCGGCGCCCTTTGGACCTCCTCTCGCCGACTGTCGGCTGTTGAGCGAGAGGGAGGGGGAGAGAGGGAGGGGGAAAGAGGCTGGTGGCTCCCGGCAGCAGAGAATGCATGCAGGAGCCAATTGGGCTTCGGGGGGGGGGGGGCTTTTGTGGACTCTGGGGAGGAAAGGGCATGGAGACTGGGGCCTGGTTGCGCGGGGCTCTGTGCGCCGCCGGGTATGTGTGTGGGCAGGGGAGGCTGGGGCCCGGTTGCGCGGGGCCCGGTTGCGCGGGGCCAGCGGGTGTGTGTGTGTGGGGGGGGGAAGGCTTTTCTCTCTTTTCTTCCTCTTTTTCTGTCACTCTTTCTCCTTTCTCTCCCTCTTTTTCTGTCTTTCTTTGTCTCCCTTCATCCTTTTCTTTCTTTCTCCCTCTCTCTCCATTTCTTTCTCCCTTTCTCTCCCTTCCTCCCTTTTCCTCTTTCTCTGTTTTCCTTCCTCCCTTGCCGATCGACTGTGGGCTGTGCCCCCCTGGCACCTCATTTGCTCGGGGGCACTGCTGGCTGCCCTTCCGCCTGGGAGGGGGGAGTGGGGGCACCCTGCAGGCCTTCTCTGTGTGGCCTCCCCTGGGGTTGCCAACCTCCAGGTGGTGGCTGGAGACCTGGCAACCCTAGCCTCTTCCCCCCCACACCGGGAGATCTACACCTGGTATGGCCCCTGAATGATGTCATAAATGTGCAAATGGCCCTTGGCAGGAAAAAGGTTCCCCACCCCTGCTCTACCCCCAGGTAAATTCGGCCTCCCAATCCCTGTGTTTTGGGGCTTTACTTGCACAGCTGAGGCAGGTGGTGCCTAGAGAGTGGGCATTTTCAGTGGTGGCCCCTCATTTTGGAAATGACCCTCCCTTTTTTTTCCGTTAGCTTTTTTATTTCAAATCAAGTGCGCACCCACCCACAGCATCCTCCAAATTAACACCTGCCCCCCAGCCTACATGAGTTATCTGCTGCAGGTCTCTGCCAAATTTAGTACCCTGTAATTAAAGAAGCGTACAGCAATTTCACAAGCAGGACAGAATTCAATTTAGAAGTTCCAGAACACATGAACAATCAATATCCTCCTCCTTTTTAAAAAAAATATACCATGCAATGCTGCAGGGGGTAGGAAAAATAAAGTACGTAAATAAAAGATAATCTTTTCAGAGCAAGGCCAAAGCATGTCTTTCCAACCAGGCTTTGATTTTGGGGTTTATCAATATAGCTTTTTTATGGTCTTTTTCTGACCTGAGGAGTGTTCTCGGGATATTTTTGAGACACATCAGTGGCTATTCTGATGTTCTTCTTGTGCCCATGGCTTTTTAAATTGATCAATTCAAAAAAATTTAGGATCTCATGCTAACATTTTTATTTTTGAGCCAACCTGAGGTCTGTGGAGAGGCAGCATACAAATAAATCAAGCAGAGCACTTTATAAACATTTCCCGCCAAGCTTAGATATAAACAAGGCAGCACCCACCCCCCAGTTTTAACTTCTCTTTCACCCTTCAGAAAACATTCCTTGTTATTCTCAGAATGTTGCCTTTTGAGAAATTCCTCCAGCTTCTGAAATTTAGCCCAAGAGGAGTCCCTATCCCCTTATACCAAACAAGCAAGCAGATACCTGCTGATTGATCTCTTTCTTCTGCATCTTGGACAAGTCGATCTCCGGCTTCTTCCACTGAGGATATGCAATCTGGTTTGGGAACCAGAAGTTTTTCTTTGGAGGAAAGAAACAAACCAGTGACTAAAATATTGTCGAAGGCTTTCACGGTCAGAGTTCATTGGTTCTTGTAGGTTATCCGGGCTGTGTAACCGTGGTCTTGGTATTTTCTTTCCTGACGTTTCGCCAGCAGCTGTGGCAGGCATCTTCAGAGGAGTAACACTGAAGAGGAGTAACATCTTCAGAGGAGACACTGTCCTTCAGTGTTACTCCTCTGAAGATGCCTGCCACAGCTGCTGGCGAAACATCAGGAAAGAAAATACCAAGACCACGATTACGCAGCCCGGATAACCTACAAGAACCAAACCAGTGACTTCCAGACATTCTCTCAGCTGGGCTGAGAGACATAGCAGGAGCTTAGAGAGAGTTCAGGGCAAGTTTTAGTTTTTCCTCAGTGGCTGGGAAGCAGTAGCTGAGGTTGCTGTGTGTGAGAGTGAGTGGGTGCCTGGAGCCTGCTGGAGAGGGGTTTCTGAGTAGTTCTCTTGTTCTTTTATCTAGCTGTTGCTGGTGTGGCTGAACTTAATTTCTCTGCTGTTAGCTGTTGAGGAGTGGGGCTGAAAGTATTTAAGAACACTCCTCTCACCAGAGGCTGGGTTGAGAGACAGAGAAGGAGCTTAGAGAGAGCTGTTGCTGGTGTGTTTTGCTTCTCAAGCAGGGAGTCTTGACAGGCATTTTGTAAGAGGCACTATTAGGGAAGAGTAGGAAAGTCACTGAACAACTTCAGCAATGGATCCCAGCAGTGTGGCTAGTGAGGGAGCTGAAGCAGTAACATGCAAGGTCTGTGGCATGTTTGTATTCTTACCTGAGGGTAACAATAATTACACTTGCAGCAAAAATAAGTTAGTAGCCTAGCTTGTCCACACTCTGTTTTATAAAAGAGGGTGAAGAGTTCATGGACAGAGCGCATGAAGCACTTCTTAGGGGCAGGAGGAGGAGGAAAGGAATCTCAACAAATGGAGGCGCAACCAACACAGAAAGAGGGTGCATGGAAGAATGTGACCCACAGGAGCCGGAAAATTAGGAGTCATTCTGACCCTCTGTTGCTCAGCAATCGGTTCCAGTATCTCCCCATAGATACTGATTCTGGACCACTGAAACAAGGGCTAGCCCCCCCACCCCAAGCTTGAAAGAAATTTCTCAGGCTCCTGTGCATGAGAAGACTCAATCTTCCATTCCCCAATTTAGGAAGAGGCGTGTTCTGGTAATTGGGGATTCACTACTGAGAGGGGGAGAGTCTAAGGTGTGCCGACCGGACTTGCGTTTTGAGAGGTCTGCTGTCTACCAGGTGCACGCATTCAAGATGTGACAGAAAAGGTAGGAAGACTTCTCAAACCCACAGATTATTACCCCTTCTTGCTCATTCATGTGGGAACAAATGATATTGCCCGACACAGCCTAGAACGTATTAAAAAGAGATTATGCGGCTCTGGGTAAAAAGATGAAGGACCTGGGGGTGCAGGTTCTGTTTTCGTCAGTTCTTCCTATCGAAGGTTGAGGCTTAGTAAGGGAAAGAAGAATACTACAAATTAATGACTGGCTGCGTACATGGTGTTGTCAAGAAAGATTTGATTTTCTGGACCATGGCTCACGCTTTTGAGATGAAGCTCTTCTATCGGCAGATGGTTTGCACCTCACAAGGGTAGGAAAAAATGTTTTTGGTGAAAGCCTTGCCAAGCTGATAAGGAGGGCTTTAAACTAAATCCTATGGGGAAGTGAGACAAGAACTTGTCTAGCATGATGACAATAACTGAAGATGAGGATAATAAAGATTTGCGGGAGTGGCATGTATTCAAGGAAATGTAAACTTGCAGGTAAGTTCAGAAATGAAAACCTCGGGGCACATAAACCATGGATTCCATTGTCTGTATGCTAATGCGCAGAGTATGGGAAACAAGCAGGAAGAACTTGAAGCCCTAATACAGGAAGGGGATTTGGACCTAATAGGCATTTCTGAAACTTTGTGGGATATCGGTCACGATTGGAATATTAAGATTGAGGGGTACAACTTGTTTAAAAGGAATACACAGATAAGGAAGAGAGGAGGAGTAGCATTGTATGTCAAAGATGTGTACACTTGTGAAGAAATACATGAACCTGAGAATGGTAGTTCAGTCGAGAGTCTATGGGTAAAAATAAAAGAATATTCGTGGTATTATGATGGGGGTCTGCTATCGATCACCAAACCAGGCATTGGATGAGGCACTCCTAGACCAGATTACAAAGGTCTCAAAGAGACGGGACACGGTGATCATGGGAGATTTTAATTACCCGGCTATCTGTTGGAAGTGCAACTCTGAAAATGCAACTCTAAAGATCCAATAAATTTTTGACTTGTCTTGCTGACAACTTTGTATTCCAGAAAGTGGACAGGGAAACCAGGATACATGTTGGTCATGGGAGATTTTAATTACCCAGATATCTCTTGGAAGTCCAACTCCACTAAAAATGCAAGATCCAATGAATTCCTGATTTGTCTTGCTGATAACTTCATGTTCCAGAAAGTAGACAGGGAAACAAGGGGATCTGCTATCTTAGATTTGATTCTTACTAACAGGGAAGAGCTGGTTAATGAGGTTAAAGTAGTAGGCACTCTGGGTAGTAGTGACCATGTAATCTTGGAATTTACAATCTTGGAGAAAGGAAAAACTGTACGTGGTCTGGACCTGAAAGGAGCTTTTGACTCACTTTCGAGGGAGCGTCTTTGGGTCAAGCTGATCAACATGGGAATTGATACCCTTTTACTATATCTGATCCAGAAGCTGCATATTTCTAGTAATTGTAGGATTAGATGTTACAGGGAGAGTCTCCTTACCCCAAACATTATGATAAATAAGGGAGTTAAACAAGGCTGTGTGTTGGCTCCCCAACTTTTTAATTTATACCTGGCCCATCTCCCTTCACGCTTTCAACAGGTTGATGGACACTCCCCTAAATTAAATGCTAAATCTATTCCCCTTTTATTATATGTCGATAATGCAGTGCTTCTATCATGTCTGAAAATATGCTTAAATGCAAGATAGGCAGGTTGCTTAAGTTTTTTCATTCCCAGGGAGGGCAATTTGTGCCAGCAGCCATCTGGGTTTTCAAGATAAAGCTACTCCCTCAACTTCTATATGGGATCCCCTTTTGGAGAACAGGGAACTTTACATCTATTGAAAAAAACTCAAATCACATTTTGTGAGGAGGCTACTAGGTATACCGTGTCGCCTACCTGGTGCTATGTCTAGAGACACTTCTTAGTGACTAAGACATGGTTGTGTTTATTTAAATTCTGGCTCCACTTCCATTTCAGAGCCACAGAGGCAAGTCAGGTTTCTCAAATGCTCTCCGACAGTTTTCAGTCAGCTTGGAGAGCGCGTGTTGTTTCAGAAAATCAAGTCATTAGGAGTTTCCTTTGAGTCCCTTTTTCTCAAGGTTCAAGCTTTTAAAGTGCTAAAACAAAGGATTTTAGATATTGAAAGCCAATCTGTATATTCTAATGCTGTAAGAACATGTTCACCATTGTCTTTTGGCATTTTCCCGGTTCAAGATAAGCTACCAGGCTATTTCTCAAACTTGACCTCTCCAATGCTAAGTTGCCAGTTTATGCTGGCCTCGCTTAAATCTACTTCCGACAGCCATGACTAGAGGCAGATACACCAAAACTCCACATGAAGAGAGACTCTGTGCTTGTACAAAGAGACATCCTGAATCGGTAGCCCATGTCTTACTACACTGCGACCAACATGCACTCCTGCAAGAAAAATTCCTGCTACCATTACTCAAAAATAGTCTAGCCCAAACAGATGTGGGCTTAGTGCACTACCTATTAAGGGATAGTGACATGCATATAACACTGACGGTAGCAAGATTCTTGGAAACCTCTTGGAAAAACGGCAGAAGACAGAGCCAGGATACAGGATGATCTCGACAGGCTGGAGAATAGGGCTAAAACTAATAAAATGCACTTAACAAAGATAAATGTAAAGTTCTGCATTTAGGTAGGAAAAATCAAAATCAAAATTATAGGATGGGGGAAACTTGTCTCAGCAGTAGTATGTGCAAAAAGGATCAAGTTCTTAGACCAAACACTGAACTTGAGTCAGCAGAGTGATGCGGTAGCTAAAAAAGCAAATGCGATCTTGGGCTGAGAAGGGATATGAGAACCATCTTCAAGTACTTGAAGGGCTGTCATGTAGAGGATGGTGCCGAGTTGTTTTCTGTTGCCCCAGAAGGTCAGACCAGAACCAACAGGTTGAAACTAAATATAAAGAGTTTCCATCTAGACATTAGGAAGAATTTTCTAACAGTCAGAGCGGTTCCTCAGTGAAACAGGCTTCCTCGGGAGGTAGTAAGCTCTCCTTTCCTGGAGGTTTTTAAGAAGAGGTTAGATGGCCATCTGTTAGAAATGCTGATTCTATGACCTTAAGCAGATGATGAGAGGGAGGGCATCTTGGGGTCACTAGGGGTGTGGGGGGAGGTAGTTGTGAATTTCCTGCATTGTGCAGGGGGTTGGACTAGATGACCCTGGTGGTTCCTTCCAACTCTATGATTCTATGATTCATTCCAACTACAAGAAATATTCAGTTTTTGAAACCAAGCCTGAGCCCTATTTTGAAACCACGCCTGAGCCCAGAGAGCTACCAGGATCTTAGCCAAAGCAAGCTAGAATTGACATCCAAGTCCAGTGAGGCTATGATGAAGGGTCATTGTCTAAGGGCTCCTCTCCCTTTGAAGAAACCTCACAGTCCTTCCAGGATGGGAACAGGTGGTGAAGGATTCCAAAAGTCCCATTTACATTTTTTTAAAAGACTTATAAATCTGTCTTCTGCATTGAGGACATTTTTATCCTGCTCAACCTGAAAAGTGGCACAAGTAGAATGAACAAAGCACAAGGACCCCCATTCACCCCCTCTGCCCCCTCCACCCCACACTTATCATCCCTCAATAACTATGGGAATCTGTACTGTCCTCGGGGCAAGCACATCTCTTTTCGAACTTTGGAAAATGCATACTGAGGGCCCTGTACCAATTCAAGGATTATTTTGAATGCTCATTTCCATAGCAGCTCTGAGAGACCAAAGAGGATGACCTGTTGACATCCCATAAACTGTTGTTGAGGACAATCCCCCTCCTGCCCTGCTTTCCATGGATTTACAAACCAATAGTTTAGCTTACACACTGATATTAATGGACTCCAGAAAGAAGAAGAGTTGGTTTTTAAATGCCTATTTTCTCTACCACTTAAGGGAGACTCAAACCAGCTTATAATCGCCTTCCCTTCCCCTCCCCACAACAGACACCCTGTGAAGTGAATGGGGCTGAGAGAGTGTGACTAGCCCAAGGTCACCCAGCTGGCTTCATGTGGAGGAGTGGGGAAACAAATCCACCGTTGGTCTTATGACTCCACCTGGAAGGATAAAAAGGTAGTTGTATGGCATTTTATGCTTTCCTAGTAGTTTGCATTTTAGGTCTAGTTGGGGAAATAAGATTCTCCCTGTATTGGCTCATGGTTGCAACTATCCTTGCATCCTTATTTTAGATAATTTTTTGCTTCTGCACTTTTGACAAATCTAGGCTTAATACAGCTATCATATACAAAACTGTGGTCTGTGCAGAATTCACAAGGAAGAACAGGCCCTTCTAAACCCACGGGCAGAACCACAGGTACTACATCTCACAATGGTGGGCAAGAACAGAACATCTGGGAAAAGGCAGCCTTGCAACTGGTGGAGGACCAAAGACTTCCCCTCTTGACGTCCCAGCTGGGCGACACAGTGAGAGAGGCCACTGACCCATCCTCCCCCATTAGAGTTGCCTCACTTCTTCTGCATTTCCCCCCAGTCTACGGTCCTAACCCAAATACATTATTGCATCTTACTAAGAATCTTCGTTAAATTGAAATATTTCACCTTCTAATCTGAGGATTGCCCAACATTATAGTATCTAATCCAGTGTGGTATAGTGGTTAACAGCGGTGGTTTGGAGCGGTGGACTCTGATATGGAGAACCGGGTTTGATTCCCCACTCCTCCACATGAGCGGCGGAGGCTAATCTGGTGAACTGGGTTTGTTTCCCCACTCTTCCATATGAAGCCAGCTGGGTGACCTTGGGCTAGTCATACTCTCAGTCTCACCTACCTCACAGGGTGTCTGTTGTAGGAAGGGAAGGTGATTGTAAGCCGGTTTGATTCTGCCTTAAGTGGCAGAGGAAGTTGGCAATTAAAAACCAACTCTTCTTCTTCTGCTTACTGACTGACTTTTAAATATTCGCATACTCTGCCTCAAGACCCAGATAGAAAGGCTGAGTATAACGAAACCTATTAATAATAAATATATAATCATTTTATTGATAAGGATCACAAAATTATCATATTCATAGAGAATGACAAGGCCAGTGGCGTCCAAAAGTGGTCTCACTCATGTTTGGCAGTATGACAAGACTTTTCGTACCCTGGCACTCAATACCTAGTCAGACGTAACGTAGTTTTGAAAGCACCCAACTGCCACCTTCCACTCCCATCCTTTCGAGGTTTCTCAACTCTGGACACTCCTTGACTAGTTGAAAACTGAGAAGCAAAAAGCTCTTGCCCTACAAGTATAGGAAGTCACTGAAGTCTAAGAGCTCCTGAAATCTTAAGATATTGTCCCACTTTTTATTGGCCCAATGCACTATTATTGCAATTTTTGACATTAACTATCATAATTTGAGTTTGGAGGAAGTTTTGCCCTCAACTCCCTGACTGTATTTGTCCAATTATCTTGCAGTGAAATTAAATCAATTTTAGGTTTTTACTTCCCCAGCCACAATTGCTAAACTGAGAACCTGCAGTGGAGCATCTTTCCCACACAGGACCAGGGGGCATCAGAGCAGCCCAACTACACTCAAGGAGGCCACCCAGTGGGAACGACACCTCTTCTGATCTTACCCAGAAAAGATGCTCTGTGGAAACGCTCCTGCGTCATCTTCTCCTGCACCTGAAACAGAAATGGGGAGCCCAGAAAGGGGAGACTGATGAGAAAAGGAAGAGAAAACAGGTTAAGGTGGGTTCCAAAATGTGGGGCAACCCATGTTGATTTCCAGGGTATCTTGGATCATATCCTTTCCACCCCACCCCATACTACAAATATGAATCCCTCTCACCTGCTGGTCCTCATTCTTGTCCTCTGCCTGGCTCAGGAGAAAGCCTTCTGCCAGGGCCACCACCGGAGAACTGGTCTCCGACCCACTTTCTCTGACCCAGCTCCCCATCTCCGGGGGCAGGACGGCCAGGAACTGCTCCAGGACCACCAGGTCCAGCATCTCCTTCTTGCTGTGCATTTCTGGCTTCAGACACTGAAGGCAAGGTTGGTGGTGTCGGATGCAAACCTCTTGGGGCCCCTCCGCCTCCTGGTAACGGAGCTGCCTTAATTGTTGGCCCTGCACATCTGGAGGGAGGAGGTTGTCTTCCGGGCTCTTCTGCACAGTTCCTTCCCACAACTCCCTTCTGCTCCCAGCCTCAGAGGCATCAGGACCTTTCCTTGATTCTGAGACAGCTGAGTCTGGCTTTCCTTTCATCCTCCCCTCCTCTCCAAACAGCCTTTACCTGGACCAAAGGTCAGCAAACCCATTAGTCAAGAGAGCCAAATATCAACAGTACAACAATTGAGATTTCTTTTGAGAGTCAAATTTTTTAAACTTAAAATATATAGGTAGGTACACTGTTTATTAACTTAATAAACTTTAATTAAAGTTTTAAGTCTTAATTAAACTATAGGTACACTGAATAAAACTTGACATCATACTTAATAATGATCTTATTTAATGATAAAATTAAATTGTAAGTAACGTATCCATAACATTAAATCATGACAATGACTGACAAACAATGTGAACAATGGCCTTGCATCTCCTTGGAAAGTTTGGGTAAGTCAGGTTTGTATGTGGTTGTTTTTAATTTTAGGCACGATTCCAGGTTCTCATCAATAAGACGACTTCTCAATTTACTCTTGATAAGGTTCATGCTTGAAAAAGCTTGCTCACATGAATATGTAGAACCGAAAAGGGAAAGAACAGCAAACGCTAGTTTTTTCAACTGATCATATGAGTCAGGAATACTATTCCAGGTGTTAAAAATCATCATGTCTTCCTTCTCCAGGCCTCTCAAAGCAGACCACTTGTGCTGTGAACTGGCCGAGGGGCCAGGGAGGGCGCCTCGGGGCTTAGGCCCCTCCGTCGTTGGCAAGCCCCCCTCTACACTGCAGGGAGCGCTGCGCTCTGGCGCTCCCCTTGCCAGCCCGGGAGGAAGGAGGGCCTGCGCGGCGGGGAGGGGGGAGGTGGCGGCTGCCGGGGCAGCTCGCTCTCTGCCTCCCCCTTCCCTCCGGGCTGCGGGCGGCCTCAAGAGTGGAGAGAAAGGCGCCGTGCAGGGCTTCCTTGTCCGGGCGACGCACGTCCTTTGTCGCAATGCGAATTAGAGACTGGGATGCTCCGTCACAACCCCTCCCAATCCTAAAAGAAAACTTGGGCTCACCGTACAAATACCGACACGGCAGCCACTCCCTCCGCTGCTTAAAAAAAACCCAATCCCCACAGCAGGCCCGCCAGCATCATCGGCACGCGGTCGCAGCTTCGTCACGCGAGCGCCTCCTGCGCAGACCCTCTCCCGCCCCCTTTTGGGACTGCCATGCTGGTATTCGTCTCGTTGCCTCCCCCCCGCCCCCCATCTCGACCAACATTCGCGACCTGCGCGCCTGCACGTGGGAAGAGCCGCACTCAGGGGCCCAAAGAGCCACTTGCGGCTCGGGAGCCGCACTTTGCCGACCCCTGACCTGGACCAACAGATCCCCTTCGTCCTCTACTAGATCCTTCTACGAAGGCAAGGTGCCGGATCTCTCACCTCCTGGTTTTTGGATTGACATTGTGTGTGAGTTTGTGTGTAAAAAGGACACCCATGGCTTAATGAAAGTATGACTAAACTATACAGTCAAGATTCCTGCAGCGTTCTCCAGCTAGAGAACACCGCCTGGGACCAGGAGGAGGGGCCCAATTCATACACTCGTTGGAATACTCCAGATGGAAAAAGACTCAAGGTGCTGCCCCTTAGATTCCCAAAGATGCCAGATGGCCCCAATCCTCCTGCAGACAACTGCTGTAAGATCCCAACAGCAGCTGGGCTTGTTCATGGAGATCAGCAGAGCTACGCAGGAGCCGGAGAAAAGGAAAGACCTGATTTTGAACTCTGAAGGGCCCCCAAGTCCCTGATGGGTTTTCTACCTTTTCACCAGCTGTGCAGGTAAGACATCTAAATATGGCAAGAGGTTTGAATGCCAAATAAAAACAAGGCTTTTGAAAGTCACCTTTTAAATACAGAGTTGATCTTTATAAGGTGCTTCTGGTCTGGGAACGGCCATTCATTTTAGGCTGATCAAGGATTTATCTTTTTATGCTGCGGTGGGAGGAGGGTTGCTTTACGGTTTTTATTATATTTTGCTTTTTAAGCCACCACAGGCAAGTTCCCTGCAGAGATAGCATCAAAAATCCTCCAAAAAAAAATCAATATACTAACAGTGACCTCGGTCAAATCTTTGGATACTTAACTCATGACAGGAGCATTGAACGGGCAATACGGATCTTTCTACAAACTTGAAAAGGGCCCCAGCTTTGCAGAAAAATATAAAACCCAAAAATGATAAAAGGAGTGCCTGCAGCCATAAGCGATGGATTCCCGCAGGGGCCGTTGGTAGGGAAGCACAGGCTCCCAGGCTTGGTTCTGCCAGTAAAAGCAAGGGGGTGAGCAGAGCCCTTTCCAGGCGTATTTTGGCCTTTGAGGGAGGGCACCTTGGGACCAAGCCTGAGCGGGGGTTGCCAGCTCCAAGTTGGCAAAAGCCTGGGAATTTTGAGGTGGAACCTCAGGAGGAGGAGAGTTGGTCTTTATACCCTGCTTTTCTCTACCTTTAAGGAATAACAAATTGGCTTACAATCACCTTCCCTTCCCCTCTCCAAGAAGCAGGAGAGGAGGAGGAGGAGGTTTGTATACCCCGCTTTTCTCTCCCTTTTAAGGAGTCTCAATCACCTTCCCTTCCCCTCTCCACAACAGGCAACTTGTGAGGTAGGTGGGGCTGAAAGAGTTCAAAGAGAACTGTGACTAGCCCAAGGTCACCCAGCAGGCTTCATGTGGAGGAGTGGGGGAATCGAACCCAGTTCTCCAGATTTGAGTCTGCTGCTCTTAAGCAATACACCGCACTATGCAGGGTGTGGGGAGGAGAGAGGCCTCAGCTGGAAATAATGCCACCCTCCAAAGCAACCCCTTTCTCTAGAGGACGGATCTCTAGAGGACCTGGTGTTCAGCTGTAATTCTGGGAGATTTCCGGGTCTCTCCTGGAGGTTGGCAACCCTCGGCCTGGAAGCAACATCTAGGTGATTTGATGCCACCCGACTTGCATGACTCAACTAGTCCTGGCTGCTTGAAACTGTTCAACAGCAGCTACCCTGCGAAAGCCAGTCTGGTGTAGCGTTCAGAGCGGGGACTGCGGGAGCCAGATCGAAATCCCCATCCTGCTATGGAACCAGTCACATACTTTCGGCCTGACCTCCCTCAAAGGGTTGTTGCGCAGATACAAAGGAGAGGAAAATAACGCGAGCTGCTTTGGTCCACCCTACGAGAAAGGCGGGGGTATAAATGAACTAAATAAACAATAAAAATTGCTGAAAATGAGAGGCAGATAAAAGGCAGGTTGGTAAATAGCTGAGAAGGCGAGAATGAGGCAGGGAAAGGGGAGAGGATATGGTGGTTGATGGGGGGGAGAGAAAGAGGAAAGTGTGGGGGGGGGCAGGGGATGGATCGGAAAGCGATGGGTCACACCGCAAGTCTTTGAGGGTTCCCTACCATGCAAGCGGACCTGGCCCAGTGGCAGACACCAGCTTGGGGGGGGGCGGCGCTGAAGACAAGAGGGGCAATTAAAGGTTGGTTGGCTGGCTGTTGGGTAGGAAGGAGATGAGGTTGTCTTCTCCACACTGGGATTTGGGGGGTAGAGCATGGAGAGAGTGGTTATGGGGGGGGGGCTCAGAGGGGTTCAATGCCAGAGACGCCACCCTCCAAAGCAGCCATTTCCTCCAGGGAAACAAAGGTTGCCAACCTCCAGGTGAGGGATGGAGATCACCCAAGAATTACAACTGCTCTCAATGGCAGACATCAGTTCCCCAGGAGAAAAATGGCTGCTTTGTAGGGTGGGCCCTGTGGAATTATGCCCCGATAAGGTCTCTTCCCTCCCCAAACCTCGTCCTCCCAAGGTTACACCCGCTCCCCACATTTCCAGGAGTTTCCCAACCTGGAGCTGGTAACCCTAAGAGGGAACTGATGGATGTAGTTGGGAAATCCACTGCGATTCCAAGAGATCTCCAGGCCCCAACTGGAGGTTGGCAACCCTAGACGGAAAGAAGAAAGCAGGAAAAGGGGAGGGGGCCAGGAGATGATTCTTGCACGTCCCCATTTGTGAATCCATGTGTGTGCCAATCCACAGGAAAAACCCCAGAAAAGAAGATTTGCTGGCAAGAGTAAAAAAGACAAGAATTGCGTCTTCACGGAGCCACGGCGGGGGGGGAAAAAGGAACCCCCCAAAAATCCATGGTTGCTCCCCACAGCTGCAAGGAGAAGACAAGCCCTGCAGGCCTTTCGGGACCCCCGCCCCCGCCCCACAACGAAGCCAGGCTGACGGGCAGGATTGCAAGAAAATGCCCAAAGGGAGGCGGTTTTGCAGGCGTTTTTTTGCACAGAGCATCCGGATGGGCAGATGCAAAAGAGCCGCCGCCCGTGCAGAGAGGGAGAGCAGAGAGGCCGGGTTGCAGAGGGAAGGAGGAGAGGAGATCCCAAGAGAGCAACCGGGGGAAAAGGCTTTGCAAAATGGAGCCCGCCGGTGCATGCGTGTTAAGGGGGGGGAGATATTCTTGCTGCACTTTGGGGTCTCCTGGGGGGGGGGAGGTGAACCCTGCAGGGCTCCTTGCAAGACCCCCCAATGCAAGACCCCCCAATGCAAGACCCCCCAATGCAAGATCCCCCAATGCAAGACCCCCCAATGCAAGATCCCCCAATGCAGCTCCTCCTCCGGCCTGGAAACCAGGGAGGCGTTTTGCAAAAGGCGACCTCCTTCCCCGGCTCACCTCCTGCTCTTGTCCAAAACCTCATGCTCCGACTGGTCTCCTCTTCGCCGGAAAGGGCCCTAGCAAGCCACGTGGCCTTCTCTATCTATGCCTTTCTAGGAACTCAGACTTCTTCCCACTTAACCCTTAGATGGACACACACACACACAAAAAGGGACCTCCAGGCTTCTCCTTTCCAGAGGCTGCACCGGCGAGAGTCAATCCGATTTAACTGCAAAGGGAAGACCGGATTCATTCCCTCCCCTTGTCTATCCTACCCGAGCCACTGGGTGCAAAGGAGTCCCAGCTGTATATGGGGCGAAAAAATGCCCTGTTCCCTAACAATTGCATGGAGGGTGCGGAGCAGCTTGTGGCCGGGCTCACTGGCTTGAGCCACGCAGATCATTTCCCAGGCACCGGCTGTGCTGCTCCCTCCCAAGAGGAGGCTTTGGTCTGGGTGCTAAAACTTGATTTTGGCCGGGCGGGGGGGGGAGGAGGTGCCCCCCCCGCCAGATGTGCATGGGTGGGGGGATGGGGCTCCAAGGTCTGGGCATCCAGTTCTCCTTCCCTAAGCTTTTTCCTTGCCGTGTTGCTGCAAGGGTACGTCTGAAAGGCAGGTGTAGGGGAAGCTCAGCAGGCCTCTGTCCGGTCCGAGTCTGGCTGGCCGCCCTCCTGAGAAGGCGAAGAGAGCTCCCCCCTCCATCCCTGACCTGGGGGCTAGGCTGGATGACCTCCGAGGTTCCTCCCAAATCCCAGTTTCCTACCCTGCCCTTGACTGAAGAATCCCCTGCTTAGGAGCTTGGTCGGTGACAGGAGAAGTGGGATCACAGATTTAAATCTGCTGCAAAGCGAGCCAAGCCCTTGGGGTGGGAGTGGAAGAGGGGGGGATGTTTGTAAGGGGACTGTCAGGGTTTCAGTACCTCGTAGCATTCCAGTAATATAAACTCCACTTCAGACGTTACAGAAAGTTTAAAGTTTATTTCAGAGAAGCTTACGAGATCAGCATCCTTGAGTTGTCCAACGGCAGAATGACCAGAGAAAGACAAATACAGCATATATAGAACATACAAAGAATTAATTACAAGTAGACTTTGAAATGCAAGAACAACAAGTTTCTTTGAAGCTTCCACAAGGTGTTATAAATGACACTAGGAAAATCGATCTCAGATTTACAGCGGGAAGGCTTTGAAGTGGAGGTGTTACAGTTTCCAGTCTCTGTCCCTTTTTCCCATGGGAACGGAAGGGGGGGAAAGAGAACAGAGTTTACTCATCCCGGGTCCGACTGGGTGCCCTCACTGACAGGGACCTCCTGCACAGCTAAGTCAGTCCACAGTTGGGTCGCTCCAACACCGGCTCCTTTGGGCTCTCCTTAAATGTCAGCCTTTAGCACTGGAATTTGGGTTTATTTTGTAAAGGGCAGACTAACACGGCCATCCCTTTGTTGTCATCAACTGTCCGCCGGCTGCAAAGAAGGAACCGGTTGTCTATCCATCATTTCACTGTCTGGGGACAGGTAGAGCCTGTTTGCCGGTTTCCTTTTCAAGTAGGGGAAGCAGTGAATGGCACCGCTTCACACGTTCACATTCTCAAGGAGCCAGATGGCAGACCCCTCATTTCCCCCCCTGGGTCCATGACTCAGTGGCAGAGCATCTGCTTGGCATGCAGAAGGTCCCAGGTTCAATTCCCAGCATCGCCAATTCCAGGATCATTTTGAGATAGGTGATGGGAAAGCCATAGGCCTGAGACTTTGAGTGGGAAGTATTTGGCTGATAGGAGATGGCAGATGTCACAAGGCACATTCAGCTACTGAAAGAGTTTACTGTGAAGTTCCTGGCTTCTCTGTTATTAGTAGGGTTGCCAACTCTCCTGGAGTAGCCGGGAGTCTGCCGGAAATGATTTGGAGGTCAACGCCCTGTGGCACTGTGCAAAGCAGGTGATCAGCCTTTGAGCTGTGGCCCTTGGAGGAAATGGCCAGCTTTAAAGGGTGGACCCTGTGGCATTACATTCTTGCTTGGGTCCCTCCCCAAACCCCTCACCCCTCACCCCAAACCTTGGGGATTCCCCACTCTGGACTTGGCATCCCTGCTCCCACTCACAGGCCTGGGACCTTGCTGTAGATCTCCCCACTGGGGTGACATTTCCCAAATACACTTCTAAGCCCTGGGATCACGCCTGGCGGAATAGAAGAAGGGTGGCCCCATGGCTACTCAAGAAGGAGGGTTTCTGGGAAACTAATATAAGACCGAATACTCCAGGAGAGTAGGGACCAGAGAAGGAGCTGGCCCCTTGAGAGGTTCCTGTGGCCCAGAGGTTGGGAACATATCCCCTGTTGAAAGTTTTTTCCCATTTTCAAGTAGACTTTTTAAAAAATGGTTTGGTAATATCAGTTAGGGTAGAAAGGGGAGAATGGTGGCTTTCCTTGCAGGGAGACTCCCTTACACCAATAATTGCCTGGAAAGTACCCTGGTAACCAGCAACCACCACTCAGGATCTCCTGAGAACACCTAGACTGACCCGCTGTGAAGGGCAGTCTTCCAGCACAGTACTACAGCAGTAGCAACATAAGTTATCACCAACCTGGTAGCACCCATGCAGGCTAGCACATGGGGAAGAGATGAAGGGAAATATCCCACAGAAATCGATTCTGCTAAGCCAAAAAGAAGCCTTTTGAAAAGATTTATTGTGAAAGAGGGGGGGGGGCAAAACAGGGAAAGGGATTAAAAAAGGGGTGGGAAAAAGGCAAAACAAAATGCAAGGGAAAGCGCACAGCCACAACAACACAAAGATATTCAAAGGAAAAGGAAGACATTTAAAATAGCTAAGCCAAGCGTGTTATTGGTTCTCGTAGGTTATCCGGGCTGTGTAACCGTGGTCTTGGTATTTTCTTTCCTGACGTTTCACCAGCAGCTGTGGCCGGCATCTTCAGAGGAAGATGCCGGCCACAGCTGCTGGCGAAACGTCAGGAAAGAAAATACCAAGACCACGGTTACACAGCCCGGATAACCTACGAGAACCAATGAACTCCGACCGTGAAAGCCTTCGACAATATTTTCAAGCGTGTTATATTTACTGTAGCTGGTTCCTTATAGCACGTGCAGAGTTCCTTCTGGAAACAAGAAGTCAAAGGAGTCCTTTACCCGTACCCAACTTCCTGTGGACCCAGTTTCACTGAAGACTGAAAAAAGAAGACAAGGAAAATCCCCAACGTCCAGATATTTGTATTATTGCTGGCAAGAGGTACACCTCTACAACATTTTTGTTACAGGTCTAGCACACAAGTAATACTCTTAGAAGATTTTTGCTTCCATTTTTATATTTATATTTTATTTATATTTATCTTCAATCTTATATCCTGCCCTCCGGCAGAGCTGGGCTCAGGGTGGCGTACATAACATTAATTCAGCACCAACAAATATGTTAAAATTACAATAAAATCATGTTAAAAAAACTATTAAAATATAGAAACAAGCACCAACATAGTCCATAAAACATCCACAAGATGTCTAGGATGGTACACCTTCCCAATTCTCGCCCCCCCCCTCGTTGCCATTTTAGGCTGAGCGGGACTGCTCCGGCGTCACTCACCAGCCAGCATGCCCACCCTGTCCCTTTCTGGGCTGAGTGGGGCCACAGCGCCCTGCGTGCCCAGCCACCGTCTTTGTTTCCCCCCTCCCTTTCTTTCATTCTCTTTCTTACTCTTTGTCCCTGTTTCTTTCTCTCTTCATCTCTCTCTCTTTTCCTCTTTCTCTCTGCCTCTTTCTCTCTCACCTGTTTCACTTTCTGTCTGGGCTGGAGAGCCCGCTGCAAGTTCACCAGTCAGGGCAGCCACACACCCCCAGTTTAAAATGAACAAAAAATTAATGCAAGGGACTAGAGACACTTAACTTTATAGAAGACACATGCAAAGCCAATTAATGATACTATTTTTTACTTTATTTTTACTTAAAATACAAACATACTTAAAACAATAAGACTGTTAAATAAAACACTGTAAGAATGTTATTTTTGTAAACTTGTTTGTTTTAAGTAAAAAAAAAATCATTAATTGACTTTGCCTGTGTCTTCTATAAAGTTCGTATCTCCAGTACCTCGCATTACATTGTATGGTATTTATTTATTTGGTACACATAGTCGGCACGACCAAGTGACATTTATGTTATATTCGGCCCTCCTAACAAATGAGTTTGACACCCCTGATCTAAACATTCATATATTATCTCTGCAGAGTGGATACGCTGATGGGCCCTAAGATACGTACTCCGAGAAAAACTTTTTTCACAAAGCAAGCATTTATATGGTTTCTCCCCGGTGTGGGTTCGTTGATGGGTCCTAAGATCTTTACACCGGGCAAAACTCTTTCCGCAAGCCAAGCATTTATACGGTTTCTCCCCAGTGTGGATACGTTGATGGGTCTTAAGATCTGTACTCTGAGCAAAGCTCTTTCCACACTCCAAGCATTTATACGGTTTCTCCCCAGTGTGGACACGTTGATGTTTAGTAAGCTGTGAATTCGAAGAAAAGCTCTTACCACAATCCAAACATTTATATGGTTTCTCCCCAGTGTGGATATATTGATGGGTCCTAAGGTCTGTACTCCGAGCAAAGCTTTTTTCACAATCTAAGCATTTATATGGTTTTTTCCCAGTGTGAATATGATGATGGGCGGTGAGCTGTGAACTCCGAACAAAGCTCTTTCCACAATCCAAGCATTTATATGGTTTCTCTCCAGTGTGTATCTGTTGATGTTCAATAAGCTGTGAAGACCAAGCAAAGCTCTTTCCACATTGCAGGCATTTATATGGTTTCTCCCCAGTGTGGATACGTTGATGTTTAATAAGCTGTGACCTCAAAGCAAAGCTTTTTGCACACTTCAGGCATTTATATGGTTTTTCCCCAGTATGGATATGTTGATGTTTAGTATGCTGTGAACTTGAAGCAAAGCTCTTTCCACACTCCACGCATTTATATGGTTTCTCCTCTGTGTGGATTCGTTTATGAGAAGCAAGGAGGAAATTCTTGGCAAACCTCTTTCCACACTCCAGGCTTTTATGTGTATCCCTGCCGTGGAGTCGTTGATGGCCAGGATGGTCTCCCTTCC
The DNA here is from genome assembly GCF_029931775.1 of Euleptes europaea. Taxonomy (NCBI): domain Eukaryota; kingdom Metazoa; phylum Chordata; class Lepidosauria; order Squamata; family Sphaerodactylidae; genus Euleptes; species Euleptes europaea. Next base: position 1,256,488 of record NC_079312.1, read on the forward strand.
AGCCAAAGCTCCTTCTACTCTCCAAGCATTTATCAGGTTTCTCCTCTGTGTTAATCCTTCGGTGTGTATCAGACACCTGGGATTCAGCACCCTCAGAGGCAGAGCATTCATTCTCCCTCTTCTGGTTTGTTCCATTGTTGCGTTTCTGCTCCTTTGTGTCAAATAGTTGTTCTGGTTCTTCCTCGGATTTCTTCTGTGGACAATCAGCCTCTGGAATAAAGAGAAAAGACTGGTAAGACCTTCAAGCAAAAGCAGAACCAAGAACAGAAGGCCATTAGAGAGCCAGAGTGGTGTAGGGGTTAAGAGCGGTGGTTTGGAGCGGTGGACTCTGATCTGGAGAACAGGACTTGATTCCCCACTCCTCCACATGAGTGGCGGAGGCTAATCTGGTGATCCGGATTTGTTTCCACACTCCTACACATGAAACCAGCTGGGTGACCTGGGGCTAGTCACACTCTCTCAGCTCCACCTACCTCACAGGGTGTCAGTTGTGGGGGTAGGGAGGGAAGGTGATTGTAAGCCACTTTGATTCTTCCTTAAGTGGTAGAGAAAGTCGGCATATAAAAACCAACTCTGCTTCTTCTTCTTAACTGCTCAGTAATGACATAACAGAAATCACTAGAAAGCGAGACAAATCCTGCCTTGTGTTAATCTGCTGTTGATTCTTCTTTTGGAGGTACTTCCATGAGAGACAAGGTGGCTCAGTGCAACCTTCATGTTTAGAGGCAGTCTCTCTATGAAGAGGATGCTTTGGATCTGCTCCTTTTCTGAAGAACCTTCCAGGGACCATTGTTGACCACACAGTAAATGGGAGGCTAGTCTACAGGGATGTCTGGCCAATCTATTCCTGGATTTGAACACAGAATTTACTGCATTCACTGGAGAGTGAGTTTGCAGCAGAACTATACTCTTGGGCTACAGAGACCCTATCTGAGCTCCAAACTCATGAAGCTCACCATACCTTCCAACCCCAGGTATGTTCGGCCTCCCAAGTCGTGTTCTGGGGCCCAGCCTGCAGAGCGGAGGCAGGTGATGCCTACAGACTGGGCATTTTCAGTGGTGGCCCCTCATCTGCAGAATGACCTTCTCTTTGAAGCTCAACTGGAGCTTACCTTCCTAACTTTTCAGAACAAAGCCAAAACATGTCTTTCTGACCAGATTTTAGCTTTGTGGGTTATCAATTTAGCTCTTATTCTGACCTGAGGACTGTGATTGGGATTTTTTTGAGGCAGATGAGTGGCTATTTTGATGATCCTCTTGTGACATGGCTTTTAAAATTGATCAGTTATGAATAATTTAGGATCATATGCTAATGTTTTAATTTTTCAGCCAACTTAAGAAGGTCTGTGGAGAGGCAGCATATAAATAAATCATGTATTAAAAACAAGCACTATATAAACATTCCCTGCCAAGCTTCGGTACAAACAAGCCAGCATTTTATTCCCCATTTTAACTTCTCTTTCACCCTTGAGAAAGCTTTCCTGACCATTGGGATGTTGCCCCTTGAGAATTTCCTCTGTTCTCCACCGGATGAAATTTAGCCCAAGAGGAGTCCTACTCGCTTCCACCACACAAGTATACATCTACCTGTTGATTTCTTTGTTTCTTCTGCATCTTGGAAAAGTGGATCTCCTACTTCTTCTACTGAGGATATGCAATCAGGTTTGGGAACCAGAAGTACTTCTTTGGGGGAAAGAAACAGATGGGTCACTTTCAGACATTCAGAGGTGGTTTGCCATTGCTTGCCTCTGCATGGTGACCCTGGACTTCCCTGGTAGTCTCCCATCGAAATACTAAACAGGACATGCCCTGCTTAGCTTCCAAGATTAGGCTAGCCTGGGCCATCCAGGTCAGAGCTGGGGTCCTTCTGAGAAGGAAAGACTTCTGCCTTCAGCATCTGTGAATCAAGGGAAAGGAGAGCCTTACCTAGAGAGGCCACATTCTGACGATTGTCCTCCATGACTTCCTTGTGAAGCCTTCTTTGGTCCGGATCCAGCAGAGCCCACTCCTCCTCAGTGAAATGAACACACACCTCCGCAAAGGTCACCAGACCCTGAAAAGAGAAACAAATATTCTTCTGTCTTCAATAATAATGTAATAATTCTTCTTCAAAGTGCAATCCAAAAGGACTATAATAAGATGTTGACATTCAAGACTGAAATCACCATCAGATGTTTCAATTTTTTATTCTCCAGGGAGGGAGGGGGAAGCACCCAGGGACAAGATCCATATTTCCACACTTACCCAATCAGGCTGCATAGAAACTGCTTCCTCTTTGCCAGAAAGAGACGGCAAAGAATCCATTGTATGTTTTATGGCACCACCTGGAAGGATAAAAAGGTCGTTTTTAGTTTGCATTTTAGTTCTAGTAAAGGAAACAAGATTCTCCCTGTATTGGCTCATAGAGGCAACTATCCTTGCATCCCTATTTCGGATAATTTTTTGCTTCTGCACTTTTGACAAATCTAGGCTTAATACAGTTATCATATACAAAACTGTGTTCTGTCCAGAATTCACAAGGAAGAACTAACAGGCCCTTCTAAACCCACGGACAGAACCACAGGTACTAAACCTCACAATGGTGGGCAAGAACAGAACATCTGGGAAAAGGCAGCCTTGCGACTGGTGGAGTACCAAGGACTTCCCCTCTTGACATCCCAGTTGGGCAACACAGTGAAAGAGGCCACTGACCCATCCTCTCCATTAGAGTCGCCTCACTTCTCCTGGATTTCCCCCCCAGTCTACAGTCCTAGTCCAAAGACATTATTGCGTCTTACTGAGAATCTTTGTTAACTTCAAATATAATTCAAATAATTTCTAATTACCGATTGACTTTTAATCATTTGCATGTTCAGCCTTGAGTCCCAGATAGAAAGACGGAATATAAAGGAACCTATTATGTTTTATTAATAATCATTTTATTGATGATAATGATCACAAAATATCATATTCATAGAGAATGAAAAGGCCAGTGATGTCATACTGCTAAATGTGGGTGAGACCACTTTTGGACAAGACTTTTCATACCCTGGAACTCAGCGCCTAGTCAGACGGAACGTAGTTTTGGAAGCACCAGACTGCCGCCTTCCACCCCCATCCTTTCAAGCTTTCTCAAGTGGACACTTCTTGCTCATTTGAATTCTGGGAAGCAAAAAGCTCTTGCACTAAAAGTATCAGAAGTTACTACAGTCTAAGAGCTCCTGAAATGTTAAGATACTGTCCCCCTTTTTATTGGCCTAATGCATTATTTTCTCAATTTTTGACATTAACTGTCATAATTTGAGTTTGGAAGAAGCTTTGCCTTCAATTACCTGACTGTATTAAACTAATTACCCTGCAGTGAAATTAAATCAATTTTAGGTTTTTACTTCCCCAGCCACAATTGCTAAACTGAGAACCTGCAGTGGAGCCTCTCTCCCACACAGGACAAAAGGTGGGGGGATCAGAGCACCTACGCTTGAGGAGGCCACGCAGTGGGAACAACACCCCTTTTGATCTTACCCAGAAAAGCTGCTCTGTGGAAACGCTCCTGCGTGATCTTCTCCCGCACCTGAAACAGAAGTGGGGATCCGAGGAAGGTGAGACTGATGAGAAAAGGAAGAGGAAACAGAATAAGATGGGTTCCAAAAAGGTGGGGCAACCCATGTCGATTTTGAGGGTATCCTGGATCATATCCTTTGCCCGCCTGCCCCAACAATACAAAGGTGAAACCCTCTCACCTGCTGGTCCTCATTCTTCTCCTCTGCCTGGCTCAAGAGGAAGCCTTCTGCCACGGCCACCGCCTGGCAACTGGTCTCTGGCCTGCATTCCCTGACCCAGTTCCCCATCTCTGGGGGTAGGACGGCCAGAAACTGCTCCAGGACCACCAGGTCCAGCATCTCCTTATGGCTGTGCCTTTCTGGCTTTAGCCACTGGAGACAAAGTCGGTGGCGTCGGCTGCAAACCTCTCGGGGGCCCTCAGCCTCCTGGTAATGGCAGTGCCTGAATTGCAGGCACTGCACATCTGGAGAAAGGAAGTTGTCTTCTGGGCTCTTTTGCAGAGTTTGTTCCCACAGTTCCTTTCTGCTCCCAGCCTCAGAGGCATCAGGACCTTTCCCTGATTCATGGACAGCTGAGTCCAGCTCTCCTCTCATCCTCCCTTCCTCTCTAACCTCTCTGGACCAATAGATCACTTTCCTGTTCTGCTAGATTCTTCTATAAAGGCAAGTGTAGAATCTCTGACCTCCTGTAAAGCAAATACTGGTTTATGTACATGTGTACATACAGATTGGATGTCAGATTGGGGGACTGATCTCTGCCGAGACATCTGCATCTGAAGAAGGGAGCTCTGATTCAAAAAAGCTCATATTAGAATTCAGGGTGTTTTGTCTTCTGGACTTCTGTTTTGTTTTGTTACAATAGACAAACACAAAAATGGTATCTGAAGAAGTGAGCTGTGGCTAATGAAAGCTCATCCCCTACCAGAAAATATTTTTGTTAGTCTTTAAGGTGCTACTGGACTCTTGCCCTTTTCTACTGCTGCGGACAGACTAACACGGCTACCCACTGTGAATTACAAAAATGAGTGAATAAGTAGGAGGAGCGACTAGCGATATAATGGTGAGAATGTCAGATTGGATCTGGGAGATGCAGGCTCGAATTCCTTTGTCTTCCACAGAAGCTAGCTGGGTGACCTTGAGCCAGTCACATGCTCTGAGGCTGACATACCATATAGGGTTCATAGAATTATGGAGTTGGAAGGGACCACCAGGGTCATCTAGCCCAACCCCCTGGACAATGCAGGAAATTCACAGCTACCTCCCCCACACACACCCAGGGACCCTTACTCCATGCCTAGAGGATGGCCAACATGCCCCCTCTCTCATGATTTGCCTAAGGTAATAGAATCAGCATTGCTGCCAGATGACCATCTAAACCTCGGCTTTAAAACCTCCAGGAAAGAAGAGCTTACTACCTCCCAAGGAAGCCTGTTCCACTGAGGAACCGCTTTTTGTATTCTTCCTAACGTCTAGATGGAAACCCTTTTGATTTAATTTCAACCCGTTGGTTCTGGTCCGACCTTCTAGGGCAACAGAAAACAACTCAGCACCATCCTCTACGTGACAGCCCTTCAAGTACTTGAAGATCGTTATCATATCCCCTCTCAGTCTTCTCCTTTTCAGGCTAAACATACCCAGCTCCTTCAACCTTTCCTCATAGGATTTGGTCTCCAGACCCCTCACCATCTTTGATGCCCTCTATGGACATGTTCCAGCTTGTCTACATCCTTCTTAAATTGCAGTGCCCAAAACTGAACACAGTACTCTAGGTGAGGTCTAACCAGAGGAGAATAAAGCAACACCATCACTTTGCATGAACAGGACACTCTACTTCTGTTGATGCAGCCCAAGATCACATTTGCCTTTTTAACTACTGCATCACACTGCTGACTCATTTTCCATGTTTGGTCTACTAAGACCCCGGGATCCTTTTCACACACACTACTGCTCAAACAAGTCTCCCCCATCCTATAATTATGCATTTGATTTTTCCTACCTAAATGCAGAACTTTACATTTATCTCTGTTGAAATGCATTTTATTGGTCTTAGCCCAATTCTCCAGCCTGTCAAGATCATCCTGCATCCTGGCTTTGTCTTCTACCATTGTGAGGTTGTTTTGAGGATAAAATGGAGAAGGGGAGGACCCTTCCTATGCCTATTTTGGCCTTTGAGGGAGGGCACCGAGGGGCCAGGCCTGAGCTAGGGTTGTCAGCTCCAGGTTGGGAAATGCCTGGGCATTTTGGGAAAGAGTCGCAGGAGAGCAGGGTTTGGGGAGGGGAGTGGCCTCCGCTGAATATAATGCTGTAGAGTCCACCCTCCAAAGCAGCCATTTTCTCCAGGGGGGCTGATCTCTGCCATCTGGAGTTCAGGTGTAATTCTAGGAGATCTCCAGGTCCCACCTGGGGGTTGGCAACCCCAGGCCTGGCAGCAACCTCTGGGTGACTTGATACCATCCGACTTCCATGACTCAACTAAGCCTGGCTGCTTGAAACTGTTCAACTGCAGCTCCCCTGTGAAGGCCTGTCTGGTGTAATGTTCAGAGAAGGCCTGCGAGAGCCAGATTCGAATCCCCATCTCGCTACGGAAGCTCACTGGGTGATTTTGGACCAGTCACATACTTTCAGCCTAACCTACTTCACAAGCTTGTTGTGCAGATACAAAGTTGGAGAGGAGAATAATATGAGCTGCTTTTGTCTGCATTGTGGAGAAAGGAAGGGTATAAATGAACCAAATAAATAAATGTAGCTAAGGTGCCACCCCCCACAAGTCCTTGAGGGTTCCCACCCATGCAAGTGGGCCTGGCCCAGTGGCAGAAACCAAACAACCTGGTCACACTTTTCCTAGGCGAGAGCTGCCGGCGGGGCGGGTGGGGGGGAGGGCTGAAGGCAGATAAAGGTAAGTTAGCTGTTGTGTGGGAAAGAGATGGGGCTGCTATCTCCAGGTTAGTATTTTGAGGGGGTAGAGCCTGTGGAGGGTGGGATATGAGGAGGGGAGGAACCTCAGAGGGGTATAATGCCATAGCCTCCACACGCCAAAGCTGCCATTTTCCCCAGAAGAACTAAGGGTGCCAAACTCCAGGTGGGACCTGGAGATCTCCCAGAATTACAACTGATTTCCAGACCAGACAGATCAGTTCCCGTGGAAATAATGGCTGCTTCAGAGGTTGTACTGTATTCATTGTACCCCGATGAGGTCTCACCCCCCCCCAAATCTCCAGGAAATTCCTAAACTGGAGCTGGCAACCCTAAGGGGCAACTGATCTCTGCAGCTGGGGGGTCTGTCGTGATGCCAGGAGAGCTGCAGGCCCCACCTGGAGGCTGGCAACCCCAGAAGGGCCGGGGAAAGGGCCATGGCTCAGTGGTAGAGCCTCTGCTTGGCATGCAGAAGGTCCCAGGTTCAGTCCCCTGCATCTCCAGATAAAGGGACCAGGCAAGTAGGTGATGTGAAAGACCCTTTTCTGCCTGAGACCCTGGAGAGCCGCTGCCGGTCTGAGTAGATGATACTGACTTTGATGAACCGAGGGTCTGATTCAGTATATGGCAGCTTCATGTGTGTGAAGGTGAGAAGAAAGCAGGAAAAGGGGAGAGGCTAAGGGGGCTTTCAGGAAAGAGGAAATACTGGGGGAGGGGGGGCAATGAGACGCCTCCCACCATTCCCTGCGGGCTCCCATTTGTAAATCAACATTTTTGCCCTACAACAAAGCAAAGCGAGGCAGAGACATTTCAGAGTTTGCGGCTGGTTTGAGTAACCCAAGGCTGACTTTGGAGGTCTTGGTGGCTCACCGAGAAGGGGGGGGCTGGACCTTCCCCAGGTGTCCCTGCAAACCCCCGCCCAAGGGGAGAGGCAGCTTTCCAGCGAGGCAGAGATCTGGCGCTGGCAAAAAGGCCACCCAAAGGGTGCCAAGGTGCAGAAGTGGGAAAAAGGAACCCTCCAAAACCCCCAGCTTGCTCTTTCCGAACAGCAAGGGAAAAACCTGCAGGCCCTCTGGGACCCCCGCCTGCCCCACAACAAAGCCTGGCTCATGGGCAGGATTGCAACCAGATGCCAAAACGGAGGCGATTTTGCTAGAGTTTTTGCAGAGAGCAACCGAGGAAGAGGAGCTCCCAGAGAGCCAGCGGGAAAAGGCTTTGCAAAGTGGAGCCCGCCGGTGCAGGGGTATTAAGGGGGGGAAGGGGGTCTTCTTGCTGCACTTTGGGGTCTGCGGGGGGTGAATCCTGCAGGGTTATTTGCAAGACCCCAAATGCAAGACCCCAAATGCAGCTCCTCCTCTGGGCTGTCTCATGCTCGAAACCAGGGAGGAGTTTTGCAAAGGAAACCTCATCTCACAGTTTACCTCTTGTTCCAAACCTTCGGGTACCGCCTCTTCTCCACTTCACGGAGGAATACGAGGGAGTCCCCTGGTCTTCTCGGTGGCTGCCTCTCTAGGAACTCGGGATTTCCCTCCTTAACCCTTAGATGGACTCTCTGCACTGGTCAGAGGCTGCCTCGCTTGACCCAGCGAGCCTCACTCCGGTTCACTTGCAAAGGGAGGCAAAGGGGAAACAAAGGGATTCGACCCCCATCCCTTTCCCACCCCAGCTGATGGACAGTCCTGCCTCCACCAGTCTTAGAGCAGCACAGCCGATGCCTGCGTGGCTCAAGCCAGTGAGCCCGGCCAGAAGCTGCTCCGCATCCTCCACGCGATTCTCAGGGAACAGAAGAGGGCCTTTTCCCGACCCACATGCAGCTGGGACTCCTTTGCATGCAGTGGCTCCATCCTAACTCCCTCTTCTCCTGAACCTCAGGACCCCTCCTTAGACTCATGGAGACCAGAATGAGCATCGGCTAGGATGGGGAAGAGTTCGAATCCAGTCTTCCCTTTGCTGCCCTTTGCAATTAAAGCGGAGTGAGGCTCGCTGGGGGACAAACAGTTAGCCATAACCAAAAGACTGGAATGGCTAGGGCATAAACTTTTGACAATGAAGGAAACTCCAGCAATGCAGAGCATGCCCTTATTTCTGGAACGGGACACTAAAGACATGGATCCAGCTGATCTAGCTATAAATACATCCCTTAGCTCAGCTGCAACTAAAGTTGGGGCCCAGAAGGACTTACCTAACGGTTATTCGACAGAGCATGAGTTGGCATGCACCTTTCTGAACCAATTCATCTTGATCTTGCAACCTCCACAAGAAACGGCCATTTTTATCACGATCCAAGAGAAGACCTGAATAAAATCTTGGAAGATTATTAAAGATGCTGTCTTGGAATCTAGGAGGGTGGCACATCAAATTCCTGTTTTTTAAACTCCTTGTGTGACTGGGACATCTTATTTTTACAGGAAACTTGGATCTGGGAATCAGCAGTTCCATTAAAGTGGATGCGTTTCATGTTGGTCTTGCACCTCTGACATTAACAGACACCTTTCAGTCAAAATGGGAAAGGACCCTTTCAGAGAAATTGCAGTCTATTAGATATTCTCCTAGCAGCCGCTCTGAGCCTGGCTTTGGCCGTGAAGAGCGGGGTAACAAATGGAAATAATAAATAAATAAATAATAGCCCTTGGTTATTTAAAAGGGCTAAATCTGAAATTAAGCAAAGGATCTGGGATACTGAACTTCAACACCATTACAAAATGCCATCTTTTTAGGAATGAGAGGTTTGTGCCAGTAAACTAGTTGGCTAATTTATCTGTCCTCGAATAGGGGAAACCTTTCACTCTGGCCCGTTTCAATGTTCTCCCATCTGCACTCTCAGAAGGGAGATTCCTTGGTTTGCCACCCCATGGCCACATTTGCCCTTGTACAAGTGGGGAAATTGAAACAAGTTGGGCACGCTCTGCTGCCCTCCTCCTTCTATAGAGGTGTAAGATATGCATTCATTGTGCTCATCCCATAAACTCTGGAAGATGAGAGGAACGGTATACCTCCCTTCTTCTTGCAGACCTTGGACCTGGAACCATGGACAGAGTGGCTAGATTTTGTGCAGCCTCCAGAATCTACCGTGGTTCAGTGCTGATTCAGCAAAATGCACCTGCTATTTGTACACTTTTTATGAATGGGTTTTGTGTGATTTTCCTTTTTTTATTGTATGTTTTATACTGCTGGTCCATGACAGTAATAGATAACTGACTGCCTTAGCCGTGCAGGATGTCCCCTTACAAACATTCCCCTCCGGCACTCAACACCCCAACGGCGTGACTCGCTTTGCAGCAGACCTGAATCTGAGATCCCGCTTCGCATGTCACTGACCAAGCTCCTCAGCAGGGGAGACAAGGACAGGGTTGGAAAGAGTGAGTTGGGGGGAACCGCAGAGGTCATCTAGTCGACCCCCCCCCGAGGTCAGCGGGGGTGGTGGGCAGCTCTCATATCCGGCCGATGCCTGGGAAATGCTCTGCGTGGCTCAAGCCAGGGAGCCCGGCCAGAAGCTGCTCCGCATCCTCCACACTATTCCTTAGGGCCTTTTCCTGACTCCTATGCAGCTGGGATGGCATCCGGCGGCTCCCTCCTAGCTGCTGCCCTCCTCCCCTGCTGAACCTCAGGATCCCTCCTCGGACTCGTGGGGACGAGAATGAGCATCGGGAAGGACAGGGAAGGGAGGGGGGTCGGATCCGGTCCCCCCTTTGCCTCCCTTTGCAACTGAATCGGAGTGAGGCTCGCTGGGGAAACCGGTGCAGCCTCTGGCGGGGCGAAGCAAGCCGGGGAGCTCCTCTTGTGCAAAGTGCACAGAGCCCATCTGTGTGATTTCTTTTGGGTGGGGGGGAGGCGGTTGTGCATTCCGTGCATTGTGCAGGGGCTGGGCTGGGGGGCCCTGGGGGTCCCTTCCAACTCTATGATTCCATGGATCGAGGGTTAAAAGGGGAGTTTTCCATTCCTAGAGAGGCACAGACCTAGAAGGTGACGTGGCTTGCGGGTGCTTTTCCGGTGAGGAGGAGGAGGCGAGGGGGCGACAGGGGTTTTGCAGCCAGAGGTGAGCCGTGCAGTGAGATTTCCTTTTGCAAAACGCATCTCCCTGGTTGCGAGCGCGGAGCAGCCCGGAGGAGGAGGAGGAGCTGCATTGGGGGGTCTTGCAAAAAAAAGCCCCGCGGGATTCACCCCCCTGGAGACCCCAAAGGGCAGCAAGAATACCCCCCCCCCTAGCCTCCCTGCACCGGCGGGCTCCGTGTTGCAACGCCTGAGCGCCTCTTTCCCCGCAGGCAGAGCCCAACTCGCCCCAAACCGCCCCTCCCTGTGGGCCTTTTCTTGCAATCCGCCCCATCGGCCGGGCTTGGTTGTGGGGCAGAGGCGGGGGTCCCGAAGGGCCCGCGGGGATTTCTCTTGCTGTTCCGGAGGAGCAAACATGAGTGGGTTGGTTTTTTTTTTTGAAAGGCTCCCTTCTCCACTTCTGCAGCTTGGCACACTTGCCACATTTCTATCCACGTGTTTATTAACTGAGGCAAATCGTGGTAACAAGGCAGGAAGTCCTAGGACGTCTAGACAAACTGCAAACTAACAAGTCACAGGGACCAGACGGCATTCATGCTAGAGATCTTCAAGATCTCAGATGGGGCAATTGCTGAACTTGTAACAAAGAAATGCAACATTGTCCCTTCGATCAGCCTCTGTCCCAGAGGACTGGAGAATGGCCAACGTCACACCCATTTATAAAAAAAGGACCCAGGGGGGACCCAGGAAATTACTGGCCCGTTAGCTTAACGTCCGTTCCAGGAAAATTAGTGGGAAGCATGATTAAAGATAGAATTGTCAAGGGCAAGGTCTGCTGGGCAAAACCCAACATGGCTTCTGTAAGGGTAGTTTTTTGATAGCGTCAACAAGCATGTGGGCAGGAATGAGCCCGTGGATATTGTGTAGTTGGATTTCCAAAAAGCTTTTGACAGAGTCCCCCACCAAAGACTGCTAAGTCACGGGATAAGAAAAAATAGGGAGCAGAGAGTAGGAATTAATGGTCAGTTCTCACAGTGGCGGGATGTGAGCAGTGGGCTGCCTCAGGGGTCTGTGCTGGGACCGGAGCTTTTCAACCCGGTCATCAATGACCTGGAGTCGGGGTTCAACAGTGAAGTAGCCAAGTTTGCAGATGACACCAAATTATTTAGGGTGGTTAAAACAAAATTGGACTGTGAAGAGCTCCAGAAGGATGATGGTGATGGCTGCCAGCTTGCAGGGCTTTTAGAGGGGAGTGGACATATTCATGGAGGAGAGGGGTATTCATGGCTGTTAGTTAGAATGGATACTAGTCATGCTACCTATTCTCTCTAGTATCAGGAGCATGCCTATTATTTTGGGTGCTGTGGAACATAGGCAGGATGGTGCTGCTGCAGTCGTCTTGTTTGTGGCTTCCTGGAGGCACCTGGTTGGCCACTGTGTGAACAGACTGCTGGACTTGATGGGCCTTGGTGTGATCCAGCAGGGCCTTTCTTATGTTCTTATGTTCTTATTGACACTTTCAAAAAACTTTAATAGGTTAGTGAGACAGGACCTACCTTTACAGAAGCCATGATGGGTTTTGCTCAGCAGCTCTCATTCCCTGGAGGTTTTTAAGCTGGGCATGGAGTAGGGATCACTGGGGGTGTGTGTGGGGGGAGGTAGTTGTGACTTTCCTGCATTGTGCAGGGGGGTTGGGCTAGATGGCCCTGGTGGTCCCTTCCAACTCTATGATTCTGTGAACAACCTCCAGGGAAGGAGGGCTTACCTCCTTCCAAGGAAGCCGGTTCCACTGAAGCAGAAGTACAGAAGACCAACACCCTTGATTCTAATATGAGCTTTTGTGAATCAGAGCTCCCTTCTTCAGATGCATATGTCACGTATATGCGTGGAAGTATGTACACACGCACACAATCTCAATGCAAAAACCAGTCTTTGTCTTGCAGGAGGTGAGAGATCTAGCACTTGCCTTTATGGAAGAATCTGGCAGAGGAGGAAGGTGATCTGTTGGTCCAGGTGAAGCCTTTTTGGAGCAGAAGGAAGGATGAGAGGAGAGCCGGACTCAGCTGTCTCGGAATCAAGGAAAGGTCCCGATGCCTCCGAGGTTGGGAGCAAAAGGGAGTTGTGGGAAGGAACCGTGCAGAAGAGCCCGGAAGAGAACCTCCGTCCTCCAGATGTGCGGCACCAGCAATTCAGGCAGCTCCGTTACCAGGAGGCCGAGGGCCCCCGAGAGGTTTGCAGCCGACTCCACCATCTGTGCCGCCAGTGGCTGAAGCCAGAAAGGCACAGCAAGAAGGAGATGCTGGACCTGGTGGTCCTGGAGCAGTTCCTGACTGTCCTACCCCCGGAGATGGGGAACTGGGTCAGGGAATGCGGACCAGAGACCAGTTGCCAGGCGGTGGCCCTGGCAGAAGGCTTCCTCTTGAGCCAGGCAGAGGACAAGAATCAGGATCAGCAGGTGAGAGGGATTCATCTTTGTAGTGTTGTGGAAGGTGGGGGGGGCAGGATATGATCCAGGATACCTGCAAAATCCACATGGGTTGCCCCACCTTTTTGGAACCCATCTTAGCCTAATTCCTCTTCCTTTTCTCATCAGCCTCCCCTTTTCTGAGATCCCCATTTCTGTTTCAGGTGCAGCAGAAGATCGCGCACGAGTGTTTCCACACAGCAGCTTTTCTGGGTAAGGTCGAAAGGGGTGCAGTTCCCACTGCATGGCCTCTTCGAGTGTAGGTGGGCTGCTCTGATGCCCCCTGGTCTTGTGTGGGAAAGATGCTTTGCTCCAGCTTCTCAGCATAGAAATTATGTTTGGGGCAATAAAAACCTAATTTAATTTCAGTGCAAGATAACAGTCAGGGAATTGAGGACAACGCTTCCTCCAAAGTCAGATGTCTATTATCTTAGGTGCTGTGGAACACAGGCAGGATGGTGCTGCTGCAGTCGTCTTGTTTGTGGGCTTCCTAGAGGCACCTGGTTGGCCGCTGTGTGAACAAGACTGCTGGACTTGATGGACCTTTGTCTGATCCAGCAGGGCTTTTCTTAGTGATAAGTACTTGTCAAAAATTGCAAAATCTGTGCACTAGGCCAATAAAAGGGGGACAAAACCATAAGCTTTCAGAAGCTCTTATGCCGTAGTAACCTTTTCAACTAGGCAAGGAGTGTCCAGAGTTGAGAAACCTCGAAAGGATGGGGGTGGAAGGCGGCAGTCGGGTGCTTTCAAAACTACGTGCCATCTGACTAGGCGTTGAGTGCCAGGGTATGAAAAGTCTTGTGCTAAAAGTGGTCTCACCCACGTTTGGCAGTATGACATCACTGGCCTTGTCATTGTCTATGAATATGACAATTTGTGATCCTTATCATCAATAAAATGATTACATCTCTTGTTAATAATATGAACAATAGGTTCCTTTATACTCCGCCTTAACTGGGACTTGAGGAAGAATATACAAATGATTAAAAGACACTTCAGTCAATCTGTAAGCAGATCAGATACTATAATGTTGGGTAGTCAGCTGATTAGAAGGTAAGATACTTGAATTTAACAAAGCTGCTTAGTAAGATGCAATAATATATTTGGGCTAGAACATAAGAAAGGCCATGCTGCATCAGACCAAGGTCCATCAAGTCCAGCAGTCTTGTTCACACAGCGGCCAATCAGGTGCCTTTAGGAAGCCCCCAAACAAGACACCTGCAGCACCATCCTGCCTGTGTTCCACAGCACCTAAGATAATAGGCATGCTCATCTGATACTGGAGAAAATAGGTATGCATTCATACCTAGTATCCATTTTTACTAGCAGTCATGAATACCCCTCTCCGCCATGAACTTGTGCACTCCCCTTTTAAAGCCTTCCAAGTTGGCAGCCATCACCACATCCTGGGACAGGGAGTTCCACAATTTAACTATGCATTGTGTGAAGAAATACTTCATTTCATCTGTTTTGAATCTCTCACCCTCCACCTTCAGCAGATGACCCCACGTTCTAGTATTATGGGAGAGGGAGAAAAGTTTCTCCCTGTCTAGGACTGCAGACCGGGAGGAAACCTAGAAGGCGGCAATCAAGTATAATAAAGACGTTGAGTCAGTGGACTCCCAACACCGTGTCGCCAGGCTGGGACGTTAAGAGGGGAAGGGTTTGGCACTCCCACTAGTTGCAGGGCTTCCTTTTCCCATATGTTCTCTTCTTGCCCACCATTGTGAGATTTAGTACCAGTGGTTCTGCCAGTGGGGTTAGTTCTTCCTTGTGAATTCTGGACAGACCACAGTTTTATATATGAAAGCTGTATTAAGCCTAGATTATCCAAAATAAGGATGCAAGGATAGTTGCAACCATGAGCCAATACAGGGAGAATCTTATTTCCCCAAGTGGAACTAAAATGCAAACTAAAAACAACCTTTTTATCCTCCCAGGTGGTGCTATGAAAACAAAGATGGCTTCTTTGCCTTCTCTTTCTGGCAGAGAGAAAGCAGCTTCCATTCAGCCTGATCGGGTAAGTTTAGAAATATGGATCCTGCCCCTGGGTGCTCCCCCCACCCTCCCTAGGCCTGGGAGAATCTCTCTCTGTTCCTTTCCCCTGGCTCTTATCTGCCTGCTCACTGGGTTGAAAATGGAGATGTCTTATGGAGGTTTGAGTCTTGAACATCAACATCTTATAATATTCCTTTTGGATTGCACTTAGAAAGGGAAGAATTCTTACATTATCTTTGAAGAAAGAGGATTTCTCTCTCTCTTTTCAGGGTCTGGTGACCTTTGAGGAGGTGTGTGTTCATTTCGCCGAGGAGGAGTGGGCTCTGCTGGATCCGGACCAAAAAAGGCTTCACAAGGAGGTCATGGAGGACAATCGACAGATTGTGGCCTCTCTGGGTAAGGCTCTCCTTTCACTTGATTCACAGATGCTGAAGGCAAAAGCTTTTCCTTCTCAGAAGGACCCCAGCTCTGACCTGGGTGGCCCAAGCTAGCCTGATCTTGGAAGCTAAGCACGGTCGGTCCTCGACATGAAGCCTGCTGGTAGGCAGGCAATGGCAAACCACCTCTAAACATCTCTCACTTTAAAACCCTACGGGGGTCACTGTAACTCAGCTTTGACTTGCTGGCACTTTCCACCACCATCCCCCGGGCTCTTCCAATGGATACCCCCAGAGGGGATATAGAGAAGGTCCAAACGCAGGCAAGGGAGGGGGTTCTGCATACTTACTGGAGTCTGTAAGTATCAGTGTGCATGTTGAGATATTGGTTTGTAAAGGAAAAGGAGGAAGGCCCACCCACCCCCTACTGCCCATGGAGGACCGAGTAGCCTGATTGTACAAATTCATGAGTGCAGGTGAAAATCCACTGAAAACAGGGTGGGAGGGGAATTTTCCTCAATAACCGTTTATGGATTGTCAACAGGTCATCTTCTTTGGCCTTTCAGAGCAGCCATGGAAATGAGAATTTAAAATTGAGTATTGTGTTCAGTTTTGGGCACCACAATTTAAGAAAGATGTAGACAAGCTGGAACGTGTCCAGAGAAGGGCAACAAAGATGGTGAGGGGTCTGGAGACCAGTCCTATGAGGAAAGGTTGAAGGAGCTGGGTATGTTTAGCCTGGAGAGGAGAAGACTGAGAGGGGACATGATAACCATCTTCAAGTACTTGAAGGGCAGTTATGTAGAGGATGGTGCCGAGTTGTTTTCTGTTGCCCCAGAATGTCGGACCAGAACCAAAGGGTTGATATTAAATCAAAAGAGTTAGACATTAGGAAGAAATTTCTCACAGTTAGAGCGGTTCCACAGTGGAACAGGCTTCCTCGGGAGGTGGTAAGTGTGCCTTCCCTGGAGGTTGTTAAGCAGAGACTAGGTGGCCATCTGTCAGCAGTGCTGATTCTATGACCTTAGGCAGTTCATGAGAGGGAGGGCATCTTGGCCATCTTCTGGGCATGGAGTAAGGGTCCCTGGGTGTGTGTGGGGGAGGTAACTGAAATTCCTGCATTGTGCAGGGGGTTGGACTAGATGACCCTGGTGGTCCCTTCCAACTCTATGATTCCATGAAATAATGATAATAATAATTAAAATAAGAATACTATCTATATTTGTATAGGGTTTTCAGTAGCATTTTATGAAGTTCTGAAAGTCATTTGCTTGTCCTGAGGCCATTGCACCCTCCTATGGGACTTGAGGAGGATACATGTGGGGCGGAGTGGGCAGAGGGGAGGAATGATGGTTCTGCTGTGTTCATTCTGCTTATGCCAGTGTAAGCTTAGGCATGGCTCACAGGTTCATTAAAACGAGGCGGCAGAGCCCTGAATAACAAATGAAGAAAAATGGGATTTTAGCAGGGGAAGTCTGGCGCTGTGTCATGATGAGGAAGGAAGGGCCGTAGCTCAGTGGTAGAGCATCTGTTTTGCATGCAGAAGGTCCCAGGTTCAGTCCCCGGCATCTCCAGTTAAAGCGACTAGGCAAGTAGGTGATGTGAAAGACCTCTGCCTGAGACCCTGGAGAGCCGTTGCTGGTCTGAGTAGACAATACTGACTTCGATGGACCCAGGGTCTGATTCAGAAGAAGGCAGCTTCATGTGATGAGCTCACACTTGCTGAATTCTTCCCTGCCAGGCTTCTCTTGAATTCAGTTGGGCAGGTGCTGTTTTCCTGTTCTGGGCTGGAGAGAAAAGAAAGATGATGTATTCCTTCTGTGCGCTTTTCAGGTTGAGTGGTATAAAATGTTAATACAGAAGATAGATTTGTCCTAAAAAATTTTAAATAGGAGTTTTGGGGATCCATCACCACTTGTTCCCATCCTGGAGGGATTGTGGGGTCTCTTCAAAGGGACAGAAGCCCCCTTAGACAGTGACCCTTCGTCAGAACCGCAGTGGAGTCGGATGTCAGATCCTACTTGCCTTGGGAGGGGGCTAAGAAACCGTATCCTGGTGGCTGTGTCTAAGCTCAGGCTTGGTTTAAAAATCTGAATATTTCTTGGAGTTAGAATGTCTGGAAGTGACTGGTCTGTTTCTTTCCCCCAAAGAAGGACTTCTGGATTTCAAACCAGATTGCATATCCTCAGTGGAAGAAGCAGGAGATCCGCTTGACCAAGATGCAGAAGAAAGAGAGAGATCAGCAGGTATCTGCTTACTTGTGTGGTGGAAGTGGATAGGACTCCTCTTGTGCTAAATTTATCAGCTGGAGGAATTTCTCAAGAGGCAACAGGCCAAGAATGGCCAGGAAAGCTTTCTGAAGGGAGAAGAAGAAGTTAAAACGGGGGATGGGGGTGGAACGCTGCCTTGTTTATACCGAAGCTTGGCGGGAAATGCTTATAGAGTGCTCGGCTTGATTTATTTGTATGCTGCTTCTCCACAGACCTCCTCAGTTTGGCTCAAAAATAAAAAACATTAGCATGAGATCCTAAATTCTTCCTAACTGTTCAATTTAAAAAGCCATGGGCACACAAAGAGCATCAAATAGCCACTGAGCTGCCTCAAAAATATCCTGAGAACACTCCTCAGGTCAGAAGAAGACCATAAAACAGCTAAATTGATAAACCCCAAAGTTAAAGCCTGTTTGGAAAGACATGCTTTGGCCTTGCTCTGAAAAGATAGGAAGGTAAGGTCCAGTTGAGCTTCAAAGGGAAAGTCATTCCCCAGACGAGGGGCCACCAGTGAAAATACTCTGATTTGATTCTAGGCACCACCTTTTTCAGCTCTGCAAGCAGGGCCCCAGTACACAGGGCTTGGGAGGCCTAATTTACCTGGGGGTGGAGAGTATGGTGAACTTTATTAGTTTGGAGCTCAGGTTGGGATTCCATCGTTCAGGAGGATACCTCTGCTCCAAACTCACTCTGCAGTCAATGCAGTCATTTCTGTGTTTGAATCCAGGAAAAGATTGGCCAGAGATCCCTGAAGTCCAGCCTCCCCTGCCACACAGTGGTCAACAAGAGTCCCTGGAGGTACAGATCCAAAGCACCTTTCTTTAGAGAGAGAAGGCTGCCTCTAAACATTGAGTTTCCACAGAGTCGCCTTGTCTCTGATGGAACTACCCTTCAAAGAAAAAAATCAACAGCAGATTTATGAAGGGCAGAATTTGTGTCCCCTTCAATTGATTACTGTTATCTCATTATCAAACACAGTAAATGGCCTACTATTCTTGATTTCGCTTTGGCTGGAAGGTCTTACCAGTCTTTTCTCTTTATTCCAGAGGCTGATTATCCACAGAAGAAATCTGAGGAAGAACCAGAACACTTTCTGTTCGACATAAAAGAGAAGAAAAGAAGCACTGGAACAAACTGGAAGAGGGGGAATGAACGGTCTGCGTCTGAGGGTGCGGAATCCCAGGTCTTTGATACTCACCGAAGAATTAATACAGGAGAGAAAGCTTATAAGTGTTCGGAGAGTAGAAGGAGTTTGGGTTGGAAGACAGTCCCTTCTGGCCATCAACGACTCCATGGCAGGGAGACACATAAATGCCTGGAGTGTGGAAAGATCTTTGCTAAGAATTGCCTCCTTGCTGCTCATCGACGAATACACACTGGCCAGAAACCATATCAATGCTTGCAGTGTCGAAAGAGCTTTGATACCAAGACAGTACTTTCTGTCCACCAACGTATCCACACAGGGGAGAAACCATATCAATGCTTGGAGTGCGGAAAGAGCTTTACTTCAAGTTCACACCTTAGTTACCATCAACATATCCACACATGGGAGAAACCATATAAATGCCTGGAGTGTGTAAAGAGCTTTGCTACCAAGACAGATCTTACTAGACATCAACGTATCCACACAGGGGAGAAACCATATAAATGCTTGGAGTGTAAAAAGAGCTTTGCTCAGAGTTCACACCTTATTAAACATCAACGTATCCACATGGGGGAGAAACCATATAAATGCTTGCTGTGTGGAAAGAGCTTTGCTATCAAGGGACAACTTACTGTCCATCAACGTATCCACACGGGGGAGAAACCATATAAATGCTTGCCGTGTGGAAAGAGCTTTGCTACCAAGGGACAACTTACTGTCCATCAGCATATCCACATGGACGAGAAACCATATAAATGCTTGGAGTGTGGAAAGAGCTTTGTTCAGAGTTCAGACCTTACTAAACATCAACGTATCCACACAGGGGAGAAACCATATAAATGCTTGCAGTGTGGAAAGAGTTTTGCTATCAATGGACAACTTACTGTCCATCAACGTATCCACACGAGGGAGAAACCATATAAATGCTTGCCGTGTGGAAAGAGCTTTGCTACCAAGGGACAACTTACTGTCCATCAACGTATCCACACTGGGGAGAAACCATATAAATGCTTGCCGTGTGGAAAGAGCTTTGCTACCAAGGGACAACTTACTGTCCATCAGCGTATCCACATGGACGAGAAACCATATAAATGCTTGCAGTGTGAAAAGAGCTTTGCTACCAAGATAGAACTTACTGTCCATCAACGAATCCACACTGGGGAGAAACCATATAGATGCTTGCAGTGTGGAAAAGGCTTTGCTCGGAGTTCACACCTTATTATTCATCAACGTATCCACACTGGTGAGAAACCATATAAATGCCTAGAATGTGGGAGGAGTTTTGCTCGGAGTGACAACCTAGCAGCTCATCGACGAATCCACACGGGGGAGAAACCATATAAATGCTTGGAGTGTGGAAAGTGCTTTGCCTATAATACACACCTTACTGTCCATCAGCGTATGCACACGGGGGAGAAACCATATAAATGCTTGGATTGTGGAAAGATATTTGCTCATAGTGGTAGCCTAGCTAATCATCGACGAAGCCACACTGGGGAGAAACCATATAAATGCTTGGAGTGTGGAAAGAGTTTTGCTTGGAGTAAAGATCTTAGGACTCATCAACATATCCACACTGGGGAGAAACCATATAAATGCTTGGAGTGTGGAAAGAGCTTTAAACAAAGTTCAGCCCTTACTAAACATCAGCGTATCCACACTGGGGAGAAACCATATAAATGTTTGGAGTGTGGAAAGTGTTTTGCTCGGGGTTCAAGCCTTACTTACCATCAACGTATCCACACTGGGGAGAAACCTTATAAATGCTTGGATTGTGGAAAGAGCTTTGCTTGCAGTGTAAAACTTAGGATCCACCAACATATCCACACGGGGGATAAACCATATAAATGCTGGGATTGTGGAAAGAGCTATGCTTTGAGTTCATACCTTACTTACCATCAACGTATTCACACTGGGGAGAAACCATATAAATGCTTAGAGTGTGGAAAGAGCTTTGCTATCAAGACACAACTTACTGTCCATCAACGTATCCACACTGGGAAGAAACCATATAAATGCTTGGATTGTGGAAAGAGCTTTGTTCAGAGTTCAGATCTTACTAAACATCAACGTATCCACACTGGGGAGAAACCATATAAATGCTTGGATTGTGGAAAGAGCTTTGCTCAGAAAACACAGCTTACTTACCATCAACATGTGCATGCAGGGGAGAAACCATATAAATGCTTGGATTGTGGAAAGAGCTTTGGTCAGAGAGGTCACCTAGCTACTCATCAACGAATCCACACTGGGGAGAAACCGTATAAATGCTTGGATTGTGAAAAGAGCTTTGCTCAGAAGACACAACTTACTTACCATCAACATGTGCATGCGGGGGAGAAACCATATAAATGCTTGGATTGTGGAAAGAGCTTTGGTCAGAGAGGTCACCTAACTACTCATCAACGAATCCACACTGGGGAGAAACCATATAAATGCTTGGATTGTGAAAAGAGCTTTGCTCAGAAGACACACCTTACTTACCATCAGCGTATCCACTCTGGAGACAAACCATATAAATGCTTGGATTGTGGAAAGAGTTTTACTCGGAAGATACATCTTACTTACCATCAAAATAAACATGCGGGGGAGAAGCCATATACATGTTTGGAGTGTGGAAAGAGCTTTGCTGAGAGTTCAGGTCTTACTAAACATCAACATATCCACATGGGGAAGAAACCATATAAATGCTTGGATTGAGGAATGAGCACTGCTTCGAGTTCGCAGCTTCCAAGACATCAGTGTATCCACGCTGGGGAGAAACCATATAAATGCTTGGAATGTGGAAGGAGCTTTGCTCAGAGGTCAAACCTTGGTTACCATCAATGTATTCACACTGGGGAGAAACCATATAAATGCTTGCAGTGTGCAAACAGCTTTGTTCAAAAGGCACATCTTAAGGTACATCAAAATATCCCCACGGGAGAAACCATATAAATGCTAAGTCATGTTTTGCATCAAATTCACTGAGGAGAAAAACCTGACAAACATTTTCAGTTTTGCCAATTTACCTAAAAGACTCGATCATTAAATCATGGCAACAACGGTTAAACAAGTTTGTGTCAGAGGTGGCCTCTGGACTCTTTGCTATTGCCTTGTGTTCCCCGTTGCTGCCATGCAGGAGCAGAACCATACAAGCGGTCGGGCTCTTGACATGAGTAAAGGCTCGGTCTTGGGTGTTTACATATTTTCGCTCCTGTTCTCACTCCTGGTTCCCCCTGCCCGTCGCCGTGGCCTTGGTGCGACTAACGAGCGGTGTCTACTGAAACTGCTTCGCTCTCCCTTCGCCCTCCCTTCTCCCACCAGACATGGTTATCAGTTCAGTTCCCAAGCTTGTTAGACAATGCACCTGTGATGTAATCCTGTAGCCATGTTAGTTATGCCCTGTAGTCTGGCTTGTTCATTAGCAGCTTCGAACCTGCAAGTTACCTAGCTTACCTGATGCTTCTTCAATAAAGTTTAATTGCTTCTGACCTGACTGTCTGAGTGAGTGGCTTTTTGGGAATTTCCCAGGTTGGCTGGAAACCTGACAGTTTGTTTGGAGTGGTAAAAAAACAAGGTTTAGATTTAAAGTGCTTCAAGATGAGAAAAAAAGAGGCTGCTTGGGTCTACCTAACGTAAAGTTGTATTACCAGGCAGCATGTCTGGTTTGGATTTCAGAATGAATTGTACACCCTGAGGACAGAAAGGTCAGGCTTGAAAAAATTGACATCACGCAAGGATTTCATTTTCAACTATGGAAAAAGAATGATCCCAGGATATTACAATCTATAAGTGTTGATGATTGTAGCATCCATAGTCATCTTTTAAAAGTATGGAACTTATTGAAGATTTGACATAACCCTACCCCGCCAAGAATTATGTCACAAGCTGAAGGTTATTTGGACTTACGCGATAGAAAGAATAAAAATTATCTAACTTATAGTGACTTGATAACGAAACAGGAAAGACCTACACAAGATGGGTATGAAAAACGACCCTTTCTGAATATCATCATCTAGAGCAGTGATGGTGAACCTTTTAGAGACCAAGTGCCCAAACTGCAACCCAAAACCCACTTATTTATCGCAAAGTGCCAACACGGCAGTTTGCCCCCGCTGCCCAGCTGGGCGGCGCAGAGTCAGGGGAAGGGGGGGGGCTTTGAACTGCTCCGCGCAGAGATCTCCTACTATTATTACCTGGAGGTTGGCAACCCTAATGTGAGGGTCTCTGTCTTTGTGTCTCTGCTTTCCATCACCTGCGGTATTATCAGTGAACTCGTAAAAGCAGTTCACACCTTCTGGTCTCAGGCGCCAGGCCTGATGGCCCATGTATCTTCCCCCCCGCTGTTTTCCTGCCAGTACTCCCTCAGGCCGGTGCGGCCTTGGAAGTGTGATAGCCGCACCAGACTTCCTGGGATCCGTCTGATGTTTTGTATTATGCCAAGCTTGTAACTTCCCATAACAATAAGTGTGAACCCCAGTGCCCCAGTGCCCTGGAGTCAATATATTCTGTAAACCCGTATAGCCCCTCACTTGCAACTTTCTACCTGTGCCTGTCTCATCTCCTGAAGGCTTCAATAAGTCTATTGTTTCTGTATCAACGTCTGAGCAACTGATTTGGAGAAGCAAACTCAGAGAGGGGGATCTCTCACACCTAAGCATATAACAGCCGTGCAATACCCAACAATGTGGGGCTGCTGCTCCGCTGTATCCAAGTATAGCACACCCTCAAGTTAGTGTGTGCCCTAGAATTGCACTTAAAACGCCATGGTAGGGTTGCCAACCTCCAGGTGGCAAGTCTAGGAAATAAATGGAAAAGAACACCTATGCTGCAAAAATGTGTGTCACAACCCAAGATACAGCACAAGGCTCTACTGCTTACAGCAACTGTGAACACAAGTATAAATACCAAAAAAGCTTGCACTTGTTTCAAATAGTATTGTTTAGTAACAATATACACTTTTCAGTACATGAATTACAATGGCAATAAATATTCCTATGTCAATATAATATTATTACAATACAAAGCCACAATACATGAACAACTTTAGAATTAAATAGAACAGCTATAGTAAATGTGTCTGCATCCCATGCAAGTGTATTAAAGTCTCCCAACAGAATTAATCCAGCAATAGCAGCCTAGATGGTAACAGGCATACACAAAAAGCAATAAGCACTGATACGGTAAACAAGGGTTCGTGGGGGGAGAGAGAGACCTGAGATCATTATTCAAGAAAACAGTTTATTTGCAGCTGCTGACTCAGAGGTCCTAATGGGCAGAAATCTCTGAGCCCCGATCATACTGAGGAAGGGATATTTATCCAAATTCAAGATATGACAACCCATCAACATTCAGGGTAGGCTGATAGCACTCCAGACATAGAGGCGGCGCAGTACAGTTCAGTTCTATCCAGTTTCTCCTATCAATGTTTATAGTTCACTCTGACTCTCCATGACTCTTAACCCACTTCCTTAGCACACAGACATACAGGGATATTTTGCCCAGCAACAAGCTATTCCCTGGCTGTCCTAATACATTTTACAGAAAGGTAAAGAGATTATTACAAATTGCTATATCAGTGGAACTTCCATAGTCAGGGGAAGTCTACCTGCTGTCACATTCCCCCCCTTATGATACAAGACATACATATAAGGCTTGTCAATCATTCCTGTATTCCGTTTCATCATACTTTCTATCACAAAATACACATTTCAGAACCCTCTTATCTCAGTGAACCACTCACTCCACCACTCAATCGACTTCCCAATTGTCATTCTGACCAACTTTCTAATTCCCATCCTGGGCACAATTAATTCAGGTCATCCTATACAGTCTTAACAACTGATCTCACAAATACATCCCATCTCAAAATACGTCAGTTCTTGCTACTGAAATCCAACAAACAATTTCTACAATAAACCAATTGCTGAAACACAAAGGCCCTTACAATAGATCCAACAAACAATTTAACAACATTAAGAAGCCAACTAGGTCTGGCAACATTACTACTTAAAGAATGGTAGTGTGTGGGTGCTTATGCAGACTCTGTCAGTTGAAGACAAGAGGAAAGACAGAAAAGACAGAGGAAGGGGACATATTCTCACGGCTGAAGGTGAGATTCTTGCACCTGCTTATGTACATAGGCAGTTGATATGGCCACAGGTGAAATATCTTTTTCTGTGGGCAATAATTCCAGGAAATTCCTGGAGGTCCCTAAAACAGCTTTATTGAAAAATCCAAAACTTAGGAAGGACAGTTGGAAGAAGCAGGAACACATTTGAACAAGATACATTAATGGAAGAACATAGACTTCTAAGACATTGCATAATGCATGATACATAGCAGCAACATCAATCCCACATCGGTACATTTTATAAAACAACACCAACATCCCTTTATCCTTTTTTCAAACAAAGCATCCCAAAAATCAAAAGTCCTTTGTCAACTTTGAATGGAAACATACACAACCTTTCACAATAGTCATACAGTTGAGATCATTACAAAGAGAAACACCAGATAACTCAGGCAGTCTAGAATAGGCATGACTGCCACAGAATCAGAACTAAAAATCACCAGAGTCTTTCCACAGGAGCTGTAAAACAAATGAGTCTGAGACACAAACAGAAACAACTGAAGCAGCCCCCCTTTGCTACTGCAGGGCGGGGGAGACAAATCCACAGTCTCAGGCAGGAGGCAGGAGGCCCCTCTCGAATGACTCCCAGTCTAAGCCACAGGAACAAAGTTAACATATAGATACAGTCATTTGCTGAAAAAAACTTCATCTGGTATCAGGAAAAATAGGGTACGTTGAAATATCTGGAACCAGACTGTAAAAGACAAAAATATCAAGAGCCTACACAGAGTTCTAAAGGCCTGTAAGTCTATAGAGCTTAGCTGAAAAAGTAGAAAAGCACTGTCCTTCAGTGTTACTACTCTGAAGATGCCTGCCACAGTTGCAGGCAAAACGTCAGGAAAGAAAATACCAAGACCACGGTCACATAGCCCTGATAACCTACCAGAACCAATAGAAAAGCAATGTCCAAAGGCAATGTCCATATCAAAAGTTTGTAAAGGCAGGAGTGGCTGGAAGTAAAACCTGGAAAACTCAAAAGACAATTAATTCAGTTATTGCATGGAAACACTGTTGACATAGAGGGACTTCATAGAGGACTTTCCCCCCCCCCTTCACTTGTTTTCTGACACACAGGAAACAGTGACGCTGTTATGCTCCAGAGAGCTGTTGACAGACTAAGTAAATAACCCAGAACCTAATAAGCAACCATTGTCACTTTGTCACTTTTCCCAAACACTCAAAAATCTTCTTTGCTTGCTTCCGGCCATCAGGAGAACAGACCAAAAACCCAAAAGATGTTTCTCATTGCTTGTGGGGTGGCAATTTCTGCAAAGTTCTTGCCAAACCTCATTAACTTTCCAAGCCTCCTCAAGCCTCAAAAGGGTGTTTTCCTCCTTTTTCAAGCACATCCCAGGTACTGCACAGACCAGAACAAACTGCAAGCAAAGTTTTGACCCAAAAATAACATGTACCCAAAGGTCATCTAGACGGTCCACAAGCAGAGGTTTCATTTTCCCCAAACCTCCATTTAAAGTCACGAAAACTAGGTTCACACCAGGGGCAAGAATGGCATAGATGGTGGCAGACCCCTTTGTCTGGCTGGACCTTCCAAGAACGGGCTTTGATGCTAGGAAAGTTGTCTTCAGCCCTCTTGTCCCTTGTTCCTGGCACTGATTTCCCTGGCTGGCCCCCCTTTTTCTACTGTCTTCACCCCAGTCCCTTGTCACTCACCTCTGGATAGCTGAGGCAGTCTTTCTCCCTTCATTTTGTTTCTCTTCCTCCATCTGCATCAGGAAGATGCCAACGCCTGGGCACTGGAGCTTGTGACATCACAGGAGCATTTCCAAAGGGAGAGCCAAGCTGATTAATTTCCTTTAGAAGCCATTGAAGCGGGG
Organism: Euleptes europaea; assembly: GCF_029931775.1. Classification (NCBI taxonomy): domain Eukaryota; kingdom Metazoa; phylum Chordata; class Lepidosauria; order Squamata; family Sphaerodactylidae; genus Euleptes; species Euleptes europaea. The sequence goes on from NC_079312.1 coordinate 1,283,133, forward strand.
CTGAATAACGGAGGGGGGCTCAGGCTTCTCCTGGTCAACGGTAGGGGTTAAAGCTGTAAATCCCCCCTTTTTGGTCCTGGGTAACGGGAGTGGCCAGACATATATCAGTTCAAAGAGAGACAGACCCCAATGGAAGGGAGCAAAAGAGGGCCAGTGATGTGATGTAGACAGAGCTGAAACTAAAGTCTGGATCCATTCCAGCAGTATTTTTGACAGATATTCTAATTTCAGTACAAGTTGCATTTTGTAAAGAAGCCAGCAGCCACTGCTTTTCTTGTGACCTAGACATCTATCGAAGTCAACCCCTACACAGCAGTTTTCCTGTGCCGATATGGCTGGAGACAGAGCCTTTACCTAGCAGGGTGGCCGGCTTAAAACTTCGCAGATCTCGGGGGAGGGGGAGCAGATCTTTCACACAACAGTCATTTCAATAATTGTCAAAGTCCATAACTTCTTTAACATCCATTAGGGCAATAACAACATGTCCTGTTTTTTTTTATTTAAAAAAAAGGCTTTCTCTTCACCACAAGCGGCTGGGTTTAGCTGGAAGGGTAAAATCCAGGATCCACATACAACAGACTCCAGCTGTTTCCCAACAACTCTTGAATTCTCCTGTGTTCAGGGTATGGGACAGACTGCAACCTTCCTCCCCTTGTCATCTGAAATTCCAGATGCTTCTCTTGAATCTGAGCTTTCTGTCGGTGTTCTACTCAGTTCCATATAACAAATAACATTCTGTCCTGAATGCGAGAGCCTGGTTTTCATACTTATTTCAAGCAGATTGGCATATAGGAAGAGACAGTTCAGGTATTTCTGGATTATATATATAGGTTGTGCCCTGGGTTTTGGAAGCAATTGCAGCTGGTGAAATATTCCAAGCTGGACCAGAAGGGTTTTTTCCCCATTAGCCCATAGTCAGAAAAGTATGTAAAGTCAGAGCGCCCCCCTTCTTTAATACAACCATGTTGCTGTCCATGTCAGAGAGAGAGTGGCAATCAAAGTTCTGAGACAAAAAAAACAATGTCATCATGACCTCTGGAGGTCCCTGAGCAGAGTTTTCACCTCCTGGGGCTATCAGAGTCACAAATTGAGGAAGCCTGCATCCGGGAAGAAGTCCTGCAGTACTTTACTTGTGTATCTGAAAACAGTTGAACTAGATGCAGGGCAAACTCTCTGGCACTGGCCGGGCTTGAACGTGCATCTTCATTGCCAAGTTCTTGACCCACTGTCCTTGCTGCATCTGAATTTTTCCCACATCTGGGCTAGCTGATGAAAAGTAACTTTGGAATGGCAGTCGGAGGGGACCTGTTGAGACTTAGAAGAGCTGGGCCGCTGCAGGGCTGGATGCAATGTCTGGAATGGAGCGGTTGGCTGCTTTGGGAGATTTCAGAGAGGTCCGGACGCAGCCAGGATGGCTTTTACTCAGGGCATCCTGAGTACAGTTAACTCTGGAACATTGGTAGGCACTCAGTCTATCAGGGTGGGGTGTACTTTTCTTAAAGTTCTTGCAGCCAGGGGCAGCCTCAGTCATTTTAAGCTCCAGGCAAAGCTGACTTCATGTGGTGGGTAGCTCAGTATCAGGCTGCCTGGATTAGTGCCTGTCAGCTACTGGGCTGTGGAATTTTAGCCCAGAAGCAGCATGGGCTGTTGGAGCTGGGGTACGCACAGCTGGGGAGTAATGCAGATCTTCAGTTTATTTCCCTTAGGGTCAGCTTCAATCTTAAGACAGAGGGATCAGTTTATCTGGGCTGCCCCATTCCTTTTCTCAGCTCCTGACTTGAGGGGGCCAGGTGGTTGACAGGCATTCTTCCTTGTAGTAAGCACACTATCCCAAGCCGCGACTCTGCCAGCTAATTACGGAGAGGCAGTCAGTGTCCACAGGAAGGGCCCCTCCCCCCCAAGGGGTGCTTCTGCCTTTCTTCTTCTGGCTTTCCTGCCATGGATCCTATCTGGGAACATCTGGTCTGCCCATTGCCCAGCATTTGCCTGTACATTTTGGGGCTTGTCCCAGAGGGCTGCTCAAACCCTTTTCTTTTTGCACTGGAATACCTGTGGCTCCCCTTCAGACAGAAGCACGGGGAACAAAGCTCCAACCTGGGCTTCAGCTGCAAGGAAAAGAGTGGCTTCTTGTAGCCCCCCCCCCGGACTGGAGACGCTGCTATCATGGGAAGCTCTCTGTGGCGAGCTTGGGCTGGTGAGACTGATCCTGCTTTCACACGGAGGCTCGGAGGGGGTTCTGAGGAGGCTGCTTGGGAGGACTGAAGGGAGGTCTGCTTTTCCAGAAAAGTCTGGTCGGCTAGGCCACTCCTGGTACATGTGGGAGCCGAAGGAGTTTTTTCTCAAGTTCCTACGTTTCACTTTCCCAGATGCCTGTGATCGTATAGTGAGCATGTCCCGGAAAAGTTACAGGCTGTGGAACTGCTGATTACAGTATGCATTTTGGCGGCTGCTTTGGAGAAGCAGAGATTTGCTGCTTTCGGGATGCTTGTGTACGAACTGAGACTTGGCATTTTCTACTTCTCTCTCTCTCTCCGTCTGTTCCTCCAGCCTCCCCCCTCCCCATTCTCTGGTATGCAAACACAGGCTGACTTCTTATCGGAGCGCTGGGCATGCAGGGGAGGTGAGCGTCTTTTGGGCTACAGTTCTGAGGCTTTTCTTTTCTCCCTTGAGTGGAAGAATTTGCTTCTTCTTGCTGGGGCTTTTTGGAATTGACTTTTTAAAACCGGAGCGTCGGAGCAGCCTTCTTGGGCACGGTTGATCTAACAAAATTCCTGACTGACGTGCCGGCTGGGTACAGGCTTAATAGACTGGCACGGCATGGGAAGCCGGGACTAGCTGCACGGACAGGGCTGATGCGGCGTTGGGGAGGCATACGGATGCCACCCGGAGATAGGGGCAGCAGGGGCCGCACGGCGTGGGACTTGCTTTTCCTCCGGCCGGCTTTGGAGGAGTGAGTCATAAAACCATGACACGGCACTAATTCTCATGAGCCCGAAAAGCAGAGTTTGGCAACTTTCTTGTAACAGAGTCACTCCACCCATCAATATACGGGACCTTATTCAAACGGAGAAACCCTTCCCCAGTAAATACCAAGCTCAACACTTCTGACATTTACCAATTGCTTTACACCACTATTGTACAATGCAAATCACACAAGACAGTTATTGGTATGCCCTCAGTCTGTGACTGAGAACAATCAGTTGAAATAACTATAACACACTACCTTCGGACCAGCCGACCCTATATGCAACACAGTCCAGTTCACAAAATATACGAAGGGCCACATTCTGATAGACTTTTGGAAAGTTGCGTGGCACCCACTGAGGTGATACTACAGAGCTTTCTTTCCACCCATTCCTCCCAAAATGTGTACAAATGTATGCAAAAGTGTTCCACAACAGTCTCTCACACAATCAATCCACCCCTTCAATCAAACACAAAATCACTCACTTACTCTCACACGCCACCCACCATTTCCAAACCTTTTCCTGTCAGACCTAAGATCTCTGCGGTTTCCAACCAAACCTGATGGCTGTACTAGGGCAGAATCTGGAAGTTGATCAGACCTCCCTTCCTCTGATTGCAGAGGGCTCTGAAACTGACCTGAACTGAACTAAAACCCCTTTCCCGATTCTCACCTGCCTTCTGTGATTTCCTCCGGAGGTGCTGGGCTGGTTCTTGCGATCCTGTTGGGTTCCAACGACACCCTACCAGGGTGAGCGAGGCCAGGGTGTCCATGCATAACTCTCTCGACCAAAAAAAGGTCGTGCCGGCAGAAAGGACTCAAAGGCACCCTGGTCCAGCACCCCGAGCCGGGTGGGTAAGAGGGGGGCAACACCCCATCTCTCCCCCCTTCACGAGCACGGCACCAGAAATGATACGGTAAACAAGGGTTCGTGGGGGGAGAGAGAGACCTGAGATCATTATTCAAGAAAACAGTTTATTTGCAGCTGCTGACTCAGAGGCCCTAATGGGCAGAAATCTCTGAGCCCCGATCATACTGAGGAAGGGATATTTATCCAAATTCAAGATATGACAACCCATCAACATTCAGGGTAGGCTGATAGCACTCCAGACATAGAGGCGGCGCAGTACAGTTCAGTTCTATCCAGTTTCTCCTATCAATGTTTATAGTTCACTCTGACTCTCCATGACTCTTAACCCACTTCCTTAGCACACAGACATACAGGGATATTCTGCCCAGCAACAAGCTATTACCTGGCTGTCCTAATACATTTTACAGAAAGGAAACGAGATTATTACAAATTGCTAAATCAGTGGATCTTCCATAGTCAGGGGAAGTCTACCTGCTGTCAGCACAATTAAATAAGCAATAGCAGCCAAGATAGTTGAATAACAAGCATGCACAAGAAGCAGTAAGCACAAGGTTAGAAGGGGGGGGGGAGGGAAACAGGAGCTCCCTTTCTGTGCTTGCAAGTAATGAGCCAAACGGTTCTGTAGATGTTAAATCCTCTCTGTGACGAACACACAGAAGCCTGTGTCAGTCTAGGGGCGGTGGGAAGGCAGCAAGGTCTCAATGGAAATTAATAATGAGGGAACACTTACTAGTCCTGCTGAATTGAAAAAATAAATGTGAGTGCTCTGTGCACACTGTAGACGCGCGCTCCGTTTCACCTGCTGTGGAGCAGGGAGAAGGAAGTATGTGATGACGTCAGCAACGGGGCGAGGAGGACTCCCGCAAAGTAATTTGCAATGAGACAATAGCTAGCAAAGCTGCGGCTGGCAATAAAGATTGTAAAGTTAATGATGGCAATTAAGCTGAAAAGGGGAGAAGGCACCTTCAAAGGAAGGTAGAAACGCCTGGAGGAAGCAGCGACTCATCCGAAGGCAGCCTGCCAGTAAAGATGAATAACAATCCCGGTGTGGCCGGGAGCCCCAGGAGTCCGGGGAAGGGGAGGCTTTGAACTGCTCCGGACAGCGCAGAGCAGTTCAAAGCCCTGCCGAGCTGGGCAGCGCGGAGTCGGGGGAAGGGGGGGCTTCTCGACTTACCAGCGCGTGCCCACAGACAGGGCTCGGCGTGCCAAGTCCGGCACGCGTGCCATAGGTTCGCCAACACGGATCTAGAGCGTTAGTGCTAAATCAAGCTGGAAGTATACAGCTGTTGAACTGGTATTGGTTTAAGGCATGTTAAGAATGTAAGAACATAAGAAAAGCTGTGCTGGATCAGACCAAGGCCCATCAAATCCGGCCGTCTGTTCGCACAGGAAGCCCACAAACAAGACGACTGCAGCAGCTTTATCCAGCCTGTGCTCCACAGCACTTCATCCTGTGCCACCAGGTGGGTGAGTGCACCGGTTGGATGCCTGCCTGCTTGCTTGCACGGGGGGGGGGGTTCATCTGGGGCATCTGCCTGTTTGGAGCTTGGTCGGCTAATTTGTAAGTTGATAATTTTGTATGGCCCGCAAATTACATTATAAATATCCAAATGGCCCTTGGCAGAAAAAAGGTTCCCCACCCCTGTTCTAGGACTTCCTGCCTTGTTACCACTATTTGCCCCAGTTCTTCATTCTTCCCTCCCCAAAACCTCTGCTCAGGTTAAGGAATGTGCCCTATTACTTTACTCCCATTGTCATCCAATGGTCCAACTGCTTCCCTAGCTGATTCCCTACTCCTAATGTATTTAAAGAATTTCTTATTGTTTGTTTTGATGTGTTTAGCAATATGTCCCACAGCATCTTTTTTTGCATCTCTGCTTACATTTCCTTTGTGCAAGTTTGTGTTTGCTTTTGTTTGCCTCATTTGGGCAAGCCTTCTAGTTTCTGAAGGAAGCCTTTTTTCTGTAATTGCTTCCTTCACCTTACCCATTAGGCATGGTGGTGACCTCTTGGACTTATTACCACCTTTCCTGACCTGTGGTATTCAATCCAGCTGAGCCTATAGTAATGTGAACTTGAGAAACCCCCAAGCCTTTTCCAGAGATTTGACCCTCCTAACTGTTCTTTTCCACTTCCTCTTTACCAGGTTTCTCATTTTAGAGAATTTCCCTCTTGTAAAGTCAAAGATAATTGTGTGAGATTTCCCAGTCACTTTCCCACTTACATATAAATTAAATTTGATGCCATTTTGGTCACTATTGCCAACTGGCTCAACTACATCCACATCCCACACTACGTCACTGGCAGCACCACAGAGTATTAAGTCCAGGATCGCCTCCCCTCTGGTTGGGTCTATGACCAATTGTTCGAGGGCACAGTCATTTAGGATGTCTAAAAAATTTATCTCTTTGGCTTGACTGGAGCATGCATTTATCCAGTCAATATAAGGGTAGAAGGTCTCCCATTATTACTACTTCATCACCTTTACATGCTTCCCTGATTTCATTTTCCAACTTAAGATCACCCTGAGCCTTTTGGTCAGGGGGCCGATAGAATGTCCCAAGTACCAAATTACCTTTGGGGCCTGGAATTGTAACCAACAAGGATTCTGTGGATGAGTTTGCCCTTTCTATAGTTTCTAGTTTATTAGAGACTATGCCTTCCTTGATATACATAGCAACACCCTTTCCAATATGCCCTTCCCTGTCATTTCTAAAGAGTTTGTAACCAGGGATTACAGTATCCCAATGGTTCTCTCCCCACCAGGTTTCTGTAATGCTCACTATATCTATGTTTTCCCTTAAAACCATGAACTCTAACTCCCCCATTTTCTCTTGGAGGCTTCTAGCATTAGCATAGAAACACCTCCACACTGTCTTTCTCTTTTGACTTGCCTGGCATGTGCCCTTGGGCATCCTTAAGTGGCTATCCCACTTTTTTTTACCGTCCCCTTTCATGTCTATGCCATTCCCATGTGGATAATTTGTACATTTGCATTGAGTTTGCCTGAACCGGATGCTTCTCAGCTCCTGTCGCCTTTCCCCCCAGGTTCAGTTTAAAAGCTGCTCTGCCACCTTTTTATGTTACACACCAGCAGTCTGGTTCCATCGTGGTTCAAGTGGAGCCCATCTCTTTTGTATAGGCCCAACATGTCCCAAGATGTTGCCCAGTTCCTAACAAATCTAAAGCCCTCCCTGCACCACCATCTCATCCACACATTGAAACAGGTAGCTGATCCTGTGGAACAGGTAGCATTTCTGAGAAAGCTACCTTGGAGGCCCTGGCTTTTAGTCTCCTGCCTAGCAACCTAAATTTGGATTCCAAGACCACCGGACTACACTTCCCCAACATCGTTGGTACCAATGTGCACCACGACTACTGGCTCCTTCCCAGCACTATCTACCAGACAACCTATATGACGGGTAACTCGCCCTGAGCCTGGCCTGACTGGGGGAGGGCGGGCTAGAAATATGAACATAAATAAATAAAATAATGTCTGCAACCTTTGCACCAGGCAGGCAAGTCACTGTGCGGTCCATGCATCTGCCAGAAACCCAGCTGTCTACATTCCTAAGGATTGGGGCTGGGATGTGACTATTACATCCCTGGAGTCTTTACCTACCTCTCTTTCTGCCTGTCTCAGCTCCTCCAGTTGAGCTAACTTGGTCTCAAGGAAGTGAACACTTGAGAGCCAGAAGCGCCCTGCACCGAGCACACACCCACGACTTCTGTCCAGCAGGCAGATACATGTGACACTCCATAGAGCACACTGGAAAGCCCCCCCCCCCGCCCCGATCCCTGCTGGCTTCCTATCTTCATAACTGGTATATTATTTATTGCTCCCCGTGCTCTGTGTGTTACATAAGAACATAATGAAGCAGGTCAATCAAGTGACTATGCTCTTAGAATCGACCCCTTCCTGAGAAGTGGTATGTTATCTTATTCAATTAGTCACCTACTAAGCAGGACTCAAATACTTTACTCACTTAAAAAAGTAAGTCTTTTTATTGATGTGCTCCAATGAAATTATTTGTATATATGTGTATATGCAAGTTTTACAAAGTCTTAAAATTCAGTAACAATGTATACAATAAAGCAAGCAAGTTCTACATACTATTCAGTTTTAAAATCCAATACTTAAAATATAACAGTCTGATTTAGTTCAAAGTATCTAATTCACATTCTAGAATAACATCTAAGTAAATTCATACATACCAAGACCATCTTCTGAGACCCTCAGTCCAAAGACAGAGAGGTCTGAAGTTCTAGCCCTTTCTCTGCCCATATTTATACTGTTTCATACCTTAATTTCACTGTTAAAAGTCACTGTATTCCGACTTAGCTGGGTTTCCATGGCTAGATTTAAACCATATATGGACTTCCTCGCTGTATTCCAGCCGGCCTCCTTATAAGGATTTCCTCCTTGTATTCCAACAGGCTACCATATAAGGATTTTCCTCCTCCAGCTGGCCATTTGCCTATTTCTTACACAGTCACTTTTTAGCTTTAATATACCTCCACGACACCAAACATTACCAGCAACCTCATCTCTCAAAGAGTATGGTCAAAATGAATCTATGCTTATAGTAATACTTTCATATTTAAACCTTAAAACACAATATTACCTTTATATAATACTATGTCATAACAATCAGTGTTCGTGGCAGACTGAATTTCACAAGCTTAGTTGGATTCCAGTAAATTCAGTTAGGTTCCAAAAGCTTATCTTTCAAAAGATTAGGGGTTTTTAAAACAGAGGAGTTTTCTAAAAGTGGCTCTTAGCCAGGCATGTTCATTTTAAATGAAATACAAGCCTCTAAATGGTTTTTATGAATAATAAGGTTTCATATTGAATAATTCTGCATATGTACAACACTAATATAACAGTTTATATGCTCTAATACGTCAAAGCCTGTAACAATAAGAAAGGCCCTGCTGGATTAGACCAAGGCCCATCAAGTCCAGCAGTCTGTTCACACAGTGGCCAACCAGGTGCCTCTAGGAAGCCACAAACAAGACGACTGCAGCAGCACCATCCTGCCTGTGTTCCACCGCACCCAATATAATAGGCATGCTGTGTTCCTCATGGGACTTGCTTATGGTGTTATGCTGGCAGTACTTCCATTCATGCTGGGAGGGAGGGTGTGCAGATGAAAGGGGTGGGGGTTTCCAGCAGTAGCAAACCAACTCCAGGTCTTCCTAGATAAATAATTCACTGTAGTCTTTTCAGTCTGCTTTTCAGCCTGCTAAGGGACAGAGATGGTTCTGCTGGTTGTGGTTGACAAAAAAAGGCTTTCTTCCAACTCAGCCCAGCCTAGAAAATGGACCCTTGCCTTAATACGGCAGATCTGGCCACCTGGACCCACACCACACTAACGTTGAGTCTAGACTACTGTAATGCACTGTACTTTTGTCTTCCCTCAAAATCAATTTGGAAACTCCAGCAGATGCAGATTACCACCTCTCAACTATTATCGGGAGCTAGATGGAACATGCGTATGACTCTCATTCTGCAGTCACTCCACCGGCTGCTCATCTGTTACTAGGCTCAGTTTAAAATATTGGCTATCACATTCAAAGCCCCTCATGGCCTTTGACCTCCCTATCTCCCTCCCCCCAACACCATGCTTCACCACATCAGCTTCCCTCGTCTGAGAAGAGTCTTCTGTAGGTGCCAACCTACAAATGGGCAAAATCAGCAACTGCCCGTACATGTGCCGTCTCCGTTGTAGCCTTCACCTTATGGAAAGTCTTGCATGCAGAGGTCAGGAAGGCGCCCACTCTCCTGTTGTCCACAAATTAGGCAGCTCTGAATTATGCAAGAGGGCTTTTATATGCATAATATTATGCAAGAGGGTTCTATGCAGAAAATTTATCCCACAAAGTTACTGGGATAAATTATTAGGGACTTCATTTCATGTATCATGCTAACAATTCTGCTTTTACATTTCTGGTGGGTTCTATAATCCAAATGCTAGTTCATTGTTTATTGAACTTCTCATGCATTTGATTTTATTGACTCACTCTGTGTACATTTAGAGAATTTATACGCTGCTTCTTTATTCCCGTTAAAAGTGGGATAGTGTTTGTAAAATATGGGGGGGGGGGCTTGCATGCATGTCTGTGAAGGGAGGTTGCCTTCCTCCTTCTCCTCCCCCATGCCCTACATGTCCCTCAGTCTGCCACCACCCAAACTAAAATTAGGCCCTTCTGTTTACCTGTGGTTGGGGGCACAGGTAGGGCCTCAGTGTGCCGGAGAGGGTGGATTCTTTCAGCTCCCACTCCCCTTCCTCTGTGCATGCATGAAGAGTGACTGGGTACTCATGGCATTTAACACCTAAGAAGATTGCAAGGATTTACAAAGTGACATCCCCTAAATGTTGGAAATGTAATAAAGAAGTTGGTTCTTTTTATCATATGTGGTGGACTTGTGACAAAGCTAAGGATTTTTGGGATATGATTTATAATGAATTAAGACTAATAGTACAAAAAAATATACCCAAAACACCAGAAATGATGCTATTAAGTATGATACCTGATGACTTGTTAATACAAAGGACTTTTTTGATCTATGCGACAACAGCTGCAAGATTGCTCTATGCAGCAAAATGGAAAGGGGCAGACACTCCTGGGAAAAAAGACTGGATTATGAAAATGTTTGAACTGGTGGAAATGGTAAAACTTACAGCTACTTTAAACCAAAAGGACAATGTTCAATTTATGGGGGAATGGGAGGCTTGGATGAAATATTGTGAATATGAACTAGGACTGGGGAAAATGGAAGAGTGCCTTTTAATCTGATCTAGATGACATTGCTAACATAAAGAAGTGTAATTAATTATATTAATAGAATATTGTGATTGAAACTTAACTGAGATATCAGAATAATTAAGATCAGATCATATCACGATGGGATAGAATACTTTATTAAGAGGCGGACGGAGGTGATGGGGAAGTCAACAAATTTTCCTTTATTTTTTATTTTTATTATTACTTAAATAACTATAACATGATTTAGTTTTTTATATTACTTTTATTGTTGTTTGTCAACATGGAAAATTTATATTATAAAAACCAATAAAATTTTCAAAAAAAAAAAAGAGTGACTGGGTACTCGAACAAAGGTCTTTGAACACACTTGGAGAACTTATAAGTAACAAGATATTTATTTACTGCAGCACAGCTGTGAAATCTAGAGCATCAACACACAAGGAAAGAATATTACCACCTAAAGGACTACAGCGGATCTAAGGAAATAAAACCAAACACATGAGCTAGTCTAAACTTTCCAGTCGCCCATCTGTGGGATGAGCATCTTAGCTCGTCATTCTGCCTGGCGTGACCCTCCACATGAAGCCAGAGGGCTCTGTCAACATATCCAGTTTTAGTGGGAACCAGATCCTTTAACCCTTGCTGTCCTGGCTGGGTGGGAATCCCTTGCCCAATCCTGCGTTTGGGAAGTGAAGCCCTTATGGTGCCCTGGCCCCCATCTACCCAATCATGTAAGAGCTCAAGTCTCACTAGGTTATTGCCTAGCTCAGGCCATCCAAATAGTGATCCATTTTGTCCTTCTCTGGCAGCGGGGCCCATGGTCATCTTCTTGCATGAAACTAATCTTCGCTTTGCTGGCAACGTCTGTGTTTTATTACTCTTCCCTATGAAAAATAATTTTTCATGAAGGTTGCTACACCATTTGTCTTCCATTTGTCTTCAGAACAACACACCAAGAAATTGTATGCAGGGAGGAACATGAGTATGTGTTGCAGAAAGGGGGACGTGGGCTTGCCAAGGGTGGAGAGTCCCCTTCGGGATGGCCAGGAATATTTATTTATTTATTGAATTTGTATCCCACCCTCTATCCCGACCAAAGCCAGGCTCAGGCTGGCTAACAGCAGTTGAAAACATCATAAAACACAATATAATAAAACATTTAAATTTCAATTTGGCATTAATTTTATAATACAGCAATTTTGATCTAAAATCAGGTTTTATAACAGGGGAACAGTTGCTGATCTTGACCAGAAAGACCTGTTGTTGAGGTGTACCTCTTGCCATCAATGAAATAAATATCTGGACATTGAGGATTTCCCCTTGTTTTCATTTTTCAGTCTTCAGTGGAAACTGGGCCCACAGGAAGTTGGGTAGAGGTTAAGACTTCTTGTTCCCAGAAGGAACTCTGCTCATGCTCTGAGGAACACGCTACAGTATATGTAACACACTTGACTTGGTTATTTCAAATGTCTTCCTTTTCCTTTGAATATCTTTGTGCTATTGTGGTTGTGTGCATTTCCCCCTGCATTTCGTTTTGCCTTTTCCCCACCCCTTTTTGAATCCAACCACTTTTTCCCTGTTTTGCCCCCCTCTTTCACAATAAACCTTTCTATAAAGACTTTTTTTGGCTTCGCTTAGTAGAATCAATTTCTCTGGGACATCTCTTCCCCGTGTGCTAGACTGCACAAGTGTTACCAGGTTGGTGACTATGTTGCTACTGCTGCAGTACTGCACTGTAAGACTACCTTCTCAGCAGGTCAGTCTAGATGTTCTCATGAGGTCCTGAGTGGTGGGGGCTGGTTACCACGGCACTTTCTAGGGAATCCTTGGTGTTGTAAGGGAGTCTCCCTGCAAGGATAGCCTCCATCCCCCCTTCCTACCATAACTGATATAACCAAACCAATTTTTTTAAAGTCCACTTGAAAAACAAGGAAGAACTTTCAACCGGGGATATGTTCCCAACCGCAGGGCCGCAGGAACTTCTCAGGGGGCCAGCTCCGTCACTGGTCCCTACTCTCCTGGAGTATTTGGTCTTATATTAGTTTTCGAAAAGCCCTCCCTCTTGAGTAGCCATGGGCCCAACCTTCTTCTTCTGTCCTGCCAGGCTTGATCCCAGGGCTTGGAAGAGTAGAGGTTTGGAGCAGTGGACTCTGATCTGGAGAACCGGGTTTGATTCCCCACTCCTCCACTTGAGTGGCAGATGCTAATCTGGTGAACTGGATTTGTTTCCCCACTCCTAGACATGAAGCCAGCTGGGTGACCTTGGGCTAGTCACAGCTCATAGTGCTCTCTCAGCCCCACCTACCTCACAGGGTATCTGTTGTGGGGAGGAGAAGGTGATTGTAAGCTGGTTTGATTCTTCCTTAAGTGAGAGAGAAGGCGGCATATAAAAACCAACTCTTCTTCATCTTCTATCTCGGAAATGTCAGCCCAGAGGGGAAATCTCTAGCAAGGTCCCACGCGTATAAGTGGGAGCAGTGGTGCCAAGTCCAGAGTGGGGAATCCCCGGAGGTTCGGGGGTGGAGCCTAGGGGTGGGTGGGATTTGGGGAGGGACCCAAGCAAGGATGTTATGCCATAGAGACCACCCTCCAAAGGCAGCCATTTCCTCCAGGGGCCACAGCTCAGAGGCAGATCTCCTGCTTTGCACAGTGCCACAGGGTCTTCCAAATCAATTCTGGCAGACTCCCGGCTGCTCCAGGAGTGTTGGCAACCCTACTAATAACAGAGAAGCCAGGAACTTCCTGGCAAACTCTTTCAGCAGCTGAATGTGCCTCATATGACATCTTATGAAAGATGCTGAAAGAGTTTGCCAGGAAGTTCCTGGCTTCTCTGTTATTAGTAGGGTTGCCAACACTCCTGGAGCAGCCGGGAGTCTGCCAGAATTGATTTGGAAGACCCTGTGGCACTGTGCAAAGCAGGAGATCTGCCTCTGGCCCCTGGAGGAAATCTCCTGTCAGCCAAATATTTTATCCGTTTCCCACTCGAAGTCTCAGGCGTATGGCTTTCCCATCACCTATCTCAAAATGATCCTGGAATCGGAGATGCTGGGTAGTGAACCTGGGACCTTCTGCGTGCCAATCAGATGCTCTGCCACTGAGCCATGGACCCAGGTCTGTAGAAGGGGGGCGGGATGTGGGGCTGCCATTTGGCTCCTTGAGAATGTGAATGTGTGTCAGGAGCATGCCAGGAGGATGGTATGCGGCAGTGCGATTGAGCTGCCTCCAGGTGCTGTTGGGTTGTTCTGTCCAAGGCCAGTCTGAGCCCTGTGTTTAGTCTGCATAAATTCCCATAGTGTGGGAATTGCCAAATGCTCCTTCCTGCCTCTGGGAGGGGGGTTGCCTGGGTTACCAGTTCTCTCCTTTTGCTTTTCCATATATGCTATGCCCCTTGCCTTTTGCCCCTTACTCGTGTCCTTCTGAATATGGCTTCTGTAACCTGTCGATTCTAACCAATAAAACTGCTTTCGTGGACTTGCCGTCTGCTGGAATCTGTTTATGGGTTTGCCGCAGGGCTAGAGCTTACAATGTGTGAAGTGGGGCCATTCGCTCTGTTCCCAACTTGAAAAGGAAACTGGCAAACAGGCTCTAACTGTCCCCAGACAATGAAATGACAGATGGACAACTGGACAGATGGGCAACTGGTTCTCTCTTTGCAGCCGGCGGACGGATGGTGACTGCAAAGGGAGCTCTCACCACATTCTCAGGAGGGCGGCCAGCCAGACTCGGACCATGGAGAGACCTGCTGAGCTTCCCCTACACCTGCCTTTCAGACGTACCCTTGGAACAACACGGCAAGGAAAGGTTGTGGGCAGGGAAGGAGAACTGGATGCCCAGACCTTGAAGCCCCATTCCCCACCCGTGCACTTCTTCCAAAATCAAGCCACATCACCCAGAACAAAGTCCCCTCTTGGGAGGGAGCAGCACAGCCGACGCCTGAGAGACAGTGCGGTGCAGTGGTTAAGAGTGGTGGACTCTGATCGGGAGAACCGGGTTCGATTCCCCACATGAGTGGCGGAGGCTAATCTGGGGGACTGGATTTGTTTCCCCCACTCCTACACACGAAGCCAGCTGGGTGACCTTGGGCCAGTCACACTCTCTCAGCCCTGCCTACCTCACAGGGTGTGTGTTGAGGGGAAGGGAAGGAGATTGTAAGCCGGTTTGATTCTTCCTCAAGTGGTAGAGAAAGTCGGCATATTAAAAAAAAAACACCCTTCTTCTTCAATGCTCTGCGTGGCTCAAGCCAGTGAGCCCGGCCAGAAGCTGCTCCGCATCCTCCACACGATTCCCAGGGAACAGAAGAGGGCATCATTTCCCCGACCCACGTGCAGCTGGGACTCCTTTGCATCCAGCGGCTCCATCCTAACTCCCTCTCCTCCTGAACCTCAGGACCCCTCCTCAGACTCATGGAGACCAGAATGAGCATCGGCTAGGATGGGGAAGAGTTCGAATCCAGTCTGCCCTTTGCTGCCCTTTGCAATTAAAGCGGAGTGAGGCTCCTTGGGGAAAACGATGCAGCCTCTGGAAGGGCGAAGCCAGCAGGGGGGAGGGGGTCCCTTTTTTTGCCCTGTGCAGAGAGTCAGCCTAAGGGTTAAGGGGGGGGGGGGAGAAAAGGAGTCTCCATTCCTAGAGGGGCATAGAGAGAGAAGGCCACGTGACTTGCTAGGGCTTTTTCCGGCGAAGAGGAGACCAGTCGGAGCATGAAATTTTGGAGCCAGAGGTGAGCCGTGGAGTGGGGTTTCCTTTTGCAAAACGCATCTCCTTGGTTTCCAGCGCGGAACAGCCCGGAGGGGGAGTTGCATTGGGGGGTCTTGCAAACAGGCCTGCAGGGCTCACCCCCCCCCCGCAGACCCCAAAGTGCAGCAAGGATATCCCCCCCCCTTAAACAGGCTGCCTCCGTTTTGCAAAGCCCTTTCCCCTCTTGTGCTCCCCGGGACCGCGCGGAGCCTCTCCTCCTTCCCTCTGCAACCCGGCCTCTCTGCACGGGCGGCGGCGGCTCTTCTTGCTTCCGCCCATCCTGATGCTCTGTGCAAAAACGCCTGCAAAAACCGCCTCCCTTTGGGCATTTTCTTGCAATCCTGCCCATCCGCCTGGCTTCGTTGTGGGGCAGGTATGGTGCCCAAAAGGCCTGCAGGGGTTTCTTCTGGCTGTTCTGGGAGAGTAACCTTCTGTTTTTGGAGGGTTCATTTCTCCACTTCTGCAGCTTGGCACCCTTCGGGTGGCCTTTCCTAATGCAAAATGTTTCCTTGCTGGAAACCTGCCTCTCTTCTAGGGTGGGTGGTCAGGGACATCTGGGACGATCCAGCCTTTTCCCGATGAACCGCCAAGATCTCCAAAGTCAGCCTTGGGTTATTCAGATCAGCCACAAACTCTGAAGGATCTCCGGCTGGCTTCTTGTAGGGCAAAAATATTGATTTGCAAATAGGAATTATGGGAGGCATCTCATTGCCCCCTCCCCCAGTATTTCCTCTTTCCTGAAAGCCCCCATAGCCGCTCCCCTTGTCCGGCTTCCTTCTTGCCTTCTGGGGTTGCCGGCCTCCAGGTGGGGCCTGCGGATCTGGCATCACGAGAGATCTCCCAACTAGAGAGATCAGTTTCCCATTAGAGTTGCAAGTTGTGGGTTGGGAAATTCCTGGAGATTTTGGGGGGGACCCTGGGGTGTGCGTGGTTTGTGGAAGGGTGGGACCTCAGTGGGGTGCAATATCTTAGAGTCCACCCTCCGAAGCAGCCATTTACTCCAGGGGAACTGATCTCTGTAGTCTAGAGATCAGTTATAATTCTGGGAAATTTCCAGGCCCCACCTGGAGGTTGGCAAGCTTAGTTCCCCTGGAGGAAATGCGTGCTTTGGCGGTTGGAGTCTATGGCATTATACCCCTCTCAGGTCCGTCCTCAATTAAGTGGTAGTAAATTGCAACAGACAAATAGCCACAAATATCTAGGTTTGAAATTTCAATCTAATCTGATGTGGAGTAATCATTTAAACCTTATGAAAGAAAAGGCCTTAAGATCATCCAAAAGAATTCAGAGTTTTTTTCTTTTCTTTTCTAGAGGCAGACAACATATTCCTTCTGCTATTACGCTTGCTGAAACAAAAATAGTTACCCGGCTTCTTTACGGTATTCCTTTGTAGGCGAGCATCTTGATGCTATTCTGCATAGGTGTCTAAGAAAGCTAATGGGTGCTTCCTCACTGCATGGCTGGGATTGCTGTGAGAGCCGAGTTGGGGATTTGTTCCCTGGAGGCAAAAGCTGCAATTTATTACCACTTAATTGAGATGGGGAGGGACCTCAGAGGGGTATAATGCCATAGTCTCCAACTGCCAAAGCAGGCATTTCCTCCAGGGGAAGTAAGGTTGCCAACCTCCAGGTGTGGGCTGTGGTTAAGAGTGGGGTTTGGAGCAGTGGAATCTGATCTGGAGAACCGGGTTCAATAACCCACTTGTCCACATGAGCGACAGAGGCAAATCTGGAGAAACAGGTTACTTTCCCCACTCCTACACACGAAGCCAGCTGGGTGACCTTGGGCTAGTCACACTCTCAGCCTCACCTACCTCACAGGGTGCCTGTTGTAGGGAGGGGAAGGTGATTGTAAGTCGGTTTGATCCTTCCTTAAGTGCTAGAGAAAGTTGGCACATAAAAACAACAACTCTTCTTCCACCAGGTGGCCAGGCCCCCCTCCATACAAAGTTAATGGTCATTGACCAAAAAGGAAGGGGAGAGGAGGTAGGGAGGCCATCTCTGATGGAAACCACTACAGGGATGGCGGAACAGCTCCATTTTACAGGCCCTGTGGAACTCTTTAAGGTCCCGCAGGGCCCTGATCTCATTTGGGAGGGAGTTACACCAGGCTGGGGCCAGGACCGAAAAGGCCCTGGCCTTAGTCGAGGACAGCCAAACACTCTTTGGACCAGGGACCACTGACAAGTTGTTATATGAGCAACATAATGCTCTCGGGGGGGGGGGTACCAGGAGAGTTGGTCCCGCAGGTTGTGTAAGGCTTTAAAGGTCAAAACCAACACCTTGAACCTGAACCTGCTGCTGTCGTACTGCCCTTGTACAAATCTATGGTGAGACCACACTTGGCATACTGTGTACAGTTCTGGTCACCACACCTAAAAAAAGGATATTACAGAGCTTGAGAAGGTGCAGAAAAGTGGGACATGATATTGTTTTAAATAAATGGGAAAGATTATGGTCCAAAGATCTAAAAGGAATAAAAGCACAGTCAGTGCGAGAAAACATTTATAAAATGATGTATAGATGGTACCTAACACCCAAGAAAATTGCAAAGATTTATAAAACGATGTCCCCTACTTGTTGGAAATGTAACAAAGAAATTGGTTCCTTTTATCACATGTGGTGGACCTGTGACAAAGCCAAAGACTTTTGGGACATGATTTATAATGAATTGAGATTAATACTACAAAAGAATATACCCAAAACACCAGAAATGATGCTATTGAGTATGATTCCAGACGACTTAGTAATACAAAGAACTTTTTTGATTTATGCCACAACAGCTGCGAGACTGCTTTATGCAGCGAAATGGAAAGGGCTAGAAACTCCTGAGAAAAAAGACTGGATTGTCAAAATGTTTGAAGTGGCAGAAATAGCAAAACTCACAGCCATTCTAAATGAAGAAAATGACGTTCGGTTTTTGGGGGAATGGGGGGCGTGGATGCATTATTGTGAATATGAGTTAAAAATGGGAAGAATGGAAGAATACTTTCTAATCTGATCCAGAGGATTATTTCTGATCTTTTTTATAATGATTAAGTATAAGTATATTTACTAATAGACTATGATTTTTTTTTCTATATATAGTATTGATAGTTTATTAAGATTAGATTACCTACGACGGGATGAACTTTTTATTAAGAGGCAGACAGAGGTGAAGGGGAAGTCTAAAAACTTTTCCATTTTTCTTTTTTCTTTTTTTATTATATGATATGGAATTATAACAACTTTAAGTTAGAATTGAAATTTGATATTGTTATAGATGTTGTTCAATGTAATGGAAAACTTCTAGTATAAAACCTAATAAAATTTATATAAAAAAAAAAAGAGAAGGTGCAGAAAAGAGCAACCAAAATGATTAGGGGACTGGAGCAACTGTCCTGTGGGGAGCGGTTAGGACGCTTAGGGCTGTTTAGCTTGGAAAGAAGGCGGCTGAGGGGAGACATGATAGAGGTCTATAAAATTATGCATGGTTTGGAGAGTGGACAGGGAGAAGTTTTTCTCCCTCTCCCATAATACTAGAACACGGGGTCATCTGCTAAAGCTGGAGGGTGAGAGATTCAAAACTGATAAAAGGAAGTATTTCTTCACACAACACATAGTTAAGTTGTGGAACTCCCTGTCCCAGGGTGTGGTGATAGCTGCCAACTTGGAAGGCTTTAAGAGGGGAGTGGACATGCTCATGGAGGAGAGGGCTATCCATGGCTACTAGTAAAAATGGATACTAGTCATGATGCATGCCTATTCTCTCCAGGATCCAAGGAGATTGCCTATTATATTCGGTGCTGTGGAACACAGGCAGG
Source organism: Euleptes europaea (assembly GCF_029931775.1). Lineage (NCBI taxonomy): Eukaryota > Metazoa > Chordata > Lepidosauria > Squamata > Sphaerodactylidae > Euleptes > Euleptes europaea. Next base: position 1,302,276 of record NC_079312.1, read on the forward strand.
ATGGTGCTGCTGCAGTCGTCTTGTTTGTGGGCTTCCTAGAGGAACCTAGTTGGACACTGTGTGAACAAACTCCTGGACTTGATGGGCCTTGCTCTGATCCAGCAGGGCTTTTCTTATGGTCTTGAAGGTTTCTCACTGGCCCAAGGTCACCTAGCTAGCTTTTGTGGCAGAGTTGCGATTCGAACCTGCGACTCCCAGATGTAATCTGACATTCTCACCCCTATACTGCTAGTCCACTCCTCCTACTCATCCACTCATTTCTGTGTTTGTCTATCTTAGCAAAATAAAACTAAAGTCCAGAAGACTAACACCCTTGATTCTAATATGAGCTTTTGTGAATCAGAGGTCGCTTCTTCAGTTGCAGGTATCACATATATGTGTGGATGTATCTACACACACAATTTCAATCCAAAAATCAGTCTTTGCTTTGCAGGAGGTGGGAGATTTGGCACTTGCCTTCATTGAAGGATCTGGCAGAGGAGGAAGGTGATCTGTTGGTCCAGGTGAAGGCTGTTTGAAGAGGAAGAGAGGATGAGAGAAGAGCCAGACTCAGCTGTCTCAGAATCAAGGAAGGATCCTGATGCCTCTGAGGCTGGGAGCAAAAGGGAGTTGTGGGAGGGAACCGTGCAGAAGAGCCTGGACGACAACCTCCTCCCGCCAGATGTGCAGCTCCATTACCAGGAGGCAGAGGGCCCCCGAAAGGTTTGCAGCCAACTCCACCATCTGTGCTGCCAGTGGCTGAAGCCAGACAAGCACAGCAAGGAGATGCTGGACCTGGTGGTCCTGGAGCAGTTCCTGGCTGTCCTGCCCCCAGAGATGGGGAACTGGGTTAGGGAATGCGGGCCAGAGACCAGTTGCCAGGCGGTGGCCCTGGCAGAAGGCTTCCTCTTGAGCCAGGCAGAGGACCAGCAGGTGAGAGGAATTCATCATTGTAGTGTTGGGTGGGGGGGACAAAGGATATGATCCAGGATACCCTCGAAATCAACATGGGTTACCCCACATTTTAGGAACCCGTCTTAGCTGATTTCCTGTTCCTTTTCTCATCAGCCTTCCCTTTCTGGGATCCCCACTTCTGTTTCAGGTGCAGGAGAAGATCGCTCAGGAGTGTTACCACATAGCAGCTTTTCTGGGTAAGATCAAAAGGGGTGTTGTTCTCACTGGATGGACTACTCGAGTGTAGGTGGGCTGCTTTTATGTCTCCTGGTCATGTGTGGGAAAGATGCTCCACTCTTGTGGGTGGAAGGCGACAGTCGGGTGCTTTCAAAACTACGTTCTATCTGACTAGGTATTGAGTGTCAGTGTACGAAAGTTTTCTCCAAAAGTCGTTTGGCCATTTGACATTTCTGGCCTTATCATTCTCAATTTGTGCTCCTTATCAATAAAATGATTATATATTTATTATATATATAATATGTATAATAGGTTCCTTTATACTCTGCCTTTTTAACTGGGACTTGATGCAGAATATATGAATGATTAAAAGACACGTCAGTCAATAAGTAAGCAGATTAGTACTATAATGTTGGGTAATCAGCTGATTAGAAGATGAGATATTTCAATTTAACAAAGATTCTTAGTAAGATGCAATAATGTATTTGGACTAGGATTGTAGATGGGGAGGAAATCTTGAAGGCGGCTGGGAAGTGTAATAAAGAGGATGTGTCAGTGGCCCCTCTCACTGTCGCCCAGCAGGGAAGTCAAGAGGGGAAGTCCTTGGTACTCCACCAGTCGCAAGGCTGCCTTTTCCTATATGTCCTGTCCTTGCCCACCATTGTGAGATTTAGTACCTGTGGTTCTGCCAGTGGGTTTAGAAGGGCCTGTTAGTTCTTCCTTGTGATTTCTGGACCGATCACAGTTTTGTATATGATAACCGTATTAAGACTAGATTTGTCAAATAATTATCCAAAATAAGGATGCAAAGATAGTTGCGACCATGAGCCAATACAGGGAGAATCTTATTTCCCCAAGTGGAATTAAAATGCAAACCAAAAACGACCTTTTTATCCTCCCAGGTGGTGCCATGAAAACAAAAATGGCTTCTTTGTCGTCTCTTTCTGGCAGAGAGAAAGCAGCTTCCATTCAGCCTGATCGGGTAAGTTTGGAAATCTGGATCCTGCCCCTGGGTGCTTCCCCCGCCCTCCCTAGGCCTGGAAGAACATCTCTCTGTTTCTTTCCCCTGGCTGCTATCTGTTCTGCTCACTGGATAGAAAATGGAAATGTCTGATGGAGGTTTGAGTCTTGAGTGTCAACATCTTATATTCCTTTTGGATTGCACTTAAAAGGGGAAGAATTCTTACATTATTTCTGAAGACAGAAGAATACTTATTTGTTTCTCTTTTCAGGGCCTGGTGACCTTTGAGGAGGTGTCTGTTCATTTCACCGAGGAGGAGTGGGCTCTGCTGGATCCGGACCAAAGAAGGCTTCACAAGGAGGTCATGGAGGACAATTTTCAGAATGTGGCCTCTCTGGGTAAGGCTCTCCTTTCCCTTGATTCACAGATGCTGAAGGCAAAAGCCTTTCCTTCTCGGAAGGACCCCAGCTCTAACCTGGATGGCCCAGGCTGGCCTGATCTTGGAAGCTAAGCAGGGTCTGCCCTGTTTAGTATTTCGATGGGAGACCGCCATGGAAGTCTAGGGTCACTATGCAGAGGCAGTTAATTGCAAATCACCTCTGAATATTTCTTACCTTGAAAACCTTACAGGGTAGCCATAAATCAGCTGCAACTAGTCAGAACTTTCTACCACCATCAGTAAGGGACCGTGGTAGAGCCAGTGTGGTGTAGTTGTTAAGAGCAGTGGACTCTAATCTGGAGAGCCGGGTTCAATTCCCCACTCCTCTACGTGGAGCCTGCTGGGTGACCTTGGGCCAATCACAGTTCTTTCCGAAGTCTCCCAGCCCTCGTGGAGTCTGGGAACGGCAAACCACCTCCAAGTGTATGTTGCTTTGAAAACCCTATGGGGGTCACTGTAACTCAGCTGTGGCTTGATGGTACTTTTCACCACCGTCCCCTGGGCTCTTCCAATAGATACTCTCAGAGGGGATATGTGGAAGGTCCAAACGCAGGCAAGGGAGGGGGTTCTGCATCCTTACTGGAGTCCATATGTATCAGTGTGAAAGCTAAAATATTGGTTTGTAAAGGAAAAGGAAGAAGGCTCACCCCCCGATTGCCCATGGAGGACTGAGTAGCCTCATTGTTCTTCAGTGGGAACGAAAGCGAGAGTACCGGTGAAAATCCCCTGAAAGCAGTGCAGGAGGGGGATTGTCCTCAATAACTGTTTATGGGGAGTCAGGAGGAGGATATTCCTCAGTAACTGTTTATGGGATGTCAATGGGTCATCCTCAGTGGCCTTTCAGAGCAGCCATGAAAATGAGCATTTTAAATAATAACAATAATTAAAATAATAATAATATTTGCATTTGCACAAAACTTTCCGTATGCATTCTATGAAGTTCTAAAAGATATTTGCTTGTCCCGAGGACATTGCAGATATCCATAGGACTAGAGGAGGATAGGTGTGGGGCAGAGTGGGCTGAGGGGATGAATGGTGGTTTTTCTGCTGTGTTCATTTACCATATTCCAGTGTAGGCTTAGGCATGGCTCACAAGCTCAGTAAAATGTGACGGCAGAGCCCTGAAGAACAAATGAAGAAGAACGGAATTTTAGCAGGGGAAGTTTGGCTCTATGTCATGATGAGCTTGACTTCCTGAATTCCTGCCTGGCAGGCTTCTCTGGAATTCAGTTGGGCAGGTGCTGTTTCCCTGTTCTGGGCTGGAGAGCAAAGAAAGAGAGTGTATTCTGCTGACCATTTTTCAGGTAGAGTGGTCTAAAAATGTTCTCAATACAGAAGACAGATTTATAAGTCCTAAAAATAATGTAAATAGGAGTTTTAGGGCTCCATCACCTTTTCCCATCTTGGAGGGACTGTGGGGTCTCTTCAAAGGGACAGAAGCCCCCTTAGACAGTGGCCCTTCATCAGAGCCACAATGGATGGGGATATCGGATCCTGCTTGCCTTGGGAGGGGGCTAAGAAACCGTATCCTGGTGGCTTTGTCTGGGCTCAGGCTTGGTTTAAAAATATGAATATTTCTTGGAGTTAGAATGTGTGAACAACACTGATATGTTTCTTTCCTCTAAAGAAGGAGTTCTGGTTCCCATACCTGATCGCATATCCTCAGTGGAAGAAGCAGGAGATCCGCTTTTCCAAGATTCAGAAGAAACCGAGAGATCAGCAGGTAGGTGTATACTTATGTGGTGGAAGCGGGTAGGACTCCTCTTGGGCTAAATTTCACTAGGTGGAGAACGGAAGGATTTCTCAAGAGGCAATAGCCTGAGAATGGCCAGGGAAACTTTCTCAAGGATGAAAGAGAAATTAAATGCTGACTTGTCTCTATGTTCGCATGGCGGGAAATGTTTATAGAGTGCTTGGCTTGATTTATTTGCATGCTGCCTCTCCACAGTCTTCCTCAAGTTGTCTCAAAAATCAAAATCCTATATTCTGCCTAAATGATTCAATTTGTGAAAGGCAGAGACACAAGATCATCAAAATAGTCACTCATCTGCCTCAAAAAAATCACAAGCACAGTCCTCAGGTCAGAAGAAGTCCATAAAGGAATTAAATTGATAATCCCCAACGTTAAAAACTGGCTAGAAAGACATGTTTTGGCCTTGCTCTGAAAAGATAGGAAGGTACGCTCCAGTAGACAAGGGGCCACCGCTGAAAATGCCCAGTCTGTAGGCATCACCTGCCTCCACTCTGCAGGCAGGGCCCCAGAACACAGGGCTTGGAAGGCTGAACATACCTGGAGGTGGAGAGTATGATGAGCTTTATGAGTTTGGAGCTCAGATTGGGAGCTCTCACCACACCAACAACTTACAGCATCTTATCATTGTGCTCAGTCTATTAGCTTTGGATGAGTATTCACAATTCCTGATCACACCTTGCCTATTTTGCCAAGACATTTCATTTCCAGTTTGCACCTCCCAAGTCAGTGCAAAAAGGTTAGGGGGGAGTGCGGGGAAGTACCACGTCAGCTATAAATCACGGATGCTCCCCGCCTTTCCCTTTTTTTGTTTTTCCTGGATAGAGTCATTTGTGACGTCTTGCTGTAAGCTCTTCCCCTCTCCGTTGGTGTGCTTTCATTGGTCGCTGTCCCTTCGTGTACCTCTCTTGAAAATGGATGCCACAACCTGAACTGCAATGCAGTTTTTCCTCCTTGCCCTACCTTCCCCTGAAGGGAAGAGCATGTGAGGGTTTACTGGCTGCCTTCTGCTCTTCCTCCCCCATGCTGGAGTTCTCCGCAGTGTCGCTGCCTGTTCCCATTGTCCAGAAGTAAAGGAGAGCAAACTCTCAGGGCATGTTAGAAGATCTTGCATCATGCCTGGTGAAGCTAGGCTGGGAGATCGCCTCGAGCACCACCATCTCCACTCCTCTCCCCCCAAGTGTTGAGTCCCAATCTTCCATGGGAACCGGACCACATTCTCTGGCTCAATGGTCTCCCCTTCTTCTAAATCACCCGGGGAGGTGATTATCCCAACTTTGCCTCTTTTTTGCCGCCTGGCTCCAATCAGCTGCCTGGAATTGCTCTATCAGTTGGGCGCTGGCTACCGGAAATGTCCCCCACCTGGCCACTGCTGGCTGCCTAGAGAGCCAAGCGAGCCAGAGCTCAGCAAAATCTTGACACCGGCAGCGGGGGTTGGTGGGGGGCCCTGCTATTTCTCTCCTTCCCGGTAGGTTTTTTGTCCCTCCTTCCCCTCTCTCGTGTCAGGTTACTGTTTCAAGCCAAGTGGGAGAGATTTGACTGAGGACAATTGACCAGAACTTGTGGGAGGAAACCCCACACTCCCCCCGTGAGTGCAGCAAAGTCCCTTTGTCACCGGAGGAGACTCTTTGGCTGCTGCCTGAGTAAGGGATGGAGCTGAAAGCAGGACCACAGGCAGAGAGCTTATTTTCTGGAGTGTAGGAACCGAGCTGAATGGCTGGGGAGCTTCCTGCCTTTCTTGGGGGGGGGGTGGTGCAGGATTCTGCAGAGCCCGAAGTTGGGTTGCAAGACCTGCTGCTGTTCTGTAATCTAGGGAGGAATAATAAATAATAATAATATACGCTCCAATGTGTAAACATCCAAGCATCTCAACGTTCCTGCGCTACTTCAAATAAACAGATTTTTAAAAATTAAAAAGCAGAGAAATGGTTTGTTGAAGGAAGGAGGATAGAGGGGAAGGGCAACAAAGAGAGTGTGGACAGCAGAGAGATGGACAAATGAATACCAATGAAAGTAACATCTCCAGCTTGTCCGCACCTCAGGCATAGCCGTGTTTGAAATGGCAAAATAAAACACTTCATCATATATGCATTAGTTGATAAGATGTACACAATTGAAAAATGACTTCAACACCAAACGGGAGGAAAAAAGCACAAACATGAATCAATAAAACGTTGCGTTAAACTATTCAAAAAGTTGCTGTGTCCTGGATCTCTGTAGCTCAGGAGTATAGTTCTTCTGCAAACGCACTCTCTAGTGAACGCAGTAAGTTCTGTGTCCAAATCCAGGAAGAGATTGGCCAGAGATCCCTGTAGTCCAGCCTCCCATTTCACTCTGTGGTCAACAAGAGTCCCTGGAAGGTTCTCAAGAAGAGGAACACATCCAAAACATCCTCCTCAGAGAGAGAGAGAGACTGCCTCTAAACACGGAGGTTCCATTGAGCCACCTTGTCTCCCATGGAAGTACCCTCCAAAAGAAGAATCAACAGCAGATTAACACAGGGCAGGATTTGTCTCGCCTTCTAGTGATTTCTGTTCTGTCATTATCAAGAGCAGTGAACGGCTTTCTATTCTTGATTCCGCTTTGCTTGAAAGTCTGACCAGTCTTTTCTCTTTATTCCAGAGGCTGATTGTCCGCAGACGGAGTCCGAGGGAGAACCAGAACATCTCCTGTTGGACACAAAGGAGCAGAAACACAACAATGGAACAAACCAGAAGACGGAAAATGAGTGCTCTGCCTCTGAGGGTGTTGACTTCCAGGTGTTTGATATTCACCAAAGAATTAACACAGGGGAGAGACTTGATAAATGCTCAGAGAGTAGAAGGAGCTTTGGCTGGAAGGGAGACCATACTGGCTATCAGCGACTCCACGGTGGGGAGACACATAAATGTCTGGACTGTGGAAAGAGCTTTGCTTGGTGTTCACAGCTTACTGTCCATCAGCAAACGCGCACTGGAGAGAGGCCATATAAATGCATGAAGTGTGGAAAAAGCTTTGCTTCAAGTAGGCAGCATACTAAACACCAATGTCTCCACACTGGGGAGAAACCGTATGAATGCTTGGATTGTGGAAAGAGCTTAGCTTCGCATTCGCTGCTTATTATCCATCAACGTGTCCACACTGGGGAGAAACCATATAAATGCTTGGATTGTGGAAAGAGCTTTGCTCAGAAGATACATCTTACTAGACATCAACGTATCCACACTGGGGAGAAACCATATAAATGTCTGCAGTGTGGAAAGAGCTTTGCTTGGTCTTCACAGCTTATTGAACATCAGTGTATCCACACTGGGGAGAAACCATATAAATGCTTGCAGTGTGGAAAAAGCTTTGCTTTAAGATCACAGCTTACTAAACATCAACGTATCCACACTGGGGAGAAACCGTATAAATGCTTGGATTGTAGAAAGAGCTTTGTTCGGAGTTCACAACTTATTATCCATCAACGTATCCACAGTGGGGAGAAACCATATAAATGCTTGCAGTGTGGAAAAAGCTTTGCTTCAAGTTCACATCTTACTAAACATCAACGTATCCACACTGAGGAGAAACCATATACATGTCTGCACTGTGGAAAGAGCTTTGATTGGTCGTCACAGCTTAATGAACATCAACGTATCCACACTGGGGAGAAACCATATAAATGCTTGGATTGTGGAAAGAGCTTTGTTCGGAGTTCACAGCTTACTCAACATCAGCGTATCCACACTGGGGAAAAACCATATAAATGCTTGCAGTGTGCAAAAAGCTTTGCTACAAGTAGGCAGTGTACTAGTCATCAACATATCCACACTGGGGAGAAACCATATAAATGTCTGCAGTGTGGAAAAAGCTTTGCTTGTTCTTCACAGCTTATTGAACATAAACATATCCACACTGGGGAGAAACCATATAAATGCTTGCAGTGTGGAAAGAGCTTTGCTTCATGTTTACGGCTTACTCAACATCAACGTATCCACACTGGAGAGAAACCATATAAATGCTTGGATTGCGGAAAGAGCTTTGTTCGGAGTTCACAGCTTACTCAACATCAACGTATCCACACTGGGGAGAAGCCATATAAATGCTCGCACTGTGGGAAAAGCTTTGCTACAAGTAGGCAGTGCATTAGACATCAACATATCCACACTGGGGAGAAACCATATAAATGTCTGCATTGTGGAAAAAGCTTTGTTACAAGTGGGCAGTGTACTAGACATCAACATATCCACACTGGTGAGAAATCATATAAATGCTTGCAGTGTGGAAAAAGCTTTGCTTTAGGATCACAGCTTACTAAACATCAACGTATCCACACTGGGGAGAAACTATATAAATGCTTGGTTTGTGGAAAGAGCTTTGTTCAGAGTTCACAACTTATTATCCATCAACGTATCCACACTGGGGAGAAACCATATAAATGCTTGCAGTGTGGAAAAAGCTTTGCTTCAAGTTCATATCTTACTAAACATCAACGTAGCCACACTGGGGAGAAACCATATAAATGTATGCACTGTGGAAAGAGCTTTGATTGGTCTTCACAGCTTAATGAACATCAACGTATCCACACTGGGGAGAAACCATATAATTGCTTGGAGTGTGGAAAGAGCTTTACCAAAAGTTCAGACCTTACTAAACATCAGCGTATCCACACTGGGGAGAAACCATATAAATGCATGGATTGTGGAAAGAGCTTTCCTCAGAAGATACAGCTTACTTACCATCAACGTATCCACACGGGGGAGAAACCATATAAATGCTTGGAGTGTGGAAAGAGCTTTCCTCAGAATTCATATCTTACTAGACATCAACATATCCACACTGGGGAGAAACCACATAAATGCTTGGATTGTGGAAAGAGTTTTGCTTTGAGTTCACACCTTACTAGACATCAGTTTATCCACACTGGGGAGAAACCACATAAATGCTTGCAGTGTGGGAAAAGGTTTGCTTCAAGTAGGGAGCATACTACACATCAACGTGTCCACACTGGGGAGAAACCATGTAAATGCTTGGTGTGTGGAAAGAGCTTTCCTCAGAGTTCACATTGTACTTACCATCAACATATCCCCACTGGGGAGTACATGTCACTGACACCAAGGAGTAATACATTATCTTATTCAGGAGTAGGTTCTCTGCTCCTCCTGTTCCCTGCGCCATATTTAATGATAGTTTGATTACTGAATGTGAGGTTCAGCCTCCTGCAGGAAGAGCAGTAGCTATGCTAGATAAACTAATGGACAGAGAAATCATCCTTTTCGCCAAACTACCCAAACTTTTATTTATAACTTCATACCCTCGCCTTTTTTCCCCGTGGGGAGGTAAAACGGCTCATAGAATTATAGAGTTGGAAGGGACCCCCAGGGTCATCTAAACCAAACCCCTGCACAATGCAGGAAATTCACAACTACCTCCCCCTCACAACCCCAGTGACCCCTACTCCATGCCCAGAAGATGGCAAAAAACCCTCCAGGATCCCTGGCCAATCTGACTTGGAGAAAAATTGTTTCCTGACCCCAAGGTGGCAAACAGCACTACACTGGGCATACAAGAAAGGGCCACGAGAGCCAAACACAGATGCAAACTTTCCTGCCCACCTTCTCATGATCTGCCTAAAGTCATAGAATCAGCATTACTGACAGATGGCCATCTAGCCTCTGCTTAAAATCCTCTCAGGAAGGAGAAGCCACTACCTCCTAAGGAAGCCTGTTCTACTGAGGAACCACTCTAACTGTTAGAAAGTTTTTCCTAGTGTTTTGCCAGAAACGTTTGATTTCATTTCAACCCATTGGTTGTAGTCCGACCTTCTGGGGCAACAGAAAACACCTCAGCACCCTCCTCTATATGACAGCCCTTGAAGTACTTGAGGATGGTTATCATATTACCTCTCAGTCTTCTCCTCTTCAGGCTAAACATACCCAGCTCCTTCAACCTTTCCTCACAGGATTTGGTCTCCAGACCCATCACCATCTTTGTTGCCCTCCTCTGGACACGTTCCAGCTTGTCTGTATCCTTAAACTGCGGTGCCCAAAACTGAACAAAGTACCCTAGGTGAGGTCTAACCCCTGAGCCAAGTGACACCATCTCTTGGTGCTTTTTTCATCCACAAGTGATAATGTAAACCTTCTTTCAAGTCAGTTGAAATAACCCCCCTTAATAAACAAAGGGGATTTAAGAACCTCTCTCTGTCTGACATTGATGCCTATGTAACACATAGGGTTTCTTTGTTTGCCTTAGCAGCAAAGAAAATAAGATCTAAGGTATCTGAAGTTACTAATTAAGTTTAAAACAGTGAGGGAGTACATTCTGGTATTTGTTATAATATTTTAATTGTTGATCTGTTTTATTTATATTGCTGTTTTACCATGTTTTATCCAATTTGTATGTTCTTACTATTTGTTGTATTACTAAGTTTTAGTTATTTGTGACGGCCAACGGCCATATACAATAAATTCTCTTGGCACTCTTGAAAAAAAGAACCTCTCAGGTATCAGAGGCAGTGTGGTGCAGTCATCAGAAGGTCTGACTAGGCTCTAAGAAATCCAGGTTCAAATCCCACCTCTACCAATGAAATGTCCTGCCTGAACCCTGTGCCAGCCACTCATTCCCAGCCTAACCTACCTCTCAGTATGGTTGTCATTAGGATAAAGAGGAGGAGAGAAGAACAGCATGCCAGAAGATTGGAGACGGGCAAATGTTGTCCCCATCTTCAAGAAGAGGAAAAAGGAGGATCTGGGTAACTACCGACCCATCACCTTAATGTCTATACCGGGAAAAGTTTTAGAGCAAATCACCAAATAGTCCGTCCTTGAGCATTTAGAAAGGATGGATCTGATTACCAAGAGCCAGCATGGGTTTCTAAAGAACATGTCAGACTAATCTCAGACTAATTGAGAAAGTTACTACCTTGCTGGATCGAGGAATGCTGCAGACATAGAATCATAGAGTTGGAAGGGAACATCAAGGTCATCTAGTCCAACCCCCTACGCAATGCAGGAAATATCCAACTACCTCCCGCCTACTCCATGTCCAGAAGATGGCCAAGATGCCCTCCCTCATCATCTGCCTAAGATCACAGAATCAGCATTGCTGACAGATGGCCATCTAACCTCTTCTTAACCTCCAGGGAAGGAGTGCTCACCACCTCCCGAGGAAACCTGTTCCACTGAGGAACCGCTCTAACATTTATAAAATTCTTCCTAATGTCTAGACGGAAACTCTTTTGATTTAATTTCAACCCATTGGTTCTGGTCCGACCTTCTGAGGCAACAGAAAACTCAGCCCCATCCTCTATATGACAACCTTTCAAGTACTTGAAGATGGTTATCATATCCCCTCTCAGCCTTCTCCTCTTCGGGCTAAACATACCCAGGTCCTTCAACCTTTCCTCATAGGACTTGGTCTCCAGACCCCTCACTCACCATCTTGGTTGCCCTTCTCTGGACACGTTCCAGCTTGTCTACATCTTTCTGAAATTGTGGTGCCCAAAACTGAACACAGTACTCTAGTTGAGGCTCACCAGAGCACAGTAAAGCGATACCATCACTTTGCGTGATCTGGACACTATACTTCTGTTGATGCAGCCCAAGACTGCATTTGCCTTTTTAGTTACAGCATCACACTGCTGACTCATGTTCAGTGTTTGGTCTACTATAGGTTGTTTATAAGTTATGTTGTTACTGCTGTAGTACTGTGCTGGAAGACTACCTTCTCAGTGGGTCAGTCTAGATGTCCTCAGGAGGTCCTGAGTGGTAACAGTGCTGTTCTAAGGGTATGACTGAAAGACTGATGTGGTAACCATGGAGAAGCTCAGCATGTCTATGTCTGGTTTGAGTCTGGCTGGAACCCAATCTAAGACCGGGTTTGTTTCCCCACTCCTACACACGAAACCAGCTGGGTGACCTTGGGCAAGTCACGCTCTCTCAGCCTCACCTACCTCACAGGGTGTCTGCTGTGGGGAGGGGAAGGGAAGGTGATTGTAAGCTGGTTTGATTCTCCCTTAAGTGGCAGAAAAAGTCAGCATATAAAAACCAACTCTTCTTCCACAAACTGCCTTCTCCTGCATTGACCCGGGAGCTGGACTAGATGACCTGGAGTGTTCTTTGCCATTCTCTGTTTCCAACCCTGCCTGTGACTGGAGAAGCCCCTGCTCAGGAGCTTGTGGGCTTGAGTAAACCAGGGATGTCTTTGGTGAGGGAGTTTCTTCGATTGCGAAATGGTGTCTTAGAGCCATGAACTAGAAATTAACTGTCTCCTACTGGAGATACTCCTTTGCCCTAAGAAGGTACCCAGGAAGTCGTCTTGATGTCACATTGTAGAGGGTGCCCCAAAGAGTGCAGGAGCAGTAGGGGGGTCTTGGGCTTCAGATATCTGCTTCAGGCTGGGGGGGCTGGATGATCTCTGGAGGGCACTTCCAGTTCTGAAGCTCTGATTCTGTCTCTGCAGTAAAGTGACAAGAAGGCAGCTGCCAAGGAGCACTGAGAGAGATTTCTCCTCCCCCCCCCCCACTGAAATACTGACCTGATGCAAGGGTGTGGGGGAGACGGCTTCTGTGCCCAGGCATCAGGCTGGCCATGGCATCTCAGAGGGCAGCTGCTTCTTGCCCCTCCCTAGTCAAAGTGACCTGGAAGGGAGGGGCACTCTGTGTGGCACATGCAGCCAGCCTGCTGCCAGACTGAGGGGTGGGCTTAGGAGAGTGCATCCAGCTTTGCCAAGCCGAAAAAGCTGCCTTTTAACAGTAACCAAAAAAGCTGGAGAAATTTAGTTTTGTTTTTTTCCAGATTTTTATGGGTCGCCAGCTATTATTATTGGAGGCCAATAAAACTGGACTCCCTCACCCAATCTTTACCAAACTTGCAGGTTCGTGTAAGGAGAGTCTCTAGCACCCACAAAGCCATGACGAGGGTTGCCAGCTATGGGTTGGGAAATAACTGGAGGATTTGGGGTTGAAGCCTGAGGAGGGTGGGGTTTGGGGAGGGACTTCATTTGGGTATAATGCTATAGAGTCCACCTTCCAAAGAGGTCATTTTCTCCAGGGGAATTTATCTCTGTGGCTCTGTGGATCAGTTGTAATTGTGGGAGATCTCCAGCCACCACCTGGAGGTTGGCGACCCTAGCCATGACCCAGGTCTGTAGAAGGGGAGGGGAATGGGGGGGTCTGCCATCTGGCACCCTGGGAATGTGAATGTGTGAAGCGGTGCCATTCGCTGTGTCCCCTACTTGAAAAGGAAACTGGCAAGCAGGCTCTACCTGTCCCCAGACAGTGAAATGGATGGATAGATAACTGGTTCCCTCTTTGCAGCTGGCAGACGTACACCCCAAAATCCAGCGTTAAAGGCTGACATTTAAGGAGCTATACAACCCTCACACCAACGGCTTGGAAACAGATTTGGGAGGAACCTCAGAGGTCATCTAGTTGAGCCCCGAGGTCAGTGAGGGTGGGGACAGTTCTCAGGCCGATGTAGGATTGCCAGGTCACTCTTTGCCATCGGTGGGAGATTTCTGGGGTGGAGCCTAAGGAAAGCGGGGTTTGGAGAGGTGCGACACTTCAATGCCATAGAGTCCAATTGCCAAAGCGAGCATTTTCTCCAGGTGAACTGATCTGTTTTGGCTGGAGATCAGTTGTAATAGCAGGAGATCTCCAGCTAGTACCTGGAGGTTGGCAACCCTAGGCCGATGCCTGGAAACTGCCCTGGATGGCTCAAGCCAGTGAGCCCGGCCAGAAGCAATTATTGGGGAACAGAAGAGGGCATCTTCCTGACCCATGAGCAGTTGGGACTCCTTTGTTGGCGTATGTTAGAAAGCGTTGCAGCTCTACAGGCGAGTAAGCACAGAAGACTCAGCACGTAGTACAAAAGTGCTCTTTTATTCACAGTGACAGAATGCTCCGCTTGGTCATCAACTCTCCACAACCCACACCCCAATACATATATAACACACCTATATACATATCTGGCATAGTCTCTCAGCCAATCACCTGTTGGCTGCCTTGTCTCCAGGACTATCTAGCTCAGTCCAGTACAAGCCAGTTTTTCTGCTCAGTCATTGAGCTGTCATGTGACACCACCAATCACCTGGCTGTCACATAGATCTTTTACATCTGCTTGCCATCTGCTTGCCATGTGCAGTCTCATATTCCAACACTCCTCCTAGACTGACATTGCAAGCCCCAATTTGCTTCTAAATAGTTCAAACTTTTCAGTAGATAAACATTTGGTAAAAACGTCAGCAATATTTACATTTGAAGCACAATGTTTCAGAACCATTAAACCATTGTTTACCGCTTCCCTGACATTCTGGTATCTTATTGTGATGTGTTTACTTCTTGTTCTTATACCTTGATATCCAGCCAATTGCTGTGCTGCAGTATTATCACAGTAAACACTTACAGGCATTTCATATTCAAGATTTAGGTCTTTAGCCAGTTGACACAGCCATTCCAGCTGAATCTCACTGTCGCTTAATGCAGAATATTCTGCCTCACATGTGCTGGTAGCTACATGAGTCTGTTTTAAAGACTTCCACATAACCAGTGCCCCATGTAGAAATAACACGTACCCAGTGGTAGACTTTCCTTCTTCTCTTTCCCCCCAACTGGAGTCACTATACACTGTGATTGTTTCCTCTGCATCAGCCTTTAAACACAACCTGGCTGAAGCTGAGCCTTTTAAGTATCGCAGCACCCTTTTTGCTGCATTCCAGTCTTTCATGTATGGACATGCACATTTCTGGCAAAGCAAATGTACTGCCATACAAATGTCTGGTCTTGTCCAACATGACAGATATAACAATGAACCCACCAACGATTGGTATTGATTTTTATCATGGAATACCTTATCATCCACCTCTTTCACATACCCTGTTGTCATGGGAGTCTCAGTGCTTTTGGCCTCTGTCATTTTAAATTTTTCTAGGAGCTGTTCAATCTTTTTCTCCTGGCACAATTCAAAATATCCTTCTGGGTTCCTGGTAATTTCTACCCCCAGATAATTTTGAATGTCACCAAGATGCTTCATTTTAAACAGTTTTCCAGTTGCCTCCTTAAACCAGTTTAGTTGTTCTTTTGTATGACACAACAAACAAAGATCATCAACATATAAAAATACAACACAGTCAGAGCCCTTTACACATTTGGTAAACATACAAGGATCAGCAACACCTTGCTTAAACCCAAGATTTGCCAATGCTTCACTAATGCATTGGGACCATGCACGTGCACTCTGCTTTAATCCATACAGAGCCTTATGCAATTTTAATACTCCTTGTTTACCCTTGCATTCAAACCCAGGGATCTGCTCCATATATATTTCTTCACTTATTGATGCATTCAGATATGCAGTGGTGAAATCAAAATGGTGCACTAACATGTTATCTCTGACAGCTTTACACAATGCAGCTCTTATAGTATCAGCCTTCACAGTGGGAGCAAATAATTCATCAAAGTCTTGCCCTTCAACTTGGGAATAACCCTTAGCCACAAGCCTGGCCTTACGGAGTATCTTCCCTTCTGGACACTGTTTGACTTTGTAAAGCCATCTGCACCCTATGGCTTTTCTTTGAGCTGGCAGTTTTGTTACAGAGAATACCTTATTCTCTTTCAGGGAATCAAACTCAGTTTGCATGGCTTCTAGCCAGGCCTCCTTTTCCCTGCTTTCCAAAGCCATTACCTCCTGAAAGCTCTTTGGTTCTTTGACTTGTACATGATTTACATCAGTGGTCTCAAAACCATACCTCTCCGGGGGAATTCCTTTAGTGCTCCTGCTTGACACCCTAGGAATCTGTCTCCCCTCTTCAGCCCTTGGCGATGAAGCCCTTTGAGGAGACCCCTCCTGCTTCACCCCATCTGCATCCTGTGAGAGATCTGTCAATGGTAGCCCAATTTCTTTTGGCTCCTCCTGTCCATGAATTCTGGCCCAGTTATTACCCTCACAAAAATTCGCAGCTCTGCTGTAGCTGAGAGAATTATGTTCATCAGCAAACCTGTATGATTTCATGCCAGACTGATACCCAAGGAAGGTTAGTTTTTTAGCTCTCGCTCCTCCTTTCCTTCTCTTGGATATTGGCACATCAACCCAGGCTTTTGTACCAAACACTCTGAGGTAACCTAAGCTAGGATCCCTCTGGTACAAAACCCTATAAGGTATGTCTTGTATGGACCTGGTCCAGATCCTGTTGGAAACATAGGAGGCGGCCTTTATTGCTTCTGCCCAGTATGTCATTGGCAACCCTGCATCCTGCAACATGGAATACATTTTTGTTTGTAGCATTCCCCCATGTCGCTCAGCAACACCATTTTCTGCTGGCACCGCCACGTTGGCAACTCTGTGCCTCACACCTTGCACCTGTAACCACTTCTTAAACTCATTTGACATGAATTCTCCCCCAAAATCTGTTTGGAGAGAATCCAAGGTACATTTAAGTTGTTTCTGCACTCTTTTGGCCCAATACTTAAATGTTTCAAACACCTGTGACTTCTTTTTCAAAGGATACACCCAGGAGAATCTGGTGCAATCATCCACCAGAATCAACGCGTAATGGTTACCTGAGTGACTCTCCCTGTAGGGGCCTATGACATCTGCATGCACTACCTTTAATGCAGTGTCTGAGAGTCTCTCACTATGCTTAGCCACTGGGTAAGCCTTAGATTTGGAACTTTTGCATACCTCACAATCCAGGTAGTTCCCACACTCTTTAACTTTTTCCTTCCCCAGTAAGGCTAGCGTTTTCTTTATGGTCTCATAATTTGCATGAGCCAACCTTCTATGTAGCAGATGTATGCAATTGTCATGGGGGCTCTTATTAGTTATCATCTTTGCCTCCACATGCCTATTTTCTACCACATACACATTATTACACATTTTCCCTGTAAGAAGCACTTTCCCACCTTTGGATATCTTACAAGCCTTGTCTGTAAATGTTACAGTATATCCAGCCCTGTCAAGGGCACTTACACTTAGCAAATTATTCTCCAGTTCAGGGACACATAGCACCTTTTTAAATGTATAGTTCAAAGCTGGGAACCACACACTCCCCTCACGTGTCACCTCAGAATTCCTTCCATCAGCGAGGCTTACGTGCGGCAAACTTGAGTCCCGTGTGTCTTTTAAAAGTTCCTGATGCCGGCAAATGGTCTGTGACGCACCAGAGTCTAAAATCCAGACACCGGCTGTGTCACTGTGCTCAGTCAGCACCAATGATGCCTTCTGACCGCTCACAAACTCACGTGACGACTGGTCCCTTCGGCTTTTCTTCCTTGCTTCTGGGCAGTCACGCTTTAAGTGATTTGTAGCCTTGCAGATGTAGCAACGTCTGACCCTCAGAGCCACGTGCTGCTGTAAATCACCCGGCTTTCTCTGCTCCGCATTCCTTTCTCCGCCGGCAAACCTCCGCGTCTCCTGGCTTGGCAGGTTTCCCTCCGGCTTGGCAGGCTTCTCAGGATTTCTTGCAAGCAATCTCTTTTCATGTTCCAAAATTCTTCCAATAACATACTGTAACGTTAGTTTATCAATTTCAACCGACTCCAGAGCTGTAATTAGCATGTTATACTGCTCAGACAGAGAGCTCAGGAGTATATAAACTTTATCATCCTCCGGTAGAGTTTTCCCCCTCTGCTCCAGCATTTGGAAACATTCAGTCAGTTCATTTATATGGTTTCTCACAGGAACTGACGGCAAAAGAAAAGTTCTGTACAAACGCCTCGTTATGGCTATCAAAGAGCCAGCTGTTTTTTGGACGTAGACCTGTGATAATGAGTTCCAGGCTGCTTTCGCTTTCAAAGCTCCCGTCACATGGACAAGCTGGTCGTCAGCCACGCTCAGCACTATACTTGCCAGTGCCTTCTCATCTTTCACCACGTCCTGCGGCGTCTCAGGATCCGGTGGGTTGGAGACATAAATCCACAGTGCCTCTCTTTTAAGGTAGTGTTGCATTCGTAACGCCCACACATTGTAGTTGGTAGAAGTGAGCTTCTCCACAAGCAAGGACATTGCAGCTTGAGCCATAATTTCTCCCGCTCCCTGCTGCTCCTGCTCCGTGTCGCTCTCCTCCTCCGCCTCAGACGCACTGCTGCTGACAGACCTGCTGGGCACCTCCTCTGCTCCGTCTGACTCAACCTCAGACATCCACTCGCCTTCTGCTCACTACAGCCCTTGTTCCACAGATAGTACCTCTGCTCAGAACCTCCAGGATGTAGCGCAGTTGAGCTGTTCTGGGCCCATAACCCTGTTGGCGTATGTTAGAAAGCGTTGCAGCTCTACAGGCGAGTAAGCACAGAAGACTCAGCACGTAGTACAAAAGTGCTCTTTTATTCACAGTGACAGAATGCTCCGCTTGGTCATCAACTCTCCACAACCCACACCCCAATACATATATAACACACCTATATACATATCTGGCATAGTCTCTCAGCCAATCACCTGTTGGCTGCCTTGTCTCCAGGACTATCTAGCTCAGTCCAGTACAAGCCAGTTTTTCTGCTCAGTCATTGAGCTGTCATGTGACACCACCAATCACCTGGCTGTCACATAGATCTTTTACATCTGCTTGCCATCTGCTTGCCATGTGCAGTCTCATATTCCAACATCCTTTGCATCCAATGGCTCCATCCTAGCTGCCTTCCCCCTCCCCTTCTGAACCTCAGGACCCCTCCTTGGACTCAAGGACAAGAATGAGCATCAGCCGGGATGGAGAAGGGTTCGAATCCGGTCTTCCCTTTGCAATGAAATCGAAGTCAGGCTCGCTGGGGAAAACGATGCAGCCTCTGGAAGGGCGAAGCAAGCAGGGAGGTCCTGCCTTGCAAAGTGAAGCGTCAATCTAAGGGTTAAGGGGGGGGGAGGAGTCTCCATTCCTAGAGAGGCATAGATTGAGAAGGCCACGATTGGCTAGTGCTTTTCCGGTGAGGTGGAGACGAGCGCGCGCCAGAGGTTTTGGAACAGGAGGTGAGCCGTGGAGTGAGATTTCCTTTTGCAAAACGCCTCCCTGGTTTCGAGCGCGGAACAGCCCAGAGGAAGAGCTGCATTGGGGGTCTTGCAAACTCCCCCTGCAGGATTCACACACACACCCCGCAGACCCCAAAGTGCAGCAAAAAATACCCCAACCCCCATGCACCAGCGGGCTCCGTTTCCCAAAGCCCTTTTCCCTCTTTTGCTCCCCGGGAGCTCCTCTTTCCGCGGAGGAGGCCGAGCGGAGCCTCTTCTTCCCTCTGCACTCCGGCCTCTGCTCTCTCTCTGCACGGGCTGCGGCTCTTCTTGCTTCTGCCCATCCGGATGCTCTGTGCAAAAACTCCGGCAAAATCGCCCCTCCTTTTGGGCCATTTCTTGCAATCCTGCCCGTCAGCCTGGCTTCGTTGTGGGGCAGGCGGGGGTCCCTAAAGGCCTACAGGGTTTCCTTCTGGCTGTTCGGGAAGAGCACGCTTGGTTTTTTTGGGGGGGGGGTTCCTTTTTCCCACTTCAGCACCTTGGCACACTTTGGGTGGCCTTTTTGCCTGTGCCAGATCTCTGCCTTGCTGGAAACCTGCCTCTCTTCTGGGGGGGGGGGGTCAGGGACACCTGGGGAAGATCCAGCCCCCCTTCTCGATGAGCCGCCGAGATCTCCAAAGTCAGCCTTGGGTTACTCAAACCAGCTGCAAACTCCGAAATGTCTCTGCCTCTCTTTGCTTTGTTGTAGGGCAAAAATGTTGATTTACAAATGGGAGCCCGCAGGGAATGGTGGGAGGCGTCTCATGGCCCCCCACCCCCAGCATCTCCTCTTTCCTGAAAGCCCCCACAGCCTCTCCCCTTTTCCTGCTTCCTTCTCACCTTTTGGAGTTGACAACCTCCAGGTGGGGACCGCAGCCCTCCTGGCGTCACGTCAGATCTTCCGGCCTTTGTTTTTCCCCTAGTAAGTTCATGCTTGGATGGAGTGAGTGACTCTATGCCGATTCACAAGGAGAAAAACAACAGACATTTGAAAAGACATTAGCAACTATTTATTGTACTATGAAGCAAACTAGAAAGAGAAATGCATAGCAAAGACAACCAAAGAAAGACATTAATACTACATTAAACACATTAATAAATACATATATAATTATAGAGAGCCAGCATGGTATAGTGGTTAAGAGCAACGGACTCTAATCTGGAGAGCTGGGTTGGTTTGGGGAGGGGCTGTGGCTCAGTGGTAGAGCATCTGCTTGGCATGCAGAAGGTCCCAGGTTCAATTCCTGGCATCTCCAGTTAGAGGGACTAGGCAAGTAGGTGATGTGAAAGACCTTTGCCTGAGACCCTGGAGAGCTGCTGTCAGTCTGAGTAGACAATGCTGATTTTGATGGACCCAGGGTCTGATTCAGTATAAGGCAGCTTCATGTGTTCATGTCTTTCCCCACTCCTCCACACGAAGCCAGGAAGGGAAGGCGATTGTAAGCTAGTTTGATTATCCTTAAAAGGTAGAGAAAGTCAGCATATAAAATGAATTCTTCTTCTTCTACCATTTCTCTTCTTCTAGAATGTATTTTGTCTCCATACCAAGGCACGAGCAAAGCACTTGCGACTTTTGGCATGGAGCATTAAATAAAGCAATAAACCAAGTTTTTATACCTTTTGCAGTCCATAAATGAGATAACAAATGTCAATAAAAATGCACCTAGTTGGACAGTATCCATGTCTTCCAGGGTAGGGTGGTGTGGGGGATACATACGTCATACAAGAATTATGTCCAAGCCCCTGGCCCTATCTCAAAGGTCGTCAGGTCCCTGTCAGGTCACCATCAAGAATAATCTCTGATCCCGGTGGTGTCTCATGAAAGGTATGTGACACTCTATATAAAATGCCTTTACAAAGTAGGACAAATTACGCACATTTTATAATAAACTTTATTCCAATTATTTTAGGTGAGAATTGCCTTAACACCAGTTCAACAGCTGTATTATAAGGACCCAATGTAACAAAAACAACAACCACCAGCTCTAGATGATGGCACCTGGAAAGATGGTGCTTGAGGATGAAGATCTTGCAATACTGAAAACGTGTATGGTTTCTTCCCTGGGTGAATTCTTTGGTGTACCTTAAGATATGCCTTTTGAGCAATGGTCTTTCCACACTCCAAGCATTAATATGATTTCTCTCCAGTGTGGATTCGTCGATGAACAGCTAGGTGGTCAGTCCGAGCAAAGCTCTTTCCACATTCCAGGCATTTATATGGCTTCTCCCCAGTGTGGACGCGTTGATGGATAATAAGTTGTGAACTGTGAGCAAAGCTTTTTTCACACTGCAAGCATTTATGTGGTTTATCTGCAGTGTGGATACGTTGGTGGGAAGTAAGGTGTGTTTTGTGAGCAAAGCTATTTCCACACTGCAAGCATTTATATGGTTTCTCCCCAGTATGGATTTGTCGATGAGCAGCTAGGCGGTCAGTCCGAGCAAAGCTCTTTCCACATTCCAGGCATTTATACGGCTTCTCCCCAGTGTGGACGCGTTGATGGATAATAAGCTGTGAATTCTGAGCAAAGCTTTTTCCACACTGCAAACATTTATGTGGTTTATCCCCAGTGTGGATATGTTGATGGGCAGTAAGGTGTGTCTTGTGAGCAAAGTTTTTTCCACACACCAAGCATTTATATGGTTTCTCCCCGGTGTGGATTCTTCGATGACCCGAAAGGTTGTCACTCCGAGCAAAGCTCTTTCCACATTCTATGCATTTATATGGTTTCTCCCCAGTGTGGACACGATGATGGATAATAAGCTGTGAATTCTGAGCAAAGCTTTTTCCACACTGCAAACATTTATATGGTTTATCCCCAGTGTGGATACGTTGATGAACAGTAAGGTGTGTATTATAGGCAAAGCTCTTTCCACACTCCAAGCATTTATATGGTTTCTCCCCAGTGTGGATACGTTGATGAGCTGCTAGGTTGTCACTCCGAGCAAAGCTCTTCCCACATTCTAGGCATTTATATGGTTTCTCACCAGTGTGGATATATTGATGAATAATAAGCTGTGAACTCTGAGCAAAGCTTTTTCCACACTGCAAGCATTTGTATCGTTTCTCCCCGGTGTGGATATGTTGATGGGCCCTCAGATTTGTTCTCCAAGCAAAGCTCTTTCCACATTCTAGGCATTTATATGGTTTATCCCCAGTGTGGATATGCTGATGGGCAGAAAGGTGTGTACTGTGAGCAAAGCTCTTTCCACACTCCAAGCATTTATGTGGTTTCTCCCCAG
Organism: Euleptes europaea; assembly: GCF_029931775.1. Classification (NCBI taxonomy): domain Eukaryota; kingdom Metazoa; phylum Chordata; class Lepidosauria; order Squamata; family Sphaerodactylidae; genus Euleptes; species Euleptes europaea. Next base: position 1,324,709 of record NC_079312.1, read on the forward strand.
TGTCCATTCGTTGATGAGCAGTTAGGTTGCCACTCCGAGCAAACCTCTTTCCACATTCCTGGCATTTATATGGTTTCTCGCCAGTGTGGACACGTTGATGGATTGTAAGCTGTGAACTCTGAGCAAAGCTCTTCCCACATTGAAAGCATTTGTATGGTTTCTCCCCAGTGTGGATACGTTGATGGATAGTAAGCTGTGAACTCTGAGCAAAGCTCTTTTCACAATGCAAGCATTTATATGGTTTCTCCCCAGTGTGGATACGTTGATGGATAGTAAGCTGTGAACTCTGAGCAAAGCTCTTTCCACACACCAAACATTTATATGGTTTTTCCCTCATGTGGATACACTGATTTTGAGTAAGCTCAGAACTCTGAGCACAGCTCTTTCCACACTCCAGACATTTGTGTGTCTCCTCTCTATGGAGACGTTGATGGCCAGGATGGTCTCCCTTCCAACCTAAGCTCCCTCTGCTCTCCCAGCAGTTATCAGATATCTTCACGGTGTTAATTCTTCGGTGTGTATTAAACACCTGGGATTCAGCACCCTGAGAGATAGAGCATTCATTTCCCCTCTTCTGTTTTTTTTCACTTTTTCTTTTCTGCTGCTTTTCTTCAAATAGGTATTGTGGTTTTCCCTTGGACTTCTGGGGACCGCACGTCTCTGGAATAAAGAGAAAAGACTGGTAAGATCTTCAAGTAAAAGTGAAATCAAGTAAAGAAGGCAGTTAATGGCTCTTCATAATGACAGAGCAGGAATCATATGAAGGGGAGCCAATTCCTTGTATTAATCAGCTGTTGATGCTTCCTTGGAGGGTACTTCCATCAGGGACAAGGTGGCTCAGTAGAATTTCCATGTTTAGAGGCAGATTCTCTCTGAAAAGGGATGCTTGTGAACATTTCAGGGACTCTAGTTGACCACTGAGTGAAACAGGAGGCTGGACTAGGGCGATCTCTGGTCAATTGCTTCCTGTGGTTGAACACAGAACTGATTGCATTCACCAGAGAGTGAGTTTGGAGCAGAGCTTTACTGCTGAACTACGGAGACCCAATCTGAGCTCCAAATTCATAAAACTCACTGAACTCTCCACCCCCAGGTAAGTTCGACCTCCCGAGCCCTGTGTTCTGTGGTGGTGGCCCCTTGTCTGGGAAATGACCCTTCCCTTTCAGAGCAAGGTCAAAACATGTCTTTGTAACTGGGCTTCAACTTAGGGGGTGTCAGGATCTCAGGGTTGGTTAACATAGTTAGGTCTTAGGCGCTTGCTTTCCAAGTAAAAGAACAACTGTTTTCAGATCCGAACAACAGAATTCTATAATATATGATAATAATAGAAAAAATGCAGAACTGACTATAGCAGAACTGTCCTTGTTCTTACTCTATATATTAATTCAAAGTTGCAATCTTCTGAAGCTTTTCTGCCAGCATTCTCATGGGGAGGGGAATCTTCTCTTCTCTGCACTTCAATGTAGCAGCTCCCTTCATGGGCTCCCTTGAGACTGGCTGGAGTCAGGCTGTTCAGGCCTAGCTCTCTCCACACCTATTCCGCCCTCCCTGCTCTACAGTTCTCTCAGGTCTCCAGCTCCTTCCACCTCCTGAGGGAATTTTCTGGACTTCAGCTCTGTTCCGGTTTCCTGACATCCTTCAAAGCTCTTCCTCTGTCTCTGCTTTCTGGCTGACTAAACTAGTTATAGTTTGAAGGGGGATTGAAAACTCTAACTAGTGATTGGCTCTTATCACAGTTTGCTAAAAGGGCCAATATGATCACTACATTCTCCCTGCTGCCTATTGGTCCCTTAGCCTGATAAGAAAAGAATCAATGTGACTGCTCTTATTTTCCTTCCTTCTCTAATTTGTTAGCTTTACCAATCCTGATTTGCATGATTGTTCAGCTTTCTACTACACATAAAGACCTTAAATTAATTCTAATACATATACACTTCTGTTCACAATTATAAATGTACAAATGTATGCATGGGGCCTTTTGATTTCCTCACGGGGGGTTACCAATTTAGCTCTTTTATGGTCTTCTTCAGACCTGAGGAGTGGTGTCGGGATATTTTGAGGCAAACCAGTGGCTATTTTGATGCTCTTCTTGACCAAGCCAGCATTTTGTTCCATATTTTAACTTCTCTTTCACACTTCTCTGGCTGTTGCCACTTGAGAAATCCCTCCAGCTGGTGAAATTTAGCCCAAGAGGAGTCCTACCCACTTCAACCACACAAGTAAGCAGATACCTGATGAACTCTCTCGTTCTTCTGCATCTTGGGTAAGTGGATCTCCTGCTTCTTCCACTGGGGAAATGCAATCAGGTTTGGGAACCAGAAGTCCTTCTTTGGGGGAAAGAAACAGATCAGTCACTTCCAGACATTCCAACTCCAAGAAATATTCAGATTTGAAAACCAAGCCTGAGCCCAGACAGAGCCACCAGGACACAGTAGCTTAGCCCCCTCCCAAGGCAAGCAGGATCCAACATCCCAGTCTACTGCAGCTCTGACGAAGGGCCAGTGTCTAAGGGCTCCTCTCCCTTTGAGGAGACCCTACAGTCCTTCCAGGATGGGAAAAGCTGGTGATGCATCCCCAAAACACTTATTAATTGAGAAACTATTGTTAAGACTTATAAATCAGTGGGAAATCGGGCGGGGGGGGGAAAGCCTTCCTCCGCTGCTATGTTCTTTTAATTTACAAACCAATATTTTAGCTTACACACTGACACTAATGGACTCGATTAAGTACACAGTACCCCCTTCCCTTGCCTGCCTTTGCACCTTCAACATTCCTCTACTGAGAGTATCCACCACAGAAGAGCCCTACCAGGGTCCATATTGGTGGTGGTGGAAAGCGCTGTCAACTCGCAGCTGACTTATGGTGATCTCGTACGGTTTTCAAGCCAAGAGATGGATAGAGGTGGCTTCCATTGCCTACCTCTGCACAGTGTCACTGGACTTTCTTAGTGGCCTCCCAGAAAAGTACCAATCTGGACCAAACCTGCTTAGCTTCTGAGATCAGACTAGCCTGGACCATCCAGGTAAGAGTTGGGGTCCTTCTGAGAAGGACTGACTTCTGCCTTCAATAGCTGTGAATCAAGGGAAAGGAGAACCTTATTTACCCAGAGACGCCACATTCTGACAATTGTCCTCCATGATTTCCTTGTGAAGCCTTCTTTGGTCCGGATCCAGCAGAGCCCACTCCTCCTCAGTGAAATGAACAGAGACCTCCTCAAAAGTAACCAGATCCTGAAAAGATAAACAAATATTCCTCTGTCTTCACAGATAATGTAAGAATTCTTCCCCTTTTAAGTGCAATCTAAAAGGACATAAATAAGATGCTGATATTCAGGATTCAAACCTCCATCAGATGTTTTCATTTTAAGAACATGAGAAAAGCCATGCTGGAAAGACCAAGGCCCATTTGGAGGACTTTGTCAAAAGCCTTTTGGAAATCCAAATACACAATGTCCACAGGCTCATTCCTGTCCACAGGCTTACTGACGCTTTCAAAAAACTCTAACAGGTTAGTGAGACAGGACCTACCTTTACAGAAGCCATGTTGGGTTTGCTCAGCAGGCCTTGCCCTTCTATACGCTTGACAATTCTATCTTTAATAATGCTTTCCATCAATTTACCTGGAACAGACATTAAGCTAACTAGTCTGTAATTTTCTATTCAGTGAGCAGCACCGATACCAGCCGAGGGAAAGAGATAGAATTTTTCCCTGCCCGGGGGAGGGGAGAGGCACCCAGGAGCAAGATCCAGAGTTGCACACTTACCCAATCAGGCTGCACGGAAGCTGCTTTCTCTCTGCCCCAAAGAGATGGCAAAGAAGGTATGGCACCACCTGGAAGGATAAGAAAGTAAGTGGAAGGCATTCGATACTTTCCAAGTACTTTGCATTTCAGTTCCTTGAGGGGGAGGGGAATACGGTTCTCTCTATCTTGGCTCATGAGGGCAGCTATCCTTGCATCTTTTGGGGGGTAATTTTTTGCTTCCACACGTTTGCCCAATCTAGTCTGTCAGTGAAGTACCAGCAGTTCCTCTCTTGACACCACAGCAAGGCCACACATGGGGAGATGCCACTGATACATCATCTGTCCTATATTTGCATGCCCTCTTCTTCCCAGTCTGCAATCCAAGCTCATCTGCATTATTTCATCTGACTAGGAATCTTTGTAGTTAAATTCGAATGTAGCCACCATATCTTGTAATCTGCAAATTTCTGTATCTCCTAATCAGCCTAATGATGGACTGAAGAGTCTTTTTATCATATGCATTCTGCACTGAGTCCCAGTTAGAATGGCAGAGTATAAATGAAAATATTATTACTATTATTAATGAATATAGAATAATTATTAACAAGTGTGGACTCATGAGATGAGTGTGGAAGAGGATCCCATCCCCCCACTTTCTCCCAGCTACCGGCCTCCTCTGCAGCCCCCAATGGGGGGGGGAGGTAAATGTGTTTTCTATGCTTGCACAGAGAATAATCTTTTATTTTGAGGGCAGTTCAACCCACCTAATTTTTTAATTTTTTTTTTTACTATTTCAGGTTTTTCTGGAAACCTGGGAGGTCTCCCAATTTCACAGGAAAACCTGCGTAGTGTCAATTTGGATCCAATCCATGGATTCAGATATCTGTAGATGGGAGACACACTTTACTATTAGATATAACTTCTATACTAATAGCAAAGTCAGTAAAACCTTTTTGGATTCTTAAATCCAGCAACTAGAGCTGTGATCGAGCAAGACAGATCTTTCTACAAACTTGAAAAAGGCCCCCAGGTTTGTGGGGAAATGTGAAATCTAAGAAAAAATGCATTGGTTTTTGTTTGTTTTTTAAACCCAAAAATGATAAAAGGAGCACCTGTAGCTTTAAACAACAGATTTGTTTAGTGGCTGTTGCTAGGCAACCAGTGTTCCGAGGTTCTGCCAGTAAAAGCAAGGGGGAGGGAGCAGAGCCCTTTCCAGGTCTATTTTGGCCTTTGAGGGAGGGCACCTCTGGGCCAGGCCGGACTAGGATTGCCAGCTCCAGACTGACAAATGCCTGGAGATTTTGGGGTGGACTCTCAGGAGGGCAAGGTTTGGAAAGGGGAGAGGCCTCAGCTGAGTATAATAACATACAGCCCACCCTCCAAAGCAGTCATTTTCTCCAGGAAGACAGATCAGTTCCTCTGGAGAAAATGGGGGAGGGTGGACTCTATGGCACTGTACCCCACTGAGGTTCCTATGCTCCTCATGCTCCATTCCCAAATCTCCAACAGTTTCCCAACAAGGAGTTGGCAGCCCTACCCCACCCAAGCCCCACCAGTAGCCATAGAGTCCATCCTCTGAAGCAGCCATTTTCTCCAGAGGAACTGATCTCTGTAGTGTGGAGATGAGGTGTAATTCCAGGGGATCCCCAGGGCATTCTCACTCCCACAAGTCCTTGCGGGTTCCCACTTATAGAAAATAATAACCACAGAATATCATATTCATAGAGAATGAGACCAGTGATGTCATACTGCCAAACAAGGGTATTTACTAAATGATCCAAGACCATTTTTTGGCAAACCTTTTTGTACCCTGGCACTAAATACCTAGTCAGATAGAACATAGTTTTCAAAACACCTGACTGCCACCTTCCACAACCATCCTTTTGAGGTTTGCCAACTCTAGATGCACCTTCCCCTGTTGAAAACTGGGTAGCAAAAGGCTCTTGACTTACAAGTACTAGAACACTGTGCTTTGGTTACTGTGGCATAAGGATTCCTGAAAACCTATGACTTCAGAACTGTTTTTATTGGTCATATACACTGTTTTTGCAATTTTTGCACTATTTTCTCGATTTTTGACATCATTTGAGTTTGGAGGAAGCTTTGTCCTCAATTCCCTGATTGTGTTGGTCCAATTATCTTGCAGTAAAATTAAATCAATTGTAAGTTTTACTTCCCCAAACAGAATTTCTAAACGGAGAAGTTGGAGTGGAGCATCTTTCCCACACAGGACCGGGGGGGGGGGGGGCTAAAACAGCCCACTGACACTCAAGGAGAACATCCAGTGGGAACAACAATCCTTTTATTCTTACCTGGAGAAGCCACTCTGTGGAAACGCTCCTGCATGATCTTCTCCTGCACCTGAAACAGAAGTGGGGATCCCAGAAAGGAGAGACTGATGAGAAAAGGAAGAGGAAATAGGCTAAGGTGGGTTCCAAAAAAGTGAGGCAACCCATGTTGATTTTGAGGGCATCATTGATCTTATCCTATGCCCCCCCCCCCCACTACCTAGGTGAAAACTTCTCACCTGCTGGTCCTCATTCTTGTCCTCTGCCTGGCTCAGGAGAAAGCCTTCTGCCAGGGCCACCGCCTGGGAACTGGTCTCCGGCTCGCATTCCCTGACCCAGTTCCCCATCTCTGGGGGCAGGATGGCCAGGAACTGCTCCAGGACCACCAGGTCCAGCATCTCCTTCTTGCTGTGCCTGTCTGGCTTCAGCCATGGGCGGCAAAGACAGTGGAGTTGGCTGCAAACCTCTCGAGGGCCCTCAGCCTCCTCATAGCGGAAGTGCCTGAATTGCTGCCGCTGCACATCTGGAGGGAGGCCATAGGCATCTCCAAGGCTCTTCATGGTTCCTTCCCTTCTGCTCCCAGCCTCGGATGCATCAGGACCTTTTCTTGATTCAGGGACAGCTGAGTCTGGCTCTCTTCTCATCCTCCCTTCCTCTCTTCACCTGGACCAACAGATCACCTTCCTCTTCTGTCAGATTCTTGTATAAAGGCAAGTGCTGTATCTCTGACCACCTGCAAAGCCAACAGTGATGTGTGGATTGAAAGTTGATGAGCGTGTGTACATACATGCATGTGTACATGTGACATCTGCATCTGAAGAAGAGAGCTCTGATTCATGAAAGCTCATACTACAACCAAGGGGGTTATTTTGCTACCATACAAAAATTCTGAAATGAGTGGATAAATGACAGGGTGGGATAAGAAGCGTAATGGTGAGAATGTCAGACTGGATTTGGGAGATGCAGGTTCGAATCCCCACTATGCCACAGAAGCTCACTGGGTGACCTTGGGCCAGCCACATGCCCTCAGGCTGATATATCTTACAGGGTTGTTGTGAGGATAAACTGGAGAAGGGGAGAGCCCTTTCCAGGCCTATTTTGGCCTTTGAGGGAGGGCACTTTAGGGCCAGACCTGGCAAAGGTTGACAGCTCCTGGTTGGGAAAAGCCTGGGCATTTTGGAGTGGAGTCTCAGGAGGGTAGGACTTGGGGCAGGGAAAGCCACAGCTGGATATAATTCCATAGAGTCCCTCCTCTAAAGCACCATTGTCTCCAGAGGGACAGATCTCTGTCATCTGGAGTTCAGCTGCAATTCTGGGAGATGTCTAGGTCTGACCTGGAGGTTGGCAACCCTAGGGAGAACTGAGCTCTGTAGTTGGGAGATCAGTTGTGCTGCCAGGAAATCTCCAGGCCCAATCTGGAGGTTTGGGAATTCAAACAAAAGACTCGTGCTGAAATCACGTATTGAATGGAGAAAACCAACACTGAATGGCTACCTACAAATCAATATCAATAAAAAAGTATTTAAATAAATATTTAAATAAATATTTGAATATTGAAACTATACCTACAGTAGTTTAATTATTTCTATGCTATTTGTCATCGTTTGTACCTCTGAATATAACCAACTGCTGTAACTACTTCAGATTCCTAGAACCTGAACTTATGTGAACTGTATCTATTATCAACAAATTTCTTAAAGTTCTTATGATTATATGCAATTCCAAAGTTCACATGTAAGGTTATGCCAAAAAATGCCACACACAACAAATACATATGTACACATATGGGTGCCAGTTTAAGCTTCCCAAAATAACATAAGCAGTTTTACAATTATGTTGCAAATAAAGCTGCTGTGATGGGAAAAAATATAAATGTCTGGCAAGGTAATTTTGCAGTCCCCAAAAATTAATATAATCACCAAACCAAGGTGACAAAAGCGAATTGCGTTTCGAAATGCCTTGGGAGAAAGCTGTAAAGTCATAGTTGTATTCACAATGATGAACGATGCTTGTTTCTCCACTGGTAATGAGGAAAACTGACAAGCCGAGTGAGTGTGAAAGCTGTGCTGCGGCAGCTCTTTTGGCCGAAGATTCGCTTTGGTCACCTTGGTTTGGTGATTATATGAACTTTTGGAGACTGCAAATTTACCTTACCGGATGTTTATATTTTTTCTCATTGCAGCAGCTTTATTTGCAACATAACTGTAAAATTGCTTATCTTATTTTGGGAAGCTTAAACGGGCACCCATGTGTGATTGTGTGTACTTGGTTGTATGTGGCATTTTTTGGCATAACCTTGTATGTGAACTTTGGAATTGCATATAATCATGAAAACTGCATAAAATCATAAGAACTTTAAGAAATTTGTTGATAATAGATACAGTTCACATAAGTTCAGGTTCTAGGTATCTGAAGTAGTATCATCATTCCTTTATTGGCATAAAAACATAATACAAAAGGGTACAAAAGGAATGGAGATATTAAAAAGTGCCCTTTATGGCATAGTTAAAAGACAGTTCCTTCAAATAGCGCTGTTTGTTGATACTGCCATGTAATAAACCGTTTGGCAGGCTTTTAAAACAAACTTTAAAAACTGCCACCGTCTCCAATATATGAAGCTGAAGTAGTTACAGCAGTTGGTTAGATCCATAGGTACAAATGATGACAGAGATAGCACAGAAATAATTAAACCACAGTAGGCATAGTTTCAATCTGCAAATATTTATTTAAATATTTATTTAAATATTTCTTTATTGATATTGATTTGTAGGTCCCTATCTGGACCTACAATGGGGGGGGAGGGGGCAATGAGATGTTTCCCCGAAGTCCTTGCGGGTTCCCACTTGTAAGTCAACATTTCTGCCCTACAAGAAAGCAAAGCTTTCTTGGGAGGGGCCATGACTCAGCGGTAGAGCCTCTGCTTGGCATGCAGAAGGTTCCAGGTTCAATCCCCTGCATCTCCAGTTAAAGGGACCAGGCAAGTAAGGTGATGTGAAAGACCCTTTTCTGCCTGAGACCCTGGAGAGCGGTCTGAGTAGACAATACTGACTTTGATGGACCAAGGGTCTCATTCAGTATAAGGCAGCTTCGTGTGTTCATAGGCTACCAGTAACCATGAAACATCCAGACCTTGAGAAGGGGAGGGGCCGTGGGTCAGTGACAGAGCATCTGCTCGGCATGCAGAAGGTCCCAGGTTCAATCCCCGGCATCTCCAGTTAAAGGGACTAGGCAGGTAGGTGATGTGAACGACCCTTTTCTGCCTGAGACCCTGGAGAGCCATTGCCAGTCTGAGTAGACAATACTGACTTTGATGGACCCTCAAGGGTCTGGTTCAGTATATGGCAGCTTCATGTGATCAAGCCAGGCAGAAATTTTTCAGAGTTTGTGGCTGGTTTGAGAAACCCGAGGTAGACCTTCGAGAAAAACGTCTTCGCTAAAGCCACGGCAGAGGGGAGAAGGGAGCCCTCCAAAAGCCCAAGGTTGCTCTCCCGGAGCAGCAAGAAGAAAACCCTACAGGCCCTTTGAGACCGCCTGCCCCACAGCCATGCCAGGCTGGTGGGCAAGGGGGGGGGGAGCGAACCCTGCAGGGCTCTTTGCAAGACCCCCCAAATGCAGCTCCTCCGCGCCCGGAACCGGGGAGGCGTTTCGCAAAAGGAGGCACCGACCTGCTTGTTTATTCCTCAAACCCGCCGTCCAACGGCCCCGCCCCCCTGCCGGCCCCGCCCCCGCCAACGGCATTAGCAACCGCCAACGGCATTCGCCAACCGCCAGGTACCTCAGACAGAGGAGCCGGAAGTGACGGCGGCGAGTCACGCGGCCTCTTCACGCGCTCTCCCTCTCTAGGAATTCGGACACCTTCCCTTTAACCCTTCGATGGCCTCTCTGCGCCGGGCCGAACAGGACCCCGCCTAGGAAGGAGGGAGGCTTCAAGGCCTCGGGATCCAGCTCTCCTTCCCTGCTCCTTCTTGCCATGTGGTTTTAAGGGTGTGTCTGAAAGGCAGGTGCAGGAGAAGCTCAGGCTCTGTCCAGTCCGAGTCTGGCTGGCCGCCCTCCAGAGAATGCTGTGGTCCTTTATGCCTGGGGAATTGGCCACTCTCTAGAGGCACATTTTCCCCATGCAAATTCTCAAAGCTCAAAAATAATGGGGAAGATGTGCACCTAGACTCGAGAGTGGCAAATCCAAGGCAAAACCTCCCAGGTGTGAGCTGCCCCCGCCTTCATCGACGGGATGTACTAAAACGAATGACAAGTCAGCCCATTGGAAGCAATGGGAGAGGCTGCACAGCCCATTGAAGATAATCTTGTCGGGGCTCGACAAGATGAGATGAACATGTGAAACTGCCTTCTGCTGAATTAACAGGTTAATATGGTCACCACTTTGGGGACCCCTTTTGGATGGAAAGGTAGCATATAAATATTTTAAATAAGTACATATGGAAGTAGGTGGTCCTTAAGCTTCGCAAAGGTTCCTACACCATTCATCTTCCAATTGTGCTGTCAGAACAACGCACCAAGAAGAAGTGGCATGTAAGAAGGAACATGAGTATGTGTTGCCGGAAGGGGGGGCGTGGGTTGTCAAGGGTGGAGTGTCCCCTTCTAGTGTCAGAGATATGTCCAGGAATATAGAGGAACAGTTGCTGGTCTTGACAAGAAAGATCATGGAGGATGTTTCTGCTGGCCAGAACTGGCCTGGTTTCACAGCTAAACAGGCCAACGAGGGAGTCTAGAGACTCAGAATACAACAGCCTTGTAGAGGAGGAATGAACCAAGGAGTACCGCAATAATGCGGCCTTTTGTAGATTAGAAACCTAACCGATATCAATGGATATTATTTGTTGAGGCCCAGATGCAGAAGTGTCTGCAAACGGCAAGAAGGTCCAAACTTCACAGAAGTGAAGATAACGTTCAAAGATGGGTGTATTGGTTGAGGGCCAACAGATATTCATAGGTACTAGAAACTTGTAATAACTATTTTTAAATAGACTCGATTATGATAAAAAAGTAGCAAGAATTATAAGTGTTATGTATTTTTAAGATACCCAAGTACAGTTAACTTTGTATGGTGTTTGAAGTTGTGAGATTACCAGGTAGTAAAGAATGGAGACTAAGCCCTATGAGGAAAGGCTGAGGGAGTTGGGAATGTTTAGTCTGGAGACGAGGAGTTAATGGGTTTAAATTGCAGGCAGAAAGGTATTGGCTGGATATCAGGGGGAAATATACAATAAGAGTTGTTCAACAGGGCAATCGACTACCTAGGGAGGTGGTGAGCTCACTGGCAGTCTTTAAGCAGAGGAGAGACAAACATTTGCCAGGGATGCTCTAGGCTGATCCTGCATTGAGAAGTGGGTTGGAATAGATGGCCTGGATTGACCCTTCCAACTCTATGAGTCTATAATGTGACCCTTATCAAGTGGGACAGCCAAACAAAACAAAGAAGACTTTGTTTAGGAGATGATGTTAAAAACCTAGAAAGATGAGAAACTGAATTGATGGGGAGCTTCTTTGGGCATTTTCCTTGTGACCTTTGGGTAAGATGATTTTATGGACTCATGTAATGGCTCTCCTTTATTTATCTATGTAACAGCAGTGGACGCTGTAGTTTTCTTTTGAGTTAGTCACTGTTTTTATAACTCTTTATTTTAAGTTTAAGTTTATTATTTTAAGTTTAGTTTATAACAACAAAATAACAATACAACAGCAGAAGGTTAAACATCCTTGTACAGTCGAGATACGTTTCAATACTTGGTTCCAATATATGTTCCAATATTATACATCAGTACTTTTTACAGAAATCATACCATTAGTTGTATTCACTTGTGTGTGTTAAGTGCCGTCAAGTAGCTTCCGAATCAATTCATCTTTTGTTGCATCTTCCTCTTTTCCTGACTGTCTTCTCCAGTAACTCGTTTTCTCATAATGTGACCAAAGTACGACAACCTCAGTTTAGTCCTTTTAGCTTCTAGGGTCAGTTCAGGCTTGATTTGATCTATAATCCACTGATTTTTTTGATTTTTTTTTAGCGGTACACGGTTTCCATAACACTCTCCTCCAATACCACATTTCAAAGGAATCTACTTTCTTCCTATCAGCTTTCTTCATTGTTCAGCTCTCACACCCATACATAGTAATAGGGAATACTATGGCATGAATTAACTTGATATTGGTTGCCAGTGACACACACTTCAAAAACGTTTCTAGCTCCTTCATGGCTACCCTTCCCAGTCTCAATCTCCTTCTGATTTCTTGGCTGCAGTCTCCCTTTTGATTGATGATGGAGCCAAGGAATAGAAAGTCTTGAACAATTTCAATTTCCTCATTGTCATTCTTAAAGTTGTGTAATTCTCCTGTAGTCATTACTTTTGTCCTCTTGATGTTCAGCTGCAGTCTTGCTTTGGCACTTTCTCCTTTAACTTTCAGCAGTAGTACTTTCAAGTCCTCGCTGTTTTCTGCCAGTAATGTTATTGACAGACTAACACAGCTATTTGTACTTGTCTTCTGTGCTTCCCCAGTAGCTGATTGAGTGCCATACGACCTGGGAATTCCATCTTCCAGCACTAGTAGATGATGCCCAGTAGATACCCTTCAAAGATTCCCCTGCCCCCATCACCACTGGAACTGTCTGCTCTCTTCTGCTGATGTGGCCGTTGGTCCCTGAAAGGGTCTGTGTATGGTCCTAGTCTCTCATCAATGTGAGAGGCAGAGAGAGAGACCTAGACCTCCTTTATTTTGGGCCTGTAATTTCCCAATACTCAGGCTTTTCTCCTCCAGCCTGCAGGTTCGTTCTGGGCAGGGAAGAGCCACACAGGGACGAGACTCACACCTTTGCTTAAATAATATAAACAAGATTATTGGTTTCTGAGAGAGCAGAAAAGAAAATAAGCTCTCACACCGGTTACAGGCAATTTAAAAAGGAAAGTAACAAACTCAAAGCAACTAGAAATCTACTCTACTTACAACGCAGAGCTAGTCTTATTCCTCCTTACTATTAGTCACTGTAGAACAAACAAAATCCCGAACCAAGACCCCACCCTCTGGAGCAACCTCCCTTTTTCACTTAACCGCCGACCTTGGCTTCATGCCTCCTCATTAGCTCCACCTGTTCTCAAAACTATCCCAGCTGTGATTCCCTGGGGGGTGAAACTCTCAAGGCTGGGTTACTCAATGGCTTCTTCCTTACAGGGTTGTCGCATCTTCGTCTGGTTTCTCAGCTGTGACCGTTCCGCCTTGAGTGACTCTGCTAGGAGTTAACTTCTTGACAGAGTATAGACTCCCTATGGTATTGCTCTTGGCTTCGCTGACACACACAAATTCCTCATCATGTTAAGATGTGCATCCGGGGAGGGGGGTAATCACGCTGCAGAAACCAAAAAGGATAGAGTGAAATTCTAAGCCAGCATCATAGAAGAGGGAAGGAAAGAGAATTTATTAGAAACATAGATCTGGAAAGGACCTCAAGGGTCATCCAATCCAACCCCCTGCACAAAGCAGGAAATTCACAACTACTTCCACTCCCCCAGTGACCCCCAGAGGAAGGCAAAAAACCTCCAGGAACACTGGCCAATTTGGCCAGGAGGAAAATTCCTTCCTGACCCCATGGTGACGATCAGCATTACCCTGGCCATGTAAGAAAGGGCTGTCACGGTCTCTGACATAATTATGGTATTTTGTGAACATGTGCAGAATTAATTCCATATAGAGCTTAAACACATCATGCAAACTGAGCCACTGCAGAGGTTTGTGTAATGTATAATGAAAGCCTGTGTAATGCAAATGTCCTTAGAACAGGCTGACAGAATTCTCTCAAGGTCAGCTCTATCAAGAGCTAACTAATTATGTCACTCTGGTCTTGTCCTTGAAGGGGAAGAGCAGAGCACCTTTCCTTATCTATCAGTAAGATGTAACTAAAATCACCTTTCTGATTCAGCTGCCAGCTGTCAGAATCTCAAAAGCAGAACACTTCTGCCCTTCTCAAGGTTTCAAGATATCTTAATGTACTAAGAGTGCATTAATAGTTTAAACTGTGCTTTTTATAACTTAAAGGCATTAAAGGTTCCTGCAGTCCTATCAAGTAATATGCTTTCTTGCTCTCTGTAATCTTGCTTAAGGCTATGTGTTACTAACAGATGTTCACAAATTGACAATGTAAACAATAATTGTGTTTTATGAGTTATATAGTTAAACATTGTGCTACAGATTTCTAAGTAGTCTCATTTAATGCGTATTGTCCTAACGAAGAGGATGGTATAAAAATTAAGTATGTAACATGATCATGAAACTCAGAAATAAGTGTTTATACTTTAAGCAAAATAGACTGAAAGGAAAGGAAGCCCATATATGGTCATGGAGACATGAGCAGCTGCTACTAAAACAGTTCTGCACTGCTCATCATATCTGACAGAGGGAATAAAAGGTATCCCTCTTGATGGATAAGAAAGAGGGGATAAAAGATTTCTCTTTACTCTTAATGAGTCTAGAAACAGTATAAATACAGCTACATTTAGAACCTTCCAAAAGGCTCTCAGAAAAGGCTGAATGGTATGTATGGTTTAAATACTTTACTCTAGACTTTGTGAATTAGATACTTTGAACTGAATCAGAATAATTTGATTGTTATATTTTAGAAGTTGGATTTTGAAACTGAATAGTATGTAAGACTTGCTTGCTTTTACTGCATACATTGCTTTTACTGCATACATTGTACATACATACATTGTATTTTTATAAGAGTTTTTATAGAAGTGTTAAAGACTTGATAATCTGCATTTATACATATTTTACTAGAAGTATATCAATAAAAAGACTTGCTTTTAAAAAGTAAGTAAAGTTGTTGAGTACTGCTTAATCAATGACTGGCTGAATAAGATACCTTCACTTCTCAGTAAGTGAAACATTCTAAGAGCCTGTCATCTGAACAGCACGACCCGCTTCAGAGCCACAAGAGGCAGGAACTGACTCATCCCTTCCTGCCTTCCCTCTCATAATCTGCCCAAGTTCACAGAATCAGCCTTGCTGTCAGATGGTCATCTAGGCTCTGCTTAAAAACTTCCAAAGAAGGAGAGCCCTCCACCTCCTGAGGAAGCCTGTTCTGCTGCGGAACTGCTATACTTGTCAGAAAGTTCCCCCTAATGTTTAGCTGAAAACTCTTTGTATGTTACTATTCTGTGTTTTTCATTTGTAATCTATTTCCTATTCTGTTTTTTATACTTTTGTTCTTTCAATTATTAAAAACTAATAAAAATAAGTTTAAAAATTTAAAAAAAATTAAAGCTGAGGGCCAAGGAAGTTTGGGGGGGGGCAGCATCCAGGGGACATATCTGGATCTGACCCCCACTCCAAGAAATAGAGGGTCCCACAGGGAGGTCTTCCTTCCTCCTCTGCCCAGTGTGCTGCTTCTCAGATCCTGGCATCAGGTTGGCTGGATGTGCCACAAACTCCCCCCTCCCAAGATCACTTCAGCTGGGGAGGAATGGTGGGCAGTACCCCCTCCCCGCCCCGGGTTTCAGGACCAGCCTGACACCCGGGCTCAGCTGCCTCCCATATACCCCTGGGGGGCTGCCTTTTGTCAAGTCACTATTTCAACATGGGGGAGGTCACTCACTTGGTGTTGCCCTGTAGCTGTCGTCTTGTTTTTCTGCAGAGAGAGAATCAGAGCATCAGAACCTGGAGGAGCTGCCAGAGATCATCCAGCACCACCCCTGGCCTAAGAAAGGGCTCCCGAACCCTGAACCCTCCCCTGCAGTCTCTTTCAGGACTGTGGACACATGAATACACAAAGCTGCCTTACACGGTATCAGACTATTGGTCTGTACCAACAGCTATTATTTCACCCACTTTTTCCTGTTGATTTTGCATGTTAATGGAGAGTTTACTCGCACTTCTGTTAGTGAACTCTGCTGAAAGTGACTTTAATCTTTGACAGCTAATTGAAACAGTTTCAGAAAAGTTAAATTAACTGCTTTTTAACAGAGGTTAAGAGTTGAGAGTGGCTTTCTTGTCTTGCTATAATGGATGTAACTCATATGCACCTGCTTTGATTATCTCATGCTTAGTTAGGAACCAATCACTTTTCTATGTAATAATCACATGGTCATGCTAGAACAGATTTATGCAAAGATAAGACTGATATTTTCCTATAAATTTGCACTCCTGTGACAAGCAAATCAGATTTCTCTGTATAGAAGTATCAGAAGAACACTAGGTGAGATTTCTTGGTGTGTGTTAACTTGGGCTTTTGGTTAATCCCTAAAAGCAGTGAGCCATAAATCTGAAACCTGATTTGCTTTTTAAAGTATTACTCACTAAAATATGAATAAGCAATGTTAGGAAGTTTGACCATCTTACCACTTATTTTTATAGTAAGTGTAGGATTAATTTTTATTTGCTTTTATTTCTTACTGTCTTGCATTATTAAGAGAAATATTTCTTTTCAGAATAAAAAATAAAAGCCTCTACACAGGTTTTGGTCTGGTTTGCTGGTTACAGTTCAAAGAACAGAACTCACCCCCTTACTTGTTTGTATTACCAGATTTAAAGGTTGATAGTCATCCTTTAATAGATAAGTCTTGAAGAATGCTGCAACTAAAAGGTTGCATAGGCAAAGCCTTTTGAAATTGTTTAGTCCTGATCTAAATGGGTGTGGAAATAGAAACCTCTCCTTACAGGCCCCTGAAGGGCCACTAACTTCTCCTGAGACTGGCAGCAGATCTCCACTGTCTCATATTACTCCTACCTGATCCTCGTTTTAACTGGAGATGCTGCTGGGGATTGAACCTGGGACCTTCTGCATGCCCTGCAGGTGCTCACTCACTGAGCCACGGCCCCTCCCAAGTGGCATTTTACTTACTGATGTGGAAGATGACCCCAGCCCCCACTAGGATGACAGCAGCCACGATCCCCAGGAGGACTCCCACAATGAGCCCCACTTTGGATGCTGAAACAAGGAAAAAATGTGTCTACTCAGGCTGTCTCCGTATCTTCAAGGCCTCCAGGCAGAAGCCTCCAACAGACATCTGCATGCAAAATGTGGCTGTCTGGGTGACAGATCACGAAAACAGAGATGTGGTTTCAAGTCACTAAACCCTAGTTTTTTAAACACAAAGTTTTCCCCCAGTTTCTGTGGATGGGGAGGAAATTTCACTCCTGAAGATGACCTCTAGGGAAAGCTGGGGCAGAAGTAGGGAAAAACAAAATCACTCCATGAAATGTCCTCCTCTCCCAGCCAATCTCTCTGTGCTGTGGTAAAGACCCATCTGAGGGAGGCGCTGGGGAACTGGAGAGTTGACCATACTGAATTGCAAGGGGAAGGGGGTAACCAAATGGGACATCCCACATCACCACCTGTTGTGTGCTGCAGCTGAACAGAAGGAATCTCAAGAACGGTGGTGGTGGGGAGTCTTCCTACAGGGAGGTGCAAAACAAGGACTGGTCCCAGTTATGAAGCTGGTAGCATGCCAAGCAGGGCCTTCTCCAGGGTGGCCCCAATGGAATAATCTCCCAAAGAAACTCAATTAAGGATTATTCACCCCCCAAACACACACCGACATTTATCTCCCACCCTTTCTCCAAGAAGATCAGGGTGGTGTGCATGCATGACATTGTCTGTTTTGATCCATACAACACCCTTGTCAGGTGGGCTAGGCTGAGGCGTGGGAAGGTTGCCTTACTGGATCAACTTATGTGCCAGCTCCAGTTCCTTCCAATGCTCCCAAACCTCACTAGCTAGGCCTGAGGGTGCTACGAGGAAGCAGAGGAACGCACAAGCTGGCACAATAAACTGGGATTCAAGTACATCTCCCCCCCAAGAGTGCCCACAGTCTCTTCTCCCTGCACCACAAAAGAGTACAAAGTCCTCTCGGGAGGGCCCCCAAAGCTCACTCAGGAGTCAGGGCTAACTCGTGCAGCTGCTGGAGGGGATTCTCTAATTTTGTCCCTCCTTCCACTATGCATGAAACTCCCATAATCTACCATTTCCCCCGGGGCTATCCCTTTCACCCCCCTTCAAACTCTCACCAGGGTCCCCCCAGGCCAAGTCCAGGGGCTCCAGCAGACCATCGTGTTCCACATGGCACCGGAAGCGGTCCCTCTCTTTGGGGTCAACATCAATGCTGAGCCAGGTATAGTAGGTCCCGTCCAAGTTGGGGACAACGCCCCCCGTGAAGGTGTCCGGCCTCTGATCCTCCTCATCTTTCATCCAAGTGACCTCGATCTCCTTGGGGTAGAAGCCGTAGAGCTGGCAGATGAGGGTCTCCTGGCCATCGTAGTAGCCCTTCTTGCGTGCCACCATCACTGTTGGGGCCTCTGTGGAAAGGGCAACATTGCTACTAATATAGTGCCTTGCCAAGAGCTTGTAAAATGCATACTGTGGTTTAACAGAAGGAAGGGTCCTTCTATGGTCATCCAGTCCCACCCACAGTTCTGAGACTGAAGGTGCAACACCTGAAAGATCCCAAGAGATGGAAAACTCCTCTGAAGGGAATTCTCCAGCCATCCCCTTTCTTTACTGCAGAACGACAAAGAGGGGGCCAGAGTCAGGGTCCTCAGCCAGCCCAGCCAGTGGTGATGGTTGTGTGGGGAAGTGAAGGCTAATTTCAAGAATTGGTGTGTTTTTTAAAAAGGTGGATGAGGCATTGGCTGTTGATGCTTGGTAATTAGCAGCGCGTTCTAGGCTGAAGTGCCCTGCATATATTTTTGAGTTCTTCACGTTGAACCGTCATTCCAGAAGTCACTGTAAAATCAGTGCATACCTGCTTCGCATTTCTTAAGAGCCTCTTTAACACGACCTTTTTTATTTGCTGCTCTGTCCCTGCCTCGAAGCATCCACTCAAGGAAGCATGAAGAATCACAGCTGCTGGTTAACTATGCAAATATAAATTTCTAATGGCTATGCGAACTAAGGAATGAAGGAGCAGGAGAGTGGAGGGTGGAATTTGTTTGACTTTTTCCTTTTGCATCAGGACCGTGAATAGGCATTTTAAAGGTTGGATTTAAAAAAGGAGCTTTGAGCGAGTGTCAAAATCAACCCTGCATAAATGGCCGTAATCTTCATAGGGGGCACTTGACACATGCTCCAAGGCATTCTGCCCTTAAACCCACTTCTCACAAAAAGAGAAAGGGCCCTCTGCACATGCTTAGATGCACTCATCTTGACATACCTTTATACTGGATAGCCAAAGCTGGGAATCCCAAGTAACTTGAATGATAAAATATATGTAGAGAAACCAATAAATTAGGAAAGTGTGAACACTCTCCTCTTCTTCCCAAGACTCTGGAGCCTCCATTTCCATGTTTCCTTTTCCCCCTCTGTCCAGGTGGGCAACTCAAGGGGTGCAGATGGGGCAGACAAGGGGGTGTCAGTGGTTGTGACCGGGGGCGGGGGGAGAGGAAGCGTACCTTGCCAGTCTTAGGGAGGTTGATGGAGGTCTGAGAAGAGGGCTTAAGGTTTCCTTTCAGGCAAAACCAAAATGGCGCACAGAGAAGGTGCAAGGAAACGTTTCCACTTGCATCGAGAGGTTTTCTTTTAATGAGGAGGAATATCCCCTGGAGGTTTTTAAGCAGAGGCTAGATGGCCATCTGTCAGCAAAGCTGATTCTATGACCTTGGGCACATCATGAGAGAGGGAAGGCACTTTGGCCATCTTCTGGGAATGGAGTGGAGGTCACTGGGGGTGTGGGGGGAGGTGGTTGTGCATTTCCTGCATTGTGCAGGGGGTTGGACTAGATGACCCTGGTGGTACC
Source organism: Euleptes europaea (assembly GCF_029931775.1). NCBI lineage: Eukaryota > Metazoa > Chordata > Lepidosauria > Squamata > Sphaerodactylidae > Euleptes > Euleptes europaea. The sequence goes on from NC_079312.1 coordinate 1,344,472, forward strand.
TTCTAACTCTATGATTATATGATTTGCACAGGAAGCCCCCACCCTAGCAACCTGGAAACACTTTCCCAACCAGTCTGCTCCAATTCTGTGCTTGCAGCTTTCCAATAAGGGGGGTGCCACAGGAAGGGGGAACTGCCCTCCTTCTTTTTGAGTGCAGGATCCAACCCCCCCCATGTTAAAGGTTCTCCCCACCTGGAAACAACACACAAGCGAGGGAGGAAGAGAAGAAGGAAAAGACTAGACCAGCAACATGCTGACGATTGGCTCTTCAGACCTCCCACCCACCCAGGGGTCCCTCCTCACCCGTCCTCTGCAGACTCTCCTTGGCATAGTCCAAGAATTTCTGGAGCCATGCAATGCAGACCACCTCCACAAAGTGTCTGCGGTCCTGAGTCCAGGTGATGTTCGCGTCCCACATCCTCTTGGCCCGGTGGGCTGCACCATTGCCTCCGACCCAGGTGAGGGTCTGCAGGTCGAGGCTGAGGAAGTCACTGCCATCATAGCCAAAATGTGTGTGCCCTCCCTGGCTCCTGTCCTGGCTCAGCCAGCAGCCGTGGGTCCATTGCCAGATGTGAACTCCTGGAAGAGAGGATTGGGACACGTCCAGCTCCCCACTATGGTAAAAGCAAAGCTCCGCACCCCGGGCTGGGATTGCCAGAGATTCAGGGGTAAATTGTGTAAAGGGCAGGGGTTGGGGGGGGAAGGACCTCAGTGGGGTGTAATGCCAGAGAGTCTACCCTAGAATCATAGAGTTGGAAGGGACCACCAGGGTTATCTAGCCCAACCCCCTGCACAATGCAGGAAATTCACAACTACCTCCCCCCACACCCCCCCAGTGACCTCTACTCCATGCCCAGAAAGATGGCCAAGATGCCCTCCCTCTCATGATCTGCCTAAGGTCATAGAATCAGCATTGCTGACAGATGGGACATCTGAAGCTGCTGTTAAAGATTCTAGGAATTGTCTGACTGGGACTTACCAAAGTAGACAGTTGAATTTGCCAGTGTGTTTCTTTCGACTTGCCATTTCTACTTAATCAAATTAATCTAGTTTAAGAAAAGCAGCTCTTTCTTTTTCTGGGGACTTGCCATACCTATCTGCAGTCTTTGCATGCATAGGCCTTCAGTTGCAAATGCTCAGGGCTGGGAGGGGGCTGCATGTGTGAATGGCCAACCAATGGGTTCCTCCCAGGTTTTCTGAATAAAAGTGCAGACTCTTTCGCCCTCTTTGCTTGTGGACTAGCAGCAGCCGGTCCTTCCCAAAAGTGGGGAGGGGAGACACTCTCTGTGGGGGCTCCCAGCCTCATAGGTGGTCTTACATGACCCTCGTGTAGGTTTCCATCCCAAGGCTGAATTGTGTCTTTGGATTCTGCTGCTTGCCCTAAGGTAAGGGGCAGAATCCTTCCCCCAAAGGATGTTTTGCCTGCAGAATGAGGACATCAGGGATCAGGAGCCACAAGGGGCAGGGCCTGCAAAGGTGCCCAGGGGTGAAGAAGCCCGTCTCCCACATCTTCCTGGTTCCAGCCCCTCCCCTCAACTCCATATTGCTACCGAAGGTTGCCAGCCTGTAGGAATTCTAACTGATCTCCAGATGACAGAGCTCAGTTCCTTTGAAGAAAATGGCTGGTTGGAAGGGTGGACTCTATGGCGTTCTACCTTGCTGAGGCCCCTCCCATTACTCTCCCCAGGCCCCACCCACAAATCTTCAGGAATTTCCTAACCCGGCGCTGGCAACTTGGTTGCTGCAGAGAATGGTGCCCTCATTCTCCACACAGCAAATCACCTTCCCTTCACCGGGGGATCCTTTTCCCTGTTTCCTCACCCCAGCACCTCACCCGCTCCCTTCCCTCCTGCTGCACAGGTTCTTTGCCTCCCAGGATCTCACTTTTCCCACCTGATTTACTCCTACTCGGTGGCAATCACAGTCTCTGTAAGAGAAAGTCAGGTAGAGAAAGTCAGCATATAAAAACCAACTCTTCTTCTTGTTAGAGATGCTCTAGTCTAGGCTGATCTTGCATTAAGCAGGGAGTTGGACTAGATGGCCTGTATGGCCCCTTCCAACTCTATGATTCTAACTTATCCCCCCCCCTCCCCACGGCTTACCCTTGCTGTGATTGTGGTAACTCCGCAGGTCCACTTGGAAAAAACGCTCCCAGTTCCTTGATAAGCGGGTCTGTTTCTCCCAGTAGCTAGAGTCTTCCTGCTCAACCTTCCTGACCCATGGGACTTGAGGCAACATCTTCTGGGTGTTGCTGTCATACCGCATAAAGAGCTGGTCGTCCAAATATGCCACGATGATGAACTGGGGCAGCCCCTGGCCGGGTTCAGAGATGGCCACTTTGAAATATTGCAAGGTGTGGGCGGAGGAGCCTGCAAGGGAAGAGGCGGGAGCGGAGTTAAGGGTGTTGTGTATGCAGATCCTGAAACCAAGGCAAATGTTTATTTCCACAAGGAGGGTGCAATAAAATGTTCCAGGGAGAGTCAGGAGAAACAGGAGCTGGGTTACTGCTGGAGAAAGTCCAGTTGGGGGAGATGCTAAATGGGGAAGATGAATGCCGGTCATAAAAACTTAATGGGGGTGGGTGGGGGTGGCATACGGAGATGTGCCAGGTAATTGATTGGAAGAGTTTGGGGTATCCCCTAGGAGGGGCAGGATTCTTAACTCTGGATTGGGGGAGGTGTTCACCAAAGCAGGCAGAGAGGTTTAAAAGATGCTCTGCCATTGAGCCACAGCCCCACCCCAATCTGTGGCTAAGGACACAATATGTGATTGGATAGTGAGTTTGGGGTGAGCCTATGCAATATTCCTGAGGATCCATTAGGATCCGTGCTTTGGAACTGTGTTTTTGCACTGTGGTGGTGCCACGAAGTGGTGGATCCATGGTTTTTGTGGTGGTGCCAACAGACCTGCGCTCCTCAGCCTTGGCTGGTTCGGGTTGCCCCTCCAACCACTGCGCATCGAAACCAGTAAGCGCCTGGAGCCCCCGGACTGCCTCTGCCTCCCGAGGAAGGGTCGGCCCCCTCCCTCGCTTCTTCAGCTGGGCTGATCCCAGGCAGAGGTCTGCTTTCCAGGCAGGCAGGCCGGCCGGGAGGGGGTCCCCCCCCGCCCCCCAAGCCCTCGGAGGGGCCGCAGGGCCCTTGGAAGGGGCAAGGGATGCGCGCTCGCAGCCCCGGCCAGGAAAGCGGGCCGAGAAGGGCTGCGCCGGGCGGGGCTGCGCGCAAAGCCGGGGCGGGCGAAAAGCCCGGGACGCGCCAGGGGGGTCGGGCTGGAGATGCGCCCCCGGCCCTCTCCTCCCCCCCCGACCCTCTCCTCCCCCCCGACCCTCTCCTCCCCCCCCCCACTCACCGGCGTTGCCCCCGCCCAGCAGGACGGCGGCTCCCCCCAGGAGCAGCAGCAGCAGGTGCCGCATCGCGCCGCGCCGTCGGGACCCAGGTGCCCGGGGACGGAGGGAGGGAGGGACCCCGGACGGGACAGCGGGGCCGAGGCCGGGCCGGGGTTGGCTGAGGGGACTGCGTTGCGGGGGGGGGAGGTCCCCGGGTGCCTGAAAGAGATAGCGAAGGCGATCTTTTGCGCTGCCCCGCCCCGGGGGGAGGAACTTCTTCCTGGGGGGGGGGCACCTCCCGGCTTGCCCGCCCTCCCCTCCGCCCCATGCAACAGCCTTTTAGAATGAATGCAGTGCTTTTTAAAGATAATAAGCTGAAGACACAATGCAGATCTTAAATCCAAGGTGCATCACTTCCCAAGGTTTGCTGGGCGTTTCCAGAGGTTGTAGCAGTCCCGGGGGTTTGCCCTGCGATCGTTTCACGGCGGCACAAACAGGACAGCTGCGGATGAAAGAGTCAATGTCCGAACGCATTCCCCCCCACCAGAATTGTCTACGCAATAAGTGAAGGGTTTTCAGAAACCCAAAGTGCCCAGCTGTTTTGGCTCCATGAGCTAAATACAAAACGTCCTTCCGGAGAGCTTTGGGTACATACAATTTCGAGTCCTTGTACCAGGATCCCCCCTGTTCCAAAACACCAGGAGGTAGGGTATGAGCGGAGCGTTCTAAAAGGCACTGGTCCCGAAGGACACTTAAAAAGGACTCGGAGATGGGAACTGTGGAGGGGGCCCCCCCTTCGGTCGTGGCGGTCTTAGAAAAAGTTATGGGGCTAGTGCTTACGTGCGGCGGCGTGCAGACTGCAGGCGGCTGGGCGGCCGGAGGGGTAGGAGGGACGGGAACGCCGGTCCTTTGCGGTGGCGGCTGGGTAGCCGGTTGGGCTGGCGGAGCTTGCAAGTTGGGTACGGTGTGTTGATGCTGGGATCGGGTTTGCACAGCCAGCACAGGTAGGGCCCCACGTTGCGTAGGGGTGAACAGAGAGTTGGTGGGTCTCTCGAGTTTTACTGGGTATTGTGGTAAACGGGAGAGGGCATCCGCGAGAACGTTCTGTTTCCCAGGGACGTGCTTCAGGGTGAAACGGAACTGAGCAAAGAACTCCGCCCACCGTTGTTGTTTCGCCGACAGTTTATGGGAACCCGTGAGGGCAGCTAGATTTTTGTGATCAGTCCAGACCTCAAAGGGGACTTTAGACCCCTCCAAGAATTGTCGCCATAGAGTCAGTGCATGATGAACTGCTGAGGCCTCTTTCTCCCAGATGGGCCAGTTTAATTGAGCGTGCGCAATTTTTTTTGAAAAGTAGGCGCAAGGGTGAAGAAGACCATCCGGTCCTTGCTGGAGGAGAGCCCCTCCCATAGCTACATCGGAAGCATCGACTTGCACAATGAACATTTGACTTGGGTCTGGGTGCCGTAGCACCGGCTCCGAAGTAAAGAGGCGTTTGAGGGCCAGAAAAGCGGCTTGGCATTGCTCAGTCCACAGGATTTTCGCGGAGGGCAAGGCAGCCGAGCTCACTTTTCCCTTAGTTTTAAGCAGGTCCGTAATGGGTAGGGCCACCTGGGCGAAGTTAGGGATGAATCCCCGATAGAAGTTTGCAAATCCCAGAAATTGTTGCACTTGTTTACGGTTGGTGGGGGGAGTCCAATCGAGGACGGCCTGGACTTTGGCGGGGTCCATGCGAAGACCTTGGTGGGAGATGATGTATCCCAAAAACGTGAGTTTGCTTTGATGAAATTCGCATTTAGCTAGTTTTGCGAAAAGTTGGTGGTTACGCAGGCGTTGCAGGACTTCCCGGACCAGAGCCACATGCTCGTTCATAGTTTTCGAATAAATGAGAATGTCATCTAAATAGACCACCACCCCACGATATAGTAGGTCACGTAGGATTTCGTTGATGAGTTGCATGAAGACCCCCGGGGCCCCTTTTAATCCGAACGGCATCACGAGGAATTCATACATTCCAAAACAGCTAGAGAAGGCAGTGAGGTGCTCATCCCCTTCGCGGATACGGACCCGGTAGTAGGCTTCCACCAAGTCTAACTTAGAGAACACACGGCCCTCCTGCAATTGTCCCAAAATATCCGATATTAATGGGATAGGATAGGCGTTGGTCTGGGTAACTGCATTGAGTTTTCTGAAGTCAATGCACAGGCGAAGGTCGCCCTCTTTTTTCCGGACGAAAAACGCAGGGGCCGAGTTTGGGGCATTCGATGGGCGAATGAACCCTCTGGCGAGGTTTTTGTCCAAAAAGTCTCGGAGGACAGTGCGCTCAGAAGCGCTCATAGGGTAAATCTTACTCTTGGTTAATGTGCAGTCCTTTACCACTTCAATTGCACAGTCTGAGGCCCGGTGGGGGGGTAAGGCATCACATTCTTTAAGGTCGAAGACATCTTCGAAGTCCCGGTATACGGCCGGTAGGACCGGAGGTGCTGGGGCCGTGGAGGTTAATGCTGGAACGGGCGGGTATAACAGAGCAAAGTTTTGCCGGTGCTGGTTGCAGGTGGAACTAGCGAAGGAGATAGTGTTCGTTTCCCAATCAATACTGGGACTATGTCCTTTAATCCAGTTAATTCCCAAGACCACTTCGAATCGGATAGGGGCTATGGTGAAGTCTATTTGTTCCCAGTGGGAACCAATTCCCATCGCTACCCCTACGGTTCGGTGATCAACTGGACCCCCCTGGAAATCGCTCCCATCCATTTGGGCAAATTGGACAGGGTTTGGCAAAGCCTCAGATTCGGCTTTGAGAGCAGCAAAAGTGGACTCGCTTATGAGAGTGCGACAGCAACCAGAGTCAATGAGTGCTTTGACGGGCAATTGGGGGCCACCTTTATGGTGTTGTAGAACTGCGTCCACGTAGACAGTGGTGTCCACTTCCTTGATTTTAGTGGGAGCATTCGGTCTAGCAGGGGTATCTGCAGAGGTCTGTGGAGATGCTCCCTTTACCACAGACCGAAGCCGTTTTTTGACAAGTCGAGGGGGGATTCTAGGTTCAAGGCTGGGGAATTCCATGGGTCTCCTTCATCCGAGGAAGGATTGTCCCCCAATGGGGCACTTGTAATCCGAGACCCGGCAGGGTCATCAGTAGCAGGCAGGGAGGTCGGGTCTCCGACGTGAAGTGCAGAGGGTGTGGGTCTTCCCGGCGCTGCGCTGCGGGTGGCCGCGGTGCCTCTGCGTGGTGGACGACCTCTGGCTCGGGTTGTCGTGCTGGGGCGAGATGCTTCCGGGCGATACGGGCAGACCGCTGCAAAGTGACCCATTCCTCCACAGTTAAGACAGGCCCCCCTCAGAAATCGGTCTTCCCGTTCCTGGGGCGGGCGTGCGGGATTCCGTGGAATGGGTGGTGGCGCCTTGGGCTGAGGCTTTTGGGTGCCTTTGTCCCTGTGCTTTTGGCGGACAAGGGAAATATAGCGTCGGCGGCTTTCCACTTCCTCGGCTAATAGGATCCATCCTTCAAGAGTATCAGGATCCCCTCGCATGTATGACCAGTTCAGAATATCAGGGTGTAGGGATTCTCTGAAATGGTGAATTAGGGTGGCCTCGGGCCAACCCACAATTTTACTCGCCAGTCTCTGAAACTCATCGGCAAACTCTCGAACCGGAGTGGAGCCTTGCCTGAGTTGTAACAGTTCCGCTTTGGCTCGTTCCCCCAGGAAGGGGTCCTCAAACCTCCTTCGCAAAGCAGTCATAAAGTTGTTGAGGGTGCGGATAGAGCGGGAACGGGTGTCGAATTGGAGGACCATCCATTCTGCTGCTTTACCCGTTAGAAGGGAAGCCACGTAGCGCACCCTACTATCCTCTGTGGGGAATAATTGTCCTTGTTCCTGCATATAGCTGTCCACTTGATGCAAAAAACAAGGTAGAGTCTCGAGGGACCCGTCGTAAGTAGTCCTCAATTTGAGTTGCTTCCAAGGTCCGGGTGCAGGCTGAACCGGTTGAACAGGCGGTCCAGGTGGCGGTACAACGGGAGCTCCGGGAGGTGGAGGCAGAACAGGCACATTAGCGGGTGGCTGGCCGGGAACCCCTGGCCCCGGGAGTGGAGCGGGCTGCGCCTGGGCTAAGAGAGCTTGTTGTAACTGTCTATTGTCCTGAAGCATACGCTCCATTAGTTCTTGGAGCTGATCGACACGGTCGGAGAGCTCCCGATTTTGGGCACGTAAGAGGTAAACGTCCTCACCTGGGCCGCCAGTGCGCTGAGGTTTACTTGTCCGAAAACTCGTGGCCCATTGAGAGGTGTCTTCGTAAAGGTTCTCTTCCTCAGACTCCTCTGGGTCCTGACGTCGGTCAGCAAGACGGCGTGCGCGTTGGGTTGTGCGCGACGGAGCAAAAATTGGGGGAAAAGAGAGACCTAACGGGCCCCCTGTTCTGTCTTTAGGACGGGTGTCCATTAGTGCCCGCTCCCTAGCCCTGGCAGCCTGAGCCTCGGCCTCCGCCTTAGCTGCTGCAGCAGCGTCCTTTTCCGCAAGAACCTTGGCGTCCTCAAGTCTCTGGGCTATAGCTGCAGTAACGCACGGTAATAGCTCCGTTTCCAGAAGTGTAAGTATGGGATCGGGTCCCCCGCCCAGTAGTGGCTGTAGCCGAACTGCAATTGCGGGCGCGTCTGCCTCGAATGTTGAAGTCAAAAGTTGGGCCAAGGTGGCCACCGGGGTGTCCTTTGTACAGTCCACAAGGAGGAGAGCTGTGTGAACGGCAAGCCGCTTGGCTTCAGCCTGACAATCGGCTGCATTAGGTACCAGGGAAGAACCTGCCGGCGCGGCTCCTGCCATCGTAGCTCTCCTGGATGGGAGAGACTCCCGAGAGATAAGATTGTCCAAAAGTTCGGTCAGTACTTGTAAATCCTCGGTTGCCAACCGGGCATCATCCAGTAATTGATCAAAATCCTGAAGGTCTAAACGAGTATTAGTACCCTCCGAAGTTAACATCCAGAGAACCCCCTTTAGAGACTGCCACTGGGTCTGCACCAGTTCCCGCAAGCGGCAAACCTCTAGAGTAGTCCGAAAAATTTCAGCGATTATGTCTTGTGACAGAGTAGGATCCTCAGAGAAGGGCTCCAGGGTAGTAGATCACCTGGAGAGCTACACAGCTCCCATCCAAGTGGCAGGCGAACCCTCCTGGGCTCCAGCCTGGCTAGTAGAATGGTGAAGATATAGCTGTCATAATGTAAGCCCTTGGCCCACAGAACCAGAAATCACCACAAAGTCATATAGAGTCCAAGCAGATGGCTTTTACTGGTCAAATAGGCATACAGTGCAAACGAATAGAATGACAGCTATGAGAGCCTCACTAGCTGGGAGATAATATAAAGCAAGAAAAGGCGGGAGATTACAAAGCATAGACCGAATACATTTTCCCAGGAGCTGAGTTCCCAGGCCTAGGTATGTGACCTTGACGGCCAGACAGTACAGCACAGAGACAGAGGCAATAACGAAACCGAGATAGCAACCTGACAGCACGTCGCATCCCACTTGACTCTTCCCTTGTGGCTGACATTTTCACCTCTCCCCCAACCACTGTGACACATATACCCACAAATTGGGGTAACAAGTAACTTATTGCCCTACCTTGAGGGGGGAGAGATCAGATGTTTCTGCCTCTTCTGAAGGAGGTGGGGTAGAAACTGCTGCTCCGACCCCTCAGAGGAAAACTCTGACCCTTTGATTGAGAATTCAGATTTCTCTAAGGAAATAGCGAAAATTAAGTATGTGTTCTGAAACACCATAGGGTGCAGGAGCTTGCAGTTTTCTCTCAAGTATTGGGCATATTTGCAATTTTGCTGGTACAAAACTAAGGCATTTATAACTTTTAAATACCATAAATATGTCAAATATTGCCATTTTATATGCTAAGAAAATCATAAGTGATGCATTTATGTTGTTAAAGCAGTAAAATTAGTTTAGGTTTGATAAGACAATTTCCCGTTAAAAAAACCAAAAACTTAACCCCACTTCCTGTGGTTTTAAAATGTATTATTTATCTGCTTCTTCCTTCCTGTTTTAAACCATCTCTCAACTGCAAACCTTGATAAAATTTCAAGAAAGCAAACCCCTCTTTGCTTCCTGGAACAAGAGGAAGCAGGAAACCAACAGAAATTTCAACTTGAGAAGGGTCTTGAGTTTTAATGAACATATTTATATGTCTAACTAGTCTGAATACAGGGAGATTGCATGCATGTGCTTTGCATGGGGCTGCCCTTGAAACTGGAAACTTCAGCGTCTCCAAAATGTGGCAGCCAGGTGGGATGGAGGGGTACAGATCTCACTCCCCTCCCCCAATGAAGGATCAGCAATGAAGGATCAGCCCATTGGTTCCCAGGCACAATTTTTAAAAAGGGAACAGGTAAAAAGAAATTAAAAGCCAGTCTAACCCCCTGCTTCTTCTTCTGCCAGCTGGGCATTCCCGCTTTGCCCAGACTCCGAGATGCCCCCAAAGGTCTCTGGAGCAGCTCTGTTTTGTAGATGGTAGGACTCCCCCCAACCTCTTCCAGGAGGCTGCTCCAGAAGTGGGGTAGGTATAGGTGGGGGGCATCAAAATGTCAGACCACCTTTCCCCCAGCCAATCAGCTGTAACTCCGTCATGAACATCAGCCATTCACAGCTCAAACTGAAGGGGATTTTAAGCTCAAAAGAGGGATTTAGAGGGGTGTGTGAACTGACTAAAAGAGCACAACATCTGGATGTGCTGCCCCTCCCCTTTCCCATACTCATCTGGGAGTCAACCCCACCAAGACGGCTGCTTTCCTCACACAGCCCCTTTTGAAATGTTCTACCTGACATAGGTGGATATCCCTAGATGGGTGGGGAGGGGGGTCTCCCTCTGCTTATTGACCCCTCCTCCCCCTTAGGGTTGCTGACCTCCAGGTGGGACCTGAGGAATTACAGCTTATCTCCAGACCACAGAGATCAGTTCCCCTGGAGAAAATGGTTGCTTATGTCTTCTTGCAGGGGACAGTCTCTGGAGTGTGGGGATTTGTAATGTGGGGTGTAATGTGGGATGGTCCAAATATTGTTTTGGGGTGAAGCTTGGCACCAGTGTCTGTATGTGCATTTGTGTGGGGCACACCCCACTTGGGAGCAGCTGGCACAAGAACTGGACTTTGGACCAGGAACTGGGAACAAACTTCAGCCTCCTGACTCTATAGTCATTTATGCAGGGTTGAATCTGCTCCTCGCTCAATGCTGATTTTTAAAATCTGACCTTTAGAATGACTATTCACAGTCCATTGCAAGAGGAGAAAGTCAAACAAATTCCATCCCTCAATTTGCCTGCTCCTTCATTCCTTCGTTTGCATAGCTATTAGCAATCGTCATTTGCATAGCTAACCCAGCAGCTGTGATTCTGCATGCTTGCTTGAGTGGATGCTTCATGGCAGGGGCAGAGCAAATACAAAGGTCGTGTTAAGGGGGCTCTTAAGAAATGCATGCGCTGGCTTCGCAGTGACTTCTAGAATGATGGTTCAGCATGAAGAACTCTAAAAAATATGTGGGGCAGTTCAGCCGGGAATGTGCTGCTAATTACCAAGCATGAACGGACTATGGCATTGTGCCCCACTGAGGTCCTGCCCTTCCCAAAACCCCACACGCTCCAGGGTCTACCCCAAATCTCCTGGAATTTCCTAACCCAGAGTTGGCAACCCTTCATCATCCTCTCATACACAGTGCCGGTGGGGGGTATCCTGGCCCTCAGATTCAACACTAGGCTGAGGGAAGGATTCTTACTGTTTTTTTTTCAGGTTTTCGGGGGGTAGGGGTGCTGGTCTCAGTTTCCCAGCAAGGCCAGGAGCCCTGTGGGTTGGGAGGAGGGTTTCCTTGAGGATCCTTGACTCCACTTTTGATCATCCCAGCAGGGGGATATTAGGGGAATTTTTTTTTACCAGTAAGAGTTGTTTGTCAGTGGAATCAGCTACCTAGGGAGGTGGGTGAGCTCCCCCTCACTGGCAGTCTTTAAGCAGAGGCTGGACAAACATTTGTCAGGGATTCTCTAGGCTGATCCTGCATTGAGCAGGGGGTGGGACTAGATGACCTCTATGGCCCCTTCCAACTCTATGATTCTGTGAATTCAAAGGGTGGACTGAACCTGAATATGAAAATTCCCAGGAAACCTGCCTGATGGATGCCTGGAGCCCCTGCGCTGTATCAGCAACCACAGCAAGAACAGGAAACCCCACAAGCCCCTTCCCCCTGCGGGAAACTCCCTAGTGCTCTGCCCCCTTAAACCCCCGCAATGCCAGGGACAGGAAACCCAGGAAAGGGAGGCTGCAGCACCAAGAGGGGACCATGCTTGTCTTGACGGCTGGCAGAGAACTGGCAAGGATTTGGGGTGCCCACCTGCTTCTCTGCCATCACCCACCTCTCCTCCCTCCCCACTATTCTACCCATACAGTTGGCCTGGAGGAGGCTGTGCCTGGCCCCTGGCGTCCCCCATTCCCCTCTGCCATCGGGGTGGGCAGAAGCAAAGGCGAGCCATGCTGCGGGGGGTGGGGGGCGCAGAAAGGTGGGTCCTCTCCGGGCTCCTTCAGAGCCCACAGCCCACGTGAGCCTCTGACCGAGTTTCGGGCTGGCTTTGCAATTCCCCCCCTCCAAGTCCCGGCTCCGGGTCTGCCAGGCTCGGTCTGTGCAGCAGGTGCGAGGTGGGGCAGGTGTGTGTGTGGGGCGAGTCCCTAAAGGACGCTTTCGCTTTCCCGTCCGGATCTCTCCTCCTCGGGCACCTGGGCCCCGAAGGCGCGGCTGGGCTGGCTGCGGCTGGCCGATGCGGGTGGGGGGGAGCGGCTGCTGCTGCTGCTCCTGGGGGGGGGGGGTCGCCGCCCTGCTGGGCGGGGGCAGCGCCGGTGAGTCGGGGCTGAGAGAGTTCAGAGAGAACTGTGACTGGCCCAAGGTTACCCAGCAGTCTTCACGTGGAGAAGCGGAGAATCTAATCCCATTCTCCAGATTAGAGTCCGCCGCTCATGTGGAGGAGCAGGGAATCAAACCTGGTTCTCCAGATTAGAGTCCACTGCTCTTAATCACTGCACCACGCTATACTATTTAAATATTTAACACTGCAGAAGCAATAGAGGATCCATAGAAAATCATTGCCATGCAAATGCCACCCAAACATAGGACATTTTGGAGGACTTTCATTCATAGGGTTGCCATGAGTCGGAAGCGACTTGACGGCACTTAACATACACACAAATGCCACCCAAGTCACTCCTCCGTCTCTCTGGCTTTGTGTGTCGCATCTCCCCCACCACCTGGTTTCCTGTGTTTGATGATGTCGCGGTTATCTTATTCAGTGAGACACCACTAGACGGTTCCTAGAAACTTGTTACAGTTCCTAGGACATCTCTTGAACACACCAATAAATTTATAATACTGGACAAGAGTATAAGAATAATAAAAACACATTTATTTACATTATATAATATATGCTTTTGGTTGCAGTCTTAAAATATTATATAAGGCTAGACATCATTAATGTTAAACATGTTTATGTAACAAGAAGTAGCAAGTAATCATTCACAATCTCTATGCCTCCATAAAGGAGTATCTGATTATTCTTCATGAATCAGCATTTCTAAGATGTGCTGTGCACCCCTTACCCTTTAAATCAGCATATTTTGGGGGGAAATTGTATTTCACATTGAGGTGTGAGTTGCAACCACAGCATTGTCCTTTCTCAGATATGTAACCATATCTGATGCTTGCCTCTTATCTCTATTAGAAAAGGTTTTCCAATACTACAATACTACTGTCCCCTTCTGGAGCAGGTGTTGTTTTATCTATTCCTCTAGCAATGTTCCCAGAGTACTGTGGAATACAATTCTGTATTCTTCTAAAGCAAGTTTCTTCTCAACCTTCTAAGGCAGGAAACCTTCTCAACACTTGTCATGATTAATCTTTTATAAGGTTTCTTATAGGGTTCTAAGGGGTTTCTATAGATTTTCAATGGCAAAACTATCAAAGGCCGTCACAATGACAGTTTCTGCAGATGCATGAGAGGTGGGTAGATGTTTGCACATAAAAATCAGGAGAACCCAAGAAGAGTCCTCCCCCTCCCCAGGGTCACCAGTTTGGAAGTAAAGGCAGAGGAAAACCTCCACGTGGAAGCAGCTTTTGGTTCTTGTTTTTTCAGTTTGGGTTGAAAAAAAAGTATTATGCCTTGTGCAGGAGGAAGGTGATCTTTTCTTTTACAAGAACCCCCTTTTTACTCAGGTTCCTGTTTATTTCTTTATTTTATCTATATGCCACCTCTCCAGAGGTCTGCTCAAAGCAGCTTACAAAAACACAACCTTTACCAAGAGGACGGAAGTGTTAAAAAAACGATAAAAAACAAGCCAGTGTATAAAAACAGTCATTAGACACAAGGCTGCTGCTCCTGGGGGAAAGATGTCGACAAAGCTGCTGCTCCTGAGCAGAAAGATGTCTACAAAGCCAGAAACTGCCCATGGCGCATCAAAGTGATAAAACGCAGCAGTCCGGTTGACTGGGTCAACAGAAATCTTCTAGCCTGCATGTGAAGGAAAGAAAAGTAGGTGACAGGGAAGTCTAGTCATGGGGGAGGGCATTAGCAAGAGAGAAGATATCTTGAAGGAATTTTCCAGTTCAAGATAAAACAGTCTCTGAAAATGTGGGCAAAACACGGGGAAACGCAGTGGGGGAGCGAGGCAACCTCTGACGGTAGGAAATGGCATGTAGAATCAAAACAATGACCCAAAGTCACTGGAGGGGTGACCACGAGGGAAACAGCAAGAAGAAGAAGAGTTGGTTTTTATATGCCAACTTTTTACTACCACTGAAGGCAGAATCAAACTGGCTTACAATCACCTTCCCTTCCCCTCCCCACAACAGACACCCTATGTCATGAGGTAGGTGGGGCTGAGAGAGCTCTTAATAGAACTGTGACTAGCCCAAGGTCACCCAGCTGGCTTATAGAATCAGAATCATAGCATTGGAAGGGATCACCAGGGTCATCTAGTCCAACCCCCCACACAAGGCAGGACTTCCACTACATGCCAAAAAAGAAAACTTTGTCTTATGATTGATGCACTTCTTGTAGTTTTGTTCATATTGGACAATAAATGAGAAATCTCTTTCCTTCCCCCCCCCAGTTCGAATCAGATGGGCTTAAATGAACATAACATTGCTTGTGGTTCTATACCTGGGTCTGTCGTGGGTACTGCCAAGCAGGCATGCCCTGAGAATTCCTGGGTGAAACTTGGGGTGCATGGACAGCAGGCTTGGGCCTTCTCCCCCACAACATCTTCCCAACTTGAAACGGCACTGGGTAGTCGCTATTTGCTCCAGTGGTGGCTACACAGTTTCCCTAGCAAGGCAAACACCTGCTCTCTGGGGCCATTTTAGCTTGGGGGGAAGGAGGTCGGGGAAGGTTTAAGCCTCTCCTGATTATGCCACATTACTGATCTGAATCAAGTCCCTGTGTACCTGGACCCAGGAACAGATCTGAGAACAATGAAACTGAATTTTCATTCTGTGTTCATGGAGGGTTTGGATTCACATGAAGCATCCACTGATTTAAGTACCACCCAGAAGCTGCCTGTGAAAACCCCACAAGCAGGGCACAAGGGCAGAAGCCCTCCCCTGTCTTCTGTACTCTGCCCTTGGTACTCTGAGATAGACTGCTGCTAAACATGGAGGGTCTATTCATGTCCTTGATATTCCATTCTCCATGCCTGTGGGTGTAGCAGCTGAAGGATCATCTATCTGGGCCTGCATAGAGTGCAGAGATGGATTTGTGGGATTTCAACGTTGGGCAAACTTGGACTAAGCAGATGGACCCTCCTCCTTCACCCTAGTACTTCTTCCTGCTGTGGGGCTTTCCTGCTCCAGACAGCTGGTCAAAAACTGGAGAGTGCTCTGCCTATGAATCCCTGCCCCCAAATCAGCGGTCCACAGCTGGGAGGGGCATCCTGTCAAGCACCTAGGACATCTGTGTAAGAGGTTGTCCAGAAATTCAGCAGGAGCCCAGCAATGCACTCCCGCGGGATCCTGGCCTGGTTGTAGCTGTTAGAGCATTGGGATAAGATCTCTCTGTGTGTGTGTTAAGTGCCATCAAGTCGCTTCTGACTCATGGCGACCCTATGAATGAAAGTCCTCCATATGTCCTCTCTTTGACAGCCTTGCTCAGATCTTGCAAATTGAAGGCTGTGGCTTCCTTTATTGAGTCCGTCCATCTCTTGTTGGTTCTTCCTCTTTTCCTGCTGCCCTCAGCTTTTCCTAGCATGACTGTCTTTTCCAGTGACTCTTGTCGTCTCATGACGTGACCAAAATAAGATAGCCTCAGTGTAGTCATTTTAGTTTCTAGGGTCAGTTCAGGATTTGATCTATAACCCACTGATTTGTTTTTTTGGCAGTCCACGGAATCCGTAACCCTCTCCTCCAACACCCCATTTCAAAGGAATCTCTTTTCTTCCTATCCGCTTTCTTCACTGTCCAGCTTTCCCACCCAGACATCGTAAGGGCTAAGATCTGGGGGACGGAAATCCGAGTCCTCGCTCTGCCATGGGAGCTCCTTGGCCGGCCTTGGGCCCGCGACCGCTCTGAACCGACCTTTGCAAACCCCTCCCCCGTCCAAAGCTCACTCCGGCCCTGCAGCAGGTGGGGGAGGAGGCGCCGAGAGAAGCGTCCCACGCAGGGGAGGGGGGGGGCGGGGGATTCCCCAAAGGGAACTTTGTTGACCCTCCTTCCACGCGCTCCTCCGGCTCACACGGGACCTGCCTCCCCCCCCCCCCCCGCCCTCGACGGCTTGCACCTGCTTTCCTGCCCGGGTCCCTCCGCTGCACTGGAGGTGCGGGCGATGAGGGCGGCCGGGCGGCGCCTGTCTCTGCTGCTGCTGCTGCTCCTGGGGGGAGTCGCCCTCCTGCTGGGCGGGGGCAGCGCCGGTGAGTGGGGAGGGGGAGTGCTGGGGTCTCCCGGGGCTGCGCGGACGGCGCTCCCGGCTTCCCTCCCGACGGGACTATCCCCCCCCCCGCGCCTGCAGCCCACCCTCGCCGTCCTCTGGCCGCTTTCCAGGCTGGGCTCGTTTGCCGTCCAGCAGCGACGTGGCTCCTGGGACCCGAAGCGCCCTTGGGGGGCGGCAGCGGGGGCTCCCGGGGTCCGCCCGCCTCCGCACGGCCGCCCCACAGCCGGCCCCCTCCCGGCTCGGAAAAGTCCGACGTCCAGACCAGGCGGGGGAGGGGGGGCGGCGGAATGAAGGACCCTCTATGCAGGCAGCGATCCGACCGGGAAGGGCCCGACTCCGGCCACAAAGCCCCTCCCGCGCCAGGAAAAAGAAGAAAAACGCCTCTTTCATAGCTGAAACGCCAACCCCACCCCTGCAAAATGCTCCTGTTCCATGGGCCAGGCAGTGGGGGGGGGGTCGCGGTTAGAGCGCCAGGCAGAAGTTCCAACATGCCCTTTTCATTGGGCACCAGGAGAAGCGAGCAGTCATGGGCAAGTGGGTGACCCAGAAGAGGGAGAGAAAAGCCCCTCTGAAGGTTGGGAAAAGCCGGGCGGGTGGCACATGCCAGGCGGAGACTTGGATGGCCCCCGGGCACCAGTGTCTCCACTCCCAC
This sequence comes from Euleptes europaea, assembly GCF_029931775.1. Taxonomy (NCBI): domain Eukaryota; kingdom Metazoa; phylum Chordata; class Lepidosauria; order Squamata; family Sphaerodactylidae; genus Euleptes; species Euleptes europaea. The sequence continues at coordinate 1,361,397 of NC_079312.1, forward strand.
CGGTGTCTCGCAGGCCAAGAGGTCAGTGGGGCTGTTCTGCCGCAGGTTTCATCTGAGTGGGTGGGTGGGGTTCCTTCTTCCTCCTTCCCTCTCCTCCCTCAGAGGGATGCTTGTAGGCAAATGTTCCCTGCACTAGAGCATATCAGAGTTGCAGGTGGATTGATTTCATGGTGGCACTGTCATGGGCTGGAGCAATAATTAACCTGAGCATATGGTTTTCCTATGGATCTATATGAGGAAAGGCATTTCGTAAGGTTCATATGAATAGAACTGATGCAGTAATGTGGGGTAAAGTTCATGCTGACTGAAAGCTGTTTTAAGATAAACGAAACTGCACGGCCACAAGGTTAAAGACATTTAATGCTGCTCGCTTGATAGTTGAGTCTAAAAAGTATCCGCAATTGCTTATCCGGGGTGTTCTTCTTGGCATAAACGAGAAGGTCATCTCTGTCTGGGGATTTTTGGTCTCTGTTCTGAGATACAGTGTAAAGGAAGGAATTATGCCACTGTCCGATAAGTCAGAATTGGTCTTTAAGCAGTACCACAGCTGGTGACCTTGTACTGGTGACTTAATGCCCCATTAATACATAGTAGAGCTTTCTCCACAGACCAGGTAGAAGTGACAATGCCAGTCACTATCAAGAGTGACCAATTTAGACCCAGGACAGAAGCTTCTAGCTTCTCAGCTCAGATAGCCACTGGTCTGAGAGAATATAAGGAAGCATCAAACAGCCAGAAAGCAGAGAGTTGGTGGAGGGCAGCTGAAAGCTGCCTGGCCTCATTCTCCCAAAACATCTGCAAAGATGAAGAACTAAGCTTTCCTTGTCTCTTGCATGAGACACAAGAAATGAGTTACAGAGAGGGCAGCAAGTCTGTCTGGCCATAACTCATTTCTATTATTTCATTCTATTATTCCATATCTTGCGTGATATGGATGGCTTATTCTATTATTTCATGTCTTGCATGGCATATCATTTCACAAGCTCTCTGTGAGGATGGGAAATACTCTCCTTGACAGCAATTCATTTCAAGATGACCTGCTAAGGCTGGACATCTGAAATGACTGCTGGCAGACTAATAATTTAAATGGTCTGACCTGGCTTTCCTTGAGAAACATGGAAGCTGTGAAACCCAAGTTACAGAACTGGTTTCTCCAGTTCTCAGAACCGAAACAGGATTCTCAGATGCTCTTGGAGACTTCTCTAAACAAACAGAGAACTCTTTCAGGGTAAAGAGCCAGAGTTTTCCCAATATAAAAGGAAAGGCTTCTGCACGCAGAATAGGAGGCCAGAGATGTTCCTGGGGAAAAGGAGAATCTCTGTTCTCTGTGATGAAGCTTAAGACACATATAAAGTAATGCTCACATAAAACATATACAAAATCTACTAGGCCTACTCATGGAGTCTCTTAGTCAAGGAAACATATTCACTGAGATTGGCAAAGCCAGAGAATAACTGAGTCTTCCATAAGAATATAAATACAGCCCTAAGCTTACACATAATGAATTATATATAATACATAAGCTCTGCATTGCTGACTGTTAAGAAATATACATAACTTCAGCATGTATGAAGTATTCCTGATCTTAACAATGATCAGAAGTCAATAAACATAAATATAGAATATAAAGCTTATAATATCTTATCCTCTGCACACAGCATTGGATAAGAACACATATTGAAATATATAAATATCTCAAACACGAGTTAGGACCTTTACAAAGCTAAGCTAAGCATATGAGTTGGAGAGATTTAGAAATAATATAAGGTTGTACTCAATTTCCTACAACTTACAATTTATATTTCAGGTACTCTGGATTAAGATGCTCTTAACTATAACAGGTCTTTTCCCCATTATATCAATCATATCTTCTCTCCCATTGTATTAAATCATATTTTTATTATGTGAGAATTACTAACCATGTTTTTACAAGATTCTGTAACTGTAGTATTCTAAATGAATCTAGAGATACAAGTTAAAATCTTACAGTGAGAAATGCATTAAAGGTTTAAGGCTAGAAAACCTTACATAGAGAAATTGCTTATAAAGATTGTGTGAAACTGCTTGCATATATTAACATAACTGAACATGTAAAAGAATCATAATGTTTGTACTTTATGACATGTTTTGAGAGTGTGTAAATATTCACATGCATATATATATATATATATATATATTATGTGAAATAAATGTTATTTAAAGGAAGTCCCTTGTTCATAAATTTTCTGGCACTTCTCAATGGAAAGCCTACAGTCCTTGTAGGAATTATCATTGACTTCTGGCTGTGAGGTCTCGCTGAATAGATAGCTCCATTTCTCAGTAAGTAGTACATTCTAGGAGTGTAGACCCCTTAACGCCACAAGCGGTGACAGCACAAAGTGGGGTTGGGGGGGGTCCTTGGCTATAGCCCCCTCATCTCTACCCTCCTTTCTTTCCCAGGCTCCTCCTCACATTCCCTCCACTATTTTGAGACGGCCATCTGGGAGCCGGGCTGGAGGCTGCCCCAGTTCACCTCTTTGGCGTACGTGGATGACCAGCTCATTGGCCGCTACGACACAGACACTGACCAGTGCGTGCCTCAGTCGTCCTGGATAGAGAAGATCAGTCATGATGACTCCGACTTCTGGGCCAGGAGTACAAATTGGGACTTTACTTCAAGTTTAGTCATGGATCTGATGATACTGAAGAACCTTTACAACCAGAGCAGAGGTCAGTGGAGACAGGAGGAGCAGAGAATATCCTGTACATCTTCTTCTCTCACAGGGGAAGAGGTTATCAGGCACCCCAGAGGGAGAGGAAGGATGCCCCCACAAGGAGAAAACCTCCTTTTTATCTTTACATTTCACATCCTCCCTCCTACTCCCCATATTTTATTACCAGTGTAGTCTGTGCTGCAAATCGAGAGGCGTCTCCCTTTGTATATGCCTTAAGAATTCCCCAGATCACTGGAAAAGTATACAGAATACTTAACTCTGAGGCCAAGGAAGGCACTGGACATCGGTCACGAGTGCTGAGAAATGCTACAGATGGAGTTCCAAATACTGAACTGTAAATACGCGCAAATACTCATCTAGCGCACTCTTGTGAATTCAGCATTGTCTCATGTGCAGGTGCTTTCTTTCCCCAAACACCCCTTTTCCATTTGGGGTCTTGTTTACTTATTTTTTTAGTTTATATGCTGCCTGTCCAGAGACTGGGGCAAGGCAGCTTACGATTAAAACCAACACAAGCCGAGCCTTAAAAACAAACCACTAAAAACAAAATAGGGCATAAAAATAGCATCATATACAGACACAGCAGGATGAGGATGTCAACAAGACACCTTTTGGAGCTGGCCAGACAAGGAGGAGTTGAACCATGGGGGCATGGTGGGTGGCCCCCAATCCGAACTTGGTCAGCTTCTCCAGAAGGATGCCACAGTTGGTGGTATCATAAGCCACCAAGGGGTCCAGGAAAATCAGCAGACTCTCCCAAATCTGCACATATTCCTGGATCTGAGGCTTCTGTTTCATGTGTCTTCTTCAGGGATTCACACCCTACAAGCGCTCTCTGGCTGCGAACTGAGCGAGGACAATCATACCACCAGAGGGTTTGCAAAGTATGGCTACAATGGAAGGGACTTCCTTAGCCTGGACATGGATACACTCACCTGGACGGTGATGGACGCAAAGGCCAAGCCCATCAAGAAGAAGTGGGAGGCCGAGCAGAACCAAGGGAAATTCTGGGAGCATTTCCTGACTGACACCTGTGTGGAGTGGCTGCATACACACTTGCACTATGGGAAGGAGACTCTACTGAAGGCCGGTGAGGAGGGGAAACAGTGTGGCAGGTGTAAAAGAAGGGCGGAAGGATGCCTCTCCTTGCTGGAAACTCCCTTACAAAAGCAACATATAAAATAAAAGCAATAAATAAATAAAAGCAATAAAGTTGACCTACCTCAGCTAAGTACATGTTGCCTTGGCTGTAGTAGGTTCCTCAGGGCATGTACAGAGTTCCTTGCAGTACCAAGGTGCTGGAGGTGTCCTGAGCCCCCTACTCACCATCCTTGGGGGGGGGGCATCACCAGATTTCCCACTGCTCCAAATGGAAACTAAGAAAGATCCGGAACTCCCAGAATGTGACCTCATCTGAGAGCCAGCGCGGTGTAGTAGTTAAGAGCGGCGGACCTGAGGTGGGAATTTTCCTTTTCCCCCTCCCTTCTGAGTTCTTTTATCTTTGGTCTCCTCCGCCTGCTACTTACCAGAGCAAAGGCCAGAGAATTTGATAGGAAAGACAGACCTTTTCACACACACTACTCTTAAACATCACACCAAACATGTACCAGTAAAACATGCAGTTTATTGCACTTACAAGAAAATATAAAGCAAAGAAAAAGAAAAGCAATACTTGGGTAAATATATAAGACAGAAATTAACAAACCAACACACAAGTTGACGTACAGACAGACAGTTACAGAGGCCTCTGGGTCACTTCCAGAGAGAGAGAGACAGAGATGGCAACCACTCAATGGGTCTGTGGTCTCTCCGTGGAAGGACGAAGACTGGACAACCAGGACAGCCTTTTATAGGCTTACCCGTTAGAGAGGGTCTCAACCGGACATCCTCCTTCCAAATTCTTCAGAAGATGAGTGTTCACAAATCATGACTAATTTTGTTTGGAAATATCTTGTTCCATAATAAGTTTTCCGTGTCCCAGGGTCTCTGACAGCCGCCCATTCATCCATTACCCCGTGTACATAAACAATTCCCTCACTGCGTAAGCAGGCAACTTGTTGCCTGCCTAATTTGACCTTGCTATCACAAACAAACATCACTGTGTTTTGGGTGATTAACTCCAAGTAATGCCATCTCCTATGCCCTTTGAGGTCAGGATCCTAATTGGAGCTGGGGTCAGCTAAAAGTCAGGTCTTCATATGGATTCTAAACTACAGGTTTAAAGTATAAATGTGGTTCTTCTTAAGCCAAACTTAATCTTTAATATAAAACATTCTCACCACTACTCTGGTGAACCAGGTTGGTTTCCTCACTCCTACACATGACCTTGGGCCAGTCACTGTTCTCTCTGAACGGTCTCAGTCCCACCTCCCTCACAGGGTGTCTGTTGTGGGGAGGGGAAGGGAAGGTGATTGTAAGCCGGTTTGATTCTCCTTAAAAGGTAGAGAAAGTCAGCATATAAAACCCATCTCTTCTCCTCCTCCTCCAGCCTCCGGTTAGTCAGAAACTTATAAATATGAAGGTTTCACACACACACACCCAGGTGCTCTTAATGGCTGTGAACCTCCATGACAAATGGTGGGTGTTGTCCAAAAACAATTGGCCATTTATCTAAAAGGGATAAAGTTTGGCAAGGTGACCCAATGTGGAAAGGGTTATTCTGATGTAAACCCCCAGGGGTCCAAGATTCCAGATGCTCTTGAGCCATATTGAAGTTAACCCCCCCCCCCAAACAGCTGATACATGCTTGCAGTAGAAAGAAATGGTCTTCAGATATCTGGTGGGAGAGGATAGTTTTGACTGCTGTTGATTTATATATTTATTTGTAAATCACCTTTCGGCCCACTTTGTCGGCCCACTGGTTTGGAAACGCTGGACTACGTGACCCTGAGCCCCCCTTTTCTGCTGCTAATGCCCAGCATCTCTCCTGCCAGCAAGGGGGGGGGTGGAACACACGCTGCCATCATAGGGTCGAATACTGTGATGTGTGTATATTTAGTTCCTTAGAGTGTGGAGGGTGGGAGTCCTTCTTGGCAATTTAGATGATATGTCTGCCTCCCCAGTTGTGTGTGAACGTCTATGTGAATAAAGCTGTTTGGATTAATAGCTGAGGGCTCCTGCACATTCTTCCAAGAGGCGTCTGGCAGTGGAACATCACAAATACTGTTTATTTTTGCAGACCCACCAATGGTTCGCGTGACCCGCCAGGCAGGATCAGATGGCTGGGAGATCCTCATCTGCCGGGCCCACGGCTTCTACCCCAAGGAGGCTGACATAACGTGGCGGAAAGATGGGGAAGTCTGGCACCAGGACACCTTGCACGGGGGTGTCGTCCCCAACTCGGACGGGACCTACCACACCTGGCTTAGCATCAACGTTGACTCCAAGGAGAGGGACCGCTTCCGGTGCCACGTGGAACACGATGCTCTTCAGGAACCGCTAGACTTGGCCTGGGAGGTCCCTGGTGAGAGAGGGCAGGGGGGGACAGCTGACTTTTTGGGGGGAAGATGTCAGGTTATTGGAGCCTCACAGAGAGTGGAAGGAGGGACAAGTTGAGAGACTCCCCAACAGAACGAGTTACCCCCAACTCCTGAGTGTGCTTTGGGGGGACTTTTGAGCGGGCGTTCTCCTCCTTAGGGAAACAGGTGAAGGGGGATGTGGCCACTCATTGGGGGTGAACTTGACATCCCAGTTTAGTGCCAGCTTGGGTGTGTGTGTGAGGGGTAGCCACTGGCAGGGGCCTTCTGCTTCCTCACACTAGGTTCCCACAGAAAACCGAAGTCGCTTGCCTGGGAGACTCTTCCTTCAAGGGATGAATTCCCCCACCTATTCAGCCACACCCTTGATGGCTGTCTTGGGAAAAGGAGCTGTTACCTGGGGCTCTCGGGAGGGAGGGAGATAAATGTGTGTTTGTGTGTAGGGGTGAATATATTGTAATTGAGCTTCTTGGGGAGATAATTCAACAACATCGGGACCACCCTGGAGAAGGCCCTGCTTGGATACTGCCAGTTTCGTAACTGACACCAGCCTTTGTTTGGCACCTCCCCGGTAGCTCTTGAAATCCTTTCTGCTCCGCTGCAGCATAGAAGAGGCAGTGACATGGGGTTTCCCTTTTTGGTTATCCCCTCTCCTTGTATGGTCAACTCTCCGGTTCTCCAGTGCCTCCCCTAAATGGGACTCCTCCAGAGATTTGTTGCTGGGTGGAATTTCATGCAGTGATTTTGCTCTTTTCCCATTTCTGTCTCCTCCGTCCTACCCTAGACATAATAATCAGGAGAGAACTTTCTTCCCCATTCACAGAAACCAGAAACAATTCTGTTTTTTAAAACAAAAACAAGGTTTCATGACTTGAAGCCACATGATCTGTCACCTGGAGAGCCACATTTTGCATACAGATGTCTGCCGGAAGCCTTGCCCATATGGAGACAGCCTGAGTAGACACATTTTTTTTCTCATTTCAGATTCCAAAGTGGGACTTATTGTAGGAGTCCTCCTGGGGGTAGTGGCTGCCGTCATCCTGGTGGGGGCTGGGGTCATCGTCCACAGCAGTAAGTAAAATGCCACTTGGGAGGGGCCATGGCTCAGTGGGAGAGCACCTGCTGGGCATGCAGAAGGTCCCAGGTTCAATCCCTGGCAGCATCTCCAGTTAGCACGAGGACTGGGTAGGAGGTGATGTGAAAACATGGAGAGCCCTAGTCGGTCTGAATAGGTAATACTGACCCTGATGGACCAATGGTCTGATACTCTGATTCAGTATAAGGCTTCATATGTTCATGGGTCCACAGTCCTGAAAGAGACTGCAGGGAAGGGTTCAGGGTTTGAGAGCCCTTCCATAGGCCAGGGGTGGTGCTGGATGATCTCTGGATGACCCTCCAGATTCTGATTCTCTGGTTCTCTCTCTCTCTCTCTGCAAGAAAAACAAGAAGACAGCTACAACGCAGCACCAAGTGAGTGACTTTCCCCCTATGTTGAGATATTGCCCTGACAAAAACCAGCCCCCTCCTGGGGGCATGAGGGAGGCGGCTGTGGGGGAGCTGCCCACCATTCCTCCCCACCTGAAGAAATCTTGGGGGAGGGAGAGTATGTGGCACATCCAGCCAACCTGCTGCCGGGCTGAGGGCAGAGGAGAGGAAGGAAGATCTCCCTGTGGGACCCTCTGTTTCTTGGAGTGGGCGGACGGTTCAGATCCAGATTTGTCCCCTAGACACTGTCATCCCTCCCAACACCAAGATTTCTTTGGCCCTCAGCTTTCCATGACATCATCCTCTCCCCACAAGCCCACCACTTCAGCTCCTCTCTCCTCCTTCCATGTTCTGCTTTCCTAACTAATAGAAATGTTCAGGGCAAGAGTAGGATTCTGAAAAGTGCAGAAAATCCCCACAATTTGGTATGTTGAGGGCCTCAGCTGTATTTTGCAAGGAAAGTAAGCAAGTTTCTAGTCCATCAAGAAGGATTCAACATGTGTGGGCCACACCTGGGAAAGGTCGGGGGTTGGAATAGCATCCCCCCCCCCATTAATTGCAAAAACCAAGGAAATAAACTCAAAGACATGCAGAGCAGCTTAAATTGCAAGTTGCAGAACTTGGCTTAGTTTGGAGCAGAATTTTGCTCTGTGTTCAGGGTTGATTTGCACTGGCAAATGATGAGAGTGGAACTGGTGGGAAGGGAAAAGAAGGGGAAGGGAGAGATTGGGCCACCACCCTCTTGATGCCCCCCCCCCCGTTAAAGATCCTGACCCCCTTTCTCTTCTCTCTTCTGCAGCAAGTGACCAGAGGTCAGACAGCTCTGTCAGTGGTAAGTGTTGGTGGAAGGGACTGTGGGGAACCAGAATGGGCCTCTATAGAATAGTTGGCATGACGGAATATTTTGGGAGCCAGTGTGAATTTCTCCTTCAGCTCAGACTGACTCAGAATTGCTGACAGCAATTTATGGCTTGGCTCACTTCCTGGAGTCACCTTCCAGAGTTGTTGGCTTTGCAGGCCCCTCTGTCTGGGCATCTTCTCACCACTCCCAGTACCCAGTGGGTGGATGCCTTGATTTGTGAGGGGTTGGCAGATGGGCAGGTGATCCAATAAATAAATAAATTCTCACACCCACCTCTTTTCCATGGTGCTGGCTTAGAATTTCACTCTTTCCTCTTTTTAGTTTCTGCAGCATGATTTCCCACCAGTGTGTGAGAAGGACCAGAGGGGAACCACCTGAACTTTCCAGAGAATGCATGACCCTCGCTCAGAACTTCTGCAAATCTCCATTATGTTATCCTGTTCAGCATCAGTGGGAAGAAACCCTTTTACAGAGGGGTGTCTGTCTGGGTTGGGGCTGTTTTGTTATCAGAAGCCAAAGGCAGGAGAAAGATCCTTTGCCAAGACAACTACTTCTGAAAATAATGATTTGTCTGTTGTGGTAACTCTTCCTTGGTTCTGTTTGTGTTTAAAAACTTTGTGCTACAGATGTGCTATTTTTGTATAGTTTTGTTTACTTTTGTACAACAGAAAGGGGGACTGATCTCTCTCTCTACATGTGACTTTTGCTTGCAAAAACAGTTGCAAAATGACATAGGGAAATTATTATTATGTCAGCTGTGGCAAGAATATTTTATATTGGTTTGGGTTAAGAAAAACCAATTTTATTAATCTGTAGCTTATTAATCTAAGAAGCCAGATGAAGACCTGACTTTTAGCTGACCTCAGCTCCAATTAGGATCTTGACCCTAAAGGGCATAGGAGATTGCATTGCTAGGAGTTAGTCACCCAAAGCACATTAAGTACTCCAAATCATGTTCAGAGTAACAAGGTCACGTACGCAGTGAGGAAATTGTTTATGAACACAGGGTAACGGATGAACAGATGACTGTCAGAGACCTGGACATGGAAAACTTATTTTGGAACAGGATATTCCAAACAACTTATAACCATAATATTGTCGAAGGCTTTCACGGTCAGAGTTCATTGGTTCTTGTAGGTTATCCGGGCTGTGTTATAGGTTATCCGGGCTGTGTGACTGTGGTCTTGGAATTTTCTTTCCTGACATTTCGCCAGCAACTGTGGCAGGCATCTTCAGAGGAGTAACACTGAAGGACAGTGTCTCTCAGTGTCAAGGGTGTAGGAAGAGTGTAGGAAGACTCTTCCTACACCCTTGACACTGAGAGACACTGTCCTTCAGTGTTACTACTCTGAAGATGCCTGCCACAGTTGCTGGCGAAACGTCAGGAAAGAAAATTCCAAGACCACAGTCACACAGCCCGGATAACCTGCAAGAACCAACTTATAACCATGATTTGTGAAAACTCATCTCCTGACTAATTTGGCAGGAGGGGGCCATTTAAGACCTCTCTCATACCTATAAAAGGCTTTCAAAGAGCCCAGCCCGTCGTCCTTCTAAGAGAGAGACCCATTTTTGTCTCTTCCTTGGAACGACCTCAGAGATCTCTGACTGTCAGTGTGTGTGCTGTCATATATATATTCAGTTAAGTATTGCTTTCTCTCTTTGCTTTATATTTCCTTGTAAGTATAATAAAGCTGCATGATTTACTTTATACATTTGGTGTACTGTTTTAAGAGTTGCTTGTGTGCAAGGTTAAATTCTCTGAACTCTGCTCCTGGTAAGTAGCAGGCAGAGAGATAGCTAATCACAAGGGACCGAGAGAAAGGGGGAGGGTAAGAAAAATTATCCCAACATCAGCCTGGTCAGTGTATGGATCTTGTCAGAATCTTGTCAGGATGCCTGAGGTCTGACGCTTGTTCTCTTGTCTGTTGTAAATCAATAACTAACTCAGGGTGTCTTTCCTCTGTTGCCAGGAGGCAGTTATCTGGCTGGTACTTAAAAAACCAGCCCCAAAGACGCAGGATGTGGCCCAATTGTCATCTGGCCTCTAATTTACCTGCTCGGAGCAAATTGATCGAAGGAGTTGTTGCAGAAAAACTCCAGGTTTTCATGGATGAGTAATCTGTCCTAGACCCCTTTCAGTCTGGTTTCAGGCCAGGCTATGAGATGGAGATAGGGCAGGGGGCTTTAGTTGATAATCGCCTGTCTGAAGGTAGACAAAGACCAAGACTCTATTGCTGCTCTTAGATCATCCTTGGGTACAGTGGAGCATGCCATCTTCTTCATAGAAACATAGAATTCTTGCAACGCTTGGAGGCAGAAGGAGGGATTGGAGTATGTACCTCCATATTTCTTTATGGCGGGATAAAGATCAATTTGGAAACTCCAGTTGGTACAGAACACTACAACTTACTATCGGGCACAAGGCAGAAGACGCAAGATCACACCTGTTCTCCCATCACTCCATTGGTTACCAATCTGTTACTTCTGTCCAAGGTTCTTGTTTATCACCTTCTCCCAGTATACTTGAGTGCAGCAACTTGGCTCATCTGAGCTAAGACTCCTGAAGGTGCCACCTTGCAAATGGGTAAGATTGGCAGCTGTCCATATATGCCCATTTTCTGTGGTGGCCCCCACCCCCTGTGGGACGCCCTGCCCGAGGGGGTCAGGAAGGCTCCCGCCCCTCTGTCGTTCCACAAACTGTGTGAATCAGGAATGGTACAGAGGGCTTTTTAATGAATAGAGCAGGAGCATATAAAGAGAATGGGAGCATGGTTACCATCTGTGAAAATTTAAATTCTTTTCATTACATTCTTCATGGTGAACATAAAGCTGTGACCCAGTTTGTGTCATTTTGTAATCCACTTTTGTTTCACTGTTTGATGTTCACCTGTTAATGTTTCATTGTGTGAAGTACGGCGGGGTTTTGATGAGGCTTCAAAAACTTGCACCAGAGATCATCTATTTTTGTGTTTGTATTTACGTTGGACGTCCCCATTACAGGGGGCATTACTCATTTCAGGGGGATTTTTGTTCAGGTTATGGGGTAGTCCGAGTCAGTGGCATTATTGCCTAATGGGGCAATCCAGTTTTAGTGCACTGTTTACTGTGTGTATTGTATGGGGTTTTATTGTATTATTTTTCTAATTTGATAATCTGGCTGGAATCAGTGAGAAAGGTGGGTGATAAAGAAGTAAGTAAATAAATATTATGTGAGTAACACTTTTGTTGTTGGAAATGTTTATACCTCTTTGGCCGTTTGATTACATTTTGAATAAATGTTGGTTTTATTGTACATATGCTTCACTGGGTATGTGAACCTTCTTGAATCCTTGGGGGAAAACAGGATACGTGTAATTTAAAATGGCTTTTAAAGAGGATCAGACAGATTCATGGAGGAGAGGTCTATCAGTGGCTACTAGTCATGATGACTGAAGGGAACCTCCATGCTCAGAGGCAGTCAGCCTTTGAATCCCTGAGCCCGGAGGCAACATCAGGGGAAAGCCTCGGCCTCTATGCCCTGTTTATTTGACCAGCCAGGGGAACTGGTTGCTCACAATGAAGAAGAAGAGTTGGTTTTTATATGCTGACTTTCTCTACCACTTAAGGACGGCTCAAACCGGCTTATAATCACCTTCCTTACCTCTCCCCACAACAGACACCCTGTGAGGTAGGTGGGGCTGAGAGAGCTGTGACTAGCCCAAGGCACCCAGCTGGCATTGTATGTAGGAGTCAGATTAGGCTCCACTGCTCATGTGGAGGAGTGAGGAATCAAACCCAGTTCTCCAGATCAGAGTCCACCACTCTTAACCACTATACCATGCTGGCTCTCCACACTGGACTAAACGGACCACTGGTCTGATCCAGCAATGTTCTTATGTTCTGAAGCATTTTCATAAAATAAAACAAAAATGGAGGGAAAATGAATATAAATTCTGCACCCATGTACGTTTGACATTAATTTCATACCATGTGCCTGTGTTAAACCCTCAGCTTCTGCCAGGGGGCAGTGTGGTGTAGTGGTTAGGCAAAGAGCTGGGAGGCCCCGGGTTCAAATACTGCCTGGCTGTGAAACTCACTTGGTGGCCTTAGGCCAGTCACTTTTTCCTCTGACTTAACAAAGAGCAGAGTTTTTAACTTTTTCTCTGACTGAACCAAGAGCAGAATTTTTAACAACTCCACCTTCCAACGGGCAGTCTCAGAGCTTGCCTTGCTGCTGGATCCAGCTCTGGTTAGACCTCACCTAGAGTACTGTGTTCAGTTTTGGGCACCACAATTTGAGAAGGATGTAAACAAGCTGGAACGTGTCCAGAGGAGGGCAACAAAGATGGTGAGGGGTCTGGAGACCAAGTCCTTGATGGCGTTTGTGAGAATCGTTAGTCACCCCAGCAGCGAGTGAAAACAGCAGAGACAGCAGGTATAAATGAGTGCTCTTTTATTCACAGTGTCAAAGTGTTCCGCAAAGCACCTCCTTCTCTTAACCCACGCCAACTATACACATATAGTACACATACATACACATCTGGCACAGTTTCCCAGCCAATGAACTGTTGGCTGCCTAGTTGCCAGGACTATCTTGCTCAGTCATTGAGCGATCATGTGACACCACCTATCACCTGGCTGTCACTCAGATCATTGCAATCTGCTTGCTGTGTGCAGTCTTAAATGTCAACAGTCCTATGAGGAAAGGTTGAAGGAAGAAGCTGGGTATGTTTAGCCTGAAGAGGAGAAGACTGAGAGGGGATATGATGACCATCTTCAAGTACTTGAAGGGCTATCATATAGAGCAGGAGTGGGGAACATCAGCCCGGGGGCCATTTAAGGCCCGCGAAATCATTTGGTCTGGCCCTTCGTGGGTCCTGGCAGATCTCTAGCTCAGAAGGATCTAAGACTGGTGATCCGCCCCCTCCCGCAGACAGGAATAGGCCTCTATTCAAGGCAGATGTGCGTTTGTTTTCCAAGAAAATGAACCTTCCCCCCCCCTTGCAGAAGAGTCGTTAGCTATGGAGCTGCTAGGACCTCCCAAAAAACTGTGTTAACCCTTTCCCACCCGAGCCATGGAGAAACGTATTCCCTCTGTACTACAAGAGGGCTGGGGGCGGAAGTGGCGACAGTGGAGGGGTTAAAGGGGGCAGGGCCAGAATGCTTGGTGTGGGTGATTTCTTAGCCAGTGTGTCCTCATTTCACCCCTGCATGAGGCGGTAGCAGGAGCTGGCTGTAGAATCCAGCCCCGACCATGCAGACCAGGAGCAACTCCAGCGTGTGGCTGGACAGGTGCAACAGACCATCCTGTGCCACCGGTTGGATGCCTGCCTGCTTGCCCGCGTGCGTGCAGGGGGGGGTCATCTGGGGCAGCTGCCTGCTTGGGGCTTGGGCCGCTAAGTTTTAAGTTGATAATTTTGTGTGGCCCGTGAATGATGTTATAAATATCCAAATGGCCCTTGGTGGAAAAAAGTTTCCCCACCCCTACTATAGAGGATGGTGCTGAGTTGTTTTTCTGTTGCCCAAGAAGGTTGGACCAGAACCAATGGGTTGAAATTAATTCAAAAGTTTCCGTCTAGACATTAGGAAGAATGGTCAACCACTTGAGAGCCCATCAGTGTTTATTTAATGTAATGGGTTTTTAAAACCCAAATATGCATCCTTTTATTTTTACTTATGCTGAATTTCATTTACCACCCACTTAGCCAATTTAGAGAGATCCTTGGTGTGTGTTATGTGTAGTCAAGTTGCTTCTGACTTTTGGCGATCCTATAAATTAATGACTTCCAAAACGTCCTGTCATTAACAGTCTTACAAACTGAGGGCTGTGGCTTCCTTGATTGAGTCCATCTATCTCTTGTTGGGTCTTCCTCTTTTCTTGCTGCCTTCAACTTTCCCTATCATTACTGCATTTTCCAGTGACTGTAGTCTTCTCCAGTAGCCCTTCATAATCTGCCATATTCTCACCATCCCAACTAATTTAGCATCGTCTGCAGAGTTTGCCACTTTACTGCTCATCTATGCCTTGGTATCATTTGTGAATAAATTAAATAGCACAATCAGGCCCCAATACCCATCCTTGGGTAGAGTGGTGTAGTGGTTAAGAGCAGTGGTTAAGTGTGGTGGACTCTAATCTGGAGAACTGGATTTGATTCCCCACTCCTCCACATGAGCAGCAGACGCTAATCTGGTGAACTGGATTTGTTTACCTACTCCTACACACGAAGCCAACTGTGTGACCTTGGGCTAGTCACAGTTCTTCTCGAGCTCTCTCAGCCTCACCTACCTCACAGGGTGTCTGTTGTGGGGAGGGGAAGGGAAGGTGATTGTAAACCAGTTTGATTCTTCCTTAAGTGGTAGAGAAAGACGGCGTATAAAAACCAACTCAATCTCCTCCTACTCCTTCTTCCCCGCTGCTCACTCCTCTCCATTGTGAAAACTGTTTATTCCTGTTCTGTGCTTCCTTTGACTTAACCCAATTTTGATCCAGAAGAGGATGCATCCTCTACCTGCTGAACCTTACTTGGGACCCTTTGGTAAGGGGCTCTCTGGAAGTCCACTAGATTACCTAGGAGGGAAGGTGGCACAGTATTGCCCCGTCTCATCAGATCTCAGACGCTAAGCAGGTACTTGGAAGGGAAACCACCAAGGAAGACTCTGCAGAGGAAGGCAGTGGCCAACCACCTCTCACTTGCCTTGAAAGCCCCTTGCTGGGGATGCCGTAAGTCACTTGTGACTTGATGGCACTTATGTACTTGTCCACATGTTTTATAGCCCTCTCATAGATCACCCAAAGGTTGATGAGACCCCCAGGTCCCTTCTAGTCTTACATTCACCCCTCTCTGCTTCTTTTGGCTTCTGCTGCAGACGGGCAGTCATACCTGGGACACTCAGTATAACACACTCAATAGCTCCCACCCCGTTGCTGTCTTTTAAACTTCTTGATTGGGGAGGGGCTGTGGCTCAGTGGTAGAGCATTTGCTCAGCATGCAGAAGGTTCCAGGTTCAATACCAGGCATCTCCAGTTAAAGGGCCAAGGCAAGTAGGTGCTTGAAAGACCTCTACCTGAGACCTTGGAGAGCCACTGCCAGTCTGAGTAAACAATACTGATTTTGATGGACCCAGGGTCTGATTCAGTATAAGGCAGCTTCATGTGTTTTTCAGAGGAACTGATCTGTGTACTCTGGAGACAAGTTGTAATTCTGGAAGATCTCCAGGCCTCACCTGGAGCTTGGCAAACCTAACCTGCACCATGTTTCCTTTTGCAAGCCTCCATGGCCTACACATTTATCCCTCTGGGCTTTCTCTCCATAGGCTCAATTCTAGTTGCACCCATCTAGATTATCCAGGAATAATCTCTTGGGCTCCTCTTAGGCACTGAACCCTCTCCCCCTTTCTGTGTTGTGGCCAGTGGGATACCCATTTCAGGACAGGGGTGCAAACAGAGGACCACTTGAGCATCCTTTTAGCATCCCTCATGCCAGCCAGAGGAAAGATGTTGCCTTGATAGTGTCCAATACTGACATTTCCACAGAGCCCCCAAAGGTGAAACTGATACGCAAGGTGGGCTACGATGACCTAGAGACCCTCATCTGCCGGCTCGATGGCTTCTACCCCAAAGAGATTGATGTTACATGGTGGAAGAATGAGGAGGACCGGAAGCCGGACACCATTACGGGGGGTGTCGTCCCCAATTCAGACGGGACCTACCACACCTGGCTGAGCATCAAGGTAGAGCCCAAGGAGAGGGAGTGCTATCGATGCCATGTGGAACATGATGGCCTCCTGGAGCCCCTGGACTTGGCCTGGAAGGAGCCTGGTGAGAGATTGGGGGGGGGGGGAGAAGGGCTGGGGAGGTTGTATGATCCTGGGAGGGGGATTTGAATCAGAGGGGAAGGACAGACACAACAAGAGACTCCCCCACAAAGGGGGACCAGTTACAGCTGCACACACACCCCAGGGTAGGGACTTGCTTGTCTTTGGGTTCCTGAGCAGAGGATGGGCTCAGCTCTGCAAGGGCCGAGGGACCTGGGCTTCCTGGAGGAAGGCCCACAAGAGCCCTGCTCCTCAGGCCCCCCAGGGAAGCTGACACGGCCTGCTATTTGAAGTGACCTTGTTCTCGTGATCTCTGGGGCCACACACCTGGTGGGTTCAGTCCTGGGTTCGGTCCCAGGGTCTCTGTTGGAGGCCTTGCTGAGCTCCTGCCAGTCTGAATCATCATTTTTTGTTTTACAGTTCCCTCCTCGGTGTCCAACTTGGGGTTGACAGATGTGAGGGTCGCAGTTGCTACCATCTTGCTGGGGGCCGAGATCATCTTCTGAATCCGTAAGTAAATGGGCAATTCATTCGGTGGGGGAGGGAGCCTCATCCAGTTATGTCCTGTGACTGAGAAGGTTCTAAGGGCATCCTGGCACCTGAGGCTCCCCAAGTCTGGGGGTACCCAGAAACCCCTCTCGTAGACTAGAAAATGAGAGTGTCATGCCCAGAAGGATTATTGGCAAAACAGTTGCCCAGAGAGCTTCAGGAACACTGTTTGCTGGGAAGAGACTGAAGAAGTACCTGGTGGGGAGGTTCTGAGGTTTGAGAGCCTTGTCTGGGGCTAGGGGTAGAGCTGGATGACCTCTGAGAAGCCCTTCAACTTTTAGGGGTCTGATTCTGTGTCTGCAGGAAGACAGCAAGAAGAGGGCTACACTGTGCCTCAAAAGTCGGACAGCAGGGGTGTCAAACTCAATTGTTACAAGGGCCGGATATGACATAAATGTCACTTGGTAGGTCCAGGCCTTGCCAGCTCAGATCGAGAGTGGGGGAGTGGCTGCCTCATCTGGCTCGTGGACTGGATAAGAGCTCTCAAGTGGCTGGATCCGGCCTTCGGGTTTTATGTTTGACACCCCTGTCATAGTCTCCTTTCTCTGCCATTCTGAAGGGTTGGTATGGCTTCTGTTCTGACTGGAGGCCATATTTTGCAAATCAGGCACAGATTTCTCTTCCCGCTTAGATTGGCTTATGACCCTGAGTGATATCTTTTAGTTTTTGCAGAGTGAATTCCCGCCGGCATGCAAGAAGAGGCCACATGGAAGCCATCCTGGAGTTAACGCAGACGCTAAATCCAGAAGCAGCCGTGGGGTTTGTGCTTGTTGAGACTGAAAGAGACCTCGGGGTCCTAGTGGATAGCTCAGTGAAAATGTCAACCTGGAGTGCTGCAGCGGTGAAAAAAAGGCAAACTCTATGCTCAGGATTATTAAGAAAGCACTGAAAACAGGAGAAGCAATGTTATAATCCCCCTTGATAGACCTATAGTGCGGCCTCTGTGATTCTATGATTGTCCTTAAAAGGTCGAGAAAATCAGCATATAAAAACCAACTCTTCTTTTTTTTCTTGTAATAAGTGGAGGTTGAGAAGCTCCAAATATGGTCAATACAGGATACTTGGGGAGGGGCTGCAAACTCCCTGGGTTTTCACTGGCTTCTCACCTGCCCTATACATTAAGGTCACTATGAAAACTGTCTTCTGGCCAGCAAAGTATAGAGCAGACAGGGAACAATCGGGAAATCAACTCTTTCCCCCTTGCTTTAGTTGTCTGCTCTCCCGCATTCCCTTTCCCCGGGGGCTTTCTCTCCCTTCCTTTCCCTCCATTTAACTCCCCCATCGAAAGCCCCTTCACCATCCCCACTGCCTCCCCCCACCCGTGTCCTGGCATCCCCCAACACTTTCCCATTCAACAGCCCCCCGTTCTCCCCCCAAGGGATTTCAGCTTCTGCAGCACCTGCTCTACCTGCTACCCGTTGTAGGGCATCTTCTACCTGTCCAGTCCAGGGATTGCAGGTAGCCCAGCGGGTCCAAACAAAAATCTGCGGTGGTGGTGGGGGGAGTCCCGCAAAACCTCTTTATTAGGTCTGAGCCTGTGAGCGCAAGCCTTGGAGTCCCACAGAGTTCTTTGTCAGGCGGGATGCACAGTGCAGGAAAACCCTGTCAGTCAAGGGCACCTGACAAACATTGATCTGTACTGTTCGACACCACGCCTTCCTCTCTATATTGGAGCCCCGGCAGCTGCGCTGGAGAAAACTGGCTTAAAACACTGCTGAAGAGAATTAAAGAGTTGCACATGTCCGGCATCTTCACACCTTCCCTGGTCTCCACACTAGGGCAATGCACATCTTCCTCGTATTTCCCAGAAGAGTGAGTGGGGGGTGACTTGACATATGTCTGATTTACACCCTCTCACCACAAACACCGGTCTCTTCCTCTGCATCGGAGTTCTAGGAACTGCATTTGGTGGTGGTGTTGGTTTTAAATTACACACCCAAAAATAGAACCAGCCAATGACGCCTGCCCTGTAACTCCACCTTAGGCGAGGGCCACCTTTTCGGGGAAATCAGCTAAGAGCGAAGAAGCGGCCTTCCCCTCTTCGGACACCAGAGGGCGCTGCTGCTCTACCAAAAATATTATTGTATTCCCTATTACTGTGTATGGGTGTGAAAGCTGGACAATGAAGAAAGCTGATAGGAAGAAAGTAGATTCTTTTGAAATGTGGTGTTGGAGGAGTGTTACGGATACCGTGGATGGCCCCCTCCCAAAAAAAATCAGTGAGTTATAGATCAAATTAAGCCTGAACTGACCCTAGAAGCTAAAATGACTAAACTGAGGCTATCGTATTTTGGTCACATCATGAGATGACAAGAGTCACTGGAAAGGACAGTCATGCTAGGAACAGTTGAGGGCAGCAGGAAAAGAAGAAGACCCAACAAGAGATGGATGGATTCAATAAAGGAAGCCACAGTCCTCAATTTGCATGTTCTGAGCAAGGCTGTCAAAGATAGGACATTTTGGAGGACTATTGATTCACAGGGTCGTCATGAGTCAGAAGCGACTTGACAGCACTCAACACACAATTGTGCCCATGACTGCGAAGGCATTTACCAGGATATATGAATATGAGAAAGAATCTTGGCAGTAATCTAGTTGTGCCAATGGGCAAAATCAAGAACTGCCATTGGAATGGAGGAAGTCAGGAAAGCTCCCATGCCTCTGTCGTTCCACAAACTGTGTAAAACAGAAGTGGTAAAGGGGGCTTTTTTTACAAAGAGAATAGGAGCATAGCATCTGCAGAAATTCTGCAGAATGTGCAAAACGGTAATGTTCAGAAGGGATTAGAACAAATAAATCAAGCAAATAAATAAACAAATGAACTGTAACAGAATGGAACAGCCTACGAGAGTTATCATGGGATAAGTTTGCAGTCCACTGCAATAATTGTTGTACATATCCCTTGCTTTTATTGCATTGCCCTCTATAATTGTATTTTATTTATTTCATTTATTTTTATTTACATTATTTATAGTCCACCTTTCTCACAGGGTCTCAAGGTGGATTACACATGGTGAGTCAGTATGTGTATGTGTGTGCAGCCAAGTCACAGCTGACTCATGGCGACCCCATAGGGTTTTCAAAGCAAGAGACGTTTGGAGGGGGTTTGCCATGGGCCTGCCTCCATGTGGGCTGAGAGAGTTTGGAGAGAACTGTGACTGGCCCAAGGTCACCCAGCAAACTTCAATAATGTGGAGGACTGGGAAATCAAACCTGGTTCTCCAGATTAGAGTCCGCCGCTCTCAACCGCTACACCACACTGGCTCTCTGCAGCCTTACTACCTGTGCAGAAAAGCCCTCTTGAATAGTTCCGTTTTGCAAAGTTTTTGGAAGGCCAGATGTTTTTCCGATCTCCTTGTGCAGGCTCCACAAAAGGGGTCCTAGGAGTACAATTGCATCACATAGGATAAGACCTCACCAGTCACTGGAGATTCTGGTGTAGCATTCTCTTAATCCATGCAATGTTCTAAGAATCCAATCAGACAGTAAAACGTTACTGCCTGGATGGGCAGGCAGTAGGCTCACTACCATTTTGAAAGTGTCTGAGTTCTGCAACCCAAAGGGAAACCAGAATGGTTTTATTCCACTCAGCACAAGAAATCTCACATTCAAGGCGCACACTCTCCCCCAGGCTCCTGCTTTCTCGGGTGCGAACGGTACCTGGGCTTGTCCGCTACTGGGGCTGAATTTGTGGAACCAGCCCTGAGAGCAACACCAGCCAGCCAGAGCGCTGGTTCATGGCCCTCAGACAGAGCATCCCACATTTCCTGAGCGCTGCCCGCATCCCGCAAATGGAGCAGCTGGCAATCGGGGACCGAGTTGGCCAGGAGATCCTGCACCTGGGAATCCCTCCTGTGCCAAGCAGCTCTTCCTGGATCCTGGCCCGCAGGGGACTCTCCTGTGATCACAGCCATGAGCGCCTCCTGCTGCAGCGCCATCTCCACGCACAGACGCCAAGCTGTGTAGTTCTCCAGTGACTCTGGCCATCTCCCCCCAATAACCCTTCACTTTCTGGAGGCCCTCACCTGGTGTGACAGAGTGGAGATTTGCACAGTGGATGTTTGTTGGGGGTCTTTCACCTGGAAGAAGTTCACCCGGAGGCCGGTTGCTGCAGAAAAGAAATAGAAATCCTTTATCATAGGAGAACTCCAGACTTGGCAGGGAAGCTGGAGCAAAGGTCTGTAGCTTGCAATGTAAGCTAGGGTGGAGAGAGATTGCAAAAGGCATGTCTGGCCTTCATTGTGGGTAAAGAGTAGGGGGGGGTGAGGAGGTAGCTGGAAGGAAGTCCTAAGAGGAGCAATCTGTGTGACAAAGTGACAGTAGCAGAGTGGACAACCAGGAAAGAACACAGGAAGGGGCTTGTCTGGCCGGACTGACTCTTCTGCCCTCCTAGGAATTCTTGATGTCTGTGCTAGCCTTAAGTGACGTTGCCTGGTGTGTTCTTCCCAACATAATGTTTACGTTTTTAAGTACCGGTTGAATACCTACCTGATGGGAACATTATAGTTGTAGTTCCTGCATTGGCAGGGGGTTGGATTAGATGACCCTGGGGGGTACCAACTCTGAGATTAAATAAATTGAATTATTAACATTCAAATGCTGCCTGTTGTTAAAATCAGGTGTTCTAATGGGATTTTTACAGAATAGAATTAAAATTTTTAAAATACATTTTGTTTATGGGAGACAAATATGGTGAAATATTTATTTTAACCTGCAGAGCCACAGTGGCACAAATCCCTTCTGAAATGATATTGAGTGCAGCAAACTATGGAGCTGGTCAGTGAACACACATAAAGTTGCTTTTTACAGAATCTGATCATCAAGGTCCGTATTGCCTACTCTGACTGCCAGGGTCTCAGGCAAAGGTTTTTCCAGTCTCACTTGATCATGAGACCCAGCATAGTGTGATGGTTAACGTGGTGGACTAGGGATCTGGGAAACCCAGGTTCGAATCCCCACTTGAGCCATGGAAACTTGCCGGGTGACCTTGGGCCAGTCACACACTCTCCGCTCCAACCCTAGCTAGTATTTGGATGGGAGACCTCCAAGGAATACCAGGGGTGTGATGTGGAGGCAGGCAGTGGTAAATCACCTCTGAATGTCTCTTGCCTTGAAAACCCTACAGGGCTGCCATAAGTCAGCTGTGACTTGATGGCAAAAAAACAAAACAATAACCCTGATCCATTTAACAGGAGATTCTGGGGATTGAATCTGGGACCTTCTGTGTGCTAAGCAGATGCTCTTCCACTGAGCCACAGCCCCTCCCATCTCCCCACTGGGGGGGGCACAAAGTGGCAGCACAGAAACCCCTTCAGAAAGCACCAAGCGCTGGTGGAGCATAACCCTAGTACTGAAGTAAATGATGTTGCTCTTTAAAGCCCCACTGGCCTTTTGTGAGACTGCAGAGAGCCAGGATGGCAGACTGCAAAATGCCAGGGGGGCAGGGGGAGTGGTGTGAACTTTTTATTAGGTCTGACAAAAGCATCACAAGCCAGGGAGCTCAAGCCTTGGAGTCCCACAGAGCGCTTTGTCGGGCTGGGCGTACCATGCAGAAAACCTGGGGAACTGAGAGCCTCTGACAGATGTGGACAGATATTGCTCAGCACCACACCTTGGAATTTCTTCCCCAACAGCTGCAATGGAGAAAATGTATTTAGAAGTTTGTTAAATTGAATTGTTCAGGAGGGATAAGCGCCCTGCTAACGCCATCCAATTTCCATAGCTCAGTGGTAGAGCGTCTGCTTGGCATGCAGAAGGTCCCAGGTTCAGTCCCTGGCATCTCCAGTTAAAGGGACTAGGCAAGTAGGTGGTGTGAAAGACCCCTCCCTAGAGAGCCAGTGCCAGTCTGAGTAGACAATACTGACTGTGATGGACCAAGGGTCTGATTCAGTATAAGGCAGCTTCATGTGTTCCCCATGTCTTATGTCATGTTTCACACTTTAATCTAATCTTATTACGATGATTATTAAGCCCAATGCTGGCCCTCTTGCACTGCAAGATTTTGATTCTTGCTCTTTTCTACCGCTAGATTTTGTAATCTACCTTAAGTCTTACCCAGAACTACAAATGAACTAAATAAAGACATAAAAGAAATAAAAGAACTGCAAGACTGCACATCGAATATCCTTCCTCTTCATATTTGAGCAACGAATGTTTTCCAGTATTTCCCCCAGGCGTGGGATTTCCCACGCACCAAGCACTGCACCGCCCTCTCCCTTTCGATCGCAGTCCCAACAGCTTCGTTGGAATAAATATATAAACACGCCCTACCAAGTGTGCGGCCAACGATGCCTTTTCGGGGAAATCAGCTGAGTGAGAAGAAGCGGCTTTTCCCTGTGTGGACACCAGAGGACGCCTGTCCTTGAGTTCAAAACACCTCCATGCCTAGAAGGGGGGGTGAGATTTGTGTGTGTGTGTTGTGTGCTTGTGTCTGTGTGTGTGGAACATCAAACAAGCGAATCGTCGGGGTATAAGGCAGGTGGATGCAGGAATACATCTTGGCAGTAGTGGAGTTGTGCCCAAACTGTTTATGAGCCCAGCTTGGAGTGCTGGTCCTTTTAACTCCAAGCTCCGCATGTTCTGGGGCCGCACCCCCTCCAGTTGGGAATGAGGACCTGCTAACAGCATAGCTGGCCTCCCTCCCAAGTGCTACTGATTGCAAAGGGCTCTGCTGCCTCTCTTGCCATGCACTGTGTCTGCATTTCAGGCCTGCTAGTTTCTAAAAGCCAGGAGGGAACCTGTTCTTTTGATTCGAGGGGTGATAGAAAAATGCAGGTGTGACACAGGCTGCCCATTTGTTTCTGGGGCTCCTTCAAAGTGCTGGTTTTGCCTTCAGAAGCACTTTGGATCCCAGGACCCACATATTTTCAAGACAGCCTCTGGCCATCGACAGCATCTGCCCTATGAAACTCCCTCCCTGCACCTGCTTGCCTGCCACCTGCTCAGTTAGGGACCAGGTTGGAACTTCTCTGGACTTTCCCAGGCATTTAAAATCTATCCAGCTCATTTTCTGCCACACTCTCTGCATGGTCCTTCATCTCCGCCCCCCCAATTCTCTCCACAGCCCCCTTAGGTGGGTGAGGCAGCTCGGAGCGAGGGAGGGGCCCCGGGGGTCTCTGGGCCTCCTGCCTTTTTGTCTGATGCTTCAGGTGACTTAGACAGGTTGTCTGTTATTAGTGAGTTCCATTGTTAATATGAAACACTGCAATGATATATCCTATAATGTGGGAAGGGGCCCAGTTGAGTAGCAGAGAGTCCTTGGCACGCCGCAGCCCCCAGGCGTGATTGCTGGCATCTCCAGCTAAAGGGTGTCAAGGAACAGGTGTTGGGAAAGCTCTTTCTTTGGGGAGGGGCTGTGACTCAGTGGTAGAGCTTGTACCCTGCATGCAGGAGGTCCCAGGTTCAATCCCCGGCATCTCCAGCTAAAAAGGGATCTGGAAGTAGGTGATGTGAAAGACCCTTTTCTGCCTGAGAACATGGAAAGCAGCTGCCAGTCTGAGTAGATGATACTGACTTTGCTGGACCGAGGGTCTAATTCAGGACAAGGCAGTCTCATGTGTTCAGACCTGCTAATAATCCATATCAGATGGCAAAATGGCAAGAAGGGGCTGTCCTCTCTCTCTTGTTTTGTTCCTTGAAGTAACAAACTGTATTTTAAAAGTAGCCATAAAAACAAAGGTTGAATCACATAAGCCTTTTTATTATTGTGTTTAATTCTGTGCGGAGTGCTCTAGAAAACCAGTCTGGAAAGTTCAGTCTAGATGTGAGGGGACCCATGTACAAATGGCTGGGTGACCTTGGGTCAGTCACCATCTCTCAGCCACACCTCACAGGGTTGTTGTAAGGAAGATGAAATGTGGGGATGATGGACCCCAAGAGAGGCTTCCCTCTGGTTTGGGAGGAAGGACCAATTGATGAGAACGTAAATCTCAGCATCCTGGGACAAAGGTCTGCAAAAAAACAGCAAGGGAGGTCTCTGAGCTTCCGGTCTCCTGTTGCGTGCGGACACAGTGCCTGGGTATTCAACACCTCTCCAGGTGGGTAGGCATGTCAGTCTATTGCTCTGGAATAGAGCCAGGAGTCCAGGGATGCTTTCCAGATCCTCAAAGTGTGTTCCAGCAGAGTCTTTGGCGAGCTTGACATGAGCCCTGACTTATGGAAACCCATGCTGAACTAAGGTTTGTTATGTCTTCAAGGTGACCCCAGGGTCCAGTTTTAACCATCTTTATGTATCTGCTCTTCTGCAGGGGTTAAAAAGGCACAGGATGAATGAGTCAGCAATTCCTCAGTTTGCTGTCATTCCTGCTGACTCACATCCCATGGCACCAACTGCTCTGGGCATGAATCCTCAGAAACCCCCTAAAGCTGCCTGTGCCTGATGGCATTGCTAGATCAAGGGGGGGGGGGCAGAAGTGCCAAGTGCCAGCAGCCCCCCAGCCCCCTATCTCCGGTTTCCTGGAGCTGCTGCCTCTGGAGGCCCCTGGGGATGGCCAGCCCTGCACTCGCTTCCCCTCTGCCAACAACATCGTCCCCCTCCCAAAATGGGGCAGGATTCATACCTATGTGCCATTCTCGCAGCCGAGAAAGCTTATTAGACCTGAAGCAAGGCTTTTTGAAAAATACATTTTTGAAAAGAGCCTTATTGTTGCAGGTACTTAATGCATTTATAATTCATGATTTATGGGTGTCCTGGCAGAATTAGTGAAACTGCATGCACAACCCTTGGACACGGCATGTGGGGAGGGGTGGGACTTGTCTGGCACAGGCAGTGAAATGTGTCTGGCTGTGAAAGGTCTGGGCTCTGGTCCCCCCTCTCAGCCAGCCCTCTTGCTCATGTGGAGGCCTCAGGCAGGCACATGGCTGTTTCTCAGCTTAGCCCAGCTCACAGGACCATGTTGAGACCTGATCAAGAGACCCCAATAGGTTGAGAGGAATCCAGGTCTGTGCCTCTGTAACCCAGAGAGATCACAAGCCCTTGGTAGACAAGTCCATGGACCCAACAGAGAGGGCTCATAGAATCCTAGAGTTGGAAGGGGCCATACAGGCCATCTAGTCCAACCTACTGCTTAATGCAGGATCAGCCTAGAGCATCCCTGATTCCACTGTTGAACAACTCTTGCTGTAAGAAGAGAGCCAGAGTGGTGAAGTGGTTAAGAGCAGTGGTTTGGAGTGGTGGACTCTGATCTGGAGAAGCTGGTTTGATTCCCCACTCCTCCACATGAGCAGCAGACTCTAATCTGGTGAACCAGGTTGGTTTCTCCACTCCTACACATAAAGCCAGCTGGGCGACCTTGGGCTAGTCACACTCTCTCAGCCCCACCTACCTCACAGGGTGTCTGTTGTGGGGAGGGGAAGGTGATTGTAAGCCAGTTTGATTCTCCCTTAAGTGGTAGAGAAAATCGGCACATTCTTCTTCTAAATTCCCCCCCAATATCCAGCCAGTATCTCTCCACCTGCAATTTAAACCTATTATTGTGAGTCCTGTCCTCTGCTGCCAAGAGGAACAGCTCCCTGCCCTCCTCTAAGTGACAGCCCTTCAAATGTTCCAAGAGAGCAATCCTGTCCCCCCTCAACCTCCTCTTCTCCAGACTGAACATTCCCAACTCCCTCATAGGGCTTGTTGTCCAGGCCCCTGGTCATCCTCATCGCTCTCCTCTGCACCCGCTCGATTCTGTCCATTTTCTGCAGTTCTTGATTTTTTAAAACAGGAAAGACTGAAATAGTTTGTGGTGACGAGAATGGAAGGCAGCCGTTGCAAGCATTTGGTAGTAAATTTATTATTTATTCATTTTATTACATTTCTACCCCGCCCTCCCCAGCGAAAGGCTAAACATCTTAACCCAAAACACGACAAAACTTTGAACAACCCTTTTTCCCGTTAGGTAACCAAGGAGCTTTACTGTTTGGTACCAGGCAGGAGAATGAATATACCTCTGTGCAAGCAAGGAACAGGCAGAGAAGGACATGACTCAGAACACGAGTTTCCTTGCTGAAATAACCGGGTTAGAACGAGCCTCTCCTCATAACCCAGGAAAACACTTCTCACTTCTGTGGCGTATTTTCGCCCCCTTAAAAATGGCGGTGGCCAAGTGGCATCCATCCATCAAGTGCGTGCCAGATGGGATCTTATCTCTACATAGAGCCAGATGGGACCATCCAGGTCGAGAATGCCTCTTCAGGGTTCCTGAGTGTGTGCAGAGAGCTCCAAGGGTGTGCTCTGCATAGATCTGTGCAGACTATCAAAGAAATGCACCCTGAAAACTGAATTATTTCCTTCGGAATCTTTATTGTGAGATTCAACTATCTTGCAGCCCACAGACTGATTCACTGAGTGATTCCCATCAAACATTGTATTATAAGTTCTTTTAACAGCACCCACAAATCTGCATGAAACGTGAATGTAATTCCCCAAACCCCTTGATGTAGAAGTAATATTTGAGAAGCAATTGCAAAATGCAAAGGAACACATTGTTGTAATTTCCCTGGAACAAACATATCACACACACACACACAGAGAAAACCCCTCCCACAATCCTGTTCCATCTCAGAAGTCATGAAAGAGGAAAAAAAATGCCTCTTTCATATCTGAAATGTCACCAAGTGATTATATTGTACTGATGGACTTGAAGCCCACCCCCACAGTAAATTGATTCTATTCTATTCTGTTTGAGAGCCAGAATGGTGCAGTGGTTAGAATGTTGGAGTATGATCTGGGAGACCCAGGTTCGAATCTCCACCTTGCCATGGAAACCCACTGGGAGATTTTGGCTCAGTCACACACTCGCTGTCAAATCTACCTCATAGGGTTGTTGTGATAAAATGAAAGAGAGGATAACAATGTAAGCCTATTGGGGAGAATGGCGTGGTTAGTAAACAAATAAACACATTCTCTCCACACCTGCCTGTACTTAAGAAGAGCCATCCCTCCACACACAAAAAAACAGGAACCAGTCTTAATGGGGTGCAGGCATTTTTTAGGGGTGAAGAGGTTCATGTGGGTTTTATGCTATTTTATACTTTTAAAATTTGAATTTGTAAGCTGCTGGCAGCTACAGGATAAGTGGGGATTCCAAGAGTTGGAAGAGGCAATAAAGAAAAGTAAATTAAACAAATCTCCCGGGCCAGACGGATTTAATGCATCCTATTATAAAATTTTTAAAGACCAGTTAACCCCTTATCTGTTGGAAGTAATGAATTTAGGATTGACAGAAGGGATTATCCCTCAAACTTGGAAACAGGCAAATATAGTATTAATACCGAAGGCAAATTCAGATACATTGGAAGTTAAAAATTTTAGACCAATATCATTATTAAATACTGATTATAAACTATTTGTAACAGTCTTAGCTTCAAGATTAAAAAGAGTATTAAATCAAGTAATACATGAGGATCAAGCTGGTTTTTTACCAGGAAGGTTGATGAGTCAGAATGTGAGGGTAGTAATTGATCTTTTAGAATATGCAGAGCAAGATACAACACCATTAGCTTTGATATTTTTGGACGCTGAAAAAGCCTTTGATAATGTTGATTGGCAGTTTATGTTTAAGGTATTAGATTCTATGGATTTTGGTGAGAATTTTAAAACAGCTATAAAAGGTATATATACACAACAATCTGCTAATCTGATTATAAATGGGTCATTATCACCCAAAATTGAAATTCAAAGGGGAACGAGACAGGGATGTCCTCTTTCCCCTTTACTGTTTATTTTAGTATTAGAATTACTATTGTATAATTTTAGAAATAGTGATGTAGACGGTGTACGAATAGGTAGAAATCATTACATGTTTAAAGCATATGCGGACGATGTAGTATGTTTTTTGACTGATCCGATTGAACAAATTGACAGATGGAATAAAATTTTGGAGGTTTATGGAAAGCTTTCAGGGTTTAAAGTTAACAAAATTAAAACTAAGATTATAACTAAGAATATGACTCTCTCACAACAACAAATATTAGTAAAAAAGACGGGGTTCAATATCGAAAATAAAGTTAAATATTTAGGTATTTGGTTATCAAATAACAACCTTAACTTATTTCAAGATAATTATGTGAACCAATGGCAACAGATAAAAAAGGATTTGGTAAGTTGGGAAAAATTGCCATTATCGTTATGGGGAAGAATTTCAGTAGTAAAAATGATGCTATTACCTAAAATGCTCTTCTTGTTTCAAAATCTCCCAATAATTAAGGGTGTACAGATATTTGATGTTTGGAAAAAAGATATTATGAGTTTTCTCTGGAGTAAAGAAAGACATAGAATTGCATACAATAATTTAATTGAGCAAAAAGATACGGGTGGATTTGGATTACCAGATTTGAAATTGTATTATCAAGCAGCATGTTTCACCTGGATTAGAAACTGGATTCTCTTAGAGAACCCGAAATTATTAGAATTAGAAGGCTTTAAACTGAGATTTGGGTGGCATGCTTACTTGTGGTATGATAAAGAGAAAGTAAATAAAGAATTTAATTCTCATATTATTAGGAAAAATTTATTGCAAATCTGGAATAAATATAAAGAAGTTTTTGAAAGTAAAACACCTGGTTGGATTAACCCTATAGAAGCATTTATGAGAAGAGGTGCACATTTAAATTTGGACTGTGATAATTATAGAGAAATAACAGAATATAAAGATGGTATATGGGAACTGAAATCAAAAGAAGAAATTTTGATTAAAGATTGGTTTATGTATTATAAATTAAGAGATGTTTTTAATAAAGATAATAGGTTAGGTTTTAATCAAACCAAATCAAAATTTGAGGTTATACTATCTAAGGGTAATAAAGGATTGATAGGTAGGGTTTATAAATTACTTATAGAGACAAATTTAGAACAAGAAAGGATTAAGTTAGTGATGCTGAAATGGATGAGAGATTTAGGTTATAATATAGACTTGGAAATTTGGGAAAAGTTGTGGAAAAAAGAATTTAAGTTTACAATTTCAAATGAAATAAGAGAGAATTTGTATAAAATGTTTTATAGATGGCATATAACTCCAGTATTATTAAGTAAAATGAAGAAAGACGAGGAAAATATATGTTGGAAATGTGGTACAGAAATAGGTACATCTATGCATGTTTGGTGGTTTTGCAAAAAAATAAGGAGGTTTTGGAGATTAGTTTTGAATGAAACGAATGATCTGATTAAATTAAAAATTAAGAAAGACCCCGCCTTTTGCCTATTGGGAATACCAAAAAAAGATTTGGATAAAGGTGACAGAGTCATATGCCAATACAGTTTTGCTGCAGCAAGAATTATAATTGCTAAAAAATGGAAGCAGTCAAATAAACCTTCAATTAAAGAGTGGCGAGAAAAACTATGGATGTATATGCGGATGGCCAAAATTACAGCATTTCTATATGACAAAGATATGGAGGAATTTAAATCTACGTGGGCAAAGGCCACCGCATATTGGGATAAAGTGGCAAAAACGGATTTTAAAAGTATAGTTAACGAACTATAGTATAAGATGATTTTTAATATGATATAATAATAGCTTTTTCTTTTTATATGCCATAACACTTCATCGGAAGTCCAATGGTGGAGGGCACTGGTGGGTGGAGGGGTTTTGTATCCGGGGCACATGTTTTATATAATGATTTGAATATTGTAATAATGGATAAATTGTGTCCTGATTATGTAACTTTTGTTTTTCTTTTTATGTACATGTAATTTTTATTTTTGTTCTTTTTTTCTTTTTTTTTGTGTGTGTTTATTATGAAAATAATAAAAAAATTTAAAAAAATAAAAAAAAAGGATAAGTGGGGATTAAATATTTTAATGGAATGAATCAGTTCATTAATACATCTGTACAGACAACCCCCACACAAGGGGAACAGAACATTCACCCTATTATATATCCTATGAAATACTTTCTGTTCAATAAACCTTCGTCGTTCATCTCCACCTCAGTGTCTTGTCCATCTAGTCAAATAACGAAGAAAAACTAATGTTTTACCCCAGAAATAGTTCCAGCCTTAGTCTTGCAGGTTCCCAAATAAGAGACCTTTAAGGAGCGCACAACTTACATACAACCAACCCTTTAATCAAAGCTGATGTTCCCCTTTTTATTTGATTGGGGTTGTTTGTGGGGTTTAAAGAATCCACAGGAAAGGCTGGATGGGTGGGTGGGATTGGACATACTTCAGTCCAGGGGAGCTGTTTGCCTTGGTCTCCCCCTTCTTTTTCTTTCTCCCCCCACAGCCACCACAGTGTCAACTGGGGACATTTCAGAACCCAAATGGCTCTTCTCTATTCACGCTTTTGGGCTTGATTTTAGTTATGCTGGGGTGGGGGGTAGACTGTAGTTCAGTCATTTATATATTTACTTCATTTATAGTCCACCTCTCTCCCCAATGAGGACCCAAAGTATTGTTCTCCTCTTCTCCATTTTATCCTTACAACAGCAACCCTGTGAGGTCACGCAGTGAGTTTCCATGGCAGAGTGGGGATTCGAACCTGGTCTCCCAGATTGTAATCTTACACTTTGACGACTACACTGCCAGCTCAGAAGTGAGGAGGGGGGTGATGGATGGCTCCCTTCCCTGGCACCTCCCTGCCCCCTCCTGGCACAGAAACATCCTGGTAGCCAAAGCCCCTGTGGTTGCCAACCTGCAGGTGGGGGCTGGAGATCTCCCAAAATTACAACTACACAGACTACACAGATCAGTTCCCCTGAAGAAAAGGGCAGACTCTATGTTATACCATAGATTCTAGGCGCACCTCCTCCCCAGATACCTCCCGCCACAGGCTTTGCCCGCAAACCTCCAGGAATTTCCCAGGGCAGAGTTGGCAACCATAGGTGCCAGCCCCTTGGGTGACCACTAGCCCTCCAACGTGACACTCTCCCGGGCTTCGGCGCTCTGCAATGCCAACCAAGCAGGGGGAGCCACTTTGCACGCGTGGCAGCCCAGTTCACACGAGACGCAGAGCGAATGCTAAGCCCCTTCTGTGTCAGGCCGTGCAGGGCGTCGTGCAGGGCGCCCCTGGGACGGTGCCAGGCGCTGTGCAGGGCGAAGATGCCCCTGACTGTCTCCCCTCCTGGGGTGGGGCCAGAAAAGACCCTCCACCCCACCCCCTAGCCGGGCTTCGCGGGTTAAGCCCAGAGCGATCTTTCTGTTTCCATTCCCCGCTGCCGGGGATGGATCTGCCCAGCGACTAATGACAAACTCGGAGCGCCTCTTTCTGATTGGAGGGATATTCGCCCCCTCGGCCAATCAGGGCTTTGCCTCGAGTTTCTTCCCGGTTCGTTCTCGGAACGACGCTCTTATTTGCAAAGCTGCAGCCGCAGCAAACAAGGAGGATGAATTCGCTTCAGCGGCGCTTCTTGCTTCTGGGGGGCGTCGCCCTCCTGCTGGCGAGGGGCTCAGGGGAGTACCCCCAGCCGGGGCAAAAAAAAAACCCCTCGTGCTGGGGGAGGGGAGGGGTAGAATTTGCACCCAGGCCCCCGAGCAAGGAGGGTTGGCCGCCTTAGCCTGCAGTTCCTCTGCCTGCCGCAAGAGGGCGCCGGCCGGGCAGCTGGATGGAGATTCGCCCACACTTGCCAGGAACAGTAACGCGCTGCAGGCGTGGGGTTGCCAACCTCCAGGTGGGGCTGGGGCTTCTCCCGGAATGACGGCTGATCTGGGAATCGGTTCCCTTGGGGGGAAGGGCGCCATCACTTCCTTGTTGGGCTCCCTCCCCAGGCCCAAATCCCCCAAATCTCCAGGAGTTTCACCACTTGGGGTTGCTAGCCCTATGAAAAGCAGAACGGAACCTCATTAAAGAAACTGGCTTAACTTAATTGGCCCTAGGTTTACCCTCTTGTCTCCCCTGGAAGGCCTCCCATTCCAGAGGTTCCTTTGACCCCTGAGCCAGGAATTTCTCTCACAGTGTGTGTGAGACTTGTTTTTTCTGCAAAACAGCAAATTGCACAGAAATGGCATTGCATTGTGGATTTTGTGACTTGGTGCATCATGGCCATCTGGGCCTCTATGATCTGTGTGTTTGGTTGGTTTGGCTGCCTTAGAACCTGGCGATGTCATGTATTTCTTTGGTTCTTGTAGGTTATCCGGGATGTGTGACCGTGGTCTTGGTATTTTCTTTCCTGACGTTTCGCCAGCAGCTGTGGCAGGCATCTTCAGAGGAGGGATAGTGTCCTTCAGTGTGACTCCTCTGAAGATGCCGGCCACAGCTGCTGGCGAAACGTCAGGAAAGAAAATACCAAGACCACGGTCACACAGCCCGGATAACCTACGAGAACCAATGAACTCTGACCGTGAAAGCCTTCAACAATATCATGTATTTCTGTTTGAAACTCAGTTTTGGCTGGGAAACTCAGTTTTGTTTGCAACCGAAACAGGGCCCTGCTCTTATCTCTAGTTCTTGGGTTCCACTGGCAGATCCTGTTTTCCCCCCCTGCCAAATAAATGTGCATAAAATGCCCAATACAGCCCATTACGTTCTGTTTTGGGTGCATTTTGCCTAGGAAGAGGCTAATAAAGGCATAATGTTGAAGTGTTTTCATTTCTAAAGTATTGTTCTCTAGGGTCTTTAACTCTGTGTTTTCCAGGAATATTATTTGTTGAATGCCTGTTCCATGTTGTTCCATTCCAGCTTTTATGCTGTCCCGTATCTTAAGTGCCCTTTGGAAGGGGCACAGAGGCGAATCCCAAGAAGGGGTGCCCCAGTGAAACTAAGAAGAAAAAGTCCAAAACGTTAACTTGGACTTAATGTCGGGCTGCTGCTTCTTCCCTGTATGCTTTTCAATGGCTCATCCTCCTGTTGCTTTATTTCTCTGTCTTGGGCCTGCAAAGAAATTGGCGGTTCCATCTCTCATCCTTGAGGCCTTCTCTCTCCCTGATGCAGGCTCTTGCAGTTGGTAATTGGGAGGAACTTCGCTAAAAGCCCATGATCTGTGAACCTTTGCTCCCTGGACCCAAAATCATACCTTGGCGCCTGCCAAGCTTGTCAGAAAGTGGGTGTGGCCATTGTAAGGCAGGGCTTGTGGTTGGCTGCCCGTATGCAAATGATAGGCCAGGAGTCCCCAACATGGTGCCCATGGGTGGCATGATGCCCACCGACACCTTTTCTGGTGCCCGCTAAGTTTTTATTTCACTGGGCTTTGGACCGAGCAGCGATGTCGGGCTCCTTGTAGGATCCCTATTCCAGGAATGTATTGTTTGGGATAGTTCAAAGCTAATTTTGGGGTGCAGATGCTTACGTGTCATCATCGCAAGTGACTGGGTTGGAGAATAAACCGCCAAGAGCTGCAGAAGCAGAACTGGGAACCAAGTCTGCCCCCCCTTTCTCTCCCCCCCCTTATAGGCTCCTCCTCGCACTCCCTGCGCTACTTCTACACGGCGGTGTCTGAGCCCGGCCCGGGGCTGCCCCAGTTCATTGCCGTGGGCTACGTGGACGGCCAGCCCATCATTTATTATGACAGCAACACAAAGCGGGAGCAGCCAAAAGTCCCCTGGATGGAAAAGGTGGGGAAGGACGACCCCCAGTACTGGGACACGCAGAGCCAGATCTTGCAGGGCAACGAGGCGGGGTTCAGAGCTAACTTGGAGACCCTGCGTGGCCGCTTCAACCAGAGCCGTGGAGGTGAGTGGAGGGGGGGGGGCAGGACACAGATTTATTCCCCCTTGCATTTCCCCATACCAGGAGTGTGTGTTAAGTACCGTCAAGTCGCTTCCAACTCATGGGCTGTTTATGCTTGCTAATTAGCAGCGCGTTCCAGGCTGAAGTGCCCCTCATATATATATTTTTTAATTTCTTCATGCTGAAGTCACTGAATTTCTTAAGAGCCCCTTCAAGGCGACCTTTTGTATTTGCTCCGTTCCGTCATCGAAGCAGTCACTGAAGGAAGCATGCAGAATCCCGGCCGTGGCTTAGCTATGCAAATGACTATTGCTAATGGCTATGCAAACAAAGGAACTAAGGAGCAGAGGGGGAATTAGTTTGGCTTTCTCCTCTTACATCGGGACAGTGAATAGTCATTTTAAAGGTAAGATTTAAAAAATCAGCATTGAGCGAGGAGCAGAATCGACCCTGCATAAATGGCCATGGTGACCCTATGAATCAATGTCCTCCAAAACGTCCTATCGTTAACAGCCTTGCTCAGGTAGTTGGAAGGAACCACCAGGGTCATCTAGTCCAACCCCCTGCACAATGCAGGAAATTCACAACTCCCTCCCCCCCCCCCCCGCACACCCAGTGACCTTTACTAGACGGACAGAGGATGGCCAAAAAAAATCTTCCAGGGTCCCTTGCCAATCTGGCCTACAGGAAAATTTCTTCCTGACCCCAAAGTGGCAGTCGGCACTACCCTGGGCATGCAAGAAAGGGCTAGGAGCCAAACACTGATGCAACCTTTCCTGCCCTCCCTCTCAGGATCTGCCTAAGTTCACAGAATCAGCCTTGCTGACAGATGGCCACCCAGCCTCTGCTTAAAAACCTCCAGGGATGGAGAGCTCACCACCTCCTGAGGAAGCCTGTTCCACTGAGGAACCGCTCTGTCAGGAAGTTCTTTCTGATGTCTAGATGGAAACTTTTGGTTTAATTTCAACCTGCTGATTCTGGTCCGATCTTCTGGAGCAACAGAAAATAACTCCACACCATCCTCTTGGTCGGGTCTTCCTCTTTTCCTGCTGCCTTCTGCTATTCCTAGAATGATTGTCTTTTTCAGTGACTCTTGTCTTCTCATGATGTGACCAAAGTTTGATAGCCTCAGGAGTGGTTTGGGTTTTTTTACCGTCAAGTCACAGCTGACTTATGGCAACCCTGTAGGGTTTTCAAGGCAAGAGATGTTCAGTGGTGATTTACCATTGCCTGCCTCCACATCCCTGGTATTCCTTGGAGGTTTCACGTCCAAATAGTTGCCAGCGTTCAGGCTGAGAGTGTGTGACTGGCCCAAGGTCACCCAGCAAGTTTCTATGGCAGAGAGGCACTACCCTGGGCATGCAAGAAAGTTTCCCAAGTCCTAGTCCAACACTTTAACCAGTACATCACTCTGGTTCTCAGCGTCAGGAGCAGGGGTTGAGTAAAAAAGAAAGGGGGATTTCTCCCAGAAGGAAGCCTCCATTTTTCACTTAATGAACTCCCATCCTTCACACATGCCCCAGATGTGGTTTGCATCTGTTGGGGAGGGTGGGCTATGCATCAAGCCTCCCTCCAGATGTTGGATGTGAAGGACTCTGCAATTTCTCCTTGCACCAAGCTCACCAATCAGGAGGAGGAAGGCTGTTGAGCTAGCAAGCGGGATGGGTCAGGTTCCTCTGTACCCTTCCTCTTGTCTTCTCTGCTGCTGTCTTTTGTTTATCCAGAATGCTGTTCTTAGAGATTTCCTTCTTTCTGGCTTCCTCCTTCCCTTCTTGCCTCTTTGTCTAGCCTCCTCGAGGGCCAAGATGTTTTCGCAACATCCTTCTCCATCCTAGCCTAGCGGGATAGCTAGAATTCTTCCTTTCCTGTCCTAATATGCTTAACAATAAAGGACATGGGGGGCGGTGTTCAGTGGCAGAGCGCCTTCTTGGTATCCAGAAGATCCCCAGTTCAGTCCCTGGCAGCATCTCCAGTGGAAATGACCAGGCAGTAGGTAATGGGAAAGACCTCCATTTGCCTGGAGAGCCGCTGCTAGTGTGAGTAGCGACCTTGATGGACTGATGGTCTGATTCAGTATAAGGTAGCGGCTCTCAGTATAAGGTAGCAGTTGTGTGTCCTTTTCGAAAGCAGCCTTCCTCTTCCACTGCTGGTCAGGCTGCACCTGGAGTATTGTGTGCAGTTTTGGAGCCTCACTTCAAAAAGGATGTGGACAGAATGGAGCAGGTGCAGAGGAGAGCGACGAGGATGATCAGGGGCCTGGAGACCAAGCAACACGAGGAAAGGCTGAGGGAAGTGGGAATGTTCAGTCTGGAGCAGAGGAGGTTGAGCGGGGACATGATTGCTCCCTTGAAGTATTTGAAGGGCTGCCCCTTAGAAGAGGGCAGGTAGCTGTTCCAGTTGGCAGCAGAGGATGGGACTCGCAATAATTGGCATAAATTGCAGGAGGAAAGGTATGGGTGGATATTAGGAACATTTTTTACAGTAAGAGTAGTTCAGCAGTGGAATCAGCTACCTAGGGATGTGGTGAGCTCCCCCTCGCTGGCAGTCTTTAAGCAGTGACTGGACGAACACTAGTTTGGGATGCTCTAGGCTGATCCTACATTAAGTAGGGGATTGTACTGAATGGCCCCTTCCAACTCTACGATTCAATGAAAACGAGCTGTTTTTGCAGGCTCTGGATATCAACATTCTCTGGTGTGAGGGTTCCCAACCTCCCTGTGCAAACTCCATAAAATCACTTGCTCAGACGGTCATGCAGAAACAAGGAACTTTATTGGAAGCTTCAGGTTAGTATAGGCCCTACAATGGCAAAGTTGCAAGTGCTAGCAATTTCACAAAGACAGAATTATAACCCCTACAGGGAAGCAGATGTCAAATACATGTTATGGGAATCTACGAGATAATTGTGCATGGTACAGGAACATCAAAGATCTCAGGAAGCTCGTTATTGCTATCTACACACCAAGGCCATAGCTGGTGGGAGGGAGTCGGAGAGAGCAAGGGAGGTGGATGGTGGGAAGAGACATTCCAACCTGAGGCCTGCT
The DNA here is from genome assembly GCF_029931775.1 of Euleptes europaea. Taxonomy (NCBI): domain Eukaryota; kingdom Metazoa; phylum Chordata; class Lepidosauria; order Squamata; family Sphaerodactylidae; genus Euleptes; species Euleptes europaea. Next base: position 1,398,908 of record NC_079312.1, read on the forward strand.
GGACGCAGCGCCTGAACCAAAGAAAGGCAAAAGGCCTGGACTGCTTTTATGAGCCCAGGGGGGGAGCACACAAAGCAAAAGCTTACAGATCCTTACATCTGGCAGGCTAGTAGCATCTTGAATAAAAATATTAAATCCCAGAAGATCGAATTTCATTCCAGCTGTGAGTGTGAGACCTGAAGTGTTTTTCTCACAGAGACCAGGTAGTTTTCCCATTGATGCTGCCAGCAGAGCACAACTATTTATAAAACTGCTATGGAACCCCTGCCCCCCCCCAATCTGCAGTGGTACATCCTCCTCTGCCACCCCCTTCTGCTGCACCTGTGGAATAGGCCGAAGTCATGTCCCTAAACTAATGACTCCTCTCAATGCTGTATTTCTCAGTCTGTCTTTTTTTGGGGGGGGGTAGGGGGTGCAGAGCTCCTCTCCCTCCCTCCAGGGGGTGCAAAAACAACAGTTACTGTATTTGGAAGGGGTCCTTTTTTCAGGGCATCCCCCCACACACAATGCTGTGCTTTGCATTTCCCACTCCAAACACACCCAGACAATTGGGATTTGCCTATCGCAACCAGGGAGGGATAGAATGGCAAATAGCAGCCCCCTGTTTCTTCACACCATCCCCCTTGGCAAAGACACCCTCTGCACACACCCCTTCATCTCCAGTTGTCTCTTGCAGGGTTCCACACCATACAGCAGATGTACGGTTGCCAAGTGGGGCCGGACTGGCAGCCCAGTGGGGGGCTCTACCAGTATGCATACGACGGGGAGGACTTCCTGTGCTTCGACAAGAAGAACCTCTGCTGGGTGGCAGCAGACAGGCAGGCCGAGATCACCAAGCGGAAGCTGGACCCGCTTCTGACCAATTCCCATCACCTGAAGTCCTACCTGGAGAAGACCTGTGTGGAGTGGCTGCGGAGGTACCTGGACTACGGGAAGGAGGCCCTGCTGAGGACAGGTGACGCTAGGGGAGACTGTCCCAGCTCTTCCACTTCCTCCTGCCTCCATTCTGGATGGCAGTCCCCAAATGGACTATTCCAGTCTGGTGTGGCGGGGAGTGTCATATTTTGTCACCCCAATTGAGGTTCATCCCACCCCATCCTTTGTTTATTCTTAAGTAGCAAAATATGGGTTAATGGAAAACAACCGTTCATGTATTGGGGTATGGTTTGCTTTTCTTTTTGAACGATTTAGCACATAAAGTGTATAATATTTATTAATTTGTTGAAAGGGACGGTAGTTGCTGAATGAGAATCTAACACTAGATTTGATTATATTAAGGTATTTATTTATTTAAAATATTTATGCTATTTACAGTCTGCCTTTCTCACAGAGACTCAAGCAGATCACACAGAGTGACTCAGTACAATCAACAAAGTGGGACATTCAGTGGCCAGACACATTAGGATTTTACAAATCTGGAACCCACCAGAAAGAACTGAAGCATGGCATAAGTATTAACACAACACATTAAGTGGTGCAAAACTTACACAGTAGGGTCCTAGTTTCAGTAAGCTAAACACAGTAGCATAGACCACAGCCCCTAATAACTTATCTAAGTAACTTTGTGAACCATTTAGTACAATGCAACTCTGTCACCTACATAAAAAAGCTCTCTTGAATAATTAACTTTTGCATAGTTTGCAGAAAGCCTGGAGCATGGGAGCTTTCCTGACCTCCTCAGGCAGGCCGTTCCATAAGGCGGGAGCCGCAACTGAGAAAGCACGTGTTAAGCAGACTTAAACAGACCCTGTTAACAGCTGTTGTGAATAATCAGTATCTTGTCCTTTTGAATTGGGCAATAGAAATGTCAGAAACTGCTCCTTTTTCATTTCATGGCCATTCCCTTCTCAACATGTGTTGCTATACCCGTTGTTCGAGAGCATCTGATGAAGTAGGCTGTAGCCACGAATCATGGCATCATAGAGTTGGAAGGGACCACCAGGGTCGTCTAGTCCAACCCCTTGCACAATGCAGCACACACACACACACACACACACACACACACACACACACACACAGAGTGACCCCTACTCCATGCCCAGATGGCCAAGATTCCCTCCTTCTCATGAACTGCCTAAGGTCATAGAATCAGCACTGCTGACAGATGGCCATCTAGCCTCTGCTTAAAGGCTTCTGTGGCAATAAACCAATTAGTTTTCAGGGTAGCGCAAGACTCCTTTTAAAGTCTTGCTACAACAAATCTGGAACAGATCCCAGCACACCAAGGAGAACTTTTGTCACTTAGCCTGTGGCGCACTGTGCTAGTTTTGATCTTACAAACTCATTCACTGGAAATTTTTAAAAAGTGCGTCCCTTACAGTCTGAAGTGGTATAGCCAACTCTGCCACCTCCTCCTTGTGCACCTGTAGAGTAGGTGGACATCATGTTCCTTTTAAAGGGATCCAAACCAATTCAGGCACAGAGGCTGAGGGACACGTGTCTCGTCTGAGCATAACAAGATACAGGGGAGGCTGGAGAATGTCCTATTTTGCATTTTCCATCCTTGGAGGAAGTAACAGGTGAGGCAGAGAGAAGCCTTTCACATTACCCAGTACTTGACTCTTAACTGAGATGCTGGGGTTTGAACCTGGGACCTTCTGCACGCCAAGCAGATACTCTACCACTGAGCCACAGCCCCTCTCCAAAATTCTGTAAAGCGTGCACACACATGAACAAACAAGGCTACCTCATACTGAATCAGACCCGTGGTGTCCATCAAGGTCTGTCCTGTCTACCCAGACTGGCAGTGGCTCTCCAAGGTCTCAGGCAGAGTTCTTTCACATCACCTCTTGCCTGGTCCTTTTTAACTGGAGATGCTGCCAGGGATTGAACCTGGGACCTTCTGCATGCAAAGCAGAGGCTCTTCCACTGCGCCATTCTGCTATTAAAAAACAGCATTTGTCCTGATAGCTTAGCGTTAATAGAGACTGGTGTTACCATTTCAACAGAATGCCCAACAGTGAAGGTGTCACGCAAGGGAGGCTACGATGGCCGAGAGACTCTCATCTGCCGGGCCCACGGCTTCTACCCAAAGGAGATTGATGTCACCTGGATGAAGGACGGGGAGGACCGGAAGCCAGACACCTTTACGGGGGGTGTCCTCCCCAACTCTGACGGGACCTACCACACCTGGTTCAGCATCGAGGTGGACTCCAAGGAGAGGGACCACTACTGGTGCCGGGTGAAACACGACGGCCTGACGGAGCTCCTGGACTTGGCCTATGAGGAGCCAGGTTAGAGACGGGGAGGGGGAGGCTTGTCCCCTTGGGAGTGGGGGCTATCAGAGTCTGGAAGGTGAATTTTTGAGGAAGGGGAAACTTACGAAAAGCCTCCTCCCAAGAATGTCACAATTTAGAGTAGCATCTCCCAGTGGGTCTCAGCTCTTGGCTTCAGGGCACTAACCGATTGCTTGCACTCCTGTGTTAAAGGGGCTGGGGGCAGAACAACCATGGTTGCCCATCTCTGGCAGAGGGGAGAGGGAAGCAAATGTGTGGAAGGTGGAGTTGCACCCAGAAAGTTCTGCCTGTAATGCCTAACCGCCTCCAGCAACCTGCGATTGCTTGGCTGGAAAATCTCTACCTGAAGCTTTGGAGAGCTGCTGCCAGGCCGAACAATGATATTCCCCCCTCCCTTTTATCCTCAGCATCCAACTTGGGGCTCATTCTGGGCATCAACATGGCTCTCATCCTGCTGGTGGTCTGTGGCATCTTCTATATGTACATCAGTAAGTAAACGGTGTGTGTGTGTTTGTGGGGTGACTTGGAGGAGATGCTGATCAGATTTGCTGATGCTGGGAGGGATCGCTAACAGCCATGAAGCCAGAGTTAGGAGTCAGAGAGTTCTGGGCACCACAGTGTAAATATGTGGAAGAAGAATGTCCTCTGTAGCCACCCTGCTGGGAGAAAAGAAAATGTCCTGTCACTTTTTGATAGAGGCCTAATCTGTGGGAGGGGGAAAGCAGCATGGTATAGCCTGATCTCGAGGTCAGCCCTGGTTAGTATTTGGATGGGAGACCACCAAGGAAGTCCAGGGTTGCTATGCAGAGGAAGGCACTGGCAAACCACCTCTGAAGTTCTCTTGCCTTGAAAACCCTTCAGCTGGGGTGTCCAACTAATTTGTTACAACATAAATGTCACTTGGTTAGGCCGGGCCTTGTGTACCATAAAATTTAATGCCAGGTACTGGAGATACAAACTTTGTAGAAGACACAGGCAAAGCCAATTAATGATATTATTTTTTACTTTATTTTTGTACTTAAAGTACAAACACAATAACACTACTGCCCTACAGGGTTGCCATAAGTCAGCTGCGACTTGATGGCAGTTTACACACACACAATCTGTGGAAATCAGCAGCTGAAGGTTTTCATGGCATGGAGGTAAATAACAATGAGAGCCAGTGTCGTGGTTAAGGTGGGGGACTAGGGATCTGGGAAACCCAGGTTCGAATCCCCACTCTGCCATGTAAACATGCTGGGTGACCTTGGGCCAGTCACATACTCTCAGCCCTGACTCTGGCTAGTATTTGGGTGGGAGACCTCCAAGGAATACCAGGGGTGTGATGCGGAGGCAGGCTGTGGCAAACCACCTCTGAACATCTCTTGCCTTGAAAACCTTACGGGGTTGCCATCTGTCAGCTGTGACTTGACAGCAAAAACAAAAAAAAGTAAATAACATCACTTGACAAAAAGAACACCCCATTCAGCCTCTGTTAAAGGGGCAGGGCATTTTTTTCCCTCCAGGTTGTTGGCAATCATGCCTGAGGCTGGAGGTGTGTAAATCCTCCCTCATCTCTTTGTGTAGTGAAGGCCGCCCTGTGAGCCAGCATGGTGTAGTGGTTAAGAGGGGCTGACTGTAATCTGGTGAACCAGGTTTGATTCCCCACTCCACCTGGAGCCTACTGGGTGACCTTGGGCTAGTCACAGTTCTCTCCGAACTCTCTCAGGCCCACCTACCTTCCAAGGTGCCTGTTGCAGGGGAGGGGGAGGGAAGGTGATTGTAAGCTGGTTTGAGTCTCCTCAAAGGTAGAGAAAAAGTGGGGTATAAAAACCAACTCACCCCCCACCCCCAGCTTTCCTTTCTCTTGCTGATGGTGCGGACTTTGTGACCAAGTACTTCCATGTGGGCCCTGAGCCATGATGGCATGGGGGATTCCTGGACTTGGAGCCATGCCCGCCCCAACGGTGGCTGAGATTTGGGAGCATCTTGTCTTCTCCTGAGGACGGTGGTGACTGAGAAGGGGAGGAGGCGGAGGAGAACGATGTACCGTCGAGTCGCAAATGACAGGATGGCACTTTACACACAGTAGCATCTGTCCAACATGTGAAGGGGTCTCAGCCTCTTTCCTGGGGAGCCAGTCCAGTCTCGCTTGGCGGGCTCTTCATTCCTCTCCTCGGGTGGCTGAGAGACATCCCCGTTCTCCCTTCTCAAAGGTTCCCCTGCTCACTCACCACTCCTGCTTCTGATGTTGAGCTCCCAAAGGCAGGAAGGAAGGCAGGAAGACTGTGGACAAGGGGGTAATGCTGAAGGAAAGGAGGGAGGGCGTGGAAAGGGCTTCTTGAAGCTGGCAATGTTACTCAGAGTCCTGGTGGGTCTTCCTCATCCAAGGGGCTGTTAGGAAGGGGGGAAGCATCTGTCACAGAGGGTCTGAGGCCCCCTGCCTCAGGATAAAGCGGTAGGTGGGACTGGATGATCTCTGGTTATCCCGGCTTTGACATTCTGATTCTGTCTCTGCAGGGAAACGGCAAGAGAAGGGCTTCAAACCACCACCAGGTGAGTGACTCATCCCTCTTGACAGGGTCCTGGGGGTGGGGGAGGGTCCTGTTGGGAGGGTTCCTCTGCCTCAGGATAAAACGGGAGGTGGGACTGGATGATCTCTGGGGGTCCCTTCCAGCTTTGACTTTCTGATTCTGTCTGTGCAGAGAAACAAGAGAAGGGCTTCAACCCACCACCAGGTGAGTGACTCTTTCCTCTTGAAATATTGTTTCACCACAGAGTAGCCGTGTGGGGGTGGGGGAAGGGGCTACTGGGTGGAAAGGAGGAGACTGTAATGATTAGGCAGGCCTAGTGGTTCTAGAGGGGGTACCACGGGTTCCCTGCTGAAGATGAAGGGGTCTGGGGTCTGCCAAGAGCCTAGCAGAAGGATGTGGTTTCCAGGGACCCTCCTCCTATGGCTTTACTGCCCTGAGGTGCCCACATCTTGCCTCTGCTTCCCTGACAACCGCACCTGGCCCCTTTTTCAGATTCCCCCTTATTTCACGTCCCTCATTCCCTTCATGCTTTCCTTCCCAGCCTGGGGCCATCCATCACCCCCCTCTGGACTCCCTGAGCCCCTCTACCTCTTGGGCTGTCTGCCTAATATCTTCCCTGCCCATTCCAAGCCAAACCGTCTGTTCACTTTCTGCCACTCATTGAGCGTCTCCATCCTTCACTCCTGGCCCACACCACTTCCCGCACCACATAAAGTGTGGGTGTAGAGGTTGCAGAGGTGATGCTGAGGTTGGCGTGAACAGAGGAGGAGAGCCAGAATCGAGCCACCTCCCTTGGAGTCTGAGCAGTCTCCTCAGCTCAAAAGGTCACAGGTGCCTGACTCTGTCTTTGTTAGGGGTCCCATCATATTCCTCACAGAAGCTGCTTCGTTCAGCAGCATTCTCTTTGGCTGCTGATGCATTCCTATAAAATACTTGGGCATGTTCTATAATGTCACAGCAGTTCAACCAATTGGAGGGGAAAGGGCTATAGGCATGGAGGCAGCAGGTAGGCTGAGGTGTTGCCGTGTGGAAATAACCATATACCTCAGACATGAGTCTGTGTGAATATGGCTGTGTTCCCATTGGAGCCCAAATCCACGTCCAGAATAATGGTGCGGACACCACTTTCTGTCTGTAGCCATTCCTTGTCTAGTGAATTGTAGGTTTTAACATCAGGCTCAAATCCTGACCCTTCCATCTGCCTCTGTGGGGAAGAGAGAAGTACGTTTTCCAGGCTTCTGTTTATCTCCATTTGATGGTTGATTTGTGTGTTGTAAATCACATTAACTGATGGAGAAGGAGGGTTTGTGAGGAAAGAACTGGAAGTACAAAAGGGGCCATGGCGGCGTGGGGGCCCCTCTCAGGGAGCCTGGCTATTAGGTTCCTTGCCACAAGCCCCCAGTGGACCTAACTCCCTCTCAGTACTTCCTTCAAGTGATCGCTACCCCAAGGTTGACTGCTCAAGCTATGGTAAGTTTATGGGAGTTACGACACACCGTCTCAAAGACGGAGAGGGCTCTCTGCCAGCAGGCTTGTACCTGTCTCTGTGGAAAATGGAGAAATAGAAGATTTTCCAGGCTTCTGTTCATCTCTGTGTGATGGTTGATTTGTATGGTGTAAATCACATTAAATGACAGGGAAGGAGGGTTTGCATGGGGGGGGGGGAATGGGACTGCAAACGGGGCCATGGCGATTTGGAGCCCCCTCCCCAAAGCCCCCCACTAAACCCGACTCCCTCTCTCTCCTTCCATCAGGAAATTGGATCTGGATTCCTTCCAGCTCCAGTTGTGGCAAGTATTTATTTATTTATTTATCCTCATAGGGCAGTTGCTCTAGCCCCCTGATCATTTTGGCTGCTCTTTTCTGCACCTTCTCAAGATCTGCAATATCCTTTTTTAGGTGTGGGGACCAGAACTGTACACAGTATTCCAAGTGTGGTCTTGCCATAGATTTGTATCCCCCACAAGGCAGGAAGGTTTGCATCAGTGTTTGGCTCTGATGGCCCTTTCTTTTCTGGGCATGGAGCAGGGGTCACTGGGGGTGTAGGGGGGAGGTAGTTGTGAATTTCCTGCATTGTGCAGGGGGTTGGACTAGATGACCCTGGTGGTCCCTTCCAACTCTGTGTTTCTATAAGGGGAATGAAATGTTGGAGGGAACACAGGAGAAGGGGGAGTTGAGTTCTGCCTCAGGGAGAGAGCAGGGAGGGCTCAGGTTTGGCTCTGGAAAAAGAGCAGACAGAGCGAAGGGTGGCTGTGCCTGGTTTTGTGGCAGAGCGGTTTAGCTCTCTCTCTGGGACAGAATAGAGTACCCCATTTATCAGGCCTGTCTCTGGGGATGAGCAGACCTCGTACCATTTAGCCTGACTGGGGAAAGGGCAGGGTGGTGTGGGTGGAATCCTGAGTGTTTCTGAGAGGATCCAACCTAGTGCCTAATCAATAATAGCCAGTTTGTGTCTGAAAGTATTAAAGACAATTCTGATGACTCTCTGAAGCCACAACTGATTTAAATTTATGTCCCTCGGCCAGGTTTCTCCTTTGTCTGCCAGGAGACCTGTGCTATTCCTTGAGACTAACCTGTAAATAAGTAAATCTTCTTTTGTTTCTGCTCAAATCCTGCCTCAGTGATCTCCATAAACTACTTGTGCGCTACAATACTTACTTCATGGCAGTGAACCCGAAGCCTATACACGCCTTTACTTTTAGAATACCTGGTAACAGGGGAAGGTTTCTAGATCCCGTAAAGTCTTAGGAGGCTGAGTTGGTCCCCTCAGTAGGGAAAAAGGCTTGATTTATATGTTCATTTATAGTTAATGGTTGATTTATATGTTTTATGTCATGTTAACTGATGGAGGATTTATGGGGGAGGGGGAATGGGAGTGCAAAAAGGGCTGTGGCAGTTGGAGTCCCGTCCCCACAAGCCCCCGAGTGAAGCTGACTCCCTCTCCCTCCTCCTTTCAGGCTCAAGCAGCCAGGGGTCTGACCACTCCGACACACGTAAGTATGTAGGAGCTGGGTCACCCGTGTCGCAGAGGGAGGGGGCACTCAATCAACAGGCTCTGTATGGGGGGGTGACTGGGCCCCCGGTTTGAAGACTGGGCCCCCCCTTTTGCTTTCCTCTGGTCCAGATCTCTCAGGCTTTTCAGGAGTTACAAAACACAATGGCCAGGAAGGGATTCCTCCCTCCCCTGGGTCATTCTGAGCAGTGCCCCTCTGGGCTCCTTGCTCTCCCCTGAAACATGCAGCTTGGCTCACTTGCTTGAGTCATCATCTGGAGGCAGTTGTTCTGCAGAGCCCTGAGGGTAGCACTTTGCAACCTGGAGAAAAAAAATGTCCTGTCCCTTTAGTACAGGTTTAAGCACCAGGGGTTGTTATTTATGTCCTCTCAGAATGGACAGTTTGAGGAGGGCAGCCATGTTGGTCTACAGTAGAACCAGCTACATTTGAGTCCAGTGGCACTTAGAGACCAAGAAGATTTTCGGAGTAGGAGGTTTTGAGAGTCAGAGATATCTGACGAAGGGACCTTTGACTATCGAAAGCTCATGCCCCGAGAATCTTGTTGGTCTCTAAGGTGTTACTGGGTCAGGACATTGTTTTCCTCCAGGGTGTTGGCAACCTTAGCTCTCTCCCTGCAAGACATTTGGAGTGTTACTGCTGTTGTCTTACTTTGAACTTTAAATGTTTTGTTTCTGCAGCGCTGGTCTGAGAGGAGATCACAGGGAATCTACCCAACTTGTGTGGATGACTCCTGCTCTGCTTTTCTACTGGATAGCTTGGCCCAAGAATGGATTTGCACCGTGGAATGATTGTACTGTGGGTTAAATGATTGTGGAATGATTGTAGTGCGCCCTGAAGGCGCGCAGAGGGCCCTTTAAACAGATCTGCACCTAACGGACTTCCTGGCGGAGACTGAGCTAGCCAGACGCGAGTTCTCTCGCAGTTCCCAATTGCTTCTGTGGAGACCCCCCCCCAGGCCTGGGGGGGAGCGAGCTGAACAGGAGAGATTCTCCATGAAGCCCCCCCCCCCGGACCATCTCCGGGGCTCCAACTGCCAGCAAAACGCCTTGAGCGTCTGGTGAAGAAGGCAGCAGCTGGGGGTGAGTCTACCGAGACCATGGCGGCCATCCGCTCCACTTTTTCCTCCCCCCCCACTTCCGTTTTTTAAAATAATCTTTTTACAACAACAAAAAACAAACTAATGAACTAAACCATCCCAGAACTTATCCTAACATTGAACCAAGTTCGATTACCTGCTGGAGGGGTCACGTTTTGAGCGAAGACAGTTAGACGGGAGAAGAGAGGAGGGGGGGGAACTTCCCACGGCTGAACACATCAGGCTGGAGGCTAGAGGCGGCTGATAATTTTCCTCTGCGAGACCGTTCCCGAAATCTACCGCAGGTCTCTGCGCGGCTGCCCTGAATCTGTTGGCCCACCCAGGTGCGGGCGGACGGACGGGGCCAGGGCGGGCCGTAGGAGACCGGCCAGAGAGGCGGCGGCGGCGCGGCGGCGCAGCAGCAGCTCCAGCCAGACATCCCGATTTTCCTGCTTTATTCTTGACCCCCCCCCTCTGAGCAGCAACGTTCCAATTGGATTTAGCTCCGCGCCCCAGCACCATCTTTCTTTTTCCTTTTTATTTTTATATTTTTATTTTAAGGCTTTAATTACAAACCGACTTGGACCGATTCAAAGGAGTATAGAAAAAAAAATGGCGTCTGACTGGCAAAATTAACTTTCGTTTCTCTTGCTGTGAAACTAATGAACGCTTTGCTGCCCTCTTGTGGATGCTGAACTAATTGCAGTCAACCTTCCTATCCATCTCCACTTAATACAATACAGAGACATTGGTTCTTCTTTTTTATTTGATTCACATAAATTAACTTTTTAAAACAATTTATTCTGACGCAATCACAGCTAAGTTTTATAGAAGATAATTAACGAACTATCATTGATATTTTATATACTATTTAATCTCATTATTGCAATGTAATTTAATTAGTCTTATTTTTAAAACTATATGAACTAAATCTGTGATTTGATTCAAAATACTGAACGCAGTAAACTAATGAACTGTTAGATTTAAATATATTAGATTTCTAGGTCTTGTGGGGGTGGAAGTGGTTAGACTACTACAATTTTTTAGCGTGTACAACTTGAATTGATAATCTTTCAGGCTTTTTTTAATCTACTATGAGGAAGAGATTTACAAGCTTTGCACATCGACAATCTCAGAAGCTGAAAGGTAAACAACAACAAAAATTCTTAGAAGAGTTTGTAGTCTCAGAAGAAGAAGAACAAGAGGTGGACGTCGCAAAATTTAAACCCACATCAGAGACTACACAAGACACAAAAAACAAAAGTTTGGTCATGGCAAAAGAAAGTCAAGATTTTTTCTTACGTACACAGGAGATGATATTGGATATGAAAGCTTCTTTACAGAAATCAATACAAGATTCAGAACAAAAGGTTCTCCAAAGTATCTCCAAGGTCGAAGAGAAACTTGAACTCAATTCCCAAGAAATTGTCAAAATCAAACAGAAGCAAGATGAAATCGAGACATCAGTAACACATCATACCACAGAACTTCTGGAACAATCAAAAATAACTCAAGATCTTTCAATCAAAGTTGACGCTCACGAAGTGAGGCTTAGGGACAAGAACATTAAATTTCGCGGGATCTCTGAACACTTCGGGAAAGAAAGTCTAGAATCTGATATCAGGACACTCCTCCACGACAATTACGATTTTGAAGAAGACGACACTCTCCTGGAATTTTGCTACAGAATAAACTCATTCTATGCCACCAAGTATAAAAAACCAAGAGATATACTGGTGAGGTTCGTCCACAAAAGAACTAGAGACCTGCTGTTAAAGACACAAAGAGACGACCCATTGATTTGGGAGGGGAACTCAATACAGATCTTAACCGATCTTCCGAGAAGTGTCCTAACAAAAAGGAAAGAGTACAACGATCTGAAGCAAGAACTGGACAAGCGACAAATTAGGTTCCGCTGGCTTATTCCATACTCACTAGAGATCTCCCTGCCGCAAGGGAAAAGGATAATTCACAATCAACTCCAAGCAAAAGAATTACTTGAAGAAATAAAAACTCAAGGAGACATAGCTCTAAAAGACTCCGAAGATTCCCTGGGAGAAGGCCCCAGCAAATCTCAACCGACTCAGAAGGGGAAAAAACAACCGCTCGAGAAGCGAGAACTAAGAAAAAACAAGAAGGCTTCCGAAGGAGACAAACTAAATCAAGCAGCTGCCTTATAGAATAGAATCTTAATCCCACCATGAATCATCTCCAGATAACATCATTAAATATCAATGGTCTCAACTCTCCTAAGAAAAAAGAGTTTTTCACAGCCTCAAAAAGCAAAAGAAAGACATCATCTGTCTCCAAGAAACCCATATAAAAAAAAATCATGAAAATTTTTTACATATAAATTACCTTGGAACTCCTTATTTGGCATCGGCGAAGGTGAAGAAGAGAGGTCTTGTAACTTACATCAACGAGAAAGTTTTGACGGTAAAAACCCATATAGCAGACTCGGACGGACGTTATCAGATTTTAATCCTTTTTGGATCAGATGGAGTTTGTTTTACAATAGCACATATCTACGCTCCAAACGCTGCTAAAGAAACTTTTTATGAAACACTGTTCAAGAATCTTGCAGAATACCATCAAGGAGAAATCATAATCATAGGAGATTTCAACGCAATCGTGAATCCTACGATTGACAAGACCCACAGCAGCACATCTGGGAAGCTTCCGAAGAGTGTCTTTAAATCAATGAAAGAATTTGATCTAATTGATATATGGAGAACGAAAAATCCAAAAACAAAAGATTACACTTTTTATTCAAATCGTCATAAATCACACTCAAGAATTGATATGTGCTGGACCTCCAGATCAATGACAACAAGTGTGGAGAAGATACTTATAGCACCTAGGATATTGTCAGACCATAATCCAATCGAACTGACCTTAACAAGAGGCAAAATTGGGATCAGAAGATGGCGGTTGAACAATCAATTACTCCGGAATAAGCATACTCGAACAATGTAAACATGATTTGAAAGAATTTTTTATTTTAAATAAAACAGAAGATACGTCAGATCTTGTTATATGGGATGCCAGTAAAGCTTTTGTAAGAGGGAAAATGATAGCCCTGAATTCCAAAAAAAAAAAAGAAAGACAGAAGAAATTCAAAGAATTACAAGATCAATTAAGAAAATTGGAAAAGAAAGCTCAACTCAAGCCAGACAAAACCATTCTACATGATATTAAGATGACCAAGCACCAAATAGAGTTGATAGAAACAGAAGAAATCAGAATAAAAGTTAAATATGCCAAGCAAAGGCTTTTCGAAAGAGCAAATAAGCCAGGTCGTTTTTTAGCCAATCAACTTCGACAATAAGAGAAGAAAAGGAAGATAATCGGTGCCAAAGCTGACGGGATAACTTATAATAAACAAGAGGAAATTGAAAAAATATTTTTGGAATATTATAAGCAACTCTACTCGAAGGAAGATTTGCGAGAACAAGGACTTTCAACTTATTTAGTTCATGCACAATTACCTAAACTCTCGTCAGATGAACAAGAGATACTTAACCAGAAGATAACAACTCAAGAAATTGTAGATGTCATTAATAACTTAAAATTAGACAAAGCACCCGGACCGGATGGTTTAACACCACAATATTACAAACTGTTAGAACATCAATTAACTCCGGTCTTACTCTCTCTTTACAACGAGGTAATCGAACACGGCAAGATTCCTTCGTCATGGCAAGAAGCACATATCTCACTAATCCCAAAAGAAGCTGCAGACCAATGTTATCCCCAAGCTTACAGACCAATATCATTATTGAACATTGACTACAAAATTTTTGCTTCTATAATCACTAAAAGATTTCAAAAATATATCGGAAACTTGGTACATCCAGACCAAACAGGTTTCATTCCTAAAAGACTCATGAGAGACAATGTGAGACTGGTTCTCAGTGCAATAAAATATGCAAAGTCAAAATCATTAAAAACAGCAATGATATTTTTGGACGCAGAAAAAGCTTTTGACAATGTTTCCTGGCACTTTATTGGTAAAATACTACAACAAATGGACTGTGGAGAAACTCTACTTAAAGTCTTCAATACGATATATTCGGTGCAAAGAGCTCGCCTCTTGATCAACGGTCAGTTATCCACAGAATTCGACATTACAAAAGGTACTAGACAAGGCTGTCCTCTTTCTCCATTTTTATTCGACTTATCAATGGAGGTCTTCTCAAACTACATAAGAAACGATCCAAAAATCAAAGGTCTAACAATAGGCAATGAAGAACATAAAATTAAAAGTTATGCAGATGACGTCGTCTTAATTTGTCAAAATCCTGAGCAAACACTTCCATACGTTTATAATCACCTCATCGAATATGCAAAATACTCCGGGTACAAACTTAACAAAATAAAGACGAAAATCTTGACTTTCAATTTAACAGCAGATGAAGACAAGCACATTGAAGATATTACTGGATGCCAAATTGCCAAAGAATCAGTGAAATATCTGGGTGTCAACATATCCTCACAAAATAATACACTTTTAAGGTTAAACTACTCAAAAATCTGGGGTGAAATAGAAAGAGATTTGAGTCTATGGTCAAAGATGAACATTTCATGGTTAGGAAGGATATCGACGATAAAGATGAATGTTCTTCCAAGACTAAATTTTTTATTTCAATTTTTGCCGATTGACATTCCCGAAAAAATATTAGAAAATTGGCAAAAACAAACCAATCGATTTGTCTGGAATGGAAAAAAACCGAGAGTAAGATTCAAAGTCCTTCAAGATGAAAAGAAAAGAGGAGGGCTGGCAATGCCCAACTTCAAATTATACTACCATGCAGCCTGCCTATCTTGGATAACTGAATGGATAAAACAACCCAAAAGTCGGCATGTTACTTTAGAACGGGCGGACTTGGGACAGGGTTTTCATAAAGTTCTGTGGGACTCTAAATCAAAAATTCAAAAAGACAAAGCACAAGAAGATTGCGATGTCAAATTAGTGTTATTGAAAGTCTGGAAAAGATACAAAAAGAGAATAAGTCCTTCTCCACCTTCTATAATGTCACCAACTGAAGCCTATCACGACAATATTAAACTAAAACCGGGTGTTCATTTTACTTATAGAGATATGATAGAGCCTACGGGAGAAATCAAGGATATGATCAAACTTCAAGAAAAATTTCAAAAGTTGAATTGGTTAACTTTTTTACAACTGAGATCTAACTTGCAAAAAGACTGCTTATATTCACAACCATTTCGCGAACTGACTGAATTTGAGCAGCTAATATCTAAAAATGACTCACATACTAGGAAAAATATACAAGCTTCTTCTGAAATATGATACAGAAGAAGAACAAGTGAAAACAAACATGATAAAATGGATGCAAAATTTCGGAGAAATGATCAATATGGACTTATGGGAGAAACTTTGTTCCTCCGAATTGAAATATACAGTCTCTCAGGAAGTGAAAGAAAATTGGTATAAGACCTTTTACAGATGGTACCTGACCCCAAACATGCTCTCTCAGATAACAACTCCAGGGAAAAAAGGTGCATGTTGGAAATGTCAAGAATCAGACGGTTCTTATTTCCATGTTTGGTGGACCTGTCCAAAGCTACAACTATACTGGAAAAGAGTTCATCGCGAACTACAATTGATGTTAGATACGAAATTTACACTTGATCCAAAATTTTATCTACTCAGTATAGTACCGTCAAGCCTACCTCAAAAACTGCATGACGTTTTTAAATACGCCACAACAGCTGCTAGAACAATCCTAGCAAGGACATGGAAACAAATCCATATACCCGAAATTGACGATTGGAAAGAAAAACTTTTAGAATATGCAGCAATGGCAAAAATGACTGATGAACTAAATCCCAAATCTAGTGAATCCACCGAGCAATTTCAGGAAAAATGGATATCTTTTTATACATATATGAAGTCCAATTATCACGAATAATGGACGCCAAAATATTATAACTAATCCTGTTTTAAACTTTTTTATCTTAATTAACTGTTAAAAAAGAACAAGAATTTTTAAAATACTAGAGATTATTTAGATGTAAGAACAACAAACCAAAGTCATTTTGTAACCATATTTTATTCAGAAACCATCTTACAATATTGTTTTGTTTTTACAATGTTAACATTTACCCCTTTCCCTTTTTCCTTTCCTGTACCCTTAATGATATAAAGAAAAAAAAATAAAAATAAAAAATAAATAAAAAGATCTGCACCTAACAGCTGTTTAAAGGGCCAAATTTTACCGAATTTTTATTTCAACAGCCCTAGTTAAATCCCAATGCAAACTAAGCTACTTTCCATTAAAGCAGTAAAACAAACAGTAGCTGACAGGCAAATTACGGATCTCACCATCTTGCCTAGCTTGGGCCTGTGTATCATGCTGTCTAACCCTGGCTCTATCCTAACACCAGTATCCTCTCTCCCCCTAGAAGAGTGATGTGGGCTTTGTGGTGAAGTGTTTTATTGATGGGATGCAGCTAGTTGATTTTTGTGAAGCTTTTTGTGTTGATCAGAAATGTGGGAACTGTTAGGAACTTTGGTGATACTCAGCCCTTTAGGTTGAGTATCATTGATAGTGGGTTGTTTTGTTTGTCAAGAATAAAAAAGATTGTGAGCAACAGTGGTGTTTGACAGGTTTGACAGGGCATGACTAGTCTTTCTTTGAAAGGTGACTCAAACCAGCTGTAGCCAGGTGATGCAACTCAGCTGCAACAGTGACTCAGCATTGTGCTGATGGGCTAAGCATAATATAAATGTGGTGAGCTGATAGAGCTTCTCTTCTTCAAAAAACCAATTACTAGCCAGAACTCTTGATGGACGGATTACTAACTGCTGAACTAAGGACTGTGTAACTGGACTCTGATTTTGTACTGGTGATTTCAACTTGGTAACTATATCCTACTCTGTAATTAGTCTGTATACAGCAGATAACATACTGGGTTGCACTAAAGTGCTCTGGCTTCTATGTGGTTTTTGTTTGCTAAGTGTGTCTCCAACCCATACCTAAGCGCAACATTGTTCTGTTTTTGTTATTAGAAAGTACAAAGAAAAAACAGAACATCACAATTAAACATGAAAAAAGATACATAAATTTTCATAGACCAAAGGGAAAAACTAAAAACAAGACTACAAAGACCAAAGAAAGAAGCCGTGCATGAACTTCATTTGCTAACCCCAATGGGGGCATCAATACATTCAATTAAATTCTTATTAAGACATAAAATATTAGTTTACCTAATTAAATTACTTATATTACAGTCAGAGGTTTTCCCGAAATGAAGTAACAAATTACCCCACACCTTATTGAATTCTTCCTTCACCTTACAACCTTGAATTACTCTGATATTAGAAGTAATTTTTTCCAAAATCATAAACATTTTTATTTTCTGTCGCCACCTGTCCAACATAATATTTTCTGCCATTTTCCAATTTGCAATTGCAAAAAGAACACCTCTGTACTGGTACCAATGGTTAGGAAATTAGTACAGGAAAATGCTGACACTGACATAGCATAACAAAGTTGTAATGATGTGCTGGACATCCTGATTTGAGATTACTGAACAATTGGAATATTGTAGCTGTTGCAGCCATTATCCCCGAGGGGAACTTTCTTGTGAAAAACTTAATAAGCTGAATTTGAACAAGTGTGTACACTGTTGATATGTAAGTAGAAAAATATTTTTGATATCTTGAAAATTGTTAATTATAATTTAATAGAAAAATATGGTACAATATATATATTTTTATACACAGAAGTGAGACTGAGGAAGACTCTGAAAACGATCATATCCCGTCTTACTCTTCAGTTTCAAGAAGCCAACTTTGGATGTTATGATACCTTGATACCTTATATTGACATTAGAAACTATTGTACATACTTAGTTTCACAGTCACTTTTTGTATATATTTTCACTTGTGTACAGCACATCATTACAACTTTGTTATGCTATGTCAGTGTCAGCATTTTCCAATTTGCAGCAATTATCAACATCGCTGCTATAATAAAAAAACGAACTAATGTTTTCTGTATATAATTCCGATTTTCATTCAAAAATAGATTCAAAAGAGCAATCTGCACTGTGGGTTCTATTTTTTCTTCGGTAATCGACTCAATTTTTAAAAAAATTTCTTTCCAAAATTTTTGTATAACTGGACAGTTCCACCACATATGAATGAATGTACCATTGGTAGTGGTTTTGACCTGCATTTAAAGCTCATCTTTAGCTGGGCTGATGCTGTGTCATAGAATAGTCACAAACATTTTAACTTCTCAAAGTGAGTTATAGAACAATGGACTGGGGACAGTGAAGCTTCTTTCCAGGAATTGAAGTCACCACACCCTCCATACAGGCCCAGGAACTGCAACTGCAGGGGGATTATTGGTATGAAGCCACAAGACTCACTGCCCGGTAGATTTTTGTTTAGGTTGCAGCTTTTACACAAAATTACCAAACACCTGAGATATGAGTCCTCACACCTCAGTCCTGGTAGCTGCCACCAGCCCCTTTCTCCATCCCAAACAATTAGAAGTCAAAGGGGCAAGACTCCAACCTTCCTGGCATAACAACTGGGAAAGTCTACCCTGCAAGATAGGCCACCAGCAGCATGAGTTTCACAAAACAATCACTTGGTAATGGTAGCCACTTAGGTCTAGGAACTGGAATTAGATTGAAGCCAAACCGAAGACAGAAACACCACAAGAAATATGATTAAGGTAATTTATTGAAATTGTGCAGACACTTCCAAAGTAACATCAGGCAGTGAGACGGGAAAACAAGAAAACTAGATTAAAAGTTTTAGCTACGCAGTAGAAGCTTTTTGGTTCAGACTAGCCAGATATTACCCATTTCTCCTTGCTAAATTGTAAAAGGTCACTTCTGGCTAAATTTTTCTCACAGTACCCAGCTCAGTTATTTTCCATTTTACTTTGCATTATAATTGTGACTAGGCCTCAAAGCCTGAACCATTGTTTTAATAATAAATTGGTAAGGAAAACTAAATTTCTTGATCCGGGGGTGGGGGTAGACTTAGGGGCTGAAGCTCAGGGCCAAACTGGAAATCACATTTTTTGGCAAGTTGTGTCTGTGTTCCCCAACCTAATGTGTGTTGCCTGCAATCACACAGCATTTGCAGGAACTTGTTTATGATTTATTTACATGATTTATAGTCTGCCTGTCTTACTGAGATTCAAGGCAGATTACACAGTGTAGATCAATACAGTCGACAGGATGGGACCTCCAATAAGCAAAGCGATGGGGTGTGGACTGAGGAATCTGGAACCTAACCAAAATCGGAAACCGAGCTGAAGCAACGCATAAGCATGTTAAACTATGTAGAAAATACACTGCAGAATCATACTTACAGCAACTGTAGGTATAGTCGACAGTCCCTTTCCCTTTACTGAAGCATCTTTCTGAACCATTTCATTACAGTACAGCCCTGTTACCTGTCTAAAAAAGCCCTCCTGAATAATTCAGTTTGGCACAGTTTGCAGAAAGCCAGGAGCCTTCCTAATCTCATCACGTAGGCAGGTCATTCCATAAGGCAGGGGCCACAATGAAGAAGGCATGTGGAAGATCGATGGTTGATTTTCCCTAATTGCAGAAGTCCCTGCTGAGTTGAGTGAAGTTTTTGTGGCAGAGCATGTGGGGAGAGGAACCAAGTCTGTGTAGGGCTTTGTATGTGTTACCCGGCACCTTGAACTGAGCCTGCCTAGGTGATGGGCAACCAATGCAGTGACTGCAGAATATGAGTAACATCCATGCTCCGTCTGGCTCCTGGCATTCTGCACCAGCTGGAAACTTTGAGGGGAGACCAACGTAGAGTGCATTACAGTAGCCTAGTCGTAATGTTACCGTAGTGTGAATCAAGGTGGTCAGATCGGCTGTGTTAAGGTAGGGGGCCGTTTCTGGGCTAAACTAACAGCGCAATCCTAAGAACATTTCCCTGGGAGTAAGGCCCATTGAGTAGCCTTCAGTAGGATTCTGAGTAGACCTGCTTAGGGCTGCATGGTTAGGGTTTGCTGGGGAGAGCGGGATAGAAAATTAATAAAAATAAATAAATTAGTTGGAAGAAAGCCTTTCTCGCAGTTGCATTAACTGGCTTCTCCAGTATTAGTACTGGATCTAGTATAAAACCCCTAGGCTCTTAACTGAGCGAGGGTCAGCTGAACCCCATGGAAAGTGGCCTGAGGGGGTCCCACCCCAAGCAATGTTTTGAGAAGCTTAAATGGCTGAGCTGAAAGGTATTTATATAATGAGAGTGGCAAGTACTGGGGAGATGCCATAAGCTACTCTAAGTAAGTAATGCCCTGCGAGGGGAGTCGTTTCAGTTTCTCAAAATATTGTGGGGGGAGGGGAGGCAGGAGCACCCTCTCCCCACGCCACAGTTCCAAGCTTGAAAAGGGATCCCTCTGATCTTTAAAGTGACCTTTTCTGCAACTGCTGTGTGACCACAGGGAACAGGTTGGGTTGGGGGAACCCAGACGTGACTCGCCCAGAAATGTATGGTCTAGTTTGGCCCTTCGAGAGCAGCTGGTGCAGTCACGGATACGGCTGGAAATATAGGATAAGAGTTGCTGGACTTGGTCTAAAATATCATAGCAGAATGTTGTGGCACGCATAGCCAGGACAAACCTGCCTTCTCTGGGAAGCATGCCAGGAAAGGAATCTAGAGCCCCAACAATAGAGTAGCCTTGAGGATTAGTAAGAAGACAGAGCGGCAAAAATTATATGGCCTTCTGTAGTTAGGAGCCGTCTAACCCATTATCAGTAGAGACAATTTGTTGAGTCTCGGGTTCAGAAGCATCTGAGAATTGCAAAAATGCCCAACTGCACAGAAATGAAGATATGAATCAAGAATGGGAGTATAGGCTGAGGGTGAAAAGGTATTCATGTGCATGAGAAACTTGTAATCATTATTTTCAGATAGTTCATTCTCACTACTTTTTATCTTAGTAAAGTCTAACATTTTAAGTACAGATAACCTTGCATGGTGTTTGAAGTGACAAAATAATGAGCTAGCCAAGAATGTGGGCCTCAATCAAGTGAGCTATTGTTAGGAGATGATTCTGAAGTTTCCTTGCCTGTGACCTGCTTACTTTTGGGATAAGATGTGCTATCGGTGGTATAACTCCAAAGGATATTGAGAAGATGGAAAAGAACTATAAAGGGAAATGTAAAGAAGTGGACAGCACTTTTTATCACATGGGGTGGACAATTTGGAAAGCAGAAGAGTGCCCATGTAGAGAGGACTGGGAGAGCAAATTAGCTGAAAATGTGCCCCCCCCCGGGGGGGACAGGCAGCCCAATCCCAAAGGGGGGTGGTTAAGCTGCACCCAGAGTTGGCACAGCCACGCCACCTCCAGAATGGCTTGCTACCACGTTATTGAATATTTTGCCAATCAACATATCTCTCCATACCATGCAACTATGGCAAAATTAACATATTTTATACATAATAGGTCAATTTCATATTTCTTTAAAAATGAATTTTTAAAAATGATATAGCTAGAAATTTGGAATAGAGCTGAATAAAACTGAGAAGGGGGAAATTTTAGGTTAAATATATATTTAATAAGCAAGAAATATAATTGAGACATGGGAGAATATATGAACAAAAAGTAATGTAATTCAAATAATTTGGCAATCGAATTGTAATTTTGAATGGCAATCTTCACATCTTATATTGTGTATAAGATGTGGCTTGCTAAGCCAAATCTATTTTTGGCTTGCTAAGCCAATTTACTGGTGGTCCCCAGCCTGAAGGGTGTGCGGCTGTCCTCAACAAGGTTCAGGGCTTTCTTGGTCCCGGCCCCAGCCTGGTGGAACAGCCTCCCTAACAACATCAGGGCCCTGCAGGACCTAAATGAGTTCCGCAGGGCCTCTAAAATGGAGCTGTTCCGCCAGGCTTACGAATGAGGGCAGCCGCAAGTTTTTCCAATACCACTGTTGCTGGCCTCCCCATCCTGTCCCCCAGCTTGGGTTGGCCTGGTTTTTTCATTGGCTCTTTTTTTTTAATTTTACTGTTGCCCTCTTGTTTTATTCATTGCTGGGAAGTTGATTTTAAATATGTTTTAATCTATGTTTTTATATTAAATGTGACCTTCTCTGAGCCCTGGTGTGAGGGAGGGATATAAATGGGAGGAAATAAATAAATAAATAAAATTGTTATATTCTTGCTTTTTCTTTTTTTCTGGTGTAATTGATTTAATTGTAACTGCTGTCATGATGTAACTTTTAATCTCTTCTTTTATGTTTTGTTTATATCTATAAAAATAAAAACCTTTATAGAAAAAAAGGAACTCTTTTAGACTCATGCAATTGCTCTTTTAATCATTGATGTAACCATGGTGGATGGGTAGATGATGCAACATTTTGTGGATTTAGTCTGTGTTAAGAATTCAGTAATTATGCTTTAATTTGACAACTTAGCATGGAAGCAGAGACATGGAATAGTATTTACTTGTGTACTATACCCAGAATCAACCTATAGCATTATTGTTGTACTCTGGAGACCAAGCGCTATGAGGAAAGGTTAAGTAAGGGAGATGGGAATATTGAATCTGGAGAAGAGGAGGCTGAGGGGGGACAGGATGGCTCTCTTGAAGTATTTGAAGGGCTATCACTTGGAGGAGGGCAGGGAGCTGTTCCTGTTGGCAACAGAGGATAGGACTTGCAATAATGGGTTTAAATTAAGGGCAGAAAGGGACCAGCTGGATATTAGGAAAAGTTTTTTTACAATAAGAGTAGTTCGACAGTGGAATCGGCTATCTATGGAGATGGTGAGCTCCCCTTCACTGGCCGTCTTCAAGCAGAGGATGGACGAACACTTGTCAGGGATGCTCTAGGCTGATCCTGCACTGAGCAGGGGGTTAGACAAGATGGCCTGTACAGCCCCTTCTAGCTCTATGATTCTATGAGTCTATGATTCTACCCTTAGCTAGGAAATAAATGATCTAGTATAGGAAAGCAAACTACTAGATGTCTAGGGTTTCTTAAGAAGAAGAAGAGTTGGTTTTCAAATGCTGACTTTCTCTACCTTTTTTAAAGGAGAATCAAACTGGTTGTAATTTTTTTGGAGGGTGGGCTGACTAGAAGTGTGTGTGTGTAAAGTGCCGTTAAGTCGCAGCCGACTTATGGTGACCCCTTTTTGGGGGTGGTTTCATGGCAAGAGACTAACAGAGGTGGTTTGCCAGTGCCTTCCTCTGCACAGCAACCCTGGTATTCCTTGGTGGTCTCCCATCCAAATACTAATCAGGGCTGACCCTGCTTAGCTTCTGAGATCTGATGAGATCAGGCTAGCCTGGGCCATCCAGGTCAGGGCAGAAGCAGTTTTGGGGACACAGAAACTTACTGAAACTTGATGGGATGTCACTCATGATTGGAATATTAAGATTGAGGGGTACAACTTGTTTAATAGCGATAGACAGATAAGGAAGGGGGAGGAGTAGCATTATATGTCAAAGATGTGTATATTTGTGAAGAAATACATGAATCTGAGCATGGAAGAGTCTATGGGTAAAAAATATGAGCATGGGAGAGTCTATGGGTAAAAATAAGAGAAGAAATAATAGTGATATTATGGTGGCAGAGGACTTGGATGAGGCACTCCTAAACCAGATTACAAAGTTCTCAAAGAGACGGGACACAGTGGTCATGGGAGATTTTAATTACCCAGATATATGTTGGAAGTCCAACTCTGCTAAAAATGCAAGATATAGTAAATTCCTGACTTGACTTGCTGACAACTTCCTATTCCAGAAAGTAGACAGGGAAACAAGGGGATCTGCTATCTTAGATTTGATTCTCACCAACAGGGAAGAACTGGTTGATGAGGTTAAAGTAGCAGGCACCCTGGGTAGTAGTGACCATGTCATCTTGGAATTTACAATCTTGAGGAAAGGAAAAACTGTAAGTAGTCAGACATATAGGTTGGATTGGTTCTTGTAGGTTATCCGGGCTGTGTAACCGTGGTCTTGGTATTTTCTTTCCTGACGAAACGTCAAGAAAGAAAATACCAAGACCACGGTTACACAGTCCGGATAACCTACAAGAACCAATGAACTCTGACCGTGAAAGCCTTCGACAATATATATGTTGGACTTTAGAAGAGCAAATTTTAACAAGCTTAAACTTATGCTGGGTAGAATCCTATGGTCAGAAATATTTAAGGAGAAGGGGGTTCAAGAAGGGTGGGAGATTCTTAAAAATGAAATACTGAAGGTGCAATCACAAACCATTCCAAACAGGAGGAGCCTGAAGAGGCCAGTGATACCTAAAAGCTCCAGCCCTGGAGATGGCACCCATAACAGAGACTCACTGAACTGTTTGAAACATTGCTGCCTTCACTTTAATAGCCTGCTGCTCTGGGGTAGCTCTCCCCAGCTTTGTACAAGCCAGACTTTCCAGGACAAGAGGCCGGATCACCTGCAGAACCTGCAAAAGAATTGCCATGATCCCTGATTGCCTCTTGACCCAAAGGGAAGCCATTATGCCGAAGCGAGAGCATCACGTAGCCCTTCTATGCATATTTCCCCCCCCCTTCCTGTATCCTGTGGGAAAACATCCTCAGCTATCTACATTGAAGGATTCCCCCTGCTGCCTCCCTGGAATGTGAAGATTTACAACCTCCGGAGAAGGACCATCTCAGGATGTATAAATCAAGGATGCCAGCTTAGTACACAAATTGCCACCTCGCCCTATCTCTGACCCTTAAGTCTTTTTGATCTCTTTTTGTTGTTGAAAGGAGCCATCTGGAGAATCTCACTCCCCCCCCACCCCCAGAAAAGGGTATATTTTGTCCTACCCAACAAGGCTCAGTGCAGATCTTCCCCCTTCACTCTGCCATGTCTCCCTCGTGTGTTAAGTTCCATACACCCCTCCCCCCCCCGCTGTATTCTGTCTACCTCTATGCCACGGATGTTGGAACATCTCCACTTCTAGAGATTGGTAAAGTATCATAATTAATAACTCCCTCAATGTCTCTAGCTTACCTCCTTTATCTTTATTCCTAGTTTCTTGCATGTGTGTTACTTGTAACATTGAATGAATGAATATATATATAAACACCTTTTAATTTGGAATTCCTGAGTCTGTCTTTATTTGGGGAGTCACTGAGAAAAACCCTCGTAGACATAGGGCGATCCTGGCTTAATAAATACATAGTTACCGATTGCTCGAGCTAATTCCCCATCCAAAGAGCAATTTTGGTAACACCAGGGTGGCTCCATAAACAGCTTTTTAAAGATTTGAGAAATAAAAAAGACTCATTTAATCTTTGTCTCAGGGACGGGCCTTTTTGTCCAATGTAGAGGGTGGAAGTGCAGTTCTGGCATGTGGACGCATGAATCACGTTAGAAGTTGAACAGGAGTATGAACCTGAGATAGTCTGGCTGACGTTGCTGGGCCCAGTGACGGTGTTGCTAGGATCTATTTGAGGGCAAAGTTGGCGCCTTGGTTTGTTGTAGGCCTGAGTACCAGCAGAGTCCATCTCCTCCTGTTAAGTAGTTTATCATTGTGGGTAAGAAGTTGTTTTAGGTTAGCAGGCTGTCTGTAAGCAAGAAAGGTTCGCCGCCGTCCCTGGTGCCTTAGCGAGGGAAGTGTCACAATCCAGCATTGGTTGTAGAACATTAATAATGCATTGGACTGGCTAGAGTTGTGAGGTGTAGGTGACCATCAGAGGTGTCCTATTGTCATTTTCCTTGGGCTTGTCTTATAGCAAGCTGTGCCTAGGTATCATTCTGGCCTTTCCAGTCATCTTTCTTACCATATCAGCAGGATATTGTAGTTGCAAAAATGCCTGCTGTAGCTCCTTTAAGTAATTATCTCTGTCTGAGGGGTTGGAGCAGATGCGACTGTAGCGTAGGGTTTGGCTATAGACAACGGACTGTTTGATTGGGGTGGTACCTGGAGGCATGGTTGGGGTGGTACCTGGAGGCATGTAGATAGGTTTGTTGATCTGTTGGTTTCCGGTATAACGTGGTGTTTGTGTGTCCCTCATGTTTCCATATTCCTGTGACAAAGATTAAATGGACATAAGTCTGATCTTGTTTCATCAGAAACCAAAACATTCAGTAACCTTCCAGGGCATCATTTGCTGATTTAAGAGTAGCAGTTCTCTTACAAAGGGATTTCAAAGGGAGATTAGAAAGGGAGACTGCTGAATTACAACTAATAATGAAGCTCAAGACAATGCATTCACCTGGACTGAATAGAGATCTGGGATTCATGTCTCATTACCAACGCTAATTTCTCCACGCTTATTACCCCTCTGTATATTACACCTAATCCTCTGCATATTACATGTAATCCAAGCATGCCTACTAATGTCATATACTTGCTTTTGACATTTACATTACCACAGTGTGTCTAATTCACTCTTCCCTACTTAAGGACAGATAGAATCACATTCTCGCTGTATCTGAAGAAGTGAACTATGGCTCACGAAAGCACATATCCTGCCAGAAATTTTGTTAGTCTTTAAGGTGCTACTGGACTCTTGCTCTTTTCTAATGTTAACTACAGGGAAGGAGGATTTCCATGGGGGAACTGGGATTGCAAACAGGGCCATGGTGGTTTGGAGCCCCCTCCCCAGAAGCACCCTACTAAACCCGCCTCCCTTTCTCTCCTTCCATCAGGAAATTGGATCTGGGTTCCTTCCAGCTGCAGTGTTGGTAAAAATTTATTTATTTAAGTTGATAACTCACCCTCATTCCTGGCCAAGCCAGGCTCAGGGCTGATAACATTTCAACATAAAACTCAAATTTTAAACAGCAGCAAACATCACCAAACCCATATTAATGTAAATGAGTATCAAATAAATTCCCAATAAAATACCAAGACGGCTCTCAGTCAAGTAGTAATAGTAATAATAGTAGCAGCCACAGAAGATTCATCAGGCAGCTCAACCCTAAAAAGTTAACAAGAAGTGGGGGAAGGGACGGGAGTTGGGACCCCTTGTCTCAAAGAAGGAGGGGCCCCTCTACCAACAGCCTTGTACCTGCCTGTGTGGGAAATGGAGAAGTAAAAGATTTTCCAGGCTTCCATTTAGTTGTGTTTGATAGTTGTTTTATGTTTTATGTCATGCTAACTGATGGGGAAGGAGGGTTTGTGTGTGTGTGTGGGGGAATGGGAATGCAAAAGGGGGCGTGACAATTGGAGCCCCCTTCCCACAATCCCCCGAGTGAACCTGACTCCCTCTCCCTCCTTCTTTCAGGCTCAAGCAGCTCTGACACAAGTATGTAGGAGTTGGGACGCTATTCTCACAGACGGAGGGGGCATTCTGCCAACAGGCTCTGTGTGGGGGGGCGGGGGGCGGCTGGGCCCACCTTTTGAAGAGTTTCTGCTTTCCTCTGGTCCAACTCTCTCAAGCTTTTCAGGAGTTACAAAACATGGTGGTCAGGAAGGGATTCCTCCCCTGGGTCATTCTGGGCAGTGCCCCTCTGGCCCTTTGACCTCCCCTGAAAGATGCAGCTAGGCTCATAGAATCACAGAGTTGGAAGGGACCACCAGGGTCATCAAGTCCAACCCCCTGCACAATGCAGGAAATTCACAACTACCTCCCACACACCCCCAGTGACCCCTACTCCACACCCAGAAAATGGCCAAAAAAAATCCCCAAACCCTCCAGGATCCCTGAACAATCTGGCCTAGAGGAAAATTGCTTCCTGACCCCAAAGTGGTGGTCAGCACTACCCTGGGCATGCAACAAAGGGCCACAAGAGCCAAACACTGATGCAAACCTTCCTGTCCTCCCTCTCATGATCTGCCCGTCATAGAACCAGCATTGCTGACAGATGGCCATCTAGCTTCTGCCACCACCTGAGGAAGCCTGCTCCACTGAGGAACCACTCAAACTTTTAGAAAGTTATTCCTAATGTTTAGCCGGAAACATTTAATTTAATTTCAATTTGTTGGTTCTGGTCCGACCTCCTTTGGCAACAGAAAACAACTCTGCACCATGTCTATGTGACAGCCCTTCAATCTATATTTTTATATTAAATGTTGTAACCGCTCTGAGCCTGGCTTTCTGGAAATGAAGGCAGGATATACATGTGAGGAAATAAATAAACAAATAAAATTGTTATTCTTGCTTTTTCTTTTTTTCTGGTGTAATTGATTTAATTGTAACTGCTGTCACGATATAACTTTTAATCTCTTCCTTTGCACTTTGTTTATATCTATAGAAACAAAAATCTTTAAGAAAAAAAATCCTCTTATGGACTCATGCAATTGTTCTCCTTTAATTATTGATGTAACCATGATGGGTGGCTGATGTTACGTTTTGTGGATTTAGTCTGTGTTAAGAATGTTAAGAATGCCAACAGATATGGAAAACAAAACAATGGCCCACAGACTGGAAATGATCCATTTACATTCAAGTTCCCAAGAAAGGAGACATCAAAGATTGCAGCAACTATCGGACCATCACATTAATTTCTCATGCAAGTAAAGTGATGCTCAAAATCTTACAGCAAAGGCTGTTACCATATATGGAACGAGAAATGTCTGATGTTCAAGCTGGTTTCAGAAAAGGAAGAGGCGCTAGAGATCATATTGCAAATATACGCTGGTTACTGGAGCGTACGAGAGAATTTCAGAAGAAAATCAGCTTGTGTTTCATAGATTACAGCAAAGCTTTTGACTGTGTGGATCATGAAAAGCTATGGCTGGTTTTAAAGGAAATGGGTGTGCCACTACATCTGATCGTTTTAATGCGCAATCTGTACTCTGGACAAGAGGCCACATTTAGAACAGAATATGGAGAAACGGAATGGTTTCCAATTGGCAAAGGTGTCAGACAAGGATGTATTTTATCTCCCTTTCTCTTCAATCTATATGCAGAACATCTAATTAGGATTAGATTTAGATGAAGGTGGAGTGAAAATTGGAGGGAGGAACATTAATAATTTGAGATATGCCGATGATACTACATTATTGGCAGAAAATAGTGAAGATTTGAAACAACTACTGCTGAAAGTTAAAAGAGAAAGTGCCAAAGCAGGACTACAGCTGAACATCAAGGAAACAAAAGTAATAACTACAGGAGAACTACACAACTTTAAGGTTGACAATGAGGAAATTGAAATTGTTCAAGACGTTCTATTCCTTGGCTCCACCATCGACCAAAAGGGAGACTGCAGCCAAGAAATCAGAAGGAGATTGAGACTGGGAAGGGCAGCCATGAAGGAGCTAGAAAATATTGTGAAGTGTAAGGATGTGTCGCTGGCCACCAAGACTACATTAATTCATGCCATTGTATTCCCTAATACTATGTATGGGTGTGAAAGCTGGAGAGTGAAGAAAGCTGATAGGAAGAAAATAGATTCCTTTGAAATGTGGTGTTGGAGGAGAGTGTTACGGATTCCGTGGACTGCCAAAAAAACAAATCAGTGGGTTATAGATCAAATCAAGCCTGAACTTGTTACCGAAACTGCTCTTTGATTGGGGAAATTAGCATGAGCAGCGGCACTAATTTATGTATATAGCGGAATCTCCCAATGTATACCAGGGTTGTTTTTAGTGAATCTCAGAATAACAACAGACCAAGTATTTCCAGATTAAAAGTGTTTATATATTCATTCATTCAGTGTTGCAAATACATACATACAAGAAACTAAGAATAAAAAGGAGGTAGGACTAGAGACGTTTCTGCTGATAATCTTACACACTGAGACCCTTCTCTAGCATTGGAGATTTATGTCAGTCTCTTTTCTGGAGGTTTCACCCTTAAACTCCACAATCATGGTGAGCAACAGCCCCTCCTCTACGCCTCACACGTATTTAGTTCCGCAGAACTCATACTGACTGTTGTTTTGTTAAATAGCATGTGCTAAAGGAATATTTTGTATTTCTGCATTGTTGATGAAAAATCCTCAAAATCCTACCCCCCCAACTACTTAGCTGATGGACACATTTCACAGCAAGATTACAGCCAGTGTGGTGTGGTGGTTAAGAGTGGTAGTTTGATTCCCCACTCCTCCACATGAGCGGTGGACGCTAATACGGTGACCTGTGTTGTTTTCCCCACTCCTACACATGAAGCCAGCTGGATGACCTTGGGCTAGTCACTGCTCTCTTAGAGCTTTCTCAGCCCCACCTACCTCACAGGGTGTCTGTTGTGGGGAGGGGGAGGGAAGGTGATTGTAAGCTGGGGAAATCGGCTGTATTAGAACCCTGATAATGAGCTGTGACTAGCAACCTTCAAAACAAATTTTGGCATAACAAAGTTCCAAACTGGTTACAGCACTGTTATTAAAATACACTCTTATTTTTCTATCCCTAGGTTTCTCATGCAATCTGTACTGACTATTACAAAAATTATGTTATTGGTTGATTGTAGGCATGTGTATACATTGACCACTGAAGAAGGCTGTATGGGCCAAAATTTGCATGGTATTGTTGGTTTTCATTGTGCAGCCAACTGAGATGTTTTATGTAATTTCTTGTTTCTATGTAATTTACTTTTTGAGGCTTAAGTTTTTAAACCCTTTTAAAGGGCAATGGCACTTAAAAACTATATATACACACACACACACACACACACACACACACACAAGCACTGAATCGTCCTTTGTATAAAAATCCCTCTTCTGGAGGATGCCCATGTTCATCCAAAATATGAGTTTTCAGTTTTCCATTTAGGCTGTGCAGCGTAAATGGAAAACTGAAAACTCAAAATATACAACTACTGAACATTTGTTATAAACAAATCCAAATACAGGTGTCCAAAAAACAAACAAACCTAGAAGCAGATCTGCATTCAGGGGCAACGGAGGGGCAACTGAGGCAGAAAGTCTTGCCATATGTCCCCCCCCGTTCCCCCCCCGTTGCAACAAGGCACCCCCCATTGCTACATCAGAAGCGTCTACTTGGACTATAAACAACTGTTCACAATCAGGGTGTTGTAGAACAGGTTCCAAGGTAAATAGCCGCTTAAAGTGTCAAAAGCAGTTTGGCATTGGGGGTCCAGTTTACTCGGGCAGTGGGCGAGGTAGCCGCAACCTCCTTTCCCTTGGTTTTGAGGAGGGCAGTGATGGGCAGTGCAATTTGTGCAAAGTTAGGGAGGAAACCCCAGTAGAAATTGGCGAACCCAAGAAATTTTTGAACCTGTTTGCGAGTTGTGGGTGGTTCCCAGTCGATTACTGCCCGTATTTTTTCCGGGTCCATGGTTAATCCATTATGTGAGATAATATAGCCAAGGAAAGTTAGTTGCTTTTGGTGAAACTCGCATTTGGTCACTTTAGCATAGAGTTGATTATCTCTAAGATGTTGCAACACTTCCCTTACCAAGGCAACGTGTTCCTCCTGGGTTTTAGAGTAGATAAGAATGTTGTCCAGATAAACTATCACCCCCTTGAACAGCAAATCATGCAGAATCTCATTAATAAGTTGCATGAAGACCCCCAGAGCCCCTTTCAATCCAAAGGGCATCACAAGAAATTCAAACGTACCAAAACAACTTGAGAAGGCTGTCAGGGGCTCATCCCCTTCCCGAATCCTAACACGGTAGTAAGCTTCAACCAGGTCCAATTTGGTAAATATGCACCCCTCTTTTAGTTGTCCCAAAAGATCTGAAATTAACGGGATAGGGCAGGGGTCACCAAACTGCAGCTCGAGAGCCGCATGTGGCTCTTTGGCCCCTTGAGTGCAGCTCTCCGAACTTGGTTCAGAGCCCCTGCTCTCGCGCCCCCTCGCGCCAGCAGCCGGGCTGCGGAGCCAGCGCGCCTGAGAGAGAGAGAGAGTGCTTCATTTAATGTGTCATGCTAAAAATTCGCTTTGCTTCAGTTCTGCTTTTATATTTCTGGTGGGTTCTATAACCCAAATGCTAGTTCATTGAATGTCCCATGCTGTTGATTTTATTTTTGATTTTTTGAAAAATTTTATTGGATTTTTGGGGTACACAATAAAACGGGGGAAAGAAGGGGTAGGGAAAGTAAAATAAACATAAGTTTCTGTGACAAGCCACAACATTTGGTACTCAACGCATTACTTAACACACTGCGTTTTCAATCAATAATCAATATTCATAACAACCTCAACAATTTCTGTTAATCTCTATAAGTAATCTCTGTGTTCTTCATTGTCCTAATAAAGTTTTGTAATATAATCTATAGTCAAACTACATTAGAACCTGTTGGTTTTATTGACTCACTCTGTGATATGCCTTGAGTTCCAGTGAGAAAGGGGGACTATCAATAATGTAATAATGTAAATAAATGAATGAATATAGAGAATTTATAGACACTGCTTCTTTATTCCCAGTAAAAGTGGGCTAGTGTCTGTAAAATATGGTGTCACGGCGCCGGTCCAAGGGCTTGCTTCCCTTTCCCCCATGGCGGAGGACCAGGGAGAGGTGTTGCCGGATCGGGACCAGTTTACCCTGGATGCTAAAAACGAGGCTGCCTGGACACTCCTGTGCCTCATGGACCTCCCCCCTGAGACGACGTCAGAGGAAGATGTCCGGAAAGTTTTGGAACCGGAGTATGGCCCTTCCTCCACGGATCTCGCCCAGCAGGCCCGGCCGCTGCTAAGAAATTACCGTGAACTGAAGTTGCTGCTGCAGCAAGCGGCCGAACCACTCGTGGCGGCCGCCATGACGGCTTCAGCCACCGCCCTCTAGATTCAGCGTTACTGTGGTGTGGGTCCAGGTGGACAGGTCAGCCGTTTTAAGATGAGAGTCAATTTTCCAGGCAAGGCTGAGTTGGAAGAAAGCCTTTTTTGCAACTGCATTATCTTCGGTTCTTGTAGGTTATCCGGGCTGTGTGACCGTGGTCTTGGTATTTTCTTTCCTGATGTTTCACCAGCAGCGGTGGCAGGCATCTTTAGAGGAGTAACACTGAAGGACAGTGTCTCTCGGTGTCAAAGTGTGTTGGAGGAGTAATATATATAGTCAGAAGGGGGTTGGCTTTGAACTGAGTCATTGTCCTGCAAAAGTATCAAAGGAAATGTGCTAATCATTGTCCTACAAGTATCAAGGTAATGTGCTAATTAGCATTTGGGTTATAGAACCCACCAGAATTAGCACATTACCTTGATACTTACAGGACAATGATTAGCACATTAACTTTGATACTTTTGCAGGACAATTACTCAGCTCAAACCCAACCCCCTTCTGACTATATATATTACTCTTCCAACACACTTTGACACTGAGAGACACTGTCCTTCAGTGTTACTCCTCTGAAGATGCCTGCCACAGCTGCTGGCGAAACGTCAGGAAAGAAAATACCAAGACCACGGTCACACAGCCCGGATAACCTACAAGAACCGATGAACTCTGACCCTGAAAGCCTTCAACAATGAATTATCTTGCTTCTCCTGCAATAACGCTGGGTACAGAATAACCCTGAGGCTCTTAACTGAGTCAGCTGAACCGCACCAAAAGTGGGGAGCATAATGACCTTCTGCCTCCAAGCGCTTCATCTACCGGATCAAAGGCAGCAGGGGGGGAAATCCATTAGGAGCAACAAGGAGGCCTTTCGTTTGTCTAAAGTTAGACAGAAGTTGTCAACCACAACAAGCAGATCCATTTCCGTCCCATAGCCTGGTCTAAAAGCAGACCGAAAAGGGTCTACAGCAGATGATTTATCTAACAAGACCTGGAGTTGGTCTGCTACTGCTGGCAGCCCCCACCCTTTTCATCTGAACACCCTCCCAGTCTGAATGGAAGTACTGCTAGCATAACACTGTAAGCAAGTTCCACGAGGCACACCCAGACCATGGGGAGCAACTGCCATGTTTTGTGTCTGAGAGAGCCTTGAAGCAGTGAACACAGCAGAGGATTCTGGGACAACGACCACAGCAAATGCTTCCAAGGAAGCGTTTTAGGGAGCTGTCAGGGAGTGCCAACTGTAGGGCCGCAATTAAGCCCTACCCAGCTAGAAGACACCGCTTCCTGTATTGTCTTTTATGTGATGGGCCATCACTGACCATTTAACATAGAAGTGATCTTCATTCCCCTTCAAGGTCCGTCACCAAATTTTTCATCAAAGCGTCGAAATTTTAGATTGTTCTCACGATTAATAATCTCTTGTAAGGGGAGGGGCTGTGGCTCAGTGGTAGAGCATCTGCTTGGCATGCTAGAAGGTCCCAGGTTCGATCCCCGGCATCTCCAGTTAAAGGGACTAGGCAAGTACATAAGAACATAAGGCCCTGCTGGATCAGACCAAGGCCCACCAAGTCCAGCAATCTGTTCACACAGTGGCCAAGCAGGTGCCTCTAGGAAGCCACAAACAAGACGAGTGTCACAGCACCATCCTGCCTGTGTTCCACCACACCCAAAATAATAGGCATGCTCCTCTGTTACTAGAGAGAATAGGTATGCAGCATGACTAGTATCTAGTCTAACTAATAGCCATGAATACCCCTCTTCTCCATGAATATGTCCACTCCCCTCTTAAAGCCCTCCAAGCTGGCAGCCATCACCACATCATGGGGCAGGGAGTTCCACAGTTTAACTATGCGTTGTGTGAAAAAATACTTCCTTTTATCTGTTTTGAATCTCTCACCCTCCAGCTTTAGCAGATGACCCCGTGTTCTAGTATTATAGGAAAGGGAGGGGAAAAAAGTAGATGATGGGAGGGACCTCTGCCTTAGACCCTGGACAGCCGCTGCTGATCTGAGTAGACAATACTGACTTTGATGGACCAAGGGTCTGATTCAGTAAAAGGCAGCTTCATGTGTTCATGTGTTGTAAGTCAAAACGTTCATCAGCTACCTGGTTAGCTTCGTACTGGATCAGAATCTCCCTCTGATCATTCAATTTGTCTTCAAACAACTTCTGCTTTTGTTGTAGTGATTTAATATTCTTAGAGTTCTCATCAATTTTTTTCTCTATCCTTTGTAGTTTCCTGCAGATTCTCTTCCAATTTCTTATTATTCTTGTCTCCTTATATTATCTTCAAACAGCTGTTTCATGTAGTCTTTCAGTTGGTCCATTTGCTGGTCTTCCTCTACCTCTGCCTTAGATTTCGCTTTCTGGGTAGTTTTGGATTTGGTAATTTGTGACAAAAATGATTCTAATTCTGAGAAAGTTTGTTTATTTTCTCCAGTGTTGTTACTGGTGTTTCCGAAAGGGTACTGGTCACACTAGGAGAATGGCGTCTTTTGGATATATTTAAATATTTTTTCATGTTAACAGTAAAATTAATATCCACCTTCAGTTAATATCCTAGACTTCTCATCAATAGTTTAAACATTGATTTATAAAACAATTTATTTCAGCAATATAATGATCAATATTAATTTGATTGGGTAATTAATATATTTAAAAATGATTAGGACATCAGATTTGTCAATCAGTTTATATTAATTATAACTTGTATCTAATTAGTTAACATAAGTAGCTATTAGTCAATTAATTAAATACTACACCCTTTTAAAAATTAATTAATTAATCAAATACTAATTAATTATTAATTAATTAAATACTAATGCTAGGATTATATAGAATTTAGCAAGTGTTCATAAGATTAGTGCAGGAAAGGGAGGAGGTTTAGTTGCAATAGGCTAAATATAAGATGCCTTTATTCACTGCTCCTCGGGGTGGAACTGTTGTATAAGTAATAGTCTTAAGCCTTTTACTTGACTGTCTGGCAAAGCCACTTCCGTAAAGAAGAAGGAAGGAGGGTGGGCAGTTCAACAGTGAACACATGAAGCTGCATCATACTGAAACAGACCCCCCCCTCGGTCCATCAAAGTCAGAATTGTCAGATCAGCAGCAGCTCTCCAGGGTCTCAGGCAGGGGTCTTTCCCATCACCTACTCGCCTAGTCCCTTTAACTGGAGATGCTGGGGATTGAACCTGGGACCTTCGGCATACCAAGCAGATACTCTACCACTGAGCCACAGCCCCTCACACATGGAGACTCCGAAGTTAAAAAGTAAATATCCAAAGCGATTAAAAATCCGGTAAATCAAATCACCAACTCCAAATTTGATAGCAACAAGGTCTGTCAAATCGAGGTTTTTTTAAAATATTCTTAAACTGCTCAGAACCTGAAGAACCAAAACACTTGGGGAAGTAAAGTTCTTATCTCCCCCCTTCCCTTTGTCCGGCACCTCTTTAGCAGTCAGCACTTAATCCCCCACCCCAGGCACGGCCGGGAGTCTCTCTGCTGCCAACACCACTGGAACTCTCTGTGCCGCTAACGCCGTTTCTCTTCATGCCCCCTCTCCCTCCCCTTGTTCACCCATCTCGCCGCTCTTTCACGCTTGCCTGATCTTCACCTTGATGGATTCGTTGGAAACTTGGTCACAGAGGACTTCTATTAACATAAGTTTAGTCTCAGTTCTTATTTGAATATGAGTTGCCGCCAGTCAGAACTGAAATCCTTTTCGGATCTTTAACTTAGTTTCATTTTTGCCACGGCTTCTCTTCCTCAAGTTTCCAAGGGAAATGTGTTTTTTTTTTAAAAAAAAAACGTGAGTTACTCACAGGTTTGACGATGACATGGAGCCTTTAGTCAATCTCTTCAGAGTTTCC
The DNA here is from genome assembly GCF_029931775.1 of Euleptes europaea. NCBI lineage: Eukaryota > Metazoa > Chordata > Lepidosauria > Squamata > Sphaerodactylidae > Euleptes > Euleptes europaea. The sequence goes on from NC_079312.1 coordinate 1,435,230, forward strand.
CAAAGCTTTCCCTCCACTGGGGATGCACTCTTTTGAACATAAGAAAGGCCCTGCTGGATCAGACCAAGGCCCATCAAGTCCAGCAGTCTGTTCACACAGTGGCCAACCAGGTGCCTCTAGGAAGCCCACAAACAAGATGACAGCAGCAGCACCATCCTGCCTGTGTTCCACAGCACCTAATAGAATAGGCATGCTCCTCTGATATTAGAGAGAATAGGTATGCACCATGACTACTATCCATTTTAACTAACAGTCATGAATACCCTCTCCTCCATGAATATGTCCACTCCCCTCTTAAAGCCTTCCAAGTTGGCAGCCATCACCACATTTTGGGGCAGGAAGTTCCACAATTTAACTATGCGTTGTACGAAAAAATATTTCCTTTTATCTGTTTTGAATCTGTCGCCCTCCAGCTTCAACAGATAATCTCGTGTTCTAGTATTATGGGAGAGGGAGAAAAATTTCTCCCTGTCCACTCTCTCCAAACCATGCATAATTTTATAGATTTCTATCATGTCTCCCCTTAGTTGCCTTCTTTCCAAGCTAAACAGCCCTAAGCGTCTTTATATTAGGCTCAGACACAGATGGCAAAAGAGAAGAAAAATCAAAAAGGCAAGAGGTGGGGGAGGGAAATGGTGAAGTTAAGGGCGGCTTGGAAGGACCCGTCTCGCTCTCACCTTCGCCTGGAACCTGCTTAAACCTGCAAATGCCCAAGACTCAGGACCCCCAATCTAATGGGAGGGGGGTGTCTCAGAAACTCATTCCGAGGCACCTGATTTTGGATCTGGCCAAAGATCCTCCAACTGGGAGAAGGCTGCGAGTGGTTAGCAAAGTTTACCCCGCTCGTCGGCCATCTTGAAGTAGAGATATGGTTGCTCACAGGTGATGGAGCTGGGGGGGGGCATTATATAAAAGCCCTACTGACATCCTGGCTCTGTGATGGAAATGTGCTCTGCACATGGCAGGCAGATGAGCTCTCTCAAACCTATTCCAAAGATCCGCACATTGTACCCTAGGTGATCAAGGGGGCGACTTTCAAGAAAACTGAGAGAAGATGGCGGCTCAAATTGGGGTGTCTCAGCTGAGGAGGGAACAGGGGACTTACACTGAGCATTCAAAAAGTATTTTGCTCTGTGTGTGTTCTTTGATGCTGTTCAAGATTGCCTCTCTGATGAATCTCTTTCCACACTCTGGGCAATCAAATGGTTTCTCCCGTGTGGGTTCTTTGATGCAGCTGAAGAGTGCCACTGTGACTGAATCTCTTTCCACACTCTGAGCATTCAAAAGGTTTCTCCCCTGTGTGGGTTCTTAGATGCCTTTGAAGATTGCCACTGCTAGTAAATCTCTTTCCACACTCTGAGCATTCAAAAGGTTTCTCCCCTGTGTGGGTTCTTAGATGCAGTTGAAGAGGGCCACTGTGACTGAATCTCTTTCCACAGTCTGAGCATTCAAAAGGTTTCTCCCCTGTATGAGTTCGTTGATGCTGTTGAAGACTGCCACTGTGACTGAATCTCTTTCCACACTCAGAGCATTCAAAAGGTTTCTCCCCTGTGTGGGTTCTTTGATGCCGTTGAAGAGTGCTACTCTGACTGAATCTCTTTCCACATTCTGAGCATTCAAAAGGTTTCTCCCCTGTGTGGGTTCTTTTATGCAGTTGAAGAGTGCCACTGTGACTGAATCTCTTTCCACAGTCTGAGCATTCAAAAGGTTTCTCCCCTGTATGGGTTCGTTGATGCAGTTGAAGAGTGTTACTCCGACTGAATCTCTTTCCACACTCTGAGCATTCAAAAGGTTTCTCCCCTGTGTGGGTTCTTTGATGCCTTTGAAGATTGCTACTCCGACAGAATCTCTTTCCACACTTTGAGCATTCAAAAGGTTTCTCCCCTTTGTGGGTTATTTTATGCAGCTGAAGAGTGCCACTGCGACTGAATTTCTTTCCACACTCTGAGCATTCAAAAGGTTTCTCCCCTGTGTGGGTTCTTTGATGACTTTGAAGATGGCCACTCTGACTGAATCTCTTTCCACACTCTGAGCATTCAAAAGGTTTCTCCCCTGTGTGGGTTCTTAAATGCCTTTGAAGATTGCCACTGCAACTGAATCTCTTTCCACACTCTGAGCATTCAAAAGGTTTCTCCCCTGTGTGGGTTCTTAGATGCAGTTGAAGAGTGCCACTCTGACTGAATCTCTTTCCACACTCTGAGCATTCAAAAGGTTTGCCTCCAGTATGTACTTTTTGGTGCACAAGGAGGTGTGATCTGTATTTGAAGTACTTTCCACACTGAAAGCATTTGTGTGTCCTCATTACAGTACCCTTTGGGAAAAGTGCACTACACTTTCTTCCACAAGAGTATATCCTGCCACTCTCCATGCAGATAATATGCTTCTCTCCTGAATGAATCCTTTGGTGTTGACAAAGGTCTGATTTCTGTGAGAAGATCTTGCCACAATCTGAGCAGCTATGCAGTTTCTCTCCTTTATGCAGTAGCTCTGCTCTGCAAAGGAAGCTCCCCCCACGCTTCAACCATTGATGGGTCTTCTTTCCATTGTGCATTTGCAAATGGATATCATATTGGGCTTGATCTGAGAAGTTCATTCCACACTCCAAGCACTTATACGCTTCCTCCACCATGTGGATTAGTTCATGGAAATCCAGTCCTTGGCCAGGAATGGGTTTGTCCCTCTTCTTGGCTGTGTGACTTCGTTTCTGCCTCTTAGGTCTGCCTTGATTCCTGAAGTTTCCTTTCAAATCTTTATTCTTCACTTTATCTGGCAATAGCTGATGCACTTCCTTATCACTCTCATCCCATTGATCATCCCCTGCTGGAATGAAGAGAGATCCTGTTAGCACCCACACAATAAGGTCTGATCATCCACACACAAAACATTTCAGTGGCTTTTCCCTGCTCTACATTGACAGGTACATTAATATGCACTTTAAAGGGACATGAAAGGCTTGGTTTGCAGTCTAATGATTTATACAGCTCCTCACCTGAGTGAATTCTTTGATGTGAAGAAAGGGCTGATTTCCAACGGAAGGTCTCTCCACATTCCTCACAATCATATGGTTTCTCTCCTGAGGGAATTTTCCTCTTGGAAATAACACTCATGTTCTTACTGAAGGTCTTTCTACAGGCCAAACTTTCATTTCCGTTTTCCCTGGAGCAGATTCTCTGATTAGCGCGGAGGCCTTTGTTCTTTCTTGTTTTGGTTGACCTTCCTTCTTGGATTGGGATTTCATGGAAGTTCCCTTTTTGGGATGGAATGGGCTTATCCCTCCTCTTTGCATGGCTTCCCTCCTGCCTCTGTGGTCCATCTCCATCCTCGAAATTTCCTTTGGCACCTTGATTCTTGTTTTTTTCCAAAGAGAACCCCTGGTATCCCTCAAGCAGCTCATCTACATTTGCTGTTGGAATAAAGAAAGAGGTCAAGCCAGTACCTACACAAGAAGGCAAGCCACCCATCAGGCACTGCTCACTAATGGGTGTGCATTTCCTTTATCAGACCTTCATTTCCCACCCACCCCGCCCGTGCCAATGATCACCTTCTTTGTCCCCCACCAGAACTGTTGGTCACACCTTATCTCCAGCCAGACCTCCCAGGTCAGCAGTTTTTATATTGTGCCTCCCCTCCCCTCACCCTACTCCTCATATGTCCTTTTTCCCCTTAAAGTGGCCAAGAATTGTGCCCCCACTGTTCACATTTGACTTGTCATGCAGCTGTCTTGATTCTCTGCTATTTATGATTAAATAGAAGACAAGGAGAAAAGAAGGTTTTCATATCCTGATTTTCTCTACCTAACAAGTCTCAAAGTGGATTACAATAACTTTCCCTATCCCCCCCACAACAGACACCTTGTGGGGGAGGTGGGGCTTAGAGAGTCCTGAGGGAATAGTGACTGTCCCAAAGTCACCCACCAGGCTTCATATGGAGGAGTGGGAAATCAAACCTCTCTCTCCAGACTAGTCCGCCACCCTTAACCACTACAGCCCGCTGGCTCTCCACAAGAAGTTAGAGAGACAGACAGAGAGGGAGAGAAAGTGATTGCTCTTATATGGGGAAGGAAAAGAAATCCAAGGAAGAGGAAAGTTTTTCTGAAATAATGGAAACCTGGTAAAGGTTAGAATCCACAATCCCAACCAGTGTAAGGGGGACGAATTAATTCTAGATCAGAGTCAGAGGGGATGACTCTGGGGGACAAGTGTGTTGTAATGCTTGGCAACTGAGAAATTAGGATGGAGCTTCATGAGGGCCTCTCAGTCCTGCATTGACCTCAGGCCAGGACACCCTCACTGGCTTCAGCAATGGCCACAACACTGGCCTCTGTTGTCCCTGTTGCTTCTCGGATCACGCTACCCGGTCATGGTGAATATTGCTTTCGCTGCCACCCCACCACCTCGAGGCTCCCAAAGGGAAAAGTAACAGGGCAGGTCTCAAAACAGTGCACTGCTGTTCAAGATGTTGATTCACCCAGAGAGGCCACACTCCCATAGTTCTCCAGCATGACTTCCTTGTAGAGATGTCTTTGGTCTGGATCCAGCAGGACCCACTCTGCCTCAGTGAAATGCACAGACACCTCCTCAAAGGAAACTGGAGACTGAAAGAAAAAGGAGATTCCTTATCATAGAGATCATTCCAGGCAGAGGTGAAACTCTGGAAGGGGGCATTCTGGGAAGGCATGTGTAAAAGGAGTGGCATTCAGAGCCTCTTGCCTGGGCCCCTTAACCAGAACTGCAGGAGGAAAGCCCCCCAAGAACGGATTTGAGACCAAGGCTGCCCCTTGCTCATCTCCCCTACCTGGACTGGAGGTACAGCAGCAGTTTCCACACCTCTGCAAAGAGAATGGCTGAACACTGTCTCTTCGCTACCTGCGAGGGAGAGAAAAGTGGAAGAAAGGGTATTAGCCTTGACATCTTGTTTTGTTTTCTTCTGTGAAGCATGCTTTATGCTTCCCCATTCCCGGGGTGTGAAACCTTGCCATATGTAAGCTATAAAAAAAAAGGTTACACTTTGTAGTAAGTTGTGGGAGAGGCGGAAGAGAAGCACAAGGTACCCATGAGCCTCAGGGGGGCTTTAAATGCTGCTGACCCATTTCAGACTTCTGTAATACTTGAAACTTGTCCCATGAACTTTGGAGCTCAGAAACGTGGCAGCATCTCTGCTGGATCAGACCAGAGGCCCTGGGCCCTCACACAAGCCCTTGAGTCCAGGCTGGTGGGAGAAAAAAAGGGAGGTGAAAAAGAGGGAGATGGGAGAAAAAGAGGGAGGCACCTCGCTGGCACGTCTGGCCAAAAAAACCAGATGTGAACTGAGCACCTCTGGAAACCCAGGGTAATGTCAGTAAGTGTCCGGAGCATCTACGGATCCATTAATGTCACATCCGGGTTTTCAGCCAGAAGCAACATCAATGTGACATCACTTCTGCCCAAGCCCCCCACAAAGCTGCTGGTATTCCTAGTCCGGCATCCTTTTTCCTGTAGCAGCATGTAAGATTTCCCACTAAGCATGAGCACAAAACACATTATCCCAGTATGACTGGTCACTAGCAACTGGTTTTCAGATCTATACTGCCCAGAACGTGCAGGCTCCATTTATTCGCAAGATTGAAGAGCTCGGCCGAGATTCGTATGCCTTTTCTTCTGAGCCATGTTGAGTCCCTCTAATGGGGAAAAGGTGGGATATGAATATTGTAATCAATATGAGGAATTGCCCCCATGAATTTGTCTAATCCCCTTTTACAGGCATGACAATTAGTGAACACTGAGGGCCACAAGTTGGGTGAAGAAGCATTTGGTTTTTCCCCCTGACTAGAACTCGCTACCCATCAAATTAACTGGGTGCCCCAATCCCATCCTTACCGCAGGAGAGGGCAGCTTGGGCACACTCTTGGGCTCGGGCCGGCTGCCCTTCCTCCAAGGGAGCTCTTTCCATCGCACAGAACTCAGCTTCCATCTTCACGGATGGACCCCAACTCTGAAACAGAAGCGAGGGAGACAGGTAAGAGATGGAATGGAAGACACCAAGGAACCCACTCCCTTACTCTGCACCTAGGGTTTTCTTCCGACCCTGGGGAATTATCTGGAGGGACAAGAAATTTCCTAGAAGAAGTGGCTGCTGAAGTAGGTTGTTCAACCTCCCATTTGGATGATTAACCCTTGGGCAAACATCAGACATGGATAATACCATATATTGTTGATTGAATCTAAATACCTGGAAAGAAAAGCCCTCACCTGTTCTGCCTGCTTCTTCTCCTCTGCCTGACTCAGGAGGAAGCCTTCAGCCAGGGCCACCGCTTGGGAACTGGTCTCTGGCCCACATCCTCTGACCCAGCGCTGCATTTCCTGGGGCAGGATGGTCAGGAACTGCTCCAGGGTCACCAGGTCCAGGATCTGCTTCTTGGTGTGTCTCTCTGGCTTCAGCCATTCTTTGCAAAGTCCATGAAGCTGGCTGCAAACCTCCCGGGGCCCATCGGCCTCACAGAAGCGGAACTGCCAGAAGGGTCGGCAATGTACTTCTGAGTTCAGGGGCTCCTGATCCCAGATCTCTGACACAGCTCTTTCCCAGGATTCAGTGCCACTCACAGCTTGGTCAGGATGGGGGCCTTTCCTTGCTCTCTTGCCAGGTCCAGGTCCTCCTGGGTCCTGCTCCTCCATCTCTTTCCCTTTCTATTGGGTCGCCTCCGACTGTGAACAGATCCCTTTAGTCACTTGGCTGTGAAGAGAGGATTCTCCCTGCTGGGCAGGAGGGGGGGCGGGAAAGGGGGACAGATAGCAACTGTGCCAAAAGGAAAACAAAGGAGAATGGAGATACACTGGGTCACCCCAAACTTGCTATCAAATAAAATATTAAGTCCATTCCCCAAGAGTAAAAAACAAACAAAAAACCCTTGGATCCACTGCTTTGTGGCGCCACCACCATGCAAAAGCAGCGTTCCAAATCAAGGATCCTGATGGGCGCTCATTATTGAATCACTCCAGGTTTACAATTGAATTATGTATCACGTCCATAACCACCAGTTAGGAGCTAAAACTAAACTGTCTGGCTCAAGAGGTCAGGTTGGAGACTCCAACCCTGCACACAGAAAGCTAGAACGGCAAGGAGAATGTTTGTGCCCACAGCCTCTGCCTGTGTGAATCAGTCAGAGACTGATGGGGGCTGTGTGTTATCTTCTTCCCTCCGGCACTGGTGACCCTGAAGAATCTGGTTCATAATCTCAGGGAGCCTTCTGTAGGGAACAAGCAGGAAACGTCGCCCCCCCGCCCATCTGCCAGGGAGGGTGTGGGTGAACTGGGGGGGGGGGAAGGGAGCTCTTTTCCCAATTCAATACTTCCCCATCCTTTCTCTACACTTTGGGTCTTGCATAGCAGACTCCCCCCTCCCAAGAGCCCCTTTCAGCTCACCAGACGCCACCCAGCCATTCCTGCAGCAGCCTGGAAACCTTCCTTCTGTAGGGCGGGAGGAGGAAACGCATACACACACCCCTTGTGCCTCTTTCTGTGTTAAAGTATTCCAGGGTATTCTGTCCTCCCCATCAGGGCTGGAAAATATACTGGTTTTAATTCTAATGTGGTCCAAGATTGAAACACTCTTGACAATATGAGGAATGTGGAATCCCATCCGCCCCCCCACCCTTGGGAATCGCTCCCCCCCCCCACTGACCTCTTTGCTCTCTGCTGGGGGGGCATGGAGAATGTTTTACTAATTGAATGTCTTTTAATTTTTTTAACTGTATATGAATTGCATTGCATATCCTACAGTTTCAGTTACTGTATCTTATTCTCCAGTTGTAATTCTGTAACCGACAGGAATGTGGTGTGTGTTTTTTTTCCAATGGCATCTGCCGCATTAATAAATGAACCTGAATCTCTGCTCGGGGCTTCTGCCCTCCGGAACCAACACGGGTGTCCTCTGCAGACTCGGCCCCGTCTGAACGCGCCTCGTTTCCAAACACGTTACACGTCCCCAACGCGTCATTTATTCCCACCCCCAGATCCCTTCTCTCGAAGCACCCCCTGCCTTTCCTTGACTCGAGACCCCCTCCCCAGGACTCACAACCCCCCCACCCAGAGGACCCCCCCCCCAGGCTCTCCGCTCCTTCCTCCCACCCACCATGCAAATCTGGATCACTCGCAAGGAAGTGCAGGGAAGGGGCTGCATCTCCCCCCCCCGCCCCCAGACTCATAAAGAGCGGAGGGAGGAAACAGGAGATCCGGAGGGAGAAAACCCGTGTGTGGGGGGGGGGCTCACTCCCTCTTCTGGATCGGGGCCCGCCTACCTCTGACCCCGCTTCCCTTCCACCCCACACATTTCCCACCCTCGAGTCCCCCCACCCCACCCCACGATCCCCCCTTCACTCACTCGGGATGAGCTGCTGCTGCTGCTTTCCCACGGGGTCCGCACAACAGAGGCCGCGTTCCCACGTGGGTAAGAAGGAAGTGGCCCCTCTAGGGTTTCAGACTTGCTGGCCTCGCATCGGAGGGGCTGAAGCAGCCGGCAAAGGCAGCCCCCCCGCCCAAGTGCCGCCCCTCCGTCGGGGATGCAAAGCCCCGCCCCGACCCCCTTCTCTCTGCAAAACAGCCTTTGCATTTGCTTGGGGAGGAGGCCACAGACATTTGGGGAAGGGGCAGACCCTTACATTACCTGTGGCAAGAGGAGGAGTTGCCCCTTGTCTCTCCCCCCCCCCAAGCAGGATGCAGCCCACCTGTTGCCCGGCACAGATGCACCGGGCTTCTTGCAGCCCTGAAGGAGGGGGGGGCTGAGAGTGGTGGCCCCTTTCTGCCTGGGGACTTTACTTGCACCTAGAAATGGGAAGCCCCTTCCCCCATGTTAGACCCAACCTAAGGTGGTCTGATGGGAGGCTGGTGTGGAAATAGAGCCGAGACACCAAAGAGCTCAAGGAGGATGCCTGATTTCGTTTAGGGATCATTTGAATCCAGCTCCCACTGTTAACAGTGACAAGATCTTGGGATCCCTGAACCATGCAAGGCCCTCACTGCACAATGCCTAGTTTCCAGGTCTGTCCCAGCTTGTGTGATAGAACAAATGTTCTGGGAAGTTGTGTGCTTGGAACTTCTTTTTCCAGGCATGTGTCACAAAACGATTCATTTCTTGGAAATGCTCGGATGCAGACAGCTGAAAAATTAAACACACTGTAAAATGCCCAGTGAAAATCCCTCAGGAAAGATCAAGACAGAAATAGCTGAATGGGCATGGAGTAGGGGTCACTGGATGTGTGTGTGGGGGGGAAGGTAGTTGTGAATTTCCTGCATTGTGCAGGGGGGTGGACTAGATGACCCTGGTGGTCCCTACCAACTCTATGATTGAATGAATAGATACAGGAGGCATTAGTGCATAAGTATATTGAGAAGTATACACATGATTTCCTCCTGCAAACAGAAGACAGCGTGCCTCAGCTTCATTTACTTTCCAAAATACACAAGGATACCAACCCAGCATTAGGAAGACCCATAGTGTCAGGATGCGGCTCTTTTTTGTTGCTTATACTTATAAAAAAATAAATTTTATATAAATAAATTTCAGTTTGGAATTTAGAAGGAAAAAAAGAAAATAATCACAAAATGTGTAATTCCACAATGAGAGACTTTGTCTCTAGGACAGGTGCATGAACAGTAAAGTACTACACAGGGCATAGCCTTCACATTTCATACGCTGTATCTAACAACATATGCCAGAGGAAAAATTATCCTGGATGCACAGTCTGGCTTTTAAGTCACTGCAGAGAAGGCAGAGAGAGAATATTTGGGAGTAGGCCCTAATGGAAGACTGACCAGTGTCTCAAGCACTAAATCGTCCTTTGTACAAACATCCCTATTCTGGAGGATGCCCATGTTCATCCAAAATGCAATACTGTGCAGCCTAAATGGAAAATTGAAAACACAAAATATACAACTACTGAACATTTGTTATAAACAAATGCAAATACAGGGATCCAAAAAACAAACAAACCTAGAAGCAGATCTGCATTCAGGGGCAACGGAGGGGCAACGTAGGCAGAAAGTCTTGTCATATGTCAAGGACCAGACCATTTACATTACAGGCTATCTATATGCTGTCATGCAAGTAAGCTGCCTTGAGCAGGTCAATGGAGAATATAAGAACATAAGAAAGGCCATGCTGGATCCGACCAAGGCCCATCAAGTCCAGTAGTCTGTTCACACAGTGGCCAAACAGGTGCCTCTAGGAAGCCCACAAACAAGACGACTGCAGCAGCATTATCCTGCCTGTGTTCCACAGCACCTAAGATAATAGGCCTGCTCCCCTGATCCTGGAGAGAATAGTATACATCATGACTAGTATTCATTTTGACTAGTAGCCATGAATAGCCTTATCCTCCATGAACATGTCAACTCCCCTCTTAAATTGGTTCTTGTAGGTTATCCGGGCTGTGTAACCGTGGTCTTGGAATTTTCTTTCCTGACGTTTCGCCAGCAACTGTGGCAGGCATCTTCAGAGTAGTAACACTGAAGGACAGTGTCTCTCAGTGTCAAGGGTGTAGAAAGAGTAATATATAGTCAGAAAGGGGTTGGGTTTGAGCTGAGTATTGTCCTGCAAAAGTATTGTCCTGTAAGTATCAAGATAATGTGCTAATGAGGGTATGGTATGTTAATATGGAACCATTGTATCCTGAAGTGATCTGTTAATGTGTGTAATCCAAAACTAATCTGTATGGCTATTGTTGAATGTTGTCTTTGTCTGGAGGTGTTTCAGGGCAGGAAGCCAAGCCTTATTCATTCTTAAACTCTCCTCTTTTCTGTTAAAGTTGTGCTGATGTTTGTGAATTTCAATGGCTTCTCTGTGCATTCTGACAAAATAGTTGGTAGAATTGTCCAGTCTTTCAGTGTCTTGGAATAAGACCCTGTGTCCTGTTTGTGTCAGTCCATGTTCAGCCACTGCTGATTTCTCAGGTTGGCCAAGTCTGCAGTATCTTTCATGTTCTTTTATCCTTGTTTGTATGCTGCGTTTTGTGGTCCCGATGTAAACTTCTCCACAGCTGCAAGGTATACGATATACTCCTGCAGAGGTGAGGGGGTCTCTTTCATTCTCTTCAAGAATGAAATCAGAAGGGCCATTGAACCAAACAAAAATCAGAAAACTCAAGAAAAACAGTCTCCCATAGGAAAGGTATTCTTGCCATTTATTAAAGGAGTCACTGATAGGATGGAGAAACTTTTGAAAAAACATAACCTACAAACAGTGTTTAAACCCACCAAGAAAATACAACAAATGCTACGATCAGCAAAAGACAAAAGAGACCCCCTCACCTCTGCAGGAGTATATCGTATACCTTGCAGCTGTGGAGAAGTTTACATCGGGACCACAAAACGCAGCATACAAACAAGGATAAAAGAACATGAAAGATACTGCAGACTTGGCCAACCTGAGAAATCAGCAGTGGCTGAACATGGACTGACACAAACAGGACACAGGGTCTTATTCCAAGACACTGAAAGACTGGACAATTCTACCAACTATTTTGTCAGAATGCACAGAGAAGCCATTGAAATTCACAAACATCAGCACAACTTTAACAGAAAAGAGGAGAGTTTAAGAATGAATAAGGCTTGGCTTCCTGCCCTGAAACACCTCCAGACAAAGACAACATTCAACAATAGCCATACAGATTAGTTTTGGATTACACACATTAACAGATCACTTCAGGATACAATGGTTCCATATTAACATACCATACCCTCATTAGCACATTATCTTGATACTTACAGGACAATACTTTTGCAGGACAATACTCAGCTCAAACCCAACCCCTTTCTGACTATATATTACTCTTTCTACACCCTTGACACTGAGAGACACTGTCCTTCAGTGTTACTACTCTGAAGATGCCTGCCACAGTTGCTGGCGAAACGTCAGGAAAGAAAATTCCAAGACCACGGTTACACAGCCCGGATAACCTACAAGAACCAATGAACTCTGACCGTGAAAGCCTTCGACAATATTTTGAACGCCTCTACGGGGAGGAAATATTTCAACAGACCCGGAGATTGGAAACACTTCGGAACAAGAAAGCACATCTACTTTGTTCTTTAACTTTTCTACTACGATGCAGAGACACTGGAACCATTCCATCTTTTCTCACAAGTAAAAGAATCTTTAAAACTTCACGAGCTAACCGCATTTATGACCATCTAGAACGGGCTCTCTTACGAGAGAGAATTCACACTACCCGCAGAGAACTTGCTGCCACAGACAAGGAGTTGTTTTCCTTACATATCAATACTAGCCACAAAATGAGAAGCCATGATTGGGACAAGATTGATAATCTCACCTACAGAAAAATGGAACAGGGGTTAACCAGCCATACTTCCAGACAGAAGCAAAAGTTTAACAAATTACAGGAAAGAAGACAGAACAGTCCAAAACTTGACAACAAACGGATTATCTTCAATCTGACAGACCGACAACTCTCACCTGAAGAAACTTCCATCTTAGCTAAGGGAGGAAACTTTGCAGTCACTCCCACCCAAATTCCAGTGGAAGACATCATTGCAAATGTAGAATCTGCCATTCGTAATCTACCTGAAGAAGATGCTGAGGAAATAAGAGGAGAGACAGCAAGAATTCTACGAAAAGCAAAGCCCCCTACTAGCAATATAACACGCAAGGAGAGAAACGCCATCAAGACCCTCAATGCAGATCCAGAAATCATTATTCTACCAGCTGACAAAGGCAATGCCACAGTGATCATGAAAACAGAAGAATACAAAAAGAAGATTGAGGAACTTCTGGACCCTGCCACATACAAAAAACTAAAACGAGATCCAACTTGCAAAATTACCAGGAAAACTAGCATTCTGATCAAGAATTCCACTCTTCATCCCGACACACACAGAAAACTATGCAAGACTGAAGCACAACCACCACGATTATATGGACTACCTAAAATTCATAAGGATTCCGTTCCACTCCGACCCATCGTGAGTGCCATTGGTTCCCCAACATATGAATTAGCTAAATATTTGACCACCCTCCTACAGGACCACATTGGAAAAACCACTTCTTACATCAAAGATTCAACTCACTTCATCAACAAAATCAGTCCGTTAAGACTCAATCCAAAGGATATATTAATCAGTTTTGATGTTGTATCCCTCTTTACCAAGGTTCCAGTTAAAGACACAATCTCATTGATTAACCAGATTTTTCCAGAAGATATAACAGCCTTATTTCACCATTGTTTGACAACAAGTTATTTCCTATGGGATCAAGAATTTTATGAACAGATTGATGGAGTAGCTATGGGAAGTCCACTCAGTCCAGTAATAGCAAACTTTTACATGGAATATTTTGAAAAGACAGCATTAGAATCAGCACCTTACAAACCTACAGTCTGGTTCAGGTTCGTAGATGATACATTTACCATTTGGAGCCATGGTGAAGAAAAATTAATGGACTTTCTAAACCATCTTAATAATATCCATCCAAACATTCAGTTTACCATGGAAAAGGAAATTGAGGGTAAACTCCCATTTCTTGATACCCTTGTCATCCGTAAATCAAACCTTCAGTTAGGTCACAAGGTCTACCGGAAACCAACTCACACAGATCGCTACTTACACAAAAACTCCAACCACCACCCCCGACAGAAAAGAGGAATAATCAAAACATTAATGGACCGTGCAAGACGGATCTGTGAACCACAGTTTCTCAAGGAAGAAACTAACCATCTAAATCACGCACTGCTAGCAAACGGCTACTCCAAGAATGAAATCAGAAGGGCCATTGAACCAAACAAAAATCAGAAAACTCAAGAAAAACAGTCTCCCATAGGAAAGGTATTCTTGCCATTTATTAAAGGAGTCACTGATAGGATGGAGAAACTTTTGAAAAAACATAACCTACAAACAGTGTTTAAACCCACCAAGAAAATACAACAAATGCTACGATCAGCAAAAGACAAAAGAGACCCCCTCACCTCTGCAGGAGTATATCGTATACCTTGCAGCTGTGGAGAAGTTTACATCGGGACCACAAAACGCAGCATACAAACAAGGATAAAAGAACATGAAAGATACTGCAGACTTGGCCAACCTGAGAAATCAGCAGTGGCTGAACATGGACTGACACAAACAGGACACAGGGTCTTATTCCAAGACACTGAAAGACTGGACAATTCTACCAACTATTTTGTCAGAATGCACAGAGAAGCCATTGAAATTCACAAACATCAGCACAACTTTAACAGAAAAGAGGAGAGTTTAAGAATGAATAAGGCTTGGCTTCCTGCCCTGAAACACCTCCAGACAAAGACAACATTCAACAATAGCCATACAGATTAGTTTTGGATTACACACATTAACAGATCACTTCAGGATACAATGGTTCCATATTAACATACCATACCCTCATTAGCACATTATCTTGATACTTACAGGACAATACTTTTGCAGGACAATACTCAGCTCAAACCCAACCCCTTTCTGACTATATATTACTCTTTCTACACCCTTGACACTGAGAGACACTGTCCTTCAGTGTTACTACTCTGAAGATGCCTGCCACAGTTGCTGGCGAAACGTCAGGAAAGAAAATTCCAAGACCACGGTTACACAGCCCGGATAACCTACAAGAACCAATGAACTCTGACCGTGAAAGCCTTCGACAATATTTTGAACGCCTCTACGGGGAGGAAATATTTCAACAGACCCGGAGATTGGAAACACTTCGGAACAAGAAAGCACATCTACTTTGTTCTTTAACTTTTCTACTACGATGCAGAGACACTGGAACCATTCCATCTTTTCTCACAAGTAAAAGAATCTTTAAAACTTCACGAGCTAACCGCATTTATGACCATCTAGAACGGGCTCTCTTACGAGAGAGAATTCACACTACCCGCAGAGAACTTGCTGCCACAGACAAGGAGTTGTTTTCCTTACATATCAATACTAGCCACAAAATGAGAAGCCATGATTGGGACAAGATTGATAATCTCACCTACAGAAAAATGGAACAGGGGTTAACCAGCCATACTTCCAGACAGAAGCAAAAGTTTAACAAATTACAGGAAAGAAGACAGAACAGTCCAAAACTTGACAACAAACGGATTATCTTCAATCTGACAGACCGACAACTCTCACCTGAAGAAACTTCCATCTTAGCTAAGGGAGGAAACTTTGCAGTCACTCCCACCCAAATTCCAGTGGAAGACATCATTGCAAATGTAGAATCTGCCATTCGTAATCTACCTGAAGAAGATGCTGAGGAAATAAGAGGAGAGACAGCAAGAATTCTACGAAAAGCAAAGCCCCCTACTAGCAATATAACACGCAAGGAGAGAAACGCCATCAAGACCCTCAATGCAGATCCAGAAATCATTATTCTACCAGCTGACAAAGGCAATGCCACAGTGATCATGAAAACAGAAGAATACAAAAAGAAGATTGAGGAACTTCTGGACCCTGCCACATACAAAAAACTAAAACGAGATCCAACTTGCAAAATTACCAGGAAAACTAGCATTCTGATCAAGAATTCCACTCTTCATCCCGACACACACAGAAAACTATGCAAGACTGAAGCACAACCACCACGATTATATGGACTACCTAAAATTCATAAGGATTCCGTTCCACTCCGACCCATCGTGAGTGCCATTGGTTCCCCAACATATGAATTAGCTAAATATTTGACCACCCTCCTACAGGACCACATTGGAAAAACCACTTCTTACATCAAAGATTCAACTCACTTCATCAACAAAATCAGTCCGTTAAGACTCAATCCAAAGGATATATTAATCAGTTTTGATGTTGTATCCCTCTTTACCAAGGTTCCAGTTAAAGACACAATCTCATTGATTAACCAGATTTTTCCAGAAGATATAACAGCCTTATTTCACCATTGTTTGACAACAAGTTATTTCCTATGGGATCAAGAATTTTATGAACAGATTGATGGAGTAGCTATGGGAAGTCCACTCAGTCCAGTAATAGCAAACTTTTACATGGAATATTTTGAAAAGACAGCATTAGAATCAGCACCTTACAAACCTACAGTCTGGTTCAGGTTCGTAGATGATACATTTACCATTTGGAGCCATGGTGAAGAAAAATTAATGGACTTTCTAAACCATCTTAATAATATCCATCCAAACATTCAGTTTACCATGGAAAAGGAAATTGAGGGTAAACTCCCATTTCTTGATACCCTTGTCATCCGTAAATCAAACCTTCAGTTAGGTCACAAGGTCTACCGGAAACCAACTCACACAGATCGCTACTTACACAAAAACTCCAACCACCACCCCCGACAGAAAAGAGGAATAATCAAAACATTAATGGACCGTGCAAGACGGATCTGTGAACCACAGTTTCTCAAGGAAGAAACTAACCATCTAAATCACGCACTGCTAGCAAACGGCTACTCCAAGAATGAAATCAGAAGGGCCATTGAACCAAACAAAAATCAGAAAACTCAAGAAAAACAGTCTCCCATAGGAAAGGTATTCTTGCCATTTATTAAAGGAGTCACTGATAGGATGGAGAAACTTTTGAAAAAACATAACCTACAAACAGTGTTTAAACCCACCAAGAAAATACAACAAATGCTACGATCAGCAAAAGACAAAAGAGACCCCCTCACCTCTGCAGGAGTATATCGTATACCTTGCAGCTGTGGAGAAGTTTACATCGGGACCACAAAACGCAGCATACAAACAAGGATAAAAGAACATGAAAGATACTGCAGACTTGGCCAACCTGAGAAATCAGCAGTGGCTGAACATGGACTGACACAAACAGGACACAGGGTCTTATTCCAAGACACTGAAAGACTGGACAATTCTACCAACTATTTTGTCAGAATGCACAGAGAAGCCATTGAAATTCACAAACATCAGCACAACTTTAACAGAAAAGAGGAGAGTTTAAGAATGAATAAGGCTTGGCTTCCTGCCCTGAAACACCTCCAGACAAAGACAACATTCAACAATAGCCATACAGATTAGTTTTGGATTACACACATTAACAGATCACTTCAGGATACAATGGTTCCATATTAACATACCATACCCTCATTAGCACATTATCTTGATACTTACAGGACAATACTTTTGCAGGACAATACTCAGCTCAAACCCAACCCCTTTCTGACTATATATTACTCTTTCTACACCCTTGACACTGAGAGACACTGTCCTTCAGTGTTACTACTCTGAAGATGCCTGCCACAGTTGCTGGCGAAACGTCAGGAAAGAAAATTCCAAGACCACGGTTACACAGCCCGGATAACCTACAAGAACCAATGAACTCTGACCGTGAAAGCCTTCGACAATATTCCCCTCTTAAAGCCTTCCTAGTTGGCAGTCATCACCACATCCTGGGGCACAATTTAACTATGCATTGTGTGAAGAAATACTTCCTTTTATCTGTTTTGAATCTCTCACCATCCAGCTTCAGCAGATGACCCCGTATTCTAGTATTATGAGAGAGGAAGAAAAGCGGCAAATACATTCCGTAAATAAATAAAGGTTTGGTTCTTGTAGGTTATCCGGGCTGTGTAACCGTGGTCTTGGTATTTTCTTTCCTGACGTTTCACCAGCAGCTGTGGCAGGCATCTTCAGAGGAGTAACACTGAAGGACCATGTCCACAACTTCCCACGCTCATTATGCTTAGCTATGCACACAAATGGAATACAGAAAACATTCTGTGGAAAGTCAAGCTTACCCAGCTTTCACGTAGACACACCAGAACTACCTGCAATAGAGACCCATCTGTGCAGGTTGCGCTGTCTGGAGTTCCCTACCACCTATGCCAATTGCTATGATCAACAAGTGTGGCAGAATGCCATAAGTTTGTTCCTGCAAGAAATCAGGACTGCTGAAGAGTGTGCATTAAAACTGTATTCCTAAGTCCTGATGATGTGCTGTTGCGTTGCAACCAATTCATGGCAACTCCAGCCGTAGGGTGTTCAAAGCAAGAGATGGGCAGAGGTGCTCTGCCATTGCCTTCCTCCGTGCAGCAGCCCCAGTTATCCTTTTGGTCTCCCATCTGAGTACTGACCATGGCTGACCCTGCTTAGCTCCCAAGCCCTGACAAGCTCAGGCCAAACTAGGCTTTTCAGGCTGCTCTTCCCAAATCCCCTTCAAATGAGAATAGACAGTAATCACATATTTAAGTTGCCCCTTGCTCAACACATTCTGTGCGAAATCTATCTTCATACCCAACTGTGGATCTGCACATACGCCTTTACTATATTTTATGCAAACCAATTTTACTTTAAGAAAACAGACAGTGAGGGACAGCAAACCCTTCCTATTCAGAGGAACCCATATGTCAAGCATATTCTTTCTTTTTAATTTTAAATAACACTATCAATTTGAGCCTTGGAAAAATGTAATTTTAAATCAATTCATCAGTCTTCCTCTCTAGAGAATAGCTTACTGATGAAAAAAATGTGTTCAAGGTTCTGGGTTTGATGCATGTGAAAATTAATTTGTTTCTAGGACTTGTTGGTTTTGTATGTGATCTGATCCTTCATTTCCTGGCCACTAAGATGCAAGCCCTGTCCATCTGAATGCAGGTGAATTTGGGAGAATGAAAGCCACCCCCAACTGGACTTGGGAGCATGCAAGCCCTGCCAATCTGAACGCAGAGCTACTAGGAAAGAACTAGGAAAGGACTAGGTTCCATATCACCTTACTGCTGTAAAACTTTCCAATTACCAAGTTTGTTTGTATTTTTTATGTTATGCTTTGCTCTTCTCCATGACCTTGTTATAATATCATTACAGCAGTTAATTCTATCAGTAGTTTAATATATTCAATACATTTTAATTCTGCTAACAGTTTGACCTAGCCATTTCAGCTGCGCATACATAGTAGATTCAGTTGAGGCAGATATTCCTTACTTGTTGATGTAAGATCTAATTGCCAAGTCTTTTTCACTGAGTCTTATCTTAACTGTCAGTACAGCTCTATGAGACAGTCTTTGCTGTGAACTGCTTAAACTAGAAATAAAGCTCCAAAGATTGAAATGGAATAAATTCCGCAAATGTACACAATTAACTAAGAATAAATCAAATACAATTTTATTCCATATGATCCCATATGTCAAAGCCTGTAACACCCTCTCCTAGAACACTGCAGAATTTTTCTATACCGTATATACTCGCGTATAAGCCGAGTTTTTCAGCCCAAAAAAAGGGCTGAAAAAAACCTTGTCGCCGCCTCCAGCTGATCAGCGAGCCTCGTCCTCCCGGTAAGGGGTTCAGGGGCTCTTCTCCCTCCCCCCTAGGGTGGCGCTGGGGTCAGGGTGGGTGTGGAGGGCCCGGGAGTGGCGCTGGGGTCGGGGTGGGTCTGGAGGGCCCGGGAGGCCGGGCGGGAGGGCGACCTGGGGCAGGGGCATTGTGTAAGCCGACCCTCGGCTTATAAACGGGTGCCTAATTTTTCCCCATTTTGGGGGTGAAATTAGGCACCTCGGCTTATACGCGGGTCGGCTTATACATGAGTATGTATGGTACTCCTATGCAGAGCAAATAATACACGTTACCTTATTAATACCAAATACATGAACCATAAATCAGAAAAGAATGATACAGCAAGGTTTAATAAGGAACATTCACTATAGCATACAATGATCTGTAATTAGTACTGAATTACAGAATCTAGCCAGTCTATGTTAGACTACTTAACATCAATAGAAAACAATTCATCTGGTAACTGAAGATCAGGAAAACATGGTGACTCTTCTGTTTTCATGTTGAAATCCAGGGCATCATAAGATGAGGATGCTGGAATATCAGTTTGTGTTGTTATAGTTGCAAAAGTCTTCGTTGCTATAGGCGAATGTGCACTAGGCGTTATCATATCAATGATAGCCAAGGATACATCCTGAAAGTTGTATTCAAATATGTCCAACTATTTCCTTTTATCTTTTGCATATCAGGAATGTATAAACCTGGAAGAGTCTTAAATCAAAATATAATATCTAGTTGTCGATATATCTTATCTCTGAGACTAGAAAATTGATCTGTACATTATAACTATATTTTCATCGCCCTGGATTGGGATAGGTTTGAGAGTATCATATCCACCCATTGTATTTTAGGCTTTGAAGGGGACACCCTTAAAAAAAAATGGAGAGAATGTTGGGGATCAAATTGGGGTGTCTCAACTGTGGAGGTGACAGGGGCCTTACACTGAGCATTCAAAAAGATTTTTCCTTTAGGTGGGTTTTTAGATTCCGTTCCAGATTGCTACTATGATAGAAACTATTTCAACATACTAAGCATTTAAAGTTTCTCCTCTGTGTGAGTTCTTTGATACTGTAGAAGGTTACCATTGCAACTGAATCTCTTTCCACACTTTGAGCATTCAAAAGATTTCTCTGTGTGGGAACTTATATGGCTTTGAAGATGTCCTCTGCACCTGAATCACAAGCCACACTCTGCACATTCAAAAGGTTTCTCCCCTGTGTGGGTTTTTTGATGCCCTTGAAGATGTCTACTGCAACTGAATTTCTTTCCACACTCTGCACATTCAAAGGTTTTCTCCCCTGTGTGGACTGTTAGATGCTTTTGAAGACTGCCATTGTGACTGAATCTCCTACCACAATCTGAGCATTCAAAAGGTTTCTCCCCTGTGTGGATTCTTTGATGCTGTTGAAGATTGCCACTCTGACTGAATCTCTTTCCACACTCTGAGCATTCAAAAGGTTTCTCCCCTGTGTGGGTTCTTTGATGCCGCTGAAGATGGCCACTGCAAAGGAATCTCTTTCCACACTCTGAACATTTAAAAGGTTTCTCCCCTGTGTGGGTTCTTAGATGCCTTTGAAGACGGCCACTCACACTGAATCTCTTTCCACACTCCAAGCATTCAAAAGGTTTATCTCCTGTGTGGGTTCTTATATGCCTTTGAAGATGGCCACTGTAACTGAATCTCTTTCCACACTCTGAACATTCAAAAGGTTTCTCCCCTGTGTGGATTCTTAGATGCCTTTGAAGACTGCCATTCACACTGAATCTGTTTCCACACTCTGAGCATTCAAAAGGTTTCTCCCCTGTGTGTGTTTTTAGATGCCTTTGAAGAGTGGCTCTTTCACTGAATCTCTTTCCACACTCTGAGCATTCAAAGGTTTCTCCCCTGTATGGGTGGGTTCTTATATGCCTTTTAAGATGGCTACTGTAACTGAATCTCTTTCCACACTCTGAACATTCAAAAGGTTTCTCCCCTGTATGGGTTCTTTGATGCTGTTGAAGATCGGCACTGCGACTGAATCTCTTTCCACACTCTGAGCATTCAAAAGGTTTCTCCCCTGTGTGGGTTCTTTGATGCCGCTGAAGATGGCCACTGCAAAGGAATCTCTTTCCACACTCTGAACATTTAAAAGGTTTCTCCCCTGTGTGGGTTCTTAGATGCCTTTGAAGATGGCCACTCACACTGAATCTCTTTCCAAAGGTGACACTATCATTTTCATTTTCCCTGGAGCAGATTCTCCGATTAGCCCAGAGGCCTTTATTCCTTCTTGTTTTGGGTGACCTTTCTTCTTGGAGTTGTATTTTATGGAAGTCCCCTCCTTGGGACTGAATGGGCTTACCCCTCCTCTTAGCTGAATGGCTTCCTTCCTGCATCTGTGGTCCATCTCCATCCCCGACATTTCCTTTGGAGTCTTCATTCTTGTCTTTTTCCAAAGAGAACCCCTGTAATCCGCCAACGATCTCCTCTACATGTGCTGCTGGAATAAAGAAAGAGGTCCAGTCAGCATCTATGGAAGAAGCCAAACCACCCATCAGGAACTGCTCACTAATGGGTGTGCGTTTCCTTTATCATACTTTCTTTCCCCACCGACTGAGCTGCAGGTGTGTGTGTGTGTGTGTGTGTGTGTGTGTGTGTGTGTGTGAAAGAGAAACAGAGTAGTTGTTCTTATATAGGGAAGGACAAGAAATCCAAGGAAGAAGGAACATTTTTCTGGAAGAGTGGAAACTTGGTCAAGATTAAAGCCCACAATCCCAACCAGTGTAAGTGGGACAGATCCATTCCAGATCACAATCAGAGGGGATGGCGGTAATCCCATCTGGGGGACAAGTGTGTCATAATGGTTGGCAACTTAGAAATTAGGATGGGACCCCTTCCAGAGCCTTCTTGGCGGCCTCTCAGTCCCACATTGACCTCAGGCCAGGACACCCTCTCTGGCTTGGGCGATGACCACAACACTGGCCTCTGTTGCCCCTGGGCCAGCCAGGACATTTGGGTCATTCTACCTGGCTATGCTGAATATGGCCACCCCACCACCTTGAGGCTCCCAAAATAGATCAAGTAACAGGGCAGGCCTCAGAACAACATATTGCTGTTTAATATTTTGATTCACACATCTGCCCAATGGCACAATCCCAATGGCAGCAATTTGCACCTTTGGCACCTTACCCAGAGAGGCCACACTCCTATAGTTCTCCAGCATGACTTCCTTGTAGAGAGCTCTTTGGTTCGGATCCAGCAGGGCCCACTCTGCCTTAGTGAAATATACGGTCACCTCCTCAAAGGAAACTGGAGACTGAAAGAAAAAGCAGATTCCTTCGTCAGAGATCACGCAAGGCACAGGCGACTCTCTGGAAAGTTCGGCATGTGTAAAAGGAGCGGCGTTCAGATCCTCGTGCCTGGGCTCCTTAGGAACAAGCACAGGGAAATGCCCCCCAGAGAAAGGGGGGACCCAGGCTGCCCCCCGCTCATCTCCCCTACCTGGATTGGAGTTGTAGCAGCTCTTTCCATACCTCCGCAAAGAGAATGGATCAACACTGTCTCTTCACTGCCTGCTAGGGAGAGAAAAGTGGAAGAAAGGGTATTAGCCATAAGAACATAAGAAAGGCCCTGCTGGATCAGACCAAGGCCCATCAAGTCCAGCAGTCTGTTCACACAGTGGCCAACCAGGTGCCTCTAGGAAGCCACAAACAAGACGAGTGCAGCAGCACCATCCTGCCTGTGTTCCACTGCACCCAAAATAATAGACATGCTCCTCTGATATAAGAACATAAGAAAGGCCCTGCTGGATCAGACCAAGGCCTTGACTTTCTATTTTGTTTTCTTGTGTGAAGTGTACTTCATGGCTCCCCCGGTCCCAGGGTGTGAAACCTTCCCTTATGTACACTTTAAAAATTTGTAACAGAGGCTGAAGAAAAGCTGGGAGAGGCTGAAGAGAAGCACAAGGAACCAATGAGCCTTGGGGGTAGTGGGCACACTAAATTCTGCTGACACGTTTCAGACTTCTGTGATACTTGAAACCTGTCCTGTGAATGATGAAGCTCAAAAACGTGGCAGCATTTCTTCTGGGTCAGACCAAATGCCCAGGCAGGCTACTCTCCCACCAGCGGGGCCCTCACACAAGCCCTTGAGTCCAGGCTGGTGGAAGGAAAAGAGGGAGGCGAAAATGATGCCGCATGGCACCTCGGTGTCACATCTGGCCAAAAAATCAGACACAGGGCAATATCAATGAGTGTCTGGAGTGTCTAGGCTAACTAATGTCACATCTGGGTTTTTGGCCAGAGGCAATATTAATGTGACATCACTTCTGCCCAAGCCCCTCCCCAAAGCTGCTGGGCATGCCAGACCACAGCCTGGCATCTCTGTTCTGTCTTCCTATTTCCTGTAGTGGCCTGTCAGATGCCCAGCTAAGCATGAGCACAAAACACATTCTCCCACTATTCCTGGCCCCTTGGCAATTGGTTTTCAGAGCTATGCTGCCCAGAATGTGCCGGCTCCATTTGTTCACGAGATTGAAGAGCTCAGCCAAAATTTGTCTACCTTTTCTTCTGAGCCATGAAGTCCATGGAAAAAAAGGTGGGATATGAATACTGAAATCAATGAGGAATGGCCACCATGAATTTGGCTAATCCCCTTTTACTGGCATCACAATTAGTGAACATTGAGTGCCACAAGCTGGGTGAAGAAGCATTTGGTTTTTTCCCCCCTAACCTGAACTCCCCATTAAATTAACCGGATGCCCCAATCCCATCCAGGCACAATGAATCCTTACCGCGTGAGAGGACATCTTGGGCATGCTCCTGGGCCTGGGCCCTCTGCCCTTCCTCCAACAGAGCTCTTTCCATCTCACAGAACTCAGCTTCCATCTTCAGGGATGGACCCCACCTCTGAAACAGAAGTGAGAGAGACAGGTAAGAGATGGAATGGAAGACACCAAGGAATGGATCCTGCCCCACTCCCAGACTCTGCTCCTTTCTATCAGCAGATTTGGTAGGATTTTCCTCCAACCCTGGAGAATTATCTGGAGGGGAAAGGAATTCCCTACAAGAAGTGACTGATGAAGAGGTTGTTAAATCTCCCAGTTGGATGGATGAGTAACCCTTGGACAAATATCAGGTAGGGAAGTTTTAGGAGAAGGTCAGATATTGTTGCTTGAATTGGAAATACTGGGAAAGAAAAGCCCTCACCTCTCCTGCTTGCCTCTTCTCCTCTGCCTGACTCAGAAGGAAGCCTTCGGCCAGGGCCACTGCCTGGGAACTGCTCTCTGGCCTACATCCTCTAACCCAGCGCTGCATTTCCTGGGGCAGGATGGTCAGGAACTGCTCCAGGATCACCAGGTCCAGGATCTGCTTCTTGGTGTGTCTCTCTGGCTTCAGCCAATTGTTGCAAAGTCCATGGAGTTGGCTGCAAACCGCCCGGGGCCCATCGGCCTTATAGTAGCGGAACTGCCGGAAGCGTTGGCAATGTACTTCTGAGTTCAGAGGCTCCTGATTCCAGATTTCTGGCACAGCTCTCTCCCAGGATTCACTGCCAGTCCAAATTTGGACAGGATTGGGGCTTTCCCTTGCTCTCTTGCCAGGTCTAGGTCCTTCTGGGTCGTGCTGTTCCATCTCCTTCCACTTCTATTGGGTCACCTCCAAATGTGAAAAGATGCCTTTACTCACTTGGCTACAAAGAGAGGCTTCTCCTTGCGGGCGGGAGGGAGTCAGATAGCAACGTGCCAGAAGGAAAACAAAAGATAGATACACGATGGATCAGAACCAAGTGCCACTTGTGATTTGTAATACCATTTCGCTATATTACATAGCGAGCTTTTTGAGAGATGCCTGTTTGGTTCTTCGGGAAAGTTAACTCTTTAGGGCTCTTAAAAGATGCTACAAGCTTGCCTCTGATTACTTTACGTCAATCCGTTCTCAGGGCTTTGGATGGCTGCTAGGAGTGTCACTTAAAGCCACAGTGGTCTCCCCTAATGACTTACTTCAAAGTAAACCTTCCAGTATCCAGCAGCAAGACTTTTCCCTTGAGCTGCAAAGCCCTTCTTGTTTTCTTGGGAAGTGCAGAAGCAAACCCTTCCACATACCCCCACCCCCACTCCACGGGAAAGGAGCCTTTCCTCCTTTCTTCTCCCCCACAGCTTGTTTGGCCACTTTAGCAAACATCTCTCTTCAAAATATTGTTGAAGGCTTTCACGGTCAGAGTTCATTGGTTCTTGTAGGTTATCCGGGCTGTGTGACCGTGGTCTTGGTATTTTCTTTCTTGACGTTTCGCCAGCAGCTGTGGCAGGCATCTTCAGAGGAGTAACACTGAAGGACAGTGTCTCTCAGTGTCAAGTGTGTAGGAAGAGTAATACATAGTCAGAAAGGGGTAGGGTTTGAGCTGAATCATTGTCCTGCAAAAAGTATCAAAGGTCATGTGCTAATCATTGTCCTGTAAGTATCAAGATAATGTGCTAATGAGGGTGTGGTATGTTAATATGGAACTATTGTATCCTGAAGTGATCTGTTAATGTGTGAAATCCAAAGCTAATCCGCATGGCTATTGTGGACTGTAGTCTTTGTTAGTCTGGAGGTTTTCAGGACAGGAAGCCAAGCCTTATTCATTCTTAAACTCTCTTCTTTTCTGTTAAAGTTGTGCTGATGTTTATGAATTTCAATGGCTTCTCTGTGCAATCTGACAAAATAGTTGTCAGTAGTTACCAAGGTTCCAGTAAAAGACACAATCTCATTGATTAATCAGATTTTTCCGGAAGATATAACAGCCTTATTTCACCATTGTTCAACAACAAGTTATTTCCTATGGGATAAAGAATTTTATGAACAGATTGATGGAGTAGCTATGGGAAGTCCTCTCAGTCCAGTAATAGCAACATTTACATGGAATATTTTGAAAAGACAGCATTAGAACATAGACTGACACAAACAGGACACAGGGTCTTATTCCAAGACACTGAAAGACTGGACAATTCTACCAACTATTTTGTCCTGAAAACCTCCAGACTAACAAAGACTACAGTCCACAATAGTCATGCGGATTAGCTTTGGATTTCACACATTAACAGATCACTTCAGGATGCAATAGTTCCATATTAACATACCACACCCTCATTAGCACATTATCTTGATACTTACAGGACAATGATTAGCACATGACCTTTGATACTTTTTGCAGGACAATGATTCAGCTCAAACCCAACCCCTTTCTGACTATATATTACTCTTCCTACACACTTGACACTGAGAGACACTGTCCTTCAGTGTTACTCCTCTGAAGATGCCTGCCACAGCTGCTGGCGAAACGTTAGGAAAGAAAATATCAAGACCACGGTCACACAGCCCGGATAACCTACAAGAACCAATCTCTCTTCAGTTTAACTCCTTCAGTGCTGCAGACAATTTTTTAAAAAGTTCCTGTCTCTTCCCATCAGGAGCTGTGCCCAAACCCGGAGAGACTGGACTGGACTTCAGCGGATCAGCTGTCAGAGTGAGATGCCCAAGGAGCTCAACGGGGCTGCTGTGGAGTAACTCAACACAGGGTTGCACTCCCAGGGGTATCCCATGCGGTTCAGCCATCTCAGGGAATGGGATGGTGGAGTGGGGAGGGGGAGAAGGAAACTAAGGCAAACTAAAGCAAGCTCACCTGAAACAATCTGAAGCGGCTCTACCCATAATCCTCCTATTCAATCAGGCTTACTCCCAGGAAAGGGGTTTTAGGACTACACTGAAAATCTGTGTTCCTTTAACATCTTCCCTATTACTCTAAACAGCATGCCCTGTTACTCCTTCGTGATTCTGCCCTATCAGAGAGGGTCGCCATCTCCTGCTCGGGGGATTCCTGGAGTTTTCGGGAAAGAGTCCGGAGAGAGGACTTCAGCCTCTCCTAGACTCTGTGGTGTTTATCATAATGTCCCACCTCCAAAGCTGCCCCCAACTCTAAGGTCACCTCCAGCCAAATGTATCTTCTATTTAATTCAAAGAGGGATATCAAAGATGTTTTTTTCCCAGTGAAAGAACTGAGGGAGTTCACGTCTTTGACAATATGATCCCACAATGTGACACAGTCATTTTTGAAAATAACACTTGGTGTGTGTCGTTTGTCCTTTCTGTTCAGGAGTTTCTTGCAGCCCTCAAACACTAATGGGCAGCTTTATTTTAAAAAAATGTCCGGAGTCCTTCTGAAAGGACAGACCAGCAGCTTCAGGCCCTCCAACCACTCTGGGAAAGTTCATATAACATTCACTGAAAACATCCACAACCACCATCACAATACAGACTAATAGCCAATTAATAGCATTAACACTATCCCCCCTTCCAGAAGTCAGAAATTCCTAGAATACTAATGTGTAGTTTTATAACAGAGATAAAATGAATTAAATAAAAATAAATTTTAAAAGATTAAGTCCTTCTGAGGTAAGCTACCTGCAACTTCAGGCCCCCCAATTACTTTGGGGAAATTATGCCTTTTTTCTCTTCTATGAAATAAACCAACTCTTTAGCCCCCCTACCCCAGTGGACTCAGGCCTACACAAGGACAATAATGATCTTTGCCCCCTTTGCTATGAAGCATCCTTGGGGGGGGGGAGAATCCATCTCTTTAGGATCAGATCCTAAAAAATCGATCTGCGGAGCTGATTTGGAGATCTCTCACAGTCTTGGAAGGCCATTTTCACGGGATCCCACATAGGACAGTCTTCTCCTGTGATCAAAAGTCTATTGAGGATTTATCCCATGTTATATTCCAATGCCCAAAATATGAGATTGAATGTAATAGATTTTTGCGGACTATTAATATCTGTCAGATAGGGTTTCTGACAACACTGGCTAACCGATATGATCCTTCCGTGTACTCCCCCCCCTCCTGTTTTGCACACGACCCACTAGCTCTGGTCAGAGATCTACAATTGTATGGAGACCCGCCCGTGTAAATCTTTCATCTGATACCGGGTCTCGCTCACAATGCCAGGAACTCCACCAGCCCCACCTCTGATTGCCCTTAAGTATCCGGTACTTGAACTACTGAAGTCGTTACCAGGAGAAAGAAATCTTATTGTTTCCTTTGTATTGCTGTAACTCAACCCCATCCATTGTATCCGTTCTAAAAATGTAGCAATTCCCAATGATCTGTATTCTAACCTTCTTCGTCTTACTGAAACCACTGACTTCCAGAATAAATCTCTGAATCACTGCTCTGTCCGGGTTCAAGTTCTATTGCCTGCAACGCTGTGAGTTTGCTGAAACTTGATAATATCCCACTTCCCGGGAAGGTCAGATCAGGAGAAATCAGTTATATTACTAAAAGACAAAGACAAATTCATCATTTTCCAAATGTGATTGCTCCACTCTTGTTCATTTGCAAACTTTTATTTGTCTTTGTGCAGTCTTTCTTTCCTATTGCTAGATATATGTATATTTAATGATGAATTTGAATATGTATTGTAATACTCTCTGGAAAATGTTCAATTTTAAAATTTATTTTACTATTTTTAATGTTATTTTGGTGGAATTTCCATCTTATTCAACAATGTTGCTATGGCTTTTCTTGCTAATGTAATAAAGACTGTCTCCCCACTGTCTGCCCCCCCTCCTTTGTCCTTTCTCTTCCTATTAAATAATGCTCAACTGATTTCCATCTTCCATGACTCCTGGAGGGGGAAAAGCATGCTCCAGCCCCCTTGTTGGGGTGGTTTGGGGTGGGGGATTATCCTTTTCTTTCAATTCCCAAAGTCTTCTGCATACCTAGGAAGTCCCACCCCAACCCACACCCCGTTTGGGTGCCCTACAGAGAGGAATTGGACCGAAAAGGTTATAGAACTGTCACACTTCAGTTGAAGTTGTGTGTACATGGGGACTGGGTAAAAGTTGGATCTAGATGAATTTAAACAGATCCTCATGAAATCATATAATTTTTAAAAGGAAACAAAAGAAAACCACTGTCATGTTGTAGATCACTGTCACAGCACACAAACATGGTCCCAAAACATGGATACTTAAAGATCATCAGAGGTTTTGCATGTGGTCACCCCAAACTCAGATCACATATTACGCCCATACCCGCAGACTGCACTCAAAAAATCATGGATTTGTGGCACCACTACAAAACAGAGTTAATAATCATGGATCCTCACTATTCTTTCATTGCATTACTCTAGATTTACTATCAATTTACATGTCATGCCCATTGTCGCAAGAATTTTCAGTATTGATCATTAGTTCATATTGAATATATTACTAATCTATATTAAATGAAGATAATTCACAGTGGGTAGCCGTGTTAGTCTGTTTGCATTAGTCAAAAAGGGCAAGAGTCCAGTAGCACCTTAAAGACTAACAAAAATATTTTCTGGTAGGGTATGAGCTTTCGTGAGCCACAGCTCACTTCTTCAGATACCTGTATCTGAAGAAGTGAGCTGTGGCTCACGAAAGCTCATACCCTACCAGAAAATATTTTTGTTAGTCTTTAAGGTGCTACTGGACTCTTGCCCTTTTTGACTATATTAAATGAGTTTGGGTTGAAATTGACCACATGCATTATCACCTATAGACCTGATTTTCAGAAAGCAGCTATTAGCTGACACCAGCTCCAAGCAGGACATGACTTAAAAGGGTCATAAGTAATTGCATTGCCAGCAATTAATCACCCAAAGCACATCAGATGCCCCAAAATTTATGCAAGGCTATTAAAACAGACAACAAATAAAGGGAAAAGATTGTTTTGGAACATTGATGGACAAGCACAATCAGATATCAGAACGGACACTGAGAAGAATTATTATGGAACAAGATATTTCTAAACAATTTAGTCATGATTTGCAGAAAACTCATTTCCTAAGAATGTGACAGGGAGGGGTCATTTGAGACCCTCTCCTCTCTATAAATGAACAGTCCAAATATCCCTTCTTTGTCCTTCCCAGGGAGAAGCATTTTCTCTCTCCTTTGGAACGACCCAAAGTACTTTGCGACATGTTATTTGTTTGTGTGTATCTCTGTGGGTTATTGTTATTCTTCTCTATGCCTTATAACCTTTAATAAACCTATATGCTCTACTACTATGAACGTGTGGTCTGAGGCTGTCTTAAAAACATGGTTTGTGGTTTCCTATTACACTCTCTGGCATTGCTTTGGTATGAAGCAGGCAGAGAGGGCCATACACAACGAATTTGGATTTTCTCGCTACACCCATGGCCACAAATTAAGAGCTAAAATTAGACTGGCTCAAGGGGGCAAGTGGGAGATTCCAACCCTGAACTTGGCAACTACAAATGTTCCTTTGCATTACGGGAAACTCCCTGCACACAGAAAGCTAGAACTGCAAGGGGGAAGGGTTGTGCCCACTGCCTCTGCTTGTGTGAAGCAGGTCAGAGACTGGTGTCTCCTAGGCGTGCCGGGTGAGGGCCTCGTCTCTCTCTCCTTCCATCCGGCACATGGCACTGCTGTCCCTGAAGAGAGCCTGCAACTCTGGCTCATAATCTTGGTGGAGTCTGGCGGGAACCCCTCTCCCTTTGCACACACCCAGCAGAGCAGAAAAGCAGCCCACAACTCAGAGGGCCAGGGTTTCCGTAGGAAGAAGGACAAAGTGGAGCAGAAGGGGGGGCCTCTCCCTCGACAACTTCCCAAAGAACCAAGGAGACGGCTGCATTTCTTGGGATTCTGGTGTGGAAAGAAGGAAAGGCCTGCTGGGGCCAGGCTGGCCAGAATCAAGAGGGGCAAGAAGTAGTGTGTGTGTGTGGGGGGCTCCTCCCAAATCTCCTGCCCCTCCTCAGGTCTGACCCATCAGCCACCTCCCCAGTCTAAAGCGGCTAGTAAGGAGGGGGGTCTCCTGTGGGGGGGGATGTCTTAATTTCCTGGCTCATCTCTCTTTGGAGACGTCTTTGTTTTGCACAAAGTGGCTCTTTCTGGCCCAAGAGGGGGCTCTTCTCCCAATTCACTGCTCCCCCCCCTTCCTTTCTCTTCACTTCGGGTCTTGCATAGCCGACCCTGTCCCTACATTCCTCCCGCCTCTAAAAGCCCCTTTTAGCTGCCCAGACCCCTCCCAGCCATTCCTGCAACAGCCAGGAAAACTCAAACCTTCCTTTTGAAGGAAGGGAGCAGGAAAACACACACACATACACACACACACACACACAAACACAGTGCTTTTGTGCCTGTCTAGGACTGTGGACTCTCTCCCTTTATGTATGGGGGGGGGATTCTGTCCTCTCCCAATCCGAAACTGAACCAACAAAAAAGAGAGGAAAAAACAACCCTAAAAAACAACAGAATTATGTACCCTCTAAGGTCGAGAAAGGGCGAAAGTTATACAATCAGAAGGTTATGTCAGCACAAAATGTGTATATCTTTATGACAGGTTAACATCTAGTAACACATAGAACACCTATAAGGCCCTGCAAAAGCTTACCAAATCGATATGCTCATTAGCACCTTAAAGACTAATAACAATATTTTCTGGCAGGGTATGAGCTTTCGTGAGCCACAGCTCACTTCTTCAGATACAGCTAGAATGTGAATCCATCTGTTAATCCATCACATTCTAGCTGTATCTGAAGAAGTGAGCTGTGGCTCACGAAAGCTCATACCCTGCCAGAAAATATACTTGTTAGTCTTTAAGGTGCTACTGTACTCTGGCCCTTTTCTACTACTGCAGACAGACTAACACGGCGACCCACCGTGAAGTATTGATATGCTCATGTAACACAACTAGACATAAAATCACACAATTAGCCCCTGCTTTGGCCACACAACCTTCTTCAGCAGTGGTCCAAACAATCCCCGTTCCAGACTACAGAATATTCATCAACTTTCCAAAAGTCTTGATATGGGGGTTGTGTTTGCAGGCGAACAATTCATTAGTAGATCTAAAACTGCAAAGCTTCTCCCTCGGTTTTAGGCTTGCCTACCAATGAACATTACAGCCATAACTAAAACGTCATCTCAGGGTCAGAAAGTAGCCTTCAAGTCTGGAGGAGTCACCGGGCATTAAGGTTTCAATTCCAAGGGAGTCCAAAGACTGAAACCCTCCTGACCTCTCCCGTGCAGGGAGGAATGCGGAGCTTTTTCTCCCCCAGGGGCATCCTTTCCCTCGGCCCTCTTCGCTCTCTGCTCGGGGCTTTTGCCCTCCGGAGTGAACACGGGTGTCCTCCTCTGCAGACTCGCACCCCCCCCCCGTCTGAACGCGCCTCGTTTCCAAACAGGTTACATGCCAGGAGTCAGATCCCCCCGCCCTGGAGAGAACCTGCCGGGGAGGGGGGGGGTCTGACTCCAATCCCTCCCCCGCCCCCATCGCAGCCCCCTCCTCACCCTGCCTTTCTGGATCACGGGCGAGGCACCCGCAATGCAGGGAAGGAAGGGGGCTGCATCTTCCCACCCACCCCTTATGCGCAGAGAAAGGAAGAGAGCCAGAGGGAGCGGCCCCCGAGGCTTTTCCGTGGGGGGCTCTCCCTCCCTCCCCCAGGCCCCGCCTCTGACCTCCTTTGCATTGCCCTTCCACCCCCCCCCCCCACGTCTCCCAGCCCCGGGGTCCCCCTGGACTCACTCGGAGGGAGCTGCTGCTGCTGCAGCTGCTGCTTTCCCCCACGCGCGTCAGGACAAACGGAGCCCCCCCATCGCACCCCCTTGACCAGGCGGCCTTTCCAGGGTTTTAGACTCGCTGGCCTTCCTTTCTATGGGGAAGAGGACAGCAGCAGAGGGAACCCGCCGCCCCGGCGCCGCCCCTCCGCACCAGCCCCCCGCCCCTCTGCAAAAGGGGGGCTCTGCACTTGCTCGGGGAGGGCGAGAGAAGGAATTGCTGGAGGAGACCGGAGAGGTCTGGGGAAGGGGGAGGACCCCTGGGTTCCTTATGCATGGGTGCGACACTGAAGAAAGCTGATAGGAAGAAAGCAGATTCCCTTGGAAATGGGGTGTTGGAGGGAGAGGGTTGCGGATACCCTGGACTGCCGAAACAAAGACAAATCAGTGGGTTCTAGATAAGATCAAGCCTGAACTGGCCCTAGAAGCTGAAATTAGGCTGTCGTGTTTTGGTCACATTATGAGAAGGCAAGAGTCCCTGGAAAAGACAGTCATGCTAGGAAAAGTCGAGGGCAGCAGGAAACGAGGAAGACCCAACAAGAGATGGACGGACTCAATAAAGGAAGCCACAGCCCTCAATTTGCAAGATCTGAGCAAGGCTGTCCAAGGCAGGACATTTTGGAGGAGTTTGATTCATAGGGTCGCCATGAGTCGGAAGTGACTTGACGGCACTTCACACTCACACACACGACCCCCCCTCCTTGAATTACCTCTGGCAAGAGATGTTGCCCTCCTCTCCCTCCTCCGAAGCCCCTCCCCCAAGCAAGATTCAGCCCACCTGTTCCCTGGCACAAATTTAGAGCGCTTCGAAATGGGAAGCCCCCACCCCCTCCACATTAGACCCAGCCAGAGATGGTCTGATTGGGAGGCTGGTGGAAATAGTTTTGAGACGCTAGAAAGCTTGAGGACGACGCCTGATCTGTTTAGGGATCGTTAAAATCCAGCTCCCAGTACTAATGTTGACAAGATCTGGGGATCCATGAAGGTCAGCCCTTGTCCTCTGGATCCCTGCCCATTCTGCTTCCGGAAACTATGCAAGGCCCTCACAGCACAATGCCTAGTTTCCAGGTCTCTCCCAGGTCCTGCAATAGATTTGTTCTGGGAAGTTGTGTGCTTGGAGCTTGATTTCCAGACGTGTATTGGCCCAGTCAGGAGTCCCAAAAGAGTCACTTGGGGCCATTTCAGATATTTATTTACTTTGTTCATTTATAGCCTGCCTTTCTCCCCAATGGGGATTCAAAGCAGCATACAACATTCTCCTCTCCTCCGTTTTATCCTCATAACAACCCTGTGAGGTTGGTTAGGCTGACAATGTGACTGGCCCAGGGTCACCCAGCGAGCATTCCATGACCTGAGTGTGTGAGGACCTGTGTTACTTGCCCGTACAAGCGGCTGTTCAGACCTGGTTGTGGCCTTTGGTATAGGTCTGCTGACGTAACCCCTGAATAGGCCCCTGCTGAATGCTCGCTCTCCTCTCCTCTTCCCAGTTCCCCCTCCCCTCGCTTGGCCTTGGCTTTCGCAGAGGTGCACTAACGAGCTTCTGTGGGTTTTGATGTTTGCCTCTAGTTTCGGCTAACTGTTATCTCGCTTTGTCTTTTGCTGTTCCCAAAACATGTATTCGCCAGCTGCATTATTGAACTGAATATATTATTGCTCTGTAGGGGGAATAGGCACTTGCAGCTTTGACAGTGATGACCTGGTTACTTCTGTTGCTTTCCAATAAACTGATCTGCTTCTGAATGATTCGTCTGAGCAGTGATTTTATGGAAGTTGCCCCGGAGTGACTGAGAAGCCTCACAGAGTGGGGATTTGAACCTGGGGCATTCACATACTAGTCCAACACTCTTAACCACCACACCACACTGGATTAGGCAAACCGGGTGGTGGGAGGCTTCAGATTCCTCATCTGCTATGGTCCCAATCCAAATCAGGCCCCCATGTGCCTGCAAATGAAATTTCCCACAAACAACTACGAGAAGGCTTCTTTAGACAAAATCCAGTGGTGGCAGACCCAGGAGCAGTGAATGACTCTTCAGAAGTCATAAGAGTCAAAGGAGTCTCCAGAAATCACTTTCCTTTTTCAAATGGATCATGGGGAGACAAAACATGAATGCTTCTTTTCCTCACACAAAAAGAAGTCCAGTCCTTTTATCCCTGTCCCGACCTCTGGGGCCCATGAACACTCAGCATTCTCGCAAGAAGAGTCAGTTGTCTGATAAGCCAGCAGCCCCAGTGGATTTCCTGCCTTTCCTGAAGTTTGTGGTTTGGGAGGGGTTTTTGCCTCAGTGGTAGAGAATCTGCTTGGCTTGCAGAAGGTCCCAGGTTCAATCCCTGGCATCTATAGTGAAAAGGATCACAGAGGAGGTGATGTGAAAGACCCCTGACCTGAGACCCTGGAGAACCACTGCCAGTCTAAGTAGACAATACTGACCTTGATGGACCAAGGGTCTGATGTGGTATAAGGAAGCTTCACGTGTTCGTGAGACTTGCTTGCTTGAGTATCCATTTGGCGGAGTTTGTTCTGCAGGGCCTTCTAGGCATGGCAACTGCTCCCTGCTTGTGGCGTGATCAGTGTGGGGAGGGTGGCTGAGATATAAGAGCAGCCCTGCTGGATCAGGCCAGTGAGAGTCCATCTAGTCCAGCATCCTTTCTCACAGTGGCCAACCAGTTCCTCTGGAGGTCCAACAGGGCACAGAGGGTGAGGCCTTCTCCTGATGTTACCTCCTGCCACTGGGATTCAAAGGCTAACTGCCCCTGGATGTGGAGGTTCCCTTTATCCATGTCTAGGTGCCATGTCCTCCATGAATCTATCTAATCCCTTTTAAAGCTATCTGTGCCTGGGGCCATCACTACATCCTCTGTCAGCAAATGCCACATTTTAAGCACTTGCTGTATAACAAAATATTTCATTTTCTCTGTCCTGAAACTTTACCCCATCAGTTCTAGTATTTTGGGAGAGGGAGAAAGTCATCTCTTTGTCAACTCTCTCCACCCTGGGCATAATTTTGTAAACTTCTACCACGTCTCCTCTTAGTGCTCTCTTTTCCAAACTGAGACGCCCCAGCCTTTCCTTATAGGGAAGGTGCGACAACCTCTCAGTTATCTTGGTTGCCCTCTTCTGTTCTTTTTCTAGCTCTGCGATGTCCTTTTAAAGATACCGTGACCAGAACAGTGCGCAGTATTTCAAATGATGTTGCACCATGGATTTATACAGGGCAATTATAATATTGGCCGTTTTCTTTTCAATCCCTTTCCTAATAGTCACCAACATACAGTTTGCCCTTTTCACTGCTGCAGCACACTAACTTGACATTTTCATTGAACTGTTATGACCCCGAGATATTTCTCCTTCTCCCTCTCAGCAAGTTTAGACCCCAATAGCCTATCCGTGAACTTGGGATTCCAGTGTGTGTCACCTTATACTCACTTACATTGAACTTCATTTCAGTGACAGCCACACTGTCGCCCAACTCACCCAAGTTGTGGAGATCCTCCCGGAGCTCTTCACGGTCATTCTTGGTTTTCAATATCCTGCACAATTTTGTGTTATCTGCAATCTTGGCCACTACACTTCTCACCATTAGTTCCAGATCATTTCTGAACAAATGAAATGGCACCAGCCCCATTACTGATCTTTGTGGGATCCCACTACTTATTTTCCTCCATTGGGAGTACTGTCTATTTATTCCTATTCTTTTATTCCTGTCATTTAACCAATTTTTAATCCATAAGAGGACCCCTCCTTTTATCCCATGACCACCATGACTTTAGATGGCCTTTACGTCTTCCCCAACCCCACCCTCAGATTTTGATGCAGGTTGACAATTCCATAGTGTCTTCAAGGCTCTCATTTTGTTTCGTTTTGTTGTTATTTATGTACCTGAAGCATAAGCAGAGAACAATTAAGGGGGAGAAAAAATTAAGGGGGAAAAAAATAGTGATGCCATTGTGGGGGTATATTATAGACCCCCAAGCCAAACTAAGGAATTAGATGATGCTTTCCTGGAACAGATGTCCAAACGTTCAAAAAAGAAAGATGTAGTTGTAATGGGAGATTTCAATTATCCTGACATCTGTTGGAAGGCTAATGCTGCCAAAACAACAAGGTCTTACAAATCCCTCACTTCCCTTGCAGAAAACTTCATAGTCCAAAAAGTGGAAGAAGCGACAAGGGGAACAGCCATTTTGGATCTGATCTTTACCAATAATGATGACTGGGTTTATAGGGTAGAAGGAGTGGGATCTTTAGGTGGGAGTGACCATATTCTCCTGGAGTTTGTTATACAGCAGAAAGGAGAAGCAAGAAATAGTCAAACGTGTACTCTAGAAAGAAAATACCAAGACCACGGTCACACAGCCCGGATAACCTACAAGAACCAATGAACTCTGACAGTGAAAGCCTTCGACAATATTATGTACTCTAGACTTTGAGAAAGCTGATTTCAATAAATTTAGGGAACTACTGGGTGTGATCCCATGGGTGAGAATATTAAGTGTGATCCCATGGGTGAGAATATTAAATGAGAAGGGAGTACATGAAGGATGGGAACTTCTTAAAAGGGAGATATATTTTTTTTTAATTTTTATTTATTTATAAAATTGGGGGATACAGAAGGAAAAAAATAGGGAAAGGGTAAGACATTAGATAAAAAGGAAAAAAAGAAAAACAACAGTATGATATAACAATTTCCGTTAACTATTAACTCATCGTATTCGAAATATTAATCATTTGTAAAACACTATGTCAAAACAAAAATATACATTTTACAATGTTAAGGTCATTTGCTTGACAATCATTTCCCTTTAAAAGATAACATAGTATATAATATATAATATAACATAGTGAAACCTTTGTAATTTTTACTAAACGGTCATACTAATCTTCTTAGTTAATGTGACTGGAATTCATATAAGTGTAAAATTAAAAGGGAGATATTGAAGGCGCCATTTCAACCAGTTCCGACGAGGAGGAAAAAAAGGTAGAGGTTGGAAGAAACCAGGGTGGATGTCTAAAGAACTTTTGCTTGAGATAGCATTTAAAAAGGGCATGTACCAAAAATGGAGAAATGCCTGTTTTGCAGAGAGAAGGGGGCGGGGGGCGGGGCTTTGCATCCCCGACGGAGGAGCGGCAGTTGGGCGGGGCGGGGGGCGGGGCTGATCTCTGCCGGCTGTTTCAGCCCCTCGGTCGGGTGTGAGGCCAGCGAGTCTGAAGCCCTAGAGAGGCCGCTTCCTTCTTACCCGGAGGCAGCCGGTGGGAGCGCGCGGCCTTGTGGCTCTGAAGCGGCGGCTCCTGCCGGGTGAGTCAAGGGGGGGGGGCGTGAGGGGGCGGCGAGGTCAAAGGGAGGCGGGCCCCGATCCGGGAGAGGGAGAGCCTCCCCCCCCCCCACACACACACACCGAAAAGCCTTGGGCTTGTCGGGCTGCTCCGTCCGGCTCTGCTCTGTAGAAGAAGCGCCGGTTTTTTTTGCCCGCCGACCTTTTTCTCCACCCGCCTTAGGAAAAACCGAACCGGCTTCCAACCGCCTCCCCCTCCACGGACACCCTGCGAGGTAGGTGGGGCTGAGAGAGCAGTGACTGGCCCAGGGTCGCCCAGCTGGCCTCGTGTGGAGGAGTGGGGGAATCGAACCCGGTTCTCCAGATCAGAGCCCGCCGCCCCAAACCCCCGCTCTTAACCGCTACGCCACGCCGGCTCTCTTCCCCCCCCCCTCTCTGCAGGGGGCTGGGGGCGGGGGGAGAGGCAGCCCCCTTCCCTGCATTGCGGAGGCCTCGTGAGTGATCCAGGTTTGCAGGGCGGGTGGGAAAAGCAGGGTGAGGAGGGGGCTGGATCGGGGTGGGGGGAGCGTTTGTTGTCAGACTCCCCCTCCCCCCGGGCAGGTTCTCTACAAGGCAAGTGGCTGTTTCAAGAAAAGGAATCGGGGGGGGGGGAGAATAAACGACTCCTGGCCTGTCACGTGTTTGGAAATGAGAGGCGCATTCAGACGGGGCCGGGTCTGCAGAGGACGTCCCACGTTCATCCAAGTGGGCAAAGCCCCGAGCGGAGAGCAAAGAGGTCGGAGGGGGCCAGGCCAGGCTCTCTGGAGGGGGGCAGTGATACCCAAGCGGGGGGGGGGGGGAAGAGACTCTGCATTCCTCCCTGCTCAGGACACATCAGAGTGATTGAATCTTTGACCCATGAGAATAAAAACCAGTTTATCTTCTGGCTCTGGTGGGGAGGACAGAATACCCTGGAATAGTTTAGGAGAGAGGCACATTGAGTGTGTGTGTTGGGGGGCACGTTTCCTGCCCCTTCTCTAGGTAAGGGAGTCTTCCGGGCTGTTGCAGGAATGGCTGGGTGGCACCTGGTGAGCAGGAAGGGGCTTTTGGGAGGGGGGAATGTAGGACCAGGGTCTGCTGTGCAAGACCCAAAGTGAAGAAAAAGGATGGGGGAAGCAGTGAATTGGGGAAAGAGCTACCCCCACAGTTCACACACACCCCCTCCCTGGGACAGAAAGAGCCGCTTTGTGCAAAACAAAGACATTCCCAACGAAAGGAACGGTGTAGAATTAAGACCCCCCCCCCCAACAGAAGAGATGAATAGGAAAGGGACCTTCTAGCCACTTTAGATTGGGGAAGGGGCTGATGGGTCAAGCCTCAGGAGGGGCAGGGGATTTGGGGGGAGCCCCCATCTTCTTCTGACCCTGGCACCAGCTGGCCCTTCCTTCCACATCCGGATCCCAAGAATTGCGGCCGTCTCCTTGACTCTTTGGGAAATGGATGAGGGAGAGACTCTCTGCGTTCCGCTTTGTACTCTCCCTATAGAAATCCTGGTCCTCTGAGTTGTGGCCTGCTTTTGGGCTCTGCAAAGTGTGTGTGAAGGGGGGTTCCCTCCAGGCTCCCCAAGATTATGAACCAGAGTTGCAGTCTAGTTTTAGCTCCTAATTAGTGGCTATGGATGTGATACATATTTTGATAGTATATCTGGAGTGATGTACTGAAAAAATAGTATCCATGAGGACCCGTGATTTGGAAGTCTGTTTTTCCATGGGGGTGACGTCACAAAGCAGTGGATCAATGATTTTTTGGTGCCGTCTGAGGGTATGGACATAATATTTGATTTGATAGCAAGTTAAGGGTGACCCAATACAAAACCCCTGAGGATCCATGAGGAGCTGTGCTTTGGAACCATGTTTTTGTACCATGACAGTGCCGCTAAGTGGTGGGTGCCTGATTTTTGTGTTGCAATCATAGAGTCATAGAGATGGAAGGGACCACCAGGGTCATCTAGTCCAACCTCTTGCACAATGCAGGAAATTCACAACTACCTCCCCAACACACCCCAGTGACCCCTACTCCATGCCTGTGTGTGTGTTAAGTGCCGTCAAGTCGCTTCCAACTCATGGCGACCCTATGAATGAAAGTCCTCCAAAATGTCCTATCTTTGACAGCCTTGCTCAGATCTTGCAAATTGAAGGCTGTGGCTTCCTTTATTGAGTCAATCCATCTCTTGTTGGGTCTTCCTCTTTTCCTGCTGACCTCAACTTTTCCTATCATGACGGTCTTTTCCAGTGACTTGTCGTCTCATGACGTGACCAAAATACGACAGCCTCAGTTTAGTCATTTTAGCTTCTAGGGTCAGTTCAGGCTTGATTTGATCTATAACCCACTGATTTGTTTTTTTGGCAGTCCACGGAATCCGTAACACTCTCCTCCAACACCACATTTCAAAGGAATCTATTTTCTTCCTATCAGCTTTCTTCACTGTCCAGCTTTCACACCCATACATAGTAATAGGGAATATGATGGCATGAATTAATCTAGTCTTGGTGGCATTGTCTGAATTCCTTGTCTTGTCTGAATTCACATTGTCTTGTCTGAATTCGCTCTCCTCTACTTAAAGACAGATGGATTCACATTCTAGCTGTATCTAAAGAAGTGAGCTGTTGCTCACGAAAGCTCATACCCTGCCAGAAAATATTTTTTAGTCTTTAAGGGTCTCCTGGACTCTTGCTCTTTTCTACTACTGCAGACAGACTAACACGGCTACCCACTGTGAATCAACTTTTCAGATTAGTTTTACAGTTATATCAAAAATTACTTCAATACTTAAAAGAGAGCAATCACGTCCCCCCTCAACCTCCTCCTATCCAGACGAAACAGTCCCAACTCCCTCAGCCTTGGTCTCCAGGCCCCTGATCATCCTCATCACTCTCCTCTGCACCCTTTTTGAGGAATTTAAATTCCTCTAGATCTGACTTTTACCCAGTCCCCATTTGCACCCAACTTCAACTGAGGTGTGGCATTTCTAGAATCCTTTTGGTGCAATTTCCCTGTGTTGCCAAGGTCCAGACAACATATCAACGCCACTGGTGTCTGTGGAAACACCACCAATGCCCACCAATCACTGCACGAGGTGACTCCCTTGTGACAGGCAGTGACAGGCAGGTCCAGACAACCTATCAACGCCACTGGTGTCTGTGGAAACACCACCAATGCCCACCAATCACTGCTCGAGGTGACTCCCTTGTGACAGGCAGTGAGTGGCGGAGCATGCTGGTCAGGCATGCTGGTATCGGCCTGCTCCCAGCTACATACCGAAGGCCTGGAGGGACAAATGGCACATGGGCATGCATTGCTGTGAGGATCGTGGCACCCCTGCCTGCTCCTCCCCAGCTCACTTGGTGGAGGCAGCCATGAGAGAAGGCCAAATTCTCCCTCCTGCATTGGGTGGGAGCAGCAGCATCCTTTTGCCAGGTAAGAAAGGTGCAGACTCCCTGGACAGCACAACAGAGAGTACCCCCAGGGCACAGTCACAGGAGGAATAGGTTCAGGTCCTACTAAGGATTTTGGCTGGTGCTCCCCCTCATCTACCACCTCCTTGATGCAGGGTTGCCGACGTCCAGGTAGGGCCTGGAGATCCCCTGGAATTACAGTGGATTAGTTTGCATGCAGAAAGTGGCTCCATGCCATTATCTCCTGCCCTCCCCAGGCTCCGCCCCCAAATGTCCAGTACTTTCCCAACCTGGAGTTGGCAGCCTTGTGCATTCAGCGGGGTTCGTTGCCTCCCCCAACTCCTATTCATCCCAGCAGCCCTTCTGCCCTGGCCAGGAGGGGTTTCAGGATGTCATATTCAAAAAAAGCTTGGTATGTAATACAGCAAAAGGATATTACAAACTACAACAGGCACTGTGTATCTCCATTCCCTTTTGTTTTCCTTCTGGCACGTTACTATCTGTCCCCCTTTCCCTCCCCCTTCCTGCCCAACAGGAAGAATCCTCTCTTCACAGCCAAGTGATTAAAGGGATCTGTTCACAGTCGGAGGCGATCCAATAGAAGGGGAAAGAGATGGAGGAGCAGGACCCAGAAGGACCTGGCAAGAAAGCAAGGAAAGGCCCCCATCCTGACCAAGCTGTGAGTGGCGTCGAATTCTGGGAGAGAGCTGTGCCAGAGATCTGGGATCAGGGGCCCCTGAACTCAGAAGCACATTGTCGATGCTTCCGGCAGTTCCACTACTATGAGGCCGATGGGCCCCGGGAGGTTTGTAGCCAGCTCCATGGACTTTGCAACCACTGGCTGAAGCCAGAGAGACACACCAAGAAGCAGATCCTGGACCTGGTGATCCTGGAGCAGTTCC
Source organism: Euleptes europaea (assembly GCF_029931775.1). Lineage (NCBI taxonomy): Eukaryota > Metazoa > Chordata > Lepidosauria > Squamata > Sphaerodactylidae > Euleptes > Euleptes europaea. The sequence continues at coordinate 1,477,625 of NC_079312.1, forward strand.
TGACCATCCTGCCTCAGGAAATGCAGTGCTGGGTCAGAGGATGTGGGCCGGAGACCAGTTCCCAAGCGGTGGCCCTGGCCGAAGGCTTCCTCCTAAGTCAGGCAGAGGAGAAGAGGCAGGCAGAACAGGTGAGGGCTTTTCTTTCCAGGTATTCCAATTCAAGCAACAATATCTGACCTTATCCTACAGCTTCCCTGCCCAATATTTGTCCAAGTGTTAATCATCCAAATTAGAGGTTTAATAACCTGCTCCAGCAGCCACTTCTCTTACCCATCTCTCTCACTACTGTTTCAGAGATGGGGTCCATCCATGAAGATGGAAACTAAGTTCTGTGAGACAGAAAGAGCTCCGTCGGAGGAAGGGCAGCGGGCCTTGGCCCAGGAGTGTGCCCAAGATGCCCTCTCATGTGGTAAGGACTCACTGTGCCTGGATGGGCTTGGGGCACCCAGTGAATTTGATGGGTAGAGATTTCTGATCAGGGGAAAAAACCAAATGCTTCTTCACCCAAATTATAGCACTCAGTGTTCATTAACTGTCATGCCCATGAAAGGAGATTAGACACATTTATGGAGAAAGTTCCTCACACTGATTACAATATTCATATCCTACCTTTTTTCCATCAGAGGGACTCAGTGTGGCTCAGAAGAAAAGGTAGGCAAATCTCAGCCGAGCTCTTCAATCTTGCAAATCAATGGAGCCTGCATGTTTTGGCCAGCATAGCTCTGAGAACCGGTTGCTAGGGGGCAGGAATAGTGGGAGAATGTGTTTTGTGCTAGATGTTCCAGACACTCACTGATATTACCCTGAGTCTAAAAGATGTGCTCAATACATGTCTGTTTTTTGGGCCGAATGTGACAGCAATGTGCCATGAGTCCTCCCACCAGCCAGGGCTCGTGTGAGGGCCCAGCCGGTGTGAGAATAGCCTGCTTGGGATTTTGGTCTGATCCCGAAGAGATGCTGTCACGTTTTTGAGCTCCACTCTTCTCAGGACAGGTTTCAAGTATCACAGAAGTCTGAAATGTGTCAACAGCATTTCAAGCCCTCCCTCTGAGGCTCATGGGTACCTTGTGCTTCTCTTCCACATCTTCCACAACTTACTACAAAGTGTTACCAGTTTTTTTGAGTGTACATAGAGAAAGGTTTTGTAGTGTTCAGCTTTCCCTGTCACAACACTCCCAGAAGGGGCATTCAAAGTCTTCCAGAGCCCACCAAATTCTTCATCACTGTTTCCCATACATGTAACTTGCTATACAGTATCATTTAAAAACAATGTTTCTGGATGCCAACATGTAAATCCCATGTATCCTTTATTTCCAACTTTCCATTCTTTGTGTGCACCTAGATCCCCCCCATGGAGCAGAAAGACATGTATCTCTGCTCCATACATCAAGACCAGTGACACCTTCAGAAAATGCATGAGTTCACCACTGTGGTTTATAGAGAGAAGTTCCCTCAAACACCAGCAGCGTTGTAGGTGGAATAATAGAAAAATTACAAGCACCAGGATCCTTGTTAATTCTGTAAGACCATATAGGAAATCTTCATTGCCTGTGAAGGGAAAGGGGAAAGAGAAGAAAATCTCAGACAGTCTCTTTTCCACTGATTGCGCAGCAGGAACATTCAGACTTAAAATATCTGTTGAAAACAATGTGTGAGTATCATAGACAAAAGTCACAGGGTTCTTCAGACATAAGGGACTTAAAAATGGAAACATAAGATCAGTAAGAAAAGCTCTGTAAATGTAGTGGCTATCTGTGTAGATTACTACTGGGCCTTCTGAAGGGGCAGCAATCATGGCTTGGAGAACTGCCAGTAGTTTGGCATGCTGAGCTGTAATGGCAACTGCTGGAAAGATCTTTTTTTCCAGCAGAACAAAATTTTCTCTGTGTGTGGATGCTCCTTTGACATAAGCAAATCCAGCAGAATAGGCATGTTTAGTGCCTACTTCTTGGACAGAACTGCCATCTGTATAAAAACCATTTTTAAATTGCCACAAGGGAAAGTCTAACCCCTGTGCTGTTTCGTGTGGAAGAAAAACTTCTGCTGTCTATTGCAAAGGTGATAAGGCAGGGTCGTATATAAAAGTGACATCTTCGGCACTCAGCTGGCCCACCCACTGAATCCGTTGAGAATGGAGGACTCTGTGGCCTTTGCTGGCAGATCACTGAAGGGCTTGGAGTGCAGGGATATTTGTGTGAAAATAAATATTCTTCCCAGCTGCAAGATCTCGAAACTTCAGTAAAGCACAGTTTAAAGCTATATGGCTTTGTTCCTCTCTAGTAAATATGAGTTCTGCAGAACTAAATACGTGTGAGGCGTAGAGGAGGGGCTGTTGCTCACCATGACTGTGGAGTTTAAGGGTGAAACCTCCAGAAAAGAGACTGACGTAAATCTCCAATGCTAGAGAAGGGTCTCAGTGTGTAAGATTATCAGCAGAATTTAGTTCTTAAATAACGTGTCATTTACTGCGTATATAGGTCCTTCTGACTGGACTGACGAAAGGAACCCCTTCCAGTAAATCATAGAAAGGACGGCCCTTTAGTGACGCATCAGGAAGATAGTTCTTAGCAAAATTAAAAATGTGAAGAAAGCTGTGAAGCTGTTTGAGAGTTGTAGGAGGCTGGACGTGTAAAAATTTGTTCCTAAAGGAATCGCCTAAGCCTCGTCCTTGGTCAGAAATTTGATATCCCAAAAAAAGAACTGTGGAAAAGGCTAAATGAGCTTTTCAGTAAGAGAAAAAAAAGGGCTTCGGTTTTTTTGAGCGAGGACACCAAGGGGATTTTATGTGGGACGCCTTCCAAGTCTTTACCTGCATGTTCAGGGTGTCTTACAGCAGGGGTGGGGAACCTTTTTCCTGCCAAGGGCCATTTGCACATTTATAACATCTTTCGGGGGCCATACCAGGTGTAGATCTCCCGGTGTGTGTGTGTGTGTGGGGGGAGAGGCTAGGGTTGCCAGGACCCCAGCCACCACCTGGAGTTTGGCAACCCCAGGGGAGGCCACACAGAGAAGGCCTGCAGGGTGCCCCCACTCCCCCCTCCCAGGTAGGAGGGCAGCCAGCGGTGGGCCCCAGCAAACGCAGCCCGCAGTCAATCGGCAAGGGAGGAAGGAAAACAGAGAAAGAAGAAAAGGGAAGGAGGGAGAAAGAGAGAGAAAGGAAGAAAGAAATGGAGAGAGGGGGAGAAAGAAAGAAAGAAAGAAAGAAAGGGACAGAGGGAAAGAAAGAAAGAAAAGGACAGAGGGAGACAAAGAAAGAAACAGAAAAAGAGGGAGAGAAAGGAGAGTGACCGAAAAAGAGGAAGAAAAGAGAGAAAAGCCTTCCCCCCACACACACACACACCCGCCGGCCCACGCAACCGGGCCCCAGCCTCCCCACCTCCCCCACACACACACACACACACACTACGGCGCACGGAGCCCCGAGTGACTGGGCCCCAGTCTCTGTGCCCTCCCCCCCCCAGAGTCCATAAAAAGCCCCCCTGAAGCCCGATCGGCTCCCACATGCATGCTCTGCTGCCGGGAGCCGCCGGCCTCTTTCCCCCCCTCGCTGCTCAACAGCCGACAGGCAGCGAGAGGGGCTTACAATGTGCCTCGGCTAGGGAGCAGCCTTGGGGGGAGCGTCCCTCCCCCTCCCCTCTCACCGGCCAACAGCCAAAAGTCAGCGAGAGGTGGTCCAAAGGGCACTGCAGCACCCCTGTAAGCCGCAGCCCCAGGAACACCCTTGGAGAGGGCTGCTCTGCGCCCCGCCTCCGTGGCAGGGCCCCGGAGCTTCCGAGGGCCACAAAAAATGTCCTCGGGGGCCGTATGCGGCCCCCGGGCCTGAGGTTCCCCATCCCTGTCTTACAGACTCCCATTTTATCCCGTTTTTGGCATGGATGTTGGGCTTGAGGAAGAACATCAGGGTTAAACACTTGTGCTATAATTGGCAAATCTGGAAGACAATTAATGACAAAATCAGGCGGAAAATCATGAAATGCTAATATTGTATCATACTGAGGGTTTGGAGTGTCTACAAAGACTACTTCCACAGGCTTTCCCAAAAAGCCTTCAAAACTTAAATGTACTGTATAAGTAGGGGCTTGAGAAATGAGGAGTGTAGCAACTAACTGCAAATCTACAAGGTTATCATTGTGAGTATGCTGGAAATCAGAGCGTAGGCTCTGATTAACAATAGTCTGTTGTGCTCTACTACCAAGCAGAGTTGGGATCCAGCGGTTCTTGAGTAGCACCCTGATTTGGGGCAGAGTCATTTTGCTTTATGAATCTCAGTCTTTTTAGTATACCTGACCGGAATAAATTTCTTGGCTTCAGCTCGAGGTTGCAGTGTTTGCTCTGTGTGTGTAGAGCTGGTTGCAGGAAGATCCTGTTTTAGGGGGAGGGTTGTTGCATTTCTGATCAGGAATCTAGGGTTGCCTTTGATCAGGAGTCCAGGTTTGCCTATAGCAGTGATGGCGAACCTTTTAGAGACCGAGTGCCCAAACTGCAACCCAAAACCCACTTATTTATCGCCAAGTGCCAATACAGCAATTTAACCTGAATACTGGACATTATTGCTAGGTTTGCCAGGTCTCCAGCCACCACCTGGAGGTTGGCAGCCCTAGTAGGGGAAGGGGGAGGGATGGAGAAAGGAAGGAACTGGGAGAGGAAAGAGAATGAAGGAACTGGGGAAGGAAGGAAGGAAGAAAGGGGGGAGGGACAGAGAAAGAAAGAAAGAAAGAGAGAAAGAGAGAAAGAGAGAAAGAGAAAGAGAGAGGAAGGTAGGAAGGAACTGGAAAAGGAAAGAGAAGGAAGGAAGTGGGGAAGAAAGGATGTAAGGAAGGAAGGAAGTGTCCTGGGTCGGGCCTCAAGCCCCACCCAGGACTTGCTCCAGGATGCATACCCGAAGTTCTCCCCCCTCCTTACCAGCAGCTCTGGGGAGGCGGCGAGGCGACGGAGCGGGACGGCGGAGACGTTGGGCCCCGGCGCGGCGGCATTGGGCACCTGCTGTTGGGGGCAGGGGAGGAGGGGGCAGCAAGAGCGAGCGCGCCAACACTTGCGACCCCGCCAGCCTGCAGGCGACCTTAGGGGGCGGGGAGGGAGAAAGCAGAGGCCACGCAGCCACACCCAAGCCGGAGGACTCGAGGGTGGCTCCGGCTACCCCACAAGCTTACCGCAGGAGTCAGGGACGAGCATGAACGGGGGAGAGGGGGAGGACGGCGGGAGATGGCAGGCCTTTCTCCGGCGGACGCGCAGCTGTTGAGGGGCCGCCTGGCCCTCCACGAGCGCCCGGAGGAGGCGGGCGAAAACGGCTGGGGGAGAGGCGCCTGAGGAGGAGGAGGATGGCGGCGGCAGCCTGGAGCTGGACTGCTGGGAGCCGCCTGAGGGGGACAAGGATGAGGAAGGCGGTGAGGAGCTGCTTCTGGAGCCTAGAGGAGGAGGCCCCGCCTCGTTGCTGCTGGCCTCCCTGCCGCCTATCAGCTGTTGCGGGGCAAGAGAAGGGGAAGAGGAAGAAGCCAGCCACGTGCGTGCGAGGCAGGAAGCTGACCCGCCGACGCACGCACGGTGGGGGGGGAGCTCAGCTGAGAGAGGGAGGGGCACAGACGACCCAGGAGGCCTTTTGGAGCTCACCCACGCGTGCCGGCAAAGAGGGCTACGCGTGCCGGAAGTGGCACGCGTGCCATAGGTTCGCCAACACGGGCCTATAGTATTGTGGTGAAGAGGATTCATTGTGATAGACTTTCACATACTGGTCCTGTCTTTTAGGATAATACTGTCTATCAAAACTCTCCTGATACTGCCTGGGTTTCTGCTGTTGAAACTTGACAGGTTTGGTGCATCTGTTATATACAGATAGGGGTTTATCCTGGGTATCTTTGAATTGTTTGGGAGTTTGCCCTAATTTGTTTCCTATGACATCTTTCAAGAGAAGCATAGACCTCCTTAACAGTGGTGGAAAAATATGCTGCCCTTTCCACATCTGAAGGCCTAGTCTGAATGGCAAAATTTGCTGTGTTTGTGTGGGTTATCAGTTTGCTGGTATACTCAAAGAGAAAAACACATTGGATGCCAATTGTAGCATTTGGCTTTCCCGATCGCAACACTTACAAAGATAATGAATTGAGAATTCTTGAAAGCTCTGCTTTTGAATGCAGTTCACAGCTTCATATCAATCTTTGCTTAATCGTGCCAGGAAAGGCTGCCCCCCTTTCCAACTTTTGGTAATATAATGTAATCTCTAGGACCGTGACTCCTTTTGTTATTCGAGTAGCCAACAATTGGCCAGACACCAGTTTGAATCTTTCTATCTTTTATTGATAAAAGAAGAGATTATTTTTATTAAGCAAGACAGTGTTCAGTAAAAAAGCAAAATAAATGAACCCACACAAATTGTGGTCAGATAGGCTACGAATATTAACGTTCCTAACATTGTTCTAATTTACATATCAAAATTGGTTATATCAGTTAAAACAAATCACATTTCAGTCTTTTGTATATTGCTCTTAAGGTTTACCAAGTAAGCCAAAAAGAACCCAGTGTCTTACCAAGCAGGGTTTCTTCAGTCTCCGTATCCTGAGCCTCAGTCCAGGGAAATCTGATTTGCTAGTCTCTACCAAATATCTTTATAGAGAAAATCCATCTATTTTGATCAACTTCTAAAATTGCTATTCACAATCATGTGACTACTTCTAAGTATCTTAATGCTTCCATTGTGAAAAGTAATATAGACACATCTGCTTATGTCAACAAATGTTTCTAAGTGCATCTGCTTATGTCAACAAATGTTTCTAAGCATTTTAAGATAGCAATGTAGATGGCCATAAGTTTCTCAGTCCTAAGAAATGCAAAACAAAGGATTACATAATTTTAGCAGGTGTGCAAATGCATTATACTGGGGATAAGGTCATTGTTACTGTGACAGATTCTCACCCTGGGAATGGGGAGGCATGAAGCACAAGAAGACAAAACAAGAAGCCAGTGCTGATACCCTTTCTTCCACTTTTCTCTCCCTTGCAGGCAGTGAAGAGACAGTGTTAATCCCTTCTCTGTACGGAAATGTGGAAGCACTTGCTGCACCCCCAGTCCAAATGGTGGAGGTGAGCGGGGGGGCAGGCTTGGTCCCCCCTCCTTTCTCTGGTTTTTTTCTGCAGTTGTTGTTAAGGGGCCCAGGCAAGAGGCTCTGAACGCCACTCCTTTTACACATACTAAGCTCTCCATCCTGCACCCTCCCAGAACACTTCCTTCCAGAGTGTCGCTTCTGCCAGGCATTATCTCTGACGAAGGAATCTGCATTTTCTTTCAGTCTCCCGTTTCCTTTGAGGAAGTGGCTGTGTATTTCTCTGAGGCAGAGTGGGCCCTGCTGGATCCGGACCAAAGAGCTCTCTACAGGGAAGTCATGCTAGAGAACTGCGGGAGCATGGCCTCTCTGGGTAAGGAACTTTCATAGGTGGCAAAGGTGCAAAGTGCTGCCATTAGGATTGTGCCATTGGGCTGATGTGTGAAACAACATCTTGAACAGCAATACGTTGTTTTGAGGCCTGCCCTGTTACCTGAACTCGATTCTTTGCCATTTTAAGGGGGGAAAGTACATATGGAGAGTATGGGAAGGGAAGGGGAGGGTAGGCAGAATATAAAAGCTGCTCACTTGGGGGGCCTGGCTGGGGATAAGGTGTAACCAGCAGTTCAGTTGAGGGACAAAGAAGGTCTAATAAAGGAAATGCAAAGGAAGTGAGCAGTGCCTGATGGGTGGCTTGGCTACTTGCGTAGATGGTGATTGGACATCTTTATTGCAGAAGAGTATGTAGAGAAGACCGTTGGGAGATTGCAGGGGTTCTCTTTGGGAAAAGTCAACAATGAAGACCAAAGGAAATGTCAGGAATGGAGATGGACCACAGAGGCAGGAGGGAAACCATGCAGACAAGAGGAGGGATATGCCCATTCCATCCCAAGGCGGAAGCTTATGTTAATTCCAGCTCCAAGAAGAAAGGTCACCCAAAACAGGAAGGAACAAAGGCCTCTGTGCTAACTGGATAATCCGCTCCAGGGAAAACGAAATTGAAAGTGTGGTTTTTGGAAAGACTTTCAGTAACAACATGAGTGTTATTTCCAAGAGGCAAATTCCCTCAGAAGAGAAACCATATGATTGTGTGGAATGCAGAAAGGCCTTCAGTCAAAAATCAGTCCTTACTTCACATCAAAGGTCGTTTAAGCAGGAACGTCCCGCAGTCACCCCTGCTGAGTGCTTCAGTGCTTTGGGGCTTCCTTTCGCTTATGCATGCCTTTTCTACCCATCATAAGTCCCCTAGTGCTCCCCGCCCCGCATTTTGCCCACATTTTCCAGATTCTGGCTAAAACAACATCTGGAAAACACAGAGAAACCCGAGGGGAGAGGAAGGCAAACTCAGACTGTTGGGAAAGGCATGCATAAGCAAAAGGAAGCCCCAGAGCAGTCGATGGGGCGACCATGGGGAAACATCCCAGCATAAAAGGCCAAAGAATTAGCTCAGGTGAGGAAAAAGCCACTGAAATGTTTTGCATATGGATGGAACTTCAAGGGAAGATCAGACCTCATTGTGTGGGTGCTAATGAGATCTCTTTTTTCATTCCAGCAGGATATGATCCGTGGAATGAGGGTGATGAAGAAGTGCATCAGCTACTGCCAGATAAAGTGAAGAATGAAGATTTGAAAGAAAAGTTCAGGAATCAAGGCAGACCTAAAAGGCTGAAAGGAATCGACATGGTTGAGAAAAGGGATAAACCCATCCTTGAGCAAGGGCAGGATTTCCGTGAACGAAGCCAAATGGTGGAAGAAGCATATAAATGCTTGGAGTGTGGAATGAACTTTTCAGGTCAAGCCCAATATGAGAGCCATTTGCAAATTCACAGTGCAAAGAAAACCCATCAATGCTTGGAGTGTGGCAAGTGCTTCCTTGGCACAGCACAGCTCCTTAGGCATCAAAGAACACATACAGGAGAGAAACCTTATAAGTGCTCAGACTGTGGCAAGAGCTTCTCACACAAATCAGACCTTTTTCGACACCAAAGAATTCATTCCGGAGAGAAGCCATTTATCTGCACAGAGAGTGGAAGGATGTTCTCTCGTGGAAGAAAGTGTAACACACTTTTTCAAAAGCCTAGTGTAATGGAAGCACATAAATGCTTTCGGTGTGGAAAGTACTTCAGATACAGATCACAGCTCCTTGTGCACCACAGAGTACACACAGGAGAGAAACCTTTTGAATGCTCAAAGTGTGGAAAGAGATTCAGACTCAGTGCCTATCTTCAACAGCATCAAAGAACCCACTCAGGAGAGAAGCCTTTTGAATGCTCAAAGTGTGGAAAGAGATTCAGTAACAGTGGCAGTCTTCAACAGCATCAAAGAACCCACACAGGGGAGAAACGTTTTGAATGCTCAGTGTGTGGAAAGAGATTCAGTCACAATGGTGATCTTCAAAAGCATTTAAGAACCCACACAGGAGAGAAACCATTCAAATGCTCAGAATGTGAAAAGACATTCAGTTTCAGTGGCCATCTTCAACAGCATCAGAGAACCCACACAGGGGAGAAACCTTTTGAATGCTCAGAATGTGGAAAGAGATTCAGTTACAATGGCAATCTTCAACAGCATCAAAGAACCCACACAGGGGAGAAACCTTTTGAATGTTCAGAGTGTGGAAAGAGATTCAGTCATACTAGCAATCTTGCACAGCATCAGAGAACCCACACAGGGGAGAAACCTTTTGAATGCGCAGAGTGTGGAAAGAGATTTAATTTCAGTGGCCATCTTCAAAGGCATCAAAGAACCCACGCAGGGGTGAAACCTTTTGAATGCTCAGAGTGTGGAAAGAGATTCAGTCGGAGTAACACTCTTCAACGGCATCAAAGAACCCACACAGAGGAGAAACCTTTTGAATGCTCAGAGTGTGGAAAGAGATTCAGTAACAGTGGCAGTCTTCAACAGCACCAAAGAACCCATACAGGGGAGAAACCTTTTGAATACTCAGAGTGTGGAAAGAGATTCAGTCACAGTAGCTCTCTTCAAACGCATGTAAGAACCCACACTGGGGAGATACTTTTTGAATGCTCAGAATGTGGAAAGAGATTCACTTGCAGTGACCATCTTCAAAGGCATCGAAGAAGCTTCACAGGGGAGAAACCTTTTGAATGCTCAGAATGTGGAAAGAGATTCAGTTGCAGTGGCCATCTTCAACAGCATCAAAGAACCCACACAGGGGAGAGACCTTTTGAATGCTCAGAGTGTGGAAAGAGGTTCAGTTGCAGTGGCCATCTTCAAAAGCATCAAATAACCCATACAGGGGAGAAACCTTTTGAATGCTCAGAGTGTGGAAAGAGATTCAGGCACAGTAGCAATCTTCAACAACATCAAATAACCCATACAGGGGAGAAACCTTTTGAATGCTCAGAGTGTGGACAGAGATTCAGTCGCAGAGGCCCTCTTCAAGGGCATCTGAGAATCCACACAGGGGAGAAACCTTTTGAATGCTCAGAATGTGGAAAGAGATTCAGTCTGAGTAGTGCTCTTCAACAGCATCAAAGAACCCACACAGGGGTTAAACCTTTTGAATGCTCAGAGTGTGGAAAGAGATTCAGTCGAAGTGCCCATCTTCAAGGGCATCAAAGAACCCATACAGGGGTGAAACCTTTTGAATGCTCGGAGTGTGGAAAGAGATTCAGTCAAAGTGGCCATCTTCAAAGGCATCTAAGAACCCACACAGGGGAGAAACCTTTTAAATGCTAAGAGTGTGGTAAGATATTCAGTCATACTATCAATCTAGCACAGCATCTAAGAACCCACACAAAGGAATAACCTTTTTGAATGCTTAGTGTAAGGTCCCTGTCGACTCCTCAGTTTAGACATCCCATCATGGATGCAGGATGTTACTTGGGCTTTTATATACCCCACCCCCCAGCTCCATAGCCTGACTCTCTATTTCTAAAGAAATTCATCAAAGCAATGTGAGACCATTCCAGTTAATGGGAAATCACCTCTGAGCCGATTGACTCAGGCATGCCTACTGCATTGAAAACTTCCCCAGCCAGCATGGTGTAGTGGTTAAGAGTGGTGGTTTGGAGCCGTGGACTCTGATCTGGAGAACCGGGTTTGATTCCCCGCTCCACATGAGCAGCGGAAGCTAATCAGGTGAACTGGATTTGTTTCCCCACTCCCACACATGAAACCATCTGGGAGACCTTGGGCCAGTCACGCTCGCTCAGCCTCACCTACCTCACAGGGTGTCTGTTGTGGGGAGGGAAAGGGAAAGTGATTGTAAGCTGGTTTGATTCTACTTTAAGTGGTAGAGAAAGTTGGCATACAAAAACCAACTTTTCTTCTTCTTTGAATGTCAGGTGTCATTTCTGACCCTTCCCGTTGAATTTTGAGGGCAGTTACTTCAAACCGCGCAGTCATAAGAACATAACATAAGAACATAAGAAAGACCCTGCTGGATCAGACCAAGGCCCATCAAGTCCAGCAGTCTGCTCACACAGTGGCCACCAGGTGCCTGTTGCGCACAGCGTGTCTGGACTTCAGGAGTTTACCTGGTAGCAACTTCACACCACACAGTTCTGCTATGTACAGTTTATTTACAATATCTACAGAGTCCTTCAGCAGTTAATATTCACTGCTCTGACCATCAAAGTGCTTCGCCAGCGCGAATATTCCTAGCAAGACAAACTTACATTCAATACACAGACATATACACATTCATGACCAATCACATTTCACCTGAGATGAGTCATTCTGGAAATCCCCGTTGCTGGCTGTACAAACTGGCTCAGACCAGCATAATCACATGACTTAGCTGTCACTCTGATCAGTATAATCTGTTTAGCAAACTGCTGACTAGCCAAAACTTAGACATATGTTGACAGTGCCTCCAGGAAGCCACAAACAAGAAGACTGCAGCAGCACCATCCTGCCCGTGTTCCACCGCACCCAAAATAATAGGCATGCTCCTCTGAAACTAGAGAGAACAGGTATGCAGCATGACCAGCATCCATTCCAACTAATAGCTATGAATACCCCTTTCCTCCATGAACATGTCCACTCCCCTCTTAAAGCCCTCCAAGCTGGCAGCCATCACCACATACTGGGGCAGGGAGTTCCACAATTTAACTATGCATTGTGTGAAAAAATACTTCCTTTTATCTGTTTTGAATCTCTCACCCTCCAGCTTTAGCAGATGACCCCATGTTCTAGTATTATGGGAGAGGGAGAAAAACTCCCTATCCACTCTCTCCAAACCACGCATAATTTTCTAGACCTCTATCATGTCTCCCCTTAGCAGCCTTCTTTCCAAGCTAAACAGCCCTAAGCGTCCTAACCGCTCCCCATAGGACAGTTGCTCTAGTCCCCTAATTATTTTTGGTTGCTCTTTTCTGCACCTTCTCAAGCTCTGTAATATCCTTTTTTAGGTGTGACCAGAATTGTACACAGTATTGCAAGTGTGGTCAAATTCAAATTTCTTGAACAGTTACGATCTTTAATTTACATGTACATAGGAGATAAAATTTCCACATGTTACCTCACTAACAGTCCATTTCTGAGACTGGGGTGAGTGGGCTTAGGAGGCAACTAGAGCCCTAAGCTGGCACCATGCAATCTGGCACAGATGCTGGCGTAGTGTCACTTGCCTGGCCTCCCAGGACTTCCGTGGCAGCACCCCCCAGATGCCGGCTCAGCTTCCTATCAGTGTCCTTCCAGCGCAACTGCTCACGCTGGTGTCCTGGGAGGCATTCCTGAAGTATTCTGGGGGGGTGGACCTTCCAGTAGGTGTAGTGGTTAAGAGAGGTATTTTGGAGCATTGGAGTCTGATTTGGAGAACCGGGTTTGATTCGCCACTTCTCCACATGGGTGACAAAGGCTAATCTGGTGAACAGGATTTGTTTCCCAACTCCTACACACAAAGCCAGCTGGGTAACCTTGGGCCAGTCACGCTCTCTCAGCCTCACCTACCTCACAGGGTGTCCGTTGTGGGGAGGTGAAGGGAAGGTAATTGTAAACTGGTTTGAGTCTCCCTGAAGTAGTAGAGGAAGTCGGCATATAAAAACCAATTCTTCTTCTTCCATGCCAGGAATGCCCCCTTCAGAAACAACCGTGCTGCGTCAGCAGCCATGCCATCCCTGGCCTCTGCAGGGCTCAGAAATGGGCTGTTACTGAATCCCAGGGCATTAGTGCTGTGTGTTTGAATTTGGTATTTTCTCACTGTATATGCCCTCATGCATAACTGTATAGTGTACCCCTCAAAATTGTTTTTCTAATTCAAAGTTTACCCATACATATCTACTACTGGTTGTATAACATCCAGCATGTGTTTTTGTGACAACCAGTATAAGAAATCTGAATAAGATCCTGAGATCCTAATATAAGCCTCTGAGGTAGAGAACAATGACATAATCGCCCTGTGGAATGTGTGCGTCAGCTAAGTAGAAATATCTCAGTCTGAGGATTTTTCATCAACCATGCAGAAATACAAAAGATACATTTAGCAGACTACCACCTTACAAACATGTTATTTATCCAAAAATCCAGTCAATTTCCTCATTCAGTCCTTGAGGTGTCAAAGTTTCCAGTGTAAAAATCCAGAAAGTTTCTTTCTCTCACAGTTGTTTGAAGAGTTGTGACCCCTATTCCATGCCCTGAAGATGACCAAGATGCCCTCCCTCTCATGATCTGCCTAAGGTCATAGAATCAGCATTGCTGACAGATGGCCATCTAGCCTCTGTTTAAAAACCTCCAGAGAAGGAGAATTTCCCACCTCCTAAGGAAGACTGTTCCACTGAGAAACCACTCTTAACTGCTTGAAAGTTCTTCCTAATGTTTAGACGGAAACACTTTTTATTTAATTTCAACCCGCTGGTTTGGGTCAGACCTTCTGGGGCAAGAGAAAACAACTCGGCACCATTCTCTATATGACAGCCGTTCAAGTCCTTGAACATGGTTATCATATCAGTCTTCTCCGCTCCAGGCTAAACATACCCAGCTCCTTCCTCATAGGACTTGGTCTCCAGACCCCTCACCATCTTTGTTGCCCTCCTCTGGGCATGTTGCAGCTTCTCTACATCCTTCTTAAATTTGTGGTGCCCAAAACTGAACACAATACTCTAGGTGAGGTCTAACCAGAGCAGAGTAAAGCGATTCCATCACTTTGCGTGATCTGGACATTGTACTTCTGTTGGTAAAGCCCAAGATTGCATTTGCCTTTTAAGCTACCACATCACACTGCTGACTCATGTTCAGTGTTTGGTCTTCTAAGACCCCAACATCCTTTTGCACACACTGCTGCCAAGACAAGTCTCCCCTATCCTGTAATTATACATTTGATTTTTCCTACCTAAATGCAGAACCAACCATTTATCTCTGTTTAAATGCATTTTATTAGTTTTAGCCCAAATCTCCAGGCTGTCAAGATCATCCTGTATCCTGGCTCTGTCTTCTACCATATTTGCTACCCCTCTCAATTTAGTATCATCTGCAAATTTAATAAGCATCCCCTCTATTCCTTCATCCAAATCATTTATAAAGATGTTGAACAATATAGGGCCCAGGACAGATCCCTGAGGTTTGGAGTGTTGGACTCTGATCTGGAGATCTGGGTTTGGTTCCCCACTCCTCCACATGGGTGACGGAGGCTAATTTGGTGAACTGGATTTGTTTCCTCACTCCTACACACAAAGCCAGGTGGGTAACCTTGGGCCAGTCATGCTCTCTCAGCCCCACCTACCTCACAGGGTGTTGGTTGTGGGGAGGGGGAGGGAAGGTGATTGTAAGCAGGTTTGATTCTTAAGTGGTAGAGAAAGTCGGCATATAAAAACCAACTCTACTTCTCTAGTCAATCCTCTCCGAATGGATTAGGAACCATTAACAAACATTCTTTGGGTGCAATCTGTCAACCAGTTACAGATCAACCTAACAGTAATAAGATCTAAATCACATTTTCCCAATTTGTCAACAAGCAGGGAATATGTCTGTCCTTGTCCTCTGACCCAGAAGCGCAAGTCCTTATCAAAGGTGTTAATTTGTAAGACTTGCATTACAAATATATGTACCTTTGTTATTATTGAATTGATATTCATGTATGTACAAATACATTTATGAACACATTCATATTCATAAATACATTGAGAGTCTTGAATATAATTCTATACCAGTTGATAAATTGTTTGTTAGAATCTGAGCTTGTTCATTTAAATCTGCTTCCAGACTGCAGTTGCATCTCAGTCTTAAGAACTGTGAATATGGCAGATTCCTTTTTAGGTGGTAAGGATGAAAACTATCGCTGGCTAAAAATGAGTTGACCTCTTGTTTGGCTTCCTATACATATCACTCTGTATTGTTGTGTCTGATCTTCTAACCACTACATCTAAAAATTTCAAACTGGATTTTTTAAATTGCATTTCAAATGTAATAGTATCATGTATAATATTGATGTACTGGCTAAATTGGTGGAGTAATTCCAAATGAGTAATATATCATCCAGATACCTTTTGCATAGGACAAAATATTTTTTAAAGATGAAATCATTCTGAAGAATAAACATTCTCCAATCTATCCATAAATAAGTTAGCCAATTCTGGGGCAAACCTGTGTCCCATGGCTGTACCTCCTACACACAAAGCCAGGTGGGTAACCTTGGGCCAGTCATGCTCTCTCAGCCCCACCTACCTTGCCAGTAACAACGGTTTTGAAATTGAAACAAAAATTTTGGGGGGCAAATCTCTGCAATTTGGCACAAGAATGTTGTGGGTAGATCCCTAATCTCTCTCGTAATACTTCAATACCCACATCCTGTGGAATATTAGTGTACAGGGAAACATCTCTTATGTGGTTAAAAAAATCCATGTTGTCCCTAAGATATGAGCTTGTGGTTTGGACAAAGGGTTTTAAAAATTGGCCCAAATTCATAGCAAGAGGTTCCAGCACAGATCCACGTCCTGACACTATGGGACTTCCTGGTACCGTGTATTTTGGGAAGTAAATGGAACTGAGGCACTCTGTCTTCTGTTTGCAGGAGGAACTCATCTGTATGTTTGTCAATATACTTATGCACTAATGCCTCCTATATCCATTCAGCTATTTCTTTCTTGATTTTCCCTGTTGGATTTGCACTGTGCTTTGTGTAGTGCGCTTCATTATTCAGCTGTCTCTATGCCTCTTGGATATAGTCCTCTCTATCCCCAAATGTGTTAGAAAAAACGTCTCTCAAAAGGATTAGGTGGCTCAACAAATGAGAGCTGAAGATCTTTGTGTGGGACAGCTGATCCCCATAAACTCGGGAGTAGATCCTTAATTGTTCTTAATTGATGGTTTCAATTGTTCTAATTGATGGTTTTAAGATGGGTTCCAGTGTTTAAGTCCTGGATCTCCTTGCAGGTGTAATAATCCCTAATGTATAATGCTACTCCTCCCTTTTCCGATTTGGTCTATTTCTCTGAAATAGGTTATACCCTTCAATTAAGACATTCCAATCATGAGACTCCTTCTTTAGTTTCCGTAATGCCTATTATATCATATTTGCTTTGTACTATTAAAAGTTCTAGTTCATCTTGCTTATTTCCCATACTCTGTGCATTAGTGTAGAGACACCTTAGTCCACAGGTCCTTCTTCTTGGCAGCTTATTTAAGATTGTCTCCCTCCCATTGTTACATTTTTGAACTATCTTTCCCTGCATAAGTGTTACTCTCTGCAAATCATTCATATCTATATTTGCAGTTATTGACCTCACTTGAGGCTTTAAATTTACGTCTCGCTCCCCCAGAAGATTTAGTTTAAAGCCCTCCTTATCAGGCTTGCAAGGCGGTGGCCAAACACATTTTTACCCGCCTTTGTGAGGTGCAAGCCATCTCCCGATAGAAAAGCATTATCCAGGTAGCGTAAGCCATGGTCCAAAAACCAAACCTTTCCTGGTGACACCATCGACGCAGCCACTCATTTGCAGAATTTTTCATTCTCTTCCCAATCCGTGGCCTAGTACAGGAAGAACCGACGAAAACACAACCTGTGCTCCCAGTTCCTTCACCTTTTTACCCAAAGCTGTATAGTCCCTTTTAATACTTTCTGGGCTGTGCTGGGCAGTATCGTTTGTTCTCACATGAATAAAAAGGAAGGGATAATGATCCGTGGGTCTAACAACTCTATCCAGACTTTCCGTCACATCCTGGATATGCACTCCCGCCAGACAATACACCTCTCGAGACAACAGGTCCGGTTGACACACTTTACCCTCTACCCCTCTCATTAGGGAATCCCCAATAACCAACACTCGCCTATTCCTACATTGGGGAGCAGAGGTTTGAGTCCTGTCATCCACAGGGACCTGAGAGACCAGAGAGGACTGGGCGCTGAACCTTTGTTCCAATAATCCAGGCTCTTTTTTTTTTTAATAAATTTTTATTGGTTTTTTTAAAACTAAATTCTTCATAATTTTAACAATTTTAAAGATAATGTCAGAGCACGATTGTAACAATTGTTGTCTTAATTACAAATAGTTATAAAATAATTTGACTTCCCCACCACCCCAGTCTGCCACTTGATAATATAATCCATCAATATATTCTGATCCTAATATTAATCTCATAGCATATAGAATATTACATTCCGGATCAGGATAAAAGGTAACCTTTCATTTTTCCCAAATCTTATAAATTCTAAAAATTAATTCAATCCTCCCATTTTCCCATAGATATTCATTACTTATTTAATTTAATTTAACATATTAATTTCTCCATCTCCACCAGCTCTAAAATCTTAAAATTCCAATTTCTTTTTCTTTCTTTCTGGAACTTCCGCCTCTTTCCATTTGGCTGCAGATAATAATCTTGTAGCCATTATAAGATAAATTCAAAAATATCCTTTTAACATTATACCGTAAATAGCCATGCCACCCATTTATACTGTCAAAGCCATCCAAATCCAATAATCATATTTGAACAAGTCTTTTAGCCATGATCTAATATTTCCTTCTGCATTTGAAATAGGTCAGTTAGAAACAGGAACAAGGTCTCTTTGTTCTCTCTCAACTCGTCTGGCAAGTTACACACACCAAGATAATTTTCTCTGACCTGCATCTTCATCATGGCTAAGTCCTTAATTTTTACTTGTGTTGCTTCAATTTGTTTTTCTTGACCTTCTAGCTCCTTCTTTGTTTCCTTGAATTCTTCCATAACTTTGTTAACTGGAATGTCCATTTCTTGCATGTCTGTTTTCATTGTCACAGGCAGGTTACATTCTTGGTCTTCTATCTTCTTTATATCCTTATGTTGTTCCAAGACTAATTTGACCGAAGAATCCATTGCTTGCTTGTCTGTGTTGATCATCATTTGAACCTTAATATCCTTTATGTCTTCTGTAACCAGATCCAGCTTCTGATTAATGATTTGTGATGATTTGTCAAGAGTAATCACCATTGAGATCAGTTGAGCCATTTGTATTGATATCTGTTCTAGATGTTTAGCTGTCACCTCAGACTGATTAACTAACATATCCTGCACTTTTTTCTCCATGGTTAAGTTCTGTAAAGTTTCCTTTACGTTTTTAAAGGCAGGGCTATGTAATAAACCAGAACAGGGACGAGTTCCAGATATTTACTTGAGTAGTTAAGCTGCAAAATTGTTGGTCATCTGGCAGGAGTCCTTTACATGTAATTGATGAAGGATATTTCATTGACCAGCTTGAGTACTTTTTCAAATTGAAAAAGTTAACATTTACCCTTAAAGTCGCATTTTAAAGTTGACAACACCAACGAGTTTTTCCGGACGCTCTAGGTCGGCTTAACCAGGAAGTATTCCGGAAGTTGCCTCGTCACGAACCTTCTATCGTCTTCTCGATGGTGGTTTCCTTCAGGAACAATTTCAATGTAGCACGAGTGAGACGTTTTTCCGGTCCTATAACTTACTTCCTGCTGATTTGGATGCCGAGCAGTAGAGAGGGATAATAGATGGAACGCAGAGTCTTCCAGTCTGAGATATCCTCTTTGTTGCAAAACGTGGCTGGAGGACTCTTTTTACACCGGAAAAGTTCTCAAAGGTATCTCCCTCCCCTTCCTTTAAGAGCGAATCGGATTGGCAAATCGTAAGTCAATCATTTAGGCTTGTTGTTTTGATTTAAGCTGATCAGTTTGATAAGGCTCCTGCCGCTTTATTTGATGAGTCTCATACAGCAGAGTCATCCGTTTCAATTAAGGAAGGAACAGGGTTTCCAGGAATGTCTTCTTCAACCCCCGTTATTCGATAACACCAATGATGAATGAAAGATTCTTATCTACTCACTTGGGCGTCTAGGGGTGAGGTTCTTATCTTAATGTAGTCCTTATGATGTTTATAAGGTGGTGGGGGGTAGAGTCTAAATGCCGAAGTTGCACTCTGGCGATTCCAATCCCTTCGTGCCCACGGGATCAACGTCTAAATCTCCGGGGGACTTATTGAAGCTCCCTCGGAGTATTTAGGAGATCAAACCGCATAGATGGCTGCAGGGAATTCCTGCTTCCCAGCCCACTTGCAAGGGCTGGGTTGGGGTGCAGTAAAACACCCCAAAAGAAACGCAAACTTGGATTCCCCCCAGGAGCCCCTGGGAGAACGAAGCACTCAGCCCAGCGTCACCACCGGAAGCCCCCGGATCTGCCAATAATCCAGGCTCTTAATAAAGTATACTACTTCAGGATCACCTGCCTGAGTCTGTTTACTGTTGGGATGTTACAGGTAAATGCCTGAACCTGATACCTACTAAAAGCTTCACGACACTCCTGGTTTCAGAGTAAACTACAAATACAAACTTTGTTTTAAGGCCCCCAGACCCGACCCCCAGGCCAAGAGCCCCCGGCCAAGAACCCTTGTGCTCTCGCCAGAGGCGCCACGCCTTCTAATGAAAAGCCCTCAGCCCTACCCCTCAATAGCTTATAGCAGAGGGTGGAGCCAGCAATTTCCCCAGCAATTACTCTGCCCTCACACAGGAATTAGCCACTAAACACAACAAAAGAACAAAGGGAGCCACTTAGTACCCTCTGTAGCACTCCACCCAGTCACTCACTCTCACATACACCAACCTCAGCTAGACAGCATATATTAGGCAGCTAAGGAAAATCTAAAATCTAAAAAGTGCACTGACCTTCCATATTAACATACCATACCCTCATTAGCACATTATCTTGATACTTACAGGACAATGATTAGCACATTACCTTTGATACTTTTTGCAGGACAATGATTCAGCTCAAACCCAACCCCTTTCTGACTATATATTACTCTTCCTACACACTTGACACTGAGAGACACTGTCCTTCAGTGTTACTCCTCTGAAGATGCCTGCCACAGCTGCTGGCGAAACGTCAGGAAAGAAAATACCAAGACCACGGTCACACAGCCCGGATAACCTACAAGAACCAATGCACTGACCTCCTTAGACACTCTGGTTCGTGCAGACACTAGCCCAGGTGCCTCAGGTTCTGTCCTTGGAGAGATGCACTTTTATACTCAAATATCTCAGCTACTGGAGGAGTAATTAAAACCTTTCGTCTCTGGCGAGTCCATTGTTTTGCCAGTTACTTCTAGCAGCCTCGGGGCTCATTTTTACTATAAATATTGGCACACTTGCACTGTGTGCATCCTGGACCCCCGCATGCACCCCCACTAACTTGTAGGCCCCCTTCTCTTTCCACTCTCTACAACACAGCTTTTATTCGGATGCTGCTCTTCTGGACTGGTAAATATCACCCTCAACCCTCATATCCTTGTTCCTAATCTCTCCTCCCTGTTATTTTCTTAGGTCGTGTGAATTGGCTACAAGATTTTGCAGTGTGTGTTTGTTTGAACTCCATTTCATTGGAAATAAATGATATATGTTTCATGGACCACCATGTTGCCTCTGGGGCCAGCGCCCCAAGCCCTGGGGGCTTGGGAAGGGGAGACGCTATGGTCTCGGGTGATGGCTTGGGGGCTGCCCCCAGGCGCAGCCATGGGTAGGGGGGTTCTGTGAGGCATGGGGGGTTGAGGCAGCAGGGGGGTACAGCCATGGCATGGGGCAGGTCTTCCAATGCCCCCAGTATTCCTGCCTGATGCTCTGCAATGATGTGGGTCAGCTTGAGCATCGTTGACAGATGGCCCCTGGAGGCAGTGACCTCTGCAGCCAGTGTCGCCACCCACCAATCTGCCTGGTCGGTAATCTCCCGCCACTTGCGTCTGGTCTCCAGGTGCTACCTCTCAATAGCAGCCCACATGGAAGAGAAGGTGGGGGGTGGGTTGTCAGGCCAGGGGCCATGAGCATGAGACCCGGGCGCAGGCTCTTCCTCCCCCTCTTCACTGGGGGGCTCAAAGCCTGGCTGAAGAATAAAATTCTAAAGTATCTGCAGTAAGCACCTGAGAACTGATTCCTTAAGTCATAGCACACACACAATCACCTACAAAACTAAGAATGGTGGGAAGAGGCAAGCACAAAGAGAAAAGAGATCAACATTACTTTATCCATGGTGAGAGAGAAGATGAGAATTGCTGAAAGTCTGTCCAAGATTTTTTCCCTGATGATCTTTAAGGGAACCTAGTGTCATGCCAAGCATAGGGATTTCCGTTTATTGGGGAAAATTAGCTGGAGACTTGATAGAGCGATGCAAGAGGCTGGCATGGGGATCTTTTAACCAGTTCCGTTCCAGGTAAACAAATTAAATGGAAAGAAACCCAATAACGATGAGGTTTTTATGAATGTTAAGGATTTTATTAAAGGATAATCAAATAGGGTAAAAAATACACACACACAATTCACAACATACACAGAGCTAAGAAACTAAAGGTTTGAGAGCCCCAAGTGGGCTATAGTAACCTTCCAAAGAAACGAGGTCCAGAATGGCAGCAGCAGAGAGAGAGCTTAGCAATGACCAGCACTACTAGCTAGGAAAACAATACACCCACATGGTATCGTGGGCCATGGGGCTAGTTATACCCCAAAAGGTAGCTGGAGGCAATGCCTGCAATGTCAATACACATTGCTAGTGACAAAAGGCTTGATTACATACAACAGGATTAATTGGGAGTAGAGAATAAGAACATAATAATGATGGCTGGGTGTGATAGAGTTGGAGATTAAGGCAGGGGTCCGGAAGGCATGACCGGACACAGGTTGTATCCTGAAGGGTACATGTGAATGGATTGACAGGATATGGCAGGGCTTGAGCAGGCTACTGGACATATTCATGGAGGAAAGGGGTATTCATGGCTATTAGTTAGAATGGATACTAGTCATGCTGCATACCTATTCTCTCTAGTATCAGAGGAGCATGCCTATTATATTGGGTGAAGTGGAACACAGGCAGGATGGTGCTGCTGCAGTTGTCTTGTTTGTGGCTTCCTAGAGGCACCTGGTTGGCCACTGTGTGAACAGACTGCTGGACTTGATGGGCCTGGGTCTGATCCAGCAGGGCCTTTCTTATGTTCTTTTGTTAACTGCACAGAAATAACAGCTTATCTTGGTCCTCCTTTGTTTCCATGGAAAAGCAGCAACATTCCTTCCATGGAGTGGGTGGCAGATCTCCAGACCCTGACAGTTTGCTTCAGACTTGCACAACAAAGATGGATGCAGGAGATAGAGTTGTCTCAGGCTACATGGCACTGTGCCATCCTATGCGCACCAGCTGTAGTCCTGTAAAGCATGTGGGGGTGTCCCAGGATTCCCCAGTGTCTGGCCTGAGCCCATGACACTAGCACATCCTTTTCATGAATCTGGGCTCCGCCTTTCCTGTGGAAAAATCCCATAGTTTCACATTCCAAGGTGGGGAAGTTTTCAAAGCTCCAGGAGTGCCTAAATTGACGGCATTAAAGCTGCTTTAATGGCTCAGAGGTGACTTCCGGTAACTGAGCTGGTCCCGGCACACGTCCAACATACGCTTTAAATTGGTGTGTTTTTTGCACACCAACCCGGTTCTAAACAGTGGACCAGGATGCAGGAATTCCTCTGCAGCCTGAAGAAAACGGTGTGACTCCCATACTGTCCGAGGGAGCTAAGCCCCCAGGAGGTGTGGATGTTGTCCCGCTAGGCATTGAGGGGAGAAGACATCGGCGTGAGCGTTTTCTTGGCATCTAGCTTGGACCTCCATTACCTATCACCTACATATGCACTATTTAATGAAGAAAAACCTCACCCTTCAGAAATCTATGTAACAAGAATAACTTTTGATCTTACCGGGAATGGAAGTTTGATCTGACTGGGGAAATAACTGGGAACTCCGCATTCTTTCCCCCCCCCCCAATATAAAACCTTTCTGGTTAAGATTTCAGATAAAGCGGCAAGGACTCTATCCATGCAAGAAGGAAATATGGAAAAGAAAATTCAGGAGATGTTTGCCAGACAAAAAGAGACAACTGCAAAACGATATGAACAGCTGTCAAAACAACAGAAGCAGCTGTCAAAACAGATGGAGCAAATGATTACTATACTGAATACTTTTATCCAACCAACGACACAAGTATGGAACGAGGCAATAGAAGACCCTACAGAAGAAGCAACCCAGATGACTACAATGAGGTCAGAGGTGATACTAGAGGGCCCTCTAGTGGATAAGAAAGATGAAAAACACAAGAATCTCGTAAATGAAATGGATTACTATAATACATTGACAACAATGGACTTGAATGAGAGTGACTTTGAATCAAGTCCTTTTAATTTGCCTGATGAATTGTTCAACATTTGTTTGGAAGATCTGATGACCAAGAAAAAAAAGGAGATTTCAGGATCATCTTTCTTGAATTTGAGAAGCAAGATGTTGCAACAAGGATTTACTATGAAGACTATCCACCTGCAGAGGAGACCTTACTAACAATTCCCAAGGATGCTCCTCGATATCTACTATTAATGATGAGAAGAAGGAAATGCTGGAAATTCCGGATAAAGGGATTAAATTAAGAGATTTTAATTTTTTTATGGCAAAGATTAAAAAGGAATAGATTAAATGGAACTGGTTAAAAGGATTGGCTTTATGGATATGCAATTATATATGATAATTAATTTACTAGAATATGCTTTAATTGAGCGTTTGGGAGTAATGGAGATTTATAAAATAATTAATTTTTAAGGAATGGAGGGAAATGTAGGGGAAGTTAAAAAATTTCTTTTTTCATTTTTGATTACAAATATTTTACAATGGTTCCTTTTTTATTTTATACTTGATGTTAACTGTTAAACTATGTGTTTAACATTTTGGGACCATGGATATTACTTGATCTATTCCCATATTTATACTTTCTATTAATTTTATATTAGATAGATTTAATTGTTAGATAGAGACTAATTAAAATTGTATTGGGGCTAGCTCTGTTAGCAAAAGTTTTGACAATTTATTTTAAGATAGAAGAGGGTGGGGGGGGGAAGTCAGCTTGTGATTAATTTAGTAATATAGAATTTTTAGTAGTATTAGTTTTTGTTAATACTGGATTATGTTTATATGTTAATATATTAAATTAGAAAATAAAAAATTATTTTTTAAAAAAATGGCTCAGAGGTGATGGCCAATTAACTAGAAATTGTCTCGCATTGCTTTGATGAAATCCTCTTGAAGTAGAGATAAGGGTGTTCACAGGACATTGAGCTGGGGGGAGTATATAAAAGTCAGTGATATCCTGCCTCTGTCAAGGAAATGCGCTCTGGACATGACAGGGAGTGGCACTCTCTCAAACTTATGCCAAAGATCCACCCAATGTACATTACACTTTCAATGGGGTCCCCTTCAAAAAAACTAAGAAAAGATTGGGGACAAATTGGAGTGCCTCAACAGAGGAGGGGACAGGGGCCTTATACTGAGCATTCAAAAAGGTTTTCCCTTTCTATGGGGTCTTAGATGCTGTGCCAGATTGCTATTATGACTGATTATCTTTCCACACACTGAGCATTCAAAGGTATCGCCCTGTGTGTGTTCTTTGATGCCCTTGAAGATGGCCACTTTCACTGCAATTCTTTTCACACTCTTGAGCATTCAAAAGGTTTCTCCAATGTGTGGGTTCTTACATGCTTTTAATTGCCACTGCAACTAAATCTCTTTCCACACTCAGCATGAAAAAGGTTTCTCCCCTGTATGGGTTCTTTGATGCTGTTGAAGATGGCTACTGCAACTGAATCTCTTTCCACACTCCGAGCATTCAAAAGGTTTCTCCCCAGTGTGGGTTCTTAAATGCGTTTGAAGAGCGCTACTCTGATTGAATCTTTTTCCACACTCTGAGCATTCAAAAGGTTTCTCCCCAGTGTGGGTTCTTTGATGCTTTTGAAGACTGCCACACTGACTGAATCTCTTTCCACACTCTGAGCATTCAAAAGGTTTCTCCCCAGTGTGGGTTCTTAAATGCGTTTGAAGTGTGCTACTCTGACTGAATCTCTTTCCACACTCTGAGCATTCAAAAGGTCTCTCCTTTGTGTGTGTTCTCTGATGCAGTTGAAGATGGCTACTGCAACTGAATCTCTTTCCACACTCCGAGCATTGAAAAGGTTTCTCCCCAGTGTGGGTTCTTAAATGCGTTTGAAGAGAGTTACTGTGACTGAATCTCTTTCCACACTCTGAGCATTCAAAAGGTTTCTCCCCAGTGTGGGTTCTTAAATGCGTTTGAAGATGGCTACTCTTACTGAATCTCTTGCCACACTCGGAGCATTCAAAAGGTTTCTCCCCAGTGTGGGTTCGTAAATGCGTTTGAAGAGAGCTACTGTCACTGAATCTCTTGCCACCCTCTGAGCATTCAAAAGGTCTCTCCTTTGTGTGGGTTCTTAAATGCATTTGAAGTGTGCTACTCTGACTGAATCTCTTTCCACACTCGGAGCATTCAAAAGGTTTCTCCCCAGTGTGGGTTCGTAAATGCGTTTGAAGAGAGCGACTGTCACTGAATCTCTTTCCACACTCTGAGCATTCAAAAGGTTTCTCCCCAGTGTGGGTTCTTAAATGCGTTTGAAGAGAGCGACTGTCACTGAATCTCTTTCCACACTCTGAGCATTCAAAAGGTTTCTCCCCAGTGTGGGTTCTTAAATGCGTTTGAAGATGGCTACTCTGACTGAATCTCTTTCTACACTCCAAGCATTCAAAAGGTCTCTCCTTTGTGTGAGTTCTCTGATGCAGTTGAAGATGGCTACTGCAACTGAATCTCTTGCCACACTCAGAGCATTCAAAAGGTTTCTCCCCAGTGTGGGTTCTTAAATGCGTTTTAAGAACGCTACTCTGACTGAATCTCTTTCCACACTCTGAACATTCAAAAGGTTTTTCCCCAGTGTGGGTTCTTAAATGCGTTTGAAGAGAGCGACTGTCACTGAATCTCTTTCCACACTCTGAGCATTCAAAAGGTTTCTCCCCAGTGTGGGTTCTTAAATGCGTTTGAAGATGGCTACTCTGACTGAATCTCTTTCTACACTCCAAGCATTCAAAAGGTCTCTCCTTTGTGTGAGTTCTCTGATGCAGTTGAAGATGGCTACTGCGACTGAATCTCTTGCCACACTCAGAGCATTCAAAAGGTTTCTCCCCAGTGTGGGTTCTTAAATGCGTTTTAAGAGCGCTACTCTGACTGAATCTCTTTCCACACTCCGAGCATTCAAAAGGTTTCTCCCCAGTGTGGGTTCTTAAATGGTTTTGACGAGAGCTAGTGTCACTGAATCTCTTTCCACACTCAAAGCATTGAAAAGGTTTCTCCCCAGTGTGGGTTCTTAAATGCTTTTGAAGAGAGCTACTGTCACTAAATCTCTTTCCACACTCTGAGCATTCAAAAGGTTTCTCCCCAGTGTGGGTTCTTAAATGCTTTTGAAGAGAGCTACTGTCACTGAATCTCTTGCCACCCTCTGAGCATTCAAAAGGTCTCTCCTTTGTGTGAGTTCTCTGATGCCGCTGAAGATGGCTACTGCAATTGAATCTCTTGCCACACTCCGAACAGTCAAAAGGTCTCTCCTTTTTGTGAGTTCTCTGATGCAGTTTAAGATGGTTACTCTGACTGAATCTCTTTCCACACTCGGAGCATTTAAAAGGTTTCTCCTTTGTGTGGGTTCTTAAATGTGTTTGAAGAGAGCTACTGTGACTGAATCTCTTTCCACACTTCAAGCATTCAAAAGGTTTCTCCCCTGCGTGGGTTCTTAGATGCCTTTGAAGATGGCTATTTAGACTGAATCTCTTTCCACACACTGAGCATTCAACAGGTTTCTCCCCAGTGTGGGTTCTTAAATGCGTTTGAAGAGCGCTACTCTGACTGAATCTCTTTCCACACTCTGAGCATTCAAAAGCTTTCTCTCCTGTGTGTATACTTTGGTGCACAAGGAGCTGTGATCTGTATCTGAAGTACTTGCTACAACGAAAGCATTTATGTGCCCCCATTACACTAGGCTTTCGAAAAAGTGCATTACCCTTTCTTCCACAAGGGAACATCCTTCCACTCTTCATGCAGATAAATGGCTTTTCTCCTGAATGAATCCTTTGGTGTTGAAAAAGGTCTGATTTCTGTGTGAAGTTCATGCCCCAGTCGGAGCAGCTATAAAGTTTCTTCCATTTGTGTATTCTTTGATGTCTAAGGAGCTCTGATCTGCGATGGAAGCTCTTGCCACACTCTAAGCATTGATGGGCCTTCTTTCCTCTGTGCATTTGCAAATGGATATCATATTGGGCTTGATCTGAGAAGTTCATTCCACACACAAAGCACTTGCATGCCTCTTCCACCATGTGGACTAATTCATGGACATCCTGCTCTTGGCCAGGAATGGGTCTATCCCTCTTCTTGACCATATGACTTTCTTCCTGCCTGTTTAGTCTGCCTTGACTCCAGAAGTTTCCTTTCCAATATTCATTCTTCACTTTATCTGGCAATAGCTGATGCACTTCCCGATCACCCTCATTCCACTGATCATGCCCTGCTGGAATGGAAAGAGAGATCCCTTTAGCACCCACATGAGTCCTGATGATCCACAAGCGAAACATTTTTTTAAATTATTATTATTTATTGCATTTTAACCCAAAAAAAGCCCTGGCCCTGATCGAGGCCAGCCAGATACTGCTTGGGCTGGAGATCACAAGTAAAGTTGGTATTACATGAACATAAATTTCTCCAGGGAACATACCAGGAGAGGCAGTCCTGTAGACAGGACAGTCCCAGATGTGACAGTCCCAGACCATGTAAGGCTTTAAAGGTCATAATCAGCACCTTGAAGCTGACCTGATATTTCAGCTGGAACCAGTGCAGTTGACACTGGTGTAATATGTGTCCACGGCAAGGTACCAGTAAGAAGTCTTGCTGCGGCATTCTGTACTAGCTGGAGTTTTTGAGTCAGTCTCAGGGGTTCTTTCTTAAAAGAAATGGAGAATACTCCAATTACCATGTGGGGTGTTCATGGGCTGCTATAGGGGTAATTCGTCCTATGGGTATCCCTTGCAACCCTCAAGGTCACAGAATGCCAGGCAAGTTGAAAGAGAGAAACAGTGTGGAGGTTTCTATGCTAATGCTAGAAGCCTCTAAGCAGAAATGGGGGAGTTAGAGTGTATTGTTTTAAGAGAAAACATAGATATAGAGAGCATTACAGAAACCTGGTGGAGGGGAGAGAACCAGTGGGATACAGTCATCCCGGGTTACAAACTGCATAGAAATGACAGGGAAGAGCGTATTGGAGGGGGTGTTGCTATGTACATCAAGGAAGGCATAGTGTCTAAAAAGCTAGAGACCATAACAAGGGCAGACTCGTCCACAGAATCCTTATGGGTGATGATTCCGGGCCCCAACAGTGATTTAGTACTGGGGACATTCTATCGGCCCCCTGACCAAATGGCTCCGGGTGATCTTGAGATGGAGAATGAAATTAGGGAAGCATGTAAAGATAATGAAGTAGTAATAATGGGAGACTTTAACTTCCCTCATATTGATTGGATAAATGTATGCTCCAGTCAAGCCAAAGAGATAAAATTTTTAGACATCCTAAATGACCGTGCCCTCGAACAGTTGGTCATAGACCCAACCAGAGAGGGAAGTGATCCTGGATTTAATACTCTGTGGTGCTGCCAGTGACTTACAGCCCATTCCTGAGAATGCGGCATGCAGAGTTGGCGGGGAAGAGGCGCAGTGGCGCCTCTTCCTAAGCTGATTCACATGGCTGGGAAAACAAAAAAGGCCGTTTGGCGGCTTTTTTTGTTTTCAATGGGGCCTGCACCGCTGTTCTGGCTGCCGGCACAAGTGGCCGAAAGGGGATAGGAAGCCGCCTAGCTGGCAGCTCCTCCACGCCGGTGCCGGTGCCACGGAGAGGCTGCGAAAATGGAGGGGCGAGGTACTGTCCTGCTGCGCTCGCCCGCCAGCGGGACTGGCCTCACCGCCAGCGTAAGTATGTTTAATCACGGTATTACGCGTACTTGCGCTGGCGGCGAGGTGACACCGCCTCCTATGGAGCTTCAGCCCATTTTTCAGGAATGGGCTGTTAGTGCGGGATGTGGATGTAGTTGAGCCAGTTGGCAATAGTGATCACAATGGCATCAAATTTAATTTATATGCAAGTGGGAAAGTGACAGGGGAAATCTCACACAATCACCTTTGACTTTAAAAGAGGAAACCTCTAAAATGAGAAAACTTGTAAAGAGGAAGTTGAAAGATCAAGTTAGGAGGGTTAAATCTCTGGCAAAGGCTTGGAGTGTTACTGAAGTCAACATTACTAGAGGCTCAGCTAGCTTGTATACCGCAGGTCAGGAATGGTAGTAATAAGTCCAAGACGTCACCACCATGGCTAACAGGTAAGGTTAGCCATTGAGAAAAAAAAGCCATTAGAAGCCATTAGAGAAAAAAAGCCTTCAGAGACTGGAAGGTTTGCCCAAATGAGGCGAACAGAAGCAAACACAAACTTGCACAAAGGAAATGCAAGCAGATAATTAGAGATGGGAAAAAAGATTTTGAGGGGCATATTGCTGAACACATCAAAACAAACAATAAGAAATTCTTTAAGTATATTAGGAGTAGGAACAAAGCTAGTTAAGCAGTTGGACCATTGGATGACAATGGGAGTAAAGGAACTCTAAGGGAGGATAAAGCGATTGCTGAACAACTAAATGAATTCTTCTTATCTGTCTTCACTGTTGAAGATACAGGGCAGAATCCTTCTCCTGAACAGAGATTTTGGAGATGGGAGAATGAGGAACTGAGGCAAATCGTGGTAATAAGGCAGGAAGTCCTAGAACATCTAGACAAACTGCAAACTAACAAGTCACAGGGACCAGACTGTATTCATCCTAGAGTTCTTCAAGAACTCAAACGGGAAATTGCTGAGCTTCTAACAAAGATATGTAATATGTGTCAGGATCAGGCGTTTACCCCTAGCATCCCATAAGCAAACTCATCCAGGCAGGTAGTCCTGAAGCAGTAATACTTTATTAGGAGCAAAAAGGTAAATTAAAGAACTGACTATCTACAAACAGAAGAAGGCTGTTAATAACGATACAGAGGACAGTACATGCTTAAAAGCACTTCTGCCAGGGAAAGTAAAACAAAGTGAGGTAAACCCAAGATAAGGGGTTCCCAGGAAGCGTAGACCAAATATCTGCACAGCTGCAGAAAACAGGACAGAGAATCAAGGTCGTTTGACACGAAGCCAGAGTCTGGCCTCGTCATGTCAAGAACAAAGGCCTGACAATATGTCCCTTCGATCAGCCTCTGTACCAGAGGACTGGAGAATGGCCAATGTAACACCCGTTTATAAAAAAAGGTTCCAAGGGGGACCCAGGAAATTACAGGCCAGTTAGCTTAACGTCTGTTCCAGGTAAATTGATGGAAAGCATTATTAAAGATAGAATTGCAAGCATACAGAAGGGCAAGGTCTGCTGAGCAAAACCCAACATGGCTTCTGTAAAGGTAGGTCCTGTCTCACTAACCTATTAGAGTTTTTTGAAAGTGTCAATAAGCATGTGGACAGGAATGAGCCTGTGGATATTGTGTATTAGGATTTCCAAAAAGCTTTTGACAAAGTCCCCCACCAAAGACTGCTAAGCAAACTTCATAGTCACGGGATAAGAGGACAAGTCCTCTTATGGATTGAGAGGTGGCTGAAAAATAGGAAGCAGAGAGTAGGAATCAATGGTCAGTTCTCACAATGGCGGGATGTGAGCAGTGGGCTTCCTCAGGGATCTGTGTTGGGACCGATGCTTTTCAACCTGTTCATCAATGACCTGGAGTTGGGGTTAAACAGTGAAGTAGCCAAGTTTGCGGATGACACCAAAGTATTTAGGGTGGTTAAAACAAAATCGGACTGTGAAGAGCTCCAGAAGGATCTCTGCGTACTGGAAGAATGGGCATTAAAATGGCAAATGAGATTCAATGTGAGCAAGTGTAAAGTGATGCATATTGGGGCAAAAAATCCCAACTTCACATATATACTGATGGGATCTGTGCTGGCAGCGACAGACCAAAAAAGGGATCTTGGGGTGGTAGTGGATAGCTCAATGAAGATGTCAACCCTGTGTGCGGCTGCTGTAAAAAAGGCAAATTCTATGCTGGCTATAATTAGAGAAGGAACAGAGACTAAAACTGCTGATATCATACTGCCCTTATACAAATCTAAGTTGGGACCACACTTGGAATACTGTGTACAGTTCTGGTCACCAGTCCTAAAAAAGGATATTACAGAGCTTGAGAAGGTGCAGAAAAGAGCAACCAAAATGGTTAGGGGACTAGACCAAGTGTCCTATGGGGAGCAGTTAATACATTTAGGGCTGTTTAGCTTGGAAAGAAGGCAGCTAAGGGGAGACATTATAAAGGTCTATAAAATTATGCATGGCTTGGAGAGAGTGGACAGGGAGAAGTTTTTCTCCCTCTCCCATAATACTAGACACGGGGTCATCTGCTAAAGCTGGAGGGCGAGAGATTCAAAACAGATAAAAGGAATGTATTTTTTCACACAACGCATAGTTAAATTGTGGAACTCCCTGCCCCAAAATGTGGTGATGGCTGCCAACTTGGAAGGCTGTAAGAGGGGAGTGGATATATTCATGGAGGAGAAGGGTATTCATGGCTATTAGTTAGAATGGATACTAGTCATGCTGCATACCTATTCTCTCTAGTATCAGAGGAGCATGCCTATTATATTGGGTGCGGTGGAACACAGGTTCTGGTCTGAGCTTCTGGGACAACAGAAAACAACTCGGCACCCCCCTCTATATCAGAGCTTCTTAAAAGTATGGGTCACAACCCCAAATGGGGACATGGAATAGAATCTCGGGGCCGGGAAAAGTCGCCACCCTCTCTGCCGAGCCCCCCCCCCCTTGAGCTCTCCCTAGACCAGAAGTGTCAAACTGGCCTGCGGAGCTGAATCAGCCAGCCCCCACTCCCCCTTCTTTTCTGAGCACAGGGAAGCCACTGAGGAATTAGGATGGGGGCCCCTTCCAGAAACTTCCTGAGGGCCTCTCAGTCCTGCATTGGCCTCAGGCCAGGACACCCTCTCTGGCTTATGCAATGGCCACAACACTGGCCTCTGTTGCCCCTGGCTCAGCCAGGACATTCGGGTCACTCTATCCGGCCATGCTGAATATTGCTTTTGCTCCCACCCCACCACTTTGAGGCTCCCAGAAGGCAGCAAGTAACAGAGCAGGCCTCAAAACAACATATTGCTGTTTAAGATTTTGATTTTGAATCAGCCCAATGGCACAATCCTAATGGCAGCAATTTGCACCTCTGCCCCCTTACCCAGAGAGGCCACGCTTCCGTAGTTCTCCAGCATGACTTCCTTGTAGAGAGCTCTTTGGTTCGGATCCAGCAGGGCCCACTCCACCTCAGTGAAATGCACAGCGACCTCCTCAAAGGAAACTGGAGACTGAAAGCAAAAGCAGATTCCTTTGTCAGAGATAATGCAAGGCAGAGGCAAATTTCTGGAAGGGAGGCGCATTCTGGGAGGGTCCCAGATGGAGAGTTCGCCATGGGTAAAAGAAGTGGCATTCAGAGGCTCTTGCCTGGACACTTTAAAAACAACTGCAGGAGAAAAGCCCCCCAGAAAAAGGAGGGGGGACCCAGGCTGCCCTCTTCTCATCTCCCCTACCTGGACTGGAGGTGCAGCAGCTGTTTCCACACCTCCGCAAAGAGAACGGATCAACAGTGTCTCTTCACTGCCTGCGAGGGAGAGAAAAGTGGAAGAAAGGGTATTAGCCTCGACTTCCTACTTAACTTTCTCTTAAGTTGTGGGAGAGGCAGAAGAGAAGCACAAGGGACGGATGAACCTGGGGGTGGGAGGGACTCTAAATTCTGCTGACACGTTTCAGACTTCTGAAATACTTGCAACCTGTCCTGGGAATGGTGGAGCTCAAAAAAGTGGCAGCATTTCTTCTGGATCAGACCAAATGCCCAGGCAGGCTGTTCTCCCACCAGCTGGGCCCTCACACAAGCCCTTGAGTCCAGGTTGGTGGAAGGAAAAGAGGGGAAAATAACATTACATGGCACCTCGCTGCCACAATCTGGCCAAAAAACCACACATGAATTGAGCGGACCTGGAAACTCAGGGTAATATCACTGGGTGTCCGGATCGTCTACTGATCCAGTAATGTCATATCTGGGTTTTCAGCAAGAGGTAACATCAACATGGCATCACATCCGCCACAAACCCCTCCCCAAAGGTGCTGGACATGCCAGACCTCTGCCTGGCATCCTATTTCCTGTAGAAGCCCGTCAGATGCCCTGCTAAGCATGAGCACAAAATACATTCTCCCACTATTCCCAGGAGCTATTCTACCCACAATGTACAGGCTTTGTTTATTTGCGAGAATTAAGAGCTCGGTTGAGATTTGTCTACCTTTTCTTCTGGGCCACCTTCACTCTCTCTAATGGAAAAAAGGGGGGATGTGAATCTTGTAATCAATATGAGGAAATGCCTGCATGATTTTGTAGAATCCCCTTTAATGGGCATCACAGTTAGTGAACGTTGAGTGTCAAAAGGTGGGTAGAGGACCGTTTCTCTTTTTCCCCCTGACTAGAACTGCCCACCCATCAAATTCACCGGATTCCCCAATCCCATCCAGGCACAGTGAGTCCTTACCGCGTGAGAGCGCATCTTGGGCACACTCCTGGGATTGGGCCCACTGCCCTTCCTCCAAGGGAGCTCTTTCTGTTTCAGAGAACTCAGCTTCCATCTTCACGGATGGATCCCACCTCTGAAACAGCACCAAGGGAGACGGGTAAGAGATGGAATGGAAGACACCAAGGAATGGATCCTGCCCCACTCCCAGACTCTGATCCTTTTTCCCCTTAGACCTGGAAGGGTTTTCCTCTTACCTTGTGGAATTACCTGGAAGGTTAAGAAATTCCCTAAAAGAAGTGACTGATGAAGCATGTTGTTAAATCTCCCATTTGGATGATTAACACTTGGGCAAATATCGGGCAAGGAAGCTTTAGGGTAAGGTCAGATATCGTTGCTTGATTTGGAATACCTGGAAAGAAAAGCCCTCACCTGTTCTGCCTGCCTCTTCTCCTCTGCCTGACTTAGGAGGAAACCTTCAGCCAGGGCCACTGCTTGGGAACTGGTCTCTGGCCCGCATCCTCTGATCCAGCTCTGCATTTTCTGGGGCAGGATGGTCAGGAACTGCTCCAGGATCACCAGGTCCAGGATCTGCTTCTTGGTATGTCTCTCCGGCTTCAGCCAGTGGTTGCAAAGTCCATGGAGCTGGCTGCAAACCTCTCGGGGCCCATCGGCCTCACAGTAGCGGAACTGCCAGAAGCGTTGGCAATGTACATCTGAGTTCAGGGGCTCCTGATCCCAGATCTCTGGCACAGCTCTCTCCCAGGATTCAACACCACTCCCAGCTTGGACAGGATGGGGGCCTTTCCTTGCTCCCTTGGCAGGTCCATTTCCTTCTGGGTCCTGCTCCTCCATCTCTTTCCCCTTCTATTAGGATGCCTCTGACTGTGACAAGATCCCTTTATTCGCTTGGCTACAAAGAGAGGCTTCTCCCTGCGGGGGAGGAAAGAGGGGGGTGAGACAGATAACACCGTGCCAGAAGGGAAACAAAAGAATGGAGACACGCAATGGGTCAGAACCAAAGTGCCATTTGTGGTTTGTAGTATCATTTTGTTATATGACATACCCAGATTTTTAAGAGATGCCTGTTAAGTTCTTTGGGAAGGCTAACTGTCTCTGGCTCTTTAAAGATGCTACAAACTTGTGTCTGATTACTTTGGATGGCTACTAGGTGTGTTAGCCAAAGCTAGAGCTCATCGGGGCTGCTGTGGAGTAATTCTCCACAGGGTTGCATGTACCGGGGTATCCCATGCCACCTCCAGGAATGGCATGGTGGAGTGGGGAGGAGGAGGAGAAAGCTGAGGCAATATAAAGCAAGCTCACCTGAAGCAATCCCAAGCAGGTCAACCCATAATCCTCCTATTCAATCGGGCTTACTTCCAGGAAAGTGGTTTTAGGACTGCACTGAAGATCTTTGTTCCTGTAACATCTTCCACGTTTTGCTAAGCATCGTGCCAGCAAGACCGTCCCACCTCCAAAGCTGCCGTTTTCTCCAGGGGAACGGAGCTCTGAGGTCTGGAAATCAGTTGCTGTAATCCCAGGAGAACTCCAGGCCCCGCGTGGAACTCAGCAACCCTCTTATTGGACTTTCTGGGTGTCACTCTTCCCCCTAGAGTGGCAGCATCAGAATCTAGGTTTGGCCGCCTTCTCTGCTCACAGAGGTGTTTGAGGGTATAAAAATGACTATTTTCAGGTTGGGGGGGGTCTAAGAAAGGGCACCTTTTATATAGAGTATACCTGAAGATCAGAAGATGGAAACCCCCCCCCCCGCACGAGGGGAGGAGGAAGAGGGCTTTTCTGGGGAGAGTGAGGAATTGTGTCTCACCATGTCCAACCCCCCAACTCTAAGGTCCCTCCTAGTCACATGCAATTTCTATTTAATTCCAGGAGAGATATCAGTGATATTTTTTTCCAATGAAAGAACTGAGGGAGTTCACGTCTTTGACAATATGGTCCCACAATGTGACACTGACATTTTAGAAAATAACACTTGGTGTGTCGTCTGTCCTTTCTTTTCAGGAGTTTCTTGCAGCCCTTGAACACTAATGTGTAGCTTTATAAAAAAAAAAAGCTGGAGTCCTTCTGAGGGGGTGGGGGGGCGACCGGCAGCTTCAGGCCCTCCAACCACTCTGGGAAGGTTCATAGAACATCCATTGCAAACATTCACAACCACAATGCAGACGAATAGGCAATGAATAACATTAACACAACTCTCCTTCCAGTAATCAGTATAAGAAATTCTCATACCTAGAATATTCACCTGCAGTTTTATAACAGAAATAAACATAAATGTTAAAAGCCGAAGTCCTTCTGAGGTAAGCTACCTGCAGCTTCAGCCCTTCCAAATACTCTGGGAAGATTACGACTTTTTCCTTCTGCGGTGTACCCCAGTTCTTTAGCCCCCTCCTCCCCCAGAGGACACAGGGCTACAACAAGGACAACAAGGGTCTCTGCCCTCTTTGCTACGAAGCATCCTTTATGAGTGTGTGTGTGCGTGGGGGGGGGGGGGATAAGAACCAGTCTCTTTAGGACCAGATCCTAACAGGCCCATCTGTGGAGCTGACTGGCAGACCCCTCTCCCAGCCTTGGCAGGCCATCTTCATGGGCTCCCATACAGGGAAAGAGAGTCTTCTCCTGTGATAAGAAGTCTACTGAGGATCTAGCCCACGTTACATTCAAGGTAGGTTGTCAGTAATAGGTTTTTGTGGGCGAGATTGTGTGGACTATTCCCAGGAAGTCCAGATCAGGAGAAATTCATCGCTTTTGAAATGTGATTTTTCCACTTTGGGTCATCTGCAAACTTTTATTGGTCTTTGGACCGTTTGGTCTTTCCTGTTACCGGAGATACCGTATTTCCCCGTCTATCAAACGCCCCCTGTTTTTTTTGGGGGGTCGTCTTCTGTGCATAAGGCCTTTCGGTGGGGGGGGTCGCTCGCTCTCTCTCTCTCCCCCCCCGGGCCGCCTCCCTTGCCTTTCGCTTTCGCTGGCCCCACATTTCCCCGCCTCGAGCCCCCCCGACCCAGCCCCAGGATCCCTTTTTACTCACGTGGGAGAAGAAGGAGAAGAAGCTGCTGCTGCCGCTTTTCCAGGCACCAGAGCAACAAAGGCCGCGTTCCCACGGGCGGACTCCGGGTCAGACAGGAAGTGGCCTCTCTGGGATTTCAGACTCGCTGGCCTTCGTTCCGATGGGGCGGAGACAGCCAATAGAGGCGACCCTCCGCCCGGGGATGCAAATCACGGACACGCCCCCTCCTCCCTCCCTCCCTCCCTCTCTCTGCCCAAGGGGCTTCGCGTCGTCTTTGGGAGGGGGGAGGCAGAGAAGGGGCTGCTGGGAAAGAATAGGGGCCGTTGGGGAAGAGGAAGACCCCCCCCACCCCCCAGCTCTGGATTATGTGTTGCCCCTTCTCTGTTCCCCCCTCCCCAAGCAGGATCCAGCTTCCCCCCCCCGTTCCCTGGCACAGGTTCACTGGGCCTCTTGGAGCCCCAAAGGAGGGGGGGTGGGGGGTGGGAGGTGGGGGCTGGCATCGGAGACCCCTTTCTGCTTCGGCACTTTATTTTCTCCTAGAAATGGGAAGCCCCCCCCCCCTCCAGTCACAGACGGTCTGCTGCAGAGGCTGGCAGAAATAGGACTGAGACGCTAGAAAGCTCAAGGGCTCGTGGTCTGTTTAGGGATCAGATCCACGAAGGCCCCCCCCCCTTGTCCCCTGGATCCCTCTCCATCCTGGTGCAAGGAACCATGCAAGGCCCTCATTGCACGATGCCTCGTTTCCAGGTCTGTCCCGGGCCCTGTGATGGATTTGTTCTGGGAGCTGTGTGCTTGGAGCTTGATTTCCAGAAGACGTGTATCGGCCCAGTCAGGAGTCCCCAAAAAGTCACTTGGGGCCATTTCCGATACCTCTTTACTTAATTCATTGACACCTTGCCTTTCTCCCCAGTGGGGATCCAAAGCAGCTGACATCATTCTCAGCTCCATTTTTATCCTCACCGCAACCCTGTGAGGTCGGTTAGGCTGAGAGTGTGACTGGCCCAAGGTCACCCAGCAAGCATTCCGTGGCCGGAGTGGGGATCTGAACCCGGGGCCTTTGCATACTGGTCCAGCACTCTTAACCATTACACCACGCTGGCTTCCACTGATCCACACTGGATCAGGCAAACCAGTGTGGTGGGAGGCTTCAGCCTCCTTGTCTCCTATGGTCCCCATGCAAATCAGGCCCCCACTTATTTGGAAATGAAGTTTTCCGCAGGGAATTAAGAGGACGCTTCTTTAGACAAAATCCGGGGATGGCAGACCCAGGAATAGTAAATCCTACACGATGCAAATGAGTCTCCAGAATTCACTTTGCTTTTTCCCATGGTTGGTTAGGAGAAAAAGCGCAGATCCTTCTCTGCCTCTCACTCCCTTTCTGCCTCTCACCTGGGTGAGCGGGCAACAGTGTGGCAAATGAAGTCCAATGTAGGTAAGTGTAAGGTGATGCACACTGGAACAAAAAATCCCAACTTTAAAGTTAGGCTAATGAGGTCTGATCTTGCTGAGGTGGGTGGGGGAGATCTTGGGGTCGTAGTAGATAGTTCAATGGAAGTGTCCACCTAGTGTGCTGCAGTGGTGAAAAAGGCAAACTGTATGTTGGAAATTACTAGGAAAGGGATTGAAAATAAAACAGCCGCTATTATAATGCCCCTGTATAAATTTGGAATATAAAATATAAATTTAAAATATAAATAAAATTACTGTGCACAGTTCTGGTCACGGTATCTTTAAAAGGACATCACAGAGCTGGGAAAAGAACAGAAGAGGACAACCAAGATGATTTATAGGATTGAGCACCTTCCCTGGGAAGAAAAGGCTGAAGAGTCCAGGGCTTCTCAGTTTAGAAGAGAGAGCACTAGGAGAGACATGATAGAAGTTTATAAAGTTATGCCTGGGGTGGAGAGAGTTGACAAAGAGACCAATTTCTCCCTCTCCCAAAATACTAGAACTTAGGGGCATCCAATGAAGCTGATGGGAAGAAGTTTCAGGACAGAGAAAATAAAATACTTCTTTACACAGCAAGTGTTTAAAATGTGGCATTTGCTTCCAGAGGATGTAGTGATGGCCCCAGGCACAGACAGCTTTAAAAGGGGATTAGACAGATTAATGGATGATTGTTCTATCAGTGGCACGTAGCCATGGTGGCTAAAGGGAACCTCCACATCCAGAGGCAGTCAACCTCTGAATCTCAGTGATAGGAGGTAACATGATGGGAAGGCCTCAGCCTCTGTGTCCTGTTGTTGGACCTCCAGAGGAACTGGTTGGCCTCTGTGTGAGACACGATGCTAGATGGACCACCGCTCTGATCCAACAGGGCTCTTCTGATGTTCTTATGTTTAGCTATGGCAAGGCCATCTCAGTGGCTTTTCCTGCTGTACATTGAAGGGTACATTAATAGACACTTTAAAGGATGCCTGCTGCATCAGAAAGACTTGGTCTGCAATCAAACTATTTGTATTAGCTTCTCACCTGAGTGAATTCTTTGATGTGATGCAAGGGCTGATTTCCCACTGAAGGGTCTTTCTGCACTCCACGCAATCATATGGTTTCTCTCCTGAGGGAATTTTCCTCTGGGAAATAACACTCATGTTCTTAGTGAAGGTCTTTCCAAAGACCACGCTTTCATTTTCGTTTTCCCTGGTTGACCTTTCTTCTTGGACTTGGATTTCATTTATTTATGCATTATTTTATTAAATTTCCACCGCACCCTCCCCAGCCTAGGGTGCTTTATTAGACATTCTCTCCCCCCGCCCACAATGCTGGTCACACCTTATGCCCAGCCGGACCTCCCAGGTGAGCAGTTTTTATTTTCTGCCTACCCCTCCCCTCCCCATTCTCCCTGTATGAAATTTCCAACTCTATGATGACTAAGTCTTTCAGGGCCAGCCCAGCTTTAAGCCTCTTAGTTATGCAAATTCCCCAAGAAGGGACTATCAATTTCTTTAGTGTTAACTAATAAATGTTTGCTATTTTTGGTATTGGGATAGATTTGTGTTGGGTGCTTCATTTTTTTTAAATTTTTGTCTTTTTGTAGACTCCAAGTCTTGAACACCCAAAACTGAGTACAGCAAAAAATGCAAGACCAGATAGTGGAAGATCATTCCAAGAGGCCTGGACAGAGTCATTTGGAGTGAATGAACACAGTGGGAAAGCATTATGTATTCTGTGTAATGAAAGTGTTGTGTGTCGCACATCAAGTGTCAGACGGCACTTTGACACCAACCACAAAAGTGTTGCTGAACTTGGTGAAGCTGAATGAAAAGAGTTTCTTGAGGGGAAATTGAGGAATGATCATTCCCAGTCTCTCAGTTTTTCAAACTACCTTTCTAGAACATATCATCTGACAGCTGCCAGTTTTCAAATTTCACTGTGCATAGCAAAACATGGTAAGCCCCTCTCTGATGGGGATATGATCAAAACAGCCATGTTGTCTGGGAGTAATTCCCTTTTTCACGATTTCCCAAACAAGGATAAAATTATTCAGTGCATCTCTGAGATGCCACTTAGCAGAAATACTGTTAAAGATAGAGTCCAGTGCATGGCAAGTGATGTTAGTCAGCAACTCACCACTGACTTACAAAAGGCAGCCTGTTACTCCATGTGCTTGGATGAAAGCACAGATATAAATAATCATGCAAGGCTAGCAGTAATTTTGCGTTATGCTGTTGGTGACATCATGAGAGAAGAGCTGGTGAAACTGGTGTCTTTGCCTACAAGAACACAAGGGATAGATATCTTCAATGCTGTGATGGGGGCTTTTTTGTCACAAGACATAAGACCAGAAAATTGGTTTCAGTAACTAGTGATGGGGCACCTTCTTTGGTGGGGGCAACCTCTGGTTTCATACAATTCTTTGTTAAAGAAACAAAACATCAAGTCATTCAGTTCCACTGTATTATACATCAAGAAGCTCTTTGTGCCAGGGACAGCAGCAAAAAATTGGACGATGTCCTCAAAGATGTCACAAAAATGGTGAATTACATCATGGCTCGTGCTCTGAATTGTCGACAGTTTCAAGCACTTCTTGAGGTTGAGGCACAGTATAATTGTCTACTTATGTACAATAATGTCTGGTGGCTGAGCAGAGGACGAGTCCTGGAGAGATTTGTAGCCTGCTTGGATGAAATTAGGCTGTTTATGAATGAAAAGGCAGGAATATCCACAGCTCACTGATATGGCCTGGCTTACCAACCTCATGTTTTTTACAGATTTTACACAACACTTCAATGTACTGAACAAATTCTGTGACCTGCGTGAAACACTTGAGCAGATAGAAGGGATGCCAAAGGATAGCACAGTTAGTTCTGAAAATGAAATCCTTAAAGTGTGGAATTCTCTGCCAAATAATTTTAAGTCAATGAAAGCACTTGGGATTGCTTTCCTTACTTTGTTTGGATCATCTTAGGCTTGTGAGCAGCTGTTTTCAGCTTTGAATTATATCAAATCTGACACCAGAAACAGACTAACAGATGACCTGAGTGCTGCATGTGTTGCTCTCAAACTTACAAACTTTGAGCCAAGGGTGGACAAATTATCAGCAAGCACACAACAGCAAAAATCACATTAATTGTTCAAAAGCATGCCAAATGCAAACTTTTACCTTTCAATAAAAAGTTGTTTGTATCATTGAAAGCTCTGTTATTGTGTTTTTCTTTTAAGGCAAAAGATGTTAATGTATGCGTTGTTTTTTCTAAACTAAAACCTCAGTATTCAGGTTAAATTGCCGCATTGGCACTCGGCGATAAATAAGTGGGTTTTGGGTTGCAGTTTGGGCACTCGGTCTCTAAAAGGTTCCCCATCACTGCCCTAGAGTGGCAGCGTCAGAATCTAGGTCTGGCCACCTTCTCTGCTCACAGAGGCTTTTGAGGGTATAAACATGACTATTTTCAGGTTGGGGGGGGGTCTAAAAAAGGGCCCCTTTTATATCGAGAATACCTGATCAGAAGATGGAAACCCACCCACCCCGCACGAGGGGAGGAGGAAGAGGGCTTTTCTGGGTGAGGAATTGTGTCTCACCATGTCCAACCCCCCAACTCTAAGGTCCCTGCTAGTCACATGTAACTTCTATTTAATTCCAAGAGAGGTATCAGTGGTGTTTTTTTTCCAGTGAAAGAACTGAGGGAGTTCACGTCTTTGACAAAATGATCCCACAATGTGACACTGACATTTTAGAAAATAACACTTGGTGTGTCGTCTGTCCTTTTTTTTCAGGAGTTTCTTGCAGCCCTTGAACACTAATGTGTAGCTTAAAAAAGCCAGAGTCCTTCTGAGGGAGGCGACTGGCAGCTTCAGGCCCTCCAACCACTCTGGGAAGATTCAGAGAACATCCATTGCAAACATTCACAACCACCATCACAATGGTGCGTGTGTGTGTGTAAACTGCCTTCAAGTCGCAGCCGACTTATAGCTTCTGAGATCTGACGAGATCAGGCTAGCCTGGGCCATCCAGGTCAGGGCCACATTGTTGCTAGAACCTTGTTATTTCAGATGGAGGCTACAGTTGACATCCAAACTTTGAGACTAATAGGCAATTAATAACATTAACACAACTTCCCTTCCAGTAATCAGTATAAGAAATTCACATACCTAGAATATTAATCTGCAGTTTTATAATAGAAATAAAATAAAATAAATAAAAATAATTTTTAAAAGCTGAAGTCCTTCAGAGGTAAGCTACCTGCAGCTTCAGGCCTTCCAATACTCTGGGAAGACTTTTTCCTTCTATGGAGTACCCCAGTTCTTTAACCCTCTCCCCCAGAGGACACAGGGCTACACAAGTGTCAGGCTTCAGCAAATCCACGGTGTTTCAGGCAATAGAACTCAAATCCAGGCAGAGCAGCGATTCAAAAGATTTATTCCAAAAGTCAATGATTTCAGTAAGGAGACAAACAAGGCTGGAATACATGACTGGGGGAGAGAGGATACATATATAGGGCTGATACAGTAGGGTTACAGGAACAAAGAGACAATGTAGTCGTTTCCTGCCTGTAACGACTTAAGTAAAACTGAAACAGAAACAATTAAGAGCAATCAGTGGAGGAGATGGCCGAGCTCTCGGCTTTGTGCACGGGACCCGATATCAGATCGGAGATTTACACGGGCGGGTCCCAATACAATTGTAAATCCCTGGCCGGAGCTCGTGTGCAAAATGGGGGGGGAGTGCACAGAGAACTCCATCTTGTTCACGGGGGAACCATCTTGTTTGGGAACGGAGCTGTCAGAAGCCCTATCTGACAACAAGGGTCTCTGCCCCCTTTGCTACGAAGCATCCTTTATGAGCGTGTGCGTGTGTGTGGGGGGATGGTAAGAATCAGTCTCTTTAGGATCAGATCCTAAAAAATCCATCTGTGGAGCTGATTGGGAGACCTCTCGCAGCCTCAGAAGGATATATATACTGGATATATATATATAATGATGAATTTGTATATGTATTTTAATGTTATTTCCAACTTAGTCGGCATTGATGCTATGGCTTAATGGGTTGTCATACAGGGAAAGTCTTCGCCTGTGATAAGAAGTCTATTGAGGATCTATCCCACATTACATTTCAGTGTCCAAGATATGAGGTTGTAAGTAATAGATTTTCGTGGACTATTAATATCCCACTTCCCAGGAAGGTCAGGTCGGGAGAAATTCATCACTTTTGAAATGTGATTTTTCTACTTTGGGTAATTTGCAAACTTTTATTTGTCTTTGGACTGTATGGTCTTTCTTTCCTACTAAAAAGGTAAAGGACCCCTGTGCAAGCACCGGGTCATTCCTGACTCATGGGGTGACGTCACATCCCGACGTTTACAAGGCAGACTTTGTTTGCGGGTGCTTTGCCAGTGCCTTCCCCAGTCATCTTCCCTTTACCCCCAGCAAGCTGGGCACTCATTTGACCGACCTCGGAAGGATGGAAGGCTGAGTCAACCTTGAGCCGGCTACCTGAAACCAACTTCCGTTGGGATCGAACTCA
This sequence comes from Euleptes europaea, assembly GCF_029931775.1. Taxonomy (NCBI): domain Eukaryota; kingdom Metazoa; phylum Chordata; class Lepidosauria; order Squamata; family Sphaerodactylidae; genus Euleptes; species Euleptes europaea. Next base: position 1,521,561 of record NC_079312.1, read on the forward strand.
GGTCATGAGCAGAGCTTGAACTGCACTCCTGCAGCTTACCACTCTGCGCCACGGGGCTCCTATTACTTTCCTGTTGCTGGATGGATATATATATATATACACACACACACACAGGATATATATACTGGATATATATATATAATGATGAATTTGTATATGTATTTTAATGTTATTTCCAACTTAGTCGGCATTGATGCTATGGCTTTTCTTGCTAATGTAATCTTGAATGAATGAAAAGCTCATAATATCCTGGAGTGGGGGGTTGGTGTCAGGGGGTGCCCACTGTCTCCAGATCCCCTCCTCCTTTGTCCTTTCTCACCCCCTGAAATAATGTTTCATGCCTTTCCATCTTCCATGGGTGGGGGATGGTCCTTTTCTTTCAATTCCCAAAGCCTTCTGCATACCTAGGAAGTCCCACCCCAACCCACACCCCGTTTGGGGGCCCTACAGAGAAGAATTGGACCAAAATGATTATAGAACTGTCACACCTCAGTTGCGTGTAAGAGGACTGGGTAAAAGTTGGATCTAGATGAATTTAAGCGGATCCTCATGAAATCATATAATTTTAAAATGGAAACAAAAGAAAACAGCTGTCATGTTGTAGATCACATCTTAGTCCACAACCAGCACCACAAAAAGCACGCATCCATTGCTTCATGGTGATGCCATGGCAGAAAAACGTAATTCCAAAGCATGGTCCCTCATGGATCTTTATGACTTTTGTCATTTAGGTCACCCTAAAGTCACCAACATATCACACAGCATGTTCATAGCCACAGATTGCAGTGCACAAATCAGGCATCCATCGCTTAGTGGCACTGTCATAGCACAAACATATCGTCCCAAAATATGGACCCTTAAAGATCGTCAGGGTTTTTGCACACGGTCACCCCAAACTCAAATCACATATTATGCTAATACCTACAGACTGCAAAACAAAAAACATGGATTTGTGGCACCACTACAGTGCCGAAACAGAGTTAATAATCATGGATCCTCACTATTCTTTCATTGGATCACTCCAGGGGGCAGGTGGGAGTTTCAAACCCTGAACTTGGCAACTACAAATGTTACTTTGAATTACGAAAAACTCCCTGCACACAGAAAGCTAGCACTATAAGGAGAAAGGATGTTCCCACTATCTCTGCTTGTGTGAATTAGGTAAGAGATTGATGTCTCCTAGGCATACCCAACAAGAGATGGATTGACTCAATAAAAGAAGCCACAGCCTTCAATTTGCAAGATCTGAGCAAGGCTGTCAAAGATAGGACATTTTGGAGGACTTTCATTCATAGGGTCGCCGTGAGTCGGAGGCGACTTGACGGCACTTAACACACACACACAGGCATACCGGATGGGGGCCCGCATCTCTCTTCTTCCATCCGGCACAAGGCACTGCTGACCCTGAAGAGAGCCGGCAACTCTGGTCCATAATCTTGGGGAGCCTGGAAGGAACCCCTCCCCCTGCACACACCCAGCAGAGTAGAAAAGCAGCCCACAACTCAGAGGGCCAGGGTTGCTATAGGGAGAAAGACAAAGTGGAGTAGAGGGGGGCTCTCCCTCACCTGTTTCCAAAGAGGCAAAGGAGACGGCTGCATTTCTTGGGATGCTGAGGTGGAAAGAAGGAAGGAAAGCCCTGCTGGGGCCAGACTGGCCAGCAGCAGGAGGGGCAGGAAAGGAGGGGGCTCCTCCCAAATCTCCTGCCCCTCCTCAGTTTTGACCCATCAGCCCCCTCCCAACTCTAAAGCGGCTAGAAGGATGCTTTCCTATTTACCACTCCTGTGTGCGTGTGTGTGTGTGGGTCTTAATTTCCCGGCTCTTTATGGACTTCTTTGTTGTTCACCAAGTGGCTCTTTTTCTTGCCCAGGAAGGGGGTGTGCGAACTGGGGGTGGGGTGGGCTCTTCTTCCAATTCACTGCTCCCCCCTTCCTTTCTCTAAGCTCTGGATCTTGCATAGCAGACTCTGGCCCTACCCTTCCCCCTCCCAAAATCCCCGTTCAGCTCACCAGATCCAGCCATTCCTGCAGCAGCCCAACTCAAACCTTTCTTTGAAGGGAGGGAGTAGGAAGTGTCCCCCACCCCATCCCGCAGCTCAAGTGCCCGTCTAAGACTATGGATTCTCTCCCTTAAACTATTCCCTTAAACTGTTCTGTCCTCCCCATCCGAGCCAGGAAATAAACTGGTTTTAATTCTAATGGTGTCCAAGACTGAAACAGTCTCCCGTGCAGGGAGGAATGCGGAGCTTTTCTCCCCCATGGGCATCATTTCCCTCGGCCTTCTTTGCTCTCTGCTCGGGGTTTTTGCCCTCCAGAACGAATTGATGTCCTCTGCAGTCTGCATACTCAGCCCCACCTGAATGCACCTCATTTCCAAACACGTTGCATGCCAGGAGTCAGATTCTTTTTCCTTGCCCTGGGAAGAACTTGCGGGGGGGGGAGGGAGGGGGGGGTCTGACTCCAAACACTCTCCCCCCCATCCTACCCCCTCTTCACCATGCCTTTTCTTGACTTGCAAGCCCCATATCCAGGCTCTATGCTCCTTCCCCCGCAAATCTGGATGTCTGGCAAAGCCTCCACGATGCAGGGAAGGGGCTGCATCTCCCCCCCACACACACACACCAGCCTCATGCAGAAGGAGGAAAGAGGAGAGCCAGACGGAGCAGCCCCCGGAGGCTTTTCGGTGGAGGGATCTCCGTCTCTCCCTATCCTGGATCAGGGCCGCCTTTGACCTCCCTTGCATTTCCCTTCCACTGGCCCCACACTTCCCAGCCTCGAGTCATAGAATCATGGAGTTAGAGGTGACCACCAGGGTCATCTAGTCCAACCCCCTGCACAATGCAGGAAGCTCACAACTACCTTCCCCCCCCACACACACACACCCAGTGACCCCAACTCTCCCCCCGCCATGCAGGATCCCACAATCAAAGCACTCCCGACAGATGGCCCTCCAGCCTCTGCGTAAAGACCTCCAAAGACGGGGACTCCACCACCCCACCCCGAGGCAGCGCGTTCCACCGTCGAACAGCCCTCGCGGTCAGGAAGATCTTCCTAATGTTCAGGTGGAATCGCTTTTCTCTTCGTTTAAATCCATTCCTCCGTGTCCCAGTCTCTGGAGCAACAGAGAACAAAAGCGAGTTCCCTCCTCGACGTGGCATCCCCTTCAACTACTTAAACATGGCCATCATGTCTCCCCTCGACCTTCTCTTCTCCAAACTAAGCAAACCCAACTGCACAGGGCATCTGGATTCCAGGGACCTCTGACCATCCTGGCCGCCCTCCTCCGGACACGCGCCAACCTGTCCGCATCCTTCTTAAGTTGATTCCCAGCGGGTGGCCGTGTTCGTCTGTCTGCAGTAGTAGGAAAGAGCAAGAGTCCAGGAGCACCTTGAAGACTAACAAAAGTATGTTCTGGCAAGGTATGAAAGCTCAGACCCTGCCAGAAAATATTTTTGTTAGTCTTTAAGGTGCTCCTGGACTCTTGCTCTTTTCCACTTCTTAAATTGGGGAGCCCAAAACCGGACACCCCGGGATCCCTTTTTACTCTGTTGGAAGAAGCGGCTGCTGCTGCTGCTTCTCCACGCGTCAGAACCACAAAGGCGGCGTGCCCACGTGGGGACTCTGGGCGCTGGCCTTCGTTTCTGTGGGGCGGGGGCAGCCAATAGTGGCGACCCTCCGCCCTAGCAGCGCCCCCTCCGTCGGGGATGCAAAGCACGGACACCCCCCTCCTTTCTCTCTGCGAAACAGGCTTTGCATTTTATTGGGGAGGGGGAGGCAGAGAAGGAATTGCTGGAAAAGAATAGAGACATATGGGGGGAAAGAAGACCCCCCCAGTCCTGAATTTCCTCTGGCAAGAGGAGATATTGCCCTTTCGCCCCCCACCCCAAGCCCCTCCCGAAGCCGGATGCAGCCCCCCCTCACTGGGCTTCTTGGAGCCCCAAAGGAGGAAGGGGGCTCCCTGGAACTCCCTGCCCCAGGATGTGGTGATGGCTGCCAACTTGGAAGGCTTTAAGAGGGGAGCGGACATGTTCATGGAGGAGGGGGCTATCCGTGGCTACTAGCCAAAATGGTTACTAGTCATGACACATACCTATTCTCTCCAGGATCAGAGGAGCATGCGGAATATATTAGGTGCTGTGGAACACAGGCAGGATGGTGCTGCTGCAGTCGTCTTGTCTGGGGGCTTCCTGGAGGCCCCTGGTTGGCCACTGTGTGAACAGACTGCTGGACTTGATGGGCCTGGGTCTGACCCAGCAGGGCCCTTATGTTCTTTTGAGGTGATGTGAAAGAACCGGGAAAACCACTGCTAGCCTTAGTATACAATACTGACCTTGATGGACCAAGGGTCTGATGTGGTATAAGGAAGCTTCATGTGTTTGGGTGACTTGCTTGCTTGAGTGGTTATTTGGAGGCGTTCAGAGGTTGACTGCCTCTGGATGTGGAGGTTCTCTTTAGCCACCATGGCTAGGTGCCACTGATAGAACAATCCTCCATAACTAATTCCCTTCTAAAGCGGTCTGTGCCTGTAGCCATCACTAAATCCTCTGGAAGCAAATGCCACATTTTAATAACTTGAGTGTAAAGAAGTATTTCCTTTTCTCTGTCCTGAAACTTCTTCCCATCGGCTTCATTGGATGCCCTCAAGTTCTAGTATTTTGGGAGAGGGAGAAAATGGTCTCTTTGTCAACTCTCTCCACCCCAGGCATAATTTTATAAACCTCTATCGTGTCTCCTCTTGTTGCTCTCTTTTCTAAACTGAGAAGCCCCAGACTTTTCTTCCCAGGGAAGGTGCTCCAACCTCCAAATCATCTTGGTTGACCTCTTCTGTTCTTTATCCAGCTCTGTGATGTCCTTTTAAAGAAACCGTGACCAGAACTGTGCACAGTATTCCTATTCTAAGACCCCAAGATGCTTTTCGCACACACTACTGGTCAGACAAATCTCCCCCACCCTATAATTAGGCATTTGATTTTTCCTACCTAAATGCAGAACTTTGCATTTATCTGTTGACATTCTCACCATGTCCACACCCAACTCTAAGGTCACCCCGCAAAAGATGTAACTTCAATTTAATTGAAAGAGGGGATATCAAATACATTTTTTTCCAATGAGACTTAAGGGAGTTCACATCTTTGACAGTGTGATCCCACCATGTGACACTGACATTTATGAAAATAACAATAAGCAAACTTCAAATTTGCTCTTTCTTTTTATATAAGACGCAGTACAGCAATTAAGTATGTCAAACAATAATTAACATGTACCAGTTTGGGCCTTTTTTTCTGATTTCTGTCTAGCCAGGTGTCCCGTAGAGATGCATAGACTTGAAGCTCCGTTCAGCCTTGGTGTGTCGTCTGTCCCTCCTTTTCAGGAGTTTTTGCAGCCCTCAAATAATAATGTGCAGCTTTAAATAATGGATGCACTGCTTTGTGGCACCACCATGATACAAAAACAGAGTTTCAAATCACAGATCCTCATGGATACTCACTATTGTTTCATTGGATCCCTCCAGATTTACTATCAGATTACATATCATGTCCATAGCCAAAAATTAGGAGATAAAACTAGATTGTGTGGTCAAGGGAGCAGGTGAAACATTCCAACCCTGAACGTGGCAACTACAAATGTTCCTTTGCATCACGGAAAACTCCCCGCACATAGAAAGCTAACACTGTAAGGAGAAAGGTTGTGCCCAGGGTCTCTGCTTCTATGAGCCTGGAAAGAACCGCCCCTTTGCACATACCCAGCCAAGTAGAAAACCATCCTACAACTCAAGAGGAGCAGGTTTTCTATAGGAAGAAGAAAGCAGAGTGGAGGGGGGCTCTCTCACACTTGTTTCCCAAAGAGATGGCTGCATTTCTTGGGATCCTGAGGTGGAAGGAAGGAAAGGCCTGCTGGGGCCAGGCTGACCAGAAGCAGAGGGGCAGGAGGGCACCTTCCCCACCCCCAAATCTCCTGACCGTCCTGAACATTGACCTATAAGCTCCCACTAGAAGATCCCTTTCCTATTCACCTCTCCTGGGGGGATGGGGCATCAATTCCCCAGCTCTTCTTTCTTTGGGGATTTCGTTTTGCACAAAGCGGCTCTGACACAGGAAGTGTGTGTGTGTGATCTGGGTGGTTAGGTGTCCAGTGGGGTGCCACAGAATTTAATTTCCCTTACATATAACAGAGCATACATTGAAGTAAGGGACATATTGCAGATACACTGGCACCTTCTATCTGGGATCCCCCGGTATATCCGCCCCTTTGCCATCTAGTCCAACCCCCTGCTTAATGCAGGATCAGCATAGAGAATCCCCGACAAGTGTTTGTCCAGCCTCTGCTTAAAGTGAGGAGAAGCTCACCACCTCCCTAGGTAGCCAATTCCACTGTAGAACATCTCTTACTGTGAAAAAAATCCCCCTAATATTCAGCCAGTTCCTTTTTGCCCATAATTAAAACCCATTATGGTGAATCCTATCCTCTGCTGCCAACAGCAACAGCTCCCTGCCCTTCTCTAAATGACAGCCCTTCAAATACTTATAGAGAGCTATCAGGTCTTCCCTCCCCTCCTCTTCTGCAGACTAAACATTCTCCACTCCCTCAGCCTTTCCTCATAGGGCTTGGTCTCCCACAGGGAAACTTTCTGCTCCCCTCGTTCAGCACTTTGTGACCTTCCATCACTCTGATAAGGACTTGCACTTCTGGATCAGAGGACAAGCACAGACATCTTCCGTTCAATTCTCCAAACAGCTGCAAAGGAGAGAAATCTTCTGAATTTTTCCAGTGGAAACTTTGTCATCTCAAGGACTGGATGAGGAAATTGATTTTTGTTTGAACATGGCAGGGAGATTCACTCTCTCAAACCTATCCCAAGATCCACCCATTGCACTTTATACTTTAAAGGGGAGAGAACATGGGTATCAAACTGGGGTGTCTCAACTGTGGAGGTGACAAGGGCCTTACACTGAGCATTCAAAACAGTTTTTCCTTTGTGTGGGTTCTTAGATGCCATGCCAGATTGCTACGATGATTGAATCTTTTTCCACACTCCTCTGTGAAATTTCCTCCTTTGTGTGGGATCTTAGATGACATTGAAGAGTGCCACTTTCACTGAACCTCTTTCCACATTCTGAGCATTCAAAAGGTTTCTCCCCTGTATGGGATCTTAGATGCCTTTGAAGATGTCTACCGTTACTGAATCTCTTTCCACACTGAACATTCAAAAGGTTTCTCCTCTGTGTGGGTTCTTTGATGCAGTTGAAGATTGCAACTGTTGCTGAATCTCTTTCCATACTCTGAGAATTCAGAAAAATTCTCCCCTGTGTGGGATCTTAGATGCCTTTGAAGATGTCCACTGCGATTGAATCTTTTTCCACACTCTGAGCATTCAAAAGGTTTCTCCCCTGTGTGCGTTATTTGATGATTTTGAAGATGTCCACTACGACGGAATCTCTTTCCACACTCTGAGCATTCAAAAGGTTTCTCCCCCGTGTGGGTTCTTTGATGCTGTTGAAGATCACCACTGCGACTGAATCTCTTTCTACACTCGGAGCATTCAAAAGGTTTCTCCCCTGTGTGGGTTCTTTGATGCCCTTGAAGATGGCCACTGCGACTGAATCTCTTTCCACACACTGAGCATTCAAAAGGTTTCTCCCCTGTGTGGGTTCTTATATGCTGTTGAAGATGTCCACTGCGAATAAATCTCTTTCCACACTCTGAGCATTCAAAAGGTTTCTCCCCTGTGTGCGTTCTTTGATGCTGTTGAAGATCGGCACTGCGACTGAATCTCTTTCTACACACTGAGCATTCAAAAAATTTCTCCCGTGTGGGTCTTTTGATGCTCTTGAAGAGTGCCATTGCGACTGAATCTCTTTCCACACTGTGAGCATTCAAAAGGTTTCTCCCCTGTGTGGGTACTTAGATGCCTTTGAAGAATGCCACTGCAGCTAAATCTATTTCCACACTGTGAGCATCCAAAAGGTTTCTCCCCTGTGTGGGTTCTTAGATGCCTTTGAAGACTGCCACTCTCACTGAATCTCTTTCCACACTCTGAGCACTGAATAGGTTTCTCTCCTGTGTGTATTCTTTGGTGCAGAAGAAGCTTTGATCTGTATTTGAAGTACTTTCCACACCAAAAGCATTTATATGCCCCCATTATACTATGGTTTGGGAAAAGAGCATTGCCCTTTCTTCCACAAGAGAACATCCTTCCACTTTCCATGCAGATAAGTGACTTCTCTCCAGAATTAATCCTTTGGTGTTGAAAAAGTTCTGTTTTCTGTGAGCTGCACTTGTCACTGTCTGAGCAACTGTAAGGTTTTTCTTCTTTATGTGTTCTTTGATGCCTAAAGAGGTCTGAACTGGAAAGAAAGCTCTTGTCAAACTCTAAGAATTGATAGGTCTTCTCTCCATTGTGGATTTGCAAATGGATCTCATATTGGGTTTGATCTGAGAAGTTCATTGCACATTCGAAGCACTTATATGCCTCCTCATCCATGTGCATTAGTTCACTGAAATCCCACCCTAGGCCACAAATGGGTTTATCCCTCTTCTTAGCAATTTGACTTCCGCCTTGATTCCTGAAGTTTCCTTTCAAATCTTCCTCCCTTACTTTATCTGTCAAGAGCTGGTGCACTTCCTGATTCCCCTGATCATCCTCTGCTGGAATGAAAAGACAGATCCCATTAGCATCCATGCAAGGTCTGATCATCCACACGCAAAACATTTCAGTGGCTTTTTTCTGCAGTACAACCAAGGGTACGTTAATATACACTTTAAGGGACATGAAATTCTGCTGCATCAGAAAGGCTTGGTTTGCAGTCTAACAATTTTATACAACTCCTCACCTGAATGAATTCTTTGGTATGAAGGGCTGATTTTTGACTGAAGGTCTTTCTGCATTCCACGCATCATATGGTTTCTCTACTGAAGGAATTTGCTTCTTATTTCCAACAGGCAAATTCCTTCAGTAGAGAAACCACGTACTCAGAACAGTCATGTACTTACTAAAGGTCTTTCCAAAGGCCACACTTTCATTTTCCCTGGAGCAGATGCTCCAGTTAGCACAGAGGTCTTTATTCCTTCTTGTTTTGGGTGACCATTCTTCTTGGAGTTGGATTTCACAGAAGCCCCCTCCTTGGGACTGAATGAGTTCATCCCTCCTCTTTTCGGTGTGGATTCCCTGCTGCTGCTGTGCTCCACCTCCATCCCTGACATTTCCTTTGGAGTCTTCATTTTCCAAAGAGAACCCCTGCAACCCCCCAACTGTCTCCTCTACATGTGCTGCTGGAATAAAGAAAGAGGCCCAGTCAGCAGCTATGAAGAAGGCAAGCCAACCATCAGGCACTGTTCATTAATGGGTGTGCATTTTCTTTATCAGAAATCCCCTCCCCCCGGAATGCTCGTCACACCTTAATTCCAGCCAGACCTCCCAGGTGAGCGGTTTTTATATTCTGCCTATTCCACCCCTCCCCCTACTCCTCATATGTACTTTCCCCCCTTAAAGTGGCAAACAATCATTCCCCCACTGTTCACATTTGACTTGTTATGCAGCACTTTTGATTTTCTGCTATTGATTATTAAGTAGAAAAGAAGAAAAGGCTTTTATGCCGTGCTTTTCTCTACCCTAAAGAGTCTTAAAGCTGCTTCCAAATCAAACTCCTTTCCCCTCTCCACAACAAGAACCTTGTGAGGTAGGTGAGGCTGAGAGAATTCTGAGAGAACAGTGACCAGCCCAAGGTCAGCCAGCAGGCTTCATGTGGAAGAGTGGGCAATCAAATCCTTTTCTCCAGACTAGAGCCTTCCACTCTCAGCCACTACACCAAGCTGGCTCTCCACAGGAAGACAGACAGACAGATACAGAGATGGTTCTTATATGGGCAAGGAAAGGAAATGGAAGGAAGAGGAAACTTTTTTTCTGGAAGAATGGACACCTGGTCAAAATTAAAGCCTGTAATCCCAACCAGTGTAAGGGGTGTGTGTGGATCCATTCCAGAGTCAGAGAGGGTGACAGTAATCCCAATTACAACAAGCGTGTTGTAATGGTAGGCAATGGAGAAATTAGGATGGGCCCCCCTAATGGCAGCAATTTGCACCTTTGGCACGTATCAAAGGTGCTTACCCAGAGAGGCCACGCTCCCGTAGTTCTCCAGCATGACTTCCCTGTAGAGAGCTCTTTGGTTCGGATCCAGCAGGGCCCACTCTGCCTCAGTGAAATACACGGCCACCTCCTCAAAGGAAACTGAAGACTGAAAGAAAAAGAAGATTCCTTTGTCAGATACCATGCCAGTCAGAGGCAACATTCTGGAAGGAGTGTTTTGGAAAGGTTCAGGATGGAGAGCTCAGCATGGGTAAAAGTAGTGGTGTTCAGAGCCTCTTGCCTGGGCCCCTTAACAACAACTGCAGGAGAAAAGACCCCCTGAGAAAGGAGCGGGGTTCAAGACTGCCCCCCGCTTATCTCCCCTACCTGAACTGGGGGTGCAGCAGCTGTTTCCACACCTCTAGAAAGAGGACAGATCAACACTTTCTCTTCACTGCCTGCAAGGGAGAGAAAAGTGGCAGAAAGGGTATTAGCCTCAACTTCTTGTTTTGTTTTCTTGTGTGAAGCATGCTTCATGCCTCCCTGTTCCAAGGGTGTGAAACCTTGCCCTATATACACTCAAAAAAAAGGTAACACTTTGTAGTAAGTTGTGGGAGACGTGGACGGGAAGCACAAGGAATCAATGAGCCTCCTGGGAGCACGAAAAGCTGCTGACACATTTCAGACTTCCGTGATACTCAAAACTTTGGAGCTCAAAAACCTGACAACATCTCTCCTGAATCAGACCAAAGGCCCAGGCATGGTATTCTCCAACTGGCTGGGCCCTCGCACATGCCCTTGACTCCAAGCAGGGAGGTGAAAATGATGGCAACTCACCTGCACATCTGGCCAAAAAAAAAACAGACGTGAATTGAGAGCATCTGGAAACTCAGGGTATTATCAGTGAGTGTCCAGAGCATCTACTGACCAGGTTTTCGGCCAGATGAAACATCAGTGTGACCTCTCATCTGCCTCAACCTTTCCTCAAAGCTGCTGGGCATGCCAGACCACAGCCTGGTACACCTAGTACAGCATTCTATTTCCTGCTGATGCCCGCTAAGCAAGAGCACAAAACACATTTCCCCACTATTACTGGCCCCTAGCAACTGGCTTTCAGAGCTATGCTGCCCAGAATGTGCTGCCTTCGTTTACTCGCAGGATTGAAGAACTCGGCCGAGATTTGAGCTTAGGCAGATAAAGAGAGGGAGGGCATCTTGGTCATCTTCTGGGCATGGAGTAGAGGTCACTGGGGGTGTGGGGAGGAGGTAGTTGTGAATTTCCTCCATTGTGTAGGGGGCTGGACTAGGTGACCCTGGTGGTCCAACTCTATGATTCTATGATTGTTTACCTTTTCTTCTGAGCCACCTCGATTCCCTCTAATGGAGAAAGGTGGACTATGAAGATTGTAATCAATGTGAGAAACTGCCTCCATGAATTTGTCTAATCCCCTTTTACTGGCACCACAATTAGTGAACATTGTGTGCCACAAGTTGAGTGGAGAACCTTTTCTATATTTTTCCTGACCAAAACACTCGACCCATCAAATTCACCAGATGCCCCAATCCCATCCAGGCACAATGAGTCCTTACCATGTGAGAGGGCATCTTGGGCACACTCCTGGGGCTGAGCACGCTGTCCTTCCTCCGACGGAGCTCTTTCTGTCTCACAAAACATAGCTTCCATCTTCACGGTTGGATCCCACCTCTGAAACAGTAGTGAGGGAGATGGGTAACAGATGGAATGGAAGACAAGGAATGGATTCTGCCTCACTCCCAGACTCTGATCCTTTTTGCCAGTGGACCTGGTAGGGTTTTCCTCACCTTGTGGAATTACCTGGAAGGATAAGAAATTCCCTAAAAGAAGTGACTGCTGAAGCATGTTGTTAAATCTCCCATTTGGATGATTAACACTTGGACAAATATTGAGCAGGGAAGATTTAGGAGAAGGTTGGATATCGTTGCTTGAATTGGAATACCTGGAAAGAAAAGCCCTCACCTGTTCTGCCTGCCTCTTCTCCTCTGCCTGACTCAGGAGGAAACCTTCGGCCAAGGCCACCGCTTGGGAACTGGTCTCAGGCCCGCATTCTCTGACCCAGCGCTGCATTTCCTGGGGCAGGATGGTCAGGAACTGCTCCAGGATCACCAGGTCCAGGATCTGCTTCTTGGTGTGTGTCTCTGGCTTCAGCCATTGTTTGCAAAGTCCATGGAGCTGGCTGCAAACCTCTCGTGGCCCACTGGCCTCACAGTAGCGGAACTGCCGGAAGCATCGACAATGTACTTCTGAGTTCAGGGGCTCCTGATCCCAAGTCTCTGTCACAGCTCTCTCCCAGGATTCAACGCCGCTCTCAGCTTGGACAGGATGGGGGCCTTTCCTTGCTCCCTTACCAGGTCCAGGTCCTTCTGGGTCCTGCTCCTCCATCTCTTTCCCGTTATATTGGGTCACCTCCAACTGTGAAAAGATCTTTATTCACTTGGCTGTGAAGATTCTCCCTGCCCGGGGGTGGGGGGTGAGATGGGAAAATTCCAGAAGGAAAACTAAAAAGAATGGAGACACATGATGGATCAGAACCAAAATGCCACTTGTGGTTTGTAATATTTCGTTATATTATACCAAGCTTTTTAGATATGCCGGTTAGGTTCTTCTGGAAAGTTTACTGTCTCTGGCTCTTTAAAGACACTACAAACTTGTTTCTGATTACTTTGCTTCAATCCGTCCTCGGGGCTTTGGATGGCTACTAGGCATGTCTCCCCCAAGTAAGTCATTGGTCTCCCCCAATTACTTACTTCCAAGTAAACCTTCCAGGATCTGGTAGCAAGACTTTTTCCTTGTGTTGTGAAGCCTTCCTGTTCTCTTGGAAAATGCACAAGCAAACCCTTCCACAGGAAAGGAGCCTTTACTCTTTTAGTTCCCCCACTATTTTTGTGGCCTCTCTAGCAAACAGCTCAAATCAGTTCAACCATTTTGGTGCTGCAGAGAAATTTTTAAAAGCTTCCTGTCTTTCCCATCAGAAGCAGTGCCCAGACCTGGAGAGGGTGGAATGGACTTAAGCCAGGGCGCCATCAGAGATGCCCAAGGAGCTCAATGGGGCTGCTGTGGAGTAACTCCGTACAGGGTTGCACTCCCAGGGTATCCATGCGGTTCAGCCATCTCAGGGAATGGGACAGTGGAGTGGGGAGGAGGAGAAGAAAACTAAAGCAAGCTCACCTGAGGAAATCCGAAATAAGTCCATCCCTAATCCTCCTATTCAATAGGGCTTACTCCCAGGAAAGGGATTTCAGGACTGCACTGAATATCCGCGTTCCTGTAACATCTTCCATGTTACGCTAAACAACATGCCCACGAGACCTCTCCCCGTTACTCCTTTGTGATTCTGCCTTATCGGAGAAGGTCATCAACTCCTGCTCAGGGGATTCCTGGAGTTTTTGGAACAGAGCCTTGAGGGGACTGCAGTTTCTATGGTGTATATCCTAATGTTCCACCTCCGGGTAAATTGATTTCTGGGGTCTGAAAATTAGCTGCTCTAATTCCATGAGAACTCCAGGCCCCATCTGGAACTCAGCAACCCTCTTATTGGGAGTTTCTGGAGGTCACTTTTCCCCCTAGAGTGGCAAGCACAGCATCTAGGCTTGGCCGCCTTCTCTGTTCAGAGGCTTTCAAGGTTATAAAAATGACTATTTTCAGGTTGGGAGTCCAAGAAAGTGCACCTCTTATATCATGGATTATACCTGAAGATCAGAAGGTGGGGCAGGAGGAAAGGGCTTTTCTGGGGAGGGTGAGGAATTGAGTCTCCCCATGCCCGCCCTCCACTCAACTCCAAGGTCACCCCCAGCCAAATGTAACTTCTATTTAATTCCAAGAGGGATATCAAAGAAATGTGTTTTTTTCAATATAAGAACTAAGGGATTTCATATCTTTGACAAAAGGATCCCACAATGTGACACTTACATTTGCAGCAAGGTGGGGGGTGGAAAGAGGCAGGTGGCGCCCGGCGGCAGAGCATGCATGCGGGAGCCGATTGGGCTTCGGGGGGGGGGCTTTTGTGGACTCTGGGGGGGAGGGCATGGAGACTGGGGCCCGGTGTGGGGCCGGTGTGCATGGGTGTGTGTGTGTGTGGGGAGTCTTTTCTCTCTTCCTCTTTTTCTGTCACTCCTTCTCCTTTCTCTCACTCTTTCTCCCGCCTGGGAGGGGGGAGCGGGGGCGCCCTGCAGGCCTTCTGTGTGGCCTCCCCTGGGTTTGCCAACCTCCAGGTGGTGGCTGGAGACCTGGCAGCCCTAGCCTCTCCCCCCCACCGGGAGATCTACACCTGGTATGGCCCCTGAATGATGTCATAAATGTGCAAATGGCCCTTGGCAGGAAAAAGGTTCCCCACCCCTGCCTTATACGGTCCAAGGTACAATGGTTCCAGACCGTATAAGGCTTTAAAGGTTAAAACCAGCACCTTGAACCTGATCCGATGCTCCAGCTGGAGCCAGTGCTGTTGTTTCAGCACTGGAGTTATGTGCTCTCGCAGCGATGCCCCAGAAAGGAGCCTTGCTGCCACATTTTGCACCAGCTGGAGCCTCCTGATCAGTCCCAAGTGCAGCCCTGCATAGAGCGAGTTACAATAGTCTAGCGTAGAGGTGACCGTTGCATGGATCACTGTGGCTAGATCAGGGTGGGAGAGGTAAGGCGTCTCCTAGGAGTGCTGGATGGGGGCCTTCTCTCTCTTCTTCCATCCAGCACATGGCACTGCTGACCCTGAATAGAGCCTGCCTCTCTGGTTCAAAATCCTGGGGAGCCTGCAGGGAACCCCTCCTTTGCACACACTAAGGGGGAGTAGAAAAGCAGCCTGCATCTCAAGAGGATCAGGGTTTATATAGGGAGAAGGACAACACAGAGTGGAGGGGGGCTCTCCCTCATCATTTTCTCAATGAGCCAAAGGGATAGCTGCATTTCTTGCAATCCTGATGTGTGAGGAAGGAAGGGAGGAAAGGCCTGCTGGGGCCAAGAAGCAGAGGCAGGAGGAGGAGGTATCTCCCCCCCCCCATCTCCTGCCCCTCCTGAACCTTGACACATAAGCTCCGGCTCCAGTCTAAAGTGGTTAGAAGATCCCTTTCCTATTCACATCTTCTTTTTTGGGGGGGGGGGATTCCCCAGCTCTTCTTTCTTTGGGGACTTCACTGCTCCCCCCTTCCTTTCTCTGCGCTTTGGGTCTTGAATAGCAGGCCCTGGCCTGACATTTCTCCCCTCCCCCCCAAAAAAAGTCCCTTTCAGCTCACCAGATGTCACCCCCAGCCTCAAAATCCCCAACCTTCCTTCTGTACAGAGGGAGCAGGACCCCCCCCCCCGCGCTCATGTCCCTCTCTGGGACTGTGGACTCCCTCTCCCTTTTACCACTCCAGGGGGGTTGTCTGCCCTCCCCCCGCCCCAATCCAAGCCAGGAAACAAACTGGTTTTTATCCTCATGGGGTCCAAGATTCAAACACTCTGACGTCTCCCCTGCAGGGGTGGGATTGGGAGTTCCCCCCCCCTTGGGCATCACTTCCCTCCTCGAGAGCCTCGCCTGGTCCCCTCCGACCTCTTTGCTCTCTGCTGGGGCTTTTGCCCTCCGGAATGAACACGGATGTCCTCTGCAGACCCGGCCCCGTCTGAACGCGCCTCGTTTCCCAACACGTGACACGCCAGGAGTCGTTTATTCCCTGCGTTCCTTCTCTTTTTTAAAAAAACTTTTTTGTATTTTCATAAAATAACACATAAATCTAAACAAACAAATACTATTAAAAGAAAAACAAAGTACAAAAGTACCAAAAAGTACAAAAGAGTATAGATTATAATTTGGTTACTACTTCCTCCGTTCCTTCTCTCCAAGCAGCCCCTTGCCTTGGAGAGAACCTGCCGGGGGTCTGGCTCCCAACACTCCCCGCCCCCCCTCCATTGCAGCCCCCTCCTCACCCTGCTTTTCCGTGACTCACAACCCGCCCCCCGCCCCCCTTCCGCCCGCCCGCCTTGCAAATCTGAATCACACGCGAGGCCGCCGCCGTGCAGGGAAGGGGCTGCATCTCCCCCCCCCGCCAAGCCTTCTGCAGAGAAATGGGAGAAAACAAGAGAGCCAGGTGGAGCAGCCCCCCCCCCCCAAGACTTGTGGGTGGGTGGGGATTCTCCCTCTCTCCGATCATGGCCCCCCTCGGACCTCCCTTGCATTTCCCACCCACCCCCGATCTCCCACCCTCGAGGTCCCCACAACCCAGCCTCGGGATCCCCCTCGACTCACTGGGAAGGAGCTGCTGCTGCTGCTGCTTTTCCAAGCGCCGGAACAACAAAGGCCGCTTTCCCACGGGCGGACTCCGGCCAAGACAGGAAGGGTGGCCTCTCTAGGATTTTAGACTCTCTGGCCGCAGTAAGACAGGAAGGGTGGCCCCTCTAGGATTTTAGACTCTCTGGCCACAGTAAGACAGGAAGGGTGGCCTCTCTAGGATTTTAGACTCTCTGGCCGCAGTAAGACAGGAAGGGTGGCCTCTCTAGGATTTTAGACTCTCTGGCCACAGTAAGACAGGAAGGGTGGCCTCTCTAGGATTTTAGACTCTCTGGCCGCAGTTCCTGTGGCCGCCCACCAAAATATCGCCTCCCCCTCGGAGTTGCAAACCCCCACCCCCCTCTCTGCAAAAGGGGCTTTGCATGTGCTGGGGGAGGCGAGGGGCGGGGAGGAGGGAACCGGGAGAGACTGAGAAGGGATTGCTGGAGGAGACCAGAGACATTTGGGAGAAGGGGCAGACTCCCCCCCCCCAGCCTTGAACGACCTCTGGCAAGAGGAGATGTGGCCCCTTCTCTCTTCCCCCCTCCCTGGAAGCCCCTCCCCAAGCAGGATCCAGCCCACCTGTTCCCAGGCACAGAGTCATCGGGCTTCTTGGAGGCCCCTTTCTGTTTGGGGGCTTTTATTTTCTCCCAAGCAATGAGAAGCCCCCCCCCCCCCCCTCCACGTTAGACTCAGCCAGAGATGGTCTGATTGGGATCCTGATTCGGAGACTGGTTGGAAATAGAGGTGAGACACGAGAGAGTTCGAGGGGGACGCCTGGTCGCTTTAGGGGTTACTTGAATTCAGCTTCCACTATTAACACTATTGACAAGATCTTGGTATCCACGAAGGCCAACCCTTGTCCCCTGGATCCCTCTTCATCCTGGTTCCAGAAACTATGCAAGGACCTCACTACACAATGCCTGGTTTCCAGGGCTGTCCCCGGTCCGGTGATAGATTTGTTCTGGGTTTTGTGTTCTTGGAACTTGATTTCCAAACGTCCCAATCAGGATTTGGAAAAGAGTCACTTGGGGCCATTTCAGATATTTGTTTACTCAATTCATTTATACCCCTGCCTTTCTCCCCAGTGGGGATACAAAAAGCTTGTATCATTCCCCTCTCCTCCATTTTATCCTCACAACAACCCTGTGAGGTGGGTTAGGCTGAGAGTTGTGACTGGCCCAAGGTCACCCAACAAGCATTTCATGGCCTGAGTGGGGATTTGAACCTGGGGCCTTCACATACTAGTCCAACACTCTTAACCATTACACTACACTGGCTTACACTGATCTGCACTGGATCATGCAAACTGGAGGTAGGCTTAAGGCTCCTTGTCTGCTATGGTCCTGATCCAAATCAGATCCCCATGTGCGTGGAAATGAAGTTCCCCACATGGAACAAAGAGAATGCTTCTTTAGACAAAATCCAGGAGTGGCAGACCCAGGATTAGTGAATCCTAAAAGAGGTGAATGACTCTCCAGAATTCACTTTCCTTTTTCCAATGGTTAGCGAGGAGAAAAAGCTCGAATCCTTCTTTTCCTCTCACAAATTTGCTGTTCTTTTATCCCTGTCCTGACCAGCTGGGAAATGCCAGGGTTCCCAACTTCCAGAATCCTCTGGTTCCCATGAACACTGCATTCTCGCAAGAAGAGTCAGTTGTCTGATAGGCTGGCAGACAATTGCAATCCAGAGGAGTCCGCCCACTGCCAGTTTTCCGTCTGAAATCAGAGCCACTGTAAACTGGTTTTTCAGCCACTTGTCTTGCAACCCTTTCAGCTACCCTCTGAGCATCACCAGAGTACAAAATTATAGACATCGTTATGACCTGAGGGTGTCATTTCACCACTAGAACAACCTAAGCCCTTTAGTCAGTCAGTCAGTCCATCTTAGGTTATCTGAACTTTGAACTCACGAAGATCTCCTTCCTCTCTATGACTTGGCTCAGGGTTTTCCTCTCATCTCTCCTAGAGAGGGATTTCTCCTCTGGGGTTAGTGCCCCAGTGGATTTCCTGCCTTTCCTGATGTTTGTGGCTTGGGAGGGGCTTTGCCTCAGTGGGAGAGAATCTGCTTGGCTTGCAGAAAGTCCCATGTTCAATCCCTGGAAAAGGATCACATAGGGGGTGATATGAAAGACCTCTAACCTGAGACCCTGGAGAACCACGGCCAGTCTTAGGAGACAATACTGACCTTGATGGACCAAGGGTCTGATGCGGCATAAGGAAGCTTCATGTGTTCGAGTGACTTGCTTGCTTGAGTGGTCATTTGGAGGCATTTGTTCTACTGGGCCTTCCAGGCATGGCACCTGATCTCTGCTTGTGGCCTGATCGGTGTGGGGAGGGTGGCGGAGATGGCCTTGCCATAGCAAAATAAAAGAACATCAGAAAAGCCCTGCTGGATCAGACCAGTGAGGGACTATCTAGTCCAGCATCCTATCTCACACAGAGGCCAAACAGTTCCTCTGGGGGGCCAACAACAGGACACAGAGGCCGAGGCCTTTCCATGACATTAACTCCTGCCAATGGGATTCAGAGGTTGACTGCTTCTGGATGTGGAGGTTCCCTTTAGCCACCATGGCTAGGAGCCACTGATACAACTGTCCTAGACGAATTTATCTAATCCCCTTTTAAAGCAGTCTGTGCCTGGGGAACATCACTACATCCTCTGGTGGCAAATGCCACATTTTAATCATTTGCTGTGTAAATAATTATTTCCTTTTCTCTGCCCATCAGCTTCATTGGATGCCCTTAAATTCTTGTATTTTGGGAGAGGGAGAAAACTGTCTCTTTGTCAACTCTCTCCATCCCATGCATAATTTTATAAGCCTCTATCATATCACCCCTTAGTGGTCTCTTTTCTAAATTGTGAATCCCAAGACTCTTCACCCTTTTCTTCTCAGGGAAGGTGCTCCAACTCCCCAATCATCTTTTCTTACCGTATTTTTCCAGCTCTTAAGATGTCCTTTTTAAGATGCCGGGACCAGAACTATACAAAATATTCCAAATGACGCCACACCATCGATTTATGCAGGGCCATTATAATATTATGCCCTGACCTGGATGGCCCAGGCTAGCCTGATCTCATCAGATCTCAGAAGCTAAGCAGGGTCAGCCCTGGTTAGTATTTGGATGGGAGACCACCAAGGAAGTCCAGGGTTGCTGTGCAGAGGAAGGCACTGGCAAACCACCTCTGTTAGTCTCTTGCCATGAAAACCCCAAAAAGGGGTCACCATAAGTCGGCTGCGACTTGACAGCACTTCACACACACACACACATTATAATACTAATATTTTTCAATATCATTTTCAGTTCCTTTCCTAATAATCCCCAACATACAGTTTGCCTTTTTCACCACTGCAGCACACTAGGTTGGCACTTACTTTGAGCTACCTACCATGACCCTGAGATCTTTTTCCCTCTCAGCCTTAGCAAGTTCAGACCTCATTAGCCTATCCTTCAAGTTGGGATTCTTTGTTCCAGTGTCGTGCATCACCTTACACTTACCTACATTGAACTTCATTTGCCACACTGTTGCCCACTCACCCAAGTTGTGGAGATCCTCATGGAGCTCTTCACAGACACGCTTGGTTTTCGCCATCCTGAACAATTTTGTGTCATCTGCAATCTTGGTCACTACACTGCTCACCCCCAGTTCCAGATCATTCATGAACAAATTAAATAGTACCGCGTCCAATGCTGATCCCTGAGGGACTCCACCGCTTACTTCCCTCCATTGTGAGAACTCTCCATTGATTCCTATCCCTCCACACCCCTAGTGACCAGAAGATGGCCAAGATGCCCTCCCTCTCATCATCTGCCTAAGGTCACAGAATCAGCATTGCTGACAGATGGCCATCTAATCTCTTCTTAAAAACCTCCAGGGAAGGAGAGCTTACCACCTCCCAAGGAAGCCTGTTCCACTGAGGAACCGCTCTGTTAGAAAATTCTTCCTAATGTCTAGATGGAAATTCCTTTGATTTAATTTCAACCCATTTGTTTTGGTCCGACCTTCTGAGGCAACAGAAAACAACTCAGCACCCTCCTCTATATGACAGCCTTTCAAGTACTTGAAGATGGTTATCATGTCCCTTCTCAGTCTTCTCCTCTTCAGGCTAAACATACCCAGCACCTTCAATTCTATTCTTCAGAATGAGAACATCTTTAGAAAATATTTTGTCCTATACAAAAGGTATATGAATGATGTATTCCTCATTTGGATTGGCTCACTCCACACTTTGGCCAGTACATCAATACTACATATGATACTATTACATTTGAAATGCAATTTGATAAATCTGGTCTGATTTTTTAGATGTAGAGGTTAGAAGATCAAACAAAGAAATACAGACTGATATGTATAGGAAGCCAACAGGTATCAACTCATTTTCAGCTGGCCACCACCTAAAAAGAAATCTGCCATATTCACCGTTCTTAAAACTGAGACGCAACTGCAGTCTGGAAGCAGATTTCTATAAACAGGCTCAAGGCTGGATAGACCAGAACTGTCAAACAGACCTTTTACAAGGCCAAAAACACCTCAAGATCATCATTATTAACTCCCTAGGGGAACAGATAGAACTCTGATAGAATGGTGATCAAAATTGCCCGATTGCCCCTGAACACCAAATTCAAACATTCTGTCACACACAATACAGCACTAATATCCCGGGATAAACTAACAGCGCATTCCTGAGTCTGTCAGCAAAAGAGCTCAGGAGGTGAAAAATGGGCTGTGCTGGCATAAGAGGGATGGCTGCCAGCTCCCATTCCACTTACGCCATGCAGAAAGGCCCGGATGCCAGTGGGGAGGCCCGGACACTGTCCTCCCCATGCTGTTCTGGCAGCGTGACCCAGGGACGCCGGCACAGCTTTGAGCTGGTGTCCAGATGGTGCGCTTTTGTGCACCCTCCCCAGGAAGGTGTTCCTGAGGCGTTCCAGTGCCGGGTTGGGGGAGGAACTGCCTTTAGGCGGCCTCCGAAGCCCTTTCCGGCCGGGTATGCCCCTTTTATATTTTTTGTGAGAGACACCACCTTTTTAGGTGTCGTATCTCTCATGCAACCCTATGAAGGGTTGCACAGATTTTTGACACCACGGGGAGGTTTCGAGGGGGCTGAAACATCCTTTGGAGGCAGCGCAGCCATGTTGCCTCCAATGACCGGTGCAGGCATTCCTCTCAGGAATGCACTGTTAATGGGGTACCACATGGGGATTTTCCTTATGTGTCCATGTAATTTAAAGAAAGTTGTTGGCCAGGCACTTTAGGCTTTCAAGACCTGTGACTTGCCCATGCACTCTCCACCATAAATCTGTCATCCTAACCTGTACCCAGAGTAGGGGAAATTAGCTTTAAAAGAGCTTTAAAAGAGTTCCAGAATAACGCAGGATCTTCCAATCTGTGTGTACCAGGGTCATCTCAGTAGGGGGTCCCCAAAAATAAAATTATAAAAAAGATGAATTTATTACAATTTTAATTGTACTGGATACAAAACTGAAATTAAAATGGGGGGAAGGAACCGGGGGAAGAGGGAAGCATAAAGAGGGAAGAGATCAATGTTACCTCATCCAAGGTGAGTGAGAAGCTGAGAATTGCGGACAGTCTGATCAGCAAAAGTCCAACAAGATGGAGTTGGGGGGGGTTTCCTGCAAAGCAGTTGCAGGGGTATTTAGGTAATGGGGGAAACCTATCACATCCCGTTCATGGACCTGGGCTCCCCCTTTTATGGGGGAAAATCCCATAGTTTTGCATTCCAAGGTGGGGAAGTTTTCAAAGCTTTGGGCACGCCTGAGTTGACTGGCTGTTACAGCTGCTTTAATGGCTCAGAGGTGATTACCCATTAACTGGAAATGGACTTATTTTGCTTTGATGAAATTCGCTTGAAGTAGAGATATGGGTGTTCACAGGCCATGGAGCTGGGGGGTGGGGGGCAATATAAAAGCCCGAGTGACATCCTGTCTCCGTGAAAGAAATGTGCTCTAGACATAGCAGGGAGATGTTCTCTCTCAAACTACCCCAAAGATCTGTCCATTACATATGATGCTTTCAAAGGGGTGGACTTCAAAAAAACTAAGAAAAGGTTCGGTATCAAATTGGGGTGTCTCAACTGAGGAGGAGGCAGGAGCCTCACACTGAGCATTCAAAGGTTTTTTCCACTATGTGGGTTCTTAGATGCCTTTGAAGATTACCACTGCGATTGAATTTCTTTCCACACACTGAGCATTCAAAAGGTTTCTCTCCTGTGTGGGTTCTTAGATGACTTCGAAGGCTGCCACTCTCACTGAATCTCTTTCCACAGTCTGAGCATTCAAAAGGTTTCTCCCCTGTGTGGGTTCTTAAATGATTTTGAAGATGGCTACTCTGTCTGAATTTCTTTCCACACTCTGAGCATTCAAAAGGTTTTTCCCCTGTGTGCGTCCTTTGATGCATTTGAAGATGGCCACTGCAACTGAATCTCTTTCCACACTCTGAACATTCAAAAGGTTTCTCCCCTGTGTGGGTTCTTAGATGAGTTTGAAGATTGCCAATGAAAGTAAATCTCTTTCCACACTCTGAGCATTCATAAGGTTTCTTCCCTGCGTGGGTTCTTTTATGTAGTTGAAGACTGTCACTCTCACTGAATTTCTTTCCACACTCTATGCATTCAAAAGATTTCTCCTCCGTATGGGTTCTTTGATGATTTTGAAGATTGACAGTGCAACTGAATCTCTTTCCACACGCTGAGCACTCAAAAGGTTTCTCACCTGTGTGGGTTCTTAGATGACTTCGAAGACTGCCACTCTCACTGAATCTCTTTCCACAGTCTGAGCATTCAAAAGGTTTCTCACCTGTGTGGGTTGTTAGATGCATTTTAAGATCACCAGTCTGACGAAATTTCTTTCCACACTCCAAGCATTCAAAAGGTTTCTCCCCTGTGTGGGTTCTTAGATGACTTTGAAGACTGCCACTGCGACTGAATGTCTTTCCACACACTGAGCATTCAAAAGGTTTCTCCCCTGTGTGGGTTCTTTGATGCCCTTGAAGATGGCCACTGCAACTGAATGTCTTTCCACACTCCGAGAATTCAAAAGGTTTCTCCCCTGTGTGTACTCTTTGGTGCACAAGGAGGTGTGATCTGTATCTGAAGTACTTTCCACAATGAAAGCATTTATGTGCCCTCATCCCACTAGGTTTTCGAAAAAATGCATTACCCTTTCTTCCACAAGAGTACATCCTTCCATTCTCCATGAAGATAAATAGCTTCTCTCCAGAATGAATTCTTTGGTGTTGAAAAAGGTCTGATTTTTGTGAGAAGTTCTTGCCACAGTCTGAGCAGCTATAAGGTTTATGTGTTCTCTGATGTCTAAGGAGCTTTGCTCTGTGAAGAAAGCTTTTGCCACACTCCATGCATTGATGGGTCTTCTTTCCACTGTGTATTTGCAAATGGATCTCATATTGTGCTTGATCTGAGAAGTTCATTCCACACTCTAGGCACCTGCATGCCACCTCCACCATGTGGATGAGTTTACTGAAATCCTGTTCTTGGCCGGGAATGGGGTTATCCCTCTTCTCGACCATGTGACTTCCTTTCTGCCTCTTCAATCTGCCTTGATTCCTGAAGTTTCCTTTCATATATTCATTCTTCACTTTATCTAGAAATACCTGATGCACTTCCTCATCACCCTCATTCCACTGATCATTCCCTGCAGGAATGAAAAGATTCCGTTACCACCTACGCTAGGAGGCCTGATCATCCACATGCAAAACATTTGTATGTACTCTTCTGTAACGTTTATGTTTTATTTTAATTTTATTTTTTTGTATTATGTTTTGTTTTATTTTATATTATAAAAATAAAAAAATATAAAACAAAACAAAACATTTCAGTGGCTTTTCCCTGCTGTACATTGAAGAGTACATTAACAGACACTTTAAAGGGACATGAAAGCCTGCTGCATCAGAAAGGCTTGGTTTGCAATCTAAGAATTTATACATCTCCTCGCCTGGGTGCATTCTTTGATGGGAAGTAAGGGCTGATTTCCAACAGAAGGTCTTTCACATTCCATGCAATCAAATGGTTTCTCTCCTGAGGGAATTTGGCTCTTGGAAATAACACTCATGTTCTTAATGAAGATTTTTCCAAAGGCCTCGTTGTCATTTACGATTTCCCTGGAGTAGATTATCCAGTTAGCACGAAGGCCTTTGTTCCTTCTTGTTTTGGTTGACCTTACTTCTTGGGCTGGGATTTAACACAAGCCCCCTCCTTGGGATGGAATGGGCTTATCTCTCCTCTGGTCTGCCTGGCTTCCCTCCTGCTTCTGGGGTTCATCTCCCTCCCCCAAGTTTCCTTTGGAATCTTCATTCTTGGTTTTTTCCAAAGAGAACCCCTGAAATTCCCCAATGGTCTCCTCTACATGTGCTTCTGCAATAAAGAACGATGTCCAATCAGCAGCTACACAAGAAGCCAAGCCACTCATCAGGCACTGCTCACTAATGGGGGTGCATTTCCTTTATCAGACCTTCTTTCTCACTCAGTCAAACTGCTGGTCACACCTTATCCCCACCCAGTCTCCCCCAGGTGAGCAGTTTTTATATTCTGCCTATCCCCCTTCCCCATTTCCTCATGTATACTTTTCCCCCTTAAAGTATCAAAGAATACTTCCCTCACTGTTGACATTTGACTTGCTGTGCACCTCTTTTGAGTCTCTGCTACTGATGATTAAATAGAAGAGAAGGTTTTTATACCCTTCCTTTCTCTACCTAAAGAGTCTCAAAGTGGTTTACAAATCACATTCCTTTCCCCTCCCCAAAACAGACACCTAGTGAGGTGGGTGGAACTGACACAGTTTCGAGATAACTGTGACTGCCCCAAAGTTATCCAGCTGGCTTCATGTGGAGAAGTGGGGAATCAACTCCCTTTCTCCAGACTAGAGTCCACCCTCTTAACAACTACACCACAAGAAAGTGATCATTCTTATATGGGGAAGGAAAAGAAATCCAACAGAGAAATTAGGATGGGGCCCCTTCCAGGGTCTTCCTGAGGTCCTCTCAGTCCCACATTGGCCTCAGGACACCCTCTGTGGCTTGTGCGTTGGCCACAACACTGGCCTCTGTTGCCCCAGGGCCAGCCAGGACATTCGAGTCACTCTACCCGGCCATGTTGAATATCGCTTTTGCTGCCACCCCACCACTTTGAGGCTCCCAGAAGGGAGCAGGTAACAGGGCAGGCCTCAAAACAACATACTGCTGTTTAAATGTTTTGATTCACGCATCAGCCCAATCCTAATGGCAGCAATTTGCACCTTTGGCACCTTACCCAGAGATGCCACACTCCTGTAGTTCTCCAGCATGACTTCCTTGTAGAGAGCTCTTTGGTTCGGATCCAGCAGGGCCCACTCTGCCTCAGTGAAATACACGGCCACCTTCTCAAAGGAAACCGGAGACTGAAAGAAAAAGCAGATTCCTTCGTCAGAGATCATGCAAGGCAGAGGCGACTCTCTGGAGAGTTCGGCATGTGTAAAAGGAGTGGAGTTCAGAGCCTCTTGCCTGGGGCCCCTTAACAACAGCTGCAGGAGAAAAGCCCCCCAGAAAAAGACAGGGGGACCCAGGCTACCCTACTCTCATCTCTCCTACCTGGACTGGAGGAGCAGCAGCTGTTTCCACACCTCCACATAGAGAATGGATCAACTCTGTCTTTTCACTGCCTGAAAGGGAGAGAAAAGTGGAAGAAAGGGTATTATCCTTGACTTTTTGTTTTGTTTTCTTGTGTGAAGCATGCTTCATGCCTTCCCATTCCAAAGGTGTGATACCTTGCCCTATGTACACTCAAAAAAATTGGTTACACTTTCTGTTAAGTTGTGGGAGAGGCAGGAGAGAAGCACAAGGGACCAATGAGCCTTGGTGGGGGGACACTCTAAATTCTGCTGACACGTTTTAGATTTCTGTAATAATAGCAACCTGTCGTGGGAATGGTGGAGCTCAAAAACGTGGCAGCATCTCTTCTGGATCAGACCAAAGGCCCAGGCAGGTTTTCTCCCACCAGCTGGGCCCTCTCACACGCCCTTGAGTCCAGGTTGATGGAAAGAAAAGAGGGAGGCGAAAATAACATTGCATGGCACCTCGCTGTCACATCTGGCCAAAAAAACACACATGAATTGAGTGCATCTGGAAACTCAGGGTAATATCAGTGGGTGTCCGGATCGTCTACTGATCCAGTAATGTCACATCTGGGTTTTCAGCCAGAGGCAACATCATCATGACATCACATCCGCCACAAATCCCTCCCGAAAGGTGCTGGACATGCCAGACAACTGTCTGGCATTCTCTTTTCTGTAGCAGCCGTCAAGATGCCCAGCTAAACATGAGCACAAAACAGATTCTCCCACTATTCCCAGCCCCTACCAACTGGTATTAGGAGCTATTCTGCTCACAATGTACAATCTCTGTTTCTTTGCGAGAATTAAGAGCTCGGTTGAGATTTGTCTACCTTTTCTTCTGAGCCACCTTCAGTCTCTCTAATAGAAAAAGGTGATATATGAATTTTGTAATCAATACGAGGAAATGCCTCCATGAAATTGTATAATCCCCTTTTATGAGCATCACAATTAGTGAACATTGAGTGTCCCAAGTTGGGTGGAGAAGCTTTCCCCCCCTTGACTAGAACTCTATCCATCATATTCACGGGGTGCCCCAATCCCATCTAGACACAATGAGTCCTTACCATGTGAGAGGGCATCTTGGGCACACTCCTGGGCCTGGGCCTGCTGCCCTTCCTCCAACAGAGCCCTTTCCGTCTCACAGAACTTAGCTTCCTTCTTCACAGATGGACCCCAACTCTGAAACAGCAGCGAGTGAACCAGATAAAAGATGGAATGGAAGACACCAAGGAATGGATCCTGTCCCCACTCCCGTACTCTCCTCCATTCTATCAGCAGACCTGGTAGGGTTTTCCTTCAACCCTGGGGAATTATCTGCAGGGATAAGAAATTCCATAGAAGTCACTGCTGAAGCAGATTGTTAAACCTCCCATATGGATGATTAACACTTGGACAGATATTGGGCAAGGAAGTTGTAGGATAAGATCAGATATTGTTGCTTGAATTGGAATATCTGGAAAGAAAAGCCCTCACCTGTTCTGCCTGCCTC
Source organism: Euleptes europaea (assembly GCF_029931775.1). Classification (NCBI taxonomy): domain Eukaryota; kingdom Metazoa; phylum Chordata; class Lepidosauria; order Squamata; family Sphaerodactylidae; genus Euleptes; species Euleptes europaea. The sequence continues at coordinate 1,549,006 of NC_079312.1, forward strand.
TTCTCCTCTACCTGACTCAGGAGGAAACCTTCAGCCAGGGCCACTGCTTGGGAACTGGTCTCCGCACCGCATCCTCTGACCCAGCGCTGCATTTCCTGGGGCAGGATGGTCAGGAACTGCTCCAGGATCACCAGGTCCAGGATCTGCTTCTTGGTGTGTCTCTCCGGCTTCAGCCAGTGGTTGCAAAGTCCATGGAGCTGGCTGCAAACCTCTCGGGGCCCATTGGCCTCACAGTAGCGGAACTGCCGGAAGAGTTGACAATGTACTTCTGAGTTCAGGGGCTCCTGATTCCAGATCTCTGGCACAGCTCTCTCCCAGGATTCAACGCCATTCCCAGCTTGGACAGGATGAGGGCCTTTCCTTGCTCTCTTGCCATGCCCAGGTCCTTCAGGGTCCTGCTCCTCCATCTCTTTCCCCTTCTATTGGGTAGCTTCCGACTGTGAAAAGATCCCTTTACTCACTTGGCTATGAAGAGCGGCTTCTCCCTGCAGGGAAGCGGGGAGAGACATATAGCAACGTTTCAGAAGGAAAGCAAAAGAGAATGGAGATACATGATGGATCAGAACTGAAGTGCCACTTGTGGTTTGTAATATCATTTTGTGATATGACATACCAAGCTTTTTTAGAGATGCCCATTAGGTTCTTTAAAGATGCTACAAACTTGTGTCTGACTTTGCATCAATCCATCCTCGGGGCTTTGGATGGCTACTAGGCATGTCACCCAAAGCCACAGTGGTTTCCCCAATGACTGACTTCCAAGTAAACCTTCCAGGATCTGGCTGTAAGGCTTTTCCCTTGTGCTGCGAAGCCCTTCCTGTTCTCCTGGGAAGTGCAGAAGCAAACCCTTCCCACCCACCCCCACAGGAAAGGAACCTTTCTTCTTTTCGTCTCCCCCACTACTTTTTTGGCCTGTCTAATCAAATCAAATAATTTTTTAAAAAATTAAAAGGCTGAAGTCCTTCTGAGGCAAGAGTTTCTTGCAGCCCTCAAGTATTAAGTTCCTCTTCCGGCAAATTCCTCAAGGAGTTCCTCTTCCAGCAAGGCTGTCTGTTGTCTAAACAGTCAGTACAAAATTCAGCTAGTGAATCCATACATTTATGTTTCATTTTACAAATACCTTCATATTCTAAAGAATACGGTTACAATGAATAAATACTTAACATTCTACTAAAACTCTATCATATTTAAACCTTTAAACAGCATAATAACATTCATTTAGTAATACATTTGGCATTTATTCAACAAAGTGCTTTGCTGCTGATCAAGGGCAGCATTCTAAGGTTGTTACACTGTTCTTGAAGTCACTCTAACCTATAAGCTGCAAGAGATGCAGCAGCTACAAAGAACTATCTGGCACTCATATTGCTCACATTCCATTCTCAAGGTCCTTTAGTGTTCAATCACAAGGACAGCCGTCACATCTTCCCTGTAAAAGTCTCTTGACCAGGCATGTCTAGGCTTGTTCAGTTTAAATAAAAAATAGCTTTTTATGAAAAATATGGTTCTACACTGAGGAATTCTGTCTATGTACAACACTAATACATCAGTTCATATGCTCCATATGTCAAAGCCTGCAACAATACATACCCAGCTTTTAAAGGTATGCTTGTTTGGTACTTTGGGAAAGTTAACTGTCTTGCTACAAGCTTGGGTCTGATTACTTTTGGTCTGGCTGTGCTAGGGGCTTCAGACAGCCACTAAGCATGTCAGGAGAGATGCCCACCCAAAGACCCAGTGGTCTTTTGCTTGTGTAGGGCAAGTGGAAATCTGACGCTGGCACAGAGTGGGATTGCATCAGGGGTGTGGTCTGTGCCTGGAACTTCCTGAAGCCCCCCCAGGTCAGGGCAGAAGGGCTGGTGGGATTAATAGGATCTGAGGGAGGCAATGAACCCTGCCAAATGCGCAAAGTTTGTGCATTTTCACCAGAATTTCATGTTCATTCTTTCTAGAAACTTAGAATCATAGAGTTGGAAGGGACCACCAGGGTCATCAAGTCCAACTCCCTGCACAATGCAGGAAATTCACAACTACCTCCCCCCTCCACACCCCTAGTGACCAGAAGATGGCCAAGATGCCCTCCCTCTCATCAGGTCACAGAATCAGCATCACACGTCTGACTCATGTTCAGTGTTTGGTCTACTAAGACCCCAAGATCCTTTTCACACACACTACTGCTCAGACAAGTCTCCCCCATCCTATAATTATGCATTTGATTTTTCCTGCCTAAATGCAGAGCTTTACATTTGTAATATTGTCGAAGGCTTTCACGGTCAGAGTTCATAGGTTCTTGTAGGTTATCCGGTTTAGAATGAATAAGGCTTGGCTTCCTGTTCTGAAAACCTCCAGACTAACAAAGGCAACAGTCAACAATAGCCATGCAGATTAGCCTTGGATTACACACATTAACAGATCACTTCAGGATACAATGGTTCCATATTAACATACCATACCCAAATTAGCACATTATCTTGATACTTACAGGACAATGATTAGCACATTACTTTTGCAGGACAGTACTCAGCTCAAACCCAACCCCTTTCTGACTATATATTACTCTTCCTACACACTTGACACTGAGAGACACTGTTCTTCAGTGTTAATCCTCTGAAGATGCCTGCCACAGCTGCTGGCGAAACGTCAGGAAAGAAAATTCCAAGACCACTGTTACACAGCCAGGATAACCTACAAGAACCAACTTTACATTTGTCTTTGTTGAAGTGCATTTTATTAGTTCTAGCCCTCTTCTCCAGCCTGTCAAGATCATCCTGCATCTTGGCTCTGTCTTCTGCCATATTTGCTACCCCTCCCAATTTAGTATCATCTGCAAATTTAATAAGCATCCCCTCTATTCCTTCATCCAAATCATTTATAAAGATGTTGAACAACACAGGGCCCAGCACAGATCCCTGAGGAACTCCACTAGTCACTTCTCTCCAAGTGGATGAGGAACCATTAACTAGCACTCTTTTGGTACAATCTGTCAACCAGTTGCAGATCCACCTAACAATAATAGGATCTAAACCACATTTTCCCAATTTGTCAACCAGAATACTATGTGGAACCTTATCAAAAGCCTTACTGAAATCTAGATAAACGATGTCTACAGCATTCCCCTGATCCAGCAAGGTAGTAACTTCCTCAAAAAAGGAGATAAGATTAGTCTGACATGACTTATTCTTGAGAAACCCGTGCTGGCTCTTAGTGATCACATCCATCCTTTCTAAACGCTCAAAGACTGTTTGATGATTTGTTCGAACACTTTTCCTGGTATAGAAGTCAAGCTGATGGGTCTGTAGTTACCGGGATCCTCCCTTTTCCCCTTCTTGAAGATGGGGACAACATTTGCCCGCCTCCAGTCTTCTGGCACCTCACCTGTTTGCCAAGATTTTTCAAAAATAATGGACAGAGGTTCCGAAATTACACCTGCAAGTTCTTTGAGTACCCCAATGCCAATTCTAGGCTGCAAATCCTCATCACATGTTCTGTTTATGCCATGTTGAGCACCACTTCCCTCACGAGAAAAGACTGAGGAAAAGTAGGAATTGAGGAGTTCTGCCCTCTCTTCGTCTCCTGTTACAATTTCACTTTCCGGTCCACGCAATGGGCTTATCTTGTTCTTGTTCTTACTCTGTACATAGGAGTACTATGTAAAGAGTACTAACACAGTACTGAGTAAATGGTGTTTGTTTTGGAGTGCATGCTAAAGAGGCCACCCATTCTTGTCAAGTCATGAGGCCTTGTAAGAGAGGCTGAGAAGATCCTCCTACTGTTTAATCACCAAATACAACAGAATAGGTGGTGAGAGTCAAAGGTATCAAATATTTAGAAGTCACACAATTTTGCAGGGTAGCTGTCAAAGCACTGTCAAAGATGGCTACTTGTGCATGTTAAAGATACAAGGCTGTCAGATTAGTTTTGACAAACAGGCTGTAGATTAAGAGCATCTGAGATGATGCAACTGGCCTGGAAACTCCCTAGAGAGCCTGCAGGGGGCTGGCCTGAACTGGTTAGAGCCGGAGTTATGATGCAAGGTACTGAAACAGCACCATGACTTGGCAAAGTGACCTGATAGGTTCCAGGTGCTGGAACTATGTATAAATCTATATAAGCCCAGGATATTGTAACTATGTGTAGAGAGTGCGGGTTGCTATGAGTGGAGAGGGAGTGTATAAGGATTGGTGTTTTATTTGTGCACTGTAAAATAAACGAGCAGTTTTCTAGTAGCAGGGAGTTCTGGTGGTGATTTACTGGACCAACTGCCTAATTCACTGGCACCCGCGACAGTGCATTCCATTTCTTGTTTCTATAATACAGAAACTGTGGCCGATCGCTAGGTAGTACATCTGATCTTTGTTCATAGCTATTGTGTTTAATTCGTGTGTGTCTGGCTAAATCTGTACATTGCATTGCCAACTCTTTTTATAAATCCATTACATTGTCCTACAAATGTGGAAGGTTCTGTTGTAAAGAGAAGTATTTTACCCCCAATTTTTTCTTTGGAGCAGTAGAAGTAGTTTGTCGTTGCTGAGAACTATTTGCAATGTCCTATTAACACTGGTTCAGTTGGAATGCTTGGAACTAATGCTGGATCTTCCTAGTACAGCAAGTAAATACCTGTAGAACATAACACCAGATTGTTCTTGGAAAACTGAATCTCTCCAGGATCAGATGAGCATGCGTATTATATTAGGTACTTTGGGACACAGGCAGGACGATGCTGCTGCAGGCGTCTTGTTTGTGGGCTTCCCAGAGGCATCTGGTTGGCCGCTGTGTGAACAGACTGCTGGACTCGATGAACCTTGGGCTGATCCAGCATGGCCTTTATTATGTTCTTAAGGTTGCCAACTCCAGGTTTGGAAAGTACTGGACATTTGGGAAAGTCAGGAGATAACACAGAATCCACCTCGCAAAGGAGCCACATTCTGCCGGCAAACTAACTTCTGGTGACCTCCAGGCTCTACCTGGACACTGGCAACCCCCGCATCAGGGAGGTGGTAGGTGAGGGGAGCGCCAGCCAAAATCCTTAGCTTGACCGGAACCCACGCCTCCTGTGACTGTGGCCTGGTGTTTCTCCCTTTGGTGTTGCCTGGGAGTCTTAACCTCTCTTGCTTGTCAAAAGGATGCTGCTCCTCCCACCCAAACCCCAATGCAGGAGGGAGGATTTTGCCTTCCGACATGGCTGCCTGCGCCAAATGAGCTGGGGAGGCTCGGGCAGGGGAGCCATGATCCTCACAGCAACCTAACACCGTGTGCAATTTGTCCCTCCTGGCCCTGTTTGTGGTGGATAGCAGGCCCATTCTAGGGGGCGTGGCCTCACCAATATGCTCCACCCCCTCCCTGTAACAGGGTTCACCTCGTGAGGTGTTTCCATGGACCTTGGCAAAAAATTCCTCTGCTAGGCTGGCCTTTTACACCAGCTCACAGCCCCAGCACCACAAGCATTGGGGTCTTAGGATGGGGCTGCAATTGATTCCAATGAAGCAGAAGTTCCCTTCCCCCATGCCCATTTTTATGCATCAAACCCAAAAAGGCCTGGTGTGGTGTTGTTTTTTGCAGAATTAAATACGTTTTTATACTTTTATTGTGCTGATTGATGCTGACAATAGCCCTTTGCCCAAAATAAAAACTCCACTTAGATAGTGGAGAAAACTGGTGCCTTATAGGGTTGTCAACCTCCAGGTGAGGCCTGAAGTTCTCCCAAAATTACAACCAGGTGACAGAGATCAGTTCCCCCTGGAGAAAATGCCTGCATTGGAGGGTGGACTCAATAGCATTATACACCTGTGAGCCACCACCCCCTACTTGGACCCAAACCCAGCCTTTCTCAGAATCCACCCCAAAATGTCCAGGAATTTAACCTGGCTGAGAAAGAGCCTAACCTTCCTCCCTTCCAAGATCTAAAAGCTTATCCCCCAACAACTTACTTGGAAGTAAACCTCCCAGGATCCGGCTGCAAGACTTCCCCCTTTGGCTGCGACGTCCTTCCAGTTCTCTTGGGCAGTGCAGAAGCAAACCCTTCCCCCCACACCCAAAGGAAAGGAGCATTTCCTCTTTTTGTCGTCCCCCCACCCCCACTACTTGTTTGGCCTCTTTAGCAAAAAGCTCTTGTCATTTTAACCCCTTTAGTGTTTGATAAATTTTTAAAAGTTTCCTGTCTTTCCCATGCGGAGCAGCGCCCAAACCTGGAGACACTGGACTGGATTTCAGCAGGGCCACCATCAGAGATGTCCGAGGAGCTCAATGGGGCTGCTGTCCAGTAACTCTGCACAGGGTTGTGCTCCTGGGACATCCCATGTGGTTCAGCCATCTCAGAGAATGGCATGGAAATAGTGGGGAGGGGGAGAAGAAAACTAATGCAAGCTCACCTGAAGCAATCTGAAGCAGGTCTGGGTCATTTGCAAACTTTTTTTGTCTTTGGACTGTATGCTCTTTCTTTCATCTGTCTGTCTTTCTATCTATGTCAGGAGCAAGCCATGAGGATGGTATGTGGTAGTGCGACTGTGCTGCCTCCAGGTGCTGTTATGCTATTCTGTCCAAGGCCAGTTTATGCCCCGTGTTTAGTCTTCATAGATTCCCATACTGTGGGAATTGCCAAGTACTCCTTCCTGCCTCTGGGAGGGGGGTTGCCTGGGTTACCAGTTATCTCCTTTTGCTCTTCCATATATACATGTACCTTACCTTTGTCCCTTACTAGTGTTCTTCTGAATATAGCTTCTGAAACCTGTCGATTCTAACCAATAAAACTGCTTTCGTAGATTTGCCGTCTGCTGAAATCTGTTTATGGGTTCACCGCAGGCCTAGAGCTTACAATCTATCTACCGTATCTATCTGTCTGTCTATCTATCTATCATGATGGACATGCATATATATTTTAATACTCTCTGGAAAATGTTTAATTATAAAAATTATTTCACTATTTTTAATGTTATTTTGGAGGAATTTCCACCTTATACAGCATTGTTGCTGTGGCTTTTCTTGCTAATACAATGAAGAATGAATGAAAAGCTCATAATATCCTGGATTGGGGGGTTAGGGTCAGGGGTTGCCCACTGTCTCCCCCTCCTCCTTTGTCCGTTCTCTGCCCATTAAATAACGCTGAACTGGTTTTCCTCTTCCATGGCTCCTGGAGGGGGAGAAACATGCTCAGGCCCCCTTGCTGGGATGGTTTGGGGTGGGGGAGGATCCTTTTCGTTCAGTTCCCAAACTCTTTTGCATACCTAGGAAGTCCCACCCCAACCCACACCCAGTTTGGGTGCCCTTCAGAGAGGAATTGAACCAAAAAGATTATAGAAATGCCACACCTGTTGCAGTTGTGTGTACATGGGGACTGGGTAAAAGTTGGATCTAGATGAATTGAAATGGATCCTCATGAAATCATATAATTTTTAAATGGAATTAGAAGAAAACCACGGTCATGTTTTTGTGCCATGGCAGCACCACAAAAATCACACATCCACTGCTTCATGGTGCTGCCATGGCACAAAAATGTACTTCTGAAGCATGGTTCCTCATGGATCTTTAAGATTTTTGAGCTAGGTCACCCTAAAGTCACCAACATATCACACAGCATGTTCATAGCCACAGATGGCACTGCAAAAATCAGGCATCCACCACTTTGTGGCACTGTCACAACAGGGTCCCAATACATGGACCCTTATGGATCGTCAGGGTTTTTGCACACGATCACCCCAAACTCAAATCACATATTATGCCCATAACCCACAGGGTGCACCACAGAAACCATGGATTTGTGGCACCACTACAGTGCCCAAACAGAGTTAATAATCATGGATCCTCACTATTCTTTCGATGGATCACTCCAGGGGGCAGGTGGGAGATTCCAACCCTGAACTTGGCCACTATAAATGTTACTTTGCATCATGGAAAACTCCCTACACACAGAAAGCTAGCACTACAAGGAGCAAGGTTGTGCCCACTTTCTCTGCTTGTGTGAATCAGGTCAGAGACTGACGTCTCCTAGGCCTACCGGATGGAGGCCGTCCCTCTCTACATCCATCCAGCACATGGCACTGCTGACCCTGAGGAGAGCCTGCCACTCTGGTTCATAATCTTGGGGATCTTGGCAGGAGCCCCTCCCCCCTTTGCCCACACCCAGCCGAGTAGAAAAGCAGCCCACAGCTCAGGGGACCAGGGTTTCCATAGGGAGAAGGACAGGGGGCTCCCCCTCACCTGTTTCCCAAAGAGCCAAGGAGACAGCTGCATGGCTTGGGATGCTGAAGTGGAAGGAAGGGCCTGCTGGGGCCAGGCTGGCCAGAAGCAGTGGGGGGCTCTCCCCAGATCTCCTGCCTCTCTTCAGGGCTTGAGCCATCAGCCCCCTCCCCAGTCTAAAGAGGCTAGAAGGTCCCTTTTCTATTCACCTCTCCTGTGTGTGTGGGTGTCTTAATTCCTCGACTCTTCTTTCTTTGGGGACTTCTTTGTTTTGCACAAAGCAGCTCTTTCTGGCCCAGGGAGGGGTGTGTGTGTGAATGAACTAGGGTGGGGGGCAAGGGGGCTCTTCTCAAAGTTCACTGCTCCGCCCCCTTCCTTTCTGTTTTGGGTCTTGAATAGCAGACCCTGGCCCTACATCCCTCCCCCTCCCCAAAGCCCCTTTCCGCTCACCGGACGTTCCCCAGACTCAAAATCTCCAGCCTTCCCCTTCTGTGCGGAGGGAGCAGCAACTCATGCGCCCCTCGGGGACTGGCGACTCTCCCCCTTCAACCATTCCGGGGGTCTTCTGTCCTCCCCCCAATCCGAGCCAGGAAACAATCTGGATTTCACAGATTAACAGATCACTTCAGGATACAATGGTTCCATATTAACATGCCATACCCTCATTAGCACATTATCTTGATACTTACAGGACAATTATTAGCACATTACTTTAGCAGGACAGTACTCAGCTCAAACCCAACCCCTTTCTGACTATATATTACTCTTCCTACACACTTGACACTGAGAGACACTGTCCTTCAGTGTTTCTCCTCTGAAGATGCCGGCCACAGCTGCGGGCGAAATGTCAGGAAAGAAAATACCAAGACCACGGTCACACAGCCCGGATAACCCACGAGAACCAATCTGGTTTCCATTCTCAGGGGGTCCCAGATTCAAATACCCTGACGTCTCCCGTGCAGGGGTGGGGGGGATGGGGAGGTTTTCCTCCTCCCCACGGGCATCACTTCCCTCCGACCTCTTTGCTCTCTGCTCGGGGCTTTGCCCTCCGGGATGAACACGGGGGTCCTCTGCAGGCTGAAGGTGCCTCGCTTCCCAAACACGTGACATGTTAAGAGTCATTTATCCCCCCCCCAATTCCTTATTCCCCCCCCCCAATTCCTTCTCTCGAAGCAGCCACTTGCCTTGGAGAGAACCTGCCGGGGGTGGGTGGGGGGTGGTCTGACTCCAGGCACTCCCCGCCCCCATTCCAGCCCCCTCCTCACCCTGCCTTCCCTCGACTCGCAACTCCCCCCCCTCCACCCGGAGGACCCCCCCCCCAGGCCCTCCACTCCCCCTTCCCACCCTGCAGATCTGGGTTAACGGTAAGGCCTTTGCAATGCAAGGGAAGGGGGGGCTGCATCTCCCTCCCCCCTCCAGCCTTAGGCAGAGAAGGGGGAGGAAAGAGGAGAGCCAGGCGGAGCAGCCCCCCCCCACCCCGAGCTTGGGGGGTGGGGGTCTCCATCCCTCTCCCGGGTCGGGGCCGGCCTCTGACCTCGCTTCCCTTCCACCCCCCCCCCCATTTCCTAGCCTCGAGAACCCTCAACCCGGCTTCGGGACCCCCCCCCCCTTCGCTCACCCGGAAGGAGCTGCTGCTGCTGCCGCTTTTGCACGGGCCACAACCACAAAGGCCGCGTTGTCACGTGGGGACTCTGGGTCGGACAGGAAGTGGCCTCTCTGCGACTGGAGACTCGCTGGTCTTGGTCCTCCGAGCAAGCGTCGTCCTCCCTCCCCCCCCATGGCGATGCGAAGCACAGTCCGTCCGCCCCCCCCCCCCCCGCACACTGTCCTCTGCAAAAGAGGTGTTGCGTTTGCTGGGGGGAGTCGTGGGGGGGGGGGAGAGAGAGAGACAGCGAAGGAATGGCTGAAGGAGAAGGCGAGGGGTGACCGCACTTGCCTTCCCAGCGATGTACTGAGAGTTTGAAAACGATTAGCCGTGGTATCCTAAAAACCCTTTTAAAGCGATGTTTTTAATAACATTTTCAAACTCTACACATCGCTGGGAATATAAAGTGCGGTAATGTCTTTGGGGGAAGGGACGGATTCTTCGCCGCCCCCCAGCCTTGAATTACCTCTGGCAAGAGGAGTTGTGGCCCCTTCTCTCTCCCTGACCCCCAAGCCCCTCCCCAAACAAGATGCAGCCCCCCTGTTCCCCAGCACAGATTCACAGGGCCAACCAGGCCGGATACATCGGGGGTTACCGCACTTTGTATTCCCAGCGATGTATAAAGAGTTTGAAAATGTTATAAAGAAACATCGCTTTAAAAGGGGTTTTGGATGCCACGGCTAATAAATGGTTGGAAGACGTCTTCATGGCTAAAGAGACCAAACAAAATGCGAACAGTATTTCTTACAACGTTTTCAAACTCTTAATACATCGCTGGGAATACAAGTGCAGTAACCCCCATCATCTGCCCGTTCCTGCAAGCGAGCATGACGGGCTTGAAGAGTTCTTGAGGGGGGGGGGGAGAGAGAAAGATACTGTATCGTCTTTTGTTTTGGCACAGCATGGTTGCGTCAAGTTTATTTTCATGACTGATGGGAGCTCCAGAACAAGTTCAGGCCTGGTTTTATTTTGGTCTGTATTTGGAGCCCAATAATGAACTGGGAGAAGCAGCCTTCAAAGAAACAATTACATCACCAAGTTCCAAATTGGTTATAGCACTACTATTAAAATACACTTCCTTATTTTTCTGCCCCTAGGTTTCACATGCAATCAGCACTATTACAAAAACGTGTTATTGGTTGAGAGTAAATGTGCGCATCTCAATAAAGGAAGCCACAGCCTTCAATTTGCAAGATCTGAGCAAGGCTGTCAAAGATAGGACATTCTGGAGGACTTTCATTCATTGGGTTGCTATGAGTCAGAATCGTCTTGACGGCACTTAACACACACACAGAGATGTGTGCATGCGCTCGGTTGTGACCACTGAAGTTGTGGTCCTATGGTCCGAAACACCTATGGTCTTGCTGTTTTATAGTGCAACCAATCAAGCTGTTTTATGTGATTTCTTATATGTATTTAATTTGCTTTGTGAGGCTTATATTTGTAACTCTTTTAAAGGGCAATTGCACTTAATCATAAATATATATTTATATTATTTTTAATTTGGCTCAACCTTCTAGGTTCCTAGCATGTTTCAGTGGTGGGGTGTAGCTCCTGTTGTTTTATTGCAGGCCCAGAATTTCACAAACTAAAGGTTCTAGGATCTTCTCTTCTGTAACCTAAAAATGGAGGCAGCTGCCATTTCGGACAACCTCTAGGGCACAACTCTTTTCTATACTATGCCTTACTACACCACCCACTTTATAGAGAGGTAGAGAGACAGGAGAGGGGAGGAAGACTGAATTCAGCCCCTTGCATTCCAACAAGTTTTACCAAAGTGACATCTTGGTTGCAGCTAGACCTCCTTCAGCTTCAGAGAGAAAGAAACCACCCAGAACTGCCTCTGAACACCAAATTCAAGCATTCGCTCACACGCAACACAGCACTTGTGCCCTGGGATTCAGTGAGCAAGGTACCACACTGAGCCTTCACCCCTACATACATGTGATTTAAAGAAAGTGCTGGCAAGGCACTTTAGGATTTAAAGACCTGTGACTTGCCCATGCATTTTCCACCATAAATTTGTCATCCCAACCTGGACCCAGAGACCAGGTTCCAGAAGGGTTCCAGAAAGGAATAACGCAGGATCCTGTAGTCTCTGCATACCAGGGTAGATTTTAGTAGTGGTAGAATCATAGAGTTGGGAAGGCCACCAGGGTCATCTAGTCCAACCCCCTTCACAACCCAGGGAATTGACAAGATCACCCTGTCTTCTACTATATTTGTTACCCCTCCCAATTTAGTATCATCTGTAAATATAATAAACATCCCTTCTATTCCTTCATCCAAAATATTTATAAAGACGTTGAACAACACTGGGGCCAAGACAGGTCCCTGAGGCACTCCACTTGTCACTCCATTAACAAGCACTCTTTGGGTGCAATCTGTCAACCACTTACAGATCCACCAAACAGTACTAGGATCTAAATCAAATTTTACCAACTTGTCAAGAATATTATGCGGAAGCTTATCAAAAGCCTCAGTGAAATTAGGATCAACTATGTCCATAGCATTCCCATGATCCAGCAATATAGTAACTTTCTCAAAAAAGATGAGGTTAGTCTGACTGATGATTTGTTCTAAAACTTTTCCAGGTATAGACATCAAGCTGACAGGTCGGTAATAACCCAGATCCTCCTTTTTCCCCTTCTTGAAGATGGGGACAACATTTGTCCTCTGTCGCGAGAATTTTCAGTATTGAACATTAGTTCATATTAAATATATTATTACTTTATATTAAATGAGTCTGGGTTGAAATGACCACATGCTTACCTTACCATTATTACCTATAAGTCACACACACAAAAAAATAATACCTGACCCTTTAAAAGCAGCCCTTTAGCTGACATCAGCTCCAAGCAGGACTATGACCTAAAAGGTCATAAGAAATTGCATTGCTCGCAGTTAATCACCCAAAGCACATCAGATGCCCCAAAATTTATGCAAGGTTATTAAAACAGACAACAAATCAAGGGAGAAGATTGTTTTGGAACAGTGATGGATGGAACAGTGATGGGTGGAAAGAACAATCAGTTAGCAGACCCGGACACTGAAAGAATTATTATGGAACAAGATATTTCTAAACAATTTAGTCATGATTTGCAGAAAACTCATTCCCTAAGAATGTGACAGGGAGGAGTCATTTGAGACCCTCTCCTCTCTATAAATGAACAGTCCAAATATCCCTTCTTTGTCCTTCCACTGAGAGACCACAGACCCTTTGAATGGTTGCCATCTCTGTCTCTCTCTCTCTGGAAGTGACCCAGGGGCCTCTGTATCTGTCAATATGTATGTTTGTTAAGTACTGTCATATATGTTAAATATTGCTTTCTCCTTTGCTTCATATTCTTTTTTGCAAGTTCAGTAAAATTGTTTGGTTTACTGCTCATATGGCTTGAATGCTGTTTAAGAATGACTGTGTAAGAATGCTTCTCTGTATGAAAGGTTCTTTTCCAGCCAGATCTCTCTGGGCTGCCTTTTGGTGAGTGAAGCAGGCAGAGAGGGCCATGCACAACGAACTAGAAGGTGGGGGGGACAAAAGACTCCCGCCACATCCTCCTCCAGTCTTCTGGCACCTCACCTGTTCCCCATAAATTCTAAAAAATAATGGAGAGAGGCTCAGAAATTACATCTGAAAGTTCTTTTAGTACCCTTGGATGCAGTTCATCTGGCCCTGAGGACTTACTTTAATTTAAAGAAATTGGGTATTTGTGTACTACCCCCTGCTGATCCTAGGCTCCCACTCCCTTCCCTCATCATCTGTTCTATTTTTGCCATGCTGAGCACCATTTCCCTCACAAGAGAAGACTGATTAGTATGCCAGAGTCTCGTTCGTTATCGGAATTAACCAGACAAATCGCTCCAGCAACAAAGAACGAGTGGTGGTGCATGGCCGTTCTTAGTTGGTGGAGCAATTTGTCAAGAGAAGACTGAGAAAAAGTAGGAATTGAGCAGTTCTGCCCTCTCTTCATCACCTGTTACAACTTCACTATCCTGTCCCTGCACTGGGCCTCCCATGTCCTTGACCTTTTCTTACTCTGAACCCAAAGATTTTAATTTTATTGATTACAAAACAGAATAAAGGAGTAAAATTCTAAAGAATCTACACTAAGCACCTGAGAGATGATTCCCTAGTACATGCATGTGCGCGCACACACACACGCACACACACACAACTAAGAAGGGGGGGAGGAATGGGGGGAACAGGTAAGGATAAAGAAGAGAGAAGTCAATATTACCTGATCCAAGGTGAGTGAGAAGCTGAGGATTCCTGAGAGTCTGAGCACCAGAAATCCAACGAGTGGGGAGGGTCCAGCAAAGCAGTTGCAGGGTTAATGTGAGGGTCTCTGTCTTTGTGTCTCTGCTTTCCATCACCTGCGGTGTTATCAGTGAACTCGTAAAAGCAGTTCACACCTTCTGGTTTCAGGCGCCAGGCCTGATGGCCCATGTATCTTCCCCCCCCGCTGTTCTTCCTGCCAGTACTCCCTCAGGCCGGTGCGGCCTTGGAAGTGTGATAGCCGCACCAGACTTCCTGGGATCCGTCTGATGTTTTGTATTATGCCAAGCTTGTAACTTCCCATAACAATAAGTGTGAACCCCAGTGCCCCAGTGCCCTGGAGTCAATATATTCTGTAAACCCGTATAGCCCCTCACTTGCAACTTTCTACCTGTGCCTGTCTCATCTCCTGAAGGCTTCAATAAATCTATTGTTTCTGTATCAACGTCTGAGCAACTGATTTGGAGAAGCAAACTCAGAGAGGGGGATCTCTCACATTAAGTTGCAAGTCTTTGCCTCTCGGACTGCAGCTGTACCGCTTTGGACAGAATGTCAGCCGACGAGGACACCACCCCTAACCCCGATGCCCCCAAGGAACCGGACGAGCCGGAGAAGCCGGACCCGAAGGAGGAGGGAGCCAAGCCAAAGAAACCGAAGGATCGCGCCCCCGACCAAGATCGGGACGGACGTCCCCGGGGGCTTACTTATTGGCTGGACTCTCCCAAGGGCTGGTCGCTCTCGCGGACTGCGGCGAAGGATCGCCGGTTGGCCTTCCCCAGCACGGGACTCGAAGGGGACCCGGCCCGCAAAGAGGCCCTCATGGAGGAAGAACGAAAGCAGTGGCAGGAAGACCGCCGGGCTATGCAGGAGCAGATGGAGATCATGCAACGCGTAATGGGTGAGATGGCCACGACCCTAGATGCGCTGAAGTTGCAACCTCCAGCCGGTGCTCCCCCAGACGGGGCGCCGGTAGTTCCGCCCGCAACCCCTGCCCCCCCGGCCCGTCGGGACCTGAAAGTCACGTATGACGGGTCGGGAGACCAGTTGACCTTTTTTATGGTCCAAGTAGACATTTTTATGCGGGAACAAGGCCGTACCTTCGTTTCTGAGGAGTCCCGGGTGCAGTACGTGGCTTCCTTACTGCAAGGGGAGGCGGCTGCCTGGATGGTGTTGCAGTATGAACTCCGCTCGCCGGTGCTGCGAACCCTGGACGAGTTCATGGTAGCACTCCGAAACCGTTTTGAGGACCCGACTCTGGGTGAGCGGGCTAAAGCCTCCCTGATGCAACTGCGCCAAGGGACTAAGTCGGTGGCGCAGTATGCAAGTGAGTTCCAGTCACTGGCTAGCCGAATTCTGGACTGGAGTGAAGCTACCTTGGTACAATGTTTCAGGGAGGGTCTCAACCCAGACCTCCAACATTGGGCCTTCATGCAAGGGAACCCCCCGGATGTGGAAGGTTGGGTTCGCCATGCTGCTGACATCGAGAATCGCAAACAACTCCTGAACTTGTCCAAGCAACGGCTTGGGCGAGACCCCAGGCCCCGAGGTGACCGTGGCCGGTCTCTCGGCCGCGGAACGCCGCAAGCGGTTCGAGGCCGGCGTCTGCCTGATCTGCGGGGGAAAGGGTCACTTTGCATCGCAATGCCCCTCTCGCTCAGGCCGTCCGACCCCCCCCCGCCAAACCCAGGCCGAGCCGACGAAACCGGCCGCCGACAGCCAGCCTCGCCGCAGAAGTGGACCACTGAGCCGGCGCTCCGGCGCACCCTCCGCTCTCCACGCGCGCCCCCAGGATGGGGCATCCGACTCTACGGTCCCATCGGGGTCCCGGATTACAAATACCGTCTTTGATTCGGACGGCTCCCCGGAAGCCACCACCCCGTCCCCCTCTTCCAGCGAGGAGGAAGAGTGGGAACAGCCGGCAAAAAACGCCGTCGGTCTGCTGTAGAGGGGGCTCCGCAGCAGACCGTCCCTATCGTTGTGCAAGGAGCTCCACCGATGGTAAGCGCCCAAGAGGACAATGTATTTGTGCGTGTTCATCTGTCCCTACCCAAAGGGGGTCCCCCGTTAGAGGTCCCCGCGTTGGTCGACTCGGGGTGTGCCCGCACCATGATAAATGAGGAAACTGCCAAGAAGTTGGGTGTCCGGCGCAAGCGGCTTCCGGGACCCCTCCGTTTTTCCCAAATGGACGGGAGTGACTTTAAACGGGGCCCTGTGACCCACAGAACTGCAGCCGTGATTATGTCCGTGGGGGAACATTGGGAACGGTTGTATTTCACCATCGCCCCTATTGTAACCCCTGTGGTGTTAGGGATGAACTGGTTAAGGGGACACAATCCCTCCATTGATTGGGTTAAACGGGTGCTTTCCTTCCCCGAAAACCCCTGTGGGTTGCATGACAAGGAACGGGTACTCAGAACTCCAGCCGCCGCACTGGTAGGGTCCCCCGCCCCAGTCTCTCCTCAATTACCCTCTGAGTACTCGCAGTTTACTGATGTTTTCGATGTTAGAGAGTGCGACGAACTGCCTCCCCACAGAGAAACGGACTGTGCCATCGAGATTGTAGGGGAAGGCAAACTGTCTAAGGGAAAGGTTTACCCCATGAGCCCTAGTGAAAAGACTGTATTGCGAGACTATCTGGATGTCAATCTGGCGAGGGGTTTCATACGCCCCTCCAAGGCTCCTTATTCAGCCCCAGCTTTCTTTGTAAAGAAAAAGACGGGAGATTTAAGACTGTGTATTGACTTTCGCAGACTGAACGCAGTCACCCAGTCTAATGCTTACCCCCTCCCTCTTATTCCTGACCTTCTAGCACAATTAAAGGAGGGCCGAATCTTCACCAAACTGGACTTGGTAGAAGCCTACCACCGCATTCGCATCAAAGAAGGAGACGAACCCAAAACGGCCTTTTCCAGTTGTTTTGGGATGTTTGAGTACCTGGTCATGCCGTTCGGACTTTCGGGGGCTCCGAGTGTTTTTATGCAATTAATTAATGAAGTTTTGCATGATTTACTGTTTCGGGGGGTGGTGGTATTTCTCGATGACATTCTTATTTACTCTGAGACCATGGAAGAACATGTGCGCCTAGTGCGAGAAGTGCTCCAGCGGCTGCGGGAGCACAAACTGTATGCTAAGGTGTCCAAGTGTGAATTCCACCAGCCTTCTATTACATTTCTGGGGTATGTGATTTCCCACCAAGGGTTGGAAATGGACCCCGCCAAGGTCCAGGCGGTGCGGGACTGGGAAACCCCCACTACCCGCCGCCAACTTCAACAGTTTTTGGGGTTTGCCAACTTTTACCGGAATTTCATTCCCAACTTTGCTCAGGTTGCGCTTCCCCTCACTGCCCTGTTGCGTACCAAGGACAGGGGGGCTAGCGCCGCACTCCCCTCAGCCCGTCTGCAATGGTCTCCCCAGTGCCAGCAAGCTTTTGAACGTTTAAAGCTACTTTTTTCATCCGAACCCGTTTTGGCTCACCCGGATTGCACCAAGCCCTTCGTGGTGCAGGTGGATGCCTCGGATGTAGCCATGGGCGGGGCCCTATTGCAGAGGGATGAGGGGGGACGGTTGAGGCCATGCGCCTACTTCTCCAAGAAGTTTTCCCAGTCCGAAATCAACTGGGCCATTTGGGAGAAGGAGGCAGCAGCGGTCAAACATGCCCTTACCATATGGAGACACTTCTTGGAGGGGGCCGAGCTGCCGTTCGAAGTGTGCACAGATCACAAGAATCTTGAGGCTCTCAAGGGAGCTAGAAAACTCAATGCCAAACAAATTCGGTGGGCCCAATTTTTTGCAAAATTCCGGTTCACCCTCAAACATGTCCCTGGCAAAGAAAATGCCCTAGCTGATGCTTTGTCACGACTTCCCCAGTATCGCAACGATTTCGATCGCCCCGTCGACTCCCTGTTCACTCCCGAACAGCGAGGGGAAGTCCCTGGCTTGGCCGTCACCACCCGATCCCAAGCCCGCCAACCGGAGACCCCCCCTACGCTCAAAGGTATCCTGGAAGCATTCCAACAGCGACTCCGGGACGCCTCCTTACAGGAGGAGGAGCACCATCTCCTCCCCACTGGCTTGGAACGAACCAACACTTGGTGGGTGCAAGGGGGGAAACTATATGTCCCATCTTCCCTTCGCAAAGAAGTATTGGGACTTGTACATGGGGCCAGGCTAGCGGGTCATTTTGGTTTCATAAAAACGCTTCACCTGGTTCGAAGGCAATTCTGGTGGCCCGGTATGAGATCTGATGTAGAGTTGTATGTGCGCAGCTGCCCCACCTGCGCCACAGCCAAGAAACGGATGGGAAAACCCCCGGGGCTTCTCAAACCGCTTGAGAACCCCTCCCGTCCCTGGGAAGTCATCGCCATGGATTTTATCACCGACCTACCTCCAAGTCGGGGGAAAACGGTTCTCTGGGTTATCACAGACCTCTTTTCCAAACAGGTTCATTTCGTTCCATGTGCAGGTCTTCCTTCAGCCCAGGGCTTAGCTAAACTGTTCATCACGCACGTCCTCAGGCTACACTCGATCCCGAGGAAGGTCCTCTCCGACCGGGGGGTCCAGTTTGTTGCCAAATTCTGGCGGGCTTTCCTAAAGTTAATGGGAGTGGAGGAACAGGGCCTTTCTTCCGCCTATCACCCCCAAACGGATGGTCAAACGGAACGAGTAAATGCGGTAGTGGAATGTTATTTGCGTTGCTATGTAAATTTCCACCAGGACGACTGGGTCGACCTGCTGCCATTTGCCGAATATGCGTACAACAATGCGCCTCATTCCTCTACCGGCTTTAGTCCCTTCCAAGTTATATACGGGACGGATTTTGGCCCTTTCGGTTCTGCCCCCGTCTCGCCAGAGCTCCAGTCTACCCCTGATCTTCAGGAGTGGATTCAGGTGGTTAAATCCACCTGGCCATGGTTGCTCAAAAATCTGGAAAGGGCAAAAGGCAAGTACAAGGAACAAGCAGACAAACACCGGTCTCCGGGATGGGAACTCAAGGTGGGGGAGCAAGTCTATCTGTCCACCAAAAACCTCCGCTCTCTTCGCCCCTGCAAAAAACTGAGCGACCGTTATGTAGGACCTTTCCCCATTACCAGAGTAATCAACGAGGTTACCGTGGAACTGAGTCTCCCTAAGACTCTCAAGGGAGTTCATCCAGTCTTCCATATAAGCCTCCTCAAACCTTATGTAGCAGCTCCCCAGTTCCACCCCCCTCCCGCTCATGAGATTCCTACCGTAGTAGGAGGGGATACCCATTTGGAAATATCCAAGGTTTTAGATTCCAAATGGAAGAAAGGGAAACTGTTTTACTTTGTTCGCTGGAAAAACCTTGGCTCCGCTCATGACGAATGGGTGGCCGCACCCCACATGGCAGCTCCTCGCTTGGTCCGAGAATTCCACCTCGCTTATCCCGATAAGCCTCGTCCTCTCGGAGGGGGGCCTTAAGGGGGGCAGAATGTGAGGGTCTCTGTCTTTGTGTCTCTGCTTTCCATCACCTGCGGTGTTATCAGTGAACTCGTAAAAGCAGTTCACACCTTCTGGTTTCAGGCGCCAGGCCTGATGGCCCATGTATCTTCCCCCCCCGCTGTTCTTCCTGCCAGTACTCCCTCAGGCCGGTGCGGCCTTGGAAGTGTGATAGCCGCACCAGACTTCCTGGGATCCGTCTGATGTTTTGTATTATGCCAAGCTTGTAACTTCCCATAACAATAAGTGTGAACCCCAGTGCCCCAGTGCCCTGGAGTCAATATATTCTGTAAACCCGTATAGCCCCTCACTTGCAACTTTCTACCTGTGCCTGTCTCATCTCCTGAAGGCTTCAATAAATCTATTGTTTCTGTATCAACGTCTGAGCAACTGATTTGGAGAAGCAAACTCAGAGAGGGGGATCTCTCACAGTTATCCAGGTAATGGGGGGAAACCTAGCAAGCCCTTTTCATGGACCTGGGCTCCCCCTTTTATGTGGAAAAGTCCCATAGTTTGGCATTGGACTGGACATTTCCATGATCATGATTGGTTCAAGAAATAAAGTTTGAATTTGACTGTGTGGTTTGAAGTAACTGCCCTCAGAATTCAGAGGGAAGAGTTGGAAATGACACCTGACATTCCAAGCTGGGAAGGTTTTTGAAGCACTGAATGTGCCTGACTCAATAGGGTGTTAAGGTTGCTCAGAGCTGTGTGTGTGTGTTAAGTGCCGTCAAGTCGTCTCCAACCCATGGTGACCCTATGAATCAATGTCCTCCAAAATGTCCTATCTTTGACAGCCTGGCTCAGATCTTGCAAGTTGAGGGCTGTGGCTTCCTTTATTGAGTCCATCCATCTCTTGTTGGGTCTTTCTCTTTTCCTGCTGCCCTCAACTTTTCCTAGCATGATTGTCTTTTCCAGTGACTCTTCTCATAATGTGACCAAAATACGACAGCCTCAGTTTAGTCATTTTATTTCTAGGGTCAGTTCAGGCTTGATTTGATCTAAAACCCGCTGTCAGGCCTGCTCTCTGCAAAGGCAGCCAGACTGGGATTGTTTTGGTTTTGCCAGGTGCTGACCAAGGACTGTTTTGCTAACTGCCGAATTCCTGCTATGACTGAGTTGCATAGGAATCTAGCCTCGATGGGATGGGGGGTTACCATGCCAACCAATGCTATCTAGATATGACCAATGTTCCTTCATATAAACTACTTCATGCTTTTAATCCCCCATTCGTACCAATTTACCTGTTAGCTCTGAATGCCTGTAAGTTTTCTAATAAATCAACTCTCTTTTGGACTACTCATCTGTGGTTGTTGTTTATGGGATCACTACGGGGACAAGTGCTTACACCTGCTGATTTGTTTTTTTGGCAGTCCAAGGTATCCATAACACTCTTCTCCAACACCACATTTCAAAAGAATCTACTTTCTTCCTATTAGCTTTCTTCAATGTCCAGCTTTCACTCCCGTACATAGTAATAGGGAATACGATAGCATGAATTAACCTGATCTTGGTCTATTGATATCCCATTTGCTCTTGTTGATTTGTTTCTCTCAACTGCTCTCAGTGCAGCTTTCACTTCACTTTCTAATAATGTAGGTTCTTCTTCAAAAGATTCTTCTTGGAAGGAATCTATCATCCTTTCATCTCTTCTGTATAGTTCTTCAGTGTATTGTTCCCACCTTTTCTTTATTTAGTCCTGTTCAGTTACTGTATTTCCATTTTGATCATTCAGCATGCCTAACTGTGCTTTAAATTTCCCTTTGATTTCTTGGATCTTGTGGAACAGATCTCGTGTTCTTCCTTTTTTTGTTGTTCTGTTCTATTTCTTTACACTGGTTATGATAATAGTTCTCTTTGTCTCTACGTGAGAGTTGCTGGAACTTAGCTCAGAGCTCGTTGCCTATTAACTGGAAATGGTCTTGTATTGCTTTGATGAAATACTCTTGAAGTGGAGATATGGTTTTACACAGGCCATGGAGATGGTGGGGGGTATATAAAAGCCCTAGTGACGTCCTGCCTCCATGATGGAAATGTGCTCTGGACATGGTAGGCAGATGCGTTTTCTCAAGCCTATTCAAACCATTGTACTTTAAGCTTTCAAGGGGGTGCCCTTCAAAAAAACGAAGACAAGATTGAATCTCATTTGGCAGAACTTCATGTTTTGCAGTGGAGGCAAATGTGAGGAGGGGCTGTGGCTCAGTGGTAGAGAATCTGCTTGGCATGCAGAAGGCCCCAGGTTCAATTTCTGGCATCTCCAGTTAGAGCAGGGGTGGGGAACCTTTTTTCTGCCAGGGGCCATTTGGATATTTATAACATCATTCGTGGGCCATACAAAATTATCAACTTAAAAATGAGCCAACCAAGTTCCAAGCAGGCAGCTGCCCCAGATGACACTCACACACCCTGGCGTGGGCAAGCAGGCAGGCATCCAACCAGGAATACGTTTCTCCATGGCCTGGATGGGAAAGGGTTAACACAGTTTCTTGGGCGGTCCTAGCAGCTCCATAGCTAATGACTCTTCTGCAAGGGGGGAAAAGGTGTCTTTTCTCAGCAAAACAAACTCACACCTGCCTTGAATAGAGGCTATTCCTGTCTGCGGGAGGGGGCAGATCACCAGTCTTAGATCCTTCTGAACTAGAGATCTGCCAGGACCCACGAAGGGCCAGACCAAATGATTTTGCGGGCCTTAAACGGCCCCCGGGCCTGACGTTCCCCACCCC
Source organism: Euleptes europaea (assembly GCF_029931775.1). Lineage (NCBI taxonomy): Eukaryota > Metazoa > Chordata > Lepidosauria > Squamata > Sphaerodactylidae > Euleptes > Euleptes europaea. The sequence continues at coordinate 1,571,276 of NC_079312.1, forward strand.
TGAGTTAGAGGAACTAGGCAAGTAGGTGAAGTGAAATACCACTACCTGAGACCCTGGAGAGCTGCTGCTGGCCTGAGTAGACAATACTGACTTTGATAGACCAGCGGTCTGATTCAGTATAAGGCAGCTTCATGTGTTCATGTGTGTCTCTTCTTCTAGGATTTCATCTTGAATCTATAGACAGAGAGGCACCTGTCTGTTCACTACTGAAATAAAGCAGAATAAGACCACCAGGCACATTCCTAGTGTTTAGTTACATTTGCACAGCAATTTTGAAGATTTCAGTAACTCTCCCTTCTCAACCTATTACCACAGCACTGAAAGTAAGACTTGGGAGTATGCAAATTCCAAGGAAGATCGAGAGTTGGCTTTTATATGCTGACTTTCTCTACCACTTAAGGAAGAATCAAACCAGCTTACAATCACCTTCCCTTCATCTCTGTCTGTTGTGGGGAGGGGAAAGGAAAGCAATTGAGGCTGCATTTGAATCAGCTGAGCTGGGGACTACAGGCAGGGGTAAATCCTAAATTTTGCCTTTACTAAACCTAAGCTTAATTCAACTGAGAAATAACTGAGGTTTTCTAGGAGAGCATTTTGTTTGTTGTGCCAGAGGATGAGTGGGTGATTAAAGCTTGATTGCTGTCTTAAAGCTTGATTGCTGCTCCTAAAGAGGGGGTGTTTTGATTGGTGCTGGGTGGAGCTTGTGTGTGAAAGGCAGGGGCTGTGAGCATATAAACTGCAAAGCCTCCTGCTCTTGCCCTGTGGCTCTTAGCCTGGGGATCGTGACTGGGGACATGTAAGGTGGGTAATAAATCTTGTTATTTGGTATAGGAAGAGTGTGGGGTTTAAAAATCAAAGAATAATATAATAATAAATTGATTAATAAAATACCAGTTATGAAGGTAGAAAGCCAGCAGAGGTCAGGGGGCTATCCAGTGTGCTGCATGGACTGTCACATGTATGATTATCTGTGTCAGCTCTGGGCTCACCAGATAAATCCCACAAACAGACTTCCAGGCAGGTCTTCCTACGAAAGCTGGTTTATTAGGAAATATACAGAAAGTTACAGAAATTGACTTGAAACTTAGCAAGGATACTAATGGAAGGAAAACTAAAGGTATGCGTGATATAAAGGCGAAAGTAAACTTTCAGGATGACTACTGGTTGCTAGGGCAACCCCCTAGATAACATTCGTTCCCAGGAGCGATCAAAGACTAAACAGAGCTGGGGCTGAATAACAGTTAGACCTTGAAACGCCACCTGGCCTGACCACTGGGCGCCTTTCCCAGGCTGGTGCCTGACATCCTGCCCCCCTCAAGGCCTACCTCTTCCCATGTCCACCGGGAAGGGCTTGTCCGGGTATGACGTATGGAATTGGCTGATTAGCTGGGGGGCTGAAACATGGTGACGAGCAACCCATTCATCATAAGCAGGACCAAAATGTTTCCAACGAACTAAATACTGCAGCACCCCTGGTGGATGCGGGAATCGAGGATTTTGGAAACCTCGAAGGGCTCCTCCACCCCACCATCCTGGGCACCTCCAGGGGGGGTTCTGGATGCCACCTGGGTGAGGGCACATGTTTCATCAAAAGACTAATATGGAAAACAGGATGGATCCTCTCAGTGATTTGGGGAGGCAGAGTTCCACAGTTACTTCGTTAATGGTTCTTGAGATGGGAAAAGGTCCTTCATACTTTTCACTGAGTTTCTTGCAAGGGCAAAGTGATCGCAGGTTTTTGGTGGACAGGTACACAAGATTCCCCACCTTGAATTCCCAACCAGGTGAATGATGTTTATTTGCCTGAGTCTTGTATTTCCGCTTGGCTGGTTCCAAATTCTTCTCTAGCCAAGGCCAAGTGGTTTGAGTAGCGTGGACCCAATCTGTTATTTCGGCACCTCCCTCCTCCCACGAGACATCTACATGGCCTATGGGTCCGAATTCTTTCCCATGCACTATGTAGAACGGGCTAAAACCAGTGGACTGATGCACAGCATTACTGTAAGCATATTCCGCAAAGGGCAAAAGGTCTACCCAATCATCTTGGTGATAATTTACATAACAACGTAAATAGCCCTCTAATACAGCATTGACCCGTTCTGTCTGTCCATCTGTCTGAGGGTGAAATGCACTTGACAACCCCTGCTCCACCCCCACCAATTTGAGAAAAGCCTTCCAAAACATGGCCACAAACTGAACTCTGCAGTCACTGATTATCTTGCGTGGGAAAGAATGATATTTGAAATCATGTGACACAAGTAGGAGGGCCAATTTCGGGGTGGTGGGCAAGCCTGCACAGGGAACCAGATGCACTTGCTTGGAAAAGAGATCTGTAACCACCCATAGTAACGTTTTCCCCCGGCTGAGAGGGAGATCCGTCATAAAATCCATGGCAATGACTTCCCACGGCCCTGCAGGCGTTTCCAAAGGCTTCAATAACCCGGGCGGCTTTGACGCGGGTGCCAGTGGATTATGCAGTCAATTCAGGAAACCCCACCAGAACTCCTTGCTACTAGAAAAAGTGCTTGTTTATTTTACAGTGTACAGATATATTACAAACTCCTTACACTCCTCTCCGCTCATAGCATCCCCAGACATGAGCTTCAGTTTCTCTCCATTATATATACATAGCAGTCTCAGGAACCAATCAGAGCAGATGTCTTGTCATCCTGACTTGCTAACATTGCATCAGCCTACTGGCCATAACCTGCTCTAGCCAGCTCCCTCTGGCTCTCCAGGGAGCTTCCGGGCTTGTTGCATCATTCTGATCTAGGTGCAACCTGTCAAACTGATCTGACAGCCTTGCAATATCAACACTCCTTCTCAAGGGTATTAGATTAGTTTGGTCAACATCACAAATCTGTTACAATCCACAATTTTAGTAAACAGATCAGCTACATTACAGGCACTTGTACATTTTACAATATATACCAAGTTTTTCTTTACAGCTTCCACTACATTCACATATCTCAGCAGATCGCTACTGAGACGGAATCTCTTTCCAGACTCTGAGCATTCAAAAGGTTTCTTCTTGTGCGGGTACTTTGATGCTTTTGAAGATTGCCACTCTCACTGAATCTCTTTCCACACTCTGAGCATTGAAAAGGTTTCTCCCCTGTGTGGATTCTATGATGCCTTTGAAGATGGTTACTGAGAGAGAATCTCTTTCCACTGTCTGGCATTGAAAAGGTTTCTCCTATGTGTGAGTTCTTTGATGTCCTTGAAAATCGCCACTGCAACTGAATTTCTTTCCACAATCTGAGCATTCAAAAGGTTTCTCTCCTGTGTGGGTTCTTAGATGACTTCGAAGACTGCCACTCTCACTGAATCTCTTTCCACATTCTGAGCATTGAAAAGGTTTCTCCCCTGTGTGGGTTCTTAGATGAATTTGAAGAGCGCTACTCCGAATGAATCTTTTCCCACATTCTGAGCATTGAAAAGGTTTCTCCCCTGTGTGGGTTCTTAGATGACTTCGAAGGCTGCCACTCTCACTGAATCTCTTTCCACATTCTGAGCACTGAAAAGGTTTCTCCCCTGTGTGCGTTCTTAGATGATTTCGAAGAGTGCTACTCCGACTGAATCTTTTCCCACATTCTGAGCATTGAAAAGGTTTCTCCCCTGTGTGGGTTTTTAGATGACTTTTAAGATGGCTATTCCAACTGAATTTCTTTCCACAATCTGAGCACTGAAAAGGTTTCTCCCCTGTGTGGGTTCTTAAGTGCTTTTGAAGACTGCCACTCTGACTGAATCTCTTTCCACACTCTGAGCATTCAAAAGGTTTCTCCCCTGTATGGGTTCTTAGGTGACTCTGAAGATGGCTATTCCGACTCAATTTCTTTCCACACTCTGAGCATTCAAAAGGTTTCTCCCCTGTGTGAGTTCTTAAGTGCCTTTGAAGAGCGCCACTACATGTGAATCTCTTTACACACTCCGAGCATTCAAAAGGTTTCTTCCCTGTGTGGATTCTTTGATGCTGTTGAAGACTATCACTCAGTCTGAATTTCTTTCCACACTCAGAGCATTCAAAAGGTTTCTCCCCTGTGTGGGTTCTTAGATGACTTCGAAGAGCGCTACTCCGACTGAATCTCTTTCCACACTCTAAGCATTCAAAAGGTTTCTCCCCTGTGTGGGTTCTTAAGTGGTCATGAAGACTGTCACGCTGACTGAATTTCTTTCCACACTCTAAGCATTCAAAAGGTTTCTCCCCTGTGTGGGTTCTTAAGTGCTTATGAAGACTGTCACGCTGACTGAATCTCTTTCCACACTCTGAACATTCAAAAGGTTTCTCCCCTGTGTGGGTTCTTAGATGATTTTGAAGATTGCCACTGAAAGTAAATCTCTTTCCACACTCTGAGCATTCAAAAGGTTTCTGCCCTGTGTGGGTTCTTCGATGACTTTGAAGGCCGCTACTCTGAATGAATCTTTTTCCACACTCTGAGCATTCAAAAGGTTTCTCCCCTGTGTGGGTTCTTCGATGGCTCTGAAGACTGCTACTGTGACTGAATCTCTTTCCACATTCTGAGCATTCAAAAGGTTTCTCCCCTGTGTGGGTCCTTAGATGCCTTTGAAGACTGCCACTGAAAGTAAATCTCTTTCCACACTCGGAGCATTCATAAGATTTCTCCCCTGTGTGGGCTCTTTGATGCTTTTGAAGAGTGCCTTTCTCACTGAATCTCTTTCCATACTCTGAGCATTCAAAAGGTTTCACTCCTGTGTGTACTCTTTGGTGCACAAGGAGGTGAGATCTGTATCTGAAGTACTTTCCACAACAAAAGCATCTATGTACCCCCATTATATTAGGCTTTTTAAAAAGCGCATTACCCTTTCTTCCACAAGAGAACATCCTTCCATTCTCCATGCAGGTAAATGATTTCTCTCCTGAATGAATTGTTTGGTGTTGAAAAACATCTGATTTCTGTGAGACGCTCTTGCCACAGTCTGAGCAGCTGTAAGGTTCATGTGTTCTTTGATGACTAAAGAGCTCTGCTCTGCGAAGGAAGCCCTTGCCACATTCCAAGCACTGATGGGTCTTCATTCTACTGTGCATTTGCAAATGGATCTCATGTTGGGCTTGATCTGAGAAGTTCATTCCACACTCCAGGCACTTGCATGCCACCTCCACCATGTGGGATAGTTCATGGAAATCCTGCTCTTGGCCAGGAATGGGTTTATCCCTCTTTTTGACCATGTGACTTCCTTTCAGCCTCTTAGGTCTGCTTTGATTCCTGAAGTTTCCTTTTAAATATTCATTCTTCACTTTATCTGGCCATAGCTGATGCACTTTCTGATCACCCTCATTCCACTGATCATTCACTGCTGGATTGAAAAGACAGATTCCGTTAGCACCCACGCAAGGAGGACTGATCATCCACATACAAAACATTTCAGTGGCTTTTTCCTTCTATACACTGAGGAGTACATTAATATACACTTTAAAGGGACATGAAAGCCTGCTGCATCGGAAAGGCTTGGTTTGCAATCTAACAATTTATTCAGCACCTCACCTTGGTGCATTCTTTGATGGGAAGTAAGGGCTGATTTCTGACGGAAGGTCTTTCTGCATTCCATGCAATCATTTCTCTCCTGAGGGATTTTGCCTCTTGGAAATAACACTCATATTCTTAATGAAGGTGTTTCCAAAGGCCTCACTTCTATTGTCAATTTCTCTCAAGCAGATTATCTGGTTAGCATGGGGGCCCTTGTTCCTTTTTGTTTTGGTTCACCTTTCTTCTTGGACTGGAATTTCATGCAAGCCCCCACCTTGGTATGGAATGGGCTTATCCCTACTCTTGTCTGTGTGGCTTCCCTCCTGCTTCTGGAGTCCATCTCCATCCCCCAAGTTTCCTTTGGAATGTTCATTCTTGGTTTCTTCCAAAGAGAATCCCTGAAATTCCCCAATGGTCTCCTCTACATGTGCTTCTGTAATAAAGAAAGATGTCCAATCAGCATCTACAGAAGAAGCCATGCCACCCATCAGGCACTGCTCACGAATGGGTGTGCATTTCTTTTATCAGACCTTCTTTCTCTCCCAACTGAACTGCTGGTCACACCTTATCTCCAGCCAGGCCCCTCAGGAGAGCAGCTTTTTGCCTATCCCCCCTCCCCATATGTACTTTCCCCCTTAAAGTGGCAAATAATAGTTCCCCCACTGTTTGCATTTTACTTGGTGTACACCTCTTTTGAGTCTCTGCTACTGAAGAGAAGAAGAGTCCCAAAGTGGCTTACAAATCAAATTACTTTCCCCTCCCCTCAACAGACACCTTGTGAGGTAGGTGGGGATGAGATAGTTCTGAGAGAACAATGACTGGCCCAAGGTCACCCAGCTGGTTGGGTGGAAGAGTGGGGAATCAAATCCTTTTCTCCAGACTAAAGTCTTCCATTCTTAACCAATACACCAAGCTGGCTCTCTACAAGAAGAATAGATAGACAGACAGACAGAGCGACCATTCCAACGAAGAGGAAACTTTGTTCTGGAAGAATGGAAACCTGGTCAGGATTAAAGCCCACAATCCCAACCACTGTAAGGGGGACAGATCCATTCCACATCACAGTCAGAGAGGATGACATTAATCCCATCTGGGGGAGAAGTGTGTTGTAATGGTTGGCAACTGAGGAAGGGGGCCCTTCCAGAGTCTTCCTGAGGGCCTCTCAGTCCTGCATTGGCCTCAGGCCAGGACTCCCCCTCTGGCTTGGGCAATGGCCACAGCAATACTGGCCTCAGTTGCCTCTGGGCCAGCCAGGACACTTGGGTCTCTCTACCTGGCTATGCTGAATATTGCTTTTGCTGCCCCCCACCACTTTGAGAAGGGAGGCCTCAAAACAACATATTGCTGTTTAAGATTTTGAATCAGCCCAATGGCACAATCCTAATGGCAGCAATTTGCACCTCTGCCACCTTACCCAGAAACGCCACGCTCCCGTAGTTCTCCAGCATGACTTCCTTGTAGAGAGCTCTTTGATTCGGATCCAGCAGGGCCCACTCCGCCTCAGTGAAATGCACAGCGACCTCCTCAAAGGAAACCGGAGACTGAAAGAAAAAGCAGATTCTCTCGTCAGAGAAAATGCAAGGCGAATCTCGGGGGGAGGGGCGAGCTATGGAAGGGGGCAGGATGAAGAATGGGGCAGGATGAAGAATTCGGCATGTGTAAAAGGAGTGGCATTCACAGCCTCTTGTTTGGGCCCCTTAACAACTGCAGGAGAAAAGCCCCCCCCCCCCGGAGAAAGGGGTACCGTGGCCGGCTCCCCCAGCTCATCTCGTCTACCTGGACTGGAGGAGAAGTAGCTGTCTCCACACCTCTGCAAAGAGAATGGATCAGCACTGTCTCTTCACTGCCTGCGAGGGAGAGAAAAGTGGAAGAAAGGGTGTTAGGCTTGACTTCTCGTTTTGTTTTCTTGTGTGAAGCATGTTTTATGCCTCCCCATGCCAAAGGTGTGAAACCTTGCCCTATGTACACTCAAAAAAATTGGTAACACTTCGTAGTAAGTTGTGGGAGAGGCGGAAGGGAAGCACAAGGAATGAATGAGACTCCCGGGAGCTCAAAAAGCTGCTGACACATTTCAGACTTCTGTGTTGACTTGAAACCTGTCCTGTGAATGGTGGAGATCAAAAACATGGCAGCATCTCTGCAGGATCAGAGTTGAGAAATAAAAAGACTCATTTAGGAAGTGGAAGGAGGGCCTTATAACCGAAGGTGAATATAAACACAAAACTAGTGCTTGTACGGAGAATGTTAGGAAAGCTAAAATTCAGTATCAGCTTAGGCTAGCAAGAGATGCTAAACACAACAAAAAGGGGTTCTTTTCCTATGTTCAGAGTAAGAGTAAGAACAAGGACAAGATAAGCCCATTGTGTCGATAAGAAAGTGAAATTGTAACAGGAAATGAAGAGAGGACAGAATTGCTTTCGGTTGCCCCAGAAAGTTGGACCAGAACCAACGGATTGAAATTAAATCAAAAGAGTTTTCATCTTGACATTAGGAAGAATTTTCTAATAGTTAGAGCGGTTCCTCAGTGGAACAAACTTCCTCGAGAGGTGGTAAGTGATCCTTCCCTGGAGGTTTTAAAGAAGAGGTTAGATGGCCATCTGTCAGCAATGCTGATTCTATGATCTTAAGTAGATTATGAGAGGGAGGGCATCTTGGACATCTTCTGGGAATGGAGCAGGCGGGAGGTAGTTGTGAATTTCCTGTATTGTGTAGGGGGTTGGACTAGATGACCTTGGTGGTCCTTTCAAACTCTTGATTCTATTCTATGATTCACCAGGTGCCCCAATCCCATCCAGGTACAATGAATCCTTACTGCGTGAGAGGGCATCTTTGGCACACTCCGGGTCCCAGGTCTGCTGCCCTTCCTCCAACCGAGTACTTTCTGTCTCACAAAACTTAGCTTCCATCTTCATGGATGGACCCCACCTCTGAAACAGCAGTGAGGGAGATAGGTAAGAGATGGAAGGGAAGGCAAAAAGGAATGGATACAGCCCCACTCCCAGACTCTGCTCTTTTCTATCAGCAGATAGGGTTTTCCTCCAACCCTGGGGCATTATCTGAAGGGATAAGAAATTCCCTAGAAGCAATGGCTACTGAGGCAGGTTGTTAAATCTCCCATTTGGAAGATTAACATCTGGACAAATATCGGGCAGGGAACCTTTAGGGTAAGGTCAAATATCGTTGCTTGAATTGGAATACCTGGAAAGAAAAGCCTCACCTGTTCTGCCTGCCTCTTCTCTTCTGCCTGACTCAGGAGGAAACCTTCAGCCAAGGCCACCGCTTGGGAACTGGTCTCCGCACCGCATTCTCTGACCCAGCGCTGCATTTCCTGGGGCAGGATGGTCAGGAATTGCTCCAGGATCACCAGGTCCAGGATCTGCTTCTTGGTGTGTCTCTCTGGCTTCAGCCATTGTTTGCAAAGTTCATGGAGCTGGCTGCAAATCTCTCGGGGCCCATCAGCCTCACAGTAGCGTAACCACCGGAAGCTTCGGCAATGTACTTCTGAGTTCAGGGGCTCCTGATCCCAGTTCTCTGGCCCCGCTGTCTCCCAGGATTCAATGCCACTCCCAGCTTGGATGAGCTGGGGGCCTTTCCTTGCTCTCATGCCAGGTTCAGGTCCTTCCGAATTATGCTCTTCCATCTCCTCCCCCTTCTATTGGGAGACCTCTGACTGTGAACAGATCCGTTTACTCACTTGGCTGTGAAGAGAGGCTTCTCCCTGTGGGGGAGGGGGAAGAGACAGATAGCAACGTGCCAGAAAGAAAACAAAAGGAAATGGAGACACACACAGTGGATCAGCCACTTGTGGTTTGTAATATCATTTCGTTAAAAGACATACCAAGCTTTTTTAGAAATGCCTCTAAAGATGCTACAAGCTTGTGTCTGATTACTTTGCGTCAATCCGTCCTCAGGGCTTTTGAAGGCTACCCAAAGCCACAGTAGTCTCCCCCAATGACTTACTTCCACGTAAACAAGACAGTATAAAATAGAGAACTAAACTTATTGAGCTTACACAAAATGTAATTATACAGGCAAGTACAATTAAATTGAAGTGGGTCAGTGCTTTTCAGTGCCTATGCTCTTAGAACTGACCCCTTCCTGAGAAGAAGTATGTTATGTTATTCAGTTGGATACCTACTAAGCAGGACTCAACTGCTTTCTTCCCGAAGTAAGCTTTATTATTGAAATGCTTCAAAAAATATGAAAAAAGATATAAATGTTTGTATGGCTTATTTAATATAATATATATGCATGCAGATGGTTACAAAGTCTTAAATTGTTACAAAGTTTAGACTCTATATGAGAGTTTCAAACTTAAAACAATAATAATATTTCATTCAGAAAATATAAGTTACAGAAATCTTGTAAAAATGGTTAGTGCTATGATGAAATAAGTAGGCATACTTTACCCATTTGTGAACCTCCCCAGTACAGCAGGACTAGAGAGATCTGAAAGTTCCCAATTCATGTTAAGGATGAATAGACCTTTTAGGTCCTCTATGTGTTATTTTAGTCTTTCAATAACTTTGGTGTATGCAATAGTCAGAGAGATGTAATATGAACTCATGAAATTAGAGAACTGAAGGTCTGAGCTTTTAGAGCATATTTTCAGTCCATGCCAGGACCATAGAGAAATCTCTGAAGTTTCTCAGCCTATGAAAGGACTGAGTCTATGAGTCTTTCCTTTTGTATGCAAGGCCTTTGATCTATGCTAAGATCAGAAGAACATAAGAAAGGCCCTGCTGGATCAGACCAAGGCCCATCAAGTCCAGCAGTCTGTTCACAAAGTCCATTCTTTCAGTATGTAGAGATCCTTCTGGAGCTCTTCACAGTCCAATTTTGTTTTAACCACCCTAAATAATTTGGTGTCATCTGCAAACTTGGCTACTTCACTGTTTAACCCCAACTCCAGGTCATTGATGAACAGGTTGAAAAGCACCGGTCCCAACAAAGATCCCTGAGGCACCCCACTGCTCACATCCCGCCATTGTGAGAACTGACCATTAATTCCTATTCTCTGCTTCCTATTTTTCAGCCAGCTCTCAATCCTAAAGAGGACTTGTCCTCTTATCCCATGACTATGAAGTTTGCTTAGCAGTCTTTGGTGGGGAACTCTGTCAAAAGCTTTTTGGAAATCCAAATACACAATATCCACAGGCTCATTCCTGTCCACATACTTACTGACGCTTTCAAAAAACTCTAATAGGTTAGTGAGACAGGACCTTCCCTTACAGAAGGCATGTTGGGTTTTGCCCAGCAGACCTTGCCCTTCTATATGCTTGACAATTCTATCTTTAATAATGCTTTCCACTAATTTACCCGGAACAAACGTTAAGCTAACTGGCCTGTAACTTCCTGGGTCCCCCCTGGAACCTTTTTTATAAATGGGTGTTACATTGGCCATTCTCCAGTCCTCTGGTACAGAGGCTGATCAGGGAGATCTATGTGTGTGTGCATGTCATCTTTAGCCTTGTCAGAACTGGAAAGCTATGTCAATGTTAAAAGAGTTCTGTGTAAGAACTGAGTTCAGAAGCCTCTCTATTAGAGAGATCTCTGACTCATGCATGTCTGCAAGGACTGAAATGCCTATGTAAGGCTAGATAGATCTTAGTGAAAACTTCCCAATACCTGCAAGTATTCAGGAGTTTTCAGTGTCTCCATACAAAGGATGGAGAGATCTATAAGTCAGAGTCTCCATTTTATTTAAAAGATGGAGATGTTTGTGGGCACTTAGTCCAGACATCCCGGATATCTTAAGAGAGAATCCTCAGTTTAGGGAGTTCTTTAGTCTTATGAAAAGACTTGTAAATATTGGAGAAATCTGTAAGTATTCAGTCCACGCAAGTAGTCCTTGCCGAAAAAGTCTAAGTGTTCTTCGGCAAGAAAGTCTCAACCTAGATGAAAGGTCTGAGAGCCTCAATCCATGCAAGAATCAAGGTCCAAAGTCTTCACATCCCAACATCCCAGGTAAGGGGTGGAGAGATCCATTCAGGCCAACGGGTATCAACCTGTAACTCTTGGCTAGGAAATTCCTTTTTATATATCTTTCATGATCAGTATCCTTCTCTACCCTTGACAGTATTTAGGTCATTTGCTGACCATAACTATAAACTAAACAGTCAGTTTGTGTCTCTGCTGTGTGTATGTAGTGGTTGATTTTACCTGCATTCCCATCTTCTGAATCTTATGGTCAGAAGGAATCATTCCTTTATCTTATAAGACGTTTCTTTCATTTTGAAACCTTAAAACTCACATTATATGATTACATTACATCATGAGGTCATAGTTAGTAACACATTACCACAGTACAGGAGAAAAAGCCAAAGACACTTTAATGCTGCCTGCGTTTCAGTGGAGAACATCCTGGAAGCCGCCTTGCCTGCTTCAAGGTCGCTCTGAATATCCTCAGAAACAAGCACCTTTCAAGGACAGATAGAGTAGAAGTGTTTTCTGGCAAGACACAGCAAAGGAATATTTTGGTTTTGTTCCCTTCTGAAAAACAAGCCTCTGAACTAGGAACTTCAATAGGAAAATTATACAAACTCTCCTGCTCTATACGTTCCTATGTCTAGGTTCATGGCTGCAACAAAATCTCCTAACATAATTTTAATACATATCAAAAGTAGTTGTCTGTTAGAACATATCAGAGTTCAGTCTCTTGTTCATTGCTTTTAAGGAATATCAAATAAGCCAAAAAGATCTTACCAAGCAACCTGGAACTACAAATATTCCTTTGCATCGTGGAAAACACCCTGCACATAGAAAGCTAGAACTGCAAGGAGAAAGGCTGTATCCACTGTCTCTGCTTGCGTGAATCAGGTCAGAAACGGATGTATTCTAAGTGTGTTGGATGGGGGCCTCGTCTCTCTTCTTCCCTCCAGCATATGGCACTGTTGACTCTGAAGACAGCCTGCAACTTTGGCTCATAATCTCGGGGAGCCAGGAGCGAACCCCTCCCCCTCGCATACACTCAGGATAGCAGAAAAGCAGCCGACAACTCAGAGGTTTCCATAGGGGGAAAGGACAAAGTGTAGCGGAAGGGGGCTCTCCCTCACCTGTTTACCAAAGAGCAAAGGAGACGGCCCCCTTGTTGGGATGGTTTGGGGTGGGGAAGGATCCTTTTCTTTCAGTTCCCAAACTCTTCTGCATACCTAGGAAGTCCCACCCCAACCCACACCCAGTTTGGGTGCCCTTCAGAGAGGAATTGGACCAAAAAGATTACAGAAATGCCACACCTGTTGCAGTTGTGTGTACGTGGGGACTGGGTAAATCACACATCCACTGCTTCATGGTGCTGCCACGGCACAAAAATGTACTTCTGAAGCATGGTTCCTCATGGATCTTTAAGATTTTTGAGCTAGGTCACCCTAAAGTCACCAACATGTCACACAGCATGTTCATAGCCACAGATGGTACTGCAAAAATCAGGCATCCACCACTTTGTGGCACTGTCACGGCACAAAAACAGGGTCCCAAAACATGGACCCTTATGGATCGTCAGGGTTTTTGCACACGGTCACCCCAAACTCAAATCACATATTATGCCCATAACCCACAGGGTGCACCACAGAAACCATGGATTTGTGGCACCACTACAGTGCCCAAACAGAGTTAATAATCATGGATCCTCACTATTCTTTCGATGGATCACTCCAGGGGGCAGGTGGGAGATTCCAACCCTGAACTTGGCCACTATAAATGTTACTTTGCATCATGGAAAACTCCCTACACACAGAAAGCTAGCACTACAAGGAGCAAGGTTGTGCCCACTTTCTCTGCTTGTGTGAATCAGGTCAGAGACTGACGTCTCCTAGGCCTACCGGATGGAGGCCGTCTCTCTCTACATCCATCCAGCACATGGCACTGCTGACCCTGAGGAGAGCCTGCCACTCTGGTTCATAATCTTGGGGATCTTGGCAGGAGCCCCTCCCCCCTTTGCCCACACCCAGCCGAGTAGAAAAGCAGCCCACAGCTCAGGGGACCAGGGTTTCCATAGGGAGAAGGACAGGGGGCTCCCCCTCACCTGTTTCCCAAAGAGCCAAGGAGACAGCTGCATGGCTTGGGATGCTGAAGTGGAAGGAAGGGCCTGCTGGGGCCAGGCTGGCCAGAAGCAGTGGGGGGCTCTCCCCAGATCTCCTGCCTCTCTTCAGGGCTTGAGCCATCAGCCCCCTCCCCAGTCTAAAGAGGCTAGAAGGTCCCTTTTCTATTCACCTCTCCTGTGTGTGTGGGTGTCTTAATTCCTCGACTCTTCTTTCTTTGGGGACTTCTTTGTTTTGCACAAAGCAGCTCTTTCTGGCCCAGGGAGGGGTGTGTGTGTGAATGAACTAGGGTGGGGGGCAAGGGGGCTCTTCTCAAAGTTCACTGCTCCGCCCCCTTCCTTTCTGTTTTGGGTCTTGAATAGCAGACCCTGGCCCTACATCCCTCCCCCTCCCCAAAGCCCCTTTCCGCTCACCGGACGTTCCCCAGACTCAAAATCTCCAGCCTTCCCCTTCTGTGCGGAGGGAGCAGCAACTCATGCGCCCCTCGGGGACTGGCGACTCTCCCCCTTCAACCATTCCGGGGGTCTTCTGTCCTCCCCCCAATCCGAGCCAGGAACCAATCTGGTTTCCATTCTCACGGGGTCCCAGATGCAAACACCCTGACGTCTCCCGTGCAGGGGTGGGGGGGATGGGGAGGTTTTCCTCCTCCCCACGGGCATCACTTCCCTCCGACCTCTTTGCTCTCTGCTCGGGGCTTTGCCCTCCGGGATGAACACGGGGGTCCTCTGCAGGCTGAAGGTGCCTCGCTTCCCAAACACGTGACATGTTAAGAGTCATTTATCCCCCCCCCAATTCCTTATTCCCCCCCCCCAATTCCTTCTCTCGAAGCAGCCACTTGCCTTGGAGAGAACCTGCCGGGGGTGGGTGGGGGGTGGTCTGACTCCAGGCACTCCCCGCCCCCATTCCAGCCCCCTCCTCACCCTGCCTTCCCTCGACTCGCAACTCCCCCCCCTCCACCCGGAGGACCCCCCCCCCCCAGGCCCTCCACTCCCCCTTCCCACCCTGCAGATCTGGGTTAACGGTAAGGCCTTTGCAATGCAAGGGAAGGGGGGGCTGCATCTCCCTCCCCCCTCCAGCCTTAGGCAGAGAAGGGGGAGGAAAGAGGAGAGCCAGGCGGAGCAGCCCCCCCCCACCCCGAGCTTGGGGGGTGGGGGTCTCCATCCCTCTCCCGGGTCGGGGCCGGCCTCTGACCTCGCTTCCCTTCCACCCCCCCCCCCCATTTCCTAGCCTCGAGAACCCTCAACCCGGCTTCGGGACCCCCCCCCCCTTCGCTCACCCGGAAGGAGCTGCTGCTGCTGCCGCTTTTGCACGGGCCACAACCACAAAGGCCGCGTTGTCACGTGGGGACTCTGGGTCGGACAGGAAGTGGCCTCTCTGCGACTGGAGACTCGCTGGTCTTGGTCCTCCGAGCAAGCGTCGTCCTCCCTCCCCCCCCATGGCGATGCGAAGCACAGTCCGTCCGCCCCCCCCCCCCCGCACACTGTCCTCTGCAAAAGAGGTGTTGCGTTTGCTGGGGGGAGTCGTGGGGGGGGGGGAGAGAGAGAGACAGCGAAGGAATGGCTGAAGGAGAAGGCGAGGGGTGACCGCACTTGCCTTCCCAGCGATGTACTGAGAGTTTGAAAACGATTAGCCGTGGTATCCTAAAAACCCTTTTAAAGCGATGTTTTTAATAACATTTTCAAACTCTACACATCGCTGGGAATATAAAGTGCGGTAATGTCTTTGGGGGAAGGGACGGATTCTTCGCCGCCCCCCAGCCTTGAATTACCTCTGGCAAGAGGAGTTGTGGCCCCTTCTCTCTCCCTGACCCCCAAGCCCCTCCCCAAACAAGATGCAGCCCCCCTGTTCCCCAGCACAGATTCACAGGGCCAACCAGGCCGGATACATCGGGGGTTACCGCACTTTGTATTCCCAGCGATGTATAAAGAGTTTGAAAATGTTATAAAGAAACATCGCTTTAAAAGGGGTTTTGGATGCCACGGCTAATAAATGGTTGGAAGACGTCTTCATGGCTAAAGAGACCAAACAAAATGCGAACAGTATTTCTTACAACGTTTTCAAACTCTTAATACATCGCTGGGAATACAAGTGCAGTAACCCCCATCATCTGCCCGTTCCTGCAAGCGAGCATGACGGGCTTGAAGAGTTCTTGAGGGGGGGGGGGGAGAGAGAAAGATACTGTATCGTCTTTTGTTTTGGCACAGCATGGTTGCGTCAAGTTTATTTTCATGACTGATGGGAGCTCCAGAACAAGTTCAGGCCTGGTTTTATTTTGGTCTGTATTTGGAGCCCAATAATGAACTGGGAGAAGCAGCCTTCAAAGAAACAATTACATCACCAAGTTCCAAATTGGTTATAGCACTACTATTAAAATACACTTCCTTATTTTTCTGCCCCTAGGTTTCACATGCAATCAGCACTATTACAAAAACGTGTTATTGGTTGAGAGTAAATGTGCGCATCTCAATAAAGGAAGCCACAGCCTTCAATTTGCAAGATCTGAGCAAGGCTGTCAAAGATAGGACATTTTGGAGGACTTTCATTCATAGGGTCGCTATGAGTCGGAAGCGTCTTGACGGCACTTAACACACACACAGAGATGTGTGCATGCACTCTGTTGTGACCACTGAAGTTGTGTCCCTATGGTCCGAAACACCTATGGTCTTGCTGTTTTATAGTGCAACCAGTCGAGCTGTTTTATGTGATTTCTTATATGTATTTAATTTGCTTTGTGAGGCTTATATTTGTAACTCTTTTAAAGGGCAATTGCACTTAATCATAAATATATATTTATATTATTTTTAATTTGGCTCAACCTTCTAGGTTCCTAGCATGTTTCAGTGGTGGGGTGTAGCTCCTGTTGTTTTATGGTGGGAAGGACCACCAGGGTCATCTAGTCCAACCCCCTTCACAACCCAGGGAATTGACAAGATCACCCTGTCTTCTACTATATTTGTTACCCCTCCCAATTTAGTGTCATCTGTAAATATAATAAACATCCCTTCTATTCCTTCATTCAAAATATTTATAAAGACGTTGAACAACACTGGGCCCAAGACAGGTCCCTGAGGCACTCCACTTGTCACTCCTCTCCAAGAGGATGAGGAACAAAATATTGTCGAAGGCTTTCACGGTCAGAGTTCATTGGTTCTTGTAGGTTATCCGGGCTGTGTAACTGTGGTCTTGGTATTTTCTTTCCTGACGTTTCGCCAGCAGCTGTGGAAGGCATCTTCAGAGGAGTAACACTGAAGGACAGGATGAGGAACCATTAACAAGCACTCTTTGGGTGCAATCTGTCAACCAGTTACAGACCCACCAAACAGTACTAGGATCCAAACCACATTTTACCAACTTGTCAACAAGACTATTATGTGGAAGCTTATCAAAAGCCTCAGTGAAATCAGGATCAACTATGTCCATAGCATTCCCATGATCCAGCAATATAGTAACTTTCTCAAAAAAGGTGAGGTTAGTCTGACTGATGATTTGTTCTAAAACTTTTCCAGGTATAGACATCAAGCTGACAGGTCAGTAATTACCCAGATCCTCCTTTTTCCTCTTCTTGAAGATGGGGACATTTGTCCTCCTCCAGTCTTCTGGCACCTCACCCGTTCTCCAAAATTTCTAAAAAATAATGGAGGCTCAGAAATTACATCTGAAAGTTCTTTTAGTACCCTTGGATGCAGTTCATCTGGCCCTGAGGACTTACTTTAATTTAAAGAAATTGGGTGTTTATGTACTACCCCCTGCTGATCCTAAGCTCCCACTCCCTTCCCTCATCATCTGTTCTGTTTTTGCCATGCTGAGCACCATTTCCCTCACAAGAGAAGACTGAGGAAAAGTAGGAATTGAGCAGTTCTGCCCTCTCTTCATCAACTTCACTATCCTGTCCCTGCACTGGGCCTCCCATGTCCTTGACCTTTTCTTACTCTGAACCCAAAGATTTTAATTTTATTGATTACAAAACAGAATAAAGGAGTAAAATTCTAAAGAATCTATACTAAGCACCTGAGAGCTGATTCCCTAGTACATGCACGCACGCGCGCGCACACACACACACACACACAACTAAGAAGGGGGGGAGGAATGGGGGGAACAGGTAAGGATAAAGAAGAGAGAAGTCAATATTACCTGATCCAAGGCGAGTGAGAAGCTGAGGATTCCTGAGAGTCTGAGCACCAGAAGTCCAACGAGTGGGGAGGGTCCTGCAAAGCAGTTGCAGGGTTATCCAGGTAATGGGGGGAAACCTAGCAAGCCCTTTTCACGGAAATGGGCTTCCCCTTTTATGTGGAAAAGTCCCATAGTTTGGCTGGACATTTCCATGATCATGATTGGTTCAAGAAATAAAGTTTGAATTTGACTGTGTGGTTTGAAGTAACTGCCCTCAAAATTCAGAGGGAAGAGTTGGAAATGACACCTGACATTCCAAGCTGGGGAGGTTTTTGAAGCACTGAATGTGCCTGACTCAATAGGGTGTTAAGGTTGCTCAGAGCTGTGTGTGTGTTAAGTGCCGTCAAGTCGTCTCCAACCCATGGTGACCCTTATGAATCAATGTCCTCCAAAATGTCCTATCTTTGACAGCCTGGCTCAGATCTTGCAAGCTGAGGGCTGTGGCTTCCTTTATTGAGTCCATCCATCTCTTCTTGGGTCTTCCTCTTTTCCTGCTGCCCTCAACTTTTCCTAGCATGATTGTCTTTTCCAGTAACTCTTCTCATAATGTGACCAAAATACGACAGCCTCAGTTTAGTCATTTTATTTCTAGGGTCAGTTCAGGCTTGATTTGATCTAAAACCCACTGATTTGTTTTTTTGGCAATCCAAGGTATCCGTAACACTCTTCTCCAACACCACATTTCAAAAGAATGTTCAGCTTTCTTCAATGTTCAGCTTTCACTCCCGTACATAGTAATAGGGAATACGATAGCATGAATTAACCTGATCTTGGTGGCCACTGACACATCCTTACACTTAAGAATCTTTTCTAGCTCTTTCATGGCTGCCCTTCCCAATCTCAACCTCCTTCTGATTTCTTGGCTGCAGTCTCGCTTTTGGTTGATGATGGAGCCAAGGAACAGAAAGTCTTCTACAATTTCAGTTTCCTCATTGTCAATCTTAAAGTCGTGTAAGTCTCCTGCAGTCATTATTTTTGTCTTCTTGATGTTCAGCTGTAGTCCTGTTTTGGCACTTTCTCTTTTAACTCTGAGCAGTAGTCAATTCAGGTCTTCACTATTTTCTGCCAGTAACGTAGTATCATCAGCATATCTCAAATTGTTAATGTTCCTCCCCCCAATTTTCACTCCAACTTCGTCTAAATCTAATTCAGCTTTCCTAATTATATGTTCTGCATATAGATTGAAGAGATAGGGAAATAAAATACATCCTTGTCTAACACCTTTGCCAATTGGAAACCATTCCGTTTCTCCATATTCTGTTCTGTGGCCTCTTGTCCAGAGTATAGGTTGCGCATCAGAACAATCAGATGTAGTGGCACACCCATTTCCTTTAAAACCAGCCATAGCTTTTCATGATCCACACAGTCAAAAGCTTTGCTGTAATCTATGAAACACAAACTGATTTTCTTCTGAAATTCTCTCGTATACTCCAGTAACCAACGTAAATTTGCAATAAGACCTCTAGTGCCTCTTCCTTTTCTGAATCCAGCTTGAACATCAGGCATTTCTTTCTTTTCTTTTTTCCATAAAATTTTTATTATTTTCACAATATTTTACTGTTGGGTACTTTTCAACAACACATTCATTTCATAGATAATACAAAAGAAAACTTTTAACAGTGTCGTCGAAAAGCATATTCATCTAGTAATAAAAAGATATTCAAATAAAAGACTTCCCCATCTTCCTCCATCTTGCTATAAATTTATCTATTCTTTTGTATAGAAATTCTAATCCAGAAAAATACATCAAACTTAATTACTAAATTAATTCTAAATTATTTAGTTCATTACAGTTAATACGTGTTTATTATTAATTTCATATATAGTAACAGATTTTATTTCAAAACCGTTCTTAAAGTAAAAGGATTAGATCAATAATTACAAAATTCACTAGTCATCATTTAAATCCCTATTTAGCCCTCCGTTTCTCTCTATCACCCATAAACTGCATGCTTCCTTTTAATTTTATTCTTGCTGTGAGTTTTTGTTTTTCCAACACTTCTGTTATTATTAAAGTCCGGTCTTTTTTTTCCAAGTGTCAAGGCCAGCTCCTTCTTCTCCTCTTTTTGTTGTTGTTGTTGCTCATGGTTAGGACCAGCTAGATCTTTTTCATGGTTTTTCAGAAAATATTCCACGTCCTCCTGTGAAGAGATAGTAAATCTGACCTCTTTGTAGGTAAGAATAAGTCCCTGTGGAAAGATCCAGCAAAATCTTATTCCATTCTTCTTCAATGTTCCAGTAAATTCTTTGTACATGTTTCTCTTCATCATCAAATGTCGCGGAATGTCCTTTAGAATTATGAGTGGATTTCCATTCACTGACAAAGGGTTTTCATAAAGAGTTTGCATAATATAATCTTTCATCCTGATATCATAGAAGGAAATCATAATATCTCTTGCCTTTGTCTTCTCCAATCTGGTGGGTAAAGGAATTCTATATACTTTGTTTATTGCATAATCCAGATCTTGTTTATTTATGTGGATCAGGTCAGCCAACGATTTTATGATAGTTGTTCTGGTACCTCCCATTTCTTCTGGAAAATTGCGAAAACGTACGTTCGATTGTCTTAATTTTAACTCCATGATAGCTGGTTGGTCCATGGCATTTTCTTGTTGGGAATGCATAGCTTGGATTTGATTACCTTGAAGTTTCTGTTTATTTTTAATATCTTTCTGTTCTTCAGTTGCCTTTTTAATTGAAATATCCATTTTTTCCATATTGGTTTTCATTGTAGAGACTTGAGATTTCATATTTGTAATATCACTTGCCAAAATGTCCAATTTCTGGCTAGTCTGGTTAGTGGTTTGAGTTAAACTAGTCAATATGCTGGTTAACTGAGCCAGATGTTGAGATATTTGCTCATATTGTTTGGTAAAGGCATCAGTGTGTTTTGCTAACATTTCCTGTATTTTCTCGTCAACCTTTCCCATGTTTATTTCTGAAAATAGTTCTAACAATTCATCAGTATCAAAGAAGTGCTGTTTTAAATATGATGGCAGGAGTCAAAACCTTGTAAGTTTCCTATTCATCAATTTTATAGTTCCCGGGGTTAAATAGCTACAAATTCTTCTCTCCGTTGTAAAACAATTAGTATAGTTGTAAAAAGCCATCAAGTTTTACTGACACTCTGCTCGGCTGTAAAAGAAGGGGTGAGCTGGGCGTTGTTAATTCACTGACCGTCCATCGCCTCCTCTCGTTCCAGGTGGTAGGAATATTTTACCCATTGCACAAGGGAGACGAACTTCAGATCCTACAATTTCCTGTGTAGTCTTTCCCCTTTAGTCTTGATGGTTTTAGTTGATGAAGCCTTTAGATGATGAAGCCTTCCAAAACTTGGCCACAAACTGAACTCTGCAGTCACTGATTATCTTGCGTGGGAAAGAGTGATATTTGAAATCATGTGACACAAACAGGCGGGCCAATTTCGGGGCAGTGGGCAAGCCTGCTCAGGGAACCAGATGCACTTGCTTGGAAAAGAGATCTGTAACCACCCATACTACCGTTTTCCCCCGGCTGAGAGGGAGATCAGTCATAAAATCCATGGCAATGACTTCCCACGGCCCTGCAGGCGTTTCCAAAGGCTTCAATAACCCGGGCGGCTTTGACGCGGGTGCCAGTGGATTATGCAGTCAATTCAGGAAACACCACCAGAACTCCTTGCTACTAGAAAAAGTGCTTGTTTATTTTATAGTGTACAGATATATTACAAAACTCCTTACACTCCTCTCTGCTCATAGCATCTCCACACATGAGCTTCAGTTTCTCTCCATTATATATACATAGCAGTCTCAGGAACCAATCAGAGCAGATGCCTTGTCATCCTGACTTGCTAACACATTGCATCAGCCTACTGGCCATAACCTGCTCTAGCCAGCTCCCTCTGGCTCTCCAGGGAGTTTCCGGGCTTGTTGCATCATTCTGATCTAGGTGCAACCTGTCAAACTGATCTGACAGCCTTGCAATATCAACACTCCTTCTCAAGGGTATTAGATTAGTTTGGTCAACATCACAAATCTGTTACAATCCACAATTTTAGTAAACAGATCAGCTACATTACCAGCACTTATACATTTTACAATATATACCAAGTTTTTGTTTACAGCTTCCGCTACATTCACATATCTCAGCAGATCACTACTGAGACTGAATCTCTTTCCAGACCCTGAGCATTCAAAAGGATTCTTCTTGTGCGGGTACTTTGATGCTTTTGAAGACTGCCACTCTCACTGAATCTCTTTCCACACTCTGAGCACTGAAAAGGTTTCTCCCCTGTGTGGATTCTATGATGCCTTTGAAGATGGTTACTGAGAGAATCTCTTTCCAGTCTGGCATTGAAAAGGTTTCTCCTATGTGTGAGTTCTTTGATGCCCTTGAAAATCGCCACTGCAACTGAATTTCTTTCCACAATCTGAGCATTCAAAAGGTTTCTCTCCTGTGTGGGTTCTTAGATGACTTCGAAGGCTGCCACTCTGACTGAATCTCTTTCCACACTCTGAGCATTCAAAAGGTTTCTCCCCTGTGTGCGTTCCTAGATGACTTTGAAGATGGCTATTCCGACTGAATCTCTTTCCACACTCCGAGCATTCAAAAGGTTTCTTTGCTGTGTGGATTCTTCGATGCTGTTGAAGACTGTCACTCAGACTGAATTTCTTTCCACACTCCAAGCATTCAAAAGGTTTCTTCCCTGTGTGGGTTCTTCGATGCTGTTGAAGACTGTCACTCCGACTGAATCTCTTTCCACACTCTAAGCATTCAAAAGGTTTCTCCCCTGTGTGGGTTCGTAAGTGCTTATGAAGACTGTCACGCTGACTGAATTTCTTTCGACACTGTAAGCATTTAAAAGGTTTCTCCCCGGTGTGGGTTCTTAAGTGCTTATGAAGACTGTCACGCTGACTGAATCTCTTTCCACACTCTGAGCATTCAAAAGGTTTCTCCCCTGTGTGGGTTCTTAGATGATTTTGAAGATTGCCACTGCTAGTAAACCTCTTTCCACACTCTGAGCATTCAAAAGGTTTCTCCCCAGTGTGGGTTCTTCGATGCCTATGATGAGTGCTACTGTGACTGAATCTCTTTCCACACTCTGAGCATTCAAAAGGTTTCTCCCCTGTGTGGGTTCTTAGATGACTTTGAAGTTGGCTATTCCTACTGAATCTCTTTCCACACTCCGAGCATTCAAAAGGTTTCTTCCCTGTGTGGATTATTCGATGCTGTTGAAGACTGTCACTCAGACTGAATTTCTTTCCACACTCAGAGCATTCAAAAGGTTTCTCCCCTGTGTGGGTTCTTAGATGACTTCGAAGAGCGCTACTCCGACTGAATTTCTTTCCACACTCTAAGCATTCAAAAGGTTTCTCCCCTGTGTGGGTTCGTAAGTGCTTATGAAGACTGTCACGCAGACTGAATTTCTTTCGACACTCTAAGCATTCAAAAGGTTTCTCCCCGGTGTGGGTTCTTAAGTGCTTATGAAGACTGTCACGCTGACTGAATCTCTTTCCACACTCTGAGCATTCAAAAGGTTTCTCCCCTGTGTGGGTTCTTAGATGATTTTGAAGATTGCCACTGCTAGTAAATCTCTTTCCACACTCGGAGCATTCAAAAGGTTTCTGCCCTGTGTGGGTTCTTCGATGCCTTTGAAGACCGCTACTCCGAATGAATCGTTTTCCACACTCTGAGCATTCAAAAGGTTTCTCCCCTGTGTGGGTTCTTCGATGGCTTTGAAGACTGCTATTTCGACTGAATCTCTTTCCACACTCTGAGCATTCAAAAGGTTTCTCTCCTGTGTGGGTTCTTAGATGCCTTTGAAGACTGCCACTTCTAGTAAATCTCTTTCCACACTCGGAGCATTCATAAGGTTTCTCCCCTGTGTGGGCTCTTTGATGCTTTTGAAGAGTGCCTTTCTCACTGAATCTCTTTCCATACTGTGAGCATTCAAAAGGTTTCACTCCTGTGTGTACTCTTTGGTGCACAAGGAGGTGTGATCTGTATCTGAAGTACTTTCCACAACGAAAGCATCTATGTACCCCCATTATATTAGGCTTTTTAAAAAGTGCATTACCCTTTCTTCCCTTCTCCATGCAGGTAAATGACTTCTCTCCTGAATGAATTGTTTGGTGTTGAAAAACATCTGATTTCTGTGAGACGCTCTTGCCACAGTCTGAGCAGCTGTAAGGTTCATGTGTTCTTTGATGACTAAAGAGCTCTGCTCTGAGATGGAAGCCCTTGCCACATTCCAAGCACTGATGGATCTTCATTCTACTGTGCATTTGCAAATGGATCTCATGTTGGGCTTGATCTGAGAAGTTCATTCCACACTCCAGGCACTTGCATGCCACCTCCACCATGTGGGATAGTTCATGGAAATCCTGCTCTTGGCCAGGAATGGGTTTATCCCTCTTTTTGACCATGTGACTTCCTTTCAGCCTCTTAGGTCTGCTTTGATTCCTGAAGTTTCCTTTTAAATATTCATTCTTCACTTTATCTGGCCATAGCTGATGCACTTTCTGATCACCCTCATTCCACTGATCATTCACTGCTGGATTGAAAAGACAGATTCCGTTAGCACCCACGCAAGGAGGACTGATCATCCACATACAAAACATTTCAGTGGCTTTTTCCTTCTATACACTGAGGAGTACAATAATATACATTTTAAAGGGACATGAAAGCCTGCTGCATCGGAAAGGCTTGGTTTGCAATCTAACAATTTATTCAGCACCTCACCTTGGTGCATTCTTTGATGGGAAGTAAGGCCTGATTTCTGACGGAAGGTCTTTCTACATTCCATGCAATCATATGGTTTCTCTCCTGAGGGATTTTGCCTCTTGGAAATAACACTCATATTATTAATGAAGGTGTTTCCAAAGGCCTCACTTCTATTGTCAATTTCCCTCAAGGAGATTATCTAGTTAGCATGGTGGCCCTTGTTCCTTTTTGTTTTGGTTCACCTTTCTTCTTGGACTGGAATTTCATGCAAGCCCCCTCCTTGGAATGGAATGGGCTTATCCCTACTCTTGTCTGTGTGGCTTCCCTCCTGCTTCTGGTGTCCATCTCCATCCCCCAAGTTTCCTTTGGAATGTTCATTCTTGGTTTCTTCCAAAGAGAACCCCTGAAATTCCCCAACGGTCTCCTCTACATGTGCTTCTGTAATAAAGAAAGACGTCCAATCAGCATCTACGGAAGAAGCCATGCCACCCATCAGGCACTGCTCACGAATGGGTGTACATTTCTTTTATCAGACCTTCTTTCTCTCCCAACTGAACTGCTGGTCACACCTTATCTCCAGCCAGGAGAGCAGCTTTTATATTCTGCCTATCCCCCCTCCCCATATGTACTTTCCCCCTTAAAGTGGTAAATAATAGTTCCCCCACTGTTTACATTTTACTTGGTGTACATCTCTTTTGAGTCTCTGCTACTGAAGAGGAGTCCCAAAGTGGCTTACAAATCAAATTCCTTTCCCCTCCCCACAACAGACACCTTGTGAGGTAGGTGGGGATGAGATAGTTCTGAGAGAACAATGACTGGCCCAAGGTCACCCAGCTGGCTTCATGTGGAAGAGTGGGGAATCAAATCCTTTTCTCCAGACTAAAGTCTTCCATTCTTAACCAATACACCAAGCTGGGTCTCTACAAGAATAGATAGACAGATAGAGCGACCATTCCAATGAAGAGGAAAGTTTGTTCTGGAAGAATGGAAACCTGGTCAGGATTAAAGCCCACAATCCCAACCACTGTAAGGGGGACAGATCCATTCCACATCATAGTCAGAGGGGATGACGTTAATCCCATCTGGGGGAGAAGTGTGTTTTAATGGTTGGCAACTGAGGATGGGGCCCCTTCCAGAGTCTTCCTGAGGGCCTCTCAGTCCTGCATTGGCCTAAGGCCAGGACTCCCCCTCTGGCTTGGGCAATGGCCACAGCAACACTGGCCTCAGTTGCCCCTGGGCCAGCCAGGACACTTGGGTCTCTCTACCTGGCTATGCTGAATATTGCTTTTGCTGCCACCCTACCACTTTGAGGCTCCCAGA
Organism: Euleptes europaea; assembly: GCF_029931775.1. Taxonomy (NCBI): domain Eukaryota; kingdom Metazoa; phylum Chordata; class Lepidosauria; order Squamata; family Sphaerodactylidae; genus Euleptes; species Euleptes europaea. The sequence goes on from NC_079312.1 coordinate 1,596,993, forward strand.
AGGGAGCAAGTAACAGGGCAGGCCTCAAAACAACATATTGCTGTTTAAGATTTTGAATCAGCCCAATGGCACAATCCTAATGGCAGCAATTTGCACCTCTGCCACCTTACCCAGAAACGCCACGCTCCCGTAGTTCTCCAGCATGACTTCCTTGTAGAGAGCTCTTTGGTTCGGATCTAGCAGGGCCCACTCCGCCTCAGTGAAATGCACAGCGACCTCCTCAAAGGAAACTGGAGACTGAAAGAAAAAGCAGATTCTCTCATCAGAGAAAATGCAAGGCGAATCTCGGGGGGGCGAGCTATGGAAGGGGGCAGGATGAAGAATTCGGCATGTGTAAAAGGAGTGGCATTCAGAGCCTCTTGTTTGGGCCCCTTAACAACTGCAGGAGAAAAGCCCCCCCGGAGAAAGGGGTACCGTGGCCGGCTCCCCCAGCTCATCTCGTCTACCTGGACTGGAGGAGAAGCAGCTGTCTCCACACCTCTGCAAAGAGAATGGATCAGCACTGTCTCTTCACTGCCTGCGAGGGAGAGAAAAGTGGAAGAAAGGGTGTTAGGCTTGACTTCTCGTTTTGTTTTCTTGTGTGAAGCATGTTTTATGCCTCCCCATTCCAAAGGTGTGAAACCTTGCCCTATGTACACTCAAAAAAATTGGTAATACTTCGTAGTAAGTTGTGGGAGAGGCGGAAGGGAAGCACAAGGAATGAATGAGACTCCCGGGAGCTCAAAAAGCTGCTGACACATTTCAGACTTCTGTGAGACTTGAAACTTGTCCTGTGAATGGTGATCAAAAACATGGCAGCATCTCTGCAGGATCAGAGTTGAGAAATAAAAAGACTCATTTAGGAAGTGGAAGGAGGGCCTTATAACCAAAGATAAATATAAACACATAACTAGTGCTTGTACGGAGAATGTTAGGAAAGCTAAAATTCAATATCAGCTTAGGCTAGCAAGAGATGCTAAACACAACAAAAAGGGGTTCTTTTCCTATGTTCAGAGTAAGAGTAAGAACAAGGACAAGATAAGCCCATTGTGTGGATAAGAAAGTGAAATTGTAACAGGAAATGAAGAGAGGACAGAACTGCTCAATTCCTACTTTTCCTCAGTCTTTTCTCATGAGGGAAGTGGTGCTCAACATGGCATAAACAGAACATGTGATGAGGGAAGGGATTTGCAGCCTAGGATTGGCATTGGGTTAGTGCACGAACACCTAGTTTCTTTAAACGAAACAAAATCCTCAGGGCCAGATGAACTGCATTTAAGGGTACTCAAAGAACTTGCAGGTGTAATTTCGGAACCTCTGTCCACTATTTTTCAAAAGTCTTGGAGAACAGGTGAGGTGCCAGAAGACTTCTATACAAGGAAAGGTTTTTGAACAAATCATCAAACAGTCAGTCCTTGAGCATTTAGAAAGGATGGATCTGATTTCTAAGAGCCAGCACAGGTTTCTCAAAACAAGTCATGCTAGACTAATCTTATCTCCTTTTTTAGAGAAAGTTACTACCTTGCTGGGTCAGGGGGATGCTGTAGACATAGTTTATCTTGATTTCACTAAGGCTTTTGATAAGGTTCAGTGAGGCATTTGATAAGGTTCCACATACTATTCTTGTTGACAAATTGGGAAAATGTGATTTAGATCCTATTTCTGTTAGGTAGATCTGTGACTGGTTGACAGATCGCACCCAAAGAGTGGTTGTTAATGGTTCCTCTTCCACTTGGAGAGGGGTGACTAGAGAAGTGCCTCAGGGATCTGTCCTGGGCCCTGTGTTGTTCAATATCTTTATAAATGATTTGGATGAAGGAATGGAGGGGATACTTATTAAATTTGCAGATAATACTAAATGGGGGGGCGGTAGCAAACATGATAGAAGACAGAGCCAGGATACAGGATGATCTTGACAGGCTGGAGAAGTGGGCTAAAATCAGCAAAGTGCACTTCAACAAAGATAAATGTAAAGTTCTGCATCTAGGTAGGAAAAATCAAAGGCATCATTATAGGATGGGGGAGACTTAGCAGTAGTGTGTGTGAAAAGGATCTTGGGATCTTAGTAGACCAAACACTGAGCATAAGTCAGCAGTGTGATGCAGTAGCTAAAAAGGCAAATGTGATCTTGGGCTGCATCAACAGAAGTAATGTCCAGATCACGTGATTGATGGTATCTGGTTAGACCTCACCTAGAGTATTGTGTTCAGTTTTGGGCACCGCAATTTAAGAAGGATGTAGACAAGCTGGAACGTGTCCAGAGGAGGGCAACAAAGATGGTGAGGGGTCTGGAGACCAAGTCCTATGAGGAAAGGTTGAAGGAGCTGGGTACGTTTAGCCTAAAGAGGAGAAGGTGAAAGGGGATATGATAACCATCTTCAAGTACTTGAAGGGCTGTCATATAGAGGATGGTGCCGAGTTGTTTTCTGTTGCCCCAGAAAGTTGGACCAGAACCAACGGGTTGAAATTAAATCAAAAGAGTTTTCATCTTGACATTAGGAAGAATTTTCTAATAGTTAGAGCGGTCCCACAGTGGAACAAACTTCCTCGAGAGGTGGTAAATGCTCCTTCCCTGGAGGTTTTAAAGAAGAGGTTAGATGGCCATCTGTCAGCAATGCTGATTCTATGATCTTAAGTAGATTATGAGAGGGAGGGCATCTTGGCCATCTTCTGGGAATGGAGCAGGCGGGAGGTAGTTGTGAATTTCCTGTATTGTGTAGGGGGTTGGACTAGATGACCCTGGTGGTCCTTTCAAACTCTATGATTCTATTCTATGATTCACCAGGTGCCCCAATCCCATCCAGGTACAATGAGTCCTTACTGCATGAGAGGGCATCTTTGGCACACTCCGGGTCCCAGGTCTGCTGCCCTTCCTCCAACCGAGTACTTTCTGTCTCACAAAACTTAGCTTCCATCTTCATGGATGGACCCCACCTCTGAAACAGCAGTGAGGGAGATAGGTAAGAGATGGAAGGGAAGGTACCAAGGAATGGATACAGCCCCACTCCCAGACTCTGCTCCTTTCTATCAGCAGATAGGGTTTTCCTCCAACCCTGGGGCATTATCTGAAGGGATAAGAAATTCCCTAGAAGCAATGGCTACTGAGGCAGGTTGTTAAATCTCCCATTTGGAAGATTAACATTTGGACAAATATCGGGCAGGGAACCTTTAGGGTAAGGTCAAATATCGTTGCTTGAATTGAAATACCTGGAAAGAAAAGCCCTTACCTGTTCTGCCTGCCTCTTCTCTTCTGCCTGACTCAGGAGGAAACCTTCGGCCAAGGCCACCGCTTGGGAACTGGTCTCAGGCCCGCATTCTCTGACCCAGCGCTGCATTTTCTGGGGCACGAGGGTCAGGAACTGCTCCAGGATCACCAGGTCCAGGATCTGCTTCTTGGTGTGTCTCTCTGGCTTCAGCCATTGTTTGCAAAGTTCATGGAGCTGGCTGCAAACCTCTCGGGGCCCATCAGCCTCACAGTAGCGTAACCACCGGAAGCTTCGGCAATGTACTTCTGAGTTCAGGGGCTCCTGATCCCAGTTCTCTGGCACCGCTGTCTCCCAGGATTCAATGCCACTCCCAGCTTGGATGAGCTGGGGGCCTTTCCTTGCTCTCTTGCCAGGTTCAGGTCCTTCCGAATTCTGCTTTTCCATCTCCTCCCCCTTCTATTGGGTGACCTCTGACTGTGAACAGATCCGTTTACTCACTTGGCTGTGAAGAGAGGCTTCTCCCTGTGAGGGAGGGGGAAGAGACAGATAGCAACGTGCCAGAATGAAAACAAAAGGAAATGGAGACACACACAGTGGATCAGTCACTTGTGGTTTGTAATATCATTTCGTTAAAAGACATACCAAGCTTTTTTAGAAATGCCTGTTAGGTTCTCTAAAGATGCTACAAGCTTGTGTCTGATTACGCTGCTTCAATCCGCCCTCAGGGCTTTGGAAGGCTACCGAAAGCCACAGTAGCCTCCCCCAATGACTTACTTCCACGTAAACAAGACAGTATAAAATAGAGAACTAAAATTATTGAGCTTACACAAAATGTAATTATACAGGCAAGTTGTCAGGTCTCAGCAACACGTTGCGTTCCTGGTAATACTTTCCTCCAGACGGTGCAGCGAGTTAAAAGTTTTATTTCAGCAAGACAGCGAGTTCGGCAGATCTTAGAAATATAAGGCTAGAATACAGACATGGGGCAGTATCAGTACATATATAGGGTAAATACAATGGGGTTGATTAGGTTATAGAAACAAAGAAACAATACAGAAATGAACTACCGGTAACGACTTAAGGCAACGCATACAGGAAATAAATGCGTGTGTTAACTGGCTGAACTTCCTGGGCTCCCGGCATTGTTTTGCGGGACCCGGTATCAGATCAGCGATTACTCGGGCGGGTCTCCATTGAGGTGCAGATCTTGGTCAGGAGACCGGGTGCAAAAGGGGAAGGAATGGAGTGCACAAAAACTCCATTTTGTCCATGGGGGGGGAACCATCTTGTTTCTTATCCGGGGCCGGCAGAGAGCCTATCTGACACAAGTACAATTAAATTGAAGCGGGTCAGTGCTTTTCAGTGCCTATGCTCTTAGAATTGACCCCTTCCTGAGAAGAAGTATGTTATCTTATTCAGTTAGACACCTACTAAGCAGGACTCAACTGCTTTCTTACCGAAGTAAGCTTTATTATTGAAATGCTTCAAAAAATATGAAAAAAGATATAAATGTTTGTATGGCTTATTTAATATAATATATATGCATGCAGATGGTTACAAAGTCTTAAAAATTTATGATGTGAGAATTCTGCAAATTCTCTCCCCTGAGCTCTTTATTTTTTTTGGACTCCTCTGCCTTCTACTTACCAAGCAAAGCCAGAGAGTGTAATAGGGAAACACAAACCATATACTTAGGACAGTCTCAGACCACACACATATCACAGTAAAGCATATAGGTTTATTGAACTTAAAGAGGTTGTAAGGCAAAGAGAAAAATAATACTTAGACAGATTTAACAACATCCCACATAGAGACTGATACACAGACAGACAGACAGACAATCAGAGCCGCTCTGGGTCATTCTAAAGGAGAGAGAGAATGATTTCTCACTGGGAAGGACAAAGGATGGACATTTGGACCGTCCTTTTATAAGCTGGACCGTGAGGAGAGGGTCTCAAATGACCCCTCCCTGTTACATTCTTTAGGAAAGGAGTTTCCACAAATCATGATTAAAATTGTTTAGAAATATCTTGTTCCATAATAACTCTTTCAGTGTCCGGATCTGCTAACTGATTGTCCTGTCCATCCGTCAATGTAACAAAACAATCCCTCCTTTACGTGAGCAGATAATTTGTTGTCTGCTTTAGTGACCTTGCATAAATTTGGGGCATCTGATGTGCTGTGGGTGATTAACTGTTAGCAATGCAAATCTCCTGTTACTTTCTAAGGTCAGGAACCTAATGGAAAAGTTGGGGTTAGCTAGAGGGCTGCTTTCTGAAAGCTTGTCAGGTTGTGTGTGACTATAGGTTATAATATTAAGGTATGAATGTGGTTATTCTTAACCCAAACTCATTTAATATAAATATATTTAATATGAACTAATGTTCAATACAAAAAATTCTCACGACAATGCCCCATTTTTGGGTTAAGAATAACCCAAACTTTTCAATTCCATCCGGCGATTTTTCGCTGATGGATTGACACGAGCATGTGACTTGCAGGCTGTGGTTTAAAAAGTGTAAATATTGCTGGCATACAATGTGAGAGGCAACAAAATATAATTATAACAGTAAGAAATAAATAAGATCCGAATTATAATGTACACAAGTATGTTAACCCATCCTATTAAACTTGGAAATCAATTTTGTACATGAAAAATAATCCTGGGGTTTGTGATTGCATAAGTGCTGTGCTGTGCAGGTCGCTCCCATTTTTCCTATCAGCTAGCCACTGAAACTATTCCATACATTCTATTTCCTTAACGTATTGGGTACCTCCCCTTATATTTTCTAATATATTCTCCTATCTGCCTGCCCTCATTCTGTGGAGCTTCTATAAAGCTCCTCCTTCAATGTGTGTGTGGGTTGCAAAGTGGTATGAGGTTGCTGGGTCTGTGAATAGATGTAATATATATTGGGACCGTATTATTACAATTTGCTACAGAGTTAAATGTTGTCATATTGAGGTCCCCCATTTGATTATAACAAATGCTTGCTTTGCATAAACTATGTCCAAAATCAAGAATCCTGGGGTATATTTAAAATAACTAAATTTGGAATATTTCAGATTAGTTTGCTGGCTGGAACTGTGAACAGAACAGCCCTTTCACAGATTCAACAATCCCATACCCAAACCCCCACTAAAACAAAACCAACATACCTTCCACCATCAATCGACGTTCTCAATCATTGTTTAGTACCAATCCGAAAAACACTACAAACACGCATCTACACAATTCCCTAAATTGTTCTGGATTGTCGTGGGGTGTTGGGACACCTTCTCAAGCTCTGTAATATTATTTTTTAGGTGTGGTGACCAGAACTGTACACAGTATTCCAAGTGTGGTCTCACCATAGATTTGTACAAGGGCAGTATGATATGATATATGATATGTATATGAAATCAGTATGATATCAGCAGTTTTATTCTCTATTCCTCTTCTAATTATAGCACGCATGGAATTTGCCTTTTTTACAGCAGCCACACACTGGGTTGACATCTTCATGGAGCTATCCACTACCACCCCAAGATCCCTTTCTTGGTCTGTCGCTGCCAGCACAGATCCCATCAGTGTATATGTGAAGTTGGGATTTTTTGTCCCAATATGCATCATTTTACACTTGCTCACATTGAATCTCATTTACCATTTTAATGTCCATTCTTCCAGTATGCAGAGATCCTTCTGGAGCTCTTCACAGTCCGATTTTGTTTTAACCACCCTAAATAATTTGGTGTCATCTGCAAACTTACCGTATTTTTCGCTCCATAACACACACTTTTCCCCCTCGCTTTTGAGGAGGAAAATGTCTGTGTTGTGTTATGGAGCGAATGTGCACAGAGCCAGCTGGGCCCACTGGAACGGTGCGCCCAGCCGGCTCTGTGCACATTTGCTCTAGGCGCTCTAGGCGCACTGGAACGACGCGAGCCTTGCGCCCCGCTGCCTCCCAGCTGGGAGGCGGGCGGGGTGCACAGAGCTGGCACCAGCCTGCAGCCTTCCCTCCTCCCTCCCCGGGCGCACATGGGCCGGATCCGGCCCCGTGCGCGAGCTGAAGCCTTCCCTTCTCCTTCCCCGGGTGCACATGGGCCGGATCCTGGCTCGCCTGGGCCAGGGGCGGGTGGGAGCGGAGGCGCCGAGGACTGAACCTGGGACCTCCTGCATGCCCAGCAGAGGCTCTGCCACTGAGCTCACAGCCCCCTCCCCTCACTTTCCCCGCCGCCCCCTCTCCCGTGCGATCCTGGCCCCGGAGAGGGCCAGGCTCGCTTTCCCTGCCGCTCCCCCCTTTCCCGGGCACAGTCAGGCTGCCCATTGGTTTGCATAGCAGTAGACCTGGCCTCCTGACTGAGACAGGAGGCCAGGTCTACTGCCATGCAAACCAATGGGTAGACCTGGTCTCCGTGAGGGGGGGTCTCCCATTGGTTTGCATGGCAGTAGACCTGGCCTCCTGACTGAGACAGTAGGCCAGGTCTACTGCCATGCAAACCAATGGGTGGACCTGGCCTCCCTGGGACATTCACTCCATAAGACAAGTTTTTAGAGGAGGAAAACAAGATTTTTTCCTCTAAAAACTAGGTGCGTGTTATGGAGCAAAAAATACGGTAGCTACTTCACTGTTTAACCCCAACTCCAGGTCACTGATGAACAGGTTGAAAAGCACCGGTCCCAACACAGATCCCTGAGGCACCCCACTGCTCACATCCCGCCATTATGAGAACTGACCATTGATTCCTACTCTCTGCTTCCTATTTTTCAGCCAGCTCTCAATCCATAAGAGGACTTGTCCTCTTATCCCGTGACTATGAAGTTTGCTTAGCAGTCTTTGGTGGGGGACTTTGTCAAAAGCTTTTTGGAAATCCAAATACACAATATCCACAGGCTCATTCCTGACCACATGCTTATTGATGCTTTCAAAAAACTCTAATAGGTTAGTGAGACAGGACCTTCCCTTACAGCAGACCTTGCCCTTCTATATGCTTGACAATTCTATCTTTAAGAATACTTTCCACTAATTTACCCGGAACAAACGTTAAGCTAACTGGCCTGTAATTTCCTGGGCCCCCCCTGGAACCTTTTTTATAAATGGGTGTTACATTGGCCATTCTCCAGTCCTCTGGTACAGAGGCTGATCAGGGAGATCTATGAGTGTGTGCATGTCATCTTTAGCCTTGTCAGAACTGGAAAGCTATGTCAGTGTTAAAAGAGTTCTGTGTAAGAACTGAGTTCAGAAGCCTCTCTGTTAGAAGGATCTCCGACTCATGCATGTCTGCAAGGACTGAAATGCCTATGTAAGGCTAGATAGATTTTAGTGAAAACTTCCCAATACCTGCAAGTATTCAGGAGTTTTCAGTGCCTCCATACAAAGGATGGAGAGATCTATAAGTCAGAGTCTCCATCTTATTTAAAAGATGGAGTTGTTTGTGGGCACTTAGTCTAGACATCCAGCCCTTGCAAGAGCCGGATATCTTAAGAAAGAATCCTCAGTTTAGGGAGTTCTTCAGTCTTATGAAAAGACTTGTAAATATTGGAGAAATCTGTAAGTATTCAGTCCACGCAAGGACTAAACACTTAGAGAGACTTTTTCGGCAAGAAAGTCTCAACCTAGATGAAAGGTCTGAGAGCCTCAATCCATGCAAGAATCAAGGTCCAAAGTCTTTACAGCCCAGGTAAGGGATGGAGAGATCCATTCAGGCCAACGGGTATCAACCTGTTAGGAACTCTAACTCTTGGTTAGGAAATTCCTTCTTTTATATCTTTCAAGATCAGTATCCTTCTCTACCCTTGACAGTATTTGGTTGGATCTGATCTTGAGCTATACCATGATAACTGTGTGCACCGCATGTCCTCTGGGCCGCAAGTCTTTTGTACTTACCTTATAAGGATTTCCTGTTAGGTCATTTGCTGACCATAACTATAAACTAAACATTCAGTTTGTGTCTCTGCTGTGTGTATGTAGTGGTTGATTTTACCTGCATTCCCATCTTCTGAATCTTATGGTCAGAAGGAATCATTCCTTTATCTTATAAGACGTTTCTTTCATTTTGAAACCTTAAAACTCACATTATATGATTACATTACATCATGAGGTCATAATTAGCAACACATTACCAGAGGACAGGAGAAAAAGTCAAAGACACTTTAATGCTGCCTGCGTTTCAGTGGAGAACATCCTGGAAGCCTCCTTGCCTGCTTTAAGGTCGCTCTGAATATCCTCAGAAACAAGCACCTTTCAAGGACAGATAGAGTAGAAGTGTTTTCTGGCAAGGCACAGCAAAGGGATATTTTGGTTTTGTTCCCTTCTGAAAAACAAGCCTCTGAACTAGGAACTTCAATAGGAAAATTATACAAACTCTCCTGCTCTATACGTTCCTATGTCTATACTTTTAGGTTCATGGCTGCAACAAAATCTCCTAACGTAATTTTAATACATATCAAAAGTAGTTGTCTGTTAGAACATATCAGAGTTCAGTCTCTTGTTCATTGCTTTTAAGGAATATCAAATAAGCCAAAAGGATCTTACCAAGCAGGGGTCCTTCAATTTTTGATTGCTGAGCTCCAGTCCAAGAAAATCTGATTTGGTCTTCAGAAGCATGCATAATGAAAACGTATCTATCTGAGTAATCTCTGAAGTCACTTAGCACAATCATGTGGCTATTTCTAAGTACCTGGTTGGCTATTGTGATCAGCAAAATCAGCACAAACACATCTATTCACTTTAATACACGATGAATACATTTCTGAAATAGCTATGTAGAAGGCCATAAGCTGTCTCATCAAAATAAATTTCCCAAACTTTCCCAGCTAACATCAGCTAAATACTTTCCCAGGCCTAAAAAATACAAGCAACGGATGACATAGCTAGCACTGGGAATGACATCATTGCCACTGCAATGGGCAATGGACAGAGCACTGGGACCTTTGCATAACCATCCATGTGGCTGTCCTATCAAGATATGCCTGACACCAGAGTTAGAGAAGAATGGTGCTCCCCTTTCACACCGTTAATTCCTTCCCTGGGACAGTCTGGGACCTGGCTAATCCCATCTCACAGATCCTCCTCTTCCCTCTCCCACCCTCCAATCCCTGACAGCTGCCTGATGTCAGTAATCACTCAATACTTGTCAGCTATCAATACTATTACATTCTAACTAACCCAGCACCCATCCTTTCTCTTCCTAACACCCCAATAGTTGAGAAGCATTCTTGCCTTTGTGCACCCAAGACCACCCTCCGGTGAGTCACCCTGCCTCAAGGCAGAATTTTACTATAAGTATTGCCACCTTCACAGTAGTCCTTTGCTACTCATTCTCTCAGATCCAAACGACTGCCCCGTGTCATAGCACGGTCTCCTTATCGCAAAGCGCTGGTTTGCTGAGCGGTACTTTTTCTGCTGCAGCGTCTCTTGCTGAAGACTTCGGAAGGTAGCTATTGAATCCAAGAGAACAGATCATCTTGGACGCTCACTAGTATTTCATTGGATCACTCCAGATTTACTATCAAATTACATATCATGTCCACAGCCACAAATTAGGAGCTCACACTAGACTGTCTGTTCAAGGGGCCGGCGGGGGGGGGGGGGGGAGATTCCAACCTGGAACTACTAATATTCCTTTGAATCATGGAAAACACCCTGCACATAGAAAGCTAGAACTGCAAGGAGAAAGGCTGTATCCACCGTCTCTGCTTGCGTGAATCAGGTCAGAAACTGACGTATTCTAGGCGTGTTGGATGGGGGCCTCGTCTCTCTTCTTCCCTCCAGCACGTGGCACTGCTGACCCTGAAGACAGCCTGCAACTTTGGCTCATAATCTCGGGGAGCCAGGAGCGAACCCTTCCGCCTCGCATACACTCAGGATAGCAGAAAAGCAACTGACAACTCAGAGGACCAGGGTTTCCATAGGGGGAAGGACAAAGTGTAGCGGAAGGGGGCTCCCCCCCACCTGTTTTCCAAAGAGCAAAGGAGACGGGTGCACTTCTTGGGATCCTGATGTGGAGAGAAGAAAGGAACGGCCTGCTGCTGCCAGGCTAGCCAGAATCAAGAGGGGCAGAAGCAGTGGGGGGGGGGCTCTCCCCAAATCTCCTGCCCCCCCCCGCAGGCTTGACCCATCAGCCCCCTCCCCAGTCAAAAGTGGCTGGAAGGTCCCTTTCCTATTCACCTCTCCTGTGGGGGGGGGGGTTCATTCCCTGGCTGTTCTTTCTTTGGGGACTTCTTTGTTTTGCAGAAAAAGGCTCTTCCTGGCCCAGGAGGGTGGGGTGTGTGACCTGGGGGGGGGGGCGAAGGGGGCTGTTCTCCCAATTCACTGCTCACCCAGTTTCTTTCTCTATGCTTTGGGTCTTGCCTAGCAGACCCTGCCCCCACATTCCTCCCCCCTCCCAAAAGCCCCTTTCAGCTCACCGGACCCCTCCCGGCCATTCCTGCAGCAGCCCTGGAGACTCCAACCTTCCTTCTGTAGGGAGGGAGCAGAAAATGTCCCCCCCCCCCCGCTCATGTGCCTCTCTGGGACTGGGGACCCTCTCTCCCTTGCACCATTCCGGGGTATTGTGGGTCCCCCCCCCCAATCTGAGACAGGGATAAACTGGTGTTTATTCCGAGGAGGGTCAACGATGGGGACAGGGGAAACGCCGCAACCGGCCGGAAGGGGCCAGAGCAAAAGCCTTAAATAAAAAATGGAGCTGCAGAAAGCAGGGGCAGGCATTAAAGAGCCCCCCCCCCCAATCCAGCCCCCTCTCCCCCCTGCCTTTCCCTGACTCACGACCCCCCCCTCCCAGGACTCACCAGCCCCCCCCAGCTGATGACCCACCCAGGCCCACCGCCCCTCCCTCCCCCACCTCCTCCCTGCAAACCTGGACCCCTCGCAAAGGCCTTTGCAATGCAGGGAAGGGGGGGCTGCATCCCTCTCTCCCCCCAGCCTCATGCAGAGAGGGGGGAGGGAAAAGGAGAGCCCCACGGAGCTGCGTCCCATCCCCAGGCTTTTGGGTATGGTGGGAATCGCTCCCTCCCCCGGATTGGGGCCCGCCTCCCTGCATTTCCCCCCCCCATCCACTCACCCCACACCTTCCAGCCCCGGGACCCCCCTGGACTCACTGGGGAGGAGCTGCTGCTTTTCCAGGGGTCAGAACCACAAAGGCCTCTCTAGGATTTTAGACTCGCTGCCCTTCATTTCTGTGGGGCGGAGACAGGCAACAGGGGAGACCCCCGCCCAAGCCTCGCCCCCTTCCATCGGGGATGCAATGCACAGACCCCCCCCCCTTTCTCTCTGCATTTGCATTTGCTTGGGGAGGGGGAAGGGTAGGAAGGAATTGCTGGAGGCGACCAGAGACATTTGGGGAAGGGGAAGGAGCCCCCCCGCCCTGAATTACCTCCAGCAATGAGCATTGTGTCCCTCATGAATCCCCCCCATGCTTATGGAATACCATATAATCAATCACTATAATTAAGTGTCAATAATTCAGCAATCGTTTGTGCATGATAGAATATTGTCGTAATGAGAAATAGTATTACAATTATATAATAATACAAATCAAACTTATACAGCAGAGCCATTACATGTAGGCTATTACAAAATAACAGGTGTTGAACATTACAATGACAAAGTCATGCCTTTACATAACTTCTTCATTTAGTCGTCTTCAAACGTCTGTGTCTGCAAATCCATAGTTCTTCCTACCTCAGTGGAGGAAAGCATTTAAGAACAATCTGTTAATTATAAATTCAAAGCATTGTTGTTTTTGCATGATATAATAGCTGCACATTTATGGGAATGCTATTACTCATGTTTCCAACAAGAACACTTCTCATCATAGTTATATCATTTATTCTCAGAGCATTTAACAGTAGCGTTACTTTTTAAGCCAGTGTTAAAGCTTAACTAAACTTCAGTGTTACTCCTCTGGAGATGCCTGCCACAACTGCGGGCGAAACATCAAAAAAGAAAATATCAAGACCATGGTCACATAGCTCATATAACCTACAAGCTTGATACATACAAATTATGGCACGCATTTCATTCATCAATGGTTATGATTGCACTGGAAACCTCGGTTTCATAAACGTTCATTTAGTGAACAAAATTTAACACTCCGTGTTTTTTATTTTTCTGAGGAGAGAGGTGTCAGGCTGTTATCTCGGTTTCTATGTTGCTTCTGTTCCTTTGCTGAACCGTCCAGACTCCAAGGACAACTCCACATACCAAAGCCTGGGAACGCTACTCCTGGGAAAGTGTGCTCTGTTTATGCTTTGTGTGCTTTGTAATCTCCCGCCGTTTTCAGGCTTTATATTGCCAACTAATGAGCAAGACACTCATAGCTGTCATCTTATCCTTTATGCACTGTATTGCCTATTTGACCAGTAAAAGCCATCTGCTTGGATTCTAATTGTCTCTGTGGTGATTTCTGGTTCTTTGGGTCAAGAGCTCACAAGAGGAGGGAGTTACCCATATCTTATCTTAAGCCTTTGGCTTTAAGCCCGGACACGGCTCTCTCTCTTTTTTTCTTGCAGCCAAGCCGCTACACAGGAAAAAAGTGCCCGTTTTAAAATGTACTGTAAATGAGTCCCCCCAACCGAGCCCTGAACCCGCACCCTTGACTCACTCGGGAGGCGCCGCTCCTGCTTTTCTACACGCCAGGACAACGAAGGTCGTGTTCTCACGTGGGGACTCTCTGCGTCTAGGCTAGGACATCACACTCGACTACCTTAGTTTCTGTGGGGCGGAGACCGCCAGCAGAGGGAGACCCCCCCCCCCGCCCCGCCGCCCAAGCGTCGCCTCTCCATCGGAGATGCAAAGCACAGTGATACGGTAAACAAGGGTTCGTGGGGGAAGAGATAGACCTGCAGATCGTTATTCAAGAAAATAGTTTATTTGCAGCTGCTGACTCAGAGGCCCTAATGGGCAGAAATCTCTGAGCCCCGATCGTACTGAGGAAGGGATATTTATCCAAATTCAAGATATGACAACCCATCAACATTCAGGGTAGGCTGATAGCACTCCAGACATAGAGGCGGCGCAGTACAGTTCAGTTCTATCCAGTTTCTATCAATATTTATAATTCACTCTGACTCTCCTTGACTCTTAACCCACTTCCTTAGCACACAGACATACAGGGATATTCTGCCCAGCAACAAGCTATTCCCTGGCTGTCCTAATACATTTTACAGAAAGGAAAAGAGATTATTACAAATTGCTAAATCAGTGGATCTTCCATAGTCAGGGGAAGTCTACCTGCTGTCACAACAGACTATATCCCCCCCCCCCGCACTCACCTTTCTCTCTGCAAAATGGGTTTTGCATTTGCTTGGGGGGCGGAGGGCGGGGAGAACTGGGAGAGACAGGGAAGGAATTGCGGAAGGAGACTGGATACATTTGGGGAAGAGGCGGACCCGCCGCCAGCCCCTGCTGTACATGTGGCAAGAGGAGGTGTTGCCCTTTCCCCTTCCCAAGCAGGATCCAGCCCACCTGTTCCCTGGCACAGATTCACCGGGCGGGGGGGCTGGCATCGGAGGCCCCTCCTCACCACTGGCGGGAGACTTGGGGGATGGAGTCCGAGGAGGGCAGGGTTTGGGGAGGGACTTCAGTGCCATAGGGTTCAATGGCCAAAGCAACCATTTTCTCCAGGTGAACTGGGGATCTCTATCGGCTGGAGATCAGTCGTAATAGCGGGAGATCTCCAGCTAGTACCTGGAGGTTGGCAAGCCTACGCCTCTCTGCTTCGGGGCTTAATTTTCTCCTACAAATGGGAAGCCCCTTCCCCCCACGTTAGACCCAGCCAGAGATGGTCTGGTTGGGAGGCTGGTGGAAATAGAGCTGAGACACTAGCCAGCTCCAGGGGGACGCCTGGTCCGTTTGTGTGTGTGAAGTGCCGTCAAGTCGCAACCGACTTATGGCGACCCCTTTTTGTGGTTTACCGGTATTCCTTGGTGGCCTCCCATCCAAATACCAACCAGGGCTGACCCTGCTTAGCTTCTGAGATCTGACGAGATCAGGCTAGCCCGGGCCATCCAGGTCAGGGCCTAGTCCATTTAGGGATCATTTAAAATCCAGCTGCCACTGTTAATGTTGACAAGGAAAGGCTGAGACAATATTTCAGCTGATGCTACTTGAAGGGAGAATGTGAGTGTCTAACAGCTGCTACACACACACACATTGAAGGACTAGACAGGGAATTGTGGGTGGTTGCCTGTCCATCTGCACACCCTCCCCAAGGTTTTTGTAGACAATGCAATAAAATGGGGGTGACCAAAATAAGTGAATAAGGCACTAAAATCAGAATAACGCAGTCTCATGGCAAATCTCGTTTTTTTGCTATGGCGGGGGGGCATCAGAAGGCAACTCTGCCCATTTGCTGGCCAAACACCAGTTAAAGCAAAATATTGTTGAAGGCTTTCACGGTCAGAGTTCATTGGTTCTTGCAGGTTATCCGGGCTGTGTGACCGTGGTCTTGGTATTTTCTTTCCTGACGTTTCGCCAGCAGAACGTCAGGAAAGAAAATACCAAGACCACGGTCACACAGCCCAGATAACCTACAAGAACCAACCAGTTAAAGCCTTTCAGTGTCTTTAAAACCCTCAGCAGGAACCCAAGAGGGCCGTCCAGGATGGACACGTCTGCCTATTCCTGCTAACTAGCATGACAGGCTTGAAGAAGAGTTCTGTGGCACCTGAAAGCCTGCATGCTCCTGAACAGAGCAAATAAAACCAATCTGTGATGTTGCCTCTGACAAGGTTTTCACGACTGCTTCTTAACCATCAGCCTGGAGTCACCTTTCTCGGGTATGGCCACCTGCCGGGATTTATTTGGTTTCAATTCTGTCCATTCTGTATTGGTGATGGCTGCTGCCTCTGGCCGTGAAGGGCTCAAATGGTCCTGATAAGGTTGCCAACCTCCAGGTGGTACGGGAATATGGCCGTTTCAAATTTCTTGAAATCAATCCTTCATCAGTCCCCTAAAACTTCAAATAAGCTCAATTTAAATAATTTTTGACTACAATTGTTGTATCCCGACAAGGAACATGGTGACTATCCGGTATTTCTATCTGAATTCACAAATTATTTAAATTCACAGTGGGTAGCTGTGTTAGTCAGTCTGCAGAAGTAGAAAAGAGCAAGAGTCCAGTAGCACCTTATTATTCAAATTGAGCTTATTTGACGTTTTAGGGGACTGATGGATTGAACTGAAGAAATTTGAAACGGCCGTATCCCCATACCATCCATTTAAGCAACGTTACATTGACTACATGACTTTGAAGATATAACTATTAGAATCTCTTGGACTTTGTAGATATAGGATTGCATTGTATAGATATAGGATTGTATTGTATACATTGTTTTTGTCTTGATATAGTTCACTTTTTGGTAGCTTTTCAATAAAATAATTTTTGCCCTTTGTAAAATTGTTGTGTCGCTCCTGTGCTTATTTTCTACCTGTTCAGTATTAGTACAGTGGTCGGTGTCCTCTTTTTCGACTACCAACCTCCAGGTGGTGGCTGGAGATCTGCTGCTGTTACAACTGATCCCCAGGTGATTTCAGTTCACCTGGGAAAAATGGCTGCCTTAGAAGGTGGACTCTATAGCATTATGCCCTATTGAGGTCCCTCTTCTCCCCCAAACCCCACCCTCCTCTGGCTCCAACCCCAAAATCTCCCGGTATTGCTCAACCCGGATCTGGACACCCTAGGTCCTGATGAGGATTCCTTGGGAAGCATCTGAGACTGTCTCTGCTGGATCAGGAAAAGTGTGGTGGGAAGCACAGTGCACAATAGGGAAGAAATCCAACAGATGCAGCCCCACCACTGGGAAAGCTGCCCCTGCTGAATTTCTGCCTCTCCTGCCTGTGTTCCAACGTCCAGGGGCCCAGCATGGAAGAAGAAAAGAGCCACCCTCCACCCCATCGCTGTGAAAAGGGCATGGCTACAGAAGTAGGAAATCCCTCCCCCAGCTCTGCTGGGACACAGAGACACTAGAGAAAGAAGGAACCTACGCACAGAGAGAGGCAGCCTGAGCAGCGGTTTGGACTGCTGTAAGCACTTGCCCTATCGAGAACCACTAACCACAGCAAGAGACGAAGTTGTCCAAAGAAGTTGGTTTAATGGTAGCATAGGTAAGCAGAGCATAGAGAACCCAAGACAGCAATGGAGGAAACTGGTTTGCACTTGATAATATAAAAGCATTGAAAAAAGCACTCAACAGTACAGTTTCAAGAGATTACAGATTACAAACGGTACAGAGGCGCCGCTGTTCCCACGGACTTCTGTCGGCTTCAAAGAGACCAAGAATGCAAAACAATCCTTGAAGGCAAGTTGGTGAGAAAATGAATCTGAGACACGGACCTGACATTCTGCTCCCCTTAGGGCCCCCTCCCGTTCTGCAAGGGGGATGGTTTATTGGGGTAGGCGGTGTGGAAGGCGTGCACTAAGTGTGGGGCGGAGACATCTCGTGCACGCACCCATTCATCGTAGGCAGGGGGGAAGTGTTTCCAACGAACCAGATACTGCAGAGAGCCGTGACGTACACGAGAGTCCAAAATTTTTGACACTTCAAAATGCTCCCCCCCCCCCATCACAGGCTGCTCAGGAGGCGATTCCGGGTGCCAATCTGAGGAGGCGACATGAGGCTTGAGAAGACTGACATGGAAGACAGGGTGGATACGCCTCAAGGTCTTAGGGAGAGTCAGTTCCACAGTGACGGGGTTAATTATCCAAGCAATGGGATGTGGCCCCATGTACTTGGCACTGAGCTTATGGCAAGGTCGGGTGGACCGCAGGTTCCTGGTGGAAAGGTACACTAAATCACCAATCTGAAAATCTTTGTTGGGAGAGTGATGCTTATCTGCTTGAGCTTTATATTTGCGTTTGGCCCTGTCCAGGTTTTTTACTAGCCAGGGCCAGGTGGTGTGGATAGCTTGAGTCCAAGAGGCCACATCGACATTTCCCCCCTCCCCCGTTACATCTACATGACCAATAGGACCGAAATCCTGACCATACACAGCATAGAAAGGACTAAAGCCTGTAGATTGATGTAAGCATATTCAGCAAAAGGCAATAGTTCAACCCAATCATCTTGGTGATAACTGACATAACGTAAATAACATTCCAATACAGCATTGACAAGTTCAGTTTGCCCAACCGTTTGGGGGTGATAAGCGCTAGATAAACCCTGTTCCACCCCCACCAACTTGAGAAACGTCTTCCAAAATTTAGCCACGTAGGTACTTTCTGCGGTCGCAAATTATCTTACGCGGAAAGGAATGTAGACGGAAAACATGTGACACAAAAAGGTGGGCCAACTTGGGGGAAGAGGGGATACCCGCACAAGGAACCAAATGTACCTGTTTGGAAAACAAGTCAGTAACAACCCACAGTACAGTTTTCCCCTCACTAAGTGGGAGATCGGTCATGAAATCCATGGCAATCACTTCCCAGGGTCTGCTGGGAACTTCCAGTGGTTGTAACAGTCCCGGGGGCTTGCCTTGGGATCGTTTGACAGTGGCACAAATGGGACAGCTGCAAACAAAGGAATCCACATCCGTACGCTTGCCCACCCACCAAAATTGCCTGCGTAACAAGTGAAGCGTTTCCAGGAAACCAAAGTGCCCTGCCATCTTAGCTCCATGGGCCAATTGCAGGATCTCTCTCTGAAGTATTTTAGGCACGTACAATTTCGAGTCTTTGTACCAACAACCACCTCGTTCAAGCAAGCCTTGGGGTAGAGTCTGAGCGGTGCGTTCGGCTAGGCATTAAGTACGAAGGGAGTCCAGGAAGGAGTTGGACAGTATCACTCCCCCCCCTGCAGAGGAGGGTGAATCAGGAGCCGTCGGTGGTGGCGACGGAGTGGGGGGGGGAAACCGGTTGATGTGGGGCGCTGGTGACAGGCGGCGCGGATAGGTCTGGTGAGGGAGTCGGCTCTTTCGTGCCCGGCGCTCTGCTGTACACTGCTTGGGGCTGGGATTGGAGCAGAGTTTGGGACCGAGTCTTTACAGCTAGCACGGGCAGAGCTCCTCTGTGCACCGGGGTGAACAAAGAGTCCGTAGGACGGTCAATCTTTACTGGATATTGGGGCAACCTGGAAAGAGCATCAGCAAGCACGTTTTGCTTCCCAGGCACATGTTTAAGTACAAAATGGAATTGAGCAAAGAAGTCAGCCCAACGTTGTTGTTTTGCGGACAGTTTGTGGGCCCCCGTGAGGGCCTCTAGATTTTTGTGATCGGTCCAGACTTCAAAGGGGACCCCGGACCCCTCCAAAAATTGCCTCCATAGAGTGAGGGCATGATGGACGGCTGCCGCCTCCTTTTCCCAAATTGGCCAGTTCAGTTGAGCGTGCGCAAATTTCTTAGAAAAATAAGAATAGGGGTGAAGAAGACCGTCAGACCCCCTCTGCAGAAGAGCCCCCCCCCATGGCCACATCAGACTCATCAACTTGCACAACAAACATTTGGTTTGGGTCGGGATGCTGCAGTACAGGTTCAGAAGTGAAAAGCTGCTTGAGGGTTACAAAAGCAGTTTGACATTGATCAGTCCAATGCACTTTGGTGGTAGGCAACGTAGCAGAGACCCCTTTACCCTTTGTTTTAAGAAGGTCGGTGATTGGTAACGCCACTTGAGCAAAGTTGGGAATGAAACCGCGGTAGAAATTAGCAAAGCCTAGAAACTGTTGCACTAGTTTACGGGTGGAGGGAGGAGTCCAATCAAGTACCGATTGTACTTTAGCAGGGTCCATGCTGAGGCCCCGATGGGAAATTATGTATCCCAAGAAAGTTAATTGTTCCTGGTGGAATTCGCACTTAGGCAACTTTGCATAGAGCTGATGATTACGTAGACGTTGCAACACTTCTCTGACCAGAGTAATGTGTTCATCCATGGATTTAGAATAAATAAGGATATCATCAAGATAAACCACCACGCCGCGATATAATAAATCATGGAGGATCTCGTTAATGAGTTGCATGAAGACCCCCGGAGCCCCTTTTAACCCGAAAGGCATCACAAGAAATACATACATTCCGAAGCAGCTAGAGAAGGCTGTGAGGGGTTCGTCCCCATCACCAATCCGGACCCGGTAATAAGCCTCAACCAAGACCAATTTGGTGAAAATGCGTCCCTCTTGTAATTGTCCCAAAATGTCTGAGATCAATGGGATGGGGTAGGCGTTGGTTTGGGTAATTGCGTTGAGTTTCCAGAAGTCAATACACAAACGCAAGTCACTCTCCTTCTTACGGACAAAGAAAGCAGGGGCTGAGTTGGGGTCGGTTGACGGCCGAATGAACCCTCGAGCAAGATTTTTATCCAAAAAGTCTCATAACACAGCACGTTCGGAAACGCTCATAGGGTAAATCTTGCTTTTAGCTAGTGTGAAGTCTTTTACTACTTCAATTGCACAGTCCGTGGTACGGTGGGGGTGTCAGGCTGCTATCTCGGTTTCGTTATTGCCTCTGTCTCTGCGTTGTACTGTCTGGCCCTCAAGGTCGCATACCTAGGCCTGGGAACTCAGCTCCTGGGAAACTGTATTCAGCCTATGCTTGTAATCTCCTGCCTTTTCTGCCTTATATTATCTCCCAGCTAGTGAGTCTCTCATAGCTGTCATTTTATTCGTTTGCACTGTATGCCTATTTGACCAGTAAAAGCCATCTGTTTGGACTCTATATGACTTTGTGGTGATTTCTGGTTCTGTGGTCCAAGGGCTGACATTATGACAGCTATCTCTTCACCATTCTACTAGCCAGGCTGGAGCCCAGGGGGGTTCGCCTGCCACTTGGATGGGAGCTGTGCAGCTCTCCAGGTGATCTACTACCCTGGAGCCCTTCTCTGAGGATCCTACTCTGTTACAAGACTTAATCGCTGAACTTTTCCGGACTACCCGAGAGGTTTGCCGCTTGAGGGGACTGGTACAGGAACAGTGGCAATCTCTTAAAGGAACTCTCTGGATGTTGACGTCGGAGGATACTGATACTCGTTTAGATCTTCAAGACTTGGATCAATTACTGGACGATGCCCGGTTGGCAACTGAGGATTTACAAATATTAACTGGACTTTTGGATAATCTTATTTCTCGAGAAACTCTTTCTACCATGGCGGGAGCCCCGCCGGAGGGTTTTTCCCTGATCCCGGACGCAGCCAGCTGTCAGGCTGAGGCCAAGCGAGTCGCTATTAGCACCGCTCTTCTCCTTGTGGAATGTACAAAGGACACCGCGGTAGCCACCTTGGCTCAAGTTTTGACCTCGACTTTTGGAGCCGAGGCACCCGCACTGGCGGTTCGAGTACAACCTCTGCTGGGCGGGGAACCCGACCCCATACTCTCACTCCTGGAGACAGAACTTTTGCCGCGCATTACGGCAGAGGCTGCCCTAAGACTTGAGAACGCCAAAGTTCTTGCGGATCAGCAAGCCGCCGAAGCGGCTAAGGTCGCAAGAGAGAGAGAAGCTGCGGAAGCAGCCAGGGCGGCTGCAGCAAGGATTAGGGATCGGGCGAACGTGGACACGCGCCCCAAGGACAATGTACAAGGGCTATCAGGTCTGTCTTTTTCCCCGGCGTTTGTCCCGTCGCGCGCGACCCAACGCGCACGCCGTTTGGCTGACCGACGTCGAGACTCAGGAGAGTCTGAAGACGAGGATCTATATGGGGATAGCTCTCAATGGGCCACAAGCTTCCGGACCAGTAAACCTCATCTTACTGGTGGCCCAAGTGAGGAGGTTCATCTCTTACGAGCCCAGAATCGGGAGCTCTCCGACCGTGTTGATCAACTCCAGGAACTAATGGAACGTATGCTTCAGGAGAACAGGCAATTACAACAAACCCTGATAGCTCAGAGACAGCCCGTTCCGATACCGGGTCAGGGGGTACCCGTACAGCCACCCCAACCACCCGCTAATGTGCCTGCTCCACCCTTGCCTCCTGGAGCTCCTGTTGTTCCTCCGCCCGGACCACCCGTGCAACCGGGCCAACCTGCGCCCGGCCCTTGGAAGCAACTCAAATTGAGGACTACGTACGACGGATCTCTCGAGACTTTGCCTTGTTTCTTGCATCAAGTGGACAGTTATATGCGAGAACAAGGACAACTTTTCCCCACGGAAGATAGCCGGGTGCGTTACGTAGCTTCCCTTCTGACAGGTAAAGCGGCTGACTGGATGGTCCTCCAGTTTGACACCCGCTCTCGTGCTATTCGTTCCCTCAACAACTTCATGACTGCCCTGAGAAGGAGGTTTGAGGACCCCTTCCTGGGGGAAAGAGCCAAAACGGAACTCTTACAATTAAAACAAGGCTCTGCTACAGTTCGAGAATTTGCCGATGAATTTCAACGACTGGCAAGTAAAATTGTAGGTTGGCCCGAGACCACCCTGATCCATCATTTCAGGGAAGCCTTGCATCCTGACATTCTGAACTGGTCTTACATGCGGGGCGATCCCGATACCCTCGAAGACTGGATCCTATTAGCCGAGGAAGTGGAAAGCCGCCGACGCTTTATTTCTCTCGTCGGTCAAAAGCACAAGGAAAAAGGCACCCAAAAGCCTCAACCCAAGGCACCACTGCTCGTCCCACGAAATCCCCCACGTCCGCCCCAGGAACGTGAAGCCCGATTTCAGAGGGGTGCCTGTCTTACTTGCGGAGAAATGGGCCACTTTGCAGCCGTTTGCCCGCGCCGCCAGGAATTATTTCGTCCCAGCACGACAACCCGCGCCCGAGGTCGTCCACCACGCAGAGGCACCGCGGCCACCCGCAGCGCAGCTCCGGGAAGACCCACACCCTCTGCACTCCATGCCGGGGACCCAGCCTCCCTGCCTACTACCAACGACCCCGCCGGGTCTCGGATTACAAGTGCCCCATTGGGGGACAACTTTCCCTCTTCGGATGAGGAAAATCCTTGGATTTCTCCAGCCTTAAACCTGGAATCTCCCCTCGACTTGTCAAAAAACAGCTCCGGTCTGTGGTGAATGGAGCATCTCCACAGACCTCTCAGGATCTTCCTATCAAACCGAATGCTCCTACCAAAATCAAAGAAGTGGACTCCACCGTCTACGTGGATGCAGTTTTACAACACCTTAACGGTGGCCCACAACTCCCCGTCAAAGCACTAATTGACTCCGGTTGCTGTCGCACTCTCATAAGCGAAGCCACTTTTGCTGCACTCAGAGCCGACTCTGAGGCTTTACCCGCCCCCGTCCAATTTGCCCAAATGGACGGAAGCCATTTCCAGGGGGGTCCAGTTGATCACCGCACCATAGGGGTGGCAATGGGAATTGGTTCCCACTGGGAACAAATAGACTTCACTATAGCCCCTATCCGATTTGAAGTGGTCTTGGGAATTAACTGGATTAAAGGACATAGTCCCAGTATTGATTGGGAAACAAACACTATCTCCTTCGCTAGTCCCACCTGCGACCAGCATCGGCAGAACTTTGCTCTGCTATATCCGCCCGTTCCAGCATTAACCTCTACTGCCCCAGCACCACCGGTTCTACCTGCTGTATACCGGGACTTTGAAGATGTCTTCGACCTTAGGGAATGTGATGCCTTACCCCCCCACCGGGCCTCAGACTGTGCGATTGAAGTGGTAAAGGACTGCACATTAACCAAGAGTAAGATTTACCCTATGAGCGCTTCCGAGCGCACTGTCCTCCGGGACTTTTTGGACAAAAACCTCGCCAGAGGGTTCATTCGCCCTTCGAATGCCCCAAACTCGGCCCCCGCGTTTTTCGTCCGGAAAAAAGAGGGCGACCTTCGCCTGTGCATTGACTTCAGAAAGCTCAATGCGGTTACCCAGACCAACGCCTATCCTATCCCATTAATATCGGATATTTTGGGACAATTACAGGAAGGCCGTGTGTTCTCTAAATTAGACTTGGTGGAAGCTTACTACCGAGTCCGTATCCGCGAAGGGGATGAGCACCTCACTGCCTTCTCTAGCTGTTTCGGAATGTATGAATTCCTTGTGATGCCGTTCGGATTAAAAGGGGCCCCGGGGGTCTTCATGCAACTCATCAATGAAATCCTACATGACCTTCTATATCGTGGGGTGGTGGTCTATTTAGATGACATTCTCATTTATTTGAAAACTATGAACGAGCATGTGGCTCTGGTCCGGGAAGTTCTGCAACGCCTGCGTGACCATCAACTTTTCGCAAAACTAGCTAAGTGCGAATTTCATCAAAGCAAACTCACGTTTTTGGGATACATCATCTCCCACCAAGGTCTTCGCATGGACCCCGCCAAAGTCCAAGCCGTCCTCGATTGGACTCCCCCCACCAACCGTAAGCAAGTACAACAATTTCTGGGATTTGCAAACTTCTATCGGGGATTCATCCCTAACTTCGCCCAGGTGGCTCTACCCATTACGGACCTACTGAAAACTAAGGGAAAAGTAAGCTCGGCTGCCTTGCCCTCCGCAAAAATCCTATGGACTGAGCAATGCCAAGCCGCTTTTCTGGCCCTCAAACGCCTCTTCACTTCGGAGCCGGTGCTACGGCACCCAGACCCAAATCAAATGTTCATTGTGCAAGTCGATGCTTTCGATGTAGCCATGGGAGGGGCTCTCCTCCAGCAAGGACCGGATGGTCTTCTTCACCCTTGCGCTTACTTTTCAAAAAAATTTGCGCACGCTCAATTAAACTGGCCCATCTGGGAGAAAGAGGCCTCAGCAGTTCATCATGCACTGACTCTATGGCGACAATTCTTGGAAGTGTCTAAAGTCCCCTTTGAGGTTTGGACCGATCACAAAAATCTAGCTGCCCTCACGGGGTCCCATAAGCTATCGGCGAAACAACAACGGTGGACGGAGTTCTTTGCTCAGTTCCGTTTCACCCTGAAGCACGTCCCTGGGAAGCAGAACGTTCTCGCGGATGCCCTCTCCCGTTTACCACAATATCCGGTAAAACTCGAGAGACCCACCAACTCTCTGTTCACCCCTATGCAACGTGGGGCCCTACCTATGCTGGCTGTGCAAACTCGATCCCAGCATCAGCACGCCTTACCCAACTTACAAGCTCCGCCAGCCCAACCGGCTGCCCAGCCGCCACCGCAACAGACCGGCGTTCCCGCCCTTCCTACCCCTCCGGCCGCCCAGCCGCCTGCAGTCTGCGCGCCGCCGCACGTAAGCACTAGCCCCATAACTGTTTCTAAGATCTCCATGGCCGACGGGGGGGCCCCCTCCAAAATCCCCATCTCCGAGTCCTTTTTAAATGTCCTTCGGGACCAGTGCCTTTTAGAACGCTCCGCTCATACCCTACCTCCTGGTGTTTTGGAACAGGGAGGGTCCTGGTACAAGGACTCGAAATTGTATGTACCCAAAGCTCTCCGGAAGGACGTTTTACATTTAGCTCATGGAGCCAAAACAGCTGGGCACTTTGGGTTTCTGAAAACCCTTCACTTATTGCGCAGACAGTTCTGGTGGGGGGGAATGCGTTCCGACATTGACTCCTTCATCCGCAGCTGTCCCGTTTGTGCCGCTGCGAAACGATCGCAGGGCAAACCCCCGGGACTGCTACAACCTCTTGAAACGCCCAGCAAACCTTGGGAAGTGATTGCTATGGACTTTATGACTGATCTCCCTCTCAGTGGGGGTAAAACTGTGTTGTGGGTTGTTACTGATTTGTTTTCTAAACAAATACATTTGATTCCATGCGCAGGGATCCCCTCTGCTCAGAAACTGGCCCGCCTCTTCGTGACGCATATCTTTCGTTTACATTCGTTTCCGCGTAAGATAATTTGTGACCGCGGAAGTGGTTTCGTTTCTAAGTTTTGGAAAGCTTTCCTCAAGTTGGTGGGAGTGGAACAAGGGTTGTCTAGTGCATACCATCCTCAAACTGATGGTCAAACTGAACGTGTCAATGCTGTACTTGAATGTTATTTACGCTGTTATGTTAACTACCACCAGGATGACTGGGTGGAACTGTTACCTTTAGCAGAATATGCCTACAATAATGCCATGCATCAATCCACAGGTTTTAGCCCATTTTTTGCTGTGTATGGACAAGATTTCAGTCCTATTGCTCCTGCAGATGATGTAGAGGGGGAGGGGAACCCCGACATTGCCTCCTGGGCACACGCCCTCCGTACCACTTGGCCCTGGCTCGTTAGCAACCTCGACCGGGCCAAGCGTAAATACAAAGCGCAAGCTGACAAACATCGCTCCCCCGGGGGTGATCTGCAAGTGGGTGCTTTGGTTTACCTTTCCACCAAAAATCTCCGTTCCACCCGTCCGTGCCATAAGCTCAGTGCTAAATTCATTGGCCCTTTCCCCATCACCCGGGTCATAAACCCTGTCACGGTGGAACTGGCTCTCCCCAAATCCTTGAGGCGTGTGCACCCTGTTTTCCACATTAGCCTCCTCAAACCCCATGTTGCTTCTCCACAGTGGCATCCGGATCCACCTCCTGCGCAACCCATCATGGTGGGGGGGGAGGAACACTTCGAAGTCTCCAAGATCCTTGACTCCCGTGTTCACCATGGCAACCTGCAGTATTTAGTCCGTTGGAAACATTTCCCCCCTGCCTATGACGAATGGGTGCGCGCACGGGATGTCTCCGCCCCCGACCTCGTCAACGCCTTTCACATTGCTTACCCGGATAAGCCAGCCCCCTTGCGAACTGGGAGGGGGCCTTGAGGGGAGCAGAATGTCAGGCTGCTATCTCGGTTTCGTTATTGCCTCTGTCTCTGCGTTGTACTGTCTGGCCCTCAAGGTCGCATACCTAGGCCTGGGAACTCAGCTCCTGGGAAACTGTATTCAGCCTATGCTTGTAATCTCCCGCCTTTTCTGCCTTATATTATCTCCCAGCTAGTGAGTCTCTCATAGCTGTCATTTTATTCGTTTGCACTGTATGCCTATTTGACCAGTAAAAGCCATCTGTTTGGACTCTATATGACTTTGTGGTGATTTCTGGTTCTGTGGGCCAAGGGCTGACAGGGGGGGCAAGGCATCGCATTCCTTTATATCAAAAACATCTTCAAAGTCTCGGCATACCTCGGGTAATGGCGTCGGCAATAAGGTATCGGAGGTTAAGGCTGGAGCGGGTGGAGGTACAACCACGACTTCACGTCGGTGCTGTTCACATTTAGGGTTGGTAAACATAATTGTGTCAGCTTCCCAGTCTATGTAGGGACTGTGACCCTTGAGCCAGTTAATCCCCAAAACAACTTCGTATCAGATGGGAGCTATGGTAAAGTCTATTTGCTCCCAATGGGAACCGATACCCATCGCCACCCCCCGTGTGCGGCGGTCGACTGGCCCCCCTCTAAAATGGCTACCGTCCATTTGGGCGAATTGGACGGGAACCGGTAGTTCTTCGGACTTGACTTTTAGGGCTGCAAACGTGGCCTCATTGATTAAAGTGCGTCCGCAGCCAGAGTCTATGAGTGCCTTGACACGTAATTGGGGGCCCTTCTTATAGTGTTGTAACACTACGTCCACATAAACAGTATTTTCAACTTCACTCGCCATGACAGGAGCCTTGGTTTTTGCAGGAGATTCCGCAGGGGTCTGTGGGGATGCTCCACTCACCACAGACCGTACCCGTTTTTTGACAGGTCAAGAGGGGATTCCAGATTTAGGGCTGGGGAATTCCATTGATTATCCTCGTCGGAAGAAGGAGAGCTGTCCCCCACTGGGGCACTTGTAATCCGGGACCCTACGGGGTCGATTCTCCGGTGTGAAGTGCAGAGGGTGTGGGTCGTCCCGGCGCTGCGGGTGGCCGCGGTGCCTCTGTGTTGAGATCGTCCTCGGGCTCGAGGCAGTATGCTTGGGCGAGTGGGTTCTGGACATTGAGGGCAAGCCGCTGCAAAATGACCCATTCCACCGCAAACGAGACAGGGCCCTCTCTGGAACCGAGACTCGCGATCCAGAGGGAGTCGGGTTGGTCTCCGCGGGTTGGGAGTCGAAGGTTTGGTGGGCGGCTTTTGTCCGCCCTTCTCCTTGGTTGTTTCGGACTAGCGAAACGAATCGCCGGCGGCTTTCAACTTCCTCAGCCAGTAAAATCCAATCTTCCAGGGTATCTGGGTCTCCCCGCATATAAGACCAGTTCAAAATGTCAGGTCCGTGTCTCAGTTAGATTCGTTTTCTCACCAACTTTCCTTCAAGGATTGTTTTGCATTCTTGGTCTCTTTGAAGCCGACAGAAGTCCGTTGGAACAGCGGCACCTCTGTACCGTTGGTAATCTGTAATCTCTTGTAACTGTACTGTTGAGTGCTTTTTTCAATGCTTTTATACTACCAAGTGCAAGCCAGTTTCCTCCATTGCTGTCTTAATGTAAGCACTTGCCCTATCGAGAACCACTAACCACAGCAGGAGACGAAGTTGTCCAAAGAAGTTGGTTTAATGGTAGCATAGGTAAGCAGAGCATAGAGAACCCAAGACAGCAATGGAGGAAACTGGCTTGCACTTAATATAAAAGCATTGAAAAAAGCACTCAACAGTACAGTTTCAAGAGATTACAGATTACAAACGGTACAGAGGCGCCGCTGTTCCCACGGACTTCTGTCGGCTTCAAAGAGACCAAGAATGCAAAACAATCCTTGAAGGCAAGTTGGTGAGAAAACGAATCTAACTGAGACACGGACCTGACAACTGCGTGCTGCTATGGAGACGCTCCGGTTTAGGAGAACTTTGGTGTCTCTGTTGTGTGCTTTGAGCCGAGTGCCAGGCGCTGCCCTGGCCGGGAAATCAGGAGAGTGTGAAGAAAAGGCCCCGTCCCCTTCGGACACCAGAGGGTGCTGCTGCAACATCACAGCATGTAGCTCCTTTCAGAAATAAATGCTATTTACAACCAAAACTGCCAGGGTCGAACCATAGAAGCCTTTTTCCTGCAGCAACTCCGAGAGGGTGGGGATTTTGGCTTGGTCCGATTGGGAGTTGCTAAGAGGTTCAGCCGAGACGGTGTGGATCATCCCATGAAGGGAGCTGCAATGGGGGGGGAGGGAGAAGAGAGGCAGTTATGGGGACAGACGAGTACAAGAGGGGACTTTGTGGCTGCTCCAATTATTCCTACCCTTTGGGTCTGGTTGAGGTCTTGAGACTTTCCCCCAGGAACTAGGGCCTCCGCTTTGGAAGCGCCATCCCTCTTGTGGTGTTTCATCTCATAGAATCATAGAGTTGGAAGGGGCCACCAGGGTCATCTAGTCCAACCCCTGCACAATGCAGGAAATTCTGAACTACCTCCCCCCCACACCTCCAGTGACCCATACTTCATGCCCAGAAGATGGCCAAGGTGCCCTCCCTCTCATGATCTGCCTAAGGTTATAAATCAGCATTGCTGACAGATGGCCATCTAGCCTCTTCTTAAAAACCTCCAGGGGAGCATACCACCTCCCGAGGAAGCCTGTTCCACTGAGGAACTGCTCTGTTAGAAAATTCTTCCTAGTGTCTAGACGGAAACTCGTTTAATTTAATTTCAACAAGTTGGTTCTGGTCCGACCTTCTGCGGTAACAGAAAACAACTCGGCACCCTCCTCGGCACTACTTGCCCTTCAAGTACTTGAAGATGGTTATCATGTCCCCTCTCAGTCTTCTCCTCTTCAGACTAAACATACCCAGATCCTTCAACCTTGCCTCATAAGACTTGGTCTCCAGACCCCTCACCATCTTTGTTGCCCTTCTCTGGACACGTTCCAGCTTGTCTACATCTTTCTTAAATTGTGGTGCCCAAAACTGAACACAATACTCTAGGTGAGGTCTAACCAGACCAATGTAATACCGTCACTTTGCATGATCTGGACACTATACTTCTGTTGATACAGCCCAGGATCCCATTTGCCTTTTTAACTACAGCATCACACTGCTGACTCATGTTCAGTGTTTGGTCTACTAAGACCCCAAGATCCTTTTCACACACACTACTGCTCAGAAAAGTCTCCCCCATTCTATAATAATGTTTTTGATTTTTCCTATCTAAATGCAGAACTATACATTTATCTTTGCTGAAGTGCATTTTATTAGTTTTAGTCCAATTCTCAGCCTGTCAAGATCATCCTGCATCTTGGCTGTCTTCTACCGTATTTGCTACCCTTCCCAATTTAGTATCATCTGCAAATTTAATAAGCATCCACTCTATTCCTTCATCCAAATCATTTATAAAGATATTGAACAAAACAGGGCCCAGCACAGATCCCGGAGGTACTCCACAAGTCACTCCTCTGAAAGTGGATGGGGAACCATTAACAAGCACTCTTTGGGTGCGATCTGTCAACCAATTAGAGATCCACCTAACAGTAACAGGATCTAAATCACATTTTCCCAATATGTCTACAAGAACATTATAGGGAACCTTATCAAAAGCCTTACTGAAATCTAGATAAACTATGTCTACAGCATTTCCCTGATGCAGCAAGGTAGCAACTTTATCAAAAAAAGGAGATAAGATTAATCTGACATGACTTGTTCTTGAGAAACCCGTGCTGGCTCTGTAATCAGATCCATCCTTTCTAAATGCTCAAGGACTGACTGATGATTTGTTCAAAAACTTTTCCCAGTATAGAAGTCAAGCTGATGGGTCAGTAGTTACACGGATCCTCCTTTTTCCCCTTCTTGAAGATGGGGACATTTGCTCGCCTCCAGTCTTCTGGCACCTCACCTGTTCTCCAAGAATTCTCAAAAAGAATGGACAGAAGCTCAGAAATTACATCTGCAAGTTCTTTAAGTACCCTTGGATGCAATTCATCTGGCCCTGAGGACTTTGCTATTCACAAAAGGAACAATATATATAATATTCTGTTCTGTAGGAGGCGAGATGGAAGTCGGTTTCTGTATTGTTTTATATTTCACTTTTTCTTTCTTTTCTTCACTTTCTTTTTTTATATTTTCTAATATGAAAGTACTGGTTTTATTTGCATATTTTGGCATATTCTGTAGTATTTGGCATACTTCAATAAAACTTTTTTTAAAATTCACTTGAAGTAGAGATACGGGTGTTCACAGGCCTTGGAGCTGGAGGGGGGTTATATAAAAGGCTGAGTGACATCCTGCCTCTGTGAAGGAAATGTGCTCTGGACATGGAAGGGAGACTCACTCTCTCAAACCTATCCCAAAGATCCGCCCATTGCACATTACACTTTCAATGGGGTGGACTTCAAAAAAACTAAGAAAAGATTAGGGATTAAATAGGAGTGTCTCAACTGAGGAGGGGACAAGGGCCTGACGCTGAGCATTCAAAGAGGTTGTTCCTTTTTGTGGGTTCTTAGATGCCTTTGAAGACTGCCACTCTTACAGAATCTCTTTCCACACTCTGAGCATTCAAAACGTTTCTTCCCTGTGTGTATTCTTTGATGCTGTTGAAGATTGCCATTCTGACTGAATCTCTTTCCACACTCTGAGCATTCAAAAGGTTTCTCACCTGAGTGGGTTCTTACATGCCTTTGAAGATTGCCACTGATAGTAAATCTCTTTCCACACTCTGAGCATTCAAAAGGTTTCTCTCCTGTGTGGGTTCTTACATGACTTTGAAGACTGCCACTGCTAGTAAATCTCTTTCCACACTCTGAGCATTCAAAGGGTTTCTCCCCTGTGTGGGTTCTTAAATGCCTTTGAAGATTGTCACTGCTAGTAAATCTCTTTCCACACTCTGAGCAATCAAAAGGTTTCTTCCCTGTGTGGGTTCTTAAATGCCTTTGAAGATTTCCACTG
This sequence comes from Euleptes europaea, assembly GCF_029931775.1. NCBI lineage: Eukaryota > Metazoa > Chordata > Lepidosauria > Squamata > Sphaerodactylidae > Euleptes > Euleptes europaea. The sequence continues at coordinate 1,628,763 of NC_079312.1, forward strand.
CTAGTAAATCTCTTTCCACACTCTGAACATTCAAAAAGTTTCTTGCCTGTGTGTATTCTTTGATGATTTTGAATACTGCCACTCTGACTGAATCTCATTCCACACTCTGAGCATTCAAAAGGTTTCTCTCCTGTGTGGGTTCTTACATGACTTTGAAGATGGTCACTGCTAGTAAATCTCTTTGCACACTCGGAGCATTCAAAAGGTTTCTCCCCTGTGTGGGTTCTTAAATGCCTTTGAAGATTGCTACTGAAGGAAAATCTCTTTCCACACTCTGAACATTCAAAAGGTTTCTCCCCTGTGTGGGTTCTTAAATGCCTTTGAAGATTGCTCCTGAAGGAAAATCTCTTTCCACACTCTGAGCATTCAAAAGGTTTCCTCCCTGTGTGGGTTCTTACATGACTTTGAAGATTGCCACTGCTAGTAAATCTCTTTCCACACTCTGAGCATTCAAAAGGTTTCTTCCCTGTGTGTATTCTTCGATGATGTTGAAGACTGCCACTTTCACTGAATCTCTTTCCACACTCTGCGCATTCAAAAGGTTTCTCCCCTGTGTGGGTTTTTAAATGCCTTTGAATACTGCCACACTGACTGAATCTCTTTCCACACTCTGAGCATTCAAAAGGTTTCTTCCCTGTGTGTGTTCTTTGATGATTTTGAAGACTGCCACTGCGACTGAATCTCTTTCCACACTCTGAGCATTCAAAAGGTTTCTCTCCTGTGTGGGTTCTTACATGACTTTGAAGCGTGCCACTGCAACTGAATCTCTTTCCACACTCGAAGCATTCACAAGGTTTCTCCCCTGTGTGGGTTCTTAAATGCCTTTGAAGATTGCCACTGCAACTGAATCTCTTACCACACTCTGAGCATTCAAAAGGTTTCTCCCCTGTGTGGATTCTTTGATGCACAAGGAGTTGTGATCTGTATCTGAAGTAATTTCCACAAGGAAAGCATTTATGTACCCCCATTACACTAGGCTTTCGAAAAAGTACATTTCCCTTTCTTCCACGAGAGACCATCCTTCCATTCTCCATGCAGATGAATGGCTTTTCTCCTGAATGAATCCTTTCGTGTTGAAAAAGGTCTGGTTTCTCTGAGAAACTCTTGCCACAGTCTGAACAGCTATAAGGTTTATGAGTTCTTTGATGTCTAAGGAGCTCTGCTCTGCGAAGGAAGCTCTTGCCACACTCCATGCATTGATGGGTCTTCTTTCCACTGTGTATTTCCAAATGGCTCTCATAATGAGCTTGATCAGAGAACTTCATTCCACACTCTAAGCACTTGCATGCCGCCTCCACCATGTGGACTAGTTTACAGACATCCTGCTCTTGGCCAGGAATCGGTTTATCTCTCTTCTCGACCATGTGACTTTCTTTTTGCCTCTTTAGTTTGCCTTGACTCCCAGAGTTTCCTTTCAAATAATCATTCTTCACTTTATCTGGCAATAGCTGATGCACTTCCCGATCACATTCATTCCACTGATCATTCCCTGCTGGAATGAAAAGACAGATTCCGTTAGCACCCATGCAAGGAGGTCAGATCACCCCCACACAAAAAAATTCAGTGGCTTTTCCCTGCTGTACATTGAAGAGTACATGAAAATACACCTTAAAGGGACATGAAAGCCTTCTGCATCAGAAAGGCTTGGTTTGCAATCTAACTATTTATACAGCTCCTCACCTGGGTGCATTCTTTGATGGGAAGTAAGGGCTGATTTCCGATGGAAGGTCTTTCCGCATTCCTCGCAATCATACGGTTTCTCTCCTGAGGGAATTTGAATCTTGGAAATAATACTCATGTTCTTAATGAAGGTCTTTCCAAAGGCCTCACTTTTATTGTCGATTTCCCTGGAGCGGAATGTCTGGTTAGAACGGAGGCCTTTGTTCCTTCTTGTTTTGGTTGACCTTTCTTCTTGGACTGGGATTTCATGCAAAACCCCTCCTTGGAATGGAATGGGCTTATCCCTATTCTTGTCTGCGTGGCTTCCCTCCTGCTTCTGGGGTCCACCTCTGTCTGTCAAGTTTCCTTTGGAATCGTTATTCTTGGTTTTTCCCAAAGAGAACCCCTGGAATCCCCCAACAGTCTCTTCTACATGTGCTTCTGCAATAAAGAAAGACATCCAATCAGCATCTACTGAAGAAGTCAAGCCACCCATCAGGCACTGTTCACTAATGAGCGTGCATTTCTTTGATCAGACCTTCTCCCCCCCCCAACTGAACTGCTGGTCACACCTTATTCCCAGCCAGATCACCCAGGAGAGCAGTTTTTATATTCTGCCTATTCCTTGCCTCCTCCTACTCCTATGTACTTTTACTCCTTAAAGTGGCAAAGAATTGTTCCCCCCACTGTTCATATTTGACTTGTTGTGCAGCTCTATGGTTTTTCTGCTATTGATTATTAAATAGAAGAGAATAATAAGAGAAGGATTTTATGCCTTGCTTTCCTCTACCCTAAAGAGTCTCAAAGAGGCTTACAAATAAAATGCCTTTACCCTCTAAACAACAGGCATCTTGAAAGGTAGGTGGGGCTGAGAAAGTTCTGAGAGAACAATGACTGGCCCAAGGCCACCCAGCTGGCTTCATGGGGAAGAGTGGAGAATCAAATCCTTTTCTCCAGATTCCACTCTTAACCAATACACCAAGCTGTCTCTCCGCAAGAAGATAGAGACACAGAGAGACAGAGATGGCTCTTATATGGGGAAGGAAAAGAAATCCAAGAAAGAAGAGAAACCTGGTCAGGATTAAAGCCCACAATCTAAACCAGTTTAAGGGGGATGGTTGCAGTCCAGATCACAGTCAGAGCGGATGACGATAATCCCATCTGGGGGACTAGTGTGTTGGCAACTGAGGAATTAAGATGGGGGCCCCTTCCAGAGTCTTCCTGTGGGCCTCTCAGCCCTGCATTGGTCTTAGGCCAAGACACTCTATCTGGCTTGGGCGACGGCCACAACACTGGCCTTTGTTGCCCCTGGGCCAGCCAGGACAATCGGGTCACTCTACCCAGCCATGCTGAATATTGCTTTCACTGCCACCCCACCACCTCGAGGCTCCCAAAAGGGATCAAGTAACAAAGCAGGCCTTAAAACAAGGTATTGCTGTTTAAGATTTTGATTCACACATCAGCCCAATGGCACAATCCTAATGGCAGCAATTTGCACCTTTGACATCTTACCCAGAAATGCTACGCTCCCGTGGTTCTCCAGCATGACTTCCTTGTAGAGAGCTCTTTGGCTTGGATCCAGCAGGGCCCACTCTGCCTCAGTGAAATACATGGTGACCGCCTCAAAGGTAACTGGAGACTGAAAGAAAAAGCAGATTCCTTCGTCAGAGATCATGCAAGGTGGATCTGAACTGGTTGACAGATCGTACCCAAAGAGGGTTAGTTAATGGTTCCTCATCCACTTGGACAGAAGTGACTTATGGAGTTCCTCAGGGATCTGTGCTGGGCCCTGTGTTGTTCAACATCTTTATAAATGATTTGGATGAAGGAATAGAGGGGATGCTTATTAAATTTGCAGATGATACTAAATTGGGAGGGGTAGCAAATACGGTAAAAAAATTTTTTGTCATATTTCCCCATTAGGTTCCCCATAATATTCTGGTAGAAAATGTGATTTAGATCTTGTTACTGTTAGGTGGATCTCTAATTGGTTGACAGATCGCACCCAAAGAGCGCTTGTTAATGGTTCCCCATCCACTTTCAGAGGAGTGACAAGTGGAGTACCTCAGGGATCTGTGATGGGCCCTGTGTTGTTCAACATCTTTTTAAATGATTTGGATGAAGGAATAGAGGGGATGCTTATTAAATTTGCAGATGATACTAAATTGGGAGGGATAGCAAATACGGTAGGAGACACAGCCAAGATGCAGGATATTCTTGACAGGCTGGAGAAGTGGGATAGAACTAATAAAATGAACTTCAGCAAAGACAAATGTACAGTTCTGCATTTAGGGAGGAAAAATCAAATGCATAATTATAGGATGGGGGAGACTTGTCTGAGCAGTAGTGTGTGTGAAAAGGATCTTGGGGTCTTAGTAGACCAAACACTGAACATGAGTCAGCAGTGTGATGCGGTAGCTAAAAAGGCAAATGCGGTCTTGGGCTGCATCAACAGAAGTATAGTGTCCAGATCACGCGAAGTGATGGTATAGCTTTACTCCGCTCTGGTTAGACCTCAACTAGGGTACTGTGTTCAGTTTTGGGCACCACAATTTAAGAAAGATGTAGACAAACTGGAACGTGTCCAAAGGATGGTGAGGGGTCTGGAGACCAAGTCCTATGAGGAAAGGTTGAAGGAGCTGGGTATGTTTAGCCTGAAGAGGAGAAGAATGAGCGGGGATATGATCACCATGTTCAAGTACTTGAGGGGCTGTCATATAGAGGATGGTGCCAAGTTGTTTTCTGTTGCCCAAGAAGGTTGGACCAGAACCAACAGGTTGAAATTAGATCAAAAGAGTTTCCGCCTAGACATTAGGAAGAATTTTCTAACAGTTAGAGCGGTTCCTCAGTGGAACAGGCTTCCTCGGGAGGTGGTAAGCTCTCCTTCCCTGGAGGTTTTTAAGAAGATGTTGGATGGCCATCTGTCAGCAATGCTGATTCTGTGACCTTGGGCGGATGATGAGAGGGAGGGCATCTTGGCCATTTTCTGGTCACTAGGGGTGTGGAGGGGGGGGGAGGTAGTTGTGAATTTCCTGCATTGTGCAGGGGGTTGGACTTGATGACCCTGGTGGTCCCTTCCAACTCTGTGATTCTACGATTCTATGATTCAAGGCAGAGGCAACTCTCTGGAAGAGGGCAATCTGAGAGGGTGCAGGATGGAGAGCTTGGCCTGTATAAAAGGAGTGGCGTTCAGAGCCTCTTGTCTGGGCCCCTTAACAACAACTGCAGGAGAAAACCACCCCAGAAAAAGGAGGGGGGACCTAGCCCCCCCCCCCCACGGTCATCTCGCCTACCCAGTCTGGAAGCGCAGCAGCTGTCTCCACACTTCCGCAAAGAGGACGGATCAACACTGTCTCTTCGCTGCCTGCAAGGGAGAGACAAGTGGAAGAAAGGTTTAGCCTTGACTTCTTGTTTTTTTTCCTTGTGTGAAGCATGCTTCATGCCTCCCTTTTCCAAGGGTGTGAAACCTTGCCCTGTTTATACTCAAAAAATTGGTAACACTTTGTAGTAAGTGATGGGAGAAGTGGAAGAGAAGCACAAGGAACCAATGAGCCTCTCCGGGTACTCAAGAAGCTGCTGACACGTTTCAGACTTCTCTGATCCTTGAAACCTGTTCTGTGAATGGTGGAGATCAAAAACGTGGCAGCATCTCTGCTGGATCAGACCAAAGGCCTCCATGAATTTGTCTAATCCCCTTGTCTTGGTATCACAATTAGTGAACGCTGAGTGCCACAAGTTGCGTGAAGGACCGTTTCTCTTTTTTTTCCTGACTAGAGCTCTCTATCCATCAAATTCACTGGATGCCGCAATCCCATCCAGGCACAGTGAGTCCTTACCGCATGAGAGGGCACCTTGGGCACACTCCTGGGATTGGGCCCACTGCCCTTCCTCTGAAGGGGATCTTTCCGTCTCACAGAACTTAGCTTCCATCTTCACGGATGGACCCCATCTCTGAAACAGCAGTGAGAGAGACAGGTAAGAGATGGAATGGAAGACATCAAGGAATGGATCCTGCCCCACTCCCAGACTCTGCACCTTTCTATCAGCAGACCAGGTTTTCCTCCAACCCTGTGGAATTACATGGATGGATAAGAAATTCCCTAGAAGAAGTGGCTGCTGAATCAGGTTGTTAAACCTAAACCTTCCATTCAGATGATTAACACTTGGACAAATATCGGGCGGGGAAACTTTAGGGTAATGTCTTACATTGTTGCTTGAATTGGAATACCTGGAAAGAAAAGCCCTCACCTGTTCTGCCCGCCTCTTCTCCTCTGCCTGACTCAGGAGGAAACCTTCGGCCAGGGCCACTGCTTGGGAACTGGTCTCCGGCCTACATCCTCTTATCCAGCACCGCATTTCCTGGGGCAGGATGGTCAGGAACTGCTCCAGGATCACCAGGTCCAGGATTTCCTTCTTGGTGTGTTTCTCTGGCTTCAGCCATTGTTTGGAAAGTAAATGGAGCTGGCTGCAGACCTCTCGGGGCCCATCAGCCTCCCAATAGCGGAACTGCCGGAAGCGTTGGCAATATACTCCTGAGTTCAGGGGCTCCTGATTCCGTATCTCTGGCACAGCTCTCTCCCAGGACTCGATGCCACTCCCAGCCTGGATGGGCAGGGGACCTTTCCTTGCTCTCTTGGAAGGTCCAGGTCCTTCCGGATCCTGCCCTTCCATCTCCTTCCCCTTCTGTCGGGTCACTTCCGACTGTGAAAAGGTCCCTTTACTCACTTGGCTATGAAAAGAGGATTCTCCCTGCGGGGAAGGAGGGAGAGACAGATAGCAACGTGACAGAAGGAAACAAAAGAGAATGGAGACCCACAATGGATCAGAACGAAAGTGCCACTTGTGGTTGGTAATATCATTTTGATATGTGACATAGAAAGCTTTTTTTAAAGATGCCTGTAAGATTCTCTGGGAAAGTTAAGTGTCCCTGGCTCTTTGAAGATGCTACAAGCTTGTGTCTGACTATTTTGCATCAATCCGTCCTCACGGTTTTGGGGATGAGAAGAAAACTCAGGCTCTCTAAAGCAAGCTCACCTGAAGCAATCCAAAGCAGGCCCACCCATAATCCTCCTATTCAATAGGGCTCATTCCCAGCAAAATGGTTTTAGGGCTGCACTGAACATCTGTGTTCCTGTAGCATCTTCCCTGTTCCTCTAAACAACATGCCAGCGAGACCGCTCCCTATTACTCCTTTGTGATTCTGCCCTATCGGAGAGGGTGGCCATCACCTGCTCGGGGGATTTCTGGACTTTTCGGGACAGAGTCTTGAGGGGACTTCAGCTTCTCCTAGACTCTGTAGTGTATATCATAATGTCCCACCTCCAAAGCTACTGTTTTCCATAGGGGAACTGAACTCGGAGGTCTGGAAATCAGCTGCTGTAATCCCAGGAGAACCTCCAGGCCCCACCTGGAACTCAGGAGCCCTCTTATTGAACTTTGTGTGGGGGGGTCACTCTTCTCCCTAGAGTGGCAGGGTCAGCATCTTGGTTTGGCCACCTTCTCTGCTCACAGAGGCTTTTGAGGGTATAAAAATGACCATTTTAAAGTTGGGGGTCCAAGAAAGGGCACCTCTTGTATCATTAATTATACCTGAAGATCAGAAGGCGGAAACCCCTGAAGCGGGTTGTGCTGTTCAGATGATAGGCTCTTAGAAGGTATCACTTACTGAGAAGTGAAGTTATCTTATTCAGCCAGTCATCGAGTAAGCAGGACTCAACAACTTTACCTACTTTTAAAAACCAAGTCTTTTTATTGATATACTTCTAGTAAAATATGTGTAAATGCAGATTATCAAGTCTTTAACACTTCTATAAAAACTCTTGTCAAAGTACAATGTATGTATTTACAATGTATGAAGTAAAAGCAAGCAAGTCTTACATACTATTCAGTTTCAAAATCCAACTTCTAAAATATAACAGTCAAATTATTCTGATTCAGTTCAAAGTATCTAATACATAAAGTCTAGAGTAATGTATTTAAGCCATACATACCAGTCAGCCTTTTCTTGAGAGCCTTTGGTAGGTTCTGATTCTCTGGGCTTACTGTAGCTGTATTTATACTGTTTCAGACTCATTAAGAGTGTTATTTTTTACCATCAGGAGGGATATCTTTCTCCCCACTTTTACTATCAGGAGGGATATCTTTCTCCCCACTTTCAGATAACAAGAGCAGTGCAATAATGTCTTAGTTGCAGCTGTTCAGGTTATTAGTTTCTCCCCATGACCAAATATGGGCTTCCTTTCCTTTCAGTCTATTTTGCTTGAAGTATAAACAATCATTTCTGAGTAACCGTGGTCTTGGAATTTTCTTTCCTGACGTTTCGCCAGCAACTGTGGCAGGCATCTTCAGAGTGTTACTACTCTGAAGATGCCTGCCACAGTTGCTGGCGAAACGTCAGGAAAGAAAATTCCAAGACCACGGTTACACAGCCCGGATAACCTACAAGAACCAATGAACTCTGACCGTGAAAGCCTTCGACAATAATCATTTCTGAATATTGTCGAAGGCTTTCACGGTCAGAGTTCATCGGTTCTTGTAGGTTATCCGGACTGTGTGACCATGGTCTTGGTATTTTCTTTCCTGACGTTTCGCCAGCAGCTGTGGCAGGCATCTTCAGAGGAGTAACACTGAAGGAAGATGCCTGCCACAGCTGCTGGTGAAACGTCAGGAAAGAAAATACCAAGACCACGGTCACACAGCCCGGATAACCTACAAGAACCAATCATTTCTGAGCTCCATGATCACGCCATATACTAAATTTTCATACCATTCTCATCGTCAGTACAATACGGATTAAATGAGACTATGTAGAAATCTAAAATACAATATATAATTATATAAATCATAATACACAATTATTGCTTACAATGTAACATGTAACCATCTGGTCAGTAGGAAACATAACCTTCAGCAAGGTCACAGAAAACAAGAAACTTATTGCCTTGAAGTTATAAAAAGCAAGGTTTAGGTTATTACTGCACTTACAGGGCAGTAAGGTCTTTTTAGTAGACTTTGAGGATGGCAGGACTTTTCTGCTCTTGAGATATAAACAGCTGACAGCTGGTAGCTGGGTCAGAAAGGGTAATTTCAGATACACCCTTCTGGCAGATAGTGAAGGAGAACTCTGTTCTTCTCCCTTCAAGGATAAAACCAGGGTAAGTTAGTTAGCTCTTGAAAGAGCTGACCTTGAGAGAATTCAGTCAGCCTGTTCTAAGGACATTTGCATTACACAGGCTTTTCATTACACAAACCTCTGATGTTTGTGGTTCAGTTTGCATGTTGTGTTCAAGCTCTACATGGAATTAATTCTGCACATGTACACAAAATACCATAATTATGTCAGAGACCTTGACACCCCCAAGCTTGGGGGTGGGAAGGAAGAGGGCATTTCTGGGGAGGGTGAGGAATTCTGTCTCACCATGTCCACCCTCCCAACTCTGAGGTCACCCCCTGCCAAATGTAGCTTCTATTTAAATCAAAGAAGGATATCAAAGAATTGCTTTTTTTCCCCAATGAAAGAACTGAGGGAGTAGCTGAGCTGCCCTCGAATACCAATGTGCAGCTTTATTGAAAAGCCGGAGTCCTTCTGAGGGGAGCGACAGGAAGCTTCAGGCCCTCCAACCACTCTGGGAAGGTTCACAGAACATCCATTGCAAACATTCTCAACCCCCACCACCACCATACAGACTAATAGGCAATGAATAACATTAACACAACTCCCCTTCCAGTAATCAGTATAAGAAATTCTCATACCTAGAATATTAATGTGCAGTTTTATAATAGAAATCAAATCAAATCAATACATAAAAATAGGTTTAAAGGGCTGAAGTCCTTCTGAGTTAAGCTACCTGCAACTTCAGGCCCTCCAATCACTCTGGGAAGATTGCGCCTTTTCCCCCTTCTGTTAAGTACCCAGTTTGTTAGCCCCCCCCCCCCAGTGGACTCGGGGTTAAACAAGGAGCATAGGGGTCTCTGCCCCCTTTTCCACAAAGCATCCTTGGTGTTTATGTGGGTGTGGGGGGGAGAGTCAGTCTCTGGAGTGGGGAGTTGAGGTCAGGGGGTGCCCACTGTCTCCGTTCCCCTTCTGCCTTTGTCCTTTCCGTGCCCATTAAATAAGGGTGAACTGATTTCCATCTTCCATAGCTCCTGGAGTGTGAGAAGCATGCTCAGGCCTCACTGCTGGGCTGCTTTGGGGGGGGGAGGATCCTTTTCTTTCAATTCCCAAACTCTTCTGCATACCTAGGTAGCCCCCCCCACACACCTACACCCTGTTTGGGTGCCCTACAGAGAGGAAATGGATGAAAAATATTATAGAAATACCACACCTGAGTTGCAGTTGTGTTTAAAAGAATTTCAACGGATCCTCATTAAATCATGTGATTTTTACACTGAAAGAAAAGAAAACCATTGTCATGTTGTAGATCATGTCTTAGTCCACAGGCAGCACCACAAAAATCCCACACCCACTGCCGCATGGTGCTGCCACGGCACAAAGATGAAATTCCCAACAAAGCAGGAATCCTCGTGGATCCTTTTGTGTAACGCCACACTAAAATTATCCACACATCAGGCATCCACCGCTTTGTGGCACTGCCACGGCACCAAAACATGGCTAAGAACATAAGAAAAGCCCTGCTGGATCAGACCAAGGCCCATCAAGTCCAGCAGTCTGTTCACACGCAGTGGCCCACCAGGTGCCTCCAGGAAGCCCCCAAACAAGACGACGGCAGCAGCAGCACCATCCTGCCTGCGCTCCGCAGCACCTGAGACATTCGGCCTGCCCCTCTGATGCTGGAGAGAACAGGTATTCATACCTAGTCTCCATTTGGACTAGTAGCCATGAATACCCTCATCCTCCCTTCTGTATGGGGCAGGAAACCTGCCCCCCCACATGCTCATATGCCCCCCTTTAACCACTCGGGGGTATCCTGTCTTCCTGCCCCCCATCCCCAATCTGAGACAGGGATAAACTGGTTGTTATTCCGAGGAGGGTCAACGCTTGGGACAGGGGAAACGCCGCAACCGGCCGGAAGGGGCCAGAGCAAAAGCATTAAATAAAAAACGGGGCTGCAGAAAGAGATGGGTGGCATGCATTAAAGAAAAGAACATTTTGGAAACCACACCGTGGAAACGCCGAGCCTCCGTGGGAAGGGGAGGGTCTCCCGGTGCCCCGTGCGCTGTGGGCTGTTTTGCGTGCCCCCCCTTCTCTGCTTAGGGGGGAGGAGGCGGGGGACCGTATGTGTGTTTGGAAAAAGCGGGACGGCTTTTTCTGTCTGTGGCCATTCATGCACGGGAGGTTTTGCCTTGGATTTGCCGCTCTTCAGATGCACATTGCCCCCCCTCCAAATTCTCAAAACTCTGCATGGGGCTGCTCTGCTCCACCCAACCCTTTCAGAGGAGGCCCGTCTGGTGCGGAGGGAGGGAGCCTAGCCCAGCGCCCCTCTCTGCCTGCCTGGCTTGCCCAGGCCCCTAAGACCCCCGCCCAGGGGGGGGATCTCCCACCGGCCGGCATGACCCGAGGGGGGGGCTCCTTTCTACCCACTTGCGAGGGGGGATGTGGCGATGGGGCCCAGCCAGGCGGGGGATCCTCCTCCTGCTGCTCGCTCCAGGCACATGGGAGGCGGCGGGGCCCAGCCCAGCCTGGCCCACAGGCGAAGGGTGCGGCGGTTGGGCTGGCGAGCCGCGGGGCAGGAAGTCAGGCGGAGGCTCGGGCACCTCCCGCCCACCTCCCCCTCCCTCACTGGCAGTGGGCCCGGCTGGGAGGGGGCAGCTTCAGGCTTGTGAGAGGCGAGGGGGTGGGGCAGAGCTTCCTTCGCGCCCACCCACTAGCCATGCCCCTCCGCTCACAAAGGCCCAAAAGGGCGCCGGAGAAGCCGCCGGCCATGCGGAGTGTGGGTGCTTGGCTTCTGTTCCCCAATCGCCCAGCCATCTGCGCCCGCTCCAGCAGCGGCAATGGCGGCGGCTTCTACAGGAGAATCCGCGGGCCGCCGCCAATGATGTCGCGGGCCAGATCCGGCCCACGGGCTGGAGGTTCCCCACCCCTGACCTACAAGAACCAATCATTTCTGAGCTCCATGATCACACCATATACTAAATTTTCATACCATTCTCATCGTCAATACAATAAACATTAAATGAGACTGTGTAGAAATCTAAAATGCAATATATAACTATATAAATCATAAAACACAATTATTGCTTACATTGTAACATGTAACCATCTGGTCAGTAGGAAACATAGCCTTCAGCAAGGTCACAGAAAGCAAGAAATGTATTGCCTTGAAGTTATAAAAAGCAAGGTTTAGGTTATTACTGCACTTACAGGGCAGTAAGGTCTTTTTACTAAATGTAAGGTCTTTTTAGTACACCTTGAGGATGGCAGGACTTTTCTGCTCTTGAGATATAAACAGCTGACAGCTGGTAGCTGGGTCAGAAAGGGTAATTTCAGATACACCCTTCTGGCAGATAGTGAAGGTGAACTCTGTTCTTCTCCCTTCAAGGATAAGACCAGGGTAAGTTAGTTAGCTCTTGAAAGAGCTGACCTTGAGAGAATTCAGTCAGCCTGTTCTAAGGACATTTGCATTACACAGGCTTTTCATTACACAAACCTCTGCAGTTTGTGGTTCAGTTTGTATGTTGTGTTCAAGCTCTACATGGAATTAATTCTGCACATTTCTGGGGAGGCTGAGGAATTCTGTCTCACCATGTCCACCCTCCCAACTCTGAGGTCACCCCCAGCCAAATGTGGCTTCTATTTAAATCAAAGAAGGATATCAAAGAATTGCTTTTTTTCCCCAATGAAAGAACTGAGGGAGTAGCTGAGCTGCCCTCGAATACCAATGTGCAGCTTTATTGAAATGCTGGAGTCCTGAGGGGAGCGACCGGCAGCTTCAGGCCATCCAACCACTCTGGGAAGGTTCACAGAACATCCATTGCAACCATTCACAACCACCACCACCACCATACAGACTAATAGGCAATTAATAACATTAACACAACTCCCCTTCCAGTAATCAGTATAAGAAATTCTCATACCTAGAATATTCATGTACAGTTTTATAATAGAAATCAAATCAATACATAAAAATAAGTTTAAAGGGCTGAAGTCTTTCTGAGTTAAGCTACCTGCAACTTCAGGCCCTCCAATCGCTCTGGCAAGATTGCGCCTTTTCCCCCTTGTGAAGTACCCAGTTTGTTAGCGCCCCCCCACCCCAGTGGACTCGGGGTTAGACAAGGAGCATAGGGGTCTCTGCCATCTTTGCAACAAAGCATCCTAGGTAGCCCCCCCCCCCAACCTACACCCTGTTTGGGTGCCCTACAGAGAGGAAATGGATGAAAAAGATTATAGAAATACCAAACCTGAGTTGCAGTTGCGTGTTAAAGAATTTCAACTGTCGTGTTGTAGTTCATGTTCTTAGTCCACAGGCAGCACCACAAAAATCCCACACCCACTGCCGCGTGGTGCTGCCACGGCACAAAGAAGAAATTCCCAACAAAGCAGGAATCCTCGTGGATCCTTTTGTGTCCGGCCACACTAAAACCATCCACCCATCAGGCATCCACCGCTTAAGTGGCCCTGCCACCCCACCAAAACATGGCGAAGAACACAAGAAAAGCCCTGCTGGATCAGACCCAGGAGGCCCAGCAAGTCCAGCAGTCTGTTCCCACTCAGTGGCCCACCAGGTGCCCCCAAACAGCAGCAGCACCATCCTGCCTGCGCTCCGCAGCACCTGAGACATCCGGCCTGCCCCTCTGATGCTGGCTGGAGAGAACAGGTGTTCATACCTAGTCTCCGTTTGGACTAGGAGCCATGAAGAGCCTCATCCTCCCTTCTGGATGGGGCAGGAAACCTGCCCCCCCCCCCATGCTCATGTGCCTCTCTGGGACTGTGGACACCCTTTAGTTTAACCACTCTGGGGGTATCCTGTCTTCCTGCCCCCCACCCCCAATCTGAGACAGGGATAAACTGGGTTTTATTCCGAGGAGGGTCAACGATGGGGAAAAGCCGCAACCCGCCGGAAGGGGCCAGAGCAAAAGCCTTAAATAAAAAACGGGGCTGCAGAAAGCAGGGGCAGGCATTAAAGACCCCAAACCTCCCAAAACCCCCCCCCCAAACAACATTCTGGAAACCACACCGCGGAAACAGCCTGCCTCTGTTAACCCTTCCCCGGCCAAAATGCCTCCGCATCGGGCTTCATGGGGGGCAGAGTTGGGGAAGCTGGAGGCGCCTCTTTTCTCAGTCCGCCCTGCAGAGGACCCGCCTGGGGGTCTCACGCCAAACACCCCCGCCCGCCCCCCCAATCCAGCCCCCTCTCCCCCCTGCCTTTCCCTGACTCACGACCCCCCCCTTCCAGGACTCACCATCCCCCCCCCAGCTGATGACCCACCCAGGCCCTCCGCCCCTCCCTCCCTCCTCCCTGCACACCTGGACCCCTCGCAAAGGCCTCTGCGATGCAGGGGAGGGGGGCTGCATCTCTCTCCCCCCCCAGCCTCATGCAGAGAAGGGGGAGGACAGAGGCGATCCAGACGGAGCAGGGGGGTCCCCCCAGGCTTTTCTGTGTGGGGGGGCATCGCTCCCTCCCCCGGATTGGGGCCCGCCTCCCTGCATTTCCCCCCCCCCATCCACTCACCCCACACCTTCCAGCCTCGGGACCCCTCCCGGACTCACTGGGGAGGAGGAGCTGCTGCTGCTGCTGCTTTTCCAGGGGTCAGAACCACAAAGGCCTCTCTAGGATTTTAGACTCGCTGCCCTTCATTTCTGTGGGGCGGGGACAGGCAACAGGGGAGACCCCCCCCCGCCCAAGCCTCGCCCCCTTCCACCGGGGATGCAAAGCCCAGACCCCCCCCCTTTCTCCCTGCATTTGCATTTGCTTGGGGAGGGGGAAGGGCAGGGGGAGACGGAGAAGGAATTGCTGGAGGCGACCAGAGACATTTGGGGAAGGGGAAGGAGCCCCCCCACCCCACCCCTGAATTTCCTCCAGCAAGACGAGATGTTGCCCTTTTCTCCCCCCCCAAAAAAACCCCATCTTATGCAAGATCCAGCTCACCTGTCCCCCCCCCCCCGCACAGATTCCCTGGGCTGCTTAGATCCCCAGAGGTGGGGGGGGGGGGCTGGCAGCAGAGGCCCCTTGCTGCTTCAGGACTTTCCTTTCTCCTGCCAAGGGGAAGCCCCCCCCCCCATGTTAGACCCACTCACAGCCGGTCTGCTTCAGAGGCTGGCAGAAATAGGACTGAGACACTGCAAGGGTCAAGGACTCGTGGCCAATTCAGAGATCATTTAAATCCAGCTCCCATTATTAACCTTGACAAGATCTGGGGATCCATGAAGGCCACCCCTTCTCCCCTGGATCCCCGTCCACCCTGGTGTCAGAAACTATACAAGGGCCCCCACTACACCTCGTTTCCAGGTCTGTCCCAGGTCCCGTGATAGATTTGTTCTGGGAAGTTGTGTGCTTGGAGCTTGATTTCCAGAAGACGTGCATTGGCCCAGTCAGGAGTCCCAAAAGAGTCACTTGGGGCCATTTCCAATATCTGTTTACTTAATTCATTTATACCCTGCCTCCACCCCACTGGGGATCCAAAGCTGCTTTCATCTTTCTCATCTCCTCCATTTTTATCCTCCCAACAACCCTGTGAGGTGGGTTAGGCTGAGAGGGTGTGACTGGCCTCACCGTAGCAGAACTGCCGGAAGCGTCGGCAATGTACTTCTGAGTTCAGGGGCTCCTGGTCCCAGATCTCCGGCACACCTCTCTCCCAGGGTTCAACGCCACTGCCAGGTTGGACGGGATGGGGGCCTTTCCTTGCTCGCTTGCCAGGTCCAGGTGCTTCCAGGTCCTGCTCTTCCATCTCCTTCCCCTTCTATTGGGTCACTTCTGATTATGAAAAGATCCCTTTACTCATTTGGCAACAAAGGTCGAAAACGCATGGTCACTTTATTCTCCTTTAATCCCTGTTTCAGCCAGGATTCAGCCAGGATCGAACGCATGCATTTCGCCTAATGTGCGTTCGATCCTGGTTAAAACAGGGATTAAAGGAGAATAAAGCGACCATGCGTTTTCAACCATAGAGAGGCTTCTCCCTGTGGGGGAGGGGGGGTGAAACAGACAGCAATGTGCCAGAAGGAAGAGAAAAGAGAATGGAGACACACTTTTTGTTATATGACATACCAAGCTTTTTTAGAGATGTTTGTTAGGTTTTGGAAGACGCTACAATCTTGTGTTGGATTACTTTGCATCAATCCGTCCTCGGTGCTTTAGAGGGCTACTAGGTGTGTCCCCCAAAGCCACAGTGGTCCTCCCAATGACTTACTTCCAAGTAAACCTTCCAGGATCCAGCAGCAAGACTTTTTCCTTGTGCGGTGGGGCTCTTCCTGTTCTCTTGGGAAGTGCAGAGGCAAGCCCTTCCCACCCCCCATTGGAAAGGAGCCTTTTCCTCTTTTTGTCTCCCCCACTACTTATTTGGCCTCTCTAATCAAACCTAATAAATAAATAAAAATAAATTTAAAGGGCTGAAGTCCTTCTGAGGAAAGCTACCTGCAGCTTCAGGCCCTCCAATTACTTTGGGGGAAATTATGCCTTTTTTCCCTTTCATGGAATACCCCATGGACTCCCTGGTGGATTTAAGGGTTACACAAGGAACATAGGGGTCTCTGCCCCCTTTGCCCCAAAGCCAAACCATGCTTGGTGTGTGTGGGAGGGCAGTCAGTCTCTGGAGTGGGGGTCATGGGGTGCCCACTGTCTCCGTACCCCCTCCCCTTTTGTCCTTTCTCTCCCACTGAAATAATACTCTATGGATTTCCATCTTCCATGGGTGAGAAGCATGTTCAGGCCCCGCTGCTGGGATGGTTTGGGGGAAGATCCTTTTCTTTCATTTCCCAAAGTCTTCTGCATACCTAGGAAGGCCCCCCCCACCAATCAAAACGGGGAGAGAGTGCGCATTTATTAACCCTTCCCAGGCCAAAATGCCTCTGGAATGGCACAAAATGGCCTGGAACGGGCATTAAACAAATCATACCACAACAAAAACAAGTGGCATGCCTTTCAGGGGCTTCAGAACAATAATTTAGAAATCAAAACACGGAGAGAGCGCACATTTATTAACCCTTCCCAGGCCAAAATGCCTCTGGAAAGGCCCAAAATGGCCCGGAACGGGCATTAAACAAATCCTACCACAGCAAAAAACAGTGGCATGTCTTGTAGGGGCTCCAGAACAATATTTTAGAAATCAAAATGCGGAGAGAGCGTGCATTTATTAACCCGTTCCAGGCCAAAATGCCTCCGGAACAGCCCGGAACTGCCGGGAATGGGCATTAAACAAATCATACCACAGCAAAAAACAGTGGCATGCCTTGCAGGGGCTCCAGAACAGTATTTTAAATATCAAAAAGTGGAGAGAGAGAGAGAGAGAGCACATTTATTAACCCTTTCCAAGCCAAAATGCCTCTGGAACGGCCGAAACGGACATTAAACAAATAACAGGACCACAAAAAACTGTGGGATGTATTGTTGAAGGCTTTCACGGTCAGAGTTCATTGGTTCTTGTAGGTTATCCGGGGTGTGTAACCGTGGTGTTGGAATTTTCTTTCCTGACGTTTCGCCAGCAGCTGTGGCAGGCATCTTCAGAGGAGTAACACTGAAGGACAGTCAGTCCTTCAGTGTTACTACTGTCCTTCAGTTTTACTACTCTGAAGATGCCTGCCACAGCTGCTGGCGAAACGTCAGGAAAGAAAATTCCAACACCACGGTTACACAGCCCGGATAACCTACAAGAACCACTGTGAGATGTGTTGAAAGCCCTCCAGAACAATATTTAGAAACTAATACTCAGAAATTGTATGCATTTATTAACCCTTTCTGGGTCAAAATGCCCCCAGAACGTTCATCTTTTATTTTTAAAAAAGCAGTTGAATATATCATTATGATATGACAGTGTGTCTCTCTGATTCTCCAAATTCCCAGATGTCTTTTTTTTTTAAGTGTCTTGCTACTTTTGTTGGAAATATGTTTTCCATTTATATCTCTGCAGTGAAACGGGCTAGAGACTTACTTGTTAAAAATGAAAGCTGGAAATTCAGAGAATCAGCTAGAGACATTGTTATATGAGATTTGTATAATGATGTCCATGTGCTGATAAGAGTCATGGTGCCAGAGGGAGTGAACTACTGCTTCCGGGGACAGGGGAAGGTGAGATGGCTGTTGTGTGGTTTGGCCTGGCAAAATTCTACTCACATCACAGCCATCCAGGGTTTGCTGAGGTCTTTCTCACAAATTTGCGGCCAAGCAGATTTGGAAAAAAATTAGAGACAAGCAGGGGAAATCCCAGGAGCTGCACAAATGCATCTCTCTGGGAAGCTGCTGTCCCTTTTGTCAAATCCCTCTTCAAATACCAAAGCTTCATGCAGCTTTCTAACCAACTCAAAAGACAGCAGTTGCATTACTGTTTTTATTC
Source organism: Euleptes europaea (assembly GCF_029931775.1). Classification (NCBI taxonomy): domain Eukaryota; kingdom Metazoa; phylum Chordata; class Lepidosauria; order Squamata; family Sphaerodactylidae; genus Euleptes; species Euleptes europaea. Next base: position 1,646,868 of record NC_079312.1, read on the forward strand.
ACTTCCATCCACTGTATACAAGGCACATCCTCCCCACCTTCCCTTTATTATTGCACTCATGTTCATTCTCACCCACTGCCTGAATTAAGATAGTATATTCTAGGTGGCCCTACAGAAGGGGCTACAATCCCTCGGTTCAAGATACTACCGAAGGTTCAACCTTTGGCATTTCCAGTTCAAGAATTGCTGCAAACCGGATTAAAGAATATCTGTGTTAGAAAACTTGGGACAACTACTGCCAGTCTGAGTAGAGGAAGGGCCGTAGCTCAGTGGTAGAGCATCTGCTTGGCATGCAGAAGGTCCCAGGTTCAATCCCCGGCATCTTCAGTTAAAGGGACTAGACAAGTAGGTGGCGTGAAAGACCTCTGCCTGAGACCCTGGAGAGCCATTGCTGGTCTGAGTAGACAATACTGACTTTGATGGACCAAGGGTATGATTCAGTATAAGGCAGCTTCATGTGTTCATGTATTCATGACTGGCTGTGGAGAGCAATGCTTAAAGTAGTTTCAGTTGTTCAGTTGTTTATATACGTTAATATGACATCTCTTGGTTATTGTTAGCTGGTTAAATATTGCACTTGGTCTTGTGGAACTTTAACAAATTGACTGATGAACAAGTAGGGGACCTTCAAAAACTCTTGGGGAGGGGAAATACCCATTCTCCCCTTCCACAGAACCCCTGGCTATGCATTGTGTAGCCTCCAGCCAGTTGACCCTCATTAGGTTGAGGCCATGCCTTAAGCCCCAAGCTGCCACTGGACAGTTGCAGGGGGGGCTTGGCACTGAAAGCATGCCCAGAGGCACTTTCAGCCCTGACCCACCACAGAAGACCCTGTTGCCTGCCACTCCCACCCAATCCTGTATTGTTCTCCCCTCCTGTAATCTGCCCAACCATCCTTTCCATAGCCCTCTCTTAGGTCATCCCTACCTTTGCAAGGTACTAGGCAACCCAACATTTCAGACCATTTTCATGTGATTTTTGAGCAAGTGGAAACGTTGATGGCTAATTTGGATGGATTGTAACCCCCATTTTGGGGAGGGAAGATGACATTGGATCTCATCAAATTTCAGAAGCTAAGGAGGGTTGGTACTTGCATGACAGACCACCAAGAAAGACTTTATAGAGGAAGGCAATGGCAAACCACCTCTGCTGCTCACTTGCTTTGAGCTCCTAACTAGGATCCCCATAAGTTGGCTGTGACTTGTCAGCACTTTACACTCACATGCACAACCCCCATTTTAAATCCCACTTTTCAGAATTTTCTGCAAAAGGGGTATTCCTAAAAATTGTAGAAACATCTCTGCTGGGTTGCCGCCAATGCTATTTTGATATGTCTGATGTTCTTTCGTATAGACTGCACCGTGCTTCTAATCCCCGATTAGTGCCAAAATGTGAGCACTTGCCCCGTGACAATCCCATAAACAACATCCACAGACGATGAGTCCAAAATAGAGTTGATTTATTGAACAGTCTACAGGTTAACAGCAGCTATTGGTAAGTTGGCACTAATGGGGGATTAGAAGCATGGTGCAGTCTATATGAAAGAACATCAGACATATCAAAATAGCATTGGCTGCAACCCCCCTCCCGTTGAGGCTGGATTCCCACAGACTTCAAAGACAGGCTAGGCACTGGCAGTTAGCAGAGCTGTCCTTGGCCAGCACCTGGCTAAACCAAAACAATCCCAGTCAGGCAGGCTCAGCGAAGAGTCGGCCTGACATAGACCCAGTCACAGACGGTCTGCTTCAGAGGCTGGCAGAAATAGGACTGAGACACTACAAAGCTCAAGGACTCGTGGCCAATTCAGAGATCATTTAAATCCAGCTCCCATTATTAACCTTGACAAGATCTGGGGATCCATGAAGGCCACCCTTCTCCCCTAGATCCCCGTCCACCCTGGTGTCAGAAACCATTCTCGGCTCTCACTACACGATGCCTCGTTTCCAGGTCTGTCCCAGGTCCCGTGATAGATTTGTTCTGGGAAGTTGTGTGCTTGGAGCTTGATTTCCAGACGTGTATTGGTCCAGTCAGGAGTCCCAAAAGAGTCACTTGGGGCCATTTCCAATATCTATTTACTTAATTTATTTATACCCTGCCTCCACCCCACTGGGGATCCAAAGCTGCTTTCATCTTTCTCATCTCCTCCATTTTTATCCTCCCAACAACCCTGTGAGGTAGGTTAGGCTGAGAGTGTGACTGGCCCAAGGTCACCCAGCGAGCATTCCATGGCCTGATTGGGGATTTTAACCTGGGGCCTTTGCATACTAGTCCAACACTCGTAATGAAGTCCATTACACCACACTGGCTTCCACTGATCCACACTGGATCAGGCAAACCGTGTGGTGGGAGGCTTCAGCCTCCTTGTCTCCTGTGGTGCCGATCCAAATCAGGCCCCCGCATGCCTGGAAATGAAGTTTCTTACTAAGAGGATTCTTTTTTAAGGACAGAGGTTTTTTTTTAAGGAACTAAGAGGATTCTTTTTTAGACAAAATCCAGGGGCGGCAGACCCAGGAGGAGTGAATCCTAAAAGAGGCAAATAAGTCTCTAGGATTCAAGCTCCTTTTTTCAATGGTTAGTGGGGGACAGGACTTCTTTTTGCGAGAGGAAAAGGCTCGACCTGCTGGGAAACGCCAGTTCCAGAATTGTCTGGGTCCCCTGAACACTCTGCATTCTTGCAAGAGTCATTTGTCTGATCGGATGGCAGCCAGTTGTGAACCAGAGGAGTCTGCCTTCATCCAGTTTTCCATCTGAAACCAGAGCCTGTGCAAACTGGTTTTTCAACCACTTTGTCTTGTCACTCTTTTGGCTACCCTCTGAGCATCAACAGAATACAAAACTGTAGCTGTTGTAATTACCTGTGGAGATGAGGGAGTCATTTCACCAAAAGAACAACTTCCGCCATTTAGTCAGTCAGCCTGTCCATCTTTGGTCATCTGAACTTTGAACTCATGAAGATCTCCTTCCTCTCTGACTTAGCTAAGCACATAAGAACATAAGAAAGGCCCTGCTGGATCAGACCAAGGCCCATCAAGTCCAGCAGTCTGTTCACACCATGGCCCATCAGGTGCTTCTAGGAAGCCCACAGACAAGACAACTGCAGCAGCACCATCCTGCCTGTGTTCCATAGCACATAATATAATAGGCATGCTCCTCTGATTTTGGAGAGAATAGGTATACATCATGACTAGTAGCCATGGATAGCCCTCTCCTCCATGAAAATGCCCACTCCCCCCTTAAAGCCTTCCAAGTTGGCAGCCATCACCACATTTTGGGGCAGGGAGTTCCACCATTTAACTATGCGTATAAGAACATAAGGTCACCTAGCTCAGGGTTTTCCTCTCATCTCTTCTGGAAAAGGGATTTCTCCTCGGGTTAACGCCCCAGTGGATTTCCTGCCTTTCCTGAAGTTTGTGGCTTGGGAGGGGCTTTGCCTCAGTGGGAGAGAATCGGCTTGGCTTGAAGAAGGTCCCAGGTTCAATCCCTGGAAAAGGGTCTCATAGGGGGTAATGTGAAAGACCCCTAACCTGAGACCCTGGAGAACCACTGCCAATCTAGACAATACTGACTTTGATGGACCAGCGGTCTGATGTGGAATAAGGAAGCTTCATGTGTTCAGGTGACTTGCTTGCTTGCACCCTCCCTGTTCCAGCACTTCCTGAGTGCAGTGCTAGATCGCAGAGCATAAGGTTTACGACTAGTAGTAAAGGTTTGACTCATAGCCATACACCAAATAGAAACATCGAGTTGGAAGAGGCCTCCAAGGTCACCTAGTCCAGCCCACTGCACAACACAGGAAATTCACACCCCTCTCCCCCCCCCCTGCCCAGTGACTCCTCTCTGTGCCCAGAGGAAGGCAAAAAACCTCCAGGATCCCTGGCCAATATGATAGTATCTAAAGTTTTCCTTGCAGCTGTACACAGAGATTCAACCATCAGAAGCACTCTGAAGTCGAGGGAAGCGGGGTCATGGGAACCATTGTTGTGATTGAGTAACCACGTTCAGACACACAGGCTACACGTGTACAACGAGGTGCTGAAGTCTTACAAGAAGCAGCTTCCCAATGGCCCCTCCTTTCCTACCTTTTGCATAGCAACCAAACATGCACACAGATGCCATTGTCTGCTAACGGAAGGCTCCGATAGCCTTCACCCCCCATCCCCTTGCTTTGTTTCATTTCTCCTCACTGCTAGGGAACAACAGAGTTCTGTTCAGAAATGTAGCAATGCCCACCCCACTCTGTAGAAAGTAATGACGTGGTAATGACAAGCCACACCAAATGTCATCGGAATGTGAAATGTCTATATAACCCCCCCTCTGTGTGACAAGATTGCAGGGCTAACATCAGTCTGCTTCTTGGATCACCCAGTCTGACGTATTGGCCCAATAAATCAACCGTGAAGCCCAACCCAACTTCCTTGTCTTCATTTACTCCATTGGACTCTATGTAAACGAGGGGACACATCACCATGTCAATGCTTCACACCTGTGAGATTGTAACAGGCAGCGACCTGTACATGCTAGCTTCTTATTATTTTCTTCATGGTTATGTTTTCTGAATTGATAAGTTTGCAAGCTACTTTTCACAGTTTGTTTAGTATGGAGACTCAGGAACAAAAACAGCACCCATTACTGGGTAAAGAAAGGTGGTTTTCTCAAAGCACTGTTTTTACTCAAAATATGGGAACCTGCTGTCATTTCAGAATGACAAACTGTCTGCACAGGCATGACAACTGGAGAAGAAGCGGGTCCTAGGGTCTCTGCATGATTTAAATCCATGTATGTAATGCATATCTACACTTGTAAGAAGTGTCTTCCATGGAACTGGTAAACTGACTCTTAACAATCATTTATAACTATTTTTTCCCTTCGTCCTGCCCTGCTTACGAGGCCAAATGACTATCTGTATCACAGTCTTACTGATCCATCTTCCATTGGTTTACTTTTCATCCACTGTGGCCTTTCGCTGAATTGAGCAAGGCAGGTGGGAGTCCGGGGCGTGTGTGTGAAAAACCACAAACTGGATATAGATAACTTTGTGTCAAATCGCCATACTGTCTGACTCCCTCCCTTACATCCCCAGTGACCCATATTCCATGGGCAGAAGATGGGCAAGGTGCCCTCCCTCTCATGATCTGCCTAAGGTCTCTGGATCCTGGGGAAGGAGGTGCCAGGAAAGGCCAGTCTCAGCCTCGGGAAAGTCCCACCTCCTGCTGAAAAGGCAGCAAAAATTATGAATAACGTAGAAACCTAAAGGTCCAAAGGAAATAAAATTGCATTAAAAAAGACAAACCACTTTTAAAATCAGAAGACCTGATAGCAACATCTGGGGATGTTTCCCTTGCACCAGAGTAGGGTTGTCGCCCGGCGACCCCAAAGTAAGAAACCAGGGATGAGGGCCTGCCAGAGTTTCGACAAAGATCCCTCCAACTGGGGAGCGTACGTGCTCCCACCCGGACACCGGGCAAACCGCACGGGGTTGAGGCCCGGGTAACTAACTCGGAGAGCTCCATTCTGGCTCCATCCGAGCACCCACAAACTCTCCTGAGCTCCAGCCGGGTAGACAAGAATAAAGGAGGATTGCTGTCTTAATGTCAGCACTTGCCCTATTGAGAACCAATAACCACAGCAGGAGACGAAATAGTCCAACGAAGATGGTTTACTGGTAGCATAGGTAACAGAGCATAGAAAACCCAAGACAGCAATGGGGGAACTGGGTTGCAGTCGATAATATAAAAGCATTGAGAGTTCCAGGAGATTACAGACTATAAACAATACAGAGGTCTCCGTTCCCACGGACTACTGTCGGCTTCAAAGAGGGTAAGAATGCAAAACAATCCTTTTTAAAAAAAAAATATTTTTATTGGTTTCTAGTATTGAGTAGGAATACAGGAAAGGAAAAAAAGGGTAGGGGAAAACGCAAAACAATCGTTGAAAGCAAAGCGATGGGAAAATGAAACTAACTGAAACCCAGACCTGACACCTTTTGCTGAATATGCTTACAACAATGCTGTACATCAATCTACTGGGTTTAGTCCTTTCTATGCTGTTTATGGCCAGGTTTTCACTCCTGTAGAGCGGGGTGATCTTTCGAAAGAGGAGGGTGGTGAGGATGTGGCATCATGGGTTCAAACTATCCATACCACTTGGCCCTGGCTGGTAAAAAATCTCGACAGAGCTAAACGTAAATACAAAGCTCAGGCAGATAAACACCGCTCCCCCGGTCCTGACTTTCAGGTGGGCGACTTAGTTTACCTGTCTACGAAAAATCTTTGATCTACTCAACCGTGTGGTAAACTCAGCGCCAAGTATGTGGGCCCCTATCCCATTGCTCGCATAATCAATCCCGTGACGGTGGAACTAGCCCTCCCGAAATCTCTGAGACGCGTTCATCCTGTATTTCATGTCGGCCTCCTTAAGCCTCATGTAGCCGCCCCGGAATGGCATCCAGATCCGCCTCCTGAACAACCCGTGATGGTGGGGGGGGGGGGAAAGAACATTTTGAAGTTGCTAAGATCCTGGATTCCCGCCTGCATCATGGATCACTTCAATACCTTGTTCGCTGGAAGTACTTCCCCCCTGCCTATGACGAGTGGGTCCGTGCTCGGGATGTTGCCGCCCCCCGGTTAGTCCGCGCCTTCCATATGGCGTACCCTGACAAGCCAGCCCCTCGGGGTGGGAGGGGGCCTTGAGGGAAGCAGAATGTCAGGTTGCCTTTGAATTCTGTTTTCGTCTCTGTTTCAAGGTTGTTTCTCTGAACCTATCTCCAGTTGCTTTCGTTTTGTTCCGTCGGGTCTGGGAACCTTGGGGGAGCTTTCCACTAGCTTAGTACTCCCAAACTGCATTCTTAGACTGTCTATGTTATCTGATGTGACTGCATTACCACAGACTCTGTGCTTTCCATATAACTTGTAACGTTTCCTTAGTTCGCCATTGCTGCCATTGGTTTCTTAAGTTCTGTTTGCCCATGTCTCCAATAAAGCTTCTCTATTTGGACTCTTTGTCTCTGGATGTGGCTATTGGTCTACAGATGGGAACAAGTGCTTACAATGGGAAGCACAGTGCACAATAGGGAAGAAATCCAACAGATGCAGCCCCACCACTGGGAAAGCTGCCCCTGCTGAATTTCTGACTCTCCTGCCTGTGTTCCTATCGCAGAAGCCAGCGGGTTATCAGTTGGTCCAAAACATGCCACAAGACTCCAGCTACTAAAAAAGTGCTTAGTTTATTTTTGCAGTGTATAATACAACAGTCACTCCCAGCAATAGCTTCCGAACAATGAGCTTCACTTTCTGTTTAGTTTTATACATCTCTACCCCCAGATATTAATTAGGCCACCAGCTGTTACACCCACAGTGTTACATCAGCCTACTAGCCATATCTGGTTTAATCCAGTTCATTCTGCTGCTTCCAGGCCCTTTCAGCCTCTTACATCAGACCAGATCCTTCTGATCTGACAGTTCCTTGACAGCTTTACTGATCAGCTGTCTGTCACAATATTATAACAAGTTTGTATTTCTGACATCCAGGGGCCCAGCATGGAAGAAGAAAAGAGCCACCCTCCACCCCATCGCTGTGAAAAGTAGGAAATCCCTCCCCCAGCTCTGTTGGGACACAGAGAGGCAGCCTGATTTGCTTTTTGGACTGCATGCTGCCATGGAGATGCTCCGGTTTAGTAGAGCTTTGGTGTCTCTGTTGCGTGCTTTGAGCCAAGTGCCAGGCGCTGCCCTGTCCGGGAAATCAGGAGAGTGTGAAAAAAGGCCCCGTCCCCTTCGGACACCAGAGGGCGCTGCTGCGACGTCGCAGCGTGTAGCTCCTTTCAGAAATGAATGCTATTTTTTACAAAAAAAAATTGCCAGGGTCGAACCATAGAAGCCTTTTTCCTGCAGCAACTCCAAGAGGGTGGGGATTTTGGCTTGGTCTGAGTGGGAGTTGCTAAGAGGTTCAGCAGAGACGGTGTGGATCATCCTGTTAAGGGAGCTGCAATTTGAGAAGGGGGGAAAGAGAGGCAGTTATGAGGACAGACGAGCACAAGAGGGGATTTTGTGGCTGCTCCAATTATTCCTACCCTTTGGGTCTGGTTGAGGTCTTGAGACCTTCCCCCAGGAATTGGGGCCTCCGCTTTGGAAGTGCTGTTGCGCCTAGAAAACGCTATCCAAGATAGGTCTGATCAAAGGATAACGCTGGAGATCAGACGTTAGTTTAACAGGTCACTATCTAATAGCACTAAGTTTCAAACAGCAAACACAAGTCAGACTACAGACTCACATAATTAATCACCCTGCTGTTCTACAAGCAGTAAGCTTTATACATTTTTAGCAAGAAAAGTTACATTTTCAGAATCACACCATAAGCTGTCATTTCTTAGCTACTGGAATCAACAGCCATTTCTGCAAAGCAGTCTTTTGCTGGGACACAAAGCACTTTGTAATAGAGATAACGCACTAGCAAAGCAATGTTGTAACCTTAAGAATGTTTGTGTGCTTTTGTGCAACTGTTTGAATAGAGAGAGAACAAAGAAGGAAAGAGGGAAGAGGGGGGGTTGATTTTGACACGGGTTTATCTACACCCATGTCATGGTTAAAAGGAGGATTTCTGCTCCTGCTCATGTACACAGGCCATTCAGTGCGCCACAGATAAAAATACCTTTATTGTGGGCACTTCAGTGCCATCCCTCTTGTGGTGTTTCATCTCATAGAATCATAGAGTTGGAGGAGACCACCAGGGTCATCTAGTCCAACCCCCTGCACAATGCAGGAAATTCTGAACTCATGGTATGGCAAAGACACTCTGCATGTGCTCAGAGGGATTTTGTTCACACACCCTGAGACAGTGCCTGAATGGCCATGAATCTGGCATGGGGAAATCTAGCACCAGCTGTCAGGAGCACCGCAAGTCTTCTGCCTCATTCTTTAGTGCCATGGCCCCGATTCAGCTGAGCCCCTTCTCCCATGTCAACTCCCAGTCTTAAAGAAGACAGCTGGGGATCGGGACCCTTTGAGCTTGAGAATGGTTTCCTGCCTGTGGATGTTGCTGCCCTCTCAGGCCTTCTGTGATGGACTCAATACACTTTCCTTTCTCATTTCTCAGAAGGCATCTGATGCTTTTTCTGCCAGCACAGAAAGCAGAGAGAAGGGAACTTAAACTATGCAGTGGAGAAGGGGGGCCCGAGAAGGGAGATTTTTTTTGTTGGTTCTTGTAGGTTATCCGGGCTGTGTGACCGTGGTCTTGGTATTTTCTTTCCTGACGTTTCGCCAGCAGCTGGGGCAGGCATCTTCAGAGGAGTAACACTGAAGGACAGTGTCTCTCAGTGTCAAGTGTGTAGGAAGAGTAATACATAGTCAGAAGGGGGTTGGGTTTGAGCTGAGTTATTGTCCTGCAAAGTATTAAAGGTAATGTGCTAATCATTGTCCCGTAAGTATCAAGATAATGTCCTAAGGATAAAATGAATAAAAGTGATGGAGTCATATGCCAATATAACTTTGCAGCTGCAAGGATTACGATAGCTAAATCCTGGAAGCAAATAAATAAACCTCTAATTAAAGACTGGAGAGAGAAATTGTGGATTTATGTGCGGATGGCCAAATTAACAGATTCCCTTGATGGGAAGGATATGGAAGAATTCAAAATGACATGGTCAAAGGCCTTCACACATTGGGATAAACTGGCAAAAATGAACTTTACTAATATAGTGAATGAGTTATAGATAAAAGTTTAGAAATTTGAATAATGTTTAATTTTAAACTGTTATGACACTTCTCCGGAAGTCTTGGTGATGGGACACTTGTACGGTAGGTTTTAAGGGTGCTTTGAATAATTGTAAATGTTTATAGAAGGTATTTTAATAATTTTGTATGTACCCTTCTGTATTTTTTCTTTTCTTTATTTTGTTATATGTTATAAAAATAATATATATATATAAAAAAAGAGATCCACCTAACAGTAAAAGGATCTAAATCACATTTTCCCAATATGTCTACAAGAATATTATGGGGAACCTTATCAAAAGCCTTACTGAAATCTAGAACTATGTCTACAGCATTTCCCTGATCCAGCAAGGTAGCAACTTCATCAAAAAAGGAGATAAGATTAATCTGACATGACTTGTTCTTGAGAAACCCGTGCTGGATCTATAATCAGATCCATCCTTTCTAAATGCTCAAGGACTGACTGATGATTTGTTCAAAAACTTTTCCCAGTATAGAAGTCAAGCTGATGGGTCAGTAGTTACACGGATCCTCCTTTTTCCCCTTCTTGAAGATGGGGACATTTGCTCGCCTCCAGTCTTCTGGCATCTCACCTGTTCTCCAAGAATTCTCAAAAAGAATGGACAGAGGCTCAGAAATTACATCTGCAAGTTCTTTAAGTACCCTTGGATGCAATTCATCTGGCCCTGAGGACTTAGTTTCATTTAAAGAAGCTAGGTGTTTGTGCACTACTCCAATGCCAATCCTGGAAGGTATGGTCAATATAAATCAGTATTTTAGGGATAGAAAAATGCCCCTAGGTTTTAGAACCTAAACATACTAAATTGTAGATTAAGATGAAAATAGCGAAATAATAACTAAAGTTAAAACAGATAAAAGCGCTATTCACAAAAGGAACAATATATATAATATTCTGTTCTGTATGAGGCAAGTTGGAAGTCGGTTTCTGTATTGTTTAATATTTCACTTTTTCTTTCTTTTCTTCACTTTCTTTTTTTTAATATTTTCTAAGATGAAAGTACTGGTTTTGTAAGTTATCCGGGCTGTGTAACCGTGGTCTTGGAATTTTCTTTCCTGACGTTTCGCCAGCAACTGTGACAGGCATCTTCAGAGTAGTAACAATGAAGGAGTGTCTCTCAGTGTCAAGTGTGTAGGAAGATATAGTCAGAAAGGGGTTGGGTTTGAGCTGACTGTGGGACCACAAAACGCAGCATACAAACAAGGATAAAAACATGAAAGATACTGCAGACTTGGCCAACCTGAGAAATCAGCAGTGGCTGAACATGGACTGACACAAACAGGACACAGGGTCTTATTCCAAGACACTGAAAGACTGGACAATTCTACCAACTATTTTGTCAGATTGCACAGAGAAGCCATTGAAATTCATAAACATCAGCACAACTTTAACAGAAAAGAAGAGAGTTTAAGAATGAATAAGGCTTGGCTTCCTGTCCTAAAAACCTCCAGACTAACAAAGACTACAGTCAGCAATAGCCATGCAGATTAGCTTTGGACTTCACACATTAACAGATCACTTCAGGATACAATGGTTCCATATTAACATACCACACCCTCATTAGCACATTATCTTGATACTTACAGGACAATGATTAGCACATTATTTTTGCAGGACAATGACTCAGCTCAAACCCAACCCCTTTCTGACTATATCTTCCTACACACTTGACACAGAGACACTGTCCTTCAGTGTTACTACTCTGTAGATGCCTGCCACAGTTGCTGGCGAAACGTCAGGAAAGAAAATTCCAAGACCACGGTTACACAGCCCGGATAACCTACAAGAACCAATGAACTCTGACCGTGAAAGCCTTCGACAGTACTGGTTTTATTTGCATATTTTGGCATATCCTGTAGTATTTTGCAAACTTCAATAAAACCTTTTTAAAAATTCTCTTGAAGTAGAGATATGGGTGTTCACCGGCCTCGAAGCTGGAGGGGGATTATATAAAAGGCTGAGTGGCATCCTGCCTCTGTGAAGGAAATGTGCTCTGGACATGGAAGGGAGACTCACTCTCTCAAACCTATCCCAAAGATCCGCCCATTGCACATTAAACTTTCGATGGGGTGGCCTTCAAAAAAACTAAGAAAAGATTGGGGATTAAATAGGAGTGTCTCAACTGAGGAGGGGACAGGGGCCTGACACTGAGCATTCAAAGAGGTTGTTCCTTTTTGTGGGTTCTTAGATGCCTTTGAAGACTGCCACTCTTACAGAATCTCTTTCCACGCTTTGAGCATTCAAAAGGTTTCTCTCCTGTGTGTATACTTTTATGCTGTTGAAGACTGCCACTGCAACTGAATCTCATTCCACACTCGGAGCATTCAAAAGGTTTCTTCCCTGTTGTGTATTCTTTGATGCTGTTGAAGATTGCCACACTGACTGAATCTCTTTCCACACTCTGAGCATTCAAAAGGTTTCTCCCCTGTGTGGGTTCTTACATGACTTTGAAGACTGCCACTAAACCTGAATCTCTTTCCACACTCTGAGCATTCAAAAGGTTTCCCCCCTGTGTGGGTTCTTACATGACTTTGAAGACTGCCACTAAACCTGAATCTCTTTCCACACTCGGAGCATTCAAAAGGTTTCTTCCCTGTGTGTATTCTTTGATGCTGTTGAAGACTGCCACACTGACTGAATCTCTTTCCACACTCTGAGCATTCAAAAGGTTTCTCCCCTGTGTGGGTTCTTACATGACTTTGAAGAGTGCCACTGCAAATGAATCTCTTTCCACACTCAGAGCATTTAAAAGGTTTCTCCCCTGTGTGGGTTCTTAGATGCCTTTGAAGGTTGTCACTGCTAGTAAATCTCTTTCCACACTCTGAGCATTCAAAAGGTTTCTCTCCTGTGTGGGTTCTTGAATGCCTTTGAAGATTGCCACTGCTAGTAAATCTCTTTCCACACTCTGAGCATTCAAAAGGTTTCTCTCTTGTGTGGGTTCTTACATGACTTTGAAGAATGCCACTACTAGTAAATCTCTTTCCACACTCTGAGCATTCAAAAGGTTTCTCTCCTGTGTGGGTTCTTACATGGCTTTGAAGACTGCTACTGCTAGTAAATCTCTTTCCTCACTCTGAGCATTCAAAAGGTTTCTCCTCTGTGTGTATTCTTTGATGCTGTTGAAGACCTCCATTCAGACTGAATCTCTTTCCACACTCTGAGCATTCAAAAGGTTTCTCCTCTGTGTGGGTTCCTAAATGTCTTTGAAAACTGCTACTGCAGGAAAATCTCTTTCCACATTCTGAGCATTCAAAAGGTTTCTCCCCTGTGTGGATTCTTAGATGCCGTTGAAGATTGCCACTGCTAGTAAATCTCTTTCCACACTCTGAGCATTCAAAAGGTTTCTTCCCTGTGTGTATTCTTTGATGCTGTTGAAGACTGCCACACTGACTGAATCTCTTTCCACACTCTGTGCATTCAAAAGGTTTCTCCCCTGTGTGGGTTCTTACATGACTTTGAAGACTGCCACTGCGACTGAATCTCTTTCCACACTCGGAGCATTCAAAAGGTTTCTCCCCTGTGTGGGTTCTTACATGACTTTGAAGAGTGCCACTGCAAATGAATCTCTTTCCACACTCAGAGCATTTAAAAGGTTTCTCCCCTGTGTGGGTTCTTAGATGCCTTTGAAAATTGTCACTGCTAGTAAATCTCTTTCCACACTCTGAGCATTCAAAAGGTTTCTCTCCTGTGTGGGTTCTTGAATGCCTTTGAAGATTGCCACTGCTAGTAAATCTCTTTCCACACTCTGAGCATTCAAAAGGTTTCTCTCTTGTGTGGGTTCTTACATGACTTTGAAGAATGCCACTACTAGTAAATCTCTTTCCACACTCTGAGCATTCAAAAGGTTTCTCTCCTGTGTGGGTTCTTACATGGCTTTGAAGACTGCTACTGCTAGTAAATCTCTTTCCACACTCTGAGCATTCAAAAGGTTTCTCCCCTGTGTGGGTTCTTAAATGCTTTTGAAGATCGCCACTGCTAGTAAATCTCTTTCCACACTCTGAACATTCAAAAGGTTTCTCCTCTGTGTGTATTCTTTGATGCTGTTGAAGACCTCCATTCAGACTGAATCTCTTTCCACACTCTGAGCATTCAAAAGGTTTCTCTCCTGTGTGGGTTCTTACATGACTTTGAAGATTGCCACTGCTAGTAAATCTCTTTCCACACTCTGAGCATTCAAAAGGTTTCTCCTCTGTGTGGGTTCCTAAATGTCTTTGAAAACTGCTACTGCAGGAAAATCTCTTTCCACACTCTGAGCATTCAAAAGGTTTCTCCCCCGTGTGGATTCTTAGATGCCGTTGAAGATTGCCACTGCTAGTAAATCTCTTTCCACACTCTGAGCATTCAAAAGGTTTCTTCCCTGTGTGTATTCTTCGATGCTGTTGAAGACTACCACTGTGACTGAATCTCTTTCCACACTCGGAGCATTCAAAAGGTTTCTCCCCTGTGTGGGTTCGTAAGTGCTTATGAAGACTGTCACGCAGACTGAATTTCTTTCGACACTCTAAGCATTCAAAAGGTTTCTCCCCGGTGTGGGTTCTTAAGTGCTTATGAAGATTGTCACGCTGACTGAATCTCTTTCCACACTCTGAGCATTCAAAAGGTTTCTCTCCTGTGTGGGTTCTTACATGCCTTTGAAGACTGTCACTGCTAGTAAATCTCTTTCCACACTCGGAGCATTCAAAAGGTTTCTCCCCTGTGTGTATACTTTGATGATGTTGAAGACCTTTGTTCTGACTGAATCTCTTTCCACACTCTGAGCATTCGAAACGTTTCTCCCCTGTGTGGGTTCTTACATGACTTTGAAGACTGTCACTGCTAGTAAATGACTTTCCACACTCTGAGCATTCAAAAGGTTTCTCCCCTGTGTGGGTTCTTAAATGCCTTTGAAGATTGCCACTGCTAGTAAATCTCTTTCCACACTCTGAGCATTTAAAAGGTTTCTCCCCTGTGTGGATTCTTTGATGCACAAGGAGGTGTGATCTGTATCTGAAGTAATTTCCACAAGGAAAGCATTTATGTGCCCCCATTACACTAGGCTTTCGAAAAAGTACATTACCCTTTCTTCCACGAGAGACCATCTTTCCATTCTCCATGCAGATAAATGGCTTCTGTCCAGAATGAATCCTTTGGTGTTGAAAAAGGTCTGATTTCTCTGAGAAACTCTTGCCACAGTCTGAACAGCTATAAGGTTTATGTGTTCTTTGATGTCTAAGGAGCTCTGCTCTGCGAAGGAAGCTCTTGCCACACTCCATGCATTGATGGGTCTTTTTTCCACTGTGTATTTGCAAATGGCTCTCATATTGGGCTTGATCCGAGAAGTTCATTCCACACTCTAAGCACTTGCATGCCGCCTCCACCATGTGGACTAGTTTACAGACATCCTGCTCTTGGCCAGGAATCGGTTTCTCTCTCTTCTCGACCATGTGACTTTCTTTTTGCCTCTTTAGTTTGCCTTGACTCCCAGAGTTTCCTTTCAAATATTCATTCTTCACTTTATTTGGCAATAGCTGATGCACTTCCCGATCACGCTCATTCCACTGATCATTCTCTGCTGGAATGAAAAGACAGATTCCATTAGCACCCATGCAAGGAAGTCAGATCACCCACACGCAAAACATTTCAGTGACTTTTCCCTGCTGTTGAAGCAATGTACATTCCCTGTACATTGAAGAGTACATTAAAATACACTTTAAAGGGACATGAAAGCCTTCTGCATCAGAAAGGCTTGGTTTGCAATCTAACAATTTATACAGCTCCTCAGCTGGGTGCATTCTTTGATGGGAAGTAAGGGCTGGTTTCCGATGGAAGGTCTTTCCTCGCAATCATATGGTTTCTCTCCTGAGGGAATTTGAATCTTGGAAATAATACTCATGTTCTTAATGAAGGTCTTTCCAAAGGCCTCACTTTTGTTGTCCATTTCCCTGGAGCGGAATGTCTGGTTAGCACGGAGGCCTTTGCTCCTTCCTGTTTTGGTTGACCTTTCTTCTTGGACTGGGATTTCATGCAAAACCCCTCCTTGGAATGGAATGGGCTTATCCCTATTCTTGTCTGCGTGGCTTCCCTCCTGCTTCTGGGGTCCACCTCTGTCTGCCAAGTTTTCTTTGGAATCATTATTCTTGGTTTTTCCCAAAGAGAACCCCTGGAATCCCCCAACAGTCTCTTCTACATGTGCTTCTGCAATAAAGAAAGATGTCCCATCAGCATCTACTGAAGAAGTCAAGCCACCCATCAGGCAGTGCTCACTAATGAGTGTGCATTTCTTTGATCAGACCTTCTCCCCCCCCCCCTACTGAACTGCTGGTCACACCTTATTCCCAGCCAGACCTCCCAGGAGAACAGTTTTTATATTCTGCCTATTCCTTCCCTCCTCCTACTCCTCATATGTACTTTTTCTCCTTAAAGGGGCAAGGAATTGTTCCCCCCACTGTTCATATTTGACTTGTTGTGCAGCTCTATTGTTTTTCTGCTCCTCATTATTAAATAGAAGAGAATAAGAAGAGAAGGCTTTTATGCCTTGATTTCCTCTACCCTAAAGAGTCTCAATGAGGCTTACAAATAAAATTCCTTTACCCTCTAAACAACAGGCATCTTGAGAGGTAGGTGGGGCTGAGAAAGTTCTGAGAGAACAATGACTGGCCCAAGGCCACCCAGCTGGCTTCATGTGGAAGAGTGGAGAATCAAATCCTTTTCTCCAGATTCCACTCTTAATCAATACACCAAGCTGTCTCTCCGCAAGAAGATAGAGAGACAGAGAGAGATGGTTCTTAAATGGGGAAGGAAAAGAAATCCAAGGAAGAAGGGAAACCTGGTCAGAATTACAGTCCACAATCCCAACCAGTGTAAAGGGGATGGCTGCATTTCAGATCACAGTCAGAGCGGATGACGATAATCCCATCTGGTGGACTAGTGTGTTGGCAACTGAGGGATTAGGATGGGGGCCCCTTCCAGAGTCTTCCTGTGGGCCTCTCAGCCCTGCATTGGCCCTGCATTGGTCTTAGGCCAGGACATCCTATCTGGCTTGGGCGACGGCCACAACACTGGCCTCTGTTGCCCCTGGGCCAGCCAGGACAATTGGATCACTCTACCCGGCCATGCTGAATATTGCTTTCACTGCCACCCCACCACCTCGAGGTTCCCAAAAGGGATCAAGTAACAAAGCAGGCCTTAAAACAAGGTACTGCTGTTTAAGATTTTGATTCACACATCAGCCCATGGCACAATCCTAATGGAAGCAATTTGCACCTTTGACATCTTACCCAGAAACGCCACGCTCCCGTGGTTCTCCAGCATGACTTCCTTGTAGAGAGCTCTTTGGCTTGGATCCAGCAGGGCCCACTCTGCCTCATTGAAATACACGGTGACCTCCTCAAAGGTAACTGGAGACTGAAAGAAAAACCAGATTCCTTCGTCAGAGATCATGCAAGGTGGATCTGCAACTGGTTGCACCCAAAGAGTGTTAGTTAATGGTTCCTCATCCACTTGGAGAGAAGTGACTAGTGGAGTTCCTCAAGGATCTGTGCTGGGCCCTGTGTTGCTCCACATCTTTATAAATGATTTGGATGAAGGAATAGAGGGGATGCTTATTAAATTTGCAGATGATACTAAATTGGGAGGGGTAGCAAATACGGTAGAAGACAAAGCCAAGATGCAGGATGATCTTGACAGGCTGGAGAAGTGGGCTAGAACTAATAAAATGCACTTCAACAAAGACAAATGTACAGTTCTGCATTTAGGTAGCAAAAATCAATTGCATAGTTATAGGATGGGGGAGACTTGTCTGAGCAGCAGTGTGTGTGAAAAGGATCTTGGGGTCTTGTAGACCAAACACTGAATATGAGTCAGCAGTTTGATGAGATAGCTAAAAAGGCAAATGCAGTCTTGGGCTGCATCAACAGAAGTATAGTGTCCAGATCAAGCGAAGTGATGGTATCGCTGTACTCCACTCTGGTTAGACCTCAACTAGAGTACTGTTTTCAGTTTTGGGCACCACAATTTAAGAAAGATGTAGACCAAGCTGGAACGTGTCCAGAGGAGGGCAACAAAGATGGTGAGGAGTCTGGAGACCAAGTCCTATGAGGAAAGGTTGAAGATCTGGGTATGTTTAGCCTGAAGAGGAGAAGACTGAGAGGGGATATGGTCACCATGTTCAAGTATTTGAGCAGCTGTCATATAGAGGATGGTGCCGAGTTGTTTTCTGTTGCCCAAGAAGGTCGGCCCAGAACCAACGGGTTGAAATTAAATCAAAAGAATTTCCGTCTAGACTGTTAGAGCGGTTCCTCAGTGGAACAGGCTTCCTCGGGAGGTGGTAAGCTCTCCTTCCCTGGAGGTTGTTAAGAGAGCTTAGATGGCCATTTGTCAGCAATGCTGATTCTGTGACCTTGGGCGGATGATGAGAGGGAGGGCATCTTGGCCATTTTCTGGTCACTAAGGGTGTGGGGGGGGGAAGGTAGTTGTGCATTGTGCAGGGGGTTGGACTTGATGACCCTGGTGGTCCCTTCCAACTCTATGATTCTATGATTCTATTCTATGATTCAAGGCACAGGCAACTCTCTGGAAGAGGGCATTCTGAGGGGTGCAGGATAGAGAGCTTGGCATGTATAAAAGGAATGGCATTCAGAGTGACCTCTTGTCTGGGCCCCTTAACAACAACTGCAGGAGAAAACCACCCCGGAAAAAGGAGGGGGGACTTAGCCCCCCCCCCCCCCGGCCATCTCGCCTACCCAGTCTGGAAGCGTAGCAGCTGTCTCCACACTTCCGCAAAGAGGACGGATCAGCACTGTCCCTTCGCTGCCTGCAAGGGAGAGAAAAGTGGAAGAAAGGTTATTAGCCTTGACTTCTTGTTTTGTTTTCTTGTGTGAAGCATGCTTCATGCCTCCCTTTTCCCAGGGTGTGAAACCTTGCCCTATCTATACTAAAAAAATTGGTAACACTTTGTAGTAAGTTGTGGGGGAGGTGGAAGAGAAGCACAAGGAACCAGTGAGCCTCTCCGGGTACTCAAGAAGCTGCTGACATGTTTCAGACTTCTCTGATCCTTGAAACCTGTTCTGTGAATGGTGGAGATCAAAAACGTGGCAGCATCTCTGCTGGATCAGACCAAAGGCCTCCATGAATTTGTCTAATCCCCTTTTCTTGGCATCACAGTTAATGAACTCTGAGTGCCACAAGTTGCATGGAGGACCGTTTCTCTTTTTTTCCTGACTAGAACTCTCTACCCATCAAATTCACTGGGCGCCCCAATCCCATCCAGGCACAGTGAGTTCTTACCGCATGAGAGGGCATCTTGGGCACACTCCTGGGACTGGGCCCACTGCTCTTCCTCTGAAGGGGCTCTTTCCATCTCACAGAACTTAGCTTCCATCTTCACGGATGGACCCCCTGTCTGAAACAGCAGTGAGAGATACGGGTAAGAGATGGAATGGAAGACACCAAGGAATGGATCCTGCCCCACTCCCAGACTCGGCACCTTTCTATCAGCAGACCAGGTAGGGTTTTCCTCCGACCCTGTGGAATTACCTGGATGGATAAGAAATTCCCTAGAAGTGGCTGCTGAATCAGGTTGTTAAACCTAAACCTTCCATTCAGATTATTAACACTTGGACAAATATCGGGCAGGGAAACTTTAGGGTAATGTGTAAGCTCTAGCCCTGCGGCAAACCCATAAACAGATTTCAGCAGACGGCAAATACACGAAAGCAGTTTTATTGGTTAGAATCGACAGGTTTCAGAAGCCATATTCAAAAGGACACTAGTGAGGGTCAAAGGCAAGATACATAGCATATATGGAAGAGCAAAAGGAGATAACTGGTTACCCAGGCAATCCCCCTCCAAGAGGCAGGAAAGATTACTTGGCGATTCCCACAGTATGGGAATCTATGAAGACTAAACACGGGACATAGACTGGCCTTGGACAGAATAGCACAACAGCACCTGCAAGCAGCACAATCGCATACCATCCTCATGGCCTGCTCCTGACATAATGTCAGATATTGTTGCTTGAATTGGAATACCTGGAAAGAAAAGCCCTCACCTTTTCCGCCCACCTGTCCGCCTCTGCCTGACTCAGGAGGAAACCTTCGGCCAGGGCCACCGCTTGGGAACTGGTCTCTGGCCCACATCCTCTTATCCAGCACCGCATTTCCTGGGGCAGGATGGTCAGGAACTGCTCCAGGATCACCAGGTCCAGGATCTGCTTCTTGGTGTGTTTGTCTGGCTTCAGCCAGTGTTTGCAAAGTAAATGGAGCTGGCTGCAGACCTCTCGAGGCCCATCAGCCTCCCAATAGCGGAACTGCTGGAAGTGTTGGCAATGTACTTCTGAGTTCAGGGGCTCCTGATTCCGGATCTCCGGCACAGCTCTCTCCCAGGATTCGATTCCACTCCTGGCCTGGATGGGCAGGGGACCATTCCTTGCTCTCTTGGAAGGTCCAGGTCCTTCCGGGTCCTGCACTTCCATCTCCTTCTGCTTCTATCGGGTCGCTTCCAACTGTGAAAAGGTCCCTTTACTCACTTGGCTATGAAAAGAGGATTTTCCCTGCGGGGAAGGAGGGAGATCTGTGTTGGGACCGGTGCTTTTCAACCTGTTCATCAATGACCTGGAGTTTGCAGATGACACCAAATTATTTAGGGTGGTTAAAACAAAATCGGACTGTGAAGAGCTCCAGAAGGATCTCTGCGTACTGGAAGAATGGGCATTAAAATGGCAAATGAGATTCAATGTGAGCAAGTGTAAAGTGATGCATATTGGGGCAAAAAATCCCAACTTCACATATACACTGATGGGATCTGTGCTGGCAGCGAGAGACCAAGAAAGGGATCTTGGGGTGGTAGTGGATAGCTCAATGAAGATGTCAACCCAGTGTGTGGCTGCTGTAAAAAAGGCAAATTCCATGCTGGCCATAATTAGACGAGGAATAGAGAATAAAACTGCTGATATCATACTGCCCTTGTACAAATCTATGGTGAGACCACACTTGGAATACTGTGTACAGTTCTGGTCACCATACCTAAAAAAGGATATTACAGAGCTTGAGAAGGCGCAGAAAAGAGCAACCAAAATGATTAGGGGACTAGAGCAACTGTCCTATGGGGAGCGGTTAGGACACTTAGGGCTGTTTAGCTTGGAAAGAAGGCGGCTAAGGGGAGACATGATAGAGGTCTATAAAATTATGCATGGTTTGGAGAGAGTGGACAGGGAGAAGTTTTTCTCCCTCTCCCATATTAAAACACGGGGTCATCTGTTAAAGCTGGAGGGCGAGAGATTCAAAACAGATAAAAGGAAGTATTTCTTCACACAACGCATAGTTAAATTGTGGAACTCCCTGCCCCAGGATGTGGTGATGGCTGCCAGCTTGGAGGGCTTTAAGAGGGGAGTGGACATATTCATGGAGGAGAGGGGTATTCATGGCTATTAGTTAGAATGGATACTAGTCATGCTGCGTACCTATTCTCTCTAGTATCAGAGGAGCATGCCTATTATTTTGGGTGCGGTGGAACACAGGCAGGATGGTGCTGCTGCAGTCGTCTTGTTTGTGGCTTCCTAAAGGCACCTGGTTGGCCACTGTGTGTGAACAGACTGCTGGACTTGATGGGCCTTGGTCTGATCCAGCAGGGCCGTTCTTATGAGAGACAGATAGCAACGTGACAGAAGGAAAACAAAAGAGAATGGAGACACATGATGGATCAGAACGAAAGTGCCACTTGTGGTTGGTAATATCATTTTGTTATGTGGCATACCAAGCTTTTTTAGAGATGCCCGTTAGGTTTTCTGGGAAAGTTAAGTGTCTCTGGCTCTTTAAAGATGCTACAAGCTTGTGTCTGACTACTTTGCATCAATCCGTCCTCACGGTTTTGGGGATGAGAAGAAAACTCAGGCTCTCTAAAGCAAGCGCACCTGAAGCAATCCAAAGAAGGCCCACCCATAATCCTTCTATTCAATAGGGCTCATTCCCAGCAAAATGGTTTTTGGGCTGCACTGAACATCTGTGATCCTGTAGCATCTTCCCTGTTTCTCTAAACAACATGCCAGAGAGACTGCTCCCTATTACTCCTTTGTGATTCTCTGCCCTATTGGAGAGGGTCGCCATCACCTGCTCGGGGGATTCCTGGACTTTTCGGGACAGAGCCTTGAGGGGACTTCAGCTTCTCGTAGACTCTGTAGTTATATCGTAAGGTCCGACTTCCAAAGCTACAGTTTTCTATAGGGGAACTGAACTCGGAGGTCTGGAAATCAGCTGATGTAATCGCAAGAGAACTCCAGGCCCCATCAGGAACTCAGGAGCCCTCTTATTGAACTTTGTGTGTGTGTGTGGGGGGTCACTCTTCTCCCTAGAGTGGCAGGGTCAGCATCTTGGTTTGGCCGCCTTCTCTGCTCCCAGAGGCTTTTGAGGGTATAAAAATGACCATTTTTTGTTGGGGATCCAAGAAAGGGCACCTCTTATATCATTAATTATACCTGAAGATCAGAAGGCGGAAACCCCCAAGCTGGGGGGGAGGGGAGGAAGAGGGCATTTCTGGGGAGGGGAAGGAATTTTGTCTCACCATGTCCACCCTCCCAACTCTAAGGTCACCCCTAGCCAAATGTAGCTTCTATTTAAATCAAAGAAGGGTATCCATTTCCCTTTCTAAATCAACATTTTGTTTATATAAATTTGAATAGTAATCTCTAAATGTTTCCATAATTTTCTGTTTATCAGTTATTATTTTCCTATCCCTCTTGATTTTTAGTATTGGTAATTTCCTCTCTTTGGATTTAATTTGCCATGCTAGTAGTTTACCCGGTTTATTGGCATGTTCAAAAATTTTCTGTCTGTTAAATATTATTTTTTTCCATTTCCGAAGTTAATAAAAATTAATATTGATATTGTAGTTTTTTTAGCCTTTCCAACTGATCTTTTTTTTGTAATTTATCTTGCAATTTTCTAAGCTGCCTCTCTCCTTGTTTAATTTCCTCTAAGATCTTTTTCTTTTACCTCTCCTTCTCTTTAAACCATCTTGAGTTTTGCTGCATCAGAAATCCTCTAATTACTGACTTACTAGCATCCCATACTATTTCATCTGATACTCCTTTATCTACATTTTCTAAAAAATAATTCTGTATATCTACTTTTAATTTATCCACTATTTTCTTATTTTTCAGTAAATATTCATTTATAAACCATGGTTTATTTCTTCTATCTCCAAAATTAATTCTAATCAAAAGCGCATTGTGATCATACAATACTTTAGGTAAAATTTCAGGAGTTTCCGACCATCCTGTAATATGCTTAGAAAGCCAAAACATATCTATTCTTGAATGAGAAGAGTGTCCAGATGAATAAAAAGTATATCCCTTTTTCTTACCATTTATCAGTCTCCATATATCAAACATTTCCCATTGTTCTGTAAGATGATTAAAAGTACCTGGTAGCTTACCCTCATTTGTCAATATAGTTTTGCTGCTGCAAGAATTGTAATTGCAAAAATTTGGAAGCAAGTGAATAAACCTTTAATAAATGACTGGAGAGAGAAATTATGGACTTATATGAGGATGGCCAAATTAACGGAATTCCTACATGGAAAGGATATGGAAGAATTTAAAAACATGTGGAAAAAGCCCGCCACATATTGGGATAAATGGGCAAAAATGGATTTTACTAAGTTACTTAGTGAGTTATAGAAATTAGGGGTTTTTTTGTTAACATTTTTACATTTTATTAGTAACAAATACGTTTAAAACTGTTAAGACACTTTGGCGGAAGTCAGGTGAAGGGTCACATTTGGTGGTGGATAAAGGGTAAGGGGGTATCTTATGAGATTTAACAATGATATATCTAAAATTGTATTAATGAATATGTATAGACACTCCTGTTTTTTTGTTATTTTTGTTTATTGTTATTTTTCTTGTTATAAAAATTTAATTAAATTTAAAAAAAAAAAAAGGTATCAAAGAATTTGGTTTTTGCTCCCAATGAAAGAACTGAGGGAGTAAGTGTGCAGCTTTATTAAAAAGCCGGAGTCCTTCTGAGGGGAGCGACCGGCAGCTTCAGGCCCTCCAACCACTCTGGGAAGGTTCATATAACATCCATTGCAAACATTCACAACCCCCACCAGCACAATACAGACTAATAGGCAATGAATAACATTAACACAACTCCCCTTCCAATAATCAGTATAAGAAATTCTCATGCCTAGAATATTCATGTGCAGTTTTATAATAGAAATCAAATCAATACATAAAAATAAGTTTAAAGGGCTGAAGTCTTTCTGAGTTAAGCTACCTGCAACTTCAGGCCCTCCAATCGCTCTGGGAAGATTGCGCCTTTTCCCCCTTGTGAAGTACCCAGTTTGTTAGCGCCCCCACCCCAGTGGACTCGGGGTTACACAAGGAGCATAGGGGTCTCTGCCCCCTTTTCCACAAAGCATCCTTGGTGTTTATGTGTTTGTGTGTGTGGAGAGTCAGCCTCTGGAATGGGGAGTTGAGGGCAGGGGGTGCCCACTGTCTCCGTGCCCCTTCCTCCTTTGTCCTTTCCGTGCCCATTAAACAATGCTCAACTGATTTCTATTTTCCACAGCTCCTGGAGCGTGAGAAGCATGCTCAGGCCTCACTGCTGGGGTGCTTTGGGGTGGGGGAGGATCCTTTTCTTTCAATTCCCAAACTCTTCTGCATACCTAGGTCGCCCACCCCCCAATCCACACCCTGCTTGGGTGCCCTACAGAGAGGAAATGGACGAAAAAGATTATAGAAATACCACACCTCAGTTGCAGTTGCGTGTAAAAGAATTTCAACGGATCCTCATTAAATCATACGATTTTTGCACTGAAAGAAAAGAAAACCACTGTTATGTTGTAGATCGTGTCTTAGTCCACAGGCAGCACCACCAAAATCCCACACCCACTGCCGCATGGTGCTGCCACGGCACAAAGATGAAATTCCCAACAAAGCAGGAATCCTCGTGGATCCTTTTGTGTCAGGCCACACTAAAAGCATCCACCCATCAGGCATCCACCACTTTGCTGCCCTGCCACGGCACCAAAACATGGCGAAGAACACAAGGAAAGCCCTGCTGGACAGCAGCCTGTTCCCACGCAGTGGCCCACCAGGTGCCTCCAGGAAGCCCCCAAACAGGACGGCGACAGCAGCACCATCCTGCCTGCGCTCCGCAGCACCTGAGACATCCGGCCTGCCCCTCTGATGCTGGCTGGAGAGAACAGGTGTTCATACCTAGTCTCCGTCTGGACTAGGAGCCATGAAGAGCCTCATCCTCCCTTCTGGATGGGGCAGGAAACCTGCCCCCCCACCCCACCCCCATGCTCATGTGCCTCTCTGGGACTGTGGACACCCTTTAGTTTAACCACTCGGGGGGTATCCTGTCCTCCTGCCCCCCACCCCCAATCCGAGACAGGAAATAAACTGGTTGTTATTCTGAGGAGGGTCAACGATGGGGAAACGCCGCAACGGGCCGGAAGGGGCCAGAGCAAAAGCCTTAAATAAAAAACGGGGCTGCAGAAAGCAGGGGCAGGCATTAAAGACCCCCCAACCCCCCCCCCCCAACAACCTTTTGGAAACCACACCGCGGAAACAGCCTGCCTCTGCTGACCCTTTCCCGGCCAAAATGCCTCCGCAGCAGCCTGCAGAGGACCCGCCTGGGGGGGTCTCACTCTAAACACTCCCGCCCCCCCAACCCAGCCCCCTCTCCCCCCTGCCTTTCCCTGACTCACGACCCCCCCTCCCAGGACTCACCATCCCCCCCCAGCTGATGACCCACCCAGGCTCCCCGCCCCTCCTCCCTGCACACCTGGACCCCTCGCAAAGGCGATGCAAGGGAAGGGGGGCCTGCATCTCCCCCCCAGCCTCATGCAGAGAGGGGGGAGGGAAAAGGAGAGCCCCACGGAGCTGCGTCCCACCCCCAGGCTTTTGGGTGTGGTGGGCATCGCTCCCTCCCCCGGATTGGGGCCCGCCTCTGACCCCCCCCCTTGTATTTCCCTCCTCCCCACCCCACACTTCCCAGCCCCGGGACCCCCCCGGACTCACTGGGGAGGAGGAGCTGCTGCTGCTGCTGCTGCTTTTCCAGGAGTCAGAACCACAAAGGCCTCTCTAGGAGTTTAGACTCGCTGCCCTTCATTTCTGTGGGGCGGGGACAGCCAGCAGGGGAGACCCCCCCCCCGCCCAAGCCTCGCCCCCTTCCACCGGGGATGCAAAGCCCAGACCCCCCCCTCCTTCCTCTCTGCAAAACGGGCTCTGCATTTGCTTGGGGAGGGGGAGGGGAAGGGGGAGGGGGAATTGCTGGAGGTGACCAGAGACATTTGGGGAAGGGGGGAGGAGCCCCCCACCCCACCCCCAGCCCTGAATTTCCTCCAGCAAGACGAGATGTTGCTCTTTTCTCCCCCCCAAACCCCACCTCATGCAAGATCCAGCTCACCTGTCCCCCCCACCCACAGATTCCCTGGGCTGCTTAGATCCCCAGAGGTGGGGGGGGGCTGTCAGCAGAGGCCCCTTGCTGCTTCAGGACTTTCCTTTCTCCTGCCAATGGGAAGCCCCTTTTCCCCACGTTAGACCCACTCACAGACAGTCTGCTTCAGAAATAGGACTGAGACACTGCAAGGGTCAAGGACGCGTGGTCAATTCAGAGGTCATTTAAATGCTGCTCCCATTATTAACCTTGGCAAGATCTGGGGACCCATGAAGGCCTCCCCTTCTCCCCTGGATCCCCGTCCACCCTGGTGTCAGAAACCATACAAGGGCCCCCACTACACGATGCCTCGTTTCCAGGTCTGTCCCAGGTCCCGTGATAGATTTGTTCTGGGAAGTTGTGTGCTTGGAGCTTGATTTCCAGAAGACGTGCACTGGCCCAGTCAGGAGTCCCCAAAGAGTCACTTGGGGCCATTTCCGATATCTGCTTACTTAATTCATTTATACCCTGCCTCCACCCCACTGGGGATCCAAAGCTGCTTACATCTGTCTCGCCTCCTCCATTTTTATCCTCTCAGCAACCCTGTGAGGTGGGTTAGGCTGAGAGGGTGTGACTGGCCTCACAGTAGCAGAACTGCCGGAAGCGTCGGCAACGTACTTCTGAGTTCAGGGGCTCCTGGTCCCAGATCTCCGGCACAGCTCTCTCCCAGGGTTCAACGCCACTCCCAGGTTGGACGGGATGGGGGCCTTTCCTTGCTCTCTTGCCAGGTCCAGGTGCTTCCAGGTCCTGCTCTTCCATCTCCTTCCCCTTCTATTGGATCACTTCTGATTATGAAAAGACCCCTTTACTCATTTGGCAACCAAGAGAGGCTTCTCCCTGTGGGGGAGGGGGGGTGAGACAGACAGCAATGTGCCAGAAGGAAGAGAAAAGAGAATGGAGACACACTTTTTGTTATATGATATACCAAGCTTTTTTAGAGATGCTTGTTAGGTTCTTGGAAGACGCTACAACAGTGGTTCTCAACCTTTTTTGAGTCGTGACCCCCTTTTACAATTGCCAAGTAACCTGCGACCCCCATCACATTTGCATAATAAAGTCATAAATGACATTTGCATAATAAAGAAAACACAATACAAATAGATTTTTCAGAATATAATTCCAACGTAATATTTAATTAACTAATTTCATTAAATAATTAATATTTAATGTGATGGTTGTGCTTGCATCTGGTTAACCAGCTTCAAAAGTCGTGGCTGAGTATTTGTTAAAGCCAACCTCATGTCATCCTCAACATTTAGTCTGTTTCTTGTCTTTGAGCAAATAAATATGTAGTATTGCCAACCTCCTGGTGGGAAGATCTTCCAGAATTACAACTGATTTCCAGATGCCGTAGATCAGCTCCCCTGGAGAGTGTACTCTATGGTATCATACCCCACTGGGCTCCTTCCCCTCCCCAAACCCTGCCCTCCCTAGGCTCCACCCCCCAAAATATGCAAGAATTCCTCAACCTGGAATTGGCAACCCTAGGGATCAGGGTATGGAAAGAAAAAGGCAAGCTCAAAGCAGGAGAGAAGCAGGCAGGGATAGTATAGAAGAGTGTTTTGATATGAAGAAGCGTTGAAAATCCACTCTCGCAGAGATATGTAGAGGCAAATGGAATTAAAACTCGAAAGGCGAGCATGGTGACATTTTTATGCTTTGGGGTGGTTTTACCTGATTACATTAGGGCAGGGGTGGGGAACCTTTTTCCTGCCAAGGGCCATTTGCACATTTATAACATCATTCGAGGACCATACCAGACATTGACCTCCTGGCGTGTGGGGGGGAAGAGGCTAGGGTTGCCAGGTCTCCAGCCACCACCTGGAGGTTTGCAAACCTAGCAGAGGCTATGCAGGGGAGGGAGAGAAGGAAGGAAGGAAAGAAAAGAAGGAAAGAAATGAAGGAAAGAAGGAAAGGAAGGAAGGAAAGAAAGAAGGGGAAAAACGAAAAAAGGAAGGAAAGAGAGGGAGTGAGGCTCCACACACACACACACACACACACACACACACACTCGCCAGTGGCCGGGGATCTCGAGCACACACACACGTACACAGGGAGGGCTGGGGGAGACCCTCCGGCCGCAGCTCACCAAGCACTGCGGCCGGGAAATGGAGCTCAAGGAGGGCTGGGGGGGGACCTCAAGGGGGACCGCCCTCTTCTCCTCCGAGACCTGAATGGGCTGAGCCAGGGGAGCTTCCTCGGCCTCCTACACATCCCGCCGTGTCATCCAACCGACAGAGAGGCGAGGCGAGGCACCGGAGAGAGAGAGAGAGAGAGAAGTGAGGAGAGAGGCGAGGAACCGGACAACCAACAGCCGGAAGGAGCTGGGCTGCAGAGACGAGGCAGGCGGGCAGGCCCTGGGCTGCAGGGCTACAGCTGGTGTGCGGCGATGCGTCTCTGCAGCCCGGCTCCTTCCGGCTGTTGGTTGCCCGGTTCCTCGCCTCTCTCCTCGCCTCTCTCTCTCCGGTGCCTCGCCTCGCCTCTCTGTCGGTCGGCCTGTTCCTTGCCTCTCTCCTTCCGGCTGTCGGTTGGCCGGTTCCTCGCCGGGATGGGGGCTGTCCCAGGACAGTGGCAGCGACCCCCCAGAAAACACGTCGCGACCCCCTTGGGGGTTGCGACCCACAGGTTGAGAACCACTGCGCTACAATCTTGTGTTGGATTACTTTGCATCAATCCGTCCTCGGTGCTTTAGAGGGCTTCTAGGTGTGTCACCCAAAGCCACAGTGGTCCTCCCAATGACTTACTTCCAAGTAAACCTTCCAGGATCCAACAGCAAGACTTTTTCCTTGTGCGGTGGGGCTCTTCCTGTTCTCTTGGGAAGTGCAGAGGCAAGCCCTTCCCACCCCCCATAGGAAAGGAGCCTTTTCCTCTTTTTGTCTCCCCCGTTACTTATTTGGCCTCTCTAATCAAACCTAATAAATAAATATAAATAAATTTAAAGGGCTGAAGTCCTTCTGAGGCAAGCTACCTGCAGCTTCAGGCCCTCCAATTACTTTGGGGGAAATTATGCCTTTTTTCCCTTTCATGCAGGGGTGGGGAACCTTTTTCCTGCCAAAGGCCATTTGCACATTTATAACATCATTCAGGGGCCATACCAGGTATAGATCTCCCGGGAGGCGGGCGGGGGGAGAGGCTGGGGTTGCCAGTTCGCCAGCCACCACCTGAAGGTTGGCAACCTCAGGGGAGGCCACACAGAGAAGGCCTGCAGGTGGGAGGGCAGCCAGCGGTGGGCCCACACACACACCCTGCGGCGCATGGAGCCCCGCGACCAGTCCCCAGTCTTCATGCCCTCCCCCCCAGAGTCCACAAAAGCCCCACCTGAAGCCCGATCGGCTCCCTCCTGCATGCTCGGCTGCTAGGAGCCGCCAACCTCTTCCCCCCCCCCCCACTTCCCTCTCGCTGCTCAACAGCCGACAGGCAGTGAGAGGGGCTTACAATGTGCCGCAGAGTTCCTGCACACCTCAGCTGTAGGGGGCAGCCTTGGGGGACGCATCCTTCTCCTCTCCTCTCGCTGACCAACAGCCGACAGTCAGCGAGAGGAGGTCAAAGGGCGCCATAGTGCCCCTGTAAGCCATAGCCCCAGGAACACCCTCGGGGAGGGCCGCCCTGCACCCCGCCTCCACGGTAGGGCCCCAGAGCTCCCAAGGGCCACAAAACATTACCTTGGGGGCCGCATACGGCCCCCGGGCCTGAGGTTCCCCATCCCTGCTTTCATGGAATACCCCGTAGACTCTCCCGGTACACAAGGAACATAGGGGTCTCTGCCCCCTTTGCCCCAAACCATGCTTGGTGTGTGTGGGAGGGCAGTCAGTCTCTGGAGTGGGGAGTTGGGGTCAGGGGGTACCCCCCCTTTTGTCCTTTCTCTCCCACTGAAATAATACTCCAGGGATTTCCATCTTCCATGGGTGAGAAGCATGCTCAGGCCCCACTGCTGGGATGGTTTGGGGGAAGATCCTTTTCTTTCAATTCCCAAACTCTTCTGTATACCTAGGAAGCCCCCCCCCCTCAACCCACACACTGTTGGGGTGTCCTACAGAGAGGAATTGGGCCCAAAAGATTGTAGAAATGCTATGCCTCAGTTGCGTGCAAAAGCATGTGGTTTTTATTCTGATGGGGGGGGTGAGAATTACTGGCTCAGGGTACAACCGGAACAGGCCAGAGTCTGATTCCTCCTCCTCTCCAATCCACCCTGCAGAAAACCTGCCGGGGGTCTGACCCCAAACACTCTTTCCCCTCCCACAAATCCAGCTCCCTGTTCCCCTTGCCTTTCCTTGACTCACAATCCCCCCCCCACACACACACAGATGACCCATGCAGGCCCTCCGCTCCTTCCTCCCACCCTCCCTGCAAATCTGGACCACTGGCAAGGCCTTTGCAATCAAGGGAAGGGGGCTGCATCTCACGCGACGCCCCCAGCCTCATGCAGAGAGGGGGGAGGAAAGAGAAGACCCAGGGGGTCTTGCCCTCCCTTGCCCAGACCGGGCTCGCCCCTGACCTCCCTGGCATCTCCCTTCCACCCACCCCGTATTCCTCAGCCTCGAGCCCCTGAACCCGCATCCTTGCCTCACTCAGGAGGCGCCGCCACTGCTTTTCTACACACCAGGGCAACGAAGGGCGCGTTCTCATGTGGGGACTCTCTGAGTCTAGGACGTCACACTCGACAACCGTAGTTTCTGTGGGGCAGAGACCACCAGCAGAGAGAGACACCCCCCCCGCCCAAGCGTTGCCTCTCCACCCGAGATGCAAAGCACAGACTATCTCCCCCCCCAACTCCCCTTTCTCTCTGCAAAATGGGTTTTGCATTTGCTTGGGGGGCGGAGGGCGGGGAGAACTGGGAGAGACAGGGAACGAATTGTGGGAGGAGACCAGATACATTTGGAGAAGAGTCGGACCCGCCGCCAGCCCCTGCTATACATGTGGCAAGAGGAGGTGTTGCCCTTTCCCCTTCCCAAGCAGGATCCAGCCCACCTGTTCCCTGACATAGGTTCACCAGGCTGGGGGGCTTGCATCGGAGGGCCCTCCTCGCCACTGGCGGGAGATTTGGGGGGCGGAGTCCGAGGAGGGCAGCGTTTGGGGAGGGACTTCAATGCCATAGGGTTCAATGGCCAAAACAACCATTTTCTCCAGGCGAACTGGGATCTCTATCGGCTGGAGATCAGTCGTAATAGCGGAAGATCTCCAGCTAGTACCTGGAGGTTGGCAAGCCTACGCCTCTCTGCTTCGGGGCTTAATTTTCTCCTACAAATGGGAAGCCCCTTCCCCCCACGTTAGACCCAGCCAGAGATGGCCTGGTGGAAATAGAGCTAAGACACTAGCCAGCTCCAGGGGGACGTCTGGTCCGTTTAGGGATCATTTAAAATCCAGCTGCCACTGTTAATGTTGACAAGGAAAGGCTGAGACAATATTTCAGCTGATGCTACTTGAAGGGAGAATGTGAGTTTCTTAACAGCTGCTACATACTTTGAAGGACTAGACAGGGAATTGTGGGTGGTTGCCTGTCCATCTGCACACCCTCCCCAAGGTTTTTGTAGACAATGCAATGAAATGGGGGTGACCAAAATAAGAGAATAAGGAGGAGGCTGAAGTTGGTTCCTTATTCCCAGTTCGTTCCCTATTCCCAGTTCCTTATTCACATTTCCTAGTTCCTGAATCACTTTGAGGACATTTCAAAAGCTCTGCATCCCAAAATATGGATTGTACCACCACATATCATACACCCCCAAATTCAGGGGACTGTGCCCTTCCAGATGACGCATGCTGGTCACTGGTCCAAAGTCTGGTTCTTGTGCCAGCGGCTCCCAAGTGGGGTGACCCAGGACACATGCCATATAGACCCTGCACCCCAAAATAATCTTTGGACCACCCCAAATGATACATCCCCACACTCCAGAGACTGTCCCCTCCAAGAAGACATACAGCGGTGCCCGGTCCAAACACCGGTTCTGGTGCCATTGGCTTCTTTTTGGGTCCACCCCCCCCCAGAAACCTGTATTGCAAAGAGGTTTTGAATAAGGAACTGGAGCTCTGCACCCCAAAATATGGATTGGACCACCACATATCATACACCCCCACATTCAGGGGACCGTGCCCTTCGAGATGGCGCACGCTGGGTCCTGGTTCAAAGTTCGGTTCTTGTGCCAGTGGCTCCCAAGTGGGGTGCCCCAAGGACAGATGCCAATACAGACCCTGCACCCCAAAATAATCTTTGGACCACCCCAAATGACACATCCCCACACTCCAGAGACTGTCCCCTCCAAGAAGACATATAGCGGTGCCCGGTCCAAACACCGGTTCTGGTGCCATTGGCTTCTTTTTGGGTCCCCCCCCCAGAAACCTGTATTGCAAAGAGGTTTTGAATAAGGAACTGGAGCTCTGCACCCCAAAATATGGATTGGACCACCACATATCATACACCCCCACATTCAGGGGACTGTGCCCTTCGAGATGGCGCATTCTGGGTCCTGGTCCACAGTCCGTTTCTTGTGCCAGCAGCTCCCAAGTGAGGTGCCCCCAGGACCAAGGAACATGCAGACACTGGGGCTCCACTGCACCCCAAAATAATCTTTGGACCACCCCAAATGACACATCCCCACACTCCAGAGACTGTCCCCTCCAAGAAGACATACAGCGGTGCCTGGTCCAAACACCGGTTCTGGTGCCATTGGCTTCTTTTTGGGTCCCCCCCAGAAACCTGTATTGCAAAGAGGTTTTGAATAAGGAACTGGAGCTCTGCACCCCAAAATATGGATTGGACCACCACATATCATACACCCCCACATTCAGGGGACTGTGCCCTTCGAGATGGCGCATTCTGGGTCCTGGTCCACAGTCCGTTTCTTGTGCCAGCAGCTCCCAAGTGAGGTGCCCCCAGGACCAAGGAACAT
Organism: Euleptes europaea; assembly: GCF_029931775.1. Taxonomy (NCBI): domain Eukaryota; kingdom Metazoa; phylum Chordata; class Lepidosauria; order Squamata; family Sphaerodactylidae; genus Euleptes; species Euleptes europaea. The sequence goes on from NC_079312.1 coordinate 1,679,899, forward strand.
GCAGACACTGGGGCTCCACTGCACCCCAAAATAATCTTTGGACCACCCCAAATGACACATCCCCACACTCCAGAGACTGTCCCCTCCAAGAAGACATACAGCTGTGCCTGGTCCAAACACCGGTTCTGGTGCCATTGGCTTCTTTTTGGGTCCACCCCCAGAAACCTGTATTGCAAAGAGGTTTTGAATAAGGAACTGGAGCTCTGCACCCCAAAATATGGATTGGACCACCACATATCATACACCCCCACATTCAGGGGATTGTGCCCTTCGAGATGGCGCATGCTGGGTCCTGGTCCAAAGTTCGGTTCTTGTGCCAGTGGCTCCCAAGTGGGGTGCCCCCAGGACAGATGCCCATACAGACCCTGCACCCCAAAATAATCTTTGGACCACCCCAAATGACACATCCCCACACTCCAGAGACTGTCCCCTCCAGGAAGACATATAGCGGTGCCCGGTCCAAACACCGGTTCTGGTGCCATTGGCTTCTTTTTGGGTCCTCCCCCCCAGAAACCTGTATTGCAAAGAGGTTTTGAATAAGGAACTGGAGCTCTGCACCCCAAAATATGGATTGGACCACCACATATCATACACCCCCACATTCAGGGGACTGTGCCCTTCGAGATGGCGCATTCTGGGTCCTGGTCCACAGTCCGGTTCTTGTGCCAGTAGCTCCCAAGTGAGGTGCCCCCAGGACCAAGGAACATGCAGACACTGGGGCTCCGCTGCACCCCAAAATAATCTTTGGACCACCCCAAATGACACATTCCCACACTCCAGAGACTGTCCCCTCCAAGAAGACATACAGCGGTGCCCGGTCCAAACACCGGTTCTGGTGCCATTGGCTTCTTTTTGGGTCCCGCCCCCAGGAACCTGTACTGCAAAGAAATTTTGAATAAGGAACTGGAGCTCTGCACCCCAAAATATGGATTGGACCACCACATATCATACACCCCCACATTCAGGGGACCGTGCCCTTCGAGATGGCACATGCTGGGTCCTGATCCAAAGTTCGGTTCTTGTGCCAGTGGCTCCCAAGTGGGGTGCCCCCAGGACAGATGCCAATACGGACCCTGCACCCCAAAATAATCTTTGGACCACCCCAAATGACACATCCCCACACTCCAGAGACTGTCCCCTCCAAGGAGACATATAGCGGTGCCCGGTCCAAACACCGGTTCTGGTGCCATTGGCTTCTTTTTGGGTCCCCCCCCCCAGAAACCTGTATTGCAAAGAGGTTTTGAATAAGGAACTGGAGCTCTGCACCCCAAAATATGGATTGGACCACCACATATCATACACCACCACATTCAGGGGACTGTGCCCTTCGAGATGGCACATTCTGGGTCCTGGTCCACAGTCCGGTTCTTGTGCCAGCAGCTCCCAAGTGAGGTGCCCCCAGGACCAAGGAACATGCAGACACTGGGGCTCCGCTGCACCCCAAAATAATCTTTGGACCACCCCAAATGACACATCCCCACATTCCAGAGACTGTCCCCTCCAAGAATACATACAGCGGTGCCCGGTCCAAACACCGGTTCTGGTACCATTGGCTTCTTTTTGGGTCCCCCCCCCCAGAAACCTGTATTGCAAAGAGGTTTTGAATAAGGAACTGGAGCTCTGCACCCCAAAATATGGATTGGACCACCACATATCATACACCCCCACATTCAGGAGACAGTGCCCTTCGAGATGGCACATGCTGGGTCCTGGTCCAAAGTTCGGTTCTTGTGCCAGCGGCTCCCAAGTGGGGTGACCCAAGGACAGATGCCCATACAGACCCTGCACCCCAAAATAATCTTTGGACCACCCCAAATGACACATCCCCACACTCCAGAGACTGTCCCCTCCAAGAAGACATACAGCGGTGCCCGGTCCAAACACCGGTTCTAGTACCATTGGCTTCTTTTTGGGTCCCCTCCCAGAAACCTGTATTGCAAAGAGGTTTTGAATAAGGAACTGGAGCTCTGCACCCCAAAATATGGATTGGACCACCACATATCATACACCACCACATTCAGGGGACTGTGCCCTTCGAGATGGCGCATTCTGGGTCCTGGTCCACAGTCCGGTTCTTGTGCCAGCAGCTCCCAAGTGAGGTGCCCCCAGGACCAAGGAACATGCAAACACTGGGGCTCCGCTGCACCCCAAAATAATCTTTGGACCACCCCAAATGACACATCCCCACACTCCAGAGACTGTCCCCTCCAAGAAGACATACAGCGGTGCCCGGTCCAAACACCGGTTCTGGTACCATTGGCTTCTTTTTGGGTCCCCTCCCAGAAACCTGTATTGCAAAGAGGTTTTGAATAAGGAACTGGAGCTCTGCACCCCAAAATATGGATTGGACCACCACATATCATACACCCCCACATTCAGGGGACTGTGCCCTTCGAGATGGCGCATGCTAGGTCCTGGTCCAAAGTTCGGTTCTTGTGCCAGCGGCTCCCACGTGAGGTGCCCCCAGGACCAAGGAACATGCAGACACTGGGGCTCAGCTGCACCCCAAAATAATCTTTGGACCACCCCAAATGACACATCCCCACACTCCAGAGACTGTCCCCTCCAAGAACACATACAGCGGTGCCCGGTCCAAACACTGGTTCTGGTGCCGTTGGCTTCTTTTCGGGTCCCCCCCCCAGAAACCTGTATTTCAAAGAGGTTTTGAATAAGGAACTGGAGCTCTGCACCCCAAAATATGAATTGGACCACATTAAACCACTGAGGGAACTACATTTGAGGATAGGAAAGCTGAGAGACAGAGCTTTTCACTCTAGACCACTGGTTCCCAACCAGGGGTCCGTGGACCCCAGGGGTCCGCGAGAACGAAATTAAGGTTCCCGAAACAAAGTTCTAAACCCATAATAAATTAATATTTTCAATTAAAAGTTCTCTACCATAAAAATATATATTCAGATATTATTCTAAGTTTAATGTTTAACTAACAGTTATTGATAAAGTTTATTTTCAAATTCTCAGAATTTTTATTTTGAACCTTGGGGTCCCTGCACCGAACCTAAAAGTCCTAGTGGTCCCTGGTCAAAAAAAGGTTGGGAATCACTGCTCTAGACATTGCGACGGTTCTAACACAACCTTCACTGGCAACTAAACATTGCCAGGGACAATGAACTTTTATATTACCTTTGAACATTTAGTTAGAAAGGACAGGTGATAGAAACAGAGACGCAGAATACCCAGATTATTCGGAAAAAGTACTGTTAAGTATTAGCTATACATTTCCAGATGAGTGAAATGGTTTTGGGTGGTGTTTTCCCAGGAAGAAGGAATGATTCCAAGATCCCTGAATAGAATAGTAATTACTTAGGTAACTGCTGTCAGTTACTAAGTCACCTGCAAGTGGACCTTTAACACATATGCTAAGGGGGCTGATAACTTCTCATTTGTCCTGGAGCCACCACACTTAAGAGCAGCTGGCAGAAGAATCGGCCTTTGTCCCAGGACCCAGCACATACCCCCTTGAAGTTCACAGTACTCTGAATGTATGATATAAGGTGTATGATATGTGGTGCTCAAAACTTAATTTTGGGGTGCAGAAGGCTCACAAATGTCCAAAACATTTCTTCACAATACAAGATTTTCAGGGGCCATCCACAAATAGAAACAGGTGGTACCAGAACCAGTGTGTGGACCGAGCACCACTGTATGTCCACTGTATGGCACAAGAATCGGACTTTGGACCAGGACCCAGCATGCGCCTTCTCAAAGGGCACAGTCCCCTGAATGTGGGGGTGTATGATATGTGGTGGTCCAATCCATATTTTGGGGTGCAGAGCTCCAGTTCCTTATTCAAAACCTCTTTGCAATACAGGTTTCGGGGGGGGGGTTGGACCCAAAAAGAAGCCAATGGCACCAGAACCGGTGTTTGGACCGGGCACCATTGTATGTCTTCTTGGAGGGGACAGTCTCTGGAGTGTGGGGATGTGTCATTTGGGGTGGTCCAAAGATTATTTTGGGGTGCAGGGTCTGTATGGGCATCTGTCCTGGGGGCACCCCACTTGGGAGCTGCTGGCACAAGAACCGGACTTTGGACCAGGACCCAGCATGCGCCATCTCGAAGGGCACAATCCCCTGAATGTGGGGGTGTATGATATGTGGTGGTCCAATCCATATTTTGGGGTGCAGAGCTTCAGTTCCTTATTCAAAACCTCTTTGCAATACAGGTTTCGGGGGGGGGACCCAAAAAGAAGCCAATGGCACCAGAACCGGTGTTTGGACCGGGCACCGCTGTATGTCTTCTTGGAGGGGACAGTCTCTGGAGTGTGGGGATGTATCATTTGGGGTGGTCCAAAGATTATTTTGGGGTGCAGGGTCTGTATGGGCATCTGTCCTGGGGGCACCCCACTTGGGAGCCGCTGGCACAAGAACCGAACTTTGGACCAGGACCCAGCATGCGCCATCTCGAAGGGCACGGTCCCCTGAATGTGGGGGTGTATGATATGTGGTGGTCCAATGCATATTTTGGGGTGCAGAGCTCCAGTTCCTTATTCAAAACCTCTTAGCAATACAGGTTTCTGGGGGGGGGACCCAAAAAGAAGCCAATGGCACCAGAACCGTTGTTTGGACCGGGCACCGCTGTATGTCTTCTTGGAGGGGACAGTCTCTGGAGTGTGGGGATGTGTCATTTGGGGTGGTCCAAAGATTATTTTGGGGTGCAGGGTCTGTATGGGCATCTGTCCTGGGGACACCCCACTTGGGAGCCGCTGGCACAAGAACCGAACTTTGGACCAGGACCCAGCGTGCGCCATCTCGAAGGGCACGTTCCCCTGAATGTGGGGGTGTATGATATGTGGTGTTCCAATCCATATTTTGGGGTGCAGAGCTCCAGTTCCTTATTCAAAACCTCTTTGCAATACAGGTTTCTGGGGGGGGACCCAAAAAGAAGCCAATGGCACCAGAACCGTTGTTTGGGCCGGGCACCGCTGTATGTGTTCTTGGAGGGGACAGTCTCTGGAGTGTGGGGATGTGTCATTTGGGGTGGTCCAAAGATTATTTTGGGGTGCAGCTGAGCCCCAGTGTCTGCATGTGCCTTGGTCCTGGGGGCACCTCACTTGGGAGCTGCTGGCACAAGAATCGGACTTTGGACCAGGACCCAGCATGCGCCTTCTCAAAGGGCACGTTCCCCTGAATGTGGGGGTGTATGATATGTGGTGTTCCAATCCATATTTTGGGGTGCAGAGCTCCAGTTCCTTATTCAAAACCTCTTTGCAATACAGGTTTCTGGGGGGGGACCCAAAAAGAAGCCAATGGCACCAGAACCGTTGTTTGGGCCGGGCACCGCTGTATGTGTTCTTGGAGGGGACAGTCTCTGGAGTGTGGGGATGTGTCATTTGGGGTGGTCCAAAGATTATTTTGGGGTGCAGCTGAGCCCCAGTGTCTGCATGTGCCTTGGTCCTGGGGGCACCTCACTTGGGAGCTGCTGGCACAAGAATCGGACTTTGGACCAGGACCCAGCATGCGCCTTCTCAAAGGGCACGGTCCCCTGAATGTGAGGGTGTATGATATGTGGTGGTCCAATCCATATTTTGGGGTGCAGAGCTCAAGTTCCTTATTCAAAACCTCTTTGCAATACAGGTTTCTGGGGGGGGGACCCAAAAAGAAGCCAATGGCACCAGAACCGGTGTTTGGACCGGGCACCGCTGTATGTCTTCTTGGAGGGGACAGTCTCTGGAGTGTGGGGATATGTCATTTGGGGTGGTCCAAAGATTATTTTGGGGTGCAGGGTCTGCATGTGCCTTGGTCCTGGGGTCACCTCACTTGGGAGCCGCTGGCACAAGAACCGAACTTTGGACCAGGACCCAGCATGCGCCATCTCGAAGGGCACGGTCCCCTGAATGTGGGGGTGTATGATATGTGGTGGTCCAATCCATATTTTGGGGTGCAGAGCTCCAGTTCCTTATTCAAAACCTCTTTGCAATACAGGTTTCTGGGGGGGGGGACCCAAAAAGAAGCCAATGGCACCAGAACCAGTGTTTGGACCGGGCACCGCTGTATGTCTTCTTGGAGGGGACAGTCTCTGGAGTGTGGGGATGTGTCATTTGGGGTGGTCCAAAGATTATTTTGGGTTGCAGGGTCTGCATGTGCCTTGGTCCTGGGGGCACCCCACTTGGGAGCCGCTGGCACAAGAACCGAACTTTGGACCAGGACCCAGCATGCGCCATCTCGAAGGGCACGGTCCCCTGAATGTGGGGGTGTATGATATGTGGTGGTCCAATCCATATTCTGGGGTGCAGAGCTCCAGTTCCTTATTGAAAACCTCTTTGCAATACAGGTTTCTGGGGGGGGGACCCAAAAAGAAGCCAATGGCACCAGAACCAGTGTTTGGACCGGGCACTGCTGTATGTCTTCTTGGAGGGGAAAGTCTCTGGAGTGTGGGGATGTGTCATTTGGGGTGGTCCAAAGATTATTTTGGGGTGCAGGGTCTTCATGTGTCTTTGTCCTGGGGGCACCTCACTTGGGAGCCGCTGGCACAAGAACCGGACTTTGGACCAGGACCCAGCATATGTCATCTCGAAGGGCACGGTCCCCTGAATGTGGGGGTGTATGATATGTGCTGGTCCAATCCATATTTTGGGGTGCAGAGCTCCAGTTCCTTATTCAAAACCTCTTTGGAATACAGGTTTCTGGGGGGGGGACCCAAAAAGAAGCCAATGGCACCAGAACCGGTGTTTGGACCGGGCACCGCTGTATGTCTTCTTGGAGGGGACAGTCTCTGGAGTGTGGGGATATGTCATTTGGGGTGGTCCAAAGATTATTTTGGGGTGCAGGGTCTGCATGTGCCTTGGTCCTGGGGTCACCTCACTTGGGAGCCACTGGCACAAGAACCGAACTTTGGACCAGGACCCAGCATGCGCCATCTCGAAGGGCACGGTCCCCTGAATGTGGGGGTGTATGATATGTGGTGGTCCAATCCATATTTTGGGGTGCAGAGCTCCAGTTCCTTATTCAAAACCTCTTTGCAATACAGGTTTCTGGGGGGGGGGACCCAAAAAGAAGCCAATGGCGCCAGAACCAGTGTTTGGACCGGGCACCGCTGTATGTCTTCTTGGAGGGGACAGTCTCTGGAGTGTGGAGATGTGTCATTTGGGGTGGTCCAAAGATTATTTTGGGGTGCAGGGTCTGCATGTGCCTTTGTCCTGGGGGCACCCCACTTGGAAGCCGCTGGCACAAGAACTGAACTTTGGACCAGGACCCAGCATGCGCCATCGCGAAGGGCACGGTCCCCTGAATGTGGGGGTGTATGATATGTGGTGGTCCAATCCATATTCTGGGGCGCAGAGCTCCAGTTCCTTATTCAAAACCTCTTTGCAATACAGGTTTCTGGGGGGGGGACCCAAAAAGAAGCCAATGGCACCAGAACCAGTGTTTGGACCGGGCACTGCTGTATGTCTTCTTGGAGGGGACAGTCTCTGGAGTGTGGGGATGTGTCATTTGGGGTGGTCCAAAGATTATTTTGGGGTGTAGGGTCTGCATGTGCCTTGGTCCTGGGGGCACCTCACTTGGGAGCCGCTGGCACAAGAACCGGACTTTGGACCAGGACCCAGCATATGCCATCTCGAAGGGCACAGTCCCCTGAATTTGGGGGTGTATGATATGTGGTGGTCCAATCCATATCTTGGGGTGTAGAGCTTTTGTAATGTCCTCAAAATCATTCAGGAACTAGGAAATGTGAATAAGGAACTGGGAATAGGGAACGAACTGGGAATAAGGAACCAACTTCAGCCTCCTAGAATAAGGCACTAAAATCAGAATAACGCAGTGTCACGGCAAATCTCGTTTTTTGCTAAGGGGGGGGGCGCATCAGAAGGCAACTCTGCCCATTTGCTGGCCAAACATCAGTTAAAGCAAAATATTGTTGAAGGCTTTCATGGTCAGAGTTCATTGGTTCTTGTAGGTTATCTGGGCTGTGTGACTGTGGTCTTGGTATTTTCTTTCCTGACGTTTCGCCAGCAGAACGTCAGGAAAGAAAATACCAAGACCACGGTCAGACAGCCCAGATAACCTACAAGAACCAACCAGTTAAAGCCTTTCAGTGTCTTTAAAACCCTCAGCAGGAACCCAAGAGGGCCGACCAGGATGGACACGTCTGCCTATTCCTGCTACCTAGCATGACAGGCTTTAAGAAGAGTTCTGTGGTACATGAAAGCCTGCATGCTCCTGAACAGATCAAATAAAATCTGTGGTGTTGCCTCTGACAAGGTTTTCACGATTGCTTCTTAACCATCAGCCTGGAGTCACCTTTCTCGGGTATGGCCACCTGCCGGGATTTATTTGGTTTCGATTCTGTATCGATGATGGCTGCTGCCTCTGGCCATGAAGGGCTCAAATGGTCCTGATAAGGTTGCCAACCTCCAGGTGGTACGGGAATACGGCCGTTTCAAATTTCTTCAATTCAATCCTTCATCAGTCCCCTAAAACTTCAAATAAGCTCAATTTAAATAATTTTGACTGCAATTGTTGTATCCCGACGAGGAACATGGTGACTATCCTGTATTTCTATCTGCATTCACAAATTATTTAAATTCACAGTGGGTAGCTGTGTTAGTCTGTCTGCAGAAGTAGAAAACAGCAAGAGTCCAGTAGCACCTTACTATTTAAATAGAGCTTATTTGACGGTTTAGGGGACTGATGGACTGAACTGAAGAAATTTGAAACAGCCGTATCCCCGTACCATCCATTTAAGCAACGTTACATTTAAGCAACGTTACATTGATTACATGACTTTGAAGATATAACTATTACAATCTCTTGGACTTTGTAGATATAGGATTGTATTGTATAGATATAGGATTGTATTGTATACATTGTTTTTGTCTTGATATAGTTCACTTTTTGGTAGCTTTTCAATAGAATAATTTTTGCACTTTGTAAAATTGTTGTGTCGCTCCTGTGCTTATTTTCTACCTGTTCAGTATTAGTACAGTGGTCGGTGTCCTCTTTTTCTACTACCAACCTCCAGGAGGTAGCTGGAGATCTCCTGCTGTTCCAACTGATCCCCGGGTGATTTCAGTTCACCTGGGAAAAATGGCTGCCTTAGAAGGTGGACTCTCTCTCCACTTCCGGGTCAGGTGACCCCCCCGTTGCAAGCGCGAAAGCCGCGCTCCTGCCGTCCGCTGCTACGGGGCACATAATTAGCCCCGGGAAGAGCCTGCAAGCGGCACCCCTCGGGACAAGAGGGGATGCAGTCCTGGGTGGGAGCTGCCATGGGAGCGATAGCCGCCGAGAAATCGGCGGCAGTCGCTCTGGCAGATTCCACCAAATAGCCGGCGCCATCTTAAAGAAGGCGGCAGGAGAGAGCGAGGTGGGACCTGACTTTTTCTTTTATGGATTATTAATAAAGTTTTTTTCTGACTTTTAAAAATCACTATTTGGGGTGTGTGGCAGCTTTCTTTCTTGAAGGACAGTTCTGAAACTATCTATAATTCAGTTACGCTTTTTTGTTCTTTTTTTGGCTTTTTGCCAGTTGAGTGACGCACTCACAAAAAAAAAAGTTTCTTTTAAAACTAAAGACCATTGAGCTAAGAGAAAAGAATTGGAGGATAATCAAGTGACATGGCATAGAAACTTTATAGTGGTCACAGTGATTGTTTTTTCCAAAGTGGTTTGTTCTAAATGAAATGAAATAAAAGAAACTTTCTGCCCCCCCCTTCCTTCCCTTGGATTATAATGGATTTGTAACTTCAGTCTCCAGTTTTTTTTTTGCCTCACCAATGGGTGAGAAAGAGAAACACACTAAGGACATTTTAAAAGACACAAAGTTGGTGGTACAGCCTCCTGTTAGACGGTCCTCTGTGACTCAAATAACTCAAACAACCAAACAGACAACTTCTCCAATTGCAACAACATCTATTGCTGCCAAGATGCCTTTAAAAACTAAACCTGAAGTGACTTTGACTTCTGTTTTTGAATTGCTAACTAAGACCCATCAGGATGTCACTGAAATGAAACAGGAGCTATCTCAGAATACAGCTACTATAGCTCAGAACTCAGCTGCAATAGCTGCCTTGCAGGATACAATCTCATCTTTGGCTGTCAGGCAAGACAGGGTAGAAACCAAGCTCAAAAAAAATTCACAGGATACTAAAGAAACTAAGAAGAAGGTGGATACCCTGGAGATGTCAATAACATCTGTAGCTGACAGACAGGAGACCCAAAATGATCAGATGGCAATGATGGAGCTCAAGATAAAAGAATCTTCCCTACGTATTCGTGGATTGCGAGAGAAAATTGAGGAGCGGGATTTGCGCAAATATCTGTCGGTTCTCTTGGCAGATTTTTTGCAAGAATCTGAGGAGGTGACTGCAGGGATGATTGTGACAGCCTACAGAATAAATTCAGCATATGCAACCAGGAATAAAGTACCGAGGGACTGCCTGATTCAACTCTTTTCTAGAAGCCACAGAGACTTAATACTTAATACTCATTATAAAACACCACTGAAGGTTGGAGGTGAGTCTCTGAGGCTGATGAAAGAAATACCTGCAAGACTACTGAGGAAGAGGAAGGATTTCATGGAGATTGCCCAGCGCTTAAGACTCAGTGGAATTCAATACAGATGGGAATATCCGCAGGGTGTCTCTTTTATTTTTAAGGAGAAAAGGTTCAAGTACACAGAAGTGGATAAGGCAGACCAGTTTTTAAGAAGATATGATGCAGAACTGGTTAAACCTTTCAAGTCAGCTAAACAAGTTCCAACTAGAGAATCTACAGAAGAAGAAAAGGCACCTGAAGCTTCTGGTGGCGGAGATTTGCCAGTAGCTTCATCAGAGGACTCTCTAAATGATGAACCTGAAGACTGAAGATCGAACAGATGGGGGGTAGAGGGGGGTTGTGGTAGTAGGAGTCAAGTATGTATTTACTGTGAAAATATATGGAATCTAACTGATAATTTGATATGTTACAGGCTATATCTTGGAATGTTAATGGATTGAACTCTCCCAACAAAAGGAGGAAAATATTTCATCATTTACGAAAATCTAATGCTAATATTATTTGCTTACAGGAAACGCATATACTCCCAAAGGATGTTGTGAGGCTGGAACATGCTAGGTTGGGTACTTTATTTACAGCTTGTAATAGCACTAAAAAAACTAATGGTATAGCTATGTATATATCTGCTTTATTACAACCAAAAGTTATTTATCAAGATATAGAGGGAAGAGTTTTGTTGTTGGAGGTAATAATTGGTTTCCAAAAGGTATTGCTTGTGGGAATATATGCACCTAATACAAATCAAAAGGTATTTTATGAGAACTTAGCATTATTATTAGCTGAATATGCTACTGAAAAAATGATATGGATGGGGGATTTTAATGGAGTTAAGGTACCTAAGCTAGATAGATCTGGGAAAAAGAAAAAAGCAAGTAATGAAGGAAAGTTACCAGGGATTTTTGATGTTCTTATAGATCAGTGGGATATGTTTGATGTCTGGAGGTTGACACATGGTAATAGGAAGCAATATACTTTTTTTTCACAGAGACATCTCACGTGTTCCAGGATAGATATGATATGGATGTCAGAGGGTCTGGTACAGAAGTTAGAAAAATGTGAGATTCTACCTAGGGTGCTGTCAGACCACAACGCGGTTTCAGTTAAAATTGAAATGGGAAATAGAGGTTACAAACCCTGGAGAATGAATGACTTTCTTTTAAAAAATAAAAAAATTGTAGATAAATTGAAAACTGAAATATCAAATTATTTCATAGAAAATATGGATAAAGGTACCAGTGAAGACATAGTTTGGGATGCCGGTAAAGCAGTAATTAGGGGATTTTTAATTCAACAAAACACAAGATACTATAGGGAAAGGGAGAATAAGAAAAAATGCATATTAGATGAAATAAAGCAAGCGGAGAGATATTTAAGTAGATTGCAAGATAAAGAGGCTAAACAAGAACAACAAAATAAGATTAGAAACTGCCAACATCAATATGAATTCTTACTTGCTGAGGAAATTGAACGAAAAGTTACGTATACTAAACAAAGATTTTTTGAACATGCTAACAAACCAGGTAAAATGTTAGCTTGGCAAATTAAACAGAAAGATAAAAAAATACCAATAACTCAAATAAGAAGGGAGGGCAAGATAACAAGAACTAAAGAGGAGATAGTAGATACATTTGTGAAATTTTATATAGATTTATATAAAAAAAAGTTAGTTTCAGAGGTAGAAATGGATGTATATCTTGCTAAATGGGATTGGCGGAAAATAACACAAGAAAATAAAGAACTTTTAGATTCTCCAATAACCAAGGATGAATTGGAGCAGGCTATAAAAAAAACCAAACTGAATAAATCTCCTGGACCAGATGGTTTTACAGCATATTATTATAAAACATTTAGAGAACAATTAATCCCCTATCTTTTGGAAGTTATGAATTTAGGGATGACAAAAGGTATTATTCCTCAGACATGGAAGCAAGCAAATATAGCTTTAATACCAAAGGTGAATTCTGATATATTGGAAGTTAAAAACTATAGACCGATTTCATTGTTGAACATTGACTATAAATTATTTGTAGCAATTTTAGCTACTAGACTAAAAGGAGTATTGAATCAATTAATACATGATGATCAAGCTGGATTTTTACCAGGGAGATTGATTAGTCAAAATGTTAGGGTGGTAATAGATCTTTTAGAATATGCGGAACAAGACACAACACCAATTGCTTTTATATTTTTGGATGCTGAAAAAGCTTTTGATAATGTTAATTGGCAGTTTATGATTAAGGTATTAGAATATATGGGTTTTGGTGATAGTTTTAAAACTGCCATAAAAAGTATATACACACATCAAACAGCTAATTTGATTATGAATGGATCTTTATCACCAAAGATTCAAATTCAAAGGGGAACGAGACAGGGTTGTCCTCTTTCCCCTTTACTTTTTATTTTAGTACTAGAGGTTTTATTGAATAATCTTAGAAAATCTAATGATGTAGTAGGGGTAAGAATAGGGAGAAATCATTATAAACTTAAAGCTTATGCGGATGATTTAGTATGTTTTTTGATTGACCCGAATGAACAGTTTGACAAATGGAACAAAATACTGGAGGTTTATGGAAAGCTTTCAGGTTTTAAAATTAACAAGGCAAAAACAAAAATTTTGGTTAAAAATATGACTCTCTCACAGCAACAAACATTGACCAAAAAGTCGGGACTCAATATTGAACATAAAGTTAAATATTTAGGAATATGGTTATCAAATAATAATCTTAATTTATTTCAGGATAATTATGTGAAACAATGGCAACAATTAAAAAAAGATTTGATAAGTTGGGAAAAGATTCCTTTATCACTCTGGGGAAGAATATCAGCAATTAAAATGATGTTATTGCCCAAGATGCTTTTTTTGTTTCAAAATTTACCAATAGTGGCAGGCGTACAGACATTTGAGGAATGGAAAAAAGATATTCTGAGATTTCTTTGGGGTAAAGAGAGACACAGGATTGCATATAATAATTTAATAGAACTAAGGGAGACGGGAGGACTGGGATTACCGGATTTAAAAATGTATTACCAAGCGGCATGTTTCACCTGGATTAAAGATTGGATTCTCTTGGAGAATCCAAAGTTATTAGAATTAGAAGGATATAAGCTACGATTTGGGTGGCATGCTTATTTATGGTATGAGAAGCAGAAAGTGAATAAGGAATTTTATTTTCATATTATTAGGAAAAATTTATTATATGTATGGAATAAATATAAAGATGCTTTAGAAAGTAAAACTCCCGGTTGGATAAATCCTATAGAAGCTTTTATGCAAAGAGGTGCACATTTAAATTTGGACTGTGATATTTATAGAGAATTGATAGACTATAGAGATGGGGTATGGATATTGAAAACACGTGAAGAACTCCAATTAAAAGACTGGTTTATGTATTATAAATTAAATGATGTTTTTATTAAAGATAATAGATTGGGATTTAATCACACCAAATCTAATTTTGAGACAGTATTATTGAAAGGTAATAAAGGATTGATTGGTAGGATTTATAAAGTACTTATAGAATTGAACTTAGAACAAGAAAGGATTAAACCAGTCATGTTGAGATGGATGAGAGATTTAGGATATAATATTGATTTGGAAATTTGGGAAAAGCTTTGGAAAAATGAATTTAGGTTTACTATTACGAATGAAATAAGGGAAAATTTATATAAAATGCTTTATAGATGGTATATAACCCCAGTTCTATTGAGTAAAATGAAAAAAGATGACAAAGCGTTATGCTGGAAGTGTGGTACTGATATAGGAACGTTTATGCATAGTTGGTGGTTATGTAAAAAAATTAGAAGATTTTGGCAATTAGTTATGAATGAAACTAACAATCTTATTAAAGTAAAAATCAAGCGAGATCCCGCTTTTTGTTTATTGGGCATTCCAAATAGAGAATTGGATAAAGGTGATAGAGTCATATGCCAATATAGTTTTGCAGCAGCTAGAATTATAATTGCAAAAAAGTGGAAGCAAACGATTAAACCTTCAATTAGAGAATGGAGAGAAAAACTATGGTTATATATGCGGATGGCCAAAATTACAGCATCTTTACATGGTAAAGACATGGAGGAATTTAAAATTATGTGGTCAAAGGCCGCTGCATATTGGGATAAATCGGCAAAAACGGATTTTAAAAATTTAATTAACGAATTATAGTATAACGTGATTTTAATTAATGTATAATAATGTGATTTTCTTTTATTAGTCACTACACCCCATCGGAAGTCCATTGGTGATGGGCACTGTGGTGGGTGGTGGATTTTTGAAGTAGGGCGTAATATATATTTCTATATGTATAACAACGTATGTGTAACAGAATTGTACGCTCTATCTATGTTTGTATTATTTTTTGTCTTTTTATTTTACTATTATTATTTTTTTCTTTTTTTTGGATTTATTATAAAAATCAATAAAAAATTATAAAAAAAAAAGAAGGTGGACTCTATGGCATTACACCCTGCTGAGGTCCCTCCCCTCCCCCAAACCCCACCCTCCTCTGGCTCCAACCCCAAAATCTCCAGGTATTGCCCAACCCAGATCTGGACACCTTAGGGCCTGATGAGGATTCCTTGGGAAGCATCTGAGACTGTCTTTGCTGGATCAGGAAAAATGTGGTGGGAAGCACAGTGCACAATAGGGAAGAAATCCAACAGATGCAGCCCCATCGCTGGGAAAGCTGCCCCTGCTGAATTTCTGCCTCTCCTGCCTGTGTTCCAACGTCCAGGGGCCCAGCATGGAAGAAGAGCCACCCTCCACCCCATCGCTGTGAAAAGGGCATGGCTACAGAAGTAGGAAATCCCTCCCCAGCTCTGCTGGGACACAGAGAGAGGCAGCCTGAGCAGCGATTTGGACTGCGTGCTGCTATGGAGACGCTCCGGTTTAACAGAGCTTTGGTGTCTCTGTTGCGTGCTTTGAGCCGAGTGCCAGGCGCTGCCCTGTCCAGGAAATCAGGAGAGTGTGAAGAAAAGGCCCCGTCCCCTTCGGACACCAGAGGGTGCTGCTGCAACATCGCAGTGTGTAGCTCCTTTCAGAAATAAATGCTATTTTGAACAACAAAAACTGCCAGGGTCGAACCATAGAAGCCTTTTTCCTGCAGCAACTCCGAGAGGGTGGGGATTTTGGCTTGGTCCGATTGGGAGTTGCTAAGAGGTTCAGCAGAGATCGTGTGGATCATCCCGTGAAGGGAGCTGCAATGGGGGGGGGGGAAGAGAGGCAGTTATGGGGACAGACGAGCACAAGAGGGGACTTTGTGGCTGCTCCAATTATTCCTACCCTTTGGGTCTGGTTGAGGTCTTGAGACCTTCCCCCAGGAACTGGGGCCTCCGCTTTGGAAGCGCCATCCCTCTTGTGGTGTTTCATCTCATAGAATCATAGAGTTGGAAGGGACCACCAGGGTCTAGTCCAACCCCTTGCACAATGCAGGAAATTCTGAACTCATGGTATGGCGACGACACTCTGCATGTGCTCAGAGGGATTTTGTACACACACCCCGAGACAGTGCCTGAATGGCCATGAATCTGGCATGGGGAAATCTAGCACCAGCTGTCAGGAGCAACGCAAGTCTCCTGCCTCATTCTTTAGTGCCATGGCCCCGATTCAGCTGAGCCCCTTCCCCCATTTCAACTCCCAGTCTTAAAGAAGACAGCTGGGGATCGGGACCCTTTGAGCCTGAGAATGGTTTCCTGCCTGTGGATCTTGCTGCCCTCTCAGGCCTTATGATGGACTCAATAAACTTTCCTTTCTCATTTATCAGAAGGCATCTGATGCTTTTTCTGCCAGCACAGAAAGCAGAGAGAAGTATGCAGTGGAGTATGCAGTGGAAGAGGGCAGTTTGAGAAGGGGCCCCTGAGAAGGGAGATTTTTTTCGTTTGATTTCCTCCCATTAGTCCCCACTGCTGGGACAGCCTGAAGAGCCCCCTCCCCCCTGCTCATCCAACTCTCCCTGTCCAGAGAGCCAGAATAGGCCCCCGTTTGCAACCTTTGGGTTCAGGGGATGTATGTTCACCAGACTGAAAACTTTCAGGTGGGGTCAGTTTGAATAACACTTTTGTCGATTTCCTGCATACTGTGGGTATTTAATACATCACAACTACAATCTCAAATTAACTATCTGAAAGCGAAATGGAAGGGAGGTTTGAGTTAGGGCAGGGAGATTGTTCCAAGCAACTTTGCTGCAAGGGAAGGTTTTGAGACCTTCCCCCAGGAACTGGGGCCTCCGCTTTGGAAGCGCTATCCCTCTTGTGTGTTTCATCTCATAGAATTATAGAGTTGGAAGGGTCCACCAGGGTCATCTAGTCCAACCCCTGCACAATGCAGGAAATTCTGAACTACCTCCCCCCCCACACCCCCAGTGACCCATACTTTATGCCCAGAAGATGGACAAGGTGCCCTCCCTCTCATGATCTGCCTAAGATTATAAATCAGCATTGCTGACAGATGGCCATCTAGCCTCTTCTTAAAAACCTCCAGAGGAGCGTACCATCTCCCGAGGAAGCCTGTTCCACTGAGAAACTGCTCTGTTAGAAAATTCTTCCTAATGTCTAGACGGAAACGTTTAATTTAATTTCAACACGTTGATTCTGGTCCGACCTTCTGCGGTAACAGAAAACAACTCGGCACCCTCCTCGGCACTACTCGCCCTTCAAGTACTTGAAGATGGTTATCATGTCCCCTCTCAGTCTTCTCCTCTCCTGGCTAAACATACCCAGCCCTTTCAACCTTTCCTCATAGGACTTGGTCTCCAGACCCCTCACCATCTTTGTTGCCCTTCTCTGGACACGTTCCAGCTTGTCTACATCTTTCTTAAATTGTGGTGCCCAAAACTGAACACAATACTCTAGGTGAGGCAGGGGTGGGGAACCTCCGGCCCGCGGGCCGGATCCGGCCCACGACATCATTGGCAGCGGCCCGTGGACTCTCCTGCAGAAGCTGCCGCCATTGCCGCCACTGGAGCGAGTGGGGAACAGAAGACAAGCGCCAGCACTCGGAATGGCCGGTGGCTTCTCCGGCACCCTCTGGGCCTGTGCGAGCGGAGGGGCGTGGCTGGCGGGTGGGCGCGAAGGAGGCTCTGCCCCACCTCGCTTGCCTCCCACAAGCCTGAAGCTGTTCCCCACTGCCACATCCCCTCTCGCAAGTGGGTAGGAAAGAGCCCCCCCTCAGGTCAGGTCGGTCAACCCCCCCTCGGCGGGGGGGCTTAGGGGCCTGGGCAAGTCAGGCAGCCAGGCAGACAGAGAGGGGCGCTGGGCTGGGCTCCCTCCACCCTCCCCCCCTTGCTGGCGGTGGGCCCGGCTGGGAGGGGGCAGCTGTCAGCTGGGCAGGACGCCGAACCTCCGCGGGAAGGGAAGGGTCTCCCGGCACCCCGTGCACTGCGGGCTGTTCTGCGTGCCCCCCCCCCCACTTCTCTGCTGAGAGGGGAGGAGGCAGGAGGCCGTGTGTGTGTGTTTGGAAAAAGCGGGAAGGCTTTTTCTGTCTCTGGCCATTCATGCACGGGAAGTTTTGCCTTGGATTTACTGCTCTCCAGATGCACATTTCCCCCCCTCCAAATTCTCAAAACTCATCAATAAGCCTCCATGCAGACATACGGTCCCCCGCCTCCTCCCCCCTAAGCAGAGAAGTGGGGGGGGGGTGCGCAAAACAGGCCACAGCACACAGGGCACCGGGAGACCCTTCCCTTCCCGCGGAGGCTCAGTGTCCTGCCCCGCTGACAGCTGCCCTCTCCCAGCCTCTTTCTGTCTCCCTCCGTCCTTTTCTTTCCCTACTTTTCTTTTTCTCCCTTGCGCCATTTCTTTCTCTCCCTCTCTCTCTCCCTCTCTCCCTTCTTTCCCTCTTTCTGGTGGCTTCTCCAGCACCCTCGGGTGGAGGGGCGTGCAGTCCTATTCCACCATTGAACTGCCCACAAGCCACCCTCCAAACACCTTTCCATTTGTATTGATATGTATTGAGAAAATAGTAAGGAACTAGGGTTGCCAATCTCCAGGTACTAGCTGGAGATCTACTATTACAAGTGATCTCCAGCCAATAGAGATCAGTTCCCCTGGATAAAATGGCCACTTTGGCAATTGGACTCTATGGCACTGAAGTCCCTCCCCAAACTCCGTCCTCCTCAGGCGCCACCCAAAAACCTCCCATTCATGGTGAAGAGGAACTTAGCAACCCTAGCCTCCGCCCCCCACCCCCCGTGGTTGGTTTTAGTTGGTCCTGACACAAGATTCTGCTATTGCTGTTTATTCCATTGTGATGTAATTTGACCATGGGCACACACTCCAAAGCAAGTAGTTTGTGACCATAATATTTGTATCAAGAACATTATAGAATTAGAGTTAATGTGTAGTTATAAATAGATATTTGCACAAATAGCCCCCCCTCGTGGGGAGATCAATGTCCCGTATGGCCCCCGATTGCTGTTATAAATATGCAAATGGCCCTTGGCAGGAAAAAGGTTCCCCACCCCTGAGGTGAGGTCTAACCAGACCAAAGTAATACCGTCACTTTGCGTGATCTGGACACTATACTTCTGTTGATACAGCCCAGGATCCCATTTGCCTTTTTAACTACCGCATCACACTACTGACTCATGTTCAGTGTTTGGTCTACTAAGACCCCAAGATCCTTTTCACACACACTACTGCTCAGACAAGTCTCCCCCATTCTATAATAATGCTTTTGATTTTTCCTATCTAAATGCAGAACTGTATTTATCTTTGTTGAAGTGCATTTTATTAGTTTTAGTCCAATTCTCCAGCCTGTCAAGATCATCCTGCATCTTGGCTGCCTTCTACCGTATTTGCTACCCCTCCCAATTTAATATCATCTGCAAATTTAATAAGCATCCCCTCTATTCCTTCATCCAAATCATTTATAAAGATGTTGAACAACACAGGGCCCAGCACAGATCCCTGAGGTACTCCACTAGTCACTCCTCTCCAAGTGGATGGGGAACCATTAACAAGCGCTCTTTGGGTGCGATCTGTCAACCAATTAGAGATCCACCTAACAATAACAGGATGTAAATCACATTTTCTACACAATATGTCTACAAGAACATTATGGGGAACCTTATCAAAAGCCTTACTGAAATCTAGATAAATTATGTCTACAGCATTTCCCTGATGCAGCAAGGTAGCAACTTTATCAAAAAAGGAGATAAGATTGTTCTTGACTTGTTCTTGAGAAACCCGTGCTGGCTCTGTAATCAGATTCATCCTTTCTAAATGCTCAAGGACCGACTGATGATTTGTTCAAAAACTTTTCCCAGTATAGAAGTCAAGCTGATGGGTCAGTAGTTACACGGATCCTCCTTTTTCCCCTTCTTGAAGATGGGGACATTTGCCCGCCTCCAGTCTTCTGGCACCTCACCTGTTCTCCAAGAATTCTCAAAAAGAATGGACAGAGGCTCAGAAATTACATCTGCAAGTTCTTTAAGTACCCTTGGATGCAATTCATCTGGCCCTGAGGACTTCGTTTCATTTAAAGAAGCTAAAGGTTTGTACACTACTCCAATGCCACTCCTGGAAGGTATGGTCAATACATATAAATCAGTATTTTAGGGACAGAAAAATGCCCCTAGATTTTGGAACCTAAGCATACTACATTGTAGATTAAGATGAAAATAGCTAAATAATAACTAAAGTTAAAACAGATAAAAGTGCTATTCACAAAAGGAACAATATATATAATATTCTGTTCTGTATGAGGCGAGTTGGAAGTCGGTTTCTGCATTGTTTTATATTTCACTTTTTCGTTCTTTTCTTCACTTTTTTAAAATATATTTTCTAAGATGAAAGTACTGGTTTTATTTGCATATTTTGGCATATTCTGTAATATTTTGCATACTTCAATAAAAGTTTTTTTAAAATTCTCTTGAAGTAGAGATATGGCTGTTCTCAAGCCTTGGGGCTGGAGGGAGGTTATATAGAAGGCTGAGTGACACCCTGCCTCTGTGAAGGAAATGTGCTCTGGACATAGCAGAGAGGCTCACTCTCTCAAATCTATCCCAAAAATCCGCCCATTGCACATTACACTTTCAATGGGGTGGACTTCAAAAAAACTAAGAAAAGATTGGGGATTAAATAGGAGTGTCTCAACTGAGGAGGGAACAGGGCCTGACACTGAGCATTCAAAGAGGTTGTTCCTTTTTGTGGGTTCTTAGATGCCTTTGAAGACTGCCACTCTTACAGAATCTCTTTCCACACTCTGAACATTAAAAAGGTTTCTCCCCTGTGTGGGTTCTTAGATGCCGTTGAAGATTGCCACTCTGACTGAATCTCTTTCCACACTTTGAGCATTCAAAAGGTTTCTCCCCTGTGTGGGTTCTTACATGACTTTGAAGAGTGCCACTGCTAGTAAATCTCTTTGCACACTCTGAGCATTCAAAAGGTTTCTCCCTTGTGTGGGTTCTTAAGTGCCTTTGAAGATTGCCACTGCTAGTAAATCTCTTTCCACACTCGGAGCAATCAAAAGGTTTCTCTCCTGTGTGGGTTCTTAAATGCCTTTGAAGATTGCCACTGCTAGTAAATCTCTTTCCACACTGTGAACATTCAAAAAGTTTCTTCCCTGTGTGGGTTTTTACATGATTTTGAAGATTGCTACTGCTAGTAAATCTCTTTCCACACTCTGAGCATTCAAAAGGTTTCTCCCCTGTGTGGGTTCTTAGATGCGTATGAAGATGGCCACTGCAACTGAATCTCTTTCCACACTCAGAGCATTCAAAAGGTTTCTCCCCTGTGTGGGTTCTTAAATGCCTTTGAAGATTGCCACTGCAACTGAATCTCTTTCCACACTCTGAGCATTCAAAAGGTTTCTTCCCTGTGTGGGTTCTTAAATGCCTTTGAAGATTGCTACTGAAGGAAAATCTCTTTCCACACTCTGAGCATTCAAAAGGTTTCCTCCCTGTGTGGGTTCTTACATGACTTTGAAGATTGCCACTGCAACTGAATCTCTTTCCACACTCTGAGCATTCAAAAGGTTTCTTCCCTGTGTGTATTCTTCGATGATGTTGAAGACTGCCACTACAACTGAATCTCTTTCCACACTCAGAGCATACAAAAGGTTTCTCTCCTGTGTGGGTTCTTACATGACTTTGAACAGTGCCACTGCAACTGAATCTCTTTCCACACTCGGAGCATTCAAAAGGTTTCTCCCCTGTGTGGGTTCTTACATGACTTTGAAGCGTGCCACTGCAACTGAATCTCTTTCCACACTCGGAGCATTCACAAGGTTTCTCCCCTGTGTGGGTTCTTAAATGCCTTTGAAGATTGCCACTGCTAGTAAATCTCTTTCCACACTCTGAGCATTCAAAAGGTTTCTCTCCTGTGTGGATTCTTTGATGCACAAGGAGGTGTGATCTGTATCTGAAGTAATTTCCACAAGGAAAGCATTTATGTACCCCCATTACACTAGGCTTTCGAAAAAGTACATTTCCCTTTCTTCCACGAGAGACCATCCTTCCATTCTCCATGCAGATAAATGGTTTTTCTCCTGAATGAATCCTTTGGTGTTGAAAAAGGTCTGATTTCTCTGAGAAACTCTTGCCACAATCTGAACAGCTATAAGGTTTATGTGTTCTTTGATGTCTAAGGAGCTCTGCTCTGCGAAGGAAGCTCTTGCCACACTCCATGCATTGATGGGTCTTCTTTCCACTGTGTATTTGCAAATGGCTCTCATATTGAGCTTGATCCGAGAAGTTCATTCCACACTCTAAGCACTTGCATGCCACCTCTACCATGTGGACTAGTTTATGGACATCCTGCTCTAGGCCAGGAATCAGTTTATCTCTCTTCTCGACCATGTGACTTTCTTTTTGCCTCTTTAGTTTGCCTTGACTCCCAGAGTTTCCTTTCAAATAGTCCTTCTTCACTTTATCTGGCAATAGCTGATGCACTTCCCGATCACATTCATTCCACTGATCATTCCCTGCTGGAATGAAAAGACAGATTCCGTTAGCACCCATGCAAGGAGGTCAGATCACCCACACACAAAACATTTCAGTGGCTTTTCCCTGCTGTACATTGAAAAGTACATGAAAATACACCTTAAAGGGACATGAAAGCCTTCTGCATCAGAAAGGCTTGGTTTGCAATCTAACAATTTATACAGCTCCTCACCTGGGTGCATTCTTTGATGGGAAGTAAGGGTTGATTTCCGATGGAAGGTTTTTCCACATTCCTTGCAATCATATGGTTTCTCTCCTGAGGGAATTTGAATCTTGGAAATAATACTCATGTTCTTAATGAAGGTCTTTCCAAAGGCCTCACTTTTATTGTTGATTTCTCTGGTGCGGAATGTCTGGTTAGCACGGAGGCCTTTGTTCCTTCTTGTTTTGGTTGACCTTTCTTCTTGGACTGGGATTTCATGCAAAACCCCTCCTTGGAATGGAGTGGGCTTATCCCTATTCTTGTCTGCGTGGCTTCCCTCCTGCTTCTGGGGTCCACCTCTGTCTGCAAAGTTTCCTTTGGAATCGGTATTCTTGGTTTTTTCCAGAGAGAACCCCTGGAATCCCCCAACAGTCTCTTCTACATGTGCTTCTGCAATAAAGAAAGACATCCAATCAGCATCTACTGAAGAAGTCAAGCCACCCATCAGGCACTGTTCACTAATGAGTGTGCATTTCTTTGATCAGACCTTTCCCCCCACCCTCCCAACTGAACTGCTGGTCACACCTTATTCCCAGCCAGACCTCCCAGGAGAGCAGTTTTCATATTCTGCCTATTCCTTCCCTCCTCCTCCTCCTATGTACTTTTTCTCCTTAGAGTGGCAAAGAATTGTTCAACCCACTGTTCATATTTGACCTGTTGTGCAGCAATATATTTTTTCTGCTATTGATTATTAAATAGAAGAGAATAAGAAGAGAAGGCTTTTATGCCTTGCTTTCCTCTACCCTAAAGAGTCTCAAAGAGGCTTATAAATACAATTCCTTTACCCTCTAAAAAACAGGCATCTTGACAGGTAGGTGGGGCTGAGAAAGTTCTGAGAGGACACTGGCCTCTGTTGTCCCTGGGCCAGCCAGGACAATCGGGTCACTCTACCCGGCCATGCTGAATATTGCTTTCACTGCCACCCCACAACCTCGAGGCTCCCAAAAGGGATCAAGTAACAAAGAAGGCCTCAAAACAAGGTATTGCTGTTAAGATTTTGATTCACACATCAGCCCCATGACACAATCCTAATGGCAGCAATTTGCACCTTTGACATCTTACCCAGAAACCCCACGCTCCCGTGGTTCTCCAGCATGACTTCCTTGTAGAGAGCTCTTTGGCTTGGATCCAGCAGGGCCCACTCTGCCTCAGTGAAATACACGGTGACCTCCTCAAAGGTAACTGGAGACTGAAAGAAAAAGCAGATTCCTTCGTCAGACATCATGCAAGGTGGATCTGCAACTGGTTGACAGATCGTACCCAAAGAGTGTTAGTTAATGGTGCCTCATCCACTTGGAGAGAAGTGACTAGTGGAGTTCCTCAGGGATCTGTGCTGGGCCCTGTGTTGTTCAACATCTTTATAAATGATTTGGATGAAGGATAGAGGGGATGCTTATTAAATTTGAAGATTATACTAAATTGGGAGGGGTAGCAAATACGGTAGAAGACAAAGCCAAGAGGCAGGATGATCTTGACAGGCTGGAGAAGTGGGCTAGAACTAATAAAATGCACTTCAACAAAGACAAATGTACAATTATAGGTTGGGGAGACTTGTCTGAGCAGTAGTGTGTGTGAAAAGGATCTTGGGGTAGACCGAACACTGAACATGAGTCAGCAGTGTGATGGGGTAGCTAAAAAGGCAAATGCAGTCTTGGGCTGCATCAACAGAAGTATAGTGTCCAGATCACGCGAAGTGATGGTATAGCTTTACTCCGCTCTGGTTAGACCTCAACTAGAGTACTGTGTTCAGTTTTGGGCACCACAATTTAAGAAAGATTTAGACAAACTGGGACGTGTCCAGAGGATGGTGAGGGGTCTGGAGACCAAGTCCTCTGAGAAAAGGTTGAAGGAGCTGGGTATGTTTAGCCTGAAGAGGAGAAGAATGAGAGGGATATGATCACCACATTCAAGTACTTGAGGGCCATATAGAGGATGGTGCCGAGTTGTTTTCTGTTGCCCAAGAAGGTCGGACCAGAACCAACGGGTTGAAATTAAGTCAAAAGAGTTTCCGTCTAGACATTAGGAAGAATTTTCTAACAGTTAGAGCGGTTCCTCAGTGGAACAGGCTTCCTCGGGAGGTGGTAAGCTCTCCTTCCCTGGAGGTTTTTAAGAAGAGGTTGGATGGCCATCTGTCAGCAATGCTGATTGTGGGACCTTGGGCGGATGATGAGAGGGAGGGCATCTTGGCCATTTTCTGGTCACTAGGGGTGTGGAGGGGGGCAGGTAGTTATGAATTTCCTGCATTGTGCAGGGGGTTGGACTTGATGACCCTGGTGGTCCCTTCCAACTCTGTGATTCTACAATTCTATTCTATGATTCAAGGCAGAGGCAACTCTCTGGAAGAGGGCATTCTGAGAGGGTGCAGGATGGAGAGCTTGGCCTGTATAAAAGGAGTGGCGTTCAGAGCCTCTTCTCTGGGCCCCTTAACAACAATTGCAGGAGAAAACCACCCCAGAAAAAGGAGGGGGGACCTAGCTCCCCCCCCCCCAGTCATCTCGCCTACCCAGTTTGGAAGTGCAGCAGCTGTCTCCACACTTCCGCAAAGAGGACGGATCAACACTGTCTCTTCGCTGCCTGCAAGGGAGAGAAAAGTGGAAGAAAGGTTTTTAGCCTTGACTTCTTGTTTTTTTTCCTTGTGTGAAGCATGCTTCATGCCTCCCTTTTCCAAGGATGTGAAACCTTACCCTATCTATACTCAAAAAATTGGTAACACTTTGTAGTAAGTTATGGGAGAAGAGGTAGAGAAGCACAAGGAACCAATGAGCCTCTCCGGGTACTCAAGAAGCTGCTGACACGTTTCAGACTTCTCTGATCCTTGAAACCTGTTCTGTGAATGGTGGAGATCAAAAACGTGGCAGCATCTCTGCTGGATCAGACCAAAGGCCTCCATGAATTTGTCTAATCCCCTTTTCTTGGCATAACAATTAGTGAACGCTGAGTGCCACAAGTTGCACGGAGGACCGTTTCTCTTTTTCCTGACTAGAACTCTCTACCCATCAAATTCACTGGATGCCCCAATCCCATCCAGGCACAGTGAGTCCTTACCGCATGAGAGGGCACCTTGGGCATACTCCTGGGATTGGGCCCACTGCCCTTCCTCTGAAGGGGCTCTTTCCGTCTCACAGAACTTAGCTTCCATCTTCAGGGATGGAGCCCATCTCTGAAACAGCAGTGAGAGAGACAGGTAAGAGATGGAATGGAAGACACCAAGGAATGGATCCTGCCCCACTCCCAGACTCGGCACCTTTCTATCAGCAGACCAGGTAGGGTTTTCCTCCGACCCTGTGGAATTACCTGGATGGATAAGAAATTCCCTAGAAGAAGTGGCTGCTGAATCAGGTTGTTAAACCTAAACCTTCCATTCGGATGATTAACACTTGGACAAATATTGGGCGGGAAAATTTAGGGTAATGTCTTACATTGTTGCTTGAATTGGAATACCTGGGAAGAAAAGCCCTCACCTGTTCTGCCCGCCTCTTCTCCTCTGCCTGACTCAGGAGGAAACCTTCGGCCAGGGCCACTGCTTGGGAAGTGGTCTCCGGCCTGCATCCTCTTATCCAGCACCGCATTTCCTGGGGCAGGATGGTCAGGAACTGCTCCAGGATCACCAGGTCCAGGATTTGCTTCTTGGTGTGTTTCTCTGGCTTCAGCCACTGTTTGCCAAGTAAATGGAGCTGGCTGCAGACCTCCCGGGGCCCATCAGCCTCCCAATAGCGGAACTGCCGGAAGCGTTGGCAATAAACTCCTGAGTTCAGGGGCTCCTGATTCCGGATCTCTGGCACAGCTCTCTCCCAGGATTTGATGCCACTCCCAGCCTGGATGGGCAGGGGACCTTTCCTTGCTCTCTTGGAAGGTCCAGGTCCTTCCGGGTCCTGCCCTTCCATCTCCTTCCCCTTCTATCGGGTCACTTCCGACTGTGAAAAGGTCCCTTTACTCACTTGGCTATGAAGAGAGGATTCTCCCTGCGGGGAAGGAGGGAGAGACAGATAGCAAAGTGACAGAAGGAAAACAAAAGAGAATGGAGACACATGATGGATCAGAATGAAAGTGCCACTTGTGGTTGGTAATATCATTTTGTTATGTGACATAGAAAGCTTTTTTTAGAGATGCCTGTAAGGTGCTCTGGGAAAGTTAAGTATCCCTGGCTCTTTAAAGATGCTACAAGCTTGTGTCTGACTACTTTGCATCAATCCGTCCACACGGTTTTGGGGATGAGAAGAAAACTCAGGCTCTCTAAAAAGCAAGCTCACCTGAAGCAATCCAAAGCAGGCCCACCCATAATCCTCCTATTCAATAGTGCTCATTCCCAGCAAAATGGTTTTAGGGCTGCACTGAACATCTGTGTTCCTGTAGCATCTTCCCTGTTCCTCTAAACAACATGCCAGCGAGACCGCTCCCTATTACTCCTTTGTGATTCTCTGCCCTATTGGAGAGGGTCGCCATCACCTGCTCGGGGGATTCCTGGACTTTTTGGGACCGAGCCTTGAGGGGACTTCAGCTTCTCCTAGACTCTGTAGTGTATATCATAATGTCCCTCCTCCAAAGCTACTGTGTTCCATAGGGGAACTGAACTCGGAGGTCTGGAAATCAGCTGCTGTAATCCCAGGAGAATCTCCAGGCCCCACCTGGAACTCAGGAGCCCTCTTATTGAACTTTGGGGGGGGGGTCACTGTTCTCCCTAGAGTGGCAGGGTCAGCATCTTGGTTTGGCCGCCTTCTCTGCTCACAGAGGCTTTTGAGGGTATAAAAATGACCATTTTAAAGTTGGGGGTTCAAGAAAGGGCACCTCTTGTATCATTAATTATACCTGAAGATCAGAAGGCGGAAACCCCTGAAGCGGGTTGTGCTGTTTAGATGATAGGCTCTTAGAAGGTATCACTTACTGAGAAGTGAAGTTATCTTATTCAGCCAGTCATCGAGTAAGTAGGACTCAACAGCTTTACCTACTTTTTAAAAGCAAGTCTTTTTATTGATTTACTTCTAGTATAATATGTGTAAATGCAGATTATCAAGTCTTTAACACTTCTATAAAAACTCTTGTCAAAGTACAATGTATGTATTTACAATGTATGAAGTAAAAGCAAGCAAGTCTTACATACTATTCAGTTTCAAAATCCAACTTCTAAAATATAACAGTCAAATTATTCTGATTCAGTTCAAAGTATCTAATTCATAAAGTCTAGACTCTAGAGTAATGTATTTAAGCCATACATACCAGTCAGCCTTTTCTTCAGAGCCTTTGGAAGGTTCTGATTCTGTGGGCTTACTGTAGCTATATTTATACTGTTTCAGACTCATTAAGAGTGTTATTTTTACCATCAGGAGGGATATATTTCGCCCCACTTTTACTATCAGGAGGGATATATTTCTCCCCACTTTCAGATAACAAGAGCAGTGCAATAATGTCTTCGTTGCAGCTGTTCAGGTTATTAGTTTCTCCCCATGACCAAATATGGGCTTCCTTTCCTTTCAGTCTATTTTGCTTGAAGTATAAACAATCATTTCTGAATATTGTCAAAGGCTTTCACGGTCAGAGTTCATTGGTTCTTGTAGGTTATCCGGGCTGTGTGACCGTGGTCTTGGTATTCTCTTTCCTGATGTTTCACCAGCAGCTGTGGCAGGCATCTTCAGAGGAGTAACACTGAAGGAAGATGCCTGCCACAGCTGCTGGCGAAACGTCAGGAAAGAAAATACCAAGACCACGGTCACGTGGTCATTTCTGAGCTCCATGATCACGCCATATACTAAATTTTCATACCATTCTCATCGTCAGTACAATAAGCA
The DNA here is from genome assembly GCF_029931775.1 of Euleptes europaea. Lineage (NCBI taxonomy): Eukaryota > Metazoa > Chordata > Lepidosauria > Squamata > Sphaerodactylidae > Euleptes > Euleptes europaea. The sequence continues at coordinate 1,708,329 of NC_079312.1, forward strand.
TTAAATGAGACTGTGTAGAAATCTAAAATACAATATATAACTATATAAATCATAAAACACAATTATTGCTTACATTGTAACATGTAACCATCTGGTCAGTAGGAAACATAGCCTTCAGCAAGGTCACAGAAAGCAAGAAACTTATTGCCTTGGAAGTTATAAAAAGCAAGGTTTAGGTTATTACTGCACTTACAGGGCAGTAAGGTCTTTTTAGTAGACCTTGAGGATGGCAGGACTTTTCTGCTCTTGAGATATAAACAGCTGACAGCTGGTAGCTGGGTCAGAAAGGGTAATTTCAGATACACCCTTCTGGCAGATAGTGAAGAAGAACTCTGCTCTTCTCCCTTCAAGGATAAGACCAGGGCAAGTTAGTTAGCTCTTGAAAGAGCTGACCTTGAGAGAATTCAGTCAGCCTGTTCTAAGGACATTTGAATTACACAGGCTTTTCATTACACAAACCTCTTGTGAGGGTCTGTATGCCTTTGTCTTGGGTAAGGCCTTGGCCTTGTCTGGTTCCCCCCCCCCTCCCTCTGGACTCGTAAAAGCAGTCCTGGTCTCTGGCCGTTCCTTGGTTCAGGCGGGGCGTCTGACATGGCCCAGGTCGGAATGTCTCTCCCTCCTTCCCACGTCCCTCCCAACCTTTTACTGACTCCCTTCCTCCGGGTCTGGCCTTGGAGGCAGTAGATAGTACTAACAAGCTCCCTGGGCTCTTTGATGTTTGTACCATGCACAGTTGTACCATGCACGCTTCCCATAACATACGTTTGACATCTGCTGCCCTGTAGGGGTTATAATTCTGTCTTTGTGTAATCGTAGTCACTTGCAACTTTACCAGTGTATGGCTTATAACTTCTGAAGCTTCCAATAAAGATCCTTGTTTCTGCATGACTGTCTGAGCAAGTGGTTTTATGGAGTTTGCACAGAGAGGTTGGGAACCCTCACATTAAGTTGCAAGTCTTTGCCTCGTTGTCCTGCTCCTGTACCGTTCCTGGACAGCTATGGCAGGCAACGGGGATAACGACGACAAGAAGGACGACGCTGTACCCAAACAGCCCGACCTGGCCCCTTCGGAAGGGAAGTCGACTGGGAAGACGCCCAGTGGAGCCAACTCAGGATCGGGTTTGGGTGCAAAGTCCAAGCCTACCCGCTTGGAGACCTGGCTGGAAACTCCCCGGCATTGGTCGCTCCCGCAGAGCGACGTGCAGTCAAGACGGACTGTGGTTCACGGGTCGGGATTCGAGGACGATCCCGCCCGCAAGGAAGCCCTGCTGCTTCACCAGATGGATGAGGAGCGGCAGCGCTGGCAGGAAGAGCGCCAGGAGTTACAGCAACGGATGGATACTATGCAAGCAGTGATGCTGGAGATGGCCCAGGCCTTGGACGACCTGAAGGTGCAGGCCCCGCCCGTAGATCCCGCGGACAGAAAGCAACCACCAGGCCCGCCTGTGGTCCCCGCTCCTCCCGTCCGTCCCACTCCGCCGGCCCGCCGAGATCTGAAGATCACGTATGACGGCTCGAGTGACCAGCTGACGTTTTTCATGGTGCAAGTGGACATTTTTATGCGTGAACAGGCCCGGACTTTTACCTCTGAGGAATCCCGGGTCCAATACGTGGCGTCCCTCCTGCTAGGTGAGGCGGCCGCCTGGATGGTACAGCAGTATGAGCTCCGCTCCCCGGTCTTGCGAAGCCTCGATGACTTCATGGTCGCCCTTCGACACCGTTTCGAGGACCCGCATTTGGGTGAGCGAGCAAAAAGCACCTTGCAACAACTGCGCCAAGGGACCAAATCTGTCACGCAGTATGCAAGCGAATTCCAGTCACTCTCGAGCCGTATCTTGGACTGGAGTGAAGCTACCAGGGTGCAGTGTTTCCGCGAAGGTTTGAACCCGGATTTGCAACACTGGGCCTTCATGCAGGGCAACCCTCCTGATGTTGAAGGCTGGGTTCACCACGCCGCTGACATCGAAAACCGAAAGCAACTGCTGCTTCTGTCCCGACAGCGCACCGGACGGGAGACCAAGACCCGTGGAGACAGGCCCGGCGGTCCGAAGGACTCTCGTCCCCCCTCGGGGGGAGGACCCTCCATGACCGAACGCCGCAAACGCTTTGAGAGCGGGGTCTATCTCGTTTGCGGAGGAAAAGGACACTTTGCTTCTCAATGCCCTTCACGACCCGGACGTCCGGGACCGCCTCGTCCGGCAACGACCGAGCCTGAGAAGCCCCCTCCCGAGGGGCAACCTCGCCGCCGGAGTGGCGCACCAAGCCGACGAAGAGCACCCTCGGCCTTGCACGCACGCACCGAGGTCGCAGCCTCGGATTCTACCGGCCCATCGGGGTCACGGATTACAAATGAAGCCTTTGACTCATTGGAGTCACGGATTACAAATACCGCAACTGCTTCCTCCAGCGAGGAGGAGGACTGGGACCTGCCGGCAAAAAACGCCATCGGTCTGCTGTAAGGGGGGCTCCTCAGCAGACCGCTCCGAACGTTGTGCAAGGAGCTCCACTAATGGTAAGCGCTCAGGAAGACAATGTATATGTAAAGGTCAAACTCTCACTGCCTAAAGGGGGGCCCACGTTAGAATTTACGGCCCTAGTGGACTCGGGTTGTGCCCGCACCATGATAAGCGAAGAGGCTGCCCAACTATTGCGCGTTAAGCGGAAGCGGTTACCCGAACCCATCCGCTTTTCTCAGATGGATGGCAGTGACTTTAAGAAGGGACCTGTAACTCACCGCACCGCAGCAGTCGTCATGGCTATAGGGGAGCATTGGGAACGCCTTTATTTTACCATTGCCCCCATCGTCGCACCTATCGTGTTAGGGATGAATTGGTTACTGGGGCACAATCCCTCCATAGACTGGGTTGAGCGGACGCTCACCTTTCCCCGCAACCCATGTGAACTTCATGATAGAGACCGGGTACTGCACACCCCCGCAGCCGCCCTCGTAGGGGCCCCTTCTGTTGGGACTCCGCTGCCCCAGCTTCCCAGTGAGTATTCCCAGTTTGCCGATGTATTTGACGTGCGGGAATGCGACGAGCTACCCCCCCACCAGGAAACGGACTGTGCCATTGAGATAGTGGGGGATGGCAAATTGTCCAAGGGAAAGGTCTACCCCATGAGTCCAAATGAAAAGGCAGTGCTACGGGAGTATTTGGACACCAATTTGGCGCGGGGTTTCATTCGCCCGTCTAAAGCTCCATACTCGGCCCCCGCCTTCTTTGTCAAGAAAAAGACGGGAGACTTGAGACTGTGTATTGATTTTCGTAGACTGAATGCAGTCACTCAGTCTAATGCATACCCCCTCCCTCTCATTCCAGACCTTCTCGCACAGTTGAAAGAGGGCCGAATCTTCACCAAATTGGATTTGGTGGAGGCCTACCACCGAGTTCGCATACGAGAAGGGGACGAGCCAAAGACTGCCTTCTCCAGTTGTTTTGGAATGTTTGAGTATTTAGTGATGCCGTTCGGACTTTCGGGGGCTCCGAGTGTGTTCATGCAATTAATTAATGAAGTGCTTCATGATTTATTGTTCCGCGGGGTGGTGGTTTTCTTGGACGACATTCTCATTTATACGAAAACCAGGAAGGAGCATGTACAATTGGTGCGCGAAGTGCTGCAGCGGCTGCGCGAGCACAAACTGTTTGCTAAGGTTTCTAAATGTGATTTTCATCAACCATCCATCACCTTCTTGGGGTACGTGATCTCCCATCAAGGCTTAGAAATGGATCCCGAAAAGGTTCGGGCAGTAATGGAATGGGACCCCCCCACCACGCGCAGACATTTACAGCAATTTTTGGGCTTTGCTAACTTTTACCGAAACTTCATCCCCAATTTTGCCCAAGTAGCGCTCCCCCTCACTTCGCTTCTGCGCACGAAAGGGAAAGGGGAGGGAGCCGCCTTGCCCTCGCCTCGGTTGCAATGGAGTTCGGACTGCCAGCAGGCTTTCGATACGCTCAAGCTGCTTTTCTCGTCCGAACCCGTTCTTGCGCACCCTGATTGTGAAAAGCCTTTCGTGGTTCAGGTCGATGCCTCTGACGTTGCCATGGGAGGGGCCCTCTTGCAACGGGACGAAAACGGTCTGCTGAGACCTTGTGCCTATTTTTCAAAAAAATTCTCCCAATCCGAAATCAACTGGGCCATTTGGGAGAAGGAGGCCACTGCTGTTAAACATGCCCTCACCATTTGGAGGCATTTCCTGGAAGGGGCAGAGATCCCTTTTGAGGTTTGCAGCGATCACAAGAACCTAGAGGCTTTAAAAGGGGCTAGAAAGCTCACCGCTAAACAAATTCGTTGGGCACAGTTTTTTGCCAAATTCCGCTTTGTTCTGAAACATGTGCCAGGGAAGGACAATGCGTTAGCGGATGCTCTTTCTAGGCTTCCCCAATACCGCAATGACTTTGACCGTCCGGTGGATTCCTTGTTTACCCCTGAACAGAGAGGGGAGGTCTCGGGACTTGCAGTGACCACCCGATCCCAGTCCCACCGCCAGGAGGTTCCCCCCCTTAAAGGAATCCCGGAGGCTTTTCAACAGCGGCTCCGGGACACTTCTCAGAGGGAGGCGGATTTGCAGGTCCTCCCCGTAAATCTCGATCAACAGGGCTCCTTGTGGCTGCAGGGGGGTAAGCCTTATGTCCCCGAAGCACTCCGAAAAGAGGTGTTGGGACTGGTTCACGGGGCCAAGCTTGCGGGGCATTTTGGGTTTGTCAAGACTTTGCATCTATTGCGACGTCAATTTTGGTGGCCAGGTATGAGGGCCGATGTGGAATTGTATGTGCGCAGCTGCCCCATCTGCGCCACGGCCAAAAGACGGATGGGAAAGCCCCCCGGACTCTTAAAGCCTCTACAGACCCCAACCATGCCCTGGGAAGTGGTCGCCATGGATTTTATCACTGATTTACCCCCAAGTCGGGGAAAGACTGTACTGTGGGTGATAACAGATTTATTTTCTAAACAGGTTCACTTTGTTCCTTGTGCAGGACTACCATCGGCCCAGAAATTGGCTAAACTGTTTATTAGTCACGTGGTGAAGCATCATTCGGTCCCGAGGAAGGTCCTCTCCGACAGAGGGGCCCAATTCGTAGCCAAATTCTGGAGAGCCTTCCTGAAAGTCATGGGGGTGGAAGAGCAAGGACTTTCTTCAGCCTATCACCCCCAGACTGATGGCCAGACCGAACGTGTCAATGCTGTAGAATGCTATCTCAGGTGTTATGTCAATTACCACCAGGATGATTGGGTAGACCTGTTGCCTTTTGCTGACTATGCCTATAATAATGCCCCCCATTCCTCCACAGGTTTCAGTCCGTTTCGTGTGGTTTATGGAAAGGACTTTGGGCCCTTTGGTTGCCCCAACATCACTCCTGAACTCGAAGGGGTGCAGGAGGTCCAGGATTGGGTACAAGTAGTGCAGACCACTTGGCCCTAGCTGCAGAAAAACCTGGAAAGGGCCAAGCGCAAATACAAAGACCAGGCCGATAAACATCGGTCTCCAGGGTGGGAACTCAAGGTGGGAGGGCAGGTTTACCTTTCCACCAAGAACCTACGGTCACTTCGGCCTTGCAAAAAGCTTAGTGACAGGTATGTAGGTCCTTTCTCCATCACCCGGGTGATCAATGACGTCACGGTGGAGTTGGAACTTCCCAAGTCTCTTCGAGGGGTGCATCCGGTGTTCCACATCAGTTTACTTAAACCGTACGTCGCTGCCCCTCAGTTTCACCCCCTCCCTAAGTCTGAAGTTCCTACAGTTGTGGGAGGGGAATCACATCTTGAGGTTTCTAAAGTGTTAGACTCTAAGCTGAAAAAGGGGAAACTGTTCTATTTGATCCGCTGGAAGCACCTGGGGTCCGCCCAGGATGAATGGGTGGCCGCTCCCCATGTGACGGCTCCCCGCCTGGTTTGAGAATTTCACTCTGCCTATCCGGACAAACCTCATCCGCCCGGACTCAGGGGAGGGGGGCCTTAAGGGGGGCAGAATGTGAGGGTCTGTATGCCTTTGTCTTGGGTAAGGCCTTGGCCTTGTCTGGTTTCCCCCCCCCTCTCTCTGGACTCGTAAAAGCAGTCCTGGTCTCTGGCCGTTCCTTGGTTCAGGCGGGGCGTCTGACATGGCCCAGGTCGGAATGTCTCTCCCTCCTTCCCACGTCCCTCCCAACCTTTTACTGACTCCCTTCCTCCTCCTTGGAGGCAGTAGATAGTACTAACAAGCTCCCTGGGCTCTTTGATGTTTGTACCATGCACAGTTGTACCATGCACGCTTCCCATAACATACGTTTGACATCTGCTGCCCTGTAGGGGTTATAATTCTGTCTTTGTGTAATCGTAGTCACTTGCAACTTTACCAGTGTATGGCTTATACCTTCTGAAGCTTCCAATAAAGATCCTTGTTTCTGCATGACTGTCTGAGCAAGTGGTTTTATGGAGTTTGCACAGAGAGGTTGGGAACCCTCACACCTCTGCAGTTTGTGGTTCAGTTTGTATGTTGTGTTCAAGCTCTACATGGAATTAATTCTGCACATGTACACAAAATACCATAATTATGTCAGAGACCATGACACCCCCAAGCTTGTGGGGGGGAAGGAAGAGGGCATTTCTGGGGAGGGTGAGGAATTGTGTTTCACCATGTCCACCCTCCCAACTCTGAGGTCACCCCCAGCCAAATATAGCTTCTATTTAAATCAAAGAAGGATATCAAAGAATTGCTTTTTTTCCCTAATGAAAGAACTGAGGGAGTAGCTGAGCTGAGCTCGAATACCAACGTGCAGCTTTATTGAAAAGCCAGAGTCCTTCTGAGGGGAGCGACCGGCAGCTTCAGGCCCTCCAACCACTCTGGGAAGGTTCACAGAACATCCATTGCAAACATTCTCAACCCCCACCACCACCATACAGACTAATAGGCAATTAATAACATTAACACAACTCTCCTTCCAGTAATCAGTATAAGAAATTCTCATGCCTAGAATATTAATGTGCAGTTTTATAAGAGAAATCAAATCAAATCAATACATAAAAATAAGTTTAAAGGGCTGAAGTCTTTCTGAGTTAAGCTACCTGCAACTTCAGGCCCTCCAATCGCTCTGGGAAGATTGCGCCTTTTTCCCCTTCTGTGAAGTACCCAGTTTGTTAGCCCCCCACCTCCCCCAGTGGATTCGGGGTTACACAAGGAGCACAGGGGTCTCTGCCATCTTTGCCACAAAGCATCCTTGGTGTTTATGTGTTTGTGTGTGGGGGAGAGTCAGCCTCTGGAGTGGGGAGTTGAGGTCAAGGGTGCCCACTGTCTCCGTGCTACTTCTTCCTTTGTCTTTTCCGTGCGCATTAAATAATGCTCAACTGATTTCCATCTTCCACAGCTCCTGGAGAGTGAGAAGCATGCTCAGGCCTCATTGCTGGGGTGCTTTGGGGTGGGGAGGATCCTTTTCTTTCAATTCCCAAACTCTTCTGCATACCTAGGTAGCCCCCCTACCCAATCCACACCCTGTTTGGGTGCCCTACAGAGAGGAAATGGACGAAAAAGATTATAGAAATACCACACCTGAGTTGCAGTTGCGTGTAAAAGAATTTCAACGGATCCTCATTAAATCATGTGATTTTTGCACTGAAAGAAAAGAAAACCACTGTCATGTTGTAGATCATGTCTTAGTCCACAGGCAGCACCACAAAAATCCCGCACCCACTGCCGCATGGTGCTGCCACGGCACAAAGAAGAAATTCCCAACAAAGCAGGAATCCTCGTGGATCCTTTTGTGTCAGGCCACACTAAAGTCATCAGGCATCCACCGCTTTGTGGCACTGCCACGGCACCAAAACATGGCTTATAAGAAAAGCCCTGCCGGATCAGACCCAGGAGGCCCAGCAAGTCCAGCAGTCTGTTCCCACGCAGTGGCCCACCAGGTGCCCCCAAACAGCAGCAGCACCGTCCTGCCTGCGCTCCGCAGCACCTGAGACATCCGGCCTGCCCCTCTGATGCTGGAGAGAACAGGTGTTCATACCTAGTCTCCGTCTGGACTAGTAGCCATGAAGAGCCTCATCCTCCCTTCTGGATGGGGCAGGAAACCTGCCCCCCCCCATGCTCATGTGCCTCTCTGGGACTGTGGACACCCTTTAGTTTAACCACTCGGGGGGCATCCTGTCCTCCTGCCCCCCACCCCCAATCTGAGACAGGAAATAAACTGGGTTTTATTCCGAGGAGGGTCAACGATGGGGAAAAGCTGCAACCGGCTGGAAGGGGCCAGAGCAAAAGCCTTAAATAAAAAACGGGGCTGCAGAAAGCAGGGGCAGGCATTAAAGACCCCAAACCTCCCAAAACCCCCCCCCAAACAACATTTTGGAAACCACACCGTGGAAACGGCCTGCCTCTGCTGACCCTTTCCCGGCCAAAATGCCTCCGCAGCAGCCCTGCAGAGGACCTGTCTGGGGGTCTCACTCCAAACACCCCCGCCCCCCCAATCCAGCCCCCTCTCCCCCCTGCCTTTCCCTGACTCACGACCCCCCTCCCAGGACTCACCATCCCCCCCCAGCTGATGACCCACCCAGGCTCTCCGCCCCTCCCTCCCCCCCCTCCTCCCTGCAAACCTGGACCCCTCGCAAAGGCGATGCAAGGGAAGGGGGGCCTGCATCTCCCCCCCAGCCTCATGCAGAGAGGGGGGAGGACAGAGGAGAGCACGACGGAGCAGGGGGGTCCCCCCAGGCTTTTGGGTGTGGTGGGCATCGCTCCCTCCCCCGGATTGGGGCCCGCCTCTGACCCCCCCCCCCTTGCATTTCCCTCCTCCCCACCCCACACTTCCCAGCCCCGGGACCCCCCCGGACTCACTGGGGAGGAGGAGCTGCTGCTGCTGCTGCTGATTTTCCAGGAGTCAGAACCACAAAGGCCTCTCTAGGAGTTTAGACTCGCTGCCCTTCATTTCTGTGGGGCGGAGACAGCCAGCAGGGGAGACCCCCGCCCAAGCCTCGCCCCCTTCCACCGGGGGTGCAAAGCCCAGACCCCCCCTCCTTCCTCTCTGCAAAACGGGCTTTGCATTTGCTGGGGGAGGGGGAGGGGGAGGGGGAATTGCTGGAAGAGACCAGAGACATTTGGGGAAGGAGCCCCCCCACCCCCACCCCTGAATTTCCTCCAGCAAGACGAGATGTTGCCCTTCTCTTCCCCCCCAAAACCCCACCTTATGCAAGATCCAGCTCACCTGTCCCCCCCCCCGCACAGATTCCCTGGGCTTCTTAGATCCCCAGAGGTGGGGGGGGGGGCTGGCAGCAGAGGCCCCTCGCTGCTTCAGGACTTTACTCTCTCCTGCTAAGGGGAAGCCCCCCCCCCCATGTTAGACCCACTCACAGCCAGTCTGCTTCAGAGGCTGGCAGAAATAGGACTGAGACACTGCAAGGGGAAAGGGAAGGAGGCCCCCCCTCGCCTACCCCCCCTGAATTTCCTCCAGCAAGACGAGATGTTGCCCTTCTCTCCCCCCCGCCCCCCCAGCCCCACCTTATTGGGTGTCCTACAGAGAGGAATTGGGCCCGAAAGATTATGGAAATGCTATGCCTCAGTTGCGTGCAAAAGCATGTGGGTTTTATTCTTATGGGGGGGGGTGTCAATTACTGGCTCAGGGTACAACCGGAACAGGCCAGAGTCCAATTCCTCCTCCTCTCCAATCAGCCCCTCGCCCTGCAGAAAACCTGCCGGGGGTCTGACCCCAAACACTCTCCCCCCACACACAAATCCAGCCCCCTCTTCCCCCTGCCTTTCCTTGACTCACAGTCCCCCCACCCCGCAGATGACCCATGTAGGCCCTCCGCTCCTCCCACCCTCCCTGCAAATCTGGACCACTCGCAAGGCCTTTGCAATCAAGGGGAGGGGGCTGCATCTCACCCCCCCCAGCCTTCTGCAGAGAGGGGGGAGGAAAGAGGAGATCCAGACAGAGCAGCCCCCCCCAGGGGGTCTCGCCCTCCCTTGCCCAGGCCGGGCTCGCCTCTGACCTCCCTGGCATCTCCCTTCCACCCACCCCGCATTCCTCAGCCTCGAGCCCCTGAACCCTTGCCTCACTCGGGAGGCGCCGCCGCTGCTTTTCTACACGCCAGGGCAACGAAGGGCGCGTTCTCACGTGGGACTCTCTGAGTCTAGGACGTCACACTCGACAACCGTAGTTTCTGTGGGGCGGAGACAGCCAGCAGAGAGAGACCCCCCCCCCCGCCCAAGCATCAGCTCTCCACCGCAGATGCAAAGCACAGAGCGACAGGGTAAAAGCCCGGAACGGGCATTAAACAAATCATACCACAGCAAAAAACAGTGGCAAGCCTTGCAGGGGCTCCAGAACAATATTTTAGAAATCAAAACGCGGAGAGAGCGCACATTTATTAGCCCTTTCCGGGTCAAAATGCCTCCGGAAAGGCCCCAAATGCCTCTGGAACGGCACAAAATGGCCCAGAACGGGCATTAAACAAATAATACCACAGCAAAAAACAGTGGCATGTCTTGTAGGGGCTCCAAAACAATATTTTAGAAATCCAAACAGGGAGAGAGAGGGAGCGCACATTTATTAACCCTCTCCAAGCCAAATTGCCTTCAGAACAGCCCGGAACGGCCCGGAATGGGCATTAAATAAATCCTACCACAGCAAAAAACAGTGGCATGCCTTGCAGGGGCTCCAGAACAATATTTTAGAAATCAAAAAGTGGAGAGAGAGCGAGAGAGAGGGAGCGCACATTTATTAACCCTCTCCAAGCCAAATTGCCTCCGGAACTGCCCAAAACGGACATTAAACAAATAACAGGACCACAAAAAACTGTGGGATGTGTTGAAAGCCCTCCAGAACAATATTTAGAAACTAATACTCAGAAATTTTATGCATTTATTAACCCTTTCTGGGTCAAAATGCCCCTAGAACGTTCATCTTTCATTTTTAAAATAGCAGTTGAATATATCATTATGATATGACAGTGTGTCTCTCTGATTCTCCAAATTCCCAGATGTCTTTTTTTTTTAAAGTGTCCTGCCACTTTTGTTGGAAATATGTTTTCCACTTATATCTCTGCAGTGAAACGGGCTAGAGACTTGTTAAAAATGAAACTGGAAATTCAGAGAATCAGCTAGAGACATTGTTATATGAGATTTGTATAACGATGTCCATGTGCTGATAAGAAGAGTCATGGTGCCAGAGGGAGTGAACTACTGCTTCCGGGGACAGGGGAAGATAACATGGCTGTTGTGTGGGTGGGCCTGGCAAAATTCTACTCACATCACAGCCATCCAGGGTTTGCTGAGATCTTTCTCACAAATTTGCGGCCAAGCAGATTTGGGAAAAATTAGAGACAAGCAGGGGAAATCCCAGGAGATGCACAAATGCATCTCTCTGGGAAGCTGCTGTCCCTTTTGTCAAATCCCTCTTCAAATACCAAAGCTTCATGCAGCTTTCTAACCAATTCAAAAGACAGCAGTTGCATTCCTGTATACAAGGCACATCGTCCCCACCTTCCCATTATTATTGCACTCACGTTCATTCTCACCCATTCTCACCCACCCTCGGTTCAAGATACTACCAAAGGTTCAACCTTTGGCATTTCCAGTTCAAGAAGAATTGCTGCAAACCGGATTAAAGAATATCTGTGTTAGAAAACTTGGGACAACTACTGCCAGTCTGAGTAGAGGAAGGGCCGTAGCTCAGTGGTAGAGCATCTGCTTGGCATGCAGAAGGTCCCAGGTTCAATCCCCGGCATCTCCAGTTAAAGGGACTAGGCAAGTAGGTGATAGCCATACACCAAATAGAAACATCGAGTTGGAAGAGGCCTCCAAGGTCACCTAGTCCAGCCCACAGCACAACACAGGAAATTCACACCCCTCTCCCCCCCCCTGCCCAGTGACTCCTCTCTGTGCCCAGAGGAAGGCAAAAAACCTCCAGGATCCCTGGCCAATATGATAGTATCTAAAGTTTTCCTTGCAGCTGTACACAGAGATTCACCCATCTGAAGCACTCTGAAGTCGAGGGAAGCGGGGTCATGGGAACCATTGTTGTGATTGAGTAACCACGTTCAGACACACAGGCTACACGTGTACAACGAGGTGCTGAAGTCTTACAAGAAGCAGCTTCCCAATGGCCCCTCCTTTCCTGCCTTTTGCATAGCAACCAAACATGCACACAGATGCCATTGTCTGCTAACGGAAAGCTCCGATAGCCTTCACCCCCCATCCCCTTGCTTTGTTTCATTTCTCCTCACTGCTAGGAACAATAGAGTTCTGTTCAGAAATGTAGCAATGCCCACCCACTCTGTAGAAAGTAATGACGTGGTAATGACAAGCCACACCAAATGTCATCGGAATGTGAAATGTCTATATAACCTCTTGTATTGACCCCCCTCGGTGTGACAAGATTGCAGGGCTAACATCAGTCTGCTTCTTGGATCACCCGGTCTGACGTATTGGCCCAATAAATCAACCATGAAGCCCAACCCAACCTCCTTGTCTTCATTTACTCCATTGGACTCTATGTAAATGAGGGGACACATCACCATGTCAATGCTTCACACCTGTGAGATTGTAAAAGGCAGCGACCTGTACATGCTAGCTTCTTATTATTTTCTTCATGATTATGTTTTCTGTATTGATAAGTTTGCAAACTACTTTTCAGTTTGTTTAGTATGGAGACTCAGGAACAAAAACAGCACCAGTAAAGAAAGGTGGCTTTCTCAAAGCACTGTTTTTACTCAAAATATGGGAACCTGCTGTCATTTCAGAATGACAAACTGTCTGCACAGGCATGACAACTGGAGAAGAAGCGGGTCCCAGGGTCTCTGCTTGATTTAAATCCATGTATGTAATGCATATCTACACTTGTAAGAAGTATCTTCCATGGAACTGGTAGACTGACTCTTAACAATCATTTACAAATATTTTTTCCCTTCGTCCTGCCCTGTTTACGAGGCCAAATGACTATCTGTATCACAGTCTTACTGATCCATCTTCCATTGGTTTACTTTTCATCCACTGTGGCCTTCCGCTGAATTGAGCAAGGCAGGTGGGAGTCAAGGGCGTGTGTGTGAAAAACCACAAACTGGATATAGATAACCTTGTGTCAAATCGCCATACTGTCTGACTCAGTAGCCTTGCACGTACTGGGAGGCTGGAGCAGGACTTCAGTCAACCCTATTCATCCGGGGTGGGGGGTGGGCTTTTATAGCTTTCCCCAAAGTAGTTGCTTTGCAGGAATCCATTTAAACACTTTTAACAGCTGAAAACCATTAAAACGTAGCTAATGTGCAGTATACTGTGTTCAGTATATGGGAGTTAAGCCTGACTTTAAAAAGTCAGTTAATTTTTTTTTCCATTTTGAATGATATCTCACGGTACTAGTAGAAATGGATACTAGTCATGACGCATACCTGTTATCTCCAGGATCAGAGGCGCAGGCCTATTATATTAGGTGCTGTGGAACACAGGCCGGACAATGCAGTCATTCCTAGAGGCACCTGGTTGGCCATGGTGTGAACAGACTGCTGGACTTGATTGACCTGATCCAGCATGGCTTTTCTTATGTTATGTGAAGTAAATAAAGGTTCGTTCTTGAATCCTCATTCTTTTTCTGACTTGAAAGAGTAGGGAAGGGCACCAAAAACGCTTGGGTTAGGAGGGCAAGGGAGGGGTGAGCCTGTGGCTCAGTGGTCAAGCGTTGGCTTCATGTACGGAAGATTCCAGATTCTAGAGAATCAGAGTTGGAAGGGACCACCAGAGTCATCTAGTCCAACCCCCAGCACAATGCAGGAAATCCAAATTACCTCCCCCCCTTACACCCCCAGTGACCCATATTCCATGGGCAGAAGATGGGCAAGGTGCCCTCCCTCTCATGATCTGCCTAAGGTCTCTGGATCCTGGGGAAGGAGGTGCCAGGAAAGGCCAGTCTCAGCCTCAGGAAAGTCTTTCCCTCAATGAGAGCAGTTAATGCAGGGTTTGAGGGGTCAGTTGCTGGAAATGGCAGAATCAACCAGCACACAAAATGAAAGGCGATGCCACCTCCTGCTGAAAAGGCAGAAAAAATTATGAATAACATAGAAACCTAAAGGTCCAGAGAAAATAAAATTGCATTAAAAAAGACAAACCACTTTTAAAATCAGAAGGCCTGATAGCAACATCTGGGGATGTTTCTCCCTCTAGCAACCCACCCCTTCCTCCCTGACCCATAGAGTTGCCAACCTCCAGGTACTAGCTGGAGATCTCCTGCTCTTACAACTGGTCTCCAGCCGATAGAGATCAGTTCACCTGGAGAAAATATTTATAAACAAAGATGGGTACATCAGCATGAAGGGAGGAAGAGAACCTGAGAGCCCCCAACTCACCCAGGCAACATCCTTTGGACTCCTTTCTTAGTCAGAGGAGGGGTTTGTCCGCAGAGGTTTGTCACAGAGGAGTGAAGGCCATTTCTTCATCCTTTGGTGTCCTCCCACCCCTTTTATTCTTGGACTTTCCTCTTGAATACTGATTGATTGTAGGGATGGATGCAGATAGGGTAAGTAATGGTCTGTCCTGCTCCCGCCTCCCAAGTGGCCCAGATAGGGTTCCCAACCTCCAGGGGTGGCTGCACATCTCCTGCTGTGAAAACTGATCCCCAGGCGATGACAGTTCAGTTCACCTGGAAAAAATGGTTGCTTAGGAAGGTGGACTCTACGGCATTACACCCTGCTGAGGTCCCCCCCCAAACCCCACCCTCTTCTGGTTCCAACTCCAAAATCTCCAGGTATTTCCCAACCCAGATCTGGCAACCCTAGGTCCTGATGAGGATTCATCTCTGCGGGATCAGAAAAAGTGTGGTGGGAAGCACAGGTGCACAATAGGGAAGAAATCCAACAGATGCAGCCCCACCACTGGGAAAGCTGCCCCTGCTGAATTTCTGCCTCTTCTGCCTGTGTTCCAACGTCCAGGGGCCCAGCATGGAAGAAGAGCCACCCTATCGCTGTGAAAAGGGCATGGCTACAGAAGTCCCTCCCCCAGCTCGGCCTGGACACAGAGAGAAGCAGCCTGATTTGCTTTTTGGAATGCGTGCTGCCATGGAGATGCTCCGGTTTAGGAGAACTTTGGTGTCTCTGTTGTGTGTTTTGAGCTGAGTGCCAGGCGCTGCCCCGTCCGGGAAATCAGGAGAGTATGAAGAAACATCCTCGTCCCCTTCGGACGCCAGAGGGCACTGCTGCGACGCCGCAGTGTGTAGCTCCTTTCAGAAATAAATGCTATTTTTTAATTATTTTTATTTTTTCATTAATAAGTAAATATACAGGAAAAAAAGATAGGGAAAGGGAAAATAGTAATGTTTACATATCATTTTGTAAATATCTAACAATCTCTACCCCTCTTTATAATACCGTTTTCCATATACTTTTTAACCAAATAATATTTTGAGTTGATTAAATCTTTTGTTTGGTGCTTTTAATAAATTCATAAAAAGATCTCCATCTCTCATAATTCTGTTCTTGTGAATTATCTTTCATGTGTACTATTAATTGTTCCATAGTACTGTGTTCTAGGGACTTGTCTAACCATGCTTGAAGTGTTGGAATCTTATTTGTTTTCCAGAGTGATGCCAGAACTACTCTTGCTGCCGTTAGGAGATATTTTAATACCATCTGTTGACCCTGATTCATGGTATCTGGTGCTTTATTCAGCAGAAAAAGTTTGGGATCATATTTTATGCTCTGTCTTACAATGGTTTCGAGGTTAACAACAACAGCGCTGTGGGCGAAACGTCAGGAAAGAAAATACCAAGACCACAGTCACACAACCCGGATAATCTACAAGAACCGATGAACTCTAACCGTGAAAGCCTTCGACAATACTCTGCATGTGCTCAGAGGGATTTTGTTCACACACCCCGAGACAGTGCCCGAATGGCCATGAATCTGGCATGGGGAAATCTAACACCAGCTGTCAGGAGCACAGCTGGTCTCCTGCCTGATTCTTTAGTGCCATGGCCCCGATTCAGCTGAGCTCTTCCCCCCCCCCCCCATGTCAACTCCCAGTCTTAAAGAAGACAGCTGGGGATCGGGACACTTTGAGCCTGAAAATGGTTTCCTGCCTGGGGATCTTGCTGCCATCACAGGCCTTCTCTGATGGACTCAGTAAACTTTCCTTTCTCATTTCTCAGAAGGCATCTGATGCTTTTTCTGCCAGCACAGAAAGCAGAGAAAAGGGAACTATGCAGTGGGGAAGGGGCCCCCCGAGAAGGGAGATTTTTTTTCATTTGACTCCCTCCCATTAGTCCCCACTGCTGGGGCAGCCTGAAGAGCCCTCCTCCCACTCATCCAACTCTCCCTGCCCAGAGAGCCAGAATTGGCCCCCGTTTGCAACCTTTGGGTTCTGGAGATGTATGTTCACCAGACTGAAAACTTTCAGGCGGGGTCAATTTGAACAACACTTTTGTCGATTTCCTGCATGCTGTGGGTATTTATTACATCACAAATACAATCTCAAATTAATTATCTTGCAGCGAAATGGAAGCCGCACCCCCATTTTTGGTTGAGGAAGGTTTGAGGTAGGGCAGGGAGATTGTTCCAAGCAACTTTGCTGCAAGGGAAGAGGTCTTGAGACCTTCCCCCAGGAATTGGGGCCTCCGCTTTGGAAGCGCTATCCCTCATGCGGTGTTTCATCTCACAGAATCATAGAGTTGGATGGGACCACCAGGGTCATCTAGTCCAACCCCCTGCACAATGCAGGAAATTCTGAACTACCTCCCCCCCCACACCCCATGACCCATACTTCATGCCCAGAAGATGGCCAAGGTGCCCTCCCTCTCATGATCTGCCTAAGGTTATAGAATCAGCATTGCTGACAGACGGCCATCTAGCCTCTTCTTAAAAATCTCCAGGGGACCATACCACCTCCTGAGGAAGCCTGTTCCACTGAGGAACTAGTATCTTGTTTTATATGGCCAAGGGCCACAAATAAACTATCTATTTATCACTGAGGAACTGCTCTAACTGTTACAAAATTCTTCCTAAAGTCTAGACGGAAACTTTTAATTTAATTTCAACGCGTTGGTTCTGGTCTGACCTTCTGAAGCAACAGAAAACCATTCGGCACCCTCCTCTATATGACAGCCCTTTAAGTACTTGAAGATGGTTCTCATGTCCCCTCTTAGTCTTCTCTTCAGACTAAACATACCCAGCTCCTTCAACCTTTCCTCATAGGACTTGGTCTCCAGACCCCTCACCATCTTTGTTGCCCTGCTCTGGACACCTTCCAGCTTATCTATTTCTTTTTTAAATTGTGGTGCCCAAAACGGAACACAATATCCTAGGTGAGGTCTAACCAGACCAAAGTAATACCATCACTTCGCGTGATCTGGGCACTATACGTCTGTTGATGCAGCCCAAGACTGCATTTGCCTTTTTAACTACTGCATCACACTGACTCATGTTCAGTGTTTGGACAGTGGATTACATTAAACAACCCTAGATTACTAGATCTGGAAGGACACAATATAAGATTTGGCTGGCATGCATATTTATGGTGTGAAAAAGATAAGGTCAATAAAGATTTTAAACATCATATTATAAGAGGGAGTCTGTTACAAGTTTGGAAGAGATATAAAAAGGCCTGCAACAGCTGCGGGCGAAACGTCAGGAAAGAAAATACCAAGACCACTGTTACACAGTCCAGATAACCTACAAGAACCAATGAACTCTGACAGTGAAAGCTTTCGACAATATTTAGATATAAAAAGGGTTCTGAATTTAAAACTCCGGGATGGCTTAGACCTTTGGAGGCTTTTTCAAGAAGAGGGCCTAATCCAGATCTATATTGTAAGACGTATAGGGAATATTTAAAATATGAAAACGACCAATGGAAGCTAAAAAGTAAGGAAGAGTTGATATTTTGGATTGGTTTAAATATTTCCAATTAAATGATATATTTCAAAAAGATCAAAAGCTAGGATTTACAGATAAAAAGTCAACCCTGGAGGCAATATTAGAATCAGAAAATAAAGGTATGATAGCTAAAATGTATCAATTTATATCATCTTATAATTTAGAACAAGAAAGAGTTAAAAAGGTTATGATAGCATGAGCGGTAGATGTAGGACATGCTATCCAGTTGGAGGATTGGGAAAGACTCTGGAAAAAAGAATTTAAATTTAAAATCGCAAGTAGTATAAGAGAAAATATGTACAAGATGTTTTATAGATGGCATATGACCCCAGAGAGATTGGCCAAGATGGATAAATCTATTTCGGATAAATGTTGGAGGTGTAAAGAATATAAAGATACATTTCTTCATGTTTGGTGGACTTGTGATTCAGTTAAAAAAATTCGGAAAAAGGTTATAAGGGAAACCAATAATTTGATTTATGGCAACATAAAACAAAAACTGGAATACTGCCTAATAGGCTTATTACCTAAAGATATGCTGAATTAAGCATTATAGTTTTGTCATTATAGTTTTGCAGTTGCAAGAATATTAATAGCGAAAACCTGGAAAGGAGACACTAGGCTCCTTTTAAAAGACTGGAGAGACAAAATGTTATATTATGTACAAATGGCCAAATTAACTAATAGTCTACATGGATATGATGTAGAAGACTTCAAGAGAGACTGGCATAAGGCCTTTGTGCACTGGGCTGACACGGCAAAGATTGACTTTATGAAAATTGTGGAAGAGCTGTAAATGAAATCAAGCTATTGTATTAAGGAAAGTTTAATTACATAGAGGATGATATAAAGCAAAGAGGTGCTTCTCCGGAAGTCACAATGGGTGGTGGGTAGACACACAGCACAAAGGGAAGTAGGGGACTTTTTATCATTTTTATTTTTTTTCTTTCTTTATTTTTTATTGTATAATTTTTTTCTGTAACTTTGTTATTGTTTAAAAAAATTCTGAATAAAAATCATATTAAATTTTTTAAAAAAAGATGAAAATAGCTAAATAATAACTACAGTTAAAACAGATAAAAGTGCTATTCACAAAAGGAACAATATATATAATATTCTGTTCTAGATGAGGAGAGTTGGAAGTCGGTTTCTGTATTGTTTTATATTTCACTTTTTCTTTCTTTTCACTTTCTTTTTTGTGAAATTATCTAAGATGAATGATCTATTTTTTTGCATATTTTGGCATATTCTGTAGTATTTTGCATACTTCAATAAAACTTTTTTTAATTCTCTTGAAGTAGAGATATGGTTGTTCACGGGCGTTGGAGCTGGAGGGGGGCTATATAAAAGGCTTACTGACATCCTGCCTCTGTAAAGGAAATGTGCTCTGGACATGGCAGGGAGACGCACTCTCTCAAACCTATCCCAAAGGTCCGCCCATTGCACATTACACTTTCAATGGGGGGGCCTTCAAAAAAACTAATAAAAGACTGGGGATCAAATAGGAAACTGAGGAGGGGACAGGGGCCTGACACTGAGCATTCAAAGAGGTTGTTCCTTTTTGTGGGTTCTTAGATGCCTTTGAAGACTGCCACTCTTACATAATCTCTTTCCACACTCTGAGCACTCAAAAGGTTTCTCCCCTGTGTGGGTTCTTAGATGCCGTTGAAGATTGCCACTGTGACTGAATCTCTTTCCACACTCTGAGCATTCAAAAGGTTTCTCACCTGTGTGGGTTCTTACATGACTTTGAAGAGTGCCACTGCTAATAAATCTCTTTCCACACTCTAAGCATGGAAAAGGTTTCTCTCCTGTGTGTATTCTTTCATGCTGTTGAAGACTGCCACTGTGACTGAATCTCTTTCCACACTCTGAGCATTCAAAAGGTTTCTTCCCTGTGTGTATTCTTTGATGCTGTTGAAGATTGCCACACTGACTGAATCTCTTTCCACACTCTGAGCATTCAAAAGGTTTTTTCCCTGTGTGTATTCTTTGATGATTTTGAAGACTGCCACTCTGATTGAATCTTTTTCCACAATCTGAACATTCAAAAGGTTTCTCTCCTGTGTGGGTTCTTACATGACTTTGAAGTTTGTGACTGCTAGTAAATCTCTTTCCACACTCGGAGCATTCAAAAAGTTTCTCCCCTGTGTGGGTTCTTAAATGATTTTGAAGATTGCCACACTGACTGAATCGCTTTCCACACTCTGAGCATTCAAAAGGTTTCTCCCCTGTGTGGGTTCTTAAATGCCTTTGAAGACTGCCACACTGACTGAATCTCTTTCCACACTCTGAGCATTCAAAAGGTTTCTTCCCGGTGTGTATTCTTTGATGATTTTGAAGACTGCCACTTTCACTGAATCTCTTTCCACACTCTGAGCATTCAAAAGGTTTCTCTCCTGTGTGGGTTCTTACATGACTTTGAAGAGTGCCACTGCAACTGAATCTCTTTCCACACTCAGAGCATTCAAAAGGTTTCTCCCCTGTGTGGGTTCTTAAATGCCTTTGAAAATGGCCACTGAAATTGAATCTCTTTCCACACTCGGAGCATTCAAAAGGTTTCTCCCCTGTGTGGATTCTTAAATGCCTTTGAAGATTGCCACTGCAACTGAATCTCTTTCCACACTCTGAGCATTCAAAAGGTTTGTCTCCAGTATGTACGTTTTGGTGCATAAGGAGGTGTGATCTGTATCTGAAGTAATTTCCACAAGGAAAGCATTTATGTGCCCCCATTACACTAGGCTTTTGAAAAAGTACATTACCCTTTCTTCCACGAGAGACCATCCTTCCATTCTCCATGCAGATAAATGATTTCTCTGCAGAATGAATCCTTTGGTGTTGAAAAAGGTCTGATTTCTCTGAGAAACTCTTGCCACAGTCTGAACAGCTATAAAGTTTATGTGTTCTTTGATGTCTAAGGAGCTCTGCTCTGTGAAGGAAGCTCTTGCCACACTCCATGCATTGATGGGTCTTTTTTTCACTGTGTATTTGCAAATGGCTCTCATATTGGGCTTGATCCGAGAACTTCATTCCACACTCTAAGCACTTGCATGCCGCCTCCACCATGTGGACTAGTTTATGGACATCCTGCTCTTGGCCAGGAATGGGTTTCTCTCTCTTCTCGAACATGTGACTTTCCTTTTGCCTCTTTAGTTTGCCTTGACTCCCAGAGTTTCCTTTCAAATATTCATTCTTCACTTTATCTGGCAATAGCTGATGCATTTCCGTATCACACTCATTCCACTGATCATTCCCTGCTGGAATGAAAAGACAGATTCTGTTAGCACCCATGCAAGGAGATCAGATCACCCACACGCAAAACATTTCAGTGGCTTTTCCCTGCTGTACATTGAAGAGTACATTAAAATATACCTTAAAGGGGCATGAAAGCCTTCTGCATCAGAAAGGCTAGGTTTGCAATCTAACAATTTATACAGCTCCTCACCTGGGTGCATTCTTTGATGGGAAATAAGAGCTGATTTCCGATGGAAGGTCTTTCCGCATTCCTCCCAATCATATGGTTTCTCTCCTGAGGGAATTTGAATCCTGGAAATAATACTCATGTTCTTAATGAAGGTCTTTCCCAAGGCCTCACTTTTATTGTCCATTTCCCTGGAGCGGAACGTCAGGTTAGCACAGAGGCCTTTGTTCCTTCTTGTTTTGGTTGATCTTTCTTCTTGGACTGGGATTTCATGCAAAACCCTTCCTTGGAATGGAATGGGCTTATCCCTATTGTTGTCTGCGTGGCTTCCCTCCTGCTTCTGGGGTCCACCTCTGTCTGTCAAGTTTCCTTTAGAATCGTTATTCTTGGTTTTTCCCAAAGAGAACCCCTGGAATCCCCCAACAGTCTCTTCTACATGTGCTTCTGCAATAAAGAAAGACGTCCCATCAGCATCTACTGAAGAAGTCAAGCCACCCATCAGGCACCGTTCAGAATGAGTGTGCATTTCTTTGATCAGACCTTCTTTTCCCCACAACTGAACTGCTGGTCATACCTTATTCCCAGCCAGACCTCCCAGGAGAGCAGTTTTTATATTCTGCCTATTCCTTGCCTCCTCCTACTCCTATGTACTTTTTCTCCTTAAAGTGGTAAAGAATTGTTCCCCCCACTGTTCATATTTCACTTGTTGTGCAGCTATATTGTTTTTCTGCTATTGATTATTAAATAGAAGAGAAGGCTTTTATGCCTTGCTTTCCTCTACCCTAAAGAGTCTCAAAGAGGCTTACAAATAAAATTCCTTTACCCTCTAAACAATAGGCATCTTAAGAACATAAGAACGGCCCTGCTGGATCAGACCAAGGCCCATCAAGTCCAGCAGTCTGTTCACACAGTGGCCAACCAGGTGCCTCTAGGAAGCCACCAACAAGACGAGTGCAGCAGCACCATCCTGCCTCTGTTCCACCGCACCCAAAATAATAGGCATGCTCCTCTGATACTAGAGAGAATAGGTACGCAGCATGACTAGTATCCATTCTAACTAAAAGCCATGAATACCCCTCTCCTCCATGAATATGTCCACTCCCCTCTTAAAGCCCTCCAAGCTGGCAGTCATCACCACATCCTGGGGCAGGGAGTTCCACAATTTAACCATGCGTTGTGTGAAAAAATACTTCCTTTTATCAGTTTTGAATCTCTCACCCTCCAGCTTTAGCAGATGACCCCGTGTTCTAGTATTATGGGAGAGGGAGAAAAACTTCTCCCTGTCCACTCTCTCCAAACCATGCATAATTTTATAGACCTCTATCATATCTCCCCTCAGCCGCCTTCTTTCCAAGCTAAACAGCCCTAAGCTCTCCATAGGACAGTTGCTCTAGTCCTCTAATCATTTTGGTTGCTCTTTTCTGCACCTTCTCAAGCTCTGTAATATCCTTTTTTAGGTGTGGTGACCAGAACTGCACACAGTATTCCAAGTGTGGTCTCACCATAGATTTGTACAAGGGCAGTGTGATATCAGCAGTTTTATTCTCTATTCCTCGTCTAATTATGGGCAGCATGTAATTTGCCTTTTTTACAGCAGCCACACACTGGGTTGACATCTTCATTGAGCTATCCACTACCACCCCAAGATCCTTTTCTTGGTCTGTCGCTGCCAGCACAGATCCCATCAGTGTATATGTGAAGTTGGGATTTTTTGTCCCAGTATGCATCACTTTACACTTGCTCACATTGAATCTCATTTGCCATTTTAATGCCCATTCTTCCAGTACGCAGAGATCCTTCTGGAGCTCTTCACAGTCCAATTTTGTTTTGACCACCCTAAATAATTTGGTGTCATCTTCAAATTTGACTACTTCACTGTTTAACCCCAATTCCAGGTCATTGATGAACAGGTTGAAAAGCACCGGTTCCAACACAGATCCCTGAGGCAGCCCACTTGCCTCTTGTGGCAACACAGAAAACCCTGGTTTTGCAAAAATGGTGGGGAAGTTAACCCATGCAGCTCACCAGGATAAGCTACATGGGAATGGGGGAGGTTGGTTGGGGGAACTTGTAATCTTTTAATTTATTTTAGTTAAGTTATGTAGTTAAGTTATGTAATAAGTAGTTACTGTTTTTTTTTTTTTTACTAATTCGTTATTCGCTAATATTGGATTGTCGGGAGGGGGGGGAAACCCACTTCCCACAGCCATGAAACATCCCTGTTTTTATTTTTTATTTTGTTTTTTTGGTTTTATTATTCTTTTTAATCCTCCTCACTACACCACCCTAACGGAGGAACGCAGCATGATTACTAAATATGCTTTGTCTTTTTCAATACTTTTGAGGGTCATCCATAGGGAGGTGCAGAACTTACAATTCGTACCGGCTGACGGTGGCATAACATCAAGCCAGGGGACCTGGTGTGGACACTGAAATTGCCGCAGACACAACATGTTCCAGTCAAAAGGGGGAAGGGCCGCACAAACCGCTCCTGGTATACCAGCTACAGCTACCAAAGTCCAGGAAACGACCAGTGGATCCATGCTTCACATGCACAGAAGCTTGTCAACCCTGAGACAAGTTATGCAATTCAAAAATCGTCCCTCGTGCTATAATAACAGAGTTGAAGGAAAATAACAAGCACTGATGGCTACTGGAAACATCAATAAGACTTTTTATAATTCAGTCATGAAAATCAAACCTTATACAGTGAATCAGAAGCAAACAAAGTCCCGTGGTGAAAATAAATTCAGCCGGGTGAGGTCTCCTGGTTGCCAAGTTCCAGATGAAGGCTGGAGATCTGTTCACTGGGGCGGCACTAGCGGCATGCTAAGCCACAGATGAAACAGGTACCGCAGGCAAAAGTAGTTGCAGATCGATGTTGGCTGTATGTAGCCGAAGAATTGTGAGCCAAAACTTGATTTTAAAGTATATTGTAACAAAAATTAGGGCTAAATTGCCCTTTACTTTGAGGAGAATTTCCTTAGAATATTTTAAGCCCGAAATAGGATTCCGGTATTTTCCTATTTCGCTGATGCTTTGTCCATCGGGCTTAAGGTGGCTTGAGCTAGTATATTTGACTCTATATAAGAAAAATAATACAAAAATGCGAGACTTGAATATGCTATACAATCTTAAGAATACTAATATTGCTAATGTAATTATACAGAGGAGTCTTAACACATACATACCAAATGCCAGTGAATAATATCACATCTGTCATGAGGAAGGCTTGTAGCATTCTTAACAATGAGTACTCATAGCAATGCTTAAATGTGCTATATTGCCAACAGGTGCAACTAGCATTAAAGAAACAGTACATTTTAGAAACAAGAGAAGGCCTTGTGCCAATTACATGTTCAAAGCTACCAGGTCATATTACAAAAAACAGGAATAATCATAGGCTGTATTCAATCCATAAGGAGACATTGTGTTAAACATAAAAATAAAGCGATTTTCTTGTTGAGACAGAAGTCTGTCTATATTTTGTTTTGTGTGAGGTTTGGGTGCATATTGCCAGATCACAAAGAACTGAATGTCAGTGTCAGCATGTCTCATTTCATTGTAATGTGAAACCAAAGGGGCCTCTACCACGTTTTTGCGAATACGTGACCTGTGTTCACCCACACGTAATGTAATGGGTCTAGTTGTCTTTCCTACATAAAGTAGACCACATGGACATCTCAATAAATAAATAACATTTTTGCTATTAGTTTGAGAAATGTTTCAATTTGAAACAAAAATTAGTAACAGGGTTGGTAAATTCTTTTACTGGCAAAGAAAATGGGCACAAGCTAGAGCTAAAGTGGATAAAATGGATCGTTCTACATTTATTAGTGACCAAAGAAGGCAAAGTGTGTTTCAAGGGATTACCTCAGCTTTACAATTTTCTACCCATACCAGGGATATTCAAAATATCATATATAAGCATTGGCATCTAGTACAGGAAATTCCTGGCTGTACTATAAAGCCCAGATTTGGCTATAGAAAGACTTCCTCTTTAAGGGATCAATTAATTCATACAGATGCCTTACTTAAAAAATCTCCTACTATCCCATTGGGTCATTATAGATGTGGACAATGTAGCATGTGCCCATTTTCTTTGCCAGTAAAAGAATTTACCAACCCTGTTACTAATTTTTATTTCAAATTGAAACATTTCTCAAACTAATAGCAAAAATGTTATTTATTTATTGAGATGTCCATGTGGTCTACTTTATGTAGGAAAGACAACTAGACCCATTGTCAGCCCTTGGCCCACAGAACCAGAAATCACCACAAAGTCATATAGAGTCCAAGCAGATGGCTTTTACTGGTCAAATAGGCATACAGTGCAAACGAATACAATAACAGCTATGAGAGTCTCACTAGCTGGGAGATAATATAAAGTGGAAAAAGGCGGGAGATTACAAAGCACAGAACGAATACACTTTCCCAGGAGATGAGCTCCCAGGCCTAGGTATGTGACCTTGGCGGCCAGACAGTACAGCTCAGAGACAGAGGCAATAACGAAACCGAGATAGCAACCTGACATTCTGCTCCCCTCAAGGCCCCCTCCCAGTTCGCAAGGGGGCCGGCTTATCCGGGTAAGCAATGTGAAAGGTGGTGACGAGATCGGGGGCGGAGACATCCCGTGCGCGCACCCACTCGTCGTAGGCAGGGGGGAAATGTTTCCAGCGGACTAAATACTGTAGGTTGCCATGGTGAATACGAGAGTCAAGGATTTTGGAGACTTCGAAGTGTTCCTCCCCCCCCACCATGATGGGTTGCGCCGGAGGTGGATCTGGATGCCATTGCGGGGAAGCAACATGGGGTTTGAGGAGGCTAATGTGGAAAACGGGATGTACACGCCTTAAGGATTTGGGGAGAGCCAGTTCCACCGTAACAGGATTTATGACCCGGGTGATGGGGAAAGGGCCAATGAATTTAGCATTGAGCTTATGGCACGGACGGGTGGAACGGAGATTCTTGGTGGAAAGGTAAACCAAAGCACCCACTTGCAGATCGCCCCCGGGGGAGCGATGTTTGTCAGCTTGTGCTTTATATTTACGCTTGGCCCGGTCGAGGTTGCTAACGAGCCAGGGCCACGTGGTACGGAGGGCGTGTGCCCAGGAGGCAATGTCGGGGTTCCCCTCCCCCTCCATATCATCTGCAGGAGTAATAGGACTGAAATCCTGTCCATATACAGCAAAAAACGGGCTAAAACCTGTGGATTGATGCATGGCATTATTGTAGGCATATTCCGCCAAAGGTAACAGTTCCACCCAGTCATCCTGATGGTAGTTGACATAACAGCGTAAATAACATTCAAGTACAGCATTGACACGTTCAGTTTGGCCATCAGTTTGGGGATGGTATGCACTAGACAACCCTTGTTCCACCCCCACCAACTTGAGGAAAGCTTTCCAGAATTTAGAAACGAAACCACTTCCGCGGTCACAAATTATCTTACGTGGAAACGAATGTAACCGAAAGATATGCGTTACGAAGAGGCGGGCTAGTTTCTGAGCAGAGGGGATCCCTGCGCATGGAATCAAATGTATTTGTTTAGAAAATAAATCAGTAACAACCCACAATACAGTTTTTCCCCCACTGAGAGGGAGATCCGTCATAAAGTCCATAGCAATCACTTCCCAAGGTTTGCTGGGCGTTTCAAGAGGTTGTAGAAGTCCCGGGGGTTTGCCCTGCGATCGTTTCACCGCGGCACAAACAGGACAGCTGCGGATGAAAGAGTCAATGTCGGAACGCATTCCCCCCCACCAGAACTGTCTGCGAAATAAGTGAAGGGTTTTCAGAAACCCAAAGTGCCCAGCTGTTTTGGCTCCATGAGCTAGATGCAAAACGTCTTTCCGGAGAGTTTTGGGTACATACAATTTCGAGTCCTTGTACCAGGACCCCCCCTGTTCCAAAACACCCGGAGGTAGGGTATGAGCAGAGCGTTCTACAAGGCACTGGTCCCGAAGGACATTTAAAAAGGACTCGGAGATGGGGACTCTGGAGGGAGCCCCCCCTTCGGTCGTGGCGGTCTTAGGAAAAGTTATGGGGCTAGTGCTTACGTGCGGCGGCGCGCAGATTGCAGGCGGCTGGGTGGCCGGAGGGGTAGGAGGGGCGGGAGCGCCGGTCCGTTGCGGTGGCGGCTGGGCAGCCGGTTGGGTTGGCGGAGCTTGTAAGTCGGGTACGGCGCGCTGATGCTGGGATCGAGTTTGTACAGCCAGCACAGGTAGAGCCCCACGTTGCGTAGGGGTGAACAGAGAGTCGGTTGGTCTCTCGAGTTTTACCGGGTATTGTGGTAAACGGGAGAGGGCATCTGCGAGAACGTTCTGCTTCCCAGGGACGTGTTTCAGGGTGAACCGGAATTGAGCGAAGAATTCCGCCCACCGTTGTTGTTTCGCCGACAGTTTATGGGACCCCGTGAGGGCAGCTAGATTCTTGTGATCGGTCCAAACCTCAAAGGGGACCTTAGATCCTTCTAAGAATTGTCGCCAAAGAGTCAGAGCATGATGAACTGCTGAGGCCTCTTTCTCCCAGATGGGCCAGTTTAGTTGAGCGTGCGCAAACTTTTTGGAAAAGTAAGCGCAAGGGTGAAGAAGACCATCCGGTCCTTGCTGGAGGAGTGCTCCTCCCATAGCTACATCGGAGGCATCGACTTGCACAATGAACATTTGATTCGGGTCCGGGTGCCGTAGCACCGGCTCCGAAGTGAAGAGGCGTTTGAGGGCCAGAAAAGCGGCTTGGCATTGTTCAGTCCACAGGATTTTCGCGGAGGGCAAGGTAGCCGAACTTACTTTCCCCTTAGTTTTAAGCAGGTCCGTAATGGGTAGAGCTACCTGGGCGAAGTTAGGGATGAATCCCCGATAGAAGTTTGCAAACCCCAAAAATTGCTGCACCTGTTTACGGTTGGTGGGGGGAGTCCAATCGAGGACGGCTTGGACTTTGGCGGGGTCCATGCGAAGACCTTGGTGGGAGATAATGTATCCCAAAAACGTGAGTGTGCTTTGATGAAATTCGCATTTAGCTAACTTTGCGAAAAGTTGGTGGTCACGCAGGCGTTGCAGAACTTCCCGGACCAGAGCCACATGCTCGTTCATGGTTTTCAAATAAATGAGAATGTCATCTAGGTAGACCACCACCCCACGATATAGTAGGTCACGTAGGATTTCGTTGATGAGTTGCATGAAGACCCCCGGGGCCCCTTTTAATCCGAACGGCATCACGAGGAATTCATACATTCCGAAACAGCTAGAGAAGGCAGTGAGGTGCTCATCCCCTTCGCGGATACGGACTCGGTAGTAGGCTTCCACCAAATCTAACTTAGAGAATACACGGCCTTCCTGTAATTGTCCCAAAATATCCGATATTAACGGGATAGGATAGGCGTTGGTCTGGGTAACCGCATTGAGCTTTCTGAAGTCAATGCACAGGCGAAGGTCGCCCTCTTTTTTCCGGACGAAAAACGCGGGGGCCGAGTTTGGGGCATTCGATGGGCGAATGAACCCTCTAGCAAGGTTTTTGTCCAAAAAGTCCCGGAGGACAGTGCGCTCAGAATCGCTCATAGGGTAAATCTTACTTTTGGTTAATGTGCAGTCCTTTACCACTTCAATTGCACAGTCCGAGGCTCGGTGGGGGGGTAAGGCATCACATTCTTTAAGGTCGAAGACATCTTTGAAGTCCCGGTAAACGGCAGGCAGGACCGGCGGTGCCGGGGCAGTGGAGGTTAATGCTGGAACAGGCGGATATAACAGAGCAAAGTTTTGCCGATGCTGGTTGCAGGTGGGACTAGCGAAGGAGATAGTGTTCGTTTCCCAGTCGATACTGGGACTATGTCCTTTAATCCAGTTGATTCCCAAGACTACTTCGAATCGGATAGGGGCTATGGTGAAGTCTATTTGTTCCCAGTGGGAACCAATTCCCATCGCTACCCCTACGGTTCGGTGATCAACT
This sequence comes from Euleptes europaea, assembly GCF_029931775.1. Taxonomy (NCBI): domain Eukaryota; kingdom Metazoa; phylum Chordata; class Lepidosauria; order Squamata; family Sphaerodactylidae; genus Euleptes; species Euleptes europaea. The sequence continues at coordinate 1,737,511 of NC_079312.1, forward strand.
GGACCCCCCTGGAAATCGCTTCCGTCCATTTGGGCAAATTGGACAGGGTTTGGCAAAGCCTCAGATTTGACTTTGAGAGCAGCAAAAGTGGCCTCGCTTATGAGAGTGCGACAGCAACCGGAGTCAATGAGTGCTTTGACGGGCAATTGGGGGCCACCTTTATGGTGTTGGAGAACTGCGTCCACGTAGACAGTGGTGTCCACTTCTTTGATTTTAGTGGGAGCATTCGGTTTAGTAGGGGGATCTGTAGAGGTCTGTGGAGACGCTCCATTCACCACAGACCGAAGTCGTTTTTTGACAAGTCGAGGGGAGATTCTAGGTTTAAGGCTGGAGAATTCCATGGGTCACCTTCCTCCGAGGAAGGAGAGTTGTCCCCCAATGGGGCACTTGTAATCCGAGACCCGGCAGGGTCAATAGTAGTAGGCAGGGAGGTCGAGTCTCCAACGTGAAGTGCAGAGGGTGTGGGTCTTCCCGGCGCTGCGCTGCGGGTGGCCGCGGTGCCTCTGCGTGGTGGACGACCTCTGGCTCGGGTTGTCATGCTGGGGCGAGACGCTTCCGGGCGGTACGGGCAGACCGCTGCAAAGTTACCCATTCCTCCGCAAGTAAGACAGGCCCCCCTCTGAAATCGGTCTTCCCGTTCCTGGGGCGGGCGTGCGGGATTCCGTGGAGTGGGCGGTGGTGCCTTGGTCTGAGGCTTCTGGGTGCCTTTTTCCCTGTGCTTTTGGCGGACAAGGGAAATATAGCGTCGGCGGCTTTCCACTTCCTCGGCTAACAGGATCCATCCCTCAAGAGTATCAGGATCCCCTCGCATGTACGACCAGTTCAGAATATCAGGGTGGAGGGATTCCCTGAAATGGTGAATTAGGGTGGCCTCGGGCCAACCCACAATTTTACTCGCCAGTCTTTGAAATTCATCGGCAAACTCTCGAACTGGAGTGGAGCCTTGCCTGAGTTGTAGTAGTTCCGATTTGGCCCGTTCCCCCAGGAAGGGGTCCTCAAACCTCCTGCGTAAAGCAGTCATAAAGTTGTTGAGAGTACGAATAGAGCGGGAACGGGTGTCGAACTGGAGGACCATCCATTCTGCTGCTTTACCCGTTAGAAGGGAAGCCACATAGCGCACCCTGCTATCCTCTGTGGGGAAATATTGTCCTTGCTCTCGCATGTAGCTGTCCACTTGATGCAAAAAACAAGGCAGAGTCTCGAGGGACCCATCATAAGTAGTTCTCAACTTGAGTTGCTTCCAAGGTCCGGGTACAGGCTGAACCGGTTGACCAGGCGGACCGGGCGGCGGTACAACGGGAGCTCCGGGAGGCGGAGGCAGCACAGGCACGTTAGCGGGCGGCTGACTGGGGACTCCTGGACCCGGGAGTGGGGCGGGCTGTACCTGAGCCAAGAGAGCTTGTTGTAACTGTCGATTGTCCTGAAGCATTCGCTCCATTAGTTCTTGGAGCTGATCGACACGGTCGGAGAGTTCCCGGTTCTGGGCACGTAAGAGGTAAACGTCCTCACCTGGACCGCCAGTGCGCTGAGGTTTACTTGTCCGAAAACTCGTGGCCCATTGAGAGGTGTCTTCATAAAGGTTCTCTTCCTCAGACTCCTCTGGGTCCTGACGGCGGTCAGCAAGACGGCGTGCGCGTTGGGTTGCGCGCGATGGAGCAAAAATCGGGGAAAAAGAGAGACCTAACGGGCCCCCAGTTCTGTCTTTAGGACGGGTGTCCATTGGTGCCCGCTCTTTAACCTTGGCAGCGTGAGCCTCGGCCTCCGCCTTAGCTGCTGCAGCTTTCCTATCCGCAAGAACCTTGGCGTCCTCAAGTTTCTGGGCTATAACTGCAGTAACGCGCGGTAACAACTCCGTTTCCAGGAGTGCAAGTATGGGATCGGGTTCCCCGCCCAGTAGCGGCTGTAGCCGAACTGCAATTGCGGGCGCGTCGGCCTCAAATGTTGAGGTCAAAAGTTGAGCCAGGGTGGACACCGGGGTGTCCTTTGTACAATCCACAAGGAGGAGAGCTGTGTGAACGGCGAGCCGTTTGGCTTCAGCCTGACAATCGGCTGCATTAGGTACCAGGGAAAAAACTTCCGGCGCAGCTCCTGCCATCGTGGCTCTTTCCCGGGTAACAGCGCCCGACAGAGTTCTGGGTGGGAGAGACTCCCGAGAGATAAGATTGTCCAAAAGTTCGGTCAGTATTTGTCCCGCAAGCGGCAGACCTCTAGGGTAGTCCGAAAAAGTTCAGCGATTATGTCTTGTGACAGAGTAGGATCCTCAGAGAAGGGCTCCAGGGTAGTAGATCACCTGGAGAGCTCCACAGCTCCCATCCAAGTGGCAGGCGAACCCTCCTGGGCTCCAGCCCGGCTAGTAGAATGGTGAAGTAGAGATAGCTGTTATAATGTCAGCCCTTGGCCCACAGAACCAGAAATCACCACAAAGTCATATAGAGTCCAAGCAGATGGCTTTTACTGGTCAAATAGGCATACAGTGCAAACGAATACAATAACAGCTATGAGAGTCTCACTAGCTGGGAGATAATATAAAGTGGAAAAAGGCGGGAGATTACAAAGCACAGAACGAATACACTTTCCCAGGAGATGAGCTCCCAGGCCTAGGTATGTGACCTTGGCGGCCAGACAGTACAGCTCAGAGACAGAGGCAATAACGAAACCGAGATAGCAACCTGACACCCATTACATTACGTGTGGGTGAACACAGGTCACGTATTCGCAAAAACGTGGTAGAGGCCCCTTTGGTTTCACATTACAATGAAATGAGACATGCTGACACTGACATTCAGTTCTTTGTGATCTGGCAATATGCACCCAAACCTCACACAAAACAAAATATAGACAGACTTCTGTCTCAACAAGAAAATCGCTTTATTTTTATGTTTAACACAATGTCTCCTTATGGATTGAATACAGCCTATGATTATTCCTGTTTTTTGTAATATGACCTGGTAGCTTTGAACATGTAATTGGCACAAGGCCTTCTCTTGTTTCTAAAATGTACTGTTTCTTTAATGCTAGTTGCACCTGTTGGCAATATAGCACATTTAAGCATTGCTATGAGTACTCATTGTTAAGAATGCTACAAGCCTTCCTCATGACAGATGTGATATTATTCACTGGCATTTGGTATGTATGTGTTAAGACTCCTCTGTATAATTACATTAGCAATATTAGTATTCTTAAGATTGTATAGCATATTCAAGTCTCGCATTTTTGTATTATTTTTCTTATATAGAGTCAAATATACTAGCTCAAGCCACCTTAAGCCCGATGGACAAAGCATCAGCGAAATAGGAAAATACCGGAATCCTATTTCGGGCTTAAAATATTCTAAGGAACTTCTCCTCAAAGTAAAGGGCAATTTAGCCCTAATTTTTGTTACAATATACTTTAAAATCAAGTTTTGGCTCACAATTCTTCGGCTACATACAGCCAACATCGATCTGCAACTACTTTTGCCTGCGGTACCTGTTTCATCTGTGGCTTAGCATGCCGCTAGTGCCGCCCCAGTGAACAGATCTCCAGCCTTCACCTGGAACTTGGCAACCAGGAGACCTCACCCGGCTGAATTTATTTTCACCACGGGACTTTGTTTGCTTCTGATTCACTGTATAAGGTTTGATTTTCATGACTGAATTATAAAAAGTCTTATTGATGTTTCCAGTAGCCATCAGTGCTTGTTATTTTCCTTCAACCCTGAGACGAGAGCAGAACGTGCCAGCCAAGAGCCAGGCTGACAACAAGAGACGAGAATCCTAGCCCAATTCCCCCGCCTCTCTTTAGACTACAAGAGGAGGCGCTTCCTGCAACCACCAGCCCAGTGGACAAATGAGAACCACATTTTTCTACATTATGCCACCAGTCAAAGACCCTTGAAGCCTTTGTTTTGAACTTTGCTTGTAACTTTGCTTTAAACGTTTGTCCTCATTTTGCTTTGAACTTTGAGTTTCTGATCTATAACAACGAACACTTGCTGACAGTAAATGTACAAAGTATTGCTTTCCCATCTAGATTAGTAAGAAATATTTTTTTTGATAGTCAGGAATATCCCCAATGGACAAGGACAAGACTCTGGGAGAAATCCCTCACCAATCCCCAAGAAGTTTTAATAAAGAGAAAGGGAATCCCAACACCCCACGACAATCCAGAACAATTTAGGGAACTATGTAGATGCTTGTGCGTGCAGTGTTGTTTTAATTGGTACTAAGCAATGATTGTGAACGTCGATTGATGGTGGGAGGTATGTTGTTTTCGTTTCTGTGTGGGTTTAGGTATGAAATTGTTGAATCTGTGAAAGGGCTTTAAAATACAGGGCTGTTCTGTTCACAGTTCCAGCCAGCAAACTAATCTGAAATATTCCAAATTTAGTTATTTTAAATATACCCCAGAATTCTTAATTCTGGACATAGTTTATGCAAAGCAAGCATTTGTTATAATCAAATGGGGGACCTCAGTATGACAACATTTAACTCTATAGCAAATTGTAATAAAACGGTCCCAATATATATTACATCTATTCACAGACCCAGCAACCTCATACCACTTTGCAACGCCCACACACATATTAAAGGAGGAGCTTTATAGAAGCTCCACAGAACAAGGGTAGGCAAATAGGAGTATATATTAGAAAGTGTAAGGGAGGTAACAAAAAGTTAAGGAAATAGAATGTATGGAATAGTTTCAGCAGCTAGCTGATAGGAAAAAGGAGGCGCCCTGCACAACCACACTTCTGCAATCACAAACCCCAGGTACAAAATTAATTTCCATGTTTAACAGGATGGGTTAACATACTTGTGTACATTATAATTCTGATCTATTTATTTCTGTTACTGTTATAATTATGCTTTATTGCCTCACATCATGTATGCCAGCAATATTTATACCTTTAGGACGCAACCCGCTAAGTAATTTGGGTCAATTTCAACCCAAAAATGGGGGAACTGTCGCGAGAATTTTCTGTATTGAACATTAGTTCATATTAAATATATTATTAATTTATATTAAATGAGTTTGGGTTAAAAATGACCACATGCATACCTTAACATTATAACCTATAGTCACACAAGACCTTTAGCTGACATCAGGTCCAATCAGGACTCTGACCTAAAAGGTCATAAGAAATTGCATTGCTAACAGTTAATCACCCACAGCACATCAGATGCCCCAAAATTTATGCAAGGTTATTAAAACAGACAACAAATTATCTGCCCACCAAGTGAGGAGATTGTCCTGTCCATCCATCAGTGTTTCAAAACAATCAGTTAACAGACCCGGACACTGAAATAATTATTATGGAACAAGATATTTCTAAACAATTTTAGTCATGATTTGTAGAAACTCATTTTCCTAAAGAATGTGACAGGGAGGGGTCTGTTTGAAACCCTCTCCTCCATAAAAGGCTGATCCAGATCCTCACTCCTTCGTCCTTCCACTGAGAGACCACAGACCCTTTAAATGGTTGCCATCTCTGCCTCTCTCTCTGGAAGTGACCCAGAGGTATCTGTTGTCTGTCAATATGTGTACGTTTGTTAAGTACTGTCATATATATTCAGTTAAATATTGCTTTCTCCTTTGCTTCATATTCTTTTTGTAAGTTCAATAAAACTGTTTGGTTTACTGCTCATATGGCTTGAATGCTGTTTAAGAATGACTGTGTAAGAATGTTTCTCTGTATGAAAGCCAGATCTCTCTGGGCTGCTTTTTAGTAAGTGAAGAAGGCAGAGAGGGCCATGCACAACGAACTAGAAGGGGGGGACCAAAAGAATCCCGCCACACTCACATCCCGCCATTGTGAGAACTGACCATTGATTCCTACTCTCTCCTTCCTATTTTTCAGCCAGCTCTCAATCCATAAGAGGACTTGTCCTCTTGTCCCATGACTATGAAGTTTCCTTAGCAGTCTTTGGTGGGGGACCTTTTGGAAAGCTTTCTGGAAATCCAAATACACAATGTCCACAGGTCATTCCTATCCACATGCTTATTGACGCTTTCAAAAAACTCTAATAGGTTAGTGAGAAAGGACCTAACTTTACAGAAGCCATGTTGGGTTTTGCTCAGCAGATCTTGCACTACTATATGCTTGACAATTCTATCTTTAATAATGCTTTCCATCAATTTACCCGGAACAGACGTTAAACTAACTGGCCTGTAATTTCCTGGGTCCCCCCTGGAACCTTTTTTATAAATGGGTGTTACATTGGCCATTCTCCAGCCCTCTGGTACGGATTCTGATCAGGGAGATCTATGTGTGTGTGTGCATGTCATCTTTAGCCTTGTCAGAACTGGAAAGCTATGTCTGTGTAAGAACTGAGTTCAGAAGCCTCTCTGTTAGAGAGATCTCTGACTCATGCATGTCTGCAAGGAATGAAATGCCTATGTAAGGCTAGATAGATTTTAGTGAAAACTTCCCAATACCTGCAAGTATTCAGGAGTTTTCAGTGCCTCCATACAAAGGATGGAGAGATCTATAAGTCAGAGTCTCCATTTTATTTAAAAGATGGAGATGTTTGTGGGCACTTAGTCCAGACATCCAGTCCTTGCAAGAGCCGGATATCTTAAGAGAATCCTCAGTTTAGGGGGTTCTCCAGTCTTATGAAAAGACTTGTAAATAGAGACTTTTTCGGCAAGAAAGTCTCAACCTAGATGAAAGGTCTGAGCCTCAATCCATGCAAGAATCAAGGTCCAAAGTCTTTACATCCCAGGTAAGGGATGGAGAGATCTATTCAGGCCAACGGGTATCAACCTGTTAGGAACTCTAACTCTTGGCTAGGAAATTCCTTCTTTTATATCTTTCAAGATCAGTACTCTTCTCTACCCTTGACCGTATTTAGGTCAGTGGCTGACCACAACTATACACTAAAGTCAGTTTGTGTCTCTGCTGTGTGTATATAGTGGTTGATTTTACCTGCATTCCCATCTTCTGAATCTTATAGTCAGAAGGATTCATTTCTTTATCTTATAAGACGTTTCTTTCATTTTGAAACCTTAAAAGTCACATTATATGATTACATTACATCATGAGGTCATAGTTAGTAACACATTACCAGAGTACAGGAGAAAAAGTCAAAGACACTTTAATGCTGCCTGCGTTTCAGTGGAGAACATCCTGGGAGCCTCCTGCCTGCTTCAAGGTCGCTCTGAATATCCTCAGAAACAAGCACCTTTCAAGGACAGATAGTGTAGAAGTGTTTTCTGGCAAGACACAGCAAAGGGATATTTTGGTTTGGTCCCCTTCTGAAAAACAAGCCTCTGAACTAGGAACTTCAATAGGAAAATAATACAAACTCTCCTGCTCTATACGTTCCTATGTCTATACTTTTAGGTTCATGGCTGCAACAAAATCTAACATAATTTTAATACATATCAAAAGTAGTTGTCTGTCAGAACATATCAGAGTTCAGTCTCTTGTTCATTGCTTTTAAGGAATATCAAATAAGCCAAAAGGATCTTACCAAGCAGGGGTCCTTCAATTTTTGATTGCTGAGCTCCAGTCCAAGAAAATCTGATTTGGTCTTCAGAAGCATGCATAATGAAAACGTATCTATCTGAGTAATCTCTGAAGTCACTTAGCACAATCATGTGGCTATTTCTAAGTACCTGGTTGGCTATTGCGATCAGCCAGTCTAAAGTGGCTGGAAGGTCCCTTTCCTATTCACCTCTCCTGTGGGGGGGGGGGGGTTTCATTCCCTGGCTGTTCTTTCTTTGGGGACTTCTTTGTTTGCAGAAAAAGGCTCTTCCTGGCCCAGGAGGGTGGGGTGTGTGACCTGGGGGGGGGGAAGGGGGCTGTTCTCCCAATTCACTGCTCACCCAGTTTCTTTCTCTATGCTTTGGGTCTTGCCTAGCAGACCCTGCCCCCACATTCCTCCCCCCTCCCAAAAGCCCCTTTCAGCTCTCCAGACCCCTCCCAGCCATTCCTGCAGCAGCCCTGGAGACTCAAACCTTCCTTCTGTAGGGAGGGAGCAGGATATGTCCCCCCCCCTCTCGCTCATGTGCCTCTCTGGGACTGGGGACCCTCTCTCCCTTGCACCATTCCGGGGTATTGTGTTCCCCCCCCCCCCCAATCTGAGACAGGGATAAACTGGGTTTTATTCCGAGGAGGGTCAACGATGGGGAAAAGCCGCAACCGGCCAGAAGGGGCCAGAGCAAAAGCCTTCAATAAAAAACGGGGCTGCAGAAAGCAGGGGCAGGCATTAAAGACCCCCCAACCCCCCCCAACAACATTTTGGAAACCACACCGCGGAAACAGCCTGCCTCTGTTAACCCTTTCCAGACCAAAATGCCTCCGCATCGGGCTTCATGGGGGGCAGAGTTGGGGAAGCTGGAGGCGCCTCTTTTCTCAGTCCGCCCTGCAGAGGACCCGCCTGGGGGGGGGGTCTCACGCCAAACACCCCCGCCCCCCCAACCCAGCCCCCTCTCCCCCCTGCCTTTCCCTGACTCACGACCCCCCTCCCAGGACTCACCATCCCCACTCCCCAGCTGATGGCCCACCCAGGCCCTCCGCCCCTCCTCCCTGCACACCTGGACCCCTCGCAAAGGCCTCTGCGATGCAAGGAAGGGGGCTGCATCTCTCTCCCCCCCCCAGCCTCATGCAGAGAGGGGGGAGGAAAGAGGAGAGCCCGACGGAGCTGCGTCCCACCCCCAGGCTTTTGGGTGTGGTGGCATCGCTACCTCCCCCGGATTGGGGCCCGCCTCTGACCCCCCCCCCTTGCATTTCCCTCCTCCCCACCCCACACTTCCCAGCCCCGGGACCCCCCCGGACTCACTGGGGAGGAGCTGCTGCTGCTTTTCCAGGAGTCAGAACCACAAAGGCCTCTCTAGGAGTTTAGACTCGCTGGCCTTCATTTCTGTGGGGCGGAGTCAGACAACAGGGGAGACCCCCGCCCAAGCCTCGCCCCCTTCCACCGGGGATGCAAAGCCCAGACCCCCCCCCTCCTTCCTCTCTGCAAAACGGGCTTTGCATTTGCTTGGGGAGGGGGAGGGGAAGGGGGAGACCGGGAAGGAATTGCTGGAGGCGACCAGAGACATTTGGGGAAGGGGAAGGAGCCCCCCCACCCCCACCCCTGAATTTCCTCCAGCAAGACCAGATGTTGCCCTTCTCTCCCCCCCACCCCCGCAATCCCACCTTATTGGGTGTCCTACAGAGAGGAATTGGGCCCGAAAGATTATAGAAATGCTATGCCTCAGTTGCGTGCAAAAGCATGTGGTTTTTATTCTTATGGAGGGGGTGTCAATTACTGGCTCAGGGTACAACCGGAACAGGCCAGAGTCCAATTCCTCCTCCTCTCCAATCAGCCCCTCGCCCTGCAGAAAACCTGCCGGGGGTCTGACCCCAAACACTCCCCCCCACACAAATCCAGCCCCCTCTTCCCCCTGCCTTTCCTTGACTCACAATCCCCCCCCCACACACACAGCTCCTCCCTCCCACCCTCCCTGCAAATCTGGACCACTCGCAAGGCCTTTGCAATCAAGGGAAGGGGGCTGCATCTCACCCCCCGCCCCCAGCCTTCTGCAGAGAGGAGGGAGGAAAGAGAAGATCCAGACGGAGCAGCCCCCCGCAGGGGGTCTTGCCCTCCCTTGCCCAGACTGGGCTCGTCCCTGACCTCCCTAGCATCTCCCTTCCACCCACCCCACATTTCTCAGCCTTGAGCCCCTGAACCCGCACCCTTGATTCACTTGGAAGGGGCCGCTCCTGCTGGCTGCCGCCGCCGCTTTTCTACATGCCAGGACAATGAAGGTCGCGTTCTCACGTGGGGACTCTCTGAGTCTAGGTCCTAGGACGTGTCAGCTAGGCTCTCTGTCGGCCCCGGGTAAAAACAAGATGGTTCCCCGCACAAACAAAATGGAGTTTTTTGTGCACTCCGTCCCCCCCGTTTTGCACTCGGTCTCCCACCCGGCATCTGCCCCTCAATGGGGAGACCTGCCCGAGTAATCGCTGATCTGATACCAGGTCCCGCGGAACAATGCCGGGAGCTCAGGCAGTTCAGTCAGTTATTACACGCATTGTAATTTCCTGTATGCATTGTCTTAAGTCGTTACCGGCAGTTAACTTCTATATTGTTCCTTTGTTTCTAAAACCTAATCAACCCCATTGTATTTACCCTATATATGTACCGAGTTTTCCCCATGCCTGTATTCTAGCCGTAAGTTTCTATGACCTGCTGAACTCGCTGGCTTTCTGAATAAAACTTTTAACTCGCTTCAACGTCTGGAGTGAAGTCCCTTTACAAGAAACGCAACATGTTGCTGAGGCCTGACAGGACGTCACACTCGACAACCTTAGTTTCTGTGGGGCGGAGAAAACCAGCAGAGGGGAAAACCCCCCCCCCCAAGCATCGCCTGTCCATTGGTGATGCAAAGCACAGGCTATCTCTTCCCCCCCACTGACGCGGAAGCCAAGCGGATTGGCAGTCTATCCAGGATACCCATCAGAAAGTCCACGGCCACATGGAAAAGTGTAGTTTATTTTACAGTGCAGAAATATATACAGATACTCCTTTCACACTCTCCGCTCATAACATCCCGCATAGAACTATGATTTCACTTCAATATATACACCTGGTGGATGCAGCCACCAATCACAGTAGATATCCAATTATCCTGGCATTGCTACTGCATTGCATCAGCCGCCTGGTTGAAACTGGATCAGGCCAGCTTTCTCTAGCTCTCCAGGTGCTTTCCAGGCTGATTACATCATACCTAGATCTCACTGATCTAGCCAGCACCTGTCAAACGAATCTGACAGACTTGTAATCTTGACACTCCTTCTCAAGGATTTCAGATTAGTTTGATTAGTTTCATGAATCTACTGCAATCCACAATTTTTGTAACTAGATCTGCCACATTACCAGCACTGGCACACTTTACAATATATACCAAGCTTTTGTTCACAGCTTCAATTACATTAACATATCTTATTTTTATATGTTTACTCCTGCCTTTAAAGTTTTGCTCAGTTGCAAGTTGTAGCGCTGATTGACTGTCAGTATAAATCCTTACTGGTAATTGTACAGACACATTGAGTTCTTTCATGAGATAGACAAACCGGACTTCCGGGTCGGACGGCCCCCCCGCCGCAAGCGCGGAGCCGCGCTCTCGCTGCCTCGCTGCCGCGGGGCGATCAATCGGCCCCTTAAAGATCCGGCAAGCAGCATCCCTCGGTGTAAGAGGGGATGCAGACTCGGGTGCCGGTGGCGGACCCGTCATCCGAGCGATAGCCGCCTCGAAATCGGCGGCGGTCGCTCTGACGGGACTCTGCTGAATGGCCGGCGCCATCTTAAAGGAGCAGCAAGAAGCAAGCGAGGTGGGATCCGATTTTCTTCTAATTTTTTTTAAAGAATTTTTTTTACATTTAAAATATCAACTTGGGGTGTGTGGCAGTATTGTTTTCTAAAGACTTCATTTAGAACTATCTATAGTTCTGTTACGCTCTGTTTTGAGACTCTTGGCTTTTTGCCAGCTGTGTGACGCACTTTAAAAAGTTTCTCACTAAAGCAAGAACTTGGAAATAAAAGCAAAGAGTTGGAGAACAATCAAGTGACATGGAATAATATCATCTAGGATGTCATAGTGATTGCTTTCTCTGATTGGGATTCTTTCATCTGAAATAATTTTTGTGCAATGAGCTAAAAGAAAATTTTTGCCCCCCCCCCCACTCTCCTCACTCTCTTTGGATTACAACTGCCAGTTGTTTTGTCTTCAGTCTTCACAGCTTACCAATGGGTGAAAAAGAGAAACATACCAAAGACATTCTTAAAGATACAAAGTTGGTGGTACAGTTGCCTCAGAGAAGGCCTTCAATAACTCAAATCCCAGCTAAACAGACAACGTCTCCAGTCACGTCAACATCTGTAATTGCCAAGATGCCTCCAAAAGTGAAACCTGAAGTAACACTGACTTCTGTCTTTGAACGTTTAACTAAGACTCATCAAGATGTTACAGAAATGAAGCAGGAGTTATCCCAGAATACAGCAACTACATCTCAAAATTCTGCTGCAATAGCTACTTTGCAAGACACAATTTCATCCCTGACCATCAGGCAAGATAGAGTTGAAACCAAGCTTAAGAAAAATACACAGGAAATTAAAGAAACCAAGAAGAAGGTGGATACCCTTGAGATGGCAATAGCATCCTCATCTGAAAGAGATGAGAGACAACAAGACCAGATGGCGATGATTGAACTTAAGATAAAAGAATCTTCGTTGCGTATACGTGGTCTGAAAGAAAAAGTGGAAAATCGGGATTTACGGGGATACCTGACAGTTCTTCTGGCAGATTTTCTACAGGAAACTGAAGAAGTAATTGCTGGGATGATTGTGACAGCTTACAGAATGAATTCTGCATATGCAACTAGAAATAAGGTACCTAGGGATTGCCTGCTTCAATTATTTTCGAGGAGTCATCGGGATTTGATATTAAACACACATTACAAGACACCACTAAAAGTTGAAGATGAGCCTTTGAGATTGATGAAAGAAATACCGGCAAGATTACTGAGGAAAAGGAAAGATTTTATGGAGATTGTTCAATGCTTAAGACTTAGTGGAATCCAATTCAGATGGGAATATCCACAGGGTAAGGTTTAAGTATACAGAAGTGGACAAGGCGGAGCAGTTTTTAAGAAGGTATGAGGCAGATTTGGTTAAACCTACTAAACCAATCAAGCAAGTTCCAACTAGAGAATCTACAGAAGAGGAAAAGGCATCTGAAGCAGCTGGAGGTGGAGATTTGCCAATAGACCCCTCTGAGGACTCTCCAATTGATGAAGCTGAAGACTAAAGAATGGGGGGAAGGGGGGCAATAAGTGATATGGTTGTTAATGTTGAATGTGAAAAATTATGGGATCTAACTGACTTTTGATATGTTACAGGTTTTATCTTGGAATATCAATGGATTGAACTCTCCTAATAAAAGGAGGAAAATATTTCACCATCTACACAAAAGTAATGCTAACATTATTTGTTTACAGGAAACTCATATACTCCCAAAGGATATATTTAGACTGGAACATGTAGGGTTGGGTACACTCTTCACGACGTGTAATAATGCTAAAAAGACTAATGGAATAGCTATGTATATACCTATCTCATTGGAACCAAGAGTTGTTTATCAAGATACGGAGGGAAGAGTTTTGTTTGTTGAAATAACATCTGGATTTCAGAAGATAATGCTTGTGGGAATATATGCTCCTAATATAAATCAAAAAATATTCTATGATAAATTAGCAATATTACAAGCTGAATATGCCATAGAAAAAATGATTTGGATGGGGGATTTCAATGGTGTTAAACTACCTAAGATAGATAGATCTGGGAAAAAGAAAAAAGCGGCTAATGAAGGAAAATTGCCAGGGGTCTTCGATGCTCTTACTGATCAATGGAATATGTTTGATGTTTGGAGACTGGCACATGGAAATAAGAAAGGTTATACTTTCTTCTCACAAAGACACCTTACATATTCCAGAATAGATATGTTGTGGCTTTCGAAAGGCCTAATAGAGAAATCAGAGGATCCAGAGATCTTACCCAGGGTTTTGTCAGATCATAATGCTGTTTCAGTTAAAATCCAATTGGGAGATAGAGGATATAAACCCTGGAGAATTAATGATTTTCTCTTAAAAAATACTAAAATAGTTGCTAAATTGAAGATGGAAATACAGAACTATTTTAAAGAAAATACAGATAAGGGTACTCGTGAAGATATAGTTTGGGATGCTAGTAAGGCAGTAATTAGAGGATTACTAATTCAACAAAATACAAGATGGTATAGGGAAAGGGAGAACAAGAGAAAACATGTATTAGAGGAAATAAAACAAGGGGAAAGATATTTAAGTAGGTTGCAAGATAAAGCAACTAAATATGAACAGCAGGTGAAGATTAGAAATTGGCAACAGCAATATGAATTTTTAATTGCAGAAGAAATTGAAAGAAAACTTATGTATAATAAACAAAGATTTTTTGAACATGCAAATAAGCCGGGAAAAATGTTAGCATGGCAACTTAAGCAGAAGGAGAAAAAAATACCAATAACTCAAATTAAAAGGAAGGGTAAGATTACAAGAATAAAAGAGGAGATACTTGAAACATTTGTAGAATTTTATACAAACTTATACAGTAAAAAGGTATCTTCAGAGGTAGAAATGGATACGTATCTTACTAAAGGAGCTTGGGGGAAAATAACACAAGAAAATAAAGATTTCCTGGATCTTTCAATAACTAAAGAAGAGTTGGAAGAGGCAATAAAGAAAAGTAAATTAAATAAATCTCCCGGTCCAGATGGATTTAATGCATCTTATTATAAAATATTTAAGGACCAGTTAACCCCTTATCTATTGGAAGTAATGAATTTAGGATTGATAGAAGGGATTATCCCTCAAACTTGGAAACAGGCAAATATAGCATTAATACCAAAGGCAAATTCTGATACATTGGAAGTTAAAAATTTCAGACCAATATCATTGTTAAATACTGATTATAAATTATTTGTAACAGTTTTAGCTACGAGATTAAAAAGAGTACTAAATCAAGTGATACATGAGGATCAAGCTGGTTTTTTACCAGGAAGGTTGATGAGTCAGAATGTGAGGGTAGTAATTGATCTCTTAGAATATGCAGAGCAAGATACAACACCAATAGCTTTGATATTTTTGGACGCTGAAAAAGCTTTTGATAATGTTAATTGGCAGTTTATGTTTAAGGTATTAGATTTTATGGATTTTGGTGAGAATTTTAAAACAGCTATAAAAGGAATATATACACAACAATCTGCTAACTTGATTATAAATGGGTCATTATCACCCAAAATTGAAATTCAAAGGGGAACGAGACAGGGGTGTCCTCTTTCCCCTTTATTGTTTATTTTAGTATTAGAATTATTATTGCATAATTTTAGAAAGAGTGATGTAGTTGGTGTACGAATAGGTAGAAATCATTATAAGCTTAAAGCATATGCGGACGATGTAGTATGTTTTTTGACTGATCCGATCGAACAAATTGACAGATGGAATAAAATTTTGGAGGTTTATGGAAAGCTTTCAGGGTTTAAAGTTAATAAAACTAAAACTAAGATTTTAACTAAGAATATGACTCTCTCACAACAACAAACATTAATAAAAAAGACGGGGTTTAATATTGAAAATAAAGTTAAATATTTAGGTATATGGTTATCAAACAATAATCTTAATTTATTTCAAGATAATTATGTGAATCAATGGCAACAGATAAAAAAGGAGAGAGAACAATGAATACGACGGCTAAAGAATTTACCTTTTATTCAGCAAGACATGATTCACACTCCAGAATAGATATGATTTGGGCCAGCAAATCTATTTTTACACAATTACGTAAAATTCAAATTGTACCAAGAACTTTTTCTGACCATAATCCGGTCACATTTGAATGGAACAATAAACAGGCATTTAGATGGAAACTAAATGATAAACTTTTAAAAGACAATAAAATCCAGAAAGAAATACAGGATTTAATTAAAGACTTTTTTGAAATTAATTTGAATGGAGAAACATCTTTAAATACAGTTTGGGATGCATTTAAGGCAGTCTTAAGAGGATTTATGATACAGAAGCATACAGCATGGAAGAAAACTCAATTACAACTTACTAATAATATTCTTTGGGATTTACAAAATTTGGAACAACAACTTGTTATGGCAATACAAAAAGAAGACAAAGAAGAAATATCAATGAAGATTTCTGTATGTAAACACCAATTGAATTTGGTAATGATGGAGGAAATGAATAAAAACTTGAAACTTGCCAAACAGAAGTACTTTGAACATGCAAATAAACCTGGAAAATTTTTAGCATCCCAACTGAAAGACTCTTTTCAAAAGAGGATTATAACAAAACTTCAGTCCGTGAAAGGACCAGTATATACAACCACGGAAATACAAAAAAGAATTTGTTTCATATTACTCTAAACTGTATCAGAAAGATAATATTTCAAATAAGAAAATAGACAAATTCTTAAACTCAATACAAATGAATGCTCTTTCAACCGCCCAACGGGAATTAATTGATGCCCCAATTACCAAGGAAGAACTACAAGAAGCAATAATGAAACAAAAAAACAGATAAGACACCCGGACCAGATGGAATTACTGCTTTATTCTATAGAACATTCAAAGACAATTTGATGAAATTTTTCCTATTACTTAGCAATACAATTTTGGATAAGGGAGTATCCCCAGAGACATGGTCTCATGCCTTTATATCATTGATACACAAGGAAGGAAGAGACCCGGAGAAAACTTCAAACTATAGACCCATCTCATTGTTAAATGTGGATTATAAAATTTATGCTTCGGTTTTGTCAAACAGACTAAAACAATTTATTAAAGACTTAATACATGAAGACCAAGCGGGTTTTGTCCCAGGACGGCAAATTAAGGATAACATTAGGATCCTGTTGGACTCTATGGAATACTATGACCAGAATATTCAACAAAAGACAGCCTTCATTTTTCTAGATGCAGAGAAAGCCTTTGATATGGTCTCCTGGGATTTTATGAAAAAGATTTTGGATAAACTGAATTTTGGAGACCGTTTCATGAGAGGTATATCAGCTATATATACATCCCAACCAGCTAAAATTTTAGTAAATGTATCAATGTCAAACAATTGTTCAATACAAAAAGGGACCAGACAGGGATGTCCATTGTCTCCGCTATTATTTATCTTAGTGTTGGAATCACTATGTTGCAAGATAAGAGCATCAGAGGACGTCCGCGGATTAAGGATTAAAAAACATGAATTTAAACTGAGAGCTTTCGCGGATGACCTCCTGTTAATTTTGGAAAGCCCGACACAATCAATGATGAAACTGACGGAGATTTTGGACAACTTTGGAAAGGTTTCAGGGTTCAAAGTAAACCAAGAGAAAACAAAAACAATATTTAAGAATTTGACTGAATTGGAACAAAAGGAATTTATCTCTTACACAGGATGGGAGAAATCTACTAAAGTTAAATATTTGGGAATCTGGATTTCAGCAAAAAATAAAGAACTGATAATTAATAACTACCTTAAGCTATGGGAGAAAATAAAAACTGACATGATTATTTGGTCCAACAAAAAGTTTTCACTTTTGGGACGAATATCGACAGTTCAAATGACTATTTTACTGAGGATACTCTTCTTATTTCAAAATTTACCTATTATTTCACATGCCAAATACTTTGATACATGGAAGAAAGATATATTAAATTTCATCTGGCAAGGGAAGAAACCAAGGATTGCATATAAATATTTGGTGGACTCTAAAGTTAGAGGAGGCTTAGCGTTACCAAACTTTCAACTTTATGCTGAAGCAGCCGCTTTAGTATGGCTAAAAGACTGGATTAATTTATCTAATACACGATTGTTAGATCTTGAAGGCTTCAATAATATAAGTGGATGGCACGGCTATTTGTGGTACGATAAAATCAAGATTCAAGCATCATTTCGTAATCATACAATCAAGTCCTCCCTAATTCATATTTGGATGAGATATAAACATATTTTTGAACCAACAACACCGATGTGGCTATCGCCTCAAAAAATGTTGACATTGCGCCCACTTGGACCTGATAACTTTGTTACTTATCAAGAATTACTTGAATGGAATGGGAAAAAATGCTCACTAAAAGACTATCAGGCACTAAAAGATGATTTACAATGGCTTCAATATTATCAAATTAAGTCAGGTTTTTTACAGGATAGGAAAACAGGATTCTCTAAAGAAAAGTCAGCTTTTCATAAACTATTATTGGATAACAATACTCAACTGATTTCCAAAATGTATAATCTTTTACTGGTAATTTATTGTGAGCAAGAAACAATTAAACCAACAATGATTGACTGGGCGCAAACAGTGGGACATGATATCACTTTAGACCAGGGGTCCTCAAACTTTTTAAACAGGGGGCCAGTTCACTGTCCCTCAAACACTGTTGGGGGCCGGACTATAGTTTGAAAAAAATACGAACAAATTCCTATTCACACTGCACATATTTTATTTGTAGTGCACAAAAAATAAGAGAAACAATGCAATATTTAAAATGAAGAACGATTTTAATCAACATAAACTTATAATGTTTCAATGGGAAGTATGGGTCTGCTTTTGGCTAATGAGATGGTCAATATCCGGTTCCATATTTGTCACTGCTAGTCGTAGCAAATGATGCAAGTGTTCATCAGTTAGTCTGGATCTGGTTGGAGATTTCAGATGTTTCATTCGGGAAAAAGTCTGTTCACAGATATAGGTGCTGCCAAAGATGGTTGCAATTTTGAGTGCATGGTTCCTGAGATTAAGATATGTCTCAGAGGGGAGAGATGCATAGAAATGAGTAAGGCTGCTTGATTTGAATGCTTCTTTCAGAGAGTCACAATTCTGTAGTTCGGCCAATTCCATTTGGTAAATCGGATCAACATTTTCAATGTCAACAGAAAATGGGTTCCGGAAAAGCTGTATGTCCTGTTCATGGAGATGAAGCTCTTTAAATCTAATTTGAAACTCCTTTTGTAACATTTCTAGTAAATCCACACATGTTTTGTTTGGGAATGCAACTGCTGGTTTTTCTGCTAAGAGGTTTTGAGTTGTGGGGAGATGGCAGAAGTTTTCCTCCTTCACTTGTTTAATGAGGAGGTCTAATTTTACTTTAAATGCTTTCACATGTGAATGCATATCACAGATGAGCTTCCCCTTTCCTTGAAGTTGAACATTGAAACTGTTGAGTAGCTCTGTTATATCGGTCAGAAAGGCAAGGTGCCATTTCCATTCTGCATCTTTGAGCTCTGGTACTTCTTTGTTTTTTGAAAGCATAAAATCAGAAACCTGTGGAAGTAAATTATAAAAACGTTTCAAAACTCTCCCTCGACTCAGCCAACGGACTTCTGTGTGGTACAGAATATCTTCATAGGCAACATTTAGCTCAGACAGAAATTCCTGAAACTGTCTGTGGTTTAGTGCGTGAGCTCTAATGAAGTTAACACAAGATACCACAATTTTCATGACAGAGTTCAACTTCAGTGATTTACAACACAGTGCTTGTTGGTGGATGAGGCAGTGTATTGCTATTGGATGTGAATAGTTGTGTTTGTCCATCTCTTTGTTAATGCGTGCAACCACTCCTTTCATAGACCCCACCATGCTAGGAGCACCATCAGTTGTCACACTGGCTAGTTTTGCCCAGTCCAGTCCCAAATCATTCACAGTTTGGCAAACTTTTTCATAGATATCCTCTCCTGTTGTTGTTCCTTTGATGCTTTTCAGTGCAGCAAGCTCCTCTGTGACTTCGAAATGATCATTTGTCCCACGAATGAAAATTAGAAGTTGTGCAGAATCACGAACATCATTGCTTTCGTCGAGTGCCAATGAAAAATAGCAAAGTTTTTTTGAGGAGTTTTGCAAATGTAGATGCAAATTTTCCCCCATTTCTTCAACCCTTCGTGTAATTGTAGGTCCTGAAAGACTTACTGTACTAAATAAATCAATCTTCTCTGGACACATCTCTTTGGCAACAGAAAGAAGGCATTCTTTAACAAATTCTCCCTCTACGAATGGTCTGCCAGTGCACGCTATGAGCTTGGCAACTTGAAAACTTGCTCGCAATGATGATATATTTAGCTGCTTTTGCTTCACAAAAGTATTTTGCTGAGTTGTCAATCCATTTTTCAGTTTCAATATTTTATCTTTTCTCACTTGTCCGACCAAACAATCATATTTATCTTTATGTTGAGTCTCGTAGTGTCGACGCAAATTGTATTCCTTGAACACAGACACTAAATTCTGGCATATTAGACAAACAGCTCTTTCTTTGTACTGCGTGAAAAAGTAATCATAAGTCCACTGTTCTTTGAATACCCTGCACTCAGAGTCAATTTTTCTTTTTTTTGACATAATGATTTCCTAGGGATTGAAAATTGCTATTAGTAAAATACCAATAAATACACAGCTACAGCTACAAAAACAATATACCAGCAATAATGACTGAACTAAAATAAAAAATGTCTCAGGGAAAGACTGGGATTTGTTTAAATTAAATTATAACTGCCCATCCATCCTACATAGGATCTTCAGGATGACCCCCCTCTCCTGCTTCTTCCTCTGATATCTGGGAAGTAGCGGGGCAAACAATAAGGAAAACTCTGGAATACAAGAGTTTGCAGTGGTGTAATCTGGATTGTCTGTTAAAAACTAAGCAGCTCAGTTATGCCTATTTCAGAATGAAAGGCCACTGTGAAAGCAACTAGACACCCTT
Source organism: Euleptes europaea (assembly GCF_029931775.1). Taxonomy (NCBI): domain Eukaryota; kingdom Metazoa; phylum Chordata; class Lepidosauria; order Squamata; family Sphaerodactylidae; genus Euleptes; species Euleptes europaea. Next base: position 1,757,761 of record NC_079312.1, read on the forward strand.
ACACCCTGGACATACCTTTGTGCATTGAGCAGGTAATTTATTGAACACTAATAACCTTAACTTGGAAAAGGGAGCCCTTCCAGCAACAGAAGGTGAATTACTGAATTTCTGTTACCAACTTTTGCACATAATTGGAAAAGTTCTGTTGTTTTCTCCCCATGAGCTTCATAGATGAAAGAGCCAATCTAGCTCTCTTCCTTCCATTTGTTTATAGATGAGAGGCTCAATCAATCATTAATTCCAAAATTCTGTTGCAATATATACTAGTATTTTGACTTACTGGCTTGAGAAAGTCTAAATAGCTGTGCTACTGTAAGGACTATTTTAGTAGTTTTATAAGGTGGAGTGTTTGCTAGCAAATAAAAGTATTCAGGCATTTTGGGGCTCTTAAATCTTATTTATGAGGCTCTCTTATGAAGATTTGTGATCATGAAGGCGGGGGGGGGGAGTCGCCTGCCAGCTTGCTGAGAGACTGCAGCCTCAAGCAAACAACACACAGGCCATTTGTGCACGGGAGATTTTGCCTTGGATTTGCCGCTCTCTAGATGCACATTTCCCCCATCTGAAGTCTCAAAACTCTGCATACGGGGCTTACTTTTGAGCTGTGAGAATTCGGATGGGGGAAAACGTGCATCTAGAAAGCAGCAAATCCAAGGCACAACAAACCCTCCCATGCATAAAAGGCCAAATTTGCTGCCTCACATTTGCTGTGGTGTCCCATTGCACCCTTCCCCCCCCCCGCACCTACGCGCAAGATATAGCCTGACATGTTTGTGGCGGGAGCAGGAAAGCGCGCCTCGGCTTCCCGCTCACAGCTTCCCGCTCGCGGATAGGGGATTCGAGCGCTGTGGTTATGGCAGGAGAGGGGGAGCCCAGCGACCCGAAAAAGGTAACGGGATGGAAGCAATGGCGGCCGCTAATACCTGTCACACGTTGCACTTAGGGAGGGCTGCGGCGTCTCCGAACGGAACCGTCTAAAAAGCATAAAGCTGTCGGGTGCGCCTTGAGAGAGTCGGAGGAGTCATGTCGCGCCTATCCACGTGCCAATGGACGGTGGGGGCGGGGGAAAGACTACGGGGGATAGCTGTGATGCAGCCATTTGCTCTCTGCCGTCTGTCCCTCTCCGCCCCTTGCAGCTGTTGTGCAAAAGCCCACTGCCCTCCCCCCCAACATGGATATTCCCGTTCTACTGTCACGACTGGGATCATTGAACCACGCTGCTTCTTTCAACCTGATCTCGTTACACCCAACCCTGAGTCCAAATGCACGTCGCAGTCTTACCCTTGCCTCAAGGGGCCTGGTGCAGGTCCCTGAGGGGCCGGATTCGGCCCTCGGGCCGTACTTTGAGGACCCCTGCTTTAGACAAATGGGAAAGACTATGGTCAAAAGATTTAAAAGGAATACATGCACAATCAATAAGAGAAAATATTTATAAAATGATTTATAGATGGTATTTAACACCCAAGAAGATAGCAAAGATATATAAGGTGATATCCCCTAAATGCTGGAAATGTAATAAAGAAATTGGTTCTTTTTATCATATGTGGTGGACTTGTGATAAAGCGAAAGACTTTTGGGATATGATTTATAATGAAATAAGATTGATTGTACAAAAAAAAATATTCCCAAAACACCGGAAATGATGCTACTCAGTATGATTCCTGATGACATTTTAATACAAAGGACATTTTTAATCTATGCTACAACAGCTGCAAGACTGCTCTATGCAGCCAAATGGAAAGGGGCAGATATTCCAGAAAAAAAGGACTGGATTATTAAAATGCTAGAACTGGTGGAGATGGTGAAATTAACAGCTACTTTAAATCAAAAAGACAATGAACAATTTATGGGGGAATGGGAGGCTTGGATGAACCACTGTGAATATGAATTGGGTCTGGGAAAAATGGAAGGTTATACTTTACTCTGATCCACAATGTAATATTTTAAAAGAATTGAAATTTTAATATGAGAATATTATTAGGATCAGACAATATTAACAAATGGAATTTAACACTTTATTAAGAGGCAGACGGAGGTGAAGGGGAAGTCAAGAAACTATATGTATTTACTTATAATTAAGACAACATCAAGTATGATTGTGAATTTGACATTATTTTCAAATTGTTAAAATTAATGGAAATTTATATTATAAAAGAGAAAAAACCAATAAAATTTGTTAAAAAAAATAGAACATGTATGCGCTCATTATGTGGATTTTTATTCAAAGACTCCACTACCATAGAAGTTTCTCCTGTCCTTCTATGCACCACATAGACATCCTTTTGCAAGTGCCCTTCTAACATTACAACCTCTCCCTGGCTTATCTGGCAGGTGTTCCTTTCAAACTGTACCTTAAAACCAGCCTTAGCCAGCACAGAAACACTTAGCAAATTATTCTGTAACTCAGGCACACAAAGTACATCCTGAAACATATAATTCAACTCTGGGGAAAACACCTCCCCTCTGAGTGTACCTTTAAGTGTCTCCCATCTGCTAGACTTACATTAGACTTAGCAGACTGCTTTTGATTAACCAACATGGAAGCTTTGTTAACAAAACATTTACTTGCCCCACTGTCCAAAAGCCAAATGTCCTCTTTGCCTCCAGCTTCTGCCAGCACAACAGCAGTGTAAGTTCCATTTACTGACTGTCTCTTTGGTTGCTTTTTCCTGGCCAACTGTGGACAACTTCTTTTCAAATGTTGCGAGGACCCACAAACAAAACACTTTCTGACGAACATCACGCATTCCTACTCTTGCTTGTAGCTCCTACTCTTCCGGTCTCCTTCACGTGCTTGCGTCTGAGTCATCTGCGCAGAGTAGAACGCTGCCCCTCTTCCTGGGCTGGATCCCTGCTGGGCTGTTGGCATCGGCGTTGACTGTACATGGCCTCTCTGCCTGGGTTGATTTATACCGGACTGCACGGCACTTGACTCCCGTGATGACTCCAACGTTCCTCTCGGGTGAACCATGAACTCCTGGGCTACAGTCATCTGCTTACGTCTTTCCTCCCGTCGTTCCTCGTCCTCCAGAATCCGTCCCATCACATATTCATAGTTTAGCTGCCCTGCTGCCAAACTCTCCAGCGAGGTTACTAAAACATCAAAGCTCGCATCCAGAGAACTCAAAAGCAAAAACACCCGGTCTTCTGCAGCTATATTCTTTCCTCTTAACTCCAACTGTCTAAACAACTCTGCCAGAGTCTTCAAGTGGGCTGCGGCCGGCGTGTGCAGTGATTTATTGCACCTATAAAGCCGCCTCATTAGTGCAAGCACAGTGCCAGCCGAGTCCCGGAGATACACTGTTCGTAGGCTCTCCCATGCAAGCCTTGCGTGCTCTTTGTTTACCACAAAAATAAGCTGGTCATCTCCCACCAACAAGGTGATATTGGCAAGGGCTTTTATGTCCTTGGCAATATCGGCTGCTGTGGTTGGCAACCTCTCCACAGCGTCCCATAAATCCTCGCGTTTCAGATATTGCTCCAGCCTCACAGATCAAACATGGTAATTCTCTGAGGTGAGTTTATCCACCGGGATAAATGATTGTTGTGCCATTGTTACTCACACACAGCCGTCACTTTTCTAGTAGCTTCTGAAAAATCCTGGACTCTGCTTTATATACCACGTAACCTGCGCAGTGTAGCAGAAACACTCCTGTAACGTAGAGGAGCTGGGCCCAGAGCCCTGACGCGGAAGCCAAGCGGATTGGCAGTCTATCCAGGATACCCATCAGAAAGTCCACGGCCACGTAGAAAAGTGTAGTTTATTGTACAGTGCAGAAATATATACAGATACTCCTTTCACACTCTCCGCTCATAACATCCCGCATAGAACTATGATTTCACTTCAATATAAACACCTGGTGGGCGCAGCCACCAATCACAGTAGATATCCAATTATCCTGGCATTGCTACTGCATTGCATCAGCCACCTGGTTGAAACTGGATCAGGCCAGCTTTCTCTAGCTCTCCAGGTGCTTTCCAGGCTGATTACATCATACCTAGATCTCACTGATCTAGCCAGCACTTGTCAAACGAATCTGACAGACTTGTAATCTTGACACCCACCTCACCTTTCTCTTTGCAAAATGGGTTTTGCATTTGCTTGGGGGGGTGGAGGGCAGGCAGAACTGGGAGAGAAAGAGAAGGAATTGCGGGTGGAGACCGGAGACATTTGGGGAAGGGGCGGGCCCGCCGCCAGCCCCTGCTATACATGTGGCAAGAGAGGTGTTGCCCTTTCTCTCTTCCCCCCAAACCCCTCCCCAAGCAGGATCTAGCCCACCTGTTCCCTGGCACAGATTCACCGGGCTTCTTGGAGCCCCTAAGGAAAAGGGGGGGGCTGGCATCAGAGGCCCCTCCTCGCCACTGGCGGTGTCAGGTTGCCTTTGAAGCCTGTGTTTGTCTATGCTTCAAGGTTGTTTCCCTGCATCTGTCTCGAGTTGCTTTCATTTTGTTTCCTTCGGTCTGGGAACTTCGGGGGAGCTTGCACTAGCTTAGACTGCATTCTTAGACTGTCTATGTTATCTGATGTGACTGCATTACCACAGACCCTGTGCTTTCCATATAACCTGTAACATTTCCTGAGTTCACCATTGCTGCCATGGGTTTCTTAAGTTCTGATTCCTCCAGTTTCCAATAAAGCTTCTCTATTTGGACTCCTTGTCTCTGGAAGTGACTGTTGGTCTACCTTGGAGGGCAAGTGCTTACAGGCGGGGGGCAGAGTCCGAGGAGGGCAGGGTTTGGGGAGAGACTTCAATGCCATAGGGCAGGGGTAGGCAAACTGCGGCTCGAGAGCCGCATACGGCTCTTTGGCCCCTTGAGTGCGGCTCTGGGCTGCAGGATCACCCACCTGAGAGAAGCCACCTTCCCTGGGAGCAGAAGGCGCGGGGAGGGGCTGGTCTCCTTTGGCGGAGGATTGGGGCTGTACGTTGCGACGGAGGAGAGCCTGGCATCCCTTCCCTGCCCCGGCCGGGCTCTGTGCACACACAGAAGTCTCGCAAAAGTTCTCCGCCTTTCCGCCAGCCCAGAGCCGCCGCCGCCGCGCCTGGGGGGGCGATCTTTGCAACGTGCTGGCCCGAGCACCGGGGAGGAGGGAGGCCCCGATCCAGCACACACACACCCTCCCCCGCCTTCCTCGCCTGCAAGCTTCAGTGCGTCCCCCTTGTGGCCTGCCCTTCCCTTCTGCCGCTGGAGAACGCCAGCGAGAGGGGAGGGGGAGGACACCCCTCCCCCTTCCTCCTCTTCTTCCTCCTACTCCTCGGAGGCCAAGGTGCTGAGGAGGGGCGGACAGCAGGCTGGCCGGGGAGGGAAGGAAGGAAAAAGCCCAGGCGGCGGGGAGGAGGAGGAGGAGGCCGAGAGGCGAGCGCGGGAGGCTGGGATGCACCAGGGGGGCCACCGAGAGGTCAGTGGGGGTCGGGGAGATGCAAGGCCATTGTTCACATTGTTTGTCAGTCATTGTCATGATTTAATTTTATGGATACCTTACTTACAATTTTTATCAATAAATAAGATTATTATTAATTATGATATAAAATTTTATTCAGTGTACCTATAGATTCTTATAGGTTATCCGGGCTGTGTAACCGTGGTCTTGGAATTTTCTTTCCTGACATTTCGCCAGCAGCTGTGGCAGGCATCTTCAGAGTAGTAACACTGAAGGACAGTGTTTCTCAGTGTCAAGTGTGTAGGAAGAGTCAGAGAGGGGTTGGGTTTGATCTGAGTACTGTCCTGTTCTGTTGAACAAACAGGCGGGCTAGCTTGTGGGCTAAGGGCAACCCTTCGCACGGGATGAGGTGGATCTGCTTAGAAAACAGGTCCGTGATCGCCCACAGTACGGTTTTTCCCTGGCTAGGGGGGAGATTGGTCACTAAGTCCATACCAATCACCCGCCAGGGTGCCTCCGGAGTTTCCAGGGGTTTTTGTAGACCAAGCGGTTTCCCCATAAAGCGTTTATTGGTAGCGCATGTCGGGCAGGACCTTACAAAACTATCGATGTCCTGTTGCATCCCGGGCCACCAAAAGTGTCGTCTGACCAGGTGTAGGGTCTTAACAAAACCAAAGTGCCCCCTGCCTTGGAGCTGTGGCTCCATTCCAGAGCCTCTCGGCGCAGCTTTAGGGGGACATAGTTTTTCCCTCCGGAACCCCAACTTTTTCCTTCCCAAAGAACCTCCCCCCTCGTTCCTCCAAAAGGGTCTCCCCCTCCTAGCCTGGGTGGCCGGAGGCAGGTCGCTAGGGGGTGCCTGCGAGCGGGGGATTTCGGCCGCCTCTCCGGGCAGGAGCTTGGGGGGAGGCGGGGCAGTGGCTGCCCGAGTCTGGGCCCGGGTTCAGACTCCCTGGGGACGGGTGGATTCGGTGCCTTCCCCTTGTGGGAGAGCCAGGGTTGGCGGGGGGGGCGACAATTCTCCTTCCCGGGGACGTGCTTGATGGTGAAGCGGAATTTAGAAAAGAAACCCGCCCACCTCAGCTGCTTGACCGAGAGTCTCCTCTGTCCCAAAATAACCTCGAGGTTCCGGTGGTCTGTCCAAACCTCAAACAGCACCGACGCCCCCTCCAAGAACTGGCGCCAAACCGTGAGTGCATGCTTGATAGCCATGGCCTCCCTCTCCCCCAATCGGCCAGTTGAGTTCAGACCCAGAGAACTTTTTGGATAAGTAAGCGCAGGGTCTGAGTCTCCCCTGAGCGTCCTTCTGCAGAAGCGCTCCCCCATTGCCTTCTCGGAAGCGTCCACTTGCAGTACGAAAGGCTGGGAACAGTCGGGGTGAGCTAAGATAGGCATAGACGTGAACTGGCTTTTAAGCAAGTCAAACGCTGCCTGGCAGCGATCGTCCCACGCCACCTGATAGTTAGCGGCCGTGGCTGCTTGACCCCTCCACTTGGTCTTAAGGAGGTCCATGATCAGGAGCGCTATCTCAGCAAAATCCAGGATGAAGCCCCGATAGAAATTCGCGAAGCCCAGAAATTGCTGAACCTGTTTACGGGTTCGGGGGGGTTTCCAGTCTCAGACCACCTGGACTTTCTCAGGATCCATGATTAACCCATTAGAAGACACCACAAACCCAAGGAAGGCAAGCTTGTCCTGATTAAAGGCACACTTGGACAGCTTGGCGTATTGGTGGTGCTTTCTCAGTCGGCGCAGAACCTCCTGCACCAACTTCCGGTGTTCTTCTGGATCCCGAGAATAGATTAAAATGTCATCCAGGTACACGATAACCCCCCAAAACAATAAGTCATGTAAAATTTCATTAATGAGTTGCATGAAGCAGGACGGAGCTCCAGACAACCCGAAAGGCATCGCAAAATTCAAACAGACCAAAACAACAGAAAAAAGGCTGTCTTCGCCTCGTCCTCCTCCTTAATCCAGACCCGGTAATAGGCTTCTGCCAGGTCCAGTTTCGAAAAGACCCTGCCCTCCTGTAATTGACTGAGGAGGTCAGGGATGAGGGGGATGGGATACGCATTCTGTTCAGTCACTGCATTGAGCCCCCTATAGTCCACACACAACCGGAGGTCCAAAGTTCCCTTCTTCTTAACAAAGAAGCAAGGTGAGGAGAATGCACCCTTGGATGGACGGATGAACCCCCTAGCCAGATTTTTATCCAGAAACTCCCGCAACACAGTCTTTTCTAGGGGACTCATGGGATAAACTCGGGCATTGGAGGGCTTCACGTCCGTGGTGAGCTCAATGGCACAGTCCGTGGTGCGATGAGGGGGTAGCAAGTCACAATCCGTCCCCTCAAATATGTCCATAAAGTCCTGATATTCCGGGGGTATTGTCACTGGGGTCGCTGTCGCGACAGTCACCCCCCCATTGGGCATGTCCTCCTGGCAATGCCACCTGCATTGTGGAGACTCAAACACAACCTGACGCTGCATCCAGTCAATGCTGGGGTTATGACCCGCCAGCCAGTTACTTCCTAGAACCAGTGGGTAGGCGATCCCAGGAGCAATGGTAAGGCTGATAGCTCCCAGTGATCTCCCACCACCAACAAAACTGGTTCGGAGTGCAAATGAACGGGACCCCCTGTTCGCTCCCATCCATTTGGCGGAAGTGTAAGGGCCGATCCAACTCCACTGCCCCCAACTGCAAACGGTCAATTGAAGTCCTGGAGCAGCCAGAGTCCAAAATACCTACTACTGCAATTGGATCCCCTCCCCAGGGATTCTTTAACGCTACTGGCACCAACAAAGTCTCCCCCTGGTCACTCACCCAGGTCGGAACCGGCCTGTTCTCTTGCAAAGTCGCCTCCTGTGCCGGTTCAATTACAGGAAGCTTTCCTCGTTTATTGATGGCAAGGAAAATCCAGAGCAACAACGATGGGTACACGGAGCAGGCTCCAGGTCTGCGCTGAGAGCCGCCGCACTACGTTGGGTGGGGGTACCCTTTGCTTTCCTCCGGTCCAGAACTTGGGGTTCGGTCGGGGCCGCTCTGTCCACCGTCTGTCCTGGGGAGCCGTAGGTACACTTGGCCGCGAAGTGCCCTGTTCTCCCGCAATGCCAACAGACCCCCTCCTTGAAACGGTGCGCCTTTTCCTCCGGGAACCTGCCTCGGTTCTCCTCTCCACGGTGCGCCTCCGCCGCGGCATTCCCTCTGACTGGGCCTCTGGAGGGGGGTTCCCTCCCGGGGCGATCCTTGGCAAACTGCAAGGTAAGCTTGCGGTGCTCCACCTCCCCAGCCAAACGGATCCAACCCTCCACTGTATCAGGGTCGCCTAGAGTCAGGTAGCCCTCCAACACTTGCCAGCGCAATCCCTTACGAAAGTGTTGGACCTTGGTGGCCTCGCTCCACTCTCGCACTTTGCATCGCCAGGGACTGGAACTCCTGGGCATATTCTAGCACAGACCAGGATCCCTGCCTCAGTCTGCGCATGGCAATCTTGGCCCTCTCTGCCCGGTGAGGGTCCTCAAATCGGCGGTGCAGGGCTTCCAGGAAATCCTTGAGCGAGTGCAAAAGTCCAGGGTTGACTTCTGTAGCTGCTACTGCCCATTCTACTGCCTCCCTCCTCAGAAGCCCGATGGCGTACCGCACCCGGGCTTCCTCGGAAGGAAAAGTCTCACCCTGATCGTCCATAAAGCCAGAAAGTTGCAGTAGAAAGTGGGGTAACTGATTGCAGGAACCATCGAAGGAGATCTGCAGGTGCTGGACAACTGTGCGTGGGGGGGGGAACAGAGGAGGTGGTTGCAGCGCCAGAGGACGATCGGAGTCCATGCACCGTCCCTGCTAGCACTGTCATCTCCCTCTGCAGGGCTCCCAGCTGGACCTGAAGGTTCCAATTCTCCCGGGCTAGGTCGAGGTTCCGTTCCTGTAGGAGCTGGTGCTCCTGCTCCTGGAGATAAGGGGTTGAGGTGGTTGGTTCCTGGTCCCGGAGCGGTGCCTCTCTCCCGGAGATCCTCCAGCGGACCTCGATACAGCTCGACCGAGTCTGCTCCTCCCAGGGTTGCTTCCTCCCGGGGCAGCGCTGCTTTCTGCTGTATCAACAGACAGAGGCTTTTGTAACGCCGGATTAGTTCAGCGGATCGGGTCGAGCTGGAGGACATCTTTCTCAAAAACTAAACTAGTAGAAAATAAAAAAGATGGATTCTAACCTAATGTCAGGTTTCAGCAAACTTACGGCATCTCAGGCAATAGAACTCAAATCCAGATGGAGCAGTGATTCAGAGATTTTATTCATGAGGTCAGTAGTTTCAGTAAGATGGAGAAGGTTAGAATGCAGGCCAGGGAAACATAGGATACATTTATAGAACGGATACAATGGATAAGATTGAGTTACAGTAAACAAAGGAAACAATGTGGTTTCTTTCTCCCGGTAACGACTTAAGCAAAACAAGTACAGAATACTGAAGGGCAATCAGAGGAGGAGATGGTTGAGTAACTGGCATTGTGAGCGGGACCCGGTATCAGATGGAAGATTTACACGGGCGGGTCTCCATACAATTGTAAATCTCCGACCGGAGCTCGTGTGCAAAACAGGAGGGGGGGAGTGCACGGAAGGATCCATTTTGTTCGCAGAGGAACCATCTTGTTTTGGCCCGGTGCTGTCAGAAACCCTATCTGACAGGAAGCATCTGAGACTGTCTCTGCTGGATCAGGAAAAGTGTGATGGGAAGCACAGTGCACAATAGGGAAGAAATCCAACAGATGCAGCCCCACCACTGGGAAAGCTGCCCCTGCTGAATTTCTGCCTCTCCTGCCTGTGTTCCTATTGTGGAAGCCAGCGGGTTATCAGTTGGTCCAAAACATGCCACCAGACTCCAGCTACTAAAAAAGTGCTTAGTTTATTTTTGCAGTGTATAATACAACACTCACTCCCGGCAATAGCTTCCGAACAATGAGCTTCACTTTCTGTTTAGTTTTATACATTTCTACCCCCAGATATTAATTAGGCCACCAGCTGTTACACCCACCCGCTGTTACATCAGCCTACTAGCCATATCTGGTTTAATCCAGTTCATTCTGCTGCTTCCAGGCCCTTTCAGCCTCTTACATCAGACCAGATCCTTCTGATCTGACAGTTCCTTGACAGCTTTACTGATCAGCTGTCACAATACTATAACAAGCTTGTATTTCTGACATCCAGGGGCCCAGCATGGAAGAAGAAAAAAGCCACCCTCCACCCCATCGCTGTGAAAAGGGCATGGCTACAGAAGTAGGAAATTCCTCCCCCAGCTCTACTGGGACACAGAGAGAGGCAGCCTGATTTGCTTTTTGGACTGCGTGCTTCCATGGAGACGCTCCGGTTTAGTAGAGCTTTGGTGTCTCTGTTGCGTGCTTTGAGCCGAGTGCCAGGCGCTGCCCTGTCCGGGAAATCAGGAGAGTGTGAAAAAAGGCCCCGTCCCCTTCGGACACCAGAGGGCGCTGCTGCGACGTCGCAGCGTGTAGCTCCTTTCAGAAATGAATGCTATTTTTTACAAAAAAAATTGCCAGGGTCGAACCATAGAAGCCTTTTTCCTGCAGCAACTCCAAGAGGGTGGGGATTTTGGCTTGGTCTGAGTGGGAGTTGCTAAGAGGTTCAGCAGAGACGGTGTGGATCATCCTGTTAAGGGAGCTGCAATTTGAGGAGGGGAGGAAGAGAGGCAGTTATGAGGACAGACGAGCACAAGAGGGGATTTTGTGGCTGCTCCAATTATTCCTACCCTTTGGGTCTGGTTGAGGTCTTGAGACCTTCCCCCAGGAATTGGGGCCTCCGCTTTGGAAGTGCTGTTGCGCCTAGAAAACGCTATCCAAGATAGGTCTGATCAAAAGATAACACTGGAGATCAGAAGTTAGTTTAACAGGTCACTATCTAATAGCACTAAGTTTCAAACAGCAAACACAAGTCAGACTACAGACCGACTCACATAATTAATCACCCTGCTGTTCTACAAGCAGTAAGCTTTATACATTTTTAGCAAGAAAAGTTACATTTTCAGAATCACACCATAAGCTGTCATTTCTTAGCTACTGGAATCAACAGCCATTTCTGCAAAGCAGCCTTTTGCTGGGACACAAAGCACTTTGTAATAGAGATAACGCACTAGCAAAGCAATGTTGCAACCTTAAGAATGTTTGTGTGCTTTTGTGCAACTGTTTGAATAGAGAGAGAACAAAGAAGGAAAGAGGGAAGGGGGGGTTGATTTTGACATGGGTTTATCTACACGCATGTCATGGTTAAAAGGAGGATTTCTGCTCCTGCTCATGTACACAGGCCATTCAGTGAGCCACAGGTAAAAATACCTTTATCGTGAGCACTTCAGTGCCATCCCTCTTGTGGTGTTTCATCTCATAGAATCATAGAGTTGGAAGAGACCACCAGGGTCATCTAGTCCAACCCCCTGCACAATGCAGGAAATTCTGAACTCATGGTATGGCAAAGACACTCTGCATGTGCTCAGAGGGATTTTGTTCACACACCCCGAGACAGTGCCTGAATGGCCATGAATCTGGCATGGGGAAATCTAGCACCAGCTGCCAGGAGCACCGCAAGTCTTCTGCCTCATTCTTTAGTGCCATGGCCCCGATTCAGCTGAGCCCCTTCCCCCATGTCAACTCCCAGTCTTAAAGAAGACAGCTGGGGATCGGGACCCTTTGAGCTTGAGAATGGTTTCCTGCCTGTGGATGTTGCTGCCCTCTCAGGCCTTCTGTGATGGACTCAATAAACTTTCCTTTCTCATTTCTCAGAAGGCATCTGATGCTTTTTCTGCCAGCACAGAAAGCAGAGAGAAGGGAACTTAAACTATGCAGTGGAGAAGGGGAGCCCGAGAAGGGAGATTTTTTTCGTTGTTTCTTGTAGGTTATCTGGGCTGTGTGACCATGGTCTTGGTATTTTCTTTCCTGACGTTTCGCCAGCAGCTGGGGCAGGCATCTTCAGAGGAGTAACACTGAAGGACAGTGTCTCTCAGTGTCACGTGTGTAGGAAGAGTAATACATAGTCAGAAGGGGGTTGGGTTTGAGCTGAGTTATTGTCCTGCAAAGTATTAAAGGTAATGTGCTAATCATTGTCTCGTAAGTATCAAAATAATGTCCTAATGAGTTATAGATAAAAGTTTAGAAATTTGAATATATTGTTAAAATGTTTAATTTTAAACTGTTATGACACTTCTCTGGAAGTCTTGGTGATGGGACACTTGTAAGGTGGGTTTTAAGGGTGCTTTGAATAATTGTAAATGTTTATATAAGGTATTTTAATAATTTTGTATGTACCCTTCTGTATGTTTTCTTTTCTTTATTTTGTTATATGTTATAATATATATATAAAAGAGATCCACCTAACAGTAAAAGGATCTAAATTACATTTTCCCAATATGTCTAAAAGAATATTATGTGGAACCTTATCAAAAGCCTTACTGAAATCTAGAACTATGTCTACAGCATTTCCCTGATCCAGCAAGGTAGCAACTTTATCAAAAAAGGAGATAAGATTAATCTGACATGACTTGTTCTTGAGAAACCCGTGCTGGCTCTATAATCAGATCCAACCTTTCTAAATGCTCAAGGACCGGCTGATGATTTGTTCAAAAACTTTTCCCAGTATAGAAGTCAAGCTGACGGGTCAGTAGTTACACGGATCCTCCTTTTTCCCCTTCTTGAAGATGGGGACATTTGCTCGCCTCCAGTCTTCTGGCACCTCACCTGTTCTCCAAGAATTCTCAAAAAGAATGGACAGAGGCTCAGAAATTACATCTGCAAGTTCTTTAAGTACCCTTGGATGCAATTCATCTGGCCCTGAGGACTTCGTTTCATTTAAAGAAGCTAGGTGTTTGTGCACTACTCCAATGCCAATCCTGGAAGGTATGGTCAATATAAGTCAGTATTTTAGGGATAGAAAAATGCCCCTAGGTTTTAGAACCGGTGGTGTCGCTGGGGTGAGTGCCACGTTTCCCCAGGTTGTCCTGGGGGAAATCCAAGTCTGCGTTAATCTTGGGGTGTTATATGCACCCCAACCCGACCCTTGCAAGTGGGTCGGATAGCAGGAACTCCCTGCAGCCCGCAAACGCAGTTTGACCTCCTAAATACTCCGAGGGAGCTTCCATAAGTCCCCCAGAGTTTTAGACGCCGGTCCTGCGAGGGCACCAAGGCAAGAAATCGCCAGAACGCAACTTCGGCATAAGGCTCTACCCTCGGCATAAGGCTCTACCCTCCATCACCTTATAACCAACATAAGGACTACTTTAAGATAAGAACCTCACCTCTAGATGCCCAAGTGAGTACACAAGAATCCTTCATTTCTTACTGGCGTTCCCGAATAACCGGGGGGTAGATGAAGACATTCCCAGTATCCTTGCTCCTCCCTTAATGGAATCGGATAAGTTTGACTTATAAAATCCATCAGGATTGGAGGCAGGAGCCTTATCAAGTTGATCAGCTTAAACCAAAACAAAGAGCTAGAAGGACGCTTATAAGATGGACTAAAATCTTCACCAATGAGAAGCATTCTTGAGGGAAGGGGAGGGTGAATCTCTTTCTTCCGGTGGGAAAAAGCAAAGGGGTCCTCCTGCCACGTTTGCAGTAAGGGATTTCTTAGACCAGAAGACCCTCTATACCAGCCCCTCTATCACCTGACCTACAACAACAGGAAGCAAGTCGTAGGACCGGATACACGTCGCACTCGAGTAACATAGAAATAGTTCCTGAAGGAAACGACCATCGAGAAGAGGCAGTAGAAGGTCCACGGCGAAGTTAACTTCCGGAATACTTCCTGGTTGATCCGACCTAGAGTGGCCGGCAAAACTCGCTGGTATTTTAAAACTTTAATAAGCTGTTTTAAAGTGAAATAGAGGCCTTTTCAAAGCGGAAAAATTATTAAGCTGATCATTGAACCATTTTCTATCAACTACCAATCAGAGGGCCCTGCCTGAGGACATGTATTTTACCAGTCTTACTTCAATGTAAATGTCTGGACTCCGACCCCGTTCTGGCTCATTACATAGCCCTGCCTATACAAAACTGAAAGAAGCGGCACAAACCTCAACCATGGATAAGAAATTGCAAGACATGTTAGCCAAACAAACAGAGGCAACAACTAAACAATTTGAACAGATGTCCACACAGATGACACAGATGACTGCTATGATGACTAATCTTGGCCAAGCATCTCAAGCTATTAATCAAAAACTGGATGTGGTTACAGAAGACCTCAAACATGTAAAGACCCAAATGAATACTATGAAGATGGACATGCAAGCAATGGACTCATCAGTTAAGAAAGTAATGGAAGAACACAAGGATACAAAGAAAAAATTAGCAAGCCAAGAAAAGCAGATTGAAACAATACAAACTAATCAGACAGCTGTTAAAGATCAGATAGCAGTGATGGAGATGAGAGTTAGAGAAGTCAACCTTCGTCTGTGCAATTTTCCAGATATGATGGGAGATAACAAAGAAACTGTAGTCCCAAATCTGGCTTACTTATTTCAAATAGAAGAACAAGACTTGAACCAAGCCATTAATAGAGTTTACAGAATACCATTACCTGCCAGAATGAAAAGATCTAAACCAAGAGATCTCATGATTGTTTTTTATGATACTAGGATTAAAGACAGAATCATGAAGATTCACTATGACAACCCGGTTTCAGCAGGAGATATTCCTCTAATATTATTAAAGGACATACCAAGACATTTACTCTCACAGAGGAATAATTACAAAGAATTTGTGTCTGTTCTGAAAGCTAATGGTATCAAATATCGTTGGATTCTGCCACAAGGCTTGGCTTTCACCTACAAAGAAATGAAAATGACAATCTTATCTCCATCAGATGTGGGAAAATTTCTGAGGAAATACAAGACAGAACTTAAAGGACTAACCTTGGAACAAAAGGAAGAGGAAGAAGAAGAAGAAGAGGAACCACAGGGAGCAGAAGGAGGCACTGTGTTATAGACTGAATATTTTGCTTCAATAATTACTACATCATGGCAAAAGTAATTTCTTGGAATGTGAATGGTTTGAATGAAAAAACCAAACGGGCTAGAATTTTCAAATATTTACAGAAATACAAATACTCCCTAATTTGTCTACAAGAGACTCATATAGCAACAAAACACAAAAAATACCTGGATAGCATTTGTTGCAAGCATTTGTTGCATCGGCGAAAACAAAAACAAAGGGAGTAGTGATATATGCTCACTCTAGCCTTAGTCCTGAACTACTGTACAAAGACAATGAAGGGAGAATTGTAATTATTAAGACTAAAATATTGGGGCAAAAGACGATCGTAGTAGGAATATATGCACCTAACGAAGGAAAAGCTAAATTCTATGGACAACTACATGAACTGATTTCTCAGTATGCAAATGATCAGATTCTTTTGATGGGAGATTTTAATGGTGTTATCTCCCCAATCTTGGATAAAAAATCAAAAGCAAAAGACGAAAATGAAGGATGTTTACCTAAAACCTTCATCACCATGGCTTCAGAATTGGAAATACAAGACATCTGGAGAACAATGAATACAACGGCTAAAGAATATACTTTTTACTCAGCGAGACACGATTCATACTCCAGAATAGACATGATATGGGCTAGTAAATCTATTTTTACGCAACTACGTAAAATCCAAATTGTACCAAGAACTTTTTCTGACCATAACCCGGTTACATTTGAATGGAACAATAAACAAGCATTCAGATGGAGATTAAATGATAAACTGTTAAAGGACAATAAGATTCAAAAAGAACTACAGGACTTAATTAAAGATTTCTTTGAAATTAATCTTAATGGGGAAACTTCGCTGAACATAGTTTGGGATGCATTTAAAGCTGTTCTAAGAGGATTTATGATACAGAAACATACGGCCTGGAAGAAAACTCAACTACAATTTACCAATAATATACTTTGGGACTTACAAAATTTGGAACAAAAACTTGTTATGGCATCACAGGAAGTAGAGAAAAATGAAATACAAATGAAGATTTCTGTATCTAAACACCAATTAAATTTGGTAATGATGGAGGAAATGAATAAAAACTTAAAATTTGCCAAACAAAAATACTTTGAACATGCTAATAAACCTGGAAAATTTTTAGCAACACAATTGAAAGATTCATTTCAAAAGAAGATTATAACAAAAATTCAATCTGTCAAAGGACCAGTTTATTCAACTATGGAAATACAAAAGGAATTTGTTTCGTTCTATACTAAGCTATATCAGAAAGAAAATATTTCAAAACAGAAAATGGACAAGTTCTTAAACTCAATACAGATGAACATCCTCTCAAAGCCCCAACAAGAATGGATAGACGCTCCAATTACAAAGGAGGAAATACAAGAAGCAATAATGAAACAAAAAACGGATAAGACACCAGGACCAGATGGAATTACTGCGCTATTTTATAAAACATTCAGTGACAATTTAGTGAATTTTTTTGTATTACTTTGTAATACAATTTTGGACAAGGGAGCATCCCCAGAGACTTGGTCACATGCATTTATATCATTGATACCTAAGGAAGGAAGAGATCCAGAAAAAACTTCAAATTATAGACCTATTTCGCTGTTAAATGTGGATTACAAGATCTATGCTTCGGTCTTATCGAATAGGATAAAACATTTTATTAAGGACCTTATACATGGAGACCAAGCAGGTTTTGTTCCTGGAAGGCAAATTAAAGATAATATAAGAGTTTTATTATACTCATTGGAATATTATGACCAGAATATTCAACAAACGGCGGCCTTTGTATTTTTGGATGCAGAGAAAGCTTTTGATATGGTCTCCTGGGATTTTATGAAAAAGATATTGGAAAAATTAAATTTTGGAGACCGTTTTTTGAGGGGTATATTGGCCATATATACATCCCAACAGGCAAAAATTTTGGTGAACGAATCGATGTCTGACAATTGTTCAATTAAGAAAGGAACTAGACAAGGATGTCCCCTGTCTCCATTACTATTTTTGTTGGTGTTGGAATCACTATGCTGTAAACTAAGGAGTATGGAGGACATTCGCGGATTAAAAATAAAAAAAACATGAATATAAATTAAGAGCATTCGCGGATGACCTTCTGTTAATTTTGGAGAACCCAACACAATCAATGAAGATATTGCTGGAAACTTTGGACGATTTTGGAAATGTATCAGGATTTAAAGTTAACCAAGAAAAAACAAAGACAATATTTAAGAATTTATCAGAAACAGAACAACAGGAATTTATATCATATACAGGTTGGGAGAAGGCTAATAAGGTCAAATATTTGGGAATATGGATCTCTGCAAAGAATAAAGAATTGATAACTAATAACTATCTTAAATTATGGGACAAAATAAAAACTGACATGATCATTTGGTCAAATAAAAAACTGTCACTTTTGGGACGTATATCAACAGTTCAAATGAATATTTTACCAAGGATGCTTTTCTTATTCCAAAATTTGCCTATAATATCACATGTTAAATACTTTGATACTTGGAGGAAAGATGTATTAAATTTCATCTGGCAAGGGAAAAAGCCGAGGATTGCTTATAAACATTTGGTGGACTCTAAAGTTAGAGGAGGTTTAGCATTACCCAACTTTCAACTCTATGCTGAAGCGGCCGCTTTAATATGGCTAAAGGACTGGATGAACTTATCTAATCCGCGTTTGTTAGATCTTGAAGGTTTTAATAATATAAGTGGATGGCATGGCTATTTGTGGTATGGTAAAATTAAGATACAAGCATCATTTCGTAACCATATAATCAGGTCCTCCTTATTTCACATTTGGATGAGATATAAACATATTCTTGAACCAGTAACACTGATGTGGATATCACCCCAAGAAATGTTGACATTACGCCCACTTAGATTGGACAAATTTATTACCTACCAAGAGTTAATTAACTGGGAAGGGAAAAAAAGCTCACTAAAAGACTTTCAGTTACTTAAAGACGATTTACAATGGCTTCAATACCATCAAATTAAATCAGTATTTACACAAGATATGAAGAATGGATTTTCCAAAGAAAAATCGCCTTTTCACAGGTTATTAGATAATAACACTCAACTGATTTCTAAAATGTATAATCTTCTTTTAACAATTTATTGTGAGCAGGAAATAATCAAACCAACAATGATTAACTGGGCTCAAACTGTGGGACATGATATTGCCCTTAACAAATGGGAAAGACTATGGGTGAAAGACCTGAAAGGAATAAATGCGCAGTCAATTCGAGAAAATATTTACAAAATGATGTATAGATGGCGTTTAACACCTAAGAAGATTGCAAGGATTTATAAAGTGACATCCCCCAAATGCTGGAAATGCAATAAAGAAGTTGGTTCTTTTTATCATATGTGGTGGACTTGTGACAAAGCCAAGGACTTTTGGGATATGATTTATAATGAATTAAGACTAATAGTACAAAAAAATATACCCAAAACACCAGAAATGATGCTATTAAGTATGATACCTGATGACTTGTTAATACAAAGGACTTTTTTGATTTATGCGACAACAGCTGCAAGACTGCTTTATGCAGCAAAATGGAAAGGGGCAGACACTCCTGGGAAAAAAGACTGGATTACGAAAATGTTTGAACTGGTGGAAATGGCAAAACTTACAGCTACTCTAAATCAAAAAGACAATGTTCGATTTATGGGGGAATGGGAGGCTTGGATGAAATATTGTGAATATGAATTAGGACTGGGGAAAATGGAAGAGTACCTTTTAATCTGATCTAGATGACATTGCTAACATTAAGAAGTGTAATCAATTATATTAATAGCATATTGTGATTGAAACTTAATTGAGATATAAGAATAATTAAGATCAGACCATATCACGATGGGATAGAATACTTTATTAAGAGGCGGACGGAGGTGATGGGGAAGTTAGTAAATTTTCCTTTATTTTTTATTTTTATTTAGCACTTAAATAACTACAACAACATTACTTATGACTTAGTTTTTTATATTACTTTTATTGTTGTTTGATAACCATGGAAAATTTATATTATAAAAACCAATAAAATTTTCAAAAAAAAAGATGAAAATAGCTAAATAATAACTAAAGTTAAAACAGATTAAAGTGCTATTCACAAAAGGAACAATATATATAATATTCTGTTCTGTATGAGGCGAGTTGGAAGTCGGTTTCTGTATTGTTTAATATTTCACTTTTTCTTTCTTTTCTTCACTTTCTTTTTTTTTATATTTTCTAAGATGAAAGTACTGGTTTTGTAAGTTATCTGGGCTGTGTAACCGTGGTCTTGGAATTTTCTTTCCTGACGTTTCGCCAGCAACTGTGACAGGCATCTTCAGAGTAGTAACACTGAAGGAGTGTCTCTCAGTGTCAAGTGTGTAGGAAGATATAGTCAGAAAGAGGTTGGGTTTGAGCTGATTGTGGGACCACAAAACGCAGCATACAAACAAGGATAAAAGAACATGAAAGATACTGCAGACTTGGCCAACCTGAGAAATCAGCAGTGGCTGAACATGGACTGACACAAACAGGACAGAGGGTCTTATTCCAAGACACTGAAAGACTGGACAATTCTACCAACTATTTTGTCAGATTGCACAGAGAAGCCATTGAAATTCATAAACATCAGCACAACTTTAACAGAAGAGAGTTTAAGAATGAATAAGGCTTGGCTTCCTGTCCTAAAAACCACCAGACTAACAAAGACTACAGTCAGCAATAGCCATGCAGATTAGCTTTGGACTTCACACATTAACAGATCACTTCAGGATCCAATGGTTCCATATTAACATACCATACCCTCATTAGCACATTATCTTGATACTTACAGGACAATGATTAGCACATTACTTTTGCAGGACAATACTCAGCTCAAACCCATCCCCTTTCTGACTATATATTACTCTTCCTACACCCTTGACACTGAGAGACATTGTCCTTCAGTGTTACTACTCTGAAGATGCCTGCCACAGTTGCTGGCGAAACGTCAGGAAAGAAAATTCCAAGACCACGGTTACACAGCCCAGATAACCTACAAGAACCAATGAACTCTGACCGTGAAAGCCTTCGACAGTACTGGTTTTATTTGCATATTTTGGCATATCCTGTAGTATTTTGCATATTTCAATAAAACCTTTTTTAAAATTCTCTTGAAGTAGAGATATGGGTGTTAACAGGCCTCGAAGCTGGAGGGGGATTATATAAAAGGCTGAGTGGCATCCTGCCTCTGTGAAGGAAATGTGCTCTGGACATGGCAGGGAGACTCACTCTCTCAAACCTATCCCAAAGATCCGCCCATTGCACATTAAACTTTCAATGGGGTGGCCTTCAAAAAAACTAAGAAAAGATTGGGGATCAAATAGGAGTGTCTCAACTGAGGAGGGGACAGGGGCCTGACACTGAGCATTCAAAGAGGCTGTTCCTTTTTGTGGGTTCTTAGATGCCTTTGAAGACTGCCACTCTTACAGAATCTCTTTCCACGCTTTGAGCATTCAAAAGGTTTCTTCCCTGTTGTGTATTCTTTGATGCTGTTGAAGATTGCCACACTGACTGAATCTCTTTCCACACTCGGAGCATTCAAAAGGTTTCTCCCCTGTGTGGGTTCTTACATGACTTTGAAGACTGCCACTGAAACTGAATCTCTTTCCACACTCGGAGCATTCAAAAGGTTTCTTCCCTGTGTGTATTCTTTGATGCTGTTGAGGATTGCCACACTGACTGAATCTCTTTCCACACTCTGAGCATTGAAAAGGTTTATCCCCTGTGTGGGTTCTTTGATGCTGTTGAAGACTGCCACTGCAACTGAATCTCATTCCACACTCGGAGCATTCAAAAGGTTTCTTCCCTGTTGTGTATTTTTTGATGCTGTTGAAGATTGCCACACTGACTGAATCTCTTTCCACACTCTGAGCATTCAAAAGGTTTCTCCCCTGTGTGGGTTCTTACATGACTTTGAAGACTGCCACTGCAACTGAATCTCTTTCCACACTCGGAGCATTCAAAAGGTTTCTCCCCTGTGTGGGTTCTTAAATGCCTTTGAAGACTGCCACTGCAACTGAATCTCTTTCCACACTCGGAGCATTCAAAAGGTTTCTCCCCTGTGTGGGTTCTTACATGACTTTGAAGAGTGCCACTGCAAATGAATCTCTTTCCACACTCAGAGCATTCAAAAGGTTTCTCCCCTGTGTGGGTTCTTAAATGCCTTTGAAGATTGTCACTGCTAGTAAATCTCTTTCCACACTCTGAGCATTCAAAAGGTTTCTCTCCTGTGTGGGTTCTTAAATGCCTTTGATGATTGCCACTGCTAGTAAATCTCTTTCCACACTCTGAGCATTCAAAAGGTTTCTCTCTTGTGTGGGTTCTTACATGACTTTGAAGAGTGCCACTACTAGTAAATCTCTTTCCACACTCGGAGCATTCAAAAGGTTTCTCTCCTGTGTGGGTTCTTCCATGACTTTGAAGATTGCCACTGCAACTGAATCTCTTTCCGCACTCAGAGCATTCAAAAGGTTTCTCCCCTGTGTGGGTTCTTAAATGCCTTTGAAGATTGCCACTGTAATTGAATCTCTTTCCACACTCTGAGCATTCAAAAGGTTTCTCTCCTGTGTGGGTTCTTCCATGACTTTGAAGAGTGCCAGTGCTAGTAAATCTCTTTCCACACTCTGAGCATTCAAAAGGTTTCTCTCCTGTGTGGGTTCTTCCATGACTTTGAAGAGTGCCAGTGCTAGTAAATCTCTTTCCACACTCTGAGCATTCAAAAGGTTTCTCTCCTGTGTGGGTTCTTCCATGACTTTGAAGATTGCCACTGCTAGTAAATCTCTTTCCACACTCTGAACATTCAAAATGTTTCTTCCCTGTGTGGGTTTTTACATGATTTTGAAGATTGCTACTGCTAGTAAATCTCTTTCCACACTCAGAGCATTCAAAAGGTTTCTCCCCTGTGTGGGTTCTTACATGACTTTGAAGATTGCCACTGCTAGTAAATCTCTTTCCACACTTGGAGCATTCAAAAGGTTTCTCCCCTGTGTGGATTCTTTGATGCACAAGGAGCTGTGATCTGTATCTGAAGTAATTTCCACAAGGAAAGCATTTATGTGCCCCCATTACACTAGGCTTTCGGAAAAGTACATTACCCTTTCTTCCACGAGAGACCATCCTTCCATTCTCCATGCAGATAAATGGCTTTTCTCCTGAATGAATCCTTTGGTGTTGAAAAAGGTCTGATTTCTCTGAGAAAGTCTTGCCACAGT
Source organism: Euleptes europaea (assembly GCF_029931775.1). NCBI lineage: Eukaryota > Metazoa > Chordata > Lepidosauria > Squamata > Sphaerodactylidae > Euleptes > Euleptes europaea. The sequence continues at coordinate 1,780,377 of NC_079312.1, forward strand.
CTGAACAGCTATAAGGTTTATGTGTTATTTGATGTCTAAGGAGCTCTGCTCTGTGAAGGAAGCTCTTGCCACATTCCATGCATTGATGGGTCTTCTTTCCACTGTGTATTTGCAAATGGCTCTCATATTGAGCTTGATCTGAGAAGTTCATTCCACACTCTAAGCACTGGCATGCCGCCTGCACCATGTGGACTAGTTTATGGACATCCTGCTCTTGGCCAGGAATGGGTTTATCTCTCTTCTCGACCATGTGACTTTCTTTTTGCCTCTTTAGTTTGCCTTGACTCCCAGATTTTCCTTTCAAATATTCCTTCTTCACTTTATCTGGCAATAGCTGATGCAGTTCCCGATCACATTCATTCCACTGATCATTCCCTGCTGGAATGAAAAGACAGATTCCGTTAGCACCCATGCAAAGAGGTCAGATCACCCACACACAAAATATTTCAGTGGCTTTTCCCTGCTGTACATTGAAGAGTACATGAAAATCATCTTAAAGGGACATGAAAGCCTTCTGCATCAGAAAGGCTAGGTTTGCAATCTAACAATTTACAGATTCTCAGCTGGGTGCATTCTTTGATGGGAAGCAAGGGCTGATTTCCGATGGAAGGTTTTTTCGCATTCCTCGCAATCATATGGTTTCTCTCCTGAGGGAATTTGTATCTTGGAAATAATACTCATGTTCTTAATGAAGGTCTTTCCAAAGGCCTCACTTTTATTGTCGATTTCTCTGGAGCGGAATGTCTGGTTAGCACGGAGGCCTTTGTTCCTTCTTGTTTTGGTTGACCTTTCTTCTTGGACTGGGATTTCATGCAAAACCCCTCCTTGGAATGGAATGGGCTTATCCCTATTCTTGTCTGCGTGGCTTCCCTCCTGCTTCTGGGGTCCACCTCTGTCTGCCAAGTTTCCTTTGGAATCGTTATTCTTGGTTTTTTCCAGAGAGAACCCCTGGAATCCCCCAACAGTCTCTTCTACATGTGCTTCTGCAATAAAGAAAGACATCCAATCAGCATCTACTGAAGAAGTCAAGCCACCCATCAGGCACTGTCCACTAATGAGCGTGCATTTCTTTGATCAGACCTTCTCCCCCCCCCCAACTGAACTGCTGGTCACACCTTATTCCCAGCCAGAACTCCCAGGAGAGCAGTTTTTATATTCTGCCTATTCCTTTCCTCCTCCTCCTCCTCCTATGTACTTTTTCTCCTTAGAGTGGCAAAGAATTGTTCCCCCCACTGTTCATATTTGACCTATTGTGCAGCAATATATTTTTTCTGCTATTGATTATTAAATAGAAGAGAATAAGAAGAGAAGGCTTTTATGCCTTGTTTTCCTCTACCCTAAAGAGTCTCAAAGAGGCTTACAAATACAATTCCTTTACCCTCTAAACAACAGGCATCTGGAAAGGTAGTTGGGGCTGAGAAACTTCTGAGAGAACACTGGCCTCTGTTGTCCCTGGGCCAGCCAGGACAATCGGGTCACTCTACCTGGCCATGCTGAATATTGCTTTCACTGCCACCCCACTACCTCGAGGCTCCCAAAAGGGATCAAGTAACAAAGCAGGCCTCAAAACAAGGTATTGCTGTTTAAGATTTTGATTCACACATCAGCCCAATGGCACAATCCTAATGGCAGCAATTTGCACCTTTGACATCTTACCCAGAAACGCCACGCTCCCGTGGTTCTCCAGGATGACTTCCTTGTAGAGCGCTCTTTGGCTTGGATCCAGCAGGGCCCACTCTGCCTCATTGAAATACACGGTGACCTCCTCAAAGGTAACTGGAGACTGAAAGAAAAACCAGATTCCTTCGTCAGAGATCATGCAAGGTGGATCTGCAACTGGTTGACAGATCGTACCAAAAGAGTGTTAGTTAATGGTGCCTCATCCACTTGGAGAGAAGTGACTAATGGAGTTCCTCAGGGATCTGTGCTGGGCCCTGTGTTGTTCAACATCTTTATAAATGATTTGGATGGATAGAGGGGATGCTTATTAAACTTGCAGATGATACTAAATTGGGAGGGGTAGCAAATACTGTAGAACAGTGTTCCCCAAACCCCGGGCCGCGGACCGGTGCCGGTCCGTGGATCAATCGGCACCGGGCCGCCCGAGGAACTTCAAATCATTTCACTGTGGCGGGCGGCCGAGGCGCAGAGCATTGCGCCCTCCCAAGCCCGCCCATTGTGTGACAATAGCGAATGAATAGCGAATGAAAACCTCACGCCATTGGCCGAGGAGGAGGCGCCACGGGAGGACTGAGGACTCGAGGTCGGAGACGCGGGGACTGAAGAGAAGCTGCCGTGAGGTAAGTGCACGGAGGGGGGGGACTCAGCACTATCAAACGGAAAGAGGAGCAGCAGTGGTTTTATTAGAATGCCCTCTCATTCACCCAGGCCTATTGCACTTATTTAGGTCAACAACTCCTGGGTCGAATGTGTTTGTGCGGGTTCAGGAATAAGTGCACGGGGGGGGGGGTTCTCTGCTATTGAGGAGACTTAGCACTATGGCGCGATGATCTCTGTATTGAAAGGGGGAATGCTGGGGCATCTCTGCATTGAAAGGGGCGCGATGATCTCTGCATTGAAAGGGGAAATGCTGGCATCTCTGTATTGAAAGGGGGAACGCTGGCATCTCTGCATTGAAAGGGGGGAACGCTGGCATCTCTGTATTGAAAGGGGAACGCTGGCATCTCTGTATTGAAAGGGGAACGCTGGCATCTCTGTATTGAAAGGGGAACGCTGGCATCTCTGTATTGAAAGGGGAACGCTGGCATCTCTGTATTGAAAGGGGAACGCTGGCATCTCTGTATTGAAAGGGGAACGCTGGCATCTCTGTATTGAAAGGGGGCACAGTCATATTTTGTGATTTATATATATATATTTCACAGTTATTTTGATACACTGGTCATATATTTAAAACACTGATCACATTTTTGCGTTGATAGTTTTTTGATTTACATTCGGATTTAGGTGACATCTGGAGCTGAGCGGTTGCAAGCAGCAGTGGAGTGAAGAGAAAGAGAAGGTATCACTCTTCTAGCCCTTCTATCTGTTCACCAGTACTCGTGTGTACTGACGTGTTATTGTGTCTGCTTTAACCCACAAATTAGCAAAAATGAGTATGAAACAGACATCGTTAGAAAGTTTCCTTGGGAAGAAAAAAAGACCCAGTGAACAGACAGAAGAAGAGCCTTCAACATCAAAGAAACATGCAACTTTTAACAGACAATACCATGAGTCCTATTTGAAATATGTATTTATCGGGACAGGTAATTCCCACGCACCAAAACCGCTCTGCATAGTTTGCGGCGAGAAGCTCTCTAATGAGGCAATGAAACCTTCAAAACTGCTTCGCCACTTGACCGCCAAGCACCCTGGCATAAAAGACAAGCCCCTGGAGTATTTTGAAAGAAAAAAACGGGAGCACGAAGCACAGAAGATATTTATGAGGGCCACCACATCAATAAAGGAGAATGCACTGAGAGCATCATATTTGGTGGCTAACCGCATTGCTAAGGCTAAAAAGCCATTTACTATTGGTGAAGAATTGATCTTGCCCTCCACTAAAGACATTTGCCGTGAACTTCTAGGAGAGGCTGCTGTGGAAAAGATAGCACATGTTCCTTTGTCAGCTAGCACTGTGACTAGGCGCATTGAGGAAATAGCCGAAGACATTGAGGCACAATTGCTGGAGAGGATTAATACATCACCGTGGTATGCACTCCAGGTTGACGAATCTACAGATATCGACAACAAGGCACTACTACTTATTTATGTGCGATATCTGTATCAGGAGGATGTGCATGAGGATTTGTTATGTGCACTATCTTTGCCAACCAACACCACAGGAGCAGAACTGTTCAAGTCACTGGATGGTTATATATCAGAAAAACTGAAATGGTCCTTTTGTGTCAGCATATGCACAGACGGAGCTGCTGCCATGACCGGACGACTGTCTGGTTTAACTGCTCGGATTAAGGAGGTTGCACCTGAGAGTGAATCTACGCATTGTCTCATTCACAGGAAAATGCTGGCAAGCCGAAAAATGTCACCGGAATTTAACAGCGTATTGATGGATGTCGTTAAAGTTATTAACCACATCAAAGCACACGCACTTAACTCGCGCCTGTTTGAGCAGCTTTGTGAGGAGATGGACGCAGAGTACAGATGCCTTCTCTTATACACAGAAATAAGATGGTTATCCAGAGGAAAATCGCTAACCAGAGTATTTGAATTACGAGAGCCATTGCAAAGATTTCTCTCAGAAAAGAAGTCACCGCTGGCAGCACATTTCAGTGACAAGGTATGGGTCGCAAAACTGGCTTACCTGTGTGACATATTCAGCCTGCTCAATGAACTCAATCTGGGCCTTCAGGGGAAAATGACAACTGTTTTCAAGTTGTCAGACAAAGTAGCCGCATTTAAAGCCAAACTGGAGTTGTGGGGACGGCACATGAACAGAGGCATTTTGGACATGTTTCAGACATTAGCAGGGATTGTAGGCGAGACTGAGCTTGAACATTCATTCTGCCAGTTGGTGCACGATCACCTGTCTTTGCTTTTAAAAGAGTTTGAGCGCTACTTCCCAACCACAAAAGACCCACGAACTGGTAAGGAATGGATCCGCGACCCATTTGCCAACAAATCAGGCGAATCTAGCATGTCTATGCAAGAAGAAGAACAACTGCTGGAGATTGCAAATGACGGTGGCCTTAAAACTACGTTCGAGACAACAACTCTGCCGGTGTTCTGGATTAAAGTCATGGCGGAATACCCTGAGATTGCCACCACAGCACTTAAATCCCTATTGCCATTTCCGACAACCTATCTGTGTGAAGCGGGGTTTTCTGCAGTGACAGCAACCAAAACAAAACAACGGAATAAACTGGACATAAGCAACACACTTCGGGTGTCATTGTCTCCTATTACCCCCAGATGGAACCGTCTCGTTGCAAAGAAACAAGCTCAGGGTTCTCATTGATTTGGCATTCTAGTGAGTTAAATAAAATAAATCACTTTATATTCATTTTTTGGTGTAGCTGTATTTTATTTTGAAGGCATGTTTAAATACAATTAAATTAAAATTATTAAATCAAAACAAGCGGGCCACGGAAAAATTATCAAACATTTACCGGTCCGCGGCGATAAAAAGGTTGGGGAGCACTGCTGTAGAAGACGAAGCCAAGAGGCAGGATGATCTTGACAGACTGGAAAAGTGGGCTAGAACTAATAAAATGCACTTCAACAAAGACAAATGTACAGTTCTACATTTAGATAGGAAAAATCAAATGCATAATTATAGGATGGGGGAGACTTGTCTGAGCAGTAGTGTGTGTGAAAAGGATCTTGGGGTAGACCGAACACTGAACATGAGTCAGCAGTGTGATGTGGTAGCTAAAAAGGCAAATGCAGTCTTGGGCTGCATCAACAGAAGCATAGTGTCCAGATCACGCGAAGTGATGGTATAGCTTTACTCCGCTCTGGTTAGACCTCAACTAGGGTACTGTGTTCAGTTTTGGGCACCACAATTTAAGAAAGATGTAGACAAACTGGGACGTGTCCAGAGGATGGTGAGGGGTCTGGAGACCAAGTCCTCTGAGGAAAGGTTGAAGGAGCTGGGTATGTTTAGCCTGAAGAGGAGAAGAATGAGAGGGGATATGATCACCATGTTCAAGTATTTGAGGGGCTGTCATATAGAGGATGGTGCCGAGTTGTTTTCTGTTGCCCAAGAAGGTCGGACCAGAACCAAGGGGTTGAAATTAAATCAAAAGAGTTTCCATCTAGACATTAGGAAGAATTTTCTAACAGTTAGAGCGGTTCCTCAGTGGAACAGGCTTCCTCGGGAGGTGGTAAGCTCTCCCTCCCTGGAGGTTTTTAAGAAGATGTTGGATGGCCATCTGTCAGCAATGCCGATTGTGGGACCTTGGGCGGATGATGAGGGAGGGCATCTTGGCTATTTTCTGGACACTAGGGGTGTGGAGGGGGGGAGGTAGTTGTGAATTTCCTGCATTGTGCAGGGGGTTGGACTTGATGACCCTGGTGGTCCCTTCCAACTCTGTGATTCTATGATTCTATTCTATTATTCAAGGCAGAGGCAACTCTCTGGAAGAGGGCATTCTGAGAGGGTGCAGGATGGAGAGCTTGGCCTGTATAAAAGGAGTGGCGTTCAGAGCCTCTTGTCTGGGCCCCTTAACAACTACTGCAGGAGAAAACCACCCCAGAAAAAGGACGGGGGACCTAGCCCCCCCCCCACGGTCATCTCGCCTACCCAGTCTGGAAGCGCAGCAGCTGTCTCCACACTTCCACAAAGAGGACGGATCAACACTGTCTCTTCGCTGACTGCAAGGGAGAGACAAGTGGAAGAAAGGTTTTTCGCCTTGACTTCTTGTTTTGTTTTCTTGTGTGAAGCATGCTTCATGCCTCCCTTTTCCCAGGGTGTGAAACCTTGCCCTATCTATACTCAAAAAATTGGTAACACTTTGTAGTAAGTTATGGGAGAAGAGGTAGAGAAGCACAAGGAACCAATGAGCCTCTCCGGGTACTCAAGAAGCTGCTGACACGTTTCAGACTTCTCTGATCCTTGAAACCTGTTCTGTGAATGGTGGAGATCAAAAACGTGGCAGCATCTCTGCTGGATCAGACCAAAGGCCTCCATGAATTTGTCTAATCCCGTTTTCTTGGCATCACAATTAGTGAACGCTGAGTGCCACAAGTTGCGTGAAGGACCGTTTCTCTTTTTTTTCCTGACTAGAGCTCTCTATCCATCAAATTCACTGGATGCCCCAATCCCATCCAGGCACAGTGAGTCCTTACCGCATGAGAGGGCACCTTGGGCACACTCCTGGGATTGGGCCCACTGCCCTTCCTCTGAAGGGGATCTTTCCGTCTCACAGAACTTAGCTTCCATCTTCACGGATGGACCCCATCTCTGAAACAGCAGTGAGAGAGACAGGTAAGAGATGGAATGGAAGACATCAAGGAATGGATCCTGCCCCACTCCCAGACTCGGCACCTTTCTATCAGCAGACCAGGTAGGGTTTTCTTCCGACCCTGTGGAATTACCTGGATGGATAAGAAATTCCCTAGAAGAAGTGACTGCTGAATCAGGTTGTTAAACCTAAACCTTCCATTTGGATGACTAACACTTGGACAAATATCGGGCGGGGAAACTTTAGGGTAATGTCTTACATTGTTGCTTGAATTGGGATACCTGGGAAGAAAAGCCCTCACCTGTTCTGCCCGCCTCTTCTCCTCTGCCTGACTCAGGAGGAAACCTTCGGCCAGGGCCACTGCTTGGGAACTGGTCTCCGGCCTGCATCCTCTTATCCAGCACCGCATTTCCTGGGGCAGGATGGTCAGAAACTGCTCCAGGATCACCAGGTCCAGGATTTGCTTCTTGGTGTGTTTCTCTGGCTTCAGCCATTGTTTGCAAAGTAAATGGAGCTGGCTGCAGACCTCTCGGGGCCCATCAGCCTCCCAATAGCGGAACTGCCGGAAGCGTTGGCAATATACTCCTGAGTTCAGGGGCTCCTGATTCTGGATCTCTGGCACAGCTCTCTCCCAGGATTTGATGCCACTCCCAGCCTGGATGGGCAGGGGACCTTTCCTTGCTCTCTTGGAAGGTCCAGGTCCTTCCGGATCCTGCCCTTCCATCTCCTTCCGCTTCTATCGGGTCGCTTCCGACTGTGAAAAGGTCCCTTTACCCACTTGGCTATGAAGGGAGGATTCTCTCTGTGGGGAAGGAGGGAGAGACAGATAGCAATGTGACAGAAGGAAAACAAAAGAGAATGGAGACACACGATGGATCAGAATGAAAGTGCCATTTGTGGTTGGTAATATCATTTTGTTATGTGACATAGAAAGCTTTTTTTAGAGATGCCTGTAAGGTTCTCTGGGAAAGTTAAGTGTCCCTGGCTCTTCAAAGATGCTACAAGCTTGTGTCTGACTACTTTGCATCAATCCGTCCTCACGGTTTTGGGGATGAGAAGAAAACTTAGGCTCTCTAAAGCAAGCTCACCTGAAGCAATCCAAAGCAGGCCCACCCATAATCCTCCTATTCAATAGGGCTCATTCCCAGCAAAATGGTTTTAGGGCTGCACTGAACATCTGTGTAGCATCTTCCCTGTTTCTCTAAACATGCCAGCGAGACCGCTCCCTATTACTCCTTTGTGATTCTCTGCCCTATTGGAGAGGGTCGCCATCACCTGCTCGGGGGATTCCTGGACTTTTCCGGACAGAGCCTTGAGGGGGCTTCAGCTTCTCCTAGACTGTGTAGTGTATATCATAATGTCCCACCTCCAAAGTTACTGTTTTCCATAGGGGAACTGAACTCGGAGGTCTGGAAATCAGCTGCTGTAATCCCAGGAGAACCTCCAGGCCCCACCTGGAATTCAGGAGCCCTCTTATTGAACTTTGTGTGTGGGGGGGTCACTCTTCTCCCTAGAGTGGCAGGGTCAGCATCTTGGTTTGGCCGCCTTCTCTGCTCACAGGGGCTTTTGAGGGTACAAAAATGACCATTTTAAAGTTGGGGGTTCAAGAAAGTGCACCTTTTGTATCATTAATTATACCTGAAGATCAGAAGGCGGAAACCCCTGAAGCGGGTTGTGCTGTTCAGATGATAAGGCTCTTAGAATGTATCACTTACTGAGAAGTGAAGTGATCTTATTCAGCCAGTCATCGAGTAAGCAGGACTCAACAGCTTTACCTACTTTTAAAAAGCAAGTCTTTTTATTGATTTACTTCTAGTAAAATATGTGTAAATGCAGATTATCAAGTCTTTAACACTTCTATAAAAACTCTTGTCAAAGTACAATGTATGTATTTACAATGTATGAAGTAAAAGCAAGCAAGTCTTACATACTATTCAGTTTCAAAATCCAACTTCTAAAATATAACAGTCATATTATTCTGATTCAGTTCAAAGTATCTAATTCACAAAGTCTAGACTCTAGAGTAATGTATTTAAGCCATACATACCAGTCAGCCTTTTCTTCAGAGCCATTGGAAGATTCGGATTCTGTGGGCTTACTGTAGCTGTATTTATACTGTTTCAGACTCATTAAGAGTGTTATTTTTACCATCAGGAGGGATATCTTTCTCCCCACTTTTACTATCAGGAGGGATATCTTTCTCCCCACTTTCAGATAACAAGAGCAGTGCAATAATGTCTTCGTTGCAGCTGTTCAGATTATTAGTTTCTCCCCATGACCAAAATGGGCTTCCTTTCCTTTCAGTCTATTTTGCTTGAAGTATAAACAATCATTTCTGAATATTGTCGAAGGCTTTCACGGTCAGAGTTCATTGGTTCTTGTAGGTTATCCGGGCTGTGTGACCGTGGTCTTGGTATTTTCTTTCCTGATGTTTCGCCAGCAGCTGTGGCAGGCCTTTTCAGAGGAGTAACACTGCCACAGCTGCTGGCGAAACGTCAGGAAAGAAAATTCCAAGACCACGGTCACACAGCCCGGATAACCTACAACAGGGGTGGGGAACCTTTTTCCTGCCAAGGGCCATTTGCATATTTATAACATCAATCGGGGGCCATACCGGACATTGATCTCCCCGCCGGGGGGGCGGGGAGGGCTAGGGTTGCCAAGTTCCTCTTCGCCATGAGTTGGAGGTTTTTTGGGTGGCGCCTGAGGAGGACGGGGTTTGGGGAGGGACTCCAGTGCCATAGAGTCCAATTGCCAAAGTGGCCATTTTATCCAGGGGAACTGATCTCTATTGGCTGGAGAGTACTTGTAATAGTAGATCTCCAGCTAGTACCTGGAGATTGGCAACCCTAGTTCCTTACTATTTTCTCAATACATATCAATACAAATGGAAAGGTGTTTGGAGGGTGGCTTGTGGGCAGTTCAAAGGTGGAATAGGACTGCACGCCCCTCCACCCGAGGGTGCTGGAGAAGCCACCGGAAAGAGGGAAAGAAGGGAGAGAGAGAGGGAGAGAGAAAAACGGAGCAAGGGAGAAAAAGAAAGAAAAGTAGAGAAAGAAAAGGACGGAGGGAGACAGAAAGAGGCTGGGAGAGGGCAGCTGTCAGCGGGGCAGGACACTGAGCCTCCGCAGGAAGGGAAGGGTCTACTGGTGCCCCGTGCGCTGTGGGCTGTTTTGCGCGCGCCCCCCCCCCACTTCTCTGCTTAGGGGGGAGGAGGCGGGGGACAGTATGTGTGTTTGGAAAAAACGGGAAGGCTTTTTCTGTCTCTGGCCATTCATGCACGGGAGGTTTTGCCTTGGATTTACATTGCCCCCCCTCCAAATTCTCAAAACTCTGCATGGGGCTGCTCTGCTCCACCCAACCCTTTCAGAGGAGGCCCGTCTGGTGCGGAGGGAGGGAGCCTAGCCCAGCGCCCCTCTCTGCCTGCCTGGCTTGCCCAGGCCCCTAAGACCCCCGCCCAGGGGGGGGGATCTCCCACCGGCCGGCCTGACCCGAGGGGGGGGCTCCTTTCTACCCACTTGCGAGGGGGGATGTGGCGGTGGGGCCCAGCCAGGCGGGGGATCCTCTCCTGCTGCTCGCTCCAGGCACATGGGAGGCGGCGGGGCCCAGCCCAGCCCGGCCCACAGGCGAAGGGTGCGGCGGTTGGGCTGGCGAGCCGCGGGGCAGGAAGTCAGGCGGAGGCTCGGGCACCTCCCGCCCACCTCCCCCTCCCTCACTGGCAGTGGGCCCGGCTGGGAGGGGGCAGCTTCAGGCTTGTGAGAGGCGAGCGGGGTGGGGCAGGGCTTCCTTCGCGCCCACCCACTAGCCACGCCCCTCCGCTCGCACAGGCCCAAAAGGGCGCCGGAGAAGCCGCCGGCCATGCGGAGTGTGGGTGCTTGGCTTCTGTTCCCCAATCGCCCAGCCATCTGCGCCCGCTCCAGCAGCGGCAATGGCGGCGGCTTCTACAGGAGAGTCTGCGGGCCGCCGCCAATGATGTCGCAGGCCGGATCCGCCCCACAGGCTGGAGGTTCCCCACCCCTGACCTACAAGAACCAATCATTTCTGAGCTCCATGATCACGCCATATACTAAATTTTCATACCATTCTCATCGTCAATACAATAAACATTAAATGAGACTGTGTAGAAATCTAAAATGCAATATATAACTATATAAATCATAAAACACAATTATTGCTTACATTGTAACATGTAACCATCTGGTCAATAGGAAAAACAAGGTTTCACTTACCTGTAACCTTTGTTCGTCGAGTTGTCTTCTGTGCAGGCACACATTGGGACTGCGCACGCGCAGGCCAGCCATCGGAAGATTCTCATAGCTTCTTAGGTCAACGATAGGGGGCGCCGACCGCTCCGCGCATGCGCGCGCTTTCCCGCCAAAGCGACGCCACGTCGGAGGTCGGCTCCCCCTATCCCTCAGTTCTTGAAATTTGCCAGCCGCATGAACTTCTAAAGGGAAGAAACAGAATACATTAAAAAGCTCATAGCGGGGCAGGAGGGTGGGATGTGTGCCTGCACAGAAGACAACTCGACGAACAAAGGTTACAGGTAAGTGAAACCTTGTTTTCGTCTTCGGTCTTCTGTGCAGTCCCACATTGGGAGACTGATTAGCTACTCACTGTTATGGAGGAGGGTATGAGCTACTAGTCAAACAAGGAATGTAAGACCGCTCTCCCCACATCTGCATCTTTTCTAGATTCAGCATCCACCGCGTAATGACGGATGAACGTGTCCGGTGACGACCACGTCGCAGCTTTACAGATGTCAGACAAGGGGACACCTCCTCGAAGCGCCGTCGAAGTTGAATGCGCTCTGGTAGAGTGGGCACGAAGGGAACCAGGACAACGGACTCTGGCCTGACGATAACAAACTCTAATTGTCTGGACAATCCACCTGGAAATAGACTGAGAAGACACTTGTAGACCCACCTTGGGTCCTGCGAAACAAACAAATAAAGCTTTACATTTCCTAATTTCCTTGGTACGTTGTAAATAATAAAGAAGAGCTCTCTTTAAATCCAAGGAGTGGAGGGCCCTTTCAGCATCAGACAGTGGGTTAGGGAAAAACACAGGTAAGGAAACAGATTGGGACAAGTGAAACTTGGACACCACCTTAGGTTTAAAGTTCAAACTAGGCCTAAGGACCACTCTATTTGGGTAAAACTGTAGAAACGGAGGCACTGAACTTAACGCTGCCAGTTCCCCCACCCTTCTAGCAGACGTGATTGCAACTAGAAAGGAAACCTTCTGTGATAAATGAGCCATAGATGCAGAATGCAAGGGCTCAAATGGGGGCAACATCAACTGGGATAAAACCAGAGACAATGACCATTGAGACACAGGCCTAACTACAGGGGGAAATAAATTACATAACCCCTTCATAAACATCTTGGATGTATGATGCGAAAACAAAGAGACACCATCAATCCAGACATGAAAGGCCGATAAGGCCGCTAAATGAACTTTAACAGAGGATACGCTGAGGCCATCATCCTTTAGTGAGAGCAAATATTCCAACACAGTAGGCAAAGGACACGAGTGAGGTGGAAAACCTTTATCTAGGGACCACTTGGAAAAACGCTCCCACTTAGAAGAGTAGGAGTGTCAGGCACATTCTGTGTGGTTCTGGGTGAGGAACCATCCCGGTTAGCAAGAGGTCCTTGGCAGGCGGTAATTGGATCATCCTGCCCTCCGCCATCCGATACAATAGGGAGAACCAGACTTGTCTTGGCCAAAACGGGGCAATAAGGATGCAGTGGGTCTGAGACTTTTGTATTTTGTCCAGGACCTTCACCATCAAAGGTAGTGGCGGGAAAGCGTAGTGAAGGCCCCTGTCCCAGGGAAGTAGGAAAGCATCCCCCAGAGAGGCGGGATCGATCCCTGCTCTCGAACAGAAAAGAGGGGCTTTGGCATTGTCCGATGTTGCGAATAAGTCTAGCACAGGAAAACCCCACTGTTGAAAAATTGGATGCAGGTACGTCCAATTGAGGGACCACTCGTACCGTGGTACGAAAACCCTGCTCAACGTATCGGCCAGAGAGTTGCAGACGCCTGCTATGTGAATAGCCCGAAGAGACACCTTGTTGGCTATAGCCCATTTCCATATTCTGGCTGCTTCCCGGCAGAGAGACACGGAGACCGTGCCTCCCTGCCTGTTCAAGTAGTGCATTGCAGTTGTGTTGTCTGTCTGTACAAGCACACTTTCGTTGCGGAGCAGATCTGCAAATGACATAAGAGCATAGCGAATTGCCCTCAGTTCCAACAAATTAATATGGAAAGACGTTTCAGTAGAGGACCAGACTCCTTGTGCGGAAGTGCCGTCACAATGGGCCCCCCAACCCAAATTAGATGCATCAGTTGTTACCACCTTAGAGTGTGAGGGAATTCCAAAGGGCATGCCCTGACTCAGATTATGTCGTGAATCCCACCAATTGAGGGATCGTAACAGAGACCTCGGTATAGACAATTTCCTAGCCCGAGAATCAGCTCGGGGGTCGAATATCCGCACAAACCAATTCTGAAGGGGTCTCATGTTCAATTTGGCAAAGGGTACTACTGCAGTCGTAGAAGCCATCTTGCCCAAGAGCGTCTGGATGAAATGGGCAGAACGAAAACGTTTTGATTGTGCTGCAGTTACCAAGCACCTGAGTTGTATTAGCCGATCGTCCGGCAAAAAAGCCTTACCTTGCAGGGAATGTAACCACATTCCAATAAACTGGACCGAATAAGAGGGGGTTAAGATTGATTTTTGCACATTTAACATCAACCCCAGACTCACCAAAAGGCTGAGAGTTAGGTCCCTGTTCCTTACCAGCTCTTCCTCAGTAGGGGCAGTAAGGAGCCAGTCATCCAGATAAGGAAACACGGTACAGCCCTGGGTACGGAGGTAAGATACCACCACCACCATGCATTTGGTGAACACCCTAGGGGCTGTGGATAACCCAAACGGGAGGACCCGGTATTGATAAACCGCCTCTCCGGCCACAAAACGAAGGAACTTTCTATGCTCAGGATAAATAGATAAATGAAAATAAGCATCCTTGAGATCAATAACAATAAAACACCAACCAGGTTTTAATAAGGTTAACACATTAAGAAGGGTAAGCATGCGGAACTTTTGTTTAACCAGGAACTTATTTAACTGACGGAGGTCTAAAATAGGTCTAAGACCACCATCCTTCTTGGGGATTGCAAAAAGTCTAGAGTAGAAACCAGGTCCAACAGTGTCCATGGGGAACTGATCAACCGCACCCTTCTGGACCAGGTCGGTGAGAGACGAAACCAAACTGGGGTGTACCGACGAAGATGTTCTAGGGGGAGGACCTAAACTGGGAACGAACCTAAACTCTAAACGATAACCGTACTGAATAATGGAGAGGACCCATGTATCAGTGGTAATACTCTCCCAGGCAAGTAGGTAAGGGACCAACCTATCCCCGAATCTAACCACATTAGCCTGGTCATCCTCCCTCAGTCAGAAAGCTGGCTTAGGGCCCTGTTTCTGTGGTGACTGTGAGCGCTGTTGATAGGCCCGATTCCTGCCAGACCTGCGCCTATTGGCTTGCTGGTATCCCTGGTAGGTGCGACCTTGTTGTTGGTGCTGCTGCTGGCCGTAAGACCCCGCGGGAGCTTGCCTCTGGAAACGGTTGCGGCGAAAACTCTCCCTATAAGGGAAGCGCTGTCTGTAATAAGGCACAGAGGGAGGAGCAGTTACACCCATGTACCTTGCCGTTTGTTTTTGTTTCTTGAGATTTTCTAAGGTTTCATCCGTGGCAGTGGAGAAGAGAGTTAACCCATCAAATGGTAAGTCCTCAATTCTATTCCTTGTTTCAGGAGCTAAATTCGTGGAGAGCAGCCAGGAGAAACGCCGAAGGGCAATAGATGCTGCCATACTCCTTGCCGAGCAATCTGCAGTGTGTCTTCCAGCATTCATCTGGTGTTTGGCAAGTTTGGACCCTTCAGACGCCACTATCCTCGCTAAAGATTTCTCTTCTTCAGGTAAGTGATCAATAAAGGTACACATCCTGTTCCACAGAAAAAGATGGTACGCAGCCATCACCGCTTGGTAGTTGCTGATCCGAAAAATTAAGGCATCGGCAGAGTAAGCCTTCCTGCTGAGAGCATCAATCTTACGACTATCCTTGTCGACAGGTGATGATTGCCCTCCCTGACGGTGTTTGGACTGCACCTCTGCTGTAATCAACGAGGAAGGTGCAGGGTGAGAAAACAAAAACTCACAGTTCTCAGGTTGAACCCTATATAGGTTCTCCACCTTGCGAGCTGTACACGGAATGGATGACGGCTTTTCCCAAATCTTTTTCGCCATATCCATGAAGTCCGAGAGTATCGGGAAAGCAACTGTGGTAGGAGATTCCGAGTACAATGCCGAGAGGATCTTCTCCTTTGGCTTGGGAATGGAGGGGCGAATGGTGATCTCCAGCGCATTAGCCATTCTCAGCATCTGGTCAGAGAATGACCGGGCATCATCCGTGGGTGAGGATGTAGAGGCCTCTCCCACCATATCATCTAGCGGGGAATGACTGGAGTAAGTGTCAGAGCCTAACTCCGAGTAATATGACCTAGATCCTTGCTCTGAGTCGGTGTCACTGTCATGAACTGAAAACTGCGGCTCTCTCCGAGGAGCAGAGGGTTGAGTTGGGGGCTGGGTAGGCGCTGGAGGCCATGGGCCCGCCGGATACTGAGGAGGGAACCACTGCGGGTACATCCCATAAGTCGGCCACTGTTGCTGTGATACCGCAGCAGGCCACTGGGGGTGTTGAGACGGCCATTGTGGAGGCCACCAAGGTTGTGGAGGTTGTGGATTCGGAACCGAAGGACCCGGAACCGAGGCTGATGCCACTTGCGTCGGAGCCAGAGGATCTGCCCCCCCGATTTGAAGGGCGTCTCCAATGGAGAGGTCCGGGAGGTCTAGTTCCGACTCGGAATCGAGCCCCACGATGGGCGAGGGTGTCCGAGGAGGAGGAGGTGTCGAGAGTCCTTCCATCAAAACCGATGCAGCCGCGGTCGAAACCGAGGACTTCGGAGCCGAGGATTGGGAAATCTTGGGACCGCGTCCCTCCCCGCTATGACCTTCCAAGTGCTTGGTCTTAGCTTTTGCTTTCTTATGCACCGGCTCCGACGAAGCCTACTTATGCGTCGGTTCCGATGCCGACCTCCTCTGCTTAGCCTCAGGGGACTGAGACGATTTTCTCTTCGAGCCCGAGGTTGGAACCGAGCGGACGGAACCGACAGACTCGGTCCTGGATGAGTGCTCTCGCGCGGCCGATTGAGGTGTAGCCGGCAAATCAGAGCAGGTAAGGGCTTTCTTATACAACGCAGCCTGCAGACGTGCAGCTCTATTGGAGCGAGCCGTTGGCGTGAACTGCACACAAATCTTGCAGGAGCCCACCTTGTGTCCTTCCCCCAGACACAGGACACACAGGGTATGGTCATCAGTTTTTGACATTTTAGAATTGCACTGAGAGCATCTCTTAAAAAGGGCGGTTTGCGCCATTACCGCGGCCGCGGTAAGAAGTAATTAAAGTCGAAAAGACTCACGATTTCACTAGGCAAAAAATGAAGAGCGAAGCTTTGAAGAACCTTCCTTACAGGCGGCAAAGAAAGAACTGAGGGATAGGGGGAGCCGACCTCCGACGTGGCGTCGCTTTGGCGGGAAAGTGCGCGCATGCGCGGAGCGGTCGGCGCCCCCTATCGTTGACCTAAGAAGCTATGAGAATCTTCCGATGGCTGGCCTGCGCGTGCGCAGTCCCAATGTGGGACTGCACAGAAGACCGAAGACGAACATAGCCTTCAGCAAGGTCACAGAAAGCAAGAAACGTTTTGCCTTGAAGTTATAAAAAGCAAGGTTTAGGTTATTACTGCACTTACAGGGCAGTAAGGTCTTTTTACTAAATGTAAGGTCTTTTTAGTAGACCTTGAGGATGGCAGGACTTTTCTGCTCTTGAGATATAAACAGCTGACAGCTGGTAGCTGGGTCAGAAAGGGTAATTTCAGATACACCCTTCTGGCAGATAGCGAAGGAGAACTCTGTTCTTCTCCCTTCAAGGATAAGACCAGGGTAAGTTAGTTAGCTCTTGAAAGAGCTGACCTTGAGAGAATTCAGTCAGCCTGTTCTAAGGACATTTGCATTACACAGGCTTTTCATTACACAAACCTCTGCAGTTTGTGGTTCAGTTTGTATGTTGTGTTCAAGCTCTACATGGAATTAATTCTGCACATTTACACAAAATACCATAATTATGTCAGAGACCATGACACCCCCAAGCTGGGGAGGAGAAGGAAGAGGGCATTTCTGGGGAGGCTGAGGAATTGTGTCTCACCATGTCCACCCTCCCAACTCTGAGGTCACCCCCAGCCAAATGTGGCTTCTATTTAAATCAAAGAAGGATATCAAAGAATTGTTTTTTTTCCCCAATGAAAGAACTGAGGGAGTAGCTGAGCAGCCCTCGAATACCAATGTGCAGCTTTATTGAAATGCTGGAGTCCTGAGGGGAGCGACTGGCAGCTTCAGGCCGTCCAACCACTCTGGGAAGGTTCACAGAACATCCATTGCAACCATTCACAACCACCACCACCACCACCACCATACAGACTAATAGGCAATTAATAACATTAACACAACTCCCCTTCCAGTAATCAGTATAAGAAATTCTCATACCTAGAATATTAATGTGCAGTTTTATAATAGAAATCAAATCAATACATAAAAATAAGTTTAAAGGGCTGAAGTCTTTCTGAGTTAAGCTACCTGCAACTTCAGGCCCTCCAATCGCTCTGGGAAGATTGCGCCTTTTCCCCCTTGTGAAGTACCCAGTTTGTTAGCGCCCCCCGCCCCCAGTGGACTCGGGGTTAAACAAGGAGCATAGGGGTCTCTGCCCTCTTTTCCACAAAGCATCCTTGGTGTTTGTGTGTGTGTTGGGGGGAGAATCAGCCTCTGGAGTGGGGAGTGGAGGTCAGGGGGTGCCCACTGTCTCCGTTCCCCTTCTGCCTTTGTCCTTTCCGTGCCCATTAAATAAGGGTGAACTGATTTCCATCTTCCATAGCTCCTGGAGCATGAGAAGCATGCTCAGGCCTCACTGCTGGGCTGCTTTGGGGTGGGGGAGGATCCTTTTCTTTCAATTCCCAAACTCTTCTGCATACCTAGGTAGCCCCCCCCCACCTACACCCTGTTTGGGTGCCCTACAGAGAGGAAATGGATGAAAAAGATTATAGAAATACCAAACCTGAGTTGCAGTTGCGTGTAAAAGAATTTCAACTGTCATGTTGTAGATCATGTTCTTAGTCCACAGGCAGCACCACAAAAATCCCACACCCACTGCTGCATGGTGCTGCCACGGCACAAAGATGAAATTCCCAACAAAGCAGGAATCCTCGTGGATCCTTTTGTGTCCGGCCACACTAAAACCATCCACCCATCAGGCATCCACCGCTTTGTGGCCCTGTCACCCCACCAAAACATGGCGAAGAACACAAGGAAAGCCCTGCCGGATCAGACCCAGGAGGCCCAGCAAGTCCAGCAGTCTGTTCCCACGCAGTGGCCCACCAGGTGCCCCCAAACAGCAGCAGTACCATCCTGCCTGCGCTCCGCAGCACCTGAGACATCCGGCCTGCCCCTCTGATGCTGGAGAGAACAGGTGTTCATACCTAGTCTCCGTCTGGACTAGGAGCCATGAAGAGCCTCATCCTCCCTTCTGGATGGGGCAGGAAACCTGCCCCCCCACCCCCCATGCTCATGTGCCTCTCTGGGACTGTGGACACCCTTTAACCACTCCGGGGGTATCCTGTCCTCCTGCCCCCCACCCCCAATCCGAGACAGGGATAAACTGGTATTTATTCCGAGGAGGGTCAACGATGGGGACAGGGTAAGAGCCGCAACCGGCCGGAAGGGGCCAGAGCAAAAGCCTTAAATAAAAAACGGAGCCGCAGAAAGCAGGGGCAGGCATTAAAGACCCTTCCCCAGCCCCCACCCCAGAACAATATTTTGGAAACCGCAGCGTGGAAACAGCCTGACCCTCTGCTGACCCTTCCCCGGCCAAACTGCCTCCGCATCGGGCTTCATGGGGGGCAGAGTTGGGGAAGCTGGAGGCGCCTCTTTTCTCAGTCCGCCCTGCAGAGGACCCGCCTGGGGGTCTCACGCCAAACACCCCCGCCCCCCCCCAACCCAGCCCCCTCTCCCCCCTGCCTTTCCCTGACTCACGACCCCTCCCCCTTCCAGGACTCACCATCCCCCCCCAGCTGATGACCCACCCAGGCTCTCCGCCCCTCCCTCCCCCACCTCCTCCCTGCACACCTGGACCCCTCGCAAAGGCCTCTGCGATGCAAGGAAGGGGGCTGCATCTCTCCCCCCCCCCCCAGCCTCATGCAGAGAGGGGGGAGGACAGAGGAGAGCCCGACGGAGCTGCGTCCCACCCCCAGGCTTTTCGGTGCGGTGGGCATCGCTCCCTCCCCCGGATTGGGGCCCGCCTCCCTGCATTTCCCACCCACCCACCCACGTTCCAGCCCCGGGACCCCCCCTGGACTCACTGGGGAGGAGCTGCTGCTGCTGCTTTTCCAGGGGTCAGAACCACAAAGGCCTCTCTAGGATTTTAGACTCGCTGCCCTTCATTTCTGTGGGGCGGAGACAGGCAACAGGGGAGACCCCCGCCCAAGCCTCGCCCCCTTCCATCGGGGATGCAATGCACAGACCCCCCCCCCTTTCTCTCTGCATTTGCATTTGCTTGGGGAGGGGGAAGGGTAGGAAGGAATTGCTGGAGGCGACCAGAGACATTTGGGGAAGGGGAAGGAGCCCCCCCACCCCAAGCCCTGAATTACCTCCAGCAAGATGAAATGTTGCCCTTCTCTCCCCCCGAAAACCCCACCTTATGCAAGATCCAGCTCACCTGCCCCCCCCCCCCGCACAGATTCCCTGGGCTTCTTAGATCCCCAGAGGGGGGGGCTGGCAGCAGAGGCCCCTTGCTGCTTCAGGACTTTCCTTTCTCCTGCCAATGGGAAGCCCCCCCCCTCTATGTTAGACCCACTCACAGACGGTCTGCTTCAGAGGCTGGCAGAAATAGGACTGAGACACTGCAAGGGTCAAGGACTCGTGGCCAATTCAGAGATCATTTAAATCCAGCTCCCGTTATTAACCTTGACAAGATCTGGGGATCCATGAAGGCCACCCCTTCTCCCCTGGATCCCCGTCCACCCTGGTGTCAGAAACCATGCTAGGCTCTCACTATACTCGTTTCCAGGTCTGTCCCAGGTCCCGTGATAGATTTGCTCTGGGAAGTTGTGTGCTTGGAGCTTGATTTCCAGATGTGCATTGGCCCAGTCAGTGTTGGAATATGCAAGGCTGTCATATTAGTTGTGACAGGCAGACTTAGATGGAAGAGATCTAACTGTCAACCATAGGCTGATGCAATGGCCTGGAAAGCCCCTAGGAGGCCTGATTATACTGGCCAGATCCAGTTGAGGCCAGAGGCTGAGGTGTGGTGTTGCACCTGGAGAGTGACTAAGCACGTAATGCTAATTGATGCCTGGAGGTGGCATTGTATATAAGTGTAAGACTGTGAGTCTGTGTTGGGAGTTATGGTGGAGAGGGTGTGTATATAGCACTGTAAATAAATAACTGCATTTCTATAAGCTTTAGTGGTTCTGGTAATCATTCCTGGACATGGGCACAATCCACCAGCTCTTGCGTCAGTCAGGAGTCCCAAAAGAGTCACTTGGGGCCATTTCCGATATCTGTTTACTTAATTCATTTATACCCTGCCTCCACCCCACTGGGGATCCAAAGCTGCTTACATCTGTCTCATCTCCTCCATTTCTATCCTCTCAACAACCCTGTGAGGTGGGTTAGGCTGAGAGGGTGTGACTGGCCTCACAGTAGCAGAACTGCCGGAAGCATCGGCAATGTACTTCTGAGTTCAGGGGCTCCTGGTCCCAGATCTCTGGCACACCTCTCTCCCAGGGTTCAACGCCACTCCCAGCTTGGACAGGATGGGGGCCTTTCCTTGCTCACTTGCCAGGTCCAGGTGCTTCCAGGTCCTGCTCTTCCATTTCCTTCCCCTTCTATTGGATCACTTCTGATTATGAAAAGATCCCTTTACTCATTTGGCAACCAAGAGAGGCTTCTCCCTGTGGGGGGAGGGGGGGGGGTGAGACAGACAGCAATGTGCCAGAAGGAAGAGAAAAGAGAATGGAGACACACTTTTTGTTATATGACATACCAAGCTTTTTTTAGAGATGCTTGTTAGGTTTTGGAAGACGCTACAATCTTGTGTTGGATTACTTTGCATCAATCCGTCCTCGGTGCTTTAGACGGCTACTAGGTGTGTCACCCAAAGCCACAGTGGTCCTCCCAATGACTTACTTCCAAGTAAACCTTCCAGGATCCAGCAGCAAGACTTTTTCCTTGTGCGGTGGGGCTCTTCCTATTCTCTTGGGAAGTGCAGAGGCAAACCCTTCCCACCCCCCATAGGAAAGGAGCCTTTTCCTCTTTTTGCCTCCCCCACTACTTATTTGGCCTCTCTAATCAAACCTAATAAATAAATAAAAATAAATTTAAAGGGCTGAAGTCCTTCTGAGGCAAGCTACCTGCAGCTTCAGGCCCTCCAATTACTTTGGGGAAATTATGCCTTTTTCCCCCTTTTATGGAATACCCTGTGGACTCTCCGGTGGATTTAAGGGTTACACAAGGAACATAGGAGTCTCTGCCCCCTTTGCCCCAAAGCCAAACCATGCTTGGTGTGTGTGGGAGGGCAGTCAGTCTCTGGAGCGGGGGTCTGTCAGGCTTCAGTACCTTGTTGCATTTCAGCAATAGTAAACTTCACTCGAGTCGTTGCAGAGAGTTTAAAGATTTTATTAGGAAAGTAAACGGGTTCAGAACATCTAACAAACTTAAGGTTGGAATACGGATTGGGAAAACAGTGGTCATCTTTATAGGGAACATACAATACAATTGATTACATCAGCGGTAGGACATGAAACGGTGCAGCAGAGTTGTTTAGAATATAAAAGGATACAAGGTGACAGTAAGGAAATGTTTGCTGGTGATTGCCCTCTACTAAACCTCCTGGTGAGATTGACTAGCAAGCGCCCAGCGATCACTAGGCTCCCAGGCATTTGTTCCACGGCGCCAGAGATCTCACCTGGATCTCTATTGAAACGCTAATGCCAGGCGATCAAAGAAACGAGAACGGGGTGGGTGGGAAAGAGACAGGAGTCTGCTTATCCGGGGCTCGACTGGACTCCCTCGCTGACAGGGTCATGGGGTGCCCACTGTCTCCGTACCCCCTCCCCTTTTGTCCTTTCTCTCCCACTGAAATAATACTCTATGGATTTCCATCTTCCATGGCTCCTGCAGGGTGAGAAGCATGCTCAGGCCTCACTGCTGGGATGGTTTGGGGGAAGATCCTTTTCTTTCAATTCCCAAACTCTTCTGTATACCTAGGAAGCCCCCCCCCCCTCAACCCACACCCTGTTGGGGTGTCCTACAGAGAGGAATTGGGCCCGAAAGATTATAGAAATGCTATACCTCAGTTGCGTACAAAAGCATGTGGTTTTTATTCTGATGGGCGGGGGTGTGTGTCAATTACTGGCTCAGGGTACAACCGGAACAGGCCAGAGTCCGATTCCTCCTTCTCTCCAATCAGCCCCTCGCCCTGCAGAAAACCTGCCGGGGGTCTGACTCCAAACACTCTTCCCCCCCCCAAATCCAGCACCCTCTTCCCCCTGCCTTTCCTTGACTCACAACCCCCCCCCCGCAGATGACCCATCCAGGCTCTCCACTCCTCCCTCCCACCCTCCTTGCAAATCTGGACCACTGGCAAGGCCTTTGCAATTAAGGGAAGGGGGCTGCATCTCTCTCTCCCCCACCCCAGCTTCATGCAGAGAGGGGGGAGGAAAGAGGTGAACCAGACGGAGCAGCCCCCCCCAGGGGGTCTCACCCTCCCTTGCCCAGGCCGGGGCTCGCATTCCTCAGTCCCCCCAACCGAGCCCTGAACCCGCACCCTTGGCTCACTCGGGAGGCGCCGCTCCTGCTTTTCTACACGCCAGGACAACAAAGGTCGCGTTCTCACGTGGGGACTCCGGGTCAGGCAGGAAATGTGGCCTCCCTAGGACGTCACACTCGACTACCTTAGTTTCTGTGTGGCGGAGACCACCAGCAGAGGGAGACCCCCCCCCGCCGCCCAAGCATCGCCTCTCCACCGGAGATGCAAAGCACAGGCTATCTCTCCCCCCCACCCAAACTCACTTTTCTCTCTGCAAAATGGGTTTTGCATTTGCTTGGGGGGCGGAGGGCGAGGAGAACTGGGAGAGACAGGGAAGGAATTGTGGGAGGAGACCAGATACATTTGGGTAAGGGGCGGACCCGCCGCCAGCCCCTGCTATACATGTGGCAAGAGGAGGTGTTGCCCTTTCCCCTTCCCAAGCAGGATCCAGCCCACCTGTTCCCTGGCACAGATTCACTGGGCTGGGGGACTGGCATCGGAGGCCCCTCCTCGCCACTGGCGGGAGACTTGGGGGACGGAGTCCGAGGAGGGCAGGGTTTGGGGAGGGACTTCAATGCCATAGGGTTCAATGGCCAAAGCAACCATTTTCTCCAGGTGAACTGGGGATCCCTATCGGCTGGAGATCAGCCGTAATAGCGGGAGATCTCCAGCTAGTACCTGGAGGTTGGCAAGCCTACGCCTCTCTGCTTCGGGGCCTAATTTTCTCCTACAAATGGGAAGCCCCTTCCCCCCACGTTAGACCCAGCCAGAGATGGTCTGGTTGGGAGGCTGGTGGAAATAAAGCTGAGACACTAGCCAGCTCCAGGGGGACGCCTGGTCCGTTTGTGTGTGTGAAGTGCCGTCAAGTCGCAGCAGACTTATGGTGACCCCTTTTTGTGGTTTACCGGTATTCCTTGGTGGCCTCCCATCCAAATACCAACCAGGGCTGACCCTGCTTAGCTTCTGAGATCTGACGAGATCAGGCTAGCCCGGGCCATCCAGGTCAGGGCCTAATCCATTTAGGGATCATTTAAAATCCAGCTGCCACTGTTAATGTTGACAAGGAAAGGCTGAGACAATATTTCAGCTGATGCTACTTGAAGGGAGAATGTGAGTGTCTTAACAGCTGCTACATACTTTGAAGGACTAGACAGGGAATTGTGGGTGGTTGCCTGTCCATCTGCACACCCTCCCCAAGGTTTTTGTAGACAATGCAATAAGAGAATAAGGCACTAAAATCAGAATAACGCAGTGTCACGGCAAATCTCATTTTTTGCTAAGGGGGGGGGGCGCATCAGAAGGCAACTCTGCCCATTTGCTGGCCAAACACCAGTTAAAGCAAAATATTGTTGAAGGCTTTCATGGTCAGAGTTCATTGGTTCTTGTAGGTTATCTGGGCTGTGTGACCGTGGTCTTGGTATTTTCTTTCCTGACGTTTCGCCAGCAGAACGTCAGGAAAGAAAATACCAAGACCACGGTCACACAGCCCAGATAACCTACAAGAACCAACCAGTTAAAGCCTTTCAGTGTCTTTAAAACCCTCAGCAGGAACCCAAGAGGGCCGACCAGGATGGACACGTCTGCCTATTCCTGCTAGCTAGCATGACAGGCTTGAAGAAGAGTTCTGTGGCACCTGAAAGCCTGCATGCTCCTGAATAAAATCTGTGATGTTGCCTCTGACAAGGTTTTCACGACTGCTTCTTAACCATCAGCCTGGAGTCACCTTTCTCGGGTATGGCCACCTGCTGGGATTTATTTGGTTTCGATTCTGTATTGGTGATGGCTGCTGCCTCTGGCCGTGAAGGGCTCAAATGGTCCTGATAAGGTTGCCAACCTCCAGGTGGTACAGGAATACGGCCATTTCAAATTTCTTCAATTCAATCCTTCATCAGTCCCCTAAAACGTCTAATAAGCTCAATTTAAATAATTTTGACTACAATTGTTGTATCCCGACAAGGAACATGGTGACTATCCGGTATTTCTATCTGAATTCACAAATTATTTAAATTCACAGTGGGTAGCTGTGTTAGTCAGTCTGCAGGAGTAGAAAAGAGCAAGAGTCCAGTAGCACCTTATTATTCAAATTGAGCTTATTTGACGTTTTAGGGGACTGATGGATTGAACTGAAGAAATTTGAAATGGCCGTATCCCCATACCATCCATTTAAGCAACGTTACATTGATTACATGACTTTGAAGATATAACTATTAGAATCTCTTGGACTTTGTAGATATAGGATTGCACTGTATAGATATAGGATTGTATTGTATACATTGTTTTTGTCTTGATATAGTTCACTTTTTGGTAGCTTTTCAATAGAATAATTTTTGCCCTTTGTAAAATTGTTGTGTCGCTCCTGTGCTTATTTTCTACCTGTTCAGTATTAGTACAGTGGTCGGTGTCCTCTTTTTCTACTACCAACCTCCAGGTGGTGGCTGGAGATCTCCTGCTGTTACAACTGATCCCCAGGTGATTTCAGTTCACCTGGGAAAAATGGCTGCCTTAGAAGGTGGACTCTATGGCACTACGCCCTGCTGAGGTCCCTCCCCTCCCCCAACCCCACCCTCCTCTGGCTCCAACCCCAAAATCTCCAGGTATTGCTCAACCCGGATCTGGACACCCTAGGGCCTGATGAGGATTCCTTGGGAAGCATCTGAGACTGTCTCTGCTGGATCAGGAAACGTGTGGTGGGAAGCACAGTGCACAATAGGGAAGAAATCCAACAGATGCAGCTCCACCACTGGGAAAGCTGCCCCTGCTGAATTTCTGCCTCTCCTGCCTGTGTTCCAATGTCCAGGGGCCCAGCATGGAAGAAGAAAAGAGCCACCCTCCACCCCATCGCTGTGAAAAGGGCATGGCTACAGAAGTAGGAAATCCCTCCCCCAGCTCTGCCGGGACACAGAGAGACTAGAGAAAGAAGGAACCTACGCACACAGAGAGGCAGCCTGAGCAGCGGTTTGGACTGCGTGCTGCCCGCCTCCAGTCTTCTGGCACCTCACCTGTTCTCCAAGAATTCTCAAAAAGAATGGACAGAAGCTCAGAAATTACATCTGCAAGTTCTTTAAGTACCCTTGGATGCAATTCATCTGGCCCTGAGGACTTCGTTTCATTTAAAGAAGCTAGGTGTTTGTGCACTACTCCAATGCCAATCCTGGAAGGTATGGTCAATACATATAAATCAGTATTTTAGGGATAGAAAAATGTCCCTAGGTTTCAGAATCTAAACATACTAAATTGTAGATTAAGATGAAAATAGCTAAATAATAACTAAAGTTAAAACAGATTAAAGTGCTATTCACAAAAGGAACAATATATATAATATTCTGTTCTGTAGGAGGCGAGTTGGAAGTCGGTTTCTGTATTGTTTTATATTTCACTTTTTCTTTCTTTTCTTCACTTTCTTTTTTTATATTTTCTAATATGAAAGTACTGGTTTTATTTGCATATTTTGGCATATTCTGTAGTATTTTGCATACTTCAATAAAACTTTTTTTTAAATTCACTTGAAGTAGAGATATGGGTGTTCACAGGCCTTGGAGCTGGAGGGGGGTTATATAAAAGGCTGAGTGACATCCTGCCTCTGTGAAGGAAATGTGCTCTGGACATGGAAGGGAGACTCTCTCAAACCTATCCCAAAGATCCGCCCATTGCACATTACACTTTCAATGGGGTGGACTTCAAAAAAACTAAGAAAAGATTAGGGATTAAATAGGAGTGTCTCAACTGAGGAGGGGACAGGGTCCTGACACAGAGCATTCAAAGAGGTTGTTCCTTTTTGTGGGTTCTTAGATGCCTTTGAAGACTGCCACTCTTACAGAAGCTCTTTCCACACTCTGAGCATTAAAAAGGTTTCTCCCTTGTGTGGGTTCTTAGATGCCGTTGAAGATTGCCACTGCAACTGAATCTCTTTCCACACTCGGAGCATTCAAAAGGTTTCTCCCCTGTGTGGGTTCTTACATGACTTTGAAGAGTGCCACTGAAACTGAATCTCTTTCCACACTCTGAGCATTCAAAAGGTTTCTCCCCTGTGTGGGTTCTTACATGACTTTGAAGAGTGCCACTGCAACTGAATCTCTTTCCACACTCTGAGCATTCAAAAGGTTTCTTCCCTGTGTGTATTCTTTGATGCTGCTGAAGATTGCCACTGCTAGTAAATCTCTTTCCACACTCTGAGCATTCATAAGGTTTCTCTCCTGTGTGGGTTCTTACATGACTTTGAAGAGTGCCACTGCTAGTAAATCTCTTTCCACACTCTGAGCATTCAAAAGGTTTCTCTCCTGTGTGGATTCGTACATGACTTTGAAGAGTGCCACTGCTAGTAAATCTTTTTCCACACTCTGAGCATTCAAAAGGTTTCTCTCCTGTGTGGGTTCTTAAATGCCTTTGAAGATTGCCACTGCTATTAAATCTCTTTCCACACTCAGAGCATTCAAAAGGTTTCTCTCCTGTGTGGGTTCTTTCATGACTTTGAAGATTGCTACTGCTAGTAAATCTCTTTCCACACTCTGAACATTCGAAAGGTTTCTCTCCTGTGTGGGTTCTTACATGACTTTGAAGAGTGCCAGTGCTAGTAAATCTCTTTCCACACTGTGAGCATTCAAAAGGTTTCTCCCCTGTGTGGGTTCTTACATGACTTTGAAGAGTGCCACTGCAACTGAATCTCTTTCCACACTCTGAGCATTCAAAAGGTTTCTCTCCTGTGTGGGTTCTTACATGACTTTGAAGATTGCTACTGCTAGTAAATCTCTTTCCACACTCAGAGCATTCAAAAGGTTTCTTCCCTGTGTGGGTTCTTAAATGCCTTTGAAGATTGCTATTGAAGGAAAATCTCTTTCCACACTCTGAGCATTCAAAAGGTTTCTTCCCTGTGTGGGTTCTTACATGACTTTGAAGATTGCCACTGATAGTAAATCTCTTTCCACACTCTGAGCATTCAAAAGGCTTCTTCCCTATGTGTATTCTTTGATGCAGCTGAAGAGTGCCACTGCAACTGAATCTCTTTCCACACTCTGAGCATTCAAAAGGTTTCTCCCCTGTGTGGGTTCTTTGATGCCTTTGAAGACTGCCACTGTCACTGAATCTCTTTCCACACTCTGAGCATTCAAAAGGTTTCTCCCCTGTGTGCGTTCTTTGATGCAGCTGAAGAGCGCCACTATGACTGAATCTCTTTCCACACTCTGAGCATTCAAAAGGTTTCTCTCCTGTGTGGGTTCTTACATGATTTTGAAGACTGCTACTGCAACGGAATCTCTTTCCACACTCGGAGCATTCAAAAGGTTTCTCTCCTGTGTGGGTTCTTAGATGCCTTTGAAGATTGCCACTTAGACTGAATCTCTTTCCACACTCTGAGCATTCAAAAGGTTTCTCTCCTGTGTGGGTTCTTACATGATTTTGAAGAATGCCACTGCAACTGAATCTCTTTCCACACACTGAGCATTCAAAA
Organism: Euleptes europaea; assembly: GCF_029931775.1. Taxonomy (NCBI): domain Eukaryota; kingdom Metazoa; phylum Chordata; class Lepidosauria; order Squamata; family Sphaerodactylidae; genus Euleptes; species Euleptes europaea. The sequence continues at coordinate 1,808,732 of NC_079312.1, forward strand.
GGTTTCTCCCCTGTGTGGATTCTTTGATGCACAAGGAGCTGTGATCTGTATCTGAAGTAATTTCCACAAGGAAAGCATTTATGTGCCCCCATTACACTAGGCTTTTGGAAAAGTACATTACCCTTTCTTCCACGAGAGACCATCCTTCCATTCTCCATGCAGATAAATGGCTTTTCTCCTGAATGAATCCTTTGGTGTTGAAAAAGTTTTGATTTCTCTGAGAAAGTCTTGCCACAGTCTGAACAGCTATAAGGTTTATGTGTTATTTGATGTCTAAGGAGCTCTGCTCTGTGAAGGAAGCTTTTGCCACATTCCATGCATTGATGGGTCTTCTTTCCACTGTGTATTTGCAAATGGCTCTCATATTGAGCTTGATCTGAGAAGTTCATTCCACACTCTAAGCACTGGCATGCCGCCTGCACCATGTGGACTAGTTTATGGACATCCTGCTCTTGGCCAGGAATGGGTTTATCTCTCTTCTCGACCATGTGACTTTCTTTTTGCCTCTTTAGTTTGCCTTGACTCCCAGAGTTTCCTTTCAAATATTCATTCTTCACTTTATCTGGCAATAGCTGATGCACCTCTCGATCACATTCATTCCACTGATCATTCCCTGCTGGAATGAAAAGACAGATTCCGTTAGCACCCATGCAAGGAGGTCAGATCACCCACACACAAAACATTTCAGTGGCTTTTCCCTGCTGTACATTGAAGAGTACACTAAAGAGCTTCCGGGTCGGGGAACAGCCGCAGACGTGCGTCGGACCAGCGCTCAGGCTAAAAAGCTGCCGGTGGGCAAGAAAAACAGCCCCCCTCTCTGGCAAGCGGTACCCCTCGGAGAAAGAGGGGATGCTGAATTAAGCGCTGCCAGGCGCTTCGTCCTCAAAGCGCACTCTGCCGAGAAATTGGCGGAGAACACTCGGACGGAAGCAGCCGAGAAGCGGGCGCCATTGATTCTACAGGCAGCTGGGAAAACGGTGGAGAAGCCCCGATTCAAAAAAATAACAGCAAGTTAATTTTTTCTTTATTTAATTAAAAAAATTTCAGAACTGATGTGTCTGACGGACAGTTAAGAAATAACAGTATTCTGATTACCTGCTATAACTCCACTAATAAGTTCTAAAGTGAAACTTGGCTTTTTGCCAGCTGTGGCGCAGTAAAAATTCCAGCTGCCAGCCACTGACACAACATTCAAAGGTGCAGGGGGAGAAAATATTTTGCTGGCATGAGATAATTTTGAAAAAAGCGAAGACCTAGAATGGCTCTCTAAGGTCTGGATTATAAAACAAAAAGGACCTTCAGTTTTTAATGCAGATCTCAAGTGGATGTTTTGAACAGTAAAAGTCATCCCCCCCTCTTGCTGTGGATTACAAATTGCAGCCCAGCCAGCCTAACCAGCTTAACCAGTCTAACTCTTTTCAATGGGAGACAGAGACAAAAAAGGAATATTTTAAAGACTCTAAACAACTGCAACTACAACAGACTTCCCAACAACAAAGGAGAGCTTCTGCCTCTAATATAAGTGTAACTCCAACTACTTCACCCTCTGACAGTGACTTCGGTTGCAGCTAAGATGGGACCAAAACCAAAAGTGGAAGACACTCTCAGCTTTCTTCATGACATGATGGCAAAGACACTTCAAGAGGTTGCAGCCATAAGGCAAGAGATTAGTCAAAATACGGTTGCTATTGGTCAAGATACAGTTGCCATATCTGATCAGAAGGACTCAATTACATCTCTGGCTGTACGTCAAGATAAGGTCGAAAATAAGCTGCAAAAATATTCACAAGATCATAAAGACATAAAAAAAAGATACTTTGGAATTTTCAGTAGAAGCATCCCAAGAATGAGAGGAAAAGAGAGAGGACCATATTGCATGCAATGTTAGAACTCAAAATAAAAGAAAATTGCATTCGTATACGTGGGCTGAAAGAGAAATCTGAAGGAGATTTAAAAGGTTTTTAAAAAACACATCTGGCAGAGTTCTTACAGGAGGTTGAAGAAGTTGTGGAGGGAATGATAATAACAGCTTACAGGATAAATTCTGCTTTTGCAAGTAAAAACAATGTTCCCAGAGACTGTCTAATTCAACTTTTTTCCAGAGCTCATTGTGATCTTATTCTGAGTAAACACTACCAAAACCCACTCATAATAGATGGCACACCAATGAGAATAATAAAGGAAATTCCTGGAAGACGGCTTAGAAAAAGAAAGGACTTTTCTGAGATTGTGGAAAGACTGAAAATCAATGGGATTCAACACAGATGGGAGTTTCCACAAGGTATCTCTTTTTTCTTCAAAGCCAAAAGATTCAGAATCACAGATACTGATAAGGCCGAACAATTTTTAAGAAGATATGATAAGGATCTTCCTAAATCATCAAAACAACCTTCACCAAAAGATCTTCCAGAAGAGGCCAAAGCGGCAGAAGCATATGGTGGGGCACAACCAATAGATGTAACAGAAGAGGTTCTGTCAGATGATAAAGATAGTTGAACTGTTTCAGATGAACTTAGAGGGAATGGAAGGGGGGAGGGAGGATGGGTTTAATAAAGATAATGAAGAAAACTGAAAAAAATAACAATAATGAAAGGGAATAATTGAATATTAATATGTTACAGGTATTGTCTTGGAATGTTAATGGTTTGAATTCTCCCAATAAGAGGAGAAAGATATTTCACCATTTACAAAAATCTAAAGCTAATTTTTTTGTCTACAAGAAACACATATTTTACCAAAGGACATGACAAGATTGGAGTATCAAAAACTAGGACAACGTTTTACATCTTGTAATGAAAAGAAAAAAATTAATGGAATTGCTATGTATGTCCCTTTGGTAATGGAACCAAAGATTATATATAAAGATAATGAGGGTAGAATCTTGTTGATAGAAATTACATTTGGTTATCAAAAGATACTGTTGGTGGGTATTTATGCTCCTAATACAAATCAAAAAATATTTTATAATCAGCTAGCATCAATATTAGCTGAATATGCCACAGAAAAAAAGATATGGATGGGGGATTTTAATGGAGTAACAGAACCAAAGTTGGATAGGTCTGCTAAGAAAAAGAAGGGGAAAAGTGAGGGGAAATAAAGGGATATACGTATTTTTCATCTAGACAGCTTACTTATTCAAGAATAGATATGCTATGGCTTTCAAAAGGATTAATGAACATATCAGACAATGCGGAGATTTTACCTAGGGTATTATCAGACCATAATGCGATTACAATAAGAGTTAAAATAGGAGATAGAAGAAATAGACCTTGGTCAATAAATGAATTTTTATTAAAAAACAAAAAGATAGTAGATAAGTTAAAGACTGATATACACAGTGGCGTAGCGTGGGTTGTCAGCACCCGGGGCAAGGCAAGTAATTTGCGCCCCCTAACCCGTGGATTTTAGCACTCGAGTCTCTTCCACTAGATTAGTTAAAGAAACCCTTACCCCCTAAGCACATGTATTGTTTGTGCTGATGTAATTAAAGTAAAATGACTGAACCTGGGGCCTTCGGTATACCAAGCAGCTGTGGGACTTGCAAATACCTCTGTACTTAATAATTTGTGTTTAAGAGGTGTTTGGAAGATGCAATACAAACCTTATGCCTGCTTGTCTTTGGGCCATACTCCTCCTGTGTTGTTTAGGTGGAAAGCAGCCACTGGCTTCCTTTTGGGACTTCATGTACCCCCCCCCCCCCATTCATTTTCATATGCCCAAAACATATATTTACTGTTTACTGATATGATGCTTGCTATACACCTCTGTGCACATCCTGGCCACAGGAGGCAAAGATGTATAGTAAATTGGCCCATGCTGCAAAACTAAATTAACTGTATACAATTCAAATTCACCAATTAGTAATAAGTGGAAGATGAGTTTGAAAAAGAAAAGTCCAGGAGGCAATTCTCACTAAGCATCAAATTCTAATCCACAAGTGGTTTCTCTAACAATGTGTGTGTGTGTGTGTAAAGTGCCGTCAAGTCGCAGCCGACTTATGGCAACCCAGAGGCCACTTACCGGCATCATCTTCGCCCCGAACCGCATTGAGGCGGGTGGCGCCGGCTCCCACCACCCGGGACCGAGGCGGAGACCAACGGCCGAGGCCTGGAGGAGTGCGGCGGCCTCGCGTGCCCAGGAACCTGTTGCAGGCGGCGCTCCCGGGCCGGTGGGACGGCCCTCGCGGGACCGGCGCCTCTCTCAGGGCCCAGCGCCGCCCCGCGCCCTTCAGCTTTGTCTCGCCTTCGCCCCCCACCCCTCCTTCCCCGCCGCCTCTGCTCGCCACAAACAAGACGGCCGCCGCCCTCCAGCCTCCTCTGAAACTCCCCCCCCCCTTCCGCTGGCCCGGCAGGGAGGAGCTGCTGAGTCCCACCCCCAAGGTGGGCTGGGCCGGGTGAGGCCGACGCTGTGGGCTCCGCCGTGCGGCCCTGCCTCAGCGGCGAGGGGGAGGGAGATTAATGCCTGAGGCGGCCCTGCCGTGAGTTGGGGAGCGGGGCCGCGGCTTTCCCGCCCCCTGGAGGCCTGCTGAGAGTTTGAAAATGTTATACAAAAAACACCGCTTTGAAAGGGTTTTTTGGATACCGCGGCTTATGAATGGTTGGAAGACGTCTTCACTGCAGTGAGAGAGAGTGAGTGAGTGAGCCAGGCAGGGGCAGAGAGCTGCGAGTGCGCCCCCCCAGATGTTGCGCCCGGTGCGGCCGGCCCCCCCTGCACCCCCCACGCTACGCCACTGGATATACAAAATTATTTTATTGACAATGTAGATAAGGGAATATCTGATGAGGTAGTATGGGATGCTGGTAAAGCAGTATTCAGAGGACTCTTGATCCAACAAAATACAAGATGGTTTAAAGAAAAAGAGACTCAAAAGAAAAACATATTAGAAGAAATTAGACAAGGAGACAGACAGCTACAAAAAATACAAGATAAAATACTCAAACAAGAACAGGTAAATAAATTGAAAAGGCTTCAACAACAATATGAATTTTTAATAAACTCAGGAATTGAAAAAAAAATGTTTAATAGACAAAGATTTTTTGAACATGCTAACAAACCGGGTAAATTGTTAGCCTGGCAGCTTAAACATAAACAAAAAAAATTACCAGTATTGAAAATTAAGAAAGAGGGTAAATTAATAACAAATAAACAAAAAAATATGGAAACATTTGTAGCCTATTATACAAATTTATATAGGGAACACACGGTGTTAAGAGAAGGAAATGGATGTCTATTTGAAACAATTTCAATGGAAAAAAATATCACAAGAAAATAGAGAATTTTTAGATTCCAAGATAACCATGGAAGAACTAAATGTTGCCATTGGTAAAAGTAAATTAAATAAATCACCAGGCTCAGATGGATTTACAACATTTAATTATAAAACTTTTAAAGAACAATTATCTCCATTGGTTCTTGTAGGTTATCCAGGTTGTGTAACCGTGGTCTTGGTATTTTCTTTCCTGACGTTTCACCAGCAGCTGTGGCAGGCATCTTCAGAGGAGTAACACTGAAGGACAGTGTCTCCCAGTGTCAAGTGTGTAGTAAGAGTAATACATAGTCAGAAAAGGGTTGGGTTTGAGCTGAATCATTGTCCTGCAAAAAGTATCAAAGGTAATGTGCTAATCATTGTCCTGTAAGTATGAAGATAATGTGCTAATGAGGGTGTGGCATGTTAATATGGAACCATTGTATCCTGAAGTGATCTGTTAATGTGTGAAATCCATAGCTAATCTGCATGGTTATTGTTATTATCTTTGTTAGTCTGGAGGTTTTCAGGACAGGAAGCCAAGCCTTATTCATTCTTAAACTCTCTTCTTTTCTGTTAAGTTTAAGAATGAACAAGGCTTGGCTTCCTGTCCTGAAAACCTCCAGACTAACAAAGACTACAGTCAACAATAACCATGCAGATTAGCTTTGGATTTCACACATTAACAGATCACTTCAGGATACAATGGTTCCATATTAACATACCACACCCTCATTAGCACATTATCTTCATACTTACAGGACAATGATTAGCACATTACCTTTGATACTTTTTGTTAGAAGTTAAGAATTATAGACCTGTTTCATTATTGAATAATGTCTATAAACTTTTTGTTGACATATTAGCGACTAGATTAAAAAAGGTTCTCAATCATTATATAGATGAAGATCAAGCTGGTTTTTACCAGGTAGAATGATTAGTCAAAATGTTAGAACGGTTATAGATTTGTTAGAATATGCAGAATATACTACAATTCCAGTAGCTATGATATTTTTAGATGCAGAAAAAGCGTTTGATAATGTTAATTGGAAATTTATGAAAAAAAATGGAATATATGGGGATGGGAGTAGGTTTTTTGAAAGCTATTGAAAGTATCTATACTTATCAAACAGCTAGTTTGTTATACTGTCGACTAACAAAGACTACAGTCAACAATAGCCATGCAGATTAGCTTTGGAATTCACACATTAGCAGATCACTTCAGGATACAATGGTTCCATATTAACATACCACAGCCTCATTAGCACATTATCTTGATACTTACAGGACAATGATTAGCACATTACCTTTGATACTTTTTTGCAGGACAATGATTCAGCTCAACCCAACCCCTTTCTGATTATATATTACTCTTCCTACACACTTGACACTGAGAGACACTGCCCTTCAGTGTTATTCCTCTGAAGAGGCTACCACAGCTGCTGGCGAAACATCAGGAAAGAAAATACCAAAACCACGATTACACAGCCCGGATAACTTACAAGAACCAAAGCTAGTTTGTTGATTAATGGTATATTATCTTCACAATTAGAAATTCAAAAGGGCACCAGACAAGGTTGCCCTCTATTACCTTTACTGTTTATTGTTTATCAAGGTCCGGGAGCAACCAGAGTCCAGTATAGCAACTACCGCCACTGCATCCCCCCCCCTTGGGACTCCGTAACACAACGGATATCAGGAAGGTGTTTCCCTGATCGCTCACCCAGGTTGGGACCGGATTGGCGGGACCGTGCTGGTCCGCTCACAGAAAGCCCTCCTCGTTTTTTGCCTGCAACAAGTCCCTGGAGCAGCAGCAATGAGTGCAGGGAGCGGGTGCTGGGTCGGCGCGCAGAGCAGTCATCCTGCGGTGGGTGGGTGGGCCCTCCGTTCTCCTCAGATCCGTGATACGGGTCGCTCTGCCAGCAGCCGGTCCTGTAGATCCGCTGGGACATTTCGCCGCATAGTGCCCCACTCTCCCGCAGCGTAGGCAGGCTCCCTCTCTGAAACGGCGCGCTCGCTCTTTCGCGAATCTGCCCCAGGCCCCTTCGTCACGGCGGGACTCCGTCACGGCGCCCCCCTTGGGAGGGCCTCGGGGAGGTTCTTTTGCCGGGCGATCCCTCGCAAATTGGAGCATTGACTTATGGGTCTCGACTTGCGCCGCCAATCGGATCCATTCCTCGACCGTTTGTGGGTTGCCCAGTGTCAAACATCCGTCCAACACTTCCCACCGCAGTCCTTCGCGGAAGTGTTGGACCTTGGTGGCTTCACTCCACTCTCTTATTTTGCAAGAGAGGGACTGAAACTCCTGGGCATAATCCATTACAGAGCGAGCCCCGTTTTAAATTGTGCATGGCAATCTTGGCCCTCTCCCCCCGGTGAGGGTCTTCAAAACGGCGTTGCAGGGCCCCCAAGAATGCATTCAGTGAGTGTAGAATCCGGGGTTCGGATTCTGTCGCCGTGGCTGCCCACTCTACCGCCTCTCTCTTTAGCAGGCTGATGGTGTATCGGACCCGGGCTTCCTCTGAAGGAAAAGTACCTCCTTGGTCTTCCATGAACCCGGTCAGCTGGAGCAAGAAGTGGGGCAGCTGGGCGCAGGACCCGTCGAAAGACACCTTCAGACCCCGGGTTGCAGGCCGCCTAGGTGGGATGGGTGGGGGTGTTCTTGTGCTGACGGGCGTTTGAAGGTCTCTCACCGCTCCCAATACAGCTTCTGTAGCAGTCTCTGACATGATCATGGTATCTTATGAACATGTGCAGAATTAATTCCATATAAAACTTAAACACACATACACATACAGAGGTTTGTGTAATGTATAATGAAAGTCTGTGTCATGCTGACAGGCAACTCTGTGTCATGCTGACAGGCTAGTTCAAGGTTAGCTCTAATCAAAGCTAACTACTAAAGTTACTCTGGCTTGCCCTTGAAGGGGCAGCGTAAAAGCCTTAGCTGCCAGATGTCAGAATCTTAATCTACTAAGAGTGCATTAATAGTTGGAAGTGTGCTTAAAAATAATTCTCTCAACATAAGGATAATATGCTTCCTTGCTCTACTGTAATCTTGCAGCAGAGAATGCAGCAGAGAAAGCGGCAGAATATAAACCTGCTAAACTTATGTAAACAAAACAGTTTGTAAAGTGACAATGTCAGCTAAAATTATGTTTCATGAGTTATATAGTTAAACGTTGTGCTACAGGTTTCTAAGTAGTCTCATTTAATGCGTATAGTCCTAACGAAGAGGATGGTATAGAAATTAAATATGTAACTTGATCATGAAACTCAGAAATAAGGATTTATACTTTAGGCACAGAGGACTGAAAGGAAAGGATGTCCATATTTGGGCAATAAGATATCAGAAGACAGGAAAAGAAACCACCAAAGCTCCTGGTTTTGGATACGAAAGGGAATAAAATTATCCTTTCAAGGGCTAAGGAAGAAAAGTTCCTGAGGGGAAAGGAATAATCTTCACTCTTAATGGGTCTAGAAATAGTATAAATACCAGCCACAGTCCAGCTTGCATTTTAGAGTCCTATGGCTGGCAGACTGCAGCTGTCTGGCGTAGTACCTCCATCTCAAAAGGCTTGAGATGTAAAACATTGAAACTCTGATCCTTGCGTGGACAGAAGTTCTCAGATATCTTGAAATATCAAGATCTGGATATTTCAACATATCTTACTTACAGTCTTCTTGTGAGACTGCTCTATTCCTAGAAGAGGATAGAGACCCTTAGAATTCCTATTCTTTGAATGGGAATCTAAGTGCAGAGATCTTTCCATGTATTGGAACACTGAGAGTCCATCAGATTTATGGATTCTTACAAACTAAGCCTATTTGGCTTACCAATGCTAAGAAGCATCCTGAACACAGGGATAATAGCTAGACCTCTGAGATTGTGTCAGAACGTCCTCTACTTAACAGAGGGACTTCTGAACCTCCTCAGAGCAAGAGACCAGAGAAGGGAAAGGAGATTCTCTGTACTCTGTGAGATATGCACGATGCACATACACAGATGACACAGCAAGGTATAGTGTGTCTGCTGTACAGAAATGTTATGATGTTTTGAATGATTTAAGTTAGGATGTTTCTAACCAAATCTTTCTCTAAAGAATTAACCATATTTTGACAGGATTTCTGTAACCTTATATTCTGAATGAAGGTGCATTGCACTAAGGATACTTTATGAGTATATTCTGACTAAGATACTCCTTTATGGAGGCATAGAGAATGTGAATGATTACTTGCTACATAAACATGTTTAAGACTAATGATGTCTATCCTTATATGATATTTTAAGGCTTTTGCAACCGAAAAGCATATATTGTATAATGTAAATAAATGTGTTTTTTATATATACTTCTACTCTTGTCCATTATTATAAATTTACTGGCGTATTCAAGAGATGTCCTAGAAGCAATAACAAGTTTCTAGGAACAGTTGATTCCGGTCTAGTGGTGTCTCGCTGAATAAGATAACTCCATTTCTTAGTAAATGGTACATTCTAAGAGTGTAGGCACTTAACGGCCCGAACCGCGACACTTCCATGTCCCTCTGGAGGGTTCGCAGCTCTCGCCTGAAGATCCCGGTTCTGGGAAGTCAACGCCTGGTTCCGCTCCCGCAGTAGGGCTTCCTCCTCCCTGGTACCGAGGGCTGGGATACCAGGGGCATGGATGGTCGAGGGGTCGTCCCATCGGTCAGTCATCACCCATACCCGGCTCTGCTCCTCTCTCCCTCCGTACATGGGGGTCAGTGGCCCTCGGTAAAAGCAGTCGGAGTCCGTCACCGTCCGTCGGTTGGTCCCGATCCACCTCTGCGACTCGGTGGGCGTAGGTCCGGAGGTCCGGGCCGGCCTCTCGGGGGGAAAACCGGCGCGCTCGGTCGGGTGCCGCCCCGGAGCTGCTTCTCCCCAGCCCTCCTCAGCGAGGGGGGTTGCCCCTGGCCAGTATTTCTGGCAAAGATCTTCATCAGCAAGGAACGGGTTAGTGGACCGTGCTGACATTCTGTTCAAAACTATTTCGATAGTACAAAAATAATAAAGAAGAGGGGATGCTAGCCTACTGTCAGGCCTCAGCAAGTCGATGTGTTCCTGGCAATAACTTTCCTCCAGACGATGCAGCGAGTTAAAAGTTTATTTCAGAAGAACAGCGATTTCAGCAGGTCAAAAGACTTAAGGCTAGCATACAGGTATGGGGGAATATTGAAACATATATAGGGTGGATACAATGGGGTTGATTGGATTATTGGAAACAAAGACACAATACCAAAGCTAACTACCGGTAAAGACTTGAGCAAAAGTATTCAGAGTTAAATGCGTGCGTTAAGTGGCTGATCTTCCCGGGCTCCCAGTATTGTTCTGCGGGACCCGGTATCAGATCAGCCATTACCGGGGCGGGTCTCCATTGAGCTGCAGATCTTGGGCAGGAGACCAGGTGCAAACGGGGAGGGACGGGGTGCAAAAGGACTCCATTTTGTCCGTGGGGGAAACCATCTTGTTTTTATCCGGGACCGGCGGAGAGCCTCTCTGACAGATATGGAGGAATTTAAAATAACATGGTCAAAGGCCCCGCATATTGGGATAAACTGGCAAGAATGAACTTTGTTAACATAGTAAATGTTATAGATATAATTTTGTAATATTTTCTATATACTATTAAAAAAGAATAATTTAAAACCGTTAAGACACTTCTCCGGAAGTCCATTAATGTGGTGGTGGGACACTATTTTAGGGGGGTGATGGGATTCTAGGGTACTATGAATATTGTAATTTTACGGTATTATGAACTTTTAATAATATGTATGTACCCTTTTGTATTGTTTATTCTTTTGTGTGGTTTTTTTGCTTTTTGTTATGTTTTATGATATTAAAAAATTATTAAAAAAAAGAAAAAAGGAAGAAAATTAAAATACACCTTAAAGGGACATGAAAGCCTTCTGCATCAGAAAGACTTGGTTTCCAATCTACCAATTTATACAGCTCCTCACCTGGGTGCATTCTTTGATGGGAAGTAAGGGCTGATTTCCGATGGAAGGTCTTTCCGCATTCCTCGCAATCATATGGTTTCTCTCCTGAGGGAATTTGAATCTTGGAAATAATACTCCTGTTTTTAATGAAGGTCTTTCCAAAGGCCTCACTTTTATTGTCGATTTCCCTGGAGCGGAATGTCTGGTTAGCACGGAGGCCTTTGTTCCTTCTTGTTTTGGTTGACCTTTCTTCTTGGACTGGGATTTCATGCAAAACCCCTACTTGGAATGGAATGGGCTTATCCCTATTCTTGTCTGCGTGGCTTCCCTCCTGCTTCTGGGGTCCACCTCTGTCGATCAGGTTTCCTTTGGAATCGTTATTCTTGGTTTTTCCCAAAGAGAACCCCTGGAATCCCCTAACAGTCTCTTCTACATGTGCTTCTGCAATAAAGAAAGACGTCCCATCAGCATCTACTGAAGAAGTCAAACCACCCATCACACATTGTTCACTTATGAGTTTGCATTTCTTTGATCAGACCTTCTTTTCCCCCAACTCAACTGCTGGTCATACCTTATTCCCAGCCAGACCTCCCAGGAGAGCAGTTATTATATTCTGCCTATTCCTTCCCTCCTCCTACTCCTCATATGTACTTTTTCTCCTTAAAGTGGCAAAGAATTGTTCCCCCCTTTGTTCAAATTTGACTTGTTGTGCAGCTCTATTGTTTTTCTGCTATTGATTATTAAATAGAAGACAATAAGAAGAGAAAGCTTTTATGCTTTACTTTCTTCTACCCTAGAGTCTCAAAGAGGCTTACAAATAAAATTCCTTTACCCTCTAAACAACAGGCATCTTGAGGTAGGTAGGGCTGAGAAAGTTCTGAGAGAACAATGACTGGCCCAAGGCCACCCAGCTGGCTTCATGGGGAAGAGTGGAGAATCAAATCCTTTTCTCCAGATTCCACTCTTAACCAATACACCAAGCTGTCTCTCCGCAAGAAGATAGAGACAGAGAGAGATGGTTCTTACATGGGGAAGGAACCTGGTCAGGATTAAAGCCCACAATCCCAACCAGTGTAAGGGGCATGGCTGCATTCCAGATCACAGTCAGAGCGGATGACGATAATCCCATCTGGTGGACTAGTGTGTTGGTAACTGAGGAATTAGGATGGGGGCCCCTTCCAGAGTCTTCCTGTGGGCCTCTCAGCCCTGCATTGGCCCTGCATTGGTCTTAGGCCAGGACACCCTATCTGGCTTGGGAGACGGCCACAACACTGGCCTCTGTTGCCCCTGGGCCAGCCAGGACAATCGGGTCACTCTACCCGGCCATGATGAATATTGCTTTCACTGCCACCCCACCACCTCGAGGCTCCCAAAAGGGATCAAGTAACAAAGCAGGCCTCAAAACAAGGTATTGCTGTTTAAGATTTTGATTCACACATCAACCCAATGGCACAATCCTAATGGAAGCAATTTGCACCTTTGACATCTTACCCAGAAATGCCACGCTCCCGTGGTTCTCCAGCATGACTTCCTTGTAGAGAGCTCTTTGGCTTGGATCCAGCAGGGCCCACTCTGCCTCATTGAAATACACGGTGACCTCCTCAAAGATAACTGGAGACTGAAAGAAAAAGCAGATTCCTTCGTCAGACATCATGCAAGGTGGATCTGCAACTGGTTGCACCCAAAGAGTGTTAGTTAATGGTTCCTCATCCACTTGGAGAGAAGTGACTAGTGGAGTTCCTCAAGGATCTGTGCTGGGCCCTGTGTTGTTCAACATCTTTATAAATGATTTGGATGAAGGAATAGAGGAGATGCTTATTAAATTTGCAGATGATACTAAATTGGGAGGGGTAGCAAATACGGTAGAAGACAAAGCCAAGATGCAGGATGATCTTGACAGGCTGGAGAAGTGGGCTAGAACTAATAAAATGCACTTCAACAAAGACAAATGTACAGTTCTGCATTTAGGTAGGAAAAATAAAATGCATATTTATAGGATGGGGGAGACTTGTCTGAGCAGTAGTGTGTGTGAAAAGGATCTCGGGGTCTTAGTAGACCAAACACTGAACATGAGTCAGCAGTGTGATGCGGTAGCTAAAAAGGCAAATGCAGTCTTGGGCTGCATCAACAGAAGTATAGTGTCCAGATCACGCGAAGTGATGGTATCGCTTTACTCCGCTCTGGTTAGACCTCAACTAGAGTACTGTGTTCAGTTTTGGGCACCACAATTTAAGAAAGATGTAGACAAGCTGGGACGTGTCCAGAGGATGGTGAGGGGTCTGGAGACCAAGTCCTCTGAGGAAAGGCTGAAGGAGCTGGATATGTTTAGCCTGAAGAGGAGAAGACTGAGAGGGGATATGATCACCATGTTCAAGTACTTGAGGGGCTGTCATATAGAGGATGGTGCCGAGTTGTTTTCTGTTGCCCAAGAAGGTCGGACCGGAACCAACGGGTTGAAATTAAATCAAAAGAGTTTCCATCTAGACCACTGGTTCCCAACCAGGGGTCCGTGGACCCCCAGGGGTCCGCGAGAACTAAATTAAGGTCCGCAAAACAAAGTTATAAACCCATAATAAATTAATATTTTCAATTAAAAGTTCTCTATTATAAAAATATATATTAAAATATTATTCTAAGTTTAATGTTTAACTAACAGTTATGATTAAAGTTTATTTTCAAATTCCCTGAATTTTTATTTTGAACCTTGGGGTCCCTGCACCGAACAAAAAAGTCCTAGTGGTCCCTGGTCAATAAAAGGTTGGGAACCACTGATCTAGACATTAGGAAGAATTTTCTAACAGAGCAGTTCCTCAGTGGAACAGGCTTCCTCGGGAGGTGGTAAGCTCTCCTTCCCTGGAGGTTTTTAAGAAGATGTTCGATGGCCATCTGTCAGCAATGCGGATTCTGTGACCTTGGGCGGATGATGAGAGGGAGGGCATCTTGGCCATTTTCTGGTCACTAGGGGTGTGGGGGAGAAGTAGTTGTGAATTTCCTGCACTGTGCAGGGGGTTGGACTTGATGACCCTGGTGGTCCCTTCCAACTCTATGATTCTATTCTATGATTCAAGGCAGAGGCAACTCTCTGGAAGAGGGCATTCTGAGAGGGTGCAGGATGGAGAGCTTGGCCTGTATAAAAGGAGTGGCGTTCAGAGCCTCTTGTCTGGGCCTCTTAACAACAACTGTAGAAAAAACCACACCGGAAAAAGGAGGGGGGACCTAGCCCCCCCCCCGGGTCATCTCGCCTACCCAGTCTGGACACTCAGCAGCTGTCTCCACACTTCTGCAAAGAGGACGGATCAACACCCTCTCTTCGCTGCCTGCAAGGGAGAGAAAAGTGGAAGAAAGGAAGAAGGCCTTGACTTCTTGTTTTGTTTTCTTGTGTGAAGCATGCTTCATGCCTCCCTTTCCCCAGGGTGTGAAACCTTGCCCTATCTATACCCAAGTGTTATTGGTAACACTTTGTAGAAAGATGTGGGAGAGGTGGAAGAGAAGCACAAGGAACCAAAGAGCCCCCCTGGGTACTCAAGAAGCTGCTGACATGTTTCAGACTTCTCTGATACTTGAAATCTGTTCTGTGAATGGTGGAGATCAAAAACACAACAGCAGCTCTGCTGGATCAGACCAAAGGCCTCCATGAATTTGTCTAATCCCCTTTTCTTGGCATCACAATTAGTGAACGCTGAGTGCCACAAGTTGCACGGAGGACCGTTTCTCTCTTTTTCCTGACTAGAACTCTCTACCCATCAAATTCACCGGGTGCCTCAATCCCATCCAGGCACAGTGAGTCCTTACCGCATGAGAGGGCATCAAGGGCACACTCCTGGGACTGGGCCCACTGCCCTTCCTCTGAAGGGGCTCTTTCCGTCTCACAGAACTTAGCTTCCATCTTCAGGGATGGTCCCCAACTCTGAAACAGCAGTGAGAGATACGGGTAAGAGATGGAATGGAAGACACCAAGGAATGGATCCTGCCCCATTCCCAGACTCTGCACCTTTCTATCAGGACCAGCTAGGGTTTTCCTCCGACCCTGTGGAATTACCTGAATGGACAAGGAATTCCCTAGAAGAAGTGGCTGCTGAATCAGGTTGTTAAACCTAAACCTTCCATTCGGATGATTAACACTTGGACAAATATTGGGCGGAGAAACTTTAGGGTAATGTCAGATATTGTTGCTTGAATTGGAATACCTGGAAAGAAAAGCCCTCACCTGTTCTGCCTGACTCTTCTCTTCTGCCTGACTCAGGAGGAAACCTTCGGCCAGGGCCACCGCTTGGGAACTGGTCTCCGGCCTGCAACCTCTTATCCAGCGCCGCATTTCTTGGGGCAGGATGGTCAGGAACTGCTCCAGGATCACAAGGTCCAGGATTTGCTTCTTGGTGTGTTTCTCTGGCTTCAGCCATTGTTTGGAAAGTAAATGGAGTTGGCTGCAGACTTCTCGGGGCCCATCAGCCTCCCAATAGCGGAACTGCCGGAAGCGTTGGCAATATACTTCTGAGTTCAGGGGCTCCTGATTCCGGATCTCTGGCACAGCTCTCTCCCAGGATTCGATACCACTCCCAGCCTGGATAGGCAGGGGACCTTTCCTTGCTCTCTTGGAAGGTCCAGGTCCTTCCGGATCCTGCCCTTCCATCTCCTTCCCCTTCTATCGAGTCACTTCCGACTGTGAAAAGGTCCCTTTACTCACTTGGCTATGAAAAGAGGATTCTCCCTGCGGGGAAGGAGGGAGAGACAGATAGCAGCGTGACAGAAGGAAACAAAAGAGAATGGAGACCCACGATGGATCAGAACGAAAGTGCCACTTGTCGTTTGTAATATCATGTTGTTATGTGACATACCAAGCTTTTTTAGAGATGCCTGTTAGGTTCTCTGGGAAAGTTAAGTGTCCCTGGCTCTTTAAAGATGCTACAAGCTTGTGTCTGATTACTTTTCATCAATCCGTCCTCACGGTTTTGGGGATGAGAAGAAAATTCAGGCTATTTAAGCAAGCTCACCTGAAGCAATCCAAAGCAGGCCCACCCATAATCCTCCTATTCAATAGGGCTCATTCCCAGCAAAATGGTTTTAGGGCTGCACTGAACATCTGTGTTCCTGCAGCATCTTCCCTGTTCCTCTACACAACATGCCAGCGAGACCACTCCCTATTACTCCTTTGTGATTCTG
Organism: Euleptes europaea; assembly: GCF_029931775.1. Classification (NCBI taxonomy): domain Eukaryota; kingdom Metazoa; phylum Chordata; class Lepidosauria; order Squamata; family Sphaerodactylidae; genus Euleptes; species Euleptes europaea. Next base: position 1,825,092 of record NC_079312.1, read on the forward strand.
CCCTATCGGAGAGAGTCGCCATCACCTGCTCGGGGGATTCCTGGACTTTTTGGGACCGAGCCTTGAGGGGACTTCAGCTTCTCCTAGACTCTGTAGTGTATATTGTAAGGTCCGATTTCCGAAGCTACCCTTTTCTATAGGGGAACTGAACTCGGAGGTCTGGAAATCAGCTGCTGTAATCCCAGGAGAACTCCAGGCCCCACCTGGAACTCAGGATCCCTCTTATTGAACTTTGTGTGTGTGTGTGTGGGGGTCACTTTTCTCCCTAGAGTGGCAGGGTCAGCATCTTGGTTTGGCCGCCTTCTCTGCTCCCAGAGGCTTTTGAGGGTATAAAAATGACCATTTTAAAGTTGGGGGTCCAAGAAAGGGCACCTCTTATATCATTAATTATACTTGAAGATCAGAAGGCGGAAACCCCCAAGCTGGGGGTGGGGGTGGAAGAGGGCATTTCTGGGGAGGGGGAGGAATTTTGTCTCACCATGTCCACCCTCCCAACTCTAAGGTCACCCCCAGCCAAATGTAGCTTCTACTTAAATCAAAGAAGGATATCAAAGAATTTGTTTTTTTTCCCAATGAAAGAACTGAGGGAGTAGTGGAGCTGCCCTAAAATACTAATGTGCAGCTTTATTAAAAAGCCGGAGTCCTTCTGAGGGGGGCGACCGGCAGCTTCAGGCCGTCCAACCACTCTGGGAAGGTTCATATAACATCCATTGCAAAGATTCACAACCACCACCACCACCACAATACAGACTAATAGGCAATGAATAACATTAACACAACTCCCCTTCCAGTAATCAGTATAAGAAATTCTCATACCTAGAATTTTCATGTGCAGTTTTATAATAGAAATCAAATCAATACATAAAAATAAGTTTAAAGGGCTGAAGTCTTTCTGAGTTAAGCTACCTGCAACTTTAGGCCCTCCAATCGCTCTGGGAAGATTGCGCCTTTTCCCCCTTGTGAAGTACCCAGTTTGTTAGCCCCCCCCCCAGTGGACTCGGGGTTACACAAGGAGCATAGGGGTCTCTGCCCCCTTTTCCACAAAGCATCTTTGGTGTTTATGTGTGTGGAGAGTCAGCCTCTTGAATGGGGAGTTGAGGTCAGGGGAGTTGAGGCACTGTCTCCGTGCCCCTTACTGTGCCCATTAAACAATGCTCAACTGATTTCCATCTTCCATAGCTCCTGGAGCGTGAGAAGCATGCTCAGGCCTCACTGCTGGGGTGCTTTGGGGTGGGGGAGGATCCTTTTCTTTCAATTCCCAAACTCTTCTGCATACCTAGGTAGCTGCCCTCCCCCCAATCCACACCCTGCTTGGGTGCCCTACACAGAGAAAATGGACGAAAAAGATTATAGAAATTTTAAATAAAACAGAAGGCATGTCCGATCTTGTTATATGGGACGCCAGCAAAGCTTTTATAAGAGGGAAAATGATATACCTGAATTCCAAAAAGAAAAAAGAAAGACAGAAGAAAATCAAAGAATTACAAGATCAACTAAGAAAATTGGAAAAGAAACTCCAAATTAAGCCGGATAAAACTACCCTACATGACATTAAGATGACTAAGCACCAAATAGAGTTGCTAGAAACAGAAGAAATCAAAATAAAAGTCAAATATGCCAAGCAAAGATTTTTTGAAAGAGCAAATAAACCAGGTCGCTTCCTAGCCAACCAGCTTCGACAACAAGAGAAGAAAAGGAAGATAACAGGTGCTAAAGTTAACGGGATAACTTATAACAAACAAGAAGAAATTGAAAAAATATTTGTGGAGTACTACAAGCAACTTTATTCTAAAGATGACTTGCGAGAACAAGGACTTTCAACCTATTTAGCAGACGCACAACTACCCAAACTATCAACAGAAGAACAAGAGATTCTTAATCAGAAGATAACAACCCAAGAAATTGTAGACGCCATCAATAATCTAAAATTAGATAAAGCACCAGGTCCGGATGGCCTAACACCACAATATTATAAGTTGTTAGAACAACAACTAATTCCGGTTCTACTTTCTCTTTACAACGAGGTAATTGAATACGACAAGATTCCTTCGTCATGGCAGGAAGCACATATTTCTTTAATTCCAAAAGAAGCTGCAGATCAATATCTCCCCCAAGCTTATAGACCAATATCGTTACTGAATATTGACTACAAAATTTTTGTTTCCATAATCACCAAAAGATTTCAAAAATACATCAGAGACTTGGTACACCCAGATCAAACAGGTTTTATTCCTAAAAGACTAATGAGAGACAATGTTAGACTGGTTCTTAGTGCAATAAAATATGCAAAGTCAAAATCATTAAAAACTGCAATGATATTCTTAGACGCAGAAAAAGCATTTGATAACGTTTCTTGGCACTTTATCGCTAAAACACTACAACAAATGGACTGTGGAGAAACTCTACTTAAAGTTTTTAACACGATATATTCGGTGCAAAGAGCTCGTTTATTGATCAATGGTCAGCTGTCAACAGAATTAAACATTACAAAAGGTACAAGACAAGGATGTCCTCTTTCTCCATTTTTATTTGACTTATCTATGGAGGTCCTCTCTAATCATATAAGAAATGATCCAAAAATCAAAGGTTTAACAATAGGAAATGAAGAACACAAAATCAAAAGCTATGCAGATGATGTAGTCCTAATTTGTCAAAATCCTGAACAAACACTCCCACATGTTTATAATCATCTCACCGAATATGCAAAGTACTCCGGTTACAAACTCAACAAAACGAAGACGAAGATTCTGACTTTTAATTTAACAGCAGACGAGGACAAGCATATTGAGGATATCATTGGATGTCGAATTACTAAGGAATCAGTGAAATATTTGGGTGTCAACATATCCTCACAAAACAACACACTTCTAAGGTCAAATTACCTGAAAATATGGGGAGAAATAGAAAAAGATCTGAGCCTATGGTCAAAAATGAACATTTCATGGACAGGAAGGATATCAACGATAAAGATGAATGTTCTTCCTAGACTAAATTTTTTATTTCAATTTTTGCCGATTGACATCCCTGACAGGACATTAGAAAACTGGCAAAAACAAGTCAACAGATTTGTTTGGAATGGCAAAAAACCGAGAGTCAGATTTAAAGTACTTCAAGACGAAAAGAGGAGGACTGGCATTGCCTAACTTTAAATTATACTACCATGCCGCCTGCCTAACTTGGATAACTGAATGGATAAAGCATCCTAAAAGCCGGCATGTCACTCCAGAGCGGGCAGACTTGGGACAAGGTTTCCATAAAGTTTTGTGGGATTCTAAATCAAAAATCCAAAAAGATAAAGTACTAGAAGATTGCGATGTTAAAACAGCGTTACTGAAAGTGTGGAAAAGATACAAAAAGAGAATAAGTCCCTCCCCGCCCTCCATAATGTCACCTATAGAAGCATATCATGATAATGTCAAACTGAAACCGGGTGTTCACTTTACTTACAATGAAATGATAGAGCCCACGGGAGAAATCAAGACTATGATTAAACTTCAAGAAAAATTTCAAAAGTTGAACTGGCTGACATATCTACAATTGAGGTCCAATTTGCAAAAAGATTGCTTATACCCACAACCATTTCATGAATTAACAGAATTTGAGCAGTTAGTATCCAAAAATGAATCACACGTCTTAGGAAAAATATACAAGCTTCTCCTGAAATATGATACAGAAGAAGAACAAGTGAAAACAAATATGATAAAGTGGATGCAAAATTTTGGAGAAATGATCAACATGGACCTATGGGAAAAACTTTGTCTTTCCGAATTGAAATATACTGTCTGTCAAGAAGTGAAAGAAAATTGGTATAAAACCTTCTACAGATGGTACCTGACCCCTAATATGCTTTCCCAGATGACAACTCCAGGGAAAAAAGGTGCATGTTGGAAATGTCAAGAGTCAGACGGCTCTTACTTTCATGTATGGTGGACGTGCCCAAAACTACAACTATATTGGAAAAGAATTCATCGGGAATTACAGACAATCTTAGATGCGAAGTTTACATTTGATCCAAAATTTTATCTACTCAGCATAGTGCCGTCAAATTTACCTTTGAAATTGCATGATGTCTTCAAATATGCTACAACAGCTGCCAGAACAACATTAGCAAGAACCTGGAAACAACCTCACATACCTGAAATCGATGACTGGAAAGAAAAACTTCTGGAATATGCAACTATGGCCAAAATGACTTTTGAATTAAACCCCAAACTTAGTGAATCTACTGAGCAATTTGATGAGAAGTGGGCATCTTTTTATACTGATATGAAATGCTGCTAATTTAAACGAACTAAGTTCAAACATTACTACAAATTCTGTACCATATCCTTTTATTTTAACCACTGCCAAGCAGAAAACGAACGTTTAAAACATTAGAAAGCAGTTTGATGTAAATTTGACAAACCAAAGATACTCTGTAATTATGTACTATCATATATCATTTAACAAGACTGTATTGTTTTTATAATGATAACATTTACCCTTCCCTTTTTTTTCCTGTACCCTCTATAATATAAATAAAATAATAATAATTAAAAAAAAAGATTATAGAAATACCACACCTCAGTTGCAGTTGTGTGTAAAAGAATTTCAAGGGATCCTCATTAAATCATACGATTTTTGCACTGAAAGAAAAGAAAACCACTGTCATGTTGTAGATCACGTCTTAGTCCACAGGCAGCACCACAAAAATCCCACACCCACTGCCGCGTGGTGCTGCCACGGCACAAAGATGAAATTCCCAACAAAGCAGGAATCCTCGTGGATCCTTTTGTGTCAGGCCATACTAAAACCATCCACCCATCAGGCATCCACCGCTTAAGTGGCCCTGCCACGGCACCAAAACATGGCTAAGAACACAAGGAAAGCCCTGCCGGATCAGACCCAGGAGGCCCAGCAAGTCCAGCAGTCTGTTCCCACTCAGTGGCCCACCAGGTGCCCCCAAACAGCAGCAGCACCATCCTGCCTGCGCTCCGCAGCACCTGAGACATCCGGCCTGCCCCTCTGATGCTGGCTGGAGAGAACAGGTGTTCATACCTAGTCTCCGTCTGGACTAGGAGCCATGAATAGCCTCATCCTCCCTTCTGGATGGGGCAGGAAACCTGCCCCCCCCCCACACGCTCATGTGCCTCTCTGGGACTGTGGACACCCTTTAGTTTAACCACTCGGGGGGTATCCTGTCCTCCTGCCCCCCACCCCCAATCCGAGACAGGAAATAAACTGGTGGTTATTCCGATGAGGGTCAACGATGGGGAAAAGCTGCAACCGGCTGGAAGGGGCCAGAGCAAAAGCCTTAAATAAAAAACGGGGCTGCAGAAAGCAGGGGCAGGCATTAAAGACCCCAAACCTCCCAAACCCCCCCCCCCAAACAACATTTTGGAAACCACACCGTGGAAACGGCCTGCCTCTGCTGACCCTTTCCCGGCCAAAATGCCTCCGCAGCAGCCCTGCAGAGGACCTGTCTGGGGGTCTCACTCCAAACACCCCCGCCCCCCCCATCCAGCCCCCTCTCCCCCTGCCTTTCCCTGACTCACGACCCCCCCTCCCAGGACTCACCATCCCCCCCCCAGCTGATGACCCACCCAGGCCCTCCGCCCCTCCTCCCTGCAAACCTGGACCCCTCGCAAAGGCCTCTGCGATGCAAGGAAGGGGGCTGCATCTCTCTCCCCCCCCCCAGCCTCATGCAGAGAGGGGGGAGGACAGAGGAGAGCCCGACGGAGCAGCCCCCCCCCCCGGCTTTTGGGTGTGGTGGCATCGCTCCCTCCCCCGGATTGGGGCCCGCCTCCCTGCATTTCCCACCCACCTTCCAGCCCCGGGACCCCCCCGGACTCAGTGGGGAGGAGGAGGAGCTGCTGCTGCTGCTTTTCCAGGGGTCAGAACCACAAAGGCCTCTCTAAGATGTTAGACTCGCTGCCCTTCATTTCTGTGGGGCGGGGACAGCCAGCAGGGGAGACCCCCCCCCGCCCAAGCCTCGCCCCCTTCCACCGGGGATGCAAAGCCCAGACCCCCCCCTTTCTCCCTGCATTTGCATTTGCTGGGGGAGGGGGAAGGGCAGGGGGAGACCGGGAAGGAATTGCTGGGGGCGACCAGAGACGTTGGAGGAAGGGGAAGGGGAAGGAGCCCCCCCCCAGCCCCGAATTACCTCCAGCAAGAGGAGATGTTGCCCTTCTCTCTCCCCCCCCCCAAACCCCACCTTATGCAAGATCCAGCTCACCTGTCCCCCCCCCCCGCACAGATTCCCTGGGCTTCTTAGATCCCCAGAGGTGGGGGGGGGGGCTGGCAGCAGAGGCCCCTTGCTGCTTCAGGACTTTACTCTCTCCTGCCAAGGGGAAGCCCCTTCCCCCCACGTTAGACCCAGCCAGAGATGGTCTGGTGGAAACAGAGCTGAGACCCTAGCCAGCTCCAGGGGGACGCCTGGTCCGTTTAGGGATCATTTGAAATCCAGCTGCCACTGTTAATGTTGACCAGGAAAGGCCGAGACAATATTTCAGCGGATGCTACTTGAAGGGAGATTGTGAGTGTCTTAACAGCTGCTACACACACACACATTGAAGGACTAGACAGGGAATTGTGGGTGGTTGCCTGTCCATCTGCACACCTGTCAGGATTTCAGTACCTCGTAGCATTCCAGTAACATAAACTCCACTTCAGACGTAACAGAAAGTTTAAAGTTTATTTCAGCAAAGCTTACGAGATCCGCATCCTTGAAATATCCAACGGCAGAATGACCAGAGAAAGACAAATACAGCATATATAGAACATACAAAGAATTAATTACAAGTAAACTTTGAAATGCAAGAACAACAAGTTTCTTTGAAGCTTCCACAAGGTGTTATAAATGACACTAGGAAGATCGATCTCAGATTTACAACGGGAAGGCTTTGAAGTGGAGGTGTTACAGTTTCCAGTCTCTGTCCCTTTTTCCCAGGGGAACAGAAGGGGGGGGGGAAGAGAACAGAGTTTACTCATCCCGGGTCTGACTGGGTACCCTCACTGACAACACCCTCCCCAAGGTTTTTGTAGACAATGCGATAAAATGGGGGTGACCAAAATAAGAGAATAAGGCACTAAAATCAGAATAACGCAGCGTCATGGCAAATCTCATTTTTTGCTATTGGGGGGGGGGGCATCAGAAGGCAACTCTGCCCATTTGCTGGCCAAACACCAGTTAAAGCAAAATATTGTCGAAGGCTTTCACGGTCAGAGTTCATTGGTTCTTGTAGGTTATCCAGGCTGTGTGACCGTGGTCTTGGTATTTTCTTTCCTGACATTTCGCCAGCAGAACGTCAGGAAAGAAAATACCAAGACCACGGTCACACAGCCCGGATAACCTACAAGAACCAACCAGTTAAAGCCTTTCAGTGTCTTTAAAACCCTCAGCAGGAACCCAAGAGGGCCGACCAGGATGGACACGTCTGCCTATTCCTGCTAGCTAGCATGACAGGCTTGAAGAAGAGTTCTGTGGCACCTGAAAGCCTGCATGCTCCTGAACAGAGCAAATAAAATCTGTGATGTTGCCTCTGACAAGGTTTTCACGACTGCTTCTTAACCATCAGCCTGGAGTCACCTTTCTCGGGTATGGCCACCTGCCGGGTTTTATTTGGTTTTGATTCTGTATCGCTGATGGCTGCTGCCTCTGGCCATGAAGGGCTCGAATGGTCCTGATAAGGTTGCCAGCCTCCAGGTGGTACAGGGATACGGCCCGTTTCAAATTTCTTCAATTCAATCCTTCATCAGTCCCCTAAAACGTCTAATAAGCTCAATTTAAATAATTTTTGACTGCAGTTGTTGTATCCCGACGAGGAACATGGTGACTATCCTGTATTTCTATCTGCATTCACAAATTATTTAAATTGAGCTTATTTGACTGTTTAGGGGACTGATGGATTGAACTGAAGAAATTTGAAACGGCCGTATCCCCAAACCATCCATTTAAGCAACGTTACATTGACTACATGACTTTGAAGATATAACTATTAGAATCTCTTGGACTTTGCAGATTGCATTGTATAGCTATAGGGTTGTATTGTATACATTGTTGTTGTCTTGATATAGTTCACTTTTTGGTAGCTTTTCAATAGAATAATTTTTGCCCTTTGTAAAATTGTTGTGTCGCTCCTGTGCTTATTTTCTACCTGTTCAGTATTAGTACAGTGGTCGGTGTCCTCTTTTTCTACCACCAAACTCCAGGTGGTGGCTGGAGATCTCCTGCTGTTACAACTGATCCCCGGGTGATTTCAGTTCACCTGGGAAAAATGGCTGCCTTGGAAGGTGGACTCTATGGCATTATGCCCTGCTGAGGTCCCTCCCCTCCCCCAAACCCCACCCTCTTCTGGCTCCAACCCCAAAGTCTCCAGGTATTGCCCAACCCGGATCTGGACACCCTAGGGCCTGATGAGGATTCCTTGGGAAGCATCTGAGACTGTCTCTGCTTGATCTGGAAAAGTGTGGTGGGAAGCACAGTGCACAATAGGGAAGAAATCCAACAGATGCAGCCCCACCACTGGGAAAGCTGGCCCTCCTGAATTTCTGCCTCTCCTGCCTGTGTTCCTATCGCGGAAGACAGCGGGTTATCAGTTGGTCCAAAAAACCCGCCACCAGACTCCAGCTACTAAAAAAGTGCTTAGTTTATTTTTGCAGTGTATAATACAACACTCACTCCCGGCAATAGCTTCCGAACAATGAGCTTCACTTTCTGTTTAGTTTTATACATTTCCACCCCCAGATATTAATTAGGCCACCTGCTGTTACACCCACAGCGTTACATCAGCCTACTAGCCATATCTGGTTTAATCCAGTTCATTCTGCTGCTTCCAGGCCCTTTCAGCCTCTTACATCAGACCAGATCCTTCTGATCTGACAGTTCCTTGACAGCTTTACTGATCAGCTGTCTGTCACAATATTATAACAGGCTTGTATTTCTGACATCCAGGGGCCCAGCATGGAAGAAGAAAAGAGCCACCCTCCACCCCATCGCTGTGAAAAGGGCATGGCTACAGAAGTAGGAAATCCCTCCCCAGCTCTGCCGGGACACAGAGAGGCAGCCTGAGTGGCGGTTTGGACTGCGCGCTGCCATGGAGACGCTCCGGTTTAGTAGAGCTTTGGTGTCTCTGTTGCGTGCTTTTTGCAGAGTGCCAGGCGCTGCCCTGTCCAAGAAATCAGGAGAGTGTGAAGAAAAGGCCCTGTCCCCTTCGGACACCAGAGGGCGCTGCTGCGACGTCACAGTGTGTAGCTCCTTTCAGAAATGAATGCTATTTTTTACAAAAAAAATTGCCAGGGTCGAACCATAGAAGCCTTTTTCCTGCAGGAACTCCGAGAGGGTGGGGGGATTTTGGCTTAGTCTGAGTGGGAGTTGCTAAGAGGTTCAGCAGAGACGGATCATCCTGTGGATCATCCTGTGAAGGGAGCTGCAATTTGGGGTGGGGGAAGAGAGGCAGTTATGGGGACAGACGAGCACAAGAGGGGACTTTGTGGCTGCTCCAATTATTCCAACCCTTTGGGTCTGGTTGAGGTCTTGAGACCTTCCCCCAGGAACTGGGGCCTCTGCTTTGGAAGCGCGATCCCTCTTGTGGTGTTTCATCTCATAGAATCATAGAGTTGGAAGGGACCACCAGGCTCATCTAGTCCAACCCCCTGCACAATGCAGGAAATTCTGAACTCATGGTATGGTGACGACACTCTGCATGTGCTCAGAGGGATTTTGTTCACACACCCCGAGACAGTGCCTGAATGGCCATGAATCTGGCATGGGGAAATCTAGCACCAGCTGTCAGGAGCACCGCAAGTCTCCTGCCTCATTCTTTAGTGCCATGGCCCTGATTCAGCTGAGCCCCCTCCCCCATGTCAACTCCCAGTCTTAAAGAAGACAGCTGGGGATCGGGACACTTCGACCCTGAGAATGGTTTCCTGCCTGTGGATGTTGCTGCCCTCAGGCCTTCTGTGATGGACTCAATAAACTTTCCTTTCTCATTTCTCAGAAGGCATCTGATGCTTTTTCTGCCAGCACAGAAAGCAGAGAGAGGGGAACTATGCAGTGGAGAAGGGGGGCCCGACAAGGGAGATTTTTTTCGTTGGTTCTTGTAGGTTATCCGGGCTGTGTGACCATGGTGTTGGTATTTTCTTTCCTGATGTTTCGCCAGCAGCTGGGGAGGCATCTTCAGAAGAGTAACACTGAAGGACAGTGTCTCTCAGTGTCAAGTGTGTAGGAAGAGTAATATATAGTCAGAAGGGGGTTGGGTTTGAGCTGAGTTATTGTCCTGCAAAGTATTAAAGGTAATGTGCTAATCATTGTCCCGTATCAAGATAATGTCCTAAGGATAAAACGAATAAAAGTGATGGAGTCATATGCCAATATAACTTTGCATCTGCAAGGATTACGATAGCTAAATCCTAGAAGCAAATAAATAAACCTCTAATTAAAGACTGGAGAGAGAAATTGCGGATTTATGTGCTGATGGCCAAATTAACAGATTTCCTTTATGGGAAGGATATGGAAGAATTCAAAATGACATGGTCAAAGCCTTCACACATTGGGATAAACTGGCAAAAATGAATGTGGTGGGAATTTTTGGTATTGAACATTAGTTTATATTAAAATTATTAGTTTATATTAACTATTATTAGTTTGTGTTATAAACCAATTAATCTGTAGCTTATTAATCTATAACTTAGAAGCCATTCTAAGTGAAGACCTGACATTTAGCTGACATCAGCTCCAATCAGGACTCTGACATAAAGGGTCATAAGAAATTGCATTGCTAGCAGTTAATCACTCAAAGCACATCAGATGGCCCAAATTTATGTTTATAACACTAAGGTCATTAAAACAGAAAACAAATTATCTGTTCACTTAAGCGAGGAGATTGTTTTGGAACATTGATGGATGGACAGGACAATCAGTTAACAGACCCGGACACTGAAAGAATTATTATGGAACAAGGTATTTCTAAACAATTTTAGTCATGATTTGTGAAAACTCAGTTCCTAAAGATTGTAAGAGGGAGGGGTCATCTGAGACCCTCTCCTGATGATCCAGCTTATAAAAAGGACAGTGCAAATATCCTTTCTTTGTCCTTCCACGGAAAGACCACACACCCTTTGAATGGTTGCCATCTCTCTCTCTCTCTGGAAGTGACCCAGAGGCCTCTGTATCTGTTGTCTGTCAATATGTGTACGTTTGTTAAGTGCTGTCATATATATTCAGTTAAATATTGCTTTCTCCTTTGCTTTATATTCCTTTTGTAAGTTCAATAAAACTGTTTGGTTTACTGCTCATATGGTTTGGATCTCTGTATGCAAGGTCCTTTTCTATCCAGATCTCCCTGGGTTGCTTTTTGGTAAGTGAAGCAGGCAGAGAGGGCCATGCACAACGAACTACAAAGGGGGACAAAAGATTTTCGCCCCACAATGAACTTTACTAATATAGTGAATGAGTTACAGATAAAAGTTTAGAAATTTGAATATATTGTTAAAATGTTTAATTTTAAACTGTTATGACACTTTTCCAGAAGTCTTGGTGATGGGACACTTGTAAGGTGGGTGGTGGGTTTTACATTTTCCCAATATGTCTACAAGAACATTATGGGGAACCTTATCAAAAGCCTTACTGAAATCTAGATAAACTATGTCTACAGCATTTCTCTGATGCAGCAAGGTAGCAACTTTATCAAAAAAGGAGATAAGATTAATCTGACATGACTTGTTCTTGAGAAACCCGTGCTGGCTCTGTAATCAGATCCATCCTTTTTAAATGCTCAAGGACTGACTGATGATTTGTTCAAAAACTTTTCCCAGTATAGAAGTCAAGCTGACGGGTCAGTAGTTACACGGATCCTCCTTTTTCCCCTTCTTGAAGATGGGGACATTTGCTCGCCTCCAGTCTTCTGGCACCTCACCTGTTCTCCAAGAATTCTCAAAAAGAATGGACAGAGGCTCAGAAATTACATCTGCAAGGTCTTTCAATACCCTTGGATGCAATTCATCTGGCCCTGAGGACTTCGTTTCATTTAAAGAAGCTAGGTGTTTGTGCACTACTCCAATGCCAATCTTGGAAGGTTTGGTCAATACATATAAATCAGTATTTTAGGCATAGAAAAATGCCCCTAGGTTTTAGAACCTAAACATTCTAAATTGTAGATTAAGATGAAAATAGCTAAATAATAACAAAAGTTAAAACAGATAAAAGTACTATTTACAAAAGGAACAATATATATATAATATTCTGTTCTGTATGAGGCGAGTTGGAAGTCGGTTTCTGTATTGTTTTATATTTCACTTTTTCTTTCTTTTCTTCACTTTCTTTTTTATATTTTCTAAGATGAAAGTACTGGTATTATTTGCATATATTGGCATATTCTGTAGTATTTTCCCTACTTCAATAAAACTTTTTAATTCTCTTGAAGTAGAGATATGGTTGTTCACAGGCCTTGGAGCTGGAGGGGGGCTATATAAAGGCTGAGTGACATCCTGCCTCTGTGAAGGAAATGTGCTCTGGACATGGAAGGGAGACTCACTCTCTCAAACCTATCCCAAAGATCCGCCCATTGCACATTACACTTTCGATGGGGTGGCCTTCAAAAAAACTAAGAAAAGATTGGGGATCAAATAGGAGTGTCTCAACTGAGGAGGGGACAGGGGCCTGACACTGAGCATTCAAAGAGGTTGTTCCTTTATGTGGGTTCTTAGATGCCTTTGAAGACTGCCACTCTTACAGAATCTCTTTTCACACTTTGAGCATTCAAAAGGTTTCTCCCCTGTGTGGGTTCTTACATGACTTTGAACAGTGCCACTGCAACTGAATCTCTTTCCACACTCTGAGCATTGAAAAGGTTTCTTCCCTGTGTGTATTCTTTGATGCTGCTGAAGATTGCCACTGCTAGTAAATCTCTTTCCACACTCTGAGCATTCAAAAGGTTTCTCTCCTGTGTGGGTTCTTACATGACTTTGAAGATTGCCACTGCTATTAAATCTCTTTCCACACTCAGAGCATTCAAAAGGTTTCTCTCCTGTGTGGGTTCTTACATGACTTTGAAGAGTGCCACTCCTAGTAAATCTCTTTCCACACTCTGAGCATTCAAAAGGTTTCTCTCCTGTGTGGGTTGTTACATGAGTTTGAAGAGTGCCAGTGCTAGTAAATCTCTTTCCACACTCAGAGCATTCAAAAGGTTTCTCCCCTGTGTGGGTTCTTACATGAATTTGAAGATTGCCACTGCTAATAAATCTCTTTCCACACTCTGAGCATTCAAAAGGTTTCTCTCCTGTGTGGGTTCTTAAATGCCTTTGAAGATTGCTATTGAAGGAAAATCTCTTTCCACACTCTGAGCATTGAAAAGGTTTCTTCCCTGTGTGGGTTCTTACATGACTTTGAAGATTGCCACTGACAGTAAATCTCTTTCCACACTCTGAGCATTCAAAAGGTTTCTTCCCTATGTGTATTCTTTGATGCAGCTGAAGAGTGCCACTGCGACTGAATCTCTTTCCACACTCTGAGCATTCAAAAGGTTTCTCCCCTGTGTGGGTTCTTTGATGCCTTTGAAGACTGCCACTGTCACTGAATCTCTTTCCACACTCTGAGCATTCAAAAGGTTTCTCCCCTGTGTGCGTTCTTTGATGCAGCTGAAGAGCGCCACTATGACTGAATCTCTTTCCACACTCTGAGCATTCAAAAGGTCTCTCTCCTGTGTGGGTTCTTACATGATTTTGAAGACTGCTACTGCAACGGAATCTCTTTCCACACTCGGAGCATTCAAAACGTTTCTCTCCTGTGTGGGTTCCTAGATGCCTTTGAAGATTGCCACTCCTAGTAAATCTCTTTCCACACTCTGAACATTCAAAAGGTTTCTCCCCTGTGTGTGTTCTTTGATGCAGCTGAAGAGTGCCACTGCGACTGAATCTCTTTCCACACTCGGAGCATTCAAAAGGTTTCTCTCCTGTGTGGGTTCTTACATGATTTTGAAGAATGCCACTGCAACTGAATCTCTTTCCACACACTGAGCATTCAAAAGGTTTCTCCCCTGTGTGGATTCTTTGATGCACAAGGAGCTGTGATCTGTATCTGAAGTAATTTCCACAAGGAAAGCATTTATGTGCCCCCATTACACTAGGCTTTCGGAAAAGTACATTACCCTTTCTTCCACGAGAGACCATCCTTCCATTCTCCATGCAGATAAATGGCTTTTCTCCTGAATGAATCCTTTGGTGTTGAAAAAGGTCTGATTTCTCTGAGAAAGTCTTGCCACAGTCTGAACAGCTATAAGGTTTATGTGTTATTTGATGTCTAAGGAGCTCTGCTCTGTGAAGGAAGCTCTTGCCACATTCCATGCATTGATGGGTCTTCTTTCCACTGTGTATTTGCAAATGGCTCTCATATTGAGCTTGATCTGAGAAATTCATTCCACACTCTAAGCACTGGCATGCCGCCTGCACCATGTGGACTAGTTTATGGACATCCTGCTCTTGGCCAGGAATGGGTTTATCTCTCTTCTCGACCATGTGACTTTCTTTTTGCCTCTTTAGTTTGCCTTGACTCCCAGAGTTTCCTTTCAAATATTCCTTCTTCACTTTATCTGGCAATAGCTGATGCACCTCTCGATCACATTCATTCCACTGATCATTCCCTGCTGGAATGAAAAGACAGATTCCGTTAGCACCCATGCAAGGAGGTCAGATCACCCACACACAAAACATTTCAGTGGCTTTTCCCTGCTGTACATTGAAGAGTACACTAAAGAGCTTCCGGGTCGGGGAACAGCCGCAGACGTGCGTCGGACCAGCGCTCAGGCTAAAAAGCTGCCGGGGGCAAGAAAAACAGCCCCCCTCTCTGGCAAGCGGTACCCCTCGGAGAAAGAGGGGATGCTGAATTAAGCGCTGCCAGGCACTTCGTCCTCAAAGCGCACTCTGCCGAGAAATTGGCGGAGAACGCTCGGACAGAAGCAGCCGAGAAGCGGGCGCCATTGATTCTACAGGCAGCTGGGAAAACGGCGGAGAAGCCCCGATTCAAAAAATAACAGCAAGTTATTTTTTTCTTTATTTAATTAAAAAAATTTCAGAACTGATGTGTCTGATGGATAGTTAAGTAATAACAGTATTCTGATTACCTGCTATAACTCCACTAATAAGTTCTAAAGTGAAACTTGGCTTTTTGCCAGCTGTGGCGCAGTAAAAATTCCAGCTGCCAGCCACTGACACAACATTCAAAGGTGCAGGGGGAGAAATTTTTTTGCTGGCATGAGATAATTTTGAAAAAAGCGAAGACCTAGAATGGCTCTCTAAGGTCTGGATTATAAAACAAAAAGGACCTTCAGTTTTTAATGCAGATCTCAAGTGGATGTTTTGAACAGTAAAAGTCATCCCCCCCTCTCGCTGTGGATTACAAATTGCAGCCCAACCAGCCTTACCAGCTTAACCAGTCTAACTCTTTTCAATGGGAGAAAGAGGCAAAAAAGGAATATTTTAAAGACTCTAAACAACTGCAACTACAACAGACTTCCCAACAACAAAGGAGAGCTTCTGCCTCTAATATAAGTGTAACTCCAACTACTTCACCCTCTCTAACAGTGACTTCTGTTGCAGTTAAGATGGGACCAAAACCAAAAGTGGAAGACACTCTCAGCTCTCTTCATGACATGATGGTAAAGACACTTCAAGAGGTTGCAGCCATAAGGCAAGAGATTAGTCAAAATACGGTTGCTATTGGTCAAAATACAGTTGCCATATCTGATCAGAAGGACTCAATTACATCTCTGGCTGTACGTCAAGATAAGGTCGAAAATAAGCTGCAAAAATATTCACAGGATCATAAAGACATAAAAAAAAGAGTTGATACTTTGGAATTTTCAGTAGAAGCATCCCAAGAATGAGAGGAAAAGAGAGAGGACCATATTGCATGCAATGTTAGAACTCAAAATAAAAGAAAATTGCATTCGTATATGTGGGCTGAAAGAGAAATCTGAAGGAGATTTAAAAGGTTTTTAAAAAACACATCTGGCAGAGTTCTTACAGGAGGTTGAAGAAGTTGTGGAGGGAATGATAATAACAGCTTACAGGATAAATTCTGCTTTTGCAAGTAAAAACAATGTTCCCAGAGACTGTCTAATTCAACTTTTTTCCAGAGCTCATCGTGATCTTATTCTGAGTAAACACTACCAAAACCCACTCATAACAGATGGCACACCAATGAGAATAATAAAGGAAATTCCTGGAAGACTGCTTGGAAAAAGAAAGGACTTTTCTGAGATTGTGGAAAGACTGAAAATCAATGGGATTCAACACAGATGGGAGTTTCCACAAGGTATCTCTTTTTTCTTCAAAGCCAAAAGATTCAGAATCACAGATACTGATAAGGCCGAACAATTTTTAAGAAGATATGATAAGGATCTTCCTAAATCATCAAAACAACCTTCACCAAAAGATCTTCCAGAAGAGGCCAAAGCGGCAGAAGCATATGGTGGGGCACAACCAATAGATGTAACAGAAGAGGTTCTGTCAGATGATAAAGATAGTTGAACTGTTTCAGATGAATTTAGAGGGAATGGAAGGGGGGAGGGAGGATGGGTTTAATAAAGATAACGAATAAAGCTGGAAAAAATAACAACAATGAAAGGGAATAATTGAATATTAATATGTTACAGGTATTGTCTTGGAATGTTAATGGTTTGAATTCTCCCAATAAGAGGAGAAAGATATTTCACCATTTACAAAAATCTAAAGCTAATTTTTTTGTCTACAAGAAACACATATTTTACCAAAGGACATGACAAGATTGGAGTATCAAAAACTAGGACAACTTTTTACATCTTGTAATGAAAAGAAAAAATTAATGGAATTGCTATGTATGTCCCTTTGGTAATGGAACCAAAGATTATATATAAAGATAATGAGGGTAGAATCTTGTTGATAGAAATTACATTTGGTTATCAAAAGATACTGTTGGTGGGTATTTATGATCCTAATACAAATCCAAAAATATTTTATAATCAGCTAGCATCAATATTAGCTGAATATGCCACAGAAAAAATGATATGGATGGGGGATTTTAATGGAGTAACAGAACCAAAATTGGATAGGTCTGCTAAGAAAAAGAAGGGGAAAAGTGAGGGGAAATAAAGGGATATACGTATTTTTCATCTAGACAGCTTACTTATTCAAGAATAGATATGCTATGGCTTTCAAAAGGATTAATGAACATATCAGACAATGCGGAGATTTTACCTAGGGTATTATCAGACCATAATGCAATTACAATAAGAGTTAAAATAGGAGATAGAAGAAATAGACCTTGGTCAATAAATGAATTTTTATTAAAAAACAAAAAGATCATAGATAAGTTAAAGACTGATATACAAAATTATTTTATTGACAATGTAGATAAGGGAATATCTGATGAGGTAGTATGGGATGCTGGTAAAGCAGTATTCAGAGGACTCTTGATCCAACAAAATACAAGATGGTTTAAAGAAAAAGAGACTCAAAAGAAAAACATATTAGAAGAAATTAGACAAGGAGACAGACAGCTACAAAAAATACAAGATAAAATACTCAAACAAGAACAGGTAAATAAATTGAAAAGGCTTCAACAACAATATGAATTTTTAATAACCTCAGAAATTGGGGAAAAAAAGTTTAATAGACAAAGATTTTTTGAACATGCTAACAAACCGGGTAAATTGTTAGCCTGGCAGCTTAAACATAAACAAAAAAAATTACCAGTATTGAAAATTAAGAAAGAGGGTAAATTAATAACAAATAAACAAAAAAATATGGAAACATTTGTAGCCTATTATACAAATTTATATAGGGAACACACGGTGTTAAGAGAAGGAAATGGATGTCTATTTGAAACAATTTCAATAGAAAAAAAATCACGAGAAAATAGAGAATTTTTAGATTCCAAGATAACCATGGAAGAACTAAATGTTGGTAAAAGTAAATTAAATAAATCACCAGGCTCAGATGGATTTACAGCATTTAATTATAAAACTTTTAAAGAACAATTATCTCCATTGGTTCCTGTAGGTTATCCGGGCTGTGTAACCGTGGTCTTGGTATTTTCTTTCCTGATGTTTCGCCAGCAGCTGTGGCAGGCATCTTCAGAGGAGTAACACTGAAGGACAGTGTCTCTCAGTGTCAAGTGTGTAGGAAGAGTAATACATAGTCAGAAAAGGGTTGGGTTTGAGCTGAATCATTGTCCTGCAAAAAGTATCAAAGGTAATGTGCTAATCATTGTCTTGTAAGTATCAAGATAATGTGCTAATGAGGGTGTGGCATGTTAATATGGAACCATTGTATCCTGAAGTGATCTGTTAATGTGTGAAATCCAAAGCTAATCTGCTAATCAGCTCAACCCAACCCCTTTCTGACTATATATTACTCTTCCTACACACTTGACACTGAGAGACACTGTCCTTCAGTGTTACTCCTCTGAAGATGCTATCACAGCTGCTGGCGAAACGTCAGGAAAGAAAATACCAAGACCACGATTACACAGCCCGGATAACTTACAAGAACCAAAGCTAGTTTGTTGATTAATGGTATATTATCTTCACAATTAGAAATTAAAAAGGGCACCAGACAAGGTTGCCCTCTATCACCTTTACTGTTTATTGTTTATCAAGGTCCGGGAGCAACCAGAGTCCAGTATAGCAACTACAGTCACTGCATCCCCCCCTTGGGATTCCGTAACACAACGGGTATCAGGAAGGTGTTTCCCTGATCGCTCACCCAGGTTGGGACCGGACTGGTGGGACCGTGCTGGTCCGCTCACAGAAAGCCCTCCTCGTTTTTTGCCGGCAACAAGTCCCTGGAGCAGCAGCAATGAGTGCAGGGAGCGGGTGCTGGGTCGGCGCGCAGAGCAGTCATCCTGCAGTGGGTGGTTGGGCCCTCTGTTCTCCTCAGATCCGGGATACGGGTCGCTCTGCCAGCAGCCGGTCCTGTAGATCCGCTGGGACATTTCGCTGCATAGTGCCCCACTCTCCCGCAGCGTAGGCAGGCTCCCTCTCTGAAGTGGCGCACTCTCTCTTTCACGAATCTTCCCCTGGCCCCTTCGTCGCGGCGGGACTCCGTCGCGGCACCCCCCTTCGGAGGGCCTCGGGGAGGTTCTTTCGCCGGGCGATCCCTCGCAAATTGGAGCGTTGACTTACGGGTCTCGACTTGCGCCGCCAATCAGATCCATTCCTCGACCGTTTGTGGGTTGCCCAGTGTCAAACATCCGTCCAACACTTCCCACCGCAGTCCTTCGCGGAAGTGTTGAACCTTGGTGGCTTCGCTCCACTCTCTTATTTTGCAAGAGAGGGACTGAAACTCCTGGGCATAATCCATTACAGAGCGAGCCCCCTGTTTTAACTTGTGCATGGCAATCTTGGCCCTCTCCCCCAGGTGAGGGTCTTCAAAACGGCATTGCAGGGCCCCCAAGAATGCATTCAGTGAGTGTAGAATCCGGGGTTCGGATTCTGTCGCCGTGACAGCCCACTCTACCGCCTCTCTCTTTAGCAGGCTGATGGTGTATCGGACCAGGGCTTCCTCTGAAGGAAAAGTACCTACTTGGTCTTCCATGAACCCGGTCAGCTGGAGCAAGAAGTGGGGCAGCTGGGCGCAGGACCCGTCGAAAGACACCTTCAGACCCCGGGTTGCAGGCCGCCTAGGTGGGATGGGTGGGGGTGTTCTTGTGCTGACGGGCGTTTGAAGGTCTCTCACCGCTCCCAATACAGCTTCCATGTCCCTCTGGAGGGTTCGCAGCTCTCGCCTGAAGATCCCGGTTCTGGGAAGTCAGCGCCTGGTTCCGCTCCCGCAGTAGGGCTTCCTCCTCCCTGGTACCAAGGGCTGGGATACCAGGGGCATGGATGGTCGAGGGGTCGTCCCATCGGTCAGTCATCACCCATACCCGGCTCTGCTCCTCTCTCCCTCCGTACATGGGGATCAGTGGCCCTCGGTAAAAGCGGTCGGGGTCCGTCACGGTCCGTCGGTTGGTCCCGATCCACCTCTGCGACTCGGTGTGCGTAGGTCCGGAGGTCCGGGACAGCCTCTCGGGGGTAAAACCGGCGCGCTCGGTCGGGTGCCGCCCCGGAGCTGCTTCTCCCCAGCCCTCCTCAGCGAGGGGGGTTGCCCCTGGCCAGTATTTCTGGCAAAGATCTTCATCAGCAAGGAACGGGTTAGTGGACCGTGCTGACATTCTGTTCAAAACTATTTCGATAGTACAAAAATAATAAAGAAGAGGGGATGCTAGCCTACTGTCAGGCCTCAGCAAGTCGATGTGTTCCTGGCAATAACTTTCCTCCAGACGATGCAGCGAGTTAAAAGTTTATTTCAGAAGAACAGCGATTTCAGCAGGTCAAAAGACACAATACCAAAGCTAACTACCGGTAAAGACTTGAGCAAAAGTATTCAGAGTTAAATGCGTGCGTTAAGTGGCTGATCTTCCCGGGCTCCCAGTATTGTTCTGCAGGACCCGGTATCAGATCAGCCATTACCGGGGCGGGTCTCCATTGAGCTGCAGATCTTGGGCAGGAGACCAGGTGCAAACGGGGAGGGACGGGGTGCAAAAGGACTCCATTTTGTCCATGGGGGAAACCATCTTGTTTTTATCCGGGACCGGCGGAGAGCCTATCTGACAGATATGGAGGAATTTAAAATAACATGGTCAAAGGCCCCGCATATTGGGATAAATCCAAAGCTAATCTGCATGGCTATTGTTGACTGTAGTCTTTGTTAGTCTGGAGGTTTTCAGGACAGGAAGCCAAGCCTTATTCATTCTTAAACTTAACAGAAAAGAAGAGAGTTTAAGAATGAATAAGGCTTGGCTTCCTGTCCTGAAAACCTCCAGACTAACAAAGACAATAACAATAACCATGCAGATTGGGATAAACTGGCAAGAATGAACTTTGTTAACATAGTAAATGAGTTATAGATATAATTTTGTAATATTTTATATATACTATAAAAAAAGAATAATTTAAAACCGTTAAGACACTTCTCCGGAAGTCCATTAATGTGGTGGTGGGACACTATTTTAGGGGGGTGATGGGATTCTAGGGTACTATGAATATTGTAATTTTACGGTATTATGAACTTTTAATAATTTGTATGTATGTACCCTTTTGTATTGTTTATTCTTTTGTTTTTGGTTTTTGTTATGTTTTATGATATAAAAACATTATTAAAAAAAAGAAAAAAAGAAGAGTACATTAAAATACACCTTAAAGGGATATGAAAGCCTTCTGCATCAGAAAGACTTGGTTTCCAATCTACCAAGTTATACAGCTCCTCACCTGGGTGCATTCTTTGATGGGAAGTCTTTCCGCATTCCTCGCAATCATATGGTTTCTCTCTTGAGGGAATTTGAATCTTGGAAATAATACTCCTGTTTTTAATGAAGGTCTTTCCAAAGGCCTCACTTTTATTGTCGATTTCCCTGGAGCGGAATGTCTGGTTAGCACAGAGGCCTTTGTTCCTTCTTGTTTTGGTTGACCTTTCTTCTTGGACTGGGATTTCATGCAAAACCCCTCCTTGGAATGGAATGGGCTTATCCCTATTCTTGTCTGCGTGGCTTCCCTCCTGCTTCTGGGGTCCACCTCTGTCGGTCAAGTTTCCTTTGGAATCGTTATTCTTGGTTTTTCCCAAAGAGAACCCCTGGAATCCCCCAACAGTCTCTTCTACATGTGCTTCTGCAATAAAGAAAGACGTCCCATCAGCATCTACTGAAGAAGTCAAACCACCCATCAGGCATTGTTCACTTATGAGTTTGCATTTCTTTGATCAGACCTTCTTTTCCCCCAACTCAACTGCTGGTCATACCTTATTCCCAGCCAGACCTCCCAGGAGAGCAGTTATTATATTCTGCCTATTCCTTCCCTCCTCCTACTCCTCATATGTACTTTTTCTCCTTAAAGTGGCAAAGAATTGTTCCCCCCTCTGTTCATATTTGACTTGTTGTGCAGCTCTATTGTTTTTCTGCTATTGATTATTAAACAGAAGAGAATAAGAAGAGAAGGCTTTTATGCCTTACTTTCTTCTACCCTAGAGTCTCAAAGAGGCTTACAAATCAAATTCCTTGACCCTCTAAACAACAGGCATCTTGAGGTAGGTGCGGCTGAGAAAGTTCTGAGAGAACAATGACTGGCCCAAGGCCACCCAGCTGGCTTCATGGGGAAGAGTGGAGAATCAAATCCTTTTCTCCAGATTCCACTCTTAACCAATACACCAAGCTGTCTCCCTGCAAGAAGATAGAGAGACAGAGAGAGATGGTTCTTACATGGGGAAGGAACCTGGTCAGGATTAAAGCCCACAATCCCAACCAGTGTAAGGGGCATGGCTGCATTCCAGATCACAGTCAGAGCAGATGACGATAATCCCACCTGGTGGACTAGTGTGTTGATAACTGAGGAATTAGGATGGGGGCCCCTTCTAGAGTCTTCCTGTGGGCCTCTCAGCCCTGCATTGGCCCTGCATTGGTCTTAGGCCAGGACACCCTATCTGGCTTGGGAGACGGCCACAACACTGGCCTCTGTTGCCCCTGGGCCAGCCAGGACAATCGGGTCACTCTACCCAACCATGATGAATATTGCTTTCACTGCCACCCCACCACCTCGAGGCTCCCAAAAGGGATCAAGTAACAAAGCAGGCCTCAAAACAAGGTATTGCTGTTTAAGATTTTGATTCACACATCAGCCCAATGGCACAATCCTAATGGAAGCAATTTGCACCTTTGACATCTTACCCAGAAACGCCACGCTCCCGTGGTTCTCCAGCATGACTTCCTTGTAGAGAGCTCTTTGGCTTGGATCCAGCAGGGCCCACTCTGCCTCATTGAAATACACGGTGACCTCCTCAAAGGTAACTGGAGACTGAAAGAAAAACCACATTCCTTCGTCAGAGATCATGCAAGGTGGATCTGCAACTGGTTGCACCCAAAGAGTGTTAGTTAATGGTTCCTCATCCACTTGGAGAGAAGTGACTAGTGGAGTTCCTCAGGGATCTGTGCTGGGCCCTGTGTTGTTCAACATCTTTATAAATGATTTGGATGAAGGAATAGAGGGGATGCTTATTAAATTTGCAGATGATACTAAATTGGGAGGGGTAGCAAATACAGTAGAAGACAAAGCCAAGATGCAGGATGATCTTGACAGGCTGGAGAAGTGGGCTAGAACTAATAAAATGCACTTCAACAAAGACAAATGTACAGTTCTGCATTTAGGTAGGAAAAATAAAATGCATAGTTATAGGATGGGGGAGACTTGTCTGAGCAGTAGTGTGTGTGAAAAGGATCTCGGGATCTTAGTAGACCAAACACTGAGCATGAGTCAGCAGTGTGATGCGGTAGCTAAAAAGGCAAATGCAGTCTTGGGCTGCATCAACAGAAGTATAGTGTCCAGATCAAGCGAAGTGATGGTATCGCTTTACTCCGCTCTGGTTAGACCTCAACTAGAGTACTGTGTTCAGTTTTGGGCACCACAATTTAAGAAAGATGTAGACAAGCTGGGACGTGTCCAGAAGATGGTGAGGGGTCTGGAGACCAAGTCCTACGAGGAAAGGTTGAAGGAGCTGGGTATGTTTAGCCTGAAGAGGAGAAGACTGAGAGGGGATATGATCACCATGTTCAAGTACTTGAGGGGCTGTCATATAGAGGATGGTGCCGAGTTGTTTTCTGTTGCCCAAGAAGGTCGGACCGGAACCAACAGGTTGAAATTAAATCAAAAGAGTTTCCATCTAGACATTAGGAAGAATTTTCTAACAGAGCAGTTCCTCAGTGGAACAGGCTTCCTCGGGAGGTGGTAAGCTCTCCTTCCCTGGAGGTTTTTAAGAAGATGTTCGATGGCCATCTGTCAGCAATGCGGATTCTGTGACCTTGGGCGGATGATGAGAGGGAGGGCATCTTGGCCATTTTCTGGTCACTAGGGGTGTGGGGGAGAAGTAGTTGTGAATTTCCTGCACTGTGCAGGGGGTTGGACTTGATGACCCTGGTGGTCCCTTCCAACTCTATGATTCTATTCTATGATTCAAGGCAGAGGCAACTCTCTGGAAGAGGGCATTCTGAGAGGGTGCAGGATGGAGAGCTTGGCCTGTATAAAAGGAGCGGCATTCAGATCCTCTTGTCTGGGCCTCTTAACAACTGCAGGAGAAAACCACGCCGGAAAAAGGAGGGGAGACCTAGTCCCCCCCCCCCGGGTCATCTCGCCTACCCAGTCTGGACACTCAGCAGCTGTCTCCACACTTCTGCAAAGAGGACGAATCAACACCCTCTCTTCGCTGCCTGCAAGGGAGAGAAAAATGGAAGAAAGGAAGAAGGCCTTGACTTCTTGTTTTGTTTTCTTGTGTGAAGCATGCTTCATGCCTCCCTTTCCCCAGGGTGTGAAACCTTGCCCTATCTATACCCAAGTGTTATTGGTAACACTTTGTAGAAAGAGGTGGGAGAGGTGGAAGAGAAGCACAAGGAACCAATGAGCCTCCCTGGGTACTCAAGAAGCTGCTGACATGTTTCAGACTTCTCTGATACTTGAAACCTGTTCTGTGAATGGTGGAGATCAAAAACATGGCAGCAGCTCTGCTGGATCAGACCAAAGGCCTCCATGAATTTGTCTAATCCCCTTTTCTTGGCATCACAATTAGTGAACGCTGAGTGCCACAAGTTGCACGGAGGACCGTTTCTCTCTTTTTCCTGACTAGAACTCTCTACCCATCAAATTCACCGGGTGCTTCAATCCCATCCAGGCACAGTGAGTCCTTACCGCATGAGAGGGCATCAAGGGAACACTCCTGGGACTGGGCCCACTGCCCTTCCTCTGAAGGGGCTCTTTCCGTCTCACAGAACTTAGCTTCCATCTTCATGGATGGTCCCCAACTCTGAAACAGCAGTGAGAGATACGGGTAAGAGATGGAATGGAAGACACCAAGGAATGGATCCTGCCCCACTCCCAGACTCTGCACCTTTCTATCAGCAGACCAGCTAGGGTTTTCCTCCGACCCTGTGGAATTACCTGAATGGACAAGGAATTCCCTAAAAGAATTGGCTGCTGAATCAGGTTGTTAAACCTAAACCTTCCATTCGGATGATTAACACTTGGACAAATATCGGGCGGGGAAACTTTAGGGTAATGTCAGATATTGTTGCTTCAATTGGAATACCTGGAAAGAAAAGCCCTCACCTGTTCTACCTGACTCTTCTCTTCTGCCTGACTCAGGAGGAAACCTTCGGCCAGGGCCACCGCTTGGGAACTGGTCTCCGGCCTGCAACCTCTTATCCAGCGCCTCATTTCCTGGGGCAGGATGGTCAGGAACTGCTCCAGGATCACCAGGTCCAGGATTTGCTTCTTGGTGTGTTTCTCTGGCTTCAGCCATTGTTTGGAAAGTAAATGGAGCTGGCTGCAGACCTCTCGGGGCCCATCAGCCTCCCAATAGCGGAACTGCCGGAAGCGTTGGCAATATACTTCTGAGTTCAGGGGCTCCTGATTCCGTATCTCTGGCACAGCTCTCTCCCAGGATTTGATGCCATTCCCAGCCTGGATGGGCAGGGGACCTTTCCTTGCTCTCTTGGAAGGTCCAGGTCCTTCCGGATCCTGCCCTTCCATCTCCTTCCCCTTCTATCGGGTCACTTCCGACTGTGAAAAGGTCCCTTTACTCACTTGGCTATGAAAAGAGGATTCTCCCTGCGGGGAAGGAGGGAGAGACAGATAGCAACGTGACAGAAGGAAACAAAAGAGAATGGAGACCCACGATGGATCAGAACGAAAGTGCCACTTGTGGTTGGTAATATCATTTTGTTATGTGACATACCAAGCTTTTTTAGAGATGCCTGTTAGGTTCTCTGGCAAAGTTAAGTGTCCCTGGCTCTTTAAAGATGCTACAAGCTTGTGTCTGATTACTTTGCATCAATCCGTCCTCACGGTTTTGGGGATGAGAAGAAAATTCAGGCTATTTAAGCAAGCTCACCTGAAGCAATCCAAAGCAGGCCCACCCATAATCCTCCTATTCAATAGGGCTCATTCCCAGCAAAATGGTTTTAGGGCTGCACTGAACATCTGTGTTCCTGTAGCATCTTCCCTGTTCCTCTAAACAACATGCCAGCGAGACCGCTCCCTATTACTCCTTTGTGATTCTGCCCTATCGGAGAGGGTCGCCATCACCTGCTCGGGGGATTCCTGGACTTTTTGGGACCGAGCCTTGAGGGGACTTCAGCTTCTCCTAGACTCTGTAGTGTATATTGTAAGGTCCGATTTCCAAAGCTACCCTTTTCTATAGGGGAACTGAACTTGGAGGTCTGGAAATCAGCTGCTGTAATCCCAGGAGAACTCCAGGCCCCACCTGGAACTCAGGAGCCCTCTTATTGAACTTTGTGTGTGTATGGGGGGGGTCACTTTGGCCGCCTTCTCTGCTCCCAGAGGCTTTTGAGGGTATAAAAATGACCATTTTAAAGTTGGGGGTCCAAGAAAGGGCACCTCTTATATCATTAATTATACTTGAAGATCAGAAGGCGGAAACCCCCAAGCTGGGGGTGGGGGTGGAAGAGGGCATTTCTGGGGAGGGGGAGGAATTTTGTCTCACCATGTCCACCCTCCCAACTCTAAGGTCACCCCCAGCCAAATGTAGCTTCTACTTAAATCAAAGAAGGATATCAAAGAATTTGTTTTTTTTCCCAATGAAAGAACTGAGGGAGTAGTGGAGCTGCCCTAAAATACTAATGTGCAGCTTTATTAAAAAGCCGGAATCCTTCTGAGGGGGGCGACCGGCAGCTTCAGGCCGTCCAACCACTCTGGGAAGGTTCATATAACATCCATTGCAAAGATTCACAACCACCACCACCACCACAATACAGACTAATAGGCAATGAATAACATTAACACAACTCCCCTTCCAGTAATCAGTATAAGAAATTCTCATACCTAGAATATTCATGTGCAGTTTTATAATAGAAATCAAATCAATACATAAAAATAAGTTTAAAGGGCTGAAGTCTTTCTGAGTTAAGCTACCTGCAACTTTAGGCCCTCCAATCGCTCTGGGAAGATTGCGCCTTTTTCCCCTTGTGAAGTACCCAGTTTGTTAGCCCCCCCCCCCCAGTGGACTCGGGGTTACACAAGGAGCATAGGGGTCTCTGCCCCCTTTTCCACAAAGCATCTTTGGTGTTTATGTGTTTGTGTGTGTGGAGAGTCAGCCTCTGGAATGGGGAGTTGAGGTCAGGGGGTGCCCACTGTCTCCGTGCCCCTTACAGGCCCATTAAACAATGCTGAACTGATTTCCATCTTCCATAGCTCCTGGAGCGTGAGAAGCATGCTCAGGCCTCACTGCTGGGCTGCTTTGGGGTGGGGGAGGATCCTTTTCTTTCAATTCCCAAACTCTTCTGCATACCTAGGTAGCTGCCCTCCCCCCAATCCACACCCTGCTTGGGTGCCCTACACAGAGGAAATGGACGAAAAAGATTATAGAAATACCACACCTCAGTTGCAGTTGCGTGTAAAAGAATTTCAACGGATCCTCATTAAATCATACGATTTTTGCACTGAAAGAAAAGAAAACCACTGTCGTGTTGTAGATCATGTTCTTAGTCCACAGGCAGCACCACAAAAATCCCACACCCACTGCCGCGTGGTGCTGCCACGGCACAAAGAAGAAATTCCAAATAAAGCAGGAATCCTCGTGGATCCTTTTGTGTCCGGCCACACTAAAGTCATCCACACATCAGGCATCCACCGCTTTGTGGCCCTGCCACGGCACCAAAACATGGCGAAGAACACAAGAAAAGCCCTGCCGGATCAGACCCAGGAGGCCCAGCAAGTCCAGCAGTCTGTTCCCACGCAGTGGCCCACCAGGTGCCTCCAGGGAGCCCATAAGCAAGACCTTGGCAGCAGCAGCACCATCCTGCCTGCGCTCCGCAGCACCTGAGGTATTCGGCCTGCCCCTCTGATGCTGGCTGGAGAGAACAGGTGTTCATACCTAGTCTCCGTCTGGACTAGGAGCCATGAAGAGCCTGATCCTTCTGTATGGGGCAGGAAACCTGCCCCCCCCCATGCTCATGTGCCTCTCTGGGACTGTGGACTCCCTTTAGTTTAACCACTCTGGGGGTATCCTGTCTTCCTGCCCCCCACCCCCAATCTGAGACAGGGATAAACTGATGGTTATTCCGAGGAGGGTCAACGATGGGGAAAAGCCGCAACCCGCCGGAAGGGGCCAGAGCAAAAGCCTTAAATAAAAAACGGGGCTGCAGAAAGCAGGGGCAGGCATTAAAGACCCCCCCAACTCCCCCCACACAATATTTTGGAAACCGCACCGTGGAAACCGCCTGCCTCTGTTAACCCTTTCCAGACCAAAATGCCTCCGCATCGGGCTTCATGGGGGGCAGAGTTGGGGAAGCTGGAGGCGCCTCTTTTCTCAGTCCGCCCTGCAGAGGACCCGCCTGGGGGTCTCACGCCAAACACCCCCGCCCCCCCAACCCAGCCCCCTCTCCCCCCTGCCTTTCCTTGACTCACGACCCCCCCCTTCCAGGACTCACCATCCCCCCCCCAGCTGATGACCCACCCAGGCTCTCCGCCCCTCCTCCCTGCAAACCTGGACCCCTCGCAAAGGCCTCTGCGATGCAAGGAAGGGGGCTGCATCTCTCTCCCCCCCCAGCCTCATGCAGAGAGGGGGGAGGAAAGAGGCGATCCCGACGGAGCAGGGGGGTCCCCCCAGGCTTTTCGGGGGGGTCTCTCTCTCTCCCCCGGATCGGACCCCACCTATCTCCGACCTCGCTGCCCTTCCACCCACCCCCCATTTCCCACCCTCGAGTTGCCCCCACCCCAGCCCCGGGATCCCCCTCGACTCACTCGGCAGGAACCTCTGCTGCTGCTTCTCCACGTGTCAGAACAAGAAAGGCCGCGTTCCCAGATAAGACAGGAAGTGGCCTCTCTAGGGTCGTCAGACTCGCTGGCCTTAATATCTGTGGGGCGGAGGCAGCCAGCAGAGGGGACCCTCCTTCCAAGCTTTGCCCCTCTGTCGGGGGTGCAAAGCACAGACCCCCCCCTCCCCTCCCTCTCTGCAAAAAACTGGCTTTGCATTTGCTGGGGGAGGGGGAGGGGGAGGGGGAGGGGAGGAATTGCTGGAGGAGACCAGAGACATTTGGGGGAAGGGGCAGCTCCCCCTTCCCCAGCCTTGAATGACCTCTGGCGGGAGGAGTTGTGGCCCCTTCTCTCTTCCCCCCCTCCCCAAGGAGGATCCAGCCCCCCCCCTGTTCCCCAGCACAGATTCACCCGGCTTCTTGCAGTCTCGAAGAAGGGGGGGGGCTGGCACCAGAGACCCCTTTCTGCTTCGGGACTTCATTTTCTCCTAGAAATGGGAAGCCCCCCCCCCTCCATGTTAGACCCAGCCAGAGACGGCCTGGTTGGGAGGCTGGTGGAAATAGAGCTGAGACACTAGAAAGCGCGAGGAGGACTCTTGGTCCTTTTAGGGATCATTTCAATCCAGCTCCCACTGTTAACGTTGACAAGATCTGGAGATCCGTGAAGGCCACCCGTCGTCTCCTGGATCCTTGTCCATCCTGGTTCCGGAAACCATGCCAGGATCACATCAGTGGCCTCCCTCCCTCCATTATTTGCAATAAAAGTGATGGCTTCCTGGAATCCTGGAAGGGGGAATGGCAGCACAGACACAGAGGGTGGAGTAGACCCATTCGATTACACAATAAACCTCCAGCCAATCTGCAAATTAAGACGTCTTCAAGAGCAGGGTGTACCTAGGAATAAGACTCTAGAAGCAGCATCAGCAGAGGAAAATCTAAAGGACTCAACTGCACTGAAAACCGTTATCGTTCTAGGAGGAAAATATGGCCGAACTCTAATTTGGGGGTTAGCACACAGTTCAGGGACACAGCCCCCCCTCCCCTCAGTGCCATGAACAGCTTAAGCTGCCACTGGAGCATACGAGAGAATTTCAGAAGAAAATCAGCTTGTGTTTCATAGATTACAGCAAAGCTTTTGACTGTGTGGATCATGAAAAGCTATGGCTGGTTTTAAAGGAAATGGGTGTGCCACTACATCTGATCGTTTTGATGCACAACCTGTACTCTGGACAAGAGGCTACAGTTAGAACAGAATATGGAGAAACGGAATGGTTTCCAATTGGCAAAGGTGTCAGACAAGGATGTATTTCATCTCCCTATCTCTTTGATCTATATGCAGAACATATAATTAGGAAAGCTGGATTACATTTAGATGAAGGTGGAGTGAAAATTGGAGGGAGGAACATTAATAATTTGAAAATAGCTGATGACACTACATTATTGGCAGAAAATAGTGAAGATTTGAAACGACTACTTCTGAAAGTTAAAAGAGAATGTACCAAAGCAGGACTACAGCTGAACATCAAGAAAACAAAAGTAATGACTACAGGAGAATTACACAACTTTAAGGTTTCACTCCTCCAATTTTCACTCCACCTTCGTCTAAATGTAAATTAGTGGAAAGCATTATTAAAGATAGAATTGTCAAGCATATAGAAGGGAAAGGTCTGCTGGGCAAAACCCAACATGGCTTCTGTAAGGGAAGGTCCTGTCTCACTAACCTATTAGAGTTTTTTGAAAGCGTCAATATGCATGTGGACAGGAATGAGCCTGTGGATATTGTGTATTTGGATTTCCAAAAAGCTTTTGACAAAGTCCCCCACCAAAGACTGCTAAGCAAACTTCATAGTCACGGGATAAGAGGACAAGTCCTCTTATGGATTGAAAGCTGGCTGAAAAATAGGAAGCAGAGAGTAGGAATCAATGGTCAGTTCTCACAGCGGCGGGATGTGAGCAGTGGGGTGCTTCAGGGATCTGTGTTGGGACCAGTGCTTTTCAACCTGTTCATCAATGACATTTGAGGTGTCTCTATCCTGCCCCCTTGTTGGGCATTAAGTAGCGAGCTTTGTTACATGTCAGACAGTCAAGGGTTAATATTGAATGTATAGATGGTGACCAGTTCAAGGAAATGATGTAATGTGTTAATTAGCCTAATGGTCAGCAGAGTAGCCATTGCAATCATGCTTGTTAGTCACGTACACAAGCTATCTGCATTTTTACTGCTTTTTCCCACATCCTTTGTTTGGAAGAGAAAGCAGTATCCAGTCTGAGTTTTGATGCCAACCTGAAAGGATGGAGAGGCAATCTTGTCTTCTAAGAATGCCTACTCATGTGTAAGCTTAGTACCTGCCAGCTTCTGGCAAGGTTAGGAAACTTAGCCATGTAGAAAGGATTATTTGTTTTACTCCCAGTGATCCCCACCCTTGAATTTAGCTAGTAAAGATTGGTTTTTACTAAGACAAACGACTTTGTCTCTTTTGTGCATGTGCCTGACTCATTTTTACTTTCAATAAGCTATAACCATCGATCCTATCCATCTGAAATCGGTAGAAGATGAATAAGTCAGTTCCAGAACTCAACAAAAGTCCCTTTGGGCTGGGAGGGAGGCCGAGGGTAGGGAAGCAATGTGGAAAGAGAGCTCGGATGTTGGGGAGACAAAAGGCCTGGAGTCCAGGGGTGTGGAAGGATGGTAATGACCTTGGGCTTGGAAGCAGGACCTTGTGAGAGAGAGAAACGGGCAAGACACGGATCT
The DNA here is from genome assembly GCF_029931775.1 of Euleptes europaea. Taxonomy (NCBI): domain Eukaryota; kingdom Metazoa; phylum Chordata; class Lepidosauria; order Squamata; family Sphaerodactylidae; genus Euleptes; species Euleptes europaea. The sequence continues at coordinate 1,856,642 of NC_079312.1, forward strand.
GAGGCAGAGGGAGTTGCAGGGGAATCTACCTCGAGGCTGAGGAATGGGGGGAGAAAGGGAGTGGAGAGGAGGAGGCTGAGGCTGGGGACAAGGGGCTTGGCAAAAGAAAAGAGGGCCCTGTAGAGTGCACACACAAATTAGAATGATCTCCAGCTTCAGATCCTGAGTAAACCGATTGCTCTGCAGTAATGTCTTTCCATTTCTTTATTCCTATGAAGCTGCATTGGTCCTCAGCCTGGCAGAGGCTCTCCTGGGTCTCAAGCAGAGGATTTTCAAATCACCTACCATCTTCACTGGGGGAAGGCGGGGTATAAATTGAATGAATTAAAAATATATATAATTGGAGATGCCAGGAATTGAACCTGGGACCAGAGGCTCCACCCCAAGCCACGGCCACTCCTGTTGTGGTGCAGGCAAGGAGCGAGGGCTGTAAGCGTAGTCTGGGGAACAGTCCAAGGTCATTCACAGTGAAGGCAGAGTCCGAGATAGCAATACAGGCAAGGGAAGTCCAAAGCGTTAGTCAAAGCCAGTCCAAGAAGTCAGGATACCAGGAATCCAAAGGATAGCAGGGAAACAAGGCCAGTACACAAAGAGGTTGGTGACAAGTTGCTTGCACAACAGCCAAGCCTAACTGATGGCTTAAATCCCTTCCCCTGCTGCTGTAGCAGAGCCAGCTGATGCTGATGAGGCTGAGTTCACAGGTGGTGCTTCAGCCCTGCTCTTCCTCATCACTGCTACTGGGGAGGTTCCTCTGTAAAGCTTTCAGTCTAGCACTCTGCCGTTTCTGCTGCATTGCCAGACGAACCTGTTTTCTTCTTCAGTGACCTTGGCGAGGCCTCTGGAGACACTGCATGTTGCAAGGTGTCAGGTCCAACTAGAGTCCTTGAGCTGGCAGGCTGCAGGCATGGTGAGTCATCTCCTGACTTTGACTGATCCTTTACTCTGGCAGGCTGTAGGCCCTGTGGTTGTTCCTGTGGGACGTCTGCTTGAGGATGTCCCTCTGTTCTGGCTTCTATTTCCTCTTCGTCAGAGGAGGTCTCTGCAGGCTGACTCATGACACCTCCCCACCCTTCTGTACTCCTCTGGAATCCATTCATCTGGGTCAAATTAAATGTTTTGTTAGGGTTCCAGGATCAGATCTTCTGCAGCATGTGCTTTTTCAACTCTAAAAACCATGGGGAGGGTGTGTGTGATATTCATTTCGGAGCTGAAGGGTTCAGCGTGACTTTCTCCACAATTAAGCCAGTGATGCAAACTCTCTCCCCTCCCCGCTTTTGCAGGAAGTGACCAGGGGTCTGACACCTCCACCAATGGTAAGTGTGTTATGGCTGGGGGGGGGGGTGTCAGTGGGTACCAGCCTCGGAAATGAGGGACCCTTCTTGAGACAGGCTCTGTGGGAAATGTGCCCAGATTTTAAGAGGGTTTCTGTGTTATTTCAACCCTGTTCTCTACACACTGGCCCAGTTAGGATTTCCAGAAGAGTCTCTTGGGGCCATTTCAGATCAGGCAAACAGTGTGGTGGGAGGGAGGCTTAAGGCTCCTGGTCTGCTATGGTCCCAGTCAAAATCAGGCCCCCACGTGCCTGGAAATGAAGTTTCCAACATGGAACTCAGACAAGGCTTCTGTCAGCAGGGACGGCAGGCCCAGAAGCTGTGAATCCTAAAAGAGTCTCCAGAATTCAGTTTCCTTTTTACCATGCCTGTTGGGAAAAGAGAGAGAGAGAATCCTTGTTTTCCTCTCACAAAAAAGAAGGGGGAAAATAAGTCCTGTTTTTTTATCCCTATCCTGACCTGCTGGGAAATGCTAGGATTTCCCAGTTCCAGAATCTTCTGGGTCCCATGAACAATCTGCATTCTCACAAGAGTCACACATGAACACATGAAGCTGCCTTCTACTGAATCAGACCTTTGGTCCATCAAAGTCAGTATTGTCTACTCACACTGTCAGCGGTTCTCCAGGGTCTCAGGCAGAGGGTCTTTCACAACACCGATTTGCCTGGTCCCTTTAACTCGAGGTGCCAGGGATTGAACCTGGGGCCTTCTGCATGCCAAGCAGAGACTCTACCACTGAGCCACAGTCAGTTGTCTGATAGGCTGGCAGCCATTTGCAATCTGGTGGAGTCTGCTCATAGCTGGTTTTCCACGTGAAATCAGAGCTTCTGCAAACTGGTATTGCAACCCTTTAGGGTAGCCTCTGCGCATCAACGAAATTATAGCCAGTGGAGCCGAGGAGTCATTTCCTCACAAAAGATTTTTGCCCTTTATTCAGTCAGTCCATTTTTGCTGCTCTGAACTTTGACCTTGTGAAGAGTCTTCTTCTTCTCTGACTTTGAATAATAGAATCATAGAGTTGGAAGGGACCACCAGGGTCATCTAGTCCAACCCCCTGCACAATGCAGGAATTTCACAACTACCTCCCCCCCCAGACCCCCAGTGACCCCTACTCCATGCCCAGAAGATGGCCAAGATGTCCTCCCTCTCATGATCTGCCTAAGGTCATAGAAAGCATTGCTGACAGATGGTCATCTAGCCTCTGCTTAAAAACCTCCAGGGAAGGAGAGCTCACCACCTCCCGAGGAAGCCTGTTCCACTGAGGAACTGCTCTGTTAGAAAATTCTTCCTAATGTCTAGACGGAAACTCTTTTGATTTAATTTCAACCTGTTGGTTCTGGTCCGACCTTCTGGGGCAACAGAAAACAACTCGGCACCCTCCTCTATGTGACAGCCCTTCATGCACTTGGTTATCATATCCCCTCTCAGTCTTCTCCTCTTCAGGCTAAACATACCCAGCCCCTTCAACCTTTCCTCATATGACTTGGTCTCCAGACCCCTCACCATCTTTGTTGCCCTCCTCTGGACATGTTCCAGCTTGTCTACATCTTTCTTAAATTGTGGTGCTCAAAACTGACCACAATACTCTAGGTGAGGTCTAACCAGAACAGGGTCAGGGTCTTCCAGATAGCCCTCTTGGGGAAGGGGTTCCTGCTCTGAGGTTAGTACCCCAGAGGATTGCCTGCCTTTCCCTGAAGTCCGAGGCTTGACTCGTTTGCTTGAGTGGCCATTTGGAGGCCTTTGCTCTATGGGTCCTCGGTATGGCAGCTGCTCTCTGCTTGTGGCCTGATCTGTGTGGGGAGTGTGGCTGAAATGCCCCCTGCCTTAGCAAAACCTCATAAGATGGCCTTTGTGTTTCCCACTCCCACCCCCTGATTTGGATGCATTTTGATGATTCCCTGGCAGCTTCAAGTCTCTTGTTTTATTTCTTTTTTAGTTTCTATGCCTGACGCATAAGAAGAGAACAAAGAAGGTCTACTCAGGAGTTTCTGGAGATCAGCTATCCCACGCAAAGAGCTTCTGCCACCTTCAACTCTTACTTGTTTTGACTCCTAATCCCTTCTCTGGCAGTGGCTTCGTTTTTGAGGGATTTTTTTTTCTAAGGGATTTGAGTTGATTTTATTTTTCCTCTGATTTTTGAGACACGGGCAGCTCATCCCTGTTGATCCTTCAGGACTTCTTGGTAACTTTCAGTACTACAGAATTCTTCTGGAGACATTGGCCGTTTTTTCAATGAGCCGGGTTGGGTTTCCCCGACCCCGTGTTTATTCACCGCTGTCAAACAGCCGCTTTGGAGGACAAATTCCCAAGTTCCACATGGCCCAACCTGGACAGGGAGAGCAGCGTGGAGCATAAGAAACTTCAGCCTGCCCCATGTGCAGATCCTTCAACCCAAAACAGCATCTTCTTGCTCCGTCCTACAGTCCTTATTGAGACTGAGCCCGTGGCATTTGGGGAATGAGTGAGAGACAGCTGCTGCTTGGATGCATCACATCTGGTTTGAGCCTGACTTGGATGACGCAGTGCTGGACACGAAACAGGTTTCATGATGTACCAACCAATACAAGACGGAAGTAGAAAAGCTTTCCTGGGGAATATGAAAACCGGAGCAGATGGATCCAGCAGAGCACTTATGTTCCCAAGCAATAGTGCAGTTTCAGGATAATTTGGCCCAGATCAATTAATATATGTGCTGGTGTTTTTGTTCACTGGAAGTCAGGATTTTTTGGCCGGGAAAGCCAGTTTCTTTCAGCCAAATGTACCTCACAGGGTTGTTGTGACTGGAATGAGATGGGGTGGATCGTAACCTGCCCTGAAACACCAAGAGCGGGTGGGATGAAACTAAATCCCTTGAACTGTCAGCCTGTAGGAACTAAAAGTCTTGTTGGAAACTCAACTTCAACTGGCCTGTTGAGATCCCCCCTCCCAAGGAGCTGATTGTTCAAGGCTGCCAGAAAACATCTGTAATGAACATGTCAAAAAGTGGCCCTTTCTCAAGGCGTGGGGGGGGGCGCATTTGAGGAAGGAGCTTCCATCCATCCCTTACCAGAAGAACCTTCCTCAGTGTGCTGCTTGAGAAGGGAAGGTCTCTTGTCAAGTAATATGTAATGTTTCAGAATATGGGTGTCGAAATGTCCCTTTGCGTCCCAGCATGGTGTGGTGGTTAAAAGCGGTGGACTGTAGTCTGAAGAACCGGGTTTGATTCCCCACTCCTCCACGAGTGTCGGACTCTAATCTGATGAACCGGGTTGGTTTCCCCACTCCTCCACATAAAACCAGCTGGGTGACCTTGAGCTAGTCACAGTTCTCTCCGAACTCTCTCAGCCCCACCTACCTCACAGGGTAAGCTGGTTTGATTCTCCTTAAAAGGTAGAGCAAGTCGGCATATAAAAACCAACTCTTCTTCATCATCCAGAAAGCATGTTTGACTAGTTTCTCACTCCCTAAGCACTGCTTTTCTCCTCAGTGGGGGCACGGATTGACTTACAGTATTCTCCCTGTCTCCCATTTTATCCTCAGAACAGTCTTGTGAGGCCGGCAAAGTTCAGGATTCCTCACTAGAGATGTGAAGGCCTTGAAGGCTTGGGGGGAAAGGAAGGAATGGGGGGGGGGAGAGAAAGAAACAGCTTTTCATTTTTAAGGCCATATTTCCAGTTTTTCCAATGAAAAAATTGGAAATTTGGTGGAGTGAAAAAAAAATCTTCATTTTTTTTCTCTTTTAGAACTAGTGAAATGCTTTTAAAGACAACGCAGCTCTTAAACACAAGGTGCATTTCTGTACCTAGAAGGATCCCTAATCTTCATGATGAATTAACTCAGCATTTTTAATTGTTTTGAAAATTGCGGGATATAAATAAAATTTCTATAAATTCTTTGAAGGGAGCACACAGGGCTCTCATTGCTTCTCAGCTGCTGCTTCCCTTCTGAAGCTTATTGCCCTGAAGTTGTAAAGTCTGCATTTCATGTCGTGAGCCAGTATGCTGTAGTGGTTAAGAGTGGTGGTTTGGAGCAGTGGACTCCAAACTGGAGAACTGGGTTTGATTCTCTACTCCCCCACATCAGCGGTGGAGGCTAATCTGGTGAACTGGATTTGTTTCCGCACTCCTACACACGAAGCCAGCTGGGTGACGTTGTGCTAGTCACAGCTCTCTCAGCCCCACCTATCTCACTGGGTGTCTGTTGTGGGAAGGGAAGGTGATTGTAAGCCAGTTTGAGTCTTCATTAAGTGGTGGAGAAAGTCGGCATATAAAAACCAGAACATGCCCTTGGGCCCAACAGCAAGGCTCACCAGGGTGAAACGGGGGGGGGGGGGGGAAGAAGGGAAGGAAGGGGCAGTCTGCCACAGGGAAATTCAACAGGTGCGGAGGGAGACTCCTGGTGGGGAGAGCAATGGCTCGGCCCAGGTGTTTCAAGGCAGGGTGTGGCTGTGGAGAGCAGGGACCAGAGGGAAGGAGGGCGGGGCTCAGCTCAAGGGCCAGGTGGGAACCTGTGGCTATCCAAAAGGAGAAATGGGAGGAGGCTGCCAGGAAAAGAAAAAGGGTGGTGGTGGAGGCAGCGGCAGGCTGTGGCTTTTCTCCAATATAATGCCGTGAACCGCATCTTCAGGTGCCTGGAAGGGTGAATCAGGCTACCTGCACAAGGAAACAGTGACTGGGCATGTGATTCCAAGGCCCCCCTGGACTCCAGGTGCCATGTCCCCCCGCCCCCAGGGAGTGCAACCACAGGCAAACCCCCATTCTCATGTTTTTACAGCACTCATGGAATATGCTCAGGCTGGGTCTTTGGTGAGTCTCCAGCGCTGCATGAGCTAGAAACGGAGTTCTGAATTCCCGTTTCCATGAAATGCCACGAGGGGCTGTGGCAGAAGCCAAAGAAGAAGAAAAGAGTCGCCCTCCGCCCCATCGCTGTGAAAAGGGCACAGCTACAGAAGTAGGAAATCCCTCCCCCAGCTCTGCCTGGACACACAGAGAGGCAGCCTGATTTGCTGTTTGGGTTGTGTGCTGCTATGGAGACGCTCCGGTTTAGGAGAACTTTGGTGTGTGTCTGTTGCGTGCTTTGAGCCGAGTGCCAGGCGCTGCCCTTTCCGGGAAATCAGGGATGTGCAAAGAAAAGGCCCCGTCCCCTTCGGACACCAGAGGGTGCTGCTGCAACATCGCAGTGTGTAGCTCCTTTCAGAAATAAATGCTATTTTTAACAACAAAAACTGCCAGGGTCGAACCATAGAAGCCTCTTTCCTGCAGCCAACTCCAAGAGGGTGGGGAGGGGGGGAATCTCGGCCTGGTCTGAATGGGAGTTGCTAAGAGGTTTAGCAGAGATAGTGTGGGGCAGCACACTGGCTATAGCTTGTTCATTGAAGGGGCGGCCATTTTCTCGTGGGTAAAAACAGCAAAACAAAGAGAGACTCTGGGAGTGTTGCCAGCTCTATTGTGGGACACCCTCGAGGGACTTTCCAGCCTGACTCAGTTGTTGTTCTCGGGGCCAAGGCCGGCTTGGGCAAAGGCCGCATTGGGAAGAACCCGTGGGGGGGACGGAGGGAGGGAGGGGGCTCTTCATTGGGGCCTCTGGGGAACTCCCAGGCACAAGAGGAACCCATCTGGCTCAGGGGGTGAAGCTTCACACATCTGGGTGTGAGCAGTCTGGGTTCAAATCCCCCTCTCCCTCAGCCGTGGTGTTCCCGGAGAGGACTTTTGGGCAAACCCACCTCGCAGGGCTGTAGTGACTGGCATGAGGTTAGGGTGTGGATCGTAACCCGCCCTGAGACACAAAGAGTGCAACTCTACATCTCTGCAGCTGCCACCCTCTAGAGAGCCTCAAGCCCCTTCTGGCAGAGGTCTTGCTGGCAACTGAATGTCAATCTCGACTGGCCCGTCTGGACGTTTCCCCCTTCATTGTTCAGGGCTGCCAAAAAACAGCCTAATAAACATGGCCAAAAGTGGCCCTTTCCCAAGGCCTGGGGGGCTTTTGAGGAAGGAACCTCCATCACGCGGTGGAAGAATCTTCCTCAGACAAATTCGGGGTTTTTTAAAGAAGGGAAGGTCTCTGTCCAATAATATATAGTGTTCAAAATATGGGCATCAAAATGTCCTTTTGCTTCCCACCCAGAGAGCACATTTGACCAGTTTTCAGTTTCTCACTCCCCAAACACTTCAGTTTCTCACTCCCGGTAGAGGAGCGACACCGGCCATGTGCAGCGGGGCGGTCGGATGTGGCCCCTTCTCTCTGTAGTGGGGATGGGGGGCTCCTGGAGGATCCGTCATCCCACCGACAAGAGGGTCCCGCTGGCTCTTTCCTCGGCCGAGCACTAAGCCCCGCCCCGCCGGGGCTTTCGGTTTCTGTCTGCATTGCAACCAACCCGGCTGGCCTCGCCTGGCATGGGGTGAGGAGGGAAGGTGTGGGGCGGCAGGGCAGAGCGGTGAAGTCACCTTTCTGGAAAAAAGAAAGCGTTTTTGTGCACGCCAGCCTTGCGGTGATATTAAGACATGAAAGCAAAACGAAGACGTCCTCCTGGGCGCCGTCAGCCATTTTAGGACCTGTGTGCAGCACGGCGGGAGAGCAAAATGGCTGCCTGGAGCCAAACTCCGGCGGCCCTTATCTAAAACCAGCCTTGGTTTGGCCGCTGGGTGAAGAGTGGGACTCCGGGACTGGGGTTTACACGCCCTGAAGATGATCAGGCTGCTGGAACGGTTAGAGCGGCCATGTTTCCTACAGGAAAACAGGCACGTGCCTTTCTTGTTGAGTGAAAGTAGAGTCTCTAGTGTGGCAGTGAGTGAAACGCTTGTGTGTTCTGCACACGCTCAGAGGCACTCTTATGACGATCTTTTGAAACTGCTTGTGGGTGCGGGGGGAATAAATGTGCTCAAAGACTTCTGGCTCTGTCCAGGTGTCTCTGATCAACCGGAGCTTGTTCAGGAAGAGCACGGACCTGATTTCTTCTTGGCTTCTTACACCCCTTCCCCTTCTCCAACAAAAGACCCCCCCCCAGTTTAGGAGGTCCGTTTTTAATTTATTTATATCCCACCTTTCTCCCCAATGGGAATCCAAACTGTCTTACATCCTCCTTCTCCTCTCCTCCGCTGTATCCTCACGCCACCCCTGTGAAATAGGTAAGGCTGCAAGTGTGTGACTTGGCCAAGGTCACCCAGAGAGCTTCCATGGCATGAGTAGGGATTCGAACCTGGATCGTCCAGATCCTAGTCCGATACGCTTGACCACTACTTCAGCACTGACTCTTCAGGCTGCTGCTGTAACTCTGGTGCTTCGACAGACTGAAGTTTCTGCCCCCCTGACCCCTGCCCAGTAACCAGAACTGTGAATCAGACGCCCACCTCTGGCGTCAGCTTCCCCTACCTGAGCAGGTGTGGAAAGTAAGGTCCAAAAGAGGCCCCTGCGATTGTGGCGAAGCAGTTCTAGTGCCAGATCTCTTGGCAAGATCCGAGTTCAAACCATCCCTTACCATGACACTCAATGGGTGACTCTGGGTCAGTCATTCTCACAGGGCTCTTGTTAGGATAAAAATGGAGGAGAGCCACATACACCACGCTGAGCTCCTTGGAAGGAAGTCTGGCTAGATAAACTCACTGAAAGAATCATAGAGTTGGAAGGGACCACCAGGGTCATCTAGTCTAACCCCATACACAGTGCAGGACATTCACAACTACCTCCCCCACACACACACACACACCCAGTGACCCCCACTCCATGCCCAGAAGATGGACTCCTTGGACTGTGACTCTTGGTGTTCAGGTGCCCTTGGCCAAAAAGGGCCCCCCCACACACCTGGGTTGTAGGGCGTGGCCGTGGCTTCTCCCTCCCCTGCTTTCTCAGAAGAGGCAGCAGCTTCTGGAGTCTCACGCTTGGCTTATGTTGCAAGCATCCATTGGGATCGGGGCCAAGGATTTTGCTGGCAAAACCCCTGCTCTTTGCACAGGGGGGTGGGGAGGGGATTTCTTGGAGGGAGAGGTGCGGGGGGGGGAGGCTGTGGTGGAGGTCTTGCACCCTTCAGTCTGTTTCTCCCCTCTTCCCTTTGGCCCCCTGGCTCCTGGGAAGGCACCCGACATCCCTACACACTCATTCTTTCCACAGAGGGCAGAATGGCCTACTGGTTGCAGAATCACTTTGAGGGGGCCCAGAGGGCAAACTGTTGCCCAACCCCCCCTTTTTGGTTGTCAGGGGGGGGGTCTGGGGGCTAGCCACGCCTTGCAAGACAATTTCACACTATGGGGATTTTGAGCTAACAACTGGAATTAGTAAACACTGCACAGAGGTGTCCTTTTGGCATCCTCTGAACATGCAAGAAAACCCTGTTGGCTTTTCAGGCAGCAGAAACTCATGGTTGTGGGGGGGGGGCAGTGGGTTGTCAGCTTCTCCGCCCCACAGACCCCACTGCAGCCAACCCCATAGATTAAACCCGATTCCTGCGTTTTACTGTCCTGCACTTGCTACAATTTGACGTTTTAATTGTGGGCTTCTTTGTGGGGCTCCCGAGGAGTAGGAGCGCAGCTGTGCTCTGACTCCCCAGGACCCAGAAGCCCCGCCCCCCAGTCCACCCCAAACCCCAGGGTTCGGAGTCTGCGCTACACTGCAGGGGTGGTGGTAGCCCATGTAAAGCCGGTCGGACTAGAAAGAGCCCCAGAAACCGGTCTAAGAAGCGGGGGGGGGGAGGGGGAGAGAGACCCTATGTTAAAAATAAAATAAAACCCAGAGCGGCTCTTTGGTCGTCGACCTTTCCCTGCTGCTCTCAAGCGATACTGCCAAGAAACGTCGCTTTGCACCGGCCGCTTCTCGACCCTTCCGGCCCAGGGGGAATCCGGATTGAGGCTGGCACGGAGGGTTTGCAACGGCTCTCCCGCCCTCCCCGCGGAAACAACCTTTGCACGGCCTCCTTCCAGGCAGCTCCCCCCCCCATGTATATAACCCCCCCCCATCCCAGCGGAGTCACGAGTGGGGGGGGGAATCCCCAGCCGAGCTCCGAGCCAACTTTCTCTTTCCAGCTGCCGGTAACGGGTCTGCCCGGCGACTGCTGACCACCTCGGAGCGCTTTTTACCCATTGGTGGATAATCCCCCCCTCGGCCAATCGGAGGCCCCGCTCCGCCTCGCCCCGCCGAAGGAGCGTCGCCAGCCCGGGCAGCGCAGAAGCGGGTTTCGTTTGGGGGCTGCGGGGAGCGGCGATGGGTCCCCTCCTGCTCCTGGGGGGCGCCAGCCTCCTGCTTGCCCTGGGGGGCTCCGGTGAGTACCTGCGGGGGCCCAAAGGGCTCATGCGTTGGGGCGGGAAAGAATTTCCACCGGGACAATGCACAGAGGGAAGGGGGGGGGTCTCTTGATCGTGCTTTTCCTGGACTCAAAGGCGGGTGGGGGGGATTGGTTGCCCCCCCCATCTAGACCTCTTTGCAAAGCCCCCTTTCTTTCACTTGCGTGTTTGCATGCGGGGCGAGGCGGGGGCCGCGGCGCTTTCCCGTCTTCTTCTGCGGCTCCTGGCAAAAGTCCGCTCGTGTGCGCGGGATTGCGAGGAAAGGCTGGACGTGTCTCCCCCCCCCAGTGGTCCCCCCCCCATGGTCGTCTGAGCTCAGCGTGGAATGAATGCGGGACATGGGGGCTGGGAGCATTCTGACGTTTCCCTTTTCCCGGCATCGGACCACCGGGGGGGGGGGGAGAGGGAGAAGTCGAGGGGGTTGGAGGTTTCTTCGCTGGGTGGGGGGGGAGGTGTGCAGAGATGCGTGCAAAGCCTGTGCGCCTGCGGGAGAGAAAAGGTGCTCGGGAAGGTCCCTCCCGGGCTGGGAGCTCACGTGTGAAACCGCTCGGGAGCGACTCGCGGGCAGTGAGTCGGAGGATGTGGCAGCCTTAGCCAGGGCCTGCCTGGCCGGTGGGACTCTCCGCCACCAGAAGCAGGAAGGGCCGCAGCTGGCTGCGGTGGCTGGAGAAGAGGGTCGGAGGCGAGAAGGGCAGGGGAGGCCCCAGGGATGGCTGCTAGCTGGATGCCTCTGGCTGGGGGGACGGGGGGGGGGGGGTTGCAAGCAGGGGCTTCCCTGCTGGCGGGCTCCCTTCAAGCATCTGAGTGGCCAGTGCTGGGAAGGGGATGCTGAGCCAGGTGGCCTAATGGGCGGATCCAGCTCAGCTGCTCTTCTCCTGCGTTGTGCTAGGAGCCCCCCCCCCCTTGGGCTTCCAGAACCCCCTTCTGGGTCAGAACCTGCTGGGAGGGATCAGTTTTATTTCCCGAGGGAGGGCTGGGTATCCCTTTGGATGCCCTCCTCTTCGTTACTTTGCCCCCCCCAAAAAATCTTATTTAGCCATTTATGCCTGTCTATCCCACACTTCAGAGTGGCTCAGAGCCCCCCCCCCCCGCACCCAAAAGCTGGCCTGTGCTGTAGGGGAGGGAAGAAGAACCTCCCGTCCCCCCCCCCATGCAGATGTAAAGTTTGGCCAAGCTTGATGGGACCCCCGGGAGAGAGGTCATGAAGGTTTCAGGCTGGGGGCCTGGCTTTAAGGGCAGGGGCTTCCTTGGCCCAGGCTTGCCTTAAAGGCCAGTTCACGGGCACAGCAGATGCTTTGAGGGCCACGATCCCGGACTGTGCCAGGGCGCTGCTGGGGCTCCTCTTGCTCCAAACCGGCCCTGGCGTGAGAGTGCAGGTCGCCGACAGACACACAATCGGCACATTCACACCCACAGCCCTTGTTGCCTTCCTGACCTTGCTAACTTCACCCCTTGCGGGTAGGTGAGTGAGAAAACCATTGGTCTCCGCTCACCCCTAGAAGAATACAATGAACCGTGAGATGTGTCACCCAAAGTCCAAGGGCTACTTATGACCAGGACTGAGAGCCAGTGGGGCATAGCAGTTAGAGTGTTGGACTAGAATCAGGAAGACCAAGTTCGAATCCTGACCCTGCCATCAATCTCCTGGAGTGATTTTTGGCCAGTCGCTCTTGCACAGCTGAACCTGCCACAAAGGGTTGTTGGGGAGGGGGGAGAGTGGGAGAATGACAAATAGGAAATTATCTCCAGTTGTCCTTGTGAAAAATCTCATCACCCTGTGTCAACCCGGTGACCTGGGCACTGATTTGCAGAAGCGTCTGCTGAAAGAACAGGGCAGTCTTCGAAGCTTGTTTACTGGGAAGAAAGTCCCAAGGAGCTCAGTGGGGCACGACTGCCTCATGAGTGTGTTTAGGATTTTAGACTCAATTTGTTCCCCTTTAAAATGCAGCCAGAGTCCTCCTTGTGTTTTCAAGACCCTGGACCATCTGCCTGTCTAGTCGTGGCAGCCAGACTTTTCCCCCCAGAGGTCAGGCTGGGGTGGGGGCAGAGGGAGGTCTTAAAGGGCTGTGGGGTGGGAGAGACGTGCCTGCGTTTCCTCCTGTGGGGTGATGGAGCTCATTCTGTGGCTTTCTAGATCCAGGCCACAGAGGACAGAAGCTGCCTGATACCTTTTCTTAGGCCCAATCGAAGAAATAGCTTTTGTGCTCACAAGGATTCCTCTTCAGGCCGGACCTTAAAAGGCCTCTTTACCAACATCCTGGGTAAGAAGCTCTTTGCTGACTTCCTTGGATGTGGCCTAGCCTCTTCCCGTGCTTGTGAGGAGACAGAAGCAAAGTACAGAAGCCAGACAATTAAAAGTATTAGGGTAAATTAAATAGCAGGTTTTCCCAGGCTTTTGGGGTTGGACTTTGGTCTTTGCTGATGTGGCTACCTAGGTCTTTTTGCCAAGGAGAAGAGCTTGTCTTTTGAAGGGGAAGAAGCCCCCCACCCCCAGGGTCTCAGAAGTGGTTTCCAACTTCCTCCTGTTCCCCATTGATCTGGTGAGAGAGATCTCAGAGGAGCTGGCAAGCCACAAACTTCAGAGTTCATGTGTGCTTTGAAGAAACCTCACATTCAAGTCTTTTTTTTTTTTTTTAAGTGGCTCTTGAGAACAAGACAGGGTGGGGATGGAATCAGTGGTCTTTTATGCATGGCTGTTTCCCCCTGTGTTCCCCGGCGATTTGCCCAAGTTTTCAGAGACCTGTTTTTACGGCATGCGTAATTAACACAAAGAGCCGAGGTGACAGCAAGCGAAACAGCCTCGGCTCCCTGCAGAAGTGTTTGAAGCCCCAGTTCTGAAGCCCCCCCCCCAGCCTAGCCAGAACAGAGACTTGAATCAGAAGGGAAGACAAAGAAAATTTGTGAGCTTCCTGGGAAAGGAGCCGGCCTGATCGATACTACAGACTTCAACTGGTGTCGCAGTTGTCTTTCTTCCCAGGAACCATAAAAATTGCAGTTTTTTGAGTGGTAGGGTGTGTGTGTGGGGGGGGAGGTCTAGGGATCTCGAAAAGAGAATTTGTACCCCATGAAGAAGCCGTAACAGCTGAAGTAACAGAAGCCTGCATTAACAGAGCTAATAAGGACTAGAAACTTTTTTAAAAAATATTTTTTTATTTTCTTCATTTAATATATCAGCATAAAAACAACATCCAATACTAAATAGTAATAATAAAAATAATAAAAAAGTAGTATCACTAATTTGACAGTAGAATGACTTCCCCCTCTCCCTCTTCCATCTAGAAATAAATTGTATAAACATTTGCTAACGGAGCTAATCCCAATATTATTTTTAATCTGTTCTTATCCAATATTATTAAATCAATACCTAATATAAAATTAATACAAAGTACAAATAAGGGATTCGATCAAAGAATATCCTTTAAGTGATCCCATTGAAAATTGATTTTCACAGTAAGTTCTCCAAGCCTCCCATTCCCCCCAAAATTGTACATTATCATTCTGTTTTATCAAAGGTGTAAGCTTCGCCATCTCAGTCAATTCCAGCATCTTTTTTATCCAGTCTTTTTTGTCTGGTATCTCGACTGTCTTCCATTTAGCTGCATATATCAGCCGTGCAGCCGTGGTGGCATAAATTAAAAAGGTTCGTTGGATAAAAATGGTATCCGTGCAGAAGTAGCGCAGGGAGTGCGAGGACTAGAAACTTGATGGGGAGGGTAGAGCATTTGCACCAGCAATACATAGTGCAATTCTCAGCAGAGTGTTATTATACCCTTTTAATTCCGTGAAAGTCCGAGGGCTTAGAAGAATGCGGCTGTCCTTCTGCGTTGCCCTGACAGTCTGAATTCACACGACAGAAGCATTTTGGGAGTCCCACACTGGCTACTGGTGTGACCAGAAGAGCAGCTTCCAATGCACTTGGTGGAATCAAGGAATAATCGTGTGTAGCAGGATCCTGGATGAAGGGACGGATCTGAGCCTCAGTCACCAACACCCCCCACCCAGCCAAGCGCTGAGACCCCTCCTCTGCCCATTAGGGACCAAGGGGGGTAGAAAAACCCCTTCCGTCAATGAAGGGTGGGAAGTTGGGGTGCTTCAGGGCCAGCGACACAGGCAAGCAAGCGAGAAGGCAGCAAACAGGAGAGTTCCTGAACCTATTGCCCCAGGAAGGGAGAAGGAAGGGGGCATGCCAACAAAATAAGGAAAGCGGTGAAGGCGCTCTGTGTGGGAAGCAGAGCCAAGGCCTCAGACTATCTTGCTGGTCTCTGCGCCACCAATGCCCCATCGAAGCTGCTGTTCCTATAGCTGTGCATTCATGCCCAGGCTTCAGAAGAGGTGTCTGGAGCCTCAGAGCAGAGCTACTTGTCTCCGGGGGAGAGAGCAGATGTGGAGATTCCCCCAGACCCAGTCCAGGGATTTGCCAAGGCCTGTGACACACACACCCCTTTCCTATGTTCTACTTCAGGGGTCTTCAGTGTGGCGCTCGTGGGCACTATGGAGCCTGCCGACAGTTTTCCTGGTGGCCGCTAAGCGTTTTTAGAAAGTGCCTGGAGCCAGGTGGGGCTTTTCTCCAACACAGCTTCTTATTGGCCCTTGGACATATGAAGAAGAAGATTTGGTTTTCATATGCCGACTTTCTCTACCCCTTAAGGAAGAATCAAACCGGCTTGCAATCACCTTCCCTTCCCCTTCCCACAAAACACACTCTGTGAGGTAGGTGGGGCTGAGAGAGTGTGACTAGCCCAAGTTCACCCAGCTAGCCTCATGTGTAGGAACGAGGAAACAAATCCAGTTGACCCGATTAGTGTCCGCCGCCCATGTGGAGGAGTGGGGAATCAAACCCGGTTCTCCAGATCAGAGTCCACCGCTCCAAACCACCGCTCTTAACCACTACATCACACTGACTCCTATATGATTGGCTGTGCAGATTTTTAAAAATGTTGCTTTGGCATCAGCTGTTAACACAACACAAGGATCTTCACTATGTGACTAGAGCAGTGGTCGGCAAACTCATCAGTCAACGGAGCCAAATATCAACAGTACAACAATTGAGATTTCTTTTGAGAGCCAAAACGCCTTTGAGCAACCATTCATGCATGGGAGGTTTTGCCTTGGATTTGCCGCTCTCTAGGTGCACATTTTCCCCATTTGCATCCTCAAAACTCTGCAGGGGGGGCTTATTGTTGAGTTTTGAGAATCTGGATGGGGAAAATGTGCATCTGGGTGGCAAATCCAAGGCAAAACCTCCCGTGCATCAACGGCCATGCACAAACCAGAAGGAGAAAAGCTATCCTCACCTGCACACGCACCCCCCCCCACACACACACACACACCCGGTGCCACACGAAGCTGCCTAATACTGAATCAGACCCTCGGTCCATCGAAGTCAGTATTGCCTGCTCAGGCTGGCAGCGGCTGTTAAAGAGGCTGGGAGTCCCAACTTGGGGGTGGGGGGGGGAAGCCAAGCAGGATGTAAATTTAAAAAGGGAGGGAGACCTGCCTTTGCAAAAGCCCCCCCCCCCCGCAACGGGTAAAGCTGTCAATAAAACCCAGGGGGTCCAACCTCTGGGATCTGTCATTTCTCCCACACTTTGGCTCAGGGCGAAGGTCTTCCCCGTGTCTTCCGCCCCCCCCCCCCCGCGCCCTTAACGCATTCAAACAAAACTTTCTCAAACCCCCGAAACTTGGCAGCCAACTGCGCCCGACGCCAAACTCCCGCCGGGAGACTCCCCCCCCAGGCCAGGGGTTGAGGGTCTGGCTGCCCTCCCTCCTCTCCTGCAGCCCCCCTTGATCCTGACCCCACACCGGGAGGGGAGGGAAGGGTCTGGCGGCGACCTCTTGCAGCCCCCCCCAGATCTCCCCCCCCGCCCCCACTCACTGCGCCTCCTTCCAGCCGGGTCCAGCCATTGTGTGCCGCCCCCCAGCGAAGACAGGAGCCCCCCAACCCCCGGAGAGGGGGGCGCGGGGCGGCCTCTCCCGCCGGATGATCTGGGGGGGGGGGGCGGCGGCTGAGACACGGTAGCGCCGGCCAGCTGCCTCCGCCCGGCTCCCGCGTCCTCGCCGCGCACGTGTGAACGCGCCGCCGTGCCCCGCAGCCACGGGGGAGACTCCTAAGCGGAGGGCGGGGCGGAGGGCAGCGCCCCCGGCCCGCTCTGCCCCGCGTCCCCGCCCTGCCCCGCACCTGCCTTGGCCGCAGTCATTTCCTGGGGGGGGGGAGATCCCTGCCCTGTGGAGATCGGTTGTTATTCCAGGAGATCTCCCGGCCCCACCTGGAAATCGGCAACCCTTTCGGCTGCAGATATTCCCCCTTTCCCCCCTCCCCTTTCCTCCACTTCTCTTTTCTCTTCTTTCAGAGGCCTTTGAGCCCCCTCCCCTCATCCCTTTCTTGCTCTCCTTCTTTCTCCACCAGCCCCCCACCCCACCCCCAGCTTGGCTGCCCGGACAGGGTCGGAGGTCGGGGGGGGGTGCCCTTCTTCGCTTCCAGCCCCCTTAACTCTGCCCCCCTTTCTCTCTCCCCCCCTTATAGGCTCCTCCTCGCATTCCTTCAGGAATTTCTACACGGGAGTTTCGGAACCCGGCCCGGGGCTGCCCCAGTTCATTGCCGTGGGCTACGTGGACGAGCAGCCCATCACTCGCTATGACAGCGACACGAAGCGGAAGCAGCCGAAGGTCCCCTGGATGGAGAAGGCGGGGAAGGACGACCCCCAGTACTGGGACACGCAGAGCCAGATCTTGCAGGGCTGGGAGGCGGGGTTCAGAGCTGACTTGGAGACCCTCCTGGACCGCTTCAACCAGAGCCGTGGAGGTGAGTGGAGGGGGAGGGGCCAGCCAGGGTGTCGCCCCCCCATCCCCCCCCAGGGCAAGAGGAGGGGAGGGGCTTTGCCTTAAGAGAGAGGGGAAGGAGGGCAGCCCCCTCCCCTTTCTGCTTCCCAGGCTTCAGGCTCTTCTCCCCCCCCCATTATGGCAGACACTCCTCTTTGCGGGGGGGGGGGGAGATGAAAGGCACCTTGGCTGCCCTGATGGGCCCCACTGGGGTGGGGGTTTGTGGGACTGGAATTGAGACACCCCCCCCCCAGGGAAGGAGAACCTGGAAAAGCGCACTTCCCTCATCCTGCAATTTGGAGGCTGTTTCCTTGGGGGGGGGTGAATTCCCTCCCCCATTTCTCCCACAGGCAATGGGGGGGGGAAGGGGCTGTTGCCTGTTGCCAGGAAGGCAGGATTGGGGGGAGGGGCTGCTTCTCCCTGGGGAGGAGTCCCATTTTTACTTCTGAAACATGTGATCCCCCTGTCAATGGGGCAGCCCCCCCTTATCCTCAGAGGCAAAAGAAGGCCTGGAATAAAAGGTGACCCCCCCCACACACACACCCTGTTTCACAGTGGCCCCCGCCATGGGAAGAGGGAGGGGCTGGAGATGCCCCCTAGTCCCCCACAGGATCCATGCAAGTTCTCTGCGGAAAGGAGATCCATCAGAAAAACAACCCCCCCAGGAAAGGCCTGACACTACCTCCCCCCCCCCAGGAAGGGGGAACCATTTCCAAAACGGCTTTCGTGGCTTCTGCTGAGCATTTCTAAAAATCGCGTCCCCCCCCTCCCTGGGAGCCCCTTTCGGGGGGAGGGTGGACTGTAACGGAGAAGGCCCGGGCTCCGCTGCATGCCAGGGGGCCCAACCTTTAGCGGCCAGCTAGTTGCAGCCAGTGTATTTGGGAGGAGAGGGTCCTTTTGATACGTGGGCCATGAAAAGCTTCAAGGGTCGTAAACAGCACCATGAATTGGACTCCAAAACAACCTGGCAGGCAAGGCAGCTGTTGTACAACAGCCAAGAGACTTTCTCACTAAATTTAACACACTGTTTCCAGTAATCTGGGTGCTGAGCAAAGAAGTCCTACTCTAAAGTAAGTGTGTGCACACAAATGCCAAAAACAAAAATCAGGAAAAATATCTTTACCTTTCTGAACTCCCCCTGGCCAAGTGGGAGGAGTCTGGCAGACACAGGCACGTGGGTTCTTGCTCACAGATTTGGGGCGAGCGAGGGGGTGAGGGGGCCAGGCAGGAAGAAAAGGGGGATGCTCCAGAGGAAGCTTGTGCCAAGGGCAGCTGCTCTTGCCTCTTGGCTTCCCTGAGCCACCAGCATCTTGGCAGGGCTGAGGGGGTGGGTTGGGCCTATGGACTCCCCTGCAGTCAGCAAGGGGCTACCTCTTCAGCTGAGGAACTTGCTTCAGCCATGGCCCCCTCCCTTTCTCCGAGAGCCCCCCCCCCCCATTTCATTGCGTAAATTTGCCTCCTGGTCCTTCAGGCTCCCTTCCATGGGTTGGTGATGAAGCCTCCATTTTTGTTTACAAGGTTGGAAGAGACCACAAGGGCCATCCAGTCCAACCCCCCGCCATACAAGATCCCACAATTAAAGCACTCCCGACAGATAGCCATCCAGCCTCTGCTTAAAGACGGGGACTCCACCACCCTCCGAGGCAGTGCAGTTGTGAAATGTAATGGAGGGTCTTGTGCTCTGTTGAGGGCCATCAGGACCCCAGTTTCAGTTCCACGCCCAGCTGACAGCAGCATGAGAATGGCAGCGCTCAGAGCTCCTGGGATAGATGCAGCAGAAGTCTTTTACTCCGTTTTGATGCCATCAGACTTGGCTGGCCATGAAAACGTTGTCTGATTGTTCTCTTGTTGGATTGCTCTCTAACAGCTGTGAGGTCCCCCTGCTTCCATCTTCCAGGATGCTGACCAATGAATGGACAGGCAGTGAGAGGACTGACAGGGCATTTTTAAAAAAAGTTTTGGTTTTTTAAAATTTCAAATTAAAAGACAAAAGTAAACACATATAATGTTGGTTGCAGGAAGCCATGTTGGTCTTTTTCAGAATCCAAGGCCAAAAGCCACGTAATGCCTTTTGTTGAGACCACCCCAAATGACACCAAACAGCGCAAGCTTTGGAGTTTGCCAGAACTCTTCATCAGGCTGGAAGCTGAAACAAAGAAAGAGAACACCAAGGTTGTGGGGGAGGAGAGAGAGGAAACGTTTCCAGCCATGATTATGAGGTTGGCACAAATAAAATGGTGCCAGGCTCCATATAAAAAAATAATCCCTCCAGAGGAATCTGGGCAACTCAACTCACATCCCCTTCTTGCCATAATTCATAAAAGGAACACTTTCAAAATTCTTGGTTTTATTTTATCCTTCTCCTTCAGGATACGTTTTGCTATTCCAGAGATTTTTCCAACTGCAAATACACCACTAACGTGCAGCAGAACTATTAATGTGGATTTCCTGAGAGAATGTAAATAGTGCTCAAAGCTCTGGAAACTGGTGACAGGCTAATTTCAGCACACCCCAAGAGCTGCGCATGATGCGCCGTAGACGTGGCTGTCCACTCACCTGTTTCCGCTCTCCTCGGAGGTCACCAGGACCCCTCGTAGCTTACAGGACTTGTTGGTTCCGTATCAGATGGGTGGTGACATCTGCCATGCGAGAAAAGACATAGAAATTGGAATTTTAGCTCTGTTTTTTCTTTGACTCACAGACCCAGCCAGGTGAATTTGTAAGTTAATCTTTAGAAACAGGAAAAATTCTACAGGAAAATAAAGCACTGGAAATTTTTCTGCACAGTTCTCTGGCAAGAACTGTGACACTGTGCTGGCGACCAACTCCTGTGCACCCAGGCGTCAGATTTTCCAGATTTTTATTTAATAAGTCGCGTCGAATCTCTGCCAAGATAGAAAGACCATTGAAAGGAATATGGAAATACAATTAATTTCAGAAATAAACATCTTCCCAAAAGTTATTTTTTGGGGAGTTCCACCATTTTGAATGAAATCAGAGTTATGATATGCCAGTTTCCAAGGACAGCTGTATTTATATAAACTTTTCCTTACTGTATGCAGAATAAAGCCCAGAATAGAGATGTAAAATTTTTGAAAATTTTGAAGCTGCAAAAAAAGAAAAATGGTCCCACTGGGGGAAAATTCAAATATCTGAGGTGCTTACTTTCCTATTACACATAAACTTTTTAACCCGATTAAAAACATTAAATGCATAATTCATTATTTCATTGAAATGCAAAGTAAATGTGCCACCCAGTCGCAACTGACTCTTAGCCCTCCCCACCTCTGCCCCCCTTGTGGGTACTCCAAAGCAAGATATGATCAGGGGTGGACTGCCGTTGCCTTCACTAAATTGGCACACTGATTGAATGTAATAGTATAAGCATCTTTCTTTTCTAGAAGGAAAACTGCAAGTATACTTAAGAAATAGTGGCAAACTGGTGTACCCGATGCTATTAGAGCACACAGATTTTAATTTTTTGCCATCACAGAGGGAGAAAAGATGAGGGTGGAAAAATTATGTGGTCAGCACAAAAAAGTACATTGTTTGTACAGAAACTCTACAACAGTAGAGTCATAGCAGGTAGGAGAATTAAGCTAAACTTCATGATATTGAAAACACTGAGTGCTTTAATAATAGATCATCATTAAACACATTATTTTATATAAATCGTTGCCAAAATTGGTGATCTTTAATCAAAAAAGTTGACAATGTTGCATATGTGTTCAGTGTAAGGGTTTTTTTCAGCATTCCCCCCCCCCAAATTTCCCAGTCTTTTAATGGGAAAATGAAAAAGTACTCAGATGTTTTCATGTTAAGCATTTTAAGAGAAAAAATTAGCCTTTGGAAATATTTCTATCCATGTTAAAATATTTTGTATACGTTTTTTTCCAGGGCGTGCCAAATTGTTCCATTTTATCCATTGGAAGTACTGAAAAGTCCTTTTAAAAAAAATCTAGAGTTTCTCCCTCTGGCCTTCAAATCTCTAACCCAGCAATGTCCTATTTTATACTTTTATATTGTTGTGTGGGATTATAGTCTGGGCCAGTGTAAAACATCCTGCGTTTGTTTGTTCATTATGGAGATTTCTGGCATTCCCCCCACCCCCAATTAGGAATCAGAGTCATAAAAATTATTTAAACTTATTAAAAACTGAAAGAAGTTGGTTATTTCCTGGTTTTAATGGTCTCCTGAAAGGGAGACCATGTTTCCAGAATGCCATCTTGTTTGTCCCATAAAAATGTTTCTCAGTCATGAAATCATTATTGTCCTGATTCTTTGTTTTACTTTGAGTCACCAAGGACGTCAAGATTTTGCCATTTGGAATGTAAACCCCCTCAAGAGACCAGGTGTGGTCCAAGACTAAATGAGATCCAGGGCTGGGCTTGAACTCCTCTAGAAGAGCCCCCCCCACCATCTGAAGCCGGGAAGGGCGCCTGCAGGGGGGGGGACACACACCTGGATCTCTTTTCTGCATTTCTCCCTTCCTTTCAAACCTGAGGGTCATGGAATCATAGAGTTGGAAGGGACCCCCAGGGCCATCAAGTCCAACCCCCTGCACAAATGCAGGAAATTCACAACTACCTCCTCCCTCCACACCCCTAGTGACCAGAAGATGGCCAAGATGCCCTCCCTCTCATCATCTGCCTAAGGTCACAGAATCAGCATTGCTGACAGATGGCCATCTAACCTCTTCTTAAAAACCTCCAGGAAAGGAGAGCTTACCACCTCCCGAGGAAGCCTGTTCCACTGAGGAACTGCTCTAACTGTTAGAAAATTCTTCCTAATGTCTAGATGGAAACTTTTGATTTAATTTCAACCCGTTGGTTCTGGTCCGACCTTCTTGAGGTTGATCTTTTGGATCGTTTTGAATAAGATGGCTTCTCAGTAGTTCTTGGTGGGATCCCTTGGCAGGCCATCTACCCTGAAGGCAGGATGTTTGCAACAAAACAGAAAATGGCAATATTGATCAGGGCTGGAATCCTCCTTCCAAGGTCTCCTCTCCTCCCCCCCCCCCACTCCCTCCGCAATAAATTGAATTCTCCATTCAGCAGCTGCAGCCCTGAAAGTCTTAAGGGGGGTGGGCTTTATGAAGCCCTTCCTGGATTTTGCTCCATGCTGGGAAGCCATTTTCAACATCGAGATCAGCTGAGAATTTCAGGGAAACTCAGACAGAAATAAACACCTGAGTTCTTTCAGGGATTTGTTTCCAGCCATTTCTGAATCCAGCGCCGGGTTTCGCACTTCATTTTTAGCTCTGCCTGACTGATGAGGCTTAAGACTTTACAATGGGGGTTGACCATGTTGAGTCAAGTGGTTCAAGCCAAGGTGCGCAGGACACTTTCAGTGCACCAAGAACTGTCTGCTCAGAAGGAAACTCCGCTGAGACCAGTGGCTCTTCCTCCTGAGGAAGTGCACAGAGGATCGTGGCCTTAATGGGGGGAGGGCTGGCCCAAATCCAGTTTAAGTGTCAACCACGTGATTTTTTATTCCAGTGATGATAACTTGGGGGGTGTCTGGATTGAACATTGGAAGATGTGGGGGTTGCACCCAGGAAAGCGACCCCGGGAATCTCTACTTTAGAGGACCCCAAGCAGGGGGGGGGAGGGGTGCATCTCCTTCCTAGAGATGCTCACAGGTAATGACCCTCCCCTGGCCTTTCTCATCCCAGTTCCCCCCACAAGTGTGCAGAAACCACCATCAATCAGGCTGGGGGGAGGGGGCATCTCCTGAGTCCTCCCCCCCCTTTGTTTGCAGCTTTTCACGCAATTATCCCCCCCCCCTTGGAGGGCTGCCCTCAGCCCCTGCTCCTTCTGGGCAGCCCCTTTGGGAGGGGGGTGAGAAGAAGAGACTCCCGATGGAAGGGGTTTGCCTCTCTGCAGCCTCCCTCCCATCCTTCAAGACCCCCTCCCCGTGTCGCTTTCCTTTCTCGGAAAGGGAGAAGCCCCCCCCCCCAATACACCCCCGTTCATCTCCGGGTGTCTCTTGCAGGGACCCACACGGTGCAGCGGATGTACGGGTGCGAGGTGGGGCCGGACGGGCGGCCCAGCGGGGGGCTTTCGCAGTACGCCTACGACGGGGAGGACTTCCTGGCCTTCGACAAGGAGACCCTCACCTGGACGGCCCCCCTGCCCCAGGCCCAGATCACCAAGAGGAGGTGGGAGGCGGAGGGGATCGTAGCCCAGCGCCGGAAGGCCTACCTGGAGGAGGAGTGCGTGGAGTGGCTGCGGAGGTACCTGGGCTACGGGAAGGAGACCCTGCTGAGGACAGGTGAGGAGGCATCTCTTGGGGGGGGGGGCGGACCGGTTGTGCGGGAGGTGGGTGGGTGGGTGGGTGGGGGGTGTCTGCGGGGCTCCTCCCCGCCTGTCCAGAGACCCTCTCCCGGCGGAGAAAGGGCGGGGGGGGGCTCTTTCCCCTCCTCCCCCGTCCGACCTCCAGGATTTATTGGGGGGGGGGCTGAGCCTTCAAAGACCAGGCTTCTCCTCCCCACCCCCCTTCCTTGCAGGCAAAAGTGGTACAGGCTGCCACCCCCACCTCGGGACTGTGCCGCTTCCTATTGCCCTGCACTGGATGCATCCCCACAGCCAAGCAGGCACCTGGGAAAACTTCTACTGGGGCCTGTGGGGGGATATACCCAGGTAGAAAATAATATTTTAGCCTGCCAATAATTGGGGGAAGGTAAAATAGATGATTCATCAGAATAAATTGGAAAGGCATTCTTTCAATGGGGGGGCATTGAAAGAATGCCTTTCCAATTTATTCTGATGAATCATCTATTTTACCTTCCCCCCAATTATTGGCAGGCTAAAATATTATTTTTCTACTCTTCAAACCCACAATTAATCAATTCATTCTTTTCTATATTACGCTAAAAGTCCATAAATGGTTCCCAATTTTCCACAAACTTAGATCAGTTATTTTCTCTTATCAAAGCAGTCAGTTTTGCCATTTCCACTAATTCTAACACCTTGACAAGCCAGTCTTCTATTGTAGGTATATATGGATGTTTCCAATTTTAAGCAAACACCCATATTTTTTTCCAACTGACTATCCATAAACCCCAAAATATACATTTCTGGCTTCATTTGTATATTAACCTGCAAAATCTTCTGTATTATAGAGTGTCATTGAGACCTTTTTTTTTTACTTTTTTACAAGTCCATCATAAGTGATCGAAAGTCCCTTTATGCTGTTCACATTTCCAACATGTATTTGGGACATTTTTATTCATTTGAGCTAACTTACCTGGAGTCAAGTACCAACGATACATCAATTTATAAAAAAATTCTTTCAGACTAGAACTTAAAGTAAACTTAAGGCCCTTTAACCAGATATTTTCCCATTGTTCCATTCGTATGTTATATCCAAAATTAGTTGTCCATTTCACCATGTAATCAGTTACTTGTTCTTCTTCCGTTTCATATCGCAGCAAGCGCTTATACATTTTAGCAGTAACATTATCATTTGTACACAGTTCTGTTTCAAATTCAGTTTTACCATTTGCAAAACCATAAGATCTCTTGCAAGTTTTAAATCTATCCAATAGTTGTGCATAGAGAAACCAATTCCTGTCTGTCATTATTTCTTCTCTTTTTCATTTTACAATCGTTTTGTGTAAATCCTGATATGTTATCCATCTGTTTTCATGTATCATTTGCCGTCTAAGTAAGGCTTCTTTTGGTGATAGCACAAAGGAGTTTGCCAAACTCTATTTAGCTGAGATATACCCTTCCCTCTTTCTAAGACTGCCCATTTGATTACCAAAAAGGTTTCTTTACATTTCATGATTCATTCTTCTATTGGGGAATATTATCCGACTTCCAATATCACAGAATCATAGAGTGGGGAAGGGCCACACGGGCCCTCAGCAGGTTCCTGTGATGCACATAATTTTTGTAATACAAGATGAATTCATTCCTTGTTGATGGACGAGGTGTTATTCTAATTCCCTTTTCATCTTGGATTACAGTTATCATATTATTAATTTTCCTATACAGTCTCCAAATATCTATTAACATCAATACCTTGAATGCTTTACTAGACATATAAGGCAGAGTAGGAGTGTCTGATTTCTTGAGCAACCTGTCCATCCGTTTATTCATAACACTATTGAAGTCACCCGCAAGAATAACTTTGCCTTCTGCAAAATTTATAAGATCCTCCTGCAATATTTTTTAAAAGGCCCGTTGGTTAGAGTTTGGAATGTAAATGTTCGATAAAGCAATTTGTTGTTTAATGTTTCATTGTAAAAATCATATGAATTCGGGAGGATCCGTGACTTGAATCCATGTTTTATTTGTTGAGTGGGTTTGGCAGAGTGGTGGACCTGTGCTGATTGCTAGGCAGTCTGTGGAAATGGATGTGGTATGTAATCTGGCAGTGAGTTTTGTGGGACTTCCTGGAAAAACAGTGAAGATCCACGAGGATTCGTACCTTGGATCCAAGTTTTTGATCTGTGGAGGAGCCACAAAGCACTGGATCTCTGTTTTCCCCCCAGAACACTCAGTGGAGATGGATGTAATTTGTGGTTCTAAAGTTTATTTCAGATGATTCCTTCAAAAAATCATGAGGATCCATGAGGCTTTGGATCTTTGTTTTTGCACCATATAGTGTTTGTACCATGAAGTATTGAACACACACACACATGAAGCTGCCATACAGTGAATGAGACCCTTGGTCCATCAATATCCGTATTGTTTACTCAGACCGGCAGGTGCTCTCCAGGGTCTCAGGCAGGGGTCTTTCCCATCACCTACTTGCCTAGTCCCTGTATCTGGAGATGCCGCGGACTGAACCTGGGACTTTCTGCATCTCAAGCAGATGCTCTACCACTGAGCCACAACCCCCTCCCATAATTTCTCAGGACTAGCCTGTGAACTTGGGTGTGTTCTTTGAACTGGCAGTAGATTTTAGAAGGTTGCTTGAACAAAATGAGAGGTTCCATGTATTTATACTTCAGTAGCAGCATGGAGTGTAAGAGCCGTGATTTTTAGGATCCAGTCTGAGGACACCCGAGTTGATGCATAGTTTGGTCAGTTTGTGGTGGAGTGTCTGTGTGGAAGGGGGTTTCCTATGTGTAAAAAATCTGGAGGGTCTGTGTACACCTGCCTTTTACTCCCTTCCACCCTCCCTGAGAAGATTGTAGCTTTTTGATGTCAAAAATTGTGACAGCTCAGTATGGAGGAGTCTGGGCAATTGCCATAGGAATTAAGAACTGATGAGCATACATAACATTTCTCCTCTACCTAAATTGAATTTAGAAATTAATTGAAATTTCTAAGATTATTACCCAGAGATTTGCAGAGAAGAGAGAGAGCTTTTGCTGAATTTAAGATCTGAGAGATTCAACCGTGTCACAGGGTGTTAACCATCTTACAGAGAATATGTGTACACAGGCAAACACAGGACTCTGGAGCATTGCCTGATAAGTATCAGCTACACCAGGACATTCCTCTGAGCATAGAATTATACTTTCCAAAAAGGAGCCGTTGCTGTAGTGTTCTGTCCTGAGAGATTTCTGGCCATAGAACCAGAGATCCATAACTCATTGGAACAGTTAACAATGGATTTCTTGAGTCACTCCGCCTATTTATCTGCTTCAGGGCTAAACGGGGAACACAGAAATGGGGGCATGGGGGGAATGCTGGCTTGATAAAGGAAGCAGGTACCAAAGAACCAAATCAAAGGACCACCATTCCCAAGTATGACTAAGATGCTGAGATAGGTTGCAGAATCCCCTCCTGTGGAGTTTTGCATCCTTTGGAGAAGCTGAAGGTTTGCTACATCCAACCTTTGAGGTGGGACTGGATGACCCCATGGGGACCCTTCAGTGCCACCCTCCATCCTGACAGCCTCAGAAGATTGTCCTCTGTTAATACAAACCAGTGTTGCCCTTTCCACAGAGGCTCCAGCAGCGAAGGTAGCTCGCAAGGCAGGCTACGATGGCCGGGAGTCCCTCATCTGCCGAGCCCACGGTTTCTACCCCAGGGAGATTGAGGTCACCTGGATGAAGGATGGGGAGGACCGGAAACCAGACACCTTCACGGGGGGTGTCTTCCCCAACTCCGACGGTACCTACCACACCTGGCTCAGCATCGAAGTGGACCCCAATGAGAAGGACCGCTACCGGTGCCGGGTGGAACATGACGGCCTGCTGGAGCCCCTGGACTTGGCCTATGAAGATCCAGGTGAGAGACCGAGGGGGAGGAAAGCTGGCCCCCTTGGGAGTGGGGGGCTGGCAGAGGTTGGAAGGGGAATTTTTGCCCAGGTGGGAAGGAGGGACTCCAGGAAAAGACACCCCACACACACCTTAGCAGTGTAACAGTTTACAACGGCATCCCCCAGTAGGACCCTGTATGTGGTGTGGGGTACAAACCAGTTGCTTGGATCTCTGTGTTAAAGGGGTGTGGGGCTGATATCTAGTGGGGTGGGGGCAGGAACTGTGTGCGAATTGTGTTGCACTCAGAAAGACCTAAAGGCAATGCCTGCCTCCTCCAGCGACCCGAGATCTTTTTGTAACACTCGGTTTTTCCGACTCACAATATTTAGAGAGAGTATGAACTGAAAATTCTCTGAAGATTTGTTTTTGGTGGTAATTCACAGTATCATAACTCTTCCCTGCTTTATCATGTTAAAGAAGGCTTTCACCTCTTCCAACTTTTCATAATACAATGTTATTTCTAGGACCACAGTTCCTCTGTTTCTCTAATCAAGTAACCAGCAAATGAATCGACACCTGTATGAATCTTTCTATCCTTTATTGGAAAAAGGAAAGGTTCTTTTTATTAAACCAGACAGAATACAATAGAGAACTAAAATTATTGAACTTGCACAGAGTGTAAATATAAAGGGAAGTACAATGAAAGATTATTCTAGTGCATATCAAAACTAGCTGTATGTTAGAACAAATCAGAATTCGGTCTCCGGTTTATTGCTCTTAAGGAATATCAAATAAGCCAAAAGAGTCCCCATATCTTACCAAGCAGGGATCCTTCAATCTCTGACTGCTTAGCTTCAGTCCAGGGAAATCTGATTTGGTCTTCACAAGCATGCATAGTTATAGAGAAATCTATCTGATCAATCTCTGAAGTCACTTATCACAATCATGTGGCTATTTCTAAGTACCTGGTTGGCTATTGTGATAAGCAAAATCAGCACAAACACATCTGTTCACTTTAACAAATGACGAGCACATTTCTGAAATAGCTAGGTAGAAAGTCATAAGCTGTCTCATCAAAATAACTTTCCCAGCTAAAACTCTTCCTCAGCTAAAATACTTGCTCAGGCCTAGAAACTGCAAGCAAAGGATGACATAGCTAACAGGTGTCTCCTTGTACTGGGGTTGCTACTACGACACTTTGGCTGGACAATCTCTACCCGAAGCTTTGGTGAGCTTCCAGGCTGAACAATGATCTTTTCCCTTTCCCTTTCATCCTCAGCATCCAACATGGGGCTCATTGTGGGCATCATCGTGGCTGTTCTGGCTGCTCTCATCCTGCTGGGGATCGGGGTCCCCTGCTACATGAGTAAGTCAACAAGGAATGCCTTGTCTGGGATCAAAGTGTGTGTCTGTGTGATTCTTGCAGTAGATCCCCACTGAGGATTGTGGGGGTGGCAGACAGAGGGCCCCTGGCAGTGGCAGATGGTGCTCCCAGATATGGTGAGCACTCACAACTCCTGCCCACAGACTGGCATTTTGAACATGGACTGGTAACTCTATTCGTTTATTTTAATATGCTTCTACCCACATTTCTCGCACAAGGCAGGACCCCCAGGCAGCATATCTCACACAAGTCATGCTAAACAGACAGGACAGGTCAAGAAACCAACACTAAACTCTCCCATCCAACATGTCAAAGGTAGGGCAGGTTGCAGGCCTTTCCCCCAGGCCTCAAGCCTAGGGGAAGGGAGGGTGGGGCCATGCATCTGGTCTCCCCCCAGCCCTGGCTGGAATTCCCTCCTCTGGCCTGAAGGTCCTCCAGGCCACCCCCATGAGGCAGCAGCAGGGGGTTTCTACACTGAAAGTGGAATCATCCTCTCATGGCAAAACTACAAAATCCACATTTCAGGGTGGAGGGAGGCTAGTGGGACCATCTTGTCCCCTGGCTGGATTTCCTCCCAGAACTTAAACCCACTGGGAATTAATGAAGCCCTGCGGACTTCAGGGGGATGCCTGCTGCATGAACACATTTCTCATTGTAAAGAGGAATCTCCCTTTGATGCTGTGATTCTATGCGGCCTCTCTGCTCCCCTCCCTTCTTCCCTGGCATCTCTCAACAGGGTCACGTCTCTTGCCTGGGGGATGGAGAGGGAGTCTAGTTATGACTTCTTCAGCTCTAATGCTTGAGGGGGGGACACATTTCTGTATTCCTCTGTCAGGATAAACAAGTGGCATCCGCATTCTAACCAAGAATAGCCTGGGGAAACTTCTGGAAGTTGGTTAAAGGGGGACTGGAGGACATCTGCAGGTGTGCGTGTGGTGGGGGGGGGTTGAGAACCCAAGAGGCCATCTTCACTGTACAGGGCATGGATGGATGATCTCTAAGTGTCCCTTCTGGCTCTAATTTCTTGCTTCTTTCTCTGCAGAAAAACGGCAAAAGAAGGGTTACGAAGCACCAGCAAGTGAGTCCTGTCCCTTCCTCTCTGAGGTTTATCTTCAACACAGAAGCTGGGGGCAGGTGGGGGGGGGGGGTCCACTGACGATGACAGACCCATAGCCCTCCCTCCCCACTGAGGTGGTCCAGGGAAGGAAGGGGGGAAGTCTTAGTCCATCTACAGCCAGGCTGCTCCTGGTCCAGGCACGGCCTCCAGAGAGCCGGCCTGGAGGGCAAATTATACCAGAAAAGGAAATAAAGACATTTGAGGTGTCTTTCTTGCCCCCACCACAACGTGCTCCAGGCAGCTTACAAAAACACTAAGCAGTAAAGCACTATTTGTAAAAATTACCATCATACAGAAGTGGGAGAGAGGAAAAACCAGCCCTAAAATACCTCCAAAGGGCTTTTTATGGCCAGGGTGGAGAGCTGTAACCTGGAAGATCCAGCCCCAGAGGCAGAAATGAGACTCGAGGGACTTTCCCAATGGGCACAGATGGGGCCACAAAAGCCCCCCCCCCTTTCTGAGGCCTTGTGCTGGTTTGGGACTAAGTCACGCCCCCTTTCACATCATCTCAGAGTCCACATGAACAGACAGAAGAGGGTTGAACATGGGGCCGTGTTGAGAATTAAATATCTAGATTATATACGTTGTCAAACAGGGCAGCTTCTGCAAGGAAAGTGAACAGTCAGCTGCAGGAAGAAGATGTCAAGAGGTCCAAGAGAGACAAAGAATCCTGTTGGGCAGGGAAGGAGGGCAAACGTAGCGATTCTGTCGAAAGAGGTCCTGGAGGTTAGGGAGACAAAGGGACTGTGGGGGGGGGGTGAATGATGGTGAGGATCTTGGGCTTGGAAGCAGGGCCTGGTGAGAGAGAGAAACAGGCAAGACATGGATTTGAGGCAGTGGGAGTTGCAGGGAAATCTCCCTCAAGGCTGAGGAATGGGGGTGGGGGGAAAGAAGGGTCTTAGGGGCAGGAAGGGAGTGGAGAGGAAGAACTGAGGCTGGGGGCTTGGAAAAATAAAAGAGGGCCCTGTGGGGTGCACACACAAATCAGAATGACCTCTGGCTGCAGGTCCCCAATAGATCAATTTTTCTGCAGGAATCTCTGTCCATCCCTTTGTTCACCTGAAGCTGCCTTATCCTGAACCAGATCCTTGGTCCGTTATGGTCAGTCCGTGGCTACTCAGGCCGGCAATGGCTCTCTTAGGTCTCAGGCAGAGTACTTTCAAATGGCCTACCATCTTTACTGGGAGAAGGCGGGGTATAAATTGAATAAAATAATTTTAAAAAATGAATAATTGGAAATGCCAGGAATTGAACCTGGGATCAGAGGCTCTACCCCCTCCCCACAGCCCCTCCCCATTTTTTGGTACTCGTTTGGAATCCATTCATCTGGGGCAAATTATATGTTTTGCTAGGGATCCTGGCTCAGCTCTTCCGCAGTATGTGCTTTTTCAACTCTAAAAACCATGGGGGGTGGTATTCATATCGAAGCTGAAGGGTTCGGGGTGCCTTCTCCACAATTAAGCCAGTGATGCAAACTCTCCCCCCCCCCCCGCTTTTGCAGGAAGTGACCAGGGGTCTGACACCTTTACCAATGGCAAGTGTGTTATGGGGTGTGTGTGATAGTTGGTACCAGTCTCTGAAATGGGGGACCCTTCTTGAGACAGACTCTGTGGGAAATGGGCCCAGATTTTAAGAGGGTTTCTCTGTGTTATTTTAACCCTGTGCTCTGCACCTCTAGGGAACAAAAACATTTAACCTTCCTGCAGCAGCAGATAGAAATGGGTTTTAGCCCTCCTGTTAATTAAACAAACAAACAAAAAGGTACTTTGATGAAGGTACTTTAAATCTTTTCCTCCAATGAAATCCCACTGCTTTTTCCTGGCTTCCTACTTCCATTTATTCTATGGGGTCAGTTCTTAGGAGCTAAATCTACCTCAATAATAAAAAATCAGGAAGGGGTCTCCCCACTAAATTTAGATTGTGGAAAGTTAGTCATTTATATTGGGGGAGAATGAACACCAACTTTGTAAAAATGGAAAAACAAATCAAAAACATTTGCTTGTAATAAAAAGTCATTGGAAGAAAATTATTTGCCAAGAAAACATTCACTAACAAAAGTGAAAAAGAAAAATATATTTTTAAAAAGCCCATAATGTTGGAACCTAAACTCCTAACTTCACAGTGCCTATTTTCCAGGTCTGTCGTGCTGATCGATTCGTTCTGGGAGTTCTGTGCTTGGAGTTTAATTTCCAGACATACGCTGGCCCAATTCGGATACACAGAAGAGTTAGATCAGGCAAACCGTGTGGCAGGAAGCTTAAGGCTTCTGTTCTGCTATGGTCCTGATTCAAATCAGGCCCCCACGTGCCTGGAAAGGAAGTTTCCAACACGGAACTAAGAGAACACTTCTTTAGACAAAATCCAGGGGCAGCAGTCCCAGGAGCAGTGAATCCGAAAAGAGGTGAGTGTCCAGAATTCACTTTCCTTTTTCCAGTGGTTAGTGGAGAGACAAAGCACGAATCTGTCTTTTCCTCTCACAAAAAGAAGTCCTGTCCTTTTATCCCTGTCCCGACTTGCTGGAAAATGCAAAGGGTTCCTCAGTTCGAGAATCTTCTGGTTCTCATGAACACTTTGCATTCTCGCAAGAAGAGTCAGTTGTCTGATAGGCCGGCAGCCATTAGCAATCCAGTGGAGTCTGCTCATAGCTGGTTTTCCACCTGAAATCAGAGCTTCTGCAAACTGGGTTTTGAGCCACTCATCTTGCAAACCTTTAGGGTAGCCTCTGAAAATCAACTCAATTATAGCCATCGTCATTAACTGTGGAGATGAGGAGTAATTTCCCACCAGAAAGCCTTCTGCCCTTCATTCAGTCGCTCCATTTTTGGCAGCTGCTCTCTGCTGGTGGCCTGATCTGTGTGGGGAGTGTGGCTGAGAGGCCCCCCTGCCATAACAAAACATTAGATTGGGCGTCCTTTAGGTTTCCTCCCCCCCCCCCATTTTGATGCATGTTTACAATTCCCTGGTGGCTTCAAGACTCTGGTTTTCTTTTTTAGTTCCTGTGCCTGAAGCATAAGAAGAGAACGAGGAGGGTCTATTCAAGAGTCTTTGGGGATCAGCTATCCCACGCAAAGAGCTTCTGCCACCTTCAACTCTTGCTTAATTTGACACCGAACCCTGTCTCTGGCAGTGGCTTCTGGTTTCCATCTGTATTGCTTGGATTTTGAGGGATGTTTTTTCTAATGGACTTGGATTGATTTTGTTTTTCCTCTGATTTTTGAACCATGGGAAACTCATCCCTGTTGATCCTTCAGGACCTCTTGGTGAGTTTCAGTACCACAGAATTCTTCTGGAGACATAGGCTGCTTTTTTCAACAAGCTGGGTTGGGTTTCCCGGCCCCGTGTTTATTCTGTGCTGTCAAACAGCCACTTGGGAGGACAAATTCCCAAGTTCCACATGGTCCAATCTGGATGGGGAGAGCAGCATGGAGCATAAGGAACTTCTGCCTTCCCCATGTGAAGTCCCCTCAACCCATAACAGCCTCTTCTTGCCCTGTCCTGCAGTCCTTATTGAGACTGAACTCCTGTGGCGTTTGGTAAATGAGTGATACGCAGCTGCTGTTTGGATGCATTAAAATTTTTAAATGTTACATCTAGTCTGAGCCTGACTTGCAAAACAGGTTTCATGATGTACCCACTGTTACTAGACAAAGAAGAAGAAAATCTTTCTTGGGAAATATAAAAACCGGAGCAGATGGATCCAGCCGGTCACCTATGTACCCAAGCAATAGTGCATTTTCAGGATAATTTCGACCAAATCAATCCTACATGTGCTGGTGTTTCTGTTCATTGAAAGTCAGATTTTTTTGCCTTATTTTCCAAAGTGGTTCCACAGCCACAGTGTTCCCTGCGTGCACCGGGGAAGTCAGTGGCTTTCAGCCAAGTGTACCTCACAGGGTTGTTGTGACTGGAATGAGAGAGGGGTGAATCGTAACCTGCCCTGAAACACCAACAGCAGGTGGGATGACTCTTAATCCCTTGAACTGTCAGCCTCCAGGAACTAAAAGTCTTGTTGGAAACTGAACTTCAACTGGCCTGTTGAGATCCCCCCCCCCACCAAAGGAGCTGATTCTTCAAGGCTGCTGGAAAACATCTGTAATAAACATGTCAAAAGGTGGTTCTTTCTCCAGGCGTGGGGGGGGGGGCGCATTTGAGGAAGGAGCTTCCATCCATCCCTTACTAGAAGAATCTTCCTCAGTGCGCTGCTGAGAAGGGACGGTCTCTGACAAATAATATATAATGTTTCAGATTATGGGTGTTGAAATGTCCTTTTGCTTCCCATCTTTTAGAATGAGTGAAATGCTTTTAAAGACGATGCAGCTCATAAATCCAATGTTTCTGCACCTTAGAAGGAAAGAGTCTGCAACCCAAAACGCAGCTGTTTACAGCACTGATCAGAAACACTTTTAACAGCTGAAAACAGTTAAAACCTTAAAGTGTTAGCTAACGTGCAGTATATACTGTGTTCAATATACGGGTGTTAAGACCTACTTTAAAAATTCAGTTAATCCCACCCCCACCCCCATTTTGAATGATGAGTAAATAAAGGTTTGTTTCTGAATTCTCATTTTTTTCTGACTTGAATGAGTAGGGAAGGGCGGCCGAGCCCTGGTAGCACCAAAAAACACTTGGGCCAGGAGATTTCTATGGGGATGTTTTGGCCCAGCCTGGTCTTTCCAGTAGGAGATTTTCTTCTTCCTTTTAAAGGAAGGCCAGATGCCCCAATTTCGGGGAAATCAGGTGAGCGGGAAGATGTTTATTTGCCTACAATTGGACACCAGAGGGCGCTGCTGGCCCAGAATATGCTCTTGCCCGCCTGCAGGGAGGGAGGGAGTTGGGTAGGACTGGGGGCAGGGAAAGAGGAAAGGCTGGGACAATATTTCGGTTGATGCTACTCGGAGGGAGAATGTGTAGAACCAAAAACGGCTGTGTGCACACATTGGACTGGAGGGGATTTATACACAACAACAGGAGGACTAGACGGAATTGTGGGTGGTGGCCCATCTATTTGCATACCCCTGCCCTAGATTCTTGTTTATTGTCTGTCTTTCTTGCTTAAACTCAAGGTGGATGACAACCATGGAAAACAATGCGATGCAACCAGTTTAGCGCATGCAGTCAATGCAATAAAATAGGGGTGACCGAAGTAAGAGAACAACTCACTAAAATCAGTATAACTCACACAGTCATGACAAATCCCATTTATGCTATCAAGGTGGGGGCATCAGGAGGCGACTCTGCCATTTGCTGGCCAAAACCAGTTAAAGCCTCTCCGTGTATTTAAAAACCTCAGCAGGAACCCAAGAGGGCCGACCAGGCTGGACACGTCTGCCTATTCCTGTTAGCTAGCATGATGGACTTGAAGAGGAGTTCTGTGGCACCTGAAAGCCTGCATACTCCTTAACTGGTCAAATAAAATCTGTGATGTTGCCTCTGACAAGGTTTTCACGACTGCCACATAACCATCAGCCTGGAGTCACCTTTCCCGGGCATGGTCATGTGCCAGGATTTGGTTCGGATTCTGTATCGGTGATGGCTGCTGCTCTGGCCCTGTGAAGGGCTCAAATGGTCCTGATAGGGTTGACAACCTCCAGGTGGTGGCTGGAGATCTCCTGCAAATAAAACTGATCTCCAGGCAATGGAGTTCAGTTCATCTGGAGAAAATGGCCACTTTCAAAGATGGACTTCATGGCATTATACCCTGCTGAGGTCCCTCCCCTCCTCAAACCCCACCCCCAAAATCACCCAGGCTTCATCCCCAAAATCTCCAGGTATTTCCACACCCGGAGCTGTCTACCCCAGGCCCTGATGAGGATTCCTTGGAAAGCATCTTTCTGCTGTGTCAGGAAAAGTCTGGCAGGAAGCATGGTGCACAATAGGGAAGTAATCCAACGGGCCCAGCCTGGAGGAAGAAGAAGAAAAAAGTTTCTATCTAAACATTAGGAAGAACTTTCTAACAGTCAGAACGATTCCTCAGTGGAACAGGCTTCCTCGGGAGGTGGTGAGCTCTCCTTCCCTAGAGGTTTTAAAGAAGAGGTTAGATGGCCATCTGCCAGCAATGGTGATTCTGTGACCTTAAGATGAGGAGAGGGAGGGCATCTTGGCCATCTTCTGGGCATGGAGTAGGGGTCACTGGGGGTGTGGTGGGGGAAGTAGTTGTGAATTCCCTGCATTGTGCAGGGGGTTGGACTAGATCACCCTGGTGGTCCCTTCCAACTCTATGATGATTCTATAATTCTATGAAAAGAGTCACCCTCCACCCCATCGCTGTGAAAAGGGCATGGCTACAGAAGTAGGAAATCCCTCCCCCAGCTCTGCCTGGACACACAGAGAGGCAGCCTGAGTGGCTGTTTGGGTTGTGTGCTGCTACGGAGACGCTCCAGTTTAGGAGACCTTTGGTGTGTGTCTGTTGCGTGCTTTGAGCCGAGTGCCAGGCGCTGCCCTTTCCGGGAAATCAGGGATGTGCAAAGAAAAGGCCCCATCCCCTTCGGACACCAGAGGGCGCTGCTGCTGCTGCTGTGTACCAAGGAAGCTCAATGGCTTGAAATTCGCTGGATGGGGCTTCTGTTACATGTGTCCGGTGGGGAGTCGTGTTAGTCTCCCGCAGGCAGCAGAGGAAAATCTGAGTCCAGGAGCCCCTTAATAAAGTCCCACACAATTTCCCAGGGCATACGTCTCCATGGGTCAAACCTTTGTGTCTGTTGAAGTGAGCTTTTGCTCATGAAACCTTGTGTTGTGTGTGTGCTGCCAAGTCACAGCTGACCTATGGCGACCCCATAGGGTTTTCAAGGCAAGAGACGTTCAGAGGTGGTTGGCCATTGCCTGCCTCTGCGTCATGACCCTGGTAGTCCTTGCAGGTCGCCCATCCAAATTCTAACCAGGGCCGACCCCGCTTAGCTTCTGAGATCTGGCAGGATCAGGCCAGCCTGGGAAATTGTGTTGCCTTCATGGAGGGGCTGCTGGAATCAAATTCTGTCCACTTAAATGTTTCATACTCAAAGTAAATTCAGAAAACTTTTTGTGAGCATGGCGACGTGGCTAAAGCTTGCAGGGGCGGCCATTTTCTTGCGGGTAAAAACAGTAAAACAAAGAGAGACTCTGGGAGTGTTGCCAGCTCTGTTATGGGACACCCTCGAGGGACTTTCCAGCCTGACTCAGTTGTTGTTCTCGGGGCCAAGGCCGGCATGGGCAAAGGCCGCATTGGGAAGAACCCGTGGGGGGGGGGGACGGAGGGAGGGGGCTCTTCATTGGGGCCTCTGGGGAACTCCCAGGCACAAGAGGAACCCATCTGGCTCAGGGGGTGAAGCTTCACACATCTGGGTGTGAGCAGTCTGGGTTCAAATCCCCCTCTCCCTCAGCCATGGTGTTCCCGGAGAGGGACTTTTAGCCAAACCCCCCTCACAGGGCTGTTGTGACTGGCATGAGGTCAGGGTGTGGATCTTAACCCGCCCTGAGACACAAAGAGCAGGAGGGCGACTCTACATCTCTGCAGCTGCCACCCTCTAGAGAGCCTCGAGCCCCTTCTGGCAGAGGTCTTGCTGGCAACTGAATGTCAACCTCGGCTGGCCCGTCTGGACATTTCCCCCTTCATTGTTCAGGGCTGCCAAAAAACAGTCCGTAATAAACATGGCCAAAAGTGGCCCTTTCCCAAGGCCTGGGGGGGGGGGCTTTTGAGGAAGGACCCTCCATCACTCGCTGGAAGAATCTTCCGCAGACAAATTCGGGTTTTTTTTTTTAGAAGGGAAGGTCTCTGTCCAATAATATATACAGTGGGTAGCCGTGTTAGTCTGTCTGCAGTAGTAGTCTTGCTCTTTTCTTGCTCTTTTCTACTACTGCAATAGTATATAGTGTTCAAAATACGGGCATCAAAATGTCCCTTTGCTTCCCATCCAGAGAGCACCTTTGACCAGTTTTCAGTTTCTCACTCCCCAAACACTGAGGTAGACGAGCTGCACCGGCCATGTGCAGCGGGGGTCGGATGTGGCCCCTTCTCTCCGTAGTGGGGATGGAGGGTTCTTGGAGGATCCGTCATCCCACCGACAAGAGGATCCCGCCGGCTCTTTCCTCTGCCCAAAAACTAGCCCTGCCCCGCTGGGGCTTTCGGTTTCTGTCTGCGTTGGCTGGCCTCGCCTGAGGTGGGGTGAGGAGGGAAGGTGTGCAGAGCACAGCGGTGAAGTCACCTTTCTGGAAAAAAGAAAGCGTTCTTGTGCACGCCAGCCTTGCGGTGATATCAAGACATGAAAGCAAAACGAAGGCGTCCTCCTGGGCGCCGGCAGCCATTTTAGGACCTGTGTGCAGCACGGCGGGAGAGCAAAATGGCTGCCTGGAGCCAAACTCCGCCGGCCCTTATCTAAAACCAGCCTTCTTGGTGTGGCCGCTGGGTGAAGAGGGAGACTCCGGGACTGGGGTTTTCACGCCCTGAAGACGATGCGGCTGCTGGAACGGTTACAGCGGCCATGTTTCCTACAGGAAAACAGGCACGGGCCCTTATTGTTGAGTGAATGTAGGGTCTCTAGTGTGGCTGTGAGTGAAACACCTGTGTGTTCTGCAGATGCTCAGAGGCACTCTCACGATGATCTTTTGAAACTGCTTGTGGCTGGGGGGGGGGAGGTAATACACACTAAATGTGCTCCACGACTCTGTTTGGATGTCTGTGATCAGCCGGAGCTTGTTCAGGAAGAGCAGAGGCCTGATTTCTTCGTGGCTTCTTACACCCCTCCGCCTCCCCCAACAGAAGACTCCCCAGTTGAGGAGGCCCATTTTTTAATTGATTTATATCCCGCCTTCCTCCCCAGTGGGAACCCAAACTGGCTTACATCTGACTCCTCTCCTCTCCATTTTATCTTCACACCACCCCTGTGATTTAGGTAAGGATTGAGAGTGTGTGACTTGGCCAAGGACACCCAGCAAGCTTCCATGGCCTGAGTGGGGATTAGAGCCTGGATCTTCCTGATCCTAGTCTGATATTCTTGACCACTACATAAACGCTGGCTCTTCATGGTGCTGCTCTAATCCTGGTGCTTCAACAAATTAAAGTCATAGAAGCATAGAGTTGGAAGGGACCACGGAGGCCATCTAGTCCAACCCCCTGCACAATGCAGGAAATCCACAACTACCTCCCCCCTCCACACACACTCCTAGTGACCAGAAGATGGCCAAGATGCCCTCCCTCTCATCCTCTGCCTAAGGTCACAGAATCAGCATTGCTGACAGATGGCCACCGTCCCCCCCCCCCGACCAGAACTGTGAATCAGAAACCCACGCCGGCATTGCCTTTCCCATACCTGAGCAGGTGTGGGAAGTGGAATCCAAATTAGGCCACAGTTCAAGTGTCAAATCTCTTGGCAAGATCTGTGTTCAAACCATCCCTTACCATGACACTGAGTGGGTGACTATGGGTCAGGCGTTCTCACAGGGGTCTTGTTAGGATAAAATAGGGGAGAGCCACGTATACCACGCTGAGCTCCTTGGAAGAAGATCTGGCTAGATAAACTCACTCATAGGATCGTAGAGTTGGAAGGGACCAGCAAGATCATCTAGTCTAACCCCATACACAATGCAGGAAACTCACAACTACCTCCCCTCCCCCTCACACCCCCAGTGACCCCTACTCCATGCCCAGAAGATGGACTCCTTCCTTGGACTGTGACTTTTGGTGTCCAGGTGCCCTTGGCCAAAAAGGACTTCCCCCACCTGGCTTGTCGGGCGTGGCCCTGGCCTCTCCCTCCCCGGCTTTCTCAGAAGAGGCAGCAGCAGCAGCTTCTGGAGTCTCACGCTCGGCTTATGTTGCAAGCGTCCAATGGGGCCAAGGATTCTGCTGGCCAAGGACCTGAGCTTGGCGGGGTGGGGCGGGGGGAAAGCTACTGCTGAGGTCCAGCACCCTTCAGTCTGTATTTCCCCCCTTCTTTTCGGCCCCTGGCTCCTGGGAAGGCACCCTGACATCCCTACACACTCACTCTCCCCACGGAGGGTAGAATGGCCTACTGAAGAGCCGCTGCCGGTCTGAGTGGACAATACTGACTTTGGTGGACCCAGGGTCTGATTCAGTAGAAGGCAGCTTAATATCTGTAATATGTTGCAGAATCATCCTGAGGGGCCCCCAGAAGGAAAACATTTGCCACCACCCCCCGCCCCGCTCATTGGTTGTGGGAGGGGGTCTGGGGGCTAGTGATGCCTTGCAAGGCAATTGCACCCTCCAAGGTTTTGGTGGTAATAATTGGGATCAGTAATAACCGCACAGAGTTGGCATCTTCTGAACCTGCAATAAAACCATGCTGGCTTTTCAGGCAGCAGAAACACCTGAGCCGGGGATGGTGGATTTTGTCAGCCCACCCCCACCCCCCGCCCCAGGCTCTATAGCAGCCAGCCCTGGAGACTACAACTGACTCCTGTGTTTTACTTTCCAGCACTTGCAACAATTTGAAATTGTAAGTGTGAATTTCTTTGTGCAGCTCCCGAGGATTGAGAGCGCAGCTGCTTTGTGACTCCCCAAATCCCAGCCCCCCCCCCGCGTCTTTGGACTCAATCCCAAATCCCAGAGTATGCCCTACACTGCAGGGGTGGTGGTAGCCCAATTAAAGCGGGTCGGACTAGAAAGAGCCTCAGCGATACAGCCTAGAAATGCCGCTCCGCACCGGCCGCTTCCCTGCCCTGCTGGCCCGGGGCGGGGGGGGGATCCGGATCCAGGCTCGGCCGCCCGTGCAACGAAAGAGCAAGCAGAGGCTCTCCTGCCCTCCCCGTCTGCAACGCCC
This sequence comes from Euleptes europaea, assembly GCF_029931775.1. Classification (NCBI taxonomy): domain Eukaryota; kingdom Metazoa; phylum Chordata; class Lepidosauria; order Squamata; family Sphaerodactylidae; genus Euleptes; species Euleptes europaea. The sequence continues at coordinate 1,897,451 of NC_079312.1, forward strand.
TTTGCTTGCCCCGCCCCCTCAGGCCAGCTCCACCCCCGATATAACCCCCCTCCCCCCCCACAGCAGAGTCACGGGTGCGGGGGGGGGGAATCCCCAGCCGAGATCGGAGCCAACTTTCTCTTTCCAAGCCTAATCAGCCTGCCGGCAACTAATCTGCCCGGCGACTGCTGACCAAGTGGGAGCTCTTTTTACCTATTGGAGGGAAATCCCCCCTCGGCCAATCAGAGGTCTCGCCTCGCGCCCCTCCTCGCCTCGCAAGCCCGGGCGGCGCAGAAGAGTCGCAGGTGCTGTGCGGAGCGGCATGGGGTCCCTTCGGCGGGGGCTCCTGCTCCTGGGGGGCGCCTGCCTCCTACTTGTGGTGGGGGGCTCCGGTGAGTACCTGCGGGGGCCCACAGGTCTCCTGCGTTGGGGGCGGGAGGGGGGCAGAATTCTCACCGGGATCATGCACGGAGGGAGGGAGGGAGGGAGGGAGGTGTGAGGGGGTCTTTATAATGCGTTTCCTTCACTCAAAAGCAAGGGGGATTGATTCCCCCCCCCATCTAGAGCTCTGTGCAAAGTCCCCTTTCTTTCTTTACCTCGCATGTTTGTACGCGCTTCGGGGGCCGGCAAAAGTCCTGGCAAAAGTCCGCTCGTGTGGGTGGGGTTGAGAGGCAAGGCTGGACCCTCCCCCGAAAGGGTGCTCCCTCCCCAATGCGTCGCCTGGGCGCGGGGTGCAATGGTGGTCTGTGGCCTATTCACGCCTGGCTCCCCCCCCCCCAAGAAAGCTGGCCTGTGCTGGGGGGGGGAGAAGAACCTCCCCCTCCCCCCATGCAGATGGTAAGTTTGGGCCAACCTGATGGGACCCCCAGGAGGGAGGTCATGAAGTATTTGGATTGGGGGCACAGCTTTAAGGGCGGGGGCTTCCCTGGCCCAGGCTTGCCTTAAGGGCCCGTTCACTGGCAAAATAGCCACTTGGGGGGCCACCATCCCTGAGTGTGCCAGGGCGCCTCTGGGGCTCCTCTTGCTCCAAACTGGCCCTGGCGTGGGAGTGCAGGACTTCGATAGACACATGATCAGCACATTCAGAACCACGGTCCTTGTTGACTTCCTGACTTTGCTAACTTCACCCCTTGCGGGCGGGTGAGCGAGAAATCCATGGTCTCTGTTCATACTTGGAAGAATACAATGAACCATGAGATGTGTCACCCAAAGTCCCAGGGCTTCTCACGACCAGGACTGAGAGCCAGTCCAGTGGGGTGTAGTGGTTAGAGTGTTGGACTCGATCAGGAAGACCCAAGTTCAAATCCCAACTCTGTCATCAATCTCCCGGGGTGATTTTTGGCCAGTCACTCTGTCTAAGCTGAACCTGCCACAACGGGTTGTTGTGTGTGTGTGTGTTGGGGGGGGGAGTGGGAGAATGACAAATAGGAAATTATCTCCAATTGTCCTTGTGAATAATCTCATCACCCTGTGTCAACCTGGTCACCTGGGCACTAATCTGCAGAAGCATCTGCTGAAAGAACAGGGCAGTCATCCAAGCATCTTTACTGAGAAGAAAGTCCCATGGAGCTCAGTGGGGCTTCCTTGCCTCATGAGTGTGTTTAGGATTGTAGACTCAACTTGTTCCCCTTTAAAATGCAGCCAGAGTCCTTCTTGTGTTTTCAGGACCCTGGACCATCTGCCTGTCTAGTGGTGGCAGCCAAACCTTTTCCCCCAGAGGTCAGGCTGGGGTGGGGGCAGAGGGAGGTCTTAAAGGGCTGTGGGGTGGGAGAGACGTGCCTGCGTTTCCTCCTGTGGGGTGATGGAGCTCATACTGCGGCTTTCTAGATCTGAGCCACAGAGATCAGAAGCTGCCCAAGACCTTTTCTTAGGCCCAAGCGAAAAAACAACTTTTGAGCTGACAAGAATTCCTCTTCAGGCTGGACCTTAAAAATAGAGGGGGGGGGGACAGAGAGATATTCCAGGTTATGATCTGGAGGCCTCTTTGCCAACATCCTCTGTAGGATGCGCTTTGCTGATTTCCTTGGGTGTGGCTGGGCTCTGCCTTTTCTTGTGAGGAGTGAAGCAAAGAACAGAAGCCAGAATTAAAAGTATTAGGATAAATTAAATAGCAGGTTTTCCCTGGCTTTTGTGGTTGGATTTTGCTCTTAGCCAATGTGGCTGTGGACGTCTTTTGGCCTAGGAGAAGAGCTTGTCTTTTGGAGGGGAAGAAGCCCCCCACCCCCAGGGTCTCAGAAGTGGTTTCCGACTTCCTCCTGTTCACCGTTGATCTGGTGGGAGAGATCTCAGAGGAGCTGGCAAGCCACAAACTCTTCAGAGTTCATGTGTGCTTTGAAGAAACCGCACATTCAAGTCTTTTTTTTTTTAATGGCTCTTGAGAACAAGAAAGGGTGGGGATGGAATCAGTAGTCTTTTATGCATGGCTGTTTCCCCCTGTGTTCCCCGGAGATTTGCCCAAGTTTTCAGAGACCTGTTTTTACGGCAGGCGTCATTAACACAAAGAGCCGAGGTGACAGCAAGCGAAACAGCCATGCATAAAAGACCATTGCTCGGCTCCCTGCAAAAGTGTTTGAAGCCCCCCCCCCCCAGCCTAGCCAGAACAGAGACTTGAATCAGAAGGGAAGACAAAGAAAATTTGTGAGCTTCCTGGGAAAGGAGCCGGCCTGATCGATACTACAGACTTCAACTGGTGTCGCAGTTGTCTTTCTTCCCAGGAACCATAATAATTGCAGTTTTTTGAGTGGTAAGGTGTGTGTGTGTGGGGGGGGAGGTCTAGGGATCTCGAAAAGAGAATTTGTACCCCATGAAGAAGCCGCAACAGCTGAAGTAACAGAAGCCTGCATTAACAGAGCTCATAAGGACTAGACACTTGATGGGGAGGGGAGAGCATTTGCACCAGCAATACATAGTGCGATTCTCAGCAGAGTGTTATTATACCCTTTTAATTCCGTGAAAGTCCGAGGGCTTAGAAGAATGCGGCTGTCCTTCTGCGTTGCCCTGACAGTCTGAATTCACACGACAGAAGCATTTTGGGAGTCCCACACTGGCTACTGGTGTGAGCAGAAGAGCAGCTTCCAATGCACTTGGTGGAATCAAGGAATAATCGTGTGTAGCTGGATCCTGGATGAAGGGACGGATCTGAGCCTCAGTCACCAACACCCCCCACCCAGCCAAGCGCTGAGACCCCTCCTCTGCCCATTAGGGACCAAGGGGAGTAGAAAAACCCTTCCATCAATGAAGGGTGGGAAGTTGGGGTGCTTCAGGGCCAGCGACACAGGCAAGCAAGTGAGAAGGCAGCAAACAGGAGAGTTCCTGAACCTATTGCCCCAGGAAGGGAGAAGGAAGGGGGCATGCCAACAAAATAAGGAAAGCGGTGAAGGCGCTCCGTGTGGGAAGCAGAGCCAAGGCCTCAGACTATCTTGCTGGTCTCTGCACCACCAATGCCCCATCGAAGCTGCTGTTCCTATAGCTGTGCATTCTTGCCCAGGCTGCACAAGAGGTGTCTGGAGCCTCAGAGCAGAGCTACTTGTCTCTGGGGGAGAGAGCAGATGTGGAGATTCCCCCAGACCCAATCCAGGGATTTGCCAAGGCCTGTGACACACACACCCCTTTCCTATGTTCTACTTCAGGGGTCTTCAGTGTGGCGCTCGTGGGCACTATGGAGCCTGCCGACAGTCTTCCTGGCGGCCGCTAAGTGTTTTTAGAAAGTGCCTGGGGCCAGGTGGGGCTTTTCTCCAACAAGGCTTCTTACTAGCCTTTAGACATATGAAGAAGAAGTTGGTTTTTACAGACACCCCATGAAGTAGGTGGGGCTGAGAGAGTGTGACTAGCCCAAGTTCACCCAGCTAGACTATGGAGTCTGCTGACACTTTTCCTGGTGGCCGCTAAGTGTTTTCAGAAAGTGCCTGGAGCCAGGTGGGGCTTTTCTCCAACACAGCTTCTTATTGGCCCTTGGACATATGAAGAAGAAGATTTGGTTTTCATATGCCGACTTTCTCTACCACTTAAGGAAGAATCAAACTGGCTTACAATCACCTTCCCTTCCCCTTCCCACAAAAGACACTCTGTGAGGTAGGTGGGGCCGAGAGAGTGTGACTAGCCCAAGTTCACCCAGCTAGCCTCATGTGTAGGAACGAGGAAACAAATCCAGTTGACCCGATTAGTGTCCGCCGCCCATGTGGAGGAGTGGGGAATCAAACCCGGTTCTCCAGATCAGAGTCCACCGCTCCAAACCACCGCTCTTAACCACTACATCACACTGACTCCTATATGATTGGCTGTGCAGATTTTTAAAAATGTTGCTTTGGCATCAGCTGTTAACACAACACAAGGATCTTCACTATGTGACTAGAGCAGTGGTCGGCAAACTCTTTAGTCAACGGAGCCAAATATCAACAGTACAACGATTGAGATTTCTTTTGCCTCGGATTTGCCGCTCTCTAGATGCACATTTCCCCCATCTGCATTCTCAAAACTCTGCAGGGGGGCTTATTGTTGAGTTTTGAGAATGTGGATGGGGGAAATGTGCATCTGGGTGGCAAACCCAAGGCAAAACCTCCCGTGCATCAACGGCCATGCACAAACCAGAAGGAGAAAAGCTATCCTCACCTGCACACGCACCCCCCCCCCCACACACACACACCCGGTGCCACACGAAGCTGCCTAATACTGAATGAGACCCTCGGTCCATTGAAGTCAGTATCGCCTGCTCAGGCTGGCAGCGGCTGTCCAGAATGATGTTCTAAAGTCGCTGGGAGTTCCAACTTGGGGGTGGGGGTGGGGGAAGCCAAGCAGGATGTAAATTTTAAAAAGGGAGGGAGACCTGCCTTTGCAAAAGCCCCCCCCCCAACGGGTAAAGCTGTCAATAAAACCCAGGGGGTCCAACCTCTGCGATCTGTCATTTCTCCCACACTTTGGCTCAGGGCGAAGGTTTTCGCCGTGTCTCCCCCCCACCCACCCCCCCCGCGCCCTTAACGCATTCAAACAAAACTTTCTCAAACCCCCGAAACTTGGCAGCCAACTGCGCCCGACGCTAAACTCCCGCCGGGAGACACCCCCCCCCCCCAGGCCAGGGGTTGTGGGTCTGGCTGCCCTCCCTCCTCTCCTGCCGCCCCCTTGATCCTGACCCCAGACCGGGAGGGGAGGAGAGGGGAGGGTCCGGCGGCGACCTCCTGCAGCCCCCCCCCGCCCCAGATCTCTCCCCCCCTGCCCTCACTCACTGCGGGTCCAGCCATTGTGGGCCGCCCCCCAGCGAAGACAGGAGCCCCCCAACCCCCGGAGAAAGTTGGAGGGGGGCGCGGGGCGGCCTCCCCCACCGGATGATCTGAGGGGGGGGCGGCGGCTGAGACACGGTAGCGCCGGCCCGCTGCCTCCGCCCGGCTCCCGCGTCCTCGCCGTGTACGTGTGAACGCGCCGCCGTGCCCCGCAACCACGGGGGAGACTCCGAAGCGGAGGGCGGGGCAGGGGGCAGCTCCTCGCAGCCATTTCCTGGGGGGTGGGTGGGGGACCCTGTCCTGTGGAGATCGGTTGTAATCCCAGGAGATCTCCCGGCCCCACCTGGAGGTTGGCCACCCTCTCGGCTGCACATAGTCCCCTTCCCCCCCACCCCTTTCCTCCACTTCTCTTTTCTCTCCTTCCTCCTCCTGGAGGCCTTTGGGCCCCCTCCCCCCTCCCTTTCTTGCTCTCCTCCTTTCTCCCCCAGCCCCCCCCCCAGCTTGGCTGTCCGGACAGGGTCGGAGGTCTGGGGGGGGGGTGCCCTTCTTCGCTTCCGGCCCCCTTAACTCTGCCCCCTTCCTCTCCCCCCCCCTTCCTCCAGGCGCCTCCTCCTCCTCCTCGCACTCCCTGCGCTACTTCTACACAGGGGTGTCTGAGCCCGGCCCGGGGCTGCCCTGGTTCACCTCCGTGGGCTACGTGGACGAGCAGCCCTTCACTTACTATGACAGCGACACAAAGAGGTACCAGCCGAAAGTCCCCTGGGTGGAAAAGGCGGTGAAGGACGACCCCCAGTACTGGGACTGGAACAGCCAGAACTTGCAGGGCTGGGAGGCGGTGTTCAGAGCTAACTTGGAGACCCTGCGGGACCGCTTCAACCAGAGCCGTGGAGGTGAGTGGAGGGGGAGGGGCCAGCCGGGGTGTCGCCCCCTCCGTCCCCCCCAGGGCAAGAGGAGGGGAGGGGCTTTGCCTTAGGAGGGAGGGGGAAGGAGGGCAGCCCCCTCCCCTTTCTGCTTCCCAGGCTTCAGGCTCTTCTCCCCCCCACCCATTATGGCAGACACTCCTCTTGGCGGGGGGGGGGGGGAGATGAGAGGCACATTGGCTGGCCTGATGGGCCCCACTGGGTGGGGGGTTGTGGGACTGGAATTGAGACCCCCACACACACAGGGAAGGAGAACCTAGAAAAGCGCAGAGTTCCCTCATCCTGCAATTTGGAGGCTGTTTCCTTGTTTCCTTCCTACAAAAACATTTCTCCCACCGACAATGGGGGGGGAGGGGCTGCTGCCTGTTGCCAGGAAGGCAGGATTGGGGGGGAGGGGCTGCTTCTCCCTGGGGAGGAGTCCCTTTTTTGCTTCCGAAATTCATGTGATCTCCCTGTCATTGGGGCAGCCCCCCCCCCTTATCCTCAGAGGCAAAAGAAGGCCTGGAATAAAAAGTGACCCCCCCCCACACACACACACCCTGTTTCACAGTGGCCCCCGCCATGGGAAGAGGGAGGGGCTGGAGATGCCCCCTAGTCCCCCATGGGATCCATGCAAGTTCTCTGCAGAAAGGAGATCCATCAGAAAAACAACCCCCCCCCAGGAAAGGCCTGACACTACCTCCCCCCCCCCCAAGGAAGGGGGAACCATTTCCAGTGATAAGCCCCACATGAAAACAATAGTGGGGGCTTCACTCTGCCCATCACACACTCTCCCCCTACTACACTCTGCCCATCACACACTGTTTTTTCCTATAAATGTCCCCCCCCCCACTGTCCAGGGGGAATCGGCCCCTTCCTGCGCTGGGGGCCCCCTCCCTCCCTCCCACCCACCCTCTGGGCTCAGTTTTCAGGCAGAGGGAGGGGGCTGTTTTTGGTAGCCTCCTCCCCAATATTGCTCTTGTGCCCTGCCTTTCTTCCCTCCTGGAGATCAGAATGGCCACCCTCTGACCCCCCCCCCCCCCCGGCTGTCTGCCCCCCAGTCCCAGCCCCACTCAGCTTCAGCACCGTTGCTGGACTCTGTGCCCTCCAACCAAGCTCCGGGACCCTGATGGAGGCCGCCAGACTTCTTTGCAGGGCTGTCGCTGTGGAGGGGGATGCACGAGAAACACCAGGAGCCCTTCTCTGCAACCTCCCCCTTTTTAAAAAAAGGTCCAATGTATATGAGATCTGGCCTGGGGGTGTGTGTGTGGCTGCCTTAGCTTGCTCGTGGGCCGGATAAGAGCTCTTAAGAGGCTGGATCCGGCCCAAGGGCCATACGTTTGACACCCCTGCTGTAAGGGCTTGTAGTATACCTGGACGGAAAGGGGTGTTTGGGGGCCTGCAGCCAAGTTGTTATTCCTCCCCTCTCCCAGTTGCAGGTGTTCTGCCATCACATTGCCTCCGGGAGCGGTCCTTCCTTTGCATCAGATTTTGGTCCTAAAATATGCACACGGACTCCTCTCGATGGTCTCCAGGAGAGAATAAGGGGAGCAGAGAACCGCTTTCAGAGGGACACCCCCCTCACACCCCCAAGAAGTTGGGCCCCCAAAGACCCGCGAGGCTCCTTAGCTTTTATTCTTTTCCCTGGAGCAAAGGCCTGCGTGGTCAGGGTGGCTCCCCCATCTCCTGGAGAGTGGGAGCAGAGGCATGGAGACAACTTCTGGTTGACTGATTTCACCATAACAGGGACAAACACCAGAGACCCATCACATTTTCAAGTATCGCAAAGCAGTATGTCAGAATGAGCATCTCTATATGGGCTGGCTGGCTTATTGATTGATTTAGTTGATGCCCAGCCGGCTGACATCATTCTCCCTGCCTCTGTTTTATCCACAGCACGACACTGTGAAGTGTAGGTTAAGCTGGGTGTGTGTGAGCGGCCCACCGTCACCCTGCAAGTTTCCATGAGAGAGTGGGGATTCAAACCTGGGTTTCCCAGATGCTTGAGCAAATCTGCTTCCTCAGTGGCATCAAGTGGCACGCTGCACTTGGGACGCTGATATTTGGTCAGCTGCATATCCAGACCATTGACAGCATCGTAACATCTACAAAAACTAGTTTAATCCTTACGTTCATTCATTAAATTAGAGCCCTTTTTTTCCTCATGGCTCAAAGCAGGTTACAAATCACAATTGAAAACATGGCTTTTGTGGCTTCTGCTGAGCATTTCTAAAAATCGCACCCCCCCTCCCTGGGAGCCCCTTTCGGGGGGAGGGTGGACTGTAACGGAGAAGGCCCGGGCTCCGCTGCATGCCAGGGGGCCCAACCTTTAGCGGCCAGCTAGTTGCAGCCAGTGTATTTGGGAGGAGAGGGTCCTTTTGATACGTGGGCCATGAAAAGCTTCAAGGGTCGTAAACAGCACCATGAATTGGACTCCAAAACAACCTGGCAGGCAAGGCAGCTGTTGTACAACAGCCAAGAGACTTTCTCACTAAATTTAACACACTGTTTCCAGTAATCTGGGTGCTGAGCAAAGAAGTCCTACTCTAAAGTAAGTTTGTGCACATAAATGCCAAAAACAAAAATCAGGAAAAATATCTTTACCTTTCTGAACTCCCCCTGAGTCTGGCAGACACAGGCACATGGGTTCTTGCTCACAGATTTGGGGCGAGCGAGCGGGTGAGGGGGCCAGGCAGGAAGAAAAGGGGGATGCTCCAGAGGAAGCTTGTGCCAAGGGCAGCTGCTCTTGCCTCTTGGCTTCCCTGAGCCACCAGCATCTTGGCAGGGCTGAGGGGGTGGGTTGGGCCTATGGACTCCCCTGCAGTCAGCAAGGGGCTACCTCTTCAGCTGAGGAACTTGCTTCAGCCATGGCCCCCTCCCTTTCTCCGAGAGCCCCCCCCCCATTTCGTTGCGTAAATTTGCCTCCTGGTCCTTCAGGCTCCCTTCCATGGGTTGGTGATGAAGCCTCCATTTTTTGTTTACAAGGTTGGAAGAGACCACAAAGGCCATCCAGTCCAACCCCCCGCCATACAAGATCCCACAATTAAAGCACTCCCGACAGATAGCCATCCAGCCTCTGCTTAAAGACGGGGACTCCACCACCCTCCGAGGCAGTGCAGTTGTGAAATGTAATGGAGGGTCTTGTGCTCTGTTAAGGGCCATCAGGACCCCAGTTTCAGTTCCACGCCCAGCTGACAGCAGCATGAGAATGGCAGCGCTCAGAGCTCCTGGGATAGATGCAGCAGAAGTCTTTTACTCCGTTTCGATGCCATCAGACTTGGCTGGCCATGAAAACGTTGTCTGATTGTTCTCTTGTTGGATTGCTCTCTAACAGCTGTGAGGTCCACCTGCTTCCACCTTCCAGGATGCTGACCAATGAACTGACAGGCAGTGAGAGGACTGACAGGGCATTTTTTAAAAAAGTTTTGGTTTTTTAAAATTTCAAATTAAAAGACAAAAGTAAACACACATAACGTTGATTGCAGGAAGCCATGTTGGTCTTTTGCAGAATCCAACGCCAAAAGCCACGTAATGCCTTTTGTTGAGACCAACCCAAATGACACCAAACAGCGCAAGCTTTGGAGTTTGCCAGAACTCTTCATCAGGCTGGAAGCTGAAACAAAGAAAGAGAACACCAAGGTTGGGGGGGAGGAGAGAGAAAACGTTTCCGGCCATGATTATGAGGTTGGCACAAATAAAATGGTGCCAGGCTCCATATAAAAAAATTATCCCTCCAGAGGAATCTGGGCAACTCAACTCACATCCCCTTCTTGCCATAATTCATAAAAGGAACACTTTCAAAATTCTTGGTTTTATTTTATCCTTCTCCTTCAGGATACGTTTTGCTATTCCAGAGATTTTTCCAACTGCAAATACACCACTAACGTGCAGCAGAACTATTAATGTGGATTTCCTGAGAGAATGTAAATAGTGCTCAAAGCTCTGGAAACTGGTGACAGGCTAATTTCAGCACACCCCAAGAGCTGCGCATGATGCGCCGTAGACGTGGCTGTCCACTCACCAGTTTCCGCTCTCCTCGGAGGTCACCAGGACCCCTCGTAGCTTACAGGACTTGTTGGTTCCGTATCAGATGGGTGGTGACATCTGCCATGCGAGAAAAGACATATAAATTGGAATTTTAGCTCTGTTTTTTCTTTGACTCACAGACCCAGCCAGGTGAATTTGTAAGTTAATCTTTAGAAATAGGAAAAATTCTACAGAAAAATAAAGCACTGGAAATTTTTCTGCACAGTTCTCTGGCAAGAACTGTGACACTGCTGGCGACCAACTCCTGTGCACCCAGGCGTTAGATTTTCCAGATTTTTATTTAATAAGTCATGTAGAATCTCTGCCAAGATAGAAAGACCATTGAAAGGAATATGGAAATACAATTAATTTCAGAAATAAACATCCTCCCAAAAGTTATTTTTTGGGGAGTTCCACCATTTTGAATGAAATCAGAGTTATGATATGCCAGTTTCCAAGGACAACTGTATTTATATAAACTTTTCCTTACTGTATGCAGAATAAAGCCCAGCATAGAGATGTAAAATTTTTGAAAATTTTGAAGCTGCAAAAAAAGAAAAATGGTTTCCCTGGGGGGAAATTCAAATATCTGCAGTGCTTACTTTCCTATTACACATAAACTTTTTAACCCGATTAAAAACATTAAATGCATAATTCATTATTTCATTGAAATGCAAAGTAAATGTGCCACCCAGTCGCAACTGACTCTTAGCCCTCCCCACCTCCGCCCCCCTTGTGGGTACTCCAAGGCAAGATATGATCAGGGGTGGACTGCCGTTGCCTTCACTAAATTGGCACACTGATTGAATGTAATAGTATAAGCATCTTTCTTTTCTAGAAGGAAAACTGCAAGTATACTTAAGAAATAGTGGCAAACTGGTGTACCCGATGCTATTAGAGCACACAGATTTTAATTTTTTGCCATCACAGAGGGAGAAAAGATGACAGTGGAAAAATTACGTGGTCAACACAAAAAAGTACATTGTTTGTATAGAAACTCTACAACAGTAGAGTCATAGCAGGTAGGAGAATTAAGCTAAACTTCATGATATTGAAAACACTGAGTGCTTTAATAATATATCATCATTAAACACATTGTTTTATATAAATCGTTGCCAAAATTGGTGATCTTTAATCAAAAAAGTTGACAATGTTGCATATGTGTTCAGTGTAAGGGTTTTTTTCAGCATTACCCCCCCCCCCCCAAATTTCCCATTCTTTTAATGGGAAAATGAAAAGTACTCAGATGTTTTCATGTTAAGCATTTTAAGAGAAAAAATTAGCCTTTGGAAATATTTCTATCCATGTTAAAATATTTTGTATACGTTTTTTTCCAGGGCGTGCCAAATTGTTCCATTTTATCCATTGGAAGTACTGAAAAGTCCTTTTAAAAAAAATCTGGAGTTTCTCCCTCTGGCTTTCAAATCTCTAACCCAGCAATGTCCTATTTTATACTTTTATATTGTTGTGTGGGATTATAGTCTGGGCCAGTGTAAAACATCCTGCATTTGTTTGTTCATTATGGAGATTTCTGGCATTCCCCCCACCCCCAATTAGGAATCAGAGTCATAAAAATTATTTAAACTTATTAAAAACTGAAAGAAGTTGGTTATTTCCTGGTTTTAATGGTCTCCTGAAAGGGAGGCCATGTTTCCAGAATGCCATCTTGTTTGTCCCATAAAAATGTTTCTCAGTCATGAAATCATTACTGTCCTTTGTTTTACTTTGAGTCACCAAGGACGTCAAGATTTTGCCATTTGGAATGTAAACTTCCTCAAGAGACCAGGTGTGGTCCAAGACCAAATGAGATCCAGGGCTGGGCTTGAGCTCCTCTAGAAGAGCCCCCCCACCTTCTGAAGCCGGGAAGGGCGCCTGCGGGGGGGGGGGGACACACACACCTGGATCTCTTTTCTGCATTTCTCCCTTCCTTTCAAACCTGAGGGTGATAGAATCATAGAGTTGGAAGGGACCCCCAGGGCCATCATGTCTAACCCCATGCACAAATGCAGGAAATTCACAACTAGCTCCCCCCTGGCCTAAATCCAGTTTAAGTGTCAACGTGATTTTTCATGCCAGTGATGATGACTTGGGTGGGGGGGGTGTCTGGATTGAACATTGGAAGATGTGGGGGTTGCACCCAGGAAAGCGACCCAGGGAATCTCTACTTTAGAGGACCCCAAGCAGGGGGGGGAGGGGGTGCATCTCCTTCCTAGAGATGCTCACAGGTAATGACCCTCCCCTGGCCTTTCTCATCCCAGTTCTCCCCACAAGTGTGCAGAAACCACCATCCATCAGGCTGGGGGGGAGGGGGCATCTCCTGAGTCCCCCCCCCTTTGTGTGCAGCTTTTCAGGCAATTATCCCCCCCCCCCCTTGGAGGGCTGCCCTCCGCCCCTGCTCCTTCTGGGCAGCCCCTTTGGGAGTGGGGGGGGGGAAAGAAGAGACTCCCCACGGAAGGGGTTTGCCTCTCTGCAGTCTCCCTCCCATCCTTCAAGCCCCCCCCCCGTGTCGCTTGCCTTTCTCGGAAAGGGAGAAGCCCCCACCCCCAATACACCCCCGTTCATCTCCGGGTGTCTCCTTGCAGGGACCCACACCTGGCAGTTCATGTGCCGCTGCGATTTGGGGGCGGACGGGCGGCCCAGTGGGGGGCAATTCCAGTACGCCTACGACGGGGAGGACTTCATTGCCCTGGACAAGGAGACCCTCACCTGGACGGCCCCCGTGCCCCAGGCCCAGATCACCAAGAGGCGCTGGGAGACCGAGACCCATGAAGCCCAGCGCCGGAAGTCCTACCTGGAGGAGACCTGCGTGGAGTGGCTGCGGAGGTACCTGGGCTACGGGAACGAGACGCTGCTGAGGACAGGTGAGGAGCCATCTCTTGGGGGGGGGAGGACCTGTTGTGCGGGGGGTGGGTGGGGGGTGTCTGCGGGGCTCCTCCCCGCCTGTCCAGAGACCCTCTCCCGGCGGAGAAACGGCAGGGGGGGGGCTCTTTCCCCTCCTCCCCCGTCCGACCCCCAGGATTTATTGGGGGGGGGCGAGCCTTTAAAGACCAGGCTCCTCCCCCCCACTCCCCTCCCTCGCAGGCAAAAGGGGTACAGCCTGCCACCCCCACCTCGGGACTGTACCGCTTCCTTCGGCCCTGCGCTGGATGCAGCCCCACAGCCAAGAAGGCAGCTGGGAAAGCTTCTACTGGGGCCTGGGGAGGGGATATACCCAGGTCCCCCCCCCCATTGAAAGAATGCCTTTCCAATTTATTCTGACGAATCATCTATTTTACCTCCCCCTCCCCCCCATTATTGGCAGTCTAAAATATTATTTTTCTACTCTTCAAACCCACAATCAATTCAGCCTTTTCTGTATTATGCAAAAAGTCCATCAATGGTTTCCAATTTTCCACAAACCTACATCATTTGTTTTCTCTTATCAAAGCAGTCAGTTTTGCCATTTCCGCTAATTCTAACATCTTGACAAGCCAGTCTTCTATTGCAGGTATATATGGATGTTTCCATTTTTGCCCATATGATATTCTTGCTGCTGAAATCATATATAAGAGCAAACATCCATATATTTTTTCCAACTGACTATCCATAAACCCCAAAATATACATTTCTGGTTTCATTTATATATTAACCTGCAAAATCTTCTGTATTATAGAGTGTCATTGAGACCTTTTTTTTTTTTTTTTACTTTTTTACAAGTCCATCATAAGTGATCGAAAGTCCCTTCATGCTGTTCACATTTCCAACATGTATTTGGGACATTTTTATTCATTTGAGCTAACTTATCTGGAGTCAAGTACCAACGATACATCAATTTATAAAAAAATTCTTTCAGACTAGAACTTAAAGTAAACTTAAGGCCCTTTAACCAGATATTTTCCCATTGTTCCATTCGTATGTTATATCCAAAATTAGTTGTCCATTTCACCATGCAATCAGTTACTTGTTCTTCTTCCGTTTCATATCGCAGCAAGCGCTTATACATTTTAGCAGTAACATTATCGTTTGTACACAGTTCTGTTTCAAATTCAGTTTTACCATCTGCAAAACCATAAGATCTCTTGTCAGTTTTAAATCTATCCAATAGTTGTGCATAGAGAAACCAATTCCTGTCTGTCATTATTTCTTCTCTTTTTCATTTTACAATCGTTTTGTGTAAATCCTGATATGTTATCCATCTGTTTTCATGTATCATTTGCCGTCTAAGTAAGGCTTCTTTTGGTGATAGCCACAAAGGAGTTTGCCAAACTCTATTTAGCTGAGATATACCCTTCCCTCTTTCTAAGACTGCCCATTTGATTACCAAAAAGGTTTCTTTACATTTCATGATTCATTCTTCTATTGGGGAATATTATCCGACTTCCAATATCACAGAATCATAGAGTGGGGAAGGGCCACACGGGCCGTCAGCAGGTTCCTGTGATGCACATAATTTTTGTAATACAAGATGAATTCATTCCTTGTTGATGGACGAGGTGTTATTCTAATTCCCTTTTCATCTTGGATTACAGTTATCATATTATTAATTTTCTTACACAATCTCCAAATATCTATTAACATCAATACCTTGAATGCTTTACTAGACATATAAGGCAGAGTAGGAGTGTCTGATTTCTTGAGCAACCTGTCCATCCGTTTATTCATAACACTATTGAAGTCACCCGCAAGAATAACTTTGCCTTCTGCAAAATTTATAAGATCCTCCTGCAATATTTTTTAAAAGGCCCGTTGGTTAGAGTTTGGAATGTAAATGTTCCATAAAGCAATTTGTTGTTTAATGTTTCATTGTAAAAATCATATGAATTCGGGAGGATCCGTGACTTGAATCCATGTTTTATTTGTTGAGTGGGTTTGGCAGAGTGGTGGACCTGTGCTGATTGCTAGGCAGTCTGTGGAAATGGATGTGGTATGTAATCTGGCAGTGAGTTTTGTGGAACTTCATGGGAAAACGGTGAAGATCCACGAGGATTCGTACCTTGAATCCAAGTTTTTGATCTGTGGAGGAGCCACAAAGCACTGGATCTCTGTTTTCCCCCCAGAACACTCAGTGGAGATGGATGTAATTTGTGGTTCTAAAGTTTATTTCAGATGATTCCTTCAAAAAATCATGAGGATCCATGAGGCTTTGGATCCTTGTTTTTGCACCATATAGTGGTTGTACCATGAAGTATTGAACACACACACACATGAAGCTGCCATACAGTGAATGAGACCCTTGGTCCATCAAAATCAGTATTGTTTACTCAGACCGGCAGGTGCTTTCCAGGGTCTCAGGCAGGGGTCTTTCCCATCACCTACTTGTCTAGTCCCTGTATCTGGAGATGCCGCGGACTGAACCTGGGACTTTCTGCATCTCAAGCAGATGCTCTACCACTGAGCCACAACCCCCTCCCATAATTTCTCAGGACTAGCCTGTGAACTTGGGTGTGTTCTTTGAACTGGCAGTAGATTTTAGAAGGTTGCTTGAACAAAATGAGAGGTTCCATGTATTTATACTTCAGTAGCAGCATGGAGTGAAAGAGCCGTGATTTTTAGGATCCAGTCTGAGGACACCCGAGTTGATGCATAGTTTGGTCAGTTTGTGGTGGAGTGTCTGTGTGGAAGGGGGTTTCCTATGTGTAAAAAATCTGGAGGGTCTGTGTACACCTGCCTTTTACTCCCTTCCACCCTCCCTGAGAAGATTGTAGCTTTTTGATGTCAAAAATTGTGACAGCTCAGTATGGAGGAGTCTGGGCAATTGCCATAGGAATTAAGAACTGATGAGCATACATAACATTTCTCCTCTACCTAAATTGAATTTAGAAATTAATTGAAATGTCTAAGATTATTACCCAGAGATTTGCAGAGAAGAGAGAGAGCTTTTGCTGAATTTAAGATCTGAGAGATTCAACCGTGTCACAGGGTGTTAACCATCTTACAGAGAATATGTGTACACAGGCAAACACAGGACTCTGGAGCATTGCCTGATAAGTATCAGCTACAGCAGGACATTCCTCTGAACATAGAATTATACTTTCCAAAAAGGAGCCGTTGCTGCAGTGTTCTGTTTTGAGAGATTTCTGGCCATAGAACCAGAGATCCATAACTCATTGGAACAGTTAACAATGGATTTCTCACGTCACTCCAGCTATTTATCTGCTTCAAGGCTAAACGGGGAACACGGAAATGGGGGCATGGGGGGAATGCTGGCTTGATACAGGAAGCAGGTACCAAAGAACCAAATCAAAGGACCACCATTCCCAAGTATGACTAAGATGCTGAGATAGGTTGCAGAATCCCCTCCTGTGGAGTTTTGCATCCTTTGGAGAAGCTGAAGGTTTGCTACATCCAACCTTTGAGGTGGGACTGGATGACCCCATGGGAACCCTTCAGTGTCACCCTCCACCCTGACAGCCTCAGAAGATTGTCCTCTGTTAATACAAACCAGTGTTGCCCTTTCCACAGAGGCTCCAACAGCGAAGGTAGCTCGCAAGGCAGGCTACGATGGCCGGGAGTCCCTCATCTGCCGAGCCCACGGTTTCTACCCCAGGGAGATTGAGGTCACCTGGATGAAGGATGGGGAGGACCGGAAACCAGACACCTTCACGGGGGGTGTCTTCCCCAACTCTGACGGTACCTACCACACCTGGCTCAGCATCGAAGTGGACCCCAAGGAGAGAGACCTCTACCGGTGCCGGGTGGAACATGACGGCCTGCTGGAGCCCCTGGACTTGGCCTATGAAGATCCAGGTGAGAGACCGAGGGGGGAGGAAAACTGGCCCCCTTGGGAGTGGGGGGCTGGCAGAGGTTGGAAGGGGAATTTTTGCCCAGGTGGGAAGGAGGGACTCCAGGAAAAGACACCCCCCACACACCTTAGCAGTATAACAGTTTACAACGGCATCCCCCAGTAGGACCCTGTATGTGGTGTGAGGTACAAACCAGTTGCTTGGATCTCTGTGTTAAAGGGGTGTGGGGCTGATATCTAGTGAGGTGGGGGCAGGAACTGTGTGCGAATTGTGTTGCACTCAGAAAGACCTAAAGGCAATGCCTGCCTCCTCCAGCGACCCGAGTTCTTTTTGTAACGCTCGGTTTTTCCGACTTGCAGTATTTAGAGAGAGTATGAACTGAAAATTCTCTGAAGCTTTGCTTTAGGTGCTAATTCACAGTATCATAACTCTTCCCTGCTTTATCATGTTAAAGAAGGCTTTCACCCAACTTTTCATAATACAATGTTATTTCTAGGACCACAGTTCCTCTTTTCTCTAATCAGGTAACCAGCAAATGAATCGACACCTGTATGAATCTTTCTAACCTTTATTGGAAAAAGGAAAGGTTCTTTTGATTACACAAGACAGTTTACAATAGAGAACCAACATTATTGAACTTACACAGAGTGTAAATATACAGGAAAGTACAATTAAAGATCCTAACATTATTCTAGTGCACATCAAAACTAGTTGTCTCTTGTTCATTGCACTTAAGAAATATCAAATAAGCCCAAAGGGTCCCTATATCTTACCAGGCAGGGGTCCTTCAATCTCTGACTGCTGAGCTTCAGTCCAAGGAAATCTGATTTGGTCTTCACAAGCATGCATAGTTATAGAGAAAACTTACCTATCTGATCAATCTCTGAAGTCACTTATCACAATCATGTGGCTATTTCTAAGTGCCTGGTTGGCTATTGTGATAAGCAAAATCAGCACAAACACATCTGTTTACTTTAACAAATGATGAGCACATTTCTGAAATAGCTAGGTAGAAGGCCATAAGTTGTCTCATCAAAATAACTTTTCCAGCTAAAATACTTTCTCAGGCCTAGAAACTGCAAGCAAGGGATGGCATAACTAACTGGTGTCTCCTTGTACTGGGGATGAGATCATTGCTACTGTGACACGTTGGCTGGACAATCTCTACCCAAAGCTTTGGAGAGCTCCTGCCAGGCGGAATAATGATATTTTTCCTTCCCTTTCATCCTCAGCATCCAACATGGGGCTCATTGTGGGCATCGTCTTGGCGGTTCTGGCTGCTCTCATCCTGCTGGGGATCGGGGTTGCCTGGTACTGGAGTAAGTCAACAAGGAATGCCTTGTCTGGGATCAAAGTGTGTGTCTGTGTGATTCTTGCAGTAGATTCCCACTGAGGATTGTAGGGGTGGCAGATAAGAGGGCCCCTGGCAGCGACAGATGGTGCTCCCAGATATGCTGAGCACCCATAACTCCTGCCCCACATACTGACACATGGTAACTCTTTATTCGTTTATTTTAATATGCTTATACCCAGATTTCTCACACATGGCAGGAACCCCAGGCAGCATATCTCACACAAGTCATGCTAAACAGATAGGACAGGTCAAGAAACCAACACTAAACTCTCCCATCCAACATGTCAAAAGTAGGGCAGGTTGCAGGCCTTTCCCCCAGGCTCAAGCATAGGGGAGGGGAGGGGAAGCCATGCATTTAGTCTCCCCCCAGCCCTGGCTGGAATTCCCTCCTCTGGCCTGAAGGTCCTCCAGCCCACCCCTATGAGTCAGCAGCAGGGGGTTTCTACACGTGAAAGTGGAATCGTCTTCTCATGGCAAACATACAAAATCCACATTTCAGGGTGATGGGAGGCAAGTGGGGTCATCTTGTCCCCTGGCCAAATTTCCCCCCAGAATTTAAACCAACGGGGAATTACTGAAACCCAGCTGACTTCAGGGGGATGCCTCTTGCATAAACACATTTCTCATTGTAAAGAGGAATTTCCCTTTGATGCTGTGATTCTAGGCAGCCTCTTTGCCCCCCTCCCTTCTTCCCTGGTGTCTCTGAACAGGGTCACATCTCTTGCCTGGCCGGGGGGGGGGGTCTAGTCATGACTCTTTCTGTTTTGATGCTTGAGGGGGGACATTTCTCTGTTCTTCTGTAAGGGTAAGGGAGTGGAATCCCTGTTCTCTCTAACCAAGAATAGCCTGGGGAAACTTTTAGAAGTTGGTTATAGGGGCCTGGAGGAGCATCTGTAGGCGGGTGGGTGGGTGGTGGTTAAGAACCCAAGAGGCCGGCTTCACTTTATAAGGGCGTGGATGGATGGTCTCTGGGTGTACTTTCTGGCTCTAATTTCTTGGTTCTTTCTCTGCAGAACGGCAAAAGAAGGGTTACAAAGCAACATCAAGTGAGTCCTCTCCCTTCCTCTCTGGGGTGTTTCTTCAGCACAGAAGCTGGGGGCAGGTGGAGGGGGGACCCCTGAATGATCAGATGACAGACCCACAGCCCTCCCTCCCCACTGAAGCACTCGGGAAGGAAGGGGGGGGGTCTTAGTCCATCTACAGCCAGGTCGTTCCTGGTCCAAGCAGGGCCTCCAGAGAGCCAGCCAGGAGGGCAAATTATACCAGGAAAGGAAATAAAGACATTTGAGGCGTCTCTGTCCTGCCCCCTCCACAACGTGCTCTAGGCAGCTTACAAAAACACCAAGCAGTAAAGCAATATTTGTAAAAATTACTGTCATGCAGAAGTGGGGGAGAGGAAAAGCCGGCCCTAAAATACCTCCAAAGGGCTTTTTATGCCCAGGATGCCGAGTTATAACCTGGAAAATTAACAGCCCCAGAAGCAGAAATGAGACTCTGCGTAGGACTTTCCCACAAAAGGCCCCCCCTTTTCGATGCTGTGTGCAGGTTTGGGATTAAGTCACATCCCCTTTCCCATCATAGAGTCCGCATGAACAGGCGTGGGGGGGGTCGAACATGGTTCAACATGGGGCTGTGTTGGGAATTAGATATATAGATTATTTATGTTGTCAAACTGGGCAGCTCCTGTAAGGAAAGTGAATGATCAGCTGCAGAAAGAAGATGTCAGAGGTTCAAGAGAGACAAAGAGTCCCGTTGGGAAGGGAGGAATGCTGAGGGTAGGGAAGACATGGAAAGAGGGCCTGGAGGTTGGGGAGAGAAAGGGACTGGGGGTGTGGGGGTGGTTTAAAGGTTGTGATGACCTTGGGTTTAGAAGCAGGGCCTGGTGAGAGAGAGAAACAGGTAAGACATGGGTTTGAGGTAGTGAGAGTTGTGAGGGAATGTACCTCGAGGCTGAGGAATGTGGGGGGGAGAATGGTCTTGCGGAAGGAAGGGAGCAGAGAGGAAGAGGCTGAGGACAAGGGGCTTTGAAAAATTAAAAGAGGGCCCTGTGGGGAACACGCACAAATTGGAATGACCTCTGGATGCAGGTCCAGTTCGTCTTGTTTGGGGGCTTCCTAGAGGCACCTGGTTTGCCACTGTGAGAACAGACTGCTGGACTTGATGGGCCTGGGTCTGATCCAGCAGGGCCTTTCTCATGTTCTTATGTCCGGAATAAATCAATTATTATGCAGGAATCTCTGTCCCATTTCTTTGTTCACATAAAGCTGCCTTATCCTGAACCAGACCCTTGGTCCATCACAGTCAGTGTTGTCTACTCAGGCTGGCAGAGGCTCTCCTGGGTTTCAAGCCGAGGATTTTCAAATCACCTACCATCTTTACTGAGGGAAGACGGGGTATAAATTGAATAACATAAAAAATAAATAATTGGAGTTGCCAGGGATTGAACCTGGGACCAGAGGCTCCACCCCGAGCCACAGCCCCTCCCCACCCTTCTGTACTCCTTTGGATCCTATTAATCTGGATCAAATTAAATGTTTTGTTAGGGATCCAGGATCAGATCTTCTGCAGCATGTGCTTTTTTAACTCTAAAAACCATGGGGAGGGTGTGTGTAGTATTAATATCGGAGTTGAAGGGTTTGGAGTGCCTTCTCCACAATTAAGCCAGTGATATTTACTCTCCCCCCCTCACCACTTTTGCAGGAAGTGACCAGGGGTCTGACACCTCCACCAATGGTAAGTGTGTTATGGCGGGGGGGGGGTCTTGGAAATGGGGGACCCTTCTTGAGACAGACCGTATGGGAAATGTGCCCAGATTTTAAGAGGGTTTCTCTGTGTTAATTTTCTGTGTTATTTTAACCCTGTTCTCTGTCTAGAGAACAAAAACATTTAACTTTTCAACAGCAGCAGATAGAAATCGGTTGTAGCCCTCCTGTTAATTAAACAAACACACAAAAAGCACATCTTTTTTCATGAATGTACTTTAAATCTTTTCCTCCTATGGAAGTTCCACTGTTTTTTCCTGGATCCAGCTTCCATTTTCTCTGAGTGTGGGTCAGTTCTTAGGAGCTCAATCTATTTTCGAAATTAACAAAAATCCCAAGGGGGTCTCCCCACCAAATTTAGCATGTGCCAAGTTATGCGTTTATATGGGAGGAGAATAAACACCGACTTTGTAAAAATGAAAACAAAAAACATTTGCTTGTAATTAAAAGTCATTGGAATAAAATTATTTGCCAAGAAAACATTTACTAACAAAAGTGCAAAAGAAAAATATCTTTTAAATAAACTCATAATGTTGGAACTTAAGCTCCTATTAAACCGCTCATTGATCGCCTACGCTCAGGCAAAGACCCAGGTCCTGATCTAATTCCCTACGAACTTTTTAAAGTCAACAGCGAATGGTGGGCCAACATTCTTGCTCCTGTATTTACACAAATTAATGCATCAGGAGCCATTCCAAAATCTTGGAGACATACTATTATCGTCCCAATCTTTAAAAAGGGTCAGCGCTCTGACCCAAGCTGTTATCATCCAATCAGCCTTTTGTCTTGCTTAGGCAAATTGTATTCCTCCTACTTATTAACCCAGTTGGACTGGGTTGAGAGTAATGACATCCTTGGCTGGGAACAGATTGGCTTTAGAAGGGGTTGGTCTGTCACGGACCACTGTTTAGTGCTCTCCCATCTAACCGAGAAATATTCCTCCCCCCAAAATGGCACCCTTTATCCGGGTTTTATGGACCTTAAGGGAGCTTTTGATACCATCCAGAGGGAGAAGCTATGGTTGAAACTATCACATCCTACTATGGATAGTAGGTTACTATGGCTTATTCAGCAATTTCATACTGACCTCACAGCTCAGGTTCGCTGTGGCAATTAAGGAGAACTAACCGAGCCCTTTGAACTGGTCAAGGGAGTTAGACAAGGTTGCCTCCTTGCTCCTCTCTTGTTTAATCTATACCTGAATGATATGGCAACCAATTTCTCAGAGTTTTGCCACCCCCCCCAAAGCTTGCAAGTCATCCCACCCCAGTTCTACTCTATGCTGACGATGCAGTTCTCCTGTCCCACACAAGAATTGGTTTGAAAAGGTCTTTGCAAACTTTTTCTGAGTACTGCTCTAGGGAAGGTCTTAAAATAAACCGTCATAAATCTAAGATTATGATTCACTAAGAGGAGAAAAATGCCTCTTTTTCGCTGGGTATTAGATGGCATTGAGGTTGACCAAGTCAAGGAGTTTGTTTACCTTGGCATTCTGTTTTCCCATAATCTAAATTGGAATGCCCATCAAAAAACAGTGTCCAACAAAATTAAACCTGGGGTTGGTGCTATTGTCAACTTTTTTCACACCAAAGGCGGCAAATATATTCCAGGGGCTATTCAGGTTTTTAACCTCAAAATTACCCCAGTTATCCTCTTTGATGTTGCCATCTGGATTACAGTCATCAATGAATCCATAGATCCACTGCTTCAGTTCTTACGAAAACTCCTAAATGCCCCTCGATGTGTTGCTGGCGTTACTCTTCGTTCCGAGATTGGCCAAATGTCACATGAAGCTAGGGCGTGGTTGGCCGCCTTTAAACTACACCTTAAACTGTGCTTTAGCACTGAGGGTTTCCTAGCTTCTCTGAAGCATGACCCTTTTAAATCCTCATGGCAAAAAATCTTAGATGAGAAACTGTCATTGTTGGGCTTCTCGCAGGATATGTTATTAGATCTTGGGAAAACTGAAGCTTTTACCAACATTAAAAAGTGCATTAAAGAGCTCAATTATAACAGCACTACTTTTCATGCTTGTCACGTCTGTTCATCCCAGTTCTTTGGAATACCCCCTCCACGTGGTCTGCTTGCCTATACATATTATCTGACAACTCCTCGTCTCTGTAGAGCTTTTTGCTTGACTAGATTGAATGCTAACCCTTCTATGGTAATGCAGGGCAGAATTCTGAATATACCATACTCAGACAGGATCTGCCCTTGCTCTTCTGGCTCTATTGACTCATTAGCCTATGCCCTTTTGGAATGCCGCTTTTACGAGGAACTTCGATCGCACTATATTTCCCCCCTTTTAATATACAAATCCAATGCATCTGTGACTGACATAATGCCTTTTTTACTAAGCGATAGGGACCCCAAGGCTAAATTGTCAGTGGCAAGATTTGTTTCAATCCTTATATCCCTCCAACACTAGATATATGCTGCTCAAGATCAATTGATCAAGGAGCTTCTAAGGGATAAAAGGAAAAGGAACTTAAGCACCTGACTACCCAATGCCTGGTTTCCAGGTCTGTCCTGTTGGTTGATTTGTTCTGGGAGTTCTGTGCCTGCAATTTAATTTCCAGACACGCGCTGGCCCAATTAGGATGTACAGAAGAGTCCCTTGGGGCCATTTTAGATCAGGGTAACCGTGGCGGGAGGCTTAAGGCTTCTGGCCTGCTAGGGTTCCAATCCAAATTGGGTCCCCACGTGCCTGGAGATAAAGTTTCCAAAATGGAAATCAGACAGTGCTTCTGTCAGCAAAATTCAGGGATGGCAGACTGAGTGAATCCTAGCTGTGAATCCTAAAAGAGGCGAATGAGTCTCTAGAATTCACTTTCCTTTTTCCAATGGTTAGTGGAGAGACAAAAGCAAGAATCCTTCTTTTCCTCTCACAAAAAGCTGTTCTTTTATCCCTGTCCTGTCGTGCTGGGAAATGGCTTTTCAGCCACTTGTCCTGCAACCCTTTAGGTGTAGCCTCTGAGCATCAATGAAATGATAGCCGTTGTCATTAACTGTGGAGCTGAGGAGTCATTTAAACAAGAACGCCTTCTGGCCTTTATTCAGTCGGTCTATTTTTGGTGCTCTGAACTTTGACCTTGTGGGGGGTCTCCTTCCTCAGCATGGCACCTGCTCTCTGCTTGTGGCCTGATGTGTGTGGGGAGTGTGGCTGAGATGCCCCCTGCCTTAACAAAACCTTAAATAAGATGGCCTTTGGGTCCCGTCCCCCTGTCCGCCCTCTGATTTTGATGCATGTTGTCAATTCCCTGGTGGCTTCAAGGCTTTCATTTTGTTTTTTTAGTTTCTATACCTGAAGCATAAGAAGAGAACAAAGACGGTCTACTCAAGAGTCTCTGGGGATCAGCTGTCCCACTCAAAGAGCTTCTGCCACCTTCAAGTCTTGTTTGTTGTGCCACCTAATCTTGTCTCTGGCAGTGGCTTCCAGTTTCCATCGGTATTGCTTGGATTTTGAGGGATGTTTTTTCTAACAAATAGGGGTTTGTTTTTGTTTTTCTTCTGATTTTTGAGCCATTCCTATCAATTGGAAATGAGCGATGTTTGCAACCAATGTGGTAATCTTTTTAAAGATGATGAAATTCATTTATAGCCTATGCTTGGTGTGGCATATCAGCTGCAGTGATTTTGATGTAGTCTGGGGCTGAGGGGTTGCTGCGTTCCTTCCTTCTCCAATGCACTGTCTCTCTTTCTCTGTTCTGACTTAAAAGCAGGACACCAGTGTGAATAGTTAAATTTGCTTCAAATGTGCTAAAGCTCTTTCCTAAAAGCTGTAGGCTAAGCTGATGTGATGTCATGGAATGTTCACAAGTATCTTAGTGTTCAGGCTGGATGTGTTATCAGCAGAAAGTGAAGACCCATAACTTCTGCATAAGTAATAAAAAGGAAGAACTCCACGTCAAAGGGCCAAAAAGGAGAATGGCAGCCGGAAGGAGGGTTGCTAGCAAGAAGAGCAGATTTTGCACCTGGAGCCTAGTGGGGGTAACAAGGCCATTGCCTCTCAGGTGCCACCTCTGGGTCCAGCCAAGACCACAATCCAAGCCCCAGTTCCAAATCAGATTAGATGCCCAGAGGAGTGGGGGGGATTTATTGCTGGCAATAAACTTTTAAGTCTTCAGATTGTCGTATAATTCTTCCTTCCCTGACAAAAGTATTACCTGCATTTTGCCTTGAACATTGTAGATGTAATTTTTTTTTCTGTTCAAATAAACAGCTTGTGGACACTCCCACCCCATGCCTGTCTCTGGTATTTTCTTCTCCAATAGCACAGAAGCTCCCAATGTGCACGTATTCTTGAGAATATTTAGGTTTTGCAGACACTGAGAGCATTTGCAAGATCACCTTCTTCCAATGCCTTTTAAAGTGAGCATCACACTGAGTAATTATTGTTTTAATTTCATTTATAGTCTGCCTGGGATTGCGTAAATTAAACCTCCCTCCAGCTCTTTCCCTTAGTAAAACTATATAAAGTAGTGCACGTAAAAGCTATAGGGCTTGCTGCCATGAGTAAAGTTTGTGATGTGTGAGTAGGATGCTGAGAACGCCAAGGCAAGAACTGAAAATGAGCAAGGATGGTTTAGCCCATGGGCGCCATGGGGCTCATCGAGCTTTTCAGAAAATGGGCAGGGCCATTGTAAGACAGGGCTCGTTATTGGTTAATAAAGGTAAAGGTCCCCTGTGTAAGCACGGGTCATTCCTGACCCATGGGGTGACGTCACATCCCGACGTTTCCAAGGCAGACTTTGTTTACGGGGTGGTTTGCCAGTGCCTTCCCCAGTCATCTTTACCCCCAGCAAGCTGGGTACTCATTTCACCGACCTCGGAAGGATGGAAGGCTGAGTCAACCTTGAGCCGGCTACCTGAAACCGACTTCTGTCGGGATTGAACTCAGGTCGTGAGCAGAGCTTTTGACTGCAGTACTGCAGATTAACACTGCGCCACGGGGCTCCTATTGGTTGCCCTCACTCAAATTAAAGGGTTTTCCGTGACATCTGAGCTTTTTCTTAATCAGTGTGGCTCTATTCCTCCCCACCCTGTCTGTCCTTGATTTCTCATCCTCCCTCCTGCAATTATTTTGCAAAGCGAGGAAGAAAGTATTGCATTTAGTTCCACCTTTAGAGGCAGCCATTTTGGGATGTCGCTCACTACCCTACTTGAAATTCCAAGGGTGTCCTCAGGCTCAAACCATATGCAGACCGCTGGTTTACTTCCTTGAAACTCTGACAGAGGGTGGTGGGCACAACCAGAAAATGGCTGCCACATGTCTGGGGGTGAGATAATGCATAACTAACATTTCAAGCAAAATCTCTGCTTAACAGGATGCCTTTTTAAATTAACATATGGTTTAAAATATTTTCTCGCTAACACAAAGCTTAGCTTGTGCTGTGGTAGCTGCTGCCGCCAAGCAACGTTTTTAAAATCCTGCACAGCCAATCAGATCTCCAGTGGCCGGCCAAAAGCCCCATCTGGCTCTACCTACTTATCAAAACATCTTAAAATGTGAGTGTTAAAAATCAAGCCCTCATTGGAAAAGGTCACCGATCAACTGCTTTATGAAGCCCTACAGTTGCAATAAATATCACATCCTTCCCTTTGTGCATACAATGAAAGCCACAGACTTCTCAGCCCCAGTTTGCTGGGCCTTGCTTGCACGGATCCAAACCGGCTCCTCCACTTCGCTTTTTTGCAGGCAGAAAGTGAGTTTTTGTGGCTTGGAGATGGGGCTGTCAAATCTAGGTTGGGAAATACCTGGAGGATTGGGGGTGGAGCCTGGGGAGGACAGGGTTGATGGAGGGGAGGGACCTCAGTGAGGTTTAACGCCATAGAGTCTATATTACCCAGGAGCCGTTTAGATCAGTTGTAATTCCAGGAGATCTCCAGGCCCTGCTTGGAGGTTGGCAACCCAACCTAGATGTTACTGGTCAACAGGAACAGTTGGGGATTCCCCCCCCCCCAGCCTCTCCTGTCATCTTCCTAAATCCAAGGATCTGGCCAGGTGAGCTAACCACCTGGGCAAAGAGTTGCATACTGTGTTGGGAGTAAAGCAGATGTGGGAACAGGTGCCCATTGAGTCCCTCAAAGGGGTCTGGAATGCAGTGTGGGACTCTGCTGTCCTTGAAGAGACAGAGGGTGGAAATAGTCAGGCTGCCCTTCTGTCAGCACAGGCTGATTCACCAGTAGATAAAGCTGACCCTGTGGCATATCTTGATAGAGTTCGGACTGGACTGCTGTGATGCATTCTCTGTGGGGCAGCCCTTGAAGACAGTCTGGAAGCTCGGTTCACTATTCAGCTGCCAGAGTCCTGTAGAAAGGACCATCTAAACACACTGCAGCTGTCTCAAACACACTGGCTCCCACAGTTGTGTTGAAAACCATTGCTGGGTTTTCCCCTCGCTGGCCAAGGGAAAGGTGGCCGATGTATCCTGAATTACTGGGCTGCCTCTTGCTTCTTGGCAGGGAGGGTGGCGCTGCTGTCCCGGTGCCAGGCGCTGCACAGATTGCCGCAGAGATGCAATGCATCTCCTGCCCCTGCAAAACTAGGTTTCTGAGCGCCTGCAAGTGGTTGTGCACCGTCCCTCCTCTCCCTCCTCCCTCCCTATAGTCCCCTCTCCCATGTAGTGTGTGTGTGTGTGTGGGGGGGGGGTGACCGACTCTCTGAGACAAAAACAACTTTTTTTGTGATGCATGATATAGGCTGTTGATAAACACTCAACATTTCTGAAGGCCTGAAGAAAGCCAATTTGCACACCCAAATGTGAGTACGGTTCTGAACTCGTGCAAAGATTCCATACCAGAGAGCATATGCACACACACAGAGAGAGACAGTCCCATTCATAACATTTATTGGCTGAAAAAGAGGAGTGGGATATCCAACTCATTTATCATAGAATTGGGGGAGCTTGTCTCCCAGGATAACTTCTTCCTTGACGCCAGCTTCCGTGATAGTTACGAGGTAAATGACGCCCCCGCTGGATCCGTCCCGGGACATGGCCAAGGCGATAGCTAGAAGGGTGGGAACAAGGGGTTAAAATTTGCTTAGAACTTGCAATGATGTTTGGATAGGGGTGGGATGTGAAAGGCATTAACAATAAAGACTCTGCAATTAAAAACCACACACATTTCAAGGGAATACAGTTATATTAGAACATTGTACCAAACTCCACATTGTATCTCTGCTTAGTCTAGTGTTGCCAGAATCCATGTGGGGGCTGGAGATCTCCTGGAATTAGATCTGATCTCCAGATTACAGAGATCTATTCCCCTAGAGGAAATGGCTGCTTTGGAGGGTGGATTCTATGGCACTATAGCCTGCTGAGGTCCCTTCCTTCCTCCAAACCTTGCCCTCCCCAAGCTCTACGCCTAAATCTCAAGGAATTTCCCTCCCCAGAGTTGGCACCCTAGCTTAGTCTGGGCTAGATAACATGTCCCAAGCAACAAAAGATCACAGGCCTATCATGGCCTCCCAACAGGTAGCCCAATTCCCCATCTTGGATGGGGGGGGGAGTCAGATCTGATTTCCAAGGACTACCCTCTCCCAAACCACCCAGGCCTAAAAGGAAGGATCCTTGCTTC
The DNA here is from genome assembly GCF_029931775.1 of Euleptes europaea. Taxonomy (NCBI): domain Eukaryota; kingdom Metazoa; phylum Chordata; class Lepidosauria; order Squamata; family Sphaerodactylidae; genus Euleptes; species Euleptes europaea. The sequence goes on from NC_079312.1 coordinate 1,925,987, forward strand.
CAAGCACAGACTTTCAGCCCTTCCCCCCATGAGCCACAGGGCTGCCATCTCCAGGTTGGGAAATATTTGGATATTTGTGGGGGTGGAGCCTGAGGAGGGCGAATTTTGGGAAGGAACTTCAAAGGAATATAGTGCCATAGAGCCCACCTTCCCAAGTGGCCGTTTTCTCCAGGTGAACTAATCTTTATCACCTGGAGATCAGTTGTAATAGCAGGAGATCTCCAGTCACCACAAGAAAGTCGGCAACCTTACCATCTTCTGAAGCCCCCCCCCCCCCCCATCCCTTGCACGCAACTAGACATCTACCATTTTTGGTGAACTGGCGACATTCCTCCTGGGTCATTCCGGGTTTGTAGGCTGAGTCGACGTAGCCGTAAATGTAGGTGCTGCCCGATCCCCCGATGGCGAAGGGCTGCCGGGTCAGCATGCCCCCCATGGTCCCGTAAACCTGTTGGGAACGAAGGTTGTGGAGAAGGGGGGAGGACTGTTAAACCCAGGAAAGAGTTGAAAACTCACCTGTAGAGTAGAGCTGTATAAGACAATGGGTGAGCTGTATCCACCATACCTGCTCCATCACGGGAGGGTCTCCCACTCTGGGTGAAGCCCACTGGCCAAGGGGAACACCCAAGGACTGCCTTAACTGGACAGAAAGCTCCCCCCCACCCCCAGTCCATTTCCTACATCCTTGGGGTGACCTCATTGGATGCGTTTCTGGTCTCAGCAAAGAAAGCCAGTGTGGTGTAGTGGTTAGAATCAGAGTTGGAAGGGACCACCAGGGTCAACTAGTCCGACCCCCTGCACAATGCAGAAAATTCACAACTACCCCTCTCCCCCACACCCCCAGTGACCCCTACTCCATGCCCAGAAGATGGCCAAGATGCCCTCCCTTTCATCATCTGCTTAAGGTCATAGAATCAGCTGGAGAGTTGAGCGAGGATGTGGGAGACCCAGGTTTGATTCCCCACTCTGCCATGGAAGCTTCCAGGGTTGCTGTGGTGATAAAATGGAAGAGAATGCTTTGGGTCCTCATTGGGGAGAAAGGTGGGGTAGAACTAAAATAAATACATAAATAAATTCTTGGGGCGACCTGATCGGATAAACTTCCAGTCTCAGCAAAGACCTGTTAAGTCAAAGGGGCAGTGAATGTGCTAAGAGCTGTGCAAAAATAAGTTTTAAAAAGGGGGTAGTGGGAGGTGGAGGGAACTGCAAGCAAACAAGCCATGGTTGAAAGAGGGTGGCCTCCCGCCGACATCAAACCTCCCCCCCCCCCACCAGACTCACTTGCCCTCCTTGCTTGGGGTCCCATCCTGCCACCATGAGGTGGGCGGAGAGCTCCTCCTTGTATTTGTAGCTGATGTTCCTCACCAAGGTGGCCGCGGCCAGGACCAGCGGGGTCTCGTCCATGTTCAGGCTGCCAGGGAGGGGGGGGGGAATCAGAATTAGGCATTCAGAAATTGTGGTCCCAAGTAGCACAAAATAGCTTTTAAAAAATCATGTTCCACTTTAAAACATGCAGGAGACCCCACAGGGCCCAAATTGGACATTTTTGTCACTCTGTTAAATACTGTTTATCTGAAATGCCAGCATTTCCCCTGTTTGTAGGAGGCTGAAGTTGGTTCCTTATTCCCAGTTCATTCCCTATTCCCAGTTCCTTATTCACATTTCCTAGTTCCTGAATCACTCTGAGGACATTTCAAAAGCTCTGCACCCCAAAATATGGGTTGGACCACCACATATCATACACCCCCACATTCAGGGGACTGTGCCCTTCCAGATGGCACATGCTGGGTCCTGGTCCAAAGTCCGGTTCTTGTGCCAACGGCTCCCAAGTGGGGTGACCCAGGACAAATGCCCATACAGACCCTGCACCCCAAAATAATCTTTGGACCACCCCAACTGATACATCCCCACACTCCAGAGACTGTCCCCTCCAAGAAGACATACAGCGGTGCCCGGTCCAAACACCGGTTCTGGTGCCATTGACTTCTTTTTGGGTCCACCCCCCCCAGAAACTTTTATTGCAAAGAGGTTTTGAATAAGGAGCTGGAGCTCTGCACCCCAAAATATGGATTGGACCACCACATATAATACACCCCCACATTCAGGGGACTGTGCCCTTCCAGATGGCGCATGCTGGGTCCTGGTCCAAAGTCCGGTTCTTGTGCCAGCGGCTCCCAAGTGGGGTGACCCAGGACAGATGCCCATACAGACCCTGCACCAGGGAACGAACTGGGAATAAGGAACCAACTTCAGCCTCCTCCTGTTTGTGTGTGCTGAGTAAAAAAGAACCACGAGGGTTGTTTTCCCTCACATTTGGGATCAGGACCTTTCTGTTCTGTGTTTGCTTGTATAATCTTCCACCTGGCAGGTTTCTGCCCCTCATCCAGCCAAAGACTCCCCCCTTTCATCTTCTCTTCTGCAAAAAGGACACCAGCACAGTCTAGGGTTGCCAACCTCCAGGTGGGGCCTGGAGATCTCCCCAAATTACAACCAATCTTCAGACAGCAGAGATCAGTTTCCCTGGAGAAAATGGCTGCTTTGAAGGGTGGGCTCTATGGCATTGTACCCCACTGAGTTCCCCCCTCTCCAGACCCCTCCTTCCCCAGGCTTCACCCCCAAATCTCCAGGAATTTCCTAACTAACCATCTAAATCACGCACTGCTAGCAAACGGCTACTCCAAGAATGAAATCAGAAGGGCCATTGAACCAAACAAAAATCAGAAAACTCAAGAAAAACAGTCTCCCATAGGAAAGGTATTCTTGCCATTTATTAAAGGAGTCACTGATAGGATGGAGAAACTTTTGACAAAACATAACCTACAAACAGTGTTTAAACCCACCAAGAAAATACAACAAATGCTACGATCAGCAAAAGACAAAAGAGACCCCCTCACCTCTGCAGGAGTATATCGTATACCTTGCAGCTGTGGAGAAGTTTACATCGGGACCACAAAACGCAGCATACAAACAAGGATAAAAGAACATGAAAGATACTGCAGACTTGGCCAACCTGAGAAATCAGCAGTGGCTGAACATGGACTGACACAAACAGGACACAGGGTCTTATTCCAAGACACTGAAAGACTGGACAATTCTACCAACTATTTTGTCAGATTGCACAGAGAAGCCATTGAAATTCATAAACATCAGCACAACTTTAACAGAAAAGAGGAGAGTTTAAGAATGAATAAGGCTTGGCTTCCTGCCCTGAAAAACCTCCAGACAAAGACAACATTCAACAATAGCCATACAGATTAGTTTTGGATTACACACATTAACAGATCACTTCAGGATACAATGGTTCCATATTAACATACCATACCCTCATTAGCACATTATCTTGATACTTACAGGACAATACTTTTGCAGGACAATACTCAGCTCAAACCCAACCCCTTTCTGACTATATATTACTCTTCCTACACCCTTAACACTGAGAGACACTGTCCTTCAGTGTTACTACTCTGAAGATGCCTGCCACAGTTGCTGGCGAAACGTCAGGAAAGAAAATTCCAAGACCACGGTTACACAGCCCGGATAACCTACAAGAACCAATGAACTCTGACCGTGAAAGCCTTCGACAATATTTCCTAACCCAGAGTTGGCAACCCTAGGAGAGACTGATGTTTACTAGGACAACCTCATCAGCGACACCCAGGCCTCGTGGTCTTGGACGTTTGGCAAGCACTTCCAAGAATATGTCCACACCCCTCCAAACAGTATTTATTGAAACAAAGCCCCCAAACATGCCTCAATAATTAAACTTTAAAAAGGACAGCCCCCGTTGAATCAGACACTTGATGATCATCTATTTACACATCATGTTTGTCTCCTGCCCGGCCTCCAAGGCTGTTAAAAATGCAAATATCCCACTTGATCATTACAACCACCCTGTAAGGTGCACGGTTGCCAACAGGCCTGGAGGAAAATGTCCTGCCCCTTTAACTGGGGCATCTCAAGCCTCCCCAGACCTATTGGCAACCCTTAGTGTGATCGACAGTAGAAGAGATATTAATTTTTTTCTTTTGCAAATACAGCTTCCGGGATTGCCTTAAAGAACAGAAAAATTACTTGTCCTGCAGGTTGCAGGCAATCAAAACAGCAGGGAACAAAAAGGTTAAAAGTTCTCCAGCTCTTTGAAAAACGGCTCATAAAGGCTAAATCTTTAATAAGTAAATGTTATTTGAAATAGACGTCATGAGACTACAAGAGTTACTGGAAAAGACAGTCATGCTAGGAAAAATTGAGGGCAGAAGGAAAAGAGGAAGACCCAACAAGAGATGGATTGACTCAATAAAGGAAGCCACAGCCTTCAATTTGCAAGATCTGAGCAAGGCTGTCAAAGGCAGGACATTTTGGAGGACTTTGGTCGCCATGAGTCGGAAGCGACTTGACGGCACTTAACACACACACATTTGAAATAATTCACAGTGGGTAGCCGTGTTAGTCTGTTTGCAGTAGTCAAAAAGGGCAAGAGTCCAGTAGCACCTTAAAGACTTAAAGACCAGAAAATATTTTTGTTAGTCTTTAAGGTGCTACTGGACTCTTGCCCTTTTTGACATTTGAAATAGACAGAGGGCTGGCCCGCGCAGAATTCGCACCCAGCTCTCCCTGTTCCCACACTCCGTTTCACCACATTGCCTCTCGGCCTGGGTCCAAATTATTAATTTTTTGGAAGTCACTTTGTCTCTTCTATGATACTGGATAGCAAAAGGAACTTGCATTACAGCCTTCCCCCTTGAGACAGCCAGGGGAAACTTCTTGCGAGGGGGGAGCGCCAGGCTTCCTGCTGGGCGGTTTCAAAATGCATTGAAATCCAGCTGCTGGAGGAGGGCGGGGCCCTGCTGTCTGCAGACGCCGGGGGTTTCCAGCTGCCCCGAGGCCCCGCCCCCGGACACGCCCCGGATGGCAGGTTGGAAAACAGCTCCGCGGCTGACTCGCCTTTTCGGGGAAATCAGCCCAGAGCGGAGAAACGCCTTTGCCCACTGCGGACACCAGAGGGCGCTGCCGCCTCAGCACAACTTTCCCCCCTGAACACGAATAAATTGCTTTCCTTTCCTTTTATCCCTTCGAAGCTCCTTGATCAATTGATCTTGAGCAGCATATATCTAGTGTTGGAGGGATATAAGGACTGAAACAAATCTTGCCACTGACAATGTAGCCTTGGGGTCCCTATCACTTAGTAAAAAAGGCATTATGTCAGTCACAGAGGCATTGGATTTGTATATTAAAAGGGGGGAAATATAGTGCGATCGAAGTTCCTCGTAAAAGCGGCATTCCAAAAGGGCATGGGCTAATGAGTCAATAGAGCCAGAAGAGCAAGGGCAGATCCTGTCTGAGTGTGGTATATTCAGAATTCTGCCCTGCATTACCATAGAAGGGTTAGCATTCAATCTAGCCAAGCAAAAAGCTCTACAGAGACGAGGGGTTGTTAGATAATATGTATAGGCAGGCAGACCACGTAGAGGGGGTCTTCCGAAGAACTGGGACGAACAGACACGACGAGCACGAAAAGTAGTGCTGTTATAATCGAGCTCTTTAATGTGCTTTTTAATTTTGGCAAAAGCTTCAGTTTTCCCAAGATCTGATAACATATCCTGCGAGAAGCCCAACAACGCCAGTTTCTCATCTAAGATTTTTTGCCATGAGGATTTGAAAGGGTCATGCTTCAGAGAAGCTAGGAACCCCTCAGTGCTAAAGCACAGTTTAAGGTGTAGTTTAAAGGCGGCCAACCACGCCCTAGCTTCAAGTGACATTTGGCCAAACTCGGAAAGAAGAGTAACGCCAGCAACACATCGAGGGGCATTTAGAAGTTTTCGTAAGAACTGAAGCAGTGGACGATCCATAGATTCATTGATGACTGTAATCCAGATGGCAACGAATAAATTGCATTCTTTGCAAGAAAGAATAATATTTAGAGGGTTTTACCTGACAAAGTTCTTATTGTTCCTGCCTTCTGGAGCTGAGCCAGCCAAATCCCGTTTCAGTCAGTTGTTGGAGGGTTCAAAACGTCTCTTTGATCCCTTTCACATGTGCTCTTTAGCCCACTTTGGCTTCTAAAGGCAAAGGTTCCACACACTTTAGGATACTCCCCCCCCCCTAAATTAATGAAGCCCTAATCCGGGTTTAACCAAACCTGTTTTGTTGTTGTTGAGGTTGTGCTTTATCCTTTAGGTATGTGAAACCTTTTTTAGAAAGCCAAAGTGGGTTTAAAGAGCCCGTGTGAAGGGACCTTAGTCCTATGAGTGGCAGAAATACACGGGTTGTCAATTGACTATAGCTTAGCTGTTCTATCTGTAGCAGCTGCTTCATCTGTAGAAAGCAGCAGGTGATATTTATATATTTATTCTTCTTTTCTTTTTTCTTGGAGAGTGAAGCATTGGCAACCCTCTAATGTCTGCAGGTCATCCAGTGGTTATAGGCACAGGAGCAAAAGAGTTGGCAACCCTTGCAGGCTGAGGGCTTTTGCTTACTATGGTTTAACTACCTGATTTCTTTTCAAGGACAAGATTGGGTGGGAAAATGAAAACGAAAACCAATCCTTCCATCAGATTGTGGGGAGGGAGCTGTAAAGTGCCTGCAGACACTAAGCCCTGGCTAGATAAATAAGCACCGTGGACCTTGGAAGTAACACATATCTGATTTTATGGGAGGATATCTGTCTCCCAAGGCACTGGACCATAAAGATTGCCATAACTGTGGAACTCTGGACTCCAGAAAAAACTGAGGAACTTATCATTATTATTTAGTTCATATTTATTTTAATCGATAGTCTGTCTCTACTGCAGAAGATAATTTTTCCCTTTTCCATATCCATTAACACCTTTAATCTTAGTATACAAGTTTATCATTAGTCGGGAGTGGGTTATGTTACAGATTGCCACGTTTTCCTGAACTCAGACGTGCCCTTTGTGCATGCCCCAACCCCCCTTGACCCCCCCCCAAAGTCTTTGGTAGTTTCTCTGCCACCACCTGGAGATCTTGGTTTAACAGATAGACTGCTCCAGGCCTGTCAGTAATTTGCTCCTTGAACATAGGCCTGCATGGATATGTGAGAAGGTCAGGATCCTCACCTGACCCTCCTTTCCCAGGTCTCTGTGGTAGTGTGAGCTTGAAGAAGCAGTTTATAAAGAAAAGAGTTGGGTCTGTTCAATGTCATTTCTTTTGAGACCAATCAAAAGGTGGGGCATCCATTCCAAACTCCTGCCAAAGGCAATCCAGGTGATACGGCCACAATCCCGAGCCACTCCTTACCTGTGGAGTTCCAGCTGGTAATTCACTGTGTCGGCGATGGCCTGGGCATCGGCTGCCGATCCAGAGAGCGCGCAGTAAATCCGGTCATGGAGGCGCTCCAGCTTGTTGAAGAAGCGATTCACCACGGAATCTCTGGGGAGGGGATGGAAGACTTAGAAAGGGGTGCATGCATGTGTGTGAGAGAGAGAGGGGACAGTAGAGCAGAGCCAGGAGTGATACCCCTTCTCCTGAAAAGGAGTCGTGAAAGTTTCCTTCCAGAAGAAACCAGACCTCAGGATTGCCCGCCCATGCACCCACAGGCTGGGATCAGCATACCCTGAGGTGGGGCAGCCTACCAGGGCCCAGGACTTTTGGTGGGGCCCACTGCTAACCCCCACCCACACACCTTCCTTGCCACCTCCCAACTGCCCAGCATCATTGAGAAAGGGCATGTGGGTGGTGCCCAGTGGTGGCACTCCCAGCTGGATACATCGGCCATTGTTGTCAGGGAAAGGGTGTGCAGGTGGTGCCAGCAACTGGGCCGTGGAAAGGCTTGTGAGTGGCAGCCGGATGCATGGGCAAGTTGGGAGAATGTAGGAATGGGAGGGAATAGGAGGACTTGAGAGGGTCCCTGGGGGTGGGCAGATGGGGGACCCCGAGCACTGTCTGCCAGAGACCCCAAAACTGGAACCGGCCCTGTTTCCACCCCTACCCCAGATGTCAGTGCTGCAAAGGATGCCGTACATTTCCCATGCATTGGGCATCGGTTTAATGCTCACCCAGCAGAGACCCGGGAGTCAGACCCCACTACGACCCCTCCGTCAAACTCCACAGCCATGATGGTCGTCTGTAGGAGAAAGAACTGGAAGTGAAGGGGAGGGGGAAAAGCCGGACTGCTGAGAGCCATAACAGCCCCCCCCCCCCAGACAAAATTGCCTCTGGGCCACCTCCCAACTCAAACATCATATTTGGGGGGGAATCACTTGAATCATGCAACTGCATGGGACCCTGGAATTGACCACAGCCATCCAAGTTTTGTCCCCCTAATTCCACTCTTGTGGTATCCGAGGGGGGGGGCAGGGTCCTCTGAAAGGGATTCCTGTTGTGGAAATGTCTTTATGCACACTTGATGGTTGGCTCAGAGGATAACTAAGCAAAACCTCAGCCTTGCCATGCATTGGTCACACCAAGGTTAGATTACCACAATGTGCTTTATATAGCTTCATAATCATAGAGTTGGAAGGGACCACCAGGGTCATCTAGTTCAACCCCCTGTACAATGCAAGAAATTCACAACTACCTCCTCACCCACTGACCCCTACACCATGCCCAGAGGATGGCAAAAAAACCCCACAACCCCCATTGCTGACCAATGGCCATGTAGTCTTTGTTTACAAACCTCCAAGGAAGGGCATCTCTTTGTGTGTGTTCAGTGCCCTCAACTTGCAGCCGACTTACGGCGACCCCAGCAAGGGGCTTTCAAGGCAAGTGATTAAGTAGAGGTGGTTTGCCCTTTGCCTTCCTCTGCAGTCTTCCTTCCAAGTACTGAGGTTGTGTTGCTTATGAGATCTGACAAGACTGGGCTATCCCATGCCACCTTTTCCTCCTTTAAGACCCCCTGAAACAGGTTCACTCATGCCTCTTTGTCATTTGAGGGTTGCATCATCAAGAGACATTTTGCATGTGAGAATAAAGCCTTTTGATACCACAACTGGATCTTTCCTGTCCCCCCACAATACTTTCAAGTGGAGGAGGAAGAGGAAGAAGAAGAGGAGTAGGAGTAGGAGTTGGTTTTTATATGCCGAGTTTCTCTACCACTTAAGGCAGAATCAAACCGATTTACAATCACCTTCCCTTCCCCTCCCCACAACAGACACCCTGTGAGATAGGTGGGGCTGAGAGAGTTGTGACCAGCCCAAGGTAACCCAGCTGGCTTCGTGCGGAGGAGTGGGGAAACAAATCCAGTTCACCAGATTAGTCTCCGCCACTCATGTGGAAGAGTGGGGAATCAAACCTGGTTCTCCAGATCAGAGTCCACCACTCCAAACCACCACTCTTAACCACTGCACCACTCTGGCTCACTTTCTACCCGCACTTTCAGTGGCTATTATTCAAGTGTCCAGGGGATCAAGTATAGAGTGCCCAAGTGGTGTTTTGTGCACGTGTGAACACGTGCTTATGCTTTAAATGTTCACCTAAATTATGGGGGGAAATCTGAATTCTTAAAATTGAGGGGTCACAGATCCTGCCAATATTTTGAGATACACCAGTAGATTTTCACTCCTCTCCACATGGGTTTTTAATGGAGAAACAGGCATTAAAGATGTATCTATAAGTCCTTTCCCCTGAAACTTTCCCCTGAACCTTTACATTTCCTTCCAAGCAATGATTGGGGTAGCAAAATGAAGTGACATGTAAACCAGCCCTGGGAGAAGCACTGTGGTGTAGTATTTCAAGCATCAAACTGGATCTGGAGAAGCTCAGGTTTGGATTCCCAGACAGAGGTCATTTGGACTGATTTGGACTAGTTCATCAGGTCTCTGGAGAGGCGGCACACAAGTTTTCTTAAATACACAAAAAATAAATCTCCTAGCCTACCTCACTGGGCTGTTGTGAGAATAAGATGGGTCGGGGAATCTGCGTATGCCACCCTGATGGAAAACTGCGCTAACAACATGCATGCTGTCAAATTGCCTCTCCAAAGGACAGAAACACTCCTGTCTGGCTGCCTTAGCTCACGGCTCCTTTATCAAACTGTAGAGTTCCAGGCCCCATCCCATTCTTGCCAGAATAAATTTGCAATTGAGATTGGAATAATAATTTAATTAATGCTTACAGATTATAGAATGCAGTTGCCAGCTTCCATTGGTCCCTGTAGGCCTGGCTGCCCCCCTCCAGGGAATGCGGAGCAGCAGATAGAACCTTGGAAATGGGAAACTGCCGATGAAGTCCTGCCTCTGCTGTGGGATCCTTGTCTAGCTGGGGAGGGCACACCATCTGCCTCAGTTGCCCCTCTGTAAAATGGGACTATCAGGGGCTGATCTTACTGCTACATGGGAAAGGTCAACTGCGGGGATCAGCCTGGTGGGTCATCTGCCCAGATCCCCTCCTGGCCAAGAGGTGCATGACCATTAGGAATGGAAGATGGGACCCCTCAGGAATCTCTGGGACAGTCTCTCATTTCCTGCTGGGAGGGAGCAGAGGGCATCCCTCTTGAACTTCGGTTAGCTTGGCTGGGGTTGGGGAAGAGCCCAATTCTGCTTCCCCCTGGGGGGTTGGTGTACCCACACAGTAAGGAAACATACCTAGAGTGTTTGGGGGGCACAGTAAGGACATCTTGTCCAGCTGCCTCCCTCCAATTGTTTTTTTATTGCCCCAGAAGGTCGGACCAGAACCAACGGGTTGAAATTAAATCAAAAGAGTTTCCATCTAGACATTAGGAAGAATTTTCTAACAGTTAAGCGGTTCCTCAGTGGAACAGGCTTCCTCGGGAGGTGGTAAGTGCTCCTTCCCTGGAGGTTTTTAAGAAGGGGTTAGATGGCCATCTGTCAGCAATGCTGATTCTGTGAACTTAGGCAGACCTTGAGAGGTCCCTTGAGGTCCTTTTCAACTCTTGTTTCCAACTGGAAAACGAGACTGCGCTGTGCTTATGTCCAGGCAACCCCATTTCCCCTAATAGGACTACTCACTGTACACTGATTCAGAGGGGCAGCCACAAATTGATATGCGGGGAGGGTAAGTCCATTGAAGATGGGGTTTGTTAAGGAGAAGAAGAGTTGGTTTTTATATGCCGATTTTCTCTATCTTTAAGGAGTAGGGTTGCCAACCTCCAGGTACTAGCTGGAGATCTCCTGCTATTTCAACTGATCTCCAGCCGATAGAGATCAGTTCCCCTGGAGAAAATGGCCACTTTGGCCATTGGACTCTATGGCACTGAAGTTCCTCCCCTCCCCAAACCCCGCCCTCCTCAGGCTCCGCCCCAAAAACCTCCAGCCTGTGGCAAGAGGGACCTGGCAACCCTATTAAGGAGTCTCAAACTGGCTTACAATCACCTTCCCTTTCCCCTCCCCTCAACAGACACCTTGTAAGGGAGGTGGGGCTGAGAGAATTCGTAGAGAAGTGTGACTAGCCCAAGGCCACCCAGCAGGCTTCAAGTGGAGGAGTGGGGAAACCAACCCGGTGCTCCTGATCTGAGTCCAGGGCTCTTAACCACTACACCACATATGCAAAATGCATGTTTTGCGCTCTCTCTCGCACTCACAGGCGCACCTTTTCCCTTTCAATGGCGGTGAAAAATCAGGAAGGGAAGGGGTTAACGGATCGCAAGCCCCCTCCATTCATCCTCCCCCCCCCCCCGCATAAGCGCCGAACACCCGCCAGCAGCCCAGTTGGGGGTTCCTCTTCTCCCTCCCCCTTCAAAATTGTCCCTGAAGATTTGCTCTTGCAGCCCCAGCTGGCCGCCCACGCCCCCCCCTTCCGCCCCCCACTCACCCCGGTGCTGATCTTCTGCGCCCCCCGGCCGTCCATGGCGGGTCTCCGAAGCCCCCGAGCGCCGCTTCTTCCGCGGGGAAGGAAGAGGACCAAGAGCGAAAGTGACAGCGGTCACTTTGCAGTACCAGTCACGACCGTCAGAGGGCGCCCCTCCCGGCCTTCAAGGTGTGAGGCCACCTGCCGGCGCTGGGGGGGGGGAGCCGGTTGCACCTGAACCACGTGGTTAGGGCGTCCAGGTTGGGCGTCCCACGCAGCTTCCCCCAGCGCTCAAATTGCTTCTGGACTCAGCAGTAGCCCGCCTGCAACGAAACTGGGCTTGATCCGGGGCTCAGCTCTAGAACTTGCTGCCAGAATCACATCCCAGCCCTTCCAATAGTGATCGCCAGAGAGCTTCTGAGCAGGTGCAGAGTGCAAACTCTTGGATCGCTTGCAAGCCACTACCATAGATAGAAAACAGAAAAGTCAATACTTGTGTGGGGGTTGGGGAAGCGGAATAAGAAGCAGTGTGGTGTAGGGTTAGAGTGCGGGACTAGGGCTGGGGAAGGGTTGCCAGCATCCAGGAATCGGGGGGAGAAAAACGGCACCTCTGTACTTGTACCGAAAGGTTAAGAAAAACAGTACAGGAAACTTGTATACACACAAAGTGCAAATATTTATAAGCTACTGGGGTGAAACCTAGACCATATACTTGACATATACACAACACAATTATATACGATATATACAATTCACACAGAAAAATTGAATAAAAGTTCCAAAGGTCTCAGCAAACTGAATAAAAGTTCCAAAGGTCTCAGCTGAGACCTTTGGAACTTTTATTCAATTTTTCTGTGTGAATTGTATATATTATATATAATTGGATTGTGTATATGTCAAGTATATGGTCTAGGTTTCACCCCAGTAGCTTATAAATATTTGCACTTTGTGTGTATACAAGCATCCAGGAATCAGCTGGAGATCTGCTATTACAACTAATCTCCAGCCGACAAAGATCAGTTCACCAGGAGAAAATGGCCACTTTGGCAATTGGACTCTATGGTATTGAAGTCCCTCCCCTCTCCAAACCCCACCCTTCTCAGGCTCCACCCCAAAAACCTCCCACTGGTAGCAAAGAGGGACCTGGCAACCCTAGGCTGGGGAGACCTGATTATAAATCCCCCCTTCACTAAGAAAGCTCACTGGGTGACCATGGGCCAGTCACCCTGTCTTGGCCTAACCTGCCTCACAGGGCTGTTGTTAAAATCCGGGAGGGAATCATGTTTGCACCTTGAAGGAAGGATGGAGTAAAATGTAATAAATAAACCAATAAAACATTGATTGTTTGGGGTTTGGCATTCTAGGCCGCTGTAGATTCCGGGCAGTCTTCAACAGCAGCCCCAGGCTGAGTACATTACAGCAGTCCAATCACCAGACTCCCATATGTAATTGTGGCCAGGTGTTAAGCAATTAACAAACCATTCCAGGAAAGGGGGGGCTGATGGGTATGTAGGATGTAAGTGTGGGGGTGGCCTGTCTCTCTCACCCCGAGGTGAGAGAGCTAGGGAGAGTCATTTGCCCGTTGTCATCTCCTTGTCTGCAGAGAGGGGAGTCCAGCATCCCCAAACTGATGGGGTCCCTGTATCTGGGATGCCCACACCGCATGCAAAATCTGGGATTTGTGCATGTTCCCGGGTTACCATGAAAACTGAGGACCTGTATGAAAATCTGTGGGAATGTGTGTAATCATGCACGTTTATGAAAGACGTTCCCATATTCTGTATCGCTATCCACAGTGCCTGTGCTTAGGGCAGGTCATCTTGTAGTCACCAGACCAGATTTACATTGGGCGCACAACAATGGTTGCTACTCCCCTGGAGACGCCACGTGTTTAATAGAATCATAGAGCTGGAAGAGACCACCAGGGCCATCTAGTCCAACCCCCTGCACAATGTAAGATGGGTGGGGAACGTCATGCCCGGGGGCCGTTTAAGGCCCACGAAATCATTTGGTCTGGCCTTTCGTGGGTCTTGGCAGATCTCAAACTCAGAAGGATCTAAGACTGGCGATCCGCCCCCTGCTGCCTGCTTGGGGCTTGGTCAGCTGATTTTTAAGTTGATCATTTTGTATGGCCCACGAATGATGTTATAAATATCCAAATGGCCCTTGGCGGAAAAAAGGTTTCCCACCCCTGATGTAAGAAATTCACAACTACCTCCCCCACACACACCCAGTGACCCCTACTCCATGTCCAGAGGATGGCCAAGGTGCCCTCCCTCTCATCATCTGCTTAAGGTCATAGAATCAACAAGGCTGACAGATGGCCATCTAGCCTCTGCTTAAAAACCTCCAGGGAAGGAGAGCTTACCACCTCCCGAGGAAGCCTGCTCCACTGAGGAACCGCTCTGTTAGAAAATTCTTCCTAACGTCTAGACGGAAACTCTTTTGATTTAATTTCAACCTGTTGGTTCTGGTCCGACCTTCTGGGGCAACAGAAAACAACTCAGCACCATCCTCTATATGACAGCCCTTCAAGTACTTGAAGATGGTTATCATATCCCCTTTCACCTTCTCCTCTTCAGGCTAAACATACCCAGCTCCTTCAACCTTTCCTCATAGGACTTGGTCTCCAGACCCCTCACCATCTTTGTTGCCCTCCTCTGGACACGTTCCAGCTTGTCTACATCCTTCTTAAATTGTGGTGCCCAAAACTGAACACAATACTCTAGGTGAGGTCTAACCAGATACCATCAATTCACGTGATCTGGACATTACTTCTGTTGATACAGCCCAAGATTGCATTTGCCTTTTTAACTACCGCATCACACTGCTGACTCACGTTCAGTGTTTGGTCTACTAAGACCCCAAGGTCCTTTTCACACACACTACTGCTCAGACAAGTCTCCGCCATCCTATAATTATGCATTTGATTTTTCCTACCTAAATGTAGAACTTTACATTTGTCTTTGTTGAAGTGCATTTTATTAGTTCTAGCCCACTTCTCCAGCCTGTCAAGATCATCCTGCATCTTGGCTCTGCTACCGTATTTGCTACCCCTTCCAATTTAGTATCATCTGCAAATTTAATAAGCATCCCCTCTATTCCTTCATCCAACGGCAGGGCTTGCCATTTCCATGCTGGGCTTGGGAAATTTAGTACATTTTTATCCAGCTCTCCTCTGATGAACATCAGTTTTAACTTCACAACAACCCTGTCAGTTACTGTAGGCAAGGCCATGAAAGACTGATTGACTAAAGGCCACCTGGAGAGATTCATGGCCGAGCGGGGCATTTTAAGCTGGATCTTCCAGATCCTAGTTCAACGCCCAGGCTAGCCCGATCTTGGAAGCTAAGCAGGGCCAGGCATAGTCAGTATTGGGATGAGAGGCCACTGATGAAGTCCAGGGTTGCTCTGCAGAGCCAGGTGATGGCAAACCACCTCTGAAGGGCTTCATGCTTTGAAAACCCCATGAGGGCCAGCTGTGACTTGACATTTAAAAAAAGTTTGCCCTACCCACTACACCAAGTGAATCTCTGCCTGTCCTCGCAGCCTTGGTTGTCCTGCCAGGGAAAGAAAAAAAAAAGACTTGCAAACTGCAACTCTCCACCCCCATGGCTCTTTCCTCGTGGCTTCCTCCCCCCCCCTTCCTTTTAGCTACTTTCGTTTTCAAGTTCCCAGAAATAGCCGCTGTTCTGAGAAGAGCGTGTGACAGCAGGTAGACTTCCCCCCTTCAGACAGGAGGGTGGAAGGGGATTTCTGGAAGGCGCCGGGATGGGGGGAGGAAAGGAGCCCAGCCCTCCCTTCCCCTTCCACCTTGTTTCACTTTTCCCTTTATCCATCCCGATTTGACCAAGAAGGCAAGGAGACGAAATTGGCAGCCCGAAAAGGGGCTTTCCGTCGGCCGGGAGGCGGCAGTGCGGCGGGTGTCCGCCAGAGGGCGCGCGCCCCTCCCTCCCTGCGCGCCCACAAGCGGCGGCTCCTTTTGCAACCGGCTCGCGTGTGAACGGGGGAGAGGCGTTTCGAAGCGGAAAGCGGAGTCGCGGTTTGTGGCCGGCGAGGCGAGGCGGCTGCAGCGCCGCTCCTGCAGGCTGTTGAGGCCGGGGCCGCGTTTGCAGCTCCCCCACCCCCGCCCTTCTTGCAACAGCGGCTCCTTTGGGGAAACTTGGCAAAGCGTCGGATGCAGGCAGGTGCAAGTTGTGCAACGGCGCCGCCTCCGCTCTGCCGGCGCTGACCGGAGCCTTTGGCCGCCCGGGCGATGAAGGCCGGCTGGGCGGTGCCCTGCGCCTGGATCCCGGCGGCGGCGCTGCTGGACTTCGTGGCCGTCCGCCTGGCCTGGCTGGCGCTGCGGCCGCCCTGGGGCAGCCCCCTGGCGCTCTGCTGGGCCACCGCCCTGCTGCGGGGGCCCCTGCTGACCCTCTCGGCTTACGCCGCCGGCTGCCTGCAAGGGCCAGGGCTCCCCGCGCCGCTCCGAGATGCCCTGGTGCCCGCCGCAGCCCTCCTCAGCTGCCTGGTCCCTGCCTGTGCCACCTTGCAATACCTGCTCCTGCCCCATGGGGCCGCTGCGGAGCTGGTGCACAGCTGGGGCCGAGGGGATGTCTTTGCCCTGAGCTACCTGGTCGTGGGGGCTGCGGCCCTCCTGTGGCATCACCTGGCGCCCCCCAGCCGGGGAGAGACTGGCGAGAGACCCTTGGCATCCTTTGGGCGCCTCGCCTCTTGCATGAGGCCGGATGCGCTGCGCTTCGTGGCCGTCGCTGGCCTCGTGGTGGTCTCCTCTTTGGGTAAGAGTGCCTGCCCCCACGTGAGTCCTTCCTTCACCCAAGCTCTGTCCTTTTCTAGCTGCAAGAATTGTCCTGGTGGGGTCCCAGCATCCTTGGGTTGGAGGGTGTCATTTTGGGAGGAAGGGTCCCAAGTAGAGTTTAGAAACTGTGAGCACTTGTTCCCGTAGTAGTTCCAACAGCAACATCCACAGACAAGTAGTCCTACAGAGAGTTGATTTATTGGAAAACATACAGGTTTGCAGAGCTTACAGGTATAAAACAGCAGCACTTTAAAGACTAACAAAAATATGTTCTGGTAGGGTATGAGCTTTCGTGAGCCACAGCTCACTTCTTCAGATACAGCTAGAATGTGAATCCATCGGTCTTTAAGTAGAGGAACAGTATGTAAATGTGAATAGCAGGCTTGATGGGATTAGGTGTGATATGCAGAAGAGTCTGTGATGTCCAGGGGAGAGATGGGTGTGGAGAAATCAGCATTGGTAATGGGCCATGAATGCAAGGTCTTTATTCAGCCCAGGTAAATGCATTGACTTTAGTTTGAATATCAACTAATTCAGCAGTTTCTCTTTCCAATCTCCCTTTAAAATTCCTTTGTAAGAGAACTGCTACTCTTAAATCTGCAACAGTATGTCCTGGAAGGTTGAAATGTTCTCCCACTGGTTTTTGAATATTGTGGTTTCTGATGTCAGACTTATGTCCATTTAATCTTTGTCTAAGAGACTGACCTATTTGTCCAATGTAGATTGTGGAAGGGCATTGTTGGTCATATCTAGATAGCATGGGCTGACATGGCAACCCTCCAGTC
This sequence comes from Euleptes europaea, assembly GCF_029931775.1. Taxonomy (NCBI): domain Eukaryota; kingdom Metazoa; phylum Chordata; class Lepidosauria; order Squamata; family Sphaerodactylidae; genus Euleptes; species Euleptes europaea. The sequence goes on from NC_079312.1 coordinate 1,943,270, forward strand.
CAACAGGGTCAGGTTCCCAAGCACTTCAAAGACTTGGGAAGAATGTACCAGTTAACATCACAAACCTTGAGCACAGCATCTGGAAGAGTCAAAACAATCTTAGTCTGACAGCCCTCGCCGAGAGTAGAGAGCCAGCCTGACAGAAACATAGAAATATAGAGGCCTAGAGCTGGAAGGGACCTCAAGGGTCTAGTCCAACCCCCTGCACAATGCAGGATTTTAAATTTTTATTTTATTTTATTAGATTTATAACCCGCTCTCTTCCTGGCCGCAACCGGGCTCAAAGCGGATAACACAACTACCTCCCCCCCCCACACACCCCCAGTGACCCCTGCTGTATGCCCAGAGGAAGGCAAATAGACCTCCAGGATCCCTGGCCAATCTGGTTGGGAAGAAAATTCTCAATGTGGTGAGAATTTGATGGTGACATTCATCCCTCACCCCACTTCTACCAAGGAAATCTGGTTCTTGCCACCCGCTGCCTCCAAACACCCTCTTGCCATCTTGGCTGCAAACACACAGGCACCTTGTGAGGTAGGTGGGTCTGAGAAAGTGTGAAGAGAACTGTGACTAGCCCAAGGTCACCCAGCAGGCTTCATGTGGAGGAGTGGGGAATCAAACCCGGTTCTCCAGATTAGAGTCTGCCACTCTTAACCACTACACCATGCTGAGCCTCTTTGGGTCCCTACTTTGGACAAAGGTGGGGTCTAAATGAAGGAAATAAACAAATAAATGATTTTCAGACCTAATGAAGAAAGGTATAGTCTGGCTGACTTCCTACCCCCACAGCTCACCTCAGATGCCAGATCCTCTCCTCACTTTTAGCTTGCTGTACACCCTCTTCCAAAGAACCCATACGTCCTGTCCCATTTTTCTCCAGGGGAGATGGCTGTTCCCTACTACACGGGACACGTGACTGACTGGGTCGTGACCAAGGCCGGCTCTTCCACCTTCGAGAGAGCCCTTTGGACTATGTCTGTCCTCACAGTGGGCAGGTAGGGAGAGGATTGGGGAGGTGGGGGTTGTGGGAGGGGGCTGGATAGAACGTTTGGGGGCAAGAAGGAAAAAACACAGTTGATGTCAGTTGGAGGTCTCAGTCCAGCCTTTCTTTCTTTCCTCCCTCAGCGCCGTGACTGAGTTTCTCTGCGACTGCCTCTACAACGCCACCATGAACCGGATCCACACCCGCCTCCAGAGCACCGTCTTCAGCTCCGTCCTACGCCAGGACATTGGGTTCTTCCATGCGAACCGCACAGGTAAAGCCCCCCACCTCCCACATCTTCAGCAACGTGCCCTTTCCAAAAAAGAAACTCCCCTCAGTCCTCTACTGCTAATATTATTATGCCTATTTTACATAAGGGAACAAGGGGGGGGGGAGCTGTGGCCGAGGAGCAGAGAGCTCACCTGGTGTGCAGAAGGTGCCTGGTTTAGCCCCAGGAATCTCAAACAGGGCATTTTCTGTGGGGACCCCTCACCTATGGAACACCCTCCCTTGAGGTTCACCTGGTGCCTACTTTTCTTTCTCTTAAGCACCAGGCCAAAACACATCTTTTTACCCAGGCTTTTAATTGGGGATGGGGCCCCATGAGGCAGAGTGGCAAGCTTCAGTACTGCAGTCAAATCTCTGCTCACAATGTGAGTTCGATCCCGAAGGAAGTCGTTTTCAGGTAGCCGGCTCAAGGTTGACTCAGCCTTCCATCCTTCCGAGGTTGGTGAAATGAGTACCCAGCTTGCTGGGGGTAAAGGGAAGATGACTGGGGAAGGCACTGGCAAACCACCCCGCAAAACAAAGTATGCCAAGTAAACGTGAATACACAGTATTCACTGTGTCCTTTCCTTTTTTTTTATCCTACCAGCTTTTAAATGCTCTGCTTCTGTTTTATTGATAGTTTTCATCCTGCTAATGTCCTATTATCATTATTTGGTTATTTATAGTCCGCATTTCTCACTGAGGTGGATTAGGTAGTGTAAATCAAGTACCATAAAGAGGATGGGACATCCTATGAGCAAAAAATAGGGTTTGGACTACAGAAATCTAAAAAACAAACAAACCCAAATCTCAAAAGAAGCTGAACAAAACATGAGCTTTCAAGCACGATACGTTAAGTGGTGTAGAAACTACCTTATTGGAAGCATACTTGCAGTGATAGGTAGCAAAACTGTAGTGTAGTTCACGGCCCCTATCCTTTCACCAATGCTACTTTCTGACCATTTCATTATAGCACAGTTCTATTTACCTGTTCATAAAGCCCTCTTGAATAATTCTGTCCAGCATAGATTGCAGAAAGCCAGGAGAGTGGGAGCCCTCCTGACGGTTCTTGTTTAACAGCTTTTTAAAAAATACTGTGGTTTTTAACTGTAAGCCACTTTGAGCGGACTCTGAAGATGCCGCATAGAAATATCTGAAATAAATAAACTCTGCTTTGCTGCCATCGGGTCTGCTTCTCCATAAGGTACGCTGTTGGTATGGCCTGGAGGCTTGGCTGGAATTCGCACTCTGGTCTTCCTCCAAACATTCCATCACCTCTCGGATTCTTGTGCAGAGGGCTGTTTGCAGGAATGCGAACTGGAGGAGGCGGGGGGGGGGGTACACCAGAGGTCTAAAAAACAATTGTAGAAAAATAAAAAATACCAAAAGTTGTATATATAATTTTAAAAATTACGAAATGTAATGGAAGATACAAAAGTTTGTTATTGTAATTACAAAAGTATAAAGTTGTACCATAATATGTCCAAAAATGGCAACAAATAGGAATACTTATCATAAAAAGTTTTACAAGTCAGATATAGCAACTGACAATTTTCAATACAAATATCATATACAACTCCAATACTGCAATTTTACAAGCTGGAGAAGGGCACTCAACGAAAGACAGGATGCCGGCTAAATTCCTGTTTCAATGTACGAGTCTTCCTCAGTCATGAACGACCTTTCACTGATTAATTTGGAAGCCTGAAAATCAAACGCAAATTCATAGTATGTGGTGCGGTATAACTTCAAAAGACAAAGCAGGCTCTTACCCATAGGTTGATCTGTGTGAATACTGTATATGCATGAATGAAAATGCTGCTTAGGAAAGAGGCTGATAGGAAGTCTCCCCCTGAAAAATAATCATAGTCTGTTTTGAGGGGGGAGCAGATTTCAGCAACTCTGGCTCATCTGTCGGGTTCTTGCATCCCTGAGAGAGACTGGCTTTGGAGATATTCCAGAAATTGGGGAGACTCCCTGTTTCATACTCACCTTGTTCTCGTGAGCCCCATCTTCACCTCCTTCCCCCTTCTCTCCAACCTGACCGACTCTCTCCCTCCGACCAGGAGACATCACGTCTCGCATCACCTCAGACACCGACACTATGAGCGAAGCCCTGTCGGGGGACCTGAGCCTACTGATGTGGTACCTGATCCGGGGGACCTTCCTCTACGCCATGATGCTGTGGGTCTCCACGCCCCTGGCCTTATTTGTCACTGTGGGGCTGCCCTTCATCCTCCTCCTGCCAAAACTCTCTGGGAAATTTCACCAGGTATGCACACACATCAGGATACCACGCTGGATTCTGGCGAGGACCATGTGGCACCTGGTCTCCCGAGAAGGACTAGCCAGGTGCCCTAAAGGGAGTTCGAGAGGAGGGTGGGATTGTGGGAAAATGTTCAGTGCTTAAGTTGCAGAAAGGAAGGGATGGGCAAAACTCTGCAGAGGTCACCGATTTTTACCTGGAAGTGTTTTCCCTTCATGCTGTGCTTCCTGTGATTACGTTCTGCTGGAATTCTTTTGGTAATTTCCCAACCTGGAGCTGGCAACCCTAATCAGGCCTGGTCCCAATGAGTTCTCCCTCAAAGGCCAAAAACGGGCCTGGAAAGGACCCTGCCCCCTCTCTCTGACTTTTTACTCAGAGAAACCCAGCCTTGAATACTGTGGTTGCCTAGTAACAGCCACTGAGGGAATCCATTTCTTAAAGCCATAGGTGCTCCCTTTATCATTTTTGGGTTTTTAAAATCCTCAAATGTATTTTTTTTTTTTAGATTTTACATTTTTCTACAAACTTGGGGCCCTTTTTAGGTTTGTAGAAATATCTATCTTGTCCATTCACAGCTCCAGTCACTGAATTTAAGTATCCAAAGATTTGTCCAACTTTGCTATTCTAATATAAGATGGTGATACTTACTTTCCTATGAAACCTAAACTTCTTTCACCGATTTAACAACATAAATGCATTAATTATAACTTAGTTATGTACTATTTGGTGTATTCATGGAATTTAAAAGTATAAATAACTTTGTTTCATAGAAGAAAAGTAGAAGTACACCCAAGACTTGAGAAAGAGTAGCAACTGCTGTATCCTATCAAACTATAACGCATGTATCTTAAATTTTGTCATCTGAGAGGTAAAAAGTTGGAAGTAGAAAATAATTTCTGTAGTGAACAAAAGAAAGGGAATTCTGTAAATAAAAATTCACTCACCCAGCATGGTGTAGTGGTTAAGAGTGGTGGTTTGGAGTGATGGACTCTAATCTGGAGAACCTGGTTTGATTCCCTACTCCTCCACATAAGTGGTGGAGGCTAATCTGGTGAACCGGGTGGGTTTCCCCACTCCAACACATGAAGCCAGCTGGGTGACCTTGGGCTAGTCACAGCTCTCTCCGAACTCTCTCAGCCCCACCTACCTCACAGGGTGTCTGTTGTGGGGAAGGGAAGGTGATTGTAAGCCGGTTTGATTCTTCTTTAAATGGTAGAGAAAGTTGGGATATAAAAACCAACTCCTCCTTTTCCTCCTCCTCCTCCTCCTCACAATAGGTAAGACTTCCGGCATGTTTGGATATTAAGTTAAACTTTATAATATTGATGACATTGTTCCCACACCCAATGCCCCTCTGGTCAAACTCCCCAGTCCCAGACTGAAACTGACATCTCTCCTCAAAGAGGAAAGATGTTGTGCTTAACAGACACACTTTGTTCCCTGTCCCGCAGAACTTGGCACTTCGCGTCCAGGAGTCCTTGGCCAAGGCCAACGAAGTGGCGGTGGAGACCTTCCAAGCCATCTCCACCGTCCGCAGCTTTGCAAACGAGGTGGGGGCGGCCCAGCACTATGAGGAGAGGCTGCAGAGGACTTACCAGCTTAACAAGTGGGAGGCCGTGGCTTATGCCTCCTCCTTGTGGACTAGCAGCGTAAGCGATGCCCTGGTTTGCTTTGCTTTTCTGAGCAGGAAATGGAACATGGGAGCAGGAATTGGGAGTCCTGTCTCCTCCTTTGGAGTAGTGGCCCTGGTTGAGTGAGGGGACTGGAAGGCCCCTGGGATCATACAACAGGGTTCCCCAACATGGCATCCATGAGCACCATGGCACCCACAGAAACCTTTTCTGGTGCCCTCCAAGAGTTTTGAGGAGGTGGGGGGTGGAGGTGATGCTTTTGCACAGAAAGACTTTTGATAGGCTACTGGAGAATTGATGGAGATTTGATGGACTATACAAATTTTTAAAAATGTTGCTTTGAACACATGAAGCTGCCTTATACTGAATCAGACCCTTGGTCCATCAAAGCCAGTACTGTCCACTCAGACCGGCAGCGGCTCTCCAGGGTCTCAGGTAGAGGTCTTTCATATCACCTACTCGCCTAGTCCCTGTAACTGGAGATGCCGGGGATTGAACCTGGGACCTTCTGCATGCCAAGCAGATGCTCTGCAAACTGAGCCACAGGCCCTTTGGCAGCAGCTGCCACCACAGCACAAGGATCTTCACTGTAGGACTGAAGAAAAGCTGTGGTAGCCATTGTATGGCTGGATCCACCGCCTGTGGCAGCCATTTTATGGAAGCCACTTTGTGGCTGTGACCGCCAAACTGTGTCAGAATTCCAAAGGCGCCTGCAAGCTCCAAAATTTGGGGACCCCGGTCCAATGAGAACAGAACACCATTTTTCTTATGCAGTTTCCTTTCCTTCTTCCCCTCCAGATTTTAGGATTGGCTCTCAAAGTAGGGGTTCTGTATTACGGGGGCCGCCTGGTGACGCTAGGGGCTGTGAGCAGCGGCGATCTAGTGACCTTTGTTCTCTACGAAATGGAGTTCTCCTCAGCGGTGCAGGTGAGACAGCTGTGCAGGTGAGGCAAAAGGGGGATGAACAGGAGAACAGCAGCCCATGGGGGGGTCTCTCTTCCACTGTTTCTGCGGGGGTGAGGGGGGGAGATTGCATGTGACCCTTCTTGGCTGTTTTTTCTTCAATCCCTCTTTCTTGCTCTTCTCCCCCCCCCCCCAGACCCTCCTTCGTTTTTACCCAAATGTGCAAAAAGCCATTGGATCGTCCGAGAAGATTTTCGAATACATGGACCGGACGCCCCAGATCAGCCCCTCGGGGACGCTGGCACCCCCGGATTTACAGGGACACATCGTCTTGCAGGATGTCTGGTTCTCTTACCCGGACCGGGATGATACTCTGGTGCTGAAGGTACTCTCGGGGGTGGTGGTGGATGATGAGCTTGGGGGGTGGCGGAAGCTCCAGGCAACGGGTCAAGAATGAAGGGAACATTGAGCATCGTACTTTCTCACAAGAACGAAAGACAACCGATTGATTGTGGAAAGAGGTGCTGTGATACCTGCCTCTGTCAGGTTTTAGCCGCCCTTGGAACCTGGGTTTAAGCCGTTCTTTCGTTTCGGTACAGCTAGATTTGAGTCCAATGGCACCTTACAGGACAACAATGTTTTTGAGGCATGACTTTGAAGAGTCAAAGCTCCCTTTATCAGCAACTAGTCTGATATGTCAGATACAAAGGGAGTTTTGACTATCAAAAGCTCATACCCCGGAAATTGTGTTGGTCTCTAAGTGGCTACTAGACTCGAATACAGCTCTTGTACTGCAGACCGACTCAGTGAGCCTCTGAAACTGTCATTTTAGTAGCTCCAACATTATATGTTCTTGTTTTAATGCCCCTGCTCCTGAGGCAGAAGTTGAAACAGGTACAGAAATGATTTGACTCAATGACTCGGCTCAACTTCAGGAGAGTTGAGTGGCCTTGGAAGGGGGGGTTGAGCCACAGCTGAGCCTCCCCCCTTGTCGCCATGCTCCCCTCCCCATAGCAGGTGAGAGACATCTCTCCCTAAGTCCGAGCTCACTCATGCCCTCCCTTCTCCACAGGGTGTGACCCTGCAGCTGCGACCCGGCACTGTGACTGCGCTGGTCGGCCCTTCGGGATCCGGGAAGAGCACCGTGGTGGCCCTGCTGGTGCGGTTCTTTGATCCGGAGCGAGGGCTGGTGGTGCTGGATGGGAGAGACCTGCGGGAATATGAGCATCGCTTCTTGCATCGCAAGGTAGGGGACACATCCCCCCCCAAACCTAGGAATGGTGGAACTACCCCCATTTGGCTGCAAGACTGGGGGTATGAAAGGAAGCCCCTCTTCCTCCAGGTTCCCCTGGAGTGGCCCCATAAAGCCTGCCCCCCCCCATTGCTGAATTGGCAGAATTTATATTAATTTCTGCCTTTCTCATACGGACTCAAGGCAGATTACACAGAATAAGCCAGTATAATCAACAAAATGGGACTCTCAATAAACTACGCACAAGGGTTGGAGAAGTCTGGAATCAACCAGAAATGTAAAAGATAGAAACTGAAGCATGGCATAAAGTAAACATCACACAATAAATGATGCAAAAATTACATAGCAGGACCTTACTGACAGTAAAGCTACACATAGCTCTATAGATCACAGTTCTTAATCATTTATCCAAGTAAATTTGCGAACCATTTTGTACAGTGCAATTCTATTATATGTGCAGAAAAGCCCTCTTGAATAATTAAATTTTGTGGAAAGGGGTAAGAGAGGTAAGAATCAAATCTCCCTTCATCAGAGGTCTGGAGACCAAGTCCTATGAGGAAAGGTTGAAGGAGCTGGGCATGTTTAGCCTGAAGAGGAGAAGACTGAGAGGGGACATGACAACCATGTTCAAGTACTTGGAGGGCTGTCATAGAGAGGAGGGTGCCGAGTTGTTTTCTGTTGCCCCAGAAGGTCGGACCAGAACCAACGGGTTGAAATTAAATCAAAAGAGTTTCCGTCTAGACATTAGGAAGAATTTTCTAACAGAGCAGTTCCTCAGTGGAACAGACTTCCTTGGGAGGTGGTAGCTCGCTTTCCATGGAGGTTATTAAGAAGAGGTTAGATGGCCATCTGTCAGCAATGCTGATTCTATGACCTTAGGCAGATTCTTGGCCTGGAGTAGGTGTCACTGGGGGCGTGGGGGGAGCTAATTGTGAATTACCTGCATTGTGCAGGGGGTTGGACTTGATGACCTTGGTGGTCCCAACTCTATGATTCTACAAGCAGCAATAGAGATCCCTGAGTCCTTATATCTCAGTCTGGGCTCATAGATCTCTATTCCTACTTCTATATGAGGAAGGGAGCGTTGGCTCTAGAAAGTTTATACAGCAAAATCTTGTTCATCTGTAAGTGATACTGGACTTGAATCTAGCTCTTCTAGTGCAGGCCAACACAGCCACCCTCCTGAAACTTAATTTTTTGGAGAATCTCATTCCCCCCCTCCCATGTATGTGGACGCAGCAGAGGGGAAAAATTGCTGCATCGGCGTATCTCAGCTGTCATTCCACATCAGTCGGGTTCCGACCTGCTCAAGCCTTCTTGCCCGCCCTGCAGGTGGCGCTGGTGAGCCAGAGTCCTGTGCTGTTTGCTCGGTCACTGCATGGGAACATCGCTTATGGATTGGGAGAGCAGAGTCCGGAGGAGGTACAGCAGGCAGCCCAACGAGCCGGAGCACACCGATTCATCAACGGACTGAGCCACGGCTACGACACAGGTAGAGCTACCCTCCCAGATTATCACCCCTTCGTGGTCCACCGGATCCACAGCTAACTTCATGCCCATGGCTCTGCCAACTACAGGTCTCCAGCTCCACAGTCCCAGCCGCCCCCAGTTCCAATCTCCGGTGTGCTTCCAGAGCAGACTCTTCCCTTCTGCATGAATTCTGGGTGGAACTTCACACCAAGAGATGGGCTGAAGTTGGCCACAGTCTCCCCAAATCCAGGCTTCTTCATCCTCCCCTTCCAATGGGGATGTCAGTGCAGCATCTATGATTCTCTTTTCCTCCATTTTATCCTCACAAAGATCCTGTGGGGTAGGCTGAGAGTGAGTGGTTAGCTGGAGGTCCCCCAGTGAACTCAGCCAAGTGGGTGCTTGAACCCCAGTTCTAGCACTCTAGCAATGGGACAAGGTGGGCTGCTGTGGTGGTGGAAAGTTCCGCTGTCTTATAGTGAATCATCATGGGGTTTTCAAGGCAAGAGACGTTCAGAGGTGGTTTGCCATTGCCTGCCTCTGCACAGCAACCCTAGACTCCCTTGGGGGTCTCCCATCCAAGGACTAACCAGGGCTGATCGCCCCTCTTGCGCTTGTTTGGGGCATGAATGGGGTGCTAAAGAGAATGGGGCCGCAGAATACAGCCTGAGCGGGTTAGAGATATGCCTGGAAAGTTAAAGGGTGCCAGAGAAAGGAGTCTGGAGTTGTTTCTCTTCCTGCAGATGCCGGGGAAACGGGGAGCCAGATCTCTGGGGGGCAGAGGCAGGGGGTCGCCATTGCCCGGGCTCTAATCCGAGACCCCAGAGTGCTGATCCTGGATGATGCCACCAGCGCTCTCGACATGGAGAGTCAGCAGCAGGTGCGTGAGTTGGGCTGGGAGGAAGAGACAGCTGACATGGGGGATGGGGGAGAGATGCCAGAACTGCAGGGAGGAAGAAAACTGGTCTGGAATTCCTGTTTGTGTTGAGTCTCTATTGACCCGTTGCATTTTTAGTTTATCCCTCCCTCCCTCCCTCTCTCCAAGGAATTCAAAGCGGTGTATGTGGTTCTCCCCTTCTTATTCTATTATCACAACTGCCTCGTTAGGCTGAGGATGAGAGGTCCAAGATCACCCAGAGAATTTCACAGTTGTGTGATAATTTGAACACATACCTTGACTATTTAACCAGTATGCTACACTGCCTGCCTTGCAAATGGTTAAAGGCACAGGAGCCCCATCCCCCCAGGAAGGAAACCTACAATACAGTATGTAGTCTGTGGCGTGGCTCACTTGCTTGAGCTCTCTGTTCTAGCTATTTTAGCATCTTGGATCAGGGGTCCTTTTCTTCCTTTTCCATCCAGTGTAGTGGTTAGAGTCACACTAGGGCCTGGAAGACCCCGGTTCAAATCCCCAGACTGCCACAGAAGCTTGCTGGGTAACCTTGGGACACTCACACTCTTAGCCAGAGCTACCTTGCAGGGCTGTTGCTGTGAAGATTTTTTTTTAAAAAGAGGATTATATAAATTGCTTTGGGGGTCCTATTGGAGCAAAAGGCAAAGTATAAATGCAAATAAAAAATTCCAGGTGACACATGAGAGAAAGCATGCTGTGCTCTCGCAGAGAGCCAGCATGGTGTAGTAGTTTAGAGTGGTGGTTTGGAGCAGTGGAGTCTGATCTGGAGAACCAGGTTTGATTCCCCACTCCTCCACATGAGTTGCGGACGCTAATCTGGTGAACCAGGTTGGTTTCCCCGCTCCTACATAGTCACAGCTCTCTTAGAGCTCTCTCAGCCTCACCTACCTCACAGGCTGTCTGTTATGGGGAGTGGAAGGAAAGGTGACCGTAAGCTGGTCTGATTCTGCCTTAAGTGGCAGAGAAAGTCGGCATATAAAAACCAACTCTTCTTCAGTTGAAATAAATGCTGTTTTCTCGCTTAGGTGGAGAAGGAAATCTACGAGGAGGCAGCTCGCTCCGGTCGCTCCGTGTTGCTGATCTCCCACCGCCTCCGCACCGTGGAACGGGCCGACCACATCCTGGTGATGGAAGAGGGGCAGATCCGGGAGGAGGGGACCCACCAGCAACTCGTGAGGAAGAGGGGCGCCTACTGGCAGCTGCTGCAGACTCAACAGAACGGGGCAGAGGGGAAGGCCCAGCAGCCTGGAGAGTGGGCATCTGTGGCCGAGGCTCTCTCCCCGTCCCTTTAGATGCTGCCGATTCTCCTGTTGGGGGGAGAAGGCCCAGGCCCCTCCCTTTCCTGACTGTGAAACTGTTTCGTCCGCACTCAAGGATGCGGAACGCAAAACCAGACTTAATTATTATTTTCTGGAGGGAAAAGCAGAGGGGGGAAATCTTGCCGCCCCTCATCTCCAAGGAGGGATACCTCCGGTTCGGGCACCGGCAGGAAGCAACCTCCCACCGGATCAGATCTGCTGTTTCTTTTGATGCACTCTTCTGAAGAAATGTTATTTAAATAGCAGTGTTGGTGTGAAAGCACTGTGGGGTGGGGCACACAGTCCTAAATCCTAGCACTTGAACATCCATTCTGGACACAAGAAAAAGGAAGACCTGGGGGAGGGAGTGCTTCTCCCAACTTTGCATGATGGAAGAAAACGCCACTGCTTCTCCCAAGGAAGAGCTTGGCGGGGGGAGTTATGGCATTGGGGGGAGCTATTTTTTTAGGTACCCGTGTAAATAAAAAGGGCTTGCTGTTTGAGATTCTGTCTCTTTTATGCTTTATCCCCCAACACCCCCCACACACTGATGGTACCTTTGCAGGATTACTGACAGTCTGTCTGAACAATGACCCCCCCCCCCCATTCTAATTTCTGCAAGGGCTATTTGCGCCTTCTTCCCCTCCCTTCAGTTCTGTGCCTAACAGAAAAATTCTGCTTGCTGCTTCCCCCTCAAGATAAAGTTGCCAATCTCCAAGTTGCACCTGGAGATCTTCCGCTATTGATCTCCAAACAACAAAGATCAGCCCCCCCCCTGGAGAAAATGGCTACTTTGGAGAGGGGGGAATCTGCATTATAGCCTGCCGAGGTCCCTTCTCTTCCCCAAACCCCACCCTTTCTAGGCTCCATCCCCCCCAAATCAGTAGGTATTTCCCAACCCAGAGCTGGTAGCCCTACCCAAACAGGTGAATTGGGGCTTTAGGGTTTCCAGCCTCTAAGGGTGGCTGGAGATCTCCTGCTGTTACAAAAGATCTCCAGGCAACAGAGGTCCGTTCACCTAGAGAAAATGCCCACCTTGGAAGGTGGACTTTATGGCATTATGTCCCATTAAAGTCCCTTTCCTTTCCAAACCCCGACCTCCTCAGGCTCCACCCCCAAAATCTCCGGGTATTTCCAAACCAGGAGCTGGCAACCCTAGGGTGCTTCCTTGTGGAAACTGTTCTTCCATTGAAAGTGCTGGGAGCAGCCCTGCTTGGGAGAAAACGTTGGCAACCCTCGAAGTAGGAACGTGGCTCTGGAAAGTTGCAACCGAGTGAAGGAAGGAAGGGGAGGCCATAGCAATGGGTGACCCCCCCTCCCCCCTGCTGTTGCTGTTGCTTTTGCGGCGCCTGGGACAGAGCCAGGGTTTTGGGGAAAGATGTGCGCTCTACTAACCAATGGCTCCGGAAAGCATGAAACGCGTCATCGGTCGCTAGGGAGAATCGGAGGCGGCAGGTTGGAGCGGCCTGGGATTCCCCTTTGCCAACGCGTGGTGTGTATCCTGCGCCCCCTGGTGTTGGAGAGGCGCAACGTAGGGCGCCAGGAACACGTGTGCGTCTTAAGTGCAGTCAAGCAGTTCTGATTTATGGCGACCCTATGAATTAATTCACAGTGGGTAGCCGTGTTAGTCTGTCTGCAGTAGTAGAAAAGGGCAAGAGTCCAGTAGCACCTTAAAGACTCACAAGAATATTTTCTGGTAGGGTCTGAGCTTTCGTGAGCCACAGCTCACTTCTTCAGATACAGCTAGAATGTGAATCCATCTGTCTTTAAGTAGGGGAGAGTGAATTCAGACAAGCATTAGTATGTAAATGTTAACAGTATGTGAATGTGAATAGCAGGCGTGATGGGATTAGGTGAATGCTCATGGCTCATGACCAATGCTGATTTCTCCACACCCATCTCTACCTGGACATCACAGACTCTTCTGCATACCACACCTCATCCCATCACGCCTGCTATTCACATTCACATACTGTTAACATTTACATACTGATGCTTGTCTGAATTCACTCTCCTCTACTTAAAGACAGATGGATTCACATTCTAGCTGTATCTGAAGAAGTGAGCGGTGGCTCACGAAAGCTCATACCCTACCAGAAAATATTTTTGTTAGTTGTTAAGGTGCTCCTGGACTCTTGCCCTTTTCTATTTCAGATCTGAAGAAGTGAGCTGCGGCTCAGGAAAGCTCCTACCCTACCAGAAAATATTCTTGTTAGTCTTTCAGGTGCTACTGGACTCTGGCCCTTTCCCACTATGCATTCACGCCCTCCAAAAGGTCCTGTCCTTAGCAGCCTCGCCCACGGAGGGCGGTGAGTTCCTTGATGGGCTCATTGTCCAGGGGTGGCCTGGCGCAGCGGGGTAGCATCTCCGAGCCCCGGGTCCGACTCCCCCGCCGCCATCGAGGGGCACGGGGGGAATCGTGGGCCCGCCGCTCTCCCTCCGCCTGGCCCACCTCGCGGGGCGGTTGCAAGGGAGGAGACAAGCACGAGGGAGATAGAAATAGACTTGCAACTGGAGCGGGGCTGGTCTTCCCCGGCTTGGCCCCACCTGGTCCAGAGCAGTCCGGCCGGGGAGACCCCCAGTCTCCCGCCCCAGATCCATCCTCCGGGGGCCCCTCCGTCTGCACCCTCATCTGTGCCCTCCCTCGGAGGGGGGTTTGGGAAGGGGTCTCCCGGCCTCCCCCCGCCCTCTTCCCCGGGGGCGGGGAGGGGCGGGGAGGGGCGCCGGGCTGCCGCTTTCGCTTTCAGCGGCGAGGCGGGCCATGGCGCTGCAGGACGTGTGCGGGCTGAGCCGGGGGGCGTGGGGCGCGGCCGGGGGGGCGCCGGCGCCGGGGGGCGACGCCGGGAGTTACCTCTTCGGGGCGCGGGAGCCCCGCATCGCCGTGGCCCCCGGCAGGCAGGTGAGTCGGGCGGGACTCAGCCCAGATGCCCCCCTCCCCGTCCCCAGAGCCACCCATGCGAGAGGCAGGGGCAGGACGGAGTCGGAAGAGCGCCTCTGAGCGTGTGCAGAGTCTTCCCCATGCTGCTGGGGAAGCCACCTGCCGGGTGGGGACCCCCGGCGATTTGAGGGGTGGGGCCTTGGAAGGGCGAGGTTTGGGGAGGGGAGGGGCCATCGAGCCCACCCACCCCATTTCCTCCAGGGAGACTGATCTCTGGAGCCTGGAGATCCGTTGCAATTCTAGGACGCCCCCGGGTCCCACCTGGAGGTTGGCAACTGGAGGAGGCTCGGCTCTCTGGCTCAGCGGATTGCGCTCCAATACCGCTTTCCAGGGGTTGGAGCTCTTTCCAGGGGTCCAGAAACTCTTTCCGAGGATCAGCCTCTGGAAGTGAAGAAAGGCAGTGCCTCAAAGCATGCACAGAGAACTTTTCCCTTCAGCACTTGTAGGAGGGACAGGGCACAGCTTTAGGATCAAAGCTCAGAGCTTCTGCATGGACTTCAACCTGGAGCCTCTTGTGTCAAGAGGTGGATGCCCAGAGAGAGTCCTCCCCACGGCTCCCTACGGATTGGCAAACAGCGGAGGGGTGAAGGTGGCAGTTGCCAGAGGAAAGAAGGGGGCTGGGCATTATCTTGAATTAAGAAAGTCAATTCCTTTGCTGCTGGCTTCTCCCATCTCTCTTCCCCCCCCCCCCACCAGCCTTCTGAGTTCCTGCAGACCCTCAGCGAGGGCAGCGGAGATGGGCACCGGATCGAGCTGGCTCATGGCACCACCACCCTGGCCTTCACTTTCCAGCACGGGGTGATCGTGGCCACTGACTCCAGGGCTTCAGCAGGAAAATATATCTGTGAGTCGTCCCGCCCTCTTGGCCCTTGCAGGTGTTTGGGGGGGAGGGAAGGGGCGCATTTGGAGACTGGCAATGGCCACTTCTTTCTCCTGTCAGGAGTCTTTGGACACCTGTGCGACAGGTGACCTTTAGTAACAGATGTGAAAAACAGCACAGGTTTGCAGGATTTTGAGCTCTGCAGAAACCTAACAGACTTGTTTGACCAGAGACAACCTAGAGACAAACACACCAAATCATCACTCAAAACTCTTAAAAACTCCCCCGTCTTCTAACAACCTTGCATTAATATTGTTGTCATTATTTAAAATATAAATTTTATATTATAAATAATGACAACAACAATAAAGGCAAGGTTGTTTTATTTTAAATATTATATTTTAAATATAAAAATTTATCCTCTTTGGGGGGTTGTTCTAGTTTTTCATGTAAGCCCCTTGAGAGCTTGTTTGTCTAGCCTAAAATCCACACATCCTTACTGAGACGGGGGCCCAGGGAGAGGCTGAAGCGAGGGCTCCTTTACTGGGTCTGGAATCACCCTTTCTATCTCCCCCCCCCATCCCTCAATTCCTTCCCCTGCAGCCACTCTGCTTTTCAACAAAGTGATCGAGATCAACCCCTACCTGCTGGGCACCATGTCCGGAAGCGCGGCTGACTGCCAGTACTGGGAGCGACTCCTTGCCAAATACTGCAGGTGAGTTTTCAGAGCTGGTCGCAGTGAAATTTCTAGGCTCCACGGTGACCCGCTGCCTGGGATAGGGCCGTGCCTGTTGTATTAGGTGCTGTGGAACACAGGCAGGATGGTGCTGCTGCTGCCGTCTTGTTTGGGGGCTCCCTAGAGGCACCTGGTTGGCCACTGTGTGTGAACACACTGCTGGACTTGATGGGCCTGGGTCTGATCCAGCAGGGCTTTGCTTATGTTCTTATGTTCTTATTTGCCAAGTCCTGGTTCACATCATTTTCACTCTGCCTTTCTCTCCAATGCAAACCTGCTGATGGCGTTCTCCTCTCTCCCGTTTCACTTTCACAAAACCCCCGTGAGATAGGTTAGACTGAGAGACTATAACTGGCCCAAGGTCACCCACTGAGCGTCCATGGCAGAGTGAGGATTCGAACCTGGGTCTCGCAGATCCCAGTCTAACCGTCCAACCACTACACCACAGTGGCTCTCACTGGACTTTTTTCTCCAGGTGGTTGTCAGCGCTGTCCATGCATTTTCACGCTCAACATAGAGCAGGGGTCCCCAACTTTTCTGAGCCTGCGTGCACCTGTGGAATTCTGTCTGCCCAGGGCCCCCCACTACCTGGAACCAGCCCCACACTGACTCCCCCCTTCTCCTCCCCCAGGCTCTATTACCTGCGCAACAAGGAACGGATCAGCGTTTCGGCGGCCTCCAAGCTCCTGGCCAACATGCTGTCCGAGTACCGGGGGATGGGCCTCTCGGTGGGGAGCATGCTGTGCGGATGGGACAAAAAGGTACTGGCCCAGTTGGGGGGGGGAGATGTTTTTTGGGGGTAGGGCGGTCTGCTGGACAAGGAAGGAGGAGCTCATGAGAAGGCATGGAGTAGGGGTCACTGGGGGTGTGGGAGGGAGGTAGTTGTGAATTTCCTGCATTGTGCAGGGGGTTGGACTAGATGACCCTGGTGGTCCCTTCCAACTCTTCTTTGATTCTATGATTCTTGGGATGATGTTCAAAAGATGGGTCACGAAAAAGGGTGTTGGGTCTTCAGTTGCTTCAGTGAGGGTCTGGAAGGGAGACTGTGGGGCGTGTGGGGCTCTTTGCTTGCCCTCCAGAGGGTGGTGGGGATGGGGCATTTGCCCAGGCCTCCAGGCTAGCAAGGGGCTCGCCTGTCTAAGGGCACCCCCAGGCAGAAGCTCCATGACTTTAATAGCTGTTTAGCAGTCCGAAATCCAACAGAGGTAGTCTTTTGTCAGAAGGAGCTGCCGACGGCAGAGATGCTGCTACTGAATAGCAAAGCCTCTGTCTACACAAAGGAGGGTAATTCAGGTTTTTGGGCTGGACCACCCGTCACCCCCCCCCCCCCGCAGAATGACCCAACCCATATCGTGTTACAGGGAGGGGTGGGTGCGTTGCAGAAAAGGGTTGCAGGGGAGGAAGCTGGAGATTGCCCAAGCGAGCAAACCAATCTGTGTTCTTCAAAGAAACGTAATAGGTCATCACCAGTAGGACATAGGGTGAAAATCCCTTCCTGGCCTCAGATGCAAGAATTGGTCAGGGCAGAAGCAAGAGTAGAACTTGTATTGGGGTCCTTCTCAAAGGAAATTTGGGGGAAGGGACGGGGTTTGTCTCTAGGCCCAAGAACATGCTGCTGTGTTTGGTGAGAGCCTGTTCTAGCTTTGCACATTCCACTGGTGTGAAGGAGATGACCACAATATACTTCTCTGCCAGGCCATAGCCTTTGTAGATGCCTGTTTTTAGGAGGCTTGACTGAGAGACCAGGGCAGGGTAGGACTCCAGGGTCCCTTTTAAGGAATGTGGAATGATTGATATAAAGGAGGGATGTTTCTGGAATTAAGGGGTTGAGGGAGAATGGAAGGACTTCTTAGCTTTTGAGGAGAAGACCAGGGTCTCATTTGGGGGGGCACCGCAGTTAGAAGGGGAGCACAGTCTACCGATATCCAGGATCACAGCATCACATGAACACAGGAAGCTGCCTTAAACTGAATCAGACCCTTGGTCCATCAAAGTTAGTATTGTCTACTCAGACTGGCAGCGGCTCTCCAGGGTCTCAGGCAGAAAAGGGTCGTTCACATCACCTACCTTCCTGGTCCCTTTAACTGGAGATGTCGGGGATTGAACCTGGGACCTTCTGCGTGCCAAGCAGATGCTCTACCACTGAGCCACAGCCCCTCCCCTCATCCTCTTCCTTTCCCATCTTCTGTGTCTGCAGGGCCCAGGCCTTTACTACATAGATGACAAAGGGGTACGCCTCTCAGGGCCCCTCTTTTCCACAGGAAGTGGAAACACATATGCTTATGGCGTGCTGGACAGTGGATACCGCCCCGATCTCAGTGTGGAAGAGGCCTACGACCTTGGCAGAAGGGCCATCTCATACGCCACCCACCGTGATGCCTACTCTGGAGGGGTGGTGAACAGTAAGTTCCCTCAACCCCCTATCCTTGAACTGCCCCGGCTCTTTCCACGACACTCATCTCAGTCCTGTCAGTATGTGGCTGAGAGCCTGCAGTAGTTTTGCACATTTTACACTGACGGTGTGGTGTCTGCCTGTGCCCTACAGTGTATCACATGAAGGAAGACGGCTGGATCCGGGTTGGACGCACCGACGTCGCTATGCTGCTCGACCAATATGCAGAGGCCAAGAAGTGATACGGGACGGACCGAGAACTGTACATGGCGGAAGTTCTTTGACACTCAGGGATGAAGGGGGAAAGGAATGGGTGCCCCGTGATAACGGGGACTACAATAAAGAGACCTTGGACATTGGTTTCCTTGGGCTTTGGTTTGTTATTTTAGAAGGGAGGGCATCATGGCCATCTTCTGGGCATGGAGTAGGGGTCACTGGGGGTGAGGGGGGAGGTAGTTGTGAATTTCCTGCATTGTGCAGGGGGTTGGACTAGATGACCCTGGTGGTCCCTTCCAACTCTATGATTCTATGAATCTGTTAAAAATGTTTGGGAGACACAGTCAAAAACATTCAAACTATAAGCCTGATTCGAGTCCAGTAGCACCTTAGCCAACAACAAGAATTTTGGGGTATAAGATTTTGAGAGTCAAAGCTAACTGTCAGGTATAAAATATAAGCCTGTCAATCTTCGGTGGCTAATTTCTGGTGCAATTCCACCTTCACTTCAAGAAACAGGGATTTGGGTCCCATTCCAAAAAATACTCTGCATCAAAGAAAGGGAACTTCATGTACATACTGACCCCAGAAAAAAATTCATTTAGTTTTTTTTGGTAATAATTTTTATTTTCAGAAAATAAAGGAATGAATATAAAAAAGGGGTGTGGGGGGAATAGGTTACAATGATGCTTCAAAAATATATCTATTCAATTATATATTATATATATATATATATATACACACACATACATACTTACTTACACTGAGTGTAAATATACCTTTTGTTCCAATGAAATCTAAAAAAAATTCAGCAAAAAAAAAAATCTCATCGAAACACAGATTTTTTAGGCAAATGGGGGGAAAAGCCAGTTTGCCAAAATAACACTTTGTAAAATCATAGCCTGGTTATCCAAACTGTAGTCTTTGAACTGGCTGTATCTATTGCATTGACGCTCACACCATCCGTGGCTCTTCCGAGGCCCCTTGGGGCACCTGGAAAAAAAGTGAGCCGGCTGTGGAGGAAGGGGAATACCTCTCCCCTGTGACCACTCAGCTATTAAAAGAGCTGGCTTCACTTTACGGCAATGAGCTCTGTCTTGCTCTGAACAGTGAGGTGTTATGGAATGTTAATGAACATTCCAGTGGTGGGGATTCACAAAACTGAGCACACGAAGCCTGGAGACGATCTGGATGTGTGGTTTTGTGGGCAAGGGGTGCGGCAAAGAAGCCACATGCATGAAAAAGAAGTAGGAAGATCTACATCCTTGCAGGTAGACCGCTGGTCTGATCCAGCAGGGCTTTTCTTAACATTCTGAATCCATCCCAAGAATGGCACCCCCAACCCCCTCTGGGCACTTCCTTGCAGGCAATTCCAGAAATGCAAAGTCTGTTTATTGCTCCCTAACCCAATTCCATCTGCAGTGATGGTTTCTTTTAGCCTTCTGTGCCCTGTTGGTTTTTTGCCCCCACCCTAGCAACTTTCTGGGGCAAAGGAATGTCGTTCCAGGGCAGAGGAACCTCACCTGGGCCCCCCAGCGCCCTTTACACACCCACCCTCTGCTCTCGGGTACTGTGGAGGTCCAGAAAGGATGTTCTGCCAACCCTTTGCATGACACAACATTGGGGTGATGGAGACACTGCCAGTCTGAGGACCTTCGCACCATGGTGTAGTGGTTGAGAGTGGTGGTTTGGAGCTGTGGACTCTAATCTGGAGAAATGGGTTTGATTCCCCAGTCCTCCACATGAGCGTCGGAGGCTATTCTGGTGAACCAGATTGGTTTCCGCACAGATTGGTTACACATGAAGCCAGCTGGGTGACCTTGGGCTAGTTACCACACTCTTAGAGCTCTCTCAGCCCCACCTACCTCACAGGCCTTCTTTTTCCTCTTCCTCCTCCTCCTCCGATATCTGTGGTTGGAGTCACGAACTAGGAAGTGTGAATAAGGAACTGGCAACTGAGATTAAATCAAAAGAGTTTCCGGCTAAACATCAGGAAAGAACTTTCTGATAGTTAGAGCGGTTCCTCGGTGGAACAGGCTTCCTCAGGAGGTGGTGGGCTCTCCTCCGTTGGAGGTTTTTAAGCAGAGGCTAGATGGCCATCTGTCAGCAAGGCTGATTCTGTGAACTTAAGCAGATCATGAGAAGGAGGGCAGGAAGGGTTGTGTCAGTGTTTGGCTCTTGTGGCCCGTTCTTCCATGCCCAGGGTAATGCTGATCACCACTTTGGAGCCAGGAAGGAATTTTCCTCCAGGCTAGATTGGCCAGGGATCCTGGAGGGTTTATTATTATTATTATTATTATTATTATTATTATTATTATTATTATTATTATTATTATTATTATTATTTGCTATCTTCTGGGCATGGAGTAGGGGGCACTGAGTGTGTGTGTGGGGGGGAGGTAGTTGTGAATTTCCTGCATTGTGCAGGGGGTTGGGCTAGATGATCCTGGAGGTCCCTTCCAACTATGAACCAACTGCAGCATTGTTTTCTTTCTGTAATATTACTTCCTGTATCTTAAGGATCCAAGCCTGAAAGCCAAATAGGTTCTGAGAGGTGGAGCCTGGAGACCTCTGAGAATATCAACTGATCTCCAAATGACAATGAGAAGATCCCCTGGAGAAAATGGCTGCTCTGGAGGGTGGGACTCTACGGCATCATACCCCTCCACCAAACCCTGTCGCCCCCAGGCTCCACCCCTTCCCCCAAATCCCCAGGAATGTCCCAACCAGGAGTTGGCATCCCAGGTTCTGGAGCTCAGTGGCTCATTTGTAAGCAAGGAAAGGAGGGGAAGGATGCAGAGAAGAAACAGGTCGGGGTTCTGGAAGGTCTAGGCCAGAACGACCACCCGGACGGCACCTCCAGGCACAGGTGAGCACGCAACTCGCAGGTCGTGCGAAAGGTTCCCCGTCCGCACGTGCATTTTGAAAAAACTCGGGTTTGCCGACGCCGGAGGTTTCTTACGCGGGGCGCGAGCTCCTCCTTGTGGCCGCAGGAGGAAATGCCGCGGGGGAAGCCGGCGGGGCGGGGCCGGGGCCGGAGTTCCCCTTGAAAACGAAAGCAGCCAGTTCAAGACCCTCGATCGGGAAGCTCCGTGCTGGAGGCGTCTGGGGTGCGGGTAAGTAAGGCGAAGGCAATGCAATGCAATGCAATGCAAGGCTGGCCGGGGGGGATCGGATGGGTGAATTGGAAGGGGGCTCAACGCCCTGGAGGGGATGCAAATGGGGACCAGGCAGCAGGTAAAGGGGCAGGTTTTCTTTTTCCGAAACGTTGGTTAATTTATCCAGGAATCTCCACCTTCTCGCTGGTGGAGATTTTTTTGCACTTGAGGTGTCCTCTCAGGCAAGACCTTCCTCTCCTTCCTTGGAGGTTTTTAAGCAGAGGTTAGCTGTCAGCAATGCCGATTCGATGACCTCATGAGAGGGAGGGCACCTTGGCCATCTTCTGGGCATGGAGTAGGGGGTCACTGGAGGTGTGGGGTGGTTGTGAATTTCCTGCATTATGCAGGGGTGGAATTGGATGACCCTGGTGGTCCCTTCCAACTATTATTCTATCTAAGACAATAACGACCTCTTTCTGTCTCAGATGTCCCTTTGGGGAAGTTCTGTCGACTTAGGACAGCCACGCACTGTGAAGCAGCTCAGTGATAAGAGCTAGCCAGTCTTTTGTCCATCTGAAAAACGGGAGAATCCTTTGATTCAATAACCAAATGCATGAGGATTTTAGAAGCCTGGTGGTCCCAGATTTCTGCAGTCCTAATGCACTGGACCTGGATGGCCCAGGCTAGCCTGATCTCGTCAGATCTGAGAAGCGAAGCAGGGTCAGCCCTGGTTAGTATTTGGATGGGAGACCCCCAAGGAATACCAGGGTTGCTGTGCAGAGGAAGGCACTGACAAACCACCTCTGTTAGTCTCTTGCCATGAAAACCCCCCCAAAAAGGGGTTGCCATAAGTCGGCTGCGACTTGACAGCACTTTACACACACATACACACAATGCACTGGAATGTCTTATTTTGTTGATTGCATGGACTTGCTCTATATAATCCGCTGTGAGACCCTGTGAGAAAGGCGGCCTGTTAAGAATGTAAATGAATCAAATAAACAAAAAGATTGGATTATTCTCATAACAGGCAAGTAAAAAGAGGTCGAAGCAATGCAACCTTTTACAGATTTTATGGAAAAAAATTAAACAAAAATGGTGGCATAAGGAACAAGCGTGGTTAAGTCAGAGAAGGCTCTTCGGCATCATTTCAGGTTCTTTGTTTCACTAAAAAAAAAAAAAACAGTCTTTTTTTCTAAGCAAGAGCAACAGTTGTTGTGGCTTCCGAACTGGCAAAACAGCTTTGAGCCACAAGGCTGGTTCTCACAAAAGAGCATCCTCTCGACCCTACAGATATCCGTCCCTCAGAGATGCAGGCATAGTTCATCAAGCTGCAGTGAGTCTGTCAGTGGTCAATATGGAAACTGTTTGAAGCCTAGGAAGCCTATGGCAGCTTGTCACACTTTCTTTTCCCCACAGATCCTGCCACCATGGGCCTCTCCACCGCTTTCCACTCAGCTGCCCCACTACTTTTGTGCGATGTCGGCCTCCTCTGCTTGCTGGACCTGTGGCAGCCCTCCTTGGCCCCGCTGGGGGTCCCAGCAACGTGGCTGGAGGCCGGGCTGCGTCTGATGGCTCTCTTGGGGCTCTGGGGGCTGCTCGCTATGGCCCAGCCCTCCCAGATCTCTCCTGCAGCTGTGGCGACTTTGTGTCTGTTGCCCCCTATTTACTACTGGGTGGGACACTGGTTTGGAGACCCCCCTCTCCTGCTCTCTTCAGCCCCCTGGTCCTGGCTGCTGCTGGGCTATGGGGTGGTGTGTCTGGTCTGTGTCACCTGGGGGGGCCTGGGGAAGGGGGGCAGCGGAGGAGAAACCAAGAAAGAAGACAAAGCCACGCTGTGGAAGTTGCTGAAGCTGTTCCGTCCGGACGCCCTGTGCCTTGGTGGGGCTTTTCTGTTCCTCACTATGGCAGTGATTGGTGAGTGAGTGCATGCACAGCCTGTCCATGTGCCCACTGTGCACAGGTCCAGATAAACGTGGAGGTTGGTGGGAGGGCCAGCGGGCAAGATTTTTCTCAATCAAATTGTATTTCTTAAATAAAGGTCTCGGAGCAAGCGATTGCTTCAATCTACCAATTCTTAGCCCTTTTCATTGCTGAGTTATAAGGGGGAATGTTTCCCCTTTATAACTCAGCAACCAAAGGAGCTAGAGATTTAATGTTTTTTCATTTAAAAAAAATGAAAGCAGGAAACTGGTAGACTAGGGCGACAGGATGTTACACCGTTATTGCACTGTTATTGCACTGCAATTGCTACTTTTTAAAAAAAGCCATCCAGCATGCGTGTGTGGGGGGTGGAATGGCAGACTGAGAAAAGCAAAACAGCACCAATGTGGGCAGACACACAAGAAGGCACACTTTTGTGTCCATGTGGCATCCACAGATGCTTTGACCATGATCTTTCAGAAACCAGGTTTGTGAAAGATCTCAGCAAAGCAGGAGAAACACAGAAATGGGATTCTCCCCAAAACAGTGCTGCCGTACGGAAGCCACGGGGGAGCAGAACATCTGCGTGGAAACGGTCAAAGAAGAAATGTGTGCGCATGTGGGGGTGCTTCCAGATTCCCCCACTGCTATTAAAATGTTACCTCCATCTTCACTTCTTTTTCTCCAGCTGAAACATTCATCCCCTACTATACTGGGCAAGTGATCGACATCTTGGGCAAGAAATACGACTCGGATGCCTTCTCGGGTGCCATCTTCCTTGTCTGTCTGGCGTCCCTTGGCAGGTGAGATGCTTCCCCCACACCCCCAGATATTTTCAGTAGGGCAGATTGGTTCGGGCTGGGAAGGGTGTGATAGTCTCTGCTTGTAAGATGGGGAGTTGTTAGCTTTAAAGCATGAGAGTTAAAGATGGAATCGGATCCAAGGATGGATTCAGGCAGGGCGGTGGTCCTGGGTGATGGGGGGGGGGCAAGGAATGCCCCACCTCACTCTGCCTGGGATCTGTTTTTAACCGTGCATCGCAAGCCGTCCTGCTTCAGCTTTCCTGCGCGAAAGAATGTGTGCCTCTGGGCATGAGCTGAACACCTTTCACTCCCCACCAGAAATCACCTCTGCAAGCATTGCCAGCTTTAAACCTGGCTCCCCCTTTATTATCAGGTTGGTCTTTCGCACCACGTGAATACTTATGCAATGCTTCTGTTCTATCTTTTAGATGTTTGGTTGGTTCTAGACTTCTACAATCCTAGTATGTGTTGTTTATTAAACGTCCCATTTTGTGGATGGTACTGACCCCCTGTGTGTAATCCAGCTTGAGCCCCTGTGAGAAAGGCAAACTATAAATAATGTAAGCAAACAAACAAACAAATATATTAGGTGATGTGATTTCCCTCCTTTCCTTGAAAAACTTCAGCTCTTTGTTTTGGTATGTCAGGCCTCTATTAAAGGGACATTTGTCTCCAGATCTGTTGATAACCCTATGGAGGGACCCACAATCTCTCTCTCTCTCCCTCTCTCTCGTGTGCCCATTCCAGTTCTTCGTTCGCAGGCTGCCGTGGGGGCCTCTTCATGTTCGCCATGTCCCGGATGAACATCCGGGTCCGTGGCCTTCTCTTCTCTTCTCTGGTGCGGCAGGATCTGGCGTTCTTCCAGAAAGTCAAAACAGGTGAGGGAGCCGGAGTTGCTAATCCAAACCTATTTTCCAATTCCCCCATGTCTGCTGCTGTTGTAATTCACTATTTATGGAATGCATTTATTTTTTTACTCCACCCATAGCCGTCCCACCATGACACTCAGTTTGTGGTCCACTCAGTATTCCCATATTACAGATGGGAGAGCTGAGGTTTCCCACAGAGCCGGATTCCAGTTCCTCTGCCCCACAGCTGGACTGTGTTGAAAGTTGAGATAAAGCTGTGATAAAAATACATTTTATTATTCTTATTCTTATTATCAAGCTGTCCCCCCCTTAAGAAATGAGGAAAAGGATCCAAATGGTTGTTCTGCAGTTTTCTTCAATATGTTATTTATTCACTGGCTATGTTTTTGATCCCTCCTGTCATCCAACGAGCGAAGGGCAACATACATAGTTCTTTACTTTTCAGTTTTTGCTTCTTAACAGCCCTGTGAGGTAGGCCTGGCTGAGAGAGATTGGCAGGTCCAAAATCACCCAGTGAGCTTCTTGGCAGTGTGGAGATTTGAATCTGGGTCTCCCAGTAGTGTGAGAGGCTTTTAACTGTGGGAGTATGGTGTAATGGGTAGAGTGCTGGACTAGGGCTGGGGAGTTTTGGGGTGAAAGCCAGCGTGTTATAGTGGTCAGAGTGTGGTACCAGGATCTGGGAGGCCAGGGTTCGAATCCCTGCTCTTTCATGGAAGCTTGCTGGGTGACCTTGAGCCAACATCGCACTCCCCGCCTAACCTACCTCACAGGGTTGTTGTTATGAGAGTCGAATGGAGGAGATGAGAATGATGTAAGCTGCTTTGTGTCCCCAGTGGGATAGAAATGTGGGATATCTTCCTGACCCTACCAGTGTGTCCTGCTTTGCCGCGCAGGGGACCTGACCTCCCGCCTCGCCAAAGATACGACCATGATGAGCCGTTCAGTGCCGGCCAACAGCAACATCTTCCTGCGCAGCCTCATCAAGGCCCTCTGGCTGTATGGCTTCATGTTCCTCCTCTCGCCGCGCCTGACTCTGCTGACCTTTGTCGAGACACCACTCATGATGGCCCTCCAGAAGGTCTATGACGCCCGACACCAGGTGTGTGGCCGGAGAGTGGTCAGGCTGGGCCAGACTTGTTTGGGACTTTGGGCAGTGTGGGTGAGAGATTCAAAACAGACAAAAGGAAGTATTTCTTCACACAACACATAGTTAAATGGTGGAACTGCCTGCCCCTGGATGTGGTGATGGCTGCCAACTTGGAAGGCTTTAAGAGCAGAGTGGACATGTTCATGGGAGGAGAGGGCTATCCATGGCTACTAGTCAAAATGATACTAGTCATGATGCACACCTATTCTCTCCAGGATCAGAGGAGCATGCCTGTTATGTTAGGTGCGGTGGAACACAGGCAGAATGGTGCTGCTGCAGTCTTCTTGTTTGGGGGCTTCCTAGGGGCACCTGGTTGGCCACTGTGTGAACAGCTACTGGACTTGATGGGCCTTGGTCTGATCCAGCAGGGCTTTTCTTATGTCCTAATGTTCTTGTTTGGGAGAGCACAGGTTTGAATTCCTCTCTCTAGCATGGAAGGTTTGCTGGGTGTTCTTGGGCCTGTCACAGTCTCTCAGCCTGGCCTATCTTACAGGATTGTTGTTATGAGAAAACAGAGGGAGGGGAGAATGATGTGCTGAGCTGTTTTGAGTTTCCAACTGGGGAGAAAAGTAGGATATAAATAAATAAATGCAGACACAGCGGAGATTCATGTCTGCTCGAGGGATCTATACAATTCTGGAAGTTCTGTACAGACCCATCTAAATGCAACACACATGAACACATGAAACTACCTTATACTGAATCAGACCCTTGGATTATCAAGGTCAGTATTGTCTACTCAGACTGGCAGCAGCTCTCTAGGATCTCAGGCTGAGGTTTTTCACATCACCTAATGCCTGGTCCTTTCAGTAGCAGATGCCAGGAACTGATCCTGGGACCTTCTACATGCCAAACAGAGGCCCTTCCACTGATCCACGGCCCCTCCCCAAAATTATATGACACACATAACTGCATTATACTGAATCAGGCCCTCGGTCCATCAAGAAGAATAAGAGTTGGTTTTTATATGCTGACTTTCTCTACCTTTTAAGGAGAATCAAAGCAGCTTACAACTCTCTTTCCCTTTCCCTCTCCACAACAGGCACCTTTTGAGGTAGGTGGGGCTGAGAGAGTTCGGAGAGAAATGTGACTAGCCCAAGGTCACCCAGCTGGCTTCATGTGGATCAGTGGGGATATGGTTAATATTTTCTACTCAAACTGGCAGTGTCTCTCCAGGGTCTCAGGCAGAGGTCTTTCACATCACATACTGCCTGGTCCTTTTAAGTGGAGATGCTGCCAGAGATTGAACCAGGGACCTTCTGCATGCCCAGCAGATTCTCTGCCTCTGAGCCATGTCCCCTCATGTCCCTTGTAATCTTGCCCCTGCCTCTCTCCAGGCTATGCTGCAGGCGATCCAAGACTCCCTGGCACGCTCCGGGGAGGTGGTGCGCGAAACACTGTCTTCCATTAAGACGGTGCGCAGCTTCGCCACCGAGGAGGAGGAATCCCGGCGCTACGATGCAACCTTGGCTGAGACCCAGCGGCTCAAGAACCAGCGAGATCTGGAGCGGGCTCTTTATCTGCTCGTCCGGCGGGTGAGACCACTGAATCCCAGGGATGA
Source organism: Euleptes europaea (assembly GCF_029931775.1). NCBI lineage: Eukaryota > Metazoa > Chordata > Lepidosauria > Squamata > Sphaerodactylidae > Euleptes > Euleptes europaea. The sequence goes on from NC_079312.1 coordinate 1,970,752, forward strand.
AGGGGGGCAAAGAATGGAGGGTGGAATTCCTTGCACCATTTTGGGGTGTGAGCTTTTGTTCCGGGCTTCATTCATCTCAAGCGGTGTAGAATCCGGAGCAGGCTTAAAGAATCCTTTTATTTTGGAAAGGAAAGCAAAGGAGGTCTTTATCCACACTGGTTTGTTTGCTGAACTGATGCTATGGGCACCGAAGGAACTGCGTGGGGCAGGCAGTGCTGATTCCATCTTTCAGAGAGCCAGCGTGGTATAGTGGTTAAGAGCGGTGGTTTGGAGCGGTGGACTCTGATCTGGAGAGCCAGGTTTGATTCCCCACTCCTCCACATGAGCGGCGGAGGCTAATCTGGTGAACTGGTTTTGTTTCCCCACTCTTGCACACGAACCAGCTGGGTGACCTTGGGCAAGTCATTCTCTCAGCCTCACCTACCTCACAGATCCCTTCCTTGGTCTGTCGCTGCCCGCACAGAGCCCATCAGTGTATATGTGAAGTTAGGATTTTTTGTCCCAATATGCATCACTTTACACTTACTCACATTGAATCTCATTTGCCATTTTAATGCCCATTCTTCCAGTATGCAGAGATCCTTCTGGAGCTCTTCACAGGAAAGAGATGGCGATTGGCCTGCTCACCCCCCAGTTCTTTCTTCTCTTGTCTTCGCAGGTCATTCGTCTGGGCCTCCACCTCCTCATGCTGTATAGCGGGTACCAGCAGATCTCGTCCGGCCTGCTCACCAAGGGGAATCTGATCTCCTTTATCCTCTACCCAAGGGGATGTGGGGATGCATGTACAGGTAGGTGGACCCTCCTCTCTCTGACTGGGCGACCCGGGTTTCAAATCCCCACTTCCACCATAGAAGCTCGCTGGGTGACTTTGGGCTGGTCCCAAGAGCTCAGCCTGACCTGCCTCGCAGGGTTTTTGTGGTGAAGTGGCGGAGGGGAGAACAATGGTCTTAGCCTGCTTTGAGTCCCAGTGATGGAGAGAAAAACAGGACACAGATTTAAAAAAATGCAAATGCATTGAAGATCACGCTGCCATTATGTGTTGGGTGGCTGCGATGTTCCATCTTCTGTGGTTGACTTTGTTCGGAACTTGGAAATAATCTTTTTGAGGTTTGCTGTGGCAATTCCGACTCCTGAAATGCTTCTGATCCTTCCCTCCCTCCCTCCCTCCCTCTTTCTCTTTCCCCCCCTTTCCCCCCCTTTCCCCCCCTTTCCCCCCCTTTCCCCCCCTTTCCCCCCCCTCCCCCCCTTCCCCCCCTTCCCCCCCTTCCCCCCCCTTTCCCCCCCTTTCCCCCCCTTTCTCCCCCCCCTTTCCCCCCTTCCCCCCCCCTTTCCCCCCCTTTCCCCCCCCTTTCCCCCCCTTTCCCCCCCCTTTCCCCCCCCCTTTCCCCCCCCTTTCCCCCCCCCCTTTCCCCCCCCTTTCCCCCCCCTTTCCCCCCCCTTTCCCCCCCTTTCCCCCTCTTTTCCCCCCCTCTTTCCCCCCTCTTTCCCCCCCTCTTTCCCCCCCTCTTTCCCCCCCTCTTTCCCCCCTCTTTCCCCCTCTTTCCCCCCTCTTTCCCCCCTCTTTCCCCCCCCTCTTTCCCCCCTCTTTCTTCTTTCTTTCTTTCTTTCTTTCTTTCTTTCTTTCTTTCTTTCTTTCTTTTTCTTTCTTTCTTTCTTTCTTTCTTTCTTTCTTTCTTTCTTTCTTTCTTTCTTTCTTTCTTTCTTTCTTTCTTTCTTTCTTTCTCCACCACCAGTCTGTGCATCCCTCTTCTAGCATTCTTCTTTGTGTTGCTCTTCTTCTTTCTGACTCTCCTCTTCCTTCTGTCCCTCTCAAGACCCTGGTGTACATGTACGGAGACTTCCTGAGCAACGTGGGGGCCGCAGAGAAGGTGTTTGAATACCTCCATCGGGAGCCGGTGGTCCGCACAGACGGGGCTCTGGCCCCAGCCATCCCCCGAGGCTGTGTCTCCTTCCGAAACGTTTCCTTCTGCTATCCCTCTCGGCCGGATATCCAGGTCTTAAAGGTACTCACTATTCAAGGAACCAATCTTGTTGGGGGAGGGGGCTTTCCTTTGATGCTCCCAGGTCTATTTTAACTTGCACACCTTCCTTTGAAGGTAGTTATTTTGGTAAAGAGAATCTTTTTTCTTTTTGGGCCATCAAAGTTGTAGCCGACCCACAGTGACCCCTCATGGGGTTTTCAAGGCAAGAGACAAAACAGAGGTGGTTTGTCATAGCCTGTCTCTGCATAGCGACCCTGGACTTCCCTGGTGGCCTTCCCATCCAAGTACTAACCAGGGCTGACCCTGATGAGATCAGGCTAGCCTGGGGTCATCCAGGTCAGGGTAAAGAGAATCTACGATATACCAAATTAATAGGAGCATTTGAATGTACTAATTTGTAGTGGCTGTGAAAGAGTCAAGCTTTCTTTTTTTCTTTGTCTGAGCTTGGCGCGATGTTGTACCAATTCACCTTGATATTCCATCCATAATGGCTAAGAACTGCCTTTATTTTTTAAGCAGGCAGCTAATTATAGTGCTTAATCTCACACTCTTCATCTTGCTGGCACTTGACACGTGAAGCCGCCTTATGCGGAATCAGACCCTCCGTCCATCAAGATCAGAGGTCTTTCACACCACCTGGTACCTGATGCTTTTAACTGGAGGTGCTGGGGATTGAACCTGGGACCTTCTGCATGCCAAACAGATGCTCTGCCACTGATCCACCCCCCCTCCCCACACCAAGTTGTGAGATAGACAGAGCTGTGTGCATGCTCTGTTTCTGTGTGGGTGATGAGGCAGAACTAGAGGGTAAGGGATACGTATTTTATTTCAAAAGGAGACTTGGTCAACATGAGTGGCTGCCATTTGATCACCATTGCATGTCTTGGTGGAGAAAATGAGCTTCTGGGAACATGCAGAGTATAAATCATAGAGTTGGAAGGGACCACCAGGGGTCAACTATAGTCCAACCCCCTGCACACTGCAGGAAATTCACAACTACCTCCCCCCCACACACCCCGTGACCCCTACTCCATGCCCAGAAAGTGGCCAAGATGCCCTCCCTCTCATGAACTGCCTAAGGTCATAGAATCAGCATTGCTGACAGATGGCCATCCAGTCTCTGCTCAAAAACCTCCAGAGAAGGAGAGCTTACCACCTCCCAAGGAAGCCTGTTCCACTGAGGAACCACTCTAACTGTTAGTTTCCATCTAGACATTAGGAAGAAATTTCTATTTTGATTTAATTTCAACCAGTTGGTTCTAGTTCTGCTGGGGCAACAGAAAACAACTTTCCAGTCTAAACTTCCTCATGCTGGCGGTCCCCATCCCAGCCAAGGACCAGACCTATAAAAAAACATTATTACTAGTGTCCCAAACAAAAGAGAAGGTTCATGATGGGTAACTGTGTTAGTCTGTCCGTAGCAGTAGAAAAGCGCAAGAGTCCAATAGCGCCTTCAAGAGCCAGCGTGGTGTAGTGGTAAGAAGCAGTGGACCTCCATTGGGTTGGTTTCCCCACTCCTCCACATGAAGCCAGCTGGGTGACCTTGGGCTAGTCACAGTTCTCTGAACTCTCTCAGCCCCACTTCTAACAAAATGTCTGGCAGGGTATGAGCTTTCTTCTCCATATACAGCTTCATCTATTCACATTTGTGTGGCCACAAGCAGATGTCTGGCTTTGACCTGTAGGTAAAATGGAGTAGGCCAACTTAGATTTTTTCCCTAAAGGCTAATACGAACTCCCCGGTCTATGAGACTTTGTCCCTGCTCGAATGATTCTGTAGAGTCAGTCCCTCATGTTTTATTTCATTGTTCTTTGTATGTTGCTGAGAGAACCTCTATTACAGCGTTTTACCTTAGCCTGAAATTCCTTACACCAGTCTGAGAGCTTTTTCTTGAGATATCTCTTGGAAGACAAGAATATGGGGGTTTCACGTTCGGTAGCAAAATTTTTGTTCATTGCAATTACCAAACATAAGGCACTCACAAACCAGGTTCCCCGCAGTCTGATAAATTCTGAGACTTTTTTTATCACAGTGTAAATTATTATGCATGGATTTTAATTGGTTAATCATGTATAAGACCTATATAATGTTTATAATTAATTCTTAGGTGTTTACATGTTTTGGATTACTTTATATTCCTCCTAAACTTAATATTTGTATTTTCTGTATATGTGATGGATATTTTGACTGGTCATGGACCGTTTCAATAAACTGAACTGAACCTAAAGGCTAATAAAAGCTGGGGCTTATGAAATGATCTCCCCTCACCATGCCTGGCAGAACTTGCAGAGGTTTCTTACTCGCATCCCATTTCCCTGTGGGGTTAAGACAAGAGGTGTCCATCTTGCAATACTTTCTGCCTGTTTCCTCATTTATCTCTCTTCTGCCACAGAACGTCTCCTTCGAGCTCCACCCCAGAGAGGTGACGGCGCTGGTGGGCCTGAATGGCAGTGGGAAGACCACCTGCGTGGCCCTGCTGGAGCGGTTCTATGAGCCCCAGTCTGGGGAGATCCTGCTGGACGGGCACCCAATCCAGGAGTATGAGCACAAATACCTGCACAGACAGGTGAGGGGCAGCCCCAGGTTGAGTCTGAGGGAGCACGAGGAACTGGAAATCCCTTCCTGCTAACAAGGAATGGAGTTGAGTGCTGGTGTTGTGCGTGTGTGTTGGTGTGTGTGTGTGGGGGGGAACACGTTGTGTCAATAACATCCACAAAGTACCAGAGATGTGCAAATGTGGGGCATCGATGAATCACCCGTCATTTACTTTTTCCAGAGAAAATGCACATCTTTGGCTGTTAGGACACCTAGCATGGTATAGTGGTTAAGAGTGTGGGACTAGTGTCTGGAAGACCCAGGTTCGAATTCTCCCTCATGCCATGGAAGCTCGCTGGCTGACCTTGGGCCAGTCACACGCTCATCCTTAGTCCCCCCCCCCACAAACAACTGTCTCTAACAAATGCTGCATTTTTGGCTGGCTGATTTGGAACTGCATTTTCGTACTGACCGTTTTTCTTTTAACGGGTGTGTGTGGGGGTGCTTGGGTTTCAAAAATGGATTTTATTTTTTCCATTTCTATTTATTTACTAGCTCCTTTGACCAAAGGTCTTGAGCTTAACCATAACAATAATACGGAAATGGATTTTAAAAGAAAAGAAGCAATTTCGGAGGTATTCTTTGGTATCACCTGCAGGTGGCACTGGTGAGCCAGGAGCCGGTCCTCTTCTCTGGGTCCGTTAGGGACAATATCGCCTATGGGGTGGAAGGCTGCAGCGAGGAAGATGTGATCAGGGCAGCAAAAGATGCCAATGCTTTGGAGTTCATCAAGGAGCTGGAAGGAGGGTTTGCCTCAGGTGGGCAAAAAATGGTTTCCCTCTTGCCCCCCACCCCATGCTTGCAAAATTTGCTTTCCTTTGAGAGAAGTCCACAGTTCTTTGCTGCCAAAGTCCATTCCCTGCTACTTCTCTTGGATATAGCTGGGGTAGGGGCCGGGGAGCTAAATGACCAGGCTCCCCCCTCTAGGGCTCTCTGAAACCCTGCCATCTTAAACCCTTAGCAGCCCTGCCCCCCTGAAATGGAAAACCACGTCCCACTGAGGAAAAGCAGGGCAGTGCCATTGTTGGAGGATTTCCTGCCAACTTTTCCTTCTACCTCCCCGCCATCTTCTTCTTGCAAATGCACACACACATGCAAAGTCTCTTTCTATTGAAGCGGATCCTTGGTCCGTAAAGGTTGGTCTTGTCTACTCAGACTGGCAGCAGCTCCCCTGTGTCTCAGGTGGAGGTCTTTCACATCACCTGTTGCCAGATCAGGATCTGGAGATGTTGGGGATTGAACCTGGGACCTTCTGCATGCCAAGAAGAGGCTCTTCCACTGAGCCACAGCCCCTCCCCAATGCATGATGTTATGGCAGAATTCTGAGCCGGATTCCCCTTCCCGTTACAGATGCTATAAATCCCAGTAGACCCAGGTGTGACTTCTCCACACACACCTTCCCACTCCATTCCAGACACCCAGGCATTTTTCAGTCCCTTCTTCTTGATTTCTAGGACATATTAAGCAAACACACCCCAATTTGCGGTGTACAGAATTTAGCTCAGTCCTCTGATCTCTTTCTTCTCCCTTCCTGGCAGATGTGGGGGAGAAGGGGGGACAGATGTCAGTGGGGCAGAAGCAGCGCCTGGCGATCGCCCGAGCCCTGATCCGTAACCCCAAAGTCTTGATCTTGGACGAAGCTACAAGTGCCTTGGATGTGGAGAGCGAAGCCTCGGTGAGTCGGGGGGGGAGGGGTGGGCAGGATTCACACTCACCACTGGGCAGAGGTAGAGGAGCCTGGAGTGGGTGACGTGTTTTAGCTCTGGACCCTGTTCTTGGTGTTAGGCTTCGTTTCTGATTAATCGATGCAGCCTTGCAAATGAGAGGTCCTCTGAGCACGTGGGGAGTTCCTTTCTGTTATGACTAAGTATTCAGTTCATAGACTTCTGTAACTGAGTCCCACTGCTTTTTAAAGTAAAATTGCTTAAAAAAAGGCTTTTTAGAGCTGAGAAAAGGGAGGGGCACATAACCCGTTCCTCATCTGCCATTTGCCTCCGCCCAGGGCTTTTTCCTTCTCTAGATTTTGAAAGCAAACTGCTTTTATGAGCCCCACAATTGTTTGTCTACGTTGGTGGGGAAAGTTCAGGGTGTGATCACGAAAGCATGTGATGCAGCTGTTTTTATTTATTAATTATTTTGTTCATCAAAATATTTCTATCCCATCTTTCTTCCCTGCTCAAGGCTACCTGCAAGCCAGTATTAAAAGCATCGTGATTTAAAGCCGACAAAGTTAATCCCCTTATTTAATTATTTGATACAGACTTTATTTAAAATTCTGCTTAAAGGTAGAAACGTTTTGCTCTTCCCCCACCTTGGGGGCCCTATTCGGGCGGAAAGGTGGCATAGAAGTGTTTGACACAAATGATGAATAAATAACTTGATTGAGTACAACTGGTCTAGAATTGGGGAGAGAGGCTTTACAGGCAGGTAAAAAGGTCTCCTCGGACCAGGCTCTGTGGGGGGGGGGGCAGGCAAGGGACTCAGCTGTAGGGGCTCAGCACCGCAACCATCCCAGCCCTGTGATTCTGCGCAATCGAACACAAAGGATAGGGATTGTGACTGAATACGGCAGGAGGTCCCTGAATCTTTCCCACTCTGACTCCAGGCTGTTCACGGTTTCTTCCTCTAGATCCAGAAGTCAGTGCTCAGCAGCCAAGGCCGGGCTGTGCTGGTGATCGCCCACCGCATGCAGACGGTGGAGAATGCTGACAAGATCGTGGTGCTGGAAGGCAGGATGGTGGTTGAGGAGGGGACCCACGAGGAGCTGATGAGCCGGAGGGGACCCTACTACAGACTGGTGCAAAGGAACTGGACCCAGTGATTGGTGGTGGTGGAGGCACTGGGTGGGCAGCCCCGTTTTTGGCTGCAGAATTTTGTGTGGCGCACGAAACGCAGCTTGGGGAAGAAGAGCAGGGCAGTCCTTGACTGGTGGAAGGGTGAAATGAGCAGAAGAGAATGTACAGGGCCTAGCATTCCCTGGGAGCGCCCTCGGACAGTTCCTCATTGCTGAAGAGATTTTAGGTACCCCTTGCCGGTTAATGGCTTTTGTTTTTATTGTAATTGTGTTATTGTTAGTGGGATATAAATGATTTCAGTAAACTATGAAGAGTTGTCATTGGGGTGAAGAAATGTGAAACATGAATGGGGCAGGGACGGAGAGGGTTTGAGAGGGAGGGTAAAGAAAAAGGAGAAAATAAGTTGCTAAAAGTTCTGGTAAGGGAAAAGAGAATTCCTTTAGCATTGGAGGAAAGTTCTTTGTAAGAATTTTTGTGTGTGGTCAGAATCAAAATTGGATTTGTCCCTTTAGTGAATGGGGTTTCCCAGAATTGGGGATCTCTCTAAGGCCCGAACGACGTGAAATGTTTCTCCATGAGTCAGGTCTGGGTTCTCCTGCCCTGAGAACAACTGAAGAGCCCTGTTGGACCAGATGTGAGAGTTCCCAACAGAGCTGTGCAAACTTCATAAAATCACTTGCTCAGGCGTTGATGCAGAAACAAGGAGTTTATTGAAGGCTGCAGACAGTACAGGGCAAACACGAGTTAAAGTTGCAAGTGAGCAAGACTCCAAAGCTACAGAATATATCTCCTACAGGGCATCAAGGTTCACACCTATGTTATGGGAAGCTACAAGATAGATGGGTACAATACAGACATCAATTGGCCCCAGAGGGCTTGTTAGGGCTATCTGGCCTCCAAGGCCGAATCTGGCAAGAGGGAGTGAATACAAAGCGCAGCAGGGGAGGCTTCCATAAGGGAGGAGGCATTCCGGCCAGGGCCTAACAGATATGGCGCCTGAACCCAGGAAATGCCAAAAGGTGTGAACTGCTTTTACGAGTTCAAAGCAGAGAGGAGGGGGAGAGCTGGGACTTACAGACAGAGAACAGACAGAGACATGCAGACCCTCACACCAGACCAGTGAGGGTCTGCAAATGACTGTTTTATTTTGATCGTTAACTATTGTTTTTCACCCTTCACAGTTCTGGCCCAGTGAAGATAAATGCTCTGCCGGATAAGACCAGTGAGGGCCCATGTAGTCCAGCATCCTCTTTCACACAGTGGCTAAGAGGTTCCTCTGGAGAGCCAAAAACAGAGCATGGAGGCTGAGGCCTTCCCCAAAGGTTGCCTCCTGGCACTCATATTCAGAGGTTGACTAGTTCACCAGGGCTAGTAGCCACTGGCAGACCCATTCTCCATGAATCTGTCTATTCCCTTTTTAAAGTTCTCTGTTCGTGTGACCAACACTCTGTCCTCTGGCAGAGAATTCCAAATTTAAAGTTACCCAGAGCTGCCTTGCGGTAGCGGGGAATATACTTCTTTACACTGTGAGGACTTTTTTACACTTGTCACGTCATGAGACGACAAGAGTCACTGGAAAGGACAGTCATGCTAGGAAAAGTTGAGGGCAGCAGGAAAAGAGGAATACCCAACAGGAGATGGATTGACTCAATAAAGGAAGCCACAGCCTTCAATTTGCAGGATCTGAGCAAGGCTGTCAAAGATAGGACATTTTGGAGGACTTTCATTCATAGGGTCGCCATGAGTCGGAAGCTACTTGACGGCACTTAACACACACACACAAAGAAGTATAGAAATAGAAGTAATAAAGAAGTATATTCCCTGCTACTGCACGGCAGCTCTGGGTAACTTACCTGGAGAGTCAGCATGGTGTAGTGGTTAGAGTGTCGTAGCAGGATCTGGGAGATCCATGTTCGAATCCCCACACTGGGTGATCTTGGGCCAGTCACCCACTCTGTCTCACAGGGCTGTTGTGAGGATAAAATAGAGGAGAGAACAATGTAAGCTACTTTGGGTCCCCAGTGGGGAGAAAGCTGGGGGTATGAATTAAGTAAATAAAATTATTCCCCCAAGCACCTCAGGGCCTGGTTCAGAGCAGGACCACATTCCTCACGTAGTTTTCCTGATCTGAAATGCTCTTGGGGAGGCATAAGTTGCCTCATTGTGGGGCTTTGTGTGTGTCCTGAATACTGGCATGTGCAGCCCTCTGGTGAACCTATGCAGTGCTTGAAGGGTTAAACCTCCCCCCTTCAATGCCATGGCCCTGATCCAAGTGGAGGCCTTGGGGGACTGGCATTTCTTTGTTTTCTAAAATTCTGGGGAAATCCCAGCATAGATCAGTGCTTCAGCGAGCTGGACTGAGCCTCTTTGACCCTGGAGACCTGCCCAAAACAAACAGACTCCCGGTTGTTTTTATGCCTCATGTTTGCAGAATTGCAAATGGATGCTGAATTTGGCAGAGGTGGTGAAAGGGGGTTAGGTCCTCCCCTTCTTGTCACAGGCAGAGATTGATCCCCCCCACTTGCTTTGTGAAAAATAAAAGTCATAAAAATGTTGTCTAACAGTTATTGCTTTTATAGAGCACTTTACCAAGGAAAAGTGCGTGCCAGGGAGTTGCTTTCCGGGAAACTCTTGGGAAAATGTCCTAGCTCCTTTGTGCAACGGCTGAGTGAAGTCAGAAAGTCCCTTCCAGTGCCCACAACAAGGCTTGGGACCTCTCCCAAACTCTCTCAGGCATTTCCCACTGTCACTCAAGACACATTACACAGAGTGAGTCAATACAATCTACAGGATGGGACATTCAGTAAACACTGCAATAGGATTAGGATTGCAGAAATCTGGAACCAACCAGAATTAAGAACATAAGAAAGGCCCTGCTGGATCAGATCAAGGTCCCCCAAGTCCAGCAGTCTGTTCACACAGTGGCCCAACCAGGTGCCTCTAGGAAGCCCACAAGCAAGTCGACTGCAGCATCATTATCTTGCCTATGTTCCACAGCACCTAATAGAATATGCATGCTCCTCTGATACAGAATAGGTAAGCATCATGACTAGTAGCCATTTTGAGTAGTAGCCATGGATAGCCCTATCCTCCATGAACATGTTCCCTCTTCTCTTAAAGCCTTCCAAGTTGGCAGCCATCACCACATCCTGGGGCAGGGAGATATACAATTTAACTATGCATTGTGTGAAAAAATACTTCCTTTTATCTGTTTTGAATCTCTCACCCTCCAGCTTCTAGTGTTATGAGAAAGCTTCTCCCTGTCCACTCTCTCTGTACCATGCGTAATTTTATAGACCTCTATCATGTCTCCCCTTAACCGCCTTCTTTCCGAGCTAAGCAGCCCTAAGCGTTTTAACCACTCCTCCTAGGGCAGTTGCTCTAGTCCCCTGATCATTTTGGTTGCTCTTTTCTGCACCTTCTCAAACTCAGCAATATCTTTTTTTAGGTGTGGTGACCAGAAATGTACACAGTATTCCAAGTGTGGTCTTACCACAGATTTATACATGGGCAGTATGATAGCAGCAGTTTTATTCTCTGTTCCTTCTCTTAACCATGGCCAACATGGAATTCACTTTTTTCACAGCAGCTGCATAGTGGGTTGACATCTTCATCGAACTATCCACTACCACCTCAAAATCCCCTTCTCGGTCTGCCACTGGCAGCACAGATCCCATTAGTGTATATGTGAAGCTGGGATTTTTCACCCTAATATGGATCACTTTACACTTGCTCATATTGAATCTCATTTGCCATTTTAATGCCCATTCCTCCAATTTGAAGAGATCCTTTTGGAGCTCTTCACAGTCCGGTTTTGTTTTAACCACCCTAAATAATTTGGTGTCATCTGCAAACTTGGCCACCTTGCCATTCATCCCCACTCCAAGTGATTGATGAACAGGTTGAAAAATACTGGTCCCAACACAAATCCATGAATACAGAATTCTGAATACAGAACTGAAACAAAGCATAAGTACTAACACGATGCATTAAATGATGCAAAAATTACATATTAGGATCCTACTTACAGCAAGGTATACGCAATAGTATAGACCACAGCCCCTAATCATGTATCCAAGTATTTAAAAAAACAGTTTTGTTATTCAAGAAAAGTGGTTTTATGCAAGCAACTAAATTGTGCAAGGAATGAAGTAGAGAGTGGAAGGGCATTGCTGACATTTGACGGCATATATAATGATGGAAGATCAACAAGTGAATAAACCTGAGATGGTATGGAAGGTGTTGTTAGGTTTGGTTATTGTGGCATCTTTAGTGTTCAGACAAGGACTTTTGGCCTGCCCTTAACCAGTGAACAACTGGAACCCAGAAACAGTGCAGAAATTAATGTTAGACTACATATTTTAATTAAAAAAAAACAAAAACCTAAGACTTGTAAGTGCGTTTTCCATGTCTGATGTGAAATAAATAACGGGACTGCATTTAAACTGAGATAGGTTAAAAATGAAAGCGTTAGGATGCCACTGTTTGAAAAGTAATCCTGCAGTGCTAGGGATATGTTTACAAACTTTATATATATTTAAATATTGACAAGGGGCTTTGGTGACTGAAACAATAGCTGTGAAAAGCACAGCATTCAACGGAAATAATGAAGAGGCCCAGTCGTCTTCCCTCTTCCATCCATTCAGAATGGTTACACAGGCATTTCCTTGCCACAGTAGTGAGAAACTTGTGTTATTGGCAGCAAGCTGAAAGGGAGGAAGTCTGGGGGTGATGAATGCTGCCTGAGTTGATGCGCAGGGAGAGGTCTGAGATGCCCGGTGTCACTAAAGTCTTGTTTCTGAAGGTGAATCTGTACATTCAGAATACAACATGTAAGGTGCCTTTTCAGCAGCTGATCTGAGATGCCAAAGTCTTACACAGAGAGATTCCAAGCAATCCTGACACTACAAAATCAATGTCATCTAAACAGGAATGGCACATGTGAAGGCCAGAACAGGGCATACAACTCCAGAGAAGGCCTTTCCAGAGCAGAACAGAGCAGAATTCTTTCTTCCTAGAGTGCTCAGCATGTGGAAAGGGTTTCAGTCGGAGAGGAAACCTTAAGTATCATCAAAGAGTTTACACGGGAGAAGCCATGTAAATATTCAGAGTGTGGCAAAAATTTCAGGTACACTACAAGCCTTTCAAGACACCAAACAACCCACACAGGAAATAGGCCATATAAATGTCCAGACTGTGGAAAGAGCTACAGTCAGAAGTTCCAACTTACCAAGCATCAGGTAATCCACACTGGGGAGAAACTATATAAATTCTTGGAGTGTGGAAAGAGCTTTAGTCATAGCTCAGCCCTCACTTCCCATCAAATAATCCACACTGTGAAGAAACCGTACAAATGCTCAGTGTGTGGAAAGAGCTTTATTCGAAACACGCATCTTATTACACATCAAAAAATCCACACTGGGGTGAAACCGTACAAATGTTTAGTCTGTGGAAGGAATTTTGGTCAAAGCGCACACCTTATGAGGCACAAAAAAATTCACACTGCGGAGAAACCATACAAATGCTCAGTGTGTGGAAAGAACTTTAGTCGAAGCTCAAATCCAGTTTTCCATCAAAGAAACCATGCTGGGGAGATACCATATACATGCTCAGAGTGTGGGAAGAACTTCAGTGACATCACAAGTCTTACTTTCCATCAGAAAATACACACAGGGATGAACTCCTTTTCATGCTCTGAGTGTGGTAGGAGCTTCTGTCACAGCAGCTGCCTTTCAGTGCATCAGAGAATCCATGCTGGGGAGAAACCATATTCATGCTCTGAATGTGGAAAGAGCTTCAATTACAGAATACACATGACTATCCGTCAAAGAGTCCACACGGGAGAAACTTTATACATGCACATTGTGTGGTAAGAGCCTCAGCCATAACACTAGTCTTACTTCACATACAAGAATTCACAGTGGGGAGAAACCATATCAGTGCTTAGTCTGTGGGAAGACCTTCACTCAGATCACTAGCCTTACTTCACATAAAAGAATCCACACTGATAAACATGCTCAGAATGCGGGAAGGATTTTCGCTCCCGCAGGCAGCTTACTTCCCATCAAAGAACCCACACAGGGGAAAAACCTTATATGTGCACAGAATGTGGGAAGAGCTTCAGTCACAGTGCAAGCCTTTCAAAACATCGAAGGACCCACATGGGGGAAAACAATACATAGATCCCAAATGTGGAAACAACTTTGCTCATAAGTCATTCCTTATGACAGATTTTATTCAGGAAAGAAACCATACACTGACTCAGAGTGTGGGGAAAGCTTTGGGTGCAGGAAATACCTCAGTGCCCATAAAGCAGCAATAATAATAATAATAATAATAATAATAATATTAATAATAATAATAAATGTTATTTGTATCCCACTCTTCCCTGGCGAACCAGTGGTAAACCAGTGTGGTGCAGTGGTTAAGAGTGGTGGTTTGGAGAGGTGGACTCTGATCTAGAGAACCGGGTTTGATTCCCCACTCCTCCACATGAGCGGCAGAGGCTAATCTGGTGAACCGGGTTGGTTTCCTCACTCCTACACATGAAGCCATCTGGGTGACCTTGGGCTAGTCACAACTCTCTTAGAGCTCTCTCAGCCCCACCTACCTCACAGGGTGTCTGTTGTGGGGAGGGGAAGGGAAGGTGATTGTAAGCCGGTTTGATTCTCCCTTAAGTGGTAGAGAAAGTTGGCATATAAAAACCAACTTTTCTTCTAAATACTGGCAATGTGCAGTGTGGAAAGAATTCTGAGGGACAAGAGACCTTTCCAGTGGAGTGATTCCCGGAGGAAAGCATGAAATAATTTGACTAGAGGGTTTCTGGTTAATCAAATGTTAATAATGAAATAAGAAGCCATCCTTGGAGGGAGAATCTGTCTAAATTCTCAAAACAGTGATAGAAAATGCTTCCTACAGCTTGGTGGTATATAAATTAATTATAGAGAGGATGAGTGAGTGTGGAGAAGAAAATACTTTGGGAGTGAACATTTGTGCGTGTTGCTTACCTTGGTGGTGGAGAGTGCTGTCTAGTCACAGCTGACTTATGGTGACATCTCATGGGGTTTTCCAGGCAAAAATCGTTCAGAGGTGATTTGCCATCCCCTGCCTCTGCATAGCAGTCCTGGACTCCCTTGGTGGTCTCCCATTCAAGTACTAACCAGGGCTCATCCTGCTTACCAGCAGAGATCTGATGTGATTGGGCTAGACTGGGCCATCCAGGTCAAAGTGATGAATAGCTTGCCTCCTTGAATATAGTGCCATGAGGCAACATCAGGGAAGGCCTCAGCCCTCCAGAATAACTAGTTTGCCACTGTGTGAGACAGGATGATGGCCTAGATGGACCATTGGTCTGATCCATTGTTCTGCAGGGCTCTTCTGATGTTCTTATGGAAGCTTCGGCCCCATGCCATGTTGCTGGACCTCCAGAGGAACTGGTTTGCCACTATGTGAGCCAGGATGCTGGCCTACATGGACCACTGGCTCAATCCATCAGGGTTCTTCTTATGTTCTTACAACATACAGGCATCGTTCCTGTGATGTAGCTGCCATTGCAAAGAAAAATCCATGAACAACTGACTTAATCAGCTCTGGCCTTCGGTGCTGTTGTAAGGTGACATCTTGATGCTGTAATTGTGTTTCATACTCTCTGTTTCCATGAGATGAGCAACAGAGATTCGTTTCCTTAAGACAGAGAGAGTTCTGAAGATCTCTGGCACTTTTCCCATGTCTGTCAAGATATATACATGTAAAGCTGGGAGGAACTACATTTTTTTTGATGTCCTGATAATCCTCAGATTGAAGGAAGAATAAGGACCAAGTCCATACAATCACACAGGAGAAGAAAAATAATAATTTCCTGATGGTTCATGTGCTTGTAACAAAAATGGTAGAAATCACAATAATGTTGGAATGAAGATAAATTGTATAATTTAATTTCAGCTTTTGTTTTTGTGCATCATGCTTGCCCCCCCTCCCCCGGTCAGGATTTGGGATGGGAGATGGAGGGAGCCCATTGGCAGAAACAAAGCAAAAAATAACCCTTCAGGATCCCTGGCCAATCTGGCCTGGAGGAAAACTACTTCCTGATCCCAAAGTGGTGATTAGCACTCCCCTGGCCATGCAAGAAAGGGCCACGAGAACCAAACACTGACGCAAACCTTCCTGCCCTCCCTTGCATGATCTGCCTAAGTTGGCTCGGGAGAGGTGAGGGAGGACTCTTGGGGACTGGGTATCTTCTTGTTTGCCAGGAAAGCCCAGGATAGATGCAACAGTTTGGCCAAAGGGGAGCTCACTTTGGTCTGGTCACTGCTGGAATCACATGTCCATTGCCTTGAGTCCCATATGATAAAAAAGTAAAATAATACATTTTGAGGGACCTTTAACCAGCTCTGGCAGTATGGCTGCCAACCTCCAGGTGGGGACTGGAGATCTCCCAGAATTACAGAGATCAGATCCTTAAAGGAAATGGGAGCTTTGAAGGGTGATCTCTATGGCAGAACATTCATCCTGAGTTCCCTCCTCTTTCCAAATCTCACCCTCAACAGACTCTGCCACCAAATCTCCAGGAATTTTCCAACCTGGAGTTGGCAACCCTATCCCATAGTTTCACCATCTGTGACCCTTGAGAGGCACGATTTGGCCCTAGTTATCCACCCTGGAGACATCCAGGCTTGACTACTGCAAAGTGGAGCAGCCCTTGAAGTCTGCTAGGAAACTTTCACTGGTTCCAGATGTAGTGGCCAGCAGTTATGGGCAACAGGGGCCAGAATATGCCCACTTTGCAGCTTTTGGGGTGAGAGATCCCACTTCATCTGACGCATGAAGTGACACCTAGCCAGGAAATTGTACTTCAGCAACAGAGATGACCTGCTGTTCAGTCAGTAGCTAGATGCTGTTTCAGCTTAAATGGCTACTGGAGGAGCTTGGCTCCAAAAGGACAATCTCTTTAAAACAAACAAACAAACAAACCCTTTTTTATATCTTAAATACCAGTACATTTTAGTATAAGATAAATATTATAATATCATACAAAAGGACAATCTCGAACTAGCCGGGTCTTCTCTCGGTCTGCTGGGATATTTCTTTGCAAACAAATTGTTCCAAGAAGTCTTTTATTTCCGCAATGCTTTCCTCGCAGCAGGGGGTTTACCGCACTTGTATTTTCAGCAATGTATTAAGAATTTTCTTTCCTGACGTTTCGCCAGCAGCTGTGGCAGGCATCTTCAGAGTAGTAACACTGAAGGACAGTGTCTCTCAGTGTCAAGTGTGTAGGAAGAGTCAGAGAGGGGTCGGGTTTGAGCTGAGTACTGTCCTGCAGAAGTAATGTGCTAATCATTGTCCTGTAAGTATCAAGATAATGTACTAATGAGGGTGTGGTCTGTTAATATGGAACCATTGTATCCTGAAGTGATCTGGTAATGTGTGAAATCCAAAGCTAATCTGCATGGCTATTGTTGACTGTAGCCTTTGTTAGTCTGTTTTTCAGGCAGGAATGAAAATTTCAGGAAAGAAAGAAAATTCCAAGACCACGGTTACACAGCCCGGATAACCTACAAGAACCAATGAACTCTGACCATGAAAGCCTTCGACAATACTGTTCGCACTTTGTTTGGCCCCTTTAGCTGTGAAGACGTTTTCCAACTATTTATAAGCCGTTATATCCAAAAACCCTTTTACAGCGGTGTTTTTTTATAACATTTTCAAACTCTTAATACATCGCTGGCAATACAAAGTGTGGTAACCCCCCAGATTAGATATAAGCCATGACGCCTCTTTCGAAGTGCACTCTGAGAAAAACCTTTCTCTGTCCCTAGCCTGAAGACAGGCTGCCTAAATTTCTCCTGTAAACGTGGACACAATGATTCCCCTCCAGCATGCATCTGGAAAAAGTGAGCTCCGACTCACATAAACTCATGCTGGAATATAGACGTCCATGGTTAAGATGCCATCGGGCCTCGGTCTTATTTTGCCTAAATGTAGCAAGAGAAGTGCCGCCTTTGCTTTTTGCAGAGAGCGATTCTATTCTAAGGGTTAACGAGACAGATCTTTGCTTGCAGGAGAGGGAGGCGGGACGGTGAGATCATTGCGGCCTTGGGGTTTCCCAGGCGTAGCAGCTTTAGAAGCATCCCCCACCCCCTTGTGCTTAGTGGATCTGGTGAGTGGGAAATGCATGGGGGAGGGAGGAGATAGAGTCCAAGGGCTTTGGGGTTGGCACATGTAGCAGTGCATGTAGCAATGTGTAGAATATTGTCGAAGGCTTTCACGGTCAGAGTTCATTAGTTCTTGTAGGTTATCCGGGCTGTGTAACCGTGGTCTTGGAATTTTCTTTCCTGACGTTTCACCAGGAAGATGCCTGCCACAGTTGCTGGTGAAACGTCAGGAAAGAAAATTCCAAGACCACGGTTACACAGCCCGGATAACCTACAAGAACCAATGTGTAGAATGTAGCAATGCATGGAGACAAAAGGCTTTGAGGGCTGAGGAGAGAACACCCAAAGGAAGGGGCTTGCATGTCATCACCTCACCCCCTTGCAGGTTCTCCAAAACCCCTTCTCGCCTCCCCTCTGCAAAGCCAGGTGATTCCTCCAACCCCCCACCCCCCCGGAAACAGATAGCGGGATCGCATCCTTTTACTTTAGATACAGAGGAATGGGTTTCAGGCCCGGTGGCACTTATAGTGCACAAGAGTACAGGGAGAAGGGGGGTCTGGGGGAGGACTTTTGGTTAGAGGGTCGGACTGGGATCCTGGGTTCGAATCCTCGCTCTGCCACAGAAGCTTGCTGGGTGACCCTGGGCCAGTCATAGAGACATAGAAGCCATAGACCTGGAAGGTACCCCGAGGATCATCTAGTCCAACCCCCGGCACAATGCAGGAAATTCACAGCTACCTCCCCCGCAGTGACCTCTACTCTATGCTGCTTTCTCTCAACCTAACCTACATCACAGGGTGGTGGTTTTGAGGATAAGTGCGGGAGTGTGTGTGTTGCAAACTGCCTTGTTCACCACATTGGCATTCACGGTCTCATCTTTAAATTACTGTAGGTTTAAATAACTTCCAAGCATCCTGAACAGATATGACCTTCTCTGCTCTTTCTTCCTTTCCATCTTCTCTTGAGTAATCCCCTGATTTTTGAGAAGTTCCCTCTTCTGAAATCAAATATTGTGTGCTGGACTTCAGGGGAGGGCAACTTTCCATTTGTATGTGCTTAAATTTATAGCAGTACGGCCACGGTTCTCAACGGATTCTTTTTTTTTTTTTAATAAATTTGTTATTATTTTCACAATTATTTACTGATAGGTAACTTTTCAGCAACACATTCGTTTCAAATATAAGATATAAAAATTTTTTAACAGCGTCGTAGAAAAGCATTTCATCCATTAATAAAATGATATTGAAATAAAAGACTTCCCCCACAACTTCCTCCACCTTGCTATAAATTTATCTACTCTTTTGTATTGAGATTCTAATCCAAAAATATACATCAAACTTAGTTACTAAATCAATTCTGAATTATCTAATTCATTACAGTAGTTACATGTTAATTATTAATTTAATATATAATAAAAAAGAACTTTTTTTCCAAGAATATTCCTTAAGCAAAAG
The DNA here is from genome assembly GCF_029931775.1 of Euleptes europaea. Classification (NCBI taxonomy): domain Eukaryota; kingdom Metazoa; phylum Chordata; class Lepidosauria; order Squamata; family Sphaerodactylidae; genus Euleptes; species Euleptes europaea. Next base: position 1,989,730 of record NC_079312.1, read on the forward strand.
GATTAGATCAGTAGTAACAAAATTCACCAGTTATCATTTAGTTTCTTATTTAACCCTCCATGTCTCTCTATCACCCATGAACTGCATGCTTCCTTTTAATTTTTTTCTTGTTGTAAGCTTTGGTTTTTCCAACACTTCTGTTATTTTTAAGATCCAGTCTTTTTTGTTCGTGTGACAAGGCCAACTTCTTTCCCTCCTCTTCTTGTTCTTGGTCAGGATTAAGGCCAACTAGATCTTTTTCATGGTTTTCCAAAAAAAATTTTTACATCCTCCTGTGAAATGATAGTAAATTTGATCTCTTTATAAGTAAAAATAAGTCCCTGTGGGAAGATCCAACAAAATCGTATTCCATTCTTCTTCAATGTCCCAATAAAATCTTTATAGATATTTCTCTTCGTCATCAGATGTCGCGGAATGTCCTTGAGGATTATAAGTGAGGTTCCTTTCACGGACAAAGGGTTGTCATATAAAGTTTGCATGATACAATCCTTCATCCTGATGTCATAAAAAGAAATCATAATGTCCCTGGCCTTTGTCTTCTCCAATCTGGCAGGTAGAGGGATTCTGTATATTTTATTTATTGCATAATCCAGATCTTGTTCATTTATATGAATCAGGTCAGCCAATGATTTTATAATGGTGGTTCTGGAACCTCCCAATTCTTCTGGAAAATTACGAAGGAGAACATTTGATTGTCTTAGCATCATCTCCAACATAGCGAAATGGTCTGTAAGGGTTTGCTGTTGAGAGTGAATAACTTGAATTTGTTTATCTTTAATTATCTGTTTACTTTTGATATCTTTCTGTTCTTCAACTGCCTGTTTGATTGACATGTCCATTTTTCCCATATCGGTTTTTATTGTAGAAAGATGAGATTTCATATTTTTAACCTCACTTGTCAAAATATCCAATTTCTGGCTGGACTGATTTGTTTGTGTCAGGCTAGTCAATATGCTGGTTAGCTGAACCAGTTGCTGAGATACTTTCTCATATTGTTTGGTAAAGATATCATTATGTTTTACTAACATTTCCTGTATGTCCTTGTCGATCTTGTCCATTTTTGTTTCTGAGATTAATTCCAAACATTCACCAATAGCAAAAGTGTGTTGTAAGTGTGCTGGCAGGAGCCAAAGTCTGTGTCAGTTTTCAATTCGTCAATTTTATGGTTTCCCCAGGGTTAAATGACTGCAAATTCTTTTCTCCTTTGTAAAACAATTAGTGTAATTAGTCGTCAAGTTTTACGGCACTCTAGCTTAGCTGTAAAAGGGGGAGTGAAGATAATGATGTTGTTTTCGTGGATCTTCCTTCGCCTCCTCTCAGTAGATTCCAAGTAGTAGGAATGTTTTAATTGATGCACAAGGGAGGCGCAAATTGGATTTTACGAATTTCCCCTTAATCTCGATGGTTATGCTTAGTAGAGCAGTGAGAATATTTCCTTGCTGTCTTCCGTTTCTCAAGACAAATCTTACAAGTATAAACATGGCAGGAAACTCGTCTTGGATCGGAAAGACGTCAGCTCCATAGGAATTTATCCCAGTTGCTCCCACCCCTTTTAGCACCTCGGCGTCTAATTGGTAGCTAGAGTGTCTTTCAACCGTCCCGTTTGTTTTGTCTGAGTAAAGATCAAATAGATAAGGTTCCTGCCGTTTAACTACAGTCTTTTCAGAACTTTAAAGTCATTTATATTCTGGGCAGAGAGGTACGGATTGCAGTAATGATTCTATCAATCTTCTAAATCATCAGAATCAAGGTAAAACCAAAAGAGTTCTTGTACCTTACTCAGGTCTTGGATGTTGAGGGTATCATTGCAATAAAGTTGTTCCTTAAGTGTTGATAGATACAGGAGAGTGAAGCCTCAGACCAAGAAGCCATTCATGGCGATGTTAATCCTCTCAATTGCCTGTGGGACAGCGTCCATATCTCCGGGAGGCTTTTAAGCACTCTCAGAGCGTATGGGAGTCAAACCACCCTTCGTGGCTGCAGAGGAATATCCTGCTCCCCAGTTCCCTAATTAGAACTGGGGTGGGGTGTTGATTTTCACCCCTATTCGAACGAATCTTGGGGTCTCTCAGGGAGGGAAATCCTGGGAGACATCTTACTTCACCCAGCTCTGAACCGGAAGCCGGTTCTCAACGGATTCTGAGCCACAACTCTCACTAGACCCTGCTCAGCACCACTCAGAATCAGATCCATCTTCAAGTACTTAAAGGGCTGTCATAGAGAGGATGGTGTGGAGTTGTTTTCTGTTGCCCCAGAAGGTCGGATCCAGAACCAACAGGTTGAAAGTAAATCAAAAGACTTTCCAGCTAAACATTAGGAAGAATTTTCTAACAGTCAGAGCTGTTCCTCAGTGGAACAGGCTTCCTCAGGAGGTGGTGGGCTCTCCTCCTTTGGAGGTTTTTAAGCAGAGGCTAAATGGCCATCTGCCAGCAATGCTGATTCTGTGAACTTAGTCAGCTCATGAGAGGGAGGGCAAGAAGAGTTGCGTCAGTGCTTGGCTCTCATGGCCCTTTCTTACACGCCCAGGGAATGCAGATTGCCACTTTGGAGTCAGGAAGCAATTTTCCTGCAGGCCAGATTGGCAAAGGATCCTGGAAGATTTTTTTTTGCCCATCTTCTGGGCATGGAGTAGGGGCCACTGGGGGTGTGGGGAGCGAGGTAGTTGTGAATTTCCTGCATTGTGCAGGGGGTTGGACTTGATAACTCTGGTGGTCCCTTCCAATTGATAGCATACGGGCCTGCCTAAATCTCCAGGACTGGACCTGGCAACCCGTTATGCAAGCGCACTATTACTTTCCAGCCGCGAGCCTGCCCCAAATGCTACTGGGCAGTCGCGGCGCGGTTCATTTGGAAAACTGACACAGCCGCTCTCGCCAGCCCGGGCAACCAGCCGCTAGGAACCAGATGCAAAGGGCAGTCTCAAGCGAACCTGAGAGGAGCCATGTTCCTGCACACCTCTGTTCCAGCAGCAGCCATTTCGCGGAGAGCTGACAGCCACGTACTCAATGTAAATTGCTCCCCCTCCCCACTTCCTCCGTTGCTCAATGGGTCGTTAGCAGCGATCCTGATATCAAGATGAGTCATCCCTCCAGTCCAGTTGCAGTGATCCCTGGACGTTTGCACAGATCACTCCCATTGTTCCTGAATGTAAATCACATCAGCAGAGAGATTCCAGACCATCACGGGTTGCGAAAGCCATTAGATTTAGAATAGATTTCCAAATTCTCACCACCCCACCCCGGCAGACACAGATTAACCCTTTTGTCACCTTTTGTCACCTGGGAACCAAGGAGGGTGAAATCCCTCTTCCTGCCCCCAGAAGAACAGTATAACTGGGGTGCCCCCTGCCCATTCAAGTCACCTTAGGTCTTTCCTGGCACCTTTGCCGTTACTCTGTTGGTTTGGTCTCGCGAACCTAACCACGCTCCCTCCCGCCTTGCTGGTCAAGTCTACGGGATTCCCTGCCCCCATCTCGGTCTTCCTTTTCAATCTGTTTTAGCCTACGTGAATTTGGGACAACACCTCGTCTAGATACGGTAAATATTTGGTCAACGATCTCCTGCCACATTGGCAAATGTCTCTGTACTACTCTAATTTACTAGTCTCTTTGTATGTCTGTGTTGCACCATTTGAATGCTTGAATACATAAACACTGTTTAATTTGGAACTCCTAGTCTCTGTCTTTATTCAAACGTCTCATTAAACGGATTCTGGTATAGTTGAGTGCGATACCGCTATAAAAATACATAGTTACCGATTGCTCAGCTAATTTCCTCATATAAAGGAGCAATTCGGCTAACACAACCCTATGATTCTAGAGTTGGCTTTCCTCTAGTCAGCTCCATGACTAACTGATATCAAGACATTTTGTCCTTCGGTTGTGATACAAATGTTCATTTACAACACATATGCAATCTAGCTCCTCTCTGAGTCTTCGTATTCATCTTTCTTTCTTCAGTCACTTCTTCAGTCACTTCATCTTTCTTTCATCTTTCTTCGTATTCATCTTTCTTTCTTCAGTCACTTGTTGGAATGCCTTTGAAAATAGTCCTGTAAGGGTTATGGTGCAGCCCTGGATAGGCCCTGAATCCAGCAGCAGGGCAGGAAGTTGACAGATATCCAGAAGGGTCCTACCTGGAAAGGAAACATAAGCAGTGTCCGTGTGGCAACAACTGAATGTGGGGTCATCTGCTGAAGCTGGAAGGTGATAAATTCAAAACAGATAAAAGGAAGTATTTTGTCACACAACGCATAGATAAATTGTGGAATTCCCTGCCCCAGGATGTGGTGATGCCTGCCAACTTGGAAGGCTTTAAGAGGGGAGCGGACATGTTCATGGAGGAGAGGGGTATTCATGGCTACTAGTCAAACTTGTGTTGGATTGTCCTTCACTTCCAACAAATGGATACTAGTCATGATGCATACCTATTCTCTCCAGGATCAGAGGAGCAGGATAATGTTGATGCAGTTGTTTTGTTTGCAGGCTTCCTAGAAACACCTGGCTGGCCACTGTGTGAACAGACTGCTGGACTTGATGGACCTTGGTCTGATCCACCATGGCCTTTTTATGTTTGTATGCTCTTACCTCTCGTGGTCCCATACAACTCACAACTCAAACCAACCCAACATATTATTAATGACCTACAGCCAAAGCTGGATTGTGACACTTCCCTCTTCAGAGAAGAGAGCATCTAATGTGAAGCAAAAGCCAGGCCTCTATCATGTCTCCCCTTAACCAACTTCTTTCCAAGCTAAACAGCCCTAAGCGTTTTAACCTCTCCTCATAAGGCAGTTGCTCTAACCCCATGATCACTTTGGTTGCTCTTTTCTGCCTCTTCTTAAGCTCTGCAATATCCTTTTTTAGGTGTGGAGACCAGAACTTTACACAGTATTCCAAATGTGGTCTCACCATAGATTTGTAAAAGGGCAGTATGATAGCAGCAGTTTTATTGTCTATTTCTTGTCTAATTATGGCCAGTATGGAATCTTTGGATAAGTAAGGAGATACTGGGGCAAAATCAGCTGGATATGCACAGACATTGTTGGCATTTGCTACATACTTCATACTACAGTTACTGCTGCTTTTGTTTGGTCATTTGGATGCATGTACAAAAACAAAAAATTGGTGAAGGTGTTGTGGGCCAAGAGAGTGACATGCCCATAGAATCCCATATAAATCTCAGATGTATAAATAAAGCAGAATAATGTCATGCTGTGATTGTGATGTATGCTATTCAAGGCTATTCAATACTTGTTCTCAGTACTCTTCTGAGATAGGCACAGTGCAGCTGCAAGGTTGTGAGATGTAAAGTTGCCTGCCATACGAATGTGTATGGGAAAACACCAGCACTACTTATCAGAGGTGAAGATCTTCTCTTCCTCTCAATGTCCTTAACTAGAAGGTCTTTCTTGTTTAGGACCGAGAGAGCTCTTCTTAAGGTTAGATAAGATAAGTGTGGAATATAGCTTCCCTGTGAAAGTGCTGACTGTGAACTGTATGATGTAATGGTATGGTAGGTTAGCTTCCTAGTAGCTGCTAACCTAGAGGATTAAACTATTCTTCCTATTATATTCCTGCCAAGGATGCAGTATTGAAGCATTGTCAAGGACAAACCTTCTATTCCACAGGTGCAGAAGACAAGCACTTCAAGGCAGCTGGTGCTTTATCCTATGCTCCACAGGTGCAGGGGCAGCAATAGATCAGATAACCACTGATCTTGAGAGGATATAAGGCAGAGCCGAACAGGCAGAAGAGAGAGAGGGTTGATGGAGGATGGCTTTGGCTGTCTGGCCTCACTCTCTCCACATCTCCAAGATGTAAAACTTAGTGAGTTCTTGGAGGACAGTGCTGTCTGTCTGGCCATTGACTTACTTCATATCTTGCATGATATGTAACTCTAACATTTCACAAGTCTCTTTGTGAGAATGGGAAGGACTCCTCTTGAAGGAGATTCATTTCAAGATGACTTGCTAAGGCTGGATGTCTGAAATGAATGCTTGCAGACTACTCCATAGGATGGAGACTCTTAGAATTCCTACTAACCTTAATGTGGGTCTAAGAGTATGGGATCATTCCATATTTGGAAACACTGACATCTCATTCATTCTAGCAAGGATTAATGAGTTCTCACTAAAAGATCTAAATAGTTTAGCTTGATTTTCCTTGTAAAACATGGAAGTTGTGAAATCCAGAGCTTCCTTAAATACAGGTCCTTCACAGAGTTGAAGAGACTAGGAACATGATTCTTTGAGACACTCTTAGAGATTCCTCTAACCAATCAGAGATAACTCTCAGGGTATGAGCCAGAGGTCTCCCCAACGGGCAGAGGACGCTTCTGCACTCAGTGACAATGATAGTACATACACAGTATAGTATATACATGGATTAAGGTCCATGGAGCTTTTGAGCTCTTACACAGAACTATAGGTTCACATATAAAGTTCTCTCTAAGATTGGCATAACCAGAGAGACCTCAAAACAGAGTTGTAAGTAAAAACTCTTGTATATTAAAAGCTTCACATAGCTACAAGTTATTGACTGATTGATAGTCTTACAGAGTACTGACTTCAGATTGGCATGAAGCAGCTTTCTCTGATATAGAACAAGGTAGTTCTATATTTTCATGAACCTAAAGGTGGCATTTAATTTAATGATTATTTGACTTCAGCTCTTAGAAGAATTAGGAACCAGAGATTCTCTGACCTTTGCATATACCCGAAAGAGATATTGTAAAGACATAAAAATACTGGAAATGTTACTATGTCCTTATAGAAAATGTTTGCATATCCTAAACATGATTTAGGACTCTTTACAAAGCTACTTAGACTAAACATATGAGCTAGAAAGGTTTAGAAATAATATAAGATTGAACTTGGTTTATTACAACTTATGTTTTATATTCTAGGTACTCTGAATTAAGATGCTTTTAGCTATAACAGGTCTTCTTCCATTGTACTGATCATATTTTCACAGGATTTCTGTAACTAATATATTTTTGAATTAACTACCATGACAAGATCAAGGTTTGAACTCTTTTATAGAGAAATATAAAGAAACATAGAAACTGCTTATAAAGATTGTTTGAAACTGCTTGCATATATGAACATGAAAAGAATCATAATGTTTGTACTTTATGACATGTTTTAAGAGTGTGTAAATATTCACATGCATATATTTTATGTGAAATAAATGGTAAAATGAAACCCACAGTTTATAAATTTATTTGGCACACTTCAAGAAAAAGACTTGCTTTTTAGAAGTAAGTAAATCATTGATTCTTGCTTTGGCGACTGGCTGAATAAGATAATATATCACTTCTCAGGAAGTGGTCTTTTCTAAGGGCCTAGTCACATCAACAGCAAAGGATCCACAAAGTAACAAATGACACCACACTCCCCAGGAGATTGAAAAACATTCTTTTTAGGAGAGTGCGAACAGGGTAAAATGTTCTCGGGGAAAGCAGAATACAAAGGTGAGAGAGGAGATGTGAGGGGGAAAAATGCGATGTGCTTCCAAGCCTTGCGAATTGACCACAAGGAAAATCTGTTGTGATTGATGTGGAAACAGTCAATGTCACTTGCAGGTTTGCTCTAGAAATGATATTATGCTGGCTACAGCAGAAGACCTCACACCCCTATATGAAGCCAAACAGTGGATCTTTCCTGAACTATGTTACCTGGCCACCGATATAATACGTGTCGCCACTGTTTCAGACATGCAGCAAGCCCTAAACGCAAAGGCAAAGACTCATGCATCACCCCGCAAGACAGGCACCAAGGCTCCACGGGCAGGACGACCCCTCCAAGTGAACCAGAGGGAATCCATTTTCCTACAAACCCGTCTCAGTATTCAGCAGATGCTGTTTTGCAAGGAACAACTAGACAGGTAGCCAGCCCCCCCTCTTTCTTCATCTGCATCAGTAATGATCCATCAGAAGCCCTGAGGCACCCACACCTAAGATCGCACAACAGGCCACCAGGACGTGAATCTTCCCGGACGCAGTCATTAGCGCCTTTGTGTAAACCCATCAGCGATCGTCTCCCGGGTCCCCTAATATTGCGTAAAGTCCATAGGTTTTAGTTAGCCTATCTAAATCGCCCCTCGCCCCATCCCGGTAGCCGATCGTTAATGTCATTATCCGCTTTTGTTTACCCTGGGAACCACGAGGGGGTAAGCCCATCTACCCCCAGCCCCAAAAGAGTATAATTCGGGTAAATTTCAGCCATAAGCGAGTCTCCTTCTACTCCTCCTATACTTGCTGTTACTCTGTTGGCGTAGGCTTTGCGCAGCCTAACCAATATACTCTCCTGACTTGCTGGTCAAGCCCTGGGAATCCCTACTCTTCCCCCACACACACACACACACCCTTTTACTATTGTCGCACGGAACTCAGGACAACCCCGCTTCAGGACAGGTGCAGTATTCTCCGTCTTCACAGGGCCAGTCACATTGGCAGCTGTCTCTATCCTACTTCCTGTTGATTCTCTAGACTCTGTGTGTGCTTTTGTATGAAATTGTTTGTATGCATGTGTACATATTCTAAGTAAACTTCCTAAAAAGAGACCATTGCTTCCGCCTCTTGCTTGAATCTTGGAACGGACTCCCGTAAACATAGGTTAGATCCCCAAGTTATGCCCCTTGCCGGTTATTGATTTGCTAACTTCCCCAAAAATATTCAAAACCGAGCAGTTTGGCTAACAGATACACTGGTGAAGGGGAAAGGAGGCCAAGCTCATGTTCCCCTTCAGTCCAAGCCCATTATTCTGGTGGTGGACTTCCCTGACCACGGCATCTGGGTAGCCATTTTGGATACAGGATGTTGGATTAGATGTGACATTTGACTTTTCCACATTCCACAACATGAAGTTGTAATGGTGAGTTCTCACAAACATGTTTTCTGCAGCTGTGCCCTGGAGCTGAGAGTGATGGAAAGTCCATCAGGTGGTTGTATGTGCAACTTTCCCCCTTATGATTATTGAAATCATAGCAATTTCTTCTCTTCCTCAAGGGATGTGGTTCACTGAAAACCTTGAAAAACCATAATGTCATCATCAAAATACGGCGCCTAGATACCTCTTGTGACATCAAGAATCTGGGCTGGGATTTCAGGCAGGAGAGGGAGCTATACCTGTGGGTGCTTCAGTGTCTTTTGCACCTGATCTGAACTCTTGTCTCTAAAGCAAAAGACTCCTTTGTCTTGGTTTGCAGGGTGGAGCTCGGCTTCTGTTGAGGGCAGATCTGTAGGTGAGGGGTCTGTAGGGGTCGGATCCAGGATGCTGCTGCTGGTGCTAGTGCTGTTGTTGGTGTCCCCCAGTGTTGTCTGTGGGAAGCAGAAAGCCAAATGTCCCCTGAATTTGATAAAGGATAAAAATGATCCCTTGAATTATTATCGTCCAGGAGATCATTTCATTGGCGGGATCATATCTGCGACTCTTTTTCGCTTGGATCACATCACCTTCAGTGAGCCTCCCCATATCATAACTTGGAAGTAAGTAATTTGAGCAGAAAGGTTTCATGTGAGTACATTTGGGTTTCACTGTCTCTCCCAGCGGCTGTCCCTGGAAAAACCACTGGCTTGGTGATTGGTTAAATAACAGAAAGCATATAGTAGGAATAAATGGACAAAGCTCTCAATGGAGGGAAGTAAACAGTGGGGTCCCAAAAGAATTGATATCTGGGCCAGCACTATCTAACGTGTTCATATAAATATAAATATAAAGATGTCTGAAATATTTATAACTACAGAAACATTCAGTCACATCATGATAATACAGGCAGCTTGAAAGTACCAGGCTCCCACGAGTCTCCCAGACCCTGGGAAGCGAAGGCAGCTGGAGTAAACAACCTTGAAGTCAGAGCCGAAATAACGAATTCAAAGTCAGCCTGACAGCAATATCCTTTTTTAGGTGTGGAGACTAGAACTTTACACAGTATTCCAAGTGTGGTCTCACCATAGATTTGTACAAGCGCAGTATGAGAGCAGCAGTTTTATTGTCTATTCCTTGTCTAATTATGGGCAGTATGGAATCTTCGGAGAAGCAGGGAGATACTGGGGCAAAAGCAGATGGATATGCACAAACATTGTTAACATTTGCTACATACTTCATTCTACAGTTACTGCTACTTTTGTTTGGTTATTTGGACGCAGTATACACAGCTCTTCAAAAAAGTAATCTACAGTTCCATCACGCAGACCTTCTTCTTGCTTCTGCACTAATCATACCAATACATGCCAACTATTGGGGTGGGGAGGTAAAGGGAAATTGGGAAGGATAGGTGGGATATGGCAGGAGAGGGTGCTTGTGGGAGCAGCAGAAGTGATAATAGGGGATTAGGATAATATTTGATTTTACTGTAATTTTAAAGATGTAAATAAATAGTTTCCATTGTTAATTAAATGCAAAGTTGTATTTCAGCTGTCTGAAGATCATTTGATGAGCCCCCCCTAAATTTCTGCAGAGCCCCTCCCTAAATCCCCCATAGCCCTTCCTCCATAGATAGTGGCATCAGCGGCCCCTCCCAGTGATGTCACCGGCAGAAGAACAGTTCTATACATACGTCTTGTTATGGCTATTAAAGAGCCAGCTGTTTTCTGTACATAGACTTGAGATAAGGAGTCCCAAGCAGCTTTCGCTTTCAGTTTTCCCGAGACATGGACAAGCTGGTCGTCAGCTACGCTCAGCACTATTGTAGCCAGTGCCTTCTCGTCTTTCACCACGTCTTGAGCTGTCTCAGGGTCTGGGGGGTTGGAGGCATAAATCCACAGTGCCTCTCTTTTAAGGTAGTGTTGCATACGCAGTGGCCACACATCGTAGTTGGTAGAAGTGAGCTTCTCCACAAGCAAGGACGTTGCAGCTTGAGCCATAATTTCCTCCGCTCCCTGCTGCTCCTGCTCTGTGTCGCTCTCCTCCTCCGCCTCAGACGCACTGTTGCTGGCAGACCAGCTGGACACCACCTCTGCTCCGTCTGATTCAACCTCAGACATTCACTCGCCTTCTGCTCACCACAGCCCTTGATCCACAGATAGTACCTCTGCTCAGAACCTCCTCCAGGACGTAGCACAGTTGAGCTGAGCTGGGCCCATAACCCTATTGGCGTTGTTAAGAAGCACTATACAGCTCAATAGATGAGTAATCACAGCAGACTCAGCACATATAAATAAGTGCTCTTTATTAACAGTGTCAGAGTGCTCCGCTTGGTCTCCACAATCCACAACCCACAACTATACAAGTTCTGTACAATATATATACATTTCTGGCCCTGTCCAGCAGCCAATCAACAGTTAGCTGCCCAGTGGTCAGATATCATCCTGCTTAAACCAGTTCAGTCAGCTTTACTGCTAAGTCATCAGCAGTCATCTGACACCAGCTGTCATCTGGCTGTCACTCAGATTACAGCAATCTACATGCTTGCTATGACCACTCTGAAATCCCAACACCCAGATCCCAGTAAAGGCTTTTCCAGGTGCCTACTTGGTTCTGGGGCTGCATCCAGTACAGACCAGAAGGTACAGTCCTGAGGGGGGCGTGGCCGACTGTATCACTTCTGTCTGCAAGGGAGGGGAATGAGGAGGAGCCCGTTCTTTAAATGCCCCCCTATAAACCTGGAAGGTCAGAAGGGGGATGGGGAGAAGCACCCCATTTGTTTTCCCACCCTGAAAAGAGTCCCTGGACCAGCAGAAAGAGCCCCAACGACCCGAGCCCCTCCACAACCCATCCCCTCCACGCAATGATGGCTCCTCACCTGTCCTCAGCAGTGTCTCTTTCCCATAGTCCAGATACCTCCACAGCCACTCCACACAGGTCTCCTCCAGGTAGGACTTCCAGTACTGGGAATTCTCCAGGAACGGGTCCCGCTTCCGCTTGGTGATCTCGGCCTGGGGCACGGCCGCTGTCCAGGTGAGGGTCTCCTTGTCAAAGGCCAGGAAGTCCTCCCCATCGTAGGCGTACTGGAATTGCCCCCCACTGGGCCACCCATCTGGCCCCACTTGTCAGCCTTCCATCAGCTGCAGCGTGTGGAGCTCTGCAAGAGACACCCAGGATGAACGAGGGGGGGTTGCTTTCCCGAGGAAGGAAAACGGCATGGAAAGGGGGCCTTGAAGAGTGGGAGGAGACTGCAGAGAGGAAAAACCCCTTCCATCGGGGTCTCTCCTCTTCCACACCCAAAGGGGCTGTCCAGAAGGACCTGCTTCTGGGGGGGGGAATAGGGGGGCACTTGAGCTACAGGGGCTGAGGGCACCCCTACAATGGGGGGGGGAATAACAGCCTGAAAAAACTCCACACAAAGAGGAGCAGATGTCCCCCCTCCTTCCAGTCTGATTGATTGTGGTTTCTGCACTCTTGAAGGGAGGGATTGGCTGAGATGAGAAAGGAAATGGGGAGTCATTAGCTAGGAAGAAGACACTCCCTCCCACCCCCCTGCTTGGGGTCCTCTCCAGTGGATTCCTGGGGGGGCTTCCTTAGTGCAACCTCCCTCTGCTGCTCTTTTTGTGGTCTCCCCCAACTTTTCTGCCAAAAAACAGCCCAGAGGGAGGGGGCCTCCAGCACAGGAAGGGGATGATTCCTCCTGGACAGTGGTGGGTTGTGGGGGGGTATTTATAGGAGGCAACAGCATGTGATGGGCAGAGTGAGAGACAGGAGCTCCATTATTGTTCTAATGTTGGTCTTCTCACTGGAAATTATTCTATTTCCCCCACAGAACTTGCATTGATCCCAACTGGAACTAGAGAGCATCACCAACCCCTCTTCCCATGGTGGGAGCCACTGTGAAACAGGGTAGGGGTGTCATGGGCCTGAGCAATAGAAGCAATAGATAAAGCATGAACATGTGATTTTCCTATGAATCTATATGAATAAAAGCATATAGAGAGCATTTTGAGGCTTCTCTGAGCAGAACTGGGGTAAAGGTCATGCTAGCTGGCCGGTTAAAACAATTCTGGAAGATAAATAAAACTGCACAGCTACAAGGTTAAGATATGTAATGCTTCTTGCTTAATGTTTGTGTCTGGAATAATATCAGAATCACTTATCCGAAGCGCTTGGCTCTTTCTCAACACTAACAAGAAGGTCATCTCAGCCCAGGAGTTTTAGCCCCTCTGATAAGCTGCCGTGAGGAGGGGATGATGTCATCTAAGTGATTCAGACTTATTCTTTAAACAGTACGACAGATGGTGACCTTGCACTTGTGAATTTGGTGACTTAATGCCACATACATAGTAAAGCTTTGTTCACAGACCAGGTGGAAGTGACAATGCCACTACCAAGAGTGACCAATTCAGCCACCCAGGACAAAGAAGTTTCTGGCCTCTCAGCTCAGATAACCACTGCTCTGAGAGAATATAAATCAGGACCAAACTGCCAGGAAGCAGAGGGTGGGTAGAGGGCAGCTGAAAGCTGCCTGGCTGCCAGCCCTGCCAAACATCCGCCACGATGTAAAACTAGGAAAGCAGGGAGTTGACGGAAGATGGCTGCAAGCTGTCTGGCCTCACTCCCTATATCTTTCTCCATATCTTGCGTGATATGGATGGCTTATTCTATTATTTCATATCTTGTGTGATATGGAACTATACCATTTCACAAGTTCTTTGTGAGAATGGGAAGGACTCTCATTAAGAGAGATTCATTTCAAGATGACCTGCTAAGGCTGGATGTCTGAAATGACTGCTTGCAGACTATTCCTTCATGATGGAGATTCTTAGCATTCCTACTAACCTTACTGTGAGGGCTAAGAATATTGGATCAGTTCCATATTTGGAAACACTGACATCTCATTAATTCTAGCAAGGATTGATGGGTTCTCACTGAATGATCTAAATAGTCTGACTTGGCTTTCCTTGAGAAACATGGAAGTTGTGAAACCCAAGTTACAGAACTGGTCTCTTCAGTTCTCAGAATCAGAAACAGGATACCCTTAGAGATTTCTCTAAGCAACCAGAGAACTCTCTCAGAGTAAAGAGTCAGAGGTTTCCCCAACATAACAGGGGAAGCTTCTGCACTCAGGGTAAGAGGCCAGAGATGTTCCTGGGGAGAAAGGAGAATCTCTGTTCTCTGTGATAATGCTTAAGGCACATATAAAGTAAAGCTTACATAAAAAATATACAAAACCTATTAAGCTTATTCATGGAGACTCTTAGTCAAGTAAACATATTCTCTGAGATTGGCTAAGCCAGAGAATAACTGATTCTTCCATAAGAACACTAATACAGCCTTAAGCTTACACATAATGAATTATATATAACATATAAGCTCTGCATTGCTGACTGCTAAGATACACACATACTTTCAGCATATGTATGTAGCATTCCTGATCTTAACAATGATCAGAAGTCCATAAACATAAAATAGGTTAAATACAAAGCTTATAATATCCTATCCTCTGCACACAGCATTGGGTAAGCTAACACATACTGAGATATATGAATATCCTGAATATCAATTCAGTACCTATAAAGTTGAGATGATTTACAGATGACATGGCAAGGTATAAGCATGTCTTTTGGTTTAGAAATATTGCCATGATACCTGAAATTATTTTAAGATGTTTTTATTAATCATATCTTCTCTCCCATTGTATTAATCATATTTTTATTCTGTAAGAATTACTAACCATGTTTTTACAAGATTCTGTAACTGTAGTATTCTAAATGAATCTAGAGATACAAGTTAAAATCTTGTAGAGAGAAATGCATTACAGGTTTAAGGTTAGAAAACCTTACATAGAGAAATTGCTTATAAAGATTGTAAGAAACCGCTTGCATATATCAACATAAATGAACATGTAAAAGAATCATGTTTGTACTTTATGACATGTTTTGAGAGTGTGTAAATATTCACATGCATATATATTTTATGTGAAATAAATTTTATTTAAAGGAAGTTCATAAATTCTCTGGCACTCTTCAATAGAAAGCCTACAGTAATAGTAGGAATTATCATTGACTTCTGGCTGTGAGGTCTCGCTGAATAAGATAGCTCTACTTCTCTGTAAGTGGTACATTCTAAGAGTGTAGACCCCTTAACGCCACAAGCCGTGACGGGGAATGGGGGGGTGTCACCTTTTATTCCAGGGCTTCTTTTGCCTCTCAGGATAATTTCTGAAGTAACAATGGAACTCTTCTCCAGGGAGAAGCAGCCTCCCCCTCTCAAAAATCCTCCTTCTTTCATGGCAGCAGGCAGCGGCCCCTTCCCCCACTGCCTGTGGGGAAAATGGGGGGGAGGATTCCCCTTCCAGGAAACAGCTTCCACATCGCAAGATGAGGGAACTGTGCTTTTCCAGATTCTTCCCTCCTGGGGGAGTCTGAATTCCAGTCTCACAAACCCCCACCCCAGTGAGGCCCATCAGGACAGCCAATGCGCCTTTGATCCACCCCACCCCATTCCACCCCGTGATAAGAGGAGGAGTGTCTGCCCAACTCCCCTCCCCCAGAATGGGTGGGGGGGAGAACAGCCTGACCTCCTCTTGGGTGGGGACAGGGGGGGGGATCCTGGTTGCGCCCCCCCCCCACTCCAAGGCTCTGGTTGAAGCGATTCCGCAGCATCTCCAAGTTAGCGCTGAACACCGTCTCCCAGCCCTGCACTATCTGGCTCTGCCCTTCCCAGTACTGGGGGTCGTCCCCCCCCAAACTCTTCCATCCAGGGGACACGAGGCACAGCCCTCCTGGTGTCGCTGTCATAGTAATCAGTAAGGTGGTCGTCCATGTGACCCACAGCGATGAACTGGGGCAGCCCCGGGCCGGGCTCTGAAACGGCTGGGTAGAAATTCCTCAGAGAGTGCCAGGAAGAGGAGCCTGGAGAAAGGGGGGAGAGAGAAAGGGGGCAGAGTTAAAGGGGCTGGAAGTAAAGAAGGGCACCCCAGACCTTAACCCCTGTCCAGAGAGCGAAGCTGTACATGGTGGGGGGCTGAGGGAGAAAGGAGAGAAGAACAAAAGGGGCAGGGGGCTCTCTAGTGTCAGAGGAGCATGCCTATTATTTTGGGTGCAATGAAATAATGCAATTATTTTGGGTGCAGGATGGTGCTGCTGCACTCATCTTGTTTGGGGGCTTCCTAGAGGCACCTGGTTGGCCGCTGTGTGAGCAGACTGCTGGACTTGATGGGCCTTGGTCGGATTCAGCAGGGCCTTTCTTATGTCCTTATGTTCTTTGAGTAATGGGAGGAGGGGAGGCCTCTTGTGAGGGATTGCTCTGTTCCGTGTCTGGACTGTCCGTACAAGCGACAGGCCAGGTCTCTGTCAGTAGAAGGGTTCAGGCCTTGGCTGGGCTGTTTCCCATTTAGGCCCCTGCTGGAATGTCCCGTTCGCTTTCCTTTTCTCATTCCCACCTCCCTCCTCCGACCTCGGCTTTCTCAGGCTTGAGTTAACGAGCTCCTCTGATGTCTTTGATGTGTATTCAGTAGCTTAGCTCAGCGCTGTTATCACTTGGTTCTCAAAACATGTAACCGGCGTCTGCAAAATAGAACTGTTTACATTCTAGCCCTTTTGACTATGTGAGCACTTGTAGCTTTGTACCATGTAGGCCCTGACCATACCTGATGCTTTCCAATAAACTTACCTGCTTCTGAATGGTCGTCTGAGCGAGTGATTTTATGGAAATAGCCCAGGGAGGTTGGAGACCCTCACACCTCTGAGAGGAGAGAGGAGAGAAAAGAGAATTGGAGGAAAGGGGTGGAGGGGAGGGATATCTGCAGGCGAGGGTTGCCAACATCCAGGTGGGGCCAGGAGATCTCCTGGAATTACAACTGCTCTCCGGATGACAGAGATCTGCTTTGGAGGGCAGAGTCTATGGCATTATATCCTGCTGAGGTCCCTCCCCTCCCCAAACCCTACTACACCCCCAAAATCTCCAAGCATTTCCCAGCTAGGAGTTCACAACCCTATATAGTGCAGCCCCAGTTGGACTGAACAGACTGGTTTCTTCGGAGGGGGGAACAGAACCCCTTTATTAAAAATATTTAACACATTTACCTAAAACCACTCATGATATAGAAAAAAAAATAGGACCTCCTTTGAGAGGCCTTGAAGAAACCCTTCTTAGGGGGAAATGTCACCTCCCCCTCGCCCCCATAAAACAAGGCCAGTGTCAGAAACTTGGGGGCTCGAACCAATGTCTGAGTTCTGGATCAAAGTTCCCCACAGATTATCCCCCTCACAAGAAGGTCCCTGGGCACACATCAAGGGGCTGATGGGGGGTAACTGCAGGTTTACCCACGAGGCAACGTGTGGCACATGACCCAGTTAGGGCTGCCAACCTCCAGAGAGCCAGCATGGTGATTAAAAGCGGTGGTTTGGAGCAGCGGAGTCTGAGCTGGAGAACTGGGTTTGATTCCCCACTCCTCCACATGAGCAGCGGAGGCTAATCCTTCTTAAATTGTGGTGCCCAAAACTGAACACAATACTCTAGGTGAGATCAAACCAGAGTAGAGTGATACCATCACTTTGCATGATCTGGACAGTATTCTTGATTCTTCCTACCTAAATGCAGAACTTTACATTTATCTCTATCAAAATACATTTTATTAGTTTTAGCCTACTTCCCCAGCATGTCAAGGTCATCTGGTATCCTGGCTCTGTCTTCTACCCTATTTGCTACCCCTCCCAATTTAGTATCATCTGCAAATTTGATAAGCATCTCTTCTAGTCCTTCATCCAAATAATTGCTCGGGTCTTGCAAACTGAGGGCCATGGCTTCCTAAATAGTCGACCCATCTCATGTTAGGTCTTCCTCTTTTCCTGCTGCCTTCCACTTTTCCTAGCATGACTGGGGAGGGGCTGTGGCTCAGTGGCAGAGCCTCTGCTTGGCATGCGGGAGGTCCCAGGTTCAATCCCCGGCATCTCCAGTTAAAGGGACCAGGCAAGTAGGTGATGTGAAAGACCTCTGCCTGAGACCCTGGAGAGCCGCTGCTGGTCTACATAGACAATACTGACTTTGATGGAGCAAGGGTCTGATTCAGTATAAATCAGCTGCATGTGTGACTGCCTTTTTTTCCAAGTTCTCAAGTCTTCTCAGAATGCGACCAAAATGCAACAGCCTCAGTTGAGGCATTTCAGACTCTTATATGAGGAAACTTTTTCTCTGCAAGAATGCAAACCTGGCTCTCAAAGTTTTGCAAAGAGCTCTCGAAGGAGAAACCCCCGCCCCGCTTTTAAACCAAGGAAAAGCATAATGGGGGGATCTCTCTAGTCACACACACACCCCGCGCGCTTTGCACATTACCCCTGTGCAAATTCTGCCCCATCAGTTCTCCCCACCCTCCCCAAACCAATGCAAAGCCCATTTTGCACAGAGAGTGGTGAAGGGGCTTGTGCTTGGCGTCCGCGAAGGAGGGGCTGGGGCGGAGGGTCGCCTCTGCCGGCTGCCCCCTCCCCACAGAAATGAAGGGCAGCGAGTCTACAATCCCAGAGAGGCCACTCGTCCTGTCTTGCCCATAGTCCGCACGTGGGAAAGCTGCCTTTGTTCTGGCGTGTGCAAAAGCAGCAGCAGCAGCACCTTTCCAGCGAGTCGAGGGGGATCCCGGGGCTGGGTTGGGGGGAACTCGAGGGTGGGAGATGTAGGGTGGGTGGAAGGGGAGTGAGTTTGGAGGTGGGCGGGCCCTGATCCGGGGGGGGCAAGGAGGGAGAGCCCCCCCAACACCCAAAGGCCTCGGGGCCCCCCTGCTCCATCTGGCTCTTGTTTCCTCCCTCCTCTCTGCATGCATAAGGCTGGGAGGGTGGGGGGAGATGCAGCCCCCTTCCCTGCATGGCGAGTGACCCAGATTTGCAGGGGTCGGTGGGGAGGAAGGCGTGGAGATCCTGGCTGGGTCCTCCGGGGGAGGTGGGGGGGGGGTTGTGAGTCAAGGCAAGGTGAAGAGGGGGCTGGATTGGGGGGAGGGGTGTCCTGCAGGGAATTTCGGAATATTTGAATCCTTGACCCCATAAGCATAATGACCAATTTGGCATTTCCTGGCTCGGATGGGGGAAGGACAGAAGACCCCAAAATAGTTGGAGGGGGAGGGGGTCCACAGTCCCAGAGAGGTGAGGGAAGTGTAGAATTTTTAATGTATTTGATTTAACAGGAGCACCAAAAAGTATAAAGGTATAAGTTTATAATATCATTTGTTAATTAATACTTGCAAGCTGTCGTTACCTATATAAGCCAGTAGGGAACAGTCTATCCTAAGAAAAGTTTATATAGGTGCCTGATAGAAGGTGGTACAAAGCAAACCAGGCATGAGCTCATTGGTGAGATGAGTTTGCAGTCTACGTCAAAAATGAAATCTGATCTAACAAAAGACTCTAGAAGTGTATAAATATCTCTCCATTTTGTATAATAATTCAGAGGCGTGGTTTTTACGTCGGGAGACACACCTTCTCTCTTATGCTAGCATAAATAAATACACCTCTTGCTTTTAAAAAAATAACCTGTCGTCCCTGTTCTGGGTGGGTCTGTGCCATTGAACAGGGTCTGGCTTTTGCATCCAACAGAGGCTCATGAGCTGGGGGGGTGGAGAGGGGGCCTTTCCTGCTCCCTCCCTACAGAAGGAAGGTTTGAGTCTTCCGGGCCGCTGCAGGAATGGCTGGGAGGGGTCTGGAGGCCTGAAAGGGGCTTTTGGGAGGGGGTTTAAAAGTGGGGCTATGCTAGACCCAAAGGAAATGGAGTCAGCAGTGAACTGGGACAAGAGGCTTCCCCCCACTCACACCCCCCACCATCCTGGGCCAGAAAGAGCCCCTTTGTGCAAAACAAAGAAGTCGCCAAAGAAAGAAGAGCCGGAGAAGGACCCCCCAAAGGAGGTGTGAAGATGAAAGGGACCTTCCAGCTGCTTTTGATTGGGGAGGGGGCTGAAGGGTCAAGGTTCAGGAGGAGCAGGAGATTTGGGGGGAGCCCCCTCGTCTTCTGCCCCTCCTGCTTTCTAGCCTGGCCCCAGGAGGTCGGTTCTTCCTTCCTTCCTCATTAGGATCTCAAGAAACTCCGCCGTCTCCTTGGCTCTTTGGGAAGCAGGTGAGGGAGAGCGGTGGACTCTGATCTGGAGAACCGGGGTTGATTCCCCCACTCCTCCACATGAGCGGCAGAGGCTAATCTGGTGAACCGGGTTGGCTTCCTCACTCCTCCACACGAAGCCAGCTGGGTGACCTTGGACCAGTCACAGCTCTCTCAGCCTCACCTACCTCACAGGGTGTTTGTCGTGGGGAGGGGGAGGTGACTGTAAGCCGGTTTGAGTCTCCCTTAAGTGGTAGAGAAAGTCGGCATATAAAAACCAACTCTTCTTCTTCTTCCCCTACGCCCTTCTTCTGGGTGTGTGCAAGGGGGAGGGAGTTCCCTCCAGGATTCCCAAGATTATGAACCAGAGTTGCAGGCTTTCTTCAGGGTCAGGAGAGTCATGTGCTGGATGGAAGAAGAGAAAGAAGCCCCCCATCCGGCACGCCTAAGAGACATTAACTTCTTTCCTGATTCACACAAGCAGAGACAATGGGCACAACCTTTCTCCTTGCAGTTCTAGCTTTCTGTGTGCGGGGAGTTTTCTGTGATGCAAAGGAACATTTATAGTCGCCAAGTTGGAATCTCCCACCCGCCCCCTTGAGCCAGACACTCTAGTTTTAGCCCCTAAGTTGTGGCTATGGATATGATATGTATTATGATAATAAATTGGAGTGATTCAATAAAGTAATAGTGAGGATCCTTGGTTTTTAACTCTGTTTTTTGCACCGGAGGGTTGCCACAAAGCATTAGATCCATGTTGTTGTTGTTTTGGTGCAATCTGTGGGTATGGGCATCATATGTGATTTGAGTTAGGGGTGACCCAGTACAAAAGCCCTGAAGATCTATGAGGGTCCATGTTTTGGAGCCATGCTTTTGTGCCGTGGCAGTGCCACAAAGCGGTGGCTGTTTGATTTGTGCAGTGCAATCTGTGGCTATGAACATGCTACGTGATTTGTTGGTGATTTTATGGTGACTTAACACAAAAATCATAAGGATCCATGTGGTTTGATGCTTTTGAATTATGTTTTTGCACCATTGAGCAGTGGATACATGATTTTTGTGGTAATGCCTTTAAAACATAAGAAAAAGCCCTGCTGGATCAGACTAAGGCCCATCAAGTCCAGCAGTCTGTTCACACAGTGGCCAACCAGGTGCCTCTAGGAAGCCCACAAACAAGACAACTGCAGCAGCACCATCCTGCCTGTGTTCCACAGCACCTAAGATAATAGGCATGCTTCTCTGATCCTGGAGAGAATAGGTATGCATCATGACTAGTATCAATTTTAACTAGTAGCCATGAATACCCCTTTCCTCCATGAACATGTCCACTCCCCTCTTAAAGCCTTCCAAGTTGGCAGCCATCACCACATTTTGGGGCAGGGAGTTCCACAATTTAATTATGTGTTGTGTGAAAAAATACTTCCTTTATCTGTTTTGAATCTCTCACCCTCCAGCTTCAGCAGATGACCCCGCTTTCTAGTATTATGGGAGAGGGAGAAAAACCTCTCCCTGTCTACTCTCTCCAAACCATGCATAATTTTATAGACCTCTATCATGTCTCCCCTCAGCTGCCTTCTTTCCAAGCTAAACAGCCCTAAGTGTTTTAACCACTCCTCATAGGGCAGTTGCTCTAGTCCCCTAATCATTTTGGTTGCTCTTTTCTGCACCTTTTCAAGCTTTGCAATATGCTTTTAAACTAAGACATGATCTACAGCATGACAGTGGTTTTCTTTTGAGGATCCATTTAAATGCTTCTAGATCTGACTTTTACCAATCCCCTCTTGCACCTACCTTCAACTGAGGTAGGGCATTTCTATAATCTTTTTGATCCAATTCCTCTCTGAAGGGCACCCAAATATGGGGGGGGGGCTTCCTAAGTATGCTGAATAGTTTGCGAATGGAAAGAAAAGTATCACTCTAACCCCACTCAAAACCACCCCAGCAGAGGGGCCTGAGCATGCTTTTCACCCTCCAGGAGCCGTGGAAGATGGAAATTTGTTGAACATTATTTCAGGGGAAGAGAAAGGACAAAGTAGGAGGGGGTTTGGAGACAATGGGCACCCCCTGACCCCCACCCCCAATCCAGGATATTATGAGTTTTTCAGAACAGTTTTTTGGAGCCCTTTGGTCTCCAAATCAGCTCCACAGATGGATTTTATAGCATCCACTCCTAAAGAGCCTGATTCCTCCCTTCACACACACACTGGATGATTTGTGGCAAAGGGGGGGGTGTCTAAAGAATTGGGCACTCCATAGAAGGAAAAAAGATGCAATTTCCCCAGAATAACTGGGGGGCCTGAAGCAGCAAATAGCTTACCTCAAAAGGACCTCAGCTTTTAAAAATTATTTTTATTCAATTATATGATTTGATTTCAATTATAAAACAATACATTAATATTCTAGGTATGAAAATTTCTTATACTAATTACTGGAAGGGGGATTGTGTTAGTTATTAATTGGCTATTAGTCTGTATTGTGATGGTGGTTGTGAATGTTTGCAATGAATGCTCTATGAATCTGGAAGGCTCTGGAGACCAAGTCCTATGAGGAAAGGTTGAAGGAATTGGGTATATTTAGCCTGAAGAGGAGAAGACTGAGAGGGGACATGATAACCATCTTCAAGTACTTGAAGGGCTGTCATATAGAGGATGGTGCCGAGTTGTTTTCTGTTGCCCCAGAATGTTGGACCAAAAACAATGGGTTGAAATTAAATCAAGAGAGTTTCCATCTAGACATTAGGAAGAAATTTCTAACAGATAGAGCGGTTCCACAATGGAACAGGCTTCCTCGGGAGGTAGTAAGTGCTCCTTCCCTGGAGGTTTTTAAGCAGAGACTAGATGGCCATCTGTCAGCAATGCTGATTTTATGAGCTTAGGCAGTTCATGAGAGGCAGTTCATGAGAGGGAGGGCATCTTGGCCATCTTCTGGGCATGGAGTAGGGGTCACTGGGTGTGTGTGGGGGAGGTAATTGTGAAATTCCTGCATTGTGCAGGGGGTTGGACTAGATGACCCTGGTGGTCCCTTCCAACTCTATGATTCTATGAATCATCCCAGAGTGGTTTGAGGGAAGATTGCTGAAGCTGCCAGTCGCTCTCCTCAGAAGGACTCCAGCCTTTTTACAAAGCTGCACATTAATATTTGAGGGCTTCAAGAAACTCCTGAAGAGAAAGGACAGATGACACACCAAGGCAGAGCAGAGCTGCAAGTCTATGCATATTTATGGGATGGGCTGAAGTCCAAAATCAGGCCCGAACTGGTACATGTTCATTATTTTCTTACATACTTAATTGCTGTTCTGTGCCTTATAAAGAAAGAAGAAATTTGCTTAGTGTTAGTTTCAAAAATGTCAGTGTCCCATGTTGGGATCACACTCTCAAAGATGTGAACTCCCTCAGTTCTTTCACTGGAAAAAATATTTTTTGAAATCCCTCTTTGAATTAAATAGAAGTTGCACTTGGCTGGGGGTGACCTTAGAGTTTGGGGATGGTGGACAGGGTGAGACACAATTCCTCACCCCCATAGCCCTCCTCCTCCCACCATTTAGGGGTTTGCACCTTTTGATCCTCTCGTATAATCAATTATATAACCGCCTCCCTTTCTTAGACCGCCAACCTGAAAATAGTCATTTTAAAACCCATGAAAGCCTCTGTGTGCAGAGAAGGCAGCCAAGTTTCCAACTCCCAGACATCAAATTCCTGGACATTTAGAGGTGAATTCTGAGAAAGTCTGGTTTAGGGAGGGCTCAGTGGGGTATAATGCTATCGAGTCCATCCTCCAGTGCTGCCATTTTCACCAGGGGGAACTGATCTCTGTCCCCGGATTGTAATTTTGGGATGACTTATCAGGCCCCACCTGGAGGTTGACAACCTGGGCAGGCACCAGTTTTGCTCCACTTTCCAAGTTGAGTTGGATGGTTTTATTTGAGGGCAGGTTACTGTCAGCATCTTTCAGCACAATAAAAGTTAAATGCCTGGAACTGGCATTCTATCCCTGGTCATTTTAATTCTGGGGGGAAAAAACCAGGCCTTTTTGGGTTTGATGCGTAAAAGTGGGCATGGGGGGAGTGAACTTCTGCCTGCGTTGGGATCACCCGCAGCCCCATCCTAAGACCACTGTTCTTTTGGGGCCAGGGCTGTGAGCTGGTGTCCAAGGCCTGGCCAGCAGAGGAGAGGAAAACTTTAAAAAACCTTTTGCCAAGGTCCAGACAGCCCAGCAATGCCACCAATGGTGTCCATGGAAACTCCACCAATGCCCACCAATCACTGCAGGTGGTGACTCCCATGTTACAGTAGAGGGGGCAGAGCATGCCAGTAAGGCCAGGAGGGACAAATGGCACATGGGCATGCATCACTGTGATGATAATGACACCCCTGCCCATACCTAGAATCCTATCATAGAATCAATGCATTGGAAGGGACCACCAGGGTCATCTAGTCCAACGCCCTACACCAGTGGTGGCAAACCTATGGCACGGGTGCCAGAGGGGGCACGCACACCATCACCCTAGCACATCTAGAGAGTTGCAAATCCAAGGCATAACCTCCCGTGCGTTTTGGCCATTTGGTCCCTCCCGCCGGCCGTGCTAGGACCCTGCGGGATCCGCCCGGACCTGCCTCCCGCCTTCCTTTCCCCCCTGCTTCCCAGAGCCTCCCGATGGGCCTCCGAGTGGCCGCGCGGCTCCGGAGCAGCAGCAGCAGGTGGGGCAGGCATGGAGCTGCGAAGCCGGGGGCTGCTGCTGCTGGCCGCCCTGGCTGGCGCGCAGTATGAGAAGTACAGCTGCTGCTGCTTCCCAGCGGCCGAGATGCTGCCGCTGCAGCCGCCTACGCATTGGAGCAGTATGAGGGTAAGGGCTGGAAGGAGAGCATCAGTGCCCTGGGGGCCAGCCTGCGCCTCCACCTCCTGCTGCACGACAGCAAGGTGCACTGCCACCAGGAGTGTGCTGGCGACGGCGGCAAGGCACTGGGGGAGACCTGGCTCGGGGAGCTGGCCTTCGGAGAGCCGGGCCCCAGCGCTGCGTTGGACGAGGGGCTGGCTGAGCTGGAGCTCTTTGGGCACATCCTGCTGTGCGCCTCCTGCCTGCGGCGCTGCAAGCGCGGCCTGCCAGTCTTCCAGCTCCGCTACCCACCGGCCGAGACCCTGTGCGACTTCCAGCGACACACACCTTACCTGTACCTGCACTACGTGCTCTATAAGGTGAGGGGCACGCCCCCTGGAGACTATCCAGCTGCACAATCCTGTGCAGAGCAACTCTGCTAGCATGGGATGAAGTGGGGATGTTAATGTATGACTTGTTTTTTCTAAACTAAAACCTCAGTATTCATGTTAAATTGCTGTGTTGGCACTTTGCGATAAATAAGTGGGTTTTGGGTTACAGTTTGGGCACTCGGTCTCTAAAAGGTTCGTCATCACTGCCCTACACCATGCAGGAAATTCACAACTACCTCCCCCACCACACCACGAGTGACCCCTACTCCATGCCCAGAAGATGGCAAAAAAAAAAAAAAAAATCTCAAGGATCCCTAGCCAATTTGGCCTGGAGGAATATTGCTTCCTGACTCAAATTGGCAATCAAATTGGCAATCAGTATGCAAGAAAGGGACATGAGAGCTGAAAATTCACAGAGTTTAATTGTGGAACTCCCTGTCCCAGGATATGATGATGGCTGCCAACTTGGAAGGCTTTAAGAGGGGAGTGGGCATGTTCATGGAGGATAAGGCTATTCATGGCTAGTCGTAAAAATGGATACTAGTTACGATGCTTACCTATTCTCTCCAGTATCAGAGGAGCATGCCCATTATATTAGGTGCTTTGGCACACAGGCAGGAAAATGCTGCTGCGGTTGTCTGGTTTGTGGGCTTCCTGGAGGCAACTGGTTGACCAATGTGTGAACAGACTGCAGGACTTGATGGACCTTGGCCTGATCCAGCAGGGCCCTTTTTATATTCTTATGATGCATACCTATTCTCTCCAGGATCAAAGGAGCATGCCTAATATATTAGGTGCTGTGGAACGCAGGGAGGATAATGCAGCTGCAGTTGTGTTGTTTGTGGGCTTCCTAGAGGCACCTGGTTGGGCACTGTGAGTACAGACCACTGGACTTGATGGACCTTGGTCTGATCCAGCATGGCCTTTCTTATGTTCTTATGAAACTTTCCCAAAGAACCCAGCCAGCATATCTAAAAAATCTTGGTGTGTACAAAGGAAGGGGCCATGGCTCAGCGGTAGAGCATCTGCTTGGCATGCAGAAGGTCCCAGATCGAATTCCCAGCATATCCAGTTAGAGGGTCTAGGCATGTAGGTAATGTGAAAGACCTCTACGTGAGACCCTGGCTAGCCGCTTCCCATCTGAGTAAACAATACTGACTTTGATGGACCAAGGGACTGCTTCATGTGTTCATAGGTAAATGATATTACAAACCACAAATGGATCTTTGGTTCTGATCCATTGTGTATTTCCATTCTCTTTTGTCTTCCTTCTTACACATTTCTATCTGACTCTCCCCTCTCTCTGTACTTAAAGGCATCTTTTCACATTCAGAGGTGACCCAAGAGAAAGGGAAGGAGATGGAAGAGCAGGACCCGGAAGGACCTGGCAAGAGATCAAGGAAAGGCCCCCAGCCCATCCAAGCTGGGAGTGGCGTTGAATTCTGGGAGAAAGCTGAGCCAGAGACCTGGGATCAGGAGCCTCTGAATTCAGAAGTACATTGCCAACACTTCCGTCAGTTCCGCTACTGTGAGGCCGATGGGCCCCGAGAGGTTTGCAGCCAGCTCCATGGACTTTGCAATCACTGGCTGAATCCAGAGAGACATACCAAGAAGCAGATCCTAGACCTGGTGATCCTGGAGCAGTTCCTGACCCTCCTGCCCCAGGAAATGCAGTGCTGGGTCAGAGGATGTGGGCCAGAGACCAGTTCCCAGGCAGTGGCCCTGGCTGAAGGCTTCCTCCTGAGTCAGGCAGAGGAGAAGAAGCAGGCAGAACAGGTGAGGGGTTTTCTTTCCATGTATTCCAATTCAAACAATGATATCCAACCATCTCCTAAAACTTCGCTGTCTGATATTTGTTCAAGTGTTAATTATAATACAATACAGTTATCCAAATGGGAGATTTAAGAACCTGCTTTAGCAGCCAGTTCTTCTTGAGAATTTTTTAATCCCTCCAGATAATTCACCAGGGTTGAAGGAAAACCCTACCAGGTCTGCTGATAGAAAGGTGTAGAGTCTGGGAGTCACGCACGATCCATTTCTTGGGGTCTTCCATTCCTTCTCTTACCCCACTCCTTTGCTGCTGTTTTAGAGGTGGGATCTATCCATGAAGATGGAAGCCAAGTTCTGTGAGAGGGAAAGCGCTCCATTGGAAGAAGGGCAGCGGGGCCAGGGCCAGGAACGTGCCCAAGATGCCCTCTTATGCGGTAAGGAGTATGACAACTGACCCCCAGTCGTGTACCAGTAGAGAAATCGAAATCACTGAGTTCAGTAAACTCAAAAACCATAATATTGTCGAAGGCTTTCACGGTCAGAGTTCATTGGTTCTTGTAGGTTATCCGGGCTGTGTAACCGTGGTCTTGGTATTTTCTTTCCTGACGTTTCGCCGGCAGCTGTGGCAGGCATCTTCAGAGGAGTAACACTGAAGGACAGTGTCTCTCTGTCCTTCAGTGTTACTCCTCTGAAGATGCCTGCCACAGCTGCCGGCGAAACGTCAGGAAAGAAAATACCAAGACCACGGTTACACAGCCCGGATAATCTACATGAACCTATAAAGATGTTGTTTCAGGCGACAGAGTGACATGCTGAAAATGAAGCATGGGGAAAGAGTGACCTCCATAAGGCATAGCTAAACTTATGGAAAAGTGGACTCAGGTCAGATGACCCACGACTCCCAATCAAGGTAGACTCTTGGGACGTCTGGATGGTTCTAACCAGTCTGAACTGGAACTATGTTCTCAGGGGAAAAGAGATCTCATCCCCCTCCCATCTTCCCACAGATATGCTGGTTCAACTAATTAGGATGGGATGAGCTAGTGACCTTGATGGTTCTGCCCATTAGTGTAACGAGCTACCAGTGTTGTTTGTGAGAACAGAGTGAGCTAGGCCTATGGAAAATTTCTGAGTGCTGAATCTTAGAGGCACAAAATAGAGAATAGTGATGTATCAAAGAACAAAATGATTCTTCTGTCTTCACAAGAACTCATTGTGCCTGGATAGGATTGGGGCACCCAGTGAATTTGATGGGTAGAGAGTTCTGGTCAGGAAAAAAAAGAGATACTTCACTCAACTTTTGGCACTCAAAGTGATGTCTTTGAAAGGGGATTAGACAAATTCATGGAGGAAGTTCCTCACACTGATTACAATATTCATATCCCACCTTTTTTGCATTAGAGGGACTCATCCTGGCTCAGAAGTAAATATAGACAACTGCCAACCAGTTGCTAGGGGTCAGTAACAGTGGGAGAATGTGTTTTGTGCTCATGCTTAGCGGGGCATCTAATATGCCACTACAGGAAATAGGATAACGGACCAGGGATGCCGGGCTTTGGAGTGGCATGCCCAGCAGCTTTGGGGAGGGGCTTTTGGCGGATGTGATGTCACCTTGATGTTTCCTCTGGCTGAAAACCCAGATGTGGCATTAGTTGGTTAGTAGACGCTCCAGGCACTCACTGATATTGCCATGAATTTCAAGATGTGTTCAATTCACCTCTAGTTCTTTAGCCGGATGTGACCGTGAGGTGCCGTGCAACGTCATTTTCACCTCCCTCTTTTTCTCCCACCAGCCTAGATTCAAGGGCGTGGGTGTGGGAGAATAGCCTGCCTGGGTCTTTTCTCTGATCCAGCAGAGATGCTGATACGTATTTGAGCTCCAGCATTCACAGAACAGGTTTAAAGTATCACAGGAGTCTGAAATGTAGCAGCAGTATTTAGAGCTCCTTGAGGTTGATGGGTGCTTTTTGCTCCTCTTCTGCCTCTCCTACAATTTACCACAAAGTGTTACAATTTTTTTAGCGAACATAGGGCAAAGTGTCATAGCACTATTCAAGTGTGAAGCACTATTCAAACAATCAAACAAAATAGGAAGTCAAGGCTAACACACTTTCTTCCACTTTTCTTCCCTCGCAGGCAGTGAAGAGACAGTGTTGATCCATTTTGTTTGCGAAGGTGTGGAAACAGCTGTTGTACCTCCAGTCCAGGTAAGCAAGATGAGCAGGGGACAGCCCGGGTCCCCCCTCCTTTCTCAAAGGGGCTTTTCTCCTGCAGTTGTTGTTAAGGGGCCCAGGCAAGAGGATCTGAATGCCACTCTTTTTATACATGGCAAGCTACTTTCCCAGAACACCTCCTTCCAAAGTGACATCTCTGCTTGCAATGATCTTTGACAAGGGAATCTGTTTTTTCCTTCAGTCTCCAGTTTCCTTTGGGGAGGTGGCTGTGTATTTCACTGAAGCAGAGTGGGCCTTGCTGGATCCAGACCAAAAAGCTCTCTACAGGGAAGTCATGATGGAGAACTATGGGAGCATGGCTTCTCTTGGTAAGATGCCAAAGGTTCAAATTGCTGTCATTAGGATTGTGCCATTGAGCTTATGTGCGAATCAAAATCATGTACACCAATATGTTGAGGCCTGCCCTGTTAGTTGATCCCTTTTGGGAGCCTCAAGGTGGTGGGGTGGCAGCAAAAGCGATATTCAGTATGCCTGGTAGAATGCCCCAAGCGGCCTGGCTGGCCCAGGGGCAAAAGAGGCCAGTGATGTGGCCATCTCCCAAGCCATAGAGGGTGTCCTGGCTGAGGCCAACATGAGACTGAGAGGCCCTCAGGAAGACTCTGGAAGGGGCCCCATCCTAATTTCTCAGTTTCCAATGTTTGCAACACACTTGTCCCCCAGATGGGATTAATGTCATCATCTCTGGCTGTTTGTGGGATGCAGCCATCCCCCTTACACTGGTTGGAATTGTGGGCTTTCATCTTGACTAGGTTTCCATTTTTCCATTCTCTTTCTCTCTCTCTTTCTCTCCCCCCTCTCCCGCCTGGAAAGGCTCTAGTCTGGAGAAAGTAGCTCAATTCACCACTCCTCCACATGAGGCCAGCTGGGTGAACTTGGGCCACAGTTCATTCAAAACTCTCTCAGCCCCACCTACCTCACAAGGTGTCTGTTGTGGAGAGAGGAAAGGAATGTGATTTGTAAGGCACTTTGAGACTCTTTAGGGTAGAGAAAAGTGGGGTATAAAAGCCTCTTCTATATCTCTTCTGTTTAGTCACACACACAGATCAATAGCAGAGACGCAAAAGAGTTGCATGACAACTCAAGTGTGAACAGTGGGGGACTTATTCTTTGCCACTGTCACATGGGGAGAATGGGGAGGGATAGGAAGAATATAAAAGCTGCTCACCTGGGGGGCCTGGCTGGTAATAAGGTGTGACCAGCTACTCAGTTGGGAGAGAAAGAAAGTCTGATAAAGGAAATACAGACCGATTAGTGAGCAGTGTCTGATGGCTTGCTTGGCTTCTTGCGTAGGTTCTGATTGGACCTCTTTCTTTATTCCAGCAGCACATATAGAGGAGACAGTAGGGGGATTTCAGGGGTTCTCTTTGGAAAAAGCCATGAATGAAGACTCTAAAGAAAATGTCGAAGATGGAGATGAACTACAGAGGCAGGAGGGAAGCCACACACACAAAAGGAGTGATAAGTCCATTCCGTCCCAAGGAGGAGGCTTCCATGTAATCACAGTCCAAGAAGAAAGTTCAACCAAAACAAGAATCAACAAAGGCCTCCATGCTAATCAGAGAAACCGCTCCAGGGAAAATGAAAGTGTGGTCTTTGGAAAACCCTTTAGCAGAAACCTGAGTGTTATTTCTAAGAAAATAATTTCCTCAGGGGAGAAATCATATGATTGCATGGAAAGCGAAAATACTTTCAGTCGTAAATCAGCCGTTACTTCACATCAAAGAATTCACTCTGGTGAGGAGCTGTGTAAATTATTACACTGCAAACCAAACCTTTCTGATGCAGCAGGCTTTCATGTTACTTTAAAATGCATATTAATGTACCCTTCAATATAGAGCAGGAAAAAGTCACTGAAATTTTTTGCTTGTGGATGATCAGACCTCCTTGTGTACGTTCTAACGAGATCTCTCTTTTCATTCCAGCAGGGGACGATCAGTGGAAGGTGGGTGATGAGGAAGTGCACCAACTCTTAACAGATGAAATGAAGAGTGAAGATTTTAAAGGAAACTTCAGGAATCAAGGCAGACCTAAGTGGCAGAAAGGATGTCACATGGCTGAGAAGAACAATAAACCAATTTCTGGCAATGGGCGGGATTTCCGTGAACGAAGCCACACGGTGGAGGAAGCATATAAGTGTTTGGAGTGTGGAATGCATTTCTCAGATCAAACCCAATATGATATCCATTTGCAAATGCACAGTGGAAAGAAGACCCATCAATGCTTGGAGTATGGCAGGAGCTTCCTTCATAGAGCAGAATTCCTTAGACATCAAAGAACACATAGAGAAGAGAAACCTTATAACTACGAAGACTGTGGCAAGAGCTTCTCACAGAAATCAGACCTTTTTGAACACGAAAAAATTAATTCAGGAGAGAAGCCATTTATCTGCACGGAAAATGGAAGAATGATCGCTTGTGGAAGAAAAGGAAATGCACTTTTCCCGAAGGATAGAACAACGAGGGGACATAGATGCTGTTGGTGTGGAAAGAACTTCAGATGCAGATCGAAGCTCCTTGTGCACCAAAAACTACACAAAGGGGAGAAACATTTTCAGTGCTCAGTATGTGTAAAGAGATTCAGTCGCCGTGACACTCTTCAGCAGCATCAAAGAACGCACACAGGGGAGAAACCTTTTGAATGCTCAGAGTGTGGAAAGAGATTTAGTTGCAGTGGCAATCTTCAAAAGCATTTAAGAATCCACAAAGGGAAGAAACCTTTTGAATGCTCAGAGTGTGGAAAGAGATTCAATAGCAGGGGAAATCTTCAACAGCATCAAAGAACACACACAGGGGAGAAACCTTTTGAATGCTCAGCGTGTGGAAAGAGATTCAATCGCAGTGACCATCTTCAGCAGCATCAAAGAACCCACACAGGGGAGAAACCTTTTGAATGCTCAGAGTGTGGAAAAAGATTCATTTGCAATAACCATCTTCAGCTGCATCAAAGAACCCACACGGGGGAGAAACCTTTTGAATGCTCAGTGTGTGAAAAGAGATTCAGTCAAAGTGGCAGTCTTCAAATGCATCAAAGAACCCACACAGGGGAGAAACCTTTTGAATGCTCAGAGTGTGGAAAGCGATTCCGTCACAGTGGCAGTCTTCAACAGCATCAGAGAATGCACACAGAGGAGAAACCTTTTGAATGCTCAGAGTGTGGAAAGCAATTCAGACACAGGAGCAGTCTTCAACAGCATCAAAGAATGCACACAGGGGAGAAACCTTTTGAATGCTCAGAGTGTGGAAAGAGTTTCAGTCGGAATGGCCATCTTCAAAGTCATCTAAGAACCCACACAGGGGAGAAACCTTTTGAATGCTCAGCATGTGGAAAGAGATTCAGTCGCAGTTTCACTCTTCAACAGCATCAAAAAACTCACACAGGGGAGAAACTTTTTGAATGCTCAGAGTGTGGAAAAGGATTTAGTTGCAATGGCGGTCTTCAAACACATTTAAGAACCCACACAGGGGAGAAACCATTTGAATGCTCAGAGTGTGGAAAGGGATTCAGTCGCAGTTTCACTCTTCAACAGCATCAAAGAACTCACACAGGGGAGAAACCTTTTGAATGCTCAGAGTGTGGAAAAAGATTTAGTTGCAATGGCGGTCTTCAATCGCATTTAAGAACCCACACAGGGGAGAAATCATATGAATGCTCAGAGTGTGGAAAGAGATTCAGTCACAGTGGCAATTGTCAACTGCATCAAAGAACCCACACAGGGGAGAAACCTTTTGAATGCTTAGAGTGTGATAAGAGGTTCAGTTGCAGTAGCCATCTTCAACTGCATCAAAGAACCCACACAGGAGAGAAACCTTTTGAATGCTCAGAGTGTGGAAAGAGATTCAGTCAAAGTGGCAGTCTTCAACAGCATCAAAGAATCCACACTGGGATGAAACCTTTTGAATGCTCAGAGTGTGGAAAGAAATACCGTTTCAGTGGTAATCTTCAGCAGCATCAAAGAACCCACACAGGGGAGAAACCTTTTCAATGCTTACAGTGTGGAAAGAGATTCACTTACAGTGGCCATCTTCACAGCCATCAAAGAATGCACACAGGGGAGAAACCTTTTGAATGCTCAGAGTGTGGAAAGAGATTCAGTCAGGGCAGCTATCTTCAAATACATCAAAGAACCCACACAGGGGAGAAACCTTTTGAATGTTCAGAGTGTGGAAAGAGATTCAATAGCACAGGCAATCTTCAAATACATCAAAGAACCCACACAGGGGAAAAACCTTTTGAATGCTCAGAGTGCGGAAAGAGATTTAATTGCAGTAAAACTCTTCAAACACATCAAAGAGCCCACACAGGGGAAAAACCTTTTGAATGCTCAGAGTGTGGAAAGAGATTCAGTCAGAGTAGCCATCTTTATATACATCAAAGAACCCACACAGGGGAGAAACCTTTTGAATGCTCAGAGTGTGGAAAGAGATTCACTCGCCGTGGCACTCTTAAAAAGCATCAAAGAATCCACACAGGCTAGAAACCCTTTGAATGCTCAGAGTTTGGAAAAAGAGTCAGACACAGTTGCCATCCTGAAGGGAATCTATGAACCCACACAATGGAAAAACCTTTTTGAATGCACAGTGTAAGGCCCCTGTCTCCTCCTCTAATCTGATCCGCCAACTTCTCTCAATTTTTGAAGCGTGCCCCCTTGGAAGCCTAAAGTACAATGGGGAGATCTTTCAGATTGGTTTCAGAGGGTCATCTGCCTGCCAAGTCCAGACCACATTTCCATCATGGAGGCAGGATGTCACTAGGGCTTTGATGAAATCCCCCCCTCATAGCCTCTACAAAAATATCTCTACTTAAAAGAAATTTAAAGCAATGCAAGGCAATTTCCAGTTAATGGACCATCACCTCTGAGCAGCCATAACATCTGATCGACTCAGGCACGCCAGCTGCTTTTAAATCCCCCCATCTTTGAATATCGGTTGTCATTCCTGACGCTTCCCACTGAAGTTTGAAGGGAGTTACTTCAAAAAGTGTAATCAAATTCAAATTTTATTTCTTGAATCATTCATTATCATGGAAAAGTCATGATCGTTCATGATCATGAAAAACTGGGAGCCCAGTTTTGTGAGAAGGGTGCGCCAGGTTTTCCCCATTACCTGGGTACTCCTGTAACCTGTAACTGCTTTGCAGGACCCCCCATCACTGGACTTCTGCTGCACAGGAATTCTCGGCTTCTCACTGACCTTGGATCAGGTAATATTGATCTCTTTATCCTTACCTGTTTCCCCATTCCTTTCCCCATTCTTAGTTTTGTATATGTGTGTGCTATTTCTTAGGGAATCAACTCTAAGGTGCTTGCTGTAGATTATTTACAATTATACTGCTTTTTATTCAGTTGTATCTAATAAAATTAAAATTATAATCACTCCACCTTTTTTATAATTTTAGTTTTGGTTTCTGAAAGCTAATTTCCCTACTCTGGATCCAGTGTGGGATGATAGATTTACGGTGGAGAATGCGCTGGGCAAGTCACGGGTCTTAAAGCCTGAAGTGCCTGGCCAACACTTTCTTTAAATTTCATGTACATTGCGGGGGGGGGGAGGGGAATCTCAGTGTGATTCCTTGCTTGATGAATCCCAGGGCATTAGTACTATATTATTCGAGAGAGAATGTTTGGATTTGTTTAGGGGCAGTTTAGGATGTTTTCTTTTCCCCTTTCTCTCTGTGAAGCTGAAGGAGAAGTGACTAGTGGAGTTCCTCAGGGATCTGTGCTGGGCCCTGTGTTCAACATCTTTATAAATGATTTGGATGAAGGAATAGAGGGGATGCTTATTAAATTTGCAGATGATACTAAATTGGAAGGGGTAGAAAATATGGTAGGAGACAGAGCCAACATGCAGGATGATCTTGACAGGCTGGAGAAATGGGCTAGAACTAATAAAATGCACTTCAACAAAGACAAATGTAAAGTTCTGCATTTAGGTAGGAAAAATCAAATGCATAATTATAGGATGGGGGAGACTTGTCTGAGCAGTAGTGTGTGTGAAAAGGATCTTGGGGTCTTAGTAGACCAAACACTGAACATGAGTCAGCGGTGTGATGCTGTAACTAAAAAGGCAAACGCAGTCTTGGGCTGCAACAACAGATGTATAGTGTCCAGATCACGCGAAGTGATGGTATCGCTTTACTCTGCTCTGGTTAAACCTTAACTAGAGTACTATGTTCAGTTTTGGGCACCACAATTTAAGGAAGATGTAGACAAGCTGGAACGTGTCCAGAGAAGGGCAACAAAGATGGTGAGGGGCCTGGAGACCAAGTCCTATGAGGAAATGTTGAAGGAGCTGGGTATGTTTAGCCTGAAGAGGAGAAGACTGAGAGGGGATATGACAACCATGTTCAAGTACTTGAAGGGCTGTCATATAGAGGAGGGTGCCGAGTTGTTTTCTGTTGCTCAAGAAGGTCAGACCAGAACCATCGGGTTGAAATTAAATCAAGAGTTTCCGTCTAGACATTAGAAAGAATTTTCTAACAGAGCTGTTCCACAGTGGAACAGGCTTCCTCGGGAGGTGGTAAGCTCTCCTTCCCTGGAGGTTTTTAAGAAGAGGTTAGATGGCCATCTGTCAGCAGTGCTGATTCTGTGACCTTAGGCAGATGATGAGAGGGAGGGCATCTTGGCCATCTTCTGGTCACTAGGGGTGTGGAGGGGGGAGGTAGTTGTGAATTTCCTGCATTATGCAGGGGGTTGGACTTGATGGCGCTGGTGGTCCCTTCCAACTCTATGATTCTATGCACCTAGGAGGTTACTTTGGTGAACCTTGTTGGAATTGGTTAGAAAAGACATCCCTCTATATCCAAGTGATACAAATGGAAACCGGAAGCCCCTGCCAGAGACAGGATTAGGTGGCACAACAAACAAGAGTTGGAGGTGGCAGAAGCTCTTTGAGTGGGACAGCTGATCCCCATAAATTCTTGAGTAGACCCTCTGTGTTCTCTTCGTATGCTTCAGGTACATGAACTTAAAAAAAGAAACAAAATGAGAGCCTTGAAGCCACCACGGAATTATCAACATGCAACAAATCTGTGGGGTGGGGGGAAATAGTAATGGCAGTCATGAGTTAAGAGGAGGGGTCCTTTGATGGATTACAGATCCGTTATATGACAGCAAGCAAAGGGTATGAATAAATTTGTAGTTCTCACCATGGAGGGAACTCAGCAGTGGGGTCCCACAAGGGTCAGTATTGGGGCCGATACTTTTTCATTTGTTCATAAATGATCTGGAACTGGGGGTGAGCAGAGTAGTGGCCAAGACCGCAGATGACACAGAATTATTCAGGATGGTGAAACCCAAGGATGACCGTGAAGAGCTCCAGGAGGATCTCCCCAACTTGGGTGAGCGGGCAATACTGTGGCAAATGACGTTCAGTGTAGGTAAGTGCAAGGTGATGCACACTGGAACAAAGAATACCAACTTCAGGCATAGGCTAATGAGGTCTGAACTTGCTGAGACATGTTGGGAAAAAGATCTCGGGGTTGTAGTAGATAGCTCGATGAAAGTGTCAACCAATGTGCTGCAGTGGTGAAAATGGCAAACTGTATGTTGGGGATTATTAGGAAAGGGATTAAAAATAAAATGGTAGATATAATGCCCCTGTATTAATAGATGGAAAAGGTTGAAGTGTCTGGGGCTTCTCAGTTTAGAAAAGAGAACACTAAGTGGAGACAGTAGAGGTTTACAAAATTATGCATGGGATAGAGATAGTTGTATTTATTTATATCTTAAATTTCTGACTAGCCCTCCCTGGCAGAACCAGGAATGTAAATCCTTTAAAAGGATACAACAGACTAAACACAAACTAACAATAGATGGCGCTAAAACCAGATTGTCGATAAAGCGGATACAGACCGGCCCCTTAATTTGCAGAACTTGCAGATGTAATTTTGGAACCTCTGTCCATTATTTTTGAAAAGTCTTGGCAAACAGGTAATGTGCCAGAAGTTGTAGGCGGGCAAATGTTGTCCCCATCTTCAAGAAGGGGAAAAAGGAGGATCCAGGTAACTACCGACTCATCAGCTTGACTTCTATACCAGGAAAAGTGTTCGAACAAATCATCAAACAGTCAGGCCTTGAGCATTTAGAAAGGATGGATCTGATCAGGAGCCAGCATGGGTTTCTCAAGAATAAGTCACGTCAGACTAATCTTATCTCCTTTTTTGAGAAAGTTACTACCTTCTGGATCAGGGGAATGCTGTAGACATAGTTTATCTAGATTTAAGTAAGGCTTTTGATAAGGTTCCACATAGTATTCTATTTGACAAATTGGGAAAATGTGAGTTAGATCCTATTATTGTTAGATGGATCTGCCACTGGTTGACAGAGCGTACCCAAAGAGTGCTAGTTAATGGTTCCTCGTCCACTTGGAGAGAAGTGACTAGTGGAGTTCCTCAGGGATCTGTGCTGGGCCCTGCGTTGTTGAACAACTTTATAAATGATTTGGATGAAGGAATAGAGGGGATGCTTATTAAATGTGCAGATGATACTAAATTGGGAGGGGTAGCAAATACGGTAGAAGACAGAGCCAACATGCAGGATGATCTTGACAGGCTGGAGAAATGGGCTAGAAATAATAAAATGCACTTCAACGAAGACAAATGTAAAGTTCTGCATTTACGTAGGAAAAATCAAATGCATAATTATAGGATGGGGGAGACTTGTTTGAGCAACGGGTTAAAATTAAATCAAAAGAGTTTCCGTCTAGACATTAGGAAGAATTTTCTAACAGAGCGGTTCCTCAGTAGAACAGGCTTCCTCGGGAGGTGGTAAGCTCTCCTTCCCTGGAGGTTTTTAAGAAGAGGTTAGATGGCCATCTGTCAGCAATGCTGATTCTGTGACCTTGGGCAGATGATGAGAGGGAGGGCATCTTGGCCATCTTCTGGTCACTAGGGTTGTGGAGAGGGGAGGTAGTTGTGAATTTCCTGCATTGTGCAGGGGGTTGGACTTGATGGCCGTGGTGGTCATAAGAACATAAGAAAGGCCCTGCTGGATCAAACCAAGGCTCATCAAGTCCAGCAGTCTGTTCACACAGTGGCCAGCCAGGTGCCTCTAGGAAGCCACAAACAAGACGAGTGCAGCAGCACCATCCTGCCTGTGTTCCACCGCACCCAAAATAATAGGCATGCTCCTCTGATACTAGAAAGAATAGGTATGCAGCATGACTAATACCCATTCTAACTAACAGCCATGAATACCCCTCTCCTCCATGAATATGTCTGCTCCCCTCTTAAAGCCTTCCAAGCTGGCAGCCATCACCACATCCTGTGGCAGGGAGTTCCACAATTTAACTATGCGTTGTGTGAAAAAATACTTCCTTTTATCTGTTTTGAATCTCTTACCCTCCAGCTTTAGCAGATGACCTCGTGTTCTAGTATTATGGGAGAGGGAGAAAAACTTATCCCTGTCCACTCCTAATCATGCATAATTTTATAGACTTCTATCATGTCTCCCCTCAGCCGCGTTCTTTCCAAGCTAAACAGCCGTAAGCGTCTTAACCGCTCCCCATAGGACAGTTGCTCTAGTCCCCTAATCATTTTGGTTGCTCTTTTCTGCACCTTCTCAAGCTCTGTAATGGTCCCTTCCAACTCTGATTCTATAATTCAGACAAAGGAGGAGGGGGGAAAGGTAGGGAGGCCATTACTGATGACATCGGTGGCTGGTCTTGATCATAGGCCTGGTGCAATAGCTCGGTTACCAGGAAGAGCATTCCACCAGGCTTGTCAAGTACAGCCGCACACTGTTAGGGCTGAGGTCCACCAGTAGATTAGCATCTAATGAGTGCAATGTTCTTCAGGGGTGTATTGGGAGAGGCAGTCCCAAAGATATGAAGGTCCCAGACAGTGAATGGCTTTAAGGGAGAAATCCAGCTCCTTGAACCTGGTCTGAGACTCCAGCAGTAGCCAGTGAAGTTGGCGAAGAACTTGCTGAATGTGCTTTCGAATTAAGGCCCCAGTCGAGCATCACCACAGCATTCTGTACCAGTTGGAGCCTCTGGATCAGTCTCAAGGGCAGCCCTACATACAGCAAGTTACAGTAATCTAAACTAGAGGTGACCGTCACATGACTCACCCTGGCTAGATAAGGGTGGTAGAGATAAGGCACCAGCTGCTAGGCCCAACATAGATGGAAAAGGCCATCTTGACCATGGATGTGACATGAGCCTGCATAGACAAGGAGGCATCAAGGATCACCCTCAAACTCTTGATGGAGGCTGAAGATGTTAACTGCACCTCGTCAAGAGCTGGGAGCCGGCATCCTGTCCCCAAGCCTTCCCAACCGAGCCAGAGGACCTCCATCTTTGCTGGATTAAGTTTCAGCGAAGGTGAAGTTCCTATTGCTTGGTCAGGGCGTTTTGGGGACAAAGATAAAATTTTCTTTCTCCCCCAAAACATTAGAAGTCAAGGGCATCCAATGAAGCTGATGGGCAGAAGTTTCAGGATGGAGAAAAGGAAATACTTCTTTACATAGCAAGTGATTGAAATGGGGCCTTTGTTGACAGAGGTTGTAGAGATGGTCCCAGACATAGCTTTAAAAGGGGATTGGATAGATTCATGGATGATTGTTCTATCAGTGGCACGCAGCCATGGTGGCTAAAGGGACCCTCCACATCCTGAGGCAGTCAACCTCTGAATCCCAATTGCAGGAGGTAACGTGACGGGAAGGTCTGGGCCTTTGAGCCCTGTTGTTGACCCTCCAGAGGAACTGGTTGGACACTGTGTGAGACAGGATGCTGGACTAGATGGACCACTGGTCTGATCCAGCAGGGCGCTTTTCATGTTCTTTTATTTTGCTACGGTAAGGCCTTCTCAGCCACCCTCCTCACACTGATTAGGCCACTTGCAGAGAGAAGGTGTCATACTGAGAAGGCCCTGCAGAAGGCCTCCAAATGACCACTCAAGCAAGGAAGTCACCTGAACACATGAAGCTTCCTTATACCAAATCAGATCCGTGGTCCATCAAGGTTAGTATGGTCTATTAAGACTGGCAGTAGTTCTCCAGGGTCTTTCTCCAGGGTCTTTCAGGTTAGGGGTCTTTCACATCACCTCCTATGTGTAGATGCCAGGGATTGAACCTGGGACCTTCTGCAAGCCAAGCAGATTCTCTGCCATTGAGCCAAAGCCCCTCCTAAGCCACAAACTTCAGGAAAGGCAGGAAATCCACTGGGGCGCCAACCCAAGAGGAGAAATCCCTTTCCCAGGAGGAATGAAAGGGAGACCCTGAGCTAACTGAGAGAGGAAGAAGATCTTCATGAATTCAAAGTCCAGATGACCAAAGATGGGCTGACTGGCTGAAGGGCAGCAGTTGTTCTTGTGGTGAAATGACTCCCTCAGCTCCACAGGTATAATTTTGTACTCTGTTGATACTCAGACGCTAGCCGAAAGGGTTGCGGAAGAAGTGGCTGAAAAACCAGTTTGCAGAGGCTCTTATTTCAGATGGCTCTGAGCAGACTCCACTGGATTGCAAATGGCTGCTGGCCTATTAGACAACTGACTCTTCTTGCAAGAATGCAGAGCAATCATGGTATCCAGAAGATTCTGGAACTGGGGAACCCTTTGCATTTCCCAGCAGGCCAGGACAGGGAATAAAAGGACAAGACATCTTTTTGTAAGAGGAAAAGCAGGATTCGTGCTTTGCCTCCCCCCATCCATTGGAAAAAGGAAAGTGAATTCTGGAGAGTCATTCGCCTCTCGTAGGATTAACTACTCCTGGGTTTGCCGCCCCTGGATTTTGTCCAAAGAAGCATTTTCTTAGTTCCGTGTTCAAAACTTCATTTCCAGGCATGTGGACGCCTTATTTGGACTGGGACCATAGCAGACAAGGAGCCTTAAGCCTCCCACCACATGGTTTGCCTGGTCCAGTGTGGATCAGTGTAAGCCAGTGTGATGTAGAGAGAAGGGGCAACATCTCTTGCGAGAGGTAATTCAAGGCTGAGGAGGGGGACTGAGAAGGAGAGGAGTTGGTTTTTTATATGCCGACTTTCTCTACCACTAAGGGAGAATCAAGCCAGCTTACAATCACCTTTCTCCTCCCCACAACAGACACCCTGCGAGGTAGGTGAGGCTGAGAGAGTGTGACTTGCCCAAGGTCACCCAGCTGGCTGTGTGCGCGTGTGTATGTTAAGTGCCGTCAAGTCGCTTCTGAATCATGGCGACCCTAAGAATCAAAGTCCTCCAAAGTGTCCTATCCTTAACAGCCTTGCTCAGATCTTGCAAACTGAGGGCCGTGGCTTCCTTTATAGAGTCAATCCATCTCTTGTGGGGTCTTCCTCTTTTCCTGCGGCCTTCAACTTTTCCTAGCAGGACTGTCCTTTCCAGTGATTCTTCTCATATGTCCAAAGTATGACAGCCTCAGTATAGTCATTTTAGCTTGTAGGGTCAGTTCAGGCTTGATTTGATCTAAAACCCGCTGATTTGTTTTTGGGCGGTCCAGGGTATCCGTCACACTCCCCTCCAACGCCCCATTTCAAAGGAATCTACTTTCTTCCTATCCGCTTTCTTCATTGTCCAGCTCTCACACCCATGCATAGTAATAGGGAAACAAAAGTGTGGGAGTGGGGAAGCCAACCCTGTTCACCAGATTAGCCTCCGCCGCCCATGTGGAGGAGTGGGGGAATCAAACCCGGTTCTCCAGATCAGAGTCCACTGCTCCAAACCACTGCTCTTAACCACTACACCTGTCTGCCCCTTCCTCTCCCCCCCCCCTCAATGTCTTTGGTTTTCTCCAGCAATTCCTTCTCTGTCTTTCATGGATCTCCCCTCCCCTAGCAATTGCAAAGCCCCTTTTGCAGAGGGGCGGGGGTGTGTGTGCTTTGCATCCCCGATGGAGGAGCCAGGCTGTTGGCTGCCCCTGCCCCACAGACACTAGGGCCAGCGAGTCTTAAGTGCCTAGAGAGGCCACTTCCTCCTCCTTAGGCGGCTGTTGGCTGCCCCCGCCCCACAGACACTAGGGCCAGCGAGGCTAAGTGCCTAGAGAGGCCACTTCCTCCTCCTCAGGCGGAGGGAGAGCTGCGCCCGGGAAAGCGGCCTTGGCTGCTCTGACACGTGCAGCTGCCGCAGCTCCTTCCGCGTGAGTCAAGGGGGTGGGGAGGGGAAATGGGGAGTGGGTGGGAGGGAAGAACCGGGGAGGTCAGGGGCGGGGTCCGATCCAGGAGAGGGAGGGGGTCCGCCTACCTGAACACCCACCAAAAAGCCTGGGGGGTGGGGGGCTGCTCCATTTGGATCTCCTTTTTTCTCCCTCCTGTTTGTATGAGGGTTGAGGTGGGTGGGGGGAGATGCAGCCCCTTCCCTGCATTGCCAGGGACCCAGGTGTGCAGGGGTGGGAGGGAGGAGCGGAGGGTCTGGAGGGGTCTTCATGGGGGGGGGAGGTGTTGTGATGCCTGGCGGAGGAGTGGGTTGGCAGGGGGGGGGAAGAGGGGGCTGGATGGTGGGGGGGGGAAGTGGATGGGGTCAGACCCCCCCCATCCCGGCAGCTCCTCTCCAGAGTGGCTGTTTCGAGGGAGGGGATCTGGGCGCGAGGGGGGGGGAGATAAACGACACCCGGCATGACACGTGTTTGGGAATGAGGGGCACTCAGACGGGGCCGAGTCTGCCATCCCCTTTCATTCCGGAGGGCAAAAGCCCCGAGCAGAGAGCAGAGGGGTCCGTGGGGACCGGAGGAGGGAAGCGATGCCCAAGGAAAGCAAAAAAAAAACACCCCACCTACCTCCCTGCCCGAGAGATGCCAGAGTGTTTGCATTTTGCACCCCATGAGAATAAAAACCAGTTCATTTCCTGGCTTTGATGGGTGGGGTGGGGTGGGGTGGGATGGGGGGGGACACAGAATACCCTGGAATGGTGAAAGGGAACGAGTTCGCAGTCCTAGAGAGACACATGAGCTGGGGGGGGGGGACATTTCCTGCTCCCTCCCTACAGAAGGAAGGTTTGAGTCTCCAGGGCTGCTGCTGGGAGGGGTCAGGTGAGCTGAAAGGGGCTTTTGGAGGGGGGAGGAAAGTAGGGCCAGGGTCTGCTGTGCCAGAGCCACAGCAAAGAGAAAGGAGGGGGGGAGCACTGAACAGCCCCATACCTGCCCCATTCTGGGCCAGAAAGAGCCACTTGATGCAAAACAAAGACATCCCCAAAGAAGGGAGCTGCGGCTCACGAAAGCTCCCACCCTACCAGAAAACATTTTTGTTCGTCTTTAAGGTGCTGCTGGACTCTGGCCCTTTTCTACTATCCCCAAAGAAGGAAGAGCCAAGGAATTAGCACACACGAGATGTGACTAGTCAAGGGGCCTTCTAGCTCCTTTAGACTGGGGAGGGGGCTGATGGGTGACCGTTCAGGAGGGGCGGGATGTTTAGGGGAGCCCCTCCTCTTCTGCCCCTCCTGCTTCTGGCCACCCTGGCATCAGCAGGCCTTTCCTTCCTTCCACCTCGGGACCCCAAGATATGCAGCCGTCTTTGTGAGAGAGAGCCCCGCTCCACTTTTTCCTTCTTTTGGGTGATGGTGAGGGGGGAAGGGGTTCCCTCCCGGCTCCCTGAGATTATGAACCAGAGTAGCGGGCTCTCTTCAGGGTCAGGAGTGCCACGTGCTGGAGGGAAGAAGAGAGAGACAAGGCCCCCATCTGACACGCCTAGGAGACATTAATCTTTCTGACCTGATTCACACCAGCAGAGACAGTGGGCACAACCTTTCTCCTTGCAGTTCTAGCTTTCTATGTGCAAGGAGTTTTCCATGATGCAAAGGAGCATTTGTAGTTGCCAAGTTGGAATCTCCCACCCCCTTGAGCCAGACACTCTAGTTTTAGCATCTGATTTGTGGCTATGGATATGATATGTATTATGATAGTACATCTGGAGTGATTCAATAAAAGAATAGTGAGTATGCATGAGGGTCCATGATTTTTAACCCTGTTTTTATTTTTTTATTTTTTTGCACCATAGGGTTGCCACAAAGCATTGAATCCATGTTTGTTTGTTTTTTTGGTGCAATCTGTGGATATGGGCGTCATTTGAGTTAGGGGTGACCCAATGCAAAAGCCCTGAAGATGTATGAGGGTCCATGTTTTGGAACCATGCTTTTGTGCCATGGCAGTGCCACAAAGCAGTGGATGTCTCATTTGTGCAG
Organism: Euleptes europaea; assembly: GCF_029931775.1. NCBI lineage: Eukaryota > Metazoa > Chordata > Lepidosauria > Squamata > Sphaerodactylidae > Euleptes > Euleptes europaea. The sequence continues at coordinate 2,033,985 of NC_079312.1, forward strand.
TGCAATCTGTGGCTAGGAACATGCTATGTGAGTTGTTGGTGATTTTAGGGTGGCCTGACACAAAAATCAGACGGATCCATGAGGACTGGTGCTTTGGGATTATGTTTTTGCATGATCGCAGTTGCATGAAGCAGTGGATGCGTGATTTATGTGGTGCTGCCTTTAAACTAGGTCATGATGATAGTGGTTTATTTTATAAAAATCATGATTTCACAAGGATCCATTTCAATGCATCTAGATTCGAATTTTATCCAATTCTCTTTTGCGCAACTTCAACTGAGGTATGGCATTTCTATAATCTTTTGGTCCAATTCCTCTTTGAAATGCACCAAAATGTGTGTGTGTGGTGGTGGGTGGGGGCTTCCTAGATATGCAGAAGAGTTTGGGAATTGAAAGAAAGGATCATCACCCCGACCTCACCCCAGACCTTCCCAGCAGAGGGGCCTGAGCATGCTTTTCATCCCCCAGGAGCCATGGAAGATGGAAATTCATTGAACATTATTTCTGGGGGAGGGAAAGGACAAAGTAGGAGGGGCCGTGGAGACAGTGGGCACCCCCTGACGCCAACCCCCCAAGCCAGAATATTATGAGCTGCCAGAGCTCTGCTCCTTGGTCTCCAAATCAGCTACACAGATGGATTTTATAGCATCTACTCCTAAAGAGACTGATTTCTTCCTCCACACACACAATAAATGCTTTGTGGCAAAAGGGGGGATATCTAAGAAAGTGGGTACTCCATAGAAGGAGGAAAAAAGTGTAATTTTCCCAGAGTACTTGGAGGGTCTGAAGCTGCAGGTAGCTTACCTCAGAAGGACCTCAGCTTTTAAAATTTATTTTTATCCATTCATTTGATTTGATTTCTGTTATAAAACTATACGCTAATATTCTAGGTATAAAAATTTCTTATACTGATTACTGGAAGGGGGGATTGTGTTAGTTATTAATTGGCTATTAGTTTGTATTATGATGGTGGTTTTGAATGTTTGCAATGGATGTTCTATGAATCTTCCCAGAGTGGTTTAAGGGCCTGAAGCTGCCGGTCGCCCCCCTCAGAAGGACTCCGGCCTTTTAATAAAGCAGCACATTAATATTTGAGGGCTGCAAAGAAACTCCTGAAAAGAAAGGAGAGACAACATACCAAGGCAGAGCTGCAAGTATATGCATCTTTATGGGACGGGCTAGACTGAAGTCCAAAAACTGGTACATGTTCATTATTCTTTTACATACTTAACTGCTGTTCTGTGCCTTATAAAGAAAGAAGAAATTTGAAATTTGTTTAGTATTAGTTTCAAAAATGTCAGTGACCCATGTTGGGATCACACTCTCAAAGATGTGAACTCCCTCAGTTCTTTCACTGGAAAAAATATTTTTTTATATCCCTCCTTGCATTAAATACAAATTGCACTTGGCTGGGGGTGACTTTAGAGTTCAGGGTATGGTGAGACACAATTCCTCTCCCCCCTCCCACTTAGGGGTTTCCACCTTTTGATCTTCAGGTATAACCAATTATATAACAGATTCTGTTCCTGAGACCCCTAACCTGAACATAGTCATTTTAATACTCATGAAAGCCTCTGTGGCCAGAGAGGGCAGCCAAGTTTCCAACTCCCAGATGGCAAATTCCTGGACATTTAGGGGTGAATTCTGACAAAGTCTGGGTTGGGCTGGGGGTTGCTCAGTGGGGGTACAGTGCTATCGAGTCCACACACCCCCGGTGCTGCCATTTTCTCTTGGGGGAACTGATGTCTGTCACCTGATTGTAATTTTGGGAGAACTTCAGGCCCCACCTGGAGGTTGGCAACCTGGGCAGGCAACAGTTTTGCTGCACTATCCAGCAGAGGAGAGGAAAACTTTAAAAAACCTTTTGCCAAAGTCCTGACATCCTAGCAATGCCCCCAATGGTGTCCATGGAAATACCAACACTCAGCAATCACTGCAGGTGGTGACTCCCATGTTACAGCAAAGAGGGGCGGAGCATGCCGGTAAAGCCACACCCCTGGTATCGAGCTACTGACCACCAGATACGGTAGTCCAGGAGGGACAAATGGCACATGGGCATATTTCGCTGTGATGATCATGACACCCCTGCCCATACCTAGAATCATAGCACAGAATCATAGAATTGGAAGGGACCACCAGGGTCATCTAGTCCAACCTCTTGCACAATGCAGGAAAATCACAACTACCTCCCCCACACCCCCAGTGACCCCTACTCCATGCCCAGAAGTTGGCAAAAAAAAAAAAAAAACACCCTCCAGGATCCCTGGCCAATCTGGCCTGGAGGAAAATTGCTTCCTGACCTCGAAGTGGTGATTGGCATTTCCCAGGGCATGTAAGAAAGGGTCACAATAGCCGAGCACTAACTCATCCCTTCCTTCCCTCCCTCTCATGATCTGCCTAAGTTCACAGAATCAGCATTGCTGACAGATGGCCATCTTGCCTCTGCTTATAAACCTTCAGGAGAGGAGAGCCCATCATCTCCCGAGGAAGCCTGTTCCACTGAGGAACCACTCAAACTGTCTAACCTTAAGGGGCAACATAAAAAAAACTTGGCCCTCATATCATCTCTCAGTTGTTTCCTCTCCTGGTTAAACATACCCAGATCCTTCAACCTTTCCTCATAAGGCTTGGTCTCCTGATCCCTCACCATCATTGTTCCCCTTCTCTGGACACATTCCAGCTTTCTACATCCTTCTTAAATTTTGGTGCCCAAAACTGAACAGTTCATGTTCAGTATTGTGTAAATGAACAAAACACTCCAGGTGAGTGTCTCTACACTAATGTACAGAGCATGGGAAATAAGCAGGATGAACTAGAACTTTTAATAGTACAAAGCAAATATGATAGGCATTACGGAAACCTGGTGGGACGAGTCTCATGATTGGAATGTATTAATTGAAAGGTATGCCCTATTTCAAAGAAATAGACCAAATCTGGTCTATTTCTCTGAAATATTTCAGAGAAATAGACCAAATAAATTGAAAGGTATACCCTATTTCAGAGAAATAGACCAAATCGGAAGGGGGGAGGAGTAGCATTATACGTTAGGGATGATTACACCTGCGAGAAGATAGATACTGGAACCCAGCTTGAAACCATCTGGGTAAAAATAAAGAGGGAGAAAATTAGGGATGTCATTGTGGGGGTCTATTATTGACCCCCAAGCCAGACTGCGGAGTTAGATGATACTTTCCTGGAGCAGATGTGCAAATGTTCAAAAAAGAGAGATGTAGTAGTAATGGGAGATTTCAGTTATCCTGACATCTGTTGGAAGGCTAACTCTGCCAAAACAACTAGGTCTGACAAATTCCTCACTTCCTTTGCAGACAACTTCATAGTCCAAAAAGTGGAAGAAGTGACAAGGGGAACAGCCATTTTGGATCTGATCTTAACCAATTATGATAACTTGGTTTATGGGGTAGAAGGAGTGGGATCTTTAGGTGGGAGTGACCATGTTCTCCTGGAGTTTGTTATACAGCAGAAAGGAGAAGCAAGAAATATTCTAGACTTTAGGAAAGCTGATTTCAATAAATTTAGGGAACTACTGGGTGTGATCCCATGGGTGAGAATATTGAATGAGAAGGGAGTACATAAAGGATGTACAAGAAATGGAAAAAAGGAGAAATCAACAAAGAGGAATTCAGACAAGTAGCCAACACATGTAGGGAGAAAGTCAGGAAGGCTAAAGCGCAGAATGAGCTCCGGCTAGTTAAAAACAAAAACAAAAAAGTTTTTTGGTTATGTCCATAACAAAAGGAAGTTCAAGGTAACGATCGGATCATTGCGTGGAGAGGATAGTGAGTTATTAACAGGGGAGGCAGAAAAGGCAGACTTACCATATTTTTCAGTGTATAAGACGACTTTTTTTCCTTAAAAAATAGCCCCCAAATTAGGGGGGACGTCTTATACACGGAAGGTGGCTGTTGCCGTCGGCCCCACCTATGACAGGCGGAGAAAGAGAGCCCAGCACGGCCACCGGCGTTCAAACCGGTCCCCTCTCACCCTACCGGGATGGCAACAGCTGTTAGGCAGAGAAAGAGAGGGAGGGGAAGAGTCCTGTCTTCCGGCGTTCAAACTGGTCGCTGCCACCCCGGTCGGGTGGGCGGGGACCGGTTTGAATGCCGGACGCTGGTGGCCAGGGGACAGGACTCTTTGGCCAGCTGGCTCTCTTTCTCCACCTGTCAGCTGACAGGCGGGGAAAGAGAGTTTAAGACGCCCCCATGTATAAGAGGACCCCTTTTTTCCTTTATTTTATGTTTTAAAAATAGGGGTGGTCTTATACATGGGGGCGTCTTATAAGTGGAAAAATACGGTAACTCCTTTTTTGTATCAGTCTTTTCCCAAAAGGTGAATAGTGCTCAACCTGGGAATAATGGAGCAGAGGATGCAATAGGGGAATTAAAGCATAGTATAGACACTGAGATAGTACGGGAATACCTGGCTACTCTTGATTAATTCAAGTCTCCGGGGCAGGATGAACTGCCTCCAAGGGTGACAAAAGAAATGGCTGAAGTGATTTCAGAACCACTGGCAATAATCTTTGAGAATTCATGGAGAACAGGAGAGGTTCTCTTCAACCTGGAGGAATAGGCATTAAATGGGAAATGAGATTCAATGTGAGGAAGTGTAAAGTGATGCATATTGGGACAAAAAAATCCCAACTTCACATATACACTTATGGGATCTGTGCTGGCAGCGACAGACCAAGAAAGAGATCTTGGAGTGATAGCGGATAGCTCGATGAAGATGTCAACGCAGTGTGTGGCTGCTGTGAAAAAGGCAAATTCCATGCCGGCCATAATTAGACGATGAATAGAAAATAAAACTGCTGCAATCATACTGCCCTTGTATAAATCTATGGTGACACCACACTTGGTACTGTGCAGAGTTCTGGTCAAGACACCTAAAAAAGGATATTGCAGAGCTTGACAAGGTGCAGAAAAGAGCAACCAAAATGATCAGGGGACTAGAGCAACTGCCCTATGAGGAGTAGTTAAAATGCTTAGTGCTGTTTAGCTTGGAAAGAAGGCAGTTAAGGGGAGACATGGTAGAGGTCTATAAAATTTTGCATGGTGTGGAGAGAGTGGACAGGGAGAAGCTTTTCTCTCTCATAATACTAGAACATGGGGTCATCTGCTGAAGCTGGAAGGAGAGACATTCAAAATTGATAAAAGGAAGTATTTCTTCACACAACGCATAGTTAAATTGCGGAACTCCCTGCCCCAGGATGTGATGATGGCTGCCAACTTGGAAGGCTTTAAGAAGAGAGTGGACATGTTCATGGAGGATAAGGGTATTCATGGCTATCAATCAAACTGGATATTAGTCATGATGCTTACCTATTCTTTCCAGGATCAGAGGAGCGTGCCTAATATATTAGGTGCTTTGGAACACAGGCAGGATAATGCTGCTGCAGTTGTCTTGTTTGTGGGCTTCCAAGAGGCACCCAGTTGGGCACTGTGTGAACAGACTTCTGTACTTGATGGACCTTGGTCTGATCCAACATGGACTTCCATATGTTCTTATGTAACTTTCCCAAAGAACCCAACAGGCATATCTAAAAAAGCTGACTTTGAAGGACCAAGGGTCTGATTCAGTATATGGCAGCTTCATGTGTTCATAGCGAGATGATATTACAAACTGCAAGTGGATCTTTGGTTCTGATCCGCTGTTACCTCCATTCTCTTTTGTCTTTCTTCTTGCACATTGCTATCTGTCTCTTCCCTCTCCCCCGCAGAAAGAAGCCTCTCTCTGTAGCCAAGTAAGTAAAGGAATCTTTTCACATTCGGAGGCGACCTAATACAAGAAGAAGGAGATGGAAGACCAGGACCCGGAAAGACCTGGACCTGGCAAGAGATCAAGGAAAGGCCCCCAGCCCATCCAAGCTGGGAGTGGCATGGAATTCTGGGTGAAAGCTGAGCCAGAGACCTGGGATCAGGAGCCTCTGAACTCAGAAGTACATTGCCAACACTTCCGTCTGTTCCGCTACTGTGAGGCCGATGGGCCCCGAGAGGTTTGCAGCCAGCTCCATGGACTTTGCAACCACTGGCTGAAGCCAGAGAGACATACCAAGAAGCAGGTCCTGGACCTGGTGATCCTGGAGCAGTTCCTGACCCTCCTGCCCCAGGAAATGCAGTGCTGGGTCAGAGGATGTGAACCAGAGACCAGTTCCCAAGCGGTGACCCTGGCTGAAGGCTTCCTCCTAAGTCAGGCAGAGGAGAAGAGGCAGGTAGAACAGGTGAGGGGTTTTCTTTCCTTGTATTCCAGTGATATCCAACCTTCTCCTGTCTGATCAAGTGTCTATTCAAGTGTTTATTATCCAAATGGGAGATTTAACAACCTGCTTCAGCAGTCACTTCTTCTAGGAAATTTTTAATCCCTCCAGATAACTCACCAGAGTTGAAGGAAAACTCTATTACGGTAGGTCTGCTGATAGAAAGGTGTGGAATCTGGGAGTTGGGCACAATCCATTTCTTGGGGTCTTCCATTCCTTCTCTTACCCCCCTCCGTCGCTTCTGTTTTAGAGGTGGAGTCTATCCGAGAATATGGAAGCTGAGTTCTGTGAGACAGAAAGAGCTCCGTTGGAAGAAGGACAGCGGGACCAGGGCCAGGAACATGGCCAAGATTCCCTCTTATGCGGTAAGGACTATAACAACTGACCCCCAGTCGTGTACCAGTGGAGTAACCAAAATCACTGGGTTAGGTCAGTAAACTCAAAAACCATAAAGCTCAAAAAAGAGATTAAAATACAGGTTATACGGTCAAATAGGCAAAAGACATATAAAACAATAAATCCAGCCGGCTACATTATACTTACTAAGATGTTATATAGCTGCTGATCTTAAAAGCTATAAAGATGCTGTTTCAGGCGACAGAGTGACATGCTGAAATTGAAGTATACAGGAAGAGGGACCACTATAAGGAATAGCCAAACTTATGGAAAAGTGGACTCAAGTCAGATGACCCACAACTCCCAATCGAGGTGGACTCTTGGGAGAAGTCTCTGGATGGTTCTAACCGGTCTGGACTGGAACTATGTTCTCAGGGGAAAAGAGAGATCTCATCCCCTTCCCATCTTCCCACAGATGTGCTGGTTCAACTAATTAGGATGGTATGAGCTAGTGACCTTGATGGTTCTGCCCGGTAGAGTAACAAGCTACCGGTGTTGCTTGTGAGAACAGAGTGAGCTAGGCCTATGGAAAATTACTGAGTGTTGAATCTTAGACTAACAAAATGGAGAATAGTTATGTATCAAAGAACAAAATGGTTCTTCTGTCTTCACAAGGAGGCACTGTGCCTGGAGGGGATTGGGGCATCCACTAAATTTGATGGGTAGAGTGTTCTGTTCAGGAAAAAGATAAGAAATACTTCACCCAATTTTTGGTACTCAAAGCGATGCCTTTAAAAGGGGATTAGGCAAATTCATGGAAGAAGTTACATTGATTACAATATTCACATCCCACTTTGTTTGCATTAGAGGGACTCAACGTGACTCAGAAGGAAAGATAGACAAATCTGGGCAGAGCTCTTTAGTCTTGCGAATAACTGGAACCTGCATGTTCTGGGCTGTAAAACTCTGCCAACCAGTTGCTAGGGGTCAGTAATAGTGGGAGAGCGTGTTTTGTGCTAGTGCTTAGCGGGGCATCTGATATGCCACTACAGGAAATAGGATAACGGACCAGGGATGCCGGGCTTTGGAGTGGCATGGCCAGCAGCGTTGGGGAGGGGCTTTGGGCAGATGTGATGTTGCCTTGATGTTTCCTCTGGTTGAAAACCAATATTTGACATTAGTTGGTCAGCAGACACTCTGGGCACTCACTGATATTGCCCTGAGTTTCAAGATGCATTCAGTTAACATCTCATTCTTCAGCCGGATGTGACAGTAAGCCGTCCGATGTCATTTTCACCTCCCTCTTTTTCTCCCACCAGCCTAAACTCAAGGGCATGTGTGAGGGTCCAGCTGGTGGGAGAATAGCCTGCCTGGGCCTTTTCTTTGATCCAGCAGAGATGCTATCAAGTATTTCAGCTACAGCCTTCACAGGACAGGTTTAAAGTATCACAGGAGTCTGAAATGTTGCATTTGGAGCCCCTCCAGGTTGATGGGTACTTTTTGTTTCTCTTCCACCTCTCCTACAACTTACTACAAAGTGTTACAATGTTTTTAAGCATACATAGGGCAAAGTGTCACAGTCATGGGAACAGGGGTGCACGAAGCACGATTCAAACAATCAAACAAAATAGGAAGTCGAGGCTAACACACTTTCTCCCACTTTTCTCTCCCTTGCAGGCAGTGAAGAGACAGTGTTGATCAATTTTTTTTGCGAAGGTGTGGAAACAGCTGTTGTACCTCCAGTCCAGGTAAGCAAGATGAGCAGGGGACAACACGGGTCCCCTCTCCTTTCTCAAGGCGGCTCTTCTCCTGCAGTTGTTGTTAAGGGGCCCAGGCAAGAGGCTCTGAGCACCACTCTTTTTACACAATGCAAGCTACTCTCCCAGAAGATCACCTTTCAAAGTGCCATCTATGCTTGCCATGATCTCTGACAAAGGAATCTATTTTTTCTTTCAGTCTCCAGTTTCCTTTAGGGAGGTGGCCATGTATTTCACTGGGGCAGAGTGGGCCTTGCTGGATCCAGACCAAAAAGCTCTCTACAGGGTAGTCATGATGGAGAACTACGGGAGCGTGGTCTCTCTGGGTAAGGTGCCAAAGGTGCAAATTGCTGTCTTTAGGATTGTGTGAATCAAAATCTTGAACAACAATATATTGAGGTCTGCCCTATTATTTGATCCCTTTTGGAAGCCTCAAGGTGGTGAGGTAGCAGTGAAAGCGATATTCAGCATGCCCTGGTAGAATTCCCCACGCAGCCTGGCTGACATAGGGGGAAAAGAGGCCAGTGATGTAGCCGTCTCCCAAGCCATAGAGGGTGTCCAGGCTGAGGCCAATGAGGGACTGAGAGGCCCTCAGGAAGACTCTGGAACGGGGCCCATCCTAATTTGTCAGTTTCTAACGTTTGCACACACTTGTCCCCCAGATGGGATTACTGTAATCCGCTCTGATTGTGATGTGGAATGCAGCCATCCTCGTTACACTAGTTGGGATTGTGGGCTTTAATCTTGACCAGGTTTCCAGTCTTCCATTCTCTTTCTGTCTCCCCCCCCTCACCCAGCAGACTAGTCTGGGGAAAGGAGTTCAATACTCCACTCCTCCACATGAGGCCAGCTGGGTGAACGTGGGTCAGTCACAGTTCGCTCAGAACTCTCTCAGTCCCACCACCTCACAAGGTGTCTGTTGTGGAGAGGGGAAAGGAATGTGATTTGTAAGGAGCTTTGAGACTCTTTAGGGTAGAGAAAAGCTGGATATAAAAGCCTCTTCTATGTCTCATCTATTTAGTCACATGCAGGGATCAATAGATACTCAAAAGAGTTGCCTGACAAAATATTGTCGAAGGCTTTCACGGTCAGAGTTCATCGGTTCTTGTAGGTTATCCGGGCTGTGTGACCGTGGTCTTGGTATTTTCTTTCCTGACATTTCGCCAGCAGCTGTGGCAGGAATCTTCAGAGGAGTAACACTGAGAGACACTGTCCTTCAGTGTTACTCCTCTGAAGATGCCTGCCACAGCTGCTGGCGAAACGTCAGGAAAGAAAATACCAAGACCACGGTCACACAGCCCGGATAACCTACAAAAACAGTTGCCTGACAACTCAAATGTGACCAGTGGAGGAATGATTCTTTTCCACTGTAAGGGAGAAAAGTACATATGGGGAGAATGGGGAGGGACAGGAAGAATATAAAAGCTGCTCACCTGGGGGGCCTGGCTGGTGATAAGGTGTGACCACTACTCAGTTGGTGGTGGTGGGGGGGAAAGTCTGATAAAGGAAATACAGACCTATTAGTGAGCAGTGCCTGATGGGTTGCTTGACTTCTGGCGTAGGTGCTGACTGGATGTCTTTCTTTATTCCAGCAGCATATATAGAGGAGACGGTAGGGGGATTTCAGGGATTCTCTTTGGAAAAAGCCAAGAATGAAGACTCTAAAGAAAATGTCGAAGATGGAGATGAACTACAGAGGCAGGAGGGAAGCCACACAGACAAGAGGAGTGATAAGTCCATTCCATCCCAAGGAGGAGTCTTCCATGAAATTCCAGTCCAAGAAGAAAGGTCAACCAAAACAAGAATCAACAAAGGCCTCCATGCTACTCAGAGAAACTGCTCTAGGGAAAATGAAAATGAAAGTGTGGTTTTTGGAAAAACCTTTAGTAGAAACCTGAGTGTTATTTATAAGAGAGAAATTCCCTCAGGAGAGAAATCATATGATTGCATGGAAAGTGAAAATACCTTCAGTTGGAAATCAGCTGTTACTTCACATCAAAGAATTCACTCTGGTGAGGAGCTGTGTAAATCATTTTAAAGGGACTAGGCAGGTAGGTGATGTGAAAGACCCCTGCCTGAGACCCTGGAGAGCCACTGCCAGTCAGAGTAGACAGTACTGACTTTGATGGACCAAGGGTCTGATTCAGTATAAGGCAGCTTCATTGGACTGCAAACCAGGCCTTTCTGATGCAACAGGCTTTCGTGTTGCTTTAAAAAGCATATTAATGTACCCTTCAATACAGAGCAGGATAAAGCCACTGAAACGTTTTGTTTGTAGATGACCAGACCTCCTTGTATAGGTGCTAATGGGATCTCTCTTTTCATTCCAGCAGGGGATGATCAGTGGAAGGTGGGTGAAAAGGAAGTGCATAAACTCTCAACAGATGAAGTGAAGAGTGAAGATTTTAAAGGAAACTTCAGGAATCACGGTAGACCTAAGAGGCAGAAAGAATGTCACAGAGTCGAGAAGAAAGATAAATCCATTTCTGGCAAAGGGAGGGATTTCTGTGAACAAAGCCACATAGTGGAAAAAGCATATAAGTGCTTGGAGTGTGAAATGAACTTCTCAGATCAAACCCAATATGATATCCACTTGCAAATGCACAGTGGAAAGAAGAACCATCAGTGCTTGGAGTGTGGCAAGAGCTTCCTTCATAGAGCAGAACTCCTTAGGCATCAAAGAACACACAAAGGTGACAAACCTTATCGTGACTCAGACAGTGGCAAGAGCTTCTCACACAAATCAGACCTTTTTGAACACAAAATAATTCATTCAGGAGAGAAGCCATTTATCTGTCCGGAAAGTGGAAGGATGTTCTCTTGTGGAAGAAAAGGAAATGCACTTTTCCCAAAGTATGGAATAATGGGGGCACATAAATGCTCTTGGTGTGGAAAGAACTTCAGATACAGATCAAAGCTCCTTGTGCACCAAAAATTACACACAGGGGAGAAACATTTTCAGTGCTCAGAGGGTGGAAAGAGATTCAGTCAGCGTAGCCAATTTCAGATACATCAAAGGACGCACACAGGAGAGAAACCTTTTGAATGCTCAGACTGTGGAAAGAGATTTAGTTGCAGTGGCAATCTTCAAAAGCATTTAAGAACGCACACAGGGGAAAAACCTTTTGAATGCTCAGAGTGTGGAAAGAGATTTAGTTGCAGAGGCAATCTTCAAAAGCATCAAAGAACACACACAGGGGAGAAACTTTTAGAATGTTCAGAGTGTGGAAAGAGATTTAGTTGCAGTGGCAGTCTTAAAACGCATTTTAGAACCCACACAGGGGAGAAACCTTTTGAATGCTCAGAGTGTGGAAAGAGATTTAGTCGCAGTCACCATCTTCAAAGCCATCAAAGAACTCACACAGGGGAGAAACCTTTTGAATGCTCAGAATGTGGAAAGAGATTCACTCACAATTGCAATCTTCAAGGGCATCTAAGAACCCACACAGGGGAGAAACCTTTTGAATGCCCAGAGTGTGGAAAGAGATTCAGTTACAGTTGCAGTCTTCAACAGCATCGAAGAACGCACACAGGGGAGAAACCTTTTGAATGCTCAGAGTGTGGAAAGAGATTCAGTTACAGTTGCAGTCTTCAACAGCATCAAAGAACCCACACAGGGGAGAGACCTTTTGAATGCCCAGAGTGTGGAAAGAGATTCAGTAAGATTGGCCACCTTCAACTGCATCAAAGAACCCACACAGGGGAGAAACCTTTTGAATGCTCAGAGTGTGGAAAGGGATTCAGTCGCAGTTTCACTCTTAAACAGCATCAAAGAACCCACACAGGGGAGAAACCTTTTGAATGCTCAGAGTGTAGAAATAGATTTAGTTGCAGTGGTGATCTTCAAAAGCATGCAAGAACCCACACAGGGGAGAAACCTTTTGAATGCTCCGAGTGTGGAAAGAGATTCAGTCGTAGTTTCACTCTTAAACAGCATCAAAAAACACACACAGGGGAGAAACCTTTTGATTGCTCAGAGTGTGGAAAGAGATTTAGTTACAGTGGCAGTCTTCAAATGCATTTAAGAACACACACAGGGGAGAAACCTTTTGAATGCTCAGAGTGTGGAAAGAGATTTCGTTACAGTGGCGGTCTTAAAATGCATTTAAGAACCCACACAGGGGAGAAACCTTTTGAGTGCTCAGAGTGTGGAAAGAAATTCCGTTTTAATGGCTATCTTCAAATACATCAAAGAACCCACACAGGGGAGAAACCTTTTGAATGCTCAGTGTGTGGAAAGAGATTCAGTCAAAGTGGCAGTCTTCAACAGCATAAAAGAACCCACACAGGGATGAAACCTTATGAATGCTCAGTGTGTGCAAAGAAATTTCGTTTCAATGGCAATCTTCAACAGCATCTAAGAACCCACAGAGGGGAGAAACCTTTTGAATGCTCAGAGTGTGGAAAGAGATTTAGTTGCAGTGGTACTCTTCAAAAGCATCAAAGAACCCACACAGGGGAAAAACCTTTTCAATTCTCAGAGTATGGAAACAAATTCAGTCGCAATCTTAAAAGAGCATCAAAGAACCCACATAGGGGAGAAACCCTTTGAATGCTGAGAGTTTGGATAAAGCTTCAGGCACAGTGGCCATCGTCAAGGGAATCTAAGAACCAACACAATGGAAAAACCATTTTGAATGCACAGTGTAAGGCCCCTGTTCCCTCCTCCAATTTGATCCCCCAACTTCTTTCAGTTTTTTGAAGGTCACTCCCTTGGCCTTAAGTACAATGGGGAGATCTTTGGGATTGGTTTCCGCTTCCACACTCCAGTCATGTATCAGTCTTAAGAAAGGTCAGCTAAAACTGAGTTGACACCTATTGGCTTTCTATATATATATATCAGTCTGTATTGCTCTGCCTGATTTTCTAACCACTACATCTAAAAAATGGAGACTGGATTTACCAAACTGCATTTCAAATTTAATTGTAACATATATAGTATTGATATACCAGCCAAATTGGTGAAGTAGTTCTTCAGAGCCTGCCCAAATGAGGAATATATCATCCAGATACCTTTTGTGTAGGATAGAATGTTTTCTAAAGAGGTTAACATTCTGAAGAATAAAATTATTCTCCAATCTATCCATAAATAAGTTAGCCAGTTCATAGGCAAGCCTGTGTCCCATGGCTGTACATAAGACTTGCAAGTAAAAATATATATTTTGAAATGGAAAACAATTTTTTGAGGCAAATCTCTACAATTTGTGGGTGGATCCAAATACTCTCTCCTTTCTAGTGTCTCTTGTAATATTTTGATACTTTCTTCCTGTAGAGTATTATTGTACAGGGAGACCACATCCATGGTGACAAACATCATCTCTTCAGTATGTAATTGTATTTTATGTGGTTCAAAAAATCCATTGAAGCAGGTCAGTGCCTTTCAGTGACTATGCTCTTAGAATCGACCCCTTCCTGAGAAGATGTTATCTTATTCAGTAAGTCACCTAATAAACAGGACACAATTTACTTACAAAAGTAAGACTTTTTATTGTAGTGCTTCAATCTATGTGTGTGTATTAAGTGCCATCAAGTCGTTTCTGACTCATGGCGACCCTATGAATCAATGTCCTCCAAAGTGTCCTATCCTTAACAGCCTTGCTCAGATTTTGCAAATTGAGGGCCGTGGCTTCCTTTATAGAGTCAATCCATCTCTTGTTGGGTCTTCCTCTTTTCCTGCTGCCTTTAACTTTTCCTAGCATGATTGTCTTTTCCAGTGACTCTTGTCTTCTCATAATATGTCCAAAGTATGACAGCCTTAGTTTAGTCAATTTAGCTTCTAGGGTCAGTTCAGGCTTGATTTGATCTAAAACTTTCTGATTTGTTTTTTGGGTGGTCCAGGGTATCTGTAACACTCTCCCCCAACACCACATTTCAAAGGAATCTACTTTTTTTCCTCTCCTCTCCTGTTGTCAATGTATGTATGTATGTATATGGATACTAAGTCTTCAAAACGTTACGAAAGCTCAAACATTATACGTCTTAAACATATTTCATGTTACAAGTAATCTCTAAAGCAATCTCTATCTTCAATCTCTATATTAGAGTTTAAAACCTTAAAACAGTAATCATATTACATTTAGAAAATAAAACAGTTACAGAAATATTGTCGAAGGCTTTCACGGTCAGAGTTCATTGGTTCTTGTAGGTTATCCGGGCTGTGTGACCGTGGTCTTGGAATTTTCTTTCCTGACGTTTTGCCAGCAGCTGTGGCAGGCATCTTCAGAGGAATAACACTGAGGAACAGTGTCTCTCAATGTCAAGGGTGTAGAAAGAGTAATATATAGTCAGAAGAGGGTTGGGTTTGAGCTGAGTAATTGTTTTGCAAAAGTATCAAAGGTAATGTGCTAATCATTGTCCTGTAAGTAAGTATCAAGATAATGTGCTAATGAGGATGTGGTATGTTAATGTGGAACCATTGTATCCTGAAGTGGTCTGTTAACATGTGGAATCTGCATGGCTATTGTGGACTGTAGCCTTTGTTAGTCTGGAGGTTTTCAGGACAGGAAGCCAAGCCTTATTCATTCTTAAACTCTCTTCTTTTCTGTTAAAGTTGTGCTGATGTTTATGAATTTCAATGGCTTCTCTGTGCAATCTGACAAAATAGTTGGTAGAATTGTCCAGTCTTTCAGTGTCTTGGAATAAGACCCTGTGTCCTGTTTGGGTCAGTCCATGTTCAGCCACTGCTGATTTCTCAGGTTGGCCAAGTCTGCAATATCTTTCATGTTCTTTTATCCTTGTTTGTATGCTGCATTGTGTGGTCCCGATGTAAACTTGTCCACAACTGCAAGGTATACGATATACTCCTACAGAGGGGGTCTCTTTTGTCTTTTGCTGATCGTAGCATCTGTTGTATTTTTTTGGTGGGTTTAAACACTGTTTGTAGGTTATGTTTTTTCAAAAGTTTCTCCATCCTATCGGTGACTCCTTTAATAAATGGCAAGAATACCTTTCCTATGGGAGACTGTTTTTCCTGAGTTTTCTGATTAACAAGGATTGGAAAGAGAAACTGCTGAATTACAGTTGATATTCAAACTAAAGTCAATGCATTTACCTGGGCTGAATAAAGACCTTGCATTCATGGCTCATTACCAATGCTGA
Organism: Euleptes europaea; assembly: GCF_029931775.1. NCBI lineage: Eukaryota > Metazoa > Chordata > Lepidosauria > Squamata > Sphaerodactylidae > Euleptes > Euleptes europaea. Next base: position 2,049,450 of record NC_079312.1, read on the forward strand.
TTTCTCCACACCCATCTCTCCCCTGGACATCACAGACTCTTCTGCATACCACACCTAATCCCATCAAGCCTGCTATTCACATTTACATACTGTTAACATTTACATACGAATGCTTGTCTGAATTCACTCTCCTCTACTTAAAGACAGATGGATTCACATTCTAGCTGTATCTGAAGAAGTGAGCTGTGGCTCACGAAAGCTCATACCCTACCAGAAAATATTTTTGTCAGTCTTTAAGGTGCTACTGGACTCTTGCCCTTTTCTACTAAAAAAGAAACAAAATGAGAGCCTTGAAGCCACCATGGAATTATGGCAACAAAATCTGAGGGTGGGAGTGGGGGAGACAATGATGGCAGTTATGACTTAAGAGGAGGGGTCCTTTGATGGATTACAACTTGGTTAAATGACAGGAAGTGAAGAGTAGGAATAAATTTATAGTTCTCACCATGGAGGGAAGTCAGCAGTGGAGTTGCACAAGGGTCAATATTGGGGATGGTACTATTTCATTTGTTCATAAATGATCTGAAACTGGGAGTGAGTAGAGTAATGGCCAAGTTTGCAGATGACACATTAGGGAGTGATGTTACAGGCTTTGACATATTAGAACATATGAACTGTGGAAATAGTGTTGTACATATGCAGAACTATTCAATGTAAAACCTACACAAAGTAAAAGCTACACATATAAACTGCAATATATAAAGCAGAGGCTTATATTTCCTTTTAAAAGGAAAGAAAGCCTGGATAGTCTTTGCCAGAGGCTTATGTTTCTGAATTATTCTGTCAAAGATTTCAGTGTTAGTGCAGATTTGCGCTCTGCACTTTTCCTCTTTTTTCATGACCTTCCCCAGCCTTTTCAATGGGAAGAGAGCAAAGTATTCGCAGCACTTATTACATATTTTAAGCTAAAGAGCAGAGTGTTTGCCTCACTTCCTGCCCTTTCAATGACTTCAAGTGCAGAAATGCTCTCCACTCTATATGCTGAGTATGATGCAATGAAAACAATATATTGTATTTTATTATTTAAACATGAAAAGACACTAGAAATTAGTGAATGGGTTCAGTTTCAATGTATTTTTATGGAGATGAGGATGATAAAATTGATTTTAAAGAGTATAACAAAACTCAAAACTGACTAAGAAATAGTATGCTTAGCCTAGTGGAAGTGGAAGGCCATATAAGGCCATCTAAAGTAGAGCTACTGAGCATGTGCAGTAACATTCCTAAAACAGTGCAGCAGCGCTGATACTCCATTGCATGGAGATTTTTCAAGGCAGCCACTTTTCAAGGTGATTGAAACAGTATAAATACAGGCAGTAAAAGGGCTAGAACTTCAGACCTCTCTCAGAGGGTCTCAGAAGATGGTATTGGTATGTATGGGTTTACAATTATATTATTCTAGAGTTTGAATTAGATACTTTGAACTAAAGCAGACTTATATTTTAAGTGTGGGATTTTAAAACAATAGTATGTAGAACTTGCTTTACTGTATACATTGTTACTGAATTTTAAGACTGTAATACTTGCATATATACACATATTTATACACAATTACATTGGAGCACATCAATAAAAAGACTTACTTTTTAGGTGAGTAAAGTAGTTGTCCTGCTTAGTAGGTGACTAACTGAATAAGATAACATACCACTTCTCAGGAAGGGGTCAATTCTAAGAGCATAGTCACTCAAAAGGCACTGACCCACTTCAGTTAAAACCAAGGATGACCATGAAGAGCTCCAGGAGCATCTTCACCACTTGGGTGAGTGGGCCCCCTAATTCAAACATTTCAAACAAAGAAGGAGGGGGGAAAGGTGGGGAGGCCATTACAGATGACATAGGCGGCTGCTTTCAATCATAGGCCTGGTGTAATAGCTCCGTTACCAGGAAGAGCATTCCACCAGGCTTGTCAAGGACAGCCACACACTCTTAGGGCTGGGGACCACCAGTATATTACCATCTACTGAATGCAATGTTCTTTGTGGGTGTATTGGGAGGGGTGGTCCCAAAGATATGAAGGTCCCAGACCATGAATGGTTTAAAAGGAGAAATCCAGCACCTTGAACCTGGTCCCAGACTCCAGCTTAGCCAGTGAAGTTGGCGAAGAACTTGCTGAATGTGCTCTCAAATCAGGGGCCCAGTCAAGCCTCGCCACAGCATTCTGTACCTGCTGGAGCCTCTGGATCTTTCTCAAGAGCAGCCCTACATAGAGCCCTACTAGCCTAGATGTGACCGTCACATGAATTACCGTGGCTAGGTCAGGGTGGGAGAGATAAGGCACCAGCTGTTGGGCTCAGTGTAGATGGGGAAAGGCTGTCTTGACCACCATAGGCAAGACCTGAGCCTCCATAGACAAGGAGGCATCAAGGATCACACTCAAACTCTTGATAACTGCATCCCGTTAAGAACTGGGAGCCGGCACCCTGTCCCAAGCCTTCCCAACTGAGCCACAGGACCCCCATCTTTGCTGGATTACGTTTCAGTGAAGACAGAGGTCCTGTTGCTCGGTCGGGGTGGCTTGGGGACAACGAGAACAATTTCCCCCTTTCCCAAAATACTAGAAGTTGGGGGCGTCCAATGAAGCTTATGGGCAGAAGTTTCAGGACAGAGAAAAGGAAATACTTCTTTACACAGCAAGTGATTGAAATGTGGCATTTGTTGCTGGAGGTTGTAGCGATGGCCCCAGGCATAGACAGCTTTAAGAGGGGATTGGATACATTGATGGATGATTGTTCTATCAGTGGCACTCAGCCATGGTGACTAAAGGGACCCTCCACATCCAGAGGCAGTCAACCTCTGAATCCCAGTGGCAGGAGGTAACATGATGGGAAGGCCTTGAAGCGGGTCGTGCTGTTCAGATGATAGGCTCTTAGAATGTTTCACTCACTAGGAAGTGAAGGTATCTTATTCAGCCAATCATCGAGTAAGCAGGACTCAACGACTTTACCTACTTTTAAAATTTTTATTGAAATACTTCTAGTAAAATATGTATAAATGCAGATTATCAAGTCTTTAACACTTCTATAAAAACTCTTGTCAAAGTACAATGTATGTATTACAATGTATGCAGTGAAAGCAATGTATGCAGTTAAAGCAATCAAGTCTTACATACTATTTAGTTATAAAATCCAATTTATAAAATATAACAGGCAGATTATTCTGATTCAGTTCAAAGTATCTAATTCACAAAGTCTAGAGCAGGGGTCCTCAAACTACGGCCCGCGGGCCGGATCCGGCCCGTCAGGGTCCTGAACCCGGCCCCTTTAAAAAATTGCAGCCACAAGGTAATGCTGGGAGGAAGTCCATTTAAATACTCGGGGTGTGGGGGGGAGAGAGACATTCTCTCTCTCGCACAGATTGCGCGCGCACACCCGCGCGTGAAGGAAAAACAAACGGCGCTGTGAGGCTTTTCACTGCCGATTAATATTATTGAGGGGGGGGGCTAGTTTCTCCCGTTCTTCTGAGTGGGCGTGGCATTTCCTCAAGCTCACATAAAAAGGCGAGAAGGGGCGGAGCCCGGCAAGCGGCCTCGCCGGCGACAGAAAGGGGCGGGGCCGTCTGAGGCCCGCGCGCGCCTGGTCTTTGGGCTGCGAGAAGATGGTGGTGGCGGCCACGGCCTTGGCGGCGTTGGGCGCCCGAGCGTCCGTGTTGGCGGCGTCGCCGTTGCTCCGACGGGGCTGGGGGCTGAGGCGACGCCCCCGGGGCGGCCGCGAGGAGAAGCGGGAGGAGGAGGCTGGGCCCGGGTGCTGCTGCCGCGCCTGCCCGCCGGGGCCTGGCTGGCTGGACAGCCTCGGCCGACGCCAGCAGCAGCAGCAGCCACCGCCACTCTGACCTTTCTCGGGAGGGGAACCGCCGATGCCCGCCCAAAGCGACCGAGGTGCTGCGCTGCGTGAGTGGGGAAGGTGCGCATAACGTGTGGATGCGTGCACGGGGCCCTGCCTGCGTGTCTCTCTGTGTGCCCCTGTTGAGGGGCGGAGTTTGGAGATGGGCGGGGCGAGTGTTGGGCAGGGACCGAGGGGTGGGGGGGCAAGTGTGGAAGGGGCTGACGCATGTCTCGTGGAAGGGGCAGAGCTTTGAGCTGGGTGGGGCGAGTGTTGGGTAGGGACCGAGCCATGGAGGAGGGGGTGCACGTGTGGAAGCGGCTGACGCATGTCTTGTGGCGGTGTCTGCTGGGTTTTTTTTTTCCATGTGTAGCGACGGGGCGGGCTCTTCCTGGGTTGCGTTCACACATGCACTCTCAGTCCACTGTCGATGCATTTTGCAGCTGGGTTTTACTGTGTGAAACTGCAAAATCCACTTGCAAATGATTGTTAAAGTGCATTGAATGTGGATTAAAAGTGCGTTATTCAGTAAATGTGAAATTGCCCTCTGTGTGCATGTGACTGTGCATGGAGTAGGGGTCCCTGTGGGTGGGTGTGGGGGCGAGGTAGGTGTGGATTTGCTGCATTGTGCAGAGGGTTGGGCTATAGTCTGGCCCCCAACAGTGTTTGAGGGACAGTGAACTGGCCCCCTGTTTAAAAAGTTTGAGGACCCCTGGTCTAGAGTAAAGTATTTAAGCCATACATTCCAGTCAGCCTTTTCTGAGAGCCTTTAGGAAGGTTCTAAATCTCTGGGCTAACTGTAGGTGTATTTATACTATTTCTAGACTCATTAAGAGTAAAGAAAGATTCTTTTTCCCCCCACTGTTAGACAACTTATTCATCCAACAGGAGGAATACTTTTTACACTTTACATTCCCTCTATCAGATATCATGAGCAGTTCAGTAATGTTTTAGTAGCAGCTGTTCAGCTCCCCATGACCATATATGGGCTTTCTTTCCTTTCAGTCTAGTTTGCTTAAAGTATAAGCAATCATTTCTGAGTTTCAGAATCACATTATATACTTAATTTTTATACCATCTTCTTCGTTAGTACAATACGCATTAAATGAGACTACTTAGAAATCTGTAGCACAACATTTAACTATATAACTCATAAAACACAATTATTGCTTACATTGTCACTTTGTGACCATCTGTCAGTAGCACAGAGCCTTTTGCCAGATTACAGAAAGCAAGAAAGCGTATTATTTTTATCTTTGATAGGACTGCAGGAATCTTTAAGCTATGACTGCACTGAGAAGGGGAAAACTGTTCTGTTTTTTGAGATTTCAACTGACAGCTTACATTTAACATTTTCTAGCAGATAGAGAATTCTGTCTGCCTGTTCTGAGAACATTTATACAGGCTTTTCATTTCACAAACTTTTGCAGCTTTATAATTCAGTTTGCAAGCTTTACATATGGAATTTATATGGAATTCTGCACATGTACACAAAATACCATAATTATGTCAGAGACCGTGACAGCCTTGGCCTCTGAGCCCTGTTGTTGGCCCTCTGGAGGAAGTGATCGGACACTGTATGAGACAGGATGCTGGACTAGATGGACCACTGGTCTGATCCAGCAGGGCTCTTCTCATGTTCTTTTATTTAGCTAGGGTAAGGCCTTCTCATCCACCCTCCCCACACTGATTAGGCAACTTGCAGAGAGCAGGTGTCATGCTGAGAAGGCCCTGCAGAAAGCCTCTAAATGGCCACTCAAGCAAGGAAGTCACCTGAACACATGAAGCTTACTTATACCAAATCAGACCCTTGGTCCATCAAGGTTAGTATTGTCTATTAAGACTGGCAGAATTTGCGGATTAGAATAGAATCATAGAGTTGGAAGGGACCTCCAGGATCATCAAGTCCAACCCCTGCACAATGCAGGAAATTCACAACTACATCCCCCCCCACACCCCTGGTGACCAGAAGATGGCCAAGATGCCCTCTCTCATCATCTGCCTAAGGTCACAGAATCAGCATTGCTGACAGATGGCCATCTAACCTCTTATTAAAAACCTCCAGGGAAGCAGAGCTTACCACCTCCCGAGGAAGCCTGTTCCACTTAGGAACCACTCTGTTAGAAAATTCTTCCTAATGTCTAGACAAAAACTCTTTTGATTTAATTTCAACCCATCGGTTCAGATCCGACCTTCTTGGGCAACAGAAAACAACTTGACACCATCCTCTATATGACAGCCCATCAAGTACTTGAACATGGTGATCATATCCCCTCTCAGTCTTCTCCTCTTCAGGCTAAACATACCCAGCTCCTTCAACCTTTCCTCATAGGACGATCTCCAGACCTCTCACCATCTTTGTTGCCCTCCTCTGGACACGTTCCAGCTTGTCTACATCTTTCTTAAATCGTGGTGCCCAAAACTGAACACAGTACTATAGTTGAGGTCTAACCACAGCGGAGTAAAGCAATACCATCACTTCGCGTGATCTGGACACTATACTATATCTTTTTTCATTTTGGATTGTCTCATCATAGGGTTTTCAAGGTAAAGGTTGGTCAGAAGTGGTTTACCAGTGCCTTCTTCTGCGCAGTACTAACCAGAGTTAGCCGTAGTGGCACTGCCGCTGTCTACGAAAGATCTTCCACCAGTGTCACCTTCCACTACTGCTGCTGCCCAGTAGCTAACCTTTAGGGATTCCTCTACCCCCATCCCCATTGGAACTGCCTGTTCTCTTCTGCGGATGTGGCCATTGGTCCCTTAAGGGGGTGGATGCATCTTCGTCTGGTGTCTCAGCTGTGACCATTCCGTCTTGAGTGACTCTGCTAGGAGTTTAGTCTCTTGATAGAGTCTAGACCCCTTACGGTATTGCTCTCAGCTTCCCTGACACTCACAAACCCCCTCACCACATTAAGGTGTGCATCCAGAAGGGGGTTAAGTAATATAAATGAGCAATATAATACAAATGGGTAAAAAAAGAGTCTTGTTAAAGGATATTGGAAGTTTATTACTATTATTATCAATCAATAGAGTTTTCATGAAGAGTATTAGAATTAAGTAGAAAAATATGTAACCATGGTAGAATGTTATTAATGATGAACAACAGAGCCTCTAAAACATTGATGATGGGGCTCTCACGAGTTAGTGATGTATATCCCCTTCATTCCCCTTCCTCTCCTCCTATCTAATGTATCCTTAAAACCTTCAATAATAATAACAATAATAATAATAAAAGACTGGCAGTAGTTCTCCTGGGTCTTAGGTTAGGGGTCTTTCACATCACCTCCTATGTGTAGATGCCAGGGATTGAACCTGGGACCTTCTGCAAGCCAAGCAGATTCTCTACCATTGAGCCAAAGCCCTTCCCAAGCCACAAACTTCAGGAAAGGCAGGAAATCCACTGGGGTGCAAACCCAAGAGGAGAAATCCCTCTCCCTGGAGGGATGAAAGGGAGACCCTGAGCTCAGTGAGAGAGGAAGGAGCTTTTCGTCAATTCAAAGTTCAGATGACCAAAGATGGACTGACTGGCTGAAGAGCAGCAGTTGTTCTTGTGAAACGAGTCCCTCAGCTCCACAGGTATAATTTTGTACTCTGTTGATGTTCAGAGGCTAGCCGAAAGGGTTGCAGAAGAAGTGGCTGGAAAACCAGTTTGCAGAGGCTCTGGTTTCATATGGCTCTGGGCAGACTACTTCATTGCAAATGGCTGCTGGCCTATCAGACAACTGACTCTTCTTGCAAGAACGCAGAGCATTGGTGGGATCCAGAAGATTCTGGAACTGGGGAACCCTTTGCATTTCCCAGCAGGCCAGGACAGGGAATAAAAGGACAGGGCTTCTTTTTGATAGGGGACATGCCATATTAGATTTTGAATTAATCATTTTCTGTATTAGATTCTGTACTAACCCATGCCATGGTTACACTCTGCCCTACTGTGAAGAAATGTTGTGGGAAAGGAACTCTGACAGGGAAGGCTTATTGAGAAAATGCCAATGGGAGCTTGTGGAAAGAACAGTATATTATGCCTAGATAGAAAACTTGAAGTGCTATCGGACGTCCATTGTTTGGGAACATCACAAGGACACGTTCAGAATGGCACCCAGAAGATACACAAAATGTTTACCATCAAAACTGTGATGTCAATCATGTACTGTTCATTTCAAAGAGGATCTATGCATTTCAAACATGGGTGTGTATTTCAAAAGACTCCCTTAGATGCAATTAATCAGCTACACTTATTATTGTACTAATATTTTATCATTACATTAGTCAACCATGATCATACTTGATGTCAGTAAACACTGCAAAAAGGGTATATAAGATGGTCTCTTTGGTTATGCTCATCGCTCATGGTTATTAGCATCTTTTGTTTTTGCTAGGCCTGAGCCTTATTGTGCACAATAAATCTTTTTCATTTCACTAGTTTGTGTGTCTGGCTTTTGACTTGGGGCCTGAACCTTAGCGTAACCTGTGGGTGGCGCTGTCGTTTTTCTAAGAGGAAAAGCAGGATTCAGGCTTTGTCTCCCCCCCTATCCATTGGAAAAAGGAAAGTGAATTCTGGAGAGTCAGCCGCCTCCCTTAGGATTCACTGCTCCTGGGTCGGCCGCCCCTGGATTTTTGTCTAAAGAAGCATTTTCTTAGTTCTGTGTTCAAAACTTTCCAGGCATTTGGAGGCCTGATTTGGACTGGGACCATAGCAGACCAGGAGCCTTAAGCCTCCCACCACGTGGTTTGCCTGGTCCAGTGTGGCTCAGCGTAAGCCAGTGTGATGTAGTGGTTAAGAAGGATGGACTAGTAGTATGTGAAGGCCCCAGATTCGAATCCCCACTCAGGCCATGGAATGCTCGCTGTGTGACCTTGGGCTGGTCGCACTCTCAGCCTCACCTAGTTCACAAGGTTCTTGTGAGGATAAAATGGGGGAGAATGATTTAACCTGCTTTGGGTCCCCACTGGGGAGAAAGGCAGGGTTTAAATGAGTAAAGCAAATAAATATCTGAAATGGGCCCAAGTGACTCTTTTGCAACGCCTGATGGGGCCAACACAAGTCTGGAAATCAGGTTCCAAGCACACAACTCCCAGAACAAATCTAGGGCAGGTCTTGGGACAGCCCTGGAAATTAGGCATAGTGAAGTGAGTGCCTTGCAGGGCTTCGGGCACCGGTATGGGCTGGGATCCAGGGGGCAAGGGGTGGCCTTCATGGATCCCAAGATCTTGTCAGTGTTAACAGTGGGAGCTGGATTTAAATGCTCCCTAAAGGGACCAGGCGTCCTCCTTGCGTTTCCTCCTGCCTTGGCTCTATTTTCAGCAGCCTCCAAATCAGACCATCTCTGGGTGGGTCTAATGTGGAGGAGGATTGCCCATTTCTAGGAGAAAACAAAGTCCAGAAGCAGAAAGGGGCCTCTGGTGCCAGCCAGCCCCCCCCCCTCCTTTGGGGCTCCAAGAAAGAAGCCTGTTGAATCTGCTCAGGGGAACCGGTGGGCTGGATCCTGCTTGGGGAGGGGGGCTTCAAAGGCGTGGGGGGGGAGAGAGAGAGAAGGGGCCACAGCTCCTCTTGCCAGAGGTCATTCAAGGCTGAGGGGTGGTCTGCCCCTCCCCCCCAATGTCTATGGTTTCCTCCTCGGTCTTTCATGGGTCTCCCCTCCCCTCCCCAGGCAAACGCAAAGCCCATTTTGTAGGGCGGGGGGGGGCGGCGCGGCGGGCTGAGCTTTGCACGTCCCACAGACAGTCCGGCCAGCGAGTCTCGCACCCTAGAGAGGCCACTTCCGTCTTACCCCGCGAGGGCTTCTGGGAAGGCGGGCTCTGTGGTTGCCAGGCAGGCTGCGGCTCCTTCCCAGTGAGTCCAGGGGGGTGGGCGGTGGGGGGGTGCCAGGGGGGTCCGAGGCCGGGCGAGATCCGGGAGGGGTGGGGGGAGATGCAGCCCCTTCCCTGCAGGGCGGAGGCCTCGCCAGGGACCCAGGTGTGCAGCGGTGGGGGGGGGGAGAGGAAGGGGGCCTGGAGGGGTCATCGTGGGGATGGGGGGGAGGGGAAGTGGTTGGGGTCAGAACCCCCCCCCCACAACCCGGCAGGTCCGCTCCAGACTGGCTGTTTCCAGGGAGGGGATCTGGGCGCGGGGGGGGGAAGGGAAGGAGATCAATGACACCTGGCATGTCACGTGTTTGGAAAGGAGGGGCTTTCTGACGAGTCTGCGCCCACGTTCCTTTTGGAGGGCAAAAGCCCCGAGCAGACAGCAAAGAGGCCCGAGGGGACCAGACGAGCCTCTCCGGGGGAGGGAAGCGATGCCCACGGGCAGCAAAAAAAGCCCCACCTCCCTCCCTGCCCGAGAGGTGCCAGAGTGCTTGAATTTGGCCCCCCATGAGAAAAAAACGCCCCGTTTATGGATGAGGGGAAGGGCAGAAGGCCCCCCCCCCAAGAATAGTGCGAGGGAGAGAGGGGTGTCCACAGCCCCAGAGAGGCACCTCAGTGGGGCGGGGGGGGGGACATTTGCTGCTCCCTCCCTACAAGAAGGAAGGTTTGGGTTTCCCGGGCTGCTGCAGGGGTGGCGGGGAGAGGTCTGGCAAGCTGAAAGGGGCTTTGGGGAGGGAGTAGACTTGTGGGGCCAGGGTCTGCTATGCAAGAGCCAAAGCAGAGAGGAAGAAAGGGGGGAGCACTGAACGGCCCCATACCCGCCCCATTCACACCCCCGGCCTTCCAGGGCCAGAGAGAGCCGCTTTGTGTGAGGGGGGACGACGGGTTCCCTCCTGGCTCCCTGAGGTTATGAAGCAGAGTAGCAGGGCTCTCTTCAGGGTCAGCAGGGCCATGTGCTGGAGGGAAGGAGAGAGAGACGAGGCCCCCACCCGGCACGCCTAGCAGACATCACTCTCTGACCTGGGTCACACAAGCAGGGACAGTGGGCACCACCTTTCTCCTTGCAGATCTAGCTTTCTGTGCGCGAGGAGTTTCCCGTGATGCAAAGGAACGTTTGCAGTCGCCAAGTTCCGGGATGGAATCTCCCACCTGCCCCCTAGAGCCAGACGGTCCAGTTTTAGCTCCTGGTGTGTGGCTGTGGACATGATATGCATCATGATAGTAAATCTGGAGTGGTTCAACAAAAGAATACTGAGGATCCATGAGTCGTTTCAAGTCTTCGCTATTCTCTGCCAGTAATGTGGTATCAACGGCATATCTCAAATTGGTAATGTTCCTCCCCCCGATTTTCATTCCACCTTCATCTAAATCTAATCCAGTTTTCCTAATTAAATGTTCTGCATACAGACTGAAGAGATGGGGAGATAAAATACATCCTTTAACACCTTTGCCATTTGGAAACCATTCTGTTTTCCATATTCTATCCTAACTGGACTTATGTCCAGAGTACTGGTTGTGCATCAAAACGATCAGATGTTGTGGCACACCCATTTGCTTTAAAAACAGCCATTAGCTTTTTGTGATCCACACACTCAAAAGCTTTGCTGTAATCTATGAAACAAAAGCTGATGTTCTTCTGAAATTCTCCCGTATGCTCCAATAACCAATGTAAGTTTGCAATATGATCTCTAGTGCCTCTCCCTTTTTTGAATCTAGCTTGAGCATCAGGCATTTCTCGTTCCATATATGATAACAGTCTTTGTTGTAAGATATTGAGCATCACTTTACTTGTCTGAGAAATGAATGTGATGGCCCAATAGTTGCTGTACTCTAGCAAAATGTACTATAGCATAATAATATTACAAGCCACAAGTGGCACTTTGGTTCTGATCCACCATGTATCTCCCTTCTCTTTTGTTTACCTTCTAGCATGTTGCTATCTTTCTCTCCCCCCCCTCCTCCGCAGAGAGAAGCCCCTCTTTGTAGCCAAGTGAGTAAAGGCATCTTTTCACAGTCAGAGGTGAACCAAGAGAAGGAGATGGAAGAGCAAGACCCAGAAGGACCTGGACCTGGCAAGAAAGGCCCCCAGCCCATCCAAGCTGGAAGTGGCATTGAATCCTGGGAAACAGCTGTGCCAGAAATCTGGGATCAGGAGCCCCTGAACTCAGAAGTACATTGCCGACGCTTCAGGCAGTTCCGCTACTGTGAGGCTGACGGGCCCCGAGAGGTTTGCAGCCAGCTCCATGGACTTTGCAGCCACTGGCTGAAGCCAGAGAGACACACCAAGAAGCAGATCCTGGACCTGGTGATCCTGGAGCAGTTCCTGACCATCCTGCCCCAGGAAATGCAGCACTGGGTCAGAGGATGCAGGCCGGAGACCAGTTCCCAAGCGGTGGCCCTGGCTGAAGGCTTCCTCCTGAGTCAGGCAGAGGAGAAGAGGCAGGCAGAACAGGTGAGGGCTTTTCATTCCAGGTATTCTAATTCAAACAATGATATCCAACCTACTCCAAAAACTCCCCTGTCTGATATTTGCGCAAGTGTTAATTATTATATTATTATATTTGCGCAAGTGTTAATTGTTTAATTATTAAACAACCTGTTTCAGCAGCCACTTCTTCTAGGGAATATTTTTATCCCTCCAGATAATTCCCCAGGGTTGAAGGAAAACCCTACTAGGTCTGCTGATAGAAAGGTGGGGAGTCTGGGAGTGGGGCATGCTGTATACCTTGGTGTCCTCCATTCCTTCTCTTACCCGTCTCCCTTGCTGCTGTTTCAGAGTTGGGGTCCATCCATGAAGATGGAAGCTGAGTTCTGTGAGACGGAAAGAGTTTTGTTGGAGGAAGGGCAGCGGGCCCAGGCCCAGGAGCATGCCCAAGATGCCCTCTCATGCGGTAAGGACTATGACAACTGACCCCCAGTTGTGTACCAGTAGAGTAACCGAAATCACTGGGTTAGGTCAGAATACTCAAAGACGATAAAGCTCCTAAAAAGCTTTATTAATAGAGAAGTTCAAAAAAAGAGATTAAAATACAGGTTATATAGTCAGTTTGGCCAAAGGCATATAAAACAATCAATCTAGTTGGCTTCATTACACTTACTAAGATGGTACACAGTTGCTGATCTTAAAAGTTATAAAGATGTTGGTTCAGGCGACAGAGTGACATGCTGAAATTGACACACGGAAGAAGAGTGACCACCATAAGGCATAGCCAAACTTATGGAAAAGTGGACTCAGGTCAGATGACCCACCACTCCCAATCAAGGTGGACTCTTGGGAGAACTGGGTCATCTCTCGATGAAGATGTCAACCCAGTGTGCAGCTGCTATGAAAAAGGCAAATTCCATGCTGGCCAAAATTAGACAAGGAACAGAGAATAAAACTGCTGATATCATACTGCCTTTATACAAATCTATGGTGAGAGCACCCTTGGAATGTTGTGTACAGTTCTGGTCACCACACTTAAAGGATATTGCAGAGCTTGAGAAGGTGCAGAAAAGAGCAACCAAAATAATCAGGAGACTAGAGCAACTGCCCTATGAGGGGCGGTTAAAACACTTAGGGAGTTTTAGCTTGGAAAGAAGGCGGCGGCCGAGGGGAGACATGATAGAGGTCTATAAAATTATGCATGGTTTGGAGAGAGTGGACAGGGAGAAGCTTTTCTCCCTCTCATAATACTAGAACGTGAGGTCATCTGCTGAAGCTGGAGGGTGAGAGATTAAACTAATAAAAGGAAGTATTTCTTCACACAACGCATAGTTAAATTGTGGAACTCCCTGCCCCAGGATGTGGTGATGGCTGCCACCTTGGAATACTATAAGAGGGGAGTGGACATGTTCGTGGAAGAGAGGAGTATTCATGGTACTAGTTAAAATGGATACTGGTCATGATGCATGCCTATTCTCTCCAGGATCAGATGAGCATACCTATTATATTAGGTGCATTGGATTACAGGCAGCATGCTGCTGCTGCAGTTGTCTTGTCTGGGGGCTTCCTAGAGGCACCTGGTTGGCCACTGTGTGAACAGACTGCTGGACTTGATGGGCCTTGGTCTGATGGTATGAGCTAGTGACCTTGATAGTTAGCGTAACAAGTTACAGGTGCTGTTTGTGAGAACAGATTGAACTCGGCCAGTGAGAAATTACTGTGTGCTGAATCTTAGACACACAAAATGGAGTATAGTGATGTAGCAAATAACAAAATGGTTATTCTGTCTTCACAAGGACTCATTGTGCCTGGATGGGTTTGGGGCTCCCAGTGAATTTGATGGTAGAGAGTTCTGGCCGGGGGAGAAAGAAATGCTTCTCCATGCAACTTTTGGCACTCAAAGTGATGCCTATAACGGGATTATATAAATTCATGGAGGAAGTCCCTCACGTTGCTTACAATATTCATATCCCACCTTTTTTGCATTCGAGGGGCACAACGTGGCTCAAAGGAAAGACAGACAAATCTGGGCTGAGTTCTTCTGTCTTGCGAATAAATGGAGCCTGCATGTTCTGGGCAGTATAGCTCTGTCAACCAGATGCTAGGGGCCAGCAATAGTGGGAGAGCGTGTTTTGTGCTCATGCTTAGTGGGGCATCTGTCATGACACTACACTACAGGAAATAGGATGACGGACTAGGAATACCAGGCTTTGGAGTGGCACGGCCTGCAGCTGTGGGGAGGGGCTTTGGGAGGATGTGATATCACACATTTATTTATATATATTGTTTAGTTTGCGTGGGGAGGACACACGAGGTCAAGACGGAGTTCCAACACAATGTGTTTATTGAAGTACAGAACTGAGAACTGTGAAAACCGGCCCCGCTTATATTTCCCCTGGCCTCTTGAAGCCACTCCCCCCCGATCCGTGATGGGGGGGAAGAACCCCCGGGTCGCCAATAGTGCGACCCGGCTTAGGGCCAATGGGGCGCGTTGGCTCCGGCCAATTGTGTGAGCAGGGCTTAGGAGCCTTCGCCTGGGACTCAAGCTCCTAGGTTTCCCCCTGCGTACTATCCTAACTATGTACATACATAACACCCCTCCCCCCTAAGTCCGAACATAACTAGCACACAAAGTCTTTGAGGTGACTAGGTCGTGTTCGTACCCGCTGCGACCTGCGCGGCGGTGGAACCGGCAACAGCTGCTGGCGTGGCGGTCGGCTCGGGCGTGCTCGCGGCGGGAAAGGCGGTGTCTGGCAGTTCCTCTGAGGGGCTGGCCTGCAGACGCTCATCGTTCTGTGAGATCTCTGCAAGCTCTCCTTGCTCCGGAACTCTGTCTTGTCTGGGGGCTTCCTAGAGGCACCTGGTTGGCCACTGTGTGAACAGACTGCTGGACTTGATGGGCCTTGGTCTGATGGTATGAGCTCGTGACTTTGATGGTTCTGCCCATTAGCGTAACAAGTTACTGGTGCTGTTTGTGAGAACAGATTGAACTCGGCCTGTGAGAAATTACTGTGTGCTGAACCTTAGACATACAAAATGGAGTATAGTGATGTAGCAAATAACAAAATGGTTATTCTGTCTTCACAAGGACTCATTGTGCCTGGATGGGATTGGGGCTCTCAGTGAATTTGATGGGTAGAGAGTTCTGCCTTTATACCTTTATACAAATCTAGGGGGGGGGGAGAAATGCTTCTCCATGCAACTTTTGGCACTCAAAGTGATGCGTATAATGGGGATTATATAAATTCATGGAGGAAGTCCCTCACATTGCTTACAATATTCATATCCCACATTTTTTGCATTCGAAGGGCACACTGTGGCTCAAAGGAAAGACAGATAAATCTGGGCTGAGTTCTTCAGTTTTGCGAATAAATGGAGCCTGCATGTTCTGGGCAGTATAGCTCTGTCAACCAGATGCTAGGGGCCAGTAATAGTGGGAGAGTGTGTTTTGTGCTCATGCTTAGTGGGGCATCTGTCATCCCACTACAGGAAATAGGATGACGGACTAGGAATGCCAGGCTTTGGAGTGGCATGGCCAGTAGCTTTGGGAGGATGTGCTATCACACATATTCATTCATATATATCATAAGTGATATTCATTTCCTCAACCCAGATGTGACATTAGTTGGGCAGTAGACGCTCTGGGCACTCACTGATATTGCCCTGAGTTTCATATTTGTGTATCATGGAGGATTTTATCCCTTTATTCCAGTTTTGAACCTCCGCTGCATTTTTATCTTTTGTATTATCAGTCCATAACTATTTATGTATATATTTAATTTCAATTTTTAAGGATATTTGATGGACTGTGACTGCAAATAAAGTCTGTTCTGCCCTGAGTTTCAAGATTCATTCAATTCACATCTGGTTCTTCAGCCAGATGTGGCAGCAAGGTGCCGTGAGACTTCATTTTCACCTCCCTCTTTTTCTCCCACCAGCCTAGACTCAAGGGCGTTTCGAGGGTCCAGCTGGTGGGAGAATAGCCTTCCTGGGCCTTTTCTCTGATCCAGCGGAAATGCTGCCACATATTTGGGCTCTAGCATTCACAGCACTCCCTATTACTATCTATGGGTGTTAGAGCTGGACAATGAAGAAAGCCGATAGGAAGAAAGTATATTCCTTTGAAATGTGGTGTTGGGGGAGAGTGTTACGTATACCCTGGGCCACCCAAAAAACAAATCAGTGGGTTTTAGATCAAATCAAGCCTGAACTGACCCTAGAAGCTAAAATGACTAAACTGAGGCTGTCATATTTTAGACACATTATGAGAAGACAAGAGTCACAGGAAAAGACAATAACACTAGGAAAAGTTAAAGGCAGCAGGAAAAGAGGAAGACCCAACAAGAGATGGATTGACTCTATAAAGGAAGCCACGGCCCTCAGTTTGGGAGATCTGAGCAAAGCTGTTAGGACACTTTGGAGGACATTGATTCATAGGGTCGCCATGAGTCGGAAGCGACTTGACAGCACTTAACACACACACATACATTCACAGGAAAGATTTAAAGTATCATTGGAGTCTGAAATGTTGCAGCAGCATTTAGAGCCCCTTAAGGTTGATGGGTACTTTGTGCTTCTCTTCCACCTCTTCTTCATCTTACTACAAAGAGTTACAATTTTTTTAGCGTACATACGGCAGAGTGCCTCAGCCCTGGGAATGGGTGTGCTTGAAGCACGATTCAAGTCGCTGCTAATACACTTTCTTCCACTTCTCTCTCCCTCACAGGCAGTGAAGAGGCAGTGTTGATCCATTCTCTTTGCGAAGGTGTGGAAACTGCTGTTGCACCTCCAGTCCACGTAAGCAAGATGAGCAGGGGAGAGCCTGGGTCCCCCCTCCTTTCTCAAGGGGACTTTCTCCTGCAGTTGTTGTTAAGGGGCCCAGGCAAGAGGCTCTGAATGCCACTCTTTTTACACACGGCAAGATCTCCATCCTGCACCTTCCCAGAAAGCCCCTTTACAAGGAGCCGTCTCTGCTTGGCATGATCTCTGACAAGGGAATCTGTTTTTTTCTTTCAGTCTTCAGTTTCCTTTGGTGAGGTAGCCATGTATTTCACTAAGGCAGAGTGGGCCCTGTTGGATCCAGACCAAAAAGCTCTCTACAGGGAAGTCATGCTGGAGAACTACAGGAGCGTGGTCTCTCTGGGTAAGGGGACATAGGTGCAAATTGCTGCCATTAGGATTGTGCCATTGGGCTTATGTGTGAATCAAAATCTTGAACCCCAATACATTGAGGCTTTCCTTGTTATTTGATCCCTTTTGGAAGCCTCAAGGTGGTGGGGTGGCAATGAAAGTGATATTCAGCGTGCCCAGGTAGAATGACCCAAACAGCCTGGCTGGCCCAGGGGCAACAGAGGCCAGTGCTGTGGCCATCGCCCAAGCCATAGCGGATGTCCTGGCTGAGACCAATGTGGGACTGAGAGGCCCTCAGGAAGACTCTGGAAGGGGCCCCATCCTAATTTCTCAGTTGCCAACGTTTGCAACACACCTGTCCCACTGATGGGATTATTGTCATCCCCTCTGACTGATCTGGAATGCAGCCATCCCCCTTACACTGATTGGGATATTGGGCTTTAATCTTGACCAGGTTTCCATTCTTCCATTCCATTCCCTTTCTCTTTTTTTTTCTCCCCCCTCCTTGAAAGGCTCTAGATTGGAGAAAGTTGCTCAATTCACCACTCCTCCACATGAGGCCAGCTGGGTGAACTTGGGCCACAGTTCACTCAAAACTCTCTCAGCCCCACCTACCTCACAAGGTGTCTGTTGTGGAGAGTGGAAAGGAATGTGATTTGTAAGGTGCTCTGAGACTCTTTGGGGTAGAGAAAAGCGGGGCATAAAAGCCTCTTCTATGTCTCTTCTATTTAGCCACACAGATCAATAGCAGAGACTCAAAAGAGTTGCCTGACAACTCAAATGTGAACAATGGGGGAATGATTCTTTGCCACTGTAAGGGAGAAAAATACACATGGGGAGAATGGACAGGGGAGGGATAGGAACAATATAAAAGATGGTCACTTGAAGGGGTTGGCTGGTGATAAGGTGTGACCAGCTGCTCAGTAGTGGGACAGGGAAAGAAAGTCTGATAAAGGAAATACAGACCCATTAGTGAGCAGTGCCAGATGGGTTGCTTGGCTTCTTCTGTAGGTGCTGACTGAACCTTTTTCTTTATTCCAGCAGCATGTATAGAGGAGATGGTAGAGGGGTTTCAGGGGTTCTCTTTGGAGAAATCCAAGAATGGAGACTCTAAAGAAAATGACAGAGATGGAGACAGACCTACCAGGCAGGAGGGAAGACACACAGACAAGAGAAGAGAGAAGTCCGTTCTGTGCCAAGGAGGAGGCTTACGTGAAATCCCAGTCCAAGATAAAAGATCGACCAATACAAGAATCAAGAAAAGCCTCCATGTTAATCGGAGAAACTGCCCCAGGGAAAATGAAAATGAAAGTGTGGTCTTTGGAAAAACCTTCAGTAAGAACCTGCATGTTATTTCTGAGAGAAAAATTCCCACAAGAGAAAAATCATATGATTGCGTGGAATGCAACAAGACCTTCAGTTGGAAATCAACCCTTACTTCACATCAAACTATTCACTCAGGTGAGGAGCTGTATAAATCATTAGACTGCAAACCCAGCCTTTCTGATGCAGCAGGTGTTCATGATACTTTAAAATGCCTATTAATGTGCCCTTCAATATAGAGTAGGAAAAAGCCACTGAAATGTAAATGATCAGACCTCCGTGCGTGGGTGCTAACAGGATCTTTCTTTTCATTCCAGCAGGGGATGATCAGTGGAAAGTGGGTGATGAGGAATTGCATCACCTCTTAACAGATGAAGTGAAGAGTGAACATTTGAAAGGAAGCTTGAAGAATCAAGGCCAACCTAAGAGGCAAAAAGTATGTCACATGGACGAGAAGAAAGATAAACCCATTTCTGGCAAAGGGCAGGATTTCCATGAACGAAGCCACATGGTGGAGGAAGCGTATAAGTGCTTGGAGTGTGGAATGAACTTCTCAGATGAAAACCAATATGATATCCATTTGCAAATGCACAGTGGAAAGAAGACCCATCAATGCTTGGAGTGTGGCAAGAGCTTCCTTCATAGAGCAGAACTCCTTAGGCATCAAAGAACACACAAAGGTGAGAAACTTTATAGCGACTCAGACTGTGGCAAGAGCTTCTCACACATTTCAGACCTTTTTGAACACAAAAGAATTCATTCAGCACAGAATCCATTTATCTTCACAGAAAGTGGAAGGATGTTCTCTTGTGGAAGAAAAGGAAATGCACTTTCCCCAAAGCATAGGATAATGGGGGCACATAAGTGCTTTCGGTGTGGAAAGAACTTCAGATACAGATCAAAGCTCCTTGTGCACCAAAAAATACACACAGGGGAGAAACATTTTCAGTGCTCCGAGTGTGGAAAGAACTTCAGTCACAGTGGCACTCTTCAACAGCATCAAAGAACCCACACTGGGGAGAACCCTTTTGTATGCTCTGAGTGTGGAAAGAGATTCACTCAAAATGGGCCCCTTCAAAGACATCGAAGAACCCACACAGGGGAGAAACCTTTTGCATGCTCAGAGTGTGGAAAGAGATTCAGTCAGAGTGGCAAGCTTCAAATGCATCAAAGATCCCACACAGGGGAGAAACCTTTTGAATGCTCTGAGTGTGGAAAGAGATTCACTCAAAATGGGCCCCTTCAAAGACATCGAAGAACCCACACAGGGGAGAAACCTTTTACATGCTCTGAGTGTGGAAAGAGATTCAGTCAGAGTAGCAATCTTCAAAGACATCGAAGAACCCACACACGGGAGAAACCTTTTGCATGCTCAGAGTGTGGAAAGAGATTCAGTCAGAGTGGCAAGCTTCAAAGACATCGAAGAACCCACACAGGGGAGAAACCTTTTGCATGCTCAGAGTGTGGAAAGAGATTCAGTCAGAGTGGCAAGCTTCAAATGCATCAAAGATCCCACACAGGGGAGAAACCTTTTGAATGCTCAGAGTGTGGAAAGAGATTCAGTCAAAATGGGCCCCTTCAAAGACATCGAAGAACCCACACACGGGAGAAACCTTTTGCATGCTCAGAGTGTGGAAAGAGATTCAGTGTCAGTGGCAATCTTAAACAGCATCAAAGAACCCACACAGGGGAGAAACCTTTTGCATGCTCAGAGTGTGGAAAGAGATTCAGTCAGAGTGGCAGTCTTAAACAGCATCAAAGAACCCACACAGGGGAGAAAGCTTTTGCATGCTCAGAGTGTGGAAAGAGATTCAGTCAGAGTGGCAATCTTCAAAGCCATCGAAGAACCCACACAGGGGACAAACCTTTTGCATGCTCAGAGTGTGGAAAGAAATTCAGTCAGAGTGGCAGTCTTAAACAGCATCAAAGAACCCACACAGGGGAGAAAGCTTTTGAATGCTCAGAGTGTGGAAAGAGATTCAGTCTCAGTGGCAATCTTAAAAAGCATCAGAGAACCCACATAGGGGAGAAACCTTTTGCCTGCTCAGAGTGTGGAAAGAAATTCCATTTCAATGGCAAACTTCTACAGCATTTAAGAACCCACACAGGGGAGAAACCTTTTGAATGCTCAGAGTGTGGAAAGAGATTCAGTCTCAGTGGCAATCTTAAAAAGCATCAGAGAACCCACATAGGGGAGAAACCTTTTGCCTGCTCAGAGTGTGGAAAGAAATTCCATTTCAATGGCAAACTTCTACAGCATTTAACAACCCACACAGGGGAGAAACCTTTTGAATGCTCAGAGTGTGGAAAGAGATTTCGTTTTAGTGGTGATCTTCGAAAGCATTTAAGAACCCACACAGGGGAGAAACCTTTTGCATGCTCAGAGTGTGGAAAGAGATTCAGTCACAGTAGCAATCTTCAAAGCCATCGAAGAACCCACACAGGGGAGAAACCTTTTGCATGCTCAGAGTGTGGAAAGAGATTCAGTCAGAGTAGCAATCTTCAAAGCCATCGAAGAACCCACACAGGGGAGAAACCTTTTGAATGCTCCGAGTGTGGAAAGAGGTTTCATTTTAGTGGTGATCTTCGAAAGAATTTAAGAATCCACACAGGGGAGAATCCTTTTGAATGCTCAGAGTGTGGAAAGAGATTCAGTCATAGTGGCAGTCTTCATACGCATCAAAGAACCCACAAGGAGAGAAACCTTTTGAATGCTCAGAGTGTGGAAAGAGATTCAGTCTCAGTAGTAATCTTAAACAGCATCAAAGAACCTTTTGAATGCTCAGAGTGTGGAAAGAGATTTAGTGGCTGTAGCGATTTTCAAAGGCATTTAAGAATACACATGGGAGAAATATTTTGAATGCTCAGAATGTGGGAAGAGATTCAGTCTCAGTGGCAATCTTCAACAGCATCAAAGAACCCACACGGGATAAACCTTTTGAATGCTCAAGAGTGTGGAAAGAGATTTAGTGGCAGTAGCGATCTTCAAAAGGATTTAAGAATACACACAGGGCAGAAACCTTTTGGATGCTCAGAGTGTGGAAAGAGATTTTGTTACAGTGGCGATCTTCAAAGCCATCAAAGAACGCACACAGGGGAGAAACCTTTTGAATGCTCAGAGTGAGGGAAAAGATTCAGTCAGAATGGCAACCTTCAACGGCATTATAGAATCCACACAGGGAAGCCTTTTGTCTGCTCAGAGTGTGGAAAGAGATTTTGTTTTAGTGGCGATCTTCAAAAGCATATAAGAACCAACACAGGGGAGATACCTTTTAAATGATCAGAATGTGGAAAGAGATTCAATGTGACAGTGTTAAAATACATTTTAGAACCCACACAGGGAGAAACTTTTTGATTACTCAGAGAGAGGAAAGGGATTTAGTTGCTATGGTGATCTTCAAAAGCATTTAAGAACCCACACGGGAGAAACACCCACACAGGCGAGAAACCGTTTGAATGCTCAGTGTGGGGAAAGATATTCCGACACAGTAGCTGTCGTCAGGGGAATCTAAGAACGAACACAAAGGAAAAACCTTTTTGAATGCATAGTGTAAGGCCCCTCTTCCCTCCTCCAGTTTGATCCCCCAACTCCTCTCAGATTTTTCAAAAAAAATTGTTATAAAATTTAAGGATACAGCAAAGAGGCGTTGGGTAGGGGAAAGGGCAAGATAGAACAAGTTATATCTTCCAAGTCTTAACAAAAATGGTATTAGAAAAGGAAAGTAACAAATTTATCAAAAATTTAGTCTTATACCATATCCTAGAACACCTAAAAAACTCTTTCAGATAATTTGAACATATCATACATTCGATATATAATCTCATTACAAATTCCCCCTGCTATAATAAAATATTTACATACTGTTTGAATAGTAATCATAAAATGACAGTAATTCAGAATTCAATTCTTGTTCAGTATCATTAGAACGCCTTAAAACTCTTTCAGGTGACCTAAACATACCTTACTCTTAATACTTCAATACATGTTCTCGTAACAAATACCATTTGTAAATACTCATAATAAATACCAACAAATGTTTGTGCTGTTTGAATAGTATCAGTCATCATTTTATTTGCAGTCATAGACCATCAAATCAATTGAATGTACATAACTAAATAATATAGAGTAAAACAAGTACAAAATACAATTAAAATGGGAAAGTATGCAGAAGTACATAGCTAATTCTCTAAAGCAATCTCTATCTTCAATCTATATTAGAGTCAAACCTTGCACAGCAACAGGAATTAACAAAAAAGACAGGTTTTATTATTGAATCAAAAATAAAATATTTGGGTACATGGTTAACCTCAAATAATCTTAACTTATTCCAAAATAATTATATTAAACAATGGCAACAAATTGCTATAGATCTTAAAAATTGGGAAAATATACCGATATCATTATGGGGAAGAATCTCTGTGGTTAGAATGATGGTATTACCTAAGATGCTTTTTTTGTTTCAAAATTTACCAATTTTAAAAGGAGCACAAATTTTTAAAAGTTGGAAGAAGGATATTTTAAATTTTTTATGGGGTAAAGAGAGACATAGAATAGCATATAATAATTTAATTGAATTAAAAGAGACAGGAGGTCTGGGGTTACCTGATTTGAAAATGTATTATGAAGCATCTTGTTTTTTTTGGTTAAAAAATTGGATTTTATTAGAGAATCCCAAATTACTTGAATTGGAAGTGTCTAATTTACGTTTTGGCTGGCATGCATATTTATGGTATGAAAAGGATAAAGTAAACAAAGAATTTAATTATCATATTATTAGATTTAGTTTATTTCAAACTTGGAAAAAATATAGAAGGTTTTTGGAAACTAAAACTCCAGGGTGGATTAACCCAGAAGAAGCATTTATGAAGAGAGGTAATCAACTTAATTTGGATATCAACATCTATAGAGCAGGGGTGGGGAACCTCAGGCCCAGGGGCCGTATGCGGCCCCCGAGGACATTTTTTGTGGCCCTCGGGAGCTCCGGGGCCCTGCTGCAGAGGCGGGGCGCAGGGCAGCCCTCCCAGAGGGTGTTCCTGGCACCATGGCTTACAGCGGTGCTGCGGTGCCCTTTGGACCTCTCGCCGGCTGTTGAGCAGCAAGAGGGAGGGGGAAAGAGGCTGGCAGCTCCCGGCAGCAGAGCTTGCATGCAGGAGCCGATCGGGCTTCAGGGGGGCCCTTTTGTGGACTCTGGGGAGGAGAGAGCATGGAGACTGGGGCCCGGTTGCGTGGGGCTGTGCTCTGTGCGCCGCCGTGTGTGTGTGTGTGTGGGCAGGGGAGGCTGGGGCCCGGTCACACTGGGCCAGCGTGCGCGGGTGTGTGTGTGTGGGGGAAGGCTTTTCTCTCTTTTCTTCCTCTTTTTCTGTCACTCTCTCCTTTTCCCCCTCTCTTTCTCCCTTTCTTTGTCTCCCTCTGTCCTTTTCTTTCTCCCTCTCCATTTCTTTCTCCCTTTCTCTCCATTTCTCCCTCCCTCCCTTTTCCTCTTTCTCTGTTTTCCTTCCTCCCTTGCCGATCGACTGTGGGCTGCACCCCCCTGGCACCTCGTTTGCTCGGGCCCACTGCTGGCTGCCCTTCTGCCTGGGAGGGGGGAATGGGGGCACCCTGCAGGCCTTCTCTGTGTGGCCTCCCCTGGGTTGCCAACCTCCAGGTGGTGGCTGGAGACCTGGCAACCCTAGCCTCTTTCCCCCCACCGGGAGATCTACACCTGGTATGGCCCCTGAATGATGTCATAAATGTGCAAATGGCCCTTGGCAGGAAAAAGGTTCCCCACCCCTGCTATAGAGAAATCACAGAACATAAGGAGGGGGGGTTGTTTCTTAAACGAAGGGAAGAGCTTAACATTAAAGATTGTTTTATGTATTATAAATTAAAAGATATATTTAACTAAGATAAATTGATGGGATTTAGTAAAAATAAATCTACATTAGAAATTATATTAAATAAGGGAAATACAGGTTTGATAGCAAGGATATATAAATTATTAATTGAAGTACATCTAGAGCAGGAAAGGATTAAACCAGTGATGGTGAAATGGATGAGGGAGTTAGGATATAATATTGATTTGGAAATTTGGGGGGAAAAGAATATCAATTTACAATTACTAATGAAATAAGAGAAAATCTTTATAAAATGTTTTATAGATGGTATAGCACTCCAGTAATGATAGGTAAAATGAAAAAAGGTGATATGGATTTATGTTGGAAATGTGGAACCGAAAAAGGAACGTTTATGTATGCCTGGTGGATATGTAACAAAAATAAAAAAATTTGGAGAAAGGTATTAAATGCAACTAACAATCTGATTAATATTAAAGTAAAAAGGGATCCTGCTTTTTGTTTATTGGGAATCCCTAAAGACAATATGAATAGAAGTGACAGAGTCATATGTCAATAAAGTTTTGCAGCTGCAAGGATTATAATAGCTAAATCCTGGAAGCAAGTAAATAAACCTCTAATTAAAGACTGGAGAGAGAAATTATGGATGTATATGCGGATGGCCAAACTAACAGATTCCTTACATGGGAAGGATATGGAATAATTTAAAAAAACATGGTGAAAGGCCGCCGCATATTGGGACAAACTGGTGAAAATGAATTTTATTAATTTAGTGAATGAGTTATAGATGCAATTTCAGTATTTTCCATATTTTGTTTATTCTGAATAATTTAAAACTGTTAAGACGCTTCTCTGGAAGTCCATTAGTGTGGTGGTGGGACACTGTTTTAAGGTGGGTGGTGGGTTTTAAGGGTACTTTGAATATTGTAATTTTATTGTATTGTGAAGTTTTAATAACCTGTATGTACCCATTTGTATTGTTTATTTTTTGTTTTGTTTTATGATATAAAAATAAAAAATGTATATTAAAAAAACCTTAAAACAGTAATAATATTACATTTAGAAAATAAAATTGTTACAGAAATCTTTAAAAATAGTTAAAGAGACCATAAGGACTAGGGAGAGCTGAGAGTCTTCAGTCTATGCAAAGACTGGGTAGACCTCTAAGACCATGTATTAGAGAAATCTCTGAGAATCCCTAGTATATGCAAAGACTAGAGCAGGGGTGGGGAACGTCAGGCTCGGGCCCTTTAAGGCCCACGAAATCACTTGGTCTAGCCCTTCATGGGTCTTGGCAGATCTTTAGCTCAGAAGGATCTAAGACTTGTGACCATCCTCTGCCATCAGGTGGGTGAGTGCACCACCTGTGAGGTTCTTCAGCTGCCCTCGGCAATCCCAAAAAGTCACTTACTCAGACAGGCAAATCAGAAGCAGGTAAACGTTTATTGAGGAGCACGTAGGAATGCAACATGAGCAATCCACAAGTTCAAAGCTGCTAATGGCGAACCAAACTACAAAACATAACTTTAAGCACAGTCATCCCAGGTGCAGAAGCAGGCTGCCTGGGAATTAGGTGATAACGGAGCCTAGCAGGAAGGAGGGAGGGAATTAGGTGATAACGGAGCCTAGCAGGAAGAAGGGAGGGAGTAAGCCATAATACTGTAAGTGCCTACATGAAGCTCAAGGCCAGAGCAGAGGGAGGGGGAAGGAATGGGGCAGCTTGACTCATTCAGAGAAACAAAACGGAAGAATAACACTTGCACAGGAATTGGTCAAACTCATGTCAAGAGCCTGCCTGGACTCCTGGCAGGCTGAACAGCATAACGAATAGACACACTTGAACAGAAATAAGTATGACTCTGAAATAGAAATAAGCATGACTCTGACATTCTGCCCCCCTTAAGCCCCCCCTCCCAGGTCAGAGACAGATCGAGACTGTCGCGGTTCGGGCCGTTAAGTGCCTACACTCTTAGAATGTACCATTTACTGAGAAATGGAGTTATCTATTCAGCGAGACACCACTAGACCGGAATCAACGGTTCCTAGAAACTTGTTATTGTTCCTAGGACATCTCTTGAACACGCCAATAAATTTATAATAATGGACAAGAGTAGAAGTATATATAAAAAACACATTTATTTATACAATATATGCTTTTTGGTTGCAAAGCCTTAAAATATAAGGATAGACATCATTAGTCTTAAACATGTTTATGTAGCAAGTAATCATTCACATTCTCTATGCCTCCATAAAGGAGTATTTTAGTCAGAATATACTCATAAAGTATCCTTAGTGCAATGCACCTTCATTCAGAATATAAGGTTACAGAAATCCTGTCAAAATATGGTTAATTCTTTGGAGAAAGATTTGGTTAGAAGTATCCTAACTTTAACCATTCAAAACATCATAACATTTCAGTACAGAAGACACACTATACCTTGCTGTGTCATCTGTGTCATCTGGAGTCCTTTAAGAGTCTAAGCTCTATGAGAACATATGAAGTTATCCCAGAGTATCTGTATTTGCTAAGTCTTGAATCCTTTAAAGACTTCTATTAATATTCTTAACTGATCATCATTAAGATCAGGCATTGTCTATGTACATGCTATGCATGCTCTTTCTAGTTTTAGACAGCAATGCTGAATGTATAAATACTATGTGTTAGCTTAAAGCTATTTACAGTCTCTTTGACTGTGCCAATCTGTGTATGTGCATTGTGCATATCTCACAGAGTACAGAAAGTCTCCTTTCCCTTCTCTGGTCTCTTGCTCTGAGGAGGTTCAGAAGTCCCTCTGTTAAGTAGAGGACGTTCTGACACAATCTCAGAGGTCTAGCTATTAGCCCTGTATTCAGGATGCTTCTTAGCATTGGTAAGCCAAAATAGGCTTAGTTTGTAAGAATCCATAAATCTGATGGACTCTCAGTGTTCCAATACATGGAAAGATCACTGCACTTAGATTCCTATTCAAAGGATAGGAATTCTAAGGGTCTCTATCCTCTTCTAGGAATAGAGCAGTCTCACAAGAAGACTGTAAGTAAGATATGTTGAAATATCCAGATCTTGATATTTCAAGATATCTCTGAAAACTTCTGTCCACGCAAGAACAGAGTTTCAATGTTTTACATCTCAAGCCTTTTGAGATGGAGGTGCTACGCCAGACAGCTGCAGTCTGCCAGCCATAGAACTCTAAAGTGCCAGCTGTACTGTGGCTAGTATTTATACAATTTCTAGACCCATTAAGAGTGAAGAGTGTTCCTTTTCCCCTCTTCCTTAGTCTTCAAAAGGGTACCTTTATTCCCCTTTCTTATCTGATACCAGGAGCTTAGTGGCTTCTGCTCCTGTCTTATGTCCTTATATGGATTTCCTTTTCTTTCAGTCCTCTGTGCCTAAAGTATAAATACTCATTTCTGAGTTACATGATCAAGTTACATATGTAATTTCTATACCATCCTCTTCGTTAGGACTATACGCATTAAATGAGACTACTTAGAGATCTGTAGCACAACGTTTAACTATATAACTCATGAAACATAATTTTAGCTGACATTGTCACTTTGCAAAGTGTTTTGTTTACATTAGTTAGCAGGTTTGCATCTGGCAAGATTACAGTAGAGCAAGGAAGCATATTACTCTTATCTTTGAGAGAACTATAATGCCTTTAGGCTATATTTTAAGCACAATTTCAGCTATTAATGCACCCTTAGTACATTAAGATATCTTAAGACCTTGAAAAGGCCATTGAGATTCTGACATCTGGCAGCTGAGTCAGAAAGATGACTTTACGCTGCCCCTTCAAGGGAAGGTGCTCAGCTCTGTCCCTTCAAGGACAAAGCCAGAGTAACTTTAGTAGTTAGCTTTGATAGAGCTAACCTTGAGAGTAGCCTGTCAGCCTGACACAGAGTTGCCTGTCAGCATGACACAGACTTTCATTATACATTACACAAACCTCTGTATGTGTATGATGTGTTTAAGCTCTATATAGAATTAATTCTGCACATGTTCACAAGATACCATGATCATGTCAGGGCCTGCCATAGCCTTTTGGGGGTAGGCATCATGGAAATGTACCAGTCGGGGGGCTGCTACATGTGGGGCTGCCACCCACTCATCATGTGCTGGTCCCAAATGCTTCCATCGTACCAAATAGAACAGTTTTCCTTCAGTTTGGAATCAAGGATTTTTGAAACTTCCAGATCCACCTCCCCTCCCACCACAGTTGGTACCTCGGGCTTAGGTTCTGGGTGGAATTGGGGAGCTGTTACATAAGGCTTGAGAAGACTGATATGAAACACTGGGTGGATTCCCCTAAGGGCTTTGGGTAGCGCCAGCTCTACCGCCACCTCGTTGATCACCCTTGTAATGGGCTAGGGACCCACATACTTATCACTGAGCTTTTTACATGGTCATAGGGTTCGGAGGTTTTTGGTGAAGAGGTAGACCTGATCCCCCACCTTAAAGTCCCACCCCGGGGAATGATGTTTGTCTGCATGCTCTTTCTGGAGCCAAGGCCATGTGTTTTGAACCACCTGCACCCAATCTCCCACTTCACCAAAGACAAACCTTGTTCCACTCCCATGAGCTCTAAAAACGCTTTCCAGAACTTAGCCACAAACTGTGGGCCCCGTCAGATATTATTTTGCGTGGGAACGAGTGATATTTCATCACATGTGTAACAAACATATGTGCCAGCTTTTGGGCCATCGGCAAGCCCGAACAAGGAACAAAATGCACTTGCTTAGAAAACAAGTCCGTCACCACCTACAATACCGTCTTCCCTTGGCTGGGGGGAAGATTTGTAATAAAGTCCATGGCAATGACTTCCCAGGGAAAGGACGGGACTTCCAAAGGCTTGACGAGTCCTGGGGTTTTCCCCATAAGTCCTTTAGAGGTTGCGCAGGTGGGGCAACTGCGCACGAAAAGGTCCACATCAGCTCTCATGCCTGGCCACCAAAACTGACACCTCAACAAATGTAAAGACTTGACAAACCCAAAATGTCCTGCGGTTTTTGCCCCATGAGCCATTTCTAAAATCTCCCTCCGAACAGTTTCTGGAACATATAGTTTCACCCCATGATACCACAACTCCCCCCGGCGAGTAAGAGTTTGAGGAAGCTTTTGGACCCCTTCCTCCTGGCACGCGGCTTCGGCCACCTTAGCGCGGAAAGCTTCCAAGAGTCCGCTTGCAGGGTCTGAATTCCCTGCTCGGCTCTGAGCCCGAGTGATCACGGCCAATCCCGACACCTCCCCCCGTTGCTCTGGGGTGAATAAAGAATCCACCGGGCGGTCGATTTGACTGCGGTACTGGGGAAGTCGGGACAGTGCATCAGCTAAACAATTTTCTTTCCCTGGAACGTGTTTTATCACAAATCAGAACTTGGCAAAGAATTGTGCCCAACGAACCTGTTTGGCGGACAGTTTTCTAGACCCTTTTAGTGCCTCTAGGTTCTTGTGGTCGGTCCAAACCTCAAAAGGAACATTAACCCCTTCCAAAAAATGTCTCCAAACCGAGAGGGCATGTTTTACAGCTGCTGCCTCCTTTCCCCACATAGCCCAGTTAAGTTCAGTTTGAGAGAACATCTTAGAAAAATACGCGCACGGTTGTAACTGGCCACCCTCGTCTCTCTGGAGGAGTGCCCCCCCATAGCTACGTCTGAAGCGTCCACCTGTACAACGAAAGGTTTTTCACAATCAGGGTGTTTCAACACTGGTTCAGATGTGAACAACTGTTTTGATGTGTCAAATGCTTGTTGACATTCTGGATCCCACAGTAACTTGGCTGACGGCAGCGTGGCTGCAGGTCCTTGCCTTTTGTCCGTAACAGTGAAGTCAGAGGCAAGGCTATTTGTGCAAAGTTATGAATAAAATTGCGGTAGAAATTAGCAAAACCGAGAAATTGCTGCAATTGTTTGTGGGTAATGGGGACTTCCCACTCCACCACCGCCCGAACCTTTTCAGGGTCCATGGCAAGTCCCTGATGTGACACTATGTATCCCAGAAATGTAATGGAGGATTGATAAAAGTCACACTTGGAAACCTTGGCATACAACCTTTCCTCATAGGACTTGGTCTCCAGACCCCTCATTGTCTTTGTTGCCCTCCTCTGGACAGAGAAAAGGAAATATTTCTTTACACAGGAAGTGATTGAAATGTGGCATTTGTTGCTAGAGGTTGTAGTGATGGCCCTCCTCTGGACACTTTCCAGTTTGTCTACATCTTTCTTAAATTGCGGTGCCCAAAACTGAACACAGTACTCCAGTTGAGGTCTAACCAGAGTGGAGTAAAGCGATACCATCACTTCGCGTGATCTGGACACTATACTTCTGTTGATGCAGCCCAAGACTGCATTTGCCTTTTTAGCTACAGCATCACACTGCCGCTCATGTTCAGTGTTTGGTCTACTAAGACTCCAAGATCCTTTTTCACACACACTACTGCTCAGACAAGTCTCCCCGTCAGGTCCTGCGTCTCGGCCTTAGCCTGACACTACTGCACCCAGCCTCCTGACCTGAGCAGGCCACAGCCTTGGTCATGTGTTCCTGGTTCCCATGTCTTGTACAGTATCTGCGTTGTTTGTGCCCATCCTATTTACCACAATCATCCCAGCTGCAGATCTGTTATGTCTATGTTCATCCTGAGAAAGCTTATCTGTTGTTGTAGCTGCCTGTGTAGTTTGCCCTATCCATCTCCAAAGTCTGAACTGTATTTTAACCCTGTATCCTTGTCTTGATTCCTCATTAGTAGCCTTCTATGCCCCGAAGGCAGCCAGCTTCTTACTTTGTCTGATTTTGCTTGTAATAAAGCCTAAACTGCTTCAGAGCCTTGCCTGATGAGTTTTGCATGAAGGAGACTAAGAAGGACAAACATCTGAGTCTGACATTAGGCTACTAATCCGTTTCTCCGTTCTCCTCTCTTGTGACCGGTGTTGGTTTACTATGGTGGAGGATGGGGATTTGAACAGAGTGCCGGATACTGTCCCTGACCCCAAGGTACCCGACACTGAGGACCAGCCCAAGGACGAGGAACGTCCGGTGGGAGAGCGCCCCGGAGGCGACCCCTGGGGACGTCCGGAATTTCCCCGGCGCGCCTGGCTGGATTCCCCCCGGTTGTTGTAAGCCCTTGGTCAGAGACAGTCAGGTCCAAAGAAGATGGTTTTTACTGGTCAAATAGGTTAACAGAGCACAAAGAAAAGGTGACAGCAATGGAGCTTGCTGGCTTGCACTTGGTAATATAAAAGCATGAAAAAAGCAAGAGATTACAGAACACAAACAGCGCTGTGGTTCCCACAGCTTCAGAGAGTTCAGGTATGCATAACAGTCCTTGAGAGCTGGTCAGTGGAAAACGAAACTGAGATACAGGCCTGACAGTTGTGGATGACTGGGGGCAGATACTCGACGGTGGCGGCCAGTGGTTTCGGGGCTTCCTGAGGATCTGTGGGGTCCTGGACCCATTCCCGGGGATTGGCAACAGCATGAGTGGGACACCGAGCGCCAACACCTCCTGCATCAGAGCCGGAACAGCTTGCCACAATGCGGGAGTTTATGCGGCATATGTGGCTGGAGATGGATGAGCTACGACATGCTCCTCCAGCCAACCAGCCGGTGTGTAGGAGCAGGCCATGAAGACAGTTCATGGTTAAGCTCCCAGGTGTTGTTCACATATACACTGATGGGAGCGACAGACCAAGAAAGGGATCTTGGGGTGGTAGTGGATAGCTCAATGAAGATGTCAACCCAGTGTGCGGCTGCTGTAAAAAAGGCAAATTCTGTGCTGGCCATAATTAGACGAGGAACAGAGACTAAAACTGCTGATCTCATACTGCCCTTGTACAAATCTATGGTGAGACCACACTTGGAATACTCTGTACAGTTCTGGTCACCACACCTAAAAAAGGATATTACAGAGCTTGAGAAGGTGCAGAAAAGAGCAACCAAAATGATTAGGGGACTAGAGCAACTGTCCTATGGGGAGCGGTTAAGGCACTTAGGGCTGTTTATCTTGGAAAGAAGGCTGCTGAGGGGAGACATGATAGAGGTCTATAAAATTATGCATGGTTTGGAGAGAGTGGACAGGGAGAAGTTTTTCTCTCTCTCCCATAATACTAGAACACGGGGTCATCTGCTGATGCTGGAGGGTGAGAGATTCAAAACAGATAAAAGGAAGTATTTTTTCACACAACGCATAGTTAAATTATGGAACTCCCTGCCCCAGCATGTGGTGATGGCTGCCAGCTTGGAGGGCTTTAAGAGGGGAATGGACATATTCATGGAGGAGAGGGGTATTCATGGCTGTTAGTTAGAATGGATACTAGTCATGCTGCATACCTATTCTCTCTAGTATCAGAGGAGCATGCCTATTATTTTGGGTGCGGTGGAACACAGGCAGGATGGTGCTGCTGCAGTCGTCTTGTTGGTGGCTTCCTAGAGGCACCTGGTTGGCCACTGTGTGAACAGACTGCTGGACTTGATGGGCCTGGGTCTGATCCAGCAGGGCCTTTCTTATGTTCTTATGTAAGAGGAAAAGCAGGATTCATGCTTTGTCTTCCCCCTATCCATTGGAAAAAGGAAAGTGAATTTCGGAGAGTCAGCCGCCTCCCTTAGGATTCACTGTTCCTGGGCTGGCCGCCCCTGGATTTCCCACCACATGGTTTGCCTGGTCCAGTGTGGCTCAGCGTAAGCCAGTGTGATGTAGTGGTTAAGAAGGATGGACTAGTAGTATGTGAAGGCCCCAGATTCGAATCCCCACTCAGGCCATGGAATGCTCGCTGTGTGACCTTGGGCTGGTCGCACTCTCAGCCTCACCTAGTTCACAAGGTTCTTGTGAGGATAAAATGGGGGAGAATGATTTAACCTGCTTTGGGTCCCCACTGGGGAGAAAGGCAGGGTTTAAATGAGTAAAGCAAATAAATATCTGAAATGGGCCCAAGTGACTCTTTTGCAACGCCTGATGGGGCCAACACAAGTCTGGAAATCAGGTTCCAAGCACACAACTCCCAGAACAAATCTAGGGCAGGTCTTGGGACAGCCCTGGAAATTAGGCATTGTGAAGTGAGCCTTGCAGGGTTTCGGGCACCAGGATGGGCTGGGATCCAGGGGGCAAGGGGTGGCCTTCATGGATCCCAAGATCTTGCCAGTGTTAACAGTGGGAGCTGGATTTAAATGATCCCTAAAGGGACCAGGCGTCCTCCTTGCGTTTCCTCCTGCCTTGGCTCTATTTTCAGCAGCCTCCAAATCAGACCGTCTCTGGGTGGGTCTAATGTGGAGGGACTGCCCATTTCTAGGAGAAAACAAAGTCCAGAAGCAGAAAGGGGCCTCTGGTGCCAGCCAGCCCCCCCCCTCCTTTGGGGCTCCAAGAAAGAAGCCTGTTGAATCTGCTCAGGGGAACCGGTGGGCTGGATCCTGCTTGGGGAGGGGCTTCAAAGGCGTGGGGGGGGGAGAGAGAAGGGGCCACAGCTCCTCTTGCCAGAGGTCATTCAAGGCTGAGGGGTGGTCTGCCCCTCCCCCCAAATGTCCAGCAATTCCTCCTCGGTCTTTCATGGATCTCCCCTCCCCTCCCCTCCCCTCCCCTAGCAAATGCAAAGCCCGTTTTGCAGAGGGGGCGGGGGGGGGGCCGAGCTTTGCCCCCCCGACGGAGGAGCCAGGCTGTCGGCTGCCTCCGCCCCACAGACAGTCCGGCCAGCGAGTCTCGCACCCTAGAGAGGCCACTTCCTCCTCCTTACGCGGAAGGCGGGCTCTGTGGTTGCCAGGCAGGCTGCAGCTCCTTCCCAGTGAGTCCAGGGGGGGGGCGGTGGGGGGAGGGGCGGGAAGGCAGTGCCAGGGGGGTCCGAGGCGGGGCCCGATCCGGGAGAGAGAGAGAGAGAGAGAGAGAGATGGGGGGGGGGGAATGGGAGTGGGAGATGCAGCCCCTTCCCTGCATGGCGGAGGCCTCGCCAGGGACCCAGGTGTGCATGGGGGGGGGGGAGAGGAGGGAGGAAGGGGGCCTGGAGGGTCATCGTGGGGATGGGGGGGAAGGGAAGTGGTTGGGGTCAGACCCCCCCCCAACCCGGCAGGTCCTCTCCAGAGTGGCTGTTTCGAGGGGAGCAATCTGGCCGCAGGGGGCGGATGAGAAACGACACGTGTCTGGAAATGGGGGGGGGCACTCAGACGGGGCCGAGTCCGCCATCCCCTTTCCTTCCGGGGGGCAAAAGCCCCGAGCAGAAAGCAGAGGGGTCCGAGGGGACCGGAGGAGGGCAGCGATGCTTCCAAGGACAGCAAAAAAAAAAACACCCCACCTCCCTCCCTGCCCGAGAGGTGCCAGAGTGCTTGAATTTGGCCCCCCCATGAGAAACAAAACTCCCCGTTTATGGATGAGGGGAAGGGCAGAAGCCCCCCCCCCCAAGAATAGTGCGAGGGAGAGAGGGGTGTCCACAGCCCCAGAGAGGCACCTCAGTGGGGCGGGGGGGGGGACATTTGCTGCTCCCTCCCTACAAGAAGGAAGGTTTGGGTTTCCCAGGATGCTGCAGGGGTGGCGGGGAGGGGTCTGGCAAGCTGAAAGGGGCTTTGGGGAGGGAGTAGACTTGTGGGGCCAGGGTCTGCTAGGCAAGAGCCAAAGCGGAGAGGAAGAAAGGGGGGAGCACTGAACGGCCCCATACCCGCCCCATTCACACCCCCGGCCTTCCAGGGCCAGAAAGAGCCACTTTGTGGGGGGGGGGACGACGGGTTCCCTCCTGGCTCCCTGAGGTTATGAAGCAGAGTAGCAGGGCTCTCTTCAGGCTCAGCAGGGCCACGTGCTGGAGGGAAGGAGAGAGAGACGAGGCCCCCATCTGACACGCCTAGCAGACATCACTCTCTGACCTGGGTCGCACAAGCAGAGACAGTGGGCACCACCTTTCTCCTTGCAGATCTAGCTTTCTGTGTGCGGGGTGTTTCCCGTGATGCAACGGCACGTTTCTAGTCACCAAGTTCCGGGATGGAATCTCCCACCTGCCCCCTAGAGCCAGACGGTCCAGTTTTAGCTCCTGGTGTGTGGCTGTGGACATGATATGCATCATGATAGTAAATCTGGAGTGGTTCAACAAAAGAATACTGAGGATCCGTGATTTTTAACTCTGTTTTTGTGCACCGTAGGGTTGCCCCAAAGCATTGGGTCCATGATTTTTTAGGGTATGGGCATAATATGGGATTTGAGTTAGGGGTGTGGTATGGGCATAATATGGGATTTGAGTTAGGGGTGACTCAGTGCAAAAGCCCTGAATATGTATAAGGTTCTATGTTTTGGAGCCATTTTTCTGTGCCGTGGCAGTGCCACAAAGCAGTGGCTGCCTCATTTGTGCAGTGCAATCTATGGCTATGAATTTTAGGGTGATTTTAACACAAAAATCATAAGGATGTATGAGAATTTGTGCTTTTGAATTATTTTCCCCCCACCATCGCAGCACCATGAATCAGTGGATGCATGATTTTTGTGGTGCTGCCTTTAAACTAAGTCGTGATCTACAGTATGACAGTGTTTTTCTTTTATAAAAATCATATGATTGCATGAGGATCCATTTAAATGCATCTAGATCCGAATTTTACCCAATCCCCTTTTGCACCCAACTTCAACTGAGGTATGGCATTTCTATAATCTTTTTGGTCCAATTCCTCTTTGAAGGGCACCCAAATACGGGGAGTGTGTGTGTGTGTGGGGCTTACTAGGTATGCAGAAGACTTTGGGCATTGAAAGAAAAGGATCATCACCCCGACCCCACACCAGACCTCCCCAGCAGAGGGGCCTGAGCATGCTTTTCACCACCCAGGAGCCATGGAAGATGGAAATTCATTGAACATGATTTCAGGGGGACAGAAAGGACAAAGTAGGAGGGGGCATGGAGACAGTGGGCACCCCCTGATGCCAACCCCCCAAGCCAGGATATTATGAGGTTTCCAGACCTCTGCTCCTTGGTCTCCAAATCAGCTGCACAGATGGATTTTATAGCATCTACTCCTAAAGAGACTGATTCCTCCCTCCACACACACACAATAAATGCTTTGTAGCAAAAGGGGGGGTGTCTAAAGAATTTGGTACTCCATAGAAGGGGGGGGGGAGCATGATTTTCCCGGAGGGCCTGAAGCTGCAGATAGCTTACCTCAGAAGGACCTCAGCTTTTAAAATTTATTTGATGTGATTTCTGTTATAAAACTATACGTTAATATTCTAGGTATGAAAATTTCTTATTACTGGAAGGGGGAGTGTGTTAGTTATTAATTGGCTATTAGTCTGTATTGTGATGGTGGTTATAAATGTTTGCAATGGATGTTCTATTAATCTTCGCAGAGCGATTGTAGGGCCTG
Source organism: Euleptes europaea (assembly GCF_029931775.1). Lineage (NCBI taxonomy): Eukaryota > Metazoa > Chordata > Lepidosauria > Squamata > Sphaerodactylidae > Euleptes > Euleptes europaea. The sequence goes on from NC_079312.1 coordinate 2,086,128, forward strand.
ATGCTGACGGTCACCCCCCTCAGAAGGACTCCAGCCTTTTTATAAAGCTGCACAGTAATATTCGAGGGCTGCAAGAAACTCCTGAAAAGAAAGGACAGACAACACACCAAGATAGAGTGGAGCTGCAAGTCTATGCATTTTTATGGGACGAGCAAGACAGAAATCCAAAAACAGGCCCGAACTGGTACATGTTCATTATTCTTTTACATACTTAACTGCTGTTCTGTGTCTTATAAAGAAATTTGAAATTTGCTTACCGTTAGTTTCAAAAAGGTCAGTGTCACATGATGGGATCAAATATTTACCGCACAGTATTCAGTGGTCTGTGTTGCTGTGATTGCATCCTGTTATTTTGCTAAATTCCTGACCCCAAGTGGCAATCGGCACTATCCTGGGTATTCAAGAAAGGGCCACGAGAGCAAAAAAGTGATACAAATGTTCCTGCCCTCCCTCTCGTGATCTGCCGTTGGTCATAGAAATAGCATTGCTGACAAATGGCCATCTTGCCATTGGTTAAAAACCTCCAGGGAAGGAGAGCCCACCACCTCTCGAGGCATCCTGTTCCACTGAGAAACCACTGTAACTGTAAGACCTTCAGGGAACAGAAAACAACTCAGCACCATCCTCTATATGACAGCGCTTCAAGTCCTTGAAGATCGTTACCATATCCCCTCTCAGTCTTCTCCTCTTCAGGCTAAACATACCCAGCTCCTTCAATCTTTCTTCATAGGACTTAGTCTCCAGACCCCTCACCATCCTTGTTGCCCTCCTCTGGACACGTTCCAGCTTGTCTACATCCTTCTTTAATTGTTGCTCCCCAAACTGAACACAATACCCTAGGTGAGGGCTAACCAGAGCAAAGTGATAGCATCACTTTGCATGACCTGGACACTATACTTCTGTTGATACAGCCCAAGATCGCATTTGCCTTTTTAGCTACCGCATCACATTGCTTACTCAAGTTTAGTGCATGGTCTACTATGACCCCTAGATCCTTTTCACACATGCTACTGCTAAGACAAGCCTCCCCATCCTAATAACCTTCCCAGCTCACTTAGTGCAAGTGACCCATGACAGAAGGACAAATTCTCCCTCCTGTGCTGGGGTTTGGGTGGGAGTAGCAGCATCCATTTGCCAGGCAAGAGGTGTACAGACTCCCAGGCAGAACAACAGAGAGAAACACCAGGGCGCAGTCACAAGAGGCATGGGTTCTGGTCCAAGTAAGGATTTTGGCTGATGCTCCCCTGATGCAGGTAGAGCCTGTAGATGACCTGGAATGACAATGGATTAGTTCACATTTAGAAAGGGGCTCCTTTGGGAGGTGGACTCCTAGCCATTATCTCATGCCCTCCCCAGGCTCCACCCCTAAATGTCTGGTAAATTCCAGACCTGAAGTTGGCATCCTTGTACGTTTGGCAGGATTCATTGCCTCCCCCAGCTCCTATTCATCCCAGTAGCCCTTGGGCCCTGACCTGGAGGGTCTTCAGAAAGTCAACTCAGCCCTGCTCCATGCACAAACCACACCCCTGACACAATCCCGCTCTGTGCCAATGTAAGATTTCCACTTGCCCTACCCAAGCAGGAGACCACTATGGCTTTGGGTGGGCTTCTCTCCTGACAGGCTTAGTGGCCATCCGAAGCCCCTAGAACAGCCTGAACAGTAATCAGACGCAAGCTTGTAGCATCTTTACAGAGCCGGAGACAGTTAACTTTCCCAAAGAACCCAACAGGCATATCTAAAAAGGCTTGATATATACTACGTGTGTGTGCTAAGTGCTGTCAAGTCACTTCCAACTCATGGCAACCCTATGAATCAATGTCCTCCAAATTGTCCTATCCTCAACAGCCTTGCATTTTGAGAGCCTTGGCTTCCTTTATAGATTCAATCCATCTCTTGTTGGCTCTTCCTTTTTTCCTTCTGCCTTCAACTTTCCTAGCATGATTGTCTTTTCCAGTTACTCTTCTCATAATGTGACCAAAGTACAACAGCCTCAGTTTAGTCATTTGAGCTTCTAGGGCCAGTTCAGGCTTGATTTGATCTATAACCCACTGGTTTGTTTCTTGGCAGTCCACGGTATCCGTAACACTCTCCTCCAACACCACATTTCATTGTCAGCTTTCTTCATTGTCCAGCTTTCTTCATTGTCCAGCTTTCACACCCATACATAGTAATAGAGAATAAGATGGCATGAATTAACTTGATCTTGGTGGCCAGTGACACATCCTTACACTTAATAATCTTTTCTAGCTCCTTCATGGCTGGCCTTCCCAGTCTCAATCTCCTTCTGATTTCTTGACTGCAGTCTCCCTTTTGGTTGATGATGGAGCCAAGGAATTGAAAGTCTTGAACAATTTCAGTTTCCTCTATGTCAACCTTAAAGTTACGTAATTCTCCTGTAGTCATTACTTTGGTCTTGTTCAGCTGCAGTCCTGCTTTGGCACTTTCTCTTTTAACTTTCAGCAGTAGTCGTTTCAAGTCTTCGCTATTCTCTGCCAGTAATGTACTCTCTACCAGTATCTCAAATTGGTAATGTTCCTCCCCCAATTTTCATTCCACCTTCATCTAACTCTAATCTAGTTTTCCTAATTATATGTTCTGCATACAGATTGAAGAGATAGGGAGATAAAATACATCCTTTAACACCTTTGCCATTTGGAAACCATTCTTTTTCTCCATATTCTATCCTAACTGTGGACTTTTGTCCAGAGTACTGGTTGTGCATCAAAACGATCAGATGTTGTGGGACACCCATTTCCTTTAAAACCAGCCATAGATTTTCGTGATCCACACAGTTAAAAGCTTTGATGTAATCTATGAAACACAAGCTGATATTCTTCTGAAATTCTCCCGTATGCTCCAGTAACCAATGTTATTGCAATATGATCTCTACCGCCTCTCCCTTTTTTGAATCTAGCTTGAGCATCAGGCATTTCTCGTTCCATATGTGGTAACAGTCTTTGCTGTAAGATATTGAGCATCACTTTACTTGTCTGAGAAATGAATGCGATGGTCCAATAGTTGCTGTACTCTAGCAAAATGTACTATAGCAAAATAATATTACAAGCCACAAGTAACACTTTGGTTCTGATCCACCATGTATCTCCCTTCTCTTTTGTTTACCTTCTAGCACATTGCTATCTTTCTCCCCCCCCCCCTCCTGTGCAGAGAGAAGCCTCTCTTTGTAGCCAAGTGAGTAAAGGCATCTTTTCACAGTCAGAGGTTACCCAAGAGAAGGAGATGGAAGAGCAAGACCCAGAAGGATTTGGACCTGGCAAGAGAGCAAAGAAATGCCCCCAGCCCATTCAAGCTGGAAGTGGCATTGCCTCCTGGGAAACAGCTGTGCCAGAAATCTGGGATCAGGAGCCCCTGAACTCAGAAGTACATTGCCGACGCTTCAGGCAGTGCCGCTACTGTGAAGCTGACGGGCCCCGAGAGGTTTGCAGCCAGCTCCATGGACTTTGCAACCACTGGCTGAAGCCAGAGAGACACACCAAGAAGCAGATCCTGGACCTGGTGATCCTGGAGCAGTTTCTGACCATCCTGCCCCAGGCAATGCAGCACTGGGTCAGAGGATGCGGGCCTGAGACCAGTTCCCAAGCGGTGGCCCTTGCCGAAGGCTTCCTCCTGAGTCAGGTAGAGGAGAAGAGGCAGGCAGAACAGGTGAGGGCTTTACGTTGCAGGTATTCCAATTCAAATAATGATATCCAACCTTGTCCAAAATACCCCTGTCTGATATTTGCTCAAGTGTTAATTATCCAAATGGGAGATTTAACAACCTGTTTCAGCAACCAGTTCTTCTAGGGAATTTTTTTAATCCCTCCAGATAATTCCCCAGGGTTGAAGGAAAACCCTACTAGACCTGCTGATAGAAAGGTGGGGAACGATCTATTCCTTGGTGTCCTCCATTCCTTCTCTTACCCGTCTCCCTTGCTGCTGTTTCAGAGTTGGGGTCCATCCATGAAGATGGAAGCTGAGTTCTGTGAGACGGAAGGAGTTTTGTTGGAGGAAGGGCAGCGGGCCCAGGAGCATGCCCAAGATGCCCTCTCATGCGGTAAGGACTATGACAACTGACCCCTAGTTGTGTACCAGTACAGTAACCGAAATCACTGAGTTAGGTCAGTATACTCAAAAAAGATAAAGCTCCAAAAAGCTTTATTAATAGAAAAGTTCAAAAAAGAGATTAAAATACAGGTTATATAGTCAGTTAGGCCAAAGGCATATAAAACAATAAATCTAGCTAGCTACAATACACTTACTAAGGTGTTACATAGTTGCTGATCTTAAAAGTTATAAAGATGTTGTTTCAGGCAACAGAGTGACATGCTGAAATTGACACACGGAAGAAAAGTGACCACCATAAGGCATAGCCAAACTTATGGAAAAGTGGACTCAGGTCAGATGACCCACAACTCCCAATCAAGGTGAACTCTTGGGAGAACTGGGTCATCGCTCAACGAAGATGTCAACCCAGTGTGCGGCGGCTGCTATGAAAAAAGGCAAATTCCATGCTGGCCATAATTAGACAAGGAATAGAGAATAAAACTGCTGATACCATAATGGCTTTATACAAATCTATGGTGACACCACACTTAGAATATTGTGTACTGTTCTGGTCACCACACCTAAGAATGGATATTGCAGAGCTTGAGGAGGTGCAGAAAGAGCAACCAAAATGATCAGGGGGCTAGAGCAACTGCCCTATGAAGAGCAGTTAAAAGAAGGCGGCTGAGAGGAGACATGATAGAGGTCTATAAAATTATGCATGGTTTGGAGAGAGTGGACAGGGAGAAGCTTTTCTCCCTCATAATACTAGAAGAAGGGGTCATCTACTGAAGCTGGAGGGTGAGAGATTACACTAATAAAAGGAAGTATTTCTTCACACAACGCATAGTTTAATTGTGGAACTCCCTGCCCCAGGATGTGGTGATGGCTGCCACCTTGGAAGACTAAGAGGGAATGGACATGTTCATGGAAGAGAGGAGTATTCATGGTTACTAGTTAAAATGGATACTGGTCACGATGCATACCTATTCTCTTTAGGATCAGATGAGCATACCTATTATATTAAGTGCATTGGAATACAGGCAGGATGCTGCTGCTGCAGTTGTCTTGTCTGGGGGCTTCCTAGAGGCACCTGGTTGGCCACTGTGTGAACAGACTGCTGGACTTGATGGGCCTTGGTCTGATGGTATGAGCTAGTGACCTTGATGGTTCTGCCCATTAGCGTAACAAGTTACAGGTGCTGTTTGTGAGAACAGATTGAACTAGGTGTATGTGTGTGACAGCTGGACAATGAAGACAGCCGATAGGAAGAAAGTATATTCCTTTGAAACGTGGTGTTGGGGGAGAGTGTTATGGATACCCTGGGCCACCGAAAAAACAAATAAGTGTGTTTTAGATCAAATCAAGCCTGAACTGACCCTAGAAGCTAAAATGACTAGACACATTATGAGAAGACAAGAGTCACTGGAAAAGACAATCATGCTAGGAAAAGTTAAAGGCACCAGGAAAAGAGGAAGACCCAACGAGATGGATTGACTCTATAAAGGAAGCCACAGCCCTCAATTTGCAAGATCTGAGCAAGGCTGTTAAGGATAGGACACTTTGGAGGACATTGATTCATAGGGTCGCCATGAGTCGGAAGCGACTTGATGGCACTTAACACACACACACACACACACACACACACTCACAGGACAGATTTAAAGTATCATTGGAGTCTGAAATGTTGCAGCAGCATTTAGAGCCCCTCAAGGTTGATGGGTACTTTGTGCTTCTCTTCCACCTCTTCTACAACTTACTACAAAGAGTTACAATTTTTTTTTAGTCGCGGCTTTCTTCCACTTTTCTCTCCCTCACAGGCAGTGAAGAGGCAGTGCTGATCCAGTCTCTTTGCGAAGGTGTGGAAACTGCTGTTGCACCTCCAGTCCAGGTAAGCAAGATAAACAGGGGAGAGCCTGGGTCCCCCCTCCTTTCTCAAGGGGACTTTCTCCTGCAGTTGTTGTTAAGGGGCCCAGGCAAGAGGCTCTGAATGCCACTCTTTTTACACTTGGCAAGATCTCCATCCTGCACCCTCCCAGAACGCCCCCTTACAAGGTGCCATCTCTGCTTGGCATGATCTCTGACAAGGGAATCTGTTTTTTCTTTCAGTCTTCAGTTTCCTTTGGTGAGGTAGCCATGTATTTCACTAAAACAGAGTGGGCCCTGTTGGATCCAGACCAAAAAGCTCTTTACAGGGAAGTCATGCTGGAGAACTACAGGAGCGTGGTCTCTCTGGGTAAGGTGCCAAAGGTGGAAATTGCTGCCATTAGGATTGTGCCATTGGGCTTATGTGTGAATCAAAATCTTGAACCCCAATACATTGAGGCCTGGCTGGCCCAGGGGCAACAGAGGCCAGTGCTGTGGCCATCGCCCAAGCCATAGCGGATGTCCTGCCTGAGGCCAATGTGGGACTGAGAGGCCCTCAGGAAGACTCTCGAAGGGGCCCCATCCTAATTTCTCAGTTGCCAACGTTTGCAACACCCTTGTCCCCCGATGGGATTATTGTCATCCCTTCTGACTGTGATCTGGAATGCAGCCATCCCCCTTACACTGATTGGGATATTGGGCTTTAATCTTGACCAGGTTTCCATTCTTCCATTCCCTTTCTCTCTCTTTCTTTCTCCCCCCTCTTCGAAAGGCTCTAGAATGGAGAAAGTAGCTCAATTCACCTCTCCTCCACATGAGGCCAGCTGGGTGAACTTGGGCCACAGTTCACTCAAAACTCTCCCAGCCTCACCTATCTCACAAGGTGTATGTTTTGGAGAGTGGAAAGGAATGTGATTTGTAAGGTGCTCTGAGACTAGGGTAGAGAAAAGCGGGGCATAAAAGCTTCTTCTATGTCTCTTCTATTTAGCCACACACAGATCAATAGCAGAGACTCAAAAGAGTTGCCTGACAACTCAAATGTGAACAGTGGGGCAATTATTCTTTGCCACTGTAAGGGAGAAAAGTACACATGGGGAGAATGGACAGGGGAGGGATAGGAAGAATATAAAAGATGGTCACCTGGGGGGCTGGCTGGTGATAAGGTGTGACCAGCTGCTCAGTAGGGGGGCGGGAAAAGAAAGTCTGATAATGGAAATAACAGACCCATTAGTGAGCAGTGCCAGATGGGTTGCTTGGCTTCTTGTGTAGGTGCTGACTGAACCTTTTTCTTTATTCCAGCAGCACATATAGAGGAGATGGTAGGGGGATTTCAGGGGTTCTCTTTGGAGAAAGCCAAGAATGGAGACTCTAAAGAAAATGACAGAGATGGGTACAGACCTAACAGGCAGGAGGGAAGACACACAGACAAGAGAAGAGAGAAGTCCGTTCTGTCTCAAGGAGGAGGCTTACGTGAAATCCCAGTCCAAGATAAAAGATCAACCAAAACAAGAATCAAGAAAGGCCTCCATGGTAATCGGAGAAACTGCTCCAGGGAAAATGAAAATGAAAGTGTGGTCTTTGGAAAAACCTTCAGTAAGAACCAGCATGTTATTTCTAAGAGAAAAATTCCCACAAGAGAAAAATCATATGATTGCATGGAATTCAACAAGACCTTCAGTTGGAAATCAACCCTTACTTCACATCAAACTATTCACTCAGGTGAGGAGCTGTATAAATCATTAGACTGCAAACCCAGCCTTTCTGATGCAGCAGGTGTTCATGATACTTTAAAATGCCTATTAATGTGCCCTTCAATATAGAGCAGGAAAAAGCCACTGAAATGTGTTTTGTGTGGATGATCAGACCTCCTTGCGTGGGTTCTAACAGGATCTTTCTTTTCATTCCAGCAGGGGATGATCAGTGGAAGGTGGGTGATGAGGAATTGCATCACCTCTTAACCGATGAAGTGAAGAGTGAAGATTTGAAAGGAAGCTTCAGGAATCAAGGCCAACCTAAGAGGCAAAAAGTATGTCACATGGTCGAGAAGAAAGATAAACCCATTTCTGGCAAAGGGCGGGATTTCCATGAACGAAGCCACATGGTGGACGAAGCATATAAGTGCTTGGAGTGTGGAATGAACTTCTCAGATCAAAACCAATATGATAACCATTTGCAAATGCACAATGGAAAGAAGACCCATCAATGCTTGGAGTGTGGCAAGAGCTTCCTTCATAGAGCAGAACTCCTTAGGCATCAAAGAACACACAAAGGTGAGAAACCTTATAGCGACTCAGACGGTGGCAAGAGCTCACACAGTTCAGACCTTTTTGAACACAAAAGAATTCATTCAGCACAGAATCCATTTATCTTCACAGAAAGTGGAAGGATGTTCTCTTGTGGAAGAAAAGGAAATGCACTTTCCCCGAAGCATAGGATAATGGGGGCACATAAATGCTTTCGGTGTGGAAAGAATTTCAGATACAGATCAAAGCTCCTTGTGCACCAAAAAATACACACAGGGGAGAAACATTTTCAGTGCTCCGAGTGTGGAAAGAACTTTAATCACAGTGGCACTCTTCAACAGCATCAAAGAACCCACACTGGGGAGAACCCTTTTGTATGCTCTGAGTGTGGAAAGAGATTCACTCAAAATGGGCCCCTTCAAAGACATCGAAGAACCCACACAGGGGAGAAACCTTTTGAATGCTCAGTGTGTGGAAAGAGATTCAGCCAGAATGGCAATCTTCAACAGCATCAAATAACCCACACAGGGGAGAAACCTTTTGAATGCTCAGAGTGTGGAAAGAGATTCAGTCAGAGTAGCAATCTTCAAAGTCATCTAAGAACTCACACAGGGGAGAAACCTTTTACATGCTCAGAGTGTGGAAAGAGATTCAGTCGCAGTGGCGATCTTCAAAGTCATCTAAGAACTCACACAGGGGAGAAACCTTTTGAATGCTTAGAGTGTGGAAAGAGATTCAGTCGCAATGACAATCTTAAACAGCATCAAAGAAGACACACAGGGGAGAAACCTTTTGAATGCTCAGAGTGTGGAAAGAGATTCAGTCAGAGTAGCTATGTTCAAAATCATCTAAGAACTCACACAGGGGAGAAACCTTTTGAATGCTCAGAGTGTGGAAAGCGATTCAATTGCAGTAGCTATCTTCAACGGCATCTAAGAACCCACACAGGGGAGAAACCTTTTGCATGCTCAGAGTGTGGAAAGAGATTCAGTTGCAGTGGCAGTCTGAAAGACCATCAAAGAACCCACACAGGGGAGAAACCTTTTGCATGCTCAGAGTGTGGAAAGAGATTCAGTTGCAGTGGCAGTCTGAAAGAGCATCAAAGAACCCACACAGAGGAGAAACCTTTTGAATGCTCAGAGTGTGGAAAAAGATTCAGTCGCAGTGGCCATCTTCAACAGCATCAAAGAACCCACACAGGGGAGAAACCTTTTGAATGCTCAGAGTGTGGAAGGAGATTCAGTCATAGTAGCAGTCTTAAAAAGCATCAAAGAACCCACACAGGGGAGAAATCTTTTGTATGCTCAGAGTGTGGAAAGAGTTTCAGTCAAAATGGGCCCCTTCAAAATCATCTAAGAACTCACACAGGGGAGAAACCTTTTAAATGCTCAGAGAATGCCACTGCGATTGAATCTCTTTCCAATCTTCAACAGCATCAAGGAACCCACACAGGGGAGAAACCTTTTGACTGCTCAGAGTGTGGAAAGAGATTTAGTGGCAGTGGCAATCTTAAAAGGCATCAAAGAACCCACACAGGTGAGAAACCTTTTGGATGCTCAGAGTGTGGAAAGAGATTCAGCCACAATGACAATCTTCAACAGCATCAAAGAACCCACACAGGGGAGAAACCTTTTGACTGCTCTGAGTGTGGAAAGAGATTTCGTTTTAGTGGTGATCTTCGAAAGCATTTAAGAACCCACACAGGGGAGAAACCTTTTGAATGCTCACAGTGTGGAAAGAGGTTTCATTTTAGTGGTGATCTTCGAAAGCATTTAAGAATCCACACGGGGGAGAAACCTTTTGAATGCTCCGAGTGTGGAAAGAGGTTTCATTTTAGTGGTGATCTTCGAAAGCATTTAAGAATCCACACAGGGGAGAATCCTTTTGAATGCTCAGAGTGTGGAAAGAGATTCAGTCACAGTGGCAGTCTTCATACGCATCAAAAAACCCACAAGGAGAGAAACCTTTTGAATGCTCAGAGTGTGGAAAGAGATTCAGTCTCAGTAGCAATCTTAAACAGCATCAAAGAACCTTTTGAATGCTCAGAGTGTGGAAAGAGATTTAGTGGCTGTAGTGATTTTCAAAAGCATTTAAGAATACACACGGGAGAAACCTTTTGAATGCTCAGAATGTGAAAAGAGATTCAGTCTCAGGGCAATCTTAAACAGCATCAAAGAACCCGCATGGGAGAAACCTTTTGAATGGTCAGAGTGTGGAAAGAGATTTAGTGGCAGTAGCGATCTTCAAAAGCATTTAAAAATACACACAGGGCAGAAACCTTTTGGATGCTCAGAGTGTGGAAAGAGATTTAGTTACAGTGGCGATCTTCAAAGCCATCAAAGAACACACACGGGAGAAACCTTTTCAATGCTCAGAGTGAGGGAAAAGATTCAGTCAATGTGACAGTGTTAAATGCATTTTAGAACCCACACAGGGAGAAACTTTTTGATTACTCAGAGAGAGCAAAGAGATTTAGTTGCTATGGTGATCTTCAAAAGCATTTAAGAACCCACATGGGAGAAACACCCACACAGGCGAGAAACCGTTTGAATGCTCAGTGTGCGGAAAGAGATTCCGACACAGTAGCCTTTGTCAGGGGAATCTAAGAACGAACACAGGAAAAACCTTTTTGAATGCATAGTGTAAGGCCCCTCTTCCCTCCTCCAGTTTGATCCCCCAACTCCTCTCAGATTTTTTTAAAAAAATTGTTATAAAATTTAAGGATACAGCAAAAAGGCTTTGGGTAGGGGAAAGGGCAAGATAGAACAAATTATATCTTCCAGGTCTTAACAAAAATGGTATTAGAAAAGGAAAGTAACAAATTTATCAAAAATTCAATTCTTATACTATATCCTACAACACCTAAAAAACTCTTTCAGATAATTTGAACATATCAGACATTCGATATATAATCTCATTACAAATTCCCTCTGCTATAATAAAATATTTACATACTGTTTGAATAGTGATCATAAAAAGACAGTAATTCAGAATTCAATTCTTGTTCAATATCATTAGAACGCCTTAAAACTCAGGTGACCTAAACATACCTTACTCTTAATACTTCAGTACATGTTCTCGTAACAAATACCATTTATAAATACTCGTAATAAATACCAACAAATGTTTGTGCTGTTTGAATAGTATCAGTCATCATTTTATTTGCAGTCATAGACCATCAAATAAATTGAATGTACATAACTATAGAGTAAAACAAGTACAAAATACAATTAAAGTGGGAAAGTATGCAGAAGTACATCGCTAATTAATATCAAATAGTAATAGCTAATTAATATCAAATTGGAATGCCTAATAATAGCAAAAGCTTGGTGGAATAAGTCAGAAAAAACATACATTAAGTAAATAGATATATACAGAACACACAATAAACATTCTCTGTTTTCTCAGCTCTTGTACAGACTTAAGCGATCTGCCTAATTTTCATTGCTGACCAAGCAAATCTGGCCATTCTAGCGGATAAGTTAACTATTGAGTCCAATAGTAGGAATGCTAGACAGTGTTTTCTCAGAGATCTGGGGCAGTCCACTAATAATGGAATCAACAGGATTTGATGGTATAATTTACACTCAAATAGCACATGATTGGTGGTTTCAAGAGCATCCTTCTAATAACCACCTTGAAGTACAAAGTTTCAGTAATGCCTACTAGGTCAAAATCCCCTTCCTGTATTGGTTCCGTGGTTTATGTGCTCTGAGGTTTCCATTTCTGTTCTTGTAAATTATATTAAGGTTACAATTTATGATTATTTGAAGTTGATATTAGACTGTTAAAGACACTAGTAATTGTGAATGCTAATAGTGGATGGTATCGAGTCGGCCACAGACAGCCGTGGCTGGAAGTCCTTATATGGGAGTTCTCCAGGGAGTGCTCCAGTGCCCAACTTGATGGATTCAAAGATAGCAGCAACATTGGGCCTCATTTGAGTCCTCAGTCTTGACCAATCTTGACTCCTTCAGATATTTAAATATAGCAAGATTTTCTGCACTCCTATTATTTAATTAATATTAGAGACGTATAAATGTGAGTGCAGAAAGGTAGGAAAGTTAGATCTCTCTAACACTTGTGTGGGCTAGGAGGGTCTCACAGAGCAGTCCTTATGGACTGGAGGTTCAAAGAGCTGCCTAGCCTGGGGGGTATCATACATCTCTCCATCCCTTGCATGGGATGGAGGTTCTCACAGAACTCCTCAGTCCTTGCGAGGACTGGGGGTCTCAGAGATTTCTCTCACCTTTGCGTAGACTAGAGTTTCTCAGAGATTTCTCCAACAGGTGGAGAGTCTCAGATCTCTCCAATATATGGAGGATCTTAGAGCTCTCCCCAGTCTTTGAATAGACGGGGGGCTTTCAGATCTCTCTAGTCCTTATGGACTGGAGAGATTCACAGAAGACATGAACGGGTAAAGTATGTCTACTAATATTGTACGTATTGGAAATCAAGATACTTTTTACTAAATCAGATCTTATTTACTGAACAAGGTATATGTGTGTGTTAAGTGCCATCAAGTCGCTTCCGACTCATGGCGACCCTATGAATCAATGTCCTCCAAAGTGTCCTATCCTCAACAGCCCCGGTCAGATCTTGCAAATTGAGGGCCATGGCTTCCTTTATAGAGTCAACAAGGTACTTATAACCATTTTCCAGATTTCTGTAACTGTTGTGTTTTCTAAATGAAAGATCTTTTACTGTTTCATTCTAAGGTTTGAAGCTCTAATATAGAAACTTTAATATAGAGATTGCTTATAACTTGAAATATGTTTAAAATTTATAATGTCTGATCTTTTGTAACATTTAAAGACTTTGTATCCATCTACGTATGTACATTCTTTATATGTTAAAGACTTTACACACACACACAAATATATTATTTGAAGCTATTCAATAAAAAGACTTTCTTCTGTAAGTAAATTAAGTTGTTTCCTTCTTATTAGGTGAATAAGATAACATACTTCTCAGGAAGGGTCTTTTTTAAAAAGATTTTTTTTTTATTTTTAATAATATCAAAACAATATGTATTATACTGATTTAAAAAGATATAAACATTACTAATTTAATCAATACCAAAAAAGAAAAGAAAAGAAAAAGTTTTTTCTTGATTGATCTTAAAACCCGAGACTTCTCCATATTGTTTCAATATCTCCAGCAGTTTAGAAATAGATTGATTTGGATTATCTAATATAATTAACATATCATCTGCAAATGCTCTAAGTTTAAATTCATGCTTCTTTACTTTAAGACCTTGAATTTCTTCCGATTCTCTTATTTTACAACACAATGTTTCCAAGGTTCTTGTAGGTTATCCAGGCTGTGTAACCGTGGTCTTGGTATTTTCTTTCCTGACGTTTCGCCAGCAGCTGTGGCAGGCATCTTCAGAGGAGTAACACTGAAGGACAGAGAGACACTGTCCTTCAGTGTTACTCCTCTGAAGATGCCTGCCACAGCTGCTGGCGAAACGTCAGGAAAGAAAATTCCAAGACCACGGTTACACAGCCCGGATAACCTACAAGAACCAATGAACTCTGACCGTGAAAGCCTTCGACAATACTTCAGGAAAGGATTCTTTAAATCTTCTTTGAATGTCTTAAAAACAATGCTGTAATTCCATCTGGGCCAGGGGTTTTATCAATTTTTTGTTTAGTTATTGCATCTTCCAGTTCTGTTGTAGTTATAGGTGCATCCAACACATTTTGTTGTTCAGAGGTCAACCCATTGGTGTTTACTGATTTCAAATACTGAGTCATCTTTTTTTCTGAAATCATGTCTTTTTGAATATCTATTGTAGTGTAAACCCATTCTTTTTGAATATCTATTGTAGTGTAAACCCTTCCCTTAGTCGACTGTATTTTGCTGATTATCTTCTTCTGTGTGGAGTCTCTAAGTTGGCCAGCTAAAAATTTACCTAGTCGGTTAGCATGTTCAAAGTATCTCTGTTTGGCATATTTAATATTTTTATTCATTTCTTCCATGACTACCAGGTTTAGTTGATGTTTAGCCATCTTAATCTTTAACTGAATATTTTTCTGTTGATTTTTGTCAAACTCCAAAATAAGTTGTTCTAAGTTTTGTAATTCCCAAAGTATGTCATTTGTTTGTTCCTCCATGCAGTATGTTTCTGAATCATAAATCCTCTCAGCACAGCCTTGAAAGCATCCCATATCATATTTAAATTAGTTTCTCCATTGATATTAATCTCAAAATAGTCTTTAATGAGTTTATGTAATTCTATTTTTATATCTTCAGCTCTTAAAAGTCTATCATTTAGTCTCCATCTAAATGCTTGTCTGTTATTCCATTCGAAAGAGACTGGATTGTGATCAGAAAAGGTTCTAGGAATTACATGTATTTTACGTAGCTGAGTAAATATTGATTTACTTGCCCAAATCATGTCAATACGGGACTGTGATCCATGTCCTGTGGAATAAAACGTATATTCCTTAGAAGTGTTTCTTGTTCTCCATATGTCCTGAATTTGTAACTCAGCCACCATTTGAAAAAATGATTTAGGAAGACAGCCTTCATTTTCAGCTGTAGCTTTTGTCTTTTTATCAATCACACCGTTTACAACTCCATTAAAATCCCCCTTAATAATATTTGTTTGTCTGCATGCTGTAACAGGATATCATGGAATTGTTTATAAAATTGAGCTTTACTTTCATTAGGTGCATATATGCCTACCACTAAAGTTTTTTGGCCAAAATTTTTGGCAGAAATCACCAGTATTCTGCCTTCTCCATCTTTGTAAATGAGTTCTGGAACAAATGAGGCCTGTATATAGATAACTAATCCTTTAGTTTTTGTTTTCGAAGAAGAAATAAAACTTTGACCCAAGGAAGTCCTTTCCAAATATTTTTTATTCTTTCTAGAAATGTGGGATTCTTGTAAACAAAGAGAATATTTTTGTTTTTGTAGGAATTTAAAAATTTGTAGGAATTTAAAAATCCGTCCTTTTCACTTTTTTATTTAATCCGTTTCCATTCCAAGAGATAATTTTAGCCATGACAACCTAATAATTAATGTCCACCTGTAGCACCTTTAATTGAGTCCTCATCTTCTTCATAGCTGGAGTCTGATTTCTGGTCCGAAGTTACGCCTGTGAGATCTTTCTTGTATTTTCTCATAAATTTGCCCACATCATCCATTGTAGTGACTGTATATTTTACCTCTTTGTAGGTGAATGCTAATCCTTGTGGCAACAGCCATCTGTATCTTATTCCTCTTTTCCTTAAGGTTGAAGTAAAGTCTTTAAAAATAGTCCTTTTGGTCATCAAATGTCTTGGTATATCCTTAAGTAATATCAATGCATTTCCTTCCAAGACGATAGGTTCTTTATACTGTTGCATCATAACGTCTTTCATCCTAACATCATAAAAGGAATTCATAACATCTCTTGCCTTGGCTCTTTTCTAATTGGGAGGCAAAGGTATCTTGTAGATTCTGTTAATTGCATGCTCCAATTCTTCCTCAGCTATGTGGAATAGGTCAGCTATTGACTTCACCAAAGATTCTCTTGTTTGACCATAGTCCTCAGATAAATTGCGCAGATGCAGGTTTGGTTCTCTGGCTTTTAAATCCATCATTGCCAATTGATCCTTTGTATTGTCATCTTGTTGCAGTTTTTCAAATTGTTTGTCATGGTTATCCACTCTTTTCTTGATTTCCTTGTAGTCTTCTGTCATTTTTCTTAATTGATGTGTCCATTGTCTTCATATCAGCTTGTAATGATGAAACTTGCATCTTCATCTCCTGTACTTCTTTAGTTACCATATCCAGTTTCCCTGCCAGCATATCAGCCAATTTACTCACTTGCACTTCTTGTTGTTTAGAAAGCTGTTCCATTTGTTTTTCTTGTTGCTTGGACATTTGTTCCATTTGCTTAGTAAAAGTATCAGTTTGTTTGGCTATAAGGTCTTGTAGTTTTTTATCTTCCTTTTCTGTTGCCATGTCTGTAGAGGGTTTAGAAGTTGCAGGAGTATGCAAAGAGCCAGATCGTGTTCTTGATACAGACATGTACAGCTAGCAAAAAGATCGAGATTTAGGCAGGTTCAAATCAGTTAAATTTCCAGCATGCTATGTCAACTGAAACCTCCAAGCTGTTTCGCTGTATTTATTTTTGTTTTAGTCTTTATGGTAGAGAAAATCAATTTAAAAGTAGATGAGATGCTCTAGCTCGGTTTAGACAGGAAGTAGGAAGTACCGCGGACCTTCTGCCTTTCCTTTTTATGGTTATTGAAGAGGGACAGGTTAACCTGTTACACCAGGAAGCGCGCTTCAGGTCCTACGGTGGTGGTTTTGCAGCGGGTATTCTCTGTCTTTGCCTGTTGCCTGGTACCTCTATGATGCCACGTAGTCTGAGTTCTTTGCCTCAGCAGCCATTATGAAGAGGAGGGTCTAAGGCGACTTCCTCTTTTTCCGATTTCCCAGCTTTTTATTGGAGGTCAGTATGTTATTTCAGTTACTCCTTTGTTTAGTCTAGCATGCCATTTATTTAATAAGCCTCCTGCCTATTATCCGCATATATATTCATAAGTCCAATAGTGCCAAAGTTTGGGGGAGGAGGCAGGGATCCCCGGTTAACACAGTCTTAATATGAAACTGATTTCAAGATAGAAAGCAGAGGGGGTTCTTATCACTCACTCGGATTTCAGAAGATGAGGCTTTCACTTTTAAAGTTGGTTACTTAGATGGTGGGAGAACGAAGCCTTTAAGCCAAAAGAAATGTCTGCGGTGAATTCCAATCCCCTCATGCCCGCGGGACAGACATCCAAGCCTCCGGGAGTCTTAAAAAAGCACTCTCGGAGTAGCTCAGGAGTCAACCGCTCTTCAAGGGCAGCAGGAGTAATCCTGAGTCCCGATCCACTGTTTAGGCATCGGGGGGGGTGTCAAGCCCCCCAAATTAGACTTTTTGGGGTCTCAAGCCGGGACAGCCCGGTGAGACAGAGCGCTTCGGTCAGCAGCCTTACCGGAAGGGACAATTCTAACAGCATAGTCACTGAAAGGCAATGACCTGCTTCAACACTGGCCAATACTAATCCTGATCCAGGATCAGTGGGGAACCCTCGTCCATTGTATGAGCACCGACTTCCTGATTCATCCACAAGGACTATACAAAATCTGGTGGGTGTTACCACACCCCCACAAACACATGAACATGCTTTTGGACTGACATGTGGAATTAGCTTGCACATTTGCATAGGGAACAGAAAACAGATCTTTGACCTTAAATGGTGGCTGTTTGTAGTGAGTTTCAGCAGGAAGACAGAGACCTGATTTAAAGGGTTAAAAAGGAATAGGGCATTTATTGATAAATTTGGTAGAATAATGGGAGGGGGAAAACGTTTCCTAAGAAAATGCTAGCAAAAACTAAATCAAAGCACAGACAAATTGCACATTCCTTATCCACACTAACAATATAATATAGCAACCAAAAGTCAACTACAGCTACTCCAACTCAGAGCAGGAGTTACTTTTAAGCTACAGATTGTAAATGTGAGAAGAATTGGGGAGTAGGAGAGGTGGGATCAGCTGGGTCAGAGGTGACCAATCTTCCAAATGTGAGGCCCTAAATAGCAGAGAGGAGCAAGCTCTCTGTGTGGTGCAGTGTGGTTTAGAAAGTAAAGGGAGATAGATCAAGATGGGGAACAAAGATATATCTTTCCTAGTCTGCATAGAGGGGTCGAGGATTGGGAGCCTGGGTTAAGTCTGATCCACATACCACATGTACATACTGATGGCACATTTCAGAGAATTGTCCCTCATTTCTTTGTACAATCAGGCAAACTGATATTGCTTGAATTGGAGCTGTAATTATGAACTGCAGTAAGGACAAATTGTCCCCCTTTGAGACAACTGAATCAAGCATTTGCACAAGGGGATTGTTTGGCTTTCGTTTGTACCTGATGCAGATGTTCTTTTGCCGCGAGAGTCTGAGCCACCTAAGCTTAACGCTGCTGTCCAGGAAGACCTGATCTTCAGTATGATCACAATGAATTTCCAATGATGCATTCCTGCAATACTTTACAAGTTC
Source organism: Euleptes europaea (assembly GCF_029931775.1). Classification (NCBI taxonomy): domain Eukaryota; kingdom Metazoa; phylum Chordata; class Lepidosauria; order Squamata; family Sphaerodactylidae; genus Euleptes; species Euleptes europaea. Next base: position 2,104,321 of record NC_079312.1, read on the forward strand.
CTTAAGTGGCTGTTAGAGACTTCATCTGGTTTGAGCAAGGACTGCTGCAGGTTGGTATACAGTAAATGATCATTTTAGCATCACTTTAGCATGGGCTAAAGTGGGGATTCAGATCACTCGAACACAGAAGAGTTGGTTTTAATATGCCGACTTTCTCTACTGAGGAATCGGCTTACAATCACCTGCCCTTCCCCACAACAGACACCTTATGAGGCAGGTGGGGCTGAGAGCAAAGTACTGTGACTAGCCCAAGGAAATTCAGCAGGCTTCATGTGGGGGAGTGGGGAAACCAACCCGGTTCACCAGATTAGACTCCACCATTCATGTGGAGGAGTGGGGAATCAAACCTTGTTCTCCTGATTAGAGTCCACCTGTTAACCGCTGCTCTTAACCACTACACCACACTGGTTCACAGACATGGTGATCATCTTAAAGGAGTGAGGGCTTAATGAATGGGGTGCCCTTTATAGGAGCAGCAAAACAGAATAAGTGTACAGATGGGAGTGCAACTCGACACAGCAGTCACTTAAGAAAACTAGGTGGCTTTTGAGTACTTCATCCCAGCTTTGGCTAGTGCTCCAGCTGTGGCCTTTCCTGGCTCAGTCTGATCTAGCGTCAGTGATCCATGCTTTAGTTCCGTGTTGGAAACCTATGGCATGCGTGCCGGAGTGGGCACTCAGATCCCTCTCTGTGGGCACGCTTGGGTAACTTGAGCTGTCGCATCTGCGGTTGCGTGAGAAGGCCGGGCGAGCGGCAGCAACGTCTGCCCCCTCCCTCTCTCACAGCTGATCTGCGGCCGCGGCTCAGGTGTTCGTTGGCGCCACTCGCCTCTCCGCCTCTGCCCCGCCTGTCTCCACCTCTGATGGGTGAGGCTGTGGCCGTGTGCCTCGGTGGGCGGCTGGGTCAGGAGCGGGATAGGGCAGATGAGCTCACAACTAAAAGTCACACTTGACCAACTAGGTTGTCTGGGATCAATAAAAGTCATTCTCACAGGTGTTATTGCTGGCACAATCTTGGCATCTACTGCGTCTCGGTCACTGGGTTGCTGATCTCTGCCCTTCAGTATCTGGACGTCTTGGCTGGGCTGCTGCTCCACAGGCAACTGCTGTTCCAAGCTGGGCTGGGGAACGCTGCTTGTGATCGATGTTGAAGCGGTCCCTAAGGCAGCTCCCACTCTTTCCCTTGCCAATTCCACATCCCAACCTTCCACTGGACGTGCTGTATTAACTAAACGAATTCTGGGTGCTGGCACAGGTGTTCCTCCTGACTTCTTCCTCTCTTTCTCCCTCAATGTTGGGCAGTCATTCCTCTTATGGCCCTCTTTTTTACAAAAAAAAAAAAAACCCAATCCTGATTCCACTGATACTCGTGGGTAGATAGTAGCAGTCTGGGAGGTAGGTGTAGACCTTTTCTCACGCCTTTCTCCCCCTCCTGGCTTTTTATCTGGATCAGAGGTTTGTGGTGTCCCAGCAATACCATTTGATTTGGCAAAACCCTTATGGCGATTGGCCCTCATTTGATCTGCACACCTTGAAGCCTCCCTAAGAGTGAGAGGATCACGGTCCCTCACTAATGCTGCAAGTTCATCTGGCAGGAGTCTAAAAAATTGTTCAATCATCATTAATTCCCTCAAATCCTGTAAGGTTCTGACTCCTTCAGATGTAATCCAATGATCAAAGTTAATAGCTAACCTTGAGGCAATGGCAGCATACCCTTCTGTAGAGGTTCGGTCCACTTTACGAAAAGCCCTTCTATAGGTATCAGCTGACAGAGCAAAATGTTATATTGCCAACCTTTTAAATTTGTCAAATTTGTCAAAGTCCATATCTTCTCCAGGAGGTAAATTCCCCATTAAATCCAGCAGGCTCCCTTTAACGTAAGCCCTTAGAACGCGCATCCAATGCCTCTTGGGAATATCAAAATCAACACACGAAGATTCAAACAGCTTAAAATAAGCTATGAGGTCACAATCCGGTTCAAAAGGGGGCAAAAGGTGTCTATTTTGCCTCCAAGTAGCCAAAGCGTTCCTTGGAGTTTGGCCTTGAGGTGGTGAATAAACATCATTGTCCTCCACCTCCGCATACCCCCCCCCACCGTTTATCTGGGCTATCATCCTCTCCGCCACTCCAGCTGCTTCTTTGCCGTTCTGTTCGTCTTGGGGGAAGCCAGGACTCACTTTCTGCAGAAGCACGCTCTCGAGACGGGGGCCATCGCTTCTCCTCCCCACTGCCCCAACTGTCTCTTTGCTGCAACGCTGCTCGTCTCTGAGCCCGCTCCTCTCCCACTGGCAAGCATTCCTTAGACAGGCCGCCATTTTTCAGGACAGCTAAGGGTTTTTCTCTCCTCCTCAGTCCTCCAAACATAGTCTCCTTGTCTAGGTCTCCCTCTGCCAATTATCTCCCAGCCTCGGCTCCCAGGAGGGCTGCCCTGGGGCTTCTTTCCCCCCACAGACTCACCAAAATGGTTGCCTTGGCTTCTAGTTTGCTTTGGGGGTTTTGGCAAGCTTTTTTCCCATTCATGGCCCCACCTCCGTTTCATCTCTTTCCAACGCTGTTCCTCCTCTTCCCGTTCCCTCAAAAGCCTCTCCAACAGATCATCTGGGTCGGTTGAGGTGGTTAACTGGTCAGGAGCCACTACACGGGATGCCATGGTATCTTCTGGGGTCACCTGGAGCTTAGGACGCACAGTCCGTTCCGGCAATGATGATTCCCAGCTCACTCGTGCATTGCTCTGGGGCACAACAGCTTCCTTCGCCTCCAAAATATGCAAATGGTCTAGGAGTGGAGTCTTATCAAGCGTCAACATAGTCTCGTCCCATGTGTTAGGAGAAATGCCACTTGCCATTGTCAAAACTCCTAACACTTTTCAAAATAACAAACACTTCTTGTTGCTTCACACTGTGATTCCAGCAAAAACAATGAAGTGACAAATGTTTTTTGGGGTTCCAATCAAATCCCACAAGCGCTGCTCACCATGTCAAAGAGTTCCCACCTTCAAAGCCTAGCCCCGAGGAAGGAACTCTTTATCTGGAACTAAATGCAAACAACCTTGCCCCCTGCAGGGCACCTCGCCAGCCTCCGCCAGGCAAAGGTCCCAAATATGCAAACCGGCAAGAGTTGCTGCCTACACAAAACGCTTCGCTCAGAGAGCTTTCTCTCTGAGCTCAGCGGGTAGAACTGCCACCAGCCCTTCAAAAGATTTACAGCCGGCAGAGCCTAAGGGCAAAGCTTCTGCCAGCTCCTTAGCAACACAAAACAAGCTCACCCTGCAAGGTAGAGACCCAGCAGGGGGAGGTTTTACCTTCAAGCAGGATTACAAAACTGCGGTAGCAAGCCTAAGGCTTCAGGCACTCAGATTTAGCTTGGAACCACCAAAACAAAAGTCACAAAAGCCAATTTAAAGGCTAACAAGTTTTATTCACAAATGCTGCAATTCCATAGCCAAGTTTCAGAGAAGCAAATAAGCAAGAAAATAATAAAACTTATTCTTACTACACATTTCAAAATTAGGCAAATTTTGGCAAGGCATACAATACCAGGTTCACAAGATGTTTTTTGTCAGCAACAAGTTGATTGTATCAGGATGCAAAAATTCATTCCAGCAGAGATTCCCCCTAAGAGGACAAGAAAACCAAGCGTTTTGGTGAGCTCAGGGAATGGGCCAGCCATATCCCAAAGACACACAGTCTGTATGGTCCTATGGTCTATTTTATGTTAAAACCTCCAAGGCCTGGCCAGTACCATTAAAGGTCAAAGCAATTATTCTAAACCATTAGGTTGCTAAATTGTAAATCCCATTCAGCTGACCACGCCAGAAGTGCAAGTCGACTCTGCAGTATCGAAAGCACCTGGCCTGGCAGCTGAACTAAAAGTATTTTGTTGCTAGGAGACAAATGGCTCCCAGATGTCTCCAAGGCAAGGCAAAAAGGGAGTTACCGACCTTCTCCAAGTGAGAGCATTCTATACTCCCTAAATACCTTCTCGCAAAAGTGAAACCCTTACAGTTACAACACGGTGTAACTTGCCAAATTAGCCGAGGCCTGATGATCTGCCTCTCATTGTTAAGCCTAAACCATTGTTTTTCAGGACACCAAGAAACATGAAAGTCCTCTTTCTTGACAATGCCTTTCGGGTTAAAAGGGGCCCCGGGGGTCTTCATGCAACTCATTAATGAAATTCTCCATGATTTATTCTATCGAGGCGTGGTAGTTTACCTTGACGATATCCTTATTTACTCTAATTCCGTGGATGAACATATTGCACTGGTCAAAGAAGTGTTACAACGTCTCAGGGACAATCAACTGTATGCTAAGTTATCTAAATGTGAGTTCCACCAGAAGCAGTTAACGTTTTTGGGATACATAGTGTCGCACCATGGACCCTGCCAAAATACAAGCTGTGCTTGATTGGGCTCCTCCCTCCACCCGCAAGCAGGTGCAGCAGTTTCTCGGCTTCGCCAATTTTTATAGTGGTTTCATTCCCAACTTTGCGCAAGTGGCGCTGCCCCTCACCGACCTCCTAAAGGGTAAGGGGGTCTCGGCCACATTGCCCACCGCCAAGATCCATTGGACGGACCAATGTCAGACCATCTTTACAACTCTCAAGCAGCTGTTCACTTCTGAACCTGTACTGCAGCATCCTAATCCTGACCAAATGTTTATTGTACAGGTGGATGCATCTGATGTAGCTATTGGGGGGGGTAGCTTTTGCAAAGAGGGCCAGATGGTCTTCTTCGCCCCTGTGCTTATTTTTCAAAAAAAATTGCACACTCCCAACTGAACTGGCCTATTTGGAAAAAGAGGCTGCGGCCGTCCATCATGCCCTCACTACATGGAGGCAATTTCTGGAGGGGTCCAGGGCCCCCTTTGAGGTCTGGACCGATCACAATAACCTGGAAGCTCTCACGGGCCCCCGCAAACTGTCCGCGAAACAACAGCGTTGGGCTGACTTCTTTGCTCAATTCCGTTTTGTGCTCAAGCATGTGCCTGGAAAGCAAAACGTGCTAGCTGATGCCCTTTCCAGGCTCCCCCAGTATCCAGTAAAACTCGATCGTCCAATGACCTCCCTGTTCACCCCAGTGCAGAGGGAAGCCTTGCCGGTTTTAGCGGTGCAGACCCGATCCCAAACTCTGCTTCAGTCCCAGCTCCAAGCCGTAGACAGCAGAGCCTCTGTCAGAAGGGGAACGACTCCCTCACCAGACCCACCTACGCTTCCTGCGCCTAGTACCCCACAGCAACCAATCCTCCCCTCCACCCCACTGCCACTACCAGCAAGCCCCGCTTCGCCCCCCTCTGCGGTGGGGGTGGTCCTGCCCGACTCCTTCCTGGACTCCCTTCGGGTCCAGTGCCTAGCCGAATGCACTGCTCAGGCACTGCCTCTGGGCTTGCTGGAACGGGGTGGTTGTTGGTACAAAGACTCAAAATTGTATGTGCCCAAAAAATTCGGAAGGAAGTCTTGCATTTAACCTACGGAGCCAAAACCGCAGGACACTTTGGTTTTTTAAAAACTCTCCACTTATTGTGCAGACAGTTCTGGTGGGCGGGCATGCGCACCGATGCAGACTCCTTCATCCGCAGTTGCCCTGTCTCCGCCACTGTCAAGCGGTCCCAAGGGAAACCCCCTGGCCTCTTGCAACCATTGGAGGTCCCTTCGAGACCCTGGGAAGTGATTGCTATGGATTTTATGACTGACCTCCCACTCAGTGAAGGGAAAACGGTTTTGTGGGTTATTACCGACTTATTTTCTAAACAGGTGCCTCTCGTCCCATGCGCTGGTATCTCCTCCGCCCCAAAGTTGGCCTGCCTCTTTGTGTCACATGTCTCCCGGCTGCATTCGTTTCCGCGCAAGGTCGTGAGCGACCGCGGAAGTAGTTACGTTGCCAAGTTTTGGAAAGCTTTCCTCAAACTAGTCGGGGTGGAACAAGGTCTCTCCAGTGCTTTCCACCCCCAAACCGATGGACAAACCGAACGGGTCAACGCAGTCTTGGAATGTTACCTCCATTGCTATGTAAACTATCATCAGGATGATTGGGTTGGGTTGCTGCCTTTTGCTGAATATGCTTATAACAATGCTGTACACCAATCCACAGGTTTTAGCCCCTTTCAAGCTGTATATGGCCAGGACTTCGGTCCTATTGGTCATACTGACGTTTCGGGGGAGGAGGGCGGTAAAGAGGTGACAGATTGGGTGAACGCGATTCGTACCACCTGGCCCTGGCTAGTAAAGAATCTGGAGCGAGCCAAACGTAAATACAAGGCTCAGGCAGATAAGCACCTATCACCTAGCCGAGACTTCAAAGTGGGGGATTTGGTCTACCTCTTAACCAAAAACCTCCGTTCCACCCGTCCGTGTAACAAGCTCAGTGCCAAATATGTGGGACCTTATCCCATCTCTCGAATCATTAATCCGGTAACAGTGGAACTTTCCCTTCCCAAGACACTAAGGCAAGTCCATCCAGTTTTCCATGTAAGCCTCTTGAAACCTCATGTGGCTTCCTCGCAATGGCATCCGGAGCCTTTGCCACCACAACCAGTGATGGTGGGTGTTCGCTTTCTCAAGGACTGTTTCCCTAATGCTCGCATTCCTATCCCCTTTGAAGCCAAAGGCTGCCCGTGGGAGCCGAGACATGGCTAGACTGTTTGAGATTATCTCGTGACACTGTATTGCTGTTGTTTTACTGATGTTCTTTTATAATCAAGTGCATACGAATTCCCCCCCCATTCCTGTCTTTGGATTTCTAAGTTCTGCTCGACTGTGAAACAATTAAACCAACTCTTTTGGACTACTTAGTCTCCTGGTGTGGCTTGTGGTTTTCGATGGGACAAGTGCTTACATTATGTTTGACTTTGGACTGAACTTTGACAATTGCCTTACTCTCCATTTACCTGCTTCTGACCCTCAGCTTACCTTTGAACTCGGACTGGACTAGACCATGCCCTTGTATTATATTTTGGCCACTTGTATCTGGACTCTCTCAATACCTTGGCTTTGAACTCAAACAACTCTTGGCCATGCTTTCCTGCCTCTGGCCCTGGCACTTTGTTCCCACCATTGCACTCTTATGTGCCACTGACAGAATGGAGGCGTGCTCCTGCACAGCCACCCTAGCAGCTGAGAACCAGGCCCTGCGGGACCAAATGACCCAGCTTCCCTATGTATTGACTCAAATCTTGCAACAGCAGCAGTAGTCTGCCATGGTGGGTCCGGCTTCACCCAGGAAGCCGGGTAAGCCTGCTTGAGAAGTTTGGGGGGATGGGGGGGAGAATCTTCCAGCGTTCCTGGCTCAGTGCCAGCTGTATAGTGAGCTCAGGGTCCATGACTTCCCTGATGACCGGACTAAAGTCTATTTTATCATCAACCTTTTAAAGGAACAGGCGGCAAAATGGGCCACTCCCTTGTTAATATCCCAGTCTCCATTGCTGAATGACTTTGCGGGCTTCTTGAACCACATCAAAGCCATTTTTTCAAACCCCCCAGTACCAGGAGGGACTTTTAGATGAGGTCCTAGATGAGTTAGCATGCGTAGACCACCCTGCTACCCTCCAACTCCTCACCTCATTGTGCCTCTGCATAGACGGGTGACTGGAAGCCCGGAAACAGGTACGCAGTGAAGGGTGCTGACAGCCTAGCTCCTAGGAAATTGGGCCTCGCAAGTTCAGTTCTCTGAACCCAATACTGGTAGTTGCAGAACCTTGTGAGCCACTGCAATTGGGAGCTGCCCAACCCCACCTAATGGCCAGGAAGAAAGACAGCGCACACACAAGCTGTGCTTGTATTGTGGGACCCCCAGACATTATGCACAGCAATGCTCAGAAAAACAACGGTCTCAGCCACCGGCAAGCAACAGCCAGCCCCAAGTCAGTACAGACCGTGCCACTTGGGGCATGGTACCAAATCCCATGACCTCAATGATTCCAATGCAGGGCAGCTCCTGGTCCAAGTAAAAATCACCCTGCCTAGTTGTTGTCAGGTACGAGTAGATGCCATGATTGACTCTAGGGCATCACACTGCTTCATGGATAAGACCTTTGCAGCACAACGCCAGGTCCAACTGCAGGCCACAGTACTTCCGATGCTGGTGGAGGCTATTGATGGACACCTCCTTTTGTTGGGACCAGTGACCCAGGAGTCGCAGATACCCTGCAGGTACACCTGGAGCAACTGGGCTTCGATGTGGTCCAAATGCCTTGGTTCCCTATCGTGCTGAGTGTATCCTGGTTAACCCTCCATGATCCCATAATCTGGTGGAGGCATCGGGAGCTGCAGTTTCAGACTCCTTGCTCCCATCCAACACCTGGATCAGTTGTAGGAACAGTCTCTCATCCAGAACCATCCGGTCTACCCATGCCATATGTAAACTTTGCAGATGTGTTCAAAGAAAAAAGGGCTGATCAGTTACCCCTGCAATGGCCTTGCAATTGTGCTATTAACTTGATCCCTGGGGTGCCCTTACCAGCGAGATGCCTATACTCCTCTGAGAATTGCTAGATAAAAACCTAGAACAGGGCCATCCACCTCACCCACCTCTGCCCTGGTTCTGTTTGTGAAAAAGAAGAGTGGGAAAGTGACACTTTGCAATGATTACCGGTCTCTAAATAAAATCACAGTGCGAGATCAGTATTCATTGCCATTGATCCCTGAACTCCTGGAATGGGTATAGGGGCCACTCTGTACACCAAACTGGACTTACGTTGGGCCTACAACCTAGTGTGCATCCAGAGTGGGGATGAAGGGAAGACACTATTCAGCACACGGTGTGGGCAGTTTGAATATCTGGTCATGCCTTTCAGACTGTGTAACGCACCAGCATTGTTCCAACGACTGATGTGGAGGAGCGGGGAATCACAAACCCGGTTCTCCAGATTAGAGTTCATCGTGCTTAACCACTAAACCATGCTGGCTCTAAGCATTCCACCATAATAGATTATAGCAAGCAGGAGTTCTGCTGTAAGCTAGATTTACTTAGTTCAGTTTTGTCATTATATTCTCTTTGGTATTCAGATCAGGCCTCAGGATGATAATGTAGCATTTGGGGATGAAGATGCAACCCAGCAGGCCAGCTCTGGAGGCCAAGATGGAAAAGAAAGCTAGGATGATCCCAATGGGTTCTTTATAGGTCAGGAAAGTTGTAGCCTTGGAAACACACCGAGTGTTTATTGTTTGGATGCTGATCTTCATGACGCCTGGTGCGGTGTACTGCATCTGAAAAGACCAAGAGTGACTTCCATGTCAGTAATATTTAACTTGCATCTATAACTGGGCAGAAGGCTTCATACAATAAATAAAGAGATATCTTTGGTTCTTGTAGGTTATCCGGGCTGGTGTAACCGTGGTCTTGGAATTTTCTTTCCTGACGTTTCGCCAGCAACTGTGGCAGGCATCTTCAGAGTAGTAACACTGAAGGACAGTGTCTCTCAGTGTCAAGGGTGTAGGAAGAGTAATATATAGTCAGAAAGGGGTTGGGTTTGAACTGAGTATTGTCCTGCAAAAGTAATGTGCTAATCATTGTCCTGTAAGTATCAATCTATTAATTAACAGATCACTTCAGGATACAATGGTTCCATATTAACATACCATACCCTCATTAGCACATTAACCTGATACTTTTGCAGGACAATACTCAGCTCAAACCCAACCCCTTTCTGACTATATATTACTCTTCCTACACCCTTGACACTGAGAGACACTGTCCTTCAGTGTTACTACTCTGAAGATGCCTGCCACAGTTGCTGGCGAAACGTCAGGAAAGAAAATTCCAAGACCACGGTTACACAGCCCGGATAACCTACAAGAACCAATGAACTCTGACCGTGAAAGCCTTCGACAATATAAAGAGATATCTATTTATTTATGTTATGATAATAGTATCTGTTATAGTACATAATAACTATATTTAATCTATGTTTTAAAAAGGTAAAGGTCCTTTTTAAAAGTTGATGATGAGAGAATGCTTTGCTGGCTACAGTGAGGAGATCAGAAGTTTAAATGTTAAGGACTGAGCATAAAGATTGCATGTATTTCTGGCATGTGAAACTAGCGCACAGGAATTTTGAGTCTGTAAGGCAGCAACTGCATGAGTTTGGCTTGCCAATAAAGGGCTGTGTGATGAGTCATGAGCAATGTGAGATGAGTTTTGTGCTAAAGCTCCAGAGCGTATGCAGAGAGCGAGTGAAGTGGAAGCCGAAATTCTGATGCGTGTGCAGAGTGATTTAACAGAACCTCTAGCGCCATCTGTTGATGAAGGAAATGTTTACATCCCAGGAAACAAAAGGGGGAAGGAAAATCCCACTGTGAATGGAATAAATGCCGCTGAGCCTAAAAGAGTGGATGATGCAAAGGTTGGGGAAGGTGAGACCGAGCTGGTTACATCCTCAGTGTGGGAGCGTATGCCGCCTGCTAGTCCAGAGTGCAAAGCAGATGTGGGCAGTCCTAGAGCTGAAGGAAGTGCAGAAGCCTCACCCTACGCCATTCTGAAATGATGAGAAGTGGCGTTACAGCAGAAAAGCTAACTTACTATGCTAAAATGGATAGCAAGAATGAACTCTCAAGCTGGAAAAAGAGGGAAGAGTTTTCCAGTGGTGAGAAGGAATCACTGCATCAATATACAGCTATAAACATACTGTTGAGTATTGCAGCTTCAAAGAAAATAGGCGTGAATCAACTCGTTGTGAAAATTGATCAAAAGCTAATCTCGCTACTGCAGAACCAAGGCTTCAAAAGGGGAAATATAGAAAAAGTGTATATTTAGCAAAAGGGAAAATGGACAATGGCAATACATTTTAACATTTTTGGACAATGTTGTCATTTGTTGTGATACTGAGTCAACTGCAAAGGAAATTGCTGGACAACTAAACAAGTCAGTAGGAGTAAAACTGTTTGGAGAGATAAAGAACTGTCTTGGAATGGAAATAGAGAGAGATCAGAGCGGTGGATTTACAATTAGTCAAAGAGACAAAATACTGGAATTTCTCAAGTTTATGAAGTTGCAAAACTGCAAACCAAAGAAAACTCCCCTTGACCCGGCATATTTACAGTAAAAAGGGGGAGACGCATTGAGCGACAGCCAAAGATATAGAGAAGCAATTGAAAAAATTATTCAGCGATCTCAGCAGACCGGACATTTGTGCAACAGTGGAAATTCTGAGCAGAAAAATCAACACACCTACTGTAAATGATTAGAAAGCATAAAGCATCTATCAGCATACTTAAAGGAGACTATAAATTTGAAGTTGAAGATAAAACCAAGTAAAGAGCCAAAATTGAAAGGCTACATGCAAGCAAACTGGAGAGGAGACACAACAGACAGTACATCTACAAGTGGATACCTATTCTTCTATGGAGAAAATTTAATCCCCTGAACCAGTGAAAAGCAAGAGACAGTAGCCTGGGTTTGGTACCAGTAACTCTCCATGTAACACACACCATAAAGCAAAATTAAGCCTTTATTGAAGAAATTTAAGAAAGTTTTAAAAAACAAGGCATATAGGTCTATGGCAGTAGAATGCACAAAAATAACAAACTTGACTATCTATTTACTGGAGTCCAAGAACAGCTCAGTTGGTTCTTGAAGCAAAAAGTTTCCAAATCATAATACAAGTATCTTCCTGGCAGCAAGGAGGGTTGAGGGGGAAAGGGAAAAGGGATTCTTCTTTCTAGCTACACTTATAGGAAGAAGCCGACCATAACCTCCTGACCTCCTCAACCAATCAAGGGGCAGTATCCATGGAACTTTCCAGGGTAGGAGTGAGTTCCCCCTCCCAGACCAGATGGATGACCAGCATTGGGAAATGGACAACAGAAGTGCAAATCTGCTGGTTTACCTGGATGTCTCAGCAGCTTCCAGTATCCTTGAGTGCAGTGCCCTTCTGGTCTGCCTTTTCTCCAGGCGAAATGATCTCTATCGGCTGGAGATCGGTTGTAATAGCAGGAGATCTCCTGCCACCATCTGGACGTTATGAAATATCACCAGTACTGCTAAGTTAGTTGCTAAGAAGAACCAGTACTACGCCAATATATACTCAATAGAGATTTCAACAATTATGTCACAATACAAAGATTATAACAGTAACAATAATGTGAATGTGCAAACAAAAACTTTTTCAACAACATCAACAAAAACCACACAAAACATCAGCAGTCCACAAGGAAGGACAGAAAAATCCACTTCCTCTTTTCCTGGTGCCTTTAACTTTTCCTAGCATGATTGTCTTTTCCAGTTACTCTTGTCTTCTCATAATATGTCCAAAGTACGACAGCTTCAGTTTAGTCATTTTAGCTTCTAGGGTCTGTTCATACTTGATTTGATCTAAAACTTTCTGCTTTGTTTTTTTGGTGGTCCAGGGTATCTGTAACACACTCCTCCAACACCACATTTCAAAGGAATCTACTTTCCTCCTCTCCTCTCCTCTCCTCTTCTGTCTATGTAGATGGATACCAAGTCTTTAAAATGTTACAAAAGTTCAGAGATCTGAGAGTCCCCAGTCTATGCAAAGACTGAGTAGACCTCTAAGACCATGTACTGGAAAAATCTCTGAGAATCCCTAGTATATGCAAAGACTAGAGCAGGGGTGGGGAACGTCAGGCTAGGGGGCCCTTTAAGGCCCGCAAAATCATTTGGTCTGGCCCTTCGTGGGTCTTGACAGATCTTTAGCTCAGAAGAATCTAAGACTCGTGACCATCCTCTGCCATCAGGTGGGTGAGTGCGCCACCAGTTGGATACCTGCCTGCTTGAGGCTTAGTCGGCTAATTTTTAAGTTGATAATTTTGTATGGCCCGCAAATGATGTTATAAATATCCAAATGGCCCTTGGAGGGAAAAAGGTTCCCCAACCCTGGACTAGAGAAATCTCTTGAGTCTCTCAGTCCACATAAGGACTAAAGAGGTCTCTGAACCTTCAGTCTATAAGGCTGAAGAGCTCTATATGAGAACCTCCAGCAAAGGCTGGAGAGATCTGTAAGCCTCTCCATATTTTGGAGAGACCTCTGATCTACGCAGAGATCGGAGAGATCATGTGAGAACCCCTAGTTCATGCAAGAACTACAGAGCTCCATGAACCTCCATTCCATAAGGACTGAAGAGATTGGTGAGAACCTCTAGCCCACGCAAGGACTAGAGAGATCTAACTTCTCTGCCTTTCTGCCCCTCTTTTTATATGTTTCTCACAATAATTGTGAACTAATGGCTCCTGTATCAATTCAGCTATTTCTTTCTTGATGTCCCCTGTGGGATTTTCACTGTGCTTTATATGGTGTGCTTCACTAATCAGCTGTCTATATACCTCTTGTATATATTCCTTGAAACCGGATGCCACTGCCAGAGACAGGATTAGATGGCACAACAATCAACAGGTGAAGGTGACAGAAGCTCTTTGAGTGGGACAGCTGATCCCCGGAAACTCTTGAGTAGACCGTCTTTGTTCTATTCTTATGCTTCAGTTACATGAACTAAAAAGGAAACAAAATGAGAGCATTGAAGCCACCATGGAATTATCAATGCGCAACAAAATCTGAGGGTGGGGAATGGGGGAGACAACAATGGCAGTTATGAGTTAAGAGGAGGGGTCCTTTGATGGATTACAACTTGGTTAAATGACAGGAAGTGAAGAGTAGGAATAAATTTATAGTCCTCACCATGGAGGGAAGTCAGCAATGGAGTTCCACAAGGGTCAGTATTGGGGATGGTACTGTTTCATTTGTTCATAAATGATCTGGAACTGGGAGTGAGTAGAGTAATGTAGGGCAGTTGGAAAAAAAATTGGATTCGGCAAAATTCGGCCTGTTTTGATAACGTCCGAACTCACCCAATTCGGATCTGTGGAATTCGGCACGCAATTCAAAGTTAAGGGGAAATTCGGCCATTTAAAGCCATTAAAAAAACATTTGCGCATTTCCGCGGCTCCGGGGATGGGCATTTTTGGAGGTAGAGGTCCCAACATTTCAGTGTAGCTTGAGGGGACTCTTCTTGCAAGAACCTCCAAGATTGACTTAAATCATTTAACACATAACATCATATCTCAGAGGACATGCTTTCACCTTGCCATGTCATCTGCAACCCTTCTCAACCTTATTTGTTAAGCTAACAGTTCTTTGCTAGAACTGGACAATTCTCAATTCATATATAGGATATTTAAACTCATTTAATCTTTCATTTTAGTTTTGCCTTTGGTGTTTCTGCAAAGGATTAACAGTTCTCAAATTCCATGAATTTCCTATGGAAGTCATCATCAGTTACCAGTCCATGTCAAGGCTAATCTATGAAATCTTATTAGCCTTGTTATAAGACTTGTCCTGCAATGATATTAACATACCACATCCTCATTAACACATTATCTTGATACTTACAGGACAATGATTTGCACATTACCTTTAATACTTTGCAAGACAATGACTCAGCTGAAACCCTTCTGACTACATATTACTCTTCCTACACACTTGACACTGAGAGTCACTGTCCTTCAGTGTTACTCCTCTGAAGATGCCTGCCACAGCTGCGGGCGAAATGTCAGGAAAGAAAATACCAAGACCACGGTTACACAGTCCGGATAACCTACAAGAACCACTGCAAAAAAGGGTATATAAGATGGTCTCTGGCTTATGCTCATGGTTATTAGCATCTTTTGTTTTTGCTAGGCCTGAGTCTTATTGTGCACAATAAATCTTTTTCATTTCACTAGTTTGTGTGTCTGGCTTTTAACTTGGGACAAAGCACCAGGGCCCGAACCTCAGCGTAACCTGTGGGTGGCGCTGACATTTTTGTACAGAGTAGGAATCAATGGTCAGTTCTCACAATGGCGGGATGTGATCAGTGGGGTGCCTCAGGGATCTGTGTTGGAACCAGAGCTTTTCAACCTGTTCATCAATGACCTGGAGTTGGGGTTAAACAGTGAAGTAGCCAAGTTTGCAGATGACACCAAATTATTTAGGGTGGTTAAAACAAAATCGGACTGTGAAGAGCTCCAGAAGGATCTCTGCATACTGGAAGAATGGGCATTAAAATGGCAAATGAGATTCAATGTGAGCAAGTGTAAAGTGATGCATATTGGGGCAAAAAATCCCAACTTCACATATACACTGATGGGATCTGTGCTGGCAGCGACAGACCAAGAAAGGGATCTTGGGGTGGTAGTGGATAGCTCAACGAAGATGTCAACCCAGTGTGCGGTTGCTATAAAAAAGGCAAATTCCATGCTGGCTATAATTAGACGAGGAATAGAGAATAAAACTGCTGATATCATACTGCCCTTGTACAAATCTATGGTGAGACCACACTTGGAATACTCTGTACAGTTCTGGTCACCACACCTAAAAAAGGTTATTACAGAGCTTGAGAAGGTGCAGAAAAGAGCAACCAAAATGATCAGGGGACTAGAGCAACTGTCCTATGGGGAGCGGTTAAGACGCTGTTTAGCTTGGAAAGAAGGCGGATGAGGGGAGACATGATAGAGGTCTATAAAATTATGCATGGTTTGGAGAGAGTGGACAGGGAGACGTTTTTCTCCCTCTCCCATAATACTAGAACACGGGGTCATCTGCTGATGCTGGAGGGTGAGAGATTCAAAACAGATAAAAGGAAGTATTTTTTTCACACAACGCATAGTTAAATTATGGAACTCCCTGCCCCAGGATGTGGTGATGGCTGCCAGCTTGGAGGGCTTTAAGAGGGGAGTGGACATATTCATGGAGGAGAGGGGTATTCATGGCTGTTAGTTAGAATGGATACCTATTCTCTTTAGTATCAGAGTAGCATGCCTATTATTTTGGGTGCGGTGGAACACAGGCAGGATGGTGCTGCTGCACTTGTCTTGTTTGGGGGCTTCCTGGAGGCACCTGGTTTGCCACTGTGTGAACAGACTGCTGGACTTGATGGGCCTGGGTCTGATCCAGCAGGGCCTTTCTTATGTTCTTATGTAAGAGGAAAAGCAGGATTCATGCTTTGTCTCCCCCCATCCATTGGAAAAAGGAAAGTGAATTCCAGAGAGTCAGTTGCCTCCCTTAGGATTCACTGCTCCTGGGTCGGCCGCCCCTGGATTTTTGTCTAAAGAAGCATTTTCTTAGTTCTGTGTTCAAAACTTTCTTTCCAGGCATTTGGAGGCCTGATTTGGACTGGGACCATGGCAGACGAGGAGCCTTAAGCCTCCCACCACATGGTTTGCCTGGTCCAGTGTGGATCAGCGTAAGCCAGTGTGATGTAGTGGTTAAGAAGGATGGACTAGTAGTATGTGAAGGCCCCAGATTCGAATCCCCACTCAGGCCACGGAATGCTCACTGGGTGACCTTGGGCCGGTCGCACTGTCAGCCTCACCTAGTTCACAAGGTTCTCGTGAGGATAAAATGGAGGAGAATGATTTAACCTGCTTTGGGTCCCCACTGGGGAGAAAGGCAGGGTTTAAATGAGTTAAGCAAATAAATATCTGAAATGGGCCCAAGTGACTCTTTTGCAACGCCTGATGGGGCCAACACAAGTCTGGAAATCAGGTTCCAAGCACACAACTCCCAGAACAAATCTAGGGCAGGTCTTGGGACAGCCCTGGAAATTAGGCATTGTGAAGTGAGCCTTGCAGGGTTTCGGGCACCAGGATGGGCTGGGATCCAGGGGGCAAGGGGTGGCCTTCATGGATCCCAAGATCTTGTCAGTGTTAACAGTGGGAGCTGGATTTAAATGCTCCCTAAAGGGACCAGGCGTCCTCCTTGCGTTTCCTCCTGCCTTGGCTCTATTTTCAGCAGCCTCCAAATCAGGCCATCTCTGGGTGGGCTTAATGTGGAGGAGGATTGCCCATTTCTAGGAGAAAACAAAGTCCAGAAGCAGAAAGGGGCCTCTGGTGCCAGCCAACCCCCCCCCCTCCTTTGGGGCTCCAAGAAAGAAGCCTGTTGAATCTGCTCAGGGGAACCGGTGGGCTGGATCCTGCTTGGGGAGGGGCTTCAAAGGCGTGGGGGGGGGGAGAGAGAAGGGGCCACAGCTCCTCTTGCCAGAGGTCATTCAAGGCTGAGGGGTGGTCTGCCCCCCCCCCCATGTCTATGGTCTCCTCCTCTGTCTTTCCTCTGTCCCCTCCCCTCCCCAAGCAAACGCAAAGCCCCTTTTACAGGGAGGAGGCTGGGTGGGGGGCGGCGCGGCGGGCTGAGCTTTGCACCCCCGACGGAGGAGTCAGGCTGTCGTCTGCCTCCGCCCCACGGAAACTGAGGCCAGCGAGTCTAGCACCCTAGAGAGGCCACTTCCTCCTCCTTACGCGGAGGGCGCGTTTGGGAAGGCGGGCTCTGTGGTTGTGACGCGGCCAGCAGCTCCTTCCCAGTGAGTCCAGGGGGGGGGGAGGGGGAGTGCCAGGGGGGTCAGAGGCCGGGCAAGATCCGGGAGGGAGAGGTGGGGGGGGGGCGGATGCAGCCCCTTCCCTGCAGGGCGGAGGCCTCGCCAGGGACCCAGGTGTGCAGAGGGGGAAGGGGGCCTGGAGGGGTCATCGTGGGGGGGGGAGGTGTTGTGATTCCTGGCGGAGGAGTGGGTTGGCGGTCCAGGAAAGGCAGGAGGGAAGAGGGGGCTGGATGGTGGGGAAGGGAAGTGGTTGGGGGTCAGACCCCCCCCCCATCCCGGCAGCTCCTCTCCAGAGTGGCTGTTTCGAGGGAGGGAATCTGGGCGCGAGGGGGGGGGGAGATAAAGGACACCCGGCATGACACGTGTTTGGGAATGAGGGGCACTCAGACGGGGCCCGAGTCTGCCATCCCCTTTCCTTCCGGAGGGCAAAAGCCCCGAGCAGAGAGCAGAGGGGTCCGAGGGGACCGGAGGAGGGCAGCGATGCTTCCAAGGACAGGGAAAAAACACCCCACCTCCCTCCCTGCTGGAGGGAAGGAGAGAGAGACGAGGCCCCCACCCGGCGCGCCTAGGAGACATCACTCTCTGACCTGGGTCGCACAAGCAGAGGCAGTGGGCACCACCTTTCTCCTTGCAGATCTAGCTTTCTGTGCGCGAGGAGTTTCCCGTGATGCAACGGAACGTTTGCAGTCGCCAAGTTCCGGGATGGAATCTCCCACCTGCCCCCTAGAGCCAGACGGTCCAGTTTTAGCTCCTGGTGTGTGGCTGTGGACATGATATGCATCATGATAGTAAATCTGGAGTGGTTCAATAAAAGAATACTGAGGATCCGTGATTTTTAACTCTCTTTTTGTGCACCCTAGGGTTGCCCCAAAGCATTGGGTCCATGATTTTTTGGGGTATGGGCATAATATGGGATTTGAGTTAGGGGTGACTCACTGCAAAAGCCCTGAAGATGTATAAGGTTCTATGTTTTGGAACCATTTTTCTGTGCCGTGGCAGTGCCACAAAGCGGGGGCTGCCTCATTTGTGCAGTGCAATCTATGGCTATGAGTGTACTCCGTGATTTTAACACAAAAATCATAAGGATGTATGAGAATTTGTGCTTTTGAATTATTTTCCCCCCACCCTCGCAGCACCATGAAGCAGTGGATGCGTGATTTTTGTGGTGCTGCCTTTAAACTAAGTCGTGATCTACAGTATGACAGTGGTTTTCTTTTATAAAAATCATATGATTTCACGAGGATCCATTTAAATGCAACTAGATCTGACTTTTACTCAATCTCCTTTTGCACCCAACTTCAACTGAGGTATGGCATTTCTATAATCTTTTTGGTCCAATTCCTCTTTGAAGGGTACCCAAATATGGTGTGTGTGTTTGGGGGAGGGGGCTTCCTACATATGCAGAAGAGTTTGGGCATTGAAAGAAAAAAAATCATCACCCCGACCCCACCCCAGTCCACCCCAGCAGAGGGGCTTGAGCATGCTTTTCACCCTCCAGCATCCATGGAAGATTGAAATGAGTTGAGCAGTATTTCAGGGGGAGAGAAAGGACAAAGTAGGAGGAGGCACTGAACTGGTACATGTTCATTATTCTTTTACATACTTAACTGCTGTTCTGTGTCTTATAAGAAAGAAGAAATTTGAAATTTGCTTACCTATAGTTTCAAAAATGTCAGTGTCACATGATGGGATCACACTGTCAAATATTTACCGCACAGTATTCAGTGGTCTGTGTTGCTGTTATTGCATCCTGTTATTTTGCTAAATTCCTGACCCCAAGTGGCAATCGGCACTATCCTGGGTATTCAAGAAAGGGCCACTAGAGCAGAAAAGTGATACAACTGTTCCTGCCCTCCCTCTCGTGATCTGCCTATGGTCATAGAATTAGCATTGCTGACAAATGGCCATCTTGCCATTGCTTAAAAACCTCCAGGGAAGGAGAGCCCACCACCTCTCGAGGTCTCCTGTTCCACTGAGAAACCACTGTAACTGTAAGACCTTCAGGGAACAGAAAACAACGCAGCACCATCCTCTATATGACAGTGCTTCAAGTCCTTGAAGATGGTTACCATATCCCCTCTCAGTCTTCTCCTCCTCAGGTTAAACATACCCAGCTCCTTCAACCTTTCTTCATAGGACTTGGTCTCTAGACCCCTCACCATCCTTGTTGCTCTCCTCTGGACGCATTCCAGCTTCTCTACATCCTTCTTTAATTGCTGTGCCCCAAACTGAACACAATACCCTAGGTGAGGGCTAACCAGAGCAAAGTGATAGCATCACTTTGCATGACCTGGACACTATACTTCTGTTGATACAGCCCAAGATCGCATTTGCCTGTTTAGCTACCACATCACACTGCTTACTCAAGTTCAGTGTATGGTCTACTATGACCCCTAGATCCTTTTGGCACACTACTGCTAAGGCAAGTCTCCCCCATCCTAATAACCTTCCCAGCTCACTTAGTGCAAGTGACTCATCACAGAAAGACAAATTCTCCCTCCTGTGCTGGGGTTTGGGTGGGAGGAGCAGCATCCATTTGCCAGGCAAGAGGTGTACAGACTCCCAGGCAGAACAACAGAGAGAATCACCAGGGCGCAGTCACAGGAGGCATAGGATCTGGTCCAACTAAGGATTTTGGCTGATGCTCCCCCTTGTCTGCCATCTCCCTGATGCAGGTAGAGCCTGTAGATGACCTGGAATGACAATGGATTAGTTTGCATTTAGAAAGGGGCTCCTTTGGGAGGTGGACTCCTTGCCATTATCTCATGCCCTCCCCAGGCTCCATCCCTAAACATCTGGTAAATTCCAGACCTGAAGTTGGCATCCTTGTACGTTTGGCAGGGTTCATTGCCCCCCCTAGCTCCTGTTCATCCCAGCAGCCCTTGGGCCCTGACCTGGAGGGTCTTCAGGAAGTCAACTCAGCCCTGTTCCATGCACAAACTACACCCCTGACACAATCCCACTCTGTGCCAATGTAAGATTTCCACTTGCCCTACCCAAGCAGGAGACCACTATGGCTTTGGGTGGGCTTCTCTCCTGACAGGCTTAGTGGCCATCTGAAGCCCCTAGAACAGCCTGAACAGTAATCAGACGCAAGCTTGTAGCATCTTTACAGATCCAGAGACAGTTCACTTTCCCAAACAACCCAACAGGCATATGTAAAAAGGCTTGATATATACTATATGTGTGTGTTAAGTGCTGTCAAGTCACTTCCAACTCATGGCAACCCTATGAATCAGTGTCCTCCAAATTGTCCTGTCCTCAACAGCCTTGCATTTTGAGGGCCATGGCTTCCTTTATAGAGTCAATCGATCTCTTGTTGGTTTTCCTCTTTTCCTTCTGCCTTCAACTTTTCCTAGCATGATTGTCTTTTCCAGTTACTCTTCTCTTCTCATAATGTGACTAAAGTACAACAGCCTCAGTTTAGTCATTTGAGCTTCTAGGGCCAGTTCAGGCTTGATTGGATCTATAACCCACTGGTTTGTTTCTTGGCAGTCCACGGTATCCGTAACACTCTTCTCCAACACCACATTTCAAAGGAATCTACTTGCTTTCTATCAGCTTTCTTCATAGTCCAGCTTTCACACCCATACATAGTAATAGAGAATACGATGGCATTAATTACCTTGATCTTGGTTGCCAGTGACGCATCCTTACACTTAATAATCTTTTCTAGCTCCTTCATGGCTGGCCTTCCCAGTCTCAATCTCCTTCTGATTTCTTGGCTGCAGTCTCCCTTTTGGTTGATGATGGAGCCAAGGAATAGAAAGTCTTGATCAATTTCAATTTCCTCTTTGTCAGCCTTAAAGTTGTGTAATTCTCCTGTAGTCATTACTTTGGTCTTGTTCCGCTGCAGTCCTGCTTTGGCACTTTCTCTTTTAACTTTCAGCAGTAGTCGTTTCAAGTCTTCGCTATTCTCTGCCAGTAATGTGGTATCAACGGCATATCTCAAATTGGTAATGTTCCTCCCCCCAATTTTCATTCCACCTTCATCTAAATCTAATCCAGTTTTCCTAATTAAATGTTCTGCATACAGATTGAAGAGATGGGGAGATAAAATACATCCTTTAACACCTTTGCCATTTGGAAACCATTCTGTTTCTCCACATTCTATCCTAACTGTGGACTTTTGTCCAGAGTACTGGTTGTGCATCAAAACGATCAGATGTTGTGGCACACCCATTTCCTTTAAAACCAGCCATAGATTTTCATGATTCACACAGTCAAAAGCTTTGCTGTAATCTATGAAACACAAGCTGATATTCTTCTGAAATTCTCCCGTATGCTCCAATAACCAATGTAAGTTTGCAATATGATCTCTACTGCCTCTCCCTTTTTTGAATCTAGCTTGAGCATCAGGCATTTCTCGTTCCATATATGATAACAGTCTTTGTTGTAAGATATTGAGCATCACTTTACTTGTCTGAGAAATGAATGCGATGGCCCAGTAGTTGCTGTATTCTAGCAAAATGTACTATAGCATAATAATATTACAAGCCACAAGTGGCACTTTAGTTCTGATCCACCATGTATCTCCCTTCTCTTTTGTTTACCTTCTAGCACGTTGCTATCTTTCTCTCCCCCCCCTCCTCCGCAGAGAGAAGCCCCTCTTTGTAGCCAAGTGAGTAAAGGCATCTTTTCACAGTCAGAGGTGACCCAAGAGAAGGAGATGGAAGAGCAAGACCCAGAAGGACCTGGACGTGGCAAGAGAGTAAAGAAAGGCCCCCAGCCCATCCAAGCTGGAAGTGGCATTGAATCCTGGGAAACAGCTGTGCCAGAAATCTGGGATCAGGAGCCCCTGAACTCAGAAATACAGTGCCGACGCTTCAGGCAGTTCCGCTACTGTGAGGCTGACGGGCCCCGAGAGGTTTGCAGCCAGCTCCATGGACTTTGCAACCACTGGCTGAAGCCAGAGAGACACACCAAGAAGCAGATCCTGGACCTGGTGATCCTGGAGCAGTTCCTGACCATCCTGCCCCAGGAAATGCAGCACTGGGTCAGAGGATGCAGGCCGGAGACCAGTTCCCAAATGGTGGCCCTGGCTGAAGGCTTCCTCCTGAGTCAGGCAGAGGAGAAGAGGCAGGCAGAACAGGTGAGGGCTTTTCATTCCAGGTATTCCAATTCAAACAATGATATCCAACCTACTCCAAAAACTCCCCTATCTGATATTTGCGCAAGTGTTAATTATTATATTATTATATTTGCGCAAGTATTAATTGTTTAATTATTAAACAACCTGTTTCAGCAGCCACTTCTTCTAGGGAATATTTTTATCCCTCCAGATAATTCCCCAGGGTTGAAGGAAAACCCTACTAGGTCTGCTGATAGAAAGGTGGGGAGTCTGGGAGTGGGGCACGCTGTATACCTTGGTGTCCTCCATTCCTTCTCTTACCCGTCTCCCTTGCTGCTGTTTCAGAGTTGGGGTCCATCCATGAAGATGGAAGCTGAGTTCTGTGAGATGGAAGGAGTTTTGTTGGAGGAAGGGCAGCGGGCCCAGGCCCAGGAGCATGCCCAAGATGCCCTCTCATGCGGTAAGGACTATGACAACTGACCCCCAGTTGTGTACCAGTAGAGTAACCGAAATCACTGGGTTAGGTCAGTATACTCAAAAACGATAAAGCTCTAAAAAGCTTTATTAATAGAAAAGTTCAAAAAAGAGATTAAAATACGGGTTGTATAGTCAGTTTGGCCAAAGGCATATAAAACAATCAATCTAGCTGGCTTCATTACACTTACTAAGATGTTACATAGTTGCTGATCTTAAAAGTTATAAAGATGTTGGTTCAGGCGACAGAGTGACATGCTGAAATTGACACATGGAAGAAGAGTGACCACCATAAGGCATAGCCAAACTTATGGAAAAGTGGACTCAGGTCAGATGACCCACCACTCCCAAGCAAGGTGGACTCTTGGGAGAACTGGGTCATCTCTCGATGAAGATGTCAACCCAGTTTGCAGCTGCTATGAAAAAGGCAAATTCCATGCTGGCCATAATTAGGCAAGGAACAGAGAATAAAACTGCTGATATCATACTGCCGTTATACAACTCTATGGTGAGAGCACACTTGGAATGTTGTGTACAGTTCTGGTCACCACACCTAAGAAAGGATATTGCAGAGCTTGAGAAGGTGCAGAAAAGCGCAACCAAAATGATCAGGGGACTGGAGCAATTGCCCTGTGAGGAGCGGTTAAAACACTTAGGGCTGTTTAGCTTGGAAAGAAGGCGGTGTATGAGGGGAGACATGATAGAGGTCTATAAAATTATGCATGGTATGGAGAGAGTGGACAGGGAGAAGCTTTTCTCCCTCTCATAATACTAGAACGCGAGGTCATCTGCTGAAGCTGGAGGGTGAGAGATTAAACTAATAAAAGGAAGTATTTCTTCACACAACGCATAGTTAAATTGTGGAACTCCCTGCCCCAGGATGTGATGGCTGCCACCTTGGAAGACTATAAGAGGGGAGTGGACATGTTCATGGATAGAGGAGTATTCATGGTTACTAGTTAAACTGGATACTGGTCATGATGCATACCTATTCTCTCCAGGATCAGATGAGCATACCTATTATATTAGGTGCATTGGAACACAGGCAGGATGCTGCTGCTGTAGCTGTCTGGGGGCTTCCTAGAGGCACCTGGTTGGCCACTGTGTGAACAGACTGCTGGACTTGATGGGCCTTGGTCTGATGGTATGAGCTAGTGACTTTGATGGTTCTGCCCATTAGCGTAACAAGTTACTGGTGCTGTTTGTGAGAACAGATTGAACTCGGCCTGTGAGAAATTACTGTGTGCTGAACCTTAGACACACAAAATGGAGTATAGTGATGTAGCAAATAACAAAATGGTTATTCTGTCTTCACAAGGACTCATTGTGCCTGGATGGGATTGGGGCTCTTAGTGAATTTGATGGGTAGAGAGTTCTGCCTTTATACAAATCTATGCGGCGGGGGGGGGGGGGAGAAATGCTTCTCCATGCAACTTTTGGCACTCAAAGTGATGCGTATAATGGGGATTATATAAATTCATGGAGGAAGTCCCTCACATTGCTTACAATATTCATATCCCACATTTCTTTGCATTTGAGGGGCACAACGTGGCTCAAAGGAAAGACAGACAAATCTGGGCTGAGTTCTTCAGTTTTGCGAATAAATGGAGCCTGCATGTTCTGGGCAGTATAGCTCTGTCAACCAGATGCTAGGGGCCAGTAATAGAGCGTGTTTTGTGCTCATACTTAGTGGGGCATCTGTCATCCCACTACAGGAAATAGGATGACGGACTAGGAATGCCAGGCTTTGGAGTGGCATGGCCAGTAGCTTTGGGAGGATGTGATATCACACATATATTCATTCATATATATCATAAGTGATATTCATTTCCTCAACCCAGATGTGACATTAGTTGGGCAGTAGACGATTCATTCAATTCACATCTGGTTCTTCAGCCGAATGTGGCAGCAAGGTGCCGTGAGACGTCATTTTCACCTCCCTCTTTTTCTCCCACCAGCCTAGACTCAAGGGCGTTTCGAGGAGCCAGCTGGTGGGAGAATAGCCTTCCTGGGCCTTTTCTCTGATCCAGCGGAAATGCTGCCACGTATTTGGGCTCCAGCATTCACAGCACTCCCTATTACTATCTATGGGTGTTAGAGCTGGACAATGAAGAAAGCCGATAGGAAGAAAGTATATTCCTTTTAAATGTGGTGTTGGGGGAGAGTGTTACGCATACCCTGGGCCACCCAAAAAACAAATCAGTGGGTTTTAGATCAAATCAAGCCTGAACTGACCCTAGAAGCTAAAATGACTAAACTGAGGCTGTCATATTTTAGACACATTATGAGAAGACAAGAGCCACAGGAAAAGACAATAATGCTAGGAAAAGTTAAAGGCAGCAGGAAAAGAGGAAGACCCAACAAGAGATGGATTGACTCTATAAAGGAAGCCACGGCCCTCAGTTTGGGAGATCTGAGCAAAGTTGTTAGGACACTTTGGAGGACATTGATTCATAGGGTCGCCATGAGTCAGAAGCGACTTGACAGCACTTAACACACACACACATTCACAGGACAGGTTTAAAGTATCATTGGAGTCTGAAATGTTGCAGCAGCATTTAGAGCCCCTTAAGGTTGATGGGTACTTTGTGCTTCTCTTCCACCTCTTCAGAGCTACAATTTTTTTAGCGTACATACGGCAGAGTGCCTCAGCCCTGGGAACGGGTGTGCTTGAAGCACGATTCAAGTCATGGCTAATACACTTTCTTCCACTTTTCTCTCCCTCACAGGCAGTGAAGAGGCAGTGTTGATCCATTCTCTTTGCGAAGGTGTGGAAACTGCTGTTGCACCTCCAGTCCACGTAAGCAAGATGAAAAGGGGAGAGCCTGGGTCCCCCCTCCTTTCTCAAGGGGATTTTCTCCTGCAGTTGTTGTTAAGGGGCCCAGGCAAGAGGCTCTGAATGCCACTCTTTTTACACACGGCAAGATCTCCAGCCTGCACCCTCCCAGAATGCCCCTTTACAAGGAGCCATCTCTGCTTGGCATGATCTCTGACAAGGGAATCTGTTTTTTTCTTTCAGTCTTCAGTTTCCTTTGGTGAGGTAGCCATGTATTTCACTAAGGCAGAGTGGGCCCTGTTGGATCCAGACCAAAAAGCTCTCTACAGGGAAGTCATGCTGGAGAACTACAGGAGCGTGGTCTCTCTGGGTAAGGGGCCAAAGGTGCAAATTGCTGCCATTAGGATTGTGCCATTGGGCTTATGTGTGAATCAAAATGTTGAACCCCAATACATTGAGGCTTTCCTTGTTATTTGATCCCTTTTGGAAGCCTCAAGGTGGTGCGGTGGCAATGAAAGTGATATTCAGCGTGCCCAGGTAGAATGACCCAAACAGCCTGGCTGGCCCAGGGGCAACAGAGGCCAGTGCTGTGGCCATCGCCCAAGCCATAGCGGATGTCCTGGCTGAGGCCAATGTGGGACTAAGAGGCCCTCAGGAAGACTCTGGAAGGGGCCCCATCGTAATTTCTCAGTTGCCAACGTTTGCAACACGTTGTCCTCCTGATGGGATTATTGTCATCCCTTCTGACTGTGATCTGGAATGCAGCCATCCCCCTTACACTGATTGGTATATTGGGCTTTAATCTTGACCAGGTTTCCATTCTTCCATTCCCTTTCTCTCTCTTTTTTTTTCTCCCCCCTCCTCGAAAGGCTCTAGATTGGAGAAAGTAGCTCAATTCACCACTCCTCCACATGAGGCCAGCTGGGTGAACTTGGGCCACAGTTCACTCAAAACTCTCCCAGCCCTACCTATCTCACAAGGTGTCTGTTGTGGAGAGTGGAAATGAATGTGATTTGTAAGGTGCTCTGAGACTCTTGGGGTAAAGAAAAGCGGGGCATAAAAGCCTCTTCTATGTCTCTTCTATTTAGCCACACACAGATCAACAGCAGAGACTCAAAAGAGTTGCCTGACAACTCAGATGTGAACAATGGGGGAATGATTCTTTGCCACTGTAAGGGAGAAAAATACACATGGGGAGAATGGACAGGGGAGGGATAGGAAGAATATAAAAGCTGGTCACCTGGGGGGGCTGGCTGGTGATAAGGTGTGACCAGCTGCTCAGTAGTGGGGCGGGGAAAGAAAGTCTGATAACGGAAATACAGACCCATTAGTGAGCAGTGCCAGATGGGTTGCTTGGCTTCTTGTGTAGGTGCTGACTGAACCTTTTTCTTTATTCCAGCAGCACATATAGAGGAGATGGTAGGGGGGTTTCAGGGGTTCTCTTTGGAGAAAGCCAAGAATGGAGACTCTAAAGAAAATGACAGAGATGGAGACAGTCCTACCAGGCAGGAGGGAAGACACACAGACAAGAGGAGAGAGAAGTCCGTTCTGTGCCAAGGAGGAGACTTACATGAAATCCCAGTCCAAGATAAAAGATCGACCAATACAAGAATCAAGAAAGGCCTCCATGTTAATCAGAGAAACTGCTCCAGGGAAAATGAAAATGAAAGTGTGGTCTTTGGAAAAACCTTCAGTAAGAACCAGCATGTTATTTCTGAGAGAAAAATTCCCACAAGAGAAAAATCATATGATTGCGTGGATTGCAACAAGACCTTCAGTTGGAAAGCAACCCTTACTTCACATCAAACTATTCACTCAGGTGAGGAGCTGTATAAATCATTAGACTGCAAACCCAGCCTTTCTGATGCAGCAGGTGTTCATGATACTTTAAAATGCCTATTAATGTTCCCTTCAATATAGAGCAGGAAAAAGCCACTGAAATGTGTTTTGTGTGGATGATCAGACCTCCTTGCGTGGGTGCTAACAGGATCTTTCTTTTCATTCCATCAGGGGATGATCAGTGGAAGGTGGGTGATGAGGAATTGCATCACCTCTTAACCGATGAAGTGAAGAGTGAAGATTTGAAAGGAAGCTTCAGGAATCAAGGCCAACCTAAGAGGCAAAAAGTATGTCACATGGTCGAGAAGAAAGATAAACCCATTTCTGGCAAAGGTCGGGATTTCCATGAACGAAGCCACATAGTGGAGGAAGCATATAAGTGCTTGGAGTGTGGAATGAACTTCTCAGATCAAAACCAATATGATATCCATTTGCAAATGCACAGTGGAAAGAATACCCATCGATGCTTGGAGTGTGGCAAGAGCTTCCTTCATAGAGCAGAACTCCTTAGGCATCAAAGAACACACAAAGGTGAAAAACCTTATAGCGACTCAGACTGTGGCAAGAGCTTCTCACACATTTCAGACCTTTTTGAACACAAAAGAATTCATTCAGCACAGAATCCATTTATCTTCACAGAAAGTGGAAGGATGTTCTCGTGTGGAAGAAAAGGAAATGCACTTTCCCCGAAGCATAGGATAATGGGGGCACATAAATGCTTTCGGTGTGGAAAGAATTTCAGATACAGATCAAAGCTCCTTGTGCACCAAAAAATACACACAGGGGAGAAACATTTTCAGTGCTCCGAGTGTGGAAAGAACTTCAGTCACAGTGGCCCTCTTCAACAGCATCAAAGAACCCACACTGGGGAGAACCCTTTTGTATGCTCTGAGTGTGGAAAGAGATTCACTCAAAATGGGCCCCTTCAAAGACATCGAAGAACCCACACAGGGGAGAAACCTTTTGAATGCTCAGAGAATGGAAAGAGATTCAGTCGCAGTGGCAATCTTCAACAGCATCAAAGAACCCACACAGGGGAGAAACCTTTTGAATGCTCAGAGTGTGGAAAGAGATTCAGTCTCAGTGGCAATCTTAAACAGCATCAAAGAACCCACACAGGGGAGAAACCTTTTGCATGCTCAGAGTGTGGAAAGAGATTCAGTCAGAGTAGCAATCTTCAAAGCCATCGAAGAACCCACACAGGGGAGAAAGCTTTTGCATGCTCAGAGTGTGGAAAGAGATTCAGTCAGAGTAGCAATCTTCAAAGACATCGAAGAACCCACACAGGGGAGAAACCTCTTGAATGCTCAGAGAATGGAAAGAGATTATGTCACAGTGGCATTCTTCAACAGCATCAAAGAACCCATATAGGGGAGAAACCTTTTGCCTGCTCAGAGTGTGGAAAGACATTCCATTTCAATGGCAAACTTCTACAGCATTTAAGAACCCACACAGGGGAGAAACCTTTTGAATGCTCAGAGTGTGGAAAGAGATTCAGCCAGAATGGCAAACTTCTACAGCATTTAAGAACCCACACAGGGGAGAAACCTTTTGAATGCTCAGAGTGTGGAAAGAGATTCAGCCAGAATGACAGTCTTCAACAGCATCAAAGAACCCACACAGGGGAGAAACCTTTTGAATGCTCAGAGTGTGGAAGGAGATTCAGTCAAAGTAGCAATCTTAAAAAGCATCAAAGAACCCACACAGGGGAGAAACCTTTTGAATGCTCAGAGTGTGGAAAGAGATTCAGTCACAGTGGCAGTCTTCATACGCATCAAAGAACCCACACAGGGGAGAAACCTTTTGACTGCTCTGAGAGTGGAATGAAATTCAGTCACAGTGGCAATCTTAAAAGGCATCGGAGAACCCACAAGGGGAGAAACCTTTTGAATGCTCAGAGTGTGGAAAGAGATTCAGTCTCAGTAGCAATCTTAAACAGCATCAAAGAACCTTTTGAATGCTCAGAGTGTGGAAAGAGATTTAGTGGCTGTAGCGATTTTCAAAGGCATTTAAGAATACACATGGGAGAAATATTTTGAATGCTCAGAATGTGGGAAGAGATGCAGTCTCAGTGGCAATCTTAAACAGCATCAAAGAACCCACACGGGATAAACCTTTTGAATGCTCAAGAGTGTGGAAAGAGATTTAGTGGCAGTAGCGATCTTCAAAAGCATTTAAGAATATAAACAGGGCAGAAACCTTTTGGATGCTCAGAGTGTGGAAAGAGATTTAGTTACAGTGGCGATCTTCAAAGCCATCAAAGAACGCACACAGGGGAGAAACCTTTTGAATGCTCAGAGTGAGGGAAAAGATTCAGTCAGAATGGCAACCTTCAACGGCATTATAGAATCCACACAGGGAAGCCTTTTGTCTGCTCAGAGTGTGGAAAGAGATTTTGTTTTAGTGGCGATCTTCAAAAGCATATAAGAACCAACACAGGGGAGATACCTTTTGAATGATCAGAATGTGGAAAGAGATTCAATGTGACAGTGTTAAAATACATTTTAGAACCCACACAGGGAGAAACCTTTTGATTACTCAGAGAAAGGAAAGAGATTTAATTGCTATGGTGATCTTCAAAAGCATTTAAGAACCCACACGGGAGAAACACCCACACAGGCGAGAAACTGTTTGAATGCTCAGTGTGGGGAAAGAGATTCCTACACAGTAGCTGTCGTCAGGGGAATCTAAGAACGAACACAAAGGAAAAACCTTTTTGAATGCATAGTGTAAGGCCCCTCTTCCCTCCTCCAGTTTGATCCCCCAACTCCTCTCAGATTTTTCAAAAAAAATTGTTATAAAATTTAAGGATACAGCAAAAAGGCGTTGGGTAGGGGAAAGGGCAAGATAGAACAAATTATATCTTCCAAGTCTTAACAAAAATGGTATTAGAAAAGGAAAGTAACAAATTTATCAAAAATTCAGTCTTATACCATATCCTAGAACACCTAAAAAACTCTTTCAGATAATTTGAACATATCATACATTCGATATATAATCTCATTACAAATTCCCCCTGCTATAATATTTACATACTGTTTGAATAGTGATCATAAAAAGACAGTAATTCAGAATTCAATTCTTGTTCAGTATCATTAGAATGCCTTAAAACTCTTTCAGGTGACCTAAACATACCTTATTCTTAATAATTCAATACATGTTCTCGTAACAAATACCATTTGTAAATACTCATAATAAATACCAACAAATGTTTGTGCTGTTTGAATAGTATCAGTCATCATTTTATTTGCAGTCATAGACCATCAAATCAATTGAATGTACATAACTAAATAATATAGAGTAAAACAAGTACAAAATACAATTAAAATGGGAAAGTATGCAGAAGTACATAGCTAATTCTCTAAAGCAATCTCTATCTTCAATCTATATTAGAGTTTCAAACCTTGCACAGCAACAGGAATTAACAAAAAAGACAGGTTTTATTATTGAATCAAAAATAAAATATTTGGGTACATGGTTAACCTCAAATAATCTTAACTTATTCCAAAATAATTATATTAATCAATGGCAACAAATTGCTATAGATCTTAAAAATTGAGAAAATATACCGATATCATTATGGGGAAGAATCTCTGTGGTTAAAATGATGGTATTACCTAAGATGCTTTTTTTGTTTCAAAATTTACCAATTTTAAAAGGAGCACAAATTTTTAAAAGTTGGAAGAAGGATATTTTAAAATTTTTATGGGGTAAAGAGAGACATAGAATAGCATATAATAATTTATTTGAATTAAAAGAGACAGGAGGTCTGGGGTTACCTGATTTGAGAATGTATTATGAAGCATCTTCTTTTTTTTGGTTAAAAAATTGGATTTTATTAGAGAATCCCAAATTACTTGAATTGGAAGGGTCTAATTTATGTTTTGGCTGGCATGCATATTTATGGTATGAAAAGGATAAAGTAAACAAAGAATTTAATTATCATATTATTAGATTTAGTTTATTTCAAACTGGGAAAAAATATAAAAGGTTTTTGGAAACTAAAACTCCAGGGTGGATTAACCCAGAAGAAGCATTTATGAAGAGAGGTAATCAACTTAATTTGGATATCGGTATCTATAGAGAAATCACAGAATATAAGGAGCGGTGGTGGTTTCTTAAACGAAGGGAAGAGCTCAACATTAAAGATTGTTTTATGTATTATAAATTAAAAGATATATTTAACTAAGATAAATTGATGGGATTTAGTAAAAATAAATCTACATTAGAAATTATATTAAATAAGGGAAATACAGGTTTGATAGCAAGGATATATAAATTATTAATTGAAGTAAATCTAGAACAGGAAAAAAAGAATATCAATTTACAATTACTAATGAAATAAGAGAAAATCTTTATAAAATGTTTTATAGATGGTATATCACTCCAGTAATGATAGGTAAAATGAAAAAAGGTGATATGGATTTATGTTGGAAATGTGGAACCGAAAAAGGAACGTTTATGCATGCCTGGTGGATATGGAACAAAATTAAATTTTTTTGGAGAAAGGTATTAAATGCAACTAACAATCTGATTAATATTAAAGTAAAAAGGGATCCTGCTTTTTGTTTATTGGGAATCCCTAAAAACAATATGAATAGAAGTGACAGAGTCATATGTCAATAAAGTTTTGCAGCTGCAAGGATTATAATAGCTAAATCCTGGAAGCAAGTAAATAAACCTCTAATTAAAGACTGGAGAGAGAAATTGTGGATGTATATGCGGATGGCCAAACTAACAGATTCCTTACATGGGAAGGATATGGAATAATTTAAAAAAAACATGGTCAAAGGCCGCCGCATATTGGGACAAACTGGTGAAAATGAATTTTATTAATTTAGTGAATGAGTTATAGATGCAATTTCAGTATTTTCCATATTTTGTTTATTCTGAATAATTTAAAACTGTTAAGATGCTTCTCTGGAAGTCCATTAGTGTGGTGGTGGGACACTGTTTTAAGGTGGGTGGTGGGTTTTAAGGGTACTTTGAATATTGTAATTTTATTTTCATAATACAATAAAATAACCTGTATGTACCCATTTGTATTGTTTATTTTTTGTTTTGTGATATAAAAATAAAAAATGTATATTAAAAAAACCTTAAAACAGTAATAATATTACATTTAGAAAATAAAACAGTTACAGAAATCTTTAAAAATAGTTAAAGAGACCATAAGTACTAGAGACAGCTGAGAGTCTTCAGTCTATGCAGAGACTGGGTAGACCTCTAAGACCATGTATTAGAGAAATCTCTGAGAATCCCTAGTATATGCAAAGACTAGAGCAGGGGTGGGGAACGTCAGGCTCGGGCCCTTTAAGGCCCACGAAATCACTTGGTCTAGCCCTTCATGGGTCTTGGCAGATCTTTAGCTCAGAAGGATCTAAGACTCGTGACCATCCTCTGCCATCAGGTGGGTGAGTGCACCACCTGTGAGGTTCTTCAGCTGCCCTCGGCAATCCCAATAAGTCACTTAGACAGGCAAATCAGAAGCAGGTAAACGTTTATTGAGGAGCACGTAGGAACGCAACATGAGCAATCCACAAGTTCAAAGCTGCTAATGGCGAACCAAACTACAAAACATAGCTTTAAGCACAGAGTCATCCCAGGTGCAGAAGCAGGCTGCCTGGGAATTAGGTGATAACGGAGCCTAGCAGGAAGGAGGGAGGGAGTAAGCCATAATACTGTAAGTGCCTACATGAAGCTCAAGGCCAGAGCAGAGGGAGGGGGAAGGAATGGGGCAGCTTGACTCGTTCAGAGAAACAAAACGAAAGAATAACACTTGCACAGGAATTGGTCTAACTCATGTCAAGAGCCTGCCTGGACTCCTGGCAGGCTGAACAGCATAACGAATAGACACACTTGAACAGAAATAAGTATGACTGAAATAGAAATAAGCATGACTCTGACATTCTGCCCCCCTTAAGCCCCCCCTCCCAGGCCAGAGACAGATCGAGGCTTTTGGGGGTAGGCATCATGGAAATGTACCAGACGGGGGGCTGCTACATGGGGGGCTGCTACATGGGGGGCTGCTACCCAGTCATCATGTGCTGGTCCCAAATGCTTCCATCGTACCAAATAGAACAGTTTTCCTTCAGTTTGGAATCAAGGATTTTTGAAACTTCCAGATGCACCTCCCCTCCCTCCACAGTTGGTACCTCGGGCTTAGGTTCTGGGTGGAATTGGGGAGCTGTTACATAAGGCTTGAGAAGACTGATATGAAACACTGGGTGGATTCCCCTGAGGGCTTTGGGTAGCGCCAGCTCTACCGCCACCTTGTTGATCACCCTTGTAATGGGCTAGGGACCCACATACTTATCACTGAGCTTTTTACATGGTCATAAGGTTCGGAGGTTTTTGGTGAAGAGGTAGACCTGATCCCCCACCTTAAAGTCCCACCCCGGGGAATGATGTTTGTCTGCATGCTCTTTGTACTTGCGTTTAGCTCGCTCCAGGTTTTTCTGGAGCCAAGGCCATGTGTTTTGAACCACCTGCACCCAATCTCCCACTTCACCTTTTACCCCCTCCTGGAGCAGTTCTACGTTCCCAAAGGATCCAAAATCCCTGCCGTACACCACCTGGAAGGGACTGTACCCCGTGGACGAATGAGGAGCATTATTGTAAGCATATTCAGCAAATGGCAGGAGATCCACCCAATCATCCTGGTGATAATTCACATAACAGTGTAAATAGCATTCCAACACAGAATTAACACGTTCCGTCTGTCCATCCGTCTGAGGATGGTGTGCCGAAGACAAAGCTTGTTCCACTCCCATGAGCTCTAAAAACGCTTTCCAGAACTTAGCCACAAACTGTGGGCCCCTGTCAGATATTATTTTGCGTGGGAACGAGTGATATTTCATCACGTGTGTAACAAACATATGTGCCAGCTTTTGGGCCGTCGGCAAGCCCGAACAAGGAACAAAATGCACTTGCTTAGAAAACAAGTCCGTCACCACCTACAATACCGTCTTCCCTTGGCTGGGGGGGAAGATTTGTAATAAAGTCCATGGCAATGACTTCCCAGGGAACGGACGGGACTTCCAAAGGCTTGAGGAGTCCTGGGGTTTTCCCCATAAGTCCTTTAGAGGTTGCGCAGGTGGGGCAACTGCGCACGAAAAGGTCCACATCAGCTCTCATGCCTGGCCACCAAAACTGACACCTCAACAAATGTAAAGACTTGACAAACCCAAAATGTCCTGCGGTTTTTGCCCCATGAGCCATTTCTAAAATCTCCCTCCAAACAGTTTCTGGAACATATAGTTTCACCCCATGATACCACAACTCCCCCCGGCAAGTAAGAGTTTGAGGAAGCTTTTGGACCCCTTCCTCCTGGCACGCGGCTTCGGCCACCTTAGCGCGGATAGCTTCCAAGAGTCCGCTTGCAGGGTCTGAATTCCCTGCTCGGCTCTGAGCCCGAGTGATCACGGCCAATCCCGACACCTCCCCCGGTTGCTCTGGGGTGAATAAAGAATCCACCGGGCGGTCGATTTGACTGCGGTACTGGGGAAGTCGGGACAGTGCATCAGCTAAACAATTTTCTTTCCCTGGAACATGTTTTAACACAAATCAGAACTTGGCAAAGAACTGTGCCCAACGAACCTGTTTGGCGGACAGTTTTCTAGACCCTTTTAGTGCCTCTAGGTTCTTGTGGTCGGTCCAAACCTCAAAAGGAACATTAACCCCTTCCAAAAAATGTCTCCAAACCGAGAGGGCATGTTTTACAGCTGCTGCCTCCTTTCCCCACATAGCCCAGTTAAGTTCAGTTTGAGAGAACACCTTAGAAAAATACGCGCACGGTTGTAACTGGCCATCCTCGTCTCTCTGGAGGAGTGCCCCCCCATAGCTACGTCTGAAGCGTCCACCTGTACAACGAAAGGTTTTTCACAATCAGGGTGTTTCAACACTGGTTCAGATGTGAACAACTGTTTTGATGTGTCAAATGCTTGTTGACATTCTGGATCCCACAGTAACTTGGCTGACGGCAGCGTGGCTGCAGGTCCTTGCCTTTTGTCCGTAACAGTGAAGTCAGAGGCAAGGCTATTTGTGCAAAGTTATGAATAAAATTGCGGTAGAAATTAGCAAAGCCGAGAAATTGCTGCAATTGTTTGTGGGTAATGGGGACTTCCCACTCCACCACCGCCCGAACCTTTTCAGGGTCCATGGCAAGTCCCTGATGTGACACTATGTATCCCAGAAATGTAATGGAGGATTGATAAAAGTCACACTTGGAAACCTTGGCATACAACCTTTCCTCATAGGACTTGGTCTCCAGACCCCTCATTGTCTTTGTTGCCCTCCTCTGGACAGAGAAAAGGAAATATTTCTTTACACAGGAAGTGATTGAAATGTGGCATTTGTTGCTAGAGGTTGTAGTGATGGCCCTCCTCTGGACACTTTCCAGTTTGTCTACATCTTTCTTAAATTGCGGTGCTCAAAACTGAACACAGTACTCCAGTTGAGGTCTAACCAGAGTGGAGTAAAGCGATACCATCACTTCGCGTGATCTGGACACTATACTTCTGTTGATGCAGCCCAAGACTGCATTTGCCTTTTTAGCTACAGCATCACACTGCTGCTCATGTTCAGTGTTTGGTCTACTAAGACTCCAAGATCCTTTTTCACACACACTACTGCTCAGACAAGTCTCCCCGTCAGGTCCTGCGTCTCGGCCTTAGCCTGACACTACTGCACCCAGCCTCCTGACCTGAGCAGGCCACAGCCTTGGTCATGTGTTCCTGGTTCCCATGTCTTGTACAGTATCTGCGTTGTTTGTGCCCATCCTATTTACCACAATCATCCCAGCTGCAGATCTGTTATGTCTATGTTCATCCTGAGAAAGCTTATCTGTTGTTGTAGCTGCCTGTGTAGTTTGCCCTATCCATCTCCAAAGTCTGAACTGTATTTTAACCCTGTATCCTTGTCTTGATTCCTCATTAGTAGCCTTCTATGCCCCGAAGGCAGCCAGCTTCTTACTTTGTCTGATTTTGCTTGTAATAAAGTCTAAACTGCTTCAGAGCCTTGCCTGATGAGTTTTGCATGAAGGAGACTAAGAAGGACAAACATCTGAGTCTGACATTAGGCTACTAATCCGTTTCTCCGTTCTCCTCTCTTGTGACCGGTGTTGGTTTACTATGGTGGAGGATGGGGATTTGAACAGAGTGCCGGATACTGTCCCTGACCCCAAGGTACCCGACACTGAGGACCAGCCCAAGGACGAGGAACGTCCGGTGGGAGAGCGCCCCGGAGGCGACCCCTGGGGACGTCCGGAATTTCCCCGGCGAGCCTGGCTGGATTCCCCCCGGTTGTTGTAAGCCCTTGGTCAGAGACAGTCAGGTCCAAAGAAGATGGTTTTTACTGGTCAAATAGGTTAACAGAGCACAAAGAAAAGGTGACAGCAATGGAGCTTGCTGGCTTGCACTTGGTAATATAAAAGCATGAAAAAAGCAAGAGATTACAGAACACAAACAGCGCTGTGGTTCCCACAGCTTCAGAGAGTTCAGGTATGCATAACAGTCCTTGAGAGCTGGTCAGTGGAAAACGAAACTGAGATACAGGCCTGACAGTTGTGGATGACTGGGGGCAGATACTCGATGGTGGCGGCCAGTGGTTTGGGGGCTTCCTGAGGATCTGTGGGGTCCTGGACCCATTCCCGGGGATTGGCAACAGCATGAGTGGGACACCGAGCGCCAACACCTCCTGCATCAGAGCCGGAACAGCTTGCCACAATGCGGGAGTTTATGCGGCATATGTGGCTGGAGATGGATGAGCTACGACATGCTCCTCCAGCCAACCAGCCGGTGTGTAGGAGCAGGCCATGAAGACAGTTCATGGTTAAGCTCCCAGGTGTTGTTCACATATACACTGATGGGAGCGACAGACCAAGAAAGGGATCTTGGGGTGGTAGTGGATAGCTCAATGAAGATGTCAACCCAGTGTGCGGCTGCTGTAAAAAAGGCAAATTCTGTGCTGGCCATAATTAGATGAGGAACAGAGACTAAAACTGCTGATCTCATACTGCCCTTGTACAAATCTATGGTGAGACCACACTTGGAATACTCTGTACAGTTCTGGTCACCACACCTAAAAAAGGATATTACAGAGCTTGAGAAGGTGCAGAAAAGAGCAACCAAAATGATTAGGGGACTAGAGCAACTGTCCTATGGGGAGCGGTTAAGGCACTTAGGGCTGTTTATCTTAGAAAGAAGGCTGCTGAGGGGAGACATGATAGAGGTCTATAAAATTATGCATGGTTTGGAGAGAGTGGACAGGGAGAAGTTTTTCTCTCTCTCCCATAATACTAGAACACGGGGTCATCTGCTGATGCTGGAGGGTGAGAGATTCAAAACAGATAAAAGGAAGTATTTTTTCACACAACGCATAGTTAAATTATGGAACTCCCTGCCCCAGGATGTGGTGATGGCTGCCAGCTTGGAGGGCTTTAAGAGGGGAATGGACATATTCATGGAGGAGAGGGGTATTCATGGCTGTTAGTTAGAATGGATACTAGTCATGCTGCATACCTATTCTCTCTAGTATCAGAGGAGCATGCCTATTATTTTGGGTGCGGTGGAACACAGGCAGGATGGTGCTGCTGCAGTCGTCTTGTTTGTGGGCTTCCTAGAGGCACCTGGTTGGCCACTGTGTGAACAGACTGCTGGACTTGATGGGCCTGGGTCTGATCCAGCAGGGCCTTTCTTATGTTCTTATGTAAGAGGAAAAGCAGGATTCATGCTTTGTCTTCCCCCTATCCATTGGAAAAAGGACAGTGAATTTCGGAGAGTCAGCCGCCTCCCTTAGGATTCACTGTTCCTGGGCTGGCCGCCCCTGGATTTCCCACCACATGGTTTGCCTGGTCCAGTGTGGCTCAGCGTAAGCCAGTGTGATGTAGTGGTTAAGAAGGATGGACTAGTAGTATGTGAAGGCCCCAGATTCGAATCCCCACTCAGGCCATGGAATGCTCGCTGTGTGACCTTGGGCCAGTCACTCTTTCAGCCTCACCTAGTTCACAAGGTTCTTGTGAGGATAAAATGGGGGAGAATGATTTAACCTGCTTTGGGTCCCCACTGGGGAGAAAGGCAGGGTTTAAATGAGTAAAGCAAATAAATATCTGAAATGGGCCCAAGTGACTCTTTTGCAACTCCTGATGGGGCCAACACAAGTCTGGAAATCAGGTTCCAAGCACACAACTCCCAGAACAAATCTAGGGCAGGTCTTGGGACAGCCCTGGAAATTAGGCATTGTGAAGTGAGCCTTGCAGGGTTTCGGGCACCAGGATGGGCTGGGATCCAGGGGGCAAGGGGTGGCCTTCATGGATCCCAAGATCTTGTTAGTGTTAACAGTGGGAGCTGGATTTAAATGATCCCTAAAGGGACCAGGCGTCCTCCTTGCGTTTCCTCCTGCCTTGGCTCTATTTTCAGCAGCCTCCAAATCAGACCATCTCTGGGTGGGTCTAAAGTGGAGGAGGACTGCCCATTTCTAGGAGAAAACAAAGTCCAGAAGCAGAAAGGGGCCTCTGGTGCCAGCCAGCCCCCCTCCTCCTTTGGGGCTCCAAGAAAGAAGCCTGTTGAATCTGCTCAGGGGAACCGGTGGGCTGGATCCTGCTTGGGGAGGGGCTTCAAAGGCGTGGGGGGGGGGAGAGAGAGAAGGGGCCACAGCTCCTCTTGCCAGAGGTCATTCAAGGCTGAGGGGTGGTCTGCCCCTCCCCCCCAATGTCCAGCAATTCCTCCTCGGTCTTTCATGGACCTCCCCTCCCCTCCCCAGGCAAATGCAAAGCCCGTTCTGCAGAGGGGGCGGGGGGGGGCGGGCCGAGCTTTGCACCCCCGACGGAGGAGCCAGGCTGTCGGCTGCCTCCGCCCCACAGACATTCCGGCCAGCGAGTCTCGCACCCTAGAGAGGCCACTTCCTCCTCCTTACGCGGAAGGCGCGTTTGGGAAGGCGGGCTCTGTGGTTGTCATGCAGGCTGCAGCTCCTTCCCAGTGAGTCCAGGGGGGGGCGGTGGGGGGGTGCCAGGGGGGTCCGAGGCGGGGCCCGATCCGGGAGAGAGAGAGAGAGATGGGGGGGGGATGGGAGTGGGAGATGCAGCCCCTTCCCTGCATGGCGGAGGCCTCGCCAGGGACCCAGGTTTGCAGGGGGGGGGGAGGAAGGGGGCCTGGAGGGGTCATCGTCGGGATGGGGGGGGGAGGAAGTGGTTGGTGTCAGACCCCCCCCCCTCCCGCCACGTCCTCTCCAGAGTGGCTGTTTCGAGGGGAGGAATCTGGGGGCGGGGCAGAAACGACACGTGTTTGGAAATGGGGGGGCACTCAGACGGGGCCGAGTCTGCCATCCCCTTTCCTTCCGGAGGGCAAAAGCCCCGAGCAGAGAGCAGAGGGGTCCGAGGGGGCCGGAGGAGGGCAGCGATGCCCAAGGACAGCAAAAAAAAAAAAAAACCCCACCTCCCTCCCTGCTGGAGGGCAGGAGAGAGAGACGAGGCCCCACCCGGCACGCCTAGCAGACATCACTCTCTGACCTGGGTCGCACAAGCAGAGGCAGTGGGCACCACCTTTCTCCTTGCAGATCTAGCTTTCTGTGTGCAGGGAGTTTCCCGTGATGCAACGGAACGTTTGCAGTCGCCAAGTTCCGGGATGGAATCTCCCACCTGCCCCCTAGAGCCAGACGGTCCAGTTTTAGCTCCTGGTGTGTGGCTGTGGACATGATATGCATCATGATAGTAAATCTGGAGTGGTTCAATAAAAGAATACTGAGGATCCCTGATTTTTAACTCTCTTTTTGTGCACCCTAGGGTTGCCCCAAAGCATTGGGTCCATGATTTTTTGGGGTATGGGCATAATATGGGATTTGAGTTAGGGGTGTGGTATGGGCATAATATGGGATTTGAGTTAGGGGTGACTCACTGCAAAAGCCCTGAAGATGTATAAGGTTCTATGTTTTGGAACCATTTTTCTGTGCCGTGGCAGTGCCACAAAGCGGGGGCTGCCTCATTTGTGCAGTGCAATCTATGGCTATGAGTGTACTCCGTGATTTTAACACAAAAATCATAAGGATGTATGAGAATTTGTGCTTTTGAATTATTTTCCCCCCACCCTCGCAGCACCATGAAGCAGTGGATGCGTGATTTTTGTGGTGCTGCCTTTAAACTAAGTCGTGATCTACAGTATGACAGTGGTTTTCTTTTATAAAAATCATATGATTTCACGAGGATCCATTTAAATGCAACTAGATCTGACTTTTACTCAATCTCCTTTTGCACCCAACTTCAACTGAGGTATGGCATTTCTATAATCTTTTTGGTCCAATTCCTCTTTGAAGGGTACCCAAATATGGTGTGTGTGTTTGGGGGAGGGGGCTTCCTACATATGCAGAAGAGTTTGGGCATTGAAAGAAAAAAAATCATCACCCCGACCCCACCCCAGTCCACCCCAGCAGAGGGGCTTGAGCATGCTTTTCACCCTCCAGCATCCATGGAAGATTGAAATGAGTTGAGCAGTATTTCAGGGGGAGAGAAAGGACAAAGTAGGAGGAGGCACTGAACTGGTACATGTTCATTATTCTTTTACATACTTAACTGCTGTTCTGTGTCTTATAAGAAAGAAGAAATTTGAAATTTGCTTACCTATAGTTTCAAAAATGTCAGTGTCACATGATGGGATCACACTGTCAAATATTTACCGCACAGTATTCAGTGGTCTGTGTTGCTGTTATTGCATCCTGTTATTTTGCTAAATTCCTGACCCCAAGTGGCAATCGGCACTATCCTGGGTATTCAAGAAAGGGCCACTAGAGCAGAAAAGTGATACAACTGTTCCTGCCCTCCCTCTCGTGATCTGCCTATGGTCATAGAATTAGCATTGCTGACAAATGGCCATCTTGCCATTGCTTAAAAACCTCCAGGGAAGGAGAGCCCACCACCTCTCGAGGTCTCCTGTTCCACTGAGAAACCACTGTAACTGTAAGACCTTCAGGGAACAGAAAACAACGCAGCACCATCCTCTATATGACAGTGCTTCAAGTCCTTGAAGATGGTTACCATATCCCCTCTCAGTCTTCTCCTCCTCAGGTTAAACATACCCAGCTCCTTCAACCTTTCTTCATAGGACTTGGTCTCTAGACCCCTCACCATCCTTGTTGCTCTCCTCTGGACGCATTCCAGCTTCTCTACATCCTTCTTTAATTGCTGTGCCCCAAACTGAACACAATACCCTAGGTGAGGGCTAACCAGAGCAAAGTGATAGCATCACTTTGCATGACCTGGACACTATACTTCTGTTGATACAGCCCAAGATCGCATTTGCCTGTTTAGCTACCACATCACACTGCTTACTCAAGTTCAGTGTATGGTCTACTATGACCCCTAGATCCTTTTGGCACACTACTGCTAAGGCAAGTCTCCCCCATCCTAATAACCTTCCCAGCTCACTTAGTGCAAGTGACTCATCACAGAAAGACAAATTCTCCCTCCTGTGCTGGGGTTTGGGTGGGAGGAGCAGCATCCATTTGCCAGGCAAGAGGTGTACAGACTCCCAGGCAGAACAACAGAGAGAATCACCAGGGCGCAGTCACAGGAGGCATAGGATCTGGTCCAACTAAGGATTTTGGCTGATGCTCCCCCTTGTCTGCCATCTCCCTGATGCAGGTAGAGCCTGTAGATGACCTGGAATGACAATGGATTAGTTTGCATTTAGAAAGGGGCTCCTTTGGGAGGTGGACTCCTTGCCATTATCTCATGCCCTCCCCAGGCTCC
Source organism: Euleptes europaea (assembly GCF_029931775.1). Taxonomy (NCBI): domain Eukaryota; kingdom Metazoa; phylum Chordata; class Lepidosauria; order Squamata; family Sphaerodactylidae; genus Euleptes; species Euleptes europaea. Next base: position 2,146,515 of record NC_079312.1, read on the forward strand.
ATCCCTAAACATCTGGTAAATTCCAGACCTGAAGTTGGCATCCTTGTACGTTTGGCAGGGTTCATTGCCCCCCCTAGCTCCTGTTCATCCCAGCAGCCCTTGGGCCCTGACCTGGAGGGTCTTCAGGAAGTCAACTCAGCCCTGTTCCATGCACAAACTACACCCCTGACACAATCCCACTCTGTGCCAATGTAAGATTTCCACTTGCCCTACCCAAGCAGGAGACCACTATGGCTTTGGGTGGGCTTCTCTCCTGACAGGCTTAGTGGCCATCTGAAGCCCCTAGAACAGCCTGAACAGTAATCAGACGCAAGCTTGTAGCATCTTTACAGATCCAGAGACAGTTCACTTTCCCAAACAACCCAACAGGCATATGTAAAAAGGCTTGATATATACTATATGTGTGTGTTAAGTGCTGTCAAGTCACTTCCAACTCATGGCAACCCTATGAATCAGTGTCCTCCAAATTGTCCTGTCCTCAACAGCCTTGCATTTTGAGGGCCATGGCTTCCTTTATAGAGTCAATCGATCTCTTGTTGGTTTTCCTCTTTTCCTTCTGCCTTCAACTTTTCCTAGCATGATTGTCTTTTCCAGTTACTCTTCTCTTCTCATAATGTGACTAAAGTACAACAGCCTCAGTTTAGTCATTTGAGCTTCTAGGGCCAGTTCAGGCTTGATTGGATCTATAACCCACTGGTTTGTTTCTTGGCAGTCCACGGTATCCGTAACACTCTTCTCCAACACCACATTTCAAAGGAATCTACTTGCTTTCTATCAGCTTTCTTCATAGTCCAGCTTTCACACCCATACATAGTAATAGAGAATACGATGGCATTAATTACCTTGATCTTGGTTGCCAGTGACGCATCCTTACACTTAATAATCTTTTCTAGCTCCTTCATGGCTGGCCTTCCCAGTCTCAATCTCCTTCTGATTTCTTGGCTGCAGTCTCCCTTTTGGTTGATGATGGAGCCAAGGAATAGAAAGTCTTGATCAATTTCAATTTCCTCTTTGTCAGCCTTAAAGTTGTGTAATTCTCCTGTAGTCATTACTTTGGTCTTGTTCCGCTGCAGTCCTGCTTTGGCACTTTCTCTTTTAACTTTCAGCAGTAGTCGTTTCAAGTCTTCGCTATTCTCTGCCAGTAATGTGGTATCAACGGCATATCTCAAATTGGTAATGTTCCTCCCCCCAATTTTCATTCCACCTTCATCTAAATCTAATCCAGTTTTCCTAATTAAATGTTCTGCATACAGATTGAAGAGATGGGGAGATAAAATACATCCTTTAACACCTTTGCCATTTGGAAACCATTCTGTTTCTCCACATTCTATCCTAACTGTGGACTTTTGTCCAGAGTACTGGTTGTGCATCAAAACGATCAGATGTTGTGGCACACCCATTTCCTTTAAAACCAGCCATAGATTTTCATGATTCACACAGTCAAAAGCTTTGCTGTAATCTATGAAACACAAGCTGATATTCTTCTGAAATTCTCCCGTATGCTCCAATAACCAATGTAAGTTTGCAATATGATCTCTACTGCCTCTCCCTTTTTTGAATCTAGCTTGAGCATCAGGCATTTCTCGTTCCATATATGATAACAGTCTTTGTTGTAAGATATTGAGCATCACTTTACTTGTCTGAGAAATGAATGCGATGGCCCAGTAGTTGCTGTATTCTAGCAAAATGTACTATAGCATAATAATATTACAAGCCACAAGTGGCACTTTAGTTCTGATCCACCATGTATCTCCCTTCTCTTTTGTTTACCTTCTAGCACGTTGCTATCTTTCTCTCCCCCCCCTCCTCCGCAGAGAGAAGCCCCTCTTTGTAGCCAAGTGAGTAAAGGCATCTTTTCACAGTCAGAGGTGACCCAAGAGAAGGAGATGGAAGAGCAAGACCCAGAAGGACCTGGACGTGGCAAGAGAGTAAAGAAAGGCCCCCAGCCCATCCAAGCTGGAAGTGGCATTGAATCCTGGGAAACAGCTGTGCCAGAAATCTGGGATCAGGAGCCCCTGAACTCAGAAATACAGTGCCGACGCTTCAGGCAGTTCCGCTACTGTGAGGCTGACGGGCCCCGAGAGGTTTGCAGCCAGCTCCATGGACTTTGCAACCACTGGCTGAAGCCAGAGAGACACACCAAGAAGCAGATCCTGGACCTGGTGATCCTGGAGCAGTTCCTGACCATCCTGCCCCAGGAAATGCAGCACTGGGTCAGAGGATGCAGGCCGGAGACCAGTTCCCAAATGGTGGCCCTGGCTGAAGGCTTCCTCCTGAGTCAGGCAGAGGAGAAGAGGCAGGCAGAACAGGTGAGGGCTTTTCATTCCAGGTATTCCAATTCAAACAATGATATCCAACCTACTCCAAAAACTCCCCTATCTGATATTTGCGCAAGTGTTAATTATTATATTATTATATTTGCGCAAGTATTAATTGTTTAATTATTAAACAACCTGTTTCAGCAGCCACTTCTTCTAGGGAATATTTTTATCCCTCCAGATAATTCCCCAGGGTTGAAGGAAAACCCTACTAGGTCTGCTGATAGAAAGGTGGGGAGTCTGGGAGTGGGGCACGCTGTATACCTTGGTGTCCTCCATTCCTTCTCTTACCCGTCTCCCTTGCTGCTGTTTCAGAGTTGGGGTCCATCCATGAAGATGGAAGCTGAGTTCTGTGAGACGGAAGGAGTTTTGTTGGAGGAAGGGCAGCGGGCCCAGGCCCAGGAGCATGCCCAAGATGCCCTCTCATGCGGTAAGGACTATGACAACTGACCCCCAGTTGTGTACCAGTAGAGTAACCGAAATCACTGGGTTAGGTCAGTATACTCAAAAACGATAAAGCTCTAAAAAGCTTTATTAATAGAAAAGTTCAAAAAAGAGATTAAAATACGGGTTGTATAGTCAGTTTGGCCAAAGGCATATGAAACAATCAATCTAGCTGGCTTCATTACACTTACTAAGATGTTACATAGTTGCTGATCTTAAAAGTTATAAAGATGTTGGTTCAGGCGACAGAGTGACATGCTGAAATTGACACATGGAAGAAGAGTGACCACCATAAGGCATAGCCAAACTTATGGAAAAGTGGACTCAGGTCAGATGACCCACCACTCCCAAGCAAGGTGGACTCTTGGGAGAACTGGGTCATCTCTCGATGAAGATGTCAACCCAGTTTGCAGCTGCTATGAAAAAGGCAAATTCCATGCTGGCCATAATTAGGCAAGGAACAGAGAATAAAACTGCTGATATCATACTGCCGTTATACAACTCTATGGTGAGAGCACACTTGGAATGTTGTGTACAGTTCTGGTCACCACACCTAAGAAAGGATATTGCAGAGCTTGAGAAGGTGCAGAAAAGCGCAACCAAAATGATCAGGGGACTGGAGCAATTGCCCTGTGAGGAGCGGTTAAAACACTTAGGGCTGTTTAGCTTGGAAAGAAGGCGGTGTATGAGGGGAGACATGATAGAGGTCTATAAAATTATGCATGGTATGGAGAGAGTGGACAGGGAGAAGCTTTTCTCCCTCTCATAATACTAGAACGCGAGGTCATCTGCTGAAGCTGGAGGGTGAGAGATTAAACTAATAAAAGGAAGTATTTCTTCACACAACGCATAGTTAAATTGTGGAACTCCCTGCCCCAGGATGTGATGGCTGCCACCTTGGAAGACTATAAGAGGGGAGTGGACATGTTCATGGATAGAGGAGTATTCATGGTTACTAGTTAAACTGGATACTGGTCATGATGCATACCTATTCTCTCCAGGATCAGATGAGCATACCTATTATATTAGGTGCATTGGAACACAGGCAGGATGCTGCTGCTGTAGCTGTCTGGGGGCTTCCTAGAGGCACCTGGTTGGCCACTGTGTGAACAGACTGCTGGACTTGATGGGCCTTGGTCTGATGGTATGAGCTAGTGACTTTGATGGTTCTGCCCATTAGCGTAACAAGTTACTGGTGCTGTTTGTGAGAACAGATTGAACTCGGCCTGTGAGAAATTACTGTGTGCTGAACCTTAGACACACAAAATGGAGTATAGTGATGTAGCAAATAACAAAATGGTTATTCTGTCTTCACAAGGACTCATTGTGCCTGGATGGGATTGGGGCTCTTAGTGAATTTGATGGGTAGAGAGTTCTGCCTTTATACAAATCTATGCGGCGGGGGGGGGGGGGGGAGAAATGCTTCTCCATGCAACTTTTGGCACTCAAAGTGATGCGTATAATGGGGATTATATAAATTCATGGAGGAAGTCCCTCACATTGCTTACAATATTCATATCCCACATTTCTTTGCATTTGAGGGGCACAACGTGGCTCAAAGGAAAGACAGACAAATCTGGGCTGAGTTCTTCAGTTTTGCGAATAAATGGAGCCTGCATGTTCTGGGCAGTATAGCTCTGTCAACCAGATGCTAGGGGCCAGTAATAGAGCGTGTTTTGTGCTCATACTTAGTGGGGCATCTGTCATCCCACTACAGGAAATAGGATGACGGACTAGGAATGCCAGGCTTTGGAGTGGCATGGCCAGTAGCTTTGGGAGGATGTGATATCACACATATATTCATTCATATATATCATAAGTGATATTCATTTCCTCAACCCAGATGTGACATTAGTTGGGCAGTAGACGATTCATTCAATTCACATCTGGTTCTTCAGCCGAATGTGGCAGCAAGGTGCCGTGAGACGTCATTTTCACCTCCCTCTTTTTCTCCCACCAGCCTAGACTCAAGGGCGTTTCGAGGAGCCAGCTGGTGGGAGAATAGCCTTCCTGGGCCTTTTCTCTGATCCAGCGGAAATGCTGCCACGTATTTGGGCTCCAGCATTCACAGCACTCCCTATTACTATCTATGGGTGTTAGAGCTGGACAATGAAGAAAGCCGATAGGAAGAAAGTATATTCCTTTTAAATGTGGTGTTGGGGGAGAGTGTTACGCATACCCTGGGCCACCCAAAAAACAAATCAGTGGGTTTTAGATCAAATCAAGCCTGAACTGACCCTAGAAGCTAAAATGACTAAACTGAGGCTGTCATATTTTAGACACATTATGAGAAGACAAGAGCCACAGGAAAAGACAATAATGCTAGGAAAAGTTAAAGGCAGCAGGAAAAGAGGAAGACCCAACAAGAGATGGATTGACTCTATAAAGGAAGCCACGGCCCTCAGTTTGGGAGATCTGAGCAAAGTTGTTAGGACACTTTGGAGGACATTGATTCATAGGGTCGCCATGAGTCAGAAGCGACTTGACAGCACTTAACACACACACACATTCACAGGACAGATTTAAAGTATCATTGGAGTCTGAAATGTTGCAGCAGCATTTAGAGCCCCTTAAGGTTGATGGGTACTTTGTGCTTCTCTTCCACCTCTTCAGAGCTACAATTTTTTTAGCGTACATACGGCAGAGTGCCTCAGCCCTGGGAACGGGTGTGCTTGAAGCACGATTCAAGTCATGGCTAATACACTTTCTTCCACTTTTCTCTCCCTCACAGGCAGTGAAGAGGCAGTGTTGATCCATTCTCTTTGCGAAGGTGTGGAAACTGCTGTTGCACCTCCAGTCCACGTAAGCAAGATGAAAAGGGGAGAGCCTGGGTCCCCCCTCCTTTCTCAAGGGGATTTTCTCCTGCAGTTGTTGTTAAGGGGCCCAGGCAAGAGGCTCTGAATGCCACTCTTTTTACACACGGCAAGATCTCCAGCCTGCACCCTCCCAGAATGCCCCTTTACAAGGAGCCATCTCTGCTTGGCATGATCTCTGACAAGGGAATCTGTTTTTTTCTTTCAGTCTTCAGTTTCCTTTGGTGAGGTAGCCATGTATTTCACTAAGGCAGAGTGGGCCCTGTTGGATCCAGACCAAAAAGCTCTCTACAGGGAAGTCATGCTGGAGAACTACAGGAGCGTGGTCTCTCTGGGTAAGGGGCCAAAGGTGCAAATTGCTGCCATTAGGATTGTGCCATTGGGCTTATGTGTGAATCAAAATGTTGAACCCCAATACATTGAGGCTTTCCTTGTTATTTGATCCCTTTTGGAAGCCTCAAGGTGGTGCGGTGGCAATGAAAGTGATATTCAGCGTGCCCAGGTAGAATGACCCAAACAGCCTGGCTGGCCCAGGGGCAACAGAGGCCAGTGCTGTGGCCATCGCCCAAGCCATAGCGGATGTCCTGGCTGAGGCCAATGTGGGACTAAGAGGCCCTCAGGAAGACTCTGGAAGGGGCCCCATCGTAATTTCTCAGTTGCCAACGTTTGCAACACGTTGTCCTCCTGATGGGATTATTGTCATCCCTTCTGACTGTGATCTGGAATGCAGCCATCCCCCTTACACTGATTGGTATATTGGGCTTTAATCTTGACCAGGTTTCCATTCTTCCATTCCCTTTCTCTCTCTTTTTTTTTCTCCCCCCTCCTCGAAAGGCTCTAGATTGGAGAAAGTAGCTCAATTCACCACTCCTCCACATGAGGCCAGCTGGGTGAACTTGGGCCACAGTTCACTCAAAACTCTCCCAGCCCTACCTATCTCACAAGGTGTCTGTTGTGGAGAGTGGAAATGAATGTGATTTGTAAGGTGCTCTGAGACTCTTGGGGTAAAGAAAAGCGGGGCATAAAAGCCTCTTCTATGTCTCTTCTATTTAGCCACACACAGATCAACAGCAGAGACTCAAAAGAGTTGCCTGACAACTCAGATGTGAACAATGGGGGAATGATTCTTTGCCACTGTAAGGGAGAAAAATACACATGGGGAGAATGGACAGGGGAGGGATAGGAAGAATATAAAAGCTGGTCACCTGGGGGGGCTGGCTGGTGATAAGGTGTGACCAGCTGCTCAGTAGTGGGGCGGGGAAAGAAAGTCTGATAACGGAAATACAGACCCATTAGTGAGCAGTGCCAGATGGGTTGCTTGGCTTCTTGTGTAGGTGCTGACTGAACCTTTTTCTTTATTCCAGCAGCACATATAGAGGAGATGGTAGGGGGGTTTCAGGGGTTCTCTTTGGAGAAAGCCAAGAATGGAGACTCTAAAGAAAATGACAGAGATGGAGACAGTCCTACCAGGCAGGAGGGAAGACACACAGACAAGAGGAGAGAGAAGTCCGTTCTGTGCCAAGGAGGAGACTTACATGAAATCCCAGTCCAAGATAAAAGATCGACCAATACAAGAATCAAGAAAGGCCTCCATGTTAATCAGAGAAACTGCTCCAGGGAAAATGAAAATGAAAGTGTGGTCTTTGGAAAAACCTTCAGTAAGAACCAGCATGTTATTTCTGAGAGAAAAATTCCCACAAGAGAAAAATCATATGATTGCGTGGATTGCAACAAGACCTTCAGTTGGAAAGCAACCCTTACTTCACATCAAACTATTCACTCAGGTGAGGAGCTGTATAAATCATTAGACTGCAAACCCAGCCTTTCTGATGCAGCAGGTGTTCATGATACTTTAAAATGCCTATTAATGTTCCCTTCAATATAGAGCAGGAAAAAGCCACTGAAATGTGTTTTGTGTGGATGATCAGACCTCCTTGCGTGGGTGCTAACAGGATCTTTCTTTTCATTCCATCAGGGGATGATCAGTGGAAGGTGGGTGATGAGGAATTGCATCACCTCTTAACCGATGAAGTGAAGAGTGAAGATTTGAAAGGAAGCTTCAGGAATCAAGGCCAACCTAAGAGGCAAAAAGTATGTCACATGGTCGAGAAGAAAGATAAACCCATTTCTGGCAAAGGTCGGGATTTCCATGAACGAAGCCACATAGTGGAGGAAGCATATAAGTGCTTGGAGTGTGGAATGAACTTCTCAGATCAAAACCAATATGATATCCATTTGCAAATGCACAGTGGAAAGAATACCCATCGATGCTTGGAGTGTGGCAAGAGCTTCCTTCATAGAGCAGAACTCCTTAGGCATCAAAGAACACACAAAGGTGAAAAACCTTATAGCGACTCAGACTGTGGCAAGAGCTTCTCACACATTTCAGACCTTTTTGAACACAAAAGAATTCATTCAGCACAGAATCCATTTATCTTCACAGAAAGTGGAAGGATGTTCTCGTGTGGAAGAAAAGGAAATGCACTTTCCCCGAAGCATAGGATAATGGGGGCACATAAATGCTTTCGGTGTGGAAAGAATTTCAGATACAGATCAAAGCTCCTTGTGCACCAAAAAATACACACAGGGGAGAAACATTTTCAGTGCTCCGAGTGTGGAAAGAACTTCAGTCACAGTGGCCCTCTTCAACAGCATCAAAGAACCCACACTGGGGAGAACCCTTTTGTATGCTCTGAGTGTGGAAAGAGATTCACTCAAAATGGGCCCCTTCAAAGACATCGAAGAACCCACACAGGGGAGAAACCTTTTGAATGCTCAGAGAATGGAAAGAGATTCAGTCGCAGTGGCAATCTTCAACAGCATCAAAGAACCCACACAGGGGAGAAACCTTTTGAATGCTCAGAGTGTGGAAAGAGATTCAGTCTCAGTGGCAATCTTAAACAGCATCAAAGAACCCACACAGGGGAGAAACCTTTTGCATGCTCAGAGTGTGGAAAGAGATTCAGTCAGAGTAGCAATCTTCAAAGCCATCGAAGAACCCACACAGGGGAGAAAGCTTTTGCATGCTCAGAGTGTGGAAAGAGATTCAGTCAGAGTAGCAATCTTCAAAGACATCGAAGAACCCACACAGGGGAGAAACCTCTTGAATGCTCAGAGAATGGAAAGAGATTATGTCACAGTGGCATTCTTCAACAGCATCAAAGAACCCATATAGGGGAGAAACCTTTTGCCTGCTCAGAGTGTGGAAAGACATTCCATTTCAATGGCAAACTTCTACAGCATTTAAGAACCCACACAGGGGAGAAACCTTTTGAATGCTCAGAGTGTGGAAAGAGATTCAGCCAGAATGGCAAACTTCTACAGCATTTAAGAACCCACACAGGGGAGAAACCTTTTGAATGCTCAGAGTGTGGAAAGAGATTCAGCCAGAATGACAGTCTTCAACAGCATCAAAGAACCCACACAGGGGAGAAACCTTTTGAATGCTCAGAGTGTGGAAGGAGATTCAGTCAAAGTAGCAATCTTAAAAAGCATCAAAGAACCCACACAGGGGAGAAACCTTTTGAATGCTCAGAGTGTGGAAAGAGATTCAGTCACAGTGGCAGTCTTCATACGCATCAAAGAACCCACACAGGGGAGAAACCTTTTGACTGCTCTGAGTGTGGAATGAAATTCAGTCACAGTGGCAATCTTAAAAGGCATCGGAGAACCCACAAGGGGAGAAACCTTTTGAATGCTCAGAGTGTGGAAAGAGATTCAGTCTCAGTAGCAATCTTAAACAGCATCAAAGAACCTTTTGAATGCTCAGAGTGTGGAAAGAGATTTAGTGGCTGTAGCGATTTTCAAAGGCATTTAAGAATACACATGGGAGAAATATTTTGAATGCTCAGAATGTGGGAAGAGATGCAGTCTCAGTGGCAATCTTAAACAGCATCAAAGAACCCACACGGGATAAACCTTTTGAATGCTCAAGAGTGTGGAAAGAGATTTAGTGGCAGTAGCGATCTTCAAAAGCATTTAAGAATATAAACAGGGCAGAAACCTTTTGGATGCTCAGAGTGTGGAAAGAGATTTAGTTACAGTGGCGATCTTCAAAGCCATCAAAGAACGCACACAGGGGAGAAACCTTTTGAATGCTCAGAGTGAGGGAAAAGATTCAGTCAGAATGGCAACCTTCAACGGCATTATAGAATCCACACAGGGAAGCCTTTTGTCTGCTCAGAGTGTGGAAAGAGATTTTGTTTTAGTGGCGATCTTCAAAAGCATATAAGAACCAACACAGGGGAGATACCTTTTGAATGATCAGAATGTGGAAAGAGATTCAATGTGACAGTGTTAAAATACATTTTAGAACCCACACAGGGAGAAACCTTTTGATTACTCAGAGAAAGGAAAGAGATTTAATTGCTATGGTGATCTTCAAAAGCATTTAAGAACCCACACGGGAGAAACACCCACACAGGCGAGAAACTGTTTGAATGCTCAGTGTGGGGAAAGAGATTCCTACACAGTAGCTGTCGTCAGGGGAATCTAAGAACGAACACAAAGGAAAAACCTTTTTGAATGCATAGTGTAAGGCCCCTCTTCCCTCCTCCAGTTTGATCCCCCAACTCCTCTCAGATTTTTCAAAAAAAATTGTTATAAAATTTAAGGATACAGCAAAAAGGCGTTGGGTAGGGGAAAGGGCAAGATAGAACAAATTATATCTTCCAAGTCTTAACAAAAATGGTATTAGAAAAGGAAAGTAACAAATTTATCAAAAATTCAGTCTTATACCATATCCTAGAACACCTAAAAAACTCTTTCAGATAATTTGAACATATCATACATTCGATATATAATCTCATTACAAATTCCCCCTGCTATAATATTTACATACTGTTTGAATAGTGATCATAAAAAGACAGTAATTCAGAATTCAATTCTTGTTCAGTATCATTAGAATGCCTTAAAACTCTTTCAGGTGACCTAAACATACCTTATTCTTAATAATTCAATACATGTTCTCGTAACAAATACCATTTGTAAATACTCATAATAAATACCAACAAATGTTTGTGCTGTTTGAATAGTATCAGTCATCATTTTATTTGCAGTCATAGACCATCAAATCAATTGAATGTACATAACTAAATAATATAGAGTAAAACAAGTACAAAATACAATTAAAATGGGAAAGTATGCAGAAGTACATAGCTAATTCTCTAAAGCAATCTCTATCTTCAATCTATATTAGAGTTTCAAACCTTGCACAGCAACAGGAATTAACAAAAAAGACAGGTTTTATTATTGAATCAAAAATAAAATATTTGGGTACATGGTTAACCTCAAATAATCTTAACTTATTCCAAAATAATTATATTAATCAATGGCAACAAATTGCTATAGATCTTAAAAATTGAGAAAATATACCGATATCATTATGGGGAAGAATCTCTGTGGTTAAAATGATGGTATTACCTAAGATGATTTTTTTGTTTCAAAATTTACCAATTTTAAAAGGAGCACAAATTTTTAAAAGTTGGAAGAAGGATATTTTAAAATTTTTATGGGGTAAAGAGAGACATAGAATAGCATATAATAATTTATTTGAATTAAAAGAGACAGGAGGTCTGGGGTTACCTGATTTGAGAATGTATTATGAAGCATCTTCTTTTTTTTGGTTAAAAAATTGGATTTTATTAGAGAATCCCAAATTACTTGAATTGGAAGGGTCTAATTTATGTTTTGGCTGGCATGCATATTTATGGTATGAAAAGGATAAAGTAAACAAAGAATTTAATTATCATATTATTAGATTTAGTTTATTTCAAAGTGGGAAAAAATATAAAAGGTTTTTGGAAACTAAAACTCCAGGGTGGATTAACCCAGAAGAAGCATTTATGAAGAGAGGTAATCAACTTAATTTGGATATCGGTATCTATAGAGAAATCACAGAATATAAGGAGCGGTGGTGGTTTCTTAAACGAAGGGAAGAGCTCAACATTAAAGATTGTTTTATGTATTATAAATTAAAAGATATATTTAACTAAGATAAATTGATGGGATTTAGTAAAAATAAATCTACATTAGAAATTATATTAAATAAGGGAAATACAGGTTTGATAGCAAGGATATATAAATTATTAATTGAAGTAAATCTAGAACAGGAAAAAAAGAATATCAATTTACAATTACTAATGAAATAAGAGAAAATCTTTATAAAATGTTTTATAGATGGTATATCACTCCAGTAATGATAGGTAAAATGAAAAAAGGTGATATGGATTTATGTTGGAAATGTGGAACCGAAAAAGGAACGTTTATGCATGCCTGGTGGATATGGAACAAAATTAAATTTTTTTGGAGAAAGGTATTAAATGCAACTAACAATCTGATTAATATTAAAGTAAAAAGGGATCCTGCTTTTTGTTTATTGGGAATCCCTAAAAACAATATGAATAGAAGTGACAGAGTCATATGTCAATAAAGTTTTGCAGCTGCAAGGATTATAATAGCTAAATCCTGGAAGCAAGTAAATAAACCTCTAATTAAAGACTGGAGAGAGAAATTGTGGATGTATATGCGGATGGCCAAACTAACAGATTCCTTACATGGGAAGGATATGGAATAATTTAAAAAAAACATGGTCAAAGGCCGCCGCATATTGGGACAAACTGGTGAAAATGAATTTTATTAATTTAGTGAATGAGTTATAGATGCAATTTCAGTATTTTCCATATTTTGTTTATTCTGAATAATTTAAAACTGTTAAGATGCTTCTCTGGAAGTCCATTAGTGTGGTGGTGGGACACTGTTTTAAGGTGGGTGGTGGGTTTTAAGGGTACTTTGAATATTGTAATTTTATTTTCATAATACAATAAAATAACCTGTATGTACCCATTTGTATTGTTTATTTTTTGTTTTGTGATATAAAAATAAAAAATGTATATTAAAAAAACCTTAAAACAGTAATAATATTACATTTAGAAAATAAAACAGTTACAGAAATCTTTAAAAATAGTTAAAGAGACCATAAGTACTAGAGACAGCTGAGAGTCTTCAGTCTATGCAGAGACTGGGTAGACCTCTAAGACCATGTATTAGAGAAATCTCTGAGAATCCCTAGTATATGCAAAGACTAGAGCAGGGGTGGGGAACGTCAGGCTCGGGCCCTTTAAGGCCCACGAAATCACTTGGTCTAGCCCTTCATGGGTCTTGGCAGATCTTTAGCTCAGAAGGATCTAAGACTCGTGACCATCCTCTGCCATCAGGTGGGTGAGTGCACCACCTGTGAGGTTCTTCAGCTGCCCTCGGCAATCCCAATAAGTCACTTAGACAGGCAAATCAGAAGCAGGTAAACGTTTATTGAGGAGCACGTAGGAACGCAACATGAGCAATCCACAAGTTCAAAGCTGCTAATGGCGAACCAAACTACAAAACATAGCTTTAAGCACAGAGTCATCCCAGGTGCAGAAGCAGGCTGCCTGGGAATTAGGTGATAACGGAGCCTAGCAGGAAGGAGGGAGGGAGTAAGCCATAATACTGTAAGTGCCTACATGAAGCTCAAGGCCAGAGCAGAGGGAGGGGGAAGGAATGGGGCAGCTTGACTCGTTCAGAGAAACAAAACGAAAGAATAACACTTGCACAGGAATTGGTCTAACTCATGTCAAGAGCCTGCCTGGACTCCTGGCAGGCTGAACAGCATAACGAATAGACACACTTGAACAGAAATAAGTATGACTGAAATAGAAATAAGCATGACTCTGACATTCTGCCCCCCTTAAGCCCCCCCTCCCAGGCCAGAGACAGATCGAGGCTTTTGGGGGTAGGCATCATGGAAATGTACCAGACGGGGGGCTGCTACATGGGGGGCTGCTACATGTGGGGCTGCTACCCAGTCATCATGTGCTGGTCCCAAATGCTTCCATCGTACCAAATAGAACAGTTTTCCTTCAGTTTGGAATCAAGGATTTTTGAAACTTCCAGATGCACCTCCCCTCCCTCCACAGTTGGTACCTCGGGCTTAGGTTCTGGGTGGAATTGGGGAGCTGTTACATAAGGCTTGAGAAGACTGATATGAAACACTGGGTGGATTCCCCTGAGGGCTTTGGGTAGCGCCAGCTCTACCGCCACCTTGTTGATCACCCTTGTAATGGGCTAGGGACCCACATACTTATCACTGAGCTTTTTACATGGTCATAAGGTTCGGAGGTTTTTGGTGAAGAGGTAGACCTGATCCCCCACCTTAAAGTCCCACCCGGGGAATGATGTTTGTCTGCATGCTCTTTGTACTTGCGTTTAGCTCGCTCCAGGTTTTTCTGGAGCCAAGGCCATGTGTTTTGAACCACCTGCACCCAATCTCCCACTTCACCTTTTACCCCCTCCTGGAGCAGTTCTACGTTCCCAAAGGATCCAAAATCCCTGCCGTACACCACCTGGAAGGGACTGTACCCCGTGGACGAATGAGGAGCATTATTGTAAGCATATTCAGCAAATGGCAGGAGATCCACCCAATCATCCTGGTGATAATTCACATAACAGTGTAAATAGCATTCCAACACAGAATTAACACGTTCCGTCTGTCCATCCGTCTGAGGATGGTGTGCCGAAGACAAAGCTTGTTCCACTCCCATGAGCTCTAAAAACGCTTTCCAGAACTTAGCCACAAACTGTGGGCCCCTGTCAGATATTATTTTGCGTGGGAACGAGTGATATTTCATCACGTGTGTAACAAACATATGTGCCAGCTTTTGGGCCGTCGGCAAGCCCGAACAAGGAACAAAATGCACTTGCTTAGAAAACAAGTCCGTCACCACCTACAATACCGTCTTCCCTTGGCTGGGGGGGAAGATTTGTAATAAAGTCCATGGCAATGACTTCCCAGGGAACGGACGGGACTTCCAAAGGCTTGAGGAGTCCTGGGGTTTTCCCCATAAGTCCTTTAGAGGTTGCGCAGGTGGGGCAACTGCGCACGAAAAGGTCCACATCAGCTCTCATGCCTGGCCACCAAAACTGACACCTCAACAAATGTAAAGACTTGACAAACCCAAAATGTCCTGCGGTTTTTGCCCCATGAGCCATTTCTAAAATCTCCCTCCAAACAGTTTCTGGAACATATAGTTTCACCCCATGATACCACAACTCCCCCCGGCAAGTAAGAGTTTGAGGAAGCTTTTGGACCCCTTCCTCCTGGCACGCGGCTTCGGCCACCTTAGCGCGGATAGCTTCCAAGAGTCCGCTTGCAGGGTCTGAATTCCCTGCTCGGCTCTGAGCCCGAGTGATCACGGCCAATCCCGACACCTCCCCCGGTTGCTCTGGGGTGAATAAAGAATCCACCGGGCGGTCGATTTGACTGCGGTACTGGGGAAGTCGGGACAGTGCATCAGCTAAACAATTTTCTTTCCCTGGAACATGTTTTAACACAAATCAGAACTTGGCAAAGAACTGTGCCCAACGAACCTGTTTGGCGGACAGTTTTCTAGACCCTTTTAGTGCCTCTAGGTTCTTGTGGTCGGTCCAAACCTCAAAAGGAACATTAACCCCTTCCAAAAAATGTCTCCAAACCGAGAGGGCATGTTTTACAGCTGCTGCCTCCTTTCCCCACATAGCCCAGTTAAGTTCAGTTTGAGAGAACACCTTAGAAAAATACGCGCACGGTTGTAACTGGCCATCCTCGTCTCTCTGGAGGAGTGCCCCCCCATAGCTACGTCTGAAGCGTCCACCTGTACAACGAAAGGTTTTTCACAATCAGGGTGTTTCAACACTGGTTCAGATGTGAACAACTGTTTTGATGTGTCAAATGCTTGTTGACATTCTGGATCCCACAGTAACTTGGCTGACGGCAGCGTGGCTGCAGGTCCTTGCCTTTTGTCCGTAACAGTGAAGTCAGAGGCAAGGCTATTTGTGCAAAGTTATGAATAAAATTGCGGTAGAAATTAGCAAAGCCGAGAAATTGCTGCAATTGTTTGTGGGTAATGGGGACTTCCCACTCCACCACCGCCCGAACCTTTTCAGGGTCCATGGCAAGTCCCTGATGTGACACTATGTATCCCAGAAATGTAATGGAGGATTGATAAAAGTCACACTTGGAAACCTTGGCATACAACCTTTCCTCATAGGACTTGGTCTCCAGACCCCTCATTGTCTTTGTTGCCCTCCTCTGGACAGAGAAAAGGAAATATTTCTTTACACAGGAAGTGATTGAAATGTGGCATTTGTTGCTAGAGGTTGTAGTGATGGCCCTCCTCTGGACACTTTCCAGTTTGTCTACATCTTTCTTAAATTGCGGTGCTCAAAACTGAACACAGTACTCCAGTTGAGGTCTAACCAGAGTGGAGTAAAGCGATACCATCACTTCGCGTGATCTGGACACTATACTTCTGTTGATGCAGCCCAAGACTGCATTTGCCTTTTTAGCTACAGCATCACACTGCTGCTCATGTTCAGTGTTTGGTCTACTAAGACTCCAAGATCCTTTTTCACACACACTACTGCTCAGACAAGTCTCCCCGTCAGGTCCTGCGTCTCGGCCTTAGCCTGACACTACTGCACCCAGCCTCCTGACCTGAGCAGGCCACAGCCTTGGTCATGTGTTCCTGGTTCCCATGTCTTGTACAGTATCTGCGTTGTTTGTGCCCATCCTATTTACCACAATCATCCCAGCTGCAGATCTGTTATGTCTATGTTCATCCTGAGAAAGCTTATCTGTTGTTGTAGCTGCCTGTGTAGTTTGCCCTATCCATCTCCAAAGTCTGAACTGTATTTTAACCCTGTATCCTTGTCTTGATTCCTCATTAGTAGCCTTCTATGCCCCGAAGGCAGCCAGCTTCTTACTTTGTCTGATTTTGCTTGTAATAAAGTCTAAACTGCTTCAGAGCCTTGCCTGATGAGTTTTGCATGAAGGAGACTAAGAAGGACAAACATCTGAGTCTGACATTAGGCTACTAATCCGTTTCTCCGTTCTCCTCTCTTGTGACCGGTGTTGGTTTACTATGGTGGAGGATGGGGATTTGAACAGAGTGCCGGATACTGTCCCTGACCCCAAGGTACCCGACACTGAGGACCAGCCCAAGGACGAGGAACGTCCGGTGGGAGAGCGCCCCGGAGGCGACCCCTGGGGACGTCCGGAATTTCCCCGGCGAGCCTGGCTGGATTCCCCCCGGTTGTTGTAAGCCCTTGGTCAGAGACAGTCAGGTCCAAAGAAGATGGTTTTTACTGGTCAAATAGGTTAACAGAGCACAAAGAAAAGGTGACAGCAATGGAGCTTGCTGGCTTGCACTTGGTAATATAAAAGCATGAAAAAAGCAAGAGATTACAGAACACAAACAGCGCTGTGGTTCCCACAGCTTCAGAGAGTTCAGGTATGCATAACAGTCCTTGAGAGCTGGTCAGTGGAAAACGAAACTGAGATACAGGCCTGACAGTTGTGGATGACTGGGGGCAGATACTCGATGGTGGCGGCCAGTGGTTTGGGGGCTTCCTGAGGATCTGTGGGGTCCTGGACCCATTCCCGGGGATTGGCAACAGCATGAGTGGGACACCGAGCGCCAACACCTCCTGCATCAGAGCCGGAACAGCTTGCCACAATGCGGGAGTTTATGCGGCATATGTGGCTGGAGATGGATGAGCTACGACATGCTCCTCCAGCCAACCAGCCGGTGTGTAGGAGCAGGCCATGAAGACAGTTCATGGTTAAGCTCCCAGGTGTTGTTCACATATACACTGATGGGAGCGACAGACCAAGAAAGGGATCTTGGGGTGGTAGTGGATAGCTCAATGAAGATGTCAACCCAGTGTGCGGCTGCTGTAAAAAAGGCAAATTCTGTGCTGGCCATAATTAGATGAGGAACAGAGACTAAAACTGCTGACCTCATACTGCCCTTGTACAAATCTATGGTGAGACCACACTTGGAATACTCTGTACAGTTCTGGTCACCACACCTAAAAAAGGATATTACAGAGCTTGAGAAGGTGCAGAAAAGAGCAACCAAAATGATTAGGGGACTAGAGCAACTGTCCTATGGGGAGCGGTTAAGGCACTTAGGGCTGTTTATCTTAGAAAGAAGGCTGCTGAGGGGAGACATGATAGAGGTCTATAAAATTATGCATGGTTTGGAGAGAGTGGACAGGGAGAAGTTTTTCTCTCTCTCCCATAATACTAGAACACGGGGTCATCTGCTGATGCTGGAGGGTGAGAGATTCAAAACAGATAAAAGGAAGTATTTTTTCACACAACGCATAGTTAAATTATGGAACTCCCTGCCCCAGGATGTGGTGATGGCTGCCAGCTTGGAGGGCTTTAAGAGGGGAATGGACATATTCATGGAGGAGAGGGGTATTCATGGCTGTTAGTTAGAATGGATACTAGTCATGCTGCATACCTATTCTCTCTAGTATCAGAGGAGCATGCCTATTATTTTGGGTGCGGTGGAACACAGGCAGGATGGTGCTGCTGCAGTCGTCTTGTTTGTGGGCTTCCTAGAGGCACCTGGTTGGCCACTGTGTGAACAGACTGCTGGACTTGATGGGCCTGGGTCTGATCCAGCAGGGCCTTTCTTATGTTCTTATGTAAGAGGAAAAGCAGGATTCATGCTTTGTCTTCCCCCTATCCATTGGAAAAAGGACAGTGAATTTCGGAGAGTCAGCCGCCTCCCTTAGGATTCACTGTTCCTGGGCTGGCCGCCCCTGGATTTCCCACCACATGGTTTGCCTGGTCCAGTGTGGCTCAGCGTAAGCCAGTGTGATGTAGTGGTTAAGAAGGATGGACTAGTAGTATGTGAAGGCCCCAGATTCGAATCCCCACTCAGGCCATGGAATGCTCGCTGTGTGACCTTGGGCCAGTCACTCTTTCAGCCTCACCTAGTTCACAAGGTTCTTGTGAGGATAAAATGGGGGAGAATGATTTAACCTGCTTTGGGTCCCCACTGGGGAGAAAGGCAGGGTTTAAATGAGTAAAGCAAATAAATATCTGAAATGGGCCCAAGTGACTCTTTTGCAACTCCTGATGGGGCCAACACAAGTCTGGAAATCAGGTTCCAAGCACACAACTCCCAGAACAAATCTAGGGCAGGTCTTGGGACAGCCCTGGAAATTAGGCATTGTGAAGTGAGCCTTGCAGGGTTTCGGGCACCAGGATGGGCTGGGATCCAGGGGGCAAGGGGTGGCCTTCATGGATCCCAAGATCTTGTTAGTGTTAACAGTGGGAGCTGGATTTAAATGATCCCTAAAGGGACCAGGCGTCCTCCTTGCGTTTCCTCCTGCCTTGGCTCTATTTTCAGCAGCCTCCAAATCAGACCATCTCTGGGTGGGTCTAAAGTGGAGGAGGACTGCCCATTTCTAGGAGAAAACAAAGTCCAGAAGCAGAAAGGGGCCTCTGGTGCCAGCCAGCCCCCCTCCTCCTTTGGGGCTCCAAGAAAGAAGCCTGTTGAATCTGCTCAGGGGAACCGGTGGGCTGGATCCTGCTTGGGGAGGGGCTTCAAAGGCGTGGGGGGGGGGAGAGAGAGAAGGGGCCACAGCTCCTCTTGCCAGAGGTCATTCAAGGCTGAGGGGTGGTCTGCCCCTCCCCCCCAATGTCCAGCAATTCCTCCTCGGTCTTTCATGGACCTCCCCTCCCCTCCCCAGGCAAATGCAAAGCCCGTTCTGCAGAGGGGGCGGGGGGGGGCGGGCCGAGCTTTGCACCCCCGACGGAGGAGCCAGGCTGTCGGCTGCCTCCGCCCCACAGACATTCCGGCCAGCGAGTCTCGCACCCTAGAGAGGCCACTTCCTCCTCCTTACGCGGAAGGCGCGTTTGGGAAGGCGGGCTCTGTGGTTGTCATGCAGGCTGCAGCTCCTTCCCAGTGAGTCCAGGGGGGGGCGGTGGGGGGGTGCCAGGGGGGTCCGAGGCGGGGCCCGATCCGGGAGAGAGAGAGAGAGATGGGGGGGGGATGGGAGTGGGAGATGCAGCCCCTTCCCTGCATGGCGGAGGCCTCGCCAGGGACCCAGGTTTGCAGGGGGGGGGGAGGAAGGGGGCCTGGAGGGGTCATCGTCGGGATGGGGGGGGGAGGAAGTGGTTGGTGTCAGACCCCCCCCCCTCCCGCCACGTCCTCTCCAGAGTGGCTGTTTCGAGGGGAGGAATCTGGGGGCGGGGCAGAAACGACACGTGTTTGGAAATGGGGGGGCACTCAGACGGGGCCGAGTCTGCCATCCCCTTTCCTTCCGGAGGGCAAAAGCCCCGAGCAGAGAGCAGAGGGGTCCGAGGGGGCCGGAGGAGGGCAGCGATGCCCAAGGACAGCAAAAAAAAAAAAAAACCCCACCTCCCTCCCTGCTGGAGGGCAGGAGAGAGAGACGAGGCCCCACCCGGCACGCCTAGCAGACATCACTCTCTGACCTGGGTCGCACAAGCAGAGGCAGTGGGCACCACCTTTCTCCTTGCAGATCTAGCTTTCTGTGTGCAGGGAGTTTCCCGTGATGCAACGGAACGTTTGCAGTCGCCAAGTTCCGGGATGGAATCTCCCACCTGCCCCCTAGAGCCAGACGGTCCAGTTTTAGCTCCTGGTGTGTGGCTGTGGACATGATATGCATCATGATAGTAAATCTGGAGTGGTTCAATAAAAGAATACTGAGGATCCCTGATTTTTAACTCTCTTTTTGTGCACCCTAGGGTTGCCCCAAAGCATTGGGTCCATGATTTTTTGGGGTATGGGCATAATATGGGATTTGAGTTAGGGGTGTGGTATGGGCATAATATGGGATTTGAGTTAGGGGTGACTCACTGCAAAAGCCCTGAAGATGTATAAGGTTCTATGTTTTGGAACCATTTTTCTGTGCCGTGGCAGTGCCACAAAGCGGGGGCTGCCTCATTTGTGCAGTGCAATCTATGGCTATGAGTGTACTCCGTGATTTTAACACAAAAATCATAAGGATGTATGAGAATTTGTGCTTTTGAATTATTTTCCCCCCACCCTCGCAGCACCATGAAGCAGTGGATGCGTGATTTTTGTGGTGCTGCCTTTAAACTAAGTCGTGATCTACAGTATGACAGTGGTTTTCTTTTATAAAAATCATATGATTTCACGAGGATCCATTTAAATGCAACTAGATCTGACTTTTACCCAATCCCCTTTTGCACCCAACTTCAACTGAGGTATGGCATTTCTATAATCTTTTTGGTCCAATTCCTCTTTGAAGGGTACCCAAATATGGTGTGTGTGTTTGGGGGAGGGGGCTTCCTAGGTATGCAGAAGAGTTTGGGCATTGCAAGAAAAAAATCATCACCCCGACCCCACCCCAGTCCACCCCAGCAGAGGGGCTTGAGCATGCTTTTCACCCTCCAGCAGCCATGGAAGATTGAAATGAGTTGAGCAGTATTTCAGGGGGAGAGAAAGGACAAAGTAGGAGGGTGCGTGGAGACAGCGGGCTCCCCTGATATCAACCCCCCAAGCCAGGATATTATGAGGTTTCCAGACCTCTGCCGCTTGGTCTCCAAATCAGCTCCACAGATGGATTTTATAGCATCTTCTCCTAAAGAGACTGATTCCTCCCTCCACACACACACAATAAATGCTTTGTGGCAAAAGGGGGTGTGTGTCTAAGAAATTGGGTACTCCATAGAATGGGGAAAAAAGCATGATTTTCCCAGAGTACTTGGAGGGCCTGAAGCTGCAGATAGCTTACCTCAGAAGAACCTCAGCTTTTAAAATTTATTTGATCTGATTTCTGTTATAAAATTATACGTTAATATTCTAGGTATGAAAATTTCTTATACTGATTACTGGAAGGGGGAGTGTGTTACTTATTAATTGGCTATTAGTTTGTATTGTGATGGTGGTTATAAATGTTTGCAATGGATGTCCTATGAATCTTCCCAGAGCGATTGTAGGGCCTGATGCTGACGGTAGCTCCCCTCGGAAGGACTCCAGCCTTTTTATAAAGCTGCACAGTAATATTCGAGGGCTGCAAGAAACTCCTGAAAAGAAAGGACAGACAACACACCAAGATAGAGCGGAGCTGCAAGTCTATGCATCTTTATGGGACGAGCAACACAGAAATCCAAAAACAGGCCCGAACTGGTACATGTTCATTATTCTTTTACATACTTAACTGCTGTTCTGTGTCTTATAAGAAAGAAGAAATTTGAAATTTGCTTACCTATAGTTTCAAAAATGTCAGTGTCACATGATGGGATCACACCGTCAAATATTACCGCACAGTATTCAGTGGTCTGTGTTGCTGTTATTGCATCCTGTTATTTTGCTAAATTCTTGACCCCAAGTGGCAATCGGCACTATCCTGGGTATTCAAGAAAGGGCCACTAGAGCAGAAAAGTGATACAACTGTTCCTGCCCTCCCTCTCGTGATCTTCCTATGGTCATAGAATTAGCATTGCTGACAAATGGCCATCTTGCCATTGCTTAAAAACCTCCAGGGAAGGAGAGCCCACCACCTCTCGAGGTCTCCTGTTCCACTGAGAAACCACTGTAACTGTAAGACCTTCAGGGAACAGAAAACAACTCAGCACCATCCTCTATATGACAGTGCTTCAAGTCCTTGAAGATGGTTACCATATCCCCTCTCAGTCTCCTCCTCTTCAGGTTAAACATACCCAGCTCCTTCAACCTTTCTTCATAGGACTTGGTCTCTAGACCCCTCACCATCCTTGTTGCCCTCCTCTGGACGCATTCCAGCTTCTCTACATCCTTCTTTAATTGCTGTGCCCCAAACTGAACACAATACCCTAGGTGAGGGCTAACCAGAGCAAAGTGATAGCATCACTTTGCATGACCTGGACACTATACTTCTGTTGATACAGCCCAAGATCGCATTTGCCTGTTTAGCTACCACATCACACTGCTTACTCAAGTTCAGTGTATGGTCTACTATGACCCCTAGATCCTTTTGGCACACTACTGCTAAGGCAAGTCTCCCCCATCCTAATAACCTTCCCAGCTCACTTAGTGCAAGTGACTCATCACAGAAAGACAAATTCTCCCTCCTGTGCGGGGGTTTGGGTGGGAGGAGCAGCATCCATTTGCCAGGCAAGAGGTGTACAGACTCCCAGGCAGAACAACAGAGAGAATCACCAGGGCGCAGTCACAGGAGGCATAGGATCTGGTCCAACTAAGGATTTTGGCTGATGCTCCCCCTTGTCTGCCATCTCCCTGATGCAGGTAGAGCCTGTAGATGCCCTGGAATGACAATGGATTAGTTTGCATTTAGAAAGGGGCTCCTTTGGGAGGTGGACTCCTTGCCATTATCTCATGCCCTCCCCAGGCTCCATCCCTAAACATCTGGTAAATTCCAGACCTGAAGTTGGCATCCTTGTACGTTTGGCAGGGTTCATTGCCCCCCCTAGCTCCTGTTCATCCCAGCAGCCCTTGGGCCCTGACCTGGAGGGTCTTCAGGAAGTCAACTCAGCCCTGTTCCATGCACAGACCACACCCCTGACACAATCCCACTCTGTGCCAATGTAAGATTTCCACTTGCCCTACCCAAGCAGGAGACCACTATGGCTTTGGGTGGGCTTCTCTCCTGACAGGCTTAGTGGCCATCTGAAGCCCCTAGAACAGCCTGAACAGTAATCAGACGCAAGCTTGTAGCATCTTTACAGATCCAGAGACAGTTCACTTTCCCAAACAACCCAACAGGCATATGTAAAAAGGCTTGATATATACTATATGTGTGTGTTAAGTGCTGTCAAGTCACTTCCAACTCAAGGCAACCCTATGAATCAGTGTCCTCCAAATTGTCCTGTCCTCAACAGCCTTGCATTTTGAGGGCCATGGCTTCCTTTATAGAGTCAATCGATCTCTTGTTGGTTTTCCTCTTTTCCTTCTGCCTTCAACTTTTCCTAGCATGATTGTCTTTTCCAGTTACTCTTCTCTTCTCATAATGTGACTAAAGTACAACAGCCTCAGTTTAGTCATTTGAGCTTCTAGGGCCAGTTCAGGCTTGATTGGATCTATAACCCACTGGTTTGTTTCTTGGCAGTCCACGATATCCGTAACACTCTTCTCCAACACCACATTTCAAAGGAATCTACTTGCTTTCTATCAGCTTTCTTCATAGTCCAGCTTTCACACCCATACATAGTAATAGAGAATACGATGGCATTAATTACCTTGATCTTGGTTGCCAGTGACGCATCCTTACACTTAATAATCTTTTCTAGCTCCTTCATGGCTGGCCTTCCCAGTCTCAATCTCCTTCTGATTTCTTGGCTGCAGTCTCCCTTTTGGTTGATGATGGAGCCAAGGAATAGAAAGTCTTGATCAATTTCAATTTCCTCTTTGTCAGCCTTAAAGTTGTGTAATTCTCCTGTAGTCATTACTTTGGTCTTGTTCAGCTGCAGTCCTGCTTTGGCACTTTCTCTTTTAACTTTCAGCAGTAGTCGTTTCAAGTCTTCGCTATTCTCTGCCAGTAATGTGGTATCAGCGGCATATCTCAAATTGGTCATGTTCCTCCCCCCAATTTTCATTCCACCTTCATCTAAATCTAATCCAGTTTTCCTAATTAAATGTTCTGCATACAGATTGAAGAGATGGGGAAATAAAATACATCCTTTAACACCTTTGCCATTTGGAAACCATTCTGTTTCTCCACATTCTATCCTAACTGTGGACTTTTGTCCAGAGTACTGGTTGTGCATCAAAACGATCAGATGTTGTGGCACACCCATTTCCTTTAAAACCAGCCATAGATTTTCATGATTCACACAGTCAAAAGCTTTGCTGTAATCTATGAAACACTTCTGAAATTCTCCCGTATGCTCCAATAACCAATGTAAGTTTGCAATATGATCTCTACTGCCTCTCCCTTTTTTGAATCTAGCTTGAGCATCAGGCATTTCTCGTTCCATATATGATAACAGTCTTTGTTGTAAGATATTGAGCATCACTTTACTTGTCTGAGAAATGAATGCGATGGCCCAGTAGTTGCTGTATTCTAGCAAAATGTACTATAGCATAATAATATTACAAGCCACAAGTGGCACTTTAGTTCTGATCCACCATGTATCTCCCTTCTCTTTTGTTTACCTTCTAGCACGTTGCTATCTTTCTCTCCCCCCCCTCCTCCGCAGAGAGAAGCCCCTCTTTGTAGCCAAGTGAGTAAAGGCATCTTTTCACAGTCAGAGGTGACCCAAGAGAAGGAGATGGAAGAGCAAGACCCAGAAGGACCTGGACGTGGCAAGAGAGTAAAGAAAGGCCCCCAGCCCATCCAAGCTGGAAGTGGCATTGAATCCTGGGAAACAGCTGTGCCAGAAATCTGGGATCAGGAGCCCCTGAACTCAGAAATACAGTGCCGACGCTTCAGGCAGTTCCGCTACTGTGAGGCTGAGGGCCCCCGAGAGGTTTGCAGCCAGCTCCATGGACTTTGCAACCACTGGCTGAAGCCAGAGAGACACACCAAGAAGCAGATCCTGGACCTGGTGATCCTGGAGCAGTTCCTGACCATCCTGCCCCAGGAAATGCAGCACTGGGTCAGAGGATGCAGGCCGGAGACCAGTTCCCAAGCAGTGGCCCTGGCTGAAGGCTTCCTCCTGAGTCAGGCAGAGGAGAAGAGGCAGGCAGAACAGGTGAGGGCTTTTCATTCCAGGTATTCCAATTCAAACAATGATATCCAACCTACTCCAAAAACTCCCCTATCTGATATTTGCGCAAGTGTTAATTATTATATTATTATATTTGCGCAAGTATTAATTGTTTAATTATTAAACAACCTGTTTCAGCAGCCACTTCTTCTAGGGAATATTTTTATCCCTCCAGATAATTCCCCAGGGTTGAAGGAAAACCCTACTAGGTCTGCTGATAGAAAGGTGGGGAGTCTGGGAGTGGGGCACGCTGTATACCTTGGTGTCCTCCATTCCTTCTCTTACCCGTCTCCCTTGCTGCTGTTTCAGAGTTGGGGTCCATCCATGAAGATGGAAGCTGAGTTCTGTGAGATGGAAGGAGTTTTGTTGGAGGAAGGGCAGCGGGCCCAGGCCCAGGAGCATGCCCAAGATGCCCTCTCATGCGGTAAGGACTATGACAACTGACCCCCAGTTGTGTACCAGTAGAGTAACCGAAATCACTGGGTTTGGTCAGTATACTCAAAAACGATAAAGCTCTAAAAAGCTTTATTAATAGAAAAGTTCAAAAAAGAGATTAAAATACGGGTTGTATAGTCAGTTTGGCCAAAGGCATATAAAACAATCAATCTAGCTGGCTTCATTACACTTACTAAGATGTTACATAGTTGCTGATCTTAAAAGTTATAAAGATGTTGGTTCAGGCGACAGAGTGACATGCTGAAATTGACACATGGAAGAAGAGTGACCACCATAAGGCATAGCCAAACTTATGGAAAAGTGGACTCAGGTCAGATGACCCACCACTCCCAATCAAGGTGGACTCTTGGGAGAACTGGGTCATCTCTCGATGAAGATGTCAACCCAGTTTGCAGCTGCTATGAAAAAGGCAAATTCCATGCTGGCCATAATTAGGCAAGGAACAGAGAATAAAACTGCTGATATCATACTGCCGTTATACAACTCTATGGTGAGAGCACACTTGGAATGTTGTGTACAGTTCTGGTCACCACACCTAAGAAAGGATATTGCAGAGCTTGAGAAGGTGCAGAAAAGCGCAACCAAAATGATCAGGGGACTAGAGCAATTGCCCTGTGAGGAGCGGTTAAAACACTTAGGGCTGTTTAGCTTGGAAAGAAGGCGGTGTATGAGGGGAGACATGATAGAGGTCTATAAAATTATGCATGGTATGGAGAGAGTGGACAGGGAGAAGCTTTTCTCCCTCTCATAATACTAGAACGCGAGGTCATCTGCTGAAGCTGGAGGGTGAGAGATTAAACTAATAAAAGGAAGTATTTCTTCACACAACGCATAGTTAAATTGTGGAACTCCCTGCCCCAGGATGTGATGGCTGCCACCTTGGAAGACTATAAGAGGGGAGTGGACATGTTCATGGATAGAGGAGTATTCATGGTTACTAGTTAAACTGGATACTGGTCATGATGCATACCTATTCTCTCCAGGATCAGATGAGCATACCTATTATATTAGGTGCATTGGAACACAGGCAGGATGCTGCTGCTGTAGCTGTCTGGGGGCTTCCTAGAGGCACCTGGTTGGCCACTGTGTGAACAGACTGCTGGACTTGATGGGCCTTGGTCTGATGGTATGAGCTCGTGACTTTGATGGTTCTGCCCATTAGCGTAACAAGTTACTGGTGCTGTTTGTGAGAACAGATTGAACTCGGCCTGTGAGAAATTACTGTGTGCTGAACCTTAGACACACAAAATGGAGTATAGTGATGTAGCAAATAACAAAATGGTTATTCTGTCTTCACAAGGACTCATTGTGCCTGGATGGGATTGGGGCTCTCAGTGAATTTGATGGGTAGAGAGTTCTGCCTTTATACAAATCTATGCGGCGGGGGGTGGGGAGAAATGCTTCTCCATGCAACTTTTGGCACTCAAAGTGATGCGTATAATGGGGATTATATAAATTCATGGAGGAAGTCCCTCACATTGCTTACAATATTCATATCCCACATTTTTTTGCATTTGAGGGGCACAACGTGGCTCAAAGGAAAGACAGACAAATCTGGGCTGAGTTCTTCAGTTTTGCGAATAAATGGAGCCTGCATGTTCTGGGCAGTATAGCTCTGTCAACCAGATGCTAGGGGCCAGTAATAGTGGGAGAGCGTGTTTTGTGCTCATACTTAGTGGGGCATCTGTCATCCCACTACAGGAAATAGGATGACGGACTAGGAATGCCAGGCTTTGGAGTGGCATGGCCAGTAGCTTTGGGAGGATGTGATATCACACATATATTCATTCATATATATCATAAGTGATATTCATTTCCTCAACCCAGATGTGACATTAGTTGGGCAGTAGACGATTCATTCAATTCACATCTGGTTCTTCAGCCGGATGTGGCAGCAAGGTGCCGTGAGACGTCATTTTCACCTCCCTCTTTTTCTCCCACCAGCCTAGACTCAAGGGCGTTTCGAGGGTCCAGCTGGTGGGAGAATAGCCTTCCTGGGCCTTTTCTCTGATCCAGTGGAAATGCTGCCACGTATTTGGGCTCCAGCATTCACAGCACTCCCTATTACTATCTATGGGTGTTAGAGCTGGACAATGAAGAAAGCCGATAGGAAGAAAGTATATTCCTTTGAAATGTGGTGTTGGGGGAGAGTGTTACGCATACCCTGGGCCACCCAAAAAACAAATCAGTGGGTTTTAGATCAAATCAAGCCTGAACTGACCCTAGAAGCTCAAATGACTAAACTGAGGCTGTCATATTTTAGACACATTATGAGAAGACAAGAGCCACAGGAAAAGACAATAACGCTAGGAAAAGTTAAAGGCACCAGGAAAAGAGGAAGACCCAACAAGAGATGGATTGACTCTATAAAGGAAGCCACGGCCCTCAGTTTGGGAGATCTGAGCAAAGTTGTTAGGACACTTTGGAGGACATTGATTCATAGGGTCGCCATGAGTCAGAAGCGACTTGACGGCACTTAACACACACACACACATTCACAGGACAGATTTAAAGTATCATTGGAGTCTGAAATGTTGCAGCAGCATTTAGAGCCCCTTAAGGTTGATGGGTACTTTGTGCTTCTCTTCCACCTCTTCTTCATCTTACTACAAAGTTACAATTTTTTTAGCGTACATACGGCAGAGTGCCTCAGCCCTGGGAACGGGTGTGCTTGAAGCACGATTCAAGTCATGGCTAATACACTTTCTTCCACTTTTCTCTCCCTCACAGTCAGTGAAGAGGCAGTGTTGATCCAGTCTCTTTGCGAAGGTGTGGAAACTGCTGTTGCACCTCCAGTCCACGTAAGCAAGATGAAAAGGGGAGAGCCTGGGTCCCCCCTCCTTTCTCAAGGGGATTTTCTCCTGCAGTTGTTGTTAAGGGGCCCAGGCAAGAGGCTCTGAATGCCACTCTTTTTACACACGGCAAGATCTCCAGCCTGCACCCTCCCAGAATGCCCCTTTACAAGGAGCCATCTCTGCTTGGCATGATCTCTGACAAGGGAATCTGTTTTTTTCTTTCAGTCTTCAGTTTCCTTTGGTGAGGTAGCCATGTATTTCACTAAGGCAGAGTGGGCCCTGTTGGATCCAGACCAAAAAGCTCTCTACAGGGAAGTCATGCTGGAGAACTACAGGAGCGTGGTCTCTCTGGGTAAGGGGCCAAAGGTGCAAATTGCTGCCATTAGGATTGTGCCATTGGGCTTATGTGTGAATCAAAATCTTGAACCCCAATACATTGAGGCTTTCCTTGTTATTTGATCCCTTTTGGAAGCCTCAAGGTGGTGCGGTGGCAATGAAAGTGATATTCAGCGTGCCCAGGTAGAATGACCCAAACAGCCTGGCTGGCCCAGGGGCAACAGAGGCCAGTGCTGTGGCCATCGCCCAAGCCATAGCGGATGTCCTGGCTGAGGCCAATGTGGGACTAAGAGGCCCTCAGGAAGACTCTGGAAGGGGCCCCATCCTAATTTCTCAGTTGCCAACGTTTGCAACACGTTGTCCTCCTGATGGGATTATTGTCATCCCTTCTGACTGTGATCTGGAATGCAGCCATCCCCCTTACACTGATTGGGATATTGGGCTTTAATCTTGACCAGGTTTCCATTCTTCCATTCCCTTTCTCTCTCTTTTTTTTTCTCTCCCCTCCTCGAAAGGCTCTAGATTGGAGAAAGTAGCTCAATTCACCACTCCTCCACATGAGGCCAGCTGGGTGAACTTGGGCCACAGTTCACTCAAAACTCTCCCAGCCCTACCTATCTCACAAGGTGTCTGTTGTGGAGAGTGGAAACGAATGTGATTTGTAAGGTGCTCTGAGACTCTTGGGGTAAAGAAAAGCGGGGCATAACAGCCTCTTCTATGTCTCTTCTATTTAGCCACACACAGAGACTCAAAAGAGTTGCCTGACAACTCAGATGTGAACAATGGGGGAATGATTCTTTGCCACTGTAAGGGAGTAAAATACACATGGGGAGAATGGACAGGGGAGGGATAGGAAGAATATAAAAGCTGGTCACCTGGGGGGGCTGGCTGGTGATAAGGTGTGACCAGCTGCTCAGTAGTGGGGCGGGGAAAGAAAGTCTGATAACGGAAATACAGACCCATTAGTGAGCAGTGCCAGATGGGTTGCTTGGCTTCTTGTGTAGGTGCTGACTGAACCTTTTTCTTTATTCCAGCAGCACATATAGAGGAGATGGTAGGGGGGTTTCGGGGGTTCTCTTTGGAGAAAGCCAAGAATGGAGACTCTAAAGAAAATGACAGAGATGGAGACAGTCCTACCAGGCAGGAGGGAAGACACACAGACAAGAGGAGAGAGAAGTCCGTTCTGTGCCAAGGAGGAGACTTACATGAAATCCCAGTCCAAGATAAAAGATCGACCAATACAAGAATCAAGAAAGGCCTCCATGTTAATCAGAGAAACTGCTCCAGGGAAAATGAAAATGAAAGTGTGGTCTTTGGAAAAACCTTCAGTAAGAACCAGCATGTTATTTCTGAGAGAAAAATTCCCACAAGAGAAAAATCATATGATTGCGTGGATTGCAACAAGACCTTCAGTTGGAAATCAACCCTTACTTCACATCAAACTATTCACTCAGGTGAGGAGCTATATAAATCATTAGACTGCAAACCCAGCCTTTCTGATGCAGCAGGTGTTCATGATACTTTAAAATGCCTATTAATGTGCCCTTCAATATAGAGCAGGAAAAAGCCACTGAAATGTGTTTTGTGTGGATGATCAGACCTCCTTGCGTGGGTGCTAACAGGATCTTTCTTTTCATTCCAGCAGGGGATGATCAGTGGAAGGTGGGTGATGAGGAATTGCATCACCTCTTAACCGATGAAGTGAAGAGTGAAGATTTGAAAGGAAGCTTCAGGAATCAAGGCCAACCTAAGAGGCAAAAAGTATGTCACATGGTCGAGAAGAAAGATAAACCCATTTCTGGCAAAGGGCGGGATTTCCATGAACGAAGCCACATGGTGGAGGAAGCATATAAGTGCTTGGAGTGTGGAATGAACTTCTCAGATCAAAACCAATATGATATCCATTTGCAAATGCACAGTGGAAAGAATACCCATCGATGCTTGGAGTGTGGCAAGAGCTTCCTTCATAGAGCAGAACTCCTTAGGCATCAAAGAACACACAAAGGTGAAAAACCTTATAGCGACTCAGACTGTGGCAAGAGCTTCTCACACATTTCAGACCTTTTTGAACACAAAAGAATTCATTCAGCACAGAATCCATTTATCTTCACAGAAAGTGGAAGGATGTTCTCGTGTGGAAGAAAAGGAAATGCACTTTCCCCGAAGCATAGGATAATGGGGGCACATAAATGCTTTCGGTGTGGAAAGAATTTCAGATACAGATCAAAGCTCCTTGTGCACCAAAAAATACACACAGGGGAGAAACATTTTCAGTGCTCCGAGTGTGGAAAGAACTTCAGTCACAGAGGCCCTCTTCAACAGCATCAAAGAACCCACACTGGGGAGAACCCTTTTGTATGCTCTGAGTGTGGAAAGAGATTCACTCAAAATGGGCCCCTTCAAAGACATCGAAGAACCCACACAGGGGAGAAACCTTTTGAATGCTCAGAGTGTGGAAGGAGATTCAGTCAAAGTAGCAATCTCAAAAAGCATCAAAGAACCCACACACGGGAGAAACCTTTTACATGCTCAGAGAATGGAAAGAGATTCAGTCGCAGTGGCAATCTTCAACAGCATCAAAGAACCCACACAGGGGAGAAACCTTTTGAATGCTCAGAGTGTGGAAAGAGATTCAGTCTCAGTGGCAATCTTAAACAGCATCAAAGAACCCACACAGGGGAGAAACCTTTTGCATGCTCAGAGTGTGGAAAGAGATTCAGTCAGAGTAGCAATCTTCAAAGCCATCGAAGAACCCACACAGGGGAGAAAGCTTTTGCATGCTCAGAGTGTGGAAAGAGATTCAGTCAGAGTAGCAATCTTCAAAGACATCGAAGAACCCACACAGGGGAGAAACCTTTTGAATGCTCAGAGAATGGAAAGAGATTATGTCACAGTGGCATTCTTCAACAGCATCAAAGAACCCATATAGGGGAGAAACCTTTTGCCTGCTCAGAGTGTGGAAAGACATTCCATTTCAATGGCAAACTTCTACAGCATTTAAGAACCCACACAGGGGAGAAACCTTTTGAATGCTCAGAGTGTGGAAAGAGATTCAGCCAGAATGGCAAACTTCTACAGCATTTAAGAACCCACACAGGGGAGAAACCTTTTGAATGCTCAGAGTGTGGAAAGAGATTCAGCCAGAATGACAATCTTCAACAGCATCAAAGAACCCACACAGGGGAGAAACCTTTTGAATGCTCAGAGTGTGGAAGGAGATTCAGTCAAAGTAGCAATCTTAAAAAGCATCAAAGAACCCACACAGGGGAGAAACCTTTTGCATGCTCAGAGTGTGGAAAGAGATTCAGTCACAGTGGCAGTCTTCATACGCATCAAAGAACCCACACAGGGGAGAAACCTTTTGACTGCTCTGAGTGTGGAAAGAGGTTTCATTTTAGTGGTGCGCTTCAAAACCATTTAAGAATCCACACAGGGGAGAAACCTTTTGAATGCTCTGAGTGTGGAATGAAATTCAATCACAGTGGCAATCTTAAAAGCCATCGAAGAACCCACACAGGGGAGAAAGCTTTTGCATGCTCAGAGTGTGGAAAGAGATTCAGTCAGAGTAGCAATCTTCAAAGACATCGAAGAACCCACACAGGGGAGAAACCTTTTGAATGCTCAGAGAATGGAAAGAGATTATGTCACAGTGGCATTCTTCAACAGCATCAAAGAACCCATATAGGGGAGAAACCTTTTGCCTGCTCAGAGTGTGGAAAGACATTCCATTTCAATGGCAAACTTCTACAGCATTTAAGAACCCACACAGGGGAGAAACCTTTTGAATGCTCAGAGTGTGGAAAGAGATTCAGCCAGAATGGCAAACTTCTACAGCATTTAAGAACCCACACAGGGGAGAAACCTTTTGAATGCTCAGAGTGTGGAAAGAGATTCAGCCAGAATGACAATCTTCAACAGCATCAAAGAACCCACACAGGGGAGAAACCTTTTGAATGCTCAGAGTGTGGAAGGAGATTCAGTCAAAGTAGCAATCTTAAAAAGCATCAAAGAACCCACACAGGGGAGAAACCTTTTGCATGCTCAGAGTGTGGAAAGAGATTCAGTCACAGTGGCAGTCTTCATACGCATCAAAGAACCCACACAGGGGAGAAACCTTTTGACTGCTCTGAGTGTGGAAAGAGGTTTCATTTTAGTGGTGCGCTTCAAAACCATTTAAGAATCCACACAGGGGAGAAACCTTTTGAATGCTCTGAGTGTGGAATGAAATTCAATCACAGTGGCAATCTTAAAAGGCATCGGAGAACCCACAAGGGGAGAAACCTTTTGAATGCTCAGAGTGTGGAAAGAGATTCAGTCTCAGTAGCAATCTTAAACAGCATCAAAGAACCTTTTGAATGCTCAGAGTGTGGAAAGAGATTTAGTGGCTGTAGCGATTTTCAAAGGCATTTAAGAATACACACGGGAGAAATATTTTGAATGCTCAGAATGTGGGAAGAGATTCAGTCTCAGTGGCAATCTTAAACAGCATCAAAGAACCCACACGGGATAAACCTTTTGAATGCTCAAGAGTGTGGAAAGAGATTTAGTGGCAGTAGCGATCTTAAAAACATTTAAGAATATAAACAGGGCAGAAACCTTTTGGATGCTCAGAGTGTGGAAAGAGATTTAGTTACAGTGGCTTATCTTCAAAGCCATCAAAGAACGCACACAGGGGAGAAACCTTTTGAATGCTCAGAGTGAGGGAAAAGATTCAGTCAGAATGGCAACCTTCAACGGCATTATAGAGTCCACACAGGGAAGCCTTTTGTCTGCTCAGAGTGTGGAAAGAGATTTTGTTTTAGTGGCGATCTTCAAAAGCATATAAGAACCAATACAGGGGAGATACCTTTTGAATGATCAGAATGTGGAAAGAGATTCAATGTGACAGTGTTAAAATACATTTTAGAACCCACACAGGGAGAAACCTTTTGATTACTCAGAGAGAGGAAAGAGATTTAATTGCTATGGTGATCTTCAAAAGCATTTAAGAACCCACACGGGAGAAACACCCACACAGGCGAGAAACCGTTTGAATGCTCAGTGTGGGGAAAGAGATTCCTACACAGTAGCTGTCGTCAGGGGAATCTAAGAACGAACACAAAGGAAAAACCTTTTTGAATGCATAGTGTAAGGCCCCTCTTCCCTCCTCCAGTTTGATCCCCCAACTCCTCTCAGATTTTTCAAAAAAAATTGTTATAAAATTTAAGGATACAGCAAAAAGGCGTAGGGTAGGGGAAAGGGCAAGATAGAACAAATTATATCTTCCAAGTCTTAACAAAAATGGTATTAGAAAAGGAAAGTAACAAATTTATCAAAAATTCAGTCTTATACCATATCCTAGAACACCTAAAAAACTCTTTCAGATAATTTGAACATATCATACATTCGATATATAATCTCATTACAAATTCCCCCTGCTATAATAAAATATTTACATACTGTTTGAATAGTGATCATAAAAAGACAGCAATTCAGAATTCAATTCTTGTTCAGTATCATTAGAATGCCTTAAAACTCTTTCCGGTGACCTAAACATACCTTACTCTTAATTTTTCAATACATGTTCTCGTAACAAATACCATTTGTAAATACTCATAATAAATACCAACAAATGTTTGTGCGGTTTGAATAGTATCAGTCATCATTTTATTTGCAGTCATAGACCATCAAATCAATTGAATGTACATAACTAAATAATATAGAGTAAAACAAGTACAAAATACAATTAAAATGGGAAAGTATGCAGAAGTACATAGCTAATTCTCTAAAGCAATCTCTATCTTCAATCTATATTAGAGTTTCAAACCTTGCACAGCAACAGGAATTAACAAAAAAGACAGGT
Organism: Euleptes europaea; assembly: GCF_029931775.1. Lineage (NCBI taxonomy): Eukaryota > Metazoa > Chordata > Lepidosauria > Squamata > Sphaerodactylidae > Euleptes > Euleptes europaea. The sequence goes on from NC_079312.1 coordinate 2,181,026, forward strand.
TTTATTATTGAATCAAAATAAAATATTTGGGTACATGGTTAACCTCAAATAATCTTAACTTATTCCAAAATAATTATATTAATCAATGGCAACAAATTGCTATAGATCTTAAAAATTGAGAAAATATACCGATATCATTATGGGGAAGAATCTCTGTGGTTAAAATGATGGTATTACCTAAGATGCTTTTTTTGTTTCAAAATTTACCAATTTTAAAAGGAGCACAAATTTTTAAAAGTTGGAAGAAGGATATTTTAAATTTTTTATGGGGTAAAGAGAGACATAGAATAGCATATAATAATTTATTTGAATTAAAAGAGACAGGAGGTCTGGGGTTACCTGATTTGAGAATGTATTATGAAGCATCTTGGGTTTTTTTGGTTAAAAAATTGGATTTTATTAGAGAATCCCAAATTACTTGAATTGGAAGGGTCTAATTTACGTTTTGGCTGGCATGCATATTTATGGTATGAAAAGGATAAAGTAAACAAAGAATTTAATTATCATATTATTAGATTTAGTTTATTTCAAACTTGGAAAAAATATAAAAGGTTTTTGGAAACTAAAACTCCAGGGTGGATTAACCCAGAAGAAGCATTTATGAAGAGAGGTAATCAACTTAATTTGGATATCGGTATCTGTAGAGAAATCACAGAATATAAGGAGGGGTGGTGGTTTCTTAAACGAAGGGAAGAGCTCAACATTAAAGATTGTTTTATGTATTATAAATTAAAAGATATATTTAACTAAGATAAATTGATGGGATTTAGTAAAAATAAATCTACATTAGAAATTATATTAAATAAGGGAAATACAGGTTTGATAGCAAGGATATATAAATTATTAATTGAAGTAAATCTAGAACAGGAAAAAAAGAATATCAATTTACAATTACTAATGAAATAAGAGAAAATCTTTATAAAATGTTTTATAGATGGTATATCACTCCAGTAATGATAGGTAAAATGAAAAAAGGTGATATGGATTTATGTTGGAAATGTGGAACCGAAAAAGGAACGTTTATGCATGCCTGGTGGATATGTAACAAAATTAAAAATTTTGGGAGAAAGGTATTAAATGCAACTAACAATCTGATTAATATTAAAGTAAAAAGGGATCCTGCTTTTTGTTTATTGGGAATCCCTAAAGACAATATGAATAGAAGTGACAGAGTCATATGTCAATAAAGTTTTGCAGCTGCAAGGATTATAATAGCTAAATCCTGGAAGCAAGTAAATAAACCTCTAATTAAAGACTGGAGAGAGAAATTATGGATGTATATGCGGATGGCCAAACTAACAGATTCCTTACATGGGAAGGATATGGAATAATTTAAAAAAACATGGTCAAAGGCCGCCGCATATTGGGACAAACTGGTGAAAATGAATTTTACTAATTTAGTGAATGAGTTATAGATGCAATTTCAGTATTTTCCATATTTTGTTTATTCTGAATAATTTAAAACTGTTAAGACGCTTCTCTGGAAGTCCATTAGTGTGGTGGTGGGACACTATTTTAAGGTGGGTGGTGGGTTTTAAGGGTACTTTGAATATTGTAATTTTATTTTCATAATACAATAAAATAACCTGTATGTACCCATTTGTATTGTTTATTTTTTGTTTTGTGATATAAAAATAAAAAATGTATATTAAAAAAACCTTAAAACAGTAATAATATTACATTTAGAAAATAAAACAGTTACAGAAATCTTTAAAAATAGTTAAAGAGACCATAAGTACTAGAGAGAGCTGAGAGTCTTCAGTCTATGCAGAGACTGGGTAGACCTGTAAGACCATGTATTAGAGAAATCTCTGAGAATCCCTAGTATATGCAAAGACTAGAGCAGGGGTGGGGAACGTCAGGCTCAGGCCCTTTAAGGCCCACGAAATCACTTGGTCTAGCCCTTCATGGGTCTTGGCAGATCTTTAGCTCAGAAGGATCTAAGACTCGTGACCATCCTCTGCCATCAGGTGGGTGAGTGCACCACCTGTGAGGTTCTTCAGCTGCCCTCGGCAATCCCAATAAGTCACTTACTCAGACAGGCAAATCAGAAGCAGGTAAACGTTTATTGAGGAGCACGTAGGAACGCAACATGAGCAATCCACAAGTTCAAAGCTGCTAATGGCGAACCAAACTACAAAACATAACTTTAAGCACAGAGTCATCCCAGGTGCAGAAGCAGGCTGCCTGGGAATTAGGTGATAACGGAGCCTAGCAGGAAGGAGGGAGGGAGTAAGCCATAATACTGTAAGTGCCTACATGAAGCTCAAGGCCAGAGCAGAGGGAGGGGGAAGGAATGGGGCAGCTTGACTCGTTCAGAGAAACAAAACGAAAGAATAACACTTGCACAGGAATTGGTCTAACTCATGTCAAGAGCCTGCCTGGACTCCTGGCAGGCTGAACAGCATAACGAATAGACACACTTGAACAGAAATAAGTATGACTCTGAAATAGAAATAAGCATGACTCTGACATTCTGCCCCCCTTAAGCCCCCCCTCCCAGGCCAGAGACAGATTGAGGCTTTTGGGGGTAGGCATCATGGAAATGTACCAGACGGGGGGCTGCTACATGGGGGGCTGCTACATGGGGGGCTGCTACCCAGTCATCATGTGCTGGTCCCAAATGCTTCCATCGTACCAAATAGAACAGTTTTCCTTCAGTTTGGAATCAAGGATTTTTGAAACTTCCAGATGCACCTCCCCTCCCACCACAGTTGGTACCTCGGGCTTAGGTTCTGGGTGGAATTGGGGAGCTGTTACATAAGGCTTGAGAAGACTGATATGAAACACTGGGTGGATTCCCCTGAGGGCTTTGGGTAGCGCCAGCTCTACCGCCACCTCGTTGATCACCCTTGTAATGGGCTAGGGACCCACATACTTATCACTGAGCTTTTTACATGGTCATAAGGTTCGGAGGTTTTTGGTGAAGAGGTAGACCTGATCCCCCACCTTAAAGTCCCACCCCGGGGAATGATGTTTGTCTGCATGCTCTTTGTACTTGCGTTTAGCTCGCTCCAGGTTTTTCTGGAGCCAAGGCCATGTGTTTTGAACCACCTGCACCCAATCTCCCACTTCACCTTTTACCCCCTCCTGGAGCAGTTCTACGTTCCCAAAGGATCCAAAATCCCTGCCGTACACCACCTGGAAGGGACTGTACCCCGTGGACGAATGAGGAGCATTATTGTAAGCATATTCAGCAAATGGCAGGAGATCCACCCAATCATCCTGGTGATAATTCACATAACAGTGTAAATAGCATTCCAACACAGAATTAACACGTTCCGTCTGTCCATCCGTCTGAGGATGGTGTGCCGAAGACAAAGCTTGTTCCACTCCCATGAGCTCTAAAAACGCTTTCCAGAACTTAGCCACAAACTGTGGGCCCCTGTCAGATATTATTTTGCGTGGGAACGAGTGATATTTCATCACGTGTGTAACAAACATATGTGCCAGCTTTTGGGCCGTCGGCAAGCCCGAACAAGGAACAAAATGCACTTGCTTAGAAAACAAGTCCGTCACCACCTACAATACCGTCTTCCCTTGGCTGGGGGGAAGATTTGTAATAAAGTCCATGGCAATGACTTCCCAGGGAACGGACGGGACTTCCAAAGGCTTGAGGAGTCCTGGGGTTTTCCCCATAAGTCCTTTAGAGGTTGCGCAGGTGTGGCAACTGCGCACGAAAAGGTCCACATCAGCTCTCATGCCTGGCCACCAAAACTGACACCTCAACAAATGTAAAGACTTGACAAACCCAAAATGTCCTGCGGTTTTTGCCCCATGAGCCATTTCTAAAATCTCCCTCCAAACAGTTTCTGGAACATATAGTTTCACCCCATGATACCACAACTCCCCCTGGCAAGTAAGAGTTTGAGGAAGCTTTTGGACCCCTTCCTCCTGGCACGCGGCTTCGGCCACCTTAGCGCGGAAAGCTTCCAAGAGTCCGCTTGCAGGGTCTGAATTCCCTGCTCGGCTCTGAGCCCGAGTGATCACGGCCAATCCCGACACCTCCCCCCGTTGCTCTGGGGTGAATAAAGAATCCACCGGGCGGTCGATTTGACTGCGGTACTGGGGAAGTCGGGACAGTGCATCAGCTAAACAATTTTCTTTCCCTGGAACATGTTTTAACACAAATCAGAACTTGGCAAACAACTGTGCCCAACGAACCTGTTTGGCGGACAGTTTTCTAGACCCTTTTAGTGCCTCTAGGTTCTTGTGGTCGGTCCAAACCTCAAAAGGAACATTAACCCCTTCCAAAAAATGTCTCCAAACCGAGAGGGCATGTTTTACAGCTGCTGCCTCCTTTCCCCACATAGCCCAGTTAAGTTCAGTTTGAGAGAACATCTTAGAAAAATACGCGCACGGTTGTAACTGGCCATCCTCGTCTCTCTGGAGGAGTGCCCCCCCATAGCTACGTCTGAAGCGTCCACCTGCACAACGAAAGGTTTTTCACAATCAGGGTGTTTCAACACTGGTTCAGATGTGAACAACTGTTTTGATGTGTCAAATGCTTGTTGACATTCTGGATCCCACAGTAACTTGGCTGACGGCAGCGTGGCTGCAGGTCCTTGCCTTTTGTCCGTAACAGTGAAGTCAGAGGCAAGGCTATTTGTGCAAAGTTATGAATAAAATTGCGGTAGAAATTAGCAAAGCCGAGAAATTGCTGCAATTGTTTGTGGGTAATGGGGACTTCCCACTCCACCACCGCCCGAACCTTTTCAGGGTCCATGGCAAGTCCCTGATGTGACACTATGTATCCCAGAAATGTAATGGAGGATTGATAAAAGTCACACTTGGAAACCTTGGCATACAACCTTTCCTCATAGGACTTGGTCTCCAGACCCCTCATTGTCTTTGTTGCCCTCCTCTGGACAGAGAAAAGGAAATATTTCTTTACACAGGAAGTGATTGAAATGTGGCATTTGTTGCTAGAGGTTGTAGTGATGGCCCTCCTCTGGACACTTTCCAGTTTGTCTACATCTTTCTTAAATTGCGGTGCCCAAAACTGAACACAGTACTCCAGTTGAGGTCTAACCAGAGTGGAGTAAAGCGATACCATCACTTCGCGTGATCTGGACACTATACTTCTGTTGATGCAGCCCAAGACTGCATTTGCCTTTTTAGCTACAGCATCACACTGCTGCTCATGTTCAGTGTTTGGTCTACTAAGACTCCAAGATCCTTTTTCACACACACTACTGCTCAGACAAGTCTCCCCGTCAGGTCCTGCGTCTCGGCCTTAGCCTGACACTACTGCACCCAGCCTCCTGACCCGAGCAGGCCACAGCCTTGGTCATGTGTTCCTGGTTCCCATGTCTTGTACAGTATCTGCGTTGTTTGTGCCCATCCTGTTTACCACAATCATCCCAGCTGCAGATCTGTTATGTCTATGTTCATCCTGAGAAAGCTTATCTGTTGTTGTAGCTGCCTGTGTAGTTTGCCCTATCCATCTCCAAAGTCTGAACTGTCTTTTAACCCTGTATCCTTGTCTTGATTCCTCATTAGTAGCCTTCTATGCCCCGAAGGCAGCCAGCTTCTTACTTTGTCTGATTTTGCTTGTAATAAAGTCTAAACTGCTTCAGAGCCTTGCCTGATGAGTTTTGCTTGAAGGAGACTAAGAAGGACAAACATCTGAGTCTGACATTAGGCTACTAATCCGTTTCTCCGTTCTCCTCTCTTGTGACCGGTGTTGGTTTACTATGGTGGAGGATGGGGATTTGAACAGAGTGCCGGATACTGTCCCTGACCCCAAGGTACCCGACACTGAGGACCAGCCCAAGGACGAGGAACGTCCGGTGGGAGAGCGCCCCGGAGGCGACCCCTGGGGACGTCCGGAATTTCCCCGGCGCGCCTGGCTGGATTCCCCCCGGTTGTTGTAAGCCCTTGGTCAGAGACAGTCAGGTCCAAAGAAGATGGTTTTTACTGGTCAAATAGGTTAACAGAGCACAAAGAAAAGGTGACAGCAATGGAGCTTGCTGGCTTGCACTTGGTAATATAAAAGCATGAAAAAAGCAAGAGATTACAGAACACAAACAGCGCTGTAGTTCCCACAGCTTCAGAGAGTTCAGGTATGCATAACAGTCCTTGAGAGCTGGTCAGTGGAAAACGAAACTGAGATACAGGCCTGACAGTTGTGGATGACTGGGGGCAGATACTCGATGGTGGCGGCCAGTGGTTTCGGGGCTTCCTGAGGATCTGTGGGGTCCTGGACCCATTCCCGGGGATTGGCAACAGCATGAGTGGGACACCGAGCGCCAACACCTCCTGCATCAGAGCCGGAACAGCTTGCCACGATGCGGGAGTTTATGCGGGATATGTGGCTGGAGATGGATGAGCTACGACATTCTCCTCCAGCCAACCAGCCGGTGTGTAGGAGCAGGCCATGAAGACAGTTCATGGTTAAGCTCCCAGGTGTTGTTCACATATACACTGATGGGAGCGACAGACCAAGAAAGGGATCTTGGGGTGGTAGTGGATAGCTCAATGAAGATGTCAACCCAGTGTGCGGCTGCTGTAAAAAAGGCAAATTCTGTGCTGGCCATAATTAGAAGAGGAACAGAGACTAAAACTGCTGATCTCATACTGCCCTTGTACAAATCTATGGTGAGACCACACTTGGAATACTCTGTACAGTTCTGGTCACCACACCTAAAAAAGGATATTACAGAGCTTGAGAAGGTGCAGAAAAGAGCAACCAAAATGATTAGGGGACTAGAGCAACTGTCCTATGGGGAGCGGTTAAGGCACTTAGGACTGTTTATCTTGGAAAGAAGGCTGCTGAGGGGAGACATGATAGAGGTCTATAAAATTATGCATGGTTTGGAGAGAGTGGACAGGGAGAAGTTTTTCTCTCTCTCCCATAATACTAGAACACGGGGTCATCTGCTGATGCTGGAGGGTGAGAGATTCAAAACAGATAAAAGGAGGTATTTTTTCACACAACGCATAGTTAAATTATGGAACTCCCTGCCCCAGGATGTGGTGATGGCTGCCAGCTTGGAGGGCTTTAACAGGGGAGTGGACATATTCATGGAGGGGTATTCATGGCTGTTAGTTAGAATGGATACTAGTCATGTTGCGTACCTATTCTCTCTAGTATCAGAGGAGCATGCCTCTTATTTTGGGTGCGGTGGAACACAGGCAGGATGGTGCTGCTGCAGTCGTCTTGTTTGTGGCTTCCTAGAGGCACCTGGTTGGCCACTGTGTGAACAGACTGCTGGACTTGATGGGCCTGGGTCTGATCCAGCAGGGCCTTTCTTATGTTCTTATGTAAGAGGAAAAGCAGGATTCATGCTTTGTCTTCCCCCTATCCATTGGAAAAAGGAAAGTGAATTTCAGAGAGTCAGCCGCCTCCCTTAGGATTCACTGTTCCTGGGTCGGCCGCCCCTGGATTTCCCACCACATGGTTTGCCTGGTCCAGTGTGGCTCAGCGTAAGCCAGTGTGATGTAGTGGTTAAGAAGGATGGACTAGTAGTATGTGAAGGCCCCAGATTCGAATCCCCACTCAGGCCATGGAATGCTCGCTGGGTGACCTTGGGCCGGTCGCACTCTCAGCCTCACCTAGTTCACAAGGTTCTTGTGAGGATAAAATGGGGGAGAATGATTTAACCTGCTTTGGGTCCCCGCTGGGGAGAAAGGCAGGGTTTAAATGAGTTAAGCAAATAAATACCTGAAATGGGCCCAAGTGACTCTTTTGCAACGCCTGATGGGGCCAACACAAGACTGGAAATCAGGTGGCTCCAAGCACACAACTCCCAGAACAAATCTAGGGCAGGTCTTGGGACAGCCCTGGAAATTAGGCATAGTGAAGTGAGTGCCCGTCTCTGGGTGGGCTTAATGTGGAGGAGGATTGCCCATTTCTAGGAGAAAATAAAGTCCAGAAGCAGAAAGGGGCCTCTGGTGCCAGCCAGCCCCCCTCCTCCTCCTCCTTTGGGGCTCCAAGAAAGAAGCCTGTTGAATCTGCTCAGGTGGGCTGGATCCTGCTTGGGGAGGGGCTTCAAAGGCGTGGGGGGGGGAGAGAGAGAAGGGGCCACAGCTCCTCTTGCCAGAGGTCATTCAAGGCTGAGGGGTGGTCTGCCCCTCCCCCCCCCCATGTCTATGGTTTCCTCCTCGGTCTTTCATGGATCTCCCCTCCCCAAGCAAACGCAAAGCCCCTTTTACAGGGAGGAGGCGGGGGGGGTGGTGGGGTGGCTGGCCGAGCTTTGCACCCCCGACGGAGGAGCCAGGCTGTCGGCTGCCTCCGCCCCACGGAAACGAGTCTAGCACCCTAGAGAGGCCACTTCCTCCTCCTTACGCGGAGGGCGCGTTTGGGAAGGCGGGCTCTGTGGTTGTGACGCGGCCAGCAGCTCCTTCCCAGTGAGTCCAGGGGGGGGGGAGGGGGAGTGCCAGGGGGGTCAGAGGCCGGGCAAGATCCGGGAGGGAGAGGTGGGGGGGGGGCGGATGCAGCCCCTTCCCTGCAGGGCGGAGGCCTCGCCAGGGACCCAGGTGTGCAGAGGGGGAAGGGGGCCTGGAGGGGTCATCGTGGGGGGGGGAGGTGTTGTGATTCCTGGCGGAGGAGTGGGTTGGCGGTCCAGGAAAGGCAGGAGGGAAGAGGGGGCTGGATGGTGGGGAAGGGAAGTGGTTGGGGGTCAGACCCCCCCCCCCATCCCGGCAGCTCCTCTCCAGAGTGGCTGTTTCGAGGGAGGGAATCTGGGCGCGAGGGGGGGGGGAGATAAAGGACACCCGGCATGACACGTGTTTGGGAATGAGGGGCACTCAGACGGGGCCGAGTCTGCCATCCCCTTTCCTTCCGGAGGGCAAAAGCCCCGAGCAGAGAGCAAAGGGGTCCGAGGGGGCCGGAGGAGGGCAGCGATGCCCAAGGACAGCAAAAAAAAACACCCCACCTCCCTCCCTGCTGGAGGGCAGGAGAGAGAGACGAGGCCCCCACCCGGCACGCCTAGCAGACATCACTCTCTGACCTGGTTCGCACAAGCAGAGGCAGTGGGCACCACCTTTCTCCTTGCAGATCTAGCTTTCTGTGTGCAGGGAGTTTCCTGTGATGCAGCGGAACGTTTGCAGTCGCCAAGTTCCGGGATGGAATCTCCCACCTGCCCCCTTGAGCCAGACGGTCCAGTTTTAGCTCCTGGTGTGTGGCTGTGGACATGATATGCATCATGATAGTAAATCTGGAGTGGTTCAACAAAAGAATACTGAGGATCCATGTGGATCCATGATTTTTAACTCTGTTTTTGTGCACCGTAGGGTTGCCCCAAAGCATTGGGTCCATGATTTTTTGGGGTATGGGCATAATATGGGATTTGAGTTAGGGGTGACTCAGTGCAAAAGCCCTGAAGATGTATAAGGTTCTATGTTTTGGAACCATTTTTCTGTGCCGTGGCAGTGCCACAAAGCGGGGGCTGCCTCATTTGGTCAGTGCAATCTATGGCTACGAATGTACTCCGTGATTTTAGGGTGATTTTAACACAAAAATCATAAGGATGTATGAGAATTTGTGCTTTTGAATTATTTTTCCCCCACCCTCGTAGCACCATGAAGCAGTGGGTGCGTGATTTTTGTGGTGCTGCCTTTAAACTAAGTCGTGATCTACAGTATGACAGTGGATTTCTTTTATAAAAATCATATGATTTCACGAGGATCCATTTAAATGCATCTAGATCCGAATTTTACCCAATCCCTTTTCCACCCAACTTCAGCTGAGGTATGGTATTTCTATAATCTTTTTGGTCCAATTCCTCTTTGAAGGGTACCCAAATATGGTGTGTGTGTTTGGGGGAGGGGGCTTCCTAGGTATGCAGAAGAGTTTGGGCATTGAAAGAAAAAAATCATCACCCCGACCCCACCCCAGTCCACCCCAGCAGAGGGGCTTGAGCATGCTTTTCACCCTCCAGCATCCATGGAAGATTGAAATGAGTTGAGCAGTATTTCAGGGGGAGAGAAAGGACAAAGTAGGAGGAGGCTTGGAGACAGTGGGCTCCCCTGATATCAACCCCACAATCCAGGCTATTATGAGCTTTTCAGAGCTCTGCCCCTTGGTCTCCAAATCAGCTCCACAGATGGATTTTATAGCATCTTCTCCTAAAGAGACTGATTCCTTCCTCCACACACACTCAATAAATGCTTTGTGGCAAAAGGGGTGTGTTGTCTAAGAAATTCGGTACTCCATAGAATGGGGGGAAAAGCATGATTTTCCCAGAGTACTTGGAGGGCCTGAAGCTGCAGATAGTTTACCTCAGAAGAACCTCAGCTTTTAAAATTTAGTTGATCTGATTTCTGTTATAAGACTATACGTTAATATTCTAGGTATGAAAATTTCTTATACTGATTACTGGAAGGGGGAGTGTGTTACTTATTAATTGGCTATTAGTCTGTATTGTGATGGTGGTTATAAATGTTTGCAATGGATGTCCTATGAATCTTCCCAGAGCGATTGTAGGGCCTGATGCTGACAGTCGCCCCCCTCGGAAGGACTCCAGCCTTTTTATAAAGCTGCACAGTAATATTCGAGGGCTGCAAGAAACTCCTGAAAAGAAAGGACAGACAACACACCAAGATAGAGTGGAGCTGCAAGTCTATGCATCTTTATGGGACGAGCAACACAGAAATCCAAAAACAGGCCCGAACTGGTACATGTTCATTATTCTTTTACATACTTAACTGCTGTTCTGTGTCTTATAAGAAAGAAGAAATTTGAAATTTGCTTACCTATAGTTTCTAAAATGTCAGTGTCACATGATGGGATCACACCGTCAAATATTTACCGCACAGTATTCAGTGGTCTGTGTTGCTGTTATTGCATCCTGTTATTTTGCTAAATTCTTGACCCCAAGTGGCAATCGGCACTATCCTGGGTATTCAAGAAAGGGCCACTAGAGCAGAAAAGTGATACAACTGTTCCTGCCCTCCCTCTCGTGATCTTCCTATGGTCATAGAATTAGCATTGCTGACAAATGGCCATCTTGCCATTGCTTAAAAACCTCCAGGGAAGGAGAGCCCACCACCTCTCGAGGTCTCCTGTTCCACTGAGAAACCACTGTAACTGTAAGACCTTCAGGGAACAGAAAACAACTCAGCACCATCCTCTATATGACAGTGCTTCAAGTCCTTGAAGATGGTTACCATATCCCCTCTCAGTCTCCTCCTCTTCAGGTTAAACATACCCAGCTCCTTCAACCTTTCTTCATAGGACTTGGTCTCTAGACCCCTCACCATCCTTGTTGCCCTCCTCTGGACGCATTCCAGCTTCTCTACATCCTTCTTTAATTGCTGTGCCCCAAACTGAACACAATACCCTAGGTGAGGGCTAACCAGAGCAAAGTGATAGCATCACTTTGCATGACCTGGACACTATACTTCTGTTGATACAGCCCAAGATCGCATTTGCCTGTTTAGCTACCACATCACACTGCTTACTCAAGTTCAGTGTATGGTCTACTATGACCCCTAGATCCTTTTGGCACACTACTGCTAAGGCAAGTCTCCCCCATCCTAATAACCTTCCCAGCTCACTTAGTGCAAGTGACTCATCACAGAAAGACAAATTCTCCCTCCTGTGCGGGGGTTTGGGTGGGAGGAGCAGCATCCATTTGCCAGGCAAGAGGTGTACAGACTCCCAGGCAGAACAACAGAGAGAATCACCAGGGCGCAGTCACAGGAGGCATAGGATCTGGTCCAACTAAGGATGTTGGCTGATGCTCCCCCTTGTCTGCCATCTCCCTGATGCAGGTAGAGCCTGTAGATGACCTGGAATGACAATGGATTAGTTTGCATTTAGAAAGGGGCTCCTTTGGGAGGTGGACTCCTTGCCATTATCTCATGCCCTCCCCAGGCTCCATCCCTAAACATCTGGTAAATTCCAGACCTGAAGTTGGCATCCTTGTACGTTTGGCAGGGTTCATTGCCCCCCCTAGCTCCTGTTCATCCCAGCAGCCCTTGGGCCCTGACCTGGAGGGTCTTCAGGAAGTCAACTCAGCCCTGTTCCATGCACAGACCACACCCCTGACACAATCCCACTCTGTGCCAATGTAAGATTTCCACTTGCCCTACCCAAGCAGGAGACCACTATGGCTTTGGGTGGGCTTCTCTCCTGACAGGCTTAGTGGCCATCTGAAGCCCCTAGAACAGCCTGAACAGTAATCAGACGCAAGCTTGTACCATCTTTACAGATCCAGAGACAGTTCACTTTCCCAAACAACCCAACAGGCATATGTAAAAAGGCTTGATATATACTATATGTGTGTGTTAAGTGCTGTCAAGTCACTTCCAACTCAAGGCAACCCTATGAATCAGTGTCCTCCAAATTGTCCTGTCCTCAACAGCCTTGCATTTTGAGGGCCATGGCTTCCTTTATAGAGTCAATCGATCTCTTGTTGGTTTTCCTCTTTTCCTTCTGCCTTCAACTTTTCCTAGCATGATTGTCTTTTCCAGTTACTCTTCTCTTCTCATAATGTGACTAAAGTACAACAGTCTCAGTTTAGTCATTTGAGCTTCTAGGGCCAGTTCAGGCTTGATTTGATCTATAACCCACTGGTTTGTTTCTTGGCAGTCCACGGTATCCGTAACACTCACCTCCAACACCACATTTCAAAGGAATCTACTTGCTTTCTATCAGCTTTCTTCATAGTCCAGCTTTCACACCCATACATAGTAATAGAGAATACGATGGCATTAATTACCTTGATCTTGGTTGCCAGTGACGCATCCTTACACTTAATAATCTTTTCTAGCTCCTTCATGGCTGGCCTTCCCAGTCTCAATCTCCTTCTGATTTCTTGACTGCAGTCTCCCTTTTGGTTGATGATGGAGCCAAGGAATAGAAAGTCTTGAACAATTTCAATTTCCTCTTTGTCAACTTTAAAGTTGCGTAATTCTCCTGTAGTCATTACTTTGGTCTTGTTCAGCTGCAGTCCTGCTTTCGCACTTTCTCTTTTAACTTTCAGCAGTAGTCGTTTCAAGTCTTCGCTATTCTCTGCCAGTAATGTGGTATCAACGGCATATCTCAAATTGGTAATGTTCCTCCCCCCAATTTTCATTCCACCTTCATCTAAATCTAATCCAGTTTTCCTAATTAAATGTTCTGCATACAGATTGAAGAGATGGGGAGATAAAATACATCCTTTAACACCTTTGCCATTTGGAAACCATTCTGTTTCTCCATATTCTATCCTAACTGTGGACTTTTGTCCAGAGTACTGGTTGTGCATCAAAACGATCAGATGTTGTGGCACACCCATTTGCTTTAAAACCAGCCATAGATTTTCGTGATTCACACAGTCAAAAGCTTTGCTGTAATCTATGAAACACAAGCTGATATTCTTCTGAAATTCTCCCGTATGCTCCAATAACCAATGTAAGTTTGCAATATGATCTCTACTGCCTCTCCCTTTTTTGAATCTAGCTTGAGCATCAGGCATTTCTCGTTCCATATATGATAACAGTCTTTGTTGTAAGATATTGAGCATCACTTTACTTGTTTGAGAAATGAATGCGATGGCCCAGTAGTTGCTGTACTCTAGCAAAATGTACTATAGCATAATAATATTACAAGCCACAAGTGGCATTTTAGTTCTGATCCACCATGTATCTACCTTCTCTTTTGTTTACCTTCTAGCACGTTGCTTTCTCTCCCCCCCCTCCTCCGCAGAGAGAAGCCCCTCCTTGTAGCCAAGTGAGTAAAGGCATCTTTTCACAGTCAGAGGTGACCCAAGAGAAGGAGATGGAAGAGCAAGACCTAGAAGGACCTGGACGTGGCAAGAGAGTAAAGAAAGGCCCCCAGCCCATCCAAGCTGGAAGTGGCATTGAATCCTGGGAAACAGCTGTGCCAGAAATCTGGGATCAGGAGCCCCTGAACTCAGAAATACAGTGCCGACGCTTCAGGCAGTTCCGCTACTGTGAGGCTGAGGGGCCCCGAGAGGTTTGCAGCCAGCTCCATGGACTTTGCAACCACTGGCTGAAGCCAGAGAGACACACCAAGAAGCAGATCCTGGACCTGGTGATCCTGGAGCAGTTCCTGACCATCCTGCCCCAGGAAATGCAGCACTGGGTCAGAGGATGCAGGCCGGAGACCAGTTCCCAAGCGGTGGCCCTGGCTGAAGGCTTCCTCCTGAGTCAGGCAGAGGAGAAGAGGCAGGCAGAACAGGTGAGGGCTTTTCATTCCAGGTATTCCAATTCAAACAATGATATCCAACCTACTCCAAAAACTCCCCTATCTGATATTTGCGCAAGTGTTAATTATTATATTATTATATTTGCGCAAGTATTAATTGTTTAATTATTAAACAACCTGTTTCAGCAGCCACTTCTTCTAGGGAATATTTTTATCCCTCCAGATAATTCCCCAGGGTTGAAGGAAAACCCTACTAGGTCTGCTGATAGAAAGGTGGGGAGTCTGGGAGTGGGGCACGCTGTATACCTTGGTGTCCTCCATTCCTTCTCTTACCCGTCTCCCTTGCTGCTGTTTCAGAGTTGGGGTCCATCCATGAAGATGGAAGCTGAGTTCTGTGAGACGGAAGGAGTTTTGTTGGAGGAAGGGCAGCGGGCCCAGGCCCAGGAGCATGCCCAAGATGCCCTCTCATGCGGTAAGGACTATGACAACTGACCCCCAGTTGTGTACCAGTAGAGTAACCGAAATCACTGGGTTAGGTCAGTATACTCAAAAACGATAAAGCTCTAAAAAGCTTTATTAATAGAAAAGTTCAGAAAAGAGATTAAAATACGGGTTGTATAGTCAGTTTGGCCAAAGGCATATAAAACAATCAATCTAGCTGGCTTCATTACACTTACTAAGATGTTACATAGTTGCTGATCTTAAAAGTTATAAAGATGTTGGTTCAGGCGACAGAGTGACATGCTGAAATTGACACATGGAAGAAGAGTGACCACCATAAGGCATAGCCAAACTTATGGAAAAGTGGACTCAGGTCAGATGACCCACCACTCCCAATCAAGGTGGACTCTTGGGAGAACTGGGTCATCTCTCGATGAAGATGTCAACCCAGTGTGCAGCTGCTATGAAAAAGGCAAATTCCATGCTGGCCATAATTAGGCAAGGAACAGAGAATAAAACTGCTGATATCATACTGCCGTTATACAAATCTATGGTGAGAGCACACTTGGAATGTTGTGTACAGTTCTGGTAACCACACCTAAGAAAGGTTTTTGCAGAGCTTGAGAAGGTGCAGAAAAGCGCAACCAAAATGATCAGGGGACTAGAGCAATTGCCCTGTGAGGAGCGGTTAAAACACTTAGGGCTGTTTAGCTTGGAAAGAAGGCGGTGTATGAGGGGAGACATGATAGAGGTCTATAAAATTATGCATGGTATGGAGAGAGTGGACAGGGAGAAGCTTTTCTCCCTCTCATAATACTAGAACGCGAGGTCATCTGCTGAAGCTGGAGGGTGAGAGATTAAACTAATAAAAGGAAGTATTTCTTCACACAACGCATAGTTAAATTGTGGAACTCCCTGCCCCAGGATGTGATGGCTGCCACCTTGGAAGACTATAAGAGGGGAGTGGACATGTTCGTGGATAGAGGAGTATTCATGGTTACTCGTTAAAATGGATACTGGTCATGATGCATACCTATTATATTAGGTGCATTGGAACACAGGCAGGATGCTGCTGCTGCAGTTGTCTGGGGGCTTCCTAGAGGCACCTGGTTGGCCACTGTGTGAACAGACTGCTGGACTTGATGGGCCTTGGTCTGATGGTATGAGCTCGTGACTTTGATGGTTCTGCCCATTAGCGTAACAAGTTACTGGTGCTGTTTGTGAGAACAGATTGAACTCGGCCTGTGAGAAATTACTGTGTGCTGAACCTTAGACACACAAAATGGAGTATAGTGATGTAGCAAATAACAAAATGGTTATTCTGTCTTCACAAGGACTCATTGTGCCTGGATGGGATTGGGGCTCTCAGTGAATTTGATGGGTAGAGAGTTCTGCCTTTATACAAATCTATGCGGGGGGTGGATGGGAAGAAATGCTTCTCCATGCAACTTTTGGCACTCAAAGTGATGCGTATAATGGGGATTATATAAATTCATGGAGGAAGTCCCTCACATTGCTTACAATATTCATATCCCACATTTTTTTGCATTTGAGGGGCACAACGTGGCTCAAAGGAAAGACAGACAAATCTGGGCTGAGTTCTTCAGTTTTGCGAATAAATGGAGCCTGCATGTTCTGGGCAGTATAGCTCTGTCAACCAGATGCTAGGGGCCAGTAATAGTGGGAGAGCGTGTTTTGTGCTCATACTTAGTGGGGCATCTGTCATCCCACTACAGGAAATAGGATGACGGACTAGGAATGCCAGGCTTTGGAGTGGCATGGCCAGTAGCTTTGGGAGGATGTGATATCACACATATATTCATTCATATATATCATAAGTGATATTCATTTCCTCAACCCAGATGTGACATTAGTTGGGCAGTAGACGCTCTTGGCACTCACTGATATTGCCTTGAGTTTCATTTTTGTGTATCATGGAGGATTTTATCCCTTTATTCCAGTTTTGAACCTCCACTGCATTTTTATCTTTTGTATTATCAGTCCATAGCTATTTATGTATATATTTAATATTAATTTTTAAGGATATTTGATGGACTGTGACTGCAATTAAAGTCTGTTCTGCCCTGAGTTTCAAGATTCATTCAATTCACATCTGGTTCTTCAGCCGGATGTGGCAGCAAGGTGCCGTGAGACGTCATTTTCACCTCCCTCTTTTTCTCCCACCAGCCTAGACTCAAGGGCGTTTCGAGGGTCCAGCTGGTGGGAGAATAGCCTTCCTGGGCCTTTTCTCTGATCCAGCGGAAATGCTGCCACGTATTTGGGCTCCAGCATTCACAGCACCCCTATTACTATCTATGGGTGTTAGAGCTGGACAATGAAGAAAGCCGATAGGAAGAAAGTATATTCCTTTGAAATGTGGTGTGGGGGGAGAGTGTTATGCATACCCTGGGCCACCCAAAAAACAAATCAGTTTTAGATCAAATCAAGCCTGAACTGACCCTAGAAGCTAAAATGACTAAACTGAGGCTGTCATAAATCAGACACATTATGAGAAGACAAGAGCCACAGGAAAAGACAATAACGCTAGGAAAAGTTAAAGGCAGCAGGAAAAGAGGAAGACCCAACAAGAGATAGATTGACTCTATAAAGGAAGCCACGGCCCTCAGTTTGGGAGATCTGAGCAAAGTTGTTAGGACACTTTGGAGGACATTGATTCATAGGGTCGCCATGAGTCGGAAGCGACTTGACAGCACTTAACACACACACACATTCACAGGACAGATTTAAAGTATCATTGGAGTCTGAAATGTTGCAGCAGCATTTAGAGCCCCTTAAGGTTGATGGGTACTTTGTGCTTCTCTTCCACCTCTTCTTCATCTTACTACAAAGTGTTACAATTTTTTTAGCGTACATACAGCAGAGTGCCTCAGCCCTGGGAACGGGTGTGCTTGAAGCACGATTCAAGTCGTGGCTAATACACTTTCTTCCACTTTTCTCTCCCTCACAGGCAGTGAAGAGGCAGTGTTGATCCATTCTCTTTGCGAAGGTGTGGAAACTGCTGTTGCACCTCCAGTCCACGTAAGCAAGATGAACAGGGGAGAGCCTGGGTCCCCCCTCCTTTCTCAAGGGGATTTTCTCCTGCAGTTGTTGTTAAGGGGCCCAGGCAAGAGGCTCTGAATGCCACTCTTTTTACACACGGCAAGATCTCCAGCCTGCACCCTCCCAGAATGCCCCTTTACAAGGAGCCATCTCTGCTTGGCATGATCTCTGACAAGGGAATCTGTTTTTTTCTTTCAGTCTTCAGTTTCCTTTGGTGAGGTAGCCATGTATTTCACTAAGGCAGAGTGGGCCCTGTTGGATCCAGACCAAAAAGCTCTCTACAGGGAAGTCATGCTGGAGAACTACAGGAGCGTGGTCTCTCTGGGTAAGGGGCCAAAGGTGCAAATTGCTGCCATTAGGATTGTGCCATTGGGCTTATGTGCGAATCAAAATCATGAACCCCAATACATTGAGGCTTTCCTTGTTATTTGATCCCTTTTGGAAGCCTCAAGGTGGTGGGGTGGCAATGAAATTGATATTCAGCGTGCCCAGGTAGAATGACCCAAACAGCCTGGCTGGCCCAGGGGCAACAGAGGCCAGTGCTGTGGCCATCGCCCAAGCCATAGCGGATGTCCTGGCTGAGGCCAATGTGGGACTAAGAGGCCCTCAGGAAGACTCTGGAAGGGGCCCCATCCTAATTTCTCAGTTGCCAACGTTTGCAACATGTTTTCCCCCTGATGGGATTATTGTCATCCCTTCTGACTGTGATCTGGAATGCAGCCATCCCCTTTACACTGATTGGGATATTGGGCTTTAATCTTGACCAGGTTTCCATTCTTCCATTCCCTTTCTCTTTCTTTCTCCCCCCTCTTCGAAAGGCTCTAGATTGGAGAAAGTAGCTCAATTCACCTCTCCTCCACATGAGGCCAGCTGGGTGAACTTGGGCCACAGTTCACTCAAAACTCTCCCAGCCCTACCTATCTCACAAGGTGTCTGTTGTGGAGAGTGGAAAGGAATGTGATTTGTAAGGTGCTCTGAGACTCTTTGGGGTAAAGAAAAGCGGGGCATAAAAGTCTCTTCTATGTCTCTTCTATTTAGCCACACACAGATCAATAGCAGAGACTCAAAAGAGTTGCCTGACAACTCAAATGTGAACAGTGGGGGAATGATTCTTTGCCACGGTAAGGGAGAAAAATACACATGGGGAGAATGGACAGGGGAGGGATAGGAAGAATATAAAAGCTGGTCACCTGGGGGGGCTGGCTGGTGATAAGGTGTGACCAGCTGCTCAGTAGTGGGGCAGGGAAAGAAAGTCTGATAACGGAAATACAGACCCATTAGTGAGCAGTGCCAGATGGGTTGCTTGGCTTCTTGTGTAGGTGCTGACTGAACCTTTTTCTTTATTCCAGCAGCACATATAGAGGAGATGGTAGGGGGGTTTCAGGGGTTCTCTTTGGAGAAAGCCAAGAATGGAGACTCTAAAGAAAATGACAGAGATGGAGACAGTCCTACCAGGCAGGAGGGAAGACACACAGACAAGAGGAGAGAGAAGTCCGTTCTGTGCCAAGGAGGAGGCTTACGTGAAATCCCAGTCCAAGATAAAAGATCGACCAATACAAGAATCAAGAAAGGCCTCCATGGTAATCGGAGAAACTGCTCCAGGGAAAATGAAAATGAAAGTGTGGTCTTTGGAAAAACCTTCAGTAAGAACATGCATGTTATTTCTGAGAGAAAAATTCCCACAAGAGAAAAATCATATGATTGCGTGGATTGCAACAAGACCTTCAGTTGGAAATCAACCCTTACTTCACATCAAACTATTCACTCAGGTGAGGAGCTGTATAAATCATTAGACTGGTAATCGGAGAAACTGCTCCAGGGAAAATGAAAATGAAAGTGTGGTCGAAGGCTTTCACGGTCAGA
This sequence comes from Euleptes europaea, assembly GCF_029931775.1. Taxonomy (NCBI): domain Eukaryota; kingdom Metazoa; phylum Chordata; class Lepidosauria; order Squamata; family Sphaerodactylidae; genus Euleptes; species Euleptes europaea. The sequence goes on from NC_079312.1 coordinate 2,200,488, forward strand.
GTTCATTGGTTCTTGTAGGTTATCTGGGCTGTGTGACCGTGGTCTTGGTATTTTGTTTCCTAACATTTCACCAGCAGTTGTGGCAGGCACCTTCAGAGGAGTAACACTGAAGGACTTCAGTGTTACTCCTCTAAAGATGCCTGCCACAGCTGCTGGCGAAACGTCAGGAAACAAAATACCAAGACCACTGTCACGCAGCCTGCATAACCTACAGGAACCAATGAAAGTGTGGTCTTTGGAAAAACCTTCAGTAAGAACCTGCATGTTATGTCTGAGAGAAAAATTCCCACAAGAGAAAAATCATATGATTACATTGAATGCAAAAAGACCTTCAGTTGGAAATCAGCCCTTACTTCACATCAAACTATTCACTCAGGTGAGGAGCTGTATAAAGCTCCTGCAAACCCAGACTTTCTGATGCAGCAGGTGTTCATGATACTTTAAAATGCATATTAATGTGCCCTTCAATATAGAGCAGGAAAAAGCCACTGAATTTTTTTGTGTGTGGATTATCAGACCTCCTTGCATGGGTACTAACAGGATCTTTCTTTTCATTCCAACAGGGGATGATCAGTGGAAGGTGGGTGATGAGGAATTGCATCACCTCTTAACAGATGAAGTGAAAAGTGTAGATTTGAAAGGAAGCTTCAGGATTCAAGGCCAACCTAAGAGGCAAAAAGTATGTCACATGGACGAGAAGAAAGATAAACCCATTTCTGGCCAAGGGCAGGATTTCCATGAACGAAGCCACATGGTGGAGGAAGCATATAAGTGCTTGGAGCGTGGAATGAACTTCTCAGATCAAAACCAATATGATATCCATTTGCAAATGCACAGTGGAAAGAAGACCCATCAATGCTTGGAGTGTGGCAAGAGCTTCCTTCATAGAGCAGAACTCCTTAGGCATCAAAGAACACACATAGGTGAAAAACCTTATCGCGACTCAGACTGTGGCAAGAGCTTCTCACACATTTCAGACCTTTTTGAACACAAAAGAATTCATTCAGCAGAGAATCCATTTATCTTCACAGAAAGTGGAAGGATGTTCTCGTGTGGAAGAAAAGGAAATGCACTTTCCCCGAAGCATAGGATAATGGGGGCACATAAATGCTTTCGGTGTGGAAAGAATTTCAGATACAGATCAAAGCTCCTTGTGCACCAAAAAATACACACAGGGGAGAAACATTTTCAGTGCTCCGAGTGTGGAAAGAACTTCAGTCACAGTGGCACTCTTCAACAGCATCAAAGAACCCACACTGGGGTGAACCCTTTTGTATGCTCTGAGTGTGGAAAGAGATTTACTCAAAATGGGCCCCTTCAAAGACATCGAAGAACCCACACAGGGGAGAAACCTTTTGAATGCTCAGTGTGTGGAAAGAGATTCAGCCAGAATGGCAATCTTCAACAGCATCAAATAACCCACACAGGGGAGAAACCTTTTGAATGCTCAGAGTGTGGAAGGAGATTCAGTCAAAGTAGCAATCTTAAAAAGCATCAAAGAACCCACACACGGGAGAAACCTTTTGCATGCTCAGAGAATGGAAAGAGATTCAGTCGCAGTGGCAATCTTCAACAGCATCAAAGAACCCACACAGGGGAGAAACCTTTTGAATGCTCAGAGTGTGGAAAGAGATTCAGTCTCAGTGGCAATCTTAAACAGCATCAAAGAACCCACACAGGGGAGAAACCTTTTGCATGCTCAGAGTGTGGAAAGAGATTCAGTCAGAGTAGCAATCTTCAAAGCCATCGAAGAACCCACACAGGGGAGAAACCTTTTGCATGCTCAGAGTGTGGAAAGAGATTCAGTCAGAGTGGCAGTCTTAAAAAGCATCAAAGAACCCACACAGGGGAGAAACCTTTTGAATGCTCAGAGTGTGGAAAGAGATTCAGTCGCAGTGGCAATCTTAAACAGCATCAAAGAACACACACAGGGGAGAAAGCTTTTGCATGCTCAGAGTGTGGAAAGAGATTCAGTCAAAATGGGCCCCTTCAAAGACATCGAAGAACCCACACAGGGGAGAAACCTTTTATATGCTCAGAGAATGGAAAGAGATTCCGTCACAGTGGCAATCTTCAACAGCATCAAAGAACCCACATAGGGGAGAAACCTTTTGCCTGCTCAGAGTGTGGAAAGACATTCCATTTCAATGGCAAACTTCTACAGCATTTAAGAACCCACACAGGGGAGAAACCTTTTGAATGCTCAGAGTGTGGAAAGAGATTCAGCCAGAATGACAATCTTCAACAGCATCAAAGAACCCACACAGGGGAGAAACCTTTTGACTGCTCTGAGTGTGGAAAGAGATTTCGTTTTAGTGGTGATCTTCGAAAGCATTTAAGAACCCACACAGGGGAGAAACCTTTTGAATGCTCAGAGTGTGGAAAGAGATTCAGTCACAGTGGCAGTCTTCATACGCATCAAAGAACCCACACGGGGGAAAAACCTTTTGACTGCTCTGAGTGTGGAAAGAGGTTTCATTTTAGTGATGCGCTTCAAAAGCATTTAAGAGTCCACACAGGAGAGAAACCTTTTGAATGCTCTGAGTGTGGAAAGAGATTCAGTCATAGTGGCAGTCTTAAAAAGCATCAAAGAACCCACACAGGTGAGAAACGGTTTGAATGCTCAGAGTGTGGAATGAAATTCAGTCACAGTGGCAATCTTAAAAGGCATCAAAGAACCCACAAGGGGAGAAACCTTTTCAATTCTCAGAGTGTGGAAAGAGATTCAGTCTCAGTAGCAATCTTAAACAGTATAAAAGAACCTTTTGAATGCTCAGAGTGTGGAAAGAGATTTAGTGGCTGTAGCGATTTTCAAAGGCATTTAAGAATACACATGGGAGAAATATTTTGAATGCTCAGAATGTGGGAAGAGATTCAGTCTCAGTGGCAATCTTAAACAGCATCAAAGAACCCACACGGGATAAACCTTTTGGATGCTCAGAGTGTGGAAAGAGATTTAGTTACAGTGGCGATCTTCAAAGCCATCAAAGAACGCACACAGGGGAGAAACCTTTTGAATGCTCAGAGTGAGGGAAAAGATTCAGTCAGAATGGCAACCTTCAACGGCATTATAGAATCCACACAGGGAAGCCTTTTGTCTGCTCAGAGTGTGGAAAGAGATTTTGTTTTAGTGGCGATCTTCAAAAGCATATAAGAACCAACACAGGGGAGATACCTTTTGAATGCTCCGACTGTGGAAAGAGATTCAGTCAATGTGACAGTGTTAAAATGCATTTTAGAACCCACACAGGGAGAAACGTTTTGATTACTCAGAGAGAGGAAAGATTTAGTTGCTATGGTGATCTTCAAAAGCATTTAAGAACCCACACAGGGGAGAAACACCCACACAGGCAAGAAACCGTTTGAATGCTCAGTGTGGGGAAAGAGATTCTGACACAGTAGCTGTCGTCAGGGGAATCTAAGAACGAACACAAAGGAAAAACCTTTTTGAATGCATAGTGTGAGGCCCCTCTTCCTTCCTCCAGTTGGATCCCCCAACTCCTCTCAGATTTTTTTTAAAAAAATTGTTATAAAATTTAAGGATACAGCAAAAAGGAGGAAGGTAGGGGAAAGGGCAAGATCGAACAAATTATATCTTCCAAGACTTAACAAAAATGGTATTAGAAAAGGAAAGTAACAAATTTATCAAAAATTTAGTCTTATACCATATCCTAGAACACCTAAAAAACTCTTTCAGATAATTTGAACATATCATACATTCGATATATAATCTCATTACAAATTCCCCCTGCTATAATAAAATATTTACATACTGTTTGAATAGTGATCATAAAAAGACAGTAATTCAGAATTCAATTCTTGTTCAGTATCATTAGAACGCCTTAAAACTCTTTCAGGTGACCTAAACATACCTTACTTATAATACTTCAATACATGTTCTCGTAACAAATACCATTTGTAAATACTCATAATAAATACCAACAAATGTTTGTGCTAAATATTGTCGAAGGCTTTCACGGCCAGAGTTCATTGGTTCTTGTAGGTTATCCGGGCTGTGTAACCGTGGTCTTGGAATTTTCTTTCCTGACGTTTCGCCAGCAACTGTGGCAGGCATCTTCAGAGTAGTAACACTGAAGGACAGTGTCTCTCAGTGTCAAGGGTGTAGGAAGAGTAATATATAATCAGAAAGGGGTTGGGTTTGAGCTGAGTATTGTCCTGCAAAAGTATTGTCCTGTAAGTATCAAGATAATGTGCTAATGAGGGTATGGTATGTTAATATGGAACCATTGTATCCTGAAGTGATCTGTTAATGTGTGTAATCCAAAGCTAATCTGTATGGCTATTGTTGAATGTTGTCTTTGTCAGTCTGGAGGTTTTTCAGGGCAGGAAGCCAAGCCTTATTCATTCTTAAACTCTCCTCTTTTCTGTTAAAGTTGTGCTGATGTTTATGAATTTCAATGGCTTCTCTGTGCAATCTGACAAAATAGTTGGTAGAATTGTCCAGTCTTTCAGTGTCTTGGAATAAGACCCTGTGTCCTGTTTGTGTCAGTCTATGTTCAGCCACTGCTGATTTCTCAGGTTGGCCAAGTCTGCAGTATCTTTCATGTTCTTTTATCCTTGTTTGTATGCTGCGTTTTGTGGTCCCGATGTAAACTTCTCCACAGCTGCAAGGTATACGATATACTCCTGCAGAGGTGAGGGGGTCTCTTTTGTCTTTTGCTGATCGTAGCATTTGTTGTATTTTCTTGGTGGGTTTAAACACTGTTTGTAGGTTATGTTTTTTCAAAAGTTTCTCCATCCTATCAGTGACTCCTTTAATAAATGGCAAGAATACCTTTCCTATGGGAGACTGTTTTTCTTGAGTTTTCTGATTTTTGTTTGGTTTAATGGCCCTTCTGATTTCATTCTTGGAGTAGCCGTTTGCTAGCAGTGCGTGATTTAGATGATTAGTTTCTTCCTTGAGAAACTGTGGTTCACAGATCCGTCTTGCACGGTCCATTAATGTTTTGATTATTCCTCTTTTCTGTCGGGGGTGGTGGTTGGAGTTTTTGTGTAAGTAGCGATCTGTGTGAGTTGGTTTCCGGTAGACCTTGTGACCTAACTGAAGGTTTGTTTTACGGATGACAAGGGTATCAAGAAATGGGAGTTTACCCTCAATTTCCTTTTCCATGGTAAACTGAATGTTTGGATGGATATTATTAAGATGGTTTAGAAAGTCCATTAATTTTTCTTCACCATGGCTCCAAATGGTAAATGTATCATCTACGAACCTGAACCAGACTGTAGGTTTGTAAGGTGCTGATTCTAATGCTGTCTTTTCAAAATATTCCATGTAAAAGTTTGCTATTACTGGACTGAGTGGACTTCCCATAGCTACTCCATCAATCTGTTCATAAAATTCTTGATCCCACAGGAAATAACTTGTCAAACAATGGTGAAATAAGGCTGTTATATCTTCTGGAAAAATCTGGTTAATCAATGAGATTGTGTCTTTTACTGGAACCTTGGTAAAGAGGGATACAACATCAAAACTGATTAATAACATAACCTACAAACAGTGTTTAAACCCACCAAGAAAATACAACAAATGCTACGATCAGCAAAAGACAAAAGAGACCCCCTCACCTCTGCAGGAGTATATCGTATACCTTGCAGCTGTGGAGAAGTTTACATCGGGACCACAAAACGCAGCATACAAACAAGGATAAAAGAACATGAAAGATACTGCAGACTTGGCCAACCTGAGAAATCAGCAGTGGCTGAACATGGACTGACACAAACAGGACACAGGGTCTTATTCCAAGACACTGAAAGACTGGACAATTCTACCAACTATTTTGTCAGATTGCACAGAGAAGCCATTGAAATTCATAAACATCAGCACAACTTTAACAGAAAAGAGGAGAGTTTAAGAATGAATAAGGCTTGGCTTCCTGCCCTGAAAAACCTCCAGACTGACAAAGACAACATTCAACAATAGCCATACAGATTAGCTTTGGATTACACACATTAACAGATCACTTCAGGATACAATGGTTCCATATTAACATACCATACCCTCATTAGCACATTATCTTGATACTTACAGGACAATACTTTTGCAGGACAATACTCAGCTCAAACCCAACCCCTTTCTGACTATATATTACTCTTCCTACACCCTTGACACTGAGAGACACTGTCCTTCAGTGTTACTACTCTGAAGATGCCTGCCACAGTTGCTGGCGAAACGTCAGGAAAGAAAATTCCAAGACCACGGTTACACAGCCCGGATAACCTACAAGAACAAATGTTCGTGCTGTTTGAATAGTATCAGTCATCATTTTATTTGCAGTCATAGACCATCAAATCAATTGAATGTACATAACTAAATAATATAGAGTAAAACAAGTACAAAATACAATTAAAATGGGAAAGTATGCAGAAGTACATAGCTAATTCTCTAAAGCAATCTCTATCTTCAATCTCTATATTAGAGTTTCAAACCTTGCACAGCAACAGGAATTAACAAAAAAGACAGGTTTTATTATTGAATCAAAAATAAAATATTTGGGTACATGGTTAACCTCAAATAATCTTAACTTATTCCAAAATAATTATATTAAACAATGGCAACAAATTGCTATAGATCTTAAAAATTGAGAAAATATACCGATATCATTATGGGGAAGAATCTCTGTGGTTAAAATGATGGTATTACCTAAGATGCTTTTTTTGTTTCAAAATTTACCAATTTTAAAAGGAGCACAAATTTTTAAAAGTTGGAAGAAGGATATTTTAAATTTTTTATGGGGTAAAGAGAGACATAGAATAGCATATAATAATTTAATTGAATTAAAAGAGATAGGAGGTCTGGGGTTACCTGATTTGAGAATGTATTATGAAGCATCTTGTTTTGTTTGGTTAAAAAATTGAATTTTATTAGAGAATCCCAAATTACTTGAATTGGAAGGGTCTAATTTACGTTTTGGCTGGCGTGCATATTTATGGTATGAAAAGGATAAAGTAAACAAAGAATTTAATTATCGTATTATAAAAGGTTTTTGGAAACTAAAACTCCAGGGTGGATTAACCCAGAAGAAGCATTTATGAAGAGAGGTAATCAACTTAATTTGGATATCGGTATCTATAGAGAAATCACAGAATATAAGGAGAGGGGGTGGTTTCTTAAACGAAGGGAAGAGCTTAACATTAAATATTGTTTTATGTATTATAAATTAAAAGATATATTTAACTAAGATAAATTGATGGGATTTAGTAAAAATAAATCTAAATTAGAAATTATATTAAATAAGGGAAATACAGGTTTGATAGCAAGGATATATAAATTATTAATTGAAGTAAATCTAGAGCAGGAAAGGATTAAACCAGTGATGGTGGAATGGATGAGGGAGTTCGGATATAATATTGATTTGGAAATTTGTGGAAAAAAGAATATCAATTTACAATTACTAATGAAATAAGAGAAAATCTTTATAAAATGTTTTATAGATGGTATATCACTCCAGTAATGATAAGTAAAATGAAAAAAGGTGATACGGATTTATGTTGGAAATGTGGAACCGAAAAAGGAACGTTTTTCATGCCTGGTGGATATGTAACAAAATTAAAAATTTTTGGAGAAAGGTATTAAATGCAACTAACAATCTGATTAATATTAAAGTAAAAAGGGATCCTGCTTTTTGTTTATTGGGAATCCCTAAAGACAATATGAATAGAAGTGACAGAGTCATATGTCAATAAAGTTTTGCAGCTGCAAGGATTATGATAGCTAAATCCTGGAAGCAAGTAAATAAACCTCTAATTAAAGACTGGAGAGAGAAATTATGGATGTATATGCGGATGGCCAAACTAACAGATTCCTTACATGGGAAGGATATGGAATAATTTAAAAAAACATGGTCAAAGGCCGCTGCATATTGGGACAAACTGGTGAAAATGAATTTTATTAATTTAGTGAATGAGTTAGAGATGCAATTTCAGTATTTTCCATATTTTGTTTATTCTGAATAATTTAAAACTGTTAAGACGCTTCTCCGGAAGTCCATTAGTGTGGTGGTGGGACACTGTTTTAAGGTGGGTGGTGGGTTTTAAGGGTACTTTGAATATTGTAATTTTATTGTATTATGAAGTTTTAATAACCTGTATGTACCCATTTGTATTGTTTATTTTTTTTTATGATATAAAAATAAAAAATGTATATTTAAAAAACCTTAAAACAGTAATAATATTACATTTAGAAAATAAAACAGTTACAGAAATCTTTAAAAATAATTAAAGAGACCGTAAGGACTAGAGAGAGCTGAGAGTCTTCAGTCTATGCAAAGACTGGGTAGACCTCTAAGACCATGTATTAGAGAAATCTCTGAGAATCCCTAGTATATGCAAAGACTAGAGCAGGGGTGGGGAACGTCAGGCTCAGGGGCCCTTTAAGGCCCGCGAAATCACTTGGTCTAGCCCTTCATGGGTCTTGGCAGATCTTTAGCTCAGAAGGATCTAAGACTCGTGACCATCCTCTGCCATCAGGTGGGTGAGTGCACCACCTGTGAGGTTCTTCAGCTGCCCTCGGCAATCCCAATAAGTCACTTACTCAGGCGAATCAGAAGCAGGTAAACGTTTATTGAGGAGCATGTAGGAACGCAACATGAGCAATCCACAAGTTCAAAGCTGCTAATGGCGAACCAAACTACAAAACATAACTTTAAGCACAGAGTCATCCCAGGGGCAGAAGCAGGCTGCCTGGGAATTAGGTGATAACGGAGCCTAGCAGGAAGGAGGGAGGGAAGTAGGTGATAACGGAGCCTAGCAGGAAGGAGGGAGGGAGTAAGCCATAATACTGTAAGTGCCTACATGAAGCTCAAGGCCAGAGCAGAGGGAGGGGGAAGGAGTGGGGCAGCTTGACCCGTTCAGAGAAACAAAACGAAAGAATAACACTTGCACAGGAATTGGTCTAACTCATGTCAAGAGCCTGCCTGGACTCCTGGCAGGCTGAACAGCATAACGAATAGACACACTTGAACAGAAATAAGTATGACTCTGAAATAGAAATAAGCATGACTTTGACATTCTGCCCCCCTTAAGCCCCCCCTCCCAGGTCAGAGACAGATCGAGGCTTTTGGGGGTAGGCATCATGGAAATGTACCAGACGGGGGGCTGCTACATGTGGGGCTCCTACCCAGTCATCATGTGCTGGTCCCAAATGCTTCCATCGTACCAAATAGAACAGTTTTCCTTCAGTTTGGAATCAAGGATTTTTGAAACTTCCAGATGCACCTCCCCTCCCACCACAGTTGGTACCTCGGGCTTAGGTTATGGGTGGAATTGGGGAGCTGTTACATAAGGCTTGAGAAGACTGATATGAAACACTGGGTGGATTCCCCTGAGGGCTTTGGGTAGCGCCAGCTCTACCTCCACCTCGTTGATCACCCTTGTAATGGGATAGGGACCCACATACTTATCACTGAGCTTTTTACATGGTCGTAGGGTCTGGAGGTTTTTGGTGAAGAGGTAGACCTGATCCCCCACCTTAAAGCCCCACCCGGGGAATGATGTTTGTCTGCATACTCTTTGTACTTGCGTTTAGCTCGCTCCAGGTTTTTCTGGAGCCAAGGCCATGTGTTTTGAACCACCTGCACCCAATCTCCCACTTCACCTTTTACCCCCTCCTCCTGGAGCAGTTCTACATTCCCAAAGGATCTGAAATCCCTGCCGTACACCACCTGGAAGGGACTGTACCCTGTGGACGAATGAGGAGCATTATTGTAAGCATATTCAGCAAATGGCAGGAGATCCACCCAATGATCCTGGTGATAATTCACATAACAGTGTAAACAGCATTCCAACACAGAATTAACACGTTCTGTCTGCCCATCCATCTGAGGATAGTGTGCCGAAGACAAACCTTGTTCCACTCCCATGAGCTTTAAAAACGCTTTCCAGAACTTAGCCACAAACTGTGGGCCCCTGTCAGATATTATTTTGCATGGGAACGAGTGATATTTCATCATGTGTGTAACAAACATATGTGCCAGCTTTTGGGCCGTCGGCAAGCCCGAACAAGGAACAAAATGCACTTGCTTAGAAAACAAGTCCGTCACCACCTACAATACCGTCTTCCCTCGGCTGGGGGGAAGATTTGTAATAAAGTCCATGGCAATGACTTCCCAGGGAATGGACGGGACTTCCAAAGGCTTGAGGAGTCCTGGGGGTTTCCCCATAAGTCCTTTAGAGGTTGCGCAGGTGGGGCAACTGCGCACGAAAAGGTCCACATCAGCTCTCATGCCTGGCCACCAAAACTGACACCTCAACAAATGTAAAGACTTGACAAACCCAAAATGTCTTGCGGTTTTTGCCCCATGAGCCATTTCTAAAATCTCCCTCCGAACAATTTCTGGAACATATAGTTTCACCCCATGATACCACAACTCCCCCCGGCGAGTAAGAGTTTGAGGGAGCTTTTGGACCCCTTCCTCCTGGCACGCGGCTTCGGCCACCTTAGCACGGAAAGCTTCCGAGAGTCCGCTTGCCGGGTCTGAATTCCCTGCTCAGCTCTGAGCCCGAGTGAACACGGCCAATCCCGACACCTCCCCCCGTTGCTCTGGGGTGAATAAAGAATCCACCGGGCGGTCGATTTGACTGCGGTACTGGGGAAGTCGGGACAGTGCATCAGCTAAACAATTTTCTTTCCCTGGAACATGTTTTAACACAAATCGGAACTTGGCAAAGAACTGTGCCCAACGAACCTGTTTGGCAGACAGTTTTCTAGACCCTTTTAGTGCCTCTAGGTTCTTGTAGTCGGTCCAAACCTCAAAAGGAACATCAACCCCTTCCAAAAAATGTCTCCAAACCAAGAGGGCATGTTTCACAGCTGCTGCCTCCTTTTCCCACATAGCCCAGTTAAGTCCAGCTTGAGAGAACTTCTTAGAAAAATATGCGCACGGTTGTAACTGGCCATCCTCGTCTCTCTGGAGGAGTGCCCCCCCATAGCTACGTCTGAAGCGTCCACCTGTACAACGAAAGGTTTTTCACAATCAGGGTGTTTCAATACTGGTTCAGATGTGAACAACTGTTTTGATGTGTCAAATGCTTGTTGACATTCTGGATCCCACAGTAACTTGGCTGACGGCAGCGTGGCTGCAGGTCCCTTGCCTTTTCTCCGTAACAGTGAAGTCAGAGGCAAGGCTATTTGTGCAAAGTTATGAATAAAATTGCGGTAGAAATGAGCAAAGCCGAGAAATTGCTGCAATTGTTTGCGGGTAGTGGGGACTTCCCACTCCACTACCGCCCGAACCTTTTCAGGGTCCATGGCAAGTCCCTGATGTGACACTATGTATCCCAGAAATGTAATGGAGGATTGATAAAAGTCACACTTGGAAACCTTGGCATACAACCTGTGGGCACGCAATCGACTTAACACTTCTTTCACCAAGGCCACATGTTCTTCCATGGTCTTGGTGTATATTAAAATATCATCTAAATAAACAATCACTCCTTTGAACAGGAAGTCATGTAACACCTCATTGATCATTTGCATGAAGACACTCGGAGCCCCCGTCAAGCCAAACGGCATAACTAAATACTCAAACATTCCAAAACAACTATAGAAGGCTGTCTTGTGTTCATCACCTTCCCTGATGGTGATGGTAGGCTTCCACTAAATCAAGTTTAGTAAAAATGCAACCTTCCTTCAACTGAGCGAACAGAACTGGAATAAGAGGAAGGGGTAGGCATTAGTCTGCGTGACCGCATTGAGTCTGCAGAAATCTATACAGAGTTGCAAATCACCAGTCTTTTTTGGTTCTTGTAGGTTATCCGGGCTGTGTGACCGTGGTCTTGGTATTTTCTTTCCTGACGTTTCGCCAGCAGCTGTGGCAGGCATCTTCAGAGGAGTAACACTGAAGGACAGTGTCTCTCAGTGTCAAGTGTGTAGGAAGAGTAATATATAGTCAGAAAGGGGGGGTTGAGCTGAATCATTGTCCTGCGAAAAGTATCAAAGGTAATGTGCTAATCATTGTCCTGTAAGTATCAAGGTAATGTGCTAATGAGGGTGTGGTATGTTAATATCATTGCAGGACAATGATTCAGCTCAACCCCCCCCTTTCTGACTATATATTACAGAGACGGGCAATGAGTGGCAAAAGCCTCAGCAAACGAGACAGGCTGAAAACATTTGTTCCGTTCCGCCATTGACTGACCCCTTCCGAACCCAGAGCGAAAGTCTTTTGGGGCGCCAGGCCTGTCTCCACGGGACTTGGTGTCCCGTGCAGTGCACTGCTTCGAGAGCTGCAACAGTTGCCTACGGTTTTCGATGTCGGCTGCATGCCGCACCCATCCCTCCACGTCCGAAGGATTCCCTTGCATTAAAGCCCAGTGTTGTAATTCAGGATTGAGCCCTTCCCGAAAATACTGCACCTGGGTGGCTTCACTCCAGTCCAGAATTTTACTTGAGAGTAACAGAAACTCGCTGGCATACTGCACCACCGACTTAGTCCCTTGGCGCAGTTGCAAAAGAGCCGTCTTGGCCCGTTCCCCCCAATGTGGGTCTTCAAACTGGTTACGGAGGGCCACCATGAAGTCATCCAGGCTTCTCAAAACTCGAGAGCGCAGTTCGTACTGATGCACCATCCACGCCGCCGTTTCCCCTGAAGCAGCGAAGCAATGTATTGAGCCCGACTCTCGTCCGAGGGGAAAGTCACCCCCTGTTCACACATGAACACATCCACTTAGATCAGGAAATAAGACAAAAGGTCGCTCGACCCATCAAAAATCACCTTCAACTCACGCCGAGTTGGGGGCGCTGGACCCGGCTGCCCCGGTGGCGGCGGCGGTGGCGGCAGCTGAGCCAGCTGCGGAGGCTGCTGCGGTTGCCGTTGCCGCAAGTCATCCAACTCGCGCCACATGTCTTGCATCAACGTGTGCATTGCTTCCATCCTCTGTCATCTCCTGTTTCTCAAAGCGGAGCTGTCGGTGTTCTTCCTCCAACTCATGCCGCCAGACCGCTTCCCTTCGGGCCGGGTCGTCCTCAAACCTCATGCCCGAGATTCCTGGCCTCCGAGGCCGACTGTCCACCCCCAACGACATCCAGGAGCAGAGGGATTCCAGCCAGGTGCTAATACGGGAGGTCTTGGGCAGCGCGCCAGAGCCAGAGCCACTCGGCTTCTCCACCCCCCGACTTGTCCTTCTTGGAGTCAGGATCAGGCTCGCCCGGTGGCACCGTCCCACCCGGTGGCACCGTCTTGTCCTCCTCCTTGTCATCTCCATTTCTCGCCATAGCCACCCGCACGTTGGGATGGGAGCAGAGACCAGAGCAAAGAAGATTAGCAGCTTAATGTGAGGTTCTTCAGCTGCCCTCGGCAATCCCAATAAGTCACTTACTCAGACAGGCGAATCAGAAGCAGGTAAACGTTTATTGAGGAGCACGTAGGAACGCAACATGAGCAATCCACAAGTTCGAAGCTGCTAATGGTGAACCAAACTACAAAGCATAACTTTAAGCACAGAGTCATCCCAGGTGCAGAAGCAGGCTGCCTGGGAATTAGGTGATAACGGAGCCTAGCAGGAAGGAGGGAGGGAGTAAGCCATAATACTGTAAGTGCCTACATGAAGCTCAAGGTCAGAGCAGAGAGGGGGGGAAGGAGTGGGGCAGCTTGACCCGTTCAGAGAAACAAAACAAAAGAATAACACTTGCACAGGAATTGGCCTAACTCATGCCAAGAGCCTGCCTGGACTCCTGGCAGGCTGAACAGCATAACGAATAGACACACTTGAACAGAAATAAGTATGACTCTGAAATAGAAATAAGTATGACTCTGACACCACTGGTTGGATACCTGCCTGCTTGCCTGGTCTCCTCACCCATCTGCCCATTGCAGCCGACCTTCTTGTCCAACCTTCTGGTTATCATATCACGGAAGCCAAGCGAATTGGCAGTCTGTCCAGGATAACACAGTCAGAAAGTCCTCTGCTACTTAGAAAAGTGTAGTTTATTTCACAGTGCAAAGATATAATACAAATACTTCTTTCACACTCTCCGCTCATAGCATCCCACACAGAGCTTCAGTTTCACTCCATTATATACACCTGGTGGTCGCAGCCACCAATCACAGTAGATGCTTAGTCATCCTGACATGGCTACTGTATTACATCAGCCACCTAGTGAAAGCAAGTCTTTCTATTGATATACTTCCAGTAAATTTATAATAATAAAGGACCATTATTTGTATAAATAAAACATATTTATTTACATCACATAAAAATAGACTTGTATTGTGGTTACAAATCCTTCTATGAAGTTTAGACATTATTTGTGAGGTTCTCCAGCCAACCTCAGCAATCCCAAAAAGTCACTCTCTCAGACAGGCAGGTCTAAAGCAGGTAAACGTTTATTCAGGATCCGTAGGTACAGCGTAAGCAATCCACAAGTTCAAAGCTGCTAATGACGAACCAAACCACAAAGCATAACTTTAAGCATAGAGTCATCCCAGGTGCAAAACCAAGCGGCTTGGGAATTAGGAGATAACAGTGCCTGGTAGGAAGTAGGGAGTGAGCAAGCCATAATACTGAAGTTGCCTGCTAGAGACTCAAGGTCAGAGCAGGGAGGTGGTGGAAGGGAGCGGGGACAGCTTGAACAGTTCAGAGAAACACACCCAAAGGATAACACTTGAACAGGAATGGGCCTAACTCATGTCAAGAGCCTGCCTGGACAGTATGATTCCTGACAGCTTGAACATCTCAGAGAAACAAAACCACTAGACACATGTGAACAGCATGATACACTTCGAACAGATATAAGCATGACTCTTGACATTCCGCCCCCCTTAGGGCCCCCCTCCCAGGTCCAAGACAGGTCGAGGCTTTTGGGGGTAGGCGTCATGAAAGTGTCGTACCAGACGGGGGGCTGCTACATGTGGGGCCGCCACCCATTCATCCTGTGCTGGTCCCAGATGTTTCCAATGTACCAAATAGAACAAAGTCCCTTTTTTCAGTTTGGAATCAAGGATTTTAGACACCTCCAGATGCACCTCCCCTCCCACCACTGTTGGTACCTCGGGCTTAGGTTCCGGGTGGAATTAGGAGCCATTACATAGGGCTTGAGAAGACTGATATTAAACACTGGGTGGATTCCCCTGAGGGCTTTGGGAAGCGCTAGCTCTACAGCCACTTCGTTGATCACCCTTGTAATGGGATAGGAACCTACATACTTGTCACTGAGCTTTTTACATGGTCGTAGAGTCTGAAGATTTTTGGTGGACAGGTAGACTCGATCCCCCACCTTGAAGTCCCACCCTGGGGAACGATGTTTATCTGCATATTCTTTGTATTTGCGTTTAGCTCGCTCCAGATTTTTCTGGAGCCAAGGCCACGTGTTTTGAACCACCTGCACCCAATCTCCCACTTCACCTTTTATCCCCTCCTCCTGGAGTAGTTCTACATTCCCAAAGGGTCCAAAATCCCTGCCGTACACCACCTGGAAGGGACTGTATCCCATAGACGAATGAGGATCATTATTATAAGCATATTCAGCAAAAGGCAGTAGATCCACCCAATCATCCCGGTGATAGTTCACGTAACAGCGTAAATAACATTCCAACACAGAATTAACTCATTCCGTCTGTCCATCCGTCTGAGGATGGTGTGCCGAGGACAAACCTTGTTCTACCCCCATTAGTTTTAAAAACGCTTTCCAGAACTTAGCCACGAATTGGGGGGCCCTGTCGGAGATTATCTTGCGTGGGAACGAGTGACGTTTCATCACGTGTGTAACGAACATGTGTGTCAGCTTCTGGGCTGTCAGTAAGCCCATACAAGGAACAAAATGTACTTGCTTAGAAAATAAGTCCGTCACCACCCACAACACTGTCTTCCCTTGACTGAGGGGAAGATCCGTAATAAAGTCCATGGCAATGACCTCACAGGGAACGGACGGGGGCTTCAGGAGTCCCGGGGGCTTCCCCATAAGTCTTTTAGAAGTTGTGCAGGTGGGGCAACTGCGCACAAAAAGGTCCACATCAGCTCTCATGCCCGGCCACCAAAATTGACGCCTCAACAAATGCAAAGATTTGACAAACCCAAAATGTCCTGTGGTTTTTGCCCCATGAGCCTTTCTCCGAACAGTGTCCGGAACATACAGTTTCCCCCCATGAAACCACAACTCCCCCCGGCGAGTGAGAGCTTGAGGAAGTTGTTGGCCCCCTTCTTCCTGACGCGTGGCTTCAGCCAGTCTCACACGTAACGCCTCCAGGAGTCCGCTTGCCGGGTCTGAATCCACAGCTCGGCTCTGTGCATGAGTGACCACGGCCAACCCCAGCACCTCCTCTCGTTGCTCTATGGGGAATCTACGGGGCAATCGATTTGACTGCAGTATTGGGGGAGTCGGGACAACGCATCAGCCAGACAATTTTCTTTCCCTGGAATATGTTTCAGCACAAATCGAAAATTGGCAAAGAACTCTGCCCAATGTATCTGTTTGGCCGATAATTTTCTAGACCCTTTTAGCGCCTCCAAATTTTTGTGATCAGTCCAAACCTCAAACGGAACGTTAACCCCTTCCAAAAAATGTCTCCAAACCGTGAGGGCATGCTTCACGGCTGCTGCCTCCTTTTCCCAAATAGCCCAGTTTAGTTTGGCTTGAGAGAATTTCTTAGAAAAATATGCACATGGTTGCAATTGGCCACCCTCACCCCTTTGTAAGAGTGCCCCTCCCATGGCAATGTCTGAAGCATCCACTTGAACAATGAAAGGTTTTTCACAATCAGGGTGTTTCAACACTGGTTCGGATGTGAACAACTGTTTTAACATGTCAAACGCTTGCTGACAATCAGAAGTCCAAAGTAACTTGGAAGACGGCAGCGTGGCTGCAGACCCCTTGCCTTTCATTCGCAGAAGAGAGGTGAGAGGCAGGGCTACTTGCACAAAGTCATTAATAAAATTATGGTAGAAATTAGCGAAACTGAGAAATTGCTGCAGTTGCTTGCGAGTAGTGGGGACTTCCCACTCCACCACAGCTTGAACCTTTTCTGGGTCCATAGCGAGTCCCTGCTGTGACACTATATATCCCAGAAATGTTATGGAAGACTGATGAAAGTCACATTTGGAAACCTTAGCGTACAACTTGTGGGCACGTAATCGACTTAACACTTTCTTCACTAGAGCTACATGCTCGTCCATGGTTTTAGTGTATATTAAAATGTCGTCTAAATAAACAATTACTCCTTTGAACAATAAATCATGCAACACCTCATTAATCATTTGCATGAAGACACTCGGAGCCCCCGTCAATCCAAACGGCATCACTAAATATTCAAACATTCCAAAGCAACTAGAGAAGGCAGTCTTATGTTCATCTCCTTCCCTGATTCTAATGCGATGATACGCTTCCACTAGATCAAGCTTAGTAAAGATCCGACCTTCCTTCAACTGAGCGAGCAGATCTGGAATGAGAGGAAGGGGGTAGGCATTAGTTTGCATGACCGCATTGAGCCTGTGGAAATCTATACAGAGCCGCAAATCACCAGTCTTTTTCTTCACAAAGAAAGAGGGTGCTGAGTAAGGCACCAAGGATGGACGTATGAACCCCCTTGCCAAATTATTGTCCAAATAGTCTCTTAACACCGCCTTTTCCTTAGGGCTCATGGGGTAGATTTTCCCTTTAAAGAGTTTGCCCTCCCCCACCACTTCAGTGGCTCGGTGGGGGGGGCAATTCGTCACACTCACATCAAATACATCTGCAAACTGTGCATATTCCTTGGGGAGTTGAGGCGGTGGAGCCTCTGCTGGCAAACGCTCTTGCAACGTGGCTGCTTGTTCCCTGAATGCCACCTCTCTCCTGTGTCGGTCACACTGAGCTTGCAAAAACGTAATAGTCCGTTCTTTCCAGTCTATGGTAGGACTATGACATCGTAGCCAGTTCATTCCCAACACTATGGGGTACTTAATAGTGGGGACTATGGTAAAATGGAGCTGTTCCCAATGCTCCCCAATTCCCAAGGCGACCCGGGCTGTTCTATGCGTGACCGCCCCCCCTAAAGTCGCTACCGTCCATCTGGGCAAACTGAATGGGTTTGGGCAACTGAACCCTCTTCACCTGTAATTCACGTGCAGTCTCTTCATTTATTAAAGTCTGAGCACAGCCTGAATCAACTAGCGCCGATACTCGTAACATGGGCCCTCTCCTAGGTAACGCAAGGGCGACCTTAATGAACACATTGTCCTCATGATCGCTTACCATCACCGGAGCTCCCTGCTCAAGGTCTGGGGCGGCCTGCTGTGGAGCTCCCTTTACAGCAGACCGTTGGCATTTTTTGCCGGCGGGCTCCACTCATCCCCCTCACTGGAGGATGAGGAGTCTTGGTTTGTAATCTGCGGCTCCGATGAGCCGGTAGCTTTTGACGGTTCTTGGAGTTCTTGGGCGGGTTGAAGCTGAAGAGCCGTGAGTGTCCCCCGTCGTCCCGGCAGTACGCTTCTGCGGCGGGCCTGTCCCTCAGTGCGCCCCTTCTCTGACTCCATAGCTGCTGGCTGGACTGGGCCGGTTTTTCAGACCGTGATGGGCAATGAGCGGCAAAATGCCCCAAGCCTCCGCAAACGAAACAGGCACCACTCTGGAAACGCTTACTTTGTTCCGCCGCTGACAGACCCCCTCCTTGCAAGTACCGAAAGTCTTTAGGGGCGCCTGGCCTGTCTCCACGGGGCTGGGTCTCCTGCGCGGTAAGCTGCTTCAAGAGTTGCAACAGTTGCCTACAGTTTTCAATGTCAGCTGCATGCCGCACCCATCCCTCCATGTCCGGAGGATTCCCTTGCATAAAAGCCCAATGCTGCAATTCGGGATTGAGTCCCTCCCAAAAATACTGTACTCGGGTGGCCTCGCTCCAGTCCAGGATTTTACTCGAAAGCTATTGAAACTCACTAGCATACTGCACCACCGACTTAGTCCCTTGCCGCAGCTGCAGAAGAGCCATCTTGGCCCGTTCCCCCCGGTGCGGGTTTTCAAACCGGTTACGGAGGGCTATCATGAAGTCATCCAAATTTCTCAAAACTCGAGAGCACAGTTCGTACTGTTGCACCATCCATGCGGCCACTTCCCCCGAAGCAGTGATGCAACGTATTGAACCCGGCTTTTGTCCGAGGTGAAGGTTGCACCCTGTTCACGCATGAACACATCCACTTGGACCAGGAAATATGACAAAAGGTCACTCGACCCATCAAACGTCACCTTCAACTCACGTCGGGTTGGAGGCGCTGGACCTGGCTGCCCCGGAGGAGGTGGCGGTGGCGGCAGTGGTAGGACCGCTTGGTTACCTGGAGTCGCCAGTTGGTTGCCAGGAAGCTGCTGAGACTGCTGTTGCCGCAAGTCGTTCAACTCGTGCCACATTTCTTGCATCAAGGTTTGCATGGCATCCATCCTTTCCGCCAGCTCCTGCTTCTCGAAGCAGAGTTGCTGGCGTTCCTCCTCCCACTCGCGCCACCAGACCAATTCCCTTCGGACCGGGTCTCCCTCAAACCCCTCAAGCATCCCAGAAATCTCTGGCCTCCGGCACCTACTGTCTGCTCCCTATCTCATCCAGGCCTGAAAAAGAGAAACCTTGGGTACCGCACCCTTCCTGGTGCCGCTTGGTTTCTCGCCCACTGGCTTATCCCCCGTTAAGCAAAGATCGGGCTCGGTCGGAGGCGCCGTCTTGTCCTCCTTTTTGCTATCTCCATTCCCCGTCATAGCCACCCTCACGTTGGGTTGGGAGCGGAGAACGGAGCAAAAAGATTAGCAGCTTAATGTGAGGTTCTCCAGCCAACCTCGGCAATCCCAAAAAGTCACTTGCTCAGACAGGCAGGTCTAAAGCAGGTAAACGTTTATTCAGGATCCGTAGGTACAGCGTAAGCAATCCACAAGTTCAAAGCTGCTAATGGCGAACCAAACTACAAAGCATAACTTTAAGAATAGAGTCATCCCAGGTGCAAAACCAAGCGGCTTGGGAATTAGGAGATAACAGTGCCTGGTAGGAAGTAGGGAGTGAGCAAGCCATAATACTGAAGTTGCCTGCTAGAGACTCAAGGTCAGAGCAGGGTGGTGGTGGAAGGGAGCGGGGACAGCTGGAACAGTTCAGAGAAACACACCCAAAGGATAACACTTGAACAGGAATGGGCCTAACTCATGTCAAGAGCCTGCCTGGACAGTGTGATTCCTGACAGCTTGAACATCTCAGAGAGAAAAAACCACCAGACACACGTGAACAGCATGATACACTTCAAACAGATATAAGCATGACTCTTGGCATGGCTCTTGACATTATTAGTCTTAAAACATGTTTATATAGTAAGCCATCTCCATCTCTATACCTCTTATGAAAGAGTATCTTGTTTGATAATTCATTTAGAATATACTTCAGTTACAGAATATAAGAATGTAGTTAGTACATTGGTTCTTGTAGGTTATCCGGGCTGTGTAACTGTGGTCTTGGTATTTTCTTTCCTGACGTTTCGCTAGCAGCTGTGGCAGGCATCTTCAGAGGAGTAACACTGAAGGACAGTGTCTCTCAGTGTCAAGTGTGTAGGAAGAGTAATATATAGTCAGAAAGGGGTTGGGTTTGAGCTGAATCATTGTCCTGCAAAAAGTAACAAAGGTAATGTGCTAACCATTGTCCTGTAAGTATCAAGATAATGTGCTGATGAGGGTGTGGTATGTTAATATGGAACCATTGTATCCTGAAGTGATCTGTTAATGTGTGAAATCCAAAGCTAATCTGCATGGCTATTGTTGACTGTAGTCTTTGTTAGTCTTGAAAATACCAAGACCATGGTCACACAGCCCGGATAACCTATAAGAACCAATGAAAGTGTGGTCTTTGGAAAAACCTTCAGTAAGAACCTGCATGTTATTTCTGGAAGAAAAGGAAATGCACTTTTCCCGAAGCATAGGATAATGGGGGCACATAAATGCTTTCGGTGTGGAAAGAACTTCAGATACAGATCAAAGCTCCTTGTGCACCAAAAAATACACACAGGGGAGAAACATTTTCAGTGCTCAGAATGTGGAAAGAACTTCAGTCGCAGTGGCACTCTTCAACAGCATCAAAGAACCCACACTGGGGCAGTCTTCAACAGCATCGATGAACACACACAGGGGGAAACCTATTGGATACTCAGAGTGTGGAAAGAGATTTAGTGGCAGTGGCAATCTTCAAAGGCATCAAAGAACCCGCACAGGGGAGAAACCTTTTGGATGCTCAGAGTGTGGAAAGAGATTCAGTCGCAGTGGCAGTCTTCAACAGCATCAAAGAATCCACGCAGGGGAGAAACCTTTTGGATGCTCAGAGTGTGGAAAGAGATTTAGTGACAGTGGCAATCTTAAAAGGCATCAAAGAACCCACACAGGGGAGAAACCTTTTGGATGCTCAGAGTGTGGAAAGAGATTTAGGGACAGTGGCAATCTTAAAAGGCATCAAAGAACCCACACAGGGGAGAAACCTTTTGGATGCTCAGAGTGTGGAAAGAGATTCAGTCAGAACGGCAGTCTTCAACAGCATCAAAGAACCCAGACAGGGGAGAAACCTTTTGCATGCTCAGAGTGTGGAAAGAGATTTAGGGACAGTGGCAATTTTAAAAGGCATCAAAGAACCCAGACAGGGGAGAAACCTTTTGGATGCTCAGAGTGTGGAAAGAGATTTAGTCAGAGTAGCAATCTTCAAAATCATCTAAGAACTCACACAGGGGAGAAACCTTTTACATGCTCAGAGAATGAAAAGAGATTCAGTCGCAGTGGCAATCTTCAACAGCATCAAAGAACCCACACAGGGGAAAAACCTATTGCCTGCTCAGAGTGTGGAAAGAAATTCCATTTCAATTGCAAACTTCTACAGCATTTAAGAACCCACACAGGGGAGAAACCTTTTGAATGCTCAGAGTGTGGACAGAGATTCAGCCAGAATGGCAATCTTCAACAGCATCAAAGAACCCACACAGGGGAGAAACCTTTTGACTGCTCAGCGTGTGGAAAGAGATTTCGTTTTAGTGGTGATCTTCAAAAGCATTTAAGACACCACACGGGAGAAACCTTTTGATTGCTCAGAGTGTGGAAAGAGATTTCGTTTTA
Organism: Euleptes europaea; assembly: GCF_029931775.1. NCBI lineage: Eukaryota > Metazoa > Chordata > Lepidosauria > Squamata > Sphaerodactylidae > Euleptes > Euleptes europaea. The sequence continues at coordinate 2,222,527 of NC_079312.1, forward strand.
GTGGCAATCTTCAAAGGCATTTAAGACACCACACAGGGGAAAAACCTTTTGGATGCTCAGAGTGTGGAAAGAGATTCAGTAATAGTGGCTGTCTTCAACTGCATCAAAGAACCCACACAGGGGAGAAACCTTTTGGATGCTCAGAGTGTGGAAAGAGATTCAGTAACAGTGGCAGTCTTCAACTGCATCAAAGAACCCACACAGGGGAGAAACCTTTTGAATGCTCAGAGTGTGGAAATAGATTCAGTCTCAGTAGCAATCTTAAGAGATGGATTGACTCAATAAAGGAAGCCACAGCCTTCAATTTGCAAGATCTGAGCAAGGCTGTCAAAGATAGGACATTTTGGAGGACTTTCATTCATAGGGTCGCCATGAGTCGGAAGCGACTTGACGGCACTTAACACACACACACACAGCAATCTTAAACAGCATAAAAAACCTTTTGAAAGAGATTTAGTAGCAGTAGCGATTTTCAAAAGCATTTAAGAATACACACATGGGAGAAATATTTTGAATGCTCAGAATGTGGAAAGAGATTCAGTCTCAGTGGCAATCTTAAACAGCATCAAAGAACCCACATGGGAGAATCCTTTTGAATGCTCAGAGTGCTCAGATAATTTATTTATTCATACAATAAATAAAGATATATCTATTTATTTATGTTATGATAATAGTATCTGTTATAGTACGTGATAACTATATTTAATCTATGTTTTAAAAAGGTAAAGGTCCTTTTTAAAAGTTGTTGATGATGAGAGAGAATGTTTTGCTGGCTACAATGAGGAGATGGGAAGTTTAAATGTTAAGGACTGTGAGCATAAAGACTGCATGTATTTCTGGCATCTGAAACTAGCACACGGGAATTTTGAGTGTAAGGCAGCAACTGCATGAATTTGGCTTGCCAATAAAGGGCTGTGTGAAGAGTCACGAGCAATGTGAGATGAGATTTGTGCTAAAGCTCCAGAGCGTATGTAGAGCGCGAGTGAAGTGGAAGCTGAAATTCTGATGCGTGTGCAGTGATTTAACAGAACCTCTTGCGCCATCTGCTGATGAAGGAAATGTTTACATCCCAGGAAACAAAAGGGGGAAGGAAAATCCCACTGTGAATGGGATAAATGCCCTTGAGCCTAAAAGAGTGAATGATGCAAAGGTTGGGGAAGGCGAGACCGAGCTGGTGACATCCTCAGTGTGGCAGCGTATGCCGCCTGCTAGTGCAGAGTGCAAAGCAGATGTGGGCAGTCCTAGAGCTGAAGGAAGTGCAGAAGCCTCACCTACCCTACGCCATTCTGAAATGATGAGAAGTGGCATTACAGCAGAAAAGCTAACTTACTATGCTAAAATGGATAGCAAGAGTGAACTCTCAAGTTGGAAAAAGAGGGAAGAGTTTTCCAGTGGTGAGAAGGAATCACTGCATCAATATACAGCTATAAACATACTGTTGAGTATTGCAGCTTCAAAGAAAATGGACGGGAATCAACTCGTTGTGAAAATTGACCAAAAGCTAATCTCGCTACTGCAGAACCAAGGCTTCAAAAGGGGAAATATAGAAAAAGTGTCTATTTAGCAAAAGGGAAAATGGACAATGGCAATACATTTTAACATTTTTGGACAATGTTGTGATTTATTGTGATACTGAGTCAACTGCAAAGGAAATTGCTGGACAACTAAACAAGTCAGTAGGAGTAAAACTGTTAGGAGAGATAAAGAACTGTCTTGGAATGGAAATAGAGAGAGATCAAAGCGGTGGATTTACAATTAGTCAAAGAGACAAAATACTGGAATTTCTCAAGTTTATGAAGTTGCAAAACTGCAAACCAAAGAAAACTCCCCTTGACCCGGCATATTTACAGTTAAAAGGGGGAGACGCATTGAGCGACAGCCAAAGATATAGAGAAGCAATTGAAAAAATTATTAAGCGATCTCAGCAGACCGGACATTTGTGCAACAGTGGAAATTCTGAGCAGAAAAATCAACACACCTACTGTAAATGATTGGAAAGGCATAAAGCATCTATCAGCATACTTAAAGGAGACTATAAATTTGAAGTTGAAGATAAAACCAAGTAAAGAGCCAAAATTGAAAGGCTACATGCAAGCAAACTGGAGAGGAGACACAACAGACAGTACATCTACAAGTGGATACCTATTCTTCTATGGAGAAAATTTAATCCCCTGAATCAGTGAAAAGCAAGAGACAGTAGCTGATTCAACAACAGAAGCAGAATCTATTGCAGCCAGCAACGCCTGGGTTTGGTACCAGTAACTCTCCATGTAACACACACCATAAGGCAAAATTAAGCCTTTATTGAAGAAGTTTAAGAAAGTTTTAAAAAACAAGGCATATAGGTCTAAGGCAGTAGAATGCACAAAAATAACAAACTTGACTATTTACTGGAGTCCAAGCACAGCGCAGTTGGTTCTTGAAGCAAAAAGTTTCCAAGTATCTTCCTGGCAGCAAGGAGGGTTGAGGGGGAAAGGGAAAAAGGATTCTTCTTTCTAGCTACACTTATAGGAAGAAGCCGACCATAACCTCCTAACCTCCTCAACCAATCAAGGGGCAGTATCCATGGAACTTTCCAGGGTAGGAGTGAGTTCCCCCTCCCAGACCAGATGGATGACCAGCATTGGGAAATGGACAACAGAAGTGCAAATCTGCTGGTTTACCTGGATGTCTCAGCAGCTTCCAGTATCCTTGAGTGCAGTGCCCTTCTGGTCTGCCTTTTCTCCAGGTGAAATGATCTCTATCGGCTGGAGATCAGTTGTAATAGCAGGAGATCTCCTGCCACCATCTGGACGTTATGAAATATCACCAGTACTGCTAAATTAGTTGCTAAGAAGAACCAGTACTACGCCAATATATACTCAATAGAGATCGATGAACAACAATTTGTATATTTCAACAATTATGTCACAATACAAACATTATAACAGTAACAATAATGTGAATGTGCAAACAAAAACTTTTTCAACAACATCAACAAAAACCACACAAAACATCAGCAGTCCACAAGGAAGGACAGAAAAATCCACTGGCAAAGGGCTCATGAGCCTCATACAATGAACAGTCTCAATTGGACCACAAATTGCAAATCAACGTATCAGTCGTTTGAAATATACAAGAATGTGGCACAAAGTGCCCAATGAAGCTCAAAGCGGACCACCAGGGTCATCAAGTCCAACCTGCTGCACAATGCAGGAAATTCACAACTACCTCTCCCCCCACACACAGCCCTAGTGACCAGAAGATGGCCAAGATGCCCTCCCTCTCATCATCTACCTAAGGTCACAGAATCAGCATTGCTGATGTAACCCTGCCAATATTATGGGCTTTAGGACCCAGGGGGGCTCACTGAGCATGGGCAGTTAGGTAGGTTACTGATTGCAACTGCCACCCCCCTCAGTCGGTTGGGCTGGCTAGGAATAGGGAAGCCAGAGTTAAACTGAGGGGACTAATCATTTCCCTTTACAGGTATGTGTGGGTCCTGTTAGAAAGAAAGGGGCACACTAGAATATTCCCTGAAAGAGTTATGTTAATAAAATGATTTTAAGGGATAGTTTAGACACTGACACCCCTGAGTCGGTTGGGCTGGCTAGGAAGAGGGAAGCCAGAGTTAAACGGAGGGGATTAATCATTTCCCTTTACAGACTGGGAAGAGAGAAGAAGGCCTTCAACATCTGCAGCAGCATTCGTGAAGCAACAACCCTGCAGTTAAACTTTAAGTTGTGGACTTTTCCTTCCTTGTTATTGCACTTGATGTTATTTACCAATGTACAGCGTGTCCTTCCTGAAAGGCACTGAAGAATTGTGTATTGTGTTTGTGTTTGTAATTGTTTGGTTACTTGAAGTTATATGTTGTGCTGTTGTATTAAATGTTTTATTTTATTGTAAGCAACTTCACAGTTGTCCACAAGTAGTGCTGTCAGTTTATTGAATTCAGAACCCCTCCCTTATCCTCTAGTAGGGATTTGTGTCAACAGGGTTACACTGACAGATGGCCATCTAACCTCTTCTTAAAAACCTCCAGAGAAGGAGAGCTTACCACCTCCCGAGGAAGCCTTACACTCTGCCCTACTGTGAAGAAATGTTGTGGGAAAGGAACTCTGACAGGGAAGGCTTATTAAGAAAATGCCAATGGGAGCTTGTGTAAAGAACAGTATATTATGCCTAGATAGAAAACTTGAAGTGCTATCGGACGTCCATTGTTTGGGAACATCACAAGGACACGTTCAGAATGGCACCCAGAAGATACACAAAATGTTTACCATCAAAACTGTGATGTCAATCATGTACTGTTCATTTCAAAGAGGATCTATGCATTTCAAACATGGGTCTGTATTTCAAAAGACTCCCTTAGGTGAAATTAATCAGCCACACCTATTATTGTACTAATATTTTATCATTACATTAGTCAACCATTCGATGTCATAAACCCGAGCGTTGCATGTCATACTTGATGTCAGTAAACACTGCAAAAAAGGATGGCCTCTGGCTTATGCTCATGGATATTATTAGCATCTTTTGTTTTTGCTAGGCCTGAGTCTTACTGTGCACAATAAATCTTTTTCATTTCACTAGTTTGTGTGTCTGGATCTCCCCTCCCCTCCCCTCCCCTCCCCTAGCAAATGCAAAGCCCGTTCTGCAGAGGGGGTGGGTGGTGGGCCGAGCTTTGCACCCCCGACGGAGGAGCCAGGCTGTCGGCTGCCTCCGCCCCACAGACATTCCGGCCAGCGAGTCTCGCACCCTAGAGAGGCCACTTCCTCCTCCTTACGCGGAAGGCGCGTTTGGGAAGGCGGGCTCTGTGGTTGCCAGGCAGGCTGCAGCTCCTTCCCAGTGAGTCCAGGGGGGTGGGCGGTGGGGGGGTGCCAGGGGGGTCCGAGGCGGGGCCCGATCCGGGAGAGAGAGAGAGAGAGAGATGGGGGGGGATGGGAGTGGGAGATGCAGCCCCTTCCCTGCATGGCGGAGGCCTCGCCAGGGACCCAGGTGTGCAGGGGTGGGGGGGGGGAGGAAGGGGGCCTGGAGGGGTCATCGTCGGGATGGGGGGGGGGAGGAAGTGGTTGGTGTCAGACCCCCCCCCTCCCGCCAGGTCCTCTCCAGAGTGGCTGTTTCGAGGGGAGCAATCTGGGCGCAGGGGGCGGATGAGAAACGACACGTGTCTGGAAATGGGGGGCACTCAGACGGGGCCGGGGTCTGCCATCCCCTTTCCTTCCGGAGGGCAAAAGCCCCGAGCAGAAAGCAGAGGGGTCCGAGGGGACCGGAGGAGGGAAGCGATGCTTCCAAGGACAGCAAAAAAAAAAAAGCCCCACCTCCCTCCCTGCCCGAGAGGTGCCAGAGTGCTTGAATTTGGCCCCCCATGAGAAACAAAACGCCCCGTTTATGGATGAGGGGAAGGGCAGAAGACCCCCCCCCCCGAATAGTGCGAGGGAGAGAGGGGTGTCCACAGCCCCAGAGAGGCACCTCAGTGGGGCGGGGGGGGGACATTTCCTGCTCCCTCCCTACAAGAAGGAAGGTTTGGGTTTCCCGGGCTGCTGCAGGGGTGGCGGGGAGGGGTCTGGCAAGCTGAAAGGGGCTTTGGGGAGGGGGGAGGAATGTGGGGCCAGGGTCTGCTGTGCAAGAGCCAAAGCAGAGAGGAAGAAAGGGGGGAGCACTGAACGGCCCCATACCCGCCCCATTCACACACCCGGCCTTCCAGGGCCAGAGAGAGCCGCTTTGTGTGTGAGGAGGGGGGACGAGGGGTTCCCTCCTGGCTCCCTGAGGTTATGAAGCAGAGTAGCAGGGCTCTCTTCAGGCTCAGCAGGGCCATGTGCTGGAGGGAAGGAGAGAGACTAGGCCCAACCTTTCTCCTTGCAGATCTAGCTTTCTGTGCGCGAGGAGTTTTCCGTGATGCAACGGAACGTTTGCAGTCTCCAAGTTCCGGGATGGAATCTCCCACCTGCCCCCTAGAGCCAGACGGTCCAGTTTTAGCTCCTGGTGTGTGGCTGTGGACATGATATTGTAAGCTCTAGTCCCATGATAATCCCATCAACAGACATCCACAGACAAGCCGTCCAAAGAGAGTTGATTTATTGGAACATCCACAGGTTAACAGAAGCTAAGAATCAAATGGACTCTAATGGGAACTATGGGAACGGTGCAGGGCATGTCTGGATGAGCAAAGGGCAAATCGGCAGATCTGGAAGCCATGGCAACCCCCCTCCCAGGAGCTGTCATGGCTCTAGAAAACTTCCCACAAAGAGCAGTCTAAACTGTTCCCTGTTTACAGGATACGATGCTGGCCAAGGCCAGCACCTGGAAAAACCACAACATTCCTTTCTCAGACCAGGCCTGACAGATATGTATCATGATAGTAAATCTGGAGTGATTCAATAAAAGAATACTGAGTATCCATGAGGATCCATGATTTTTAACTGTTTTTTTGCACCGTAGGGTTGCCCCAAAACATTGGGTCCAAGATTTTTTTTTGGGGGGGGGGGTGTAATCTATTGGTATGGGCATAATATGGGATTTGAGTTAGGGGTGACTCAGTGCAAAAGCCCTGAAGATGTATGAGATTCTGTTTTGGAACCATTTTTCTGTGCCATGGCAGTGCCACAAAGCGGGGGCTGCCTGATTTGTGCAGTGCAATCTATGGCTATGAATGTACTCCATGATTTTAACACAAAAATCATAAGGATGTATGAGAATTTGTGCTTTTGAATTATTATTTTCCCCCCACCATCACAGCACCATGAAGCAGTGGATGGATGATTTTTGTGCTGCCTTTAAACTAAGTCGTGATCTACAGTATGACAGTGGTTTTCTTTTATAAAAATCATATTGTCATTTCCAAAGGGAGAGCCAAGCTGATTAATTTCCTTTAGAAGCCATTGAAGCGGGGCTGAATAACGAAGGGGGCTTCTCCTGGTCCACGGTAGGGGTTAAAGCTGTAAATCCCCCCCACTTTTGGCCCTGGGTAACGGGGGTGGCCAGACATATATCAGTTCAAAGAGAGACAGACCCCAATGGAAGGGAACAAACGAGGGCCAGTGATGTGATGTAGACAGAGCTGAAACTAAAGTCTGGATCCATTCCAGCAGTATTTTTGACAAAATTTTTCATTTCAGTACAAGTCACATTTTGTAAAGAAGCCGGCACCCACTGCTTTTCTTGTGACCTAAACATCTTATCAAAGTCAACCCCTACACAGCAGCTTTCCAGAGTTTAGACCAGCTTCCGAGTTCCTTTGCTGAACTGTTTAAACTCGACTCAGGTTGTACACACTGCAGACATGAAAAAACAGACAGTCCATTTTGAAATACTTTCAAATCACTTTGGAATACCTGGGGGCAGCCGCATACAGTCTTTGTGCAACAGTTGGATCTGTCTTGTTCCAAGCAGGGTAAGCTGGTTCTTTTATGCTGGTTCTTCTCCTGTTGTCAGGCTCCAGATGAGTCTGGATGGGTCCTTAGCAGGGCTGGTGTTTTACTCGTCCCCCATTTCCCTGCATTCTCAGCTATCTGAGGTGCAATGTCCAGTATTTTTCCCTTATTGAAACATGACCAGGATTTCAATACAGTAGGTCAGAATCTTCCCTCTCGGATCCATGGGGTTGACAGCTTTCCTGTGCTTCAACCTGTCGCTTGCAAATCACAACAGCATTTACTTTCCATCTGTAAAACAGGCAGCTGGGGAAAATTTTGCAGGTCACAAGGGAGAGGAGTAGATTTTTCACACAACAGTTCTTTCAATAATTTTTTCAAAGTCCATAACTTCTTTAACACCCATTAGGGCAATAACAACATGTCCATTTAAAAAAAAGAGAAGAAAAAAATATGATTTCATGAGGATCCATTTAAATGCATCTAGATCCGAATTTTACCCAATCCCCTTTTGCACCCAACTTCAACTGAGGTATGGCATTTCTATAATCTTTTTGGTCCAATTCCTCTTTGAAGGGCACCCAAATACGGGGTGTGTGTGTGTGGGGGGCTTACTAGGTATGCAGAAGACTTTGGGAATTGAAAGAAAAGGATCACCCCGACCTCACACCAGACCTCCCCAGCAGAGGGGCCTGAGCATGCTTTTCACCACCCAGGAGCCATGGAAGATGGAAATTCATTGAACATTATTTCAGGGGGAGAGAAAGGACAAAGTAGGAGGGCGCGTGGAGACAGTGGGAACCCCCTGACACCAACCCCCCAAGCCAGGATGTTATGAGCTTTCCAGAGCTCTGCTCCTTGGTCTCCAAATCAGCTGCACAGATGGATTTTATAGCATCTACTCCTAAAGAGACTGATTCCTCCCTCCACAAACACACAATAAATGCTTTGTGGCAAAAGGGGGGTGTCTCAGAAATTGGGTACTTTATAGAAGGGGGGGAAAAGCATAATTTCCCCAGAGTACTTGGAGGGCCTGAAGCTGCAGGTAGCTTACCTCAGAAGGATCTCAGCTTTTAAAATTTATTTTTATTCATTTATTTGATCTGATTTCTGTTATAAAACTATACGTTAATATTCTAGGTATGAAAATTTCTTATTACTGGAAGGGGGAGTGTGTTAGTTATTAATTGGCTATTAGTCTGTATTGTAAATATTGTCGAAGGCTTTCACGGTCAGAGTTCATTGGTTCTTGTAGGTTATCCGGGCTGTGTAACTGTGGTCTTGGAATTTTCTTTCCTGACGTTTCGCCAGCAACTGTGGCAGGCATCTTCAGAGTAGTAACACTGAAGGACAGTGTCTCTCAGTGTCAAGTGTGTAGGAAGAGTAATATATAGTCAGAAAGGGGTTGGGTTTGACTAACAAAGACAACATTCAACAATAGCCATGCAGATTAGCTTTGGATTACACACATTAACAGATCACTTCAGGATATAATGGTTCCAAATTAACATACCATACCCTCATTAGCACATTATCTTGATACTTACAGGACAATGATTAGCACATTACTTTTGCAGGACAGTACTCAGCTCAAACCCAACCCCTTTCTGACTATATATTACTCTTCCTACACACTTGACACTGAGAGACAGTGTCCTTAAGTGTTACTACTCTGAAGATGCCTGCCACAGTTGCTGGCGAAACGTCAGGAAAGAAAATTCCAAGACCACGGTTACACAGCCCGGATAACCTACAAGAACCAATCTGTATTGTGATGGTGGTTATAAATGTTTGCAATGGATGTCCTTTGAATCTTCCCAGAGCGATTGTAGGGCCTGATGCTGACGGTCGCCCCCCTCGGAAGGACTCCAGCCTTTTTATAAAGCTGCACAGTAATATTCGAGGGCTACAAGAAACTCCTTGGACAGACAACACACCAAGATAGAGCAGAGCTGCAAGTCTATGCATCTTTATGGGACGAGCAACACAGAAATCCAAAAACAGGCCTGAACTGGTACATGTTCATTATTCTTTTACATACTTAACTGCTGTTCTGTGTCTTATAAGAAAGAAGAAATTTGAAATTTGCTTACCTATAGTTTCAAAAATGTCAGCGTCACATGATGGGATCACACTGTCAAATATTTACCGCACAGTATTCAGTGGTCTGTGTTGCTGTTATTGCATCCTGTTATTTTGCTAAATTCCTGACCCCAAGTGGCAATCGGCACTATCCTGGGTATTCAAGAAAGGGCCACTAGAGCAGAAAAGTGATACAACTGTTCCTGCCCTCCCTCTCATGATCTTCCTATGGTCATAGAATTAGCATTGCTGACAAATGGCCATCTTGCCATTGCTTAAAAACCTCCAGGGAAGGAGAGCCCACCACCTCTCGAGGCATCCTGTTCCACTGAGAAACCACTGTAACTGTAAGACCTTCAGGGAACAGAAAACAACACAGCACCATCCTCTATATGACAGTGCTTCACGTTCTTGAAGATGGTTACCATATCCCCTCTCAGTCTTCTCCTCTTCAGGCTAAACATACCCAGCTCCTTCAACCTTTCTTCATAGGACTTCGTCTCTAGACCCCTCACCATCCTTGTTGCCTTCCTCTGGACACATTCCAGCTTCTCTACATCCTTCTTTAATTGCTGTGCCCCAAACTGAACACAATACCCTAGGTGAGGGCTAACCAGAGCAAAGTGATAGCATCACTTTGCATGACCTGGACACTATACTTCTGTTGATACAGCCCAAGATCGCATTTGCCTTTTTAGCTACCACATCACACTGCTTACTCAAGTTCAGTGTATGGTCTACTATGACCCTTAGATCCTTTTGGCACACTACTGCTAAGGAAAGTCTCCCTCATCCTAATAACCTTCCCAGCTCACTTTGTGCAAGTGACTCATCACAGAAGGACAAATTCTCCCTTCTGTGCTGGGGTTTGGGTGGGAGGAGCAGCATCCATTTGCCAGGTAAGAGGTGTTCAGACTCCCAGGCAGAACAACAGAGAAATGCCAGGGCGCAGTCACAGGAGGCATGGGTTCTGGTCCAACTAAGGATTTTGGCTGATGCTCTCCCTTGTCTACCATCTCCCTGATGCAGGTAGAGCCTGTAGATGACCTGGAATGACAATGGGTTAGTTCACATTTAGAAAGGGGCTCCTTTGGGTGGTGGACTCCTTGCCATTATCTTTTTTTTAAAAAAATTTTATTTTCTCATACAATTCCATACATTTAATTAATATTGTCATTTAATCCCTTCTAAACCTTTATTCTACAATATATAATATTACTGCAAAAAAAAAATTCTGACTTCCCCTCTTGCCTCTTCTATGACTAACTTATCTCAGTAATCCTCTTTGCAATTATCTTCCAATTCATTAAAAATATTCTACAGTTATTATAAAATATTAGTTTCCTCTTTCATGTAATTCTAGAACTATTATTACCAATTGAATTAGACTAAATCATAACCTTTAACATTTTTCATAATAAGTTCATTATTGCAATATAAAATCCAAGCCTCCCACTCCTTCACAAATTCATCATTTTCTTTTTTAATTTACTAACGCAGTCAATTTCGCCATTTCTGCTAGTTCGAATATTTTATTTATCCAGTCTGTTTTGTCCGGTGTCTCAGACATTTTCCATTTAGCTGCATAGACCATTCTTGCAGCTGTGGTGGCATAGAGTAAAAATGTTCTTTGTGTTTAAATATATTCTGGTATAATACTTAACAACATCATCTCCGAAGTTTTAGGGATATTTTGTTGTAAAATTAATCTTAGTTCATTGTAGATCATATCCCAAATTTTTTTTGCTTTGTCACAAAGCCACCAAACATGATGGAAAGAGCCGACTTTTTCCTGGCATTTCCAACAATTTGGTGACATTGTACTATACATTTTTGATTTATTTATTTTTTTTGGTGTCAAATACCATCTGTAGATCATCTTGTAAATGTTCTCCTTCATTGACTGGGATAACACCTTTTTCATGTCTCTTGACCAAAGTCTTTCCCAACAGTCCAATGGGATATTATGACCAACTGTCTGTGCCCAAGTTATCATTGTGGGTTTAATTCTTTCTTGTTCTGTATATATTAACAACAGTTTATACATCTTTGAAATTAAATAATCAGTATTATCCAACAATACCTGTTGTAAAATTGATTTTTCTTTAAGAAATCCCATTTTCATATCTTGTACATATACAGACTTTATTTGATGCTATTGAAACCAGTTTAGATAGTCTTTAACATCTTCATGATCTTTTAGGGCACATTTATTCTCTTCCCATTTTAAAAGGCCTTGATATGTTATAAATTGTGATGGTCTTAATGGTCATAAAGTTAACATTTCTTGTGAGGATATCCATAGCGGTGTCTTAGTCTCTAACAGATGTTTATATCTTAGCCAGGTTTTTATCAAAGATGATTTAATATGATGTTGAAAAGCCATATGTATTTTAAGTTTGTCATACCATAAATATCCATGCCACCCAAATCTGTTATCAAAGCCTTCCAAGTCTAATAAACGTGTATTCTTCAATATTATCCAGTCCTTTAGCCATGCCAAAGCTGAAGCTTCCACATAAAGTTTAAAAGTTGGGAGGACAAAACCTCCTCTCTCTTTTGAGTCAACTAAATATTTATATGCAATTCTTGTTTTTTTTCCTTGCCAAATAAAATTCAACAAGTCCTTCTTCCATGTGTCAAAGTATTTTGTTTGCGTGATTATTGGTAAATTCTGAAACAAAAACAACAACCTTGGTAAAACATTCATTTGTAGTATTGAAATACGACCCAGTAAAGAAATGTTTTTATTTGACCACAATACCATATCTTTTTTAACTACTTCCCAAAGTTTAATATAATTGTTTATCAATAAGTCTTTACTTTTATTTGTAATCCAAACTCCCAGATACTGTACTTTTATTTGTTTTCCCCCAGTTTGAAATACTCATAAAATCCTTTAGTGAGATTCTTAAATAGTATCTGAGTCTTGTCTTGATTAATCTTGAATCCTGAAACTTCACTATATTGTTTCAATATAAGCATCACATTATTTATAGATTGATTTGGGTCATCCAAAGTAAACAACAAGTCATCTGCCAAGGCTCTTAATTTATACTCATGTTAGTTTACTTTGAAACCGCGAATTGCCTCCATATCACGTATTTTACTGCAGAGAGTTTCCAAGGTCAAAATGAATAGCAAAGGAGGAAGTGGGCAACCTTGTCTAGTTCCTTTTTGTATCTCACAATTAGCTGATATCATTTACTAATATTTTAGTTTTTTGAACATTGTAAATGGCATCAATCCCTGTTCGAAATTTAGTTCCAAAGTTCATCTTTTCCAAAATCTTTTTCATGAACTCCCATGATACCATATCAAAAGCTTTTTCAGCATCCAAAAAAATGAGAGCCACTTTACGTTGTATATTTTGCTCATAATATTCTATCGCATCTAATAATGTCCTCAAGTTATCCTTTATCTGCCTTCCAGGTATAAAACCCGCTTGGTCTTCATGTATCAAGGTTGTTATAAGTTGCTTTAGTCGATTTGATAATATTGAGGCATATATTTTATAATCTGCGTTTAACAAAGATATTGGCCTATAATTAGTTACTCTCTCTGGATCTTTCCCAGCTTTATGAATAAGTGATATGTAAGCATGCGACCATGTCTCAGGAGCTTGACCCATTTGTAATATTGAGTTGCATACCTTCAAAAAAGGATTCTTCAAGTCTTCTTTAAATAATTTAAAAAACATGGCAGTAATACCATCTGGGCCTGGTGTTTTATCTGTCTTTTGTCTAGATATTGCCTCTTCTAGTTCTGTTGTTGTAATTAAGGCATCAATCGTGTCTCATTGTTCAGAGGTTAACTTGTTGATGTTTACCGTACTTAAAAACTTTTCCATTTTCTTCCCAGAGATCAAATCTTTTTGGTACAGTTTAGTATAGTATAGTTCAAATTCTTTCTGTATATCTGTTGTAGTATGAACCGATCCTTTTGCTGTCTGTATTTTGTCTTATCTTCTTTTGCCTGGAATCCCTCAGTTGACTGGCAAGAAGTTTACCTGGACGATTTGCATGTTCAAAATGTCTCTGATTCGCATATTTCAAATTTTTATTCATTTCTTCCATAACTACTAAATTAAGTTAGTGTTTTACAATCTTTGTTTTCTGAATTATATCAAATCTTTTATCATCATTTTGTTCTGAGACAAGTTGCTGTTCTAGGTTTTGCAATTCCCAAAGTATTTCATTTGTTTGTTGTATCTGTTTTTTCTTCCATGCAGTATTTTTCTATATCATAAATCCTCTCAAAACAGCTTTAAAGGCGTCCCAAACTATATCCAAACTGGTCTCTTCTTTCATATTAATCTCAAAGTAGTCCTTTAGTAGCCTGTGTATTTCTTTTTTAGTATTGTCTCGCAAAAGTCTATCATTTAATCTCCACCGAAATGCTTGTCTATTATTCCATTCAAAGAAAACCGGGTTATGATCAGAAAATGTCCTAGGAAGTATTTGTACCTTATGAAGTTGTGTAAATATTGATTTGCTTGCCCATATCATATCAATCCTAGAGTGGGAATTACGTCTTGCGGAATAAAATGTGTATTCTTTTGCTGTTGTATTAATTGTTCTCCAAATGTCTTGTATTTTAAATTCCTCTGCTAGTTGGAAAAAAGTTTTAAGCAAAGAGCCTTCTTTATCATCTTTGGCCTTCGATTTTTTATCTATCGCACAACCTATAACTCCATTAAGATCACCCATAGGCAATATTTGTTCTTGCGCATGTTGTTGTAAAATTTCATGCAATTGTTGGTAGAATTGTGCTTTACCTTCATTTGGAGCGTAGATCCCTACCACCAATGTTTTTTGGCCTAGGACTTTGAGTCTTATCATCAAAATTCTGCCCTTCCTTGCCATTATCTCATGCCCTCCCCAGGCTCCACCCCTAAACATCTGGTAAATTCCAGACCTGAAGTTGGCATCCTTGTACGTTTGGCAGGGTTCATTGCCTCCCCTAGCTCCTGTTCATCCAAGCAGCCCTTGGGCCCTGACCTGGAGAGTCTTCAGGAAGTCAACTCAGCCCTGTTCCATGCACAAACCACACCCCTGACACAATCCCACTGTGTGCCAATGTAAGATTTCCACTTGCCCTACCCAAGCAGGAGACCACTATGGCTTTGGGTGGGCTTCTCTCCTGACAGGCTTAGTGGCTATCCGAAGCCCCTAGAACAGCCTGAACAGTAATCAGACGCAAGCTTGTAGCATCTTTACAGAGCCGGAGACAGTTAACTTTCCCAAAGAACCCAACAGGCATATCTAAAAAGGCTTGATATATACTATGTGTGTGTGTTAAGTGCTGTCAAGTCACTTCCAACTCATGGCAACCCTATGAATCAATGTCCTCCAAATTGTCCTGTCCTCAACAGCCTTGCATTTTGAGGGCCATGGCTTCCTTTATAGAGTCAATCCATCTCTTGTTGGGTTTTCCTCTTTTCCTTCTGCCTTCAACTTTTCCTAGCGTGATTGTCTTTTCCAGTTACTCTTCTCTTCTCATGATATGACTAAAGTACAACAGCTTCAGTTTAGTCATTTGAACTTCTAGGGCCAGTTCAGGCTTGATTTGATCTATAACCCACTGGTTTGTTTCTTGGCAGTCCACGGTATCCGTAACACTCTCCTCCAACACCACATTTTAAAGGAATCTACTTGCTTTCTATCAGCTTTCTTCATTGTCCAGCTTTCACACCCATACATAGTAATAGAGAATACGATGGCATGAATTAACTTGATCTTGGTTGCCAGTGATGCATCCTTACACTTAATAATCTTTTCTAGCTTCTTCATGGCTGGCCTTCCCAGTCTCAATCTCCTTCTGATTTCTTGGCTGCAGTCTCCCTTTTGGTTGATGATGGAGCCAAGGAATAGAAAGTCTTGAACAATTTCAATTTCCTCTTTGTCAGCCTTAAAGTTGTGTAATTCTCCTGTAGTCATTACTTTTGTCTTGTTCCGCTGCAGTCCTGCTTTGGCACTTTCTCTTTTAACTTTCAGCAGTAGTCGTTTCAAGTCTTCGCTATTCTCTGCCAGTAATGTGGTATCATCGGCATATCTCAAATTGGTAATGTTCCTCCCCCCAATTTTCATTCCACCTTCATCTAAATCTAATCCAGTTTTCCTAATTATACGTTCTGCATACAGACTGAAAAGATAGGGAGATAAAATACATCCTTTAATACCTTTGCCATTTGGAAACCATTCTGTTTCTCCATATTCTATCCTAACTGAAGACCTTTGTCCAGAGTACTGGTTGTGCCTCAAAACGATCAGATGTTGTGGCACACCCATTTGGTTTAAAAACAGCCATTAGCTTTTTGTGATCCACACACTCAAAAGCTTTGCTGTAATCTATGAAACACAAGCTGATATTCTTCTGAAATTCTCCCGTATGCTCCAATCACCAATGTAAGTTTGCAATATGATCTCTACCGCCTCTCCCTTTTTTGAATCTAGCTTGAGCATCAGGTTTTTCTCGTTCCATATATGATAGTCTTTGTTGTAAGATATTGAGCATCACTTTACTTGTCTGAGAAAATAATGCGATGGTCCGATAGTGTCAAATAGGCTCTCCGCCGGCCCCGGATAGAAACAAGATGGTTTCCCCCACGGACAAAATGGGGACCTTTTGCACTCCGTCCCTCTCCGTTTGCACCTGGTCTCCTGCCTAAGATCTGCAGCTCAATGGAGGCCCGCCCCGGTAATGGCTGATCTGATACCAGGTCCCGCAAAACAATACTGGGAGCCCGGGAAGATCATCCACTTAACGCACGCATTTTACTCTGAATACCTTTTGCTCAAGTCTTTACCGGTAGTTTGCTTCGGCATTGTGTCTTTGTTTCCAATAATCCAATCAACCCCATTGTATCCACCCTATATATGTTTCAGTATTCCCTATACCGGTATGCTAGCCTTAAGTCTTTGACCTGCTGAAATCACTGTTCTTTTGAAATAAACTTCTAACTCGCTGCTTCGTCTGGAGGAAAGTTATTGCCTGGAACGCATCGACTTGCTGAGGCCTGACAGATAGTTGCTGTACTCTAGCAAAATGTACTATAGCAAAATAATATTAAAAGCCACAAGTGGCACTTTGTTTCTGATCCACCATGTATCTCCCTTCTCTTGTTTACCTTCAAGCACATTGCTATCTTTCTCCCCCCCCCCTCCGCAGAGAGAAGCCTCTCTTTGTAGCCAAGTGAGTAAAGGCATCTTTTCACAGTCAGAGGTGACCCAAGAGAAGGAGATGGAAGAGCAAGACCCAGAAGGACCTGGATCTGGAAAGAGTGCAAAGAAAGCCCCCCAGCCCATCCAAGCTGGGAGTGGCATTGAATCCTGGGAAACAGCTGTGCCAGAAATCTGGGATCAGGAGCCGCTGAACTCAGAAGTACATTGCCGACGCTTCAGGCAGTTCCGCTACTGTGAGGCTGACGGGCCTCGAGAGGTTTGCAGCCAGCTCCATGGATTTTGCAACCACTGGCTGAAGCCAGAGAGACACACCAAGAAGCAGATCCTGGACCTGGTGATCCTGGAGCAGTTTCTGACCCTCTTGCCCCAGGAAATGCAGCACTGGGTCAGAGGATGCGGGCCGGAGACCAGTTCCCAAGCAGTGGCCCTGGCCGAAGGCTTCCTCCTGAGTCAGGCAGAGGAGAAGAGGCAGGCAGAACAGGTGAGCGCTTTTCATTCCAGGTATTCAAATTCAAATAATGATATCCAACCTTCTACAAAACTCCCCTGTCTGATATTTGCTCAAGTGTTAATTATCCCAATGGGAGGTTTAACGACCTGTTTCAGCAGCCACTTCTTCTAGGGAATATTTTTATCCCTCCAGATAATTGCCCAGGGTTGAAGGAAAACCCTACTAGGTCTGCTGATAGAAAGGTGGGGAGTCTCAGAGTGGGGAACGATCCATTCCTTGGTGTCCTCTGTTCCTTCTCTTACCCGTCTCCCTCGCTGCTGTTTCAGAGTTGGGGTCCATCCATGAAGATGGAAGCTGAGTTCTGTGAGACGGAAAGAGTTTTGTTGGAGGAAGGGCAGCGGGCCCAGGCCCAGGAGCATGCCCAAGATGCCCTCTCATGCGGTAAGGACTATGACAACTGACCCCCAGTTGTGTACCAGTAGAGTAACTGAAATCACTGGGTTAGGTCAGTATACTCAAAAACGATAAAGCCCCTAAAAAGCTTTATTAATAGAGAAGTTCAAAAAAGAGATTAAAATCCAGGTTATATAGTCAGTTAGGCCAAAGGCATATAAAACAATAAATCTAGCTGGCTACATTACACTTACTAAGGTGTTATATAGTTTCTGATCTTAAAAGTTATAAAGATGTTGTTTCGGGCGACAGAGTGACATGCTGAAATTGACACATGGAAGAAGAGTGACCACCATAAGGCATAGCCAAACTTATGGAAAAGTGGACTCAGGTCAGATGACCCACAACTCCCAATCAAGGTGGACTCTTGGGAGAACTGGGTCATCGCTTGATGAAGATGTCAACCCAGTGTGCAGCTGCTATGAAAAAGGCAAATTTCATGCTGGCCATAATTAGACAAGGAATAGAGAATAAAACTGCTGAAATCATACGTCCTTTATACAAATATATGGTGAGAGCACACTTGGAATGTTGTGTACAGTTCTGGTCACCACACTTAAGAAAGGATATTGCAGAGCTTGAGAAGGTGCAGAAAAGAGCAACCAAAATCATCAGGAGACTAGAGCAACTGCCCTATGAGGAGCGGTTAAAACACTTGAGGAGTTTTAGCTTGGAAAGAAGGCGGCGACCGAGGGGAGACATGATAGAGGTCTATAAAATTATGCATGGTTTGGAGAGAGTGGACAGGGAGAAGCTTTTCTCCCTCTCATAATACTAGAACGGGAGGTCATCTGCTGAAGCTGGAGGGTGAGAGTTTAAACTAATAAAAGGAAGTATTTCTTCACACAACGCATAGTTAAATTGTGGAACTCCCTGCCCCAGGATGTGGTGATGGCTGCCACCTTGGAATACTATAAGAGGGGAGTGGACATGTTCGTGGAAGAGAGGAGTATTCATGGTTACTAGTTAAAATGGATACTGGTCATGATGCATGCCTATTCTCTCCAGGATCAGATGAGCATACCTATTATATTAGGTGCATTGGATTACAGGCAGCATGCTGCTGCTGCAGTTGTCTTGTCTGGGGGCTTCCTAGAGGCACCTGGTTGGCCACTGTGTGAACAGACTGCTGGACTTGATGGGCCTTGGTCTGATGGTATGAGCTAGTGACCTTGATGGTTAGCGTAACAAGTTACAGGTGCTGTTTGTGAGAACAGATTGAACTTGGCCTGTGAGAAATTACTGTGTGCTGAATCTTAGACACACAAAATGGAGTATAGTGATGTAGCAAATAACAAAATGGTTATTCAGTCTTCACAAGGACTCATTGTGCCTGGATGGGTTTGGGGCTCCCAGTGAATTTGATGGGTAGAGAGTTCTGGCCGGGGGAGAAAGAAATGCTTCTCCATGCAACTTTTGGCACTCAAAGTGATGCCTATAACGGGATTATATAAATTCATGGAGGAAGTCCCTCACGTTGCTTACAATATTCATATCCCACATTTTTTGCATTCGAGGGGCACAACGTGGCTCAAAGGAAAGACAGACAAATCTGGGCTGAGTTCTTTGGTCTTGCGAATAAATGGAGCCTGCATGTTCTGGGCAGTATAGCTCTGTCAACCAGATGCTAGGGGCCAGCAATAGTGGGAGAGCGTGTTTTGTGCTCATGCTTAGTGGGGCATCTGTCATGACACTACACTACAGGAAATAGGATGACGGACTAGGAAGACCAGGCTTTGGAGTGGCACGGCCTGCAGCTGTGGGGAGGGGCTTTGGGAGGATGTGATATCACATATATTCATATATATTGTTAAGTTTGCACGGGGAGGACACACGAGGTCAAGACAGAGTTCCAACACGTGTTTATTGAAGTATAGAACAGAACTGAGAACTGTGAAAACCGGCCCTGCTTATATTTCCCCGGGCCGCTTGAAGCCACTCCCCCCCTGATCCGTGATGGGGGGGAAGAACCCCAATAGTGCGACCCGGCTTAGGGCCAATGGGGCGCGTTGGCTCCGGCCAATCGTGCGAGCAGGGCTTAGGAGCCTTCGCCTGAGACTCAAGCTCCTAGGTTTCCCCCTGCTTACTATCCTAACTATGTACATACATAACACCCTCCCCCCTAAGTCCGAACATAACTAGCACACAAAGTCTTTGAGGTGGCTAGGTCGTGTTCGTACCCGCTGCGACCTGCGCGCCGGTGGAACTGGCAACAGCTGCTGGCGTGGCGGTCGGCTCGGGCGTGCTCGTGGCGGGAAAGGCGGTGTCTGGCAGTTCCTCTGAGGGGCTGGCCTGCAGACGCTCATCGTTCCGTGAGATCTCTGCAAGCTCTCCTTGCTCCGGAACTCTGGAGAGCGCAGGTGCTTCTGAGGCAGTCGCGAGATCGGGTGCATCAGCCGGGCGGTGGCGCAGCTGGTCGATGTGCCGCTTTAAGACTTGTCCCTCGGGGGTAGCGACCCAGTAGGAGACCGGGCCAGTGGCCTCTTGCATGGTGGCCGGAATCCAGGCCGGCCCTGCCCCGTAGTTATAGGTGTAGACCGGGCTGTCCTGCTCGACAACCCGTGGGATGGCTGTTGAGTCCCTGTGGATTGGCAGTTCTGGAGCCAAGTCTGGGTGCAGCCGGTCGAGTGCGGTCTTGGGCCAGCGGTCCATGAGGAGCTCGGCGGGGCTCTTGCCGGTAGCGGAGTTGGGGGTGGTATGTTGATCCAGGAGGAAGTTTGCCAACTTCCCGTCCCAGTCACCCCGATGATGCGGCCCAATGCGTCCTTGGTCGTCCGCACCATGCACTCTGCCTGGCCATTAGTGGCAGGATGGAACGGTGCGGGTGTGACGTGTCGGATCAGGTTGTTCGCCATGAATTCCCGGAATTCTGCCGACGTGAATTGTGCCCTGTTTTCCGAGACTACTGTGTCCGGTAGCCCGTGCGTCACGAAGAACTGCCTCAGGGCCCAGATGACCACCCGGGGTGTCATGGAGGATACTGCTACGACCTCCAGCCATTTCGAGAAGGAGACCACGACAACTAAGAATGTCTTGCCCTGGAAGGGTCCCACAAAGTCTATGTGGAAGCGGGACCAGGGCGTTCGTGTCGACTCCCAGT
This sequence comes from Euleptes europaea, assembly GCF_029931775.1. Lineage (NCBI taxonomy): Eukaryota > Metazoa > Chordata > Lepidosauria > Squamata > Sphaerodactylidae > Euleptes > Euleptes europaea. The sequence continues at coordinate 2,243,152 of NC_079312.1, forward strand.
GCTGGATCTGCGCGCGCAGCATCTCCGATCGGGACTCCTGGCAGCGGCGGCAGCGCTTGACCCATTCTTCCATGGCGGCGCGGATGCTGGGCCACCAGACATAGCTCCTTGCCAGTGCCTTCATGCGCACGATGCCCTGGTGGGAGGCGTGTAGAGCCTCCAGGACCCTTGTGCGGAGCTTGGTAGGGACGATGACCTGGTTCCCCCAGGCAGCCCTTGTTCAAAGACAGTTCGTGCTGGCGGGCTGTGAAGGGCGTGAACTCCCTGTCCGGGTAGCTGGCCACCCCTTCCCCATCCAGTTCAGAACGCGGGCAAGGGTCCGGTCTTTGGCCGTGTGCGCGGCGATGTCAGCGGCGTGCAGGGGAGGTTCAGGCAGGGTCTCGATCAGGAGTACGTCGTGGGCCGGGTCAGGGTCAGGGTTGGGACTCTTGAGCGGCAGGTGGCTGAGGGCGTCCGCGTTCGTGATGCAGTTCCCGGGGCGATGCAGGAGCCTGAAGTTGTAAGCGTTCAGGAAGATCGACCAGTGGAGCATGCGGGGGGGACAGAATCTGCGGAGCCTGCCGGTCAGGAACGAAGAGGCCCAGGAGCGGCTTGTGGTCGGAGACAATCTCAAAGGGCCGCCCATAAACAAAATCGTGAAACTTCTTCACGCCGGCCACGACAGCGAGGGCCTCCCGGTCAATCTGGGCATAGTTACACTCCGCCGCAGAGGGACCTTCAGTAGAAGGCAATAGACACCTCCTGACCGTCCGGCATCCAGTGGTTGAGGACAGCTCCAACGCCATCGGGCGAGGTGTCGCAGGTCAGTACCATCGGAAGACGCTCATTGAAGTGGATGAGCAGGCTTGAGGACGACAGGAGATCCTTGGCGGCATCGAATGCCCACTGTTGCAGCGAACCCCAGGACCAAGGGGCGGACTTGTCCAGCAGGCAGTATAGAGGCTCCGTTACTGACGCCTTGTTGGGTAGAAAGGCGTGGTAGAAGTTGAGGAGCCTTAGGAACGACTGGACTTGTCTCTTGCTTGCAACGGGGCGGCGGGGCGCTGTGGATGGCCTTGATCTTGTCAGGAGTGGGGTGGATACCATCAGCGTCTATCAAGTAGCCCAGGAACTCCACCTGAGGCAGGCCCAGCTGGCATTTCTCCCGCTTCACCGTGAGGCCGGCGTCCCGGAAACAGCGGAGCACCCGGTGGACGTGCTCCAGGAGCTCTTCTTCGGAGCCAGCGGCGACCAGGACGTTGTCGAAGTATGGCACGACGCCTGGCAAGCCCTTGAGGAGGTCTTCCATAAGGTTCTGGAAAATGCCCGGGTCGGTGCTAATTCCGAACTGCAGGCGAGTCACCCGGAAGGCACCCCGGTGGGTGACGATCGTCTGCGCCTCGCCGACTCCCGAGTCCACAGGCAGCTGCTGGTATGCCTGGGCCAGGTCCAGCTTCGAGAAAACTCGGCCCCCGGCGAGGAAAGCCAGGAGATGACTGACGACCGAAACAGGGTATGCATGGCTCTGTAGTGCTTTGTTCACGGTGCATTTGTAGTCCGCGCAGATGCGGACGTCCCCGTTGGCCTTCAGCGGTGTCACTATCGGGGTCTCCCACTTGGCATTTGGCGCACCAGAACGCCCTGGGCGACGAGTCGGTTGAGCTCTGAGTCAATCCTTGAGTGCGAAGGGAACCCAGCGTGGCTTGAGGCGGATGGGGGTAGTGGCGGGGTCGACGCGCAGGCGAACAGGCGGCCCCTTATAGCAGCCAAGTGGGCCCTTCCAGATGTCCTCGAACTCAGACCAGACGGAGTCGAGGGCGGACTGGGAGATGTGGTGAATGCCCTCAATGTGGAGTCCAAGGGCCTGGAACCACTCAAGGCGCAGGAAGCTGGCACAAGGCCCGTCGACCCCACGACGAGGCGGAGGCGGCTGGAGCGATGCTTGAACTGGACGTTCACATAGGCGACGCCCTGGACCGGCACCCAACGACGTTGGAAATTGGAGATGAGGATGCCGGTGGGTTGCAGCTTGGCCAAGGTGGCATGGTGCCCCAGGGCGCAGAAAGTGTCCCAAGAAACCAGGGAGAGGGCCAAGCCTGAGTCGACCTCCATGTCACAGGGGGCACCCTCGATTCACACGGAGATGGATACTTTCTCTATGCCGTGGACCCGGTGCATGCGGATGCTGTGCAGCTTGGAGTAGCAGGCGGGGAGGTCGGCAGCGGCCATGTCATGGATTGGCTGGGTGATGCCATCTTTCCTGGCCAGGCCCGCCGGCCGTCCCTTCTTCACGGAGCGGCAGACCTTCGCAGTGTGGCTAACCCGGCCACATGTCCGGCAGTTGGCGTCGTGAAAACGGCAGGTACGGGCCACCGCAGCTGGCACACGGGCGAGCCCCAGGGCCCTGCGACCTGCGCGGTCTGGCGGACATCTTGTGGGTGTCCACATCGCAGTCCTCGCTGGCGCTCTCATGGTGGGTGGTCACCAGCGGCGGTGGTGGAGGTACGGCGCCCCGTCAGCTCCCCTGGTCGGGCCTGATGGCTGCATCAGCAGCGGTGGCCTCCTCGACGGCAGCCGCGAGGGTGATGTCCTTCCTCGCGATGAGACGGCGGCGCACCTTCTGCTGTGGAGGCCCAAGATGAACCCGTCGAAGAGGGAGTCGTTGAGATCCGGGAACTCGCAGAAATGGGCCAATTGCCGGAAGGCGGCGGCAGACTCACCTGGTGCCTGGTCCCGGCGGTGGAACGGCAGATGGCGAGCAAGGCGCGTTGGCTGGGGTGTGAAATGGCTCCCCAGCACAGCCAGTATGTCCTTAAATGGCGCCGTGATCACCTTGGAGAGGGCCATCAAGGATTGGGCAAGCTGGAACATCTTCGGCCCGCACATGCTGAGGAAGATCGACCGCTGCTTGCCCTTGTCGTCGATGTCGTTGGCGTCCATGAAGCAAATAACCCAGTCCGCGTAGCTCTCCCACTCGCTGGGGCTGGCGAACTCGAACGGTTCCAGGGAGCCTCAGGTGGCCATCATAGCGAGGTGTTGCGTCTCTGGTGTGTCGTAAGGTTATCAGCAAGGCACCGGGCAGTGAGGTTGCGGAAAATGAAGCGATTTCAGCGAGAGTGATTTCAGTAGCAGACTGCCTACCAGCCTTCGTCGCCACGGTTAAGTCTGCGTGGGGAGGACACACGAGGTCGAGACGGAGTTCCAACACAACGCGTTTATTGAAGTACAGAACAGAACTGAGAACTGTGAAAACCGGCCCCGCTTATATTTCTCCTGGCCGCTTGCGGCCACTCCCCCCTGATCCGTGATAGGGGGAAGAACCCTAAGAATTGGCTTAGGGCCAATGGGCCGCGCTTTTTCGGGCCAATCGCATGAACAGGGCTTGGGAGCCTTCGCCTGGGACTCAAGCTCCTAGGTTTCCCCCTGCTTACTATCCTAACTGTGTACATACATAACATATATCATAAGTGATATTCATTTCCTCAAGCCAGATGTGCCATTAGTTAGGCAGGAGACGCTCTGGGCACTCACTGATATTGCCCTGAGTTTCATTTCTGTGTATCATGGAGGATTTTATCCCTTTATTTGTAAGCATTTGTTCCCGTAGTATTCCCAATAGCCACATCCGCAGACAGGTAGTCCAAAAGAGAGATGGTTTATTGGTAAACATACAGGTGTTCAGAGCTTGCAACAGTAAAAAAGACAGGAATGGGGGGAAGGGGACATACAGCAGAATATATGGAGAAACATTGGTCATACAGGCCATATCAAGATAGCACAGGTTGGCATGGTAACCCCCCCAGTCCAACGGGGCCAAGCTCCCACGAACTTCAAAGGCAGGAAAGGAATGCCACAGTTAGGAAAACAGTCCTTGAGCAGAGCATCTGTGAGAAACCAAAACAATCCCAAACGCAGAGAGCAGGCCTGACATTATTCCAGTTTTGAACCTCCACTGCATTTTTATCTTTTGTATTATCAGTCCATAACTATTTATGTATATATTTATACCCTGGGCCACCCAAAAAACAAATCAGTGGGTTTTAGATCAAATCAAGCCTGAACTGACCCTAGAAGCTAAAATGACTAAACTGAGGCTGTCGTATTTTAGACACATTATGAGAAGACAAGAGTCACTGGAAAAGACAATCATGCTAGGAAAAGTTAAAGGCAGCAGGAAAAGAGGAAGACCCAACAAGAGTTGGATTGACTCTATAAAGGAAGCCACTGCCCTCAGTTTGCAAGATCTGAGCAAGGCTGTTAAGGATAGGACACTTTGGAGGACATTGATTCATAGGGTCGCCATGAGTCGGAAGCGACTTGACGGCACTTAACACACACACACACACACACACACATTCCCAGGACAGATTTAAAGTATCATTGGAGTCTGAAATGTTGCAGCAGCATTTAGAGCCCCTCAAGGTTGATGAGTACTTTGTGCTTCTCTTCCATCTCTTCTTCAACTTACTAGAAAGAGTTACAATTTTTTTTAGCATACGTATGGCAGAGTGCCTTAGCCCTGGGAACTGGTGTGCGTGAAGCGCGATTCAAGTAGCAGCTAATACCCTTTCTTCCACTTTTCTCTCCCTTACAGGCAGTGAAGAGGCAGTGTTGATCCTTTCTCTTTGCGAAGGTGTGGAAACTGCTGTTGCACCTCCAGTCCAGGTAAGCAAGATGGAGAGCCTGGGTCCCCCTGTCAGGAGCGGGCCTGTTCTCGACGGTTCTCGGCTCCTTGGCTCCTCTAAGTTGTTTTGACTTTCTCGCAGCTTCTCGCAGCTGCTTCGCTTCACTCGTCTCGACCAAGGACTGTTGTTCTAACGGACGCTTTATCTCGTACATTCCTCTCCCGTGGGAGACTGAGTTATTATGTCCACCTGCCATATCAGCTCTGCTAATATATATTACTGATTTGTGCCAACCAGCCATTCTTGGCTTAGTTAGTATGCAAGCACTGTTAACCCATTTGATTTCCAATAAAGTCAACTTGCCTTAGGACCACCTGTCTGGGATGTTGCTTTTGGGGATTCTTCGGGCCAAGGGCTTACATTAAGCCAAGAAACTCCTATTCACCAGTGTGGCTGGAGCCCCAGAGGGTTCGCCTAGATCTCGGGTGGAGGTCGCGTCTCCCCGAGTACGGGTTCCACGTCTGGAATCCTGGAGGACTTAACCCGTTGGACCCTTTTAGTGGGATCATCTATCTTTCCTGATGACCCTACTCTACTGCATGATGTGCTAGTGGAAGCTCTACAGACTGATGCGGAAATTAACTGCCTAATGGATCTTCTTCGGCTTCAGTGGCTGGACGTCTGAGGACGCGGACCATGCAGCCCGTCACAACCTCTTAGCCCTGGACGGGTTGTTGGAAGAGGTGCGGGAGGCGAAAGAGGACTTGGTTCTCCTGACTCGTTTGTTAGCGAGATTGACTTTGCAACAGGATCAAGCGGTGGTTCCAGACCTACCAGACTCGCTCCACGACATGGCGGGACAGCAGCCGCAGACCCTGGTTCCTGATCCTAAAGTTTGTGAAGCCGAGGCACACGCCCTCGCTATTCGGACTGCATTGCTATTTGTGGATCTGCCCTTGGCCACAACTATGGTGGCCGATTTAACGCGACTGTTGACTCCGATGTTTGGGGCTGGGGCAGCTGCCTTGGCTGTCCAGGTGCAACCTCTACTTGGACAGGATCAGGCCGGGCAAATGCGAAAGATGTGCGTCCCAAGGGTACTTCAAGGTCAGGGTTCTCTTTTGGGCCCTCTTTCTCCCCAACGTTCGCCCCGTCTCGCACCACGCAACGTGCCTGGCGCCTTGCTGAACGATACCCCGAGTCGGACTTCTCCGACAACGAGGACTTATATGGCGACGGATCCCACTGGGCTTCCGACCTCCAGGTCAGCCAGTCCAGACGTACCGGAGGGATCCGTGATGACACTTATTTCTTGCGGAGCCAGAACCGGGAATTGGCGGATCAGGTAAACCGTCTACAGGAACAGATGGAACAGCTGCTCCGCGAGAACGAACTGTTGCAACTGGCTCAAAACGCCCCTGTTCCACCGGATCCTACCCAGCCTCCGCAACCAGCTCTGCAACACCCACCCCAGGCACCTGGCCCCGGGGAACTCGGTGCGCCCATCGTGCCAGGCCAGCCACTCCCCGGGGAGCCAGTTGTACCGCCGCCCCCTGGAGCACCGGTGTTACCGCTCCCTGTGCAACCAATTCAATGGAAACAACCACGACTAAAGATCACTTATGATGGCTCAGTCGGGGCTTTACCCTGTTTCCTCCATCATGTGGACAGTTACATGAGGGAACAAGGCCAGTTTTTCCCTACCGAGGACAGCCGAGTTTGTTTTGTTGCCTCCCTCTTAACGGGAAAAGCGGCAGACTGGATGATTCTCCAGTTTGACACTCGGGCTCGCTCCATACACTCTCTCAATAATTTCATGAGGGCCCTGCGGAGACGTTTCGAGGACCCGTTTCTGGGAGAAAGGGCTAAAGCCGAACTTTTACAGCTCCGGCAGGGCTCAACCCCAGTTCGGGAATTCGCTGACGAGATTCAACAACTTGCCAGTAAAATAGTGGACTGGCCAGAAGCTACCCACATACACTATTTCCAGGAGGCATTACACCCCGACATTTTGAACTGGGGATATATGTGAGGGGATCCTGACACCTTGGAGGATTGGATCCTGCTGGCAGAAGAAGTGGAAAGCCGCCGCCAGTTCATCTCCCTGGTTCGGCGTCAGACCAAAGAGGGGAGCAGCCAAAAGCCTCCCTCTAAGGCTTCAACCCCCATCCCGCGGAGACCAACGCGACCCTCACAGGACCACGAATCCCGGTTTCAGAGTGGAGCCTGTCTCGTTTGCGGCACCATGGGCCACTTTGCAGCAGCCTGCCTGCGCCGTCCAGACCTCGCTCTTCCTTCTCGTCCGGAAGGACCTCCCCGGGCTCGGGGACGACCTCAACACAGAGGCACCGCTGCCGCACGCAGCACTGCGCCGGGGTGACACTCGCCCTCGGCACTTCATGTCGGAGAAGTCACTGGTGAACCAGCTCCTACCGTCCCATCCAGGACTCGGATTACAAGTGCCCCATTTGGGGACAGCTCTCACTCTTCTGATGAGGATTGCTCCTGGGATCCCCCTGCCCTCAACCTAGAATCTCCTCTTGATCTGTCAAAAAACGGGCAGGGTCTGCGGTGAGCGGAGCGACACCGCAGACCCCTGTAGCTTCTGCAAAACCCAAGGCTCCTGTTATGGTGAGTGAAGTTGAAAATACTGTATATGTGGATGTAGTGTTACAACATTACAAAAGAGGCCCCAAACTACATGTTAAAGCCCTCATAGATTCGGGCTGTGGGCGCTCCTTAATCAATGAGGCCACTTTCAATGCACTTAAGGTTAAGTCAGAGACGCTACCTGACCCTATCCAGTTCGCTCAGATGGATGGCAGCACCTTTAGGGGTGGCCCGGTAGATCGTCGCACTCGCGGCGTCGCGATGGGTATCGGTTCTCATTGGGAGCAAATAGACTTCACTATAGCCCCCATCCGATACGAAGTCATTTTGGGAATAAACTGGCTAAAGGGGCACAGCCCCTCTATAGACTGGAAGGCCGATACCATCACTTTTTCCATCCCGACTGCGCCCAACACCGACATGAAGTCGCAGTAGTTCTTCCGACAGCCATAGCCTTAGTCTCTGACACCCCCCCTCTAGTGCTGCCTGCTGAGTATCAGGATTTCGCGGACGTATTCGATGTCAAAGAATGCGATGCTCTGCCCCCCCACCGTAGAACAGACTGTGCTATCAAAGTAGTAGGGGACGGTAAACTTCCTAAAAGTAAAATATATCCCATGAGCACTGCTGAACGTACTGTATTGCGAGACTTTTTAGATAAAAACCTTGCTCGTGGTTTCATTCGACCGTCTTCTGCTCCTTGCTCAGCTCCTGCCTTTTTTGTCCGCAAAAAAACAAGCGATTTGCGCCTCTGCATTGACTTTCGGAAGCTCAATGCTGTCACTCAGACTAACGCCTATCCCATCCCTCTAATTTCAGATATCTTGGGACAGCTAAAAGAGGGGCACATCTTCACCAAACTGGACTTAGTTGAAGCCTATTACAGAGTCCGCATTCATGACGGGGATGAGCCCCTCACAGCCTTTTCCAGCTGTTTTGGTATGTTTGAGTTCCTTGTCATGCCCTTCGGATTAAAGGGGGCTCCGGGGATCTTCATGCAATTCATAAATGAGATCCTCCATGATTTGTTATACCGGGGCGTGGTGGTTTATCTAGATGACATCCTCATTTATTCTAACTCCATGGAAGAGCATGTAGCTTTGGTGCGAGAAGTGCTACAACGGCTCCGGGACAATCAGCTCTATGCTAAAGTATCCAAATGCGAATTTCACCAAAGTCAATTGACATTTCTGGGTTATATTATCTCACACCAAGGTCTCACCATGGACCCCGCCATGGTCCAGTCGGTTGTTGATTGGGCTCCCCCTTCAACTCGTAAGCAAGTGCAAAAATTTCTTGGCTTTGCAAACTTTTATTGGGGGTTTATTCCCAACTTTGCCCAAATTGCTCTGCCTATCACTGATCTCCTAAAGACTAAAGGCAAGGGGGCTTCCGCCTCTCTACCCACGGCCAAAGTTCTATGGACTTTCCAATGCCAAACTGCTTTTGATACCCTTAAGCGACTGTTCACTTCTGAACCGGTTTTAAAACATCCTGATCGTATGTTTATAGTACAAGTAGATGCTTCGGATGTAGCCATGGGAGGTGCTCTTCTGCAGCAGGGCAATGATGGTCTGCTTTACTTCTGCGCTTATTTTTCTAAAAAGTTTGCGCACTCCCAACTCAACTGGCTCATTTTGGAAAAGGAAGCAGCCACCGTCTACCATGCTTTAACTACATGGCGACAATTCCTTGAGGGTTCCCAGGTCCTTTTTGAAGTCTGGACTGATCACAAAAATCTGGAGGCTCTTACTGGAACCCATAAACTGTCCGCGAAGCAACTTCGTTGGGCTGACTTCTTTTCCCAATTCCATTTTGTACTCAAACATGTCCCTGGTAAGCAGAACGTACTAGCGGATGCTCTCTCCAGACTCCCCCAATATCCTACCAAAGTTGACCGTCCCACGGTCTCCTTATTCACCCCGGCGCAAAGGGGTCTCCTACCCACTCTTGCTGTCCAGACCAGATCACAGACCCAACGGCAGCCCCGCACTGGGGGGGTGTCCAGAACTCAAACTGACTCCCTCGCCCTCCACGGCCACCCCCCCGGCGCCCGTACATTTGGACGAGCCACCCTCTTCTCCGATTTCCCCTCCGGTTCCACAACCAGCCTCGTCCACCTCACCGAGTAAGATGGACCTGTCTAATTTCTTCCTGGACTCACTCCGTGCCCTTTGCCAAGCTGAGCTCTCTGCTCACACTCTCCCTCCCTTCTGGAACGTGGCGGTTTCTGGTACAAAGACTCTAAACTATACGTGCCCAGGGAATTGCGGAGGGAAGTGTTAAAATTAGCCCATGGAGCTAAAACAGCAGGACACTTTGGATTCTTGAAAACTCTGCACTTGTTGCGTAGGCAATTCTGGTGGGCGGGAATGCGCACTGACATGGACTCCTTTGTTCGCGGCTGCCCAACTTGTGCCACTGTCAAACGTTCTCAAGGGAAACCCCCCGGACTCTTGCAACCCTTAGAAATCCCCTCTAGACCCTGGGAGGTTATTGCGATGGATTTTATGACGGACCTCCCTCTTAGTGAGGGTAAAACTGTTTTATGGGTTGTTACAGATCTTTTCTCCAAACAGGTACACCTCATTCTGTGCGCAGGTATTCCCTCCGCCCCGAAACTGGCCCGCCTCTTTGTGTCACATGTCTTCTGTCTACATTCCTTCCCGCGGAAGATAGTGAGCGACCGCGGGGGCACCTATGTGGCTAAATTTTGGAAAGCTTTCCTTAAATTGGTGGGGGTGGAGCAGCGTCTCTCAAGTGCATTCCATCCCCAGACTGATGGGCAAACTGAACGTGCCAATGCTGTGTTAGAATGTTACCTTCGTTGTTATGTCAATTACCACCAAGATAATTGGGTTGAACTGTTACCTTTTGCTGAATATGCCTACAACAATGCTGTTCACCAGTCCACAGGGTTTAGTCCGTTTCAAGCTGTATACGGTCAAGACTTTGGTCGTATCAACCAGCTTAACATTTCCAAGGGAGAGGGCGATGGGGATGTAACTACATGGGTTGAAGCAATTCACACCACCTGGCCCTGGGTGATAAAGAATCTAGAACGAGCTAAACGAAAATACAAAGCTCAAGCTGACAAACATCGGTCTCCTAGCCAGGACTATAAAGTGGGAGATTTGGTCTACTTGTCTACCAAAAACCTTCGATCCACCCGTCCTTGTGACAAACTGAGTGCCAAATTTGTGGGACCTTATCCCATTTATCGTATCATCAACCCCGTGACAGTGGGACTCTCTCTGCCAAAGGCGCTCAGACGTATCCATCCAGTTTTTCATGTTAGCCTTCTAAAACCACACACCCCCAGAGTGGCATCCCGACCCACTTCCAGAGCAACTGGTGATGGTGGGGGGGAAGGAGCATTTCGAAGTTGCTAAAATCCTGGACTCTCGCATTCGCCACTGCTCCCTCCAGTATCTTGTTCGTTGGAAGCACTTCCCCCCTGCCTATGACGAATGGGTACGCGCCTGCGACGTCGCCGCCTCTCGGCTAGTGCGAGCCTTTCACTCCACCTACCCCCAGAAGCCAGCCCCCTTTCGGGTCGGGAGGGGGCCCTAAGTGGAGCAGGATGTCAGGAGCGGGCCTGTTCTCGACGGTTCTCTGCTCCTTGGCTCCTCTGAGTTGTTTTGACTTTCTCGCAGCTGCCTCGCTTCGCTCGTCTCGACCAATGACTGTTGTTCTAACGGATGCTTTATCTCGTACATTCCTCTCCCGTGGGAGACTGAGTTACTATGCCAACCTGCCATATCAGCTCTGCTAATATATATTACTGATTTGCGCCAACCAGCCATTCTTGGCTTAGTTAGTATGCAAGTACTGTTAACCCATTTGATTTCCAATAAAGTCAACTTGCCTTAGGACCACCTGTCTGGGTTGTTGCTTTTGGGGATTCTTCGGGCCAAGGGCTTACACGCCCCTCCTTTCTCAAGGGGACTTTCTCCTGCAGTTGTTTTTAAGGGGCCCAGGCAAGAGGCTCTGAATGCCACTCTTTTTACACATGGCAAGATCTCCAACCTGCACCCTCCCAGAATGCCCCCTTACAAGGAGCCATCTCTGCTTGTCATGATCTCTGACAAGGGAATCTGTTTTTTCTTTCAGTCTTCAGTTTCCTTTGGTGAGGCAGCCATGTATTTCACTAAGGCAGAGTGGGCCCTGTTGGATCCAGACCAAAAAGCTCTCTACAGAGAAGTCATGCTGGAGAACTACAGGAACGTGGTCTCTCTGGGTAAGGTGCCAAAGGTGGAAATTGCTGCCATTAGGATTGTGCCATTGGGCTTATGTGTGAATCAAAATCTTGAACCCCCATACATTGAGGCCTGCCCTGGTATTTGATCCCTTTTGGAAGCCTCAAGGTGGTGGAGTGGCAGTGAAAGTGATATTCAGCATGCCCAGGGAGAATGCCCCAAGCGGCCTGGCTGGGCCAGGGGCAACAGAGGCCAGTGATGTGGCCATCACCCAAGCCTTAGAGGATGTCCTGACACCAACGCAGGACTGAGAGGCCCTCAGGAAGACTCTGGAAGGGGCCCCATCCTAATTTCTCAGTTGCCAACATTTGCAACACACTTGTCCCACTGATGGGATTATTGTCATCCCCTCTGACTGTGATCTGGAATGCAGCCACCCCCCTTACACTGATTGGGATATTGGGCTTTAATCTTGACCAGGTTTCCATTCTTCCATTCCCTTTCTCTCTCTCTCTCTTTCTCCCCCCCCCCTTGAAAGGCTCTAGCTCAATTCACCACTCCTCCTCATGAGGCCAGCTGGGTGAACTTGGGCCACAGTTCACTCAAAACTCTCTCAGCCCCACCTACCTCACAAGGTTTCTGTTGTGGAGAGTGGAATGGAATGTGATTTGTAAGGTGCTCTGAGACTCTTTAGGGTAGAGAAAAGCGGGGCATAAAAGCCTCTTCTATGCCTCTTCTATTTAGCCACACACAGATCAATAGCAGAGACTCAAAAGAGTTGCCTGACAACTCAAATGTGAACAGTGGGGGAATGATTCTTTGCCACTAAGGGAGAAAAGTACACATAGGGAGCATGGACAGGGGAGGGATAGGAAGAATATAACAGCTGGTCACCTGGGGGGGGGCTGTCTGGTGATAAGGTATGACCAGCTGCTCAGTAGGGGGGCGGGGAAAGAAAGTCTGATAAAGGAAATACAGACCCATTAGTGAGGAGTGCCAGATGGGTTGCTTGGCTTCTTGTGTAGGTGCTGACGGAACCTTTTTCTTTATTCCAGTAGCACATATAGAGGAGATGGTAGGGGGATTTCAGGGGTTCTCTTTGGAGAAGGCCAAGAATGGAGACTCTAAAGAAAATGACAGAGATGGAGACAGACCTACCAGGCAAGAGGGAAGAGACACAGACAAGAGGAGAGAAAAGTCCGTTCTGTCCCAAGCAGGAGGCTTACGTGAAATCCCAGTCCAAGATAAAAGATCGACCAAAACAAGAATCACGAAAGGCCTCCATGGTAATCGGAGAAACTGCTCCAGGGAAAATGAAAATGAAAGTGTGGTCGAAGGCTTTCACGGTCAGAGTTCATTGATTCTTGTAGGTTATCTGGGCTGTGTGACCGTGGTCTTGGTATTTTGTTTCCTAACATTTCACCAGCAGTTGTGGCAGGCATCTTCAGAGGAGTAACACTGAAGGACTTCAGTGTTACTCCTCTAAAGATGCCTGCCACAGCTGCTGGCGAAACGTCAGGAAACAAAATACCAAGACCACTGTCACACAGCCTCCATAACCTACAGGAACCAATGAAAGTGTGGTCTTTGGAAAAACCTTCAGTAAGAACCTGCATGTTATGTCTGAGATAAAAATTCCCACAAGAGAAAAATCATATGATTGCATTGAATGCAAAAAGACCTTCAGTTGGAAATCAGCCCTTATTTCACATCAAACTATTCACTCAGGTGAGGAGCTGTATAAAGCTCCTGCAAACCCAGACTTTCTGATGAAGCAGGTGTTCATGATACTTTAAAATGCATATTAATGTGCCCTTCAATATAGAGCAGGAAAAAGCCACTGAATTTTTTTGTGTGTGGATTATCAGACCTCCTTGCATGGATACTAACAGGATCTTTCTTTTCATTCCAGCAGGGGATGATCAGTGGAAGGTGGGTGATGAGGAATTGCATCACCTCTTAACAGATGAAGTGAAAAGTGTAGATTTGAAAGGAAGCTTCAGGATTCAAGGCCAACCTAAGAGGCAAAAAGTATGTCACATGGACGAGAAGAAAGATAAACCCATTTCTGGCCAAGGGCAGGATTTCCATGAACGAAGCCACATGGTGGAGGAAGCATATAAGTGCTTGGAGTGTGGAATGAACTTCTCAGATCAAAACCAATATGATATCCATTTGCAAATGCTCAGTGGAAAGAAGACCCATCAATGCTTGGAGTGTGGCAAGAGCTTCCTTCATAGAGCAGAACTCCTTAGGCATCAAAGAACACACATAGGTGAAAAACCTTATCGCGACTCAGACTGTGGCAAGAGCTTCTCACACATTTCAGACCTTTTTGAACACAAAAGAATTCATTCAGCAGAGAATCCATTTATCTTCACAGAAAGTGGAAGGATGTTCTCTTGGGGAAGAAAAGGAAATGCACTTTTCCCGAAGCATAGGATAATGGGGGCACATAAATGCTTTCGGTGTGGAAAGAACTTCAGATACAGATCAAAGCTCCTTCTGCACCAAAAAATACACACAGGGCAGAAACATTTTCAGTGCTCCGAGTGTGGAAAGAACTTCAGTCACAGTGGCACTCTTCAACAGCATCGAAGAACCCACACTGGGGAGAACCCTTTTGTATGCTCAGAGTGTGGAAAGAGATTCAGTCAAAATGGGCCCCTTCAAAGACATCGAAGAACCCACACAGGGGAGAAACCTTTTGGATGCTCAGAGTGTGGAAAGAGATTTAGTGGCAGTGGCGATCTTCAAAGGCATCAAAGAACCCACACAGGGGAGAAACCTTTTGGATGCTCAGAGTGTGGAAAGAGATTCAGCCAGAATGGCAATCTTCAACAGCATCAAAGAACGCACACTGGGGAGAAACCTTTTGACTGCTCAGAGTGTGGAAAGAGATTTAGTGACAGTGGCCATCTTAAAACGCATCAAAGAACCCACACAGGGGAGAAACCTTTTGGATGCTCAGAGTGTGGAATGAAATTCAGTTACAGTGGCAGTCTTAAAAGGCATCGAAGAACACACACAGGGGAGAAACCTTTTGGATGCTCAGAGTGTGGAAAGAGATTTAGTGAGAGTGGTACTCTTCAAAGCCATCAAAGAACCCACACAGGGGAGAAACCTTTTGGATGCTCAGAGTGTGGAAAGAGATTTAGTGACAGTGGCAGTCTTAAAAGGCATCGAAGAACCCACACAGGGGAGAAACCTTTTGGATGCTCAGAGTGTGAAAAGAGATTTAGTGACAGTGGCCATCTTAAAACGCATCAAAGAACCCACACAGGGGAGAAACCTTTTGGATGCTCAGAGTGTGGAAAGAGATTCAGTCAGAATGGCAATCTTCAACAGCATCAAAAAACCCACACAGGGGAGAAAGCTTTTGCCTGCTCAGAGTGTGAACAGAGATTCAGTCACAGTGGCAGTCTTAAAACGCATCGAAGAACCCACTCAGGGGAGAAACCTTTTGGATGCTCAGAGTGTGGAACTAGATTCAGGCATAATGGCAATCTTCAACAGCATCAAAGAACCCACACAGGGGAGAAACCTTTTGACTGCTCAGAGTGTGGAAAGAGATTTCGTTTTAGTAGCGATCTTCAAAAGCATTTAAGACACCACACAGGGGAGAAACCTTTTGCATGCTCAGAGTGTGGAAGGAGATTCAGTTGCACTGGCACTCTTCAACTGCATCAAAGAACCCACACAGGGGAGAAACCTTTTGCCTGCTCAGAGTGTGAAAAGAGATTCAGTCACAGTGGCAGTCTTCAACAGCATCAAAGAACCCACACAGGGGAGAAACCTTTTGAATGCTCAGAGTGTGGAATGAAATTCAGTCGCAGTGGCCATCTTAAAAGGCATCGAAGAACCCACACAGGGGAGAAACCTTTTGAATGCTCAAAGTGTGGAAAGAGATTCAGCGAGAATGGCAATCTTCAACAGCATCAAAGAACCCACACAGGGGAAAAACCTTTTGCATGCTCAGAGTGTGGAAAGAGATGTCGTTTTAGTGGCGATCTTCAAAAGCATTTAAGACACCACACAGGGGAGAAACCTTTTGACTGCTCAGAGTGTGGAAAGAGATTTCGTTTTAGTGGCAATCTTCAAAGGCATCGAAGAACACACACAGGGGAGAAACCTTTTGGATGCTCAGAGTGTGGAAAGAGATTCAGTGAGAGTGGTACTCTTCAAAGCCATCAAAGAACCCACACAGGGGAGAAACCTTTTGGATGCTCAGAGTGTGGAAAGAGATTTAGTGACAGTGGCAGACTTAAAAGGCATCGAAGAACCCACACAGGGGAGAAACCTTTTGGATGCTCAGAGTGTGGAAAGAGATTTAGTCAGAAAGACAATCTTCAACTTCATCAAAGAACCCACAAGGGGAGAAACCTTTTGACTGCTCAGAGTGTGGAAATAGATTCAGTCTCAGTAGCAATCTTAAACAGCATAAAAGAACCTTTTGAATGCTCAGAGTGTGGAAAGAGATTTAGTAGCAGTAGCGATTTTCAAAAGCATTTAAGAATACACACGGGAGAAATAATTTGAATGCTCAGAATGTGGAAAGAGATTCAGTCTCAGTGGCAATCTTAAACAGCATCAAAGAACCCACACGGGAGAATCCTTTTGAATGCTCAGAGTGTGGAAAGAGATTTAGTTACAGTGGTGATCTTCAAAGCCATCAAAGAACTCACACAGAGGAGAAACCTTTTGAATGCTTTGAGTGTGGAAAGAGATTCAGTCAATGTGACAGTGTTAAAATGCATTTTAGAACCCACACAGGGAGAAACTTTTTGGATGCTCAGAGTGTGGAAAGAGATTTAGTGGCAGTGGCGATCTTCAAAGGCATCGAAGAACCCACACAGGGGAGAAACCTTTTGGATGCTCAGAGTGTGGAAAGAGATTTAGTGGCAGTGGCGATCTTCAAAGGCATCAAAGAACCCACACAGGGGAGAAACCTTTTGGATGCTCAGAGTGTGGAAAGAGATTCAGCCAGAATGGCAATCTTCAACAGCATCAAAGAACGCACACTGGGGAGAAACCTTTTGACTGCTCAGAGTGTGGAAAGAGATTTAGTGACAGTGGCCATCTTAAAACGCATCAAAGAACCCACACAGGGGAGAAACCTTTTGGATGCTCAGAGTGTGGAATGAAATTCAGTTACAGTGGCAGTCTTAAAAGGCATCGAAGAACACACACAGGGGAGAAACCTTTTGGATGCTCAGAGTGTGGAAAGAGATTTAGTGAGAGTGGTACTCTTCAAAGCCATCAAAGAACCCACACAGGGGAGAAACCTTTTGGATGCTCAGAGTGTGGAAAGAGATTTAGTGACAGTGGCAGTCTTAAAAGGCATCGAAGAACCCACACAGGGGAGAAACCTTTTGGATGCTCAGAGTGTGAAAAGAGATTTAGTGACAGTGGCCATCTTAAAACGCATCAAAGAACCCACACAGGGGAGAAACCTTTTGGATGCTCAGAGTGTGGAAAGAGATTCAGTCAGAATGGCAATCTTCAACAGCATCAAAAAACCCACACAGGGGAGAAAGCTTTTGCCTGCTCAGAGTGTGAACAGAGATTCAGTCACAGTGGCAGTCTTAAAACGCATCGAAGAACCCACTCAGGGGAGAAACCTTTTGGATGCTCAGAGTGTGGAACTAGATTCAGGCATAATGGCAATCTTCAACAGCATCAAAGAACCCACACAGGGGAGAAACCTTTTGACTGCTCAGAGTGTGGAAAGAGATTTCGTTTTAGTAGCGATCTTCAAAAGCATTTAAGACACCACACAGGGGAGAAACCTTTTGCATGCTCAGAGTGTGGAAGGAGATTCAGTTGCACTGGCACTCTTCAACTGCATCAAAGAACCCACACAGGGGAGAAACCTTTTGCCTGCTCAGAGTGTGAAAAGAGATTCAGTCACAGTGGCAGTCTTCAACAGCATCAAAGAACCCACACAGGGGAGAAACCTTTTGAATGCTCAGAGTGTGGAATGAAATTCAGTCGCAGTGGCCATCTTAAAAGGCATCGAAGAACCCACACAGGGGAGAAACCTTTTGAATGCTCAAAGTGTGGAAAGAGATTCAGCGAGAATGGCAATCTTCAACAGCATCAAAGAACCCACACAGGGGAAAAACCTTTTGCATGCTCAGAGTGTGGAAAGAGATGTCGTTTTAGTGGCGATCTTCAAAAGCATTTAAGACACCACACAGGGGAGAAACCTTTTGACTGCTCAGAGTGTGGAAAGAGATTTCATTTTAGTGGCAATCTTCAAAGGCATCGAAGAACACACACAGGGGAGAAACCTTTTGGATGCTCAGAGTGTGGAAAGAGATTCAGTGAGAGTGGTACTCTTCAAAGCCATCAAAGAACCCACACAGGGGAGAAACCTTTTGGATGCTCAGAGTGTGGAAAGAGATTTAGTGACAGTGGCAGACTTAAAAGGCATCGAAGAACCCACACAGGGGAGAAACCTTTTGGATGCTCAGAGTGTGGAAAGAGATTTAGTCAGAAAGACAATCTTCAACTTCATCAAAGAACCCACAAGGGGAGAAACCTTTTGACTGCTCAGAGTGTGGAAATAGATTCAGTCTCAGTAGCAATCTTAAACAGCATAAAAGAACCTTTTGAATGCTCAGAGTGTGGAAAGAGATTTAGTAGCAGTAGCGATTTTCAAAAGCATTTAAGAATACACACGGGAGAAATAATTTGAATGCTCAGAATGTGGAAAGAGATTCAGTCTCAGTGGCAATCTTAAACAGCATCAAAGAACCCACACGGGAGAATCCTTTTGAATGCTCAGAGTGTGGAAAGAGATTTAGTTACAGTGGTGATCTTCAAAGCCATCAAAGAACTCACACAGAGGAGAAACCTTTTGAATGCTTTGAGTGTGGAAAGAGATTCAGTCAATGTGACAGTGTTAAAATGCATTTTAGAACCCACACAGGGAGAAACTTTTTGATTACTCAGAGAGTGGAAAGAGATTTAGTTGCTATGGTGATCTTCAAAAGCATTTCAGAACCCACACAGGCGAGAAACCGTTCGAATGCTCGGTGTGGGGAAAGAGATTCCGGCACAGTAGCCATCGTCAGGGGAATCTAAGGACGAACACAAAGGAAACAACTTTTTGAATGTGTAGTGTAAGGCCCCTCTTCCCTCCTCCAGTTTGATCCCCTAACTCCTCTCAGATTTTTTTTTTTTAAATTGTTACAAAATTTAAGGATACAGCAAAAAGGAGGAGGGTAGGGGCAAGGGCAAGATAGAACAAATTATATCTTCCAAGCCTTAATAAAAATGGTATTAGAAAAGGAAAGTAACAAATTTATCAAAAATTCAATTCTTATACTATATCCTAGAACACCTAAAAAACTCAGATAACTTGAACGTATCATACATTCGATATATAATCTCATTACAAATTCCCTCTGCTATAATAAAATATTTACATACTGCTTGAATAGTGATCATAAAAAGACAGTAATTCAGAATTTAATTCTTGTTCAATATCATTAAAACGCCTTAAAACTCTTTCAGGTGACCTAAGCATACCTTCCTCTTAATACTTCAATACATGTTCTCGTAACAAATACCATTTATAAATACTCGTAATAAATACCAACAAATATTTGTGCTCTTTGAATAGTATCAGTCATCATTTTATTTGCAGTCATAGACCATCAAATAAATTGAATGTACATAACTAAATAATATAGAGTAAAACAAGTACAAAATACAATTAAAATTTAAATGCTTAAAAATGGGAAAGTATGCAGAAGTACATAGCTAATAATATCAAATAGTAATAGCTAATTAGTATCAAATTGGAATGCTTAATAATAGCAAAAGCTTGGTGGAATAAGTCTATCAGAAAAAAACATACATTAAGTAAATAGATATATACAGAACACACAATACACATTCTTTGTTTTCTCAGCTATTGTACAGACTTAAGCGATCTTTGCCTAATTTTCATTGCTGACCAAGCAAATCTGGCCATGCTAGCGGATAAGTTAACTATTGAGTCCAATAGGAGGAATGCTAGACAGTGTTTTCTCAGAGATCTGGGGCAGTCCACTAATAATGGAATCAACAAACCTCTGTGGATTTGATGGTAAAATTTACACTCAAATAGCACATGTTTGGTGGTTTCAAGAGCATCCTATTTGTATATGCATCTGCATGCTTCTAATAACCACCTTGAGGTACAAAGTTTCAGTAATGCCTACTAGGTCAAAATCCCCTTCCTGTATTAGGGCTTCGAGTTCCTCCTGCTTGTTTCTCATACTCTGCGCATTAGTGTACAGACATTGGAATCCATGGTTTATGTGCTCTGAGGTTTCCATTTCTGTTCTGGCCCATGAGTTAATGTTTCCTTGCATACGTGACATTCCCTGCAAATCTTTATTGTTCTCATCTCCAGTTATTGTCATCATACTATGCTTTAAGTTTTTGTCTCACTCCCTCATAGGATTTAGTTTTTTTTTTTCCATAAAAATAATACATTTCTTATTCGGTATTCCATATAGCTTATCTTTCCATATATTTATGAATAATATTGCATAGCTTAATGCATACCTTCTAATCAAATACATATAATGATTTGAACTTCCCCCCAACTTCCTCTAACCCATTCTTAATCAGGTTACTCCTTTATATTACTATTTATCTATTCCTTCTGAGCTAGTATATATATTTATTTAAAATTGTCTATTTCTTTCTAGTGTCCATATATACTCCATAACTTAGTAACCCAATCTCTAATATATTTAATTAGCATTAAAGCAATTTAAAAATACTATTAGGATACATAATTACTCCAAAAACAAGGATAGAACTATATATTCTTTAAATTATCAAGAAAGTAAAAAAAAAAAACTCATTGTTATTTCCCTGCACCTCCCCTTACTCCCAACATTTCAATACCCTCCGACCCTCTATCCCTTCTTTTTAAACGACTTTTTCTGTTGGGGGTTTCTGTTGGTGTTTTCTTGCTTTCTTAATGTAGTCTCTTGGCGTCCATGGTGACCAGTTACTGCATCTTGCCCAGATAAATTTTCACCCCATTGTGTTTCTTCTTGGTCTCTTCCTTGGATGGGATCTGTCAGTTCTGTATTTCTTTTTTTTTAATAAATTTTTTTATTGTTTTCTCATTTTATACATCATAAATCATTTTCCCGTAATATTTAACAATATAAGATTAAATCTTTAAAAATTTATAATCTAAAAAATAACAAAGCATAATTGACTTCCCCTTCACTCTCTTCTGTCCATAATTAAATTGTATATACTTTTGCTAACAGTTTAATCCCCCTACTCAATTACTTTATAAGTATCTTATTTAATCTAAGTAATATGCCTGTAATCATCCTTATATTTTCACTATACCAAATAAATGTGAGGAATTAAATCAAAGAGTATCCTTTAAATTGACCCATCAAGAAATATTTTTCACAATAAATTCTCCACACCTCCCCCTCCCCCTCTAGACTATTAAAGACCTATTTCAACAAATACAAATAACAGTAAACATCAGTCCTCCATTTCAAAATATATTTATATAATCTTTTGCATAAACTTTCTAATCCTAATATTTATTTCCATTATTTAACTATCCCTTACTATAACAAGAAAAAACCCAAAAAGAAACAAAAAAGGGTTAGAAATTAATTCTATCTTATGATATAATAAAATCAAAAAGAAAAATAGACTAATAAAAGGATTAGTAGAACAAAGTAACATTAATTACTTACTTCCATTAAGAAATTTAATTTATTTTAAATTCTCCCTTTCTCGCTAACACCAATTCAATGAAATATTACTAGTAAATTTATTATCAAATACAATCCATATCCATAAAGCCTGTCCTTTTAACCAATTCCATTTGTTAATCTTCACCACATAAAACACTAAAGCCAATTAAATTAGTCCCTTCATCCGAGTTTTCCAATGTCTCCTTCTTTTCATCATTTTCATTAAGCACCGAAGATGATCCTTGAAAGTTGTTAGCAGGCTCTCTTCCAAAAATAAGTAGTCCTCAGGGCGTATCTTAGTTGCAGTGTTTTCTAAATCCAGTTCTAAGAGGAAGATTCCAACAGGTCGGGTTTTCCTGTCCAAGTATGTATTGAACCATTCATCAAACTGATAGAGTCCTAGGCACGTTATCTGTTGATTTATCTTAGCAAAAAGGGTAGCAAATGATGAGGGGGAGGCATACGGAGTTCTCAGTAGTTGCTGACAGCCCAGTTAATTTTCTGTTCCCGGTAAGGTCAAAAGAAATCTTGTACTCACATGGACGTCGGAAAATGAGGTATTTTTTCTTTAATTGTTTCTTTAGATGGTAATAGGTGCTGGATGTCCTGGCCAGTAACAAGGAAAACGCTCTCAGCGATGCTTCTCCTCTCAAAGCCTAAGCAGGACACACATCCACAATTCCAAGGGTTTTGAGACTCCCTCGGAAAATATGGGGGTCAGACTGCTATCTTCAGGCAGCAGAGGAATTTCTGCTTCCCCAGTCCACTGTTTAGGACCAGATTGGAGTGTTGAACCACTCCAATTTAGAGCGAATCTTGGAGTCTCCTAGGAGCTTCCCTAGGAGGCTGGTGCCAGGGCAAGCTCAGTCACCGGAAGTCTCGCTAAATCATATCTTATTTACTGAACAAGGTATATGAGTGTGTGTGTGTAAAGTGCCGTCAAGTCGCTTCTGACTCATGGCGACCCTATGAATCAGTGTCCTCCAAAGTGTCCTATCCTCAACAGCCCCCCTCACATCTTGCAAATTGAGGGCCATGGCTTCCTTTGTAGAGTCAACAAGGTACTTATAACCATTTTCCAGATTTCTGTAACTATTGTGTTTTCTAAATGAAAGATCTTTTACTGTTTCATTCTAAGGTTTGAAGCTCTAATATAGAAACTTTAATATAGAGATTGCTTATAACTTGAAATATGTTTAAAACTCATAATGACTGATCTTTTGTAACATTTAAAGACTTTATATCCATCTACGTATGTACATTCTTTATATGTTAAAGACTTTACACGCACACACACACACACAAATATATTATTTGAAGCTATTCAATAAAAAGACTTTCTTCTGTAAGCAAATTAAGATGTTTCCTGCTTATTAGGTGAATAAGATAACGTACTTCTTCTCAGGAAGGGTCAATTCTAAGAGCATAGTCACTGAAAGGCAATGACCTGCTTCAACACTGGCCAATACTAATCCTGATCCAGGATCAGTGGGGAACCCTCGTCCATTGTATGAGCACCGACTTCCTGATTCATCCACAAGGACTATACAAAATCTGGTGGGTGTTACCACACACACCCCCCACAAACACATGAACATGCATTTGGACTGACATGTGGAATTAGCTTGCACATTTGCATAGGGAACAGAAAACAGATCTTTGACCTTAAATGGTGGCTGTCTGTAATGAGTTTCAGCAGGACCTGATTTAAAGGGTTAAAAAGGAATAGGGCATTTATTGATGAATTTGGTAGAATAATGGGAGGGGAAAAACTTTTCCTAAGAAAATGCTAGCAAAAACTAAATCAAAGCACAGACAAATTTCACATTCCTTATCCACACTAACAATATAATATAGCAACTAAAAGTCAACTACAGCTACTCCAATTCAGAGCAGGAGTTACTTTTAAGCTACAGATTGTAAATGTGGGAAGAATTGGGGAGTAGGAGAGGTGGGATCAGCTGGGTCAGAGGTGTCCAATCTTCCAAATGTGAGGCCCTAAAAGAAGAGAGGAGCAAAGTGCCAGCTCTCTGTGTGGTGCAGTGTGGTTTGGAAAGTAAAGGGAGACAGATCAAGATGGGGAACAAAGATATATCTTTCCTAGTCTGCATAGAGGGGTCGAGGATTGGGAGCCTGGGTTAAGTCTGATCCACATACCACATGTACATACTGATACGGCAAACGGGGGTTCGTGGGGGGAGAGAGAGACCTGCAGATCGTTATTCAAGAAAACAGTTTATTCTGGCAGCTGCGACCCAGAGCACTCTACCGAGTAAAAATCTCTGAGCCCCGATCATACTGAGGAAGGGATATTTATCCAAATTCAAGATATGACAACCCTTCAACATTCAGGGTAGGCTGATAACACTCCAGACATCGAGGCGGCAGTGGAGTAATAGTTTCACCCAGTTCTTGTTATGGTTTACTGTAACCCTCCATGACTCTTGCCCCAATTCCTTAGCACACAGACATACAGGGATATTCTGCCCAGCAACAAGCTATTCCCTGGCTGCCCTAATACATTTTACAGAAAGGAAAAGAGATTATTACAAATTGCTAAATCAGTGGATCTTCCATAGTCAGGGGAAGTCTACCTTGCTGTCACAATACTGATGGCTAGGGCTGTCAATTCGGTTCGGCCCGAACTGAAAATCAGCCGAATTTCCCTTGATTCGGCGGTTTTTAGTTCGGACGGATCCGAACTCAAAACTGGCGGGCAACCGGGGGGGGGGCCGAATTCAGCGAGTTCGGGAGTTCGGCGAATAAATTCGGCCAATTCGGCCGTCAGTAAGCAGCATAACCGTCAGTAAGCAGCATTCTCCTCCCCCGGCCAATCGGTGGCCAAGCTGGGTCTTCTTCTGGCCAATCAGTCAGGTTTGAGTGCTGGAGGAATCAGCTGATGTGCGGCCGGCCGGGGAAAGAGAGAGAGAGAGGGAAATCCTCATGTGTGTGTGAGGGGGTGCTTGTGCACATTCGCTCCTTTCCGTGGCTGCAGGGGGCGCATTTTTTGGGGTACCGACCCCAAACTTTCAGGGGATATTCAGACAGGTTTTTTTAAGAGACCACCCAAGTTTTGTAAACATTGGGCCAGGGGGTCCCGAGATATGGGCTCCCCCCCTTTTTTCTTTCCATGGCTGCAGAGGGCGCATTTTTGGGTGTGCCGACCCCAAACTTTCAGCGGAGCATCAGACTAGGCTTCTTAAGATACCCCCCAAGTTTTGTAAACATTGGGTCAGGGCCCCCCGAGATATGGGCTCCACCCCTTTTTCCTCTCCCCCCTTTTCCATTTTCGTGGCTGCAGGGGGCGCTTTTTTGGGGGTTCAGCCCCCAAACTTTTGTCATAGCTTCAGAGAATCCCTCTTAAGAGACCACCCAAGTTTTGTAAAGATGGGTTCAGTGGGGGCTGAAATATTGGCTCCCCCCCTTTTCTCTTTCCATGGCTGCAGGGGGCACATTTTTGGGTGTGCCGATCCCAGACTTTCGGCGGAGCTTCAGTCAAGGCTTTTTAAGAGACCACCCAAGTTTTGTAAACATTGGGTCAGGGCCCCCCGAGATATGGGCTTTCCCCTTTCCCCTATTGGGATGAATGGATCACCCTCGAGAGATGCATACATATGGATCTTATATTGGATACAAATGGAATCATATTGGATTTCCCAGCCTCCCAGCCCCTCCTGCTGGAACAGAAGACAGCCACAGTAAGACCCCTTTGGGGGCTTTAATCTATATTTTTTCTTTTCTGTGTGTGTGTGTGGGGGGGAAGCAGAGTCTGTGTGTGTGTGTGGGGAGGGAGCAGTTTCTGTGGGTGGGGGGGGGAAGCCAAAGGGGGCTTTTGCCGGTTCTGCCTGGGGTGTGTGTTCCCCCTCCAGTCTCTCTCTCCCTGGTTTGAGGGGGGGCTTCATTTTTATTCTTCAGGTTTTTCCTCATTTATAAGATCAGTTAGGTTATTGATGCTTGCTCAAAACTGGTTTTCAAATGGTGACTTAAAGAATGCATCTGCCTGGTCCCAAGTCCAATGCAAAAGGAGACATTCCACCCCCTCCTGCTCATTATGCATAGCTAGCTGCCTCTGTCCCTTTCCATGGTATGCAAACTCCCAGGTGTCAGGTGTTGCTATGCACTGTTGCAAAGGTTTTGCATTGCGTGCTTGTGTTGCTTTGCAGTTGTATTGTTTTGCAAAATTCTTCACACCTGCCCCGCCCTTTGCATATTTGCAAAGGGGTTGCTCTGCAGTTGTGTTGCTTTGCAAAGTTCTTAGCACCTGCCCCGCCCTTGCTCTCATCAGCTGTTTGTCGGGCCGGGAGCTTTGTGCGTGGGCGGCAAGCTCTGCGGAGAGATCCACATTAAGGGTGGGGGGGACCCCTTTCAGGGCCCATATCTCAGCCCCCCCTGACCCAATCTTTACAAAACTTGGGGAGTCTTTCAATATACGTCCTTTGAAGCTCTGCTGAAAGTTTGGGACCTCTAAGCCCAAAAATGCCCCCCCCCAGAGCCGCGGAAAGGCGCGGTTGTGTTTTTAATGGCTTTATTCGGCCGAATTTTTTTCCCGAACTTTGAATTCCCGCCGAATTGAACGGATCCGAAGTGGGGGAGTTCGGACTTCGGCACGTACCGAACCCACAAGGGCCAAATTCGGCCGAATCCGAACTGTACCGAATTT
The DNA here is from genome assembly GCF_029931775.1 of Euleptes europaea. Taxonomy (NCBI): domain Eukaryota; kingdom Metazoa; phylum Chordata; class Lepidosauria; order Squamata; family Sphaerodactylidae; genus Euleptes; species Euleptes europaea. The sequence goes on from NC_079312.1 coordinate 2,268,962, forward strand.
TTTTTTTTTTGACAGCCCTACTGATGGCACATTTCAGAGAATTGTCCCTCATTTCTTTGTACAATCAGGCAAACTGATATTGCTTGAATTGGAGCTGTAATTATGAATTGCAGTAAGGACAAATTGTCCCCCTTTGAGACAACTGAATCAAGCATTTGCACAAGGGGATTGTTTGGCTTTCGTTTGTACCTGATGCAGATGTTCTTTTGCCGCGAGAGTCTGAGCCACCTAAGCTTAACGCTGCTGTCCAGGAAGACCTGATCTTCAGTACGATCACAATGAATTTCCAATGATGCATTCCTGCAATACTTTGCAAGTTCCTTAGGTGGCTGTTAGAGACTCCATCTGGTTTGAGGAAGGACCGCTGCAGGTTGGTATACAGTAAATGATCATTTTAGCATCACTGAATTCTGTAGCATGGGCTAAAGTGTGGGGATTCAGATCACTCGAACACAGAAGAGTTGGTTTTAATATGCCGACCTTCTCTACCGAGGAAGAATCTAATTGGCTTACAATCACCTGCCCTTCCCCACAACAGACACCTTATGAGGCAGGTGGGGCTGAGAGCAAAGAACTGTGACTAGCCCAAGGTCACTCAGCGGGCTTCATGTGGGGGAGTGGGGAAACCAACCCGGTTCACCAGATTAGACCACCACTCGTGGAGGAGTGGGGAATCAAACCTTGTTCTCCTAATTAGAGTCCACCTGTTAACCGCTGCTCTTAACCACTACACCACACTGGTTCACAGACATGGTGATCATCTCCAAGGAATGAAGGCTGAATAAATGGGGTGCCCTTTATAGGAGCAGCCAAACAGAATAAGTGTACAGATGGGAGTGCAACTCTACACGGCAGTCACTTCAGAAAACTAGGTGGCTTTTGAGTACTTCATCTCAGCTTTGGCTGGTGCTCCAGCTGTGGCCTTTCCTGGCTCAGTCTGATCTAGCCTCAGTGATCCATGCTTTAGTTCCGTGTTGGCGAACCTATGGCACGCGTGCCGGAGTGGCCACTCAGAGCCCTCTCTGTGGCCATGCGTGGGTAACTTAAGGAGCCAGAATGCAGTTACATATCATTTTATTCTACGATCATGATGTTTCCAGAGAAAGCATTTCATTGTTTCTATTCAAAGCCCATTTTGTCTGTGAAAGGCCAAGAAAGATGCGCAGAGAGAGAGAATTTGGAGACCCTTTCCCAGGGTTTGATTGAGAAGATCCTCTCTGAAGACAGCCACTCTTCTTTCTTTGCTCTCTGTGCTGTAGCAAGGGCCTTACATGCTGTTTTCTCATCAAGATCCAAGCAGGTGTTGAGCAGGGACGGGTTTGGACCCCACAAAGTACACCCCTGGCAGGTATTCCTTTCTTTACATAAATAACCAAATCAAAATTAATAATGGTTTTAATTTTGTCATCTTGCATTCAGATGTTGTTGTGGCCTCATGTAACTGTCTCCCAGCACAGACCCCTCTCTTAGGGTTGCCAGGTCCCTATTCGCCACCGGTGAGAGGTTTTTGGGGCAGAGCCTGAAGAGGGTGGGTTTGGGGGAGGGAAAGGACTTCAATGCCATAGAGTCCAATTGCCAAAGCGGTCATTTTCTCCAGGTGAACTGATCTCTATCAGCTGGAGATCAGTTGTAATAGCAGGAGATCGCCAGTTAGTACCTGGAAGCCGGCAACCCTCCCCTCCCTCATTTTAAAAACTTCTGGGGGGAATTCTGCACTTGATGCCATTCCAGTATTAATATCTTTTCCTCGCTTAGAAACAGAGGGACTTCCCACGTCACTGGCTGAGACTCCTCTGCCAAGGCCTATTGGTTTGTTCTCCACTGGGGGGAGAACTGGTCAATATGGGAGTTAAGCAGGGGATCTCTCAGTATATGATCTGTTTGCTCCTACCGCTTAGCTTGGAAAGGAAAGTTAAGGGGAAACATGACAGAAATCTATAAAATTATCCCTGATTGTGCAGCTGCCGGGATGACTGGTCTTGACCATGCTACCAAGATTGCCTAGCAAAGCTCCTGCCTTTGCCTTGGGGAGCTAATATGGCAATGGTGTCTGCCAGCTACACATCCCTTCCTGCACAGTAGGGTTGCCAAACTCCAGCTACTATTTGGTAATCTCCTGCTATTACAAGTGATCTCCAGCCGTGGACTCTATGACATTGAAGTCCCTCCCCTCCCTAAACCCCCCCTCCTCAGGCACCGTCCCCAAAACCTCTGGCCAAGCAAGCTGTTCTGCAATAGAGAAACCAGCACAAACTTCCTCTAGCCTAGCAAGCTGTTCTGCAGTAGAGAAACAGAACAGCTTGCTAGGTTAGAGGACGTTTGTGCTGGTTTCTCTACAGCAGAACGGCTTGCTAGGCTAGAGGAGGTTTGTTCTCTCCCCGCCCCGCTTTTTTTTTTTTTTGCTTTTTGAAATGCTTGCAGAAACAATGTTGTTTGGGAGACCATTTGTGGCCTTAAGGGAGGACTGTACCTATAGTGTGTTCTTATTTTTATTTTTCATGTTTTAACTGCATTGGCAGTTGTTAGAATGATCTGGTGGCATTTATTCTACACAGTTTGATTTAAATTTGGTTGCCATCTGCTTCAGCTTTAATGAAGTGAGATAAAAATGTGGAAATAAATACATCAACCTAGAGATGCCACTAAGTTTAAAGAAACCCAATTCCAGTTTTTGAAGTAAATGTTTCACATGAAAATGTGCACTGGAATTTGTAAATTTCTCAGATCAAATAGAGAACAGTGAAATTGTAAACCTGACCCAATTTGTTAGTAGTTGTTTCTGTTCTGCAGATGTAGTGCAATCAGCAAAAAAAGGAGGAAAAATCAACAAAATTCCCTCTTTATTGACCAACTCTTTTCTATGGTTAATAAAGGACACAAGCCAAAGGCTTTTTAAAAATTGCAATTCTTGAGCAAAATGATAGATGTGAATTTGTTGTTAAGCACCCCAGTACCTGGCATTACATTATGGTATTTGTTTGTTTGTTTGATTTGGTACACATAGCCCAGCCTGACCAAGTGACATTTATGACATATCCGGCCCTCCGAACAAACAAGTTTGACAACCCTGATATAGAGCAATAACAAGTGATTGCATGACAAATATGCAATTGTCTAAGCTCCAAATCTCCTCCAGGCAATCTAGTGAAAAGCCAAGGTAAGCCCTCTAAGAGAGCAATTCTAAGGAGGTTTGCCTGGAAGAATGTCCCATGTAATCCAATAGGGCCTACTCCCAGGAAAGCATCCCCAGACTAGCAGTTTCTTCCTCAGTCTAAAGCAGCTGGCATTGCTCCATTTTCCTCCTCTGGACTGCCTAGATGGCATCCTTGGAAGACTTTAAGAGGGTAGTGGACATGTTCATGGAGGAGAGGGGCATTCACGGCTACTAGTAAAAATGGATACTAGTCATGATAATAGAACTAGGAGTACAGAAATCTGAAACAAAGCACAAATATTTGACATGATATGTTAAAACAATACAGAAAATGGTGTTCAATAAGTAGAGAACAATGTGGTAAGAACATAAGAAAGGCCAGGTTGGATCAGACCAAGGTCCATCAAGTCCAGCAGTCAGTTCACACAGTGGCCAACCAGGTGCCTCTAGGAAGCCCACAAACAAGACAACTTCAGCAGCATTATCCTGCCCGTGTTTCAAAGCACCTAATATAATAGGCATGCTCCTCTGATCCTGGAGAGAATAGGGATGCATCATGACTAGTAGCCATTTGTACTAGTAGCCATGAATAGCCTTCGTTCACTCCCCTCTTAAAGCTGGTCAGTACTGTGAAAGTTAACTAGGTTTCTAGATGTTATATTTTACTGGAAAATACATTATCTTACTTAACCAGTTACCAGTTACCCCATAAGTAGTGAAACAAGCATTGAATTGAGAAATTCCTTTTTATTGTAGAAACTTCAGTATAAAAAATATAAGGGTAAAACACAAAAACACATCAGTTACAAATATATGACAGTTACATTGTAGGAAAAAACCTAACAGAATATTACAATGTTTAAGCAGATCTGTTCAGTAAAAATTACAGTGAAAATACCAAGTTCACACATACCTCTGGATAGGCCATGTGCTGCTGGGGAAGATTCTTTAGACCCCTGGTTCCCAACCAGGGGTCCGTGGACCCCCAGGGGTCCGCGAGAACTAAATTAAGGTCCGCAAAACAAAGTTATAAACCCATAATAAATTAATATTTTCAATTAAAAGTTCTCTATTATAAAATATATATTCAAATATTATTCTAAGTTTAATGTTTAACTAACAGTTATGATTAAAGTTTATTTTCAAATTCTCGGAATTTTTATTTTGAACCTGGGGGTCCCTGCACCGAACAAAAAAGTCTTAGTGGTCCCTGGTCAAAAAAAGGTTGGGAACCACTGCTTTAGACAGACGGACAGCACAGTCTGCTAAAGCACTCCCAACTATGGAACAATTTCTAAGCCTTTATATACCTTTTACCATGCGAATCTTAATCTGTGGTTATACATCACAATCTTTACATGACATCTTCTCAAGGGTCTGAAAACTACCCGATAACAAACTTTATCCTTCTAAAACTTTCTCATAACATCATTTAATCTTTCACACCTCACAAGTTTTCTTTACATGGCCCAGGGCAAGGTTTTCTGTTATACATATGTACAGATAGATAATCAGATCTTCAATGTCAAGCCCATTAATTATAATATGGTGAGAAAGTTAAAGGAAGGATGCTTGAAGCATCTTGTAAAGGCAGCAATATTCAAAGGGACCGCTTTCTTGCTTTGTTATCTTTTGTTGACATTATAGCTGAGGCTTTTGGCAGAGAGCCTAGAATCTCTTACTGCTGGTTAGCAATTGAGTTTTTTCTTCCTACTTGCCAGTCTCTGTGGCAGGAAATTCAGATTTACTTAACATACGTTGCATGAATATATATTTTATAAGGCTAAATGTGACTAGTTCCACTACCACTACAAGGTCTTCCAAGTTGGCAGCCATCACTACATCCAGGAGCAGGGAGTTCCACAATTTAACTGTGTGTGTGAAGGAATTCTTCCTTTTATCTGTTTTGAATCTCTCATCCTCCAGCTTCAGCAGATGACCCCACCTTCTAGTATTATGAGAGAGATCTCTATACTATGCATACCAATCTCTCCATACCATGCATAATTTTATAAACCTCTATCATATTTCCCCTTAACCGCCTTCTTTCCAAGCTAAGTGGTAGGAGCAAACAAATCATATGTACTGTACGCAGTAGTGTAGTCCGCATTCCTATTACTATTACCTTAATTAAGGTTGCCAGGTCCCTCTTCGCCACCAGTGGGAGGTTTTTGGGGCAGATCCTGAGGAGGGCAGGGATTGAGAAGGGGAGGGACTTCAATGCCATAGAGTCCAATGGCCAAAGCAGCCATTTTCTCCGGGTGAACTGATCTCTGTCGGCTGGAGATCAGTTGTAATAGCAGGAGATCTCCAGCTATTACCTAGACTAGAGGTTCTCAAAAATAAGAAACAGCACGTGGCTCAAAATGCAAAAGATATATTCTATAATTCTATCAACATACAGCACAGACAAGACAGGCTAATCTAACCCTAATGCTAAATGTCAAGGAGAACGATACATACACACTAACACCAAATACACAATACAAAAGTGACAATAACAACAATGCTCATTCCTTAATAGTCACACCCTTCTCTCAGAGTTCATGACCAAAGCTTATGATGTATAAACCAGCTTAGTTTTGGATGCCATTTCAACAGAATCATCCGTGGTCACCTTGTCACATCGGGAACTCCATCTTGCAACCCTTGCAAACTTGTTCGGTTGGTGCAGAAATCCAACACTACAAACGTTGGTTTCAGTGGGGTTGTGAGCGAGCACAGATATAGGAACGTGTATGCTAGGTACTTTGGCACTCGGGGTTCACCCAGAGGCTGGGACCAGAGGCCATTGTGGTTGACTGTCCCATCAACTGGTATCCTGAACTTTGGCTCCTGGGTATGGCTGGTGTATGGGGCAGATTCACATGTTTTCCTCATCCCTATGGGCTATGTCATGTTTTCCCACAGTGTAGCATTTCAGCAGTGTTGTATGGCATACCTCCAAAAAGCATCAGCTTGGGCTATGTTAGCTTTTTGTGCACTCGGGGCTCCATGCCTTTGGGGTGTGCTGTATGACATGGAAGCAGCAAGAGGAATTCCCGAGTGGATTTAGATCCATTGTCCATTAGCAAAACATTCAGAACTACAGTGAACCTAGAAAACGTGGCCCAGACCATGAGCCACGCAATAAGAGTTTCAGATAAACTGTGCTAAGATATACACCTTCTTCTCCATGTTTCTAAGTGCCTAAGTTATCTCTTCCATTCTAGCTTCATGCTTTCCTGAGGAACATCGCTCTTTACAATGCTTCCAAGTGTGACATGTATTTGGATGACAATAGGGACATTGCAGTGGATTTTGATATTATGCAATGGGTGACATTTCCAAATCAATCCTTTGGTGGATTGAAAGTGGGGAGTATGGAAAGAGAGGCATCCCAAGACCCCAAGATGACAATCAACCAAAACTCCATTATGTGGCCCAAGCGGTTAAACCAGGTGGGGAAATCAATTTCTTTTCCAAATCTATTACTCAGGTGCTTAAAGAAATAAATAAAGGGATAGCAGAATGGGACAATGTACAGAGCTTACTCTTGTGTTCGGGCTGGTCTGGGCGCATTGGCATCCAGTCCTGGAAGATGTGCTTTTTTTAGCTAAGAGCATGCCTGCTAGACTGGGTAAAGGCATAAGTCTGGATTCTTGTTTTTCAGTCCAGTCTGGGCAGATCCAAATCAAATGTTTCGTGCAATGTCCCAAAAAGAGGGACTGATTTTACACAAAGCACCTTTTCCTCTTGCATCTGAAAATCACTCTGAGGCCAATGCAGACACTTGGCAGCTCATTAGACTGGGTCGTGGTTAAATCCAGGTTGTCCCAAACAATAGAAGGGAACTGTGCTTACCACAACCAACTCAGATGCAAGGTTGCCAGCCTCCAGCTGGGGTCTGGAGTCTTCACTAAGCTCCAATACCAAGTCTCTAGCAATTCCCAACTTGGAGTTGGAAGCCCTACCCAGATTCCATATGGAATAATTTCTAGCTGCAATAAGCCTCGAATCATCCTCCAGCACTGATCTTAAATTCTGAGTCATGACTTTGCCATGGTAGATCATGAGTCTTTTGTGTGTGTTTGTGTTAAATGCCATCAAGTTGTTTCTGACTCATGACAACCCCATGAATCAATGTCCTCCAAAATGTCCTATCTTTAACAGCCTTGCTCAGGTCTCGAAAACCGAGGGCCATGGAGTCCTTGTCAGAGTTACAAGTTGATCATAATAATCTGACAGAGACAGCTGACAGATAGCTGTCAGTTCTGGGACATCTAAGCTGATGCAAGGGGCAGCAATAGCCTTGCAGGTCCCAGAGTGCACCAGAGCATACCAGATTGAAGCAGTAAGCTGATGCAATACTGTGGCCAGGTCTACAGGTGGCCTAATTGGTTTCAGGTGCTGGTGTATATTCAGGTGTATATAAGTCTGTGTGATTATAACTCTGTGTTGGGAAGTTTGGTGGAGAGAAGTGTACGTGACAGTTTGTCTTTTGTATCTGTGCACTGTAAATTAAACAACACTGTTTTCTATAAAGCAAGGAGTTCTGGTGGTGTGTCCTGGATAACTGCTAATCCACTTACTCCCACGTCAGTCTTTTATAGAGTCAATCCATCTCTTGTTGGGTCTTCCACTTTTCCTGCTGCCTTCAACTTTTCTTAGCATGACTGTCTTCTCCAGTGACTCTTGTCTTCTCATAATGGACAGAACCATTTCCGGCCAAGATGGCGCTGAGTTAAGACGTGCCTTCTGCAGCGCTCCGCAAGATAAGTTTTATTTTGCTTTGGCAGTCTTTTTTTTTTTTTACCTTTTTCTTTTTAACTGGCTTACTCTCTGAGCTGTGAAGTGGCTCTAATTCAAGACAATACAAGCTGGTGAATAATGAGCGAAAACATGGGAGTTCGGAAACGCCCACGCGACATGGAGGAGATATCGTCACCGCCTGCAAGTAAGCAGTCTAAAATAATTGACTATTTTGCCTCCGACAGCTCCACTGTATTTAATATCCCGGTTACTAACCGTTTTGATATACTGGCCGACGACAACAACTCTGCTAGCGAGCCGGGAGATAAGGCTGAGAAGGGAGGAATGTTAATTAATTTTGACCAGGAAGCCAACGAGGAGGACGACGCCAAGACCTTGAGCAAACTCTCCAAATTAACTGCTCAAACAGTCCAGTTTATTTTTGAGTCTTTAAAGGATATAAACTCTCATCTTGAGAAATTAACTCAAACTGTCTTAAGTCTAACGCATAAGCCACAGGAGAATACATTTCCATTGAGACAATCTGCGCGTGATGGGCTTTCGACCTTGGAACCCACAAATAACATTGATAAAAGCTTAAGGCTGTTGAGATACCCAAACTTGAAGCAGAGAAGTAATAGTTGCAGGGCACAGAAACTGTGTTTACAACCTAACAAAGTTTGCTTGACGGTGTGCCAATACAGAGGATGCACACCCGCATGGAATTACAAACACCTGGCAATCAAACACCTGAGAAACCTACTCCCGAGAAATCTTTTTCCAATTGATCTTATTTCAACGGAAACCCTTAATAATGCACACCAGACACAGAGAGTTGTACTTACTTTCAATACTCAAAGAATACCATCGCTGCTCCTTGCACAGAGATACAGGCTGAAAGATAAAGGGATCTTCCCGGCACGTGTCTTCAAAAATACTGTAATTTCCTCCCTGCTTCCTATGCACCGTAAAAAGGACTGTGCTGACAAAACAGCCAGTGGGGATGTTTTAAAAGAGGCAACTCGCAAGGACCTGATTGACCTAACTGATGATGCAGACCACCCTGTGCCGCGGCATACAGCCCCAGATTGCCATCTCCTTGAAAACATAATGGGGGAGACTCTTCTTACTGCCCTTCCAGTTTTTATTGCACAAGAGCAACCAGTAAATACAGTCAGGCTGGAAGAACCACAGAATAATTTCATGGATATTACTCACCAGCAACAGGCACCCTTGCAATCCTTGGATTCCTACCAAACGTCTACATCTACTCCCAGCATAAAGGGAACTACAATCACTAAAAGTTTTCTTGCCGAGGTCCACACCAATCAAGAAAGCACATCCGTTCCCCAGCTCATAGAGTGTGTACGGGATGCGCCAAGCCTTAAGCATGGAACACTGCCCGTCAAGGACAATCTGACTATGGTCACTAATGGTTGTATTCAACGGGATACCCAGGGACTCCTGGAAAAGATAACCCCAGATTGACTATCAAAGTTATCCTTACATCGCTGTGACCCTAAAAGACAGGCGTATTCTCTGATATCGTGGAATGTTATGGGCTGGCGTAGTAAGTTAAGGGATGGTACTACTTTGAATTATATATCTAACTTCGATATAATTCTCATACAGGAAACATGGTGCCTGGAGGCTCCCAACCTGAATGGGTATAGAGTCTTTGCCCTGGCAGCTGAGGCCGCCACCCACGGTAGAGCTATGGGTGGTCTTGGTATTATGATTGCCACAACATTAAAGGTTAAGGTTACAGAGCTTCCCCCCTTTAATCATTTGGCTATGGCAGTGTTAATGGAATATGGGCGAACTATGTGTCTGATTATAAATGTGTATTTGCCTCCATCAAAGACCAAAATCCAAAGGGAAAAGAATTTGCTAGGGCTTGAATCATATCTATGCCAATTAATGTTAACCCATCCCTGGGCTTATGTTATTGTAGGTGGAGATTTTAACGCCAGGCTGGGCCCAGATGACACTAGTTTGTTTGCTAAATATAAATCCTGCCCCGCAGACGATGACAACATAGTTCTCCCATATCCTAGACAATCTAAAGACCGCAAAGCCAATCATGCTGGGTTTCTTTTGGCCCAGATAGCCCGTCGTACCAATCTAGCTATATTAAATGGGTCTTATCCAAATGATCATCCGGCTGAATTCACCTAATGGTCAGCCCAGAGAATGAGTGTTATTGACTATATTATAGTTTCTGAAAATTTTGCCCAATTTGTGGAATCATTCGAGGTTTCCTCTTATAATGACAGTGATCATTTGCCTCTTAATGTGTTCTTTAATATTCCAACTTTTAATCGACGCATTGAAACTCGCCATGGAGTGGTATTGGAAACAGAGGCAAATGCAACGCGGGTTAGGTGGAGCCCTCGACTAGATAAGATCATGTCTGATTTCCTTGCCTCTGGTGCCTTGGATGAAATTTTACAGGGTTTTCTAACAGCAGAAGGCATAGATAGTTGTTTAGGGCAATATGAACAAATGATTAGGGCCATACAGTCAATCATGAGTACCACTAACACTAATCCTAAGAGAGCCTTAACTCATCATTCCAAACACTGGTTTGACAAGGAGTGCCGGAGTCTTAAAAGAGCCCTTAGAGTGACATATGCTAGATATAGATGTAATTCTGAGGCAGTTTTGCTGGCAGACTTGAAAAACTTAAAATCACAATACAAGCTGCTCATTAAACACAAAAAGAGGGCAGCCACCGTCTTAGCCTGGGAACAGATTAGACAGGCGGCTAAACTTAAAAATTCCACCCTATTCTGGCGCCTGATCTCAGCAGGTACAAAGCCCACCTCACCACCTGATTGCACTATTTTACCAGTTACGTGGGAAAATTATTTTAAGGCTCTATATAAGAATAATGACCATAATGACAATCATGCTGAGAGCATTAGAAATCTTCCAGAATGGCCAGCGGTGGAGACCTCAGAGATAAGGAAGCTCATTGAATCCCTGAAACTAGGGAAAGCCCCAGGTATTGATCAGATCCCCGCAGATTTACTGAAAAGGAATCTGGAATGGTGGGCCCCGGTGTTGGCATCCCTCTTCACTGCAATTGACAAAACTGGCAGAATTCCAAATGATTGGGGGGTGGCAATTATCGTCCCTATTTATAAAAAGGGTAACAGGGAAGACCCTTCCAACTACAGACCAATCAGCTTACTTAGTACCATAAGCAAGCTCTATGCCAAGCATCTCCAGTGGAAACTTAGAGATTGGCTGGAGCAAGGGAATTACCTAGCACAAGAGCAGGCGGGTTTCAGAGAAGGCCACTCTACGATAGATCATTGTGTGTTGCTAGACCATCTTATTGCAAAGTATGCGGCCAAATCTGCTGTCTCACTGTATGCAGCTTTTATTGATTTGAAATCGGCGTTTGACTCAATCCCAAGATCCATTCTCTGGGAAAAGCTAAGCGCTTCTACGATAGACAGACGGCTTCTGTTTCTGATTCGAGCCCTATATGAAAGAACCACAATACGGGTAAGATGTAACCATCAAGGGCAGCTAACTGATCCCATTGTAACAAGGAAGGGGGTCAAACAGGGCTGCATACTAGCGCCATTATTGTTCAATTTTTACATCAATGATATGGCAGCATATTTAAACAAGCAAGAGCTGCACCCCCCAAAACTGGTGGATAGGCACATTCCCCTGTTACTATATGCAGACGATGCCGTTCTTCTTTCTAGAACATCTATTGGCATCAGGAGGGGATTGCGCCTGCTTGCGATCTATTGCACTGACAATCAACTAGTGGTTAATTACTCAAAAACTAAAGTAATGGTCTTTGCCAATAAACCAAAACTGCACTCCTGGAGTCTGAATGGGATTAAGATAGAGCAGGTACACTGCTATAAATACCTGGGTGTGGTCTTTCAGGCAACAGGATAAAGGAATTCTCACATAGCCCATGTCTCCGCCAATGCCCAAAAAAGTGCCGCAGCTATATTAAAATTTTTCTGGACAAAGGGAGGACGCTCGGTAACAGCTGCTGTCAAGTTATATAAAGCCAAAACCCTTTCCCAAATGTTATATGGGGGGCCACTTATTAACACAGCAAATTACTCCAGGTTGGAGAAAATCCAATCCAAATTCCTGAGGGCTGTACTACAAGTCCCCCCCAGTGTATCTAATGCTGCAATTCGAATGGAGTCAGGGGAAGTAACGATTGAAGCAAGGATGTGGATTGTCTCGATCTCCTATTGGCTCAAAATAGCTTCACGTCCCAAAGGACTTGGTAACTTAATTTTATATGACACTTTTGTTTCCCCCTGGTTGAAAAATCTGATGAAAAAACTAGGCTACTATGGTCTCTCACAATATCTGCTCCTATCAATGGACTATCCACAGGCCAGAGCCCTGATCAGGCAAAGAGTTCTGGACGTGGAAAGGCAGCATGACCTAAGTAGAATCAAAGTATCAAGATACTTACAGGAAAATGATTAGCACATTACTTTTTGCAGGACAATGACTCAGCCCAAACCCAACCCCTTTCTGACTATATATTACTCTTCCTACACACTTGACACTGAGAGACACTGTCCTTCAGTGTTACTCCTCTGAAGATGCCTGCCACAGCTGCTGGCGAAACGTCGGGAAAGAAAATTCCAAGACCACGGTTACACAGCCCGGATAACCTACAAGCACCAATGAACTCTGACCATGAAAGCCTTCGACAAAGCAACTGATATTTCTCCCTTTCTTCTACTTGATTTTCCATTTAGTCCATACCCAGTTCTAGGTGTACCAAGAGATGTCAGCCTGGAAACGCCAAGGTGACCCAGGAAGGAAAGCTGTTTTGCTGCTATGACTGTTTTCCATGCCCGAAAGGAACCATCTCCACACAGGAAGGTGGGTGTCTCCAAATAAATTACCTTGCAGGGCGGGGGGGGGGGGGGACGGTTTAGGAGGCAACATCCCAATTCATTAGTTCCCTGGGTCCAAAACCATGTCCATGGACTCAGAGATGAAAGAAGAGTATACAGAGGTCAAGAAATGCCAAAACGCAATAAACATGTTGTACTGCTCCATGGCTCTGTCTGTATAAGAGATGGAAAGTAAGCCCCTTCCAAACCTGTTCTGTTCACATACTGGTGATACTCCCAGCTCATTTGCATAATTTCTGTCCGTGATCTCTTTCCCTTAAGAACGTAAGAGCCCCTCTGGGTAAGATCAAAGCCATTCCACACCTTCTTTCACATCCCCAGCTCAGACTAACCCCAACATTCCTTGTGGCCCTACAGCAACTGGGATTCAGAGGGATGCTATCTGAATGTGGCAGTATACCCATCCATACACTTCTGACCACTAGATGTATGGGCATCATCAAAAATATCCTTGAGTGATCTGGAAACTTCAAATCATCCAGAATGCATCAACATGGGTCCTAACAGGGACCCCTTGGAGGGCACACATCCCACCAGTGCTCCATCGGCTGTACTGGCTCCAGGTTAAGAAAATGCCAATGGGAGCTTGTGGAAAGAACAGTATATTGTGCATAGATAGAAAACTTGAAGTGCCAGCAGATCTATCGGACGTCCATTGTTTGGGAACATCACAAGGACACGTTCAGAATGGCACCCAGAAGATACACAAAATGTTTACCATCAAAACTGTGATGTCAATCATGTACTGTTCATTTCAAAGAGAATCCATGCATTTCAAACATGGGTGTGTATTTCAAAAGACTCCCTTAGATGCAATTAATCAGCTACACTTATTATTGTACTAATATTTTATCATTACATTAGTCATTTTATCATTACATTAGTCAACCATGATCATACTTGATGTCAGTCAACACTGCAAAAAGGGTATATAAGATGGTCTCTTTGGTTATGCTCATCGCTCATGGTTATTAGCATCTTTTGCTTTTGCTAGGCCTGAGTCTTATTGTGCACAATAAATCTTTTTCATTTCACTAGTTTGTGTGTCTGGCTTTTGACTTGGGGCCTGAACCTTAGCGTAACCTGTGGGTGGCGCTGACGTTTTTCTAAGAGGAAAAGCAGGATTCAGGCTTTGTCTCCCCCCCTATCCATTGGAAAAAGGAAAGTGAATTCCGGAGAGTCAGCCGCCTCCCTTAGGATTCACTGCTCCTGGGTCGGCCGCCCCTGGATTTTTGTCTAAAGAAGCATTTTCTTAGTTCTGTGTTCAAAACTTTCTTTCCAGGCATTTGGAGGCCTGATTTGGACTGGGACCATGGCACACGAGGAGCCTTAAGCCTCCCACCACATGGTTTGCCTGGTCCAGTGTGGCTCAGCGTAAGCCAGTGCGATGTAGTGGTAAAGAAGGATGGACTAGTAGTATGTGAAGGCCCCAGATTCGAATCCCCACTCAGGCCATGGAATGCTCACTGGGTGACCTTGGGCCGGTCGCACTCTCAGCCTCACCTAGTTCACAAGGTTCTTGTGAGGATAAAATGGAGGAGAATGATTTAACCTGCTTTGGGTCCCCACTGGGGAGAAAGGCAGGGTTTAAATGAGTTAAGCAAATAAATACCTGAAATGGGCCCAAGTGACTCTTTTGCAACGCCTGATGGGGCCAACACAAGTCTGGCAATCAGGTGGCTCCAAGCACACAACTCCCAGAACAAATCTAGGGCAGGTCTTGGGACAGCCCTGGAAATTAGGCATTGTGAAGTGAGCCTTGCAGGGTTTCCTTCATGGATCCCAAGATCTTGCCAGTGTTAACAGTGGGAGCTGGATTTAAATGATCCCTAAAGGGACCAGGCGTCCTCCTTGCGTTTCCTCCTGCCTTGGCTCTATTTTCAGCAGCCTCCAAATGAGACCGTCTCTGGGTGGGTCTAATGTCGAGGGACTTCCCATTTCTAGGAGAAAACAAAGTCCAGAAGCAGAAAGGGGCCTCTGGTGCCAGCCAGCCCCCCCCCTCCTCCTCCTCCTCCTCCTCCTCCTCCTCCTCCTCCTCCTCCTCCTCCTCCTTTGGGGCTCCAAGAAAGCAGCCTGTTGAATCTGCTCAGGGGAACCGGTGGGCTGGATCCTGCTTGGGGAGGGGCTTCAAAGGCGTGGGGGGGGGAGAGAGAAGGGGCCACAGCTCCTCTTGCCAGAGGTCATTCAAGGCTGAGGGGTGGTCTGCCCCTCCCCCCCAATGTCCAGCAATTCCTCCTCGGTCTTTCATGGATCTCCCCTCCCCTCCCCAAGCAAACGCAAAGCCCGTTCTGAGAGGGGGAGGCGGGGGGGGGGCGCCACAGACACGCCCCACAGACAATTCGGCCAGCGAGTCTAGCACCCTAGAGAGGCCACTTCCGTCTTACCCCGCGAGGGCATCTGGGAAGGCGGGCTCTGTGGTTGCCAGGCAGGCTGCGGCTCCTTCCCAGTGAGTCCAGGGGGGGGGCGGTGGGGGGGTGCCAGGGGGGTCCGAGGCCGGGCGAGATCCGGGAGGGGTGGGGGTGGGGTGGGGGGAGATGCAGCCCCTTCCCTGCAGGGCGGAGGCCTCGCCAGGGACCCAGGTGTGCAGCGGTGGGGGGGGGGGAGAGGAAGGGGGCCTGGAGGGGTCATCGTGGGGGGGGGCAGGTGTTGTGATTCCTGGCGGAGGAGTGGGTTGGCGATCCAGGAAAGGCAGGGGGGGAAGAGGGGGCTGGATGGTGGGGGGAGGAAGTGGTTGGGGGTCAGACCCCCCCCCCATCCCGGCAGCTCCTCTCCAGACTGGCTGTTTCGAGGGAGGGAATCTGGGCGCGAGGGGGGGGAGATAAACGACACCCGGCATGACACGTGTTTGGGAATGAGGGGCACTCAGACGGGGCCGAGTCTGCCATCCCCTTTCCTTCCGGAGGGCAAAAGCCCCGAGCAGAGAGCAGAGGGGTCCGAGGGGGCCGGAGGAGGGAGGCGATGCCCAAGGACAGCAAAAAAAAAAACCCCACCTCCCTCCCTGCTGGAGGGCAGGAGAGAGAGACGAGGCCCCCACCCGGCACGGCTAGCAGACATCACTCTCTGACCTGGTTCGCACAAGCAGAGGCAGTGGGCACCACCTTTCTCCTTGCAGATCTAGCTTTCTGTGTGCAGGGAGTTTCCCGTGATGCAACGGAACGTTTGCAGTCGCCAAGTTCCGGGATGGAATCTCCCACCTGCCCCCTAGAGCCAGACGGTCCAGTTTTAGCTCCTGGTGTGTGGCTGTGGACATGATATGCATCATGATAGTAAATCTGGAGTGGTTCAACAAAAGAATACTGAGGATCCGTGAGTCGTTTCAAGTCTTCGCTATTCTCTGCCAGTAATGTGGTATCAACGGCATATCTCAAATTGGTAATGTTCCTCCCCCCCATTTTCATTCCACCTTCATCTAAATCTAATCCAGTTTTCCTAATTAAATGTTCTGCATACAGATTGAAGAGATGGGGAGATAAAATAAATCCTTTAACACCTTTGCCATTTGGAAACCATTCTGTTTCTCCATATTCTATCCTAACTGAGGACCTTTCTCCAGAGTACTAGTTGTGCATCAAAACGATCAGATGTTGTGGCACACCCATTTCCTTTAAAAACAGCCATTAGCTTTTTGTGATCCACACACTCAAAAGCTTTGCTGTAATCTACGAAACACAAGCTGATGTTCTTCTGAAATTCTCCCGTATGCTCCAATCACAAATGTAAGTTTGCAATATGATCTCTACTGCCTCTCCCTTCTTTGAATCTAGCTTGAGCATCAGGCATTTCTAGTTCCATATATGATAACAGTCTTTGTTGTAAGACATTGAGCATCATTTTACTTGTCTGAGAAATGAATGCGATGGTCCAATAGTTGCTGTATTCTAGCAAAATGTACTATAGCATAATAATATTACAAGCCACAAGTGGCACTTTAGTTCTGATCCACCATGTATCTCCCTTCTCTTTTGTTTACCTTCTAGCACGTTGTTATCTTTCTCTCCCCCCCTCCTCCGCAGAGAGAAGCCCCTCTTTGTAGCCAAGTGAGTAAAGGCATCTTTTCACAGTCAGAGGTGACCCAAGAGAAGGAGATGGAAGAGCAAGATCCAGAAGGACCTGGACTTGGCAAGAGAGCAAAGAAAGGCCCCCAGCCCATCCAAGCTGGAAGTGGCATTGAATCCTGGGAAACAGCTGTGCCAGAAATCTGGGATCAGGAGCCCCTGAACTCAGAAATACAGTGCCGACGCTTCAGGCAGTTCCGCTACTGTGAGGCTGACGGGCCCCGAGAGGTTTGCAGCCAGCTCCATGGACTTTGCAACCACTGGCTGAAGCCAGAGAGACACACCAAGAAGCAGATCCTGGACCTGGTGATCCTGGAGCAGTTCCTGACCATCCTGCCCCAGGAAATGCAGCACTGGGTCAGAGGATGCAGGCCGGAGACCAGTTCCCAAGTGGTGGCCCTGGCTGAAGGCTTCCTCCTGAGTCAGGCAGAGGAGAAGAGGCAGGCAGAACAGGTGAGGGCTTTTCATTCCAGGTATTCCAATTCAAACAATGATATCCAACCTACTCCAAAAACTCCCCTGTCTGATATTTGCGCAAGTGTTAATTATTATATTATTATATTTGCGCAAGTATTAATTGTTTAATTATTAAACAACCTGTTTCAGCAGCCACTTCTTCTAGGGAATATTTTTATCCCTCCAGATAATTCCCCAGGGTTGAAGGAAAACCCTACTAGGTCTGCTGATAGAAAGGTGGGGAGTCTGGGAGTGGGGCACGCTGTATACCTTGGTGTCCTCCATTCCTTCTCTTACCCGTCTCCCTTGCTGCTGTTTCAGAGTTGGGGTCCATCCATGAAGATGGAAGCTGAGTTCTGTGAGACGGAAAGAGTTTTGTTGGAGGAAGGGCAGCGGGCCCAGGCCCAGGAGCATGCCCAAGATGCCCTCTCATGCGGTAAGGACTATGACAACTGACCCCCAGTTGTGTACCAAAATCACTGGGTTAGGTCAGAATACTCAAAGACGATAAAGCTCCTAAAAAGCTTTATTAATAGAGAAGTTCAAAAAAGAGATTAAAATACAGGTTGTATAATCAGTTTGGCCAAAGGCATATAAAACAATCAATCTAGTTGGCTTCATTACACTTACTAAGATGTTACACAGTTGCTGATCTTAAAAGTTATAAAGATGTTGGTTCAGGCGATAGAGTGACATGCTGAAATTGACACACGGAAGAAGAGTGACCACCATAAGGCATAGCCAAACTTATGGAAAAGTGGACTCAGGTCAGATGACCCACCACTCCCAATCAAGGTGGACTCTTGGGAGAACTGGGTCATCTCTCGATGAAGAAGTCAACCCAGTGTGCAGCTGCTATGAAAAAGCCAAATTCCATGCTGGCCAAAATTAGACAAGGAACAGAGAATAAAACTGCTGATATCATACTGCCTTTATACAAATCTATGGTGAGAGCACCCTTGGAATGTTGTGTACAGTTCTGGTCACCACACCTAAGAAAGGATATTGCAG
Source organism: Euleptes europaea (assembly GCF_029931775.1). NCBI lineage: Eukaryota > Metazoa > Chordata > Lepidosauria > Squamata > Sphaerodactylidae > Euleptes > Euleptes europaea. The sequence continues at coordinate 2,287,291 of NC_079312.1, forward strand.
AGCTTGAGAAGGTGCAGAAAAGAGCAACCAAAATGATCAGGAGACTAGAGCAACTGCCCTATGAGGGGCGGTTAAAACACTTAGGGAGTTTTAGCTTGGAAAGAAGGCGGCGGCCGAGGGGAGACATGATAGAGGTCTATAAAATTATGCATGGTATGGAGAGAGTGGACAGGGAGAAGCTTTTCTCCCTCTCATAATACTAGAATGTGAGGTCATCTGCTGAAGCTGGAGGGTGAGAGATTAAACTAATAAAAGGAAGTATTTCTTCACACAACGCATAGTTAAATTGTGGAACTCCCTGCCCCAGGATGTGGTGATGGCTGCCACCTTGGAATACTATAAGAGGGGAGTGGACATGTTCGTGGAAGAGAGGAGTATTCATGGTTACTAGTTAAAATGGATACTGGTCATGATGCATGCCTATTCTCTCCAGGATCAGATGAGCATACCTATTATATTAGGTGCATTGGATTACAGGCAGCATGCTGCTGCTGCAGTTGTCTTGTCTGGGGGCTTCCTAGAGGCACCTGGTTGGCCACTGTGTGAACAGACTGCTGGACTTGATGGGCCTTGGTCTGATGGTATGAGCTAGTGACCTTGATAGTTAGCGTAACAAGTTACAGGTGCTGTTTGTGAGAACAGATTGAACTCGGCCTGTGAGAAATTACTGTGTGCTGAATCTTAGACACACAAAATGGAGTATAGTGATGTAGCAAATAACAAAATGGTTATTCTGTCTTCACAAGGACTCATTGTGCCTGGATGGGTTTGGGGCTCCCAGTGAATTTGATGGGTAGAGAGTTCTGGCCGGGGGAGAAAGAAATGCTTCTCCATGCAACTTTTGGCACTCAAAGTGATGCCTATAACGGGATTATATAAATTCATGGAGGAAGTCCCTCACGTTGCTTACAATATTCATATCCCACCATTTTTGCATTCGAGGGGCACAACATGGCTCAAAGGAAAGACAGACAAATCTGGGCTGAGTTCTTCCGTCTTGCGAATAAATGGAGCCTGCATGTTCTGGGCAGTATAGCTCTGTCAACCAGATGCTAGGGGCCAGCAATAGTGGGAGAGCGTGTTTTGTGCTCATGCTTAGTGGGGCATGTGTCATGACACTACACTACAGGAAATAGGATGACGGACTAGGAATACCAGGCTTTGGAGTGGCACGGCCTGCAGCTGTGGGGAGGGGCTTTGGGAGGATGTGATATCACACATATATTCATATATATTGTTTAGTTTGCGTGGGGAGGACACACGAGGTCAAGACGGAGTTCCAACACGTGTTTATTGAAGTACAGAACAGAACTGAGAACTGTGAAAACCGGCCCCGCTTATATTTCCCCTGGCCGCTTGAAGCCACTCCCCCCTGATCCGTGATGGGGGGGAAGAAACCCCGGATCGCCAATAGTGCGACCCGGCTTAGGGCCAATGGGGTGGGTTGGCTCCGGCCAATTGTGTGAGCAGGGCTTAGGAGCCTTCGCCTGGGACTCAAGCTCCTAGGTTTCCTTCTGCTTACTATCCTAACTATGTACATACATAACACCCCTCCCCCCTAAGTCCGAACATAACTAGCACACAAAGTCTTTGAGGTGGCTAGGCCGTGTTCGTACCCGCTGCGCCTGCTCGGCGGTGGGACTGGCAACAGTTGCTGGCGTGGCGGTCGGCTCGGGCGTGCTCGCGGCGGGAAAGGCGTTGTTTGGCAGTTTCTCTGAGGGGCTGGCCTGCAGACGCTCATCGTTCTGTGAGATCTCTGCAAGCTCTCCTTGCTCCGGAACTCTGTCTTGTCTGGGGGCTTCCTAGAGGCACCTGGTTGGCCACTGTGTGAACAGACTGCTGGACTTGATGGGCCTTGGTCTGATGGTATGAGCTCGTGACTCTGATGGTTCTGCCCATTAGCGTAACAAGTTACTGGTGCTGTTTGTGAGAACAGATTGAACTCGGCCTGTGAGAAATTACTGTGTGCTGAACCTTAGACACACAAAATGGAGTATAGTGATGTAGCAAATAACAAAATGGTTATTCTGTCTTCACAAGGACTCATTGTGCCTGGATGGGATTGGGGCTCTCAGTGAATTTGATGGGTAGAGAGTTCTGCCTTTATACCTTTATACAAATCTATGGGGGGGGGGAGAAATGCTTCTCCATGCAACTTTTGGCACTCAAAGTGATGCGTATAATGGGGATTATATAAATTCATGGAGGAAGTCCCTCACATTGCTTACAATATTCATATCCCACATTTTTTGCATTCGAAGGGCACACTGTGGCTCAAAGGAAAGACAGATAAATCTGGGCTGAGTTCTTCAATTTTGCAAATAAATGGAGCCTGCATGTTCCGGGCAGTATAGCTCTGTCAATCAGATGCTAGGGGCCAGTAATAGTGGGAGAGCGTGTTTTGTGCTCATGCTTAGTGGGGCATCTGTCATCCCACTACAGGAAACAGGATGACGGACTAGGAATGCCAGGCTTTGGAGTGGCATGGCCAGTAGCTTTGGGAGGATGTGCTATCACACATATATTCATTCTTATATATCATAAGTGATATTCATTACCTCAACCCAGATGTGACATTAGTTGGGCAGTAGACGCTCTGGGCACTCACTGATATTGCCCTGAGTTTCATTTTTGTGTATCATGGAGGATTTTATCCCTTTATTCCAGTTTTGAACCTCCACTGCATTTTTATCTTTTGTATTATCAGTCCATAACTATTTATGTATATATTTAATTTCAATTTTTAAGGATATTTGATGGACTGTGACTGCAAATAAAGTCTGTTCTGCCCTGAGTTTCAAGATTCATTCAATTCACATCTGGTTCTTCAGCCGGATGTGGCAGCAAGGTGCCGTGAGACTTCATTTTTACCTCCCTCTTTTTCTCCCACCAGCCTAGACTCAAGGGCGTTTCGAGGGTCCAGCTGGTGGGAGAATAGCCTTCCTGGTCCTTTTCTCTGATCCAGCGGAAATGCTGCCACGTATTTGGGCTCCAGCATTCACAGCACTCCCTATTACTATCTATGGGTGTTAGAGCTGGACAATGAAGAAAGCCGATAGGAAGAAAGTATATTCCTTTGAAATGTGGTGTTGGGGGAGAGTGTTACGTATACCCTGGGCCACCCAAAAAACAAATCAGTGGGTTTTAGATCAAATCAAGCCTGAACTGACCCTAGAAGCTAAAATGACTAAACTGAGGCTGTCATATTTTAGACACATTATGAGAAGACAAGAGTCACAGGAAAAGACAATAACGCTAGGAAAAGTTAAAGGCAGCAGGAAAAGAGGAAGACCCAACAAGAGATGGATTGACTCTATAAAGGAAGCCACGGCCTTCAGTTTGGGAGATCTGAGCAAAGCTGTTAAGACACTTTGGAGGACATTGATTCATAGGGTCGCCATGAGTCGGAAGCGACTTGACAGCACTTAACACACACACACTCACAGGACAGATTTAAAGTATCATTGGAGTCTGAAATGTTGCAGCAGCATTTAGAGCCCCTTAAGGTTGATGGGTACTTTGTGCTTCTCTTCCACCTCTTCTTCATCTTACTACAAAGAGTTACAATTTTTTTAGCGTACATACCGCAGAGTGCCTCAGCCCTGGGAATGGGTGTGCTTGAAGCACGATTCAAGTCGCTGCTAATACACTTTCTTCCACTTTTCTCTCCCTCACAGGCAGTGAAGAGGCAGTGTTGATCCATTCTCTTTGCGAAGGTGTGGAAACTGCTGTTGCACCTCCAGTCCACGTAAGCAAGATGAGCAGGGGAGAGCCTGGGTCCCCCCTCCTTTCTCAAGGGGACTTTCTCCTGCAGTTGTTGTTAAGGGGCCCAGGCAAGAGGCTCTGAATGCCACTCTTTTTACACACGGCAAGATCTCCATCCTGCACCCTCCCAGAACGCCCCTTTACAAGGAGCCGTCTCTGCTTGTCATGATCTCTGACAAGGGAATCTGTTTTTTTCTTTCAGTCTTCAGTTTCCTTTGGTGAGGTAGCCATGTATTTCACTAAGGCAGAGTGGGCCCTGTTGGATCCAGACCAAAAAGCTCTCTACAGGGAAGTCATGCTGGAGAACTACAGGAGCGTGGTCTCTCTGGGTAAGGGGCCAAAGGTGCAAATTGCTGCCATTAGGATTGTGCCATTGGGCTTATGTGTGAATCAAAATCTTGAACACCAATACATTGAGGCTTTCCTTGTTATTTGATCCCTTTTGGAAGCCTCAAGGTGGTGGGGTGGCAATGAAAGTGATATTCAGCATGTCCAGGTAGAATGACCCAAACAGCCTGGCTGGCCCAGGGGCAACAGAGGCCAGTGCTGTGGCCATCGCCCAAGCCATAGCGGATGTCCTGGCTGAGGCCAATGTGGGACTGAGAGGCCCTCAGGAAGACTCTCGAAGGGGCCCCATCCTAATTTCTCAGTTGCCAACGTTTGCAACACACCTGTCCCACTGATGGGATTATTGTCATCCCCTCTGACTGATCTGGAATGCAGCCATCCCCCTTACACTGATTGGGATATTGGGCTTTAATCTTGACCAGGTTTCCATTCTTCCATTACCTTTCTCTCTCTTTTTTTTCTCCCCCCTCCTCGAAAGGCTCTAGATTGGAGAGTTGCTCAATTCACCACTCCGCCACATGAGGCCAGCTGGGTGGACTTGGGCCACAGTTCACTCAAAACTCTCTCAGCCCCACCTACCTCACAAGGTGTCTGTTGTGGAGAGTGGAAAGGAATGTGATTTGTAAGGTGCTCTGAGACTCTTTGGGGTAGAGAAAAGCGGGGCATAAAAGCCTCTTCTATGTCTCTTCTATTTAGCCACACACAGATCAATAGCAGAGACTCAAAAGAGTTGCCTGACAACTCAAATGTGAACAATGGGGGAATGATTCTTTGCCATTGTAAGGGAGAAAAATACACATGGGGAGAATGGACAGAGGAGGGATAGGAAGAATATAAAAGATGGTCACCTGAAGGGGTTGGCTGGTGATAAGGTGTGACCAGCTGCTCAGTAGTGGGGCAGGGAAAGAAAGTCTGATAACGGAAATACAGACCCATTAGTGAGCAGTGCCAGATGGGTTGCTTGGCTTCTTGTGTAGGTGCTGACTGAACCTTTTTCTTTATTCCAGCAGCACGTATAGAGGAGATGGTAGAGGGGTTTCAGGGGTTCTCTTTGGAGAAATCCAAGAATGGAGACTCTAAAGAAAATGACAGAGATGGAGACAGACCTACCAGGCAGGAGGGAAGACACACAGACAAGAGGAGAGAGAAGTCCGTTCTGTGCCAAGGAGGAGGCTTACGTGAAATCCCAGTCCAAGATAAAAGATCGACCAATACAAGAATCAAGAAAGGCCTCCATGTTAATCGGAGAAACTGCTCCAGAGAAAATGAAAATGAAAGTGTGGTCTTTGGAAAAACCTTCAGTAAGAACCTGCATGTTATTTCTGAGAGAAAAATTCCCACAAGAGAAAAATCATATGATTGCGTGGAATGCAACAAGACCTTCAGTTGGAAATCAGCCCTTACTTCACATCAAACGATTCACTCAGGTGAGGAGCTGTATAAATCATTAGACTGCAAACCCAGCCTATCTGATGCAGCAGGTGTTCATGATACTTTAAAATGCCTATTAATGTGCCCTTCAATATAGAGCAGGAAAAAGCCACTGAAATGTGTTTTCTGTGGATGATCAGACCTCCTTGCGTGGGTGCTAACAGGATCTTTCTTTTCATTCCAGCAGGGGATGATCAGTGGAAGGTGGGTGATGAGGAATTGCATCACCTCTTAACAGATGAGGTGAAGAGTGAAGATTTGAAAGGAAGCTTGAGGAATCAAGGCCAACCTAAGAGGCAAAAAGTATGTCACATGGACGAAAAGAAAGATAAACCCATTTCTGGCCAAGGGCAGGATTTCCATGAACGAAGCCACATGGTGGAGGAAGCATATAAGTGCTTGGAGTGTGGAATGAACTTCTCAGATCAAAACCAATATGATATCCATTTGCAAATGCACAGTGGAAAGAACACCCATCAATGCTTGGAGTGTGGCAAGAGCTTCCTTCATAGAGCAGAACTCCTTAGGCATCAAAGAACACACAAAGGTGAGAAACTTTATAGCGACTCAGACTGTGGCAAGAGCTTCTCACACATTTCAGACCTTTTTGAACACAAAAGAATTCATTCAGCACAGAATCCATTTATCTTCACAGAAAGTGGAAGGATGTTCTCTTGTGGAAGAAAAGGAAATGCACTTTCCCCGAAGCATAGGATAATGGGGGCACATAAATGCTTTCGGTGTGGAAAGAACTTCAGATACAGATCAAAGCTCCTTGTGCACCAAAAAATACACACAGGGGAGAAACATTTTCAGTGCTCCGAGTGTGGAAAGAACTTCAGTCACAGTGGCACTCTTCAACAGCATCAAAGAACCCACACTGGGGAGAACCCTTTTGTATGCTCTGAGTGTGGAAAGAGATTCACTCAAAATGGGCCCCTTCAAAGACATCGAAGAACCCACACAGGGGAGAAACCTTTTGAATGCTCTGAGTGTGGAAAGAGATTCAGTCAGAGTAGCAATCTTCAAAGACATCGAAGAACCCACACACGGGAGAAACCTTTTGCATGCTCAGAGTGTGGAAAGAGATTCAGTCAGAGTGGCAAGCTTCAAAGTCATCGAAGAACCCACACAGGGGAGAAACCTTTTGCATGCTCAGAGTGTGGAAAGAGATTCAGTCAGAGTGGCAAGCTTCAAATGCATCAAAGATCCCACACAGGGGAGAAACCTTTTGAATGCTCAGAGTGTGGAAAGAGATTCAGTCAAAATGGGGCCCTTCAAAGACATCAAAGAACCCACACACGGGAGAAACCTTTTGCATGCTCAGAGTGTGGAAAGAGATTCAGTCTCAGTGGCAATCTTAAACATCATCAAAGAACCCACACAGGGGAGAAACCTTTTGCATGCTCAGAGTGTGGAAAGAGATTCAGTCAGAGTGGCAGTCTTAAACAGCATCAAAGAACCCACACAGGGGAGAAATCTTTTGCATGCTCAGAGTGTGGAAAGAGATTCAGTCAGAGTAGCAATCTTCAAAGCCATCGAAGAACCCACACAGGGGAGAAACCTTTTGCATGCTCAGAGTGTGGAAAGAGATTCAGTCAGAGTGGCAGTCTTAAACAGCATCAAAGAACCCACACAGGGGAGAAAGCTTTTGCATGCTCAGAGTGTGGAAAGAGATTCAGTCAAAATGGGCCCCTTCAAAGACATCGAAGAACCCACACAGGGGAGAAAGCTTTTGAATGCTCAAAGAATGGAAAGAGATTATGTCACAGTGGCATTCTTCAACAGCATCAAAGAACCCACATAGGGGAGAAACCTTTTGCCTGCTCAGAGTGTGGAAAGACATTCCATTTCAATGGCAAACTTCTACAGCATTTAAGAACCCACACAGGGGAGAAACCTTTTGAATGCTCAGAGTGTGGAAAGAGATTCAGTCTCAGTGGCAATCTTAAAAAGCATCAAAGAACCCACATAGGGGAGAAACCATTTGCCTGCTCAGAGTGTGGAAAGAAATTCCATTTCAATGGCAAACTTCTACAGCATTTAACAACCAACACAGGGGAGAAACCTTTTGACTGCTCAGAGTGTGGAAAGAGATTTCGTTTTAGTGGTGATCTTCGAAAGCATTTAAGAACTCACACAGGGGAGAAACCTTTTGCATGCTCAGAGTGTGGAAAGAGATTCAGTCAAAATGGGGCCCTTCAAAGACATCGAAGAACCCACACAGGGGAGAAACCTTTTGCATGCTCAGAGTGTGGAAAGAGATTCAGTGAGAGTAGCAATCTTCAAAGCCATCAAAGAACCCACACAGGGGAGAAACCTTTTGCATGCTCAGAGTGTGGAAAGAGATTCAGTCAGAGTAGCAATCTTCAAAGCCATCGAAGAACCCACACAGGGGAGAAACCTTTTGAATGCTCAGAGTGTGGAAAGAGGTTTCATTTTAGTGGTGATCTTCGAAAGAATTTAAGAATCCACACAGGGGAGAATCCTTTTGAATGCTCAGAGTGTGGAAAGAGATTCAGTCACAGTGGCAGTCTTCATACCCATCAAAGAACCCACAAGGAGAGAAACCTTTTGAATGCTCAGAGTGTGGAAAGAGATTCAGTCTCAGTAGCAATCTTAAACAGCATCAAAGAACCTTTTGAATGCTCAGAGTGTGGAAAGAGATTTAGTGGTTGTAGCGATTTTCAAAGGCATTTAAGAATACACATGGGAGAAATATTTTGAATGCTCAGAATGTGGGAAGAGGGGAGGGAAGGGGAGGGGAGCATCAAAGAACCCACACGGGATAAACCTTTTGAATGCTCAAGAGTGTGGAAAGAGATTTAGTGGCAGTAGCGATCTTCAAAAGCATATAAGAACCAACACAGGGGAGATACCTTTTAAATGATCAGAATGTGGAAAGAGATTCAATGTGACAGTGTTAAAATACATTTTAGAACCCACACAGGGAGAAACGTTTTGATTACTCAGAGAGAGGAAAGAGATTTAGTTGCTATGGTGATCTTCAAAAGCATTTAAGAACCCACACGGGGAGAAACACCCACACAGGCGAGAAACCGTTTGAATGCTCAGTGTGGGGAAAGAGATTCCGACACAGTAGCTGTCGTCAGGGGAATCTAAGAACGAACACAAAGGAAAAACCTTTTTGAATGCATAGTGTAGGGCCCCTCTTCCCTCCTCCAGTTTGATCCCCCAACTCCTCTCAGATTTTTCAAAAAAAATTGTTATAAAATTTAAGGATACAGCAAAAAGGCGTTGGGTAGGGGAAAGGGCAAGATAGAACAAATTATATCTTCCAAGTCTTAACAAAAATGGTATTAGAAAAGGAAAGTAACAAATTTATCAAAAATTCAGTCTTATACCATATCCTAGAACACCTAAAAAACTCTTTCAGATAATTTGAACATATCATATATTCGATATATAATCTCATTACAAATTCCCCCTGCTATAATAAAATATTTACATACTGCTTGAATAGTAATCATAAAAAGACAGAAATTCAGAATTCAATTCTTGTTCAGTATCATTAGAACGCCTTAAAACTCTTTCAGGTGACCTAAACATACCTTACTCTTAATACTTCAATACATGTTCTCGTAACAAATACCATTTGTAAATACTCCTAATAAATACCAACAAATGTTTGTGCGGTTTGAATAGTATCAGTCATCATTTTATTTGCAGTCATAGACCATCAAATCAATTGAATGTACATAACTAAATAATATAGAGTAAAACAAGTACAAAATACAATTAAAATGGGAAAGTATGCAGAAGTACATAGCTAATTCTCTAAAGCAATCTATCTTCAATCTATATTAGAGTCAAACCTTGCACAGCAACAGGAATTAACAAAAAAGACAGGTTTTATTATTGAATCAAAAATAAAATATTTGGGTACATGGTAAACCTCAAATAATCTTAACTTATTCCAAAATAATTATATTAAACAATGGCAACAAATTGCTATAGATCTTAAAAATTGGGAAAATATACCGATATCATTATGGGGAAGAATCTCTGTGGTTAAAATGATGGTATTACCTAAGATGCTTTTTTTGTTTCAAAATTTACCAATTTTAAAAGGAGCACAAATTTTTAAAAGTTGGAAGAAGGATATTTTAAATTTTTTATGGGGTAAAGAGACACATAGAATAGCATATAATAATTTAATTGAATTAAAAGAGACAGGAGGTCTGGCGTTACCTGATTTGAGAATGTATTATGAAGCATCTTGTTTTTTTTGGTAAAAAATTGGATTTTATTAGAGAATCCCAAATTACTTGAATTAGAAGGGTCTAATTTACGTTTTGGCTGGCATGCATATTTATGGTATGAAAAAAATAAAGTAAACAAATAATTTAATTATCATATTATTAGATTTAGTTTATTTCCTACTTGGAAAAAATATAGAAGGTTTTTGGAAACTAAAACTCCAGGGTGGATTAACCCAGAAGAAGCATTTATGAAGAGAGGTAATCAACTTAATTTGGATATCGGCATCTATAGAGCAGGGGTGGGGAACCTCAGGCCCAGGGGCCGTATGTGGCCCCCGAGGAAATTTTTTGTGGCCCTTGGGAGCTCCGGGGCCCTGCTGCAGAGGCGGGGCGCAGGGCGGCCCTCCCAGAGGGTGTTCCTGGCACCACGGCTTACAGCGGCGCTGCGGTGCCCTTTGGACCTCTCGCCGGTTGTTGAGCAGCAAGAGGGAGGGGGAAAGAGGCTGGCAGCTCCCGGCAGCAGAGCTTGCATGCAGGAGCCGATTGGGCTTCAGGGGGGCCCTTTTGTGGACTCTGGGGAGGAGAGGGCATGGAGACTGGGGCCCGGTTGCATGGGGCTGTGCTCTGTGCGCCGCCGTGTGTGTGTGTGTGTGTGTGTGGGCAGGGGAGGCGGGGGCCCGGTCACACTGGGCCAGCGTGCGCAGGTGTGTGTGTGTAGGAAGGCTTTTCTCTCTTCCTCTTTTTCTGTCACTCTCTCCTTTTTCCCCTCTCTTTCTCCCTTTCTTTGTCTCCCTCTGTCCTTTTCTTTCTCCCTCTCTCTTCATTTCTTTTTCCCTTTCCATTTCTCCCTCCCTCCCTCCCTTTTCCTCTTTCTCTGTTTTCCTTCCTCCCTTGCCGATCAACTGTGGGCTGCGCCCCCCTGGCACCTCGTTTGCTCGGGCCCACTGCTGGCTGCCCTTCCGCCTGGGAGAGGGGAGTGGGGGCACCCTGCAGGCCTTCTCTGTGTGGCCTCCCCTGGGTTGCCAACCTCCAGGTGGTGGCTGGAGACCTGGCAACCCTAGCCTCTTTCCCCCCACTGGGAGAGCTACACCTGGTATGGCCCCTGAATGATGTCATAAATGTGCAAATGGCCCTTGGCAGGAAAAAGGTTCCCCACCCCTGCTATAGAGAAATCACAGAATATAAGGAGGGGGGGTTGTTTCTTAAACGAAGGGAAGAGCTTAACATTAAAGATTGTTTTATGTATTATAAATTAATAGATATATTTAACTAAGATAAATTGATGGGATTTAGTAAAAATAAATCTACATTAGAAATTATATTAAATAAGGGAAATACAGGTTTGATAGCAAGGATATATAAATTATTAATTGAAGTAAATATAGAGCAGGAAAAGATTAAACCAGTGATGGTGAAATGGATGAGGGAGTTAGGATATAATATTGATTTGGAAATTTGGGGGGAAAAGAATATCAATTTACTATTACTAATGAAATAAGAGAAAATCTTTATAAAATGTTTTATAGATGGTATATCACTCCAGTAATGATAGGTAAAATGAAAAAAGGTGATATGGATTTATGTTGGAAATGTGGAACCGAAAAAGGAACATTTATGTATGCCTGGTGGATATGTAACAAAATTAAAAAAATTTGGAGAAAGGTATTAAATGCAACTAACAATCTGATTAATATTAAAGTAAAAAGGGATCCTGCTTTTTGTTTATTGGGAATCCCTAAAGACAATATGAATAGAAGTGACAGAGTCATATGTCAATAAAGTTTTGCAGCTGCAAGGATTATAATAGCTAAATCCTGGAAGCAAGTAAATAAACCTCTAATTAAAGACTGGAGAGAGAAATTATGAATGTATTTGCGGATGGCCAAACTAACAGATTCCTTACATGGGAAGGATATGGAATAATTTAAAAAAACATGGTCAAAGGCCGCCGCATATTGGGACAAACTGGTGAAAATGAATTTTATTAATTTAGTGAATGAGTTATAGATGCAATTTCAGTACTTTCCATATTTTGTTTATTCTGAATAATTTAAAACTGTTAAGACGCTTCTCTGGAAGTCCATTAGTGTGGTGGTGGGACACTGTTTTAAGGTGGGTGGTGGGTTTTAAGGGTACTTTGAATATTGTAATTTTATTGTATTATGAAGTTTTAATAACCTGTATGTACCCATTTGTATTGTTTATTTTTTTTGTTTTATGATATAAAAATAAAAAAATGTATATTAAAAAAACCTTAAAACAGTAATAATATTACATTTAGAAAATAAAACAGTTACAGAAATCTTTAAAAATAGTTAAAGAGACCATAAGGACTAGAGAGAGCTGAGAGTCTTCAGTCTATGCAAAGACTGGGTAGACCTCTAAGACCATGTATTAGAGAAATCTCTGAGAATCCCTAGTATATGCAAAGACTAGAGCAGGGGTGGGGAACGTCAGGCTCGGGCCCTTTAAGGCCCACGAAATCACTTGGTCTAGCCCTTCATGGGTCTTGGCAGATCTTTAGCTCAGAAGGATCTAAGACTCGTGACCATCCTCTGCCATCAGGTGGGTGAGTGCACCACCTGTGAGGTTCTTCAGCTGCCCTCGGCAATCCCAATAAGTCACTTACTCAGACAGGCAAATCAGAAGCAGGTAAACGTTTATTGAGGAGCACGTAGGAACGCAACATGAGCAATCCACAAGTTCAAAGCTGCTAATGGCGAACCAAACTACAAAACATAACTTTAAGCACAGAGTCATCCCAGGTGCAGAAGCAGGCTGCCTGGGAATTAGGTGATAACGGAGCCTAGCAGGAAGGAGGGAGGGAATTAGGTGATAACGGAGCCTAGCAGGAAGAAGGGAGGGAGTAAGCCATAATACTGTAAGTGCCTACATGAAGCTCAAGGCCAGAGCAGAGGGAGGGGGAAGGAGTGGGGCAGCTTGACTCGTTCAGAGAAACAAAACGAAAGAATAACACTTGCACAGGAATTGGTCTAACTCATGTCAAGAGCCTGCCTGGACTCCTGGCAGGCTGAACAGCATAACGAATAGACACACTTGAACAGAAATAAGTATGACTCTGAAATAGAAATAAGCATGACTCTGACATTCTGCCCCCCTCTCCCAGGTCAGAGACAGATCGAGGCTTTTGGGGGTAGGCATCATGGAAATGTACCAGACGGGGGGCTGCTACATGTGGGGCTGCTACCCAGTCATCATGTGCTGGTCCCAAATGCTTCCATCGTACCAAATAGAACAGTTTTCCTTCAGTTTGGAATCAAGGATTTTTGAAACTTCCAGATGCACCTCCCCTCCCACCACAGTTGGTACCTCGGGCTTAGGTTCTGGGTGGAATTGGGGAGCTGTTACATAAGGCTTGAGAAGACTGATATGAAACACTGGGTGGATTCCCCTGAGGGCTTTGGGTAGCGCCAGCTCTACCGCCACCTCGTTGATCACCCTTGTAATGGGCTAGGGACCCAAATACTTATCACTGAGCTTTTTACATGGTCATAGGGTTCGGAGGTTTTTGGTGAAGAGGTAGACCTGATCCCCCACCTTAAAGTCCCACCCCGGGGAATGATGTTTGTCTGCATGCTCTTTGTACTTGCGTTTAGCTCGCTCCAGGTTTTTCTGGAGCCAAGGCCATGTGTTTTGAACCACCTGCACCCAATCTCCCACTTCACCTTTTACCCCCTCCTGGAGCAGTTCTACGTTCCCAAAGGATCCAAAATCCCTGCCGTACACCACCTGGAAGGGACTGTACCCCGTGGACGAATGAGGAGCATTATTGTAAGCATATTCAGCAAATGGCAGGAGATCCACCCAATCATCCTGGTGATAATTCACATAACAGTGTAAATAGCATTCCAACACAGAATTAACATGTTCCGCCTGTCCATCCGTCTGAGGATGGTGTGCCAAAGACAAACCTTGTTCCACTCCCATGAGCTCTAAAAACGCTTTCCAGAACTTAGCCACAAACTGTGGGCCCCTGTCAGATATTATTTTGCGTGGGAACGAGTGATATTTCATCACATGTGTAACAAACATATGTGCCAGCTTTTGGGCCGTCGGCAAGCACGAACAAGGAACAAAATGCACTTGCTTAGAAAACAAGTCCGTCACCACCTACAATACCGTCTTCCCTTGGCTGGGGGGAAGATTTGTAATAAAGTCCATGGCAATGATTTCCCAGGGAACGGACGGGACTTCCAAAGGCTTGAGGAGTCCTGGGGTTTTCCCCATAAGTCCTTTAGAGGTTGCGCAGGTGGGGCAACTGTGCACGAAAAGGTCTACATCAGCTCTCATGCCTGGCCACCAAAACTGACACCTCAACAAATGTAAAGACTTGACAAACCCAAAATGTCCTGCGGTTTTTGCCCCATAAGCCATTTCTAAAATCTCCCTCCGAACAGTTTCTGGAACATATAGTTTCACCCCATGATACCACAACTCCCCCCGGCGAGTAAGAGTTTGAGGAAGCTTTTGGACCCCTTCCTCCTGGCACGCGGCTTCGGCCACCTTAGCACGGAAAGCTTCCGAGAGTCCGCTTGCAGGGTCTGAATTCCCTGCTCGGCTCTGAGCCCGAGTGATCACGGCCAATCCCGACACCTCCCCGCATTGCTCTGGGGTGAATAAAGAATCCACCGGGCGGTCGATTTGACTGCGGTACTGGGGAAGTTGGGACAGTGCATCAGCTAAACAATTTTCTTTCCCTGGAACGTGTTTTAACACAAATCAGAACTTGCCCAACGAACCTGTTTGGCGGACAGTTTTCTAGACCCTTTTAGTGCCTCTAGGTTCTTGTGGTCGGTCCAAACCTCAAAAGGAACATTAACCCCTTCCAAAAAATGTCTCCAAACCGAGAGGGCATGTTTTACAGCTGCTGCCTCCTTTCCCCACATAGCCCAGTTAAGTTCAGTTTGAGAGAACATCTTAGAAAAATACGCGCACGGTTGTAACTGGCCACCCTCGTCTCTCTGGAGGAGTGCCCCCCCATAGCTACGTCTGAAGCGTCCACATGTACAATGAAAGGTTTTTCACAATCAGGGTGTTTCAACACTGGTTCAGATGTGAACAACTGTTTTGATGTGTCAAATGCTCGTTGACATTCTGGATCCCACAGTAACTTGGCTGACGGCAGCGTGGCTGCAGGTTCTTGCCTTTTGTCCGTAACAGTGAAGTCAGAGGCAAGGCTATTTGCGCAAAGTTATGAATAAAATTGTGGTAGAAATTAGCAAAGCCGAGAAATTGCTGCAATTGTTTGCGGGTAATGGGGACTTCCCACTCCACCACCGCCCGAACCTTTTCAGGGTCCATGGCAAGTCCCTGATGTGACACTATGTATCCCAGAAATGTAATGGAGGATTGATAAAAGTCACACTTGGAAACCTTGGCATACAACCTTTCCTCATAGGACTTGGTCTCCAGACCCCTCATTGTCTTTGTTGCCCTTCTCTGGACAGAGAAAAGGAAATATTTCTTTACACAGGAAGTGATTGAAATGTGACATTTGTTGCTAGAGGTTGTAGTGATGGCCCTCCTCTGGACACTTTCCAGTTTGTCTACATCTTTCTTAAATTGCAGTGCCCAAAACTGAACACAGTACTCCAGTTGAGGTCTAACCAGAGTGGAGTAAAGCGATACCATCACTTCGCGTGATCTGGACACTATACTTCTGTTGATGCAGCCCAAGACTGCATTTGCCTTTTTAGCTACAGCATCACACTGCTGCTCATGTTCAGTGTTTGGTCTACTAAGACCCCAAGATCCTTTTTCACACACACTACTGCTCAGACAAGTCTCCCCGTCAGGTCCTGCGTCTCGGCCTTAGCCTGACACTACTGCACCCAGTCTCCTGACCCGAGCAGGCCAGAGCCTTGGTCATGTGTTCCTGGTTCCCATGTCTTGTACAGTATCTGCGTTGTTTGTGCCCATCCTGTTTACCACAATCATCCCAGCTGCAGATCTGTTATGTCTATGTTCATCCTGAGAAAGCTTATCTGTTGTTGTAGCTGCCTGTGTAGTTTGCCCTATCCATCTCCAAAGTCTGAACTGTATTTTAACCCTGTATCCTTGTCTTGATTCCTCATTAGTAGCCTTCTATGCCCCGAAGGCAGCCAGCTTCTTACTTTGTCTGATTTTGCTTGTAATAAAGTTTAAACTGCTTCAGAGCCTTGCCTGATGAGTTTTGCTTGAAGGAGACTAAGAAGGACAAACATCTGAGTCTGACATTAGGCTACTAATCCGTTTCTCCGTTCTCCTCTCTTGTGACCAGTGTTGGTTTACTATGGTGGAGGATGGGGATTTGAACAGAGTGCCGGATACTGTCCCTGACCCCAAGGTACCCGACACTGAGGACCAGCCCAAGGATGAGGAACATCCGGTGGGAGAGCGCCCGGGAGGCGACCCCTGGGGACGTCCGGAATTTCGCCGGAGCGCCTGGCTGGATTCCCCCCGGTTGTTGTAAGCCCTTGGTCAGAGACAGTCAGGTCCAAAGAAGATGGTTTTTACTGGTCAAATAGGTTAACAGAGC
The DNA here is from genome assembly GCF_029931775.1 of Euleptes europaea. Lineage (NCBI taxonomy): Eukaryota > Metazoa > Chordata > Lepidosauria > Squamata > Sphaerodactylidae > Euleptes > Euleptes europaea. The sequence continues at coordinate 2,303,596 of NC_079312.1, forward strand.
ACAAAGAAAAGGTGACAGCAATGGAGCTTGCTGGCTTGCACTTGGTAATATAAAAGCATGAAAAAAGCAAGAGATTACAGAACACAAACAGCGCTGTGGTTCCCACAGCTTCAGAGAGTTCAGGTATGCATAACAGTCCTTGAGAGCTGGTCAGTGGAAAACGAAACTGAGATACAGGCCTGACAGTTGTGGATGACTGGGGGCAGATACTCGACGGTGGCGGCCGGTGGTTTCGGGACTTCCTGAGGATCTGTGGGGTCCTGGACCCATTTCCGGGGATTGGCAACAGCATGAGTGGGACACCTAGCGCCAACACCTCCTGCATCAGAACCGGAACAGCTTGCCACGATGCGGGAGTTTATGCGGGATATGTGGCTGGAGATGGATGAGCTACGACATGCTCCTCCAGCCAACCAGCCGGTGTGTAGGAGCAGGCCATGAAGACAGTTCATGGTTAAGCTCCCAGGTGTTGTTCACATATACACTGATGGGAGCGACAGACCAAGAAAGGGATCTTGGGGTGGTAGTGGATAGCTCAATGAAGATGTCAACCCAGTGTGCGGCTGCTGTAAAAAAGGCAAATTCTGTGCTGGTCATAATTAGACGAGGAACAGAGACTAAAACTGATCTCATATTGCCCTTGTACAAATCTATGGTGAGACCACACTTGGAATGTTGTGTACAGTTGTCAGGCTGCTATCTCGGTTTCGTTATTGCCTCTGTCTCTGCGCTGTATTGTCTGGCCCCCAAGGTCGCATACCTAGGCCTGGGAACTCCGCTCCTGGGAAACTGTATTCAGCCTATGCTTGTAATCTCCCGCCTTTTCTGCCTTATATTATCTCCCAGCTAGTGAGTCTCTCATAGCTGTCATTTTATTCGTTTGCACTGTATGCCTATTTGACCAGTAAAAGCCATCTGTTTGGACTCTATATGACTTTGTGGTGATTTCTGGTTCTGTGGGCCAAGGGCTGACATTATGACAGCTATCTCTCTTCACCATTCTACTAGCCAGGCTGGAGCCCAGGGGGGTTCGCCTGCCACTTGGATGGGAGCTGTGCAGCTCTCCAGGTGATCTACTACCCTGGAGCCCTTCTCTGAGGATCCTACTCTGTTACAAGACTTAATCGCTGAACTTTTCCGGACGACTCGAGAGGTTTGCCGCTTGAGGGGACTGGTACAGGAACAGTGGCAATCTCTTACAGGAACTCTCTGGATGTTAACGTCGGAGGATACTGATACTCGCTTAGATCTTCAAGACTTGGATCAATTACTGGACGATGCCCGATTGGCAACTGAGGATTTACAAATGTTAACTGGACTTTTGGATAATCTTATTTCTCGAGAAACTCTTTCTACCATGGCGGGAGCCCCGTCGGAGGGTTTTTCCCTGATCCCGGATGCAGCCAGCTGTCAGGCTGAGGCCAAGCGAGTCGCTATTAGCACCGCTCTTCTCCTTGTGGAATGTACAAAGGACACCCCGGTAGCCACCTTGGCTCAAGTTTTGACCTCGACTTTTGGAGCCGAGGCACCCGCACTGGCGGTTCGAGTACAACCTCTGCTGGGCGGGGAACCCGACCCCATACTCTCACTCCTGGAGACAGAACTTTTGCCGCGCATTACGGCAGAGACTGCCCTAAGACTTGAGAACGCCAAAGTTCTTGCGGATCAGCAAGCCGCCGAAGCGGCTAAGGTCGCAAGAGAGAGAGAAGCTGCGGAAGCAGCCAGGGCGGCTGCAGCAAGGATTAGGGATCGGGCGAACGTGGACACGCGCCCCAAGGACAATGTACAAGGGCTATCAGGTCTGTCTTTTTCCCCGGCGTTTGTCCCGTCGCGCGCGACCCAACGCGCACGCCGTTTGGCTGACCGACGTCGAGACTCAGGAGAGTCTGAAGACGAGGATCTATATGGGGATAGCTCTCAATGGGCCACAAGCTTCCGGACCAGTAAACCTCATCTTACTGGTGGCCCAAGTGAGGAGGTTCATCTCTTACGAGCCCAGAATCGGGAGCTCTCCGACCGTGTTGATCAACTCCAGGAACTAATGGAACGTATGCTTCAGGAGAACAGGCAATTACAACAAACCCTGATAGCTCAGAGACAGCCCGTTCCGATACCGGGTCAGGGGGTACCCGTACAGCCACCCGCTAATGTGCCTGCTCCACCCTTGCCTCCTGGAGCTCCTGTTATTCCTCCGCCCGGACCACCCGTGCAACCGGGCCAACCTGCGCCCGGCCCTTGGAAGCAACTCAAATTGAGGACTACGTATGACGGATCTCTCGAGACGTTGCCTTGTTTCTTGCATCAAGTGGACAGTTATATGCGAGAACAAGGACAACTTTTCCCCACGGAAGATAGCCGGGTGCGTTACGTAGCTTCCCTTCTGACAGGTAAAGCGGCTGACTGGATGGTCCTCCAGTTTGACACCCGCTCTCGTGCTATTCGTTCCCTCAACAACTTCATGACTGCCCTGAGAAGGAGGTTTGAGGACCCCTTCCTGGGGGAAAGAGCCAAAACGGAACTCTTACAATTAAAACAAGGCTCTGCTACAGTTTGAGAATTTGCCGATGAATTTCAACGACTGGCAAGTAAAATTGTAGGTTGGCCCGAGACCACCCTGATCCATCATTTCAGGGAAGCCTTGCATCCTGACATTCTGAACTGGTCTTACATGCGGGGCGATCCCGATACCCTCGAAGACTGGATCCTATTAGCCGAGGAAGTGGAAAGCCGCCGACGCTTTATTTCTCTCGTTCGTCAAAAGCACAAGGAAAAAGGCACCCAAAAGCCTCAACCCAAGGCACCACTGCTCGTCCCACGAAATCCCCCACGTCCCCCCCAGGAACGTGAAGCCCGATTTCAGAGGGGTGCCTGTCTTACTTGCGGAGAAATGGGCCACTTTGCAGCCGTTTGCCCGCGCCGCCAGGAATTATTTCGTCCCAGCACGACAACCCGCGCCCGAGGTCGTCTACCACGCAGAGGCACCGCGGCCACCCGCAGCGCAGCTCCGGGAAGACCCACACCCTCTGCACTCCATGCCGGGGACCCAGCCTCCCTGCCTACTACCAACGACCCCGCCGGGTCTCGGATTACAAGTGCCCCATTGGGGGACAACTTTCCCTCTTCGGATGAGGAAAATCCTTGGATTTCTCCAGCCTTAAACCTGGAATCTCCCCTCGACTTGTCAAAAAACGGCTCCGGTCTGTGGTGAATGGAGCGTCTCCACAGACCTCTCAGGATCTTCCTATCAAACCGAATGCTCCTACCAAAATCAAAGAAGTGGACTCCACCGTCTACGTGGATGCAGTTTTACAACACCTTAACGGTGGTCCACAACTCCCCGTCAAAGCACTAATTGACTCCGGTTGCTGTCGCACTCTCATAAGCGAAGCCACTTTTGCTGCACTCAGAGCCAACTCTGAGGCTTTACCCGCCCCCGTCCAATTTGCCCAAATGGACGGAAGCCATTTCCAGGGGGGTCCAGTTGATCACCGCACCATAGGGGTGGCAATGGGAATTGGTTCCCACTGGGAACAAATAGACTTCACTATAGCCCCTATCCGATTTGAAGTGGTCTTGGGAATTAACTGGATTAAAGGACATAGTCCCAGTATTGATTGGGAAACAAACACTATCTCCTTCGCTAGTCCCACCTGCGACCAGCATCGGCAGAACTTTGCTCTGCTATATCCGCCCGTTCCAGCATTAACCTCTACTGCCCCAGCACCACCGGTTCTACCTGCTGTATACCGGGACTTTGAAGATGTCTGCGTACCTATTCTCTCTAGTATCAGAGGAGCATGCCTATTATTTTGGGTGCGGTGGAACACAGGCAGGATGGTGCTGCTGCACTCGTCTTGTTGGTGGCTTCCTAGAGGCACCTGGTTGGCCACTGTGTGAACAGACTGCTGGACTTGATGGGCCTGGGTCTGATCCAGCAGGGCCTTTCTTATGTTCTTATGTAAGAGGAAAAGCAGGATTCATGCTTTGTCTCCCCGCTATCCATTGGAAAAAGGAAAGTGAATTCCGGAGAGTCAGCTGCCTCCCTTAGGATTCAATGCTCCTGGGTCGGCCGCCCCTGGATTTTTGTCTAAAGAAGCATTTTCTTAGTTCTGTGTTCAAAACTTTCTTTCCAGGCATTTGGAGGCCTGATTTGGACTGGGACCATGGCAGACGAGGAGCCTTAAGCCTCCCACCACATGGTTTGCCTGGTCCAGTGTGGCTCAGCGTAAGCCAGTGTGATGTAGTGGTTAAGAAGGATGGACTAGTAGTAAGTGAAGGCCCCAGATTCGAATCCCCACTCAGGCCATGGAATGCTCACTGGGTGACCTTGGGCCGGTCGCACTCTCAGCCTCACCTAGTTCACAAGGTTCTTGTGAGGATAAAATGGGGGAGAATGATTTAACCTGCTTTGGGTCCCCACTGGGGAGAAAGTTTCCTGCATTGTGCAGGGGGTTGGACTAGATGGCCCCCGTGATCCCTTCCAACTCTGTGATTCTGTGAAATGCAAAGCCCGTTTTGCAGAGGGGGCGGGGGCGGGGGCGGGGCGAGCTTTGCACCCCCGACGGAGGAGCCAGGCTGTCGGCTGCCTCCGCCCCACAGACATTCCGGCCAGCGAGTCTCGCACCCTAGAGAGGCCACTTCCTCCTCCTTACGCGGAGGGCGCGTTTGGGAAGGCGGGCTCTGTGGTTGTCATGCAGGCTGCAGCTCCTTCCCAGTGAGTCCAGGGGGGTGGGGGGAGGGGGAGTGCCAGGGGGGTCCGAGGCCGGGCAAGATCCGGGAGGGGTGGGGGTGGGAGGGTGGAGATGCAGCCCCTTCCCTGCATTGCGGAGGCCTCGCCAGGGACCCAGGTGTGCAGGGGGGGGAGAGGAGGGGGGAGGGAGGGGGCCCGTATGGGTCATCGTGGGGATGGGGGGGGAGGGGAAGTGGTTGGGGTCAGACCCCCCCCAACCCGGCAGGTCCTCTCCAGAGTGGCTGTTTTGAGGGGAGGAATCGGGGCGCGGGGGGCGGATGGGGGGCGGGAGAGAAACGACACGTGTCTGGAAATGGGGGGCATTCAGACGGGGCCCGAGTCTGCCATCCCCTTTCCTTCCGGGGGGCAAAAGCCCCGAGCAGAGAGCAAAGGGGTCCGAGGGGGCCGGAGGAGGGCAGCGATGCTTCCAAGGACAGCAAAAAAAAAAAAAAAACACCCCACCTCCCTCCCTGCCCGAGAGGTGCCAGAGTGCTTGAATTTGGCCCCCCATGAGAAAAAAACGCCCCGTTTATGGATGAGGGGAAGGGCAGAAGGCCCCCCCCCAAGAATAGTGCGAGGGAGAGAGGGGTGTCCACAGCCCCAGAGAGGCACCTCAGTGGGGCGGGGGGGGGGGACATTTCCTGCTCCCTCCCTACAAGAAGGAAGGTTTGGGTTTCCCGGGCTGCTGCAGGGGTGGCGGGGAGGGGTCTGGCAAGCGGAAAGGGGCTTTGGGGAGGGGGGAGGAATGTGGGGGCAGGGTCTGCTAGGCAAGAGCCAAAGCAGAGAGGAAGAAAAGGGGGGAGCAATGAACGGCCCCATACCCGCCCCATTCACACATCCGGCCTTCCAGGGCCAGAAAGAGCCGCTTTGTGTGTGAGGAGGGGGGACGAGGGGTTCCCTCCTGGCTCCCTGAGGTTATGAAGCAGAGTAGCAGGGCTCTCTACAGGCTCAGCAGGGCCATGTGCTGGAGGGAAGGAGAGAGAGACGAGGCCCCCACCCGGCACGCCTAGCAGACATCACTCTCTGACCTGGTTCGCACAAGCAGAGACAGTGGGCACCACCTTTCTCCTTGCAGATCTAGCTTTCTGTGCGCGAGGAGTTTCCCGTGATGCAACGGCACATTTCTAGTCGCCAAGTTCCGGGATGGAATCTCCCACCTGCCCCCTAGAGCCAGACGGTCCAGGTTTAGCTCCTGGTGTGTGGCTGTGGACATGATATGCATCATGATAGTAAATCTGGAGTGGTTCAATAAAAAAATACTGAGGATCCATGTGGATCCATGATTTTTAACTCTGTTTTTGTGCACCGTAGGGTTGCCCCAAAGCATTGGGTCCATGATTTTTTGGGGTATGGGCATAATATGGGATTTGAGTTAGGGGTGTGGTATGGGCATAATATGGGATTTGAGTTAGGGGTGACTCACTGCAAAAGCCCTGAAGATGTATGAGGTTCTATGTTTTGGAACCATTTTTCTGTGCCGTGGCAGTGCCGCAAAGCGGGGGCTGCCTCATTTGTGCAGTGCAATCTATGGCTATGAACGTACTCCGTGATTTTAGGGTGATTTTAACACAAAAATCATAAGGATGTATGAGAATTTGTGCTTTTGAATTATTTTCCCCCCACCATCGCAGCACCATGAATCAGTGGATGCGTGATTTTTGTGGTGCTGCCTTTAAACTAAGTCATGATCTACAGTATGACAGTGGTTTTCTTTTATAAAAATCATATGATTTCATGAGGACCCATTTAAATGCATCTAGATCCAAATTTTACCCAATCCCCTTTTGCACCCAACTTCAACTGAGGTATGGCATTTCTATAATCTTTTTGGTCCAATTCCTGTTTGAAGGGCACCCAAATACGGTGTGTGTGTGTGTGGGGGGCTTACTAGGTATGCAGAAGACTTTGGGAATTGAAAGAAAAGGATCACCCCGACCTCACGCCAGACCTCCCCAGCAGAGGGGCCTGAGCATGCTTTTCACCACCCAGGAGCCATGGAAGATGGAAATTCATTGAACATTATTTCAGGGGGAGAGAAAGGACAAAGTAGGAGGGGGCGTGGAGACAGTGGGCACCCCCTGACACCAACCCCCCAAGCCAGGATATTATGAGCTTTCCAGAGCTCTGCTCCTTGGTCTCCAAATCAGCTGCACAGATGGATTTTATAGCATCTACTCCTAAAGAGACTGATTCCTCCCTCCACAAACACACAATAAATGCTTTGTGGCAAAAGGAGGGGGGTATCTCAGAAATTGGGTACTTTATAGAAGGGGGGGAAAAGCATAATTTCTCCAGAGTACTTGAAGGACCTGAAGCTGCAGGTAGCTTACCTCAGAAGGACCTCAGCTTTTACAATTTATTTTTATTCATTTATTTGATCTGATTTCTGTTATAAAACTATACGTTAATATTCTAGGTATGAAAATTTCTTATTACTGGAAGGGGGAGTGTGTTAGTTATTAATTGGCTATTAGTCTGTATTGTGATGGTGGTTATAAATGTTTGCAATGGATGTTCTATTAATCTTCCCAGAGCGATTGTAGGGCCTGATGCTGACGGTCACCCTCCTCAGGGTCAGGCTGTCTTTGAACCTTGGCTGCCTTTGAACTTTTGTTTTGGCTCGGATTCCAAGGTTGCTTATCTAAACCGCTAGCTTCGCTATACTTCCCAGTGTTGAGGAGACTCGGGGGAGACTTGGTTCTTCTAAGCTGTTTGGTATTATTTCATGAGACTAGTGCGCCTGCTTTTGTAGTGTTCTCATATAATCAAGTGCATGCCATTGCTGCCTTTCGTTTTCTAAGCTCTGCTTACCTGTGTTACCAATAAACCAACTCTTTTGGACTACTAGTCTCCTGGTGTGGCTATTGGGAATCCTATGGAACAAGTGCCTACATCAAGGCAGCAATCATCTCTCTTTCTCCTGTCAGGCTAGAGCCCCGGAGGGTTCGCCTGGCGCTCGGATTGGAGTTGGGATGGTGCTCTCTGAGTTATCTACCCGTGGCTGGAGCCCCGTGTGGTTCGCCCGGGACCCGGGTGGGAGCAGAATCGCTCCCCAGGTGGTGGGTTCCTGCCCGGAGCCCTGGAAGGCTCCCATCCTTGGTTCCTTCCTTTGGGGACAGCGGACGACGACCTAGCACAGGACATTTTGGCTGAGATACATCGTACCGACGCGGAAGTCAGCCGCCTGACTGGACTTGTTCGGGCTCAGTGGCGTTCTCTGGCCGCGCCGGTTCCCTGGACGTCCAAAGTCGTGGATGCCAGTGCCCGCCAAGACCTCCACACCCTGGACTGGTTGGTGGAGGATGCTCGATTGGCGGCGGAGGATTTACAGTTGTTAACTAGCCTGTTGGCGGGACTAACCTCCAGTGACACGCAGTTGGATCAGGCAGGGGTCCCGATCCGTCCTGCTGCATCACCAGGCATGGCGACTCCAGCCACGACGGACCCCCAGCTTTGCCAAGCGGAGGCAAAAGCGGTGGCCACACGGGTGGCTGCGCTCTTGCAGGGCAAGACCTCGGCGACGATTTCTGTGGCTGATATCACAAAGCTTCTGACCCCTGACATTGGTGCTGGTGCAGCGGCCTTGGCGGTGCAGATCCAACCGATGTTGGATCTGACCGACCCCTCTGAACTTCTCTTAACATTGGAACTGGAGGTTCTTCCACTGATTACCACAGCCCTCACTGCAAAGCTTGCGGCCAACCAGGCCTTGGCTGAACACAAGAGGGCTGAAGATCAGGCGCAGGCCGCGGCGCAGGCCGCGGCCAAGGCTCGGGCTGAACAGGAGGAGAAGGAACGCTTGGCTGCCGAACGGGCGCGATCCGGCACACGCCCCCGACACACCGGGGGCTATGATTTTCCCTTGTTCTCCCCGACTTTCGTTCCGTCTCGCAGCGTCCAACACGCCCGTAGGTTCGCAGGAACTTTATCCGCTGTACCGGATGAACCCGACGAGGAGGATCTATACGGGGGGTCCCTCTGGGCTACTAACCTACGGGCCAGCCAATCCCGTCGCACTGGCAGTACCGGCGACGATGTGTTTTTGTTGCGGAACCAGAATCTGGACCTTATGGAACAGGTGGCGCGCTTACAAGACCAACTGGCCCTAGTACTCCGTGACAACGACCAGTTACAACGGGCCCCAACCGCGCCCGTTGCCCCGGCTCCAGCGACGCCGCAGCAGCCACCCCAGCAGCCATCACAGCAACCGCCACAACAGCCGCCCCAGCAGCCAGCTGCGCTGGTGGTTCCTCCCGGTGGAGGGCCCGTTGCCCCTGGTGGAGGGCCCGTTGCTCCTGGCGGAGGGCCCGTTGCTCCTGGCGGAGGGCCCGTTGCTCCTGGTGGAGGCCCCGTTGCCCCTGGCAGAGGGCTCGTTGCTCCTGGCGGAGGGCCCGTAGTGCCAGGAGTCCCTGCACTACCGTTGCTACCGGGTGCACCAGGAGCACCAATTCCTGGACACCCACCTGCACCCCCAATACCATGGAGGCAACCCAAATTGAAGACTACTTATGATGGTTCGATTGAGACTCTATCCCGTTTCTTGCACCATGTGGATAGTTACGTGAGGGAGCAAAGACAATTTTTCCCTACCGAGGATAGCTGTGTCCGTTTCGTTGCCTCCCTGCTAATGGAGAAAGCGGCCGACTGGATGATTCTCTAGTTCGATACGCGGTCCCGCTCCATTCGCTCCCTTAACAATTTTATGTCTGCCTTGAGGAGGCGCTTTGAGGATCCCTTCAAGGGAGAGAGAGCCAAAGCGGAACTTTTGCAACTCAGGCAAGGCTCCTCTCCGGTTTGGGAATTCGCAGACGAATTCCAATGACTCGCGAGTGAAGTAGTGGACTGGCCCGAAGCTACCCTTATCCACTACTTCCGAGAAGTTTTGCCAATTTTTACCGTGGTTTTATTCCCAACTTTGCTCAAGTGGCACTGCCTCTCACCGACCTCCTAAAAACCAAAGGTAAGGCGGTCTCTGCCACGTTGCACACTGCTAAGATTCATCGGACTAATCAGTGTCAGACTGCCTTTACAAATCTCAAACAGCTATTCACTTCAGAACCTGTGCTGAAGCATCCTTATAAAAAGGACTACAGCCTTTTTATAAAGCTGCACAGTAATATTCGAGGGCTGCAAGAAATTCCTGAAAAGAAAGGACAGACAACACACCAAGATAGAGCGGAGCTGCAAGTCTATGCATTTTTATGGGACGAGCAAGGCAGAAATCGAAAAACAGGCCCGAAATGGTACATGTTCATTATTCTTTTACATACTTAACTGCTGTTCTGTGTCTTATAAAGAAAGAAGAAATTTGAAATTTGCTTACCGTTAGTTTCAAAAATGTCAGTGTCACATGATGGGATCACACTGTCAAATATTTACCGCACAGTATTCAGTGGTCTGTGTTGCTGTTATTGCATCCAGTTATTTTGCTAAATTCCTGACCCCAAGTGGCAATCGGCACTATCTTGGGTATTCAAGAAAGGGCCACTAGAGCAGAAAAGTGATAGGTTACCATATCCCCTCTCAGTCTTCTCCTCTTCAGGCTCCTCTTCAGCTCCTTCATCCTTTCTTCATAGGACTTGGTCTCCAGACCCCTCACCATCCTTGTTGCCCTCCTCTGGACACATTCTAGCTTGTCTACATCCTTCTTTAATTGTTGTGCCCCAAACTGAACACAATACCTTAGGTGAGGGCTAACCAGAGCAAAGTGATAGCATCACTTTGCATGACCTGGACACTAAACTTCTGTTGTTACAGCCCAAGATCGCATTTGCCTTTTTAGCTACCACATCACACTGCTTACTCAAGTTCAGTGTATGGTCTATGACCCCTAGATCCTTTTCCCGCATGCTACTGCTAGGGCAAGTCTCTCCCATCCTAATAACCTTCCCAGCTCACTTAGTACAAGTGACTCATCACAGAAGGACAAATTCTCCCTCCTGTGCTGGGGCTTGGGTGGGAGGAGCAGCATCCATTTGCCAGGCAAGAGGTGTTCAGACTCCCAGGCAGAACAACAGAGAAACGCCAGGGCGCAGTCACAGGAGGCATGGGTTCTGGTCCAACTAAGGATTTTGGCTGATGCTCTCCTTTGTCTACCATCTCCCTGATGCAGGTAGAGCCTGTAGATGACCTGGAATGACAATGGGTTAGTTCACATTTAGAAAGGGGCTCCTTTGGGAGGTGGACTCCTTGCCATTATCTTTTTTTTAAAAATTATTTTCTCATACAATTCCATACATTTAATTAATATTGTCATTTAATCCCTTCTAAACCTTTATTTTATTCTACAATATATAATATTACTGCAAAAACAATTCTGACTTCCCCTCTTGCCTCTTCTATCACTAACTTATCTCACAGTGGGTAGCCGTGTTAGTCTGTTTGCAGTAGTCAAAAAGGGCAAGAGTCCAGTAGCACCTTAAAGACTAACAAAAATATTTTCTGGTAGGGTATGAGCTTTCGTGAGCCACAGCTCACTTCTTCAGATACAGCTAGAATGTGAATCCAACGGTCTTTAAGTAGAGGAACAGTATGTAAATGCGAATAGCAGGCTTGATTGGATTAGGTGTGATATGCAAAAGAGTCTGTGATGTCCAGGGGAGAGATGGGTGTGGAGAAATCAGCATTGGTAATGGGCCATGAATGCAAGGTCTTTATTCAGCCCAGGTAAATGCATTGACTTTAGTTTGAATATCAACTGTAATTCAGCAGTTTCTCTTTCCAATCTCCCTTTAAAATTCCTTTGTAAGAGAACTGCTACTCTTAAATCTGCAACAGAATGTCCTGGAAGGTTGAAATGTTCACCGACTGGTTTTTGAATATTGTGGTTTCTGATGTCAGACTTATGTCCATTTAATCAAAAGAATTCTTGTACTCACATGGACGTCGGTGAATGAGGTATTTTTTCTTTAATTGTTTCTTTAGATGGTTATAGGTGCTGGATGTCCTGGCCGGTAACCAAGGAAAACGCTCTCGGCGATGCTTCTCCTCTCAAAGCCTAAGCAGGACACACATCCACAATTCCAAGGGTTTTGAAACTCCCTCGGAAAATATGGGGGTCAGACTGCTGTCTTCAGGCAGGAGAGGAATTCCTGCTTCCCCAGTTCACTGTTTAGGACCGGATTGGAGTGTTGAACCACTCCAATTTAGAGCGAATCTTGGAGTCTCCTAGGAGCTTCCCTAGGAGGCTGGTGCCAGGGCAAGCTCAGTCACCGGAAGTCTCGCTAAATCATATCTTATTTACTGAACAAGGTATATGAGTGTGTGTGTGTAAAGTACCATCAAGTCGCTTCCGACTCATGGCGACCCTATGAATCAGTGTCCTCCAAAGTGTCCTATCCTCAACAGCCTCGCTCAGACCTTGCAAATTGAGGGCCATGGCTTCCTTTATAGAATCAACAAGGTACTTTTTCCAAGCACAGACAAATTGCACATTCCTTATCCACACTAACAATATAATATAGCAACCAAAAGTCAACTACAGCTACTCCAATTCAGAGCAGGAGTTACTTTTAAGCTACAGATTGTAAATGTGGGAAGAATTGGGGAGTAGGAGAGGTGGGATCAGCTGGGTCAGAGGTGTCCAATCTTCCAAATGTGAGGCCCTAAAAGCAGAGAGGAGCAAAGTGCCAGCTCTGTGTGGTGCAGTGTGGTTTGGAAAGTAAAGGGAGATGGATCAAGATGGGGAACAAAGATATATCTTTCCTAGTCTGCATAGAGGGGTCGAGGATTGGGAGCCTGGGTTAAGTCTGATCCACATACCACATGTACATACTGATGGCACATTTCAGAGAATTGTCCCTCATTTCTTTGTACAATCAGGCAAACTGATATTGCTTGAATTGGAGCTGTAATTATGAATTGCAGTAAGGACAAATTGTCCCCCTTTGAGACAACTGAATCAAGTATTTGCACAAGGGGATTGTTTGGTTTTCGTTTGTACCTGATGCAGATGTTCTTTTGCCGCGAGAGTCTGAGCCACCTAAGCTTAACACTGCTGTCCAGGAAGACCTGATCTTCAGTATGATGACAATGAATTTCCAATGATGCATTCCTGCAATACTTTGCAAGTTCCTTAGGTGGCTGTTAGAGACTCCATCTGGTTTGAGGAAGGACCGCTGCAGGTTGGTATACAGTAAATGATCATTTTAGCATCACTGAATTCTGTAGCATGGGCTAAAGTGTGGGGATTCAGATCACTCGAACTCAGAAGAGTTGGTTTTAATATGCCGACCTTCTCTACCGAGGAAGAATCTAATCAGCTTACAGTCACCTGCCCTTCCCCACAACAGACACCTTATGAGGCAGGTGGGGCTGAGAGCAAAGAACTGTGACTAGCCCAAGGTCACTCAGCGGGCTTCATGTGGGGGAGTGGGGAAACCAGCCCGGTTCACCAGATTAGACTCCACCACTCGTGGAGGAGTGGGGAATCAAACCTTGTTCTCCTGATTAGAGTCCACCTGTTAACCGCTGCTCTTAACCACTACACCACACTGGTTCACAGACATGGTGATCATCTCCAAGGAATGAGGGCTGAATAAATGGGGTGCCCTTTATAGGAGCAGCCAAACAGAATAAGTGTACAGATGGGAGTGCAACTCGACACGGCAGTCACTTCAGAAAACTAGGTGGCTTTTGAGTACTTCATCTCAGCTTTGGCTGGAGCTCCAGCTGTGGCCTTTCCTGGCTCAGTCTGATCTAGCCTCAGTGATCCATGCTTTAGTTCCGTGTTGGCGAACCTATGGCACGCGTGCCGGAGTGGCCACTCAGAGCCCTCTCTGTGGGCATGCATGGGTAACTTGAGGAGCCATCGCGTCTGCGGTTGCGTGAGAGGGCCGGGCACACGGCAGCAACGTCCGCCCCCTCCCGAGCCTCCTGTCCTGCACTTCTGGGGCTCCAAAAGGCCTCCTCTGTTGGCGTCTGGGCCCCTCCCTCTCTCACAGCTGAGCTGCAGCCGCGGCTCAGGTGTTTGTCGGCGCCACCTCGGACGGGTGAGGCTGTGGCTGTGTGCCTCGGGCGGCTGGGTTGGGAGCGGGACAGGGCGGGTGAGCTGTGGGGGCAAGTGGCGGCGGCAGCCCCGGCTTCGAGCCCCTCCGTGGCCAGCCTGAGCGGTGCGCTTTGGGGGACGGTGCGGAGCCCTCATCCTTCTCAGATCCCCCCCTTCCTGGACAGGTTGGTGTGGGAGAGGCGCCGTCGTCTTCCTCTGGCTTCCCTCTGGGCTGGGGGAAGTGGCCAGGTGGGCCCCTTCCAGTCCAGCGTTCTCTTTGCACGCTCTCCTCCCTCGGTGGGGAAAGGTTGTCCTTAGCTAGTTCTCTGCCGCCCACTCTTTCCCCTTAAAAGTTGGGACTGATTGGTGTGAGATCCACGGATCCCCTCAGCAAGATGGTACAGGGGACCCCCCCACACACACACACACACATTTTCTTGCTTCAGGCCCCTGGTATAGTAAATTCTCACTATGGCCATTTATGCATAGGAGGTTTTGTCTTGGATTTGCCGCTCTCTAGATGCACATTTCCCCCATTCGAATTCTCAAAACTCTGCATGGGGCTTATTGTTGCGTTTTGAGAACCTGGGTGAGACAAATGTGCATCTAAAGAGTGGCAAATCCATCAGCTAGTAACTAGTGGATGGCCTCTGTATTTCTCCTGATTAGATTTGAGCTTTGCAGAGTTGCATTTCGCTCTGTCTGCCCTGTATGCCAGGGGCCCCTCTTGGCTGAGCTAAGTGAGTACATGTTTTCCCCAAACCGTATACATACAATGTAAGCAGAGTGAAGATCTACCTGCTTGGTGCATCTAAGAAGCGGAGTTTTAGCCACAGGGGTTTCTGCTGAAATAAAAGTTTGCTAGTCTGCAACGTGTTGAGCAGGGACTAATGTCTGCTTTTGCTGGAATAGATGGATAGGGCGACCCTTCTTATAGTTCTTCCTTTTCCATGTTCTTTTATTTAACGGTACCCTCCAAGATGGACTTATAGTGGGGTCTTTCTCCTTGCCTTTAAAAGCCTTTTAAAAAAAGTTTTCTGCTACCAAAATTCTTCTCTTCCTCTTCCCCTAGATTCCAGGTTAAATTGCCGTGTTGGCACTTTGCGATAAATACGTGGGTTTTGGGTTGCAGTTTGGGCACTCGGTCTCTAAAAGGTTTGCCATCACTGCTTTAGTTACACCTATACTGAACTATTGCAATGCGCTCTACTTGGGGAGACCCTTGAAGAGTGTTCAGAAGCTGCAGTTATTGCAGAACTCTGCAGCTAGACTACTGGTCGTCCCAAGTATTGGGAGCATGTGACCACGATATTACAATTACACCAGCTACCAAGTCACTTCTGAGCCCACTTCAAGGTGTTGGGTTTGTCTTTTAAAGCCCTACATGGCTTGGGATCAAGAATCTGAAGGACCATCCCCTCTAGTAACATTCCTGCCTGGGAATTAAGATCACAGGGTTAGCCTGCTGAAGCTTCTGCCAGGGATCAGTCTGCTGAGGTTTCCTTGGGAGTAGAAGATCTAGAAGCTGCTGCTGGTGACAGGGAGGAGGCAGAGCAGGTGCAGGCAGATAATTGTGTCCCATGCCTACAAACACCCAGGGCAGAGGACTCACCTGGGCACAGCAGCAGCCCCCCACCATCACTACAGTAGTGACGCCAAAAGTGCAGAACCTTCATCCTCCAGCAAAGGAGAAGTGCTAGATTGGAAGCACTACAGAGAGCACTGTCAGCTCATAGTGATGAGGATGATGAGCTTCTTCCGGCAAGGACTGCTGAGTCAGAGGAACCAGCAAACATTAGCAGCCACGCTGAAGTGGGAACAACTTATGTTTTCACTCCATTTTACCCGTGAGTTACTTGCTTGGAAACCTTTGTGTATGTTTGACTTTGGACTGAACTTTGACAATTGCCTTACTCTCTGTTTACCTGCTTCTGACCCTCATCTTACCTTTGAACTCAGACTAGACTAGACCATGCCCTTGTATTATATTTTGGCTGCCTGTATCTGGACTCTCTCAATACCTTGGCTTTGAACTCAAACCACTCTTGAACACGCTTTCCTGCCTCTGGCCCTGCACCTGACACTTTGTTCCCACCGTTGCACGCTTATGTGCCACTGACAGAATGGAGGCACACTCCTACACAGCCACCCTAGCAGCTGAGAACCAGGCCCTGCAGGACCAAATGACCCAGCTTCCCTGTGTATTGACTCAAATCTTGCAACAGCAGCAGTAGTCTGCCATTGTGGGTCCAGCTTCGCCCGTGCCACCCAGGAAGCCGGGTAAGCCTGCTTGAGAAGTTTGGGGGGAGGGGGGAGAATCTTCCAGCATTCCTGGCTCAGTGCCAGCTGTATATTGCGCTCAGGGTCCATGACTTCCCTGATGACAGGACTAAAGTCTATTTTATCATCAGCCTTTTAAAGGAACAGGCGGCAAAATGGGCCACTCCCTTGTTAATATCCCAGTTACCCCTGCAATGGCCTTGCAAATGTGCTATTAACCTGATCCCTGGGGTGCCCTTACCAGCCTATACTCCTCTGAGAATTGCTAGATAAAAACCTAGAATAGGGCCATCCACCTCACCCACCTCTGCCCTGGTTCTGTTTGTGACAAAGAAGAGTGGGAAAATGACACTTTGCAATGACTACCGGTCTCTAAATAAAATCACAGTGTGAGATCAGTATTCATTGCCATTGATCCCTGAACTCCTGGAATGGGTACAGGGGCCACTCTGTACACCAAACTAGACTTACGTTGGGCCTACAACCTGGTGTGCATCCAGAGTGGGGATGAAGGGAAGACACCATTCAGCACACGGTGTGGGCAGTTTGAATATCTGGTCATGCCTTTCAGACTGTGTAACACACCAGTGTGGTTCCAATGACTGATGTGGAGGAGCGGGGAATCACAAACCCGGTTCTCCAAATTAGAGTTCATCATGCTTAACCACTACACCATGCTGGCTCTAAGCCAAAGTTCCCATAAATCGTATAATAGGATTTTGAAGTTAGGAAGTGAAACAATTCATGTTCCCTCCTAATAAAAGCCTATATTTCGGTACTAGATGTGCTAATACCCGCAGTACTCTAAAGCATAGCTTATTATAAAGATAACTAGCATTCGCCTGTCAGAAAAATCAAATTAACTGGCTGTTAATTAGAAGAATTCTTTTAAATTCCCCTTTTATACATTGGAATAATTATTGCGTAAGCTCAGACATTACGCATTCCACCATAATAGATTATAGCAAGGAGGACTTCTGCTGTAAGCTAGATTCACTTAGTTCAGTTTTGTCATTATATTCTTTTTGGTATTCAGATCAGGCCTCAGGATGATAATGTAGCATTTGGGGATGAAGCTGCAACCCACCAGGCCAGCACTGGAGGCCAAGATGGAAAAGACCTGCACGGCTATCATGTACTTCCCCTTTGTGCTCAGGTAGGTGGGCACAAAGGATACCCAAACACTGCAAAACACCAGCATGGTAAAGGTGATCAGCTTGGCTTCATTGAATGCCCCAGGCAGCTTCCTGGCCAGGAAAGCCACCGTGAACGAAATGGCTGCCAGGAAGCCCATGCAGCCCAGGGCACCGTAAAACATAGCAACTGATCCTCCATTGCATTGCAGTGTGATCTGTCCCTGCTGGGAGTGCATGTCAGCCTCTGGGAAGGCAGGAGAGGTTCCCAGCCAGATCATACAGAGGCCAACTTGTACAGCAGAATAAGAAATAACAATGGAGTTGGCCAGACTCTTCCCCAGCCATTTCCTCATCCTGCTCCCTGGCTTTGTGGCCATAAAAGCCACCACCACAGTGATTGTTTTGGCCAACACAGAAGAGACAGCAACTGAGAAGATGGTGCTGAAGGTGGTTTGTTGAAGAAAGCAGGTCACCTTGGCTGACCAATAAATAAAAAGGAGGGCAGAAAAGAAAGCAGAAGAGAGATGAGGAGAATGTAGCTGAGGTCCCTGTTGTTGGCTTTGACTACAGGAGTGTGTAGGAATTTAATGAAGACTCCTAAAACACCAACTGTGATTAGGGACAGGAACAAAGAAAAGAAAGCTAGGATGATCCCAATGGGTTCTTTATAGGTCAGGAAAGTTGTAGCCTTGGAAACACATTGAGTGTGATCTTTGTTTGGATGCTGATCTTAACTTGCATCTATAACTAGGCAGAATGCTTCATACAATAAATAAAGAGATAACTATTATCATAAAATAAATAAATAGATAACTAAATATAATCTGTGTTTTAAAAAGGTAAAGGACCCCTGTGCAAGCACCGGGTCATTCCTGACCCATGGGGTGACATCACATCCTGACATTTCCTAGGCAGACTTTGTTTATGGGGTGGTTTGCCAGTGCCTTCCCTAGTCATCTACGCTTTACCCCCAGCAAGCTGGGAACTCATTTTACCGACCTCGGAAGGATTGAAGGCCCAGTTGATCTTGAGCCGGCTACCTGAAACCGACTTCCGTCGGGATCGAACTCAGGTCGTGAGCAGAGCTTGGACTGCAATACTGCAGCTTACCACTCTGTGCAATGGGGCTCTTCAATCTATGTTTTAGTCTATATTAATAAAAGGCTCCGCCCATCCATCTCTCCATCTCTGATCTGCGGCAGGCATCACTCCTCTGAAAATAAAACTAGGCCCTCAAACTGGCCACTGGCTTCAGAATGATAATGGGAATTGCAGTGCCATTCAATGAAATGAATTGGTATATTGGCTCACCCAATCGAAAGAATCCTTCGCGCGCGCGCACACACTTTGTGTCCAGCTTGAGCACATTCTGGGGCTTTTTGGGCAAACCAGTGTGAGAAAGAAGAAACCCCCTTGTTCTTCTCTGAAAATGTTCCTCAAGTCATGATTGGTAGGGAAGTGCTCATCCCTGAACCCCTCTGGCTAAAAACAAATATTCTCCCAGACCTAGAATCTATTGTTGTGAATGAGGAATGGGCACAGATGCTTGTTAAGGAAATGGTGTGTAGCGGTCAGTGCTGTGTAGGCAATTAGGTTTCTAGGTTTTGTATCTCACTAAGATATACGTTACCTTGCTTAACCCTGATGCCCCATATGCAGTGATACAAACTTTGAACTTTTCTAAGAAAAATTCTTTTTTATTGTAAATGCTTCAGAATATAAAAAGAATGTGGGATCAGGACACAAAGTACTTCAGTTACAAACATAATATCAAGTTAGTTACAAATCAGTTACAGTTACATTGTAAGTTTTTAGCAGATAAGCAGATCTTCTTGAGGTATAGAGCAGTGTAAAGTACAATCCATTGTAAGCAACATAATTTCAAATATTTCATATCACATAAGCACACAGGCTTAGCATATTACATATTGTACAATACACAGATCACAAATGCATCTACACATGCATCACTTACCGCTGGGAAGGTCACATACCAAGACCTCCAACGAGCCTCTATTCCAGACTCCTTATGTACGTTCACTGCAGGAACCTTATCAGTGAATCACGTCATCCATAACCTTCAACGCTATCTAGGCTAGATAAGGGATCTAATCTTTAAGGCCAGGTGTCAAATAATCTCTACAGCTGGCATCTTCTTAAGATATCTGTGTAGCAAGAGATCCTGTAATTATCATTCCTAGCAAACATTATAATTTAAAGTAGCTATTCTATATAGTTCCTGTCTGTATGAACCAGTAAAACTCTCTGCCCACAACAGGGGAGAATACATAAGAAGGGGGATATGTAGTCGCAACAGGATTGCACTTTGGATAAAAAGCTGGGATGGGGAACAATTCCCAAACAATTGGATATCGACAGCTAGAAACATTCCACAAGTTTTCTGGCAATTAGCATTTATTAACACAGGAGTGGGAAAGTCCAGTTTGCATCATAAATTGTGTCAGCCCAGCCACGTGTGTGTGTGTGTGTGTTCTCATGGCGACCCTATTAATCAAAGTCCTCCAAAATGTCCCATCTTTGACAGCTTTGCTCAGATCTTGCAAATTGAGGGCTGTGGCTTCCTCAATCCATCTCTTGTTAGGTCTTCCTCTTTTCCTATTGCACTCAACACTCTCCTCCTCTTCTGAAATTCTCTCGTATGCTCCAGTAACCAATGTAGATTTGCAATATGATCTCTAGTAGTAGAAAAGAGTAAGAGTCCAGTAGCACCTTAAAGACGAACAAAAATATTTTCTGATAGGGTATGAGCTTTCGTGAGCCACAGCTTCTTCAGATAACACGGCTACCCACTGTGAAATATGATCTCTAGTGCCTCTTCCTTTTCTGTATCTAGCTTGAACATCAGGCATTTCTCATTCCATATATGGTAACAGCCTTTGCTGTAAGATTTTGAGCCTCACTTTATTTGCATGAGAAATTAATGTGATGGTCCGATAGTTGCTGCAATCTTGACGTCTCCTTTCTTGGGAATTGGAATGTAAATGGATCGTTTCCAGTCTGTGGGCCACTGTTTTGTTTTCCATATCTGTTGGTATATTCTTGTCAAGATTTTGATGGACTCTGGTTTTTTTTTCTTTTTTGAAAATTTTATTGGTTTTTATAATATAAATTTTCCATGTTATCAAACAACAATAAAAGTAATATAAAAAACTAAGTCATAAGTAATGTTGTTATAGTTATTTAAGTGCTAAATAAAAATAAAAAATAAAGGAAAATTTACTAACTTCCCCATCACCTCCGTCCACCTCTTAATAAAGTATTCTATCCCATCGTGATATGGTCTGATCTTAATTATTCTTATATCTCAATTAAGTTTCAATCACAATATGCTATTAATATAATTGATTACACTTCTTAATGTTAGCAATGTCATCTAGATCAGATTAAAAGGTACTCTTCCATTTTCCCCAGTCCTAATTCATATTCACAATATTTCATCCAAGCCTCCCATTCCCCCATAAATCGAACATTGTCTTTTTGATTTAGAGTAGCGTAAGTTTTGCCATTTCCACCAGTTCAAACATTTTCGTAATCCAGTCTTTTTCCCCAGGAGTATCTGCCCCTTTCCATTTTGCTGCATAAAGCAGTTTTGCAGCTGTTGTCGCATAAATCAAAAAAATCCTTTGTATTAACAAGTCATCAGATATCATACTTAATAGCATCATTTCTGGTGTTTTGGGTATATTTTTTTGTACTATTAGTCTTAATTCATTATAAATCATATCCCACTTTCAGTTTTGTATAGGCAGGGCTATGTAATGAACCAGAACGGGGTCGGGGTCCAGACATTCACATTGAAGTAAGACTGGTAAAATATATGTCCTCAGGCAGGGCCCTCTGATTGGTAGTTGATAGAAAATGGTTCAATGATCAGCTTAATAATTTTTCCGCATTGAAAAGGCCTCTATTTCGCTTTAAAACAGCTTATTAAAGTTTTAAAATACCAGCGAGTTTTGCCGGCCACTCTAGGTCGGATCAACCAGGAAGTATTCCGGAAGTTAACTTCGCCGTGGACCTTCTACCGCCTCTTCTCAATGGTCGTTTCCTTCAGGAACTACTTCTATGTTACTCGAGTGCGACGTGTATCCGGTCCTACGACTTGCTTCCTGTTGTTGTAGGTCAGATGATAGAGAGGGTGGTATAGAGGGTCTTCCGGTCTAAGGAATCCCTTACTGCAAACGTGGCAGGAGGACCCCTTTGTTTTTTCCCACTGGAAGAAAGAGATTCACCCTCCCCTTCCCTCAAGAATGCTTCTCATTGGTGAAGATTTTAGTCCATCTTATAAGCGTCCTTCTAGCTCTTTGTTTTGGTTTAAGCTGATCAACTTGATAAGGCTCCTGCCTCCAATCCTGATGGATTTTGTAAGTCAAACTTATCCGATTCAATTAAGGGAGGAGCAAGGATACTGGGAATGTCTTCATCTACCCCCTGGTTATTCGGGAACGCCAGTAAGAAACGAAGGATTCTTGTGTACTCACTTGGGCATCTAGAGGTGAGGTTCTTATCTTAAAGCAGTCCTTATGTTGGTTATAAGGTGGTGGAGGGTAGAGCCTTATGCCGAAATTGCGTTTTGGCGATTTCTTTCCCTTGGTGCCCTCGCAGGACCGGCGTCTAAAACTCCGGGGGACTTATGGAAGCTCCCTCGGAGTATTTAGGAGGTCAAACTGCGTTTGCGGGCTGCAGGGAGTTCCTGCTATCCGACCCACTTGCAAGGGTCGGGTTGGGGTGCATATAACACCCCAGGATTAACGCAAACTTTGATTTCCCCCAGGACAGCCTGGGGAAACGTGGAACTCACCCCAGCAACACCACTGGAAGGCCTTGATGGACTCTGTTTTTGTGGCTTAGAATAACTCTATTGATATCCCACCTGCTCATGGTGATTGGTTTCTCCCTATTGCTCTCAGTGCAGCTTTCACTTCATTTTCTAAAACTGTAGGTTCTTCTTCAAATGATTCTTCTTGGAAGGAATTTGTCATCCTTTCATCTCTTCTGTATAGTTTTCAGTGTATATTTTCTTCATTTTTCTTTATTATTATGTTCAGTTAATGTATTTCCATGCTGATCATTCAGCATGCCTAATGGTGCTTTGAATTTCCCTTTGATTTCCTGGATCTTGTGGAACAGATCTCTTGTTCTTCCTTTTTTGTAGTTCTCTTCTATTTCTTTACACTGGTTATTATAATAGTTCTCTTTGTCTCTATGTGAGAGTTGCTAGAATGTTGCTCTTAGACTTTTGATTATGTTTCTGTCACCTTCTTCTTTTGTTTTTCAACTATCTTTGGCAATTTTAAAAGTTTCCTCAGACATTCATCAAGGCTTTTCATTTCTTTTGGCTACAGGAATAGTCTTTGCACATTGTTCCTTGATAATATCTCTAGTTTCCACCCATAGTTCTTCAGGTTTACATTCATTTGAACTCAGTAATGCAAATCTGTTCTTTCATGGTCTTTAAGCTCTTCAGGAATGTTGCTTAGATTGTATACTCCCAGGATTGAAACATCTAAGCATTTTACAAGCTCAATCTTGATTCATGCTTCTCACACTCCATGCGTCAAATAGCTTTGGACTTTCTGATTGTATTTTGGTGCTATGAATGTTCTGAGGTTTCTCTTAAGCTTTTTTATCTTGATTTTCGATCTTAATAATTTATTATCTGTACCACATTCAGCCGAGAGAATAGAGCTTTTCCATCTCCTGCTTCCAATTATGTAAAAAGGAAGTATTTTTTCACACAACGCACAGTTAAATTGTGGAACTCCCTGCCCCAAAATGTGGTGATGGCTGCCAACTTGGAAGGTTTTAAGAGGGGAGTGGACATGTTCATGGAGGAAAGGGGTATTCATGGCTACTAGTTAAAATGGATACTAGTCATGATGCATACCTATTCTCTCCAGGATCAGAGGAGCATGCCTATTATCTTAGGTGCTGTGGAACACAGGCAGGATGGTGCTGCTGCAGTTGTCTTGTTTGGGGGCTTCCTAGAGGCACCTGGTTGACCACTGTGTGAACAGACTGCTGGACTTGATGGGCCTGGGTCTGATCCAGCATGGCCTTTCTTATGTTCTATCTATATATTTGATTTCTATACTGGCTCTCTGGTGATGTCCATGTATACAGTCATCTATTTGGTTGCCTTAAACATGTGTTTGCAATGAACAAATTGTTGTCTTCACAGAACTCTATGAATCATAGAATCATAGAGTTGGAAGGGATCACCAGGGTCATCTAGTCCAACCCCTGTACATTGCAGGATACTCACAACTACCTCCTCCCCACACACACAAAAATCACACATGGTTGGAAGAGACCACAAGGGTCACCCAGTGCAACCCCCTGCCATGTAGGATCCCACAATCAAAGCACTCCCGACAGATGGCCATCCAACCTCTGCTTAAAGACGGGGACTCCATCCCCCCCCGCCGAGGCAGCACATTCCACCGTCCAACAGCCCTCACCGTCAGAAAGTTCTTCCTAATGTTTAGGTGGAATAGTTTTTCTCGTAGTTTAAATCCATTACTCTGTGTCCTAGTCTCTGAAGCAACAGAGAACAAGCTAGTTCCCTCATTAACATGGCATCCCTTCAAATATTTAAACATGGCTATCATGTCACCCCTTAACCTTCTCTTCTCTAGACTAAACAAACCCAGCTCCTTAAGTCTCTCCTCAGACCTTTGACCATTCTGATCTCCCCTCTGGACATGCTCCAACTTGTCAACATCCTTCTTAAATTGTGGAGCCCAAAACTGGACACAGTATTCCAAGTGAGGTCTGACCAATGCAGAATACAGTGGTAGTATTACTTCCCTTGATCTAGACACAATACTCCTATTGATGCAGCCCAGAATTTGTTGGGTTTTGGATAGCGAGTTTCATTGTATTTCAGTCACTAAGGGGTTAAATTGTTTGTAACCAAGCTGACCAGATCAAAGGTGATGTAACCTACAGTATGTGTGAACTAGCTATTGGTTAAACAGGACAGTTGTAAAAGTATTTGCATACTAGGAGCTTCTTCTTTGTTTAGCAAGAAGAAGCCACCGCCATTGTACTTTAGATTTTACCATGTGAAGATGTAAGCTATAGAACTCCCAGCTTCTGGGATGTGATAGGAAACTTAGAATGTAGTAAGAGATTTGTTATTTTAAACTCAAGTTACCCTTCCCTGATGTTAGTAAGTAAAACTGATTTTTACTAAGAGAAGAGACTACTAGTCTTCATTGTGTGCGTGCAACTTTAATTAGCTTCCCGATAGTACCATTAATATTCAACGATCCATTTCCTCTGACAAGGGTAAAATTCCCATCAAATGGTAGCTTCAGACGGTTCGAATATTATTATGAATTATTAATGGATTTTGGAGAAGCCTAAAACACGCACAATTTAAATTAGGATTTTTCCAGGGAAGCCAAATGGATTACAAAACGCCAGAAGGATCTCTTCTGCAAGAGCTCAGCGGCCTGTTCGTATGAGACCAGAGGAATTTCAAAACTCAAGCGTGCTGTAACCCAAGGAGGAGAAAAGCTGCAGGGATGTCGAACGGAGACGACCACGCCGCGTCGAGCACAGGAACTCCAGCCGTACCCAACGCTATTCCAAGGGTCGTGAGTGTTAAAAGCCCTCAGACTGTAACAATTCCTCCTATAGTCCAAACGCCATTTGCTTTATGGAAAAGAAATGTAATGTTTGCATTTGAGGCTATGGACATTGAATGGGTCATAGATAAAGAAAAGCCAGATAGAGATGACCCAACGTACCCTGATTTTAAGAGAGCAAATGCACAAGCAGTTTGTCTTCTCATGGGAGCATTAAGCCAAAGTGAGTCTGATATTCTGTTAAATAATGAAACAGCGAAAGATATAATGAAAGAGCTATCTGCAAAATATGCTGTAACTTCCCCAAATCAGCTTATGGCTATGAAAGGAAAGTTATTCTCAAGCAGAATGCCAGCAAGCATTTCTCTAACAGAGCATTTAAGACAAATGCAAACTCTCACTGCGTAAATTCGAATTGCAGGAGAAAATGTCTCAGAGAAAGACTTTATAACTATCTTCCTAGCCAGTCTGCATCCTAAATATCAGTCTGAGAGGAGGAATCTCTTGGGCAGAAAGGAACTGAGTCTTAATGATCTTGTTTATGCACTGAAAGAATTTGAGAATGATCAGAAACGTTTAAATGAAGTGTCAGATGGGATATCTGTTTTAAATGTGCATGAAAAGAGGATATTTAAATGTTTTTCGTGTGGAAAAGCTGGACACAAGGCTTTTCAATGCAAAGAAAACGTGGCGAAGGGGGATTCCCCCCCTCTCACCCAAAGCCCGCGAAATTCAGACAAAGGCCGGAAAGGCAGCAACAGCGGCAACCAGCCACAAGAGGGAGCCAGAGTACAACTAAAAGGCCAAATGATATGGCTACCCTCATGCTTCAGCAAGCTTCTTGTATTGATTTAAAGTCTAAAACTGAATCAAAACAAGTTAGAGAAATTATTCTTGATTCAGGAGCTGACTGCCACTTATGGTCTACCAGGGAATGCTTTAATCATGTTGAAGCATGCAATGAAAAACTTACAATTGCCAATGGAGAGTCAATTGCTTGCAAAGAAAAGGGATCTGTGACTGTATATATAGAAAACCTATGCGGCAATGTAATGCAACTGAATTTGACGAATGTTTACCATGCACCAAGCGCCAAAGAATGTTTAATATCTGTAAGGAAGCTGAATAATGCAGATTTTAAAGTGACTATGGAGAAAAATGGATGTTGGTTAATTGACCCTAAAGGACGGATATATCCAACCAAAGCAGAGGGATCTCACTACTGTTTGATTAGCATAGTAGATGAAATAGACACTTCTGATTCAGATTGCAATGATGAGGCATTGCAGGAAGCACAGGATGAGGCCTGTGATTCAGAGACAGAGCACCTAGCTGCTTACAATGGAAAATCAAGTGAAATAAAAGCTAAAGAGTGTACCCACAAAAACTGTGTTTATGGATATCATGTGAAATTAGGGCATAGAAATTTCAAATCTGTTAAGCAACTGCTGGATGACTGTGGTATGACAGTGAAGAATGCATTGCTAGCCAGGAGCGATGCAGTGTCTGCATTAAAGGGAAAGGAACTGCCCCAAAACACGTGCAGAAAGGCACAGATGTTAAGGCAGAAATTCTTGATGAAGTTCACTCTGATCTTATTGGGCCAATCAAAGATTCTGCTGGAGGATCTAGATATGTTCTGCATTTTATAGACAGTTATTCAAGATATGCATATGTCTACTTACTGAAATCAAAGACTGAAGTAGTTGATAAGTTTAAGATGTATGCTGCCATGGTGAAGAACAAGTTTAATAAAGGAATACAAGTATTGTTTACAGATCAAGGATCTGAGTACCTTAATAGTCAAATGAGGGAATTTGTTGAATCTGAAGGAATTGAACATGTGACCAGTGTTGCATATACACCACGGCACAATGGATTATCAGAGAGATTCAATAGAACCCTGATGCAAAGTGCGAGATGCATGTTGTTGCAGGCAGGATTGCCTGACCCCTGCTGGGGAGAATGTGTTAATACAGCAGCCTATCTCTACAATAGGTCGATTTCTAGTACCATTAACATGACTCCATATGAAAGATGGAATGGCAGAAAGCCTAGTCTAAGACATTTGAAAGCTTTTGGAAGTCATGTATATGCTTACATTCCGAAAGAGAAAAGGGGAAAGCTAAGTCCCACAACTGAACTTGGAATCTTAGGATATTTTTCGAAAGGGTATCGAGTAATGAACCCAAAGACATTCAAAGTTCAAGCATTGAATGCAGTGTACATAGATGAGAGAGATGTCATAAATGGAAAGCAAACCAACTACTCATCTAATCCAGAGGTTTGCGAAGAGGAAGAAAAGGGGATTCCATTTACAGCATGGGAACTCATACCACCTGATTCTGCAAACAATCAAGAAACTTCAGGAAGAAAAGGGGATGATCCCGGTGCTGATGGAACTGCCTCACCCTCTCCAATCCAAAGAAGATCTACAAGGACTACAAAAGGAATACCAGCGCCTAAACTGAATCTCTATGCGGAAGTGAAAAGTCAGATGGAGCCCTTAAGTTGGGAAGAGCTGGAAAAGCTTCCTGATGGTGAGCGGACCAGATGGCTTGACGCAATTCGAGATGAATTAGAATCGCTGGAGAAAAATAAAACTTGGATATTAACTAAACTCCCACCTGGAAAGAAAGCTGTGAGATGCAAATTGGTTTTCAAATTGAAGGAAGACGCCGATGGAAATATCGACAAATACAAAGCAAGATTAGTCGTGAAAGAATTTACCCAGAAATATGGAACTGACTACACAGAAACATATGCTCCTGTTAGTGGACAAACAGCTATAAAGATTTTGCTGAGTATAGCTGCATCTAAGAATAAAGTTGTCTTGCAACTGGATGGAAAGACAGCATTTCTAAACGGGGACTTAACAGAGGAGATATACATGGAAATACCACCTGGACTAATGGACTGTAATACTGAGAATAAAGTTTGTAAACTCGAAAAGACTTTGTACGGACTTAAACAATCTGCAAGAGCATGGAATCACAAACTTACAACCTTACTGGAAACTCAAGGCTTCAAACAAGGAAACATAGAGAGATGTTTATTCAGAAGGAAAGTAGATCATCGATGGGAATACATTTTAATTTTTGTGGACGACATTTTAATCTGTTGTGATACAGAAACAGCTGCTAAGCAAATAGCAGACAAGCTGAACCAATCAGTAGAAGTCAAACTACTTGGAGAAGTGAAAAATTATGTTGGAATGGAAATTGAAAGGAATCAAGATAATGGATTCTCAATCAGTCAAAGGAGCAAAATACTGAAATTTCTACAATTTATGAATATGATGGAGTGCAAAACCAAAAATATTCCACTTGACCCATCATATACGAGTCTGGAAGGAGGTGAACCATTGAAAGACAATCACAAATACAGAGAAGCAATTGGAAAACTACTATACTTGAGTAATGTTAGTAGACCAGATATAACTGTTGCAGTTGGAATTCTGATCAGAAAGACCAACACACCTACAGAACACGATTGGAATGCGATAAAACACCTGACAAAATACCTAAAGAAAACAATCGACTTGAAACTGAAGATAACTCCAAGTGACGAGCCAAGACTCATAGGATACATGGACGCTAATTTAGGTGGAGACAGAACAGACTGCAAATCCACAAGTGGATATTTGTTCTTCTTTGAAGGCAACCTAATCTCCTGGACAAGCCAGAAACAACAAAATGTTTTTTTTATATAAATATTTTTATTGACTTTTAACGGTAAGTAAAGGGTACAAAAAGAAAAAAAAGGAGTAGGGGGGAAAATGAGCAAAAAAAAAATAAGCAGTAAATTATTCAGTTAATATTTAACCTTATAGCGCTTTGCGCTACCCTCTAGAGTTTTTATTAATACAGTTATTTTCTAATAAAGTGGATAAAAATTCCACCTTGAGTCCATTATAATTCTTGGAGTCTTATTATTGTTTTTTTGTTGCCATATAGTCATAGAAAGGTTTCCATTTGTCTCTAATTTGCTTTTGATTATTCATTTGCAAGGATTCAGTCAGATGTGCCATCGTTATATATTCGTAAGATTTATCCATCCAGGTCTCTATGGTAGGAATTTTGTTTGTTTTCCATAAAGATGCCAATGCTACTCTTGTCGCTGTGATTAAGTATTTCAGCATATTCTGTTGGTCTTTGTTAATATTCTCCGGAGTTTTACTTAGTAGAAATAATTTGGGGTCATATAATATACCTTGACCGATAATGCCTTCTAAGTTCTTATGTATTCCCTTCCAAAATTTCTGAACTAATTCGCATGTCCACCAACAATGATAAAACGTGCCCCTAGTTTTACTACATTTCCAACACAAACCCGAAGACCGAGTGTTCATATTTTGAATATCACTTGGCGTCAGGTACCACCTATGCAGCATTTTCCGCCAGTTTTCATGAATCCCTTGACATAACGTAAATTTGAGATTCTTACAGTATAGTTGTTCCCATTCATCCACCGTTATGATCGCATTCAAGTTCTCCATCCATTTGATTTGGCACGCCATCACTTGCTCGTCTTCTGTGTCATATATCACCAATAGTTTATAGATTTTGCCTAGTAGGTGTTGCGTTGGTTTGCATAACAACTGTTCAAATTCTGTTTTTATTTTCAAACCCCCCCGCATTAGACAGTCTTCCTGGAACCTTGAAACTAATTGGTGATAAGTTAGCCATGGCATCTGTGGGTGACTATCTCGTATCTCCTCTACTGTTTTCAATGATCCATCTATTTTCACCAAGTCCTGATATTGTATTGTTCCATAGTTTTTTCTGTCCATTACTGAGCCGAAGACATTAAAAGGTGCCATCAACAAGGATCCGTTGGAACTTAGTCTTGGTTTGAGTTTTTGCCACACTGTTACCATGTTTTCTATGACTGGGTGACCTGCAAGTTCTTCTAATCTTTTTTTCCAGTTCTTCCCCCATAGCAGATAATGAGCTCCACATTGTAAATTTGCCAGTTCCAATTTAAGATTTCTTTCATTGGTCTGCATAATCCAGTCTTTAAGCCAAACCAACGTTGCTGCTCGGTGATAAGTTGTTAGGTTTGGAAGCGCCAGTCCTCCTCTTTTCTTTTCAACTGTCATTATTTTAAATTTTATCCGTGGACGTTTTTTGTCCCATACAAATTGGTTAATTTTTTGTTGCCACGATGTTAAAATTTTGTCCGGAATTTTAATAGGTATCATTTGGAACAAAAAGTTTAACCTTGGGAGAACGTTCATTGTGACTATAGCTATTTTCCCCAGCCAAGAAGTTTTTGATTTAGTCCAAATTTGAAGGTCACGTTCAGTGTTGTTCCACACTGCTTGATAATTAGATGCAAACAGCTCTTGATTCTCTTTTGGGAAGAATATTCCTAGATATTTAATTGGTTTAGAAGATATCGTACATCCCGAACTGGCAGTTATCTTTGACTCTTCTTCTTTGGTAGTATGTTCCGAAAATATTGTTGTCTTAGTTTTGTTAAGTTTGTAACCCGCCAGTTCACCGTATAATCGAATGTCGTCCATTAGTTCTTTGATACCAATTTCTGGATGTTGTAAGCCCTTGGCCTAAATCAGAACCAAAACAAACCACATCGAGACAGCCAGGTCCAAAAGAAGCTGGTTTTTACTTGGTCTAAATAGGAGTACAGAGCATGAAGAAAAGCTGGCAGCAATGAGCTCGCTGTCTAACACTCAGCAGTATAAAGGCTATGATATTTGCAAGTGATTACAGAACACAAACATAGCTGCTGTTCTCAGGACGGTTCCCAGAGCTTCAAACAGGTTTCGGTATGCAGGCTTGTCCTTGAGCTTAGTCAGTAGTCAGGTCAGCGATAGAAACGAAAGCAAAACAAAGTAACTGAGATACAGGTCTGACAGATGTGCAATTGTTAACAAGACGTCATCTGCCTACGCTCTTATTTTAAATTCCTCTCCTTGCGTTTGTAAGCCAACTATTTTCTGATTCGTTCTGATTTTATTTGCTAATGTTTCCAGCGTTAGATTAAATAGCAGTGGAGATAGAGGACATCCTTGTCTAGTCCCTTTCTCTATTTTTATAGCTTTTGTTAGTGTTCTATTTATTAGTAGCTTAGCGTGTTGGTCTGTATACATACTAGCAATCCAATGGAAGAGGTTACCTTCTTTACTAATACTTAGATTACTTGCTGTATAAATTTCCACGAGATGTTATCGAAAGCTTTTTCTGCATCGACAAAAATAAATGCCAATTTCTCTTTTCTACGTTTTACTAATTCTCTTGCATTAATCAGAAATCTAATATTCTCTGACATATGCCGTTTAGGTATAAATCCTGTTTGATCTGGGTGGATCAGCGTATCGATATTGGCTAGCAGTCTTTGCGCGATTATTGTAGTAAATATTTTATAATCTGTGTTGAGCAGAGATATTGGTCTGTACGAGGATGGTAATGCTGAGTCTGTCCCTTCTTTTGGAATTAGGGTTATATAGGCTTCTTTCCATGTGTCAGGGACTTTATTTTTTTCGTATATTTCATTCATCACATCTACTAATATTGGCGCCACTTCCTCCATAAATAATTTGTAGTACGTAGCTGTAAGCCCATCTGGTCCAGGTGTTTTCCCACTCTTTAATTTCCTAATTGCTTGTTGAACTTCTTCTATAGTAATATCTTGATTTAAAAAAGTTATATCCTCTTCAGAGAGTTGATTTAAATGATTCTGTTGAATATATTTTTTAATATCTTCCGTTTGTTCATTCTGTGATTGTTTTTTATAGAGACCTTTAAAATACTCTAAGAAGTTTTGTGCTATCTCATCTTCTTTATATGTTACCCGTCCATTTACTTTTGTTGAAATTATCGTTCTTTTCTGTTTTTCTGATTTAATCATGGATGCCAGATGTTTTCCCGGTTTATTTGCATATGCAAATTGTTTTTGTTTTATAAATTTTAGTTTTTTTGTCATTTCATCCGTATAAAGTAACTCAATTTTGTGCCTTATTCTTTTGATCTCTTTCAAGATTTTCTTACTGTTTGTTGATGAGTTTTTTCTAGATGTGCGAGTTTAATCTGTAGATCTGTCAATCGTTTATCTCTCTCTTTCTTGTTCTTTGCATTTATGGAGATAAAGATACCTCTCATATAGGCTTTCGAGCAGTCCCATATCGTTGCCTCATATTTGGGGTTCTATTCCTCAGTAAAAATTCTTTAAGCTCTGAACGGCATACGTTAACATCTGCCTTCTTATTGGAGAACGAGTCCCCTAGTCTCCATCTAAATGTTGTTTTCATCTTTTTTTTGCCATTTAATTAAGATTGGGTTATGATCTGATAAAGTCCGGGGTAGTATTTTAACATGTTCTAAGTTTTTCATCAAAGTAGTCGAGATCCAGCACATGTCAATCCTCAAGTAGGATCTATGTCTGTCCGAATAGAATGTGTAATCTTTGGTATTTGGATTCTTTAATCTCCAAACGTCTTGCAGATTAAGACGTTGCATATTTAGTTTGACATTCTTTGGTAATTTGCCACTTTTTTGATTTTTAGATCTATCCAATTTACCGTCCAATACTCCATTCATATCTCCAATAACAATAATCTCATGTTCAAGATGTTCTTCTAAAGTTGAAAAAAGGTCTATAAAGAATTTTTCTTTTGCAGTCAGGGGCACATATATAGAGGTTAGTAGTTTTATTTCTCCAGATGAGAGCTGTAATTTAAGTATTAGTTGTCTACCTTTGGTATCTTTAATCATTTCCAGCACTTTAATGGTAGGATCTCTGATGTATATTGCTATGCCACTTTTTTTTTCCATCGCCGAAGATGCATATACTGTACCGAGACGTTTATCTTTTAATAAATAGTTGTGTTGTTTTTTTATATGTGTTTCTTGGAGACAAATTATATTGACTTTGTATTTGGAAAGTGCGTGGAAGGTTTTCTTCCTTTTTTGTGCCGTGTTCAGGCCATTTATGTTAATAGATAGTATTTCTAGGCCTTCCATGTTCTTTATTTATAGGCTGCAGCCTCATCCAGTAGATCTTCTTGGTTTGCCAAGTTGTTTTTGTGATCATGTCGAGGTGGGCTTGACCTATCAGATCGATCATCTTTTTTCTTCTTTCTCATTTTAAGATCTACTTCTAATTCTTCTGCTTCTTGCAAATTTCGTATTAATATTCTACCAGTTGGGAGAAGAATACTTAAAAAGTATGGCCCTACCCATCTGTACCTTATCTCCAGATCGTGTAGTATCTTACGTAAAGAGTCAAACCCACGCCTTTTTTTCCTAACTGAGAACGGCAAATCTGGGGAAATCTGTATTTCCTTTTTTCCCCTTTCCTTTCCTTTCCGGTGGGTATTTCTTTTCCTTTACAAAATAGTGGTTCTTCTCTTTGTTTATTTAGAATGTCTTCCTTTAATCTTTTATCGGCAAATTTTATTAAAATTTCTCTAGGGAGTTTTCTTGTTGTAGCATATTTAGAGTTGACCTGGTATATTTCTCTAATGTCTAATGCAAGCAAGGGAGAACAATCTCCGTTTTCAAAAAGTCCCAGAAGACACGGCAGAAGAAAAACTAGAAGAAGTTATGACTCAACTGTTGGCTACATATCTTGAAATTGACGAAGAAGCCATCGACATTAGAGAAATATACCGGGTCAAGAAGCCACCGCCATTGTACTTTAGATTTTACCATGTGAAGATGTAAGCTATAGAACTCCCAGCTTCTGGGATGTAATAGGAAACTTAGAATGTAGTAAGAGATTTGTTATTTTAAACTCAAGTTACTCTTCCCTGATGTTAGTAAGTAAAACTGATTTTTACTAAGAGAAGAGACTACTAGTCTTCATTGTGTGCGTGCAACCTTAATTAGTTTCCCGATAGTACCATTAATATTCAATAACCATTTCCTCTGACAAGGGTAAAATTCCCATCAGAATTGCATTGGCCTTCTTAGCCGCCATATCACACTGTTGACTCATGTTCAGTTTGTGGTCCACTAAGACTCCCAGATCTCTTTCACATGAACTGTTGCAAAGCCAACTATCTCCCATCCTGTACCTGTGCCTTATATTGTTTCTGCCTAGGTGAAGTACCTTACACGTCTCCTGATTGAAATCCATTTTATTGTCTATGGCCCAGCTCTCTAGTCTATCAAGGTCATTCTGAAATCTGACCCTGTCCTCTGGGGTATTAACTACCCCTCCCAACTTGGTGTCATCTGCAGATTTGATTATCATATCCTCTACTCCATCATCCAAGTCATTTATAAAAATATTAAATAGTAACGGTTCCAGGACAGACCCCTGTGGTACTCCACTGGTCACTCCTCTCCAGGATGAAGTTGTGCCATTAATGAGCACCCTTTGGGTTCGGTTGGTCAACCAATTACCAATCCACCTAACAGTAGCAGTGTCCAGCCCACATTTTACTAACTTTGTTTCAAGAAGATCATGGGGGACTTTATCATAGGCTTTACTGAAATCAAGGTACACTACATCTACAGCATTCCCTTCATCTACCATACTTGTCACTCTATCAAAAAAAGATATGAGATTAGTTTGGCATGACTTGTTTTTGAGAAACCCGTGTTGACTGACAGTGATCACGGCATTTCTTTCTAAGTGCTTACAGACCATCTGTTTAATTATCTGCTTTAGTGTCTTACCTGGTATTGATGTCAAGCTGACTGGGCGATAATTGTTTGGGATTTCTTC
Source organism: Euleptes europaea (assembly GCF_029931775.1). Classification (NCBI taxonomy): domain Eukaryota; kingdom Metazoa; phylum Chordata; class Lepidosauria; order Squamata; family Sphaerodactylidae; genus Euleptes; species Euleptes europaea. Next base: position 2,338,036 of record NC_079312.1, read on the forward strand.
CCTCCCCTTTTAAAGATGGGGACATTTGCCCTCCTCCAGTCTGCTGGAACTTCTCCTGTTCTCCAGGAATTCTCCAAGACTATTGCCAGTGGTTCTGAGATCACATCGGACCATTCTTTTAACACCCTTGGATGCAGTTCATCCAGCCCTGGAGACTTGAATTCATTAAAAGTAGCCAGGTATCCCTGTACTATCCCAGTGTCTATACTAAGCCGTAATTCCCTTACTGCATCCTCTGCTCCATCCTTCCCAGGTTGAGCAATATTTCCCTTTTGGGAGAAGACTGAGACAAAGAAGGTGTTAAGTAATTCTGCCTTTTCTGACTCCCGTTATTAATTAATCGTCCTCTCCATGCAACGACCCCATCGTTACCTTGATCTTCCTTTTGCTATGGACAATGAGTCATTCTCCTGCTTCATTCCTTGCTCCTAGCCCAAATCTGCCAACAATATTTGGTTCTGCTTTGTTTCCTGCTTTTGCGTCCCAGTCACCTATGATTATCTGCATATCTTGTTTAGGTGTGTGATCAATTTTTTTCCTGAATACTTGCATAAAAACTTTCCATTTCTTCCTCATCAGCATCTGTAGTTGGGGCATAAATTTGAAAGATGCGTATGTTGATAGGCTTTTCCTGAAGTCTGACTGATATAATTCGGTCAAACTTTGCGTTATAACTCCTGACTGCCTTTGCTACATCTTGCTTCACTATTAAAGCAACTCCGTTTCTTCTCTTTTTGTCATTCCCCGAGTAAAACACTTTCTGATTTTCTGATTGAAAACGTCCTAATCCAGTCCACTTTAGTTCACTTACTCTCAGGATTGAAATGTTTAAACATTCCACTTCTTGTTTTACAATTTCAAGCTCACCTTGATTCATGCTTCTCACATTCCATGTTCCTATTACATGTGCTGAACAGCTTTGGACTTTCCTTTTGCATCCATTCATGTCAACCACTGAACATCCTTTCAGCTTTATTCCAATCGCATCATTAAGAACAGCACTACTTGTACTTGTCCTCTGCTCTACACCAGTAGCAGATTGAGTGCCATCCGACCTGGGGGTCCCATCTTCCAGCACGATATCTTTTTCCTATTTTGGATTGTCTCATCATAGGGTTTTCAAGGTAAAGGTAGGTCAGAAGTGGTTTACCAGTGCCTTCTTCTGCGCAGTACTAACCAGGATTAGCTGTAGTGGCTCTGCCATTGTCTACAAAAGATCCTTGCTTTTTGTTTGACTCTCTCCAAAATATACTTTGATTTTTTATAAAACGGACGAGTGAAGGTAAGCTGCCCCAGCAGAACGCGAAATGTTACGTAGAAAATGTTTGTAGTAGTTAGCCCTTTAAGACTTAGAATCATGGGAAATGTAGTCCAGACCAACACTAGGTCAGATGTGTCTGAACTGCATGCTAATTGGCTATCAGAGCTTCTTCTTCCCACAATTCCTTCTGGCCCGGGTAAATTGAAATCCTTTGTTCTACCAAGACCGAGTCAGAAGAGGAAGGAGGCTCCCAATTCATCTGTTTTTTCACAGACTCTAGATATGTTCTGCATCTACTTCCTGTTCAGCGATGTGTGAGTTGAGAGATTAATCCTTATGCATTTATGTGAAGAAATAATAAAGATGTAATATTTTGGACATTAAGAGTTCTGTTGTCACTACTCAAAAGGGGCCTGGGGGCCGAGCTCCAGGCGCTGGACGAGACAGTGAAAAAACAGTGACTATTAAGAGCCTACGGATATTTTGGATTTATACAGACAGACTGTATCAACAAACTTTATAAACTTGCATGCCTGCTCTGCAAACTGCTTCAGCTCATGCAAACGGCTTGGATTTTAAAAGGACATTTTTCCTGTGCTTAAAGCTGGTCTAGTCTGCATGTGAATTGCAAGGAGATTGCCTATTTGCATTTGTATATGTCTCCAGCTTACCCTCTCCAACTAGCTGAAGAAAGGGTGGGGAAAACAGATCTCCCTGCAGTTTGAACAGTTTAAAAGGTTTTAGTCTGCATGCTCCTGTTTTGCAATGTCTACAGCATTCAGCTCACTTCTCCTCTAAGTAACTCCTGGCCTTTAACCTGGCCCACAAGGACATTAAGGCAGGAAGTCTCTGGCTACCTGAAAGCAAAGCACGCCACGGTCACTGGAGCCCCATACAGCTCAGACAGCTAACGAGGTCCAAGCACCAGACGGCTACCCCTTTGCAAATCAGGAAAAGCCCCCTGTTGTAAGTTGGAGTATAAGAGGCCAAAAGAGAACCAGGGAGTGGGGAATCAGGATCCCAACATCAGCATAGAAGGAAAGCTTAGGATCATTGCTGCCTAGTGCCAGCCAAGAACAACTGAGGGCTGGCAACTCACTCACCCAAGCAGACCAGAACAGCGCCACCTGGTGGACGGCAATGGTACTGCGCCCCCAGAGAGGACAGCACCACCTGGAGGGCAGGATGTCCACCAACGTTGCAGCCACGGGAGATCAGTCTAGTGACGACACACGCCACTCGGGAGCTGACAACCTCCGACCAGGAGACGAAAGCCTGGTCGTGGGTCCAGATGGAGCAGACAGCAACCAGCAACCAGAACCCCATCGTCCTTCCAGCACGGCAGCATATCACCATCCTTTTGGTGAAGTATTATCATGAATCAGTCCACCACCAGGGACGGCATTTCACAGAAGGCGCCGTCAGAGCGGCTGGACTATGGATTGTGGGCGCGAAACGATGCATAGCAGCCATCATTAACCAGTGCGTAAAGTGTCGCAAACTCAGAGGGGCTGCAGACTTTGATCCAGCCCTCAGCTCCTACTTGATCTCCCAGGACTGTACATGGACATTCAACCCACCCCATGCATCCCACATAGGAGGTGTATGGGAACGCATGATAGAAGTAGCACGTCGCATCCTAGATTCCATGCTGATGGGAACTCAGTCACTCTCCCACGAAGTCCTAACTACTCTTCTGGCGGAAGTTGCTGCTATCATCAACGCCAGACCCTTGGTTCCGGTTTCCTCAGATCCTGACCACCCGACTGTACTGACACCAGCCACCTTGCTGACGCAGAAGACTGGAGACTGGCCAGCACCCCCAGGGGACTTTGTCGCTAAAGACTTGCACAAGCAGCAATGGCGACAGGTTCAGGTGCTAGCTGACACCTTCTGGAAGCGATGGCGACAAGAATACCTTCCACTTCTGCAAGGCCGCCACAAGTGGAAAACCTCTACACCTGATCTACACGAGGGAGATGTGATCCTGTTGAAAGACAAGGAAGCTCCTCGGAATGCATGGCCTATGGGACTTGTGGAGAAGGCCATACCAAGCGCAGATGGGCGAGTTCGCAAGGTCGAAGTACGCGTCATCAAGCCAGATGGCGCCAAGACTCTTCGCAGACCAATCGCTGAAGTGGTGCTTTTGTGCGCCAAAGAATAATTCCGGTGAATCCTGTTAGACCGTGTGCATGTTATTTGGATATGCAACCTAGTTGTGTGTAGTATTGTATAATCCCAGTTAGACTTGTTATATTAACCATAGTATGCATGCAGTTAGTGGAATTCATAAGAATTCCAGGCGGGGAGTGTGCTGCCCCAGCAGAACGCGAAATGTTACATAGAAAATGTTTGTAGTAGTTAGCCCTTTAAGACTTAGAATCATGGGAAATGTAGTCCAGACCAACACTAGGTCAGATGTGTCTGAACTGCACGCTAATTGGCTATCAGAGCTTCTTCTTCCCACAATTCCTTCTGGCCCGGGTAAATTGAAATCCTTTGTTCTACCAAGACCGAGTCAGAAGAGGAAGGAGGCTCCCAATTCATCTGTTTTTTCACAGACTCTAGATATGTTCTGCATCTACTTCCTGTTCAGCGATGTGTGAGTTGAGAGATTAATCCTTATGCATTTATGTGAAGAAATAATAAAGATGTAATATTTTGGACATTAAGAGTTCTGTTGTCACTACTCAAAAGGGGCCTGGGGGCTGAGCTCCAGGCGCTGGACGAGACAGAAGGTGTGCTTGTTGATGAGTATATCTCCCCCAGAAATGAACCAGAGGCTGGAGAGATAACCCTTTGGGAAGGAGGAGTTCTCTTATTATTAAATGAACCGCATCTTGCCTTCCTGGAATCCAAAGAAGCTGTCATCAGCATTCAGGGCCAGGGCATATGAGGTTGCAGATTCAGACAAGTGGCCAAACAGGTGCCTCTAGGAAGCCCACAAACAAGAGGACTGTAGCAGCATTATCTTGTCCGCATTCCACTCCTCTTGATACTGGAGAGAACAGGCATGTATCATGACTCGTATCTATTTTGGCTGGTAGCCTTGAAGTATCCTCCATGAACATATCTATTCCCCTTCCAAGTTGGCAGCCATCACCACATCTTGTAGCAGAGAGTTCCACAATTTAACTATGAGTTAAATCCATCCCAGTTACCCCCTCTTGCTGTCTGTCTAGCTAATTCCCCCCAACATAAGTGGTGACTGCCAGCTTAAGGTAACAGAGTAATGGTGGATCATGTGGGCATAACCCTGCACGTCTGAATACCATGAGTCAACACACAGTGCAAATGTAGGGAGAACAACCCAGTGGAAAATTCTTTAGGTTTGTTTGAGTGTGCATATGATTTTCTGTGTGCTTGGTACTATCAGAGCGACTATCAGGGTTGGGAATCTTTCTCCTCTTTTCACCTCCTAAGATCAGTCTCTCCTGTTATACCACAAGTTCATGCAAATGGCTGCAAGGCATAGTAGTTTGCAAGGGGGCAACACAGTGTTTTTTCCTTTTGTCCTCTCTTGGGTCTATCTCAGGTGGACCTCTGGTGCAATAGAAAAGGGCTTTTATAGCATAGGAATCTTTTTAGAATGGCTGTGAAGCACCATTTTGAGTTGCAAGGTAATGGGAGAGAGTTCCCAACGCCTTAGCTTTAGTTCCACAAGGTTTGTGGCCATTGGGAAGAACAGCTTGGAGCATCTGCCATTGTGCCAGGCCAGTTATCCCGAGTTGTGAAGTAGTGCCCTCCCTTCCAAAAACTCTGCATTTGAATTTTGATCAGGTAGCTCTGGTTCCTGATCCTCTCCCCTCTCCCCACTCTGAACCCCCCAGGCAATGACTGTAAGTTAATTAGAGCTCGGTTTCCCCCTGCAACCTTACCAGGTAGTAGGACCAAGGTTATTTTTTAAGATTTGAATAATCCTTCCCCATCCCTGAGCCAAATGTCCCTCATTTTGATTCACAGTTAGGGGTTAACTAACCATGGTGTGCTTTCCTATTAAGGACTCTCCAGAGTTGAACAGCAGCACAGAGGCAGTAGGAACTCATTGGTCAGGAGAAAATTTCCTCTTCCTGGCTAAACTCTTCTAGTGGTGCGAAAATGTGTAGCTCCAGCTTAGACAAGTTAGAGAAATGAGTGCTGAAGATAGAGGATCCTCTTTTGCTTGTGGGTGTCTCATCCTTCAGACAGCAAAGAATTAGGAGGAGGGCAGGGTAGAGTGAGGATAGGCCTTTGGAGGCCTCAAGGCACAGCAAGAGAGCCTCCTCAAAGCAGATGGACCCTCAATAGAAAAGCCTGGCTACCTAGTGCACCTTCCTCCTGGACTTCTCTACATTTTCCTTGGGCAGAGGCACTACCAATATGGCACCACAATCCTCAAAGTTGGAACCAGAGGCATGGATATAATCTTCCCCTCATTCGTTGCTGACTTTGACACACAGGAACAAAATGTCACCTTCCAGTAAACCAAAACAAGAACTATCTGTATATTAAGGGGTACTTTTCCAGTGTTTATATGTTTAGATGTTCCTCATGGAATGCAAAACAAGCACTACTGTATTGCTGCACTCAGCAAAAGTCACCATTTCTCATGGCTAACTATACAGAGTCAGGGTCTGAATCTTCTGGAGATCAGTTGTAATCCCAGGAGATCTCCAGCTACCACCTAGAGGGTGGCAACCCTATTTATACAACTGTATTTTTTCCAGCACATGACATACTGTGGCTATTTGAGAATACCAGAAGTTGAGTTAATTTTACTGGCACCTAACTCTGGACGAGGGGAAACAAGTTTTTAAAGAGCAGAGATCAGATTGTTTCAATGGATAGAGAAATAAGGAGACACACACAACCTTGCTATAATCCTTTAGTAGTAAGGGTTCAGTTAGTGAGATTCCATTAAGTAGAACAGCAAGTGAAGCCAAACAGAGATACTTAAGACATGTTATCAGGTATATCAATCTCTAATGTGTTTTGCTAAGTTCCACTAAAAAAAAAGTTCATTTGAGATCAGAACAAAAGTGCATTTCATATTTGTCTAGACAGAATCCATCTTGCAGGAATTCTCCAATCTAACTTCTTTCTCTCCAAGGACATGTTCTCAGACCATTTAATTGACTCACATGATTCAGTTGTGAATCTGGTCTGGGAGGGGGAACTCGCTCCTACCCTGGAAAGTTCCATGGATACTGCCCCTTGATTGGTTGAGGAGGTCAGGAGGTTATGGTCAGCTTCTTCCTGTAAGTGTAGCTAGAAAGAAGAATCTCTTTTCCCTTTCCCCCTCAATCCTCCTTGCTGCCAGGAAGATACTTGTATTATGATCTGGAAACTTTTTGCTTCAAGAACCAACTGCGCTGTGCTCGGACTCCAGTAAATAGATAGTCAAGTTTGTTATTTTTGTGCATTCTACTGCCATAGACCTATATGCCTTGTTTTTTTTTTAAACTTTCTTAAATTTCTTCAATAAAGGCTTAATTTTGCTTTATGGTGTGTGTTACATGGAGAGTTACTGGTACCAAACCCAGGTGAGCTTGGTTGCATTACTACACCAAGGCTGGGCCAGCCATGACAAGGTTGAAGAAAGCTGTAGAAGGCTTACCCTCCTAGTGAATACCAAAAATTGTCTACTAGCTGTGCTGCAACTGCACTGTGATAAAACATATGATAACAGGGAGCCCCATTAATTTACATCAAGTGGAATCATTTCACTTTTGTCATTAGATGCTCCTTGGTATTCAGATCAGGCCTCAGTAATATAATATAGCATTTGGGAATAAAGATACAACCTAAAAGCCCAGCACTGGAGGCCAGGATGGAGAAGACCTGCGTGGCTACCATGTATTTCCCCTTCGTGCTCAGGTAGGTGGGCACAAAGGACACCCAAACACTGCAAAACATCAGCATGCTGAAGGTGATCATCTTGGCCTCATTGAAAGCTCCAGGCAGCTTCCTGGCCAGGAAAGCCAATGTAAAAGAGATGGCAGCCAGGAAGCCCATGTAGCCCAGGGCAATGTAAAACATGGTGAAAGAGCCTTGGTTGCATTGCAGTGCGATCTGTTCATTCTGGGAGTGCAGGTCAGCCTCTGGGAAGGGGGGAGAGGTTCTCAACCAGAGAATGCAGAGGCCAATTTGAACGGAGGAACAAGAGATGACAATGGAGTTGGCCAGACTCTTCCCCAGCCATTTCCTCATCTTGTTCCCTGGCTTGGTGGCCATAAAAGCCACCACTACTGTGATAGTTTTGGCCAACAGAGAAGAGACAGAAACCGAGAAGATGATGCTGAAGCTGGATTGTTGAAGAAGACAGGTCACCTTACTTGGCTGGCCAATAAATAAAAAGGAGGACAGGAAAGAAAGTAGAAGAGAGATGAGGAGAATGTAGCTGAGGTCCCTGTTGTTGGCTTTGACTACAGGAGTACCTAGGAACTTAATGAACAGTCCTAAAATGCCAGCAGTGATTAGAGACAAGAACAAAGGAATGACGGCTAGGACAATCCCCAGAGGTTCTTCATAGGACAAAAATGTTATAGCCTTCAACAAACATTTATCTCGGTCCTCGTTTGGATGCTGATCTTCTGGACATTTGTCACAATGGTCTGCATCTGGAAAGAACAAGAGTGCTTTCAATATGATTGATTGATGGACTGATTGATTCAATTTATCGGCCACCCTTTCCTGGCTGATGCCAGGTTCAGAGCAGCTAACAACTCCCTAAAACAATTTAAAACAATTCATGTTACATAAAAATTTGCAATAAATCCACAATAAAAATATTAATAAACATCACCACTATAGCAACCATAGCAACTTCAACCATTTGCAGGCACATAGCAGAGAAAGGGGAAGGTCGGGGAGGAGAGGCCACCTAGATGGAATACTGATGGAAATACCACCACTGTCCTCAACCATTTGCCTGGTAGAACAGCTCAGTTTTACAGGCCCTATGTAATTGCTTTAAGTCCCACGGGGCTGGAACTTCACTGGGCTTAGAGTTCCACCAGGCTGGGGCCAGAGCTGAGAAGGCCCTGGTTGAGAACAGCCAGATATTTTTAGGGCCAGGGATCTCCAGTGGATGTTCTCCAGCTGAGCAAAGTGCTCTTTGAGCGGGTGTACCAACAAAGGCGTCCCACAGGTACAATGGTCCCAGACCACAGGGGAGGGGCCGTGGCTCAGTGGTAGAGCATCTGCTTGGCATGCAGAAGGTCCCAGGTTCAATCCCCAGGATCTCCAGTTAAAGGGACTAGGCAAGTAGGTGATGTGAAAGACCTCTACCTGAGACCCTAGAGAGCTGCTGCTGGTCTGAGTAGACATTACTGACTTTGATGGACCAAGGGTCTGGTTCAGTATAAGGCTGCTTCATGTGTTCATGTGTTCAGACCATTTAGGGCTTAGAAGGTCAATACCAAAACTTTAAACCTGATCCTATGCTTAACCTGGAGCCAGTACAGCCGATGGAGCACTGGTGGGATGTGTGCCCTCCAAGGGGTCCATGTTAGGACCCATGTTGATGCATTCTGGATGATTTGAAGTTTCCAGATCACTCAAGGATATTTTTGATGATGCCCATACATCTAGTGGTCAGAAGTGTATGGATGGGTATACTGCCACATTCAGATAGCATCCCTCTGAATCCCAGTTGCTGTAGGGCCACAAGGAATGTTGGGGTTAGTCTGAGCTGGGGATGTGAAAGAAGGTGTGGCATGGCTTTGATCTTACCCAGAGGGGCTCTTACGTTCTTAAGGGAAAGAGATCACGGACAGAAATTATGCAAATGAGCTGGGAGTATCACCAGTATGTGAACAGAACAGGTTTGGAAGGGGCTTACTTTCCATCTCTTATACAGACAGAGCCATGGAGCAGTACAACATGTTTATTGCGTTTTGGCATTTCTTGACCTCTGTATACTCTTCTTTCATCTCTGAGTCCATGGACATGGTTTTGGACCCAGGGAACTAATGAATTGGGATGTTGCCTCCTAAACCCTCCCCCCCCCGCCCTGCAAGGTAATTTATTTGGAGACACCCACCTTCCTGTGTGGAGATGGTTCCTTCCGGGCATGGAAAACAGTCATAGCAGCAAAACAGCTTTCCTTCCTGGGTCACCTTGGCGTTTCCAGGCTGACAGCTCTTGGTACACCTAGAACTGGGTATGGACTAAATGGAAAATCAAGTAGAAGGGAGAAATATCAGTTGCTTTGTCGAAGGCTTTCACGGTCAGAGTTCATTGGTTCTTGTAGGTTATCCGGGCTGTGTAACCGTGGTCTTGGAATTTTCTTTCCTGACGTTTCGCCAGCAGCTGTGGCAGGCATCTTCAGAGGAGTAACACTGAAGGACAGTGTCTCTCAATGTCAAGTGTGTAGGAAGAGTAATATATAGTCAGAAAGGGGTTGGGTTTGGGCTGAGTCATTGTCCTGCAAAAAGTAATGTGCTAATCATTTTCCTGTAAGTATCTTGATACTTACAGGACAATGATTAGCACATTACTTTTTGCAGAACAATGACTCAGCTCAAACCCAACCCCTTTCTGACTATATATTACTCTTCCTACACACTTGACACTGAGAGACACTGTCCTTCAGTGTTACTCCTCTGAAGATGCCTGCCACAGCTGCTGGCGAAATGTCAGGAAAGAAAATTCCAAGACCACGGTTACACAGCACGGATAACCTACAAGCACCAATCAGTTGTTTTGTCTATGCAAACAGTCTCTGAAAATGTACAACAGGACAGGCCTGATTTTGTCACCTCTGAATTCAGGCCTGCACTATTGTTTAGGGTTGCCAGATCCCCCCTCTCCTCCGGCGGGAGGTTTTTGGAGTGGAGGGGAGGCGGGGATGACGTGTGTGCAGCTGCGCCGACGTGATCGCATCACTTCTGGCTTACACCAGGAATGCCACATCACAAGGGGCCTTTTAAAAGGCCAGTTGTGATGCGGTGCTTCCGGGTGTAAACCGGATGGGGCACTTCGGGGTGTAAACTGGAAGTGACGTGATGCAGCATGCAGGCGTGTGTGCACGCTTTCCTGCCGACCCTCAGCTGGTCGGTGGGCAGCCAGGTAGATTGGTGGGGTTTTGCCCGCCACCATGGTCGCTTGGCAACCCTACTTTTGCTCCATGAATGGGAGTTAGATTTTCATCCCCTGAGACAGAGCAACTTGAAAGGAAGCATCAGAGGCAAATGAATGGTTTGGTGACTTCAGATACAGAAGGTGAGTCTGTGATGGACAATTTTAGATCCTGGATGCCAGACTTCCCAGAGCTAGTGCAAAGGAGACATGACTTCTTAGTCTGAAGGAATGTAGAAGGTACACCTTAATGTGGTGTGTGTGTATGGGGGAGTCAATTGTGTTTGGGAGCAATACCGTTAGGGGTCTAGACTGTCTAGTAGCTAAACTCCTAGCAGAGTCACTCAAGGTGGAATGGTCAGAGCTGAAACACCAGATGAAGATGCATCCACCCCCTTCATGGATCAACAGGCACAACAGCAGATGAGAACAGACAGTTCCAGTGTCGATGGGGGTACAGGAATCATTGAAGGGTAGCTACTGGGCAGTAGCAGTGGTGGAAGGTGAACCTGGCCAAGTATCTTTTGTAGACAATGGCAGTCCCACTTCAGCAAACCCTGGTTAGTTCCTCACAGAAGAAAGCAATGGTAAACCACTTCTGACCTACCTTTATCTTGAAAACTCTGTGGTGAGACAATCCAAAAAGATAAAAAATACAGTGCTGGAAGATGGAACCCCCAGGTTGAATGGCCCTCAATCAGCTACTAGGGAAGAGCAGCGGAAAAGTACGAGTAGAATCATAGAATCGTAGAATCATAGAGTTGGAAGGGACCACCAGGGTGTTGGAACATAAGACTGCACATGGCAAGCAGATGTAAAAGATCTAAGTAACATCCAGGTGATTGGTGGTGTCACATGACAGCTCAATGACTGAGCAGAAAAACTGGCTTGTACTGGACTGAGCTAGATAGTCCTGGAGACAAGGCAGCCAACAGTTGATTGGCTGGGAGACTATGCCAGATATGTATATAGGTGTGTTATATATGTATTGGGTTGTGGGTTGTGGAGAATTGGTGACCAAGCGGAGCATTCTGTCACTGTGAATAAAAGAGCACTTTTATACTACGTGCTGAGTCTTCTGTACTTACTCGTCTGTTGAGCTGCAACGCTTTCTAACATACGCCAACAGGGTTATGGGCCCAGAACAGCTCAACTGCGCTACATCCTGGAGGTTCTGAGCAGAGGTACTATCTGTGGAACAAGGGCTGTAGTGAGCAGAAGGCGAGTGGATGTCTGAGGTTGAGTCAGACGGAGCAGAGGAGGTGCCCAGCAGGTCTGCCAGCAGCAGTGTGTCCGAGGCGGAGGAGGAGAGCGACACAGAGCAGGAGCAGCAGGGAGCGGGAGAAATTATGGCTCAAGCTGCAGTGTCCTTGCTTGTGGAGAAGCTCACTTCTACCAACTACAGTGTGTGGGCGTTACGTATGCAACACTACCTTAAAAGAGAGGCACTGTGGATTTATGTCTCCAACCCCCCGGATCCTGAGACGCCGCAGGACGTGGTGAAAGATGAGAAGGCACTGGCAATCATAGTGCTGAGCGTGGCTGACGACCAGCTTGTCCATGTGACGGGAGCTTTGAAAGCGAAAGCAGCCTGGGACTCTTTATCTCAGGTCTACGTGCAAAAAACAGCTGGCTCTTTGATAGCCATAACGAGACGTATGTACAGAACTTTTCTCTTGCCGTCAGTTCCTGTGAGAAACCATATAAATGAACTGACTGAATGTTTCCAAATGCTGGAGCAGAGGGGGAAGTCTCTACAGGAGGATGATAAAGTTTATACACTCCTGAGCTCTCTGTCTGAGCAGTATAATATGCTTATTACTGCTCTGGAGTCGGTTGAGATTGATAAGCTGACTCTGCAATATGTTATTGGAAGAATTTTGGAACATGAGAAGAGATTGCTTGCAACAAATCCTGGGAAGCCTGCCAAGCCGGAGGGAAACCTGCCAAGCCGGGAGACGCAGAGGTTTGCCGGCGGAGAGAGGAATGCGGAGCAGAGAAAGCCGGGTGATTTACAGCAACACGTGGCTCTGAAGGTCAGACGTTGCTACATCTGCAAGGCAACAAATCACTTAAAGCGCAACTGCCCAGAAGCAAGAAAGAAAAGCCGAAGGGACCAGTCGTCATGTGAGTTTGTGAGCGGTCAGAAGGCATCATTGGTGCTGACTGAGCACAGTGACACAGCCGGTGTCTGGATTTTAGACTCTGGTGCGTCACAGACCATTTGCCGGCACCAGGAACTTTTAAAAGACACACAGGACTCAAGTTTGCTGCATGTAAGCCTCGCTGATGGAAGGAATTCTGAGGTGACACGAGAGGGGAGTGTGTGGTTCCAGCTTTGAACTATACATTTAAAAAGGTGCTATGTGTCCCTGAACTAGAGAACAATCTGTTAAGTGTAAGTGCCCTTGACAGGGCTGGATATACTGTAACATTTACAGACAAGGCTTGTAAGATATCCAAAGGTGGGAAAGTGCTTCTTACAGGGAAAATGTGTAATAATGTGTATGTGGTAGAAAATAGGCATGTGGAGGCAAAAATGATAACTAATAAGAGCCCCCATGACAATTGCATACATCTGTTACATAGAAGGTTGGCTCATGCAAATTTTGAGACCATAAAGAAAACGCTAGCCTTACTGGGGAAGGAAAAAGTTAAAGAGTGTGGAAACTACCTGGATTGTGAGGTTTGCAAAAGTTCCAAATCTAAGGCTTACCCAGTGGCTAAGCATAGTGAGAGACTCTCAGACACAGCACTAAAGGTAGTGCATGCAGATGTCATAGGCCCCTACAGGGAGAGTCACTCAGGTAACCATTACGCGTTGATTCTGGTGGATGATTGCACCAGATTCTCATGGGTGTATCCTTTGAAAAAGAAATCACAGGTGTTTGAAACATTTAAGTATTGGGCCAAAAGAGTACAGAAACAGCTTAAATGTACTTTGGATTCTCTCCAAACAGATTTTGGGGGAGAATTCATGTCAAATGAGTTTAAGAAATGGTTGCAGGTGCAAGGTGTGAGGCACAGGGTTGCCAACGTGGCGGTGCCAGCAGAAAATGGCGTTGCTGAGCGACATGGGGGAATGCTACAGACAAAAATGTATTCCATGTTGCAGGATGCAGGGTTGCCAATGACATACTGGGCAGAAGCAATCAAGGCCGCCTCTTATGTTTCCAACAGGATCTGGACCAGGTCCATAAATGACATACCTTATAGGGTTTTGTACCAGAGGGATCCTAGCTTAGGTTACCTCAGAGTGTTTGGTACAAAAGCCTGGGTTGATGTGCCAATATCCAAGAGAAGGAAAGGAGGAGCGAGAGCTAAAAAAACTAACCTTCCTTGGGTATCAGTCTGGCATGAAATCATACAGGTTTGCTGATGAGCATAATTCTCTCAGCTACAGCAGAGCTGCGAATTTTTGTGAGGGAAATAACTGGGCCAGAATTCATGGACAGGAGGAGCCAAAGGAAATTGGGCTACCATTGACAGATCTCTCACAGGATGCAGATGGGGTGAAGCAGGAGGGATCTCCTCAGAGGGCTTCATCACCAAGGGCTGAAGAGGGGAGGCAAATTCCTAGGGTGTCAAGCAGAAGCACTAAAGGAATTCCCCCGGAGAGGTATGGTTTTGAGACTACTGATGTAAATCATGTGCAGGTCAAAGAACCAAAGAGTTTTCAGGAGGTAATGGCTTTGGAAAGCAGGGAAAAGGAGGCCTGGCTAGAAGCCATGCAAACTGAGTTTGATTCCTTGAAAGAGAATAAGGTATTCTCTATAACAAAACTGCCAGCTCAGAGAAAAGCCATAGGGTGCAGATGGCTTTACAAAGTCAAACAATGTCCAGAAGGGAAGATACTCCGCAAGGCCAGGCTCTTGGCTAAGGGTTATTCCCAAGTTGAAGGGCAAGACTTTGATGAATTATTTGCTCCCACTGTGAAGGCTGATACTATAAGAGCTGCACTGTGTAAAGCTGTCAGAGATAACATGTTAGTGCACCATTTTGACTTCACCACTGCATATTTGAATGCGACAATAAGTGAAGAAATATATATGGAGCAGATCCCTGGGTTTGAATGCAAGGGTAAACAGGGAGTACTAAAATTGCACAAGGCTCTGTATGGATTAAAGCAGAGTGCACGTGCATGGTCCCAATGCATTAGTGAAGCATTGGCAAATCTTGGGTTTAAGCAAGGTGTTGCTGATCCTTGTATGTTTACCAAATGTGTAAAGGGCTCTGACTGTGTTTTATTTTTGTATGTCGATGACCTATGTTTGTTGTGTCATACAAAGGAACAACTAAACTGGTTTAAGGAGGCTACTGGAAAACTGTTTAAGATGAAGCATCTTGGTGACATTCAAAATTATCTGGGGGTAGAAATTACCAGGAACCCAGAAGGATATTTTGAGTTGTGCCAGGAGAAAAAGATTGAACAGCTCCTAGAAAAATTTAAAATGACAGAGGCCAAAAGCACTGAGACACCCATGACAACAGGGTATGTGAAAGAGGTGGATGACAAGGTATTCCATGACAAAAATCAATACCAATCGTTGGTGGGTTCATTGTTATATCTGTCATGTTGGACAAGACCAGACATTTGTATGGCAGTACATTTACTTTGCCAGAAATGTGCATGCCCATACATGAAAGACTGGAATGCAGCAAAAAGGGTGCTGCGTTACTTAAAAGGCTCAGCTTCAGCCAGGTTGTGTTTAAAGGCTGATGCAGAGGAAACAATCACAGTATATAGTGACTCCAGTTGGGGAGAAAGGGAAGAAGGAAAGTCTACCACTGGGTATGTGCTATTTCTACATGGGGCACTGGTTATGTGGAAGTCTTTGAAACAGACTCATGTAGCTACCAGCACATGTGAGGCAGAATATTCTGCATTAAGTGACAGTGAGATTCAGCTGGAATGGCTGAGTCAGCTGGCTAAAGACCTAAATCTTGGTTGTGAAATACCTGTGTTTACTGTGATAATACTGCAGCACAGCAATTGGCTGGGTATCAAGGCATAAAAACAAGAAGTAAACACATCACAATAAGATACCAGAATGTCAGGGAAGCGGTCAACAATGGTTTGATGGTTCTGAAACATTGTGCTTCAAATGTAAATATTGCTGACGTTTTTACCAAGTGTTTGCCTACAGAAAAGTTTGAACTGTTCAGAAGCAAATTGGGGCTTGCAATGTCAGTCTAGGAGGAGTGTTGGAACATAAGACTGCACATGGCAAGCAGATGTAAAAGATCTAAGTGACAGCCAGGTGATTGGTGGTGTCACATGACAGCTCAATGACTGAGCAGAAAAACTGGCTTGTACTGGACTGAGCTAGATAGTCCTGGAGACAAGGCAGCCAACAGTTGATTGGCTGGGAGACTATGCCAGATATGTATATAGGTGTGTTATATATGTATTGGGTTGTGGGTTGTGGAGAATTGGTGACCAAGCGGAGCTTTCTGTCACTGTGAATAAAAGAACACTTTTATACTACGTGCTGAGTCTTCTGTACTTACTCGTCTGTTGAGCTGCAACGCTTTCTAACATACGCCAACACAGGGCCATCAAGTCCAACCCCCTGCACAATGCAGGAAATTCACAACTACCTCCCCCCTCCACACCCCTAGTAGCACTATGCTTAATTATGCAACTGGACTAAAGCCAAAAGAATGTTCAGTTGTAGACATGCATGGATGCAAAAGGGAAGTCCATAGCTGTTCGACACATATAATCACAACATTGAACATTAGAACTGTCTACAGCATTACCCTGATCCAGCAAGGTAGTAATTTTCTCAAAAAAGAGATAAGATTAGTCTGACATGACTTATCCTTGAGAAACCCATGCTGGCTCTTAGTGATCAGATCCATCCTTTCTAAATGCTCAAGGACTGACTGTTTGATGATTTGTTCGAAAACCTTTCCTAGTATAGAAGTCAAGCTGATGCGTCGGTAGTTACCCGGATCCTTCTTTTTCCCCTTCTTGAAGATGGGGACAACATTTGCTCGCCTCCAATCTTCTGGCACCTCACCTGTTTGCCAAGACTTTTCAAAAATAATGGACAGAGGTTCAGAAATTACATCTGCAAGTTCTTTAAAGAAACCAGGTGTCTGTGCACTACCCCAATGCCAATTCTAGGCTGCAAATCCCTTCCCTCATCACATGTTCTGTTTATGCCATGTTGAGCACCACTTCCCTGACGAGAAAAAACTGAGGAAAAGTAGGAATTGAGTAGTTCTGCCCTCTCTTCATCTCCTGTTACAATTTCACTTTCCGGTCCACGCAATGGGCTTATCTTGTTCTTACTCTTACTCTGTACATAGGAAAAGAACCCTTTTTTTGTTGTGTTTAGCATCTCTTGCTAGCCTAAGTTCATACTGAGCTTTAGCTTTCCGAACACTCTCCCTACAAGCACTAGTTATTTGTTTATATTCCTCTTTGGTTATAAGGCCCTCCTTCCACTTGCTAAATGAGTCTTTTTTATTTCTTAAATCTTTAAAAAGATGTTTATGTAGCCACCCTGGCCTCTTTAGGCTCCTCCCTTTTTTCCTTCTCAAAGGAATGGTTTGTGATTGCCCTAGAAGTGAAAATGACTAAACTGAGGCTATCATACTTTGGTCACATTATGAGAAGACAAGAGTCACTGGAGAAGACAGTCATGCTAAGAAAAGTTGAAGGCAGCAGGAAAAGTGGAAGACCCAACAAGAGATGGATTGACTCTATAAAAGACTGACGTGGGAGTAAGTGGATTAGCAGTTATCCAGGACACACCATCAGAACTCCTTGCTTTATAGAGAACAGTGTTGTTTAATTTACAGTGCACAGATACAAAAGACAAACTGTCACGTACACTTCTCTCCACCAAACTTCCCAACACAGAGTTATAATCACACAGACTTATATACACCTGAATATACACCAGCACCTGAAACCAATTAGGCCACCTGTAGACCTGGCCACAGTATTGCATCAGCTTACTGCTTCAATCTGGTATGCTCTGGTGCACTCTGGGGCCTGCAAGGCTATTGCTGCCTCTTGCATCAGCTTAGATGTCCCAGATCTGACAGCTATCTGTCAGCTGTCTCTGTCAGATTATTATGATCAACTTGTAACTCTGACAAGGACTCCATGGCCCTCGGTTTTCGAGACCTGAGCAAGGCTTTTAAAGATAGGACATTTTGGAGGACATTGATTCATGGGGTTGTCATGAGTCAGAAACAACTTGATGGCATTTAACACAAACACACACAAAAGACTCATGATCTACCATGGCAAAGTCATGACTCAGAATTTAAGATCAGTGCCGGAGGATGATTCGAGGCTTATTGCAGCTAGAAATTATTCCATATGGAATCTGGGTAGGGCTTCCAACTCCAAGTTGGGAATTGCTAGAGACTTGGTATTGGAGCTTAGTGAAGACTCCAGACCCCAGCTGGAGGCTGGCAACCTTGCATCTGAGTTGGTTGTGGTAAGCACAGTTCCCTTCTATTGTTTGGGACAACCCGGATTTAACCACGACCCAGTCTAATGAGCTGCCAAGTGTCTGCATTGGCCTCAGAGTGATTTTCAGATGCAAGAGGAAAAGGTGCTTTGTGTAAAATCAGTCCCTCTTTTTGGGACATTGCATGAAACATTTGATTTGGATCTTCCCAGACTGGACTGAAAAACAAGAATCCAGACTTATGCCTTTACCCAGTCTAGCAGGCATGCTCTTAGCTAAAAAAAGCACATCTTCCAGGACTGGATGCCAATGCGCCCAGACCAGCCCGAACACAAGAGTAAGCTCTGTACATTGTCCCATTCTGCTATCCCTTTATTTATTTCTTTAAGCACCTGAGTAATAGATTTGGAAAAAGAAATTGATTTCCCCACCTGGTTTAACCGCTTGGGCCACATAATGGAGTTTTGGTTGATTGTCATCTTGGGGTCTTGGGATGCCTCTCTTTCCATACTCCCCACTTTCAATCCACCAAAGGATTGATTTGGAAATGTCACCCATTGCATAATATCAAAATCCACTGCAATGTCCCTATTGTCATCCAAATATATGTCACACTTGGAAGCATTGTAAAAAGCGATGTTCCTCAGGAAAGCATGAAGCTAGAATGGAAGAGATAACTTAGGCACTTAGAAACATGGAGAAGAAGGTGTATATCTTAGCACAGTTTATCTTAAACTCTTATTGCGTGGCTCATGGCCTGGGCCACGTTTTCTAGGTTCACTGTAGTTCTGAATGTTTTGCTAATGGACAATGGATCTAAATCCACTCGGGAATTCCTCTTGCTGCTTCCATGTCATACAGCACAGCCCAAAGGCATGGTATGACAGGCCCTGACATGATCATGGTATCTTGTGAACATGTGCAGAATTAATTCCTTATAGAGCTTAAACACATCATACACATACAGAGGTTTGTGTAATGTATAATGAAAGTCTGTGTCATGCTGACAGGCTAGCTCTGTGTCAGGCTGACAGACTACTCTCAAGGTTAGCTCTATCAAAGCTAACTACTAAAGTTACTCTGGCTTTGTCCTTGAAGGGGCAGCGTAAAGTCACCTTTCTGACTCAGCTGCCAGATGTTAGAATCTCAATGGCCTTTTCAAGGTCTTAAGATATCTTAATGTACTAAGAGTGCATTAATAGCTGAAATTGTGCTTAATATAGCCTAAAGGCATTATAGTTCTCTCAAGATAAGAGTAATATGCTTCCTTGCTCTACTGTAATCTTGCTAGATGCAATCCTACTAACTAATGTAAACAAAACACTTTGCAAAGTGACAGTGTCAGCTATAATTGTGTTCTGTTAGTTATATAGTTAAACGTTGTGCTACAGATTTCAAAGTAGCCTCATTTAATGCGTATAGTCCTAACAAAGAGGATGGTATAGAAATTAAATATGTAACTTGATCATGTAACTCAGAAATGAGTATTTATACTTTAGGCACAGAGGACTGAAAGAAAAGGAAATCCATATAAGACAGGAGCAGATGCCACTAAGCTCCTGGTATCTGATAAGAGAGAATAAAGGTACCCTTTTGAAGGATAAGGAAGAGGGGATAAAGGAACACTCTTAATGGGTCTAGAAATTGTATAAATACCAGCCACAGTACAGCTGGCACTTTAGAGTTCTATGGCTGGCAGACTGCAGCTGTCTGGTGTAGCACCTCCATCTCAAAAGGCTTGAGATGTAAAACATTGAAACTCTGTCCTTGCGTGGACAGTAGTTCACAGATATCTTGAGGTATCAAGATCTGGATATTTCAACATATCTTACTTACAGTCTTCTTGTGAGACTGCTCTATTCCTAGAAGAGGATAGAGACCCTTAGAATTCCTATTCTTTGAATAGGAATCTAAGTGCAGTGATCTTTCCATGTATTGGAACACTGAGAGTCCATCAGATTTATGGATTCTTACAAACTAAGCCTATTTGGCTTACCAATGCTAAGAAGCATCCTGAACACAGGGCTAATAGCTAGACCTCTGAGATTGTGTCAGAACGTCCTCTACTTAACAGAGGGACTTCTGAACCTCCTCAGAGCAAGAGACCAGAGAAGGGAAAGGAGACTCTCTGTACTCTGTGAGATATGCACAATGCACATACACAGATTGGCACAGTCAAAGAGACTGTAAACAGCTTTAAGCTAACACATAGTATTTATATATTCAGCATTGCTGTCTAAAACTAGAAAGAGCATGCATAGCATGTACATAGACAATACCTGATCTTAATGATGATCAGTTAAGAATATTAATAGAAGTCTTTAAAGGATTCAAGACTTAGCAAATACAGATACTCTGGGATAACTTCATATGTTCTCATAGAGCTTAGATTCTTAGAGGACTCCAGATGATACAGATGACACAGCAAGGTATAGTGTGTCTTCTGTACAGAAATGTTATGATGTTTTGAATGATTTAAGTTAGGATGCTTCTAACCAAATCTTTCTCCAAAGAATTAACCATATTTTGACAAGATTTCTGTAACCTTATATTCTGAATGAAGGTGCATTGCACTAAGGATACTTTATGAGTATATTCTGACTAAGATACTCCTTTATGGAGGCATAGAGAATGTGAATGATTACTTGCTACATAAACATGTTTAAGACTAATGATGTCTATCCTTATATGATATTTTAAGGCTTTGCAACCAAAAAGCATATATTGTATAATGTAAATAAATGTGGTTTTTATATATACTTCTACTCTTGTCCATTATTATAAATTTATTGGCGTGTTCAAGAGATGTCCTAGAAGCAATAACAAGTTTCTAGGAACCGTTGATTCCTGTCTAGTGGTGTCTCGCTGAATAAGATAACTCCATTTCTCAGTAAATGGTACATTCTAAGAGTGTAGGCACTTAACGGCCCGAACCGCGACAATGGAGCCCCGAGTGCACAAAAAGCTAACATAGCCCAAGCTGATGCTTTTTGGAGGTATGCCATACAACACTGCTGAAATGCTACACTGTGGGAAAACATGACATAGCCCATAGGGATGAGGAAAACATGTGAATCTGCCCCATACACCAGCCATACCCAGGAGCCAAAGTTCAGGATACCAGTTGATGGGACAATGGCCTCTGGTCCCAGCCTCTGGGTGAACCCCGAGTGCCAAAGTACCTAGGATACACGTTCCTATATCTGTGCTCGCTCACAACCCCACTGAAACCAACTTTTGTAGTGTTGGATTTCTGCACCAACCGAACAAGTTTGCAAGGGTTGCAAGATGGAGTTCCCGATGTGACAAGGTGACCACGGATGATTCTGTTGAAACGGCATCCAAAACTAAGCTGGTTTACACATCATAAGCTTTGGTCATGAACTCTGAGAGAAGGGTGTGACTATTAAGGAATGAGCATTGTTGTTATTGTCACTTTTGTATTGTGTATTTGGTGTTAGTGTGTATGTATCATTCTCCTTGACATTTAGCATTAGGGTTAGATTAGCCTGTCTTGTCTGTGCTGTATGTTGATAGAATTATAGAATATATCTTTTGCATTTTGAGCCACGTGCTGTTTCTTATTTTTGAGAACCTCTAGTCTAGGTAATAGCTGGAGATCTCCTGCTATTACAACTGATCTCCAGCCGACAGAGATCAGTTCACCCGGAGAAAATGGCTGCTTTGGCCATTGGACTCTATGGCATTGAAGTCCCTCCCCTTCCCAAACCCTGCCCTCCTCAGGATCTGCCCCAAAAACCTCCCACTGGTGGCGAAGAGGGACCTGGCAACCTTAATTAAGGTAATAGTAATAGGAATGCGGACTACACTACTGTGTACAGTACATATGATCTGTTTGCTCCTACCACTTAGCTTGGAAAGAAGGCGGTTAAGGGGAAATATGATAGAGGTCTATAAAATTATGCATGGTATGGAGAGATTGGTATGCATAGTATAGAGATCTCTCTCATAATACTAGAAGGTGGGGTCATCTGCTGAAGCTGGAGGGTGAGAGATTCAAAACAGATAAAAGGAAGAATTCCTTCACACACACAGTTAAATTGTGGAACTCCCTGCCCCTGGATGTAGTGATGGCTGCCAACTGGGAAGACCTTGTAGTGGTAGTGGAACTAGTCACATTTAGCCTTATAAAATATATATTCATGCAACGTATGTTAAGTAAATCTGAATTTCCTGCCACAGAGACTGGCAAGTAGGAAGAAAAAACTCAATTGCTAACCAGCAGTAAGAGATTCTAGGCTCTCTGCCAAAAGCCTCAGCTATAATGTCAACAAAAGATAACAAAGCAAGAAAGCGGTCCCTTTGAATATTGCTGCCTTTACAAGATGCTTCAAGCATCCTTCCTTTAACTTTCTCACCATATTATAATTAATGGGCTTGACATTGAAGATCTGATTATCTATCTGTACATATGTATAACAGAAAACCTTGCCCTGGGCCATGTAAAGAAAACTTGTGAGGTGTGAAAGATTAAATGATGTTATGAGAAAGTTTTAGAAGGATAAAGTTTGTTATCAGATAGTTTTCAGACCCTTGAGAAGATGTCATGTAAAAATTGTGATGTATAACCACAGATTAAGATTCGCATGGTAAAAGGTATATAAAGGCTTAGAAATTGTTCCATAGTTGGGAGTGCTTTAGCAGACTGTGCTGTCCGTCTGTCTAAAGCAGTGGTTCCCAACCTTTTTTTGACCAGGGACCACTAGGACTTTTTTGTTCGGTGCAGGGACCCCCAGGTTCAAAATAAAAAATCTGAGAATTTGAAAATAAACGTTAATCATAACTGTTAGTTAAACATTAAACTTAGAATAATATTTGAATATATATTTTATAATAGAGAACTTTTAATTGAAAATATTAATTTATTATGGGTTTATAACTTTGTTTTGCGGACCTTAATTTAGTTCTCGCGGACCCCTGGGGGTTCACGGACCCCTGGTTGGGAACCAGGGGTCTAAAGAATCTTCCCCAGCAGCACATGGCCTATCCAGAGGTATGTGTGAACTTGGTATTTTCACTGTAATTTTTACTGAACAGATCTGCTTAAACATTGTAATATTCTGTTAGGTTTTTTCCTACAATGTAACTGTCATATATTTGTAACTGATGTGTTTTTGTGTTTTACCCTTATATTTTTTATACTGAAGTTTCTACAATAAAAAGGAATTTCTCAATTCAATGCTTGTATCACTACTTATGGGGTAACTGGTTAAGTAAGATAATGTATTTTCCAGTAAAATATAACATCTAGAAACCTAGTTAACTTTCACAGTACTGACCAGCTTTAAGAGGGGAGTGAACGAAGGCTATTCATGGCTACTAGTACAAATGGCTACTAGTCATGATGCATCCCTATTCTCTCCAGGATCAGAGGAGCATACCTATTATATTAGGTGCTTTGAAACACGGGCAGGATAATGCTGCTGCAGTTGTCTTGTTTGTGGGCTTCCTAGAGGCACCTGGTTGGCCACTGTGTGAACTGACTGCCGGACTTGATGGACCTTGGTCTGATCCAACCTGGCCTTTCTTATGTTCTTACCACATTGTTCTCTACTTATTGAACACCATTTTCTGTATTGTTTTAACATATCATGTCAAATATTTGTGCTTTGTTTCAGATTTCTGTACTCCTAGTTCTATTATCATGACTAGTATCCATTTTTACTAGTAGCCGTGAATGCCCCTCTCCTCCATGAACATGTCCACTACCCTCTTAAAGTCTTCCAAGGATGCCATCTAGGCAGTCCAGAGGAGGAAAATGGAGCAATGCCAGCTGCTTTAGACTGAGGAAGAAACTGCTAGTCTGGGGATGCTTTCCTGGGAGTAGGCTCTATTGGATTACATGGGACATTCTTCCAGGCAAACCTCCTTAGAATTGCTCTCTTAGAGGGCTTACCTTGGCTTTTCACTAGATTGCCTGGAGGAGATTTGGAGCTTAGACAATTGCATATTTGTCATGCAATCACTTGTTATTGCTCTATATCAGGGTTGTCAAACTTGTTTGTTCGGAGGGCCGGATATGTCATAAATGTCACTTGGTCAGGCTGGGCTATGTGTACCAAATCAAACAAACAAACAAATACCATAATGTAATGCCAGGTACTGGGGTGCTTAACAACAAATTCACATCTATCATTTTGCTCAAGAATTGCAATTTTTAAAAAGCCTTTGGCTTGTGTCCTTTATTAACCATAGAAAAGAGTTGGTCAATAAAGAGGGAATTTTGTTGATTTTTCCTCCTATTTTTGCTGATTGCACTACATCTGCAGAACAGAAACAACTACTAACAAATTGGGTCAGGTTTACAATTTCACTGTTCTCTATTTGATCTGAGAAATTTACAAATTCCAGTGCACATTTTCATGTGAAACATTTACTTCAAAAACTGGAATTGGGTTTCTTTAAACTTAGTGGCATCTCTAGGTTGATGTATTTATTTCCACATTTTTATCGCACTTCATAAAAGCTGAAGCAGATGGCAACCAAATTTAAATCAAACTGTGTAGAATAAATGCCACCAGATCATTCTAACAACTGCCAATGCAGTTAAAACATGAAAAATAAAAATAAGAACACACTATAGGTACAGTCCTCCCTTAAGGCCACAAATGGTCTCCCAAACAACACTGTTTCTGCAAGCATTTCAAAAAGCAAAAAAAAAAAAAAAAAAAAGCGGGGCGGGGAGAGAACAAACCTCCTCTAGCCTAGCAAGCCGTTCTGCTGTAGAGAAACCAGCACAAACGTCCTCTAACCTAGCAAGCTGTTCTGTTTCTCTACTGCAGAACAGCTTGCTAGGCTAGAGGAAGTTTGTGCTGGTTTCTCTATTGCAGAACAGCTTGCTAGGCCAGAGGAGGTTTTGGGGACGGTGCCTGAGGAGGGGGGGTTTAGGGAGGGGAGGGACTTCAATGTCATAGAGTCCATGGCTGGAGATCACTTGTAATAGCAGGAGATTACCAAATAGTAGCTGGAGTTTGGCAACCCTACTGTGCAGGAAGGGATGTGCAGCTGGCAGACACCATTGCCATATTAGCTCCCCAAGGCAAAGGCAGGAGCTTTGCTAGGCAATCTTGGTAGCATGGTCAAGACCAGTCATCCCGGCAGCTGCACAATCAGGGATAATTTTATAGATTTCTGTCATGTTTCCCCTTCACTTTCCTTTCCAAGCTAAGCGGTAGGAGCAAACAGATCATATACTGAGAGATCCCCTGCTTAACTCCCATATTGACCAGTTCTCCCCCCAGTGGAGAACAAACCAATAGACCTTGGCAGAGGAGTCTCAGCCAGTGACGTGGGAAGTCCCTCTGTTCCTAAGCGAGGAAAAGATATTAATACTGGAATGGCATCAAGTGCAGAATTCCCCCCAGAAGTTTTTAAAATGAGGGAGGGGAGGGTTGCCGGCTTCCAGGTACTAACTGGCGATCTCCTGCTATTACAACTGATCTCCAGCGGATAGAGATCAGTTCACCTGGAGAAAATGACCGCTTTGGCAATTGGACTCTATGGCATTGAAGTCCTTTCCCTCCCCCAAACCCACCCTCTTCAGGCTCTGCCCCAAAAACCTCTCACCGGTGGCGAATAGGGACCTGGCAACCCTAAGAGAGGGGTCTGTGCTGGAAGACAGTTACACATGAGGCCACAACAACATCTGAAGACGACAAGACGACAAGACGACAAAATTAAAACAATTGTTAATTTTGATTTGGTTATTTATGTAAAGAAAGGAATACCTGCCAGGGGTGTACTTTGTGGGGTCCAAACCCGTCCCTGCTCAACACCTGCTTGGATCTTGATGAGAAAACAGCATGTAAGGCCCTTGCTACAGCACAGAGAGCAAAGAAAGAAGAGTGGCTGTCTTCAGAGAGGATCTTCTCAATCAAACCCTGGGAAAGGGTCTCCAAATTCTCTCTCTCTGCGCATCTTTCTTGGCCTTTCACAGACAAAATGGACTTTGAATAGAAACAATGAAATGCTTTCTCTGGAAACATCATGATCGTAGAATAAAATGATATGTAACTGTGTTCTGTCATCCTAATGTTTTTCCAGTTTGAAAAAGAAAAAACACCATGGAAGTGTTCAGAAGATAACATCAAGTCATCAAAATGGAAGGTAAGGTCCCACAGAGCTGTTGTGATCCAGATTTTCCCCACAGGGGGCTTGATCCACTTCTTAGCTTCATAAAATATACTGAAGAATATTGCTTGAAAAAAGCCCATTTCCCCATTATAAACAAATACATTGACTTCTCTCCACATGCGAAATGCATCAGATGACAAGAACAATTTTTCTATACCTATTTTCCGTATGTTTGTTGTCGGGATGCTCAGTGAGAAAGCAACACAAATGCCGCTCTGGATGACCTGAGAGCGGAAGATTTTCATGAACAATTCTCCATTATCAGTGTCTGATGCGAAGAGACCGATCCATGTCCATCGGAAATGCAGGAGAAGTTGGACAATCCCCCGGTATTGCTGCTCCTCTTTTGGAACCGTCCGATAGAAAAAGGGGAATTCAATTGGATCATTAAGAATGTGTGAATCCAATCCATAACTGACCTAGGAAAGAAAGGAAGAGATGGGAGCAACATCCAAGACCTGATGATGAAAGGAGACCCATGTGTAGGAAGGATGCCTTGGTGCATGGTGCATGTTTCTATATTTAGGGGTTTTTTCCTACCCTGGATAAATTAATCTGCAAAGGTATAGGTGCCTGCACAAGGACCTCCTCAGCCAATATCAGCATGCACGCAGGAACAGAAGTTTTCTCCATTCTCCCACACCCACTGAGAGCCATGGCTTTTGCCCCCTCCCCAAGAGAGATGCATGTCAGCAATGTTCCTGAACATCTATGACTCAAGACCACTTTACTGGATTATGAGATTACATGGCAAGAATGCCTCAACGAGTCACAAGGCCTGAACCAATGGATGCCAAAGATGACCATATGATTCTATGATTCTAAATCAAAAGAGTTTCCGTCTAGACATTAGGAAGAATTTTCTAACAGTCAAAGCAGTTCCTCCTCGGGAGGTGGTGAGCGCTCCTTCCCTGGAGGTTTTTAAGCAAAGGCTAGATGGCTATCTGACAGCAAGGCTGATTCTGTGACCTTAGGCAGATGATGAGAGGGAAGGCATCTTGGCCATCTTCTGGACACTGTGTGTGTGGGGTGGGGAGGGGGAGGTAGTTGTGAATTTCTGCATTGTGCAGGGGGTTGGACTAGATGATCCTGGTGGTCCCTTCCAACTCTATGATTCTATGGGGTCGGCTATTTTTGCTAGGATTTTTAACTAACAGTGAGGAGCTGGTACATGAGGTAAGAGTGGTGGGCACTTTAAGGGGAAGCAGTCATATCCTGTATAAAATATATTTTATGTGATATTAAGTCAAACAGGTATGTTAGATTTAAGTAGGGCTGCTCTTAGTAAATTGAGGGAGATGATGGGAAGGATTTCATGGGGTCAGAATGTTGGAAGGGAAAGGGGCAAGTGAAGGGTGGATTCTGTTTTATTGTGAGTCATTGAGGGCTCAAGCTATAGCCATTATAACAAGATGGAAACATGGTATGAGATCCAAGAACCCAATGTGGATGAACAGTGAGCTCTATAGTGAATTGAAGAAAAAAGTTATGTTTAGCAAATGGAAAAAACGGACAGATGACCAAGGAACAGTTCCTACAGGTTGCTAAATGCTGCAGGGTGGTTGTTTGGGAGGCCAAAGTTCAGAATGAGCTAAGATGGGCCAGGGAAGCTCATAATAACAAGAATGGTTTTCGTAGTTAGGTAAGGAGTCCACGGAAGGTGAAGGAGGTGATTGGTCCAGTATTGGGTGAAAATAGATAAAGCTTGATGATAAAGCAATGGCAGATCAGCTTCATGAATATTTTGTGTCAGTCTTCTCTCTGAAGGAGGCTTCCTTAGGGACACTGGTATGCAGGATTTGGGTTTGCGGGTGGTCATTGAGAAGTATCTGGATTTTGACCTTGGACTGACTTTCTGGACAACGAAGTGGGACTCTGACTGGCAAGTACTAGACTGATTTCTGGTGTTGACAAACATATTGGATTTTGACGTTGCATCGAACTCTCCCTGCTGCTGAACTCTAAGACTCTGTAAGCTGAAGTGTCTCTAAGAGTCTCATCCTTATGAATGTTTAAGAATTGGAAATAGAGTTTACCCAAAGCAATAGTTATTGTGCTTAATGACCAGTTTGATTTTATATTCTAACTATCAGTGTTTGTGGTTCATTTTGGTCCCGTAGAAAGCCAGAAAGAATCGGACATCATGTGAACAGAACTTCTCCGGACAGATTGCTAAGTAAAATTCAGATGAGCTGACTCACCCTCATACCTGTGGGATTTTGGAGATGCCCATCATATTTGAAATCTGGATGGAGATTTCAGCATTGCCCCCTTCAACAACAGCCAACAAGTTCTTCTGTCTCCCACAGTGATAGTTTGGAATATTTCTTTGCCCTGTAGAGAGCAGGTCTAACAATCCATCATAAGTCAGTCTTGCATCAAAATAGTTATCATGGATGCTGTAGCCCAAAGTAATGTTGGGCAAGAGCCTGGGACTCCGATTGATCTCCTGAATGGCAATCGGGAAGGACAGGATCAATGGGTGTTGTGTAATTTTACTTCTGCCAAAAGAAGGAACATGTTTGCTTCTTTCATCCATTGAAAATATTAAGCTACATACCTGCTTATTTCTAGGCAATATATATTTATTGATTTTACCTTGGAAGCAAAGCAGTGTTGGCTCTGTAAGTATTTGGATGGGAGACCATCAAGGATTTCCAAGGTTGATATGCAGAGGAAAGCGATGGCAAACCACCTCTGTAAGTCTCTTGCCTTGAAAACCCTATGGGGTAGCCATAATTCAGCTGTGACTTGCTTGCACTTGATGCACACACAAATGCCTGCACATGTGGTGCCAAATTAGGAAGGGGCTTCATTCTTCCCCCCAGCACCACTTGCCCAATCTGAAACATTCTCGGGGACTACTCTTTTGGGGAGGGACCCTTCTCTGAGATATAGATGGATTTCACCATCAGGTCCAATAGCACCTCTAAGGATATTTCAGGTTGGGAAAATTGTGGAAGAAGAAAGTAGGAGATGTGTCTCCATGTACACCATGGTCATGATCCTAAGTGGGCACCACACATGCAGAAGTTGAGGGCATCCCAGAAATCACAGGTTATTTTGTTAACTGTCTTATACCAGGTAGGAACCAAGACTCATCCAAGGTACTTGGTAATACCACATATAATTGATGAAATAATCTAGACATTTTCAATGAGGAACAGTTCTAATACATGCAGGAATAATGCCATGCTTCAGGAGGAAAACATGTGCATCTCCAGTTAAAGGAACCAGGAAAATAGGTGATGTGAAAGACCCTGTGACCCTGGAGAGCTGCTGCCAGTCTGAGTAGACAATACTGACTTTGATGGACCAAGGGTCTGATTCGGTATAAAGCAGCTTCCTGTGTTCCTGTGTTCAACTCTTTTCTGCTCACATCTACAATGAATGTCTCTATGCAGCTGCCTCTCCTCAAGACTGTTTCCTCTCTGCTCTGGGTTGAACACTTTTCTTCTGTTGTTACTACTGCACCTTCCCTTTTGACATCTCAAAATGTGCAATGGGTGGCTTTAAAGGGGTGGCTTTAAAAGGGGATTAGACCAATGTATGAAGGATACATAGATCACTGGCTATTAGTCATGGTGACGAAGTGGAACATCCACATCCAAAGGCAGTCAACCTCAGAATTCCAGTACCAGCAGTCATCATCAGAGGGAGGCCTTAGCCTCTATGCCCTGTTCTAGGCCCTCCAGTATAACTGATTGGCCACTCTGTGAGACACAATGTTAGACTAGAAGAACTAGCGATCTAATCCATTAGGGCTCATCTTATGTTCTTATGGGACAGTGATTTAACCAGAACCAGGAGTAAGGGGAGCCTATGAAATCTGAATCAAGTAGACTCACACTTACCCATCCATCCTGATATGGGGAGGCTCATTGAAGGAGCCAGATTGTAGGAAAGCAAGAGATATAGGTACGATCCCTCCAACAAAGTAGTCTCCTGGCCTATAATAATTCTCTGGGTCATTGTCATCCTTGATGAAATGCAGTGGGCATTTTGTCTTTGCAGTCCCACAGGTGATGCTGTGGGGCAGGAACAGCAGCAGCACCAAGACCAGCACCAGCACCAGCATTCTGTTTCTCCCCCCTACAGACCCCTGCTTCTGTCTGCAGCTCAACTACAGGCCCTGACTATTAGCAAATTCCAAACCTCACTTCCAGAACTGAAACAGCGAAGTGTTAGAGCCCAGACTTCAGACTTGAGAGGGATGATAGAGCAAACAGTGGTGTCTGTCATTCCTGCCTAAATCTCATCCCAGATTCTTGCTGTCACAGGAGGTATTTGTGCACCAGAAGAAGTGTGTGTAGTTTGCCCTTGGATCTGATAATTACATTATTGTTTGTGTGGGCAATCTCTGAAGAAATTCCTTATGGAGAAGAAGACAACGCTATGATTTTGATAATTATAAGGGGAAGAATTGCCTATGCAACCTCCTGCAACTTTCTATCATTCAGTGAACAGCAGGAGAAAAACATGTTTATGGGAACTCCTCAGAGTTTAGAGCAACTTTTGTGTGAGGAAAGCTAAAGTTTCTGCAGCTTTTCTGATTAGAAAAAAGATGACTTAGAGGTTTATAAAAGTGTGTATGGGGTAAAGAGAGTGAATAAAGAGATCTTTTTCTCCCTTTCTACTGTCCCTTTAAGAACGGTGAACTCAGCAGCGGCTACAATTAGGGCTGTAAAAAAAAAAAATTCGGTACAGTTCGGATTCGGCCGAATTTGACCCTTGTGGGTTCGGTACGTGCCGAAGTCCGAACTCCCCCGCTTCAGATCCCCAGTAATTCGGGGGGATCCGGAGTTCGGGGGAAAATTCGGCCGAAGCGCGCCTTCAGGGATTCCCTGAAGGCGCGCAGGGGCCCTTTAAACTGATCTGAGCCTCCCAGCTGGGAGGTGCAGATCAGTTCAAAGGGCAGCCCGCCCCCCTTCAGCGGGCTCCGCTGGAGAGGCGCGGGCTGTCATTTAAACTCATCTGCGCCTCCCGGCCGGGAGACGCGGATGAGTTTAAAGGGCAGCCCGCCCCCCTTCAGCGGGCTCCGCTGGAGAGGCGCGGCTGTCATTTAAACTCATCTGTGCCTCCCGGCCGGGAGGCACAGATAAGTTTAAAGGGCAGCCCACCCCCCTTCAGCGGGCTCTGCTGGAGAGGCGCGGCTGTCATTTAAACTCATGTGTGCCTCCCGGCCGGGAGGCACAGATGAGTTTAAAGGGCAGCCCGCCCCCCTTCAGCGGAGCCCGCTGGAGAGCCCGCTGAAGGGGGGCGGGCTGCCCTTTAAACTCATCTGCGCCTCCCGGCCGGGAGGCACAGATGAGTTTAAAGGGCAGCCCGCCCCCCTTCAGCGGAGCCCGCTGGAGAGCCCGCTGAAGGGGGGCGGCTGCCCTTTAAACTCATCTGCGCCTCCCGGCCGGGAGGCACAGATGAGTTTAAAGGGCAGCCCGCCCCCCTTCAGCGGAGCCCGCTGGAGAGCCCGCTGAAGGGGGGCGGCTGCCCTTTAAACTCATCTGTGCCTCCCGGCCGGGAGGCACAGATGAGTTTAAAGGGCAGCCCGCCCCCCTTCAGCGGAGCCCGCTGGAGAGGCGCGGCTGTCTTTTAAACTCATCTGCGCCTCCCGGCCGGGAGGCACAGATGAGTTTAAAGGGCAGCCGCGCCTCTCCAGCGGGCTCCGCTGAAGGGGGGCGGGCTGCCCTTTAAACTCATCTGCGCCTCCCAGCCGGGAGGCGCAGATGAGTTTAAATGACAGCCGTGCCTCTCCAGCGGGCTCCGCTGAAGGGGGGCGGGCTGCCCTTTAAACTGACCTGCGCCTCCCAGCTGGGAGGCTCAGATCAGTTTAAAGGGCAGCCCGCGCCTTTCAGTGGGCTCCCCTGAAGGGGGGCCGAATTGGCCGAATTTATTCGCGAACTCCCGAACTCGCTGAATTCGGCCCCCCCGGTTGCCCGCCAGTTTTGTGTTCGGATCCGTCCGAACAGAAAATCACCGAATCAGGGGAAATTCGGTTGATTTTCAGTTCGGACCGAACCGAATTGACAGCCCTAGCTACAATGTTACAGATTTAAATGATTATCCCCTCTATCGAATGCACTGGTTATAGAATCATAGAATCATAGAGTTGGAAGGGACCACCAGGGTCATCAAGTCCAACCCCCTGCACAATGCAGGAAATTCACAACTACCTCCCCCCTCCACACCCCTAGTGACCAGAAGATGGCCAAGATGCCCTCCCTTTCATCATCTGCCTAAGGCAGGGGTCGCCAAACTCATTAGTCAAGAGAGCCAAATATCAACAGTACAACGATTGAGATTTCTTTTGAGAGCCAAATTTTTTAAACTCAAACTATATAGGTAGGTACACTGTTTATTAACTTTAATTAAAATTTAGCAGAAGTGGAAACCAGTAGAGCACCTACTGCACAGTGGGGTGGCGAATGGCTGTGGGGAGAGTGTAACCGCCCCCGTTCCTTTTGAAAGAGGCACAAAGTAGCAGGAAGAGGGGAAACCTGTAGTAATAGGCCAGGGGAGGGCTAACAATTGCCAGACAAAAAGGCCCACTGTTTTCCCCCCCCCCACCATCACCCAGTGAGGGTCCAGATGTCCAGGGATCCCAGGCACAGAGGAAGAGGCCAGCAGGTCCCCGGTCTGTGTGTGTTCCATGCAAAGAAACAAGGGGGAGATGCACAGTCCATCTTCCTTCCCCCTGCCATGGACATGCCAGTTCCCTCCTGGCCAGAGGGAGGGGCAGGTGCTCACCCCCCCCCACCATTCTGGGACCGACAGGCTCCAGATTCAGGGCAGGCAGGCGGGTGCCCGGGCAAGGTGGCTTGGCTGGAGGAGCCCCCCCCCCCGCTGGGTGGCAGGCAGGCAGGGCCGTGCGCCCAGGCGGCTTCCACGGGGGGGGGAGAAAGGAGAGTCAGCCAACTGCCCTTTCCTCCTTCCCTCCCTCCCTCCCTCGAGGCCACAGCACCAGCCCCCTCCCCCCTCCCAGGGGGGGCCTGAGCACGGCCTTGGGCCCGCTCTGCAGCCCTGGGGGCGAGAGCGGCCGTACCGAAAGAGAGGCCCATGCGGCAGGGAGGGGGGAGGTGGCGGCCGCCGGGGCAGCTCGCTCTCTGCCTCCCCCTCCCCTCCGGGCTGCGGGCGGCCTCAAGCGAGAAAGGCGCTGCGCGGGGCTTCCTCGTCTGGGCGAAGCGCGTCCAAAGCAATGAGAATTTCTCTCGAGCCTTTCTGAAGAGGGACTCGAGGAGCCAACAGTAGAAGCCAAGAGGCAGCGGGTGGGCTTACCGTGCAAATATCGAAATGGCAGCTGCTCCCTCCGCTGCTTAAGAAACCCCCAATCCCCACAGCAGGCCAGCCAGCAGCAGCAGCACGTGGTCGCTCCTTTGTAATTCGAGTGCCTCCTGCGCAGACTTCTCCCCACAGCAGGCCCGCCAGCAGCAGCGGC
Source organism: Euleptes europaea (assembly GCF_029931775.1). Classification (NCBI taxonomy): domain Eukaryota; kingdom Metazoa; phylum Chordata; class Lepidosauria; order Squamata; family Sphaerodactylidae; genus Euleptes; species Euleptes europaea. The sequence goes on from NC_079312.1 coordinate 2,371,379, forward strand.
ACGTGGTCACTCCTACGTAACCCAAGCGCCTCCTGCGCAGACTCTCTCCTGCCCTCTGCCCCTTTCGCTACTCAGCCGGGCCTGGACATGGAAAGAGCCGCACTCAAGGGCTCAAAGAGCCGCATGCGGCTCTAGAGCCGCACTTTTGCGACCCCTGGCCTAAGGTCACAGAATCAGCATTGCTGACAGATAGCTATCTAACCTCTTCTTAAAAACCTCCAGGGAAGGAGAGCTTACCACCTCCCGAGGAAGCCTGTTCCACTGAGGAACCGCTCTAACTTTAGCTATATAGCAATTATTAATACTGAGAGAATGTATGGCTACACATCTCATTACCCTACATGGGACTTGTACACTCTCCTGTATTATTTCAAAGATGAATATGTAGACCTACAATACTTTTTCCTGTAAGTATGTTTTTAACTATTGAACTATATATATTATTGTAGATAAATATAACTATAGATATTTTTACTACATTGTTTACACTAAAGGAAGGACTGATGAAGAATCTATAATTAAGAATTTGAAACGGCCGTATCCTCTCTTTGAATTTTGGCACTACACCATAAGGATTACGTACTACACTGCATGACGTGTATATATTTTTGCCCGTTATGGTGAATGCCTACTACAAGAGACTTCATTGAAAGTTTGATGTGACTTAATTATACCAGCCTTTTGTACGTCTTTACATTCTATAGGATAGGTGATTTCATACGTTGTACATAATTGTGGTTTTGTTACATTAGTAGCATGTGTGATAAACTTTTTGCACTTTGTTAATCGTTCTCGCTCCTGTACTGAATTTCTAACCTCCAGATGGTGGCAGGAGATCTCCTGCTATTACAACTGATCTCCAGCCAATGGAGATCATTTCACCTGGAGAAAAGGCAGACCAGAAGGGCACTGCACTCAATGATACTGGAAGCTGCTGAGACATCCAGGTAAACCAGTAGATTTGCACTTCTGTTGTCCATTTCCCAGTGCTGGTCATCCATCAGGGCAGCCAAGACTATTCAAATCCTATAGCCAGATCTGAAACCAATCAGTAAACTAGTAATCACATCCAAACTTTGTGATGCAATTAATCTGGCAGATATACTTTTGAGAAATCTTCCTGGCTTTTAATAATCACTAGCAGGTGTGCTTTGGTGAAGCAGTAGTTTTGGGGCAAGGTACGCCACTGCTGTATTAGAGCCATTCAACACCATTTGTCTTCTGAAGAATCCCCCGCACTATTCTCTTGTTAAAAATGCCCCTTCCTGGATTGTTGTAAGGCAAGACTTGGGGAAAAGGCAGAGGTGTGCCCTTTCCTGCTCTGCCAAAGATCTTGAAGAACCACTCCTTGTTAGTACAGACAAAATGATTGCTATGAAAGTGACTAATCAATGGCTTGATCCATCTGAAGGCAATTTCATAGGGTATCAAAATCTAATAGGAGTGTTGTGGCACTTTTAATACTGGAGTCTACTACCTGATGTATCAGGTTGGAATTCAGCCGGCAGACAGGGATATTATTAATTCATTCATTTCCAGGGAATGCCAGGCAAAATGAAACAGTCTTCACCTTCTGTAGCAGGAGCATAATAGAAGGGGAAAGATGAACATCTCTGGAGAGGGAGTGCTACCATTTTAGCACCACAATCAAGAATGCTCTCATTTGTATTTCCACACATCAGACCTCACAAAACGGGCTCACCCCAAACAGGTCTACAGAAGATGGCCTTAGCAGAAAGGGAGGTTCACATGGGAGTACCTTAAGGAGGGTTGTCAACCTCCAGGTACTAGCTGGAGATCTCCTACAACTGTTCTCCAGCCAATAGAAATCAGTTCACCTGGAGCAAATGGCTGCTTTGGCAATTGGATTTTATGGCATTGAAGTCCTCTCCAAACTCCGCCCTCCTCAGGCTCCACCCCAAAAACCTCCCACCGCAAAAGTCTTTTTGCATTCATGAAGTTCTTTTTTTCAGCAAAGTTCATGGCAAGCTTATTGCCCTCTTGATGACCCAGGTTGGAGTCTACAGCACGTTGATGAGTTCTTGCAAACAAGTTTTCTCTAGCCCTGCACTTGAGCACAGAGTCACAGAATGGAGCAACAAAGGCAGTGCACAGGTGTTTTCAGCCCTATAATTATCATTTGTGGTTATTTTTTCCTGCTTCTCTCAAAAGCTCAAGGGACTTTTCCAAGTATCACCTTAGAAGATAAATCACAACCATAAGAATCAGGAAAACATGATGAAATTTTATCTATAGAAAAAAAAAGTCAGTGCATAACTTTGGACAGATGTTTACAGTGCAGTCCTAACCAAAGTTTCATCTTTTCAGGCCTATTGATTTGAATGGACTTAGAAGGCTGTAAATCTTTTTAGAATTACACTGCTGGTTTCTATGTTTTTTTCCTTTATAATTATCAGTCATGGTCTTTATAATTATCGACTTCTCTGCAAATCTCAAGGGACTTTGCCAAATGTCACCTTAGACGTGAAACATAGAAACAGCAGAATGAAGAGCAAGATGAAGAAATGTACAGAACTGAAAAGTCAGCTGGACAAATGTTCACAACGCAGTCATAACCAAAGTTACGCCTTTCAGGCTCATTTATTTGAATGGACTTAGAAGGGTGTAAATCTTTTTAGAATTACATTGCTAATTTCTGTGCTTTATAATTATCTATTTCTCCCTGCAGATATTCAAGCCTGCAGGAACCCAAGCCTAGGACAGTCCCCCCAGTCACCACAAAGGTCAGACCTGTAGGTCCTGTTCGCTGATGGAAGCCCTCCTGACTATCCTTAGAGGCATCCATCAACCCTCCAAGCAGCAGTATCACCAAAAGCCAGTTAGGGTTCTCCAGCTGCACCCAGCTGCTCAATATCAGTTTTCCTTCCCTGTAGCCAACGGCGATCCATTCAAAGCACCTGGGAATTAAAAGGGCCATCGCTTGCTCCAGCCTAGGGTTGCCAGTTTCCAGATACTATCAATATAAAATAAAAACTCGAGCTGCTAAAATCGTAATTGATAAAGAATATGCAGCCACTATGGCATATAGCTTAGCATTTAAATGTGTTACAACAAAACATAGCTTTAATATTAAACTGAACTCACATTGAGTTATATTGTCATCAATTTCTAGAAGCACAATACATATAGAACTTTTCGTTTACAAAAACTTGTACATGTGGCAACAGTCCAAACAAAAGGAGGGGGGAGAAAGAACATACAATATTCCAAAGAAGAGGGTGGTTCAGGTATCCAGTAGTTTCTCCCTGTTTTCGTTTTCTTCTTCAGCCACCCATTACAAGCATCCTAATGATGTACTGTCGCTTTAAGATTAATTCCAAGCCTCCGCCGCCTTCTCTATAGTCCCCACGGCTTTTTCCAGTCAGAGAATATTCAGTGCCACATTAGCATTTTACTGCTAGCCTGATCTTGTCAGATCTTGGAAACTCAGCAGGGTCGGCTCAAGTTGGTATTTGGATAGGAGCCCTCCAAGGAATTCAAGGGTCATGACATGGAGGCAAGCAATGGCAAACCACTTCTGAATGTATCTTGCCTTGAAAACCATACAGGATTGCAATAAGTCAGCTGTGACAGCACTTTGCACCACCACCAGCATGAATTCTTTGATGGACAGTATGGCTTCTACGGCAACAAAATCTTTTCCCACAATTGGGGAATTTATATGGTTTTCCATTTGTATGGACTTTCAGAGGGGAATTACGGGGTAAACTTGCAGTAAAGCAGTTTAAACACACCAGGCATTTGAATGGTTTCTCCCAGATGGCGTTATCAATATTAAAGGATGTGACCCCGAGTGAAGCTTTTTCCACACTCCAAGCATACATATTGTTTCTCTTCTGTAGATTCTTTGGTGTTTCACAAAATGTTCTCTCTGAACAAAGGTCTTTCCATACTCTAAACATTATATATTTTCTCCTATACTTGTGTTTGTCAATGAGCGTGTTTTCGCCCCTGTGTGCATACATTGATGGGCAGTAAGATTGGAACTCCGAGCAAAGCTCTTTCCACACTCCAAGCATTTATATGTTTTCTGTCCTGTGTGCATTCTTTGATGTTCAGTAAGATGTGTTTTCCGAACAAAGGTCTTTCTACAGTCTAAGCATTGCAAGCATTTATGGGGTTCTCACCTGTATGAATTGGTTGGTATTGCATAAGCTGTGCATTCTGAACAAAACTCTTCCCACACTCCAAAGATTTATATGGTTTCTCCCCTGTGTGGATTCGTCTGAGCTGTAAGATTTCCTCTATGACGAAAAGTCTTTCCACACTCCAAGCACTTATATGGTTTCTCCCCCGTGTGAATACGTTGGTGGACAGTACGCTGTGAACGCCAAACAAAGGCCTTTCCACGCTCCAAGAATTTATATGGTTTCTCCCCTGTGTGGATACATTGATGGCTAGAAAGCCGTGAACTCTGAGCAAAGCTCTTCCCACACTCCAAGCATTTATACGGATTCTCCCCAGTGTGCATTCGTCGATGGGAAGTAACCTCTGTACTCCAAGCAAAGTTCTTTCCGCACTCTAAGCATTTATATGGTTTCTCCACAGTGTGAATTCGCTGATGGGCAGTTAGTGATGAACTCTGAGCAAAGCTTTTTCCACACTCCAAGCATTTATGAAGTTTCTCCCCTGTATGTATTCGTTGGTGTCGCATAAAATTTGTCTTGTGAGCAAAGCTTTTTCCACACTCCAAGCATGTATATGGCTTCTTCCCGGTGTGGATTCGGCTATGAGTTTTAAGGTCTCCACTCTGAGCAAAAGTCTTTCCACACTCCAAGCATTTATATAGTTTCTCCCCTGTGTGGACTCTCAAGTGTCTATCAAACACTGATTTATAAGGGAATATTTTGCTGCACACGGGGCAATTAATCTTTCCATGGTATGGCAGGATGTTCTGGTATTCAGTTCCTTGAGAAGCAGAGGATTCCTTCCTCCTCTTCCACTTTGCTCCAGTGTTTCTTCTTTGCACTTTCCCTTCCAAAGGAAACTGTTGTGGTTCTCCTTTGGACTTGTTCTCAGTTTCATTAGTCTCTGGAATAAAAAAGAAAAACTGGTAAGACTTAAAGCAAAAGCAGAATCCAGGAAAGAAGGCCTTAACAGTTCATGATAATGACAATCCATAATTCACCCGAATCATTTTATCAGTTGTTCCATCTTTATGAAAGGCAGCTGTCATGCCACTTAAAACAAGGATAGGAAGAAAAGTGAGAAATAACAGGAAACCATTAATGAAGGGGGGACCTGTTGCTCCAGCAGATCACCTGCAATGGACTGATCACACCCCATCCTTTCTCTGATGCAGTACAGCCAATCAGTAGATACCTTACTGGTCTAGATGGACTAATCAGAGCAGCTTCAGAGGTGGTCGTTCTGAAGGCACTAAATTGCAGCAGAGGAATTTGCAGTCTGTGATCTGCCATTCTGCCTCTCCATTTTAAATTCTGCCCCCACCAGGACCTCTAGCTGTGGCTTCATGTCCAGCAGTAGGTGGTCAGTAGAGATGGAGTACTTTCAGTGGTGGTTCATCATTGACAGAATGCCTCCACCTGTCAGGCCTGCGTCTCAGTTAGATTCATTTTCTCTCCACCTTGCTTTCAAGGATTGTTTTGCATTCCTCGCCCCTTTGAAGCCGACAGAAGTCCGTGGGAACTGCGGCACCTCTGTACCATTTGTACTCTGTAATCTCTTAACACTGTACTGTTGAGTGCTTTTTTCAATGCTTTTATATTATCAAGTGCAAGCCAGTTTCCTCCATTGCTGTCTTGGGTTCTCTGTGCTCTGCTTACCTTTGTGACCATTAAAACCAACTGCTTTGGACAACTTCGTCTCCTGCTGTGGTTAGTGGTTCTCATTAGGCCAAGTGCTTACATTAAGACAGCAATAATCTTTCACCTGTCAGGCTGGAGCCCCGGAGGGTTCGCCTGCCACTCGGATGGGAGCAAGGACGATGCTCTCCAAGTGATTGTCATGATTGCCATGTGCTTTCTCCAATGTGACCCCTACCTTTGTGGAAAGACCTGCCTGAGGAGTTCAGGCTTTCTGTAAACAAGGCAAGAAGTAAATTACTCAAGAGGGCTTTTCTATGCAGGCAATAGACTTGCACCGTACTAAATAATTCACAACATTACTTAGAAAAAATATTAGGGGCTGCGGTCTACACTACTGTTTGTACCTTATTGAAACTAGGATCCTACTACAGAATCTTGCATCATTTAATTTGTCATGTTAATATTTATGCTTTGCTCCAATTCTGCTTTTAGACTTCTGGTTGGTTCTAGAACCCTAATCCTATTGCATTGAATATCCCATCTGTCAATTGTATTGACTCACTCTGTGTAATACACCTTGAGTCCAAGTGAGAAAGGCAAACTCTGAATAAGGCAAAGAAAGAAAGAAATACCCAACTAGTTTAATAAGTTATCCTGGCAGTCATAGATTATAACTGAAGATTGGGTATGCCTCAGTGATTATTTTTCTGATTTCCTATTAAAATGTACTGATTTTAAATAGACTTTTAAGTTTTTACTTCCCCAAATGGCAAGCTGAAGTAGAGGACCAAGGCGGCATAAAAGCAACCCACCTACACTCAAGGAGGAGATCCAGTGGGAATGATACCCTGTTCAATCTTACCCAGTAAAGTTGCTCCATGGTAACACTCCTGTATGATCCACTCCTGCACCTAAAAAGAAGTGGGGATCCCAGAAAAGGGAGATTGATGAGAAAAGTAAGAGAAGACAGGATTGGGGAGGGGGGAGTTCTAACAAAACGGGAATCTAAAACCCTGAGGCAACCCATGGGGATTCACAGGGTAACCTTGCTCATATTCTGTGCCCCCACACACTACTACCTAGATGAATCCCTCTCACCTGCTGGTCCTGATTCTTGTCCTCTGCCTGGCTCAAGAGGAATCCTTTTGCCAGGGCCACCGCCTGGGAACTCGTCTCTGGCCCGCATTCCCTGACCCATCTCCCCATCTCCAGGGGCAGGACAGCCAGGAACTGCTCCAGGATCACCAGGTCCAGCATCTCCTTCTTGCTGTGCCTTTCTGGCTTCAGCCACTGGAGACAAAGAGTGGAGTCGGCTGCAAACCTCTCAGGGCCGCTTGGCCTCCTGGTAGCGGAACTGCTTGAATTGCTGGCGCTGCACATCTGGAGGGAGGAGGTTGTCTCCCAGGCTCCTCAGCATGGCTCGTTCCCAGAGTTCCCTTCTGCTCCCAGCCTTGGATGCATCAAGGCCTTCTCTTGATTCAGGGACAGCTGTGCCTGGCTCTCCCATCCTCCTCCTTTCCTCTCCAAACAGCCTTCAGCTGGCCAGCAGAGTGACAATTTACAATTTATATTACTCTTCCTACACCCTTGACACTGAGAGACACTGTCCTTCAGTGTTACTACTCTGAAGATGCCTGCCACAGTTGCTGGCGAAACGTCAGGAAAGAAAATTCCAAGACCACGGTTACACAGCCCGGATAACCTACAAGAACCAATTTACAAATCTGTTGTGAAGTTGGAAAGAGGGAATAAGAAGCAGGACAAAGCCGCTTAGTCCCCCTTAAGTGCTGGATCACCCCAGTTTTGCCACAGGCAACTGCAGAAGAGCCACACAGTGCTGGACTTTATCATGGATGGCAGCAGAACTGGGGTTAGGGTTACCATCGGCAGGAGATGAGGGGAGTAGGGTTGCCACATCCAGGTTGGGAGACTCCTGGAGATGTGGGGTGGAGCCTGGGGAGGACAGGATAAACAGGTGGAGCCTGGGGAGGACAGTGGGATAAACAGTACACCCTCCAAAGCATCAATTTTCTCTGTAGCCTGGAAATGAGCGGTAATTTCAGGGGGTCCCCAGGTCCCACCTGGAGGCTGGCATCCCTAGCTGGGGAGGAGCCAGAGAACTAGGAAGGGAGTCCTAATTTTGAACCTTGCAGGGGCCAAACCCCGATTTCTTTCAAACCTTATCATTTAAAGTACAGATGAGAACTCTAAATATAACAAGTTCCAAGTAATATGCCAAGTCTAGTTGGGGGATTTTTTAATGCTGGATTTTAATTAATAACTTTTCTGTACTTTGTTTTGCTTTTTAAGCCACCTGAAGCAGGTTCCCTGGAGACGCAGCCCAAAAATTCTCCAGACAAATAAATCAACACTTTAGTCCTACAAGAAAGCTAAGCAAGAAGAGCCGAAAGGTTGACTTTTCTACCCTGCTTTTCCTTTAAGGAGTCTCAAAGTGGCCTAGGCTCTCTTTCCCTTCCTCTCCTCACACAGACTCCTTATGAGGTAGGTGAGGCTGAGAGAGTTCAAAGAGAACTGTGACTGGCCTGAGGTCACCCAGCAGGCTGCACGTGGAGCAGTGGCCAACTGTCCCCTCCAAGAAGACATACAGCAGTGCTCGGTCCAAACACCGGTTCTGGTGCCATTGGCTTCTTTTTGCCCCCCCTAGAAACCTGTATTGCAAAGAGGTTTTGTATAAGGAAGGGGAGCTCTGCACCCCAAAATCTGGATTGGACCACCACACATCATACACCCCCACATTCAGGGGACTGTGCTCTTCGAGATGGCGCATGCTGAGTCCTGGTCCAAAGTCCGGTTCTTGTGCCAGCGGCTCCCAAGTGAGGTTCCCCCAGGACCAAGGCACATGCAGACACTGGGGCTCAGCTGCACCCCAAAATAATCTTTGGACCACCCCAAATGACACATCCCCACACTCCAGACACTGTCCCCTCCAAGAAGACATACAGCGGTGCCCGGTCCATACACCGGTTCTGGTGCCATTGGCTTCTTTTTGGGTCCCCCCCCCAAAAAAACCTGTATTGCAAACAAGTTTTGAATAAGGAACTGGAGCTCTGCACCCCAAAATATGGATTGGACCACCACATATCATACACCCCCACATTCAGGGGACTGTGCTGTTCGAGATGGCGCATGCTGGGTCCTGGTCCAAAGTCCGGTTCTTGTGCCAGCAGCTCCCAAGTGGGGTGACCCAGGACAGATGCCAATACACATACTGCACCCCAAAATAATCTTTGGACCACCCCAAATGACACATCCCCACATTCCAGACACAGGCTGGCCTTTTAGGACCACGCCGGCCCCACCATAATACCAAGGCGATGGGAAGGATTACAACAAAGGCCAACAGAGAGGCGATTTTGCAAGAGTTTGCAGACCGACGCAGAATGCACAGAAGCAAAGAGCCGGGTTGCAGGGAGAGGCTCAGCTCGGCCTCTGGTGAAGAGGAGCTCCCAGAGAGCAAGTGGGGAAAGGGCTTTGGAAAATGACATTTGGTGAATGACATTTAGGGGAAATATTCTTGCTGAACTGTTGAGTGAGGAGGGGGGTTAATTCTGCAGGGCTCTTTGCACCCCCAAACGCCCCCCTCCCCTGACTGTTCCACGATCAAAACCAGGGAGATGTTTTGTAAAGGAAATGTGTCATTTTGCAGCTTACCTGTTGTCAAAAATCTTCTGGCTCCGCCTCTTCTCTTCATCGGAAAGGCCCTAGCAAGTCACGTGGCCTTCCCGGTCGATGCCTCTCTAGGAAGTGAGAGAAAAGGGCAAGAGTCCAGTAGCACCTTAAAGACTAACAAAAATATTTTCTGGCGGGCTATGAGCTTTCGGGAGCCACAGCTCACTTCTTCAGATACAGCTAGGAAGTGAGAGTCCTTGCATTTAACCCTTAGACTGACTCTCTACACTGGCCGAAGGGACCTCCTCTTGGCTTCGCCCTGCCAGAGGCTGCATCAGTTTTCCCAGCAAGACTCACTCCAGTTTGTCCTGCAAAGTGCGGCAAAGGGAAGGCAGGATTCGGAGGGATCCCGAGGTGCAGAATGGGAGGGAGGGAGGTAGCTAAAACGGAGTCCCTGGGTGCAGAGGAATCCCTCCAGGTATGTCAGGAAAACGCCATCTTCTGAATTGGGTGGAGGATGCCTACGATTCTGTCATTGTATTAGGGAGGTGGTGAGCTCCCCCTCTCCGGCAGTCTTCAAGCAGCAACTGAATGAACCACTGTCAGGGGTGCTCAAGGCTGATCCTGCATCGGCCTTTATGGCCCCTTCCAACTCCATGATTCTATGCAGAGAAAGTTCTGACTGGGCTCACTGTCTTGAGCCACACAGAGCATCTCGCAGTCATTGGCTGGTGTGTTCCCTTTCAAGAAGAGACTTTGGGTTGAGTAGCTTGGCTTTGGGTATGGGGTGAGGTGTTCATACCCCCCACAGATGTGTACTGGAGCAAGTTGGGCTTCACGGTCTGTGGATCCAGCCCTTCCCTGCCCACAAGTTCTTCTTGGCATGTTTTAGGGGTACAACGGGAAAGCTAATATAGCAACTCTGGGGGAGCTAACTATGTCTATGCCTGGTCAGAGGCTGGCTCAGAGCCCTCCTGAGAATGCTCTGTAGCTGCCTGCTCCTTCATTGACCTACAGGCTAAACTAGAGAGCCTCCAAAGGTTCCTCCCCACTCTCAGTTTCCAGCTCTGCCATTGACTGAACAACTTCCCCTGTATGGCCGAGAAGCTGGAACACCAGCCAGTGCCGCTTACCTTCTGTTCACCAGCTGAGAACATGGAGCCTCTTGGCTGTCAGTCAATTCACTGTTGGCGGACAGTTCCAACCTTAGGGGTCAGAGGACTTTTCAAGTACAGTGCAGTGCCAATGGCAGCGTACTGGGATTGTTATCACTCACCTGGCATATGACAGAGAGCTGTATGGGAGTCATAAATTCCTGCTGTCCCACAGACCTGGATCCGTGGCATCTGCTTGACATACAGACGGTGGTCAAAGACTTTAAACATGTCTCTGGAGAGTTGTCAGGCTGATTAGAAACAAAACCACAAAGTACTGATGTGTGAATCCTCAGAACACCAAGATAACACTACGACCAGTCCCTTTACTAGCCCACCCACCAGACACCAAGGGAGAAAGTCTCCAGCCCTCCCATGTCTAAGATAATTAAGTCAATCCTGCAAAGTAGAACACTTGAAAGTTGAGATCCCAAAAACAGTTACTTTGGAAGCTGTAGCCAATGAGGGTTAAACAACTGGATTCAGACTGAAGCCACCAAACCCGAGAACACAACAAAATAGAATGAACAGTATTTATTAAGGGGATGTGCAGAAACATACAATATAAGAGCAGTGAACAGCAAGGACAAACTAATATAAAGCTAAATCACTAACCTTAGCAATTCTCTAAATCCAGATGTTACCTGACAAGACTGAGCCCAATAAGTTATAAATTCTAAGACAGGTGTTCCAGCCAACTTGGCCCACCTAGCATCATGAGGTGTCCCTAAGATAGATGCAAAACAGACAGGGCTAAGACTAGAATGAAGGATCTTTCTTTATGCCCAATGACCCACATCAGCAGGATTCTAGTTGACCAATCAAATGTACAGAGAATGGTGTACCTTAACCACACAGGTATGTGGCTACCTAGGTGACCTTAACCAATCAGGTGTTTTGCCATAATGAGAACATTTCCTCTGCAGCTGCGCTGAACCCAATGAAACAAGCACCTTCTCCTACCCAGGGGTCCTTGCACTCTCACCCAGGTCCATTGTCCTGGAAACTGCTAGGCCTCATGATTTTCCCAGCACCTGTGTCCTCCTCCCATCTCCCTTATCCCACTCTTGGAAGCAGTCAGCTTGACATTGGGCTCTCAGAGAAAGAAGCTTCCATGATTTTTGCTAGGCCTCAGCCTGAACAAAGGTTTCTGCAAAGGAAGGGGCTGGTGGGTAGCTACACTGTGGACAGACAGTCCCAACCTGTTCCCCATCATCTCCAATGTAGTGATTGTTTTAAGGTATCTGATGTGAAATATCTTAGCCTGAGACTTGGAGAGGCAAGAAGTCCAGGTATTCAGCTGACGGGGATCTCAGCTGCTGAACAAGTCATGTGCTATAGAGCTGATCTGTGCCAGGATGTTTTAATTCCTTTCATGTTTGGCACTGCAACTCCCACATGTATTGAGAAGGCGATTGCCTCTGAACATGGAGGTTCCACTAGGCCCATCAAAGACTATTAGCGACAATGGCAATTCTTCATTAATTTGTTTAATCCCCTTGTAAATTCAATTAAAATAATGGCCTTAATAATATTAATATAAGTGTTCCCATAAGTGGGCAGTCTCCACTTTGGTTGGGGGGAATTAGCTGGAGACAGAGAGTGAGAGGGGGTAACTAGGATCAATAAACTGTTTATACCAAGATAGTCCCATTACTAGCTTGGCAACTCAAAAATAAAGAAAAGAATTTACCCATAATAAGAATAAAGAGGGATGGTAAAGTTACAATGGACAAGCAAAAAATTGTAGAAACTTTTACAGATTATTACTCAAATTTATATAGACACGCCTACTTATGGTATGAGAAAGAAAAAGTAAATAGAGATTTTAATATTCATATTATTAGAGCTGGATTGTTTCATGTATGGAAAAAAATATAGAAAGATTTTAGAAAATAAAACCCCGGGATGGGTCAATCCAGTGGAAGCTTTTATGAGAAGAGGAATCCAGTTGAACTTAGAAATGGATATATATAGAAATATTATTGATTGGAAAGAAGGGACATGGGTTTTAAAAAGCAGGAAAGAACTTGATATAAAAGATTGGTTTTTATATTATAAATTAAGGGATATATTTAATAAAGATAATCGATTTGGATTTAATAAAAACAAATCGGAATTAGAGAAAATATTAATAAAAGGAAATAAAGGATTGATAGGTAGAATGTATAAATTATTAATGGTAATTAATTTAGAACAAGAAAGAATTAAACCAATTATGATTAAATGGATGAAGGAGCTAGGTTTCAATATAGATTTGGAACTATGGGAAAAATTATGGAAGAGAGAATTTAAATTCACAATAACTAATGAAATTAGAGAAAATTTATATAAAATGTTTTATAGATGGCATATAACACCAGTGATGATATCCAAAATGAATAGAGAAGACAGGGGATTGTGTTGGAAATGTGGGAAGGAAAGAGGTACATATATGCATGTATGGTGGTTTTGTAAAAAAATTAAAAAAATTTGGAAGAAAGTTTTGAGGGAAACGAACAATTTGATTAATTGTAGTGTGAAAAGAAAACCATCATTTTGTTTATTGGGAATACCACCAAAAAATATGAATGATGATGATAGAATTATTTGCCAGTACAGTTTTGCTGCTGCAAGAATTGTGATAGCTAACGTTTGGAAGCAAGCGAATAAACCTTCATTTAACATCTGGAGAGAGAAATTATGGATTTATATGAGGGTGGCCAAATTAACAGATTTCCTACACGGGAAAGATATGGAAAAGTTTAAACAAACTTGGTCAAAGGCCGCCTCATACTGGGATAAGTTGGCAAAAACGGACTTTATGGTTATAATTAACGAGTTATAGAAATTAGAGTAATTTTATACCTTTGTATCTTTATATTAAAAACTGATTAGACACCACTACGGAAGTCGGGTGAAGGGTCACTGTTATTGGTGGGTGGAGGGGGAAGGGGTATCTCTTTTTTGAATATTAGAATTTTTATAACTAAGATTGTAATAAGTAAGATGTATTAATACCCTTTCGAGTTTGTATTTTGTATTTTGTGTTACCTATTGATAATTTTTTGTACTGTTTTTTGTTTATATTTTTTCTGTTTGTTTGTTTTTTGTTTTTTCCTGTTAAAAAATTTAATAAAAATTTATATAAAAAAAATACCAAGATAGTCCTGGGAAAACTCTCAAGTGAGCAGGCAGTTGCACAATTAAAACGGCTTTTATTACAGAATAAAATTGCAATACAAAAATACATTTTAAGCAGGGAACACACACAAAGCATACAAGAGCTAACTAAGAGAAAAGAGAGGAAGCTGGATAGGGTTTCAGGGATGTCCAGGGAAAACAGCACTGAAGAGGAAGATGATCAGCATTTCCAGGTGGAAAGAACCCTTGGGAGGTGGTGAGCTCTCCTTCCCTGGACGTTTATAAGCAGAGGCTAGATGACCATCTGTCAACAGTGCTGATTCTATGACCTTGGGCAGATCATGAGAGGGAGGACAGGAAGGTTCACCTCAGTGTTTGGCTCTTGCATGTCCAGGGTAGTGCTGATCACCACTTTGGGGTCAGGAAGAAACTTTCCTCCAGGCCAGATTGGCCAGGGATAGTGGAGGGTGTTTTTTTTTCCCCCAGTGGGGTTTTATTTTTTGCCACCTTCTGGGCATGGAGTAGGGGGTCACTGGGGGTGAGGGGGAGATAATTGTGAATTTCCTGCATTGTGCAGGAGGTTGGACTTGATGACCCTGGTGGTCCCTTCCAACGCTATGATTCTATGATTCACATGCAATGAAGGGGGTGCACACATGGATCTAGAACACACACACACTATGAAAAGCCAAAAGATTAATATTTATAGCCCCAAATTGGTAACAAGGTGGTATGAGTTAAGCTGGCAGGAAAGCCAGAGACAAATAATTGTTTTCTGGGGTCCGAACAATAAGATAGGAGAGGCTCGGTGAGTAGTCAGGATCAAGAGAATGCCTGGGCTATTCTTCAGAGTACTGATTGATTGCTTGGATGGGTGCAGATAATTAATGGTCTGCTTGGAGTGCTGATTGAATCACCATAGGGTGACACAATGGAGATTAGCTGTGCATGTTGTCCAGCCAGGCACATCTTAATGCTATAGGAAAGGTACAGCAGTCAACCGCCTTCCTGCCAAACTCAGAGACACATGATGGAGGCATCCATTTTGTGGAGAGCACTGTCTTGTTCTTATGCCAGTATTTGGCCCCTGTGTCTTTGTGGCATCCCTTAGCAGGAGGAAGAGTCCAACTGCTTACATAAGTCACCCACCCAGGGAAGGGCTAGTATTAGAGCCCTCCAAGAAATATCAGGGCCGTGACAAGGAGGCGGGCAATGGTAAATAATCTCCGAATGTCTCCTGCCTTGAAAACCCTACAGGGCTTCCATATGTCAGCTGTGACTTGATGGCCCTTTCCACCACCACCATGAATTCTTTGAGGGACAATAAGTCTTCTGGCTGCAATCGAATCTCTCTTTCCACACTCAGGGCATTTCTATGGTTTCTCATTTGTATGAGTCTCAGATGGGAACTAACAGGTGAACTTGCAGTAAAGCACTTTGAATAAATCGGGCATTTAAATGTTTTCTCCCAGGTGCATTTGAAGAAGAGTTGGTTTTTATATGCCGACTTACTCTACCACTTAAGGGAGAATCAAACCTGCTTATAATCACCTTCCCTTCCCCTCAACAAACATCCTGTGACATAGGTGTGGCTGAGAGAGCTCTAAGAGAATTGTGACTAGCCCAAGGTCACCCAGCTGGCTTTATGTGTAGGAGTGGGGAAACCAACCCAGTTCACCAGATTAGCTTCCACCACTCATGTGGAGGAGTGGGGAATCAAACCTCATTATCCATATTAAAGTCCACCACTTCAAACCACTGCTCTTAACCACTACACCACACTGACAATATTAAAGGGTGTGACTCCAAGCTATGCTCTTTCCACACTCCAAGAACTCATGTTGTTTCTCCTCTGTGGATTCTTGGGAAATTTACAATGTCTTTCCACACTCCAAACATTATATAGTTTCTCCCCTATGTGTATTTGTCAATGAGCAATAAGCATAAGACTGTGAGCACAGCTCTTTCCACATTACAAGTATTTATGTGTTTTCTCCCGTGTGCTTACAACAATGGGCAGTAAGACTGGAATTCTGAGAAAAGGTTTTCTCCACACTGCAAACAATGATATGGTTTCCCCACAGTGTGGATACGTTGATGGGCAGGAAGTGTGGAATCCCGAGCAAAGGTCTTTCCACACTGCAAGCATTGCGACAGTTTTTCTGTATGGATTTGTTGATGGACAGTAACTGCTGAACTCTGAGCAAAGCTCTTACCACACTGCAAGCATTTATATGGTTTCTCCCCAGTGTGAATTCGTTGGTGCACAGTAAGGGCTGTACCCTTAGCAAAGCTCTTACCACACTGCAAGCATTTATATGGTTTCTCCCCAGTGTGAATTCGTTGGTGGACAGTAAGGGCTGTAGTCTGAGCAAAGCTCTTTCCACACTGCAAGCATTTATATGGTTTCTCCCCTGTGTGGATACGTAGATGGATAGTAAGGTGTGAACTCTTGGCAAAGGTCTTTCCACACTGCAAGCATTTATATGGTTTCTCTCCTGTATGGATTCGTTGATGGACAATAACCTCTGAACTCTGAGAAAAGCTCTTACCACACTGCAAGCATTTGTATGGTTTCTCCCCAGTGTGGATTCGTTGATGGACAGTAAGGGCTGTACTCTGAGCAAAGCTCTTTCCACACTGCAAGCATTTATATGGTTTCTCCCCTGTGTGGATTCGCTGATGTTTAGTAATCTGTGAACTCCAAGCAAAGCTCTTCCCACACTCCAAGCATTTATATGGTTTCTCCCTAGTGTGGATACGTTGATGGGAACTAACTTGTGTACTCCGAGCAAAGCACTTTCCACACTGCAAGCATTTATATGGTTTCTCCCCTGTGTGGACTCTCAAGTGTCTATCAAACTCTGATTTATAAGTGAATGTTTTCCCGCACACATCACAATTAATCTTTCCATGGAATCGCAGGATGTTCTGGTATAAAGCACTCCGAGAAGTACAGGATTCATTCCCCCTCTTCTGTTTTACTCCAGTGTTTCTTCTTTGCACTTTTCCTTCCAGTGGAAGCTGTTGTGGTTCTCCCTTGGCCTTGTTGTCAGTTCCTTCAGTCTCTGGAATAAAGAAGAAAAACTGGTAAGCTCAAAGCAAAAGTGGGATCCAGGAAAGAAGACCATTAACTATCCTTGATAATGACAATCCAAAAGTCCCTTCAATCATCTATTAATCAGTTGCTCCTTATTCATGGAGGGTGTCACTTAAAAAAGGAAAGGATAAGCAAGAAATCACACAAAACCATTAGTGAGGGGGGGGACCAGTGGCCCCCAGCAGATCACCTGCCCTGGACTGATCACATCCCAGGTGCAATCTCATTTCTCTGATCTACCACATCCAATCAGAAAAGACATTACTGTTCTAGACTGATTAATTGGAGCATCTTCAGAGGAGGACATTCTGAAGGCCCTAAAATGTAGCAGAGTACTTCCTAGTCTGTGATCTGCCATACTGCCCCTCCATTATAAATTCAGACTCCCAAAGCATTGTTTCTGTGGCCCGATGTACAACAGTAGGTGATCAGCAGAGATAGAGTATTTTCAGTGGTGGTCCCTCATCTGAGGAATGCCCCCACCCCAGAAGCTTTCCCGGAGCCTATTGTATTATCTTGCCAACACCAGACCAAAATATTTTGTTTCAACCAGGCTTCAACTTAGGGGTTCATCTTTTAACCTTGGTCTTGTTCTTGTTTCTGATATTTTGATCTTTTTTAAACTTTTGATATTCTTTTGATATTTGATATTTTCATGGCTATATGGGGCTTGTTTATATATGAGTATGGTTTTTAAATGACATCGTTATTAATTAGATATTAATCAGCTCTTTTACGCTCTTTGCAGATGACACCAAATTTGGAGGAGCTGCAAAAACACCAGAAGATAGGGTGAGAATTTAACAAAATCTGAACAAACTAGAAACATGGGCAGTTGTAAGCAAGATGCAAGTCAACAAAAGTAAGTGCCAAGTTCTACATCTGGGTAACAAAAATGAGAAACACACATACTGGATGGGGAATACACTTCTGGGCAGGAGTGTGAACAAGATCTTGGGGTACAGGTGAACCGTAAGTTAAATATGAGTAGCCAGTGAGGTGCAATGGCAAAAAAGGCTAACGTGATCTTGGGGTGTATCAACAGAGGCATCACATCCAAACTGCAAGATGTT
The DNA here is from genome assembly GCF_029931775.1 of Euleptes europaea. Lineage (NCBI taxonomy): Eukaryota > Metazoa > Chordata > Lepidosauria > Squamata > Sphaerodactylidae > Euleptes > Euleptes europaea. The sequence goes on from NC_079312.1 coordinate 2,389,248, forward strand.
ACAGTCCCGCTGTACACTCCATTGGTCAGGCCGCACCTGGAGTATTGTGTGCAGTTTAGGAGGCCTCACTTCAAAAAGGATGTGGACAGAATCGAGCGGGTGCACAGAAGAATGACAAGGATGATCAGGGACCTATAAGGAAAAGCTGAGGGAGTTGGGAATGTTTCGTCTGGAGAAGAGGAGGTTGAGGGGGACATGATTGCTCTCCTGTCACTTAGAGGAGGGCAGGGAGCTGTTCCTGTTGGCAGTAGAGGATAGGACTCGCAATAACGGGTTTAAATTGCAGGTGAAAAGAGTTGTTCAACAGTGGAATCAATTACCTAGGGAGGTGGTGAGCTCCCTCTCACTGTCAGTGTTTACGCAGCAGCTAGAAAAACACTTGTCTATGGAGGACATCATTTTATACTACCCTTCTTTGAGCGTGCCCAAACCAGTGTTTTCCTCTGGCCTAGCCCCTTTCTGACAGGAAGGACTCCTTTGATTTGAATAGCAGCCTGACAGACAGGAATTTGGTAGACAAAACTCTTTTTGACCAAAGCTTCACCGGCTAAAATACAATTTTCCAGGTTCGTTTTTCAGGGCTTTGTCACCTCATTTCACTGCATGTGTGGACCATGCCTAAGTCTACACTGATGTAAATACAATGAACCCAGCTGAAGGACCCCAATTCATTCCTTCTTTTTTTTTAATATATATTTTTATTATTTTTCAAAAATTACTATACATCTCATTTGACAATACATCCTATATACCAATCTTTGAATCAATTAAAAATTTAAAAAATTATTAGATGTCTTCAATATTAAATATAATTAGTTATAATTGACTTCCCCACCGACTTCCTCCCTCCCTTCATAAATCTAGTATCTCCTTTGTATTAATATTTTCTAATCCTAATAGGTTGTTATTTTAATGTTATATTTTCCCCTTATTTAGTACATTTCGATAAGTAATATTAAAATAATATTAATAATAAAGAGAGAAAAAAGAAGAAAACAATTTAAAAAAAGAAAAAACAGACAAAACAAAACACATTGACATAATTTTCTTCAGTCACTCATCTCTGTTATATACAATGGAATAGATCTTAAGAAACTTTATATATCCCCAAGTAAAAAATTAATTTGATATTGTTATTCCTCTACTCCCCCCATTTTCCATATTAAGAGTCAAATTTGTATTCTTCCGGCTTTCTTAGCCCTTCTTTTTAAACTTTTTCTTCTGTCTGGAATTTCTGTTACCATCTGTATGCTTTCTTGAAGTCATCTCCTGTCTGTGTCAATCTTTACCCATTACTCCTTGGGCTGTTGGTTCTCCTTTTTGTTTTCCTGTAGTAGGGTCTGTCAGCTCATTATTTCTTGTCAAAAAGTTTTTGATATCTTCCAATGAGTTGACAGCATGTTTAACCTGTTTGTAGGTAAAGGTAAGTCCTTGTGGTAGCAACCAGCTGTATTTTATTCCCTTGTTTCTCAATGTCTCAGTAAAGTCTTTATAGATGGCTCTCTTTGCAATCAGGTGACGAGGAATGTCTTTGAGAATTATTAACGGTGTATCATCTACCCTTAGATGATTCTCCAAGTGAAGTTTCATAATGATGTTTTTCATCCTGATGTCAAAGAAGGAGACCAAGATCTCTCTAGCTTTTGTTTTCTGTACTCGAGTTGACAAGGAGATTCTGTATATCTTGTTTATTGCGTAATTTAATTCTTGTTCATTTAAATGAAATATATCAGCAAGTGATTTTATGATAGTCTCTCTGGTGTCCCCTAGTCTTTCAGGCAAATTACGTATATGCAGGTTAGATTCTCTCAGTTGCAGGTCCAAAACAGCTAGTTGGTCCTTCACTTGCTCTTCCTGAAGTCGTATTGCTTCAATTTGTTGTGCTTGAGATTTCATGTCCATTTTAACTTCTTTCAGTTCTTGAAAGTTGTTTTTAAGTGTCAGTTCCATCTTATTCATGCCATTTTTCATTACTGTAATTTGGTCTTTTATTTCCTTGATCTCATTTATTATGCCATCAAATTTTTGAGCAATAATTAGTCATTTGTATAGCTGGTTGTTCTTGTTGTATGGAAACCTGTTCAAACTTCTTCTTTAATAATTCAGTTTGCATGGCCAACATTTCTTGTATCTTTTGATGATTACTTTTCGTGATTGTCTGTGGCTTTTGTATTTTCCAGACTAGTAAGTTGAATATAAGTAGGCAGCTCAGTGCAAAAAGGCTACTAAGTTGTTAGAAGGCTCTGGATTGGCTTTAAAACTTGTTCCAGGAAGTGTACAGGGAACTGTAAGGCAGTGGACTTTCCGTCGCTCCCACTCTATGATTAAAGAGGGCAGGATTTATTTTGCTGCTACACTTAGTGGGGCACATCCGGCCCAATGGCCCACTGTGGTTTCCTGTCTTCCTAGAAAGGCCACTTCCTAAATGAACATGTGGCTGCAGGACTCTCCTAAGGTAAAGGAATGGAGAATTGAAAGTAAAGGATTTCTCCTCCCCCCCTTCTACGCCGCAGCTGCCAATTGGTAGCTATTTGTGCCACTCAATTCTTTCCGATTGTTTTGTTTCCCTGCTAATTCAGTTTTTAGTTTAATTAAATAGTCTTTTTAGTCGGAGGATCACTTAGAATCCTGGGTGAAGGGGTATAGAGTCTTTAGTCGATTTTGAGAAATTCCAGTCGTTCAAAATCGGATTAGTAGACAAAAGGAGTTCATGTAACTTACTCGGATGTTGGAAATCGGGGTTCTCTGTTGTTAGCTTGTTCCATATTCGGTAATAGGTAGAGGAGATCGGAGCCTATTTCCTTGAGACGTTCGTGGCGGTGGAATTCCTCCTCGGCCGGCGGGACTTCAACCGACCCTCCTCCACATCAAGCTGCTCTTGTGGGAGGGGGGTGGGAGTAAAACCGTTCATCTTCGGCAGCAGGGGGTAGCCTGAATTCTGATCCACCATTTAGGATCGGAGTGGGGCTTTTAAGGAGCGCCCCGGTTCAGAACGCCTCTTGGTTCCCTCGAGAGATCTCGGGGGACATGGCGCTCGGATCAGCTTCCCTACCGGAAGTTGCCCCAATTCATTCCTTCGACCCCCTTTCCCTCCTCTCACAGTTATACTCACATCCAGCAGAAAACTGTAAGATCCTCAGGGCAAAAAAATTTCTTTAAAAAATTCCCATTGAGGGGCTTAAAAATTATTATTATTGCTGTTATCTAAAAGTTTCCTTGCTTGCCCTGAAAGTTCCATGAAGAAGCACTGCTGACAATTTGTGGGGGTAGATATCCCTTTGAGATTAGAGACCAACATTTTAGCATATCAACTAATACTTGGGGAGCCCACTACACATGCAGAAGCCCCTTCCTTGCGTATGGGCCTGCTCCACTCCCCTAATGAGAGTCTCCATTGGAAGAGCCCTATCAGAGTCCTTCTTAGAAGGAGTCATTTCTACCTTCAACATTTGTCAATCAGGGGAAAGGAGACTCTTACCCAGAGAGGCTACATTCTGATGATTGTCCTCCATGACTTCCTTGTGAAGGCTTCTTTGGTCCGGATCCAGCAGGGCCCACTCCTCCTCAGTGAAATGCACAGACACCTCCTCAAGGGTCACCAGACCCTGAAAAGAGAAAGGCAAACCTCTTTCCTCACAGATAACGTATCAATCCTTCCCCTTCCTAACGGCAATCCAAAAAGACGGTAATTAGATGTTTCCTTCGAGGGTTCAGCCCTTCCCCTCGGATGTTCCCATATTTTGTCTAGTGAGCAGCACAGTTAGCAGCCAAAGAGAGAGAGAGAGAGAGATTGTCTCCCTCCTAGGGAGGCAGGGGCATGATCCGCAGTTCTACACTTACCCAGTCTGGTTGCATAGAAGCCACTTTCTCTCTGCCACAAAAACATGGCAAAGTAGATGTCATTGGTTTCGTGGCACCACCTGTAAGGATAAGAAGGTAGCTGTAAGGTACTCCGTATTTTCCAAGTATTTAGCATTTCAATTCCTTGTGCAGCCAAGGAAGATCCTCCCTTTCTTGGCTCACAATCATCCCTGCATCTTTACATCAGATAATTTTTGTTGCATGTGTTTATTATCATACTGCTAGTCTGCCTTCAGTCCCAGAGCGAAATGCAAGCTACAAATGAAAATATTACATCAATACTCATAATAATAACACACACAGAATAGTGTATTCCCTAGAGAAGATGTCACATTGCAAAAGATGGGTATTCATGCATATGACCAAGGACCATTATTTGACAAAAGTTATGTACTCTGGCACTTAATATCAAGTTTGACAGAACACAGTTTTGATAACAAATCACCACCACCTTCCAACAGCAGCCTGCTGACGTTTGTCAACTCTAGACATTTCTTGCCAGGTTGTGCATAGCACGTTGAAACTATGGAATTTTGCATAAATTAAGGTGTCATGTTAATGGGTCATGCATGTGTCATGCTTGGCTTCAGTTCTGTTTTTAGTCTTCTGGTTCGCAGTAGAACCCTAATCCTATTGCCTTGCTTACTCAGGATCCCATCCATCAATTGCATTGACTCTCTCCGTGTAATATGCTTTGAGTCCAAGTCAGGAAGGTGGACTGTAAATAAATAAATACACAACTTATTTATCAAGTTATCCTGGTAGTCATAGACTATAATTGAAGATACAGTAAGACTCAGTGACTATTTTTCCCATTTCCTTGTTTTTATTTCTCCAAATGGCAAGTTGGAGTAGAAGACCAAGGGGGCATAAAAGCAGTCCATGTACATTCAAGGAGGATATCCAGTGGGAACAACATCCCTTTGATCTTACCCAGTAAAGTTGCTCTGTAGTGATGCTCCTGTGTGATCCACTCCTGCACCTGAAACAAAAGTGGGGATCCCAGAAAGGGGAGATTGATGAGAAAAGGAAGAGGAAACAGGATGGGGGGGGGCTCTAACAAATTTGGGGCAACCGGGGGGATTCTTATGATAACCTTGCTCATATTCTGTGCCCCCCACCCACACACACACACACTACTACCTAGATGAATCCCCCTTACCTGCTGGTCCTGATTCTTGTCCTCTGCTTGGCTTAAGAGGAAGCCTTCTGCCAGGGCCACCGCCTGGGAACTGGTCTCCGGCCTGCATTCCCTGACCCATCTCCCCATCTCCGGGGGCAGGACGGCCAGGAACTGCTCCAGGATCACCAGGTCCAGCATCTCCTTCTTGCTGTGCCTTTCTGGCTTCAGCCACTGGCAGCAAAGACAGTGGAGTCGGCTGCAAACCTCTCGGGGTCCCTCAGCCTCCTGATAGCAGAAGTGCCTGAATCGCTGGCGCTGCACATCTGGAGGAAGGATGTTGTCTCCCAGGCTCTTCTGCACTCTTCCTGCCCACAGTTCCTTTCTGCCCCAAGCCTTGGCAGAATCGGGGCTTTTCCTTGCTTCTGGCCCACTTGAGCCTGCCTCTCCCATCATCTTCCTTTCCTCTCCAAACAGCCTCTACTGGGCCAGTGGAGTAACAATTTACAAACCTGTTGGGAAGTTGGGAAGAAGAAGGAAAAGAAGAGCTGGTTTTTATATGCTGATTTTCTCTACCCTTTAAGGAGAGTCTTACAATCTCCTTCCCTTCCTCTCCCCCACAACAGACACTTTGTGAGGTAGATAGGGCTGAGAGAGCTCGAAGAGAACTGTGACTGGTTGCTCAGCTGACTTCATGTAGAGGTCCCACCTGGAGGCTTGGCATCCCTAGCTGAGAAGGAGCCAGAGAAGAGGGAGTCCTAATTTTAAACCCTGCAGAGCCCCAACCCTGCAGGTACAGATGAGAACTCTAAATATGATAACATGTTTAAGTGGAATCAGTTGCTAATTAAAAATGAGGTTTTTCGGAAGGGTATTCTTTCATTAAGGAGTTGATCTTTGAATACTATCTGGACAGGGTGCTTTTAGTCTGGACAACATTTACTACTTCATATTTTCATTGTTTGGCTTTTTAAGTCAACTCAGGCAGATTTCCTTGATAGGCAGCACAAAAATTCTCTACTTAATTTTTAAAAAATTTTTTTTTACATAATAGAAAGCAAAGAAAGGCCGAGATCTTTCAGAATTTTGTGACTGATTTGAGAGACCTGTTACTTTGGAGATATTGCTGGCCCCAGAAGAAGTTATTGGATTTTCCCAGCTAGCAAGAGGAGACACCAATCTCTAGAAATCAATGCCATTAGATTAGCAAAGCCCACTGAAATACGCTGCAGAAGTTACTGAAATACGCTGCAGAAGTTACCAGAAGATTTGCTGGCAGGAATAAAAAGACGGACTTGCGTCTTCAGTAAGCCCCAGCAGAGTGGAGAGGGGAACCTTCCAAAAATTCAGCGCCAAGTTGATGGGAAGGATTACAATCAAATGCCAAAAGAGAGGCGATTTGGCTGGAGTTTTCAGACCGCACCGGGATGCACCAAAGCAAAGAAAGGCATGTGCAGAGGCCGGATTGCAGGGAAGAGGAGCTCCCAGAGAGCAAGTGGGGACAATGGTTAATGATGTTAAGGGAATAAGTGCCCACCCCCCAAGGACTATGCTACTGTCAAAACCAGGGAGGCGCCTGGCAAAGAAAATATCATTTTACAGCTCACCTATTGTTCAAAATCTTCAGCTCCGCCTCCTCTCCTCTTCACCCTCCTTCTCGTTGGATTTCTCTCTAGGAATGGAGACTCCTTCCCTTTAACCCTTAGATTGACTCTCTACAGCAGGCAAAAAGGTCCTCTTCCTAGCTTCGCCCTTCCAGAGGCCAGCAAGCCTACTGGCAAAAGGAAAGCAAGATTCGCACCTCCTTCTCCATTCCAGCTGAAGCGCATTCTTGTCTCTTCACACAGCCCAAATAATGCACTTTCAATCCACTTTCAATGCCCTTTGAAGGTGGATTTTACTGTGTGAACTGGCAAAATCCACTTGCAAATGATCGTTCAGGGCCATTTATTTATGCACGGGAGGTTTTGCCTTGGATTTGCTGCTCTCCAGATGCACATTTTCCCCATCTGAATTTTCAGAACTCTGCATGGGGGCATATTGTTGAGTTTGGAGAATTCGGACGGGGAAAATGCGCATCTAGAGAGGGGCAAATCCAAGGCAGAACCTCCCACGCATAAATGGCCAAAGTGCACTGAAAGTAGATTGAAAGTGCATTATTTGGGCTGTGTGAAAGTGCCCAAATAATAATAATGCACAGTGTGAAAGTGCCCAAATAATAAGGGTCTAAGGAGGGATCCTGAAGGGGGGATAGGGTAAAAGCCAGAATGGCCTGGAACAGCCTGGAACGGGCATTAAACAAATAATAGTACTGGAAAAAACAATGGCATGCCTTAAACACACTGCAGAACAATATTTTAGAAATCAAAACGTGGAAAGAGCATGCATTTATTACCCTTTTCCAGGCCAAAATGCCTCCAGAACACCTAAGGTTGCCAACCTCCAGGTAATTGCTGGAGATCTCCTGCTATTACAACTAATCTCCAGCCGATAGAGATCAGATCACCTGGAGAAAATGATCACTTTGGCCATTGGACTCTATGGCATTGAAGTCCCTCCCCTCCCCTCCTCAGGCTTTGCCCCAGAAAACTCCAGCTCATGGTGAAGAGGGACCTGGCAACCCAAGGAACACCACAGAATGGCCCAGAATGGGAATTAAACAAAGAATAGTACCACAAACAAAAAAACAGTGGTGTGCCTTAAAGACACTCCAGAACAGTATTTTAGAAATCAAAATGTGGAAAGAGCGTGCATTTATTAACCCTTTCCAGGCCAAAATGCCTCTGGAAATGCATCTTTCATTTTTAAAAAGCAGTAGAATATATCATTGTAACATTGTGTGTCTCTCCAGTTCTCCAAATCTCCAGCTCATGGAAGCAGAGGCGGATCTACTGTGAAACTAATGAAGTTTAAGCTTCAGGGGCCCCAATCCTGGAGGGGCCCCCCGAAGCAACTTTTTTTTAATGAGTGGATTTCTCTACAAAATTGATGGAGATTTTTAGTGATCATAAGCCAATGGGTTGAAGTACTTAATATTGACTTTGGAACATGCCCTAATACTAGGCTGACCATACGTACCGTTTTGAATGGGACAGTCCCGTTTTTGTCATATTTTTGTTTAATTAAAAAGACGGGGCCATCCCGTCTTTTTAATTAAAATGTCTATTTTGTCCCGTTTTGAATAAAGCAAGCCAGTTTTGTTGCCTCGCCCTCACCATGCAGCTTTAGGAAAAGGCACAACTTTCCAGTTATGGGTGGAAGCAAAACGTGGCCCGTCAATCAACACGTTCCCACCCACTGTGCTGAGCCTCTGAAGCAGCATGCCAAAAAATGCGCAAGGCTTGTCTTCCCCTCCCCTTTGGCCACCTTGGGATCATCGGGGCTAGTTTCTGAGAGTGGGTGAAAGCAAGGAGGTGAAGCCGAATGACAGGCTAGCCAATTAGAAACAATGGGAGAGGCTGCACAGCCCATTGAAGATAATGGGAGCCTGGATTGCAATGCCAATTGGCTTGCATGAGCTCCACTGAAATACATTACAGCACAAAAAGAGTTGCAAAGAAAATGTGGAATGGATTTTCCAGTAAGGTCCTTAAACCCAAATACACTACTCTGGGAGTGGAATGACAGCCCATGGGACTAGCACAGGAGTTCTGGGACCAGAGTGACATCCCCCAGAGTGGAATGACAGCCCCTGGGATGAGCAGAAGTGTTCTGGAATTGGATTGACAGCTCCAGGGGTGGAATGACAGTCCCTGGGACAAACAAAAGTGTTCTGGGACTGGAATGACATCCCCCAAGGTGGAATGACAGCCCCCAGGACTAGCACAAGTGTTCTGGGACTGGAATGACAGCCCCCCCCCCAGAGTGGAATGACAGCCCCTGGGATTTGCAGAAGTGTTCTGGGACTGGATTGACAGCCCCAGTGGTGGAATTCGTGGGTCACGAAATGCCTCGGCTACACCAGATGTTTTAGTTGTGGTTTTCCACGTTAAGGTGCCTAATTCTGCTGTTACTTGAATACAGTTGATCAAGTTCCATGTTCTGCTTCAAATTCCTTATTGCACATAAGAACAACATTAGAAAAGCCATGCTGGATCAGATCCAGGCCCATCAAGTCCAGCAGTCTGTTCACACAGTGGCCAACTGGGTGCCTCTAGGAAACCCACAAACAAGATGATGCAGCAGCATTCTCCTTCCTCTATTCCAATGCACCTAATATAATAGGCATACTCATCTGATCCTGGAGAGAATAGGTATTGTTGGGTTTTGAATAGCGAGTTTCATTGTATTTCAGTCACTCAAGGGTTAAACTGTTTGTAACCAAGCTGACCAGATCAAAGGTGATGTGACCTACAGTATGTGTCAAATAGCCATTGGCTAAACAGGACAGTTGTAAAGGTATTTGCATACCAGGAGCTTCTTCTTTGTCTTACCTAGAAGAAGCCTCCGCCTTTAGGAATTAGACTTTAGATCTGACCATGTGAAGATGTAAACTATAGAACTCCCACTTTGGGATGTGATAGGAAACTTAGAATGTAGAAAGAGATTTATTATTTTACATCCAAGTAACCCTTTCCTGAAGTTAGTAAGTAAAGGTGATTTTTACTAAGAGAAATGACTGCGTGTCTTTCTTTGTGTGCGTGCAACCTTAATTAGCTTCTGCCGGTGATTCCATTAATATTCAACGATCCATTTCCTCTATTAAGGGTAAAATTCCCATCAAATTGGTAGCATCAGACGGTTTGGAATATTAATATGAATTATTAATGGATTTTGGAGAAGCCAAAACACGCACAGCTTAAGTTAGGATTTTTCCAGGGAAGCCAAACGGATTACAAAACGCCAGAAGGGATCTTTTTCTCTGCAAGAGCTCAGCGGTTTATTCGTGTGAGACCTGAGGAACTCAGACCCAGCGTGCTGTAATCTGAGAGGAGGAAAGCTGCGAGGATGTCGAACCCAGACGACAGAGCTACAACGAGCACGGGAACTCCAGCCGCTCCCAACGCAACTCCACGAGTCGTGAGTGCAAAAGGCCCCCAAACTGTGACTATACCTCCCATAGCAAAAACACCATTTGCTTTATGGAAGAGAAATGTAATGTTTGCCTTTGAAGCTATGGATATTGAATGGGTCTTAGATAAAGAAAAGCCAGGAAGAGATGACCCAGAGTACCCTGATTTTAAGAGGGCAAATGCACAAGCAGTCTGCCTCTTAATGGGAGCATTAAGCCAAAGTGAATCTGATATTCTGTTAAATAATGAAACGGCCAAAGATATAATGAAAGAGCTATCTGCAAAGTATTCTGTAACTTCCTCAAATCAGCTCATGGCAATGAAAGGAAACTTATTCTCAAGCAGGATGCCAGAAAATATTTCTCTGACTGAGCATCTAAGACAATTACAGACCCTGGCCGCTGAAATTCGCATTGCAGGCGAAACAGTGTCAGAAAGAGACTTTATAACAATTTTCCTAGCCAGTCTTCATCCCAAATTTCAGTCTGAACGGAGAAACTTGCTAGGGAGAAAGGACCTGAACCTTAATGATCTTGTGTGTGCACTGAAAGAGTTTGAAAATGATCAGAAACGTTTAAATGAAGTATCAAGTGGGATCTCAATGATGAATGTGCATGAAAGAAAGATTTTTAAATGCTTTACGTGTGGGAAAATTGGTCACAGAAGTTTTCAATGCCGAGAAAACATGGCGAAGGGGGGCCCCTCATCCCCCTCCCCCTCTTCTTCTTCTCACCAAAAGCCCGCGAAATCCAAACAAAGGCCGGAAAGGCAGCAATCGCGCCAACCAGCCACAAGAGGGAACCAGAGTACAAGTAAAAGGCCAAATGAGATGACCACGCTTATGGTTAAGCAAGCTTCTTGTACTGATTTAAAGTCTAAAACTGAATCCAAGCATGTTAGAGACATTATTCTTGATTCAGGAGCGGATTGCCACTTATGGTCTAACAGGGAATGTTTTAACCATATGGAAGCATGCAATGAGAAACTTACAGTTGCCAATGGAGAGTCAATCACTTGCAAGGAAAAGGGATCTGTGACTGTGTATATAGAGAGCCTATGTGGAAATGTAATGCAACTGAATTTGACTGATATTTATCATGTGCCTAATGCCAAAGAATGTTTGATGTCTGTAAGGAAACTGAATAATGCAGATTTTAAAGTGACTATGGAGAAAGATGGATGTTGGTTAATTGACCCTAAAGGACGGATTTATCCAACTAAAGCAGAAGGATCTCATTACTGTTTGGTTAACATAGCAGATGAAATAGACACTTCTGATTCAGATTGTAATGATGAGGCATTGCAGGAAGCGCAGGATGAGGCCTGCGATTCAGAAACGGAGCATTTAGCTGCATATAATGGAAAATCAAATGAGATGAAAACTAAGGAATGTAATCATAAGGACTGTGTTTATGGATATCATGTGAAATTAGGGCATAGAAATTTCAAATCTGTGAAGCAACTGCTGAATGACTGTGATATAGCAGTAAAAGAATGCTTTGCCAGCCAGGAGCGATGCAGCGTTTGCATTAGAGGGAAAGGAACTGCCCCAAAGCACGTGCAGAGAGGCACAGATGTTAAGGCAGAAATTCTTGATGAAGTTCACTCTGATCTTATTGGGCCAATCAAAGATTCTGCTGGAGGATCTAAATATGTTCTGCATTTTATAGACAGTTATTCAAGATATGCATATGTCTACTTATTGAAATCAAAGACTGAAGTAGTTGATAAGTTTAAGATGTATGCTGCCATGGTGAAGAACAAATTTAATAAAGGAATTCAAGTGTTATTCACAGATCTAGGAACTGAGTACGTTAATAGTCAAATGAAGGAATTTGTTGAATCTGAAGGGATTGAACATGTGACCAGTGTTGCATATAGCCCACGGCACAATGGACTCTCAGAGAGATTTAATAGAACTCTGATGCAAAGTGCGAGATGTATGTTGTTGCAGGCAGGATTGCCTGACCCCTGCTGGGGAGAATGTGTTAGTACAGCAGCCTATCTCTACAATAGGTCAATTTCTAGTACCATTAACATGACTCCATATGAAAGATGGAATGGCAGAAAGCCTAGTCTAAGACATTTGAAAGCTTTTGGAAGTCATGTATATACTTACATCCCGAAAGAGAAAAGGGGAAAGCTAAGTCCTACAACAGAACTTGGAATCTTAGTAGGATACCTCCCAAAAGGATACCGTGTAATGAATCCAAAGACATTCAAAGTTCAAGCATTGAATGCAGTGTACATAGATGAGAGAGATGTCATGAATGGAAAGCAAACCAGCTACTCATCTAATCCAGAGGACAGTGAAGAGGAAGAAAAGGGGATTCCGTTTACAGCATGGGAAATCATACCACCTGATTCTGCAGACAACCCAGAGACTGCAGGAACAAAAGGGGATGACCCCGGTGCTGATGGAACCACCTCACCCTCTCCAATCCTAAGAAGATCCACAAGGACTACAAAAGGAATACCAGCGCCTAAACTGAATCTCTATGCGGAAGTGAAAGGTCAGATGGAGCCCTCAAGTTGGGAAGAGCTGGAAAAGCTTCCCGATGGTGAGCGGACCAAATGGCTTGACGCAATTCGAGATGAACTAGAATCGCTGAAGAAAAATAAAACTTGGAAATTAACCACACTCCCACCTGGAAAGAAGGCAGTGGGATGTAAATGGGTTTTCAAACTGAAGGAAAATGCTGATGGAAAGATCAACAAGTACAAAGCAAGATTAGTCGCAAAAGGATTTACCCAGAAATATGGGACTGACTACACAGAAACGTATGCACCTGTTAGTGGACAAACAGCTATAAAGACTTTGCTGAGTATAGCTGCATCTAAGAACAAAATTGTCTTACAACTGGATGTCAAGACAGCATTTCTAAATGGAGAATTAACAGAGGAGATATACATGGAAATACCTCCTGGACTAATGGACAGTAATACGGAGAATAAAGTTTGTAAACTTGAAAAGACTTTATATGGACTTAAACAATCTGCAAGAGCATGGAACCACAAACTTACAACCTTACTGGAAGCTCAAGGCTTCAAACAAGGAAACATAGAGAGATGTTTATTCAGCAGAAAAGTGGATGATCGATGGCAATATATTTTAATTTTTGTAGACGACATTCTAATCTGTTATGATACAGAAACAGCTGCTAAGCAAATGGCAGACAAACTGAACCAATCAGTAGAAGTCAAACTACTTGGAGAAGTGAAAAATTATGTTGGAATGGAAATTGAAAGAGATCAAGATAATGGATTCTCAATCAGCCAAAGGAGCAAAATACTGAAATTCCTACAATTTATGGATATGATGGAGTGCAAAACCAAAAATATTCCACTTGACCCATCATATATGAGTCTGGAAGGAAGTGAACCATTGAAGGACAATCACAAATACAGAGAAGCAATTGGAAAACTACTATACCTGAGTAATGTTAGTAGACCAGATATAGCTGTTGCAGTTGGAATTCTAAGCAGAAAGACCAACGCACCTACAGAACACGATTGGAGCGCGATAAAACACCTGACAAAATACCTAAAGAAAACAATCGACTTGAAAATGAAGATAACTCCAAGCGATGAACCAAGACTCGTAGGATACATGGACGCTAATTTAGGTGGAGACAGAACAGACTGCAAATCCACAAGTGGATATTTATTCTTCTTTGAAGGAAACCTAATCTCCTGGACAAGCCAGAAACAGCAAAATGTTGTAACCTCTTCAACAGATGCTGAATGTGAAGCAGCCAGCAGCGCGTGTGCGGAACTAGAGGAAATACTTGAACTACTACGTGACTTCGGAATAGATGGACTGACACCTGTAACAATGTTTGAGGACAATCAAGCTTGCATAGCAATACTGAGCAGCGAAAGCGCCAGGAAAGGAAGAAGATTTCTTCAATACAAGACTGCCTCCGTGAGAGACAAGCAACAAAGAGGACTTTTGAAAGTGAAGTACTGTGAGAGCAAAGAGATGGTGGCGGACATTTTGACAAAGCCACTACACAAGCAACAATTTGAATATTTGCGTGATGCTTTATGTTTGTATGCCTGAATACTATGTAAACTCGAAAAGGGGTTTGTTGGGTTTTGAATAGCGAGTTTCATTGTATTTCAGTCACTCAAGGGTTAAACTGTTTGTAACCAAGCTGACCAGATCAAAGGTGATGTGACCTACAGTATGTGTCAAATAGCCATTGGCTAAACAGGACAGTTGTAAAGGTATTTGCATACCAGGAGCTTCTTCTTTGTCTTACCTAGAAGAAGCCTCCGCCTTTAGGAATTAGACTTTAGATCTGACCATGTGAAGATGTAAACTATAGAACTCCCACTTTGGGATGTGATAGGAAACTTAGAATGTAGAAAGAGATTTATTATTTTACATCCAAGTAACCCTTTCCTGAAGTTAGTAAGTAAAGGTGATTTTTACTAAGAGAAATGACTGCGTGTCTTTCTTTGTGTGCGTGCAACCTTAATTAGCTTCTGCCGGTGATTCCATTAATATTCAACGATCCATTTCCTCTATTAAGGGTAAAATTCCCATCAGGTATGCATCATGACCAGTATCCATTTTAACTAATAGCCATGAATACCCCTTTCCTCCATGAACATGTCCACTCCCCTCTTAAAGCCTTCCAAGTTGGCAGCCATCATCACATCCTGGGGCAGGGAGTTCAACAATTTAACTGTGCATTGTGTGAAGAAATACTTCCTTTTATCAGTTTTGAATCTCTCACCCTCCAGCTTCGGCAGATGACCCCACGTCCTAGTATTATGAGAGAGGAAGAAAAGCTTCTCCCTGTCCACTCTCCCTGTACCATGCATAATTTTATAGAACTCTATCCTGTCTCCCCCTTAACTGCCTTCTTTCCAAGCCAAACAGCCCTAAGCGTTTTAACTTCTTCTCATAGGACAGTTGCTCTAGTCCCCTGATCATTTCAGTTGCTCTTTTCTGCACTTTCTCAAGCTCTGCAATATCCTTTCTTAGGTGTGGTGACCAGAACTGTACACAGGATTCCAAGTGTGGTCTCACCATAGATTTGTACAAGGGCAGTATGATATCAGCAGTGCATGAATATTTATCATGTTGCTGTAAAATTATATAAAATTATTACAATTAAATACTTTTATTTACTAGAGTGGATATTTCCTATATTTTCCTATTGCATATTATCTTTTCTGAATATGGCATCCATGTACTTGTGTTCCTATTGCTGTGTAGTTGGGACATATTGAGAAAACATGGCCCCAGGAGCATAAAAAAATATTTTCATTTAAGCTCTTGGTTTGAGAAATACTGCACATATTTAACTAAAACAACTAAAACATAGTGAAATGTTGTATGTAGTACAAAATAACAGTATTATTTTTAAATTTCTCAATTTGGTTTTACCCAGTCCCCCTCTACGTCTACCTAAATTTTTGTATGGGTTCTGTCACTGAAAAAGCTCAATATGTTTGGGTAATAAAACTTTTTTTTATCATCTTGCTTTTTCATGATTTCAGAATATTACTTAACCTCTGTCCTGTTTTTTCCATCCCAATGTCCCATTTTTGTCTCAAGGAAATATGGTCAGCCTATCTAATACCCATTTCACATGGCCTCAAAATGTCCCTGTAATTGGTCAAATTTCAAAATTTTCTTGGGGGCTTGCAGTGCTCGAACCCCCAGCTGTATGGGGCTCACTGAGCTCACCAGAATCTATTCATAGCCTACATTTTGGCAGCTGGACCCTCAAATCCTTTGTTGGTGCATGGTTTAATAGTTCTATAGCTCAGCCCTTAGGCTAGAGCCAATCAGAACCATAAAAAGACATCTGAATTCTCAATTCAGGCTGCTTGCTTGTGCATTTTAACACCAAAAGATCATATTTTCACCTCTTCATCCCTCTGATGACCCCCTCCCTATTATTATTATTTATTAGTTAAATTTGTAGCCCACCCTCATTCCCAGTCAAAGCCGGGTCCAGGGTGGGTGTCATGATCCTAGGCCTCAAGTGCAGCCTACAGGCCCTAGGGAGGCCTATATTAAAGTAGTTACCAGACCTACATCTCCCAAGTACCCTCTGGGCCTTGTGATTGGTGGAAGAGGATTTGGAGGGAAGGCTAGGGCCAATCAGGGTTAAGGGAGTGGTGCCTGGGGAGGAGGAATAAAATGCCTTGCCTGAAAAGGGAGGGGGTTCACTCCTAGGGAGCAGGGCTGGGGAGGAGCTGCTGCAGATGGAGGAATCCCTCCTCCAGGAAGGGGTGAGTTAGCCTGAGGTCTAGTGCCAGGAGAGGGCTAGGGACAGTAAAGATAGATGTGTTGGGGTTTTTATTTAAGAACATAAGAAAGGCCCTGCTGGATCAGACCAAGGCCCATCAAGTCCAGCAGTCTGTTCACACAGTGGCCCAACCAGGTGCCTCCAGGAAGCCCACAAACAAGACAACCGCAGCAGTACCATCCTGCCTGTGTTCCACCGCACCCAAAATAATAGGCATGCTCCTCTGATACTAGAGAGAATAGGTATGCAGCATGACTAATATCCATTCTAACTAACAGCCATGAATACCCCTCTCCTCCATGAATATGTCCACTCCCCTCTTAAAGCCCTCCAAGCTGGCAGCCATCACCACATCTTGGGGCAGGGAGTTCCACAATTTAACTATGCGTTGTGTGAAAAAATACTTCCTTTTATCTGTTTTGAATCTCTCACCCTTCAGCTTTAGCAGATGACCCCACGTTCTAGTATTATGGGAGAGGGAGAAAAACTTCTCCCTGTCCACTCTCTCCAAACCATGCGTAATTTTATAGACCTCTATCATGTCTCCCCTCAGCCGCCTTCTTTCCAAGCTAAACAGCCCTAAGAGTCTTAACCGTTCCCCATAGGACAGTTGGTCTAGTGCCCTAATCATTTTGGTTGCTCTTTTCTGCACCTTCTCAAGCTCTGTAATATCCTTTTTTAGGTGTGGTGACCATTTGTTTGATTGCCTGCCTTTACTGGTTTTGTCATCCTATTGTGGCTTGAGTTATCATTATTATTAGACCTCTTTAACAAACTGTTTGTTATTCTGCCTTGGGTCCTCACACCTCATTTGGTCACCTAGAAAGTATACCCTGTTGGGAGAAGAAGCAGCCAGGGGCAGGCAGAGTGCTCTGGGCCTTCTTGAGTTAGGCTCACACCAGAGTGGTAGCAGCTTCTGAAGATGCCCATTCCTCTCTCTTACCTGACAGCAGGTAACAACAATCACAATAAAATCCTATATATCTAAAATTCATAAGTAATCAATAAAATTCATAAAACCATTCAATACAGTTAACAAGATGGTACTCATATAATTAAAGGGCCATTAGAGGCCCAACCAAGCAGCCAAATCCTCATATCAGAAGCCCCGAGGGAGAGGAGAGGGAGGCCAGTAACAATGATAACCTGTGGTCGCCCTCAATTGTAGGCCTGGTGGAAAAGCTCTGTTTTACAGGCCCTGCAGAACTTCTGAAGGTCCCCCATAGGGCCCTGATGTTACTTGGAAGAACATTCCATCAAGCTGGGGCCAGGACCTTGTTGGATGTTGCCCTATTGTTGCTGGTTGCAAAGGGGCCCCAATAACAGTTCAAGCTTCAGGGCCCCAAAAATGTAAATCCGCCACTGCATGGAAGGAGTGTCCCTTGCCCTGTCTGGATGAGTGTGAGCACTTGTCCCCGTAGTAATCCCATAAACAACATCCACAGACAAGTAGTCCAAAAGAGAGTTGATTTATTAGAAAACCTACAGGTTTACAGAGCTAACAGGTAAGTAGGCACGAATGGGTACTAGAAGCACGGCACAGGGCCTATATGGGAAAGCATTAGTCACATCAAGATAACATTGGCAGTCATGGCAACCCCCCTCCTAAAGAGGGGTCGTTCCCACGGAAGATAGCGCTGGAATAGGAATTCGACAGTTAGCAGGCTCGGCCTTGAGATGCATCTGGTAAAATCAAAACCAAAACATTCACAGTCTGGCAGGCTGCAGAGAGCAGTAGAAAGCAGGCCTGACATCCTGCCCCCCTTAAGGCCCCCCCACTGTTCAATCCACGGGCGCTGGTTTGTGAGGGTAGGCAGTATGGAATTGGCGGATCAAACGGGGTGCAGAAATATCACGTCCGCGTACCCACTCATCATGAGCAGAACTGAAGTGTTTCCAACGAACTAGATATTGGAGGAAACCATGATGGATACGCGAGTCCAAGATCCTTGCAATCTCAAAATGTTCCTCCCCCCCACCATCACTGG